>NW_027361827.1:7312500-9955000 GCF_039654945.1 Dendrobates tinctorius | reverse complement strand
TGAATGATTTAATGTTAGCTTCATTGGAAAAAACTGTGCTTTTCTATCAAAAATAAGGAAATTTCTAAGTGACCCTAAACTTTTGAACGGTAGTGTGCGTGTGTGTTTTTTTATATATATATATATATATTTATATATGTATGTGTATATATATATATGTATGTGTATATATAAATATATACACTGTGTGTGTGTGTGTGTATATATATATATATATATATATATATATACATGGCTTGTTTGGCAGGTTGTCCCACTGTTGCTTGTGTATTTCCACACAAGGATCTTAGCTTACACCAGTTGAGACACATCTTACCTTAGTTACCCAGAAGCTACCTAGACTATGAAACATCTTTTAAGTTTCTCCAATGTAAAGCAAAGTGTAATAATAGATGTTATACCATTGTAAAAGGATAAAAAGCGCAATAGGGTCTTATCTTGGTATTATGGGTAGAGATTTAATTGAAAGCTGCTCACCTGTGAGGGATGTGTGTAACACAACCACTATCATAGCCTAGTTGTCAGCCACTGCAATGTGTACATAATTATATATAATAGAGCGCCAGAATAAGTGGACTTGTGCGCTGCCGATTCGCAAACAAATCATAAACAATTTGGTTGAAAGTGGTTTATTTGTGGCAGGGCATTGAAGTCCACTTATTCTGGCTATCTATTAGATGTTTTACCATTGTTCTCTCAATCCTGAAATACAGATGATTTCCTTTTGATCTCTTCATTGTTAAAGGGAATCTGTCATGAAGTTTTTCCAGTATAAACTGAAACCACCACCTTTACCTGGTCTACTCCCGCAGTCCATCAACCTTTATATAAATCCCCAACTCCCCATTCATATCCCAAAAAATACCTTTTGTAAGTCTCCAGCGCCGTTTGCTAATCAGCATAGTTCAGTCCAATGGGCATTGGTCGTGGTCTGTGCCTTCTGTATTGGCAGAATTGCCGTTCTCCTGCCTTGATTGATGTGGATGACACCTCTTATGACTTACATCCTAAATTAGCACCTACATGTGCATATTAAAGAACTTTATCTTGATCTTAGTAGACCACAGCAAAATGTGTCTGTGCAGGTACAGGCGCAAGATTTGAAATGCATGGTTTGCCTGTTAGTTACAACTGTGTTACAACTGTCAAACAGCCCCGAGACATGAAGCCACGGGGACTCAAACATATTATTCGAGCATGCTAAAGTCACTCAGTTATCACCCGAGCATGCTCGGTTAACACATTATCCGAGCACATTCGCTCATCACTAGTTGGGACTTATGAATGACATAGGACACATCATCCACATCAGTCAAGGTAGGACAGTGGCATTTCTGCCAATAGAAGAAGGACAGACCACATGTACCCATCAGACTGCACCGTGCTGATTAGCATATGGCTAAGCAGACTTATAAAAGGTGTTTTTTGCGATATGCAGGTTGGAGTTCGGGGCTTATATACAAGTTAATGGAGTGCGGTAGTAGACTAGTTAAAGGTGATGGCTTTAGTTTATATTCGGAAAAATCTGGTGACAAGTTCCCTTCATAGGGGTTGTCCAGGACTTGGAAAACCCCTTTTTAAATGTTGTAAGCGCAACACTAGATAACACCAGGCTGGTGTTACTGTGAGTAGCCTGTGTGGCCTATACACGCTACCATGGCCTGCAGCGTCTCCGGATTTGTCCCCATTGTGCACATTTGGGAAATCATTGGTTGATAATTGCAAAGGAAGCTGCCAGCAGCGGACCTTGATGATTTGCATATATAAGCGTATTGAGTGTGGCAGAACATTCTTCAGGCAATCATTAATAACCTCATCGCTAACATACCAAAATGAAAGTGCATTTATGTGTGTGATGCTCATATTCGATACTGAAACAGATGTTTTGAACATTTTGTTTCCTCCATTTTTTTTTTATAATTTGCATATCATTAACATGTACAGCCTGTGATTTTCATAATTTCATGAACTACTGACAATGAAGCTTGTAGTCTGTTGCAGTATCTTCTAGAATTTTACCTTCTAGCTCAATGCAAAGAAAGTTTTGCTTTGAGTGAAGAGAGCAATGAAAATACTGTGTATACTCGTAGGTTGCAACTTTCTGAAGCTGAGCAGGCTTTAATGTTAGTTAGAAAACAGACACCTTTTCCGCTAACTATTTTCAATAGGTGTAAGACAACAACTCTAAAGTTTGCAGAAAAGTGATATCAAAACACCGATCTCCCAATCCCTGTGTTCATTACTTTTAACTGAAAGTCTTATGACATTGAAAGAGCTTCTGTTAAAATGCTCCCACTCATGAACTAGTTAGTATGGCATTCATTTCCACAAATAACAGTGTCTTCTTGTCATCCCGGTATAATGCTGATCACCTTTAGAGATTTCCTCTGGCTCTGTGTTCTTCTCTAGTTGAATAATTTATTGTACCTTGATGTTATCAGATCAGTTGTTTTCATGAAAGGTTTTGCATAGATGGAGCCTTTATCAAAGTTTTACCTTCCCCATTCTTCACCAGCAACAAAACAGCACCATGTTTATCAAAGTTAAAAATGGTAATTTTGTTTATCGACAAGTAATGTCCTAGAAAATAAGGGATTTTTGTAGCATTTAAGTGGTATTCCTGCATCCTTGGAGTGGCACATGGTGAATATTTTTTGAGATTTGTTCTTTTTTCACAAGTGTATTACCTCAGCGATGTTCTAGTGTAAAACTGAATATCCAAAGAAAAAAAATAATCAATAAATCATGTTCTAGTTAAAATAGATAACAAATTGAAAGTGTACAATGGAATAGTAGGTATCTCTTACTTGTCAGCTGGACTCTACAGGCCCCTGTTCACATTAGACTAATGTCGGCCAAACGTGCCGATATCAACAGAGGATGGCGGACAGCTGATGGTCGGGAGAGACGTCGATAGCGCATGTCTGATTTCGGACTGCAGGTCTCATTTTTTTTTTTGGAGATGAGATGCCATCTGATGTCGTTTTCATAAAGAACACGGCAGCACTTGGCTGAATGAGCGTTCTTGTGTATGGAAATGTCGGCTGAGATGGCTGCTGGCCGAACAATTGTCTGATAGCCTTCTAAAGTGTATAGCCAGCTTCTGTCAGTGCCATACATACTATAAGGCCGGGATCACACTTGCGATTTAAAAGGCCGAGTTTCGCATGGTAATGCACGGCGCTGCTACCGGGACTCAGGAGCGGGGCGTGCGGCCGCATAGCAATACATGGAGCTGCACGCCCCGCTCCTGAGTCCCGGCGGCAGCGCCGCGTATTACCATGCGAAACTCGGCCGTTTAAATCGCAAGTGTGATCCCGGCCTAAAGGTAGACCACACTACTAATAAGGGGCCTATAAAGTAAGGGAGGTGGGGGACAACACTGAACTGCTTCAGCTGTTTCCTTTCACATGGTCGTTAAGGAAAATAATACAATTTTTTTTTACAAGCGCCACTAGGTTGGAGCTCATAGCATGAAAAAGGTACCCAATAGCATATGGGAGCTGTATAATTCTGTATGCACTGAGTTCTGCATAGTAGTTGCACACTTAATTGCATTATTTAAGATTGTCTATGAAAAATAGACGCAAATTTATATAGAAACATACACCGATACATACGTAATGTCTTTTAATATGAAGATGCTACTGTTATAACCCCTCATGTGAACCCTCAAGACAGTTAGGGCCCATTTAGATAGGCAGACATTCGGGAAACAAGTCTTTTTTGGAACACTCGTTCATTATTATTGACTACCTGATGAATGTGCAAAACACTTGTGTGTTGGGTGCAAGAATTTTGAAGGTGGATTATTGTCCTGTATAAACAGGTGTTGTGCTGTCGATAATATATCATTAAAAAGGATGTAAACTACTAGGACAACCCCTTCTTGATAAAAATGTTTGGCCCCCATAAAATAATAAAAGCCTATACTTGCCTCCTGTGCCGTCGCCATTCTCACTGTTTCGTTACTCGCTCTCCCGGGGCTCCCATGCGGTTGCGTCACTGTACCTGCTTTCGGACAAATCGAACATGAAGAGGAAGTCCTGACTGCAGCTAATCTCGGACTTCCTTTTCCTGCTCAATTCAACAGGAGGCGAGGACAGTGACACCAGTGCTCAATGGACACCAGTGTCACATGTTACAACAACAGCACAGGAGCCCCAGGAGACTGAGTGCTGACACCGCGGGAATGGCACCAGCTCTGGAGGGGAGTATATGCTTTACTTTTTTTATGGGGGCCAAGTGAGGGGTATGAGAAGAAGTTGTCCAAGTAGTGGAAAACTTCTTTCACGCAATCATTCTGTGCTTATAGAATTGTGGTTGGTTGGACTAAACACACCATTAAATGACCACAGATTGGCCTTCATGAACTTTGATGGTACCGGGTAAACGTGACATAAATTAACATAATTATTCTAAAACTGATGTCTTATTCACATTTTTTTTCACAGTCTGCTGATATAGGAGTAGCCACAGACAGAGCAAAGGGAAAGAGAGAGGAGAGATCAGGAGCCACATAGTCTTATAAAATTCTGTCACTTGCTGGCAAAGTGTAGCAGCAAAATGACCATCTGACACATGGGTCTTGGTGATCATTTTCTTTTAATTGTGTCAGTCCAACCTTTAGTGATTTTTACTAGTTGAACATAGATCCTATAGAATAGTAGCTGGAGGTGGCCATACTCACATTTTTAATGACCATCTTGAAATAGTAATGGGTTCTTCTTTCTCCGTCCTATTATTTCCTCTGAGACAACCT
The DNA here is from genome assembly GCF_039654945.1 of Dendrobates tinctorius. NCBI lineage: Eukaryota > Metazoa > Chordata > Amphibia > Anura > Dendrobatidae > Dendrobates > Dendrobates tinctorius. The sequence continues at coordinate 9,950,238 of NW_027361827.1, read as the reverse complement.
CTCTAGTGGTTCTCATATCTCTTTCTTCCCCATATGTTTTTCTAAACAAGACACAATGCGGCCAAATTATTCAAACACTTCAGTGTTTCTAGTGTCAAATTTCAGCTTTGAGCTCATTAATTAGGCAGCAAAATCATTATGTCTTCTTGAGAGACTAGGGATTTTTGTTTGCCTTTGAGAAATCATTGAAAATCTCACGAAACACAAAAAAAAAATAGGCAGAAACGAATTCTGTCATAAAACAAAACAAATATGTATCTGGTTTCCCTCATTTGTGTATTTTTTTCTAATTTGTTCTTTACTTATTTAAAAGCCTAGTAGATTAGAGGCTATATAGGATGTAAAGGATGCTTTGATTTTGTTGACAGATATTTAAGTATCGTAGCTTTATATATTATGGTACAAATATCATGAAAATGTATTAACCACTTGTGAACCACCTGTCCTTAGACCAAAGGCCTCTTATGACCTAATGGGAGACACATTATGTAGAGTAAATGAATAAACACTAGGCTAGGTGCAAACGAGTATGTGCTCTTTCATCCGAAAGAATCGGGACGATTATGCAAATCACACTCTGATCAGAGTGTGATCATAGTGGGATCCAATTCCCTCAGATGAGGAGAAGATGGAGAAAAATGTCTCAATCAGAGTTCAGTCCAATGTTTTCCATGGACTCATTGACTTGCATGGGCGAGTGCGATCCGAATATCTGATCAAACTTGGGCATGCTGTGCTTTTTCCCTCGGACTGGCACAGTCTAAGGAAAAATCTGACATATGCATGGCCCCATAGAATAACATTGGTCTGAGTGCGATCTGATGTCGGATTGCACTGGGACCGAAAATACGGTCATGTGTACATGCCCAACTTTAATGATAACTAGCTGAAGAGCCCTGCGTTGCCTGGGCATAGTAACCAACTGTGGTTAGTTATAACAAATTATAATGATTATATTGCACATAAAAATCGTGCATCTAATCCTATCCTGTGCGATACTGACTGCTGAGCCGTGTAGCTAATCCTATTCTGTGTGATACTGTCTGCTGAGCCGTGTATCTAATACTATTCTGTGTGATACTGTGTGCTGAGCTGCGTATCTAATCCTATCCTGTGTGATACTGTCTGCTGAGTCATGTATCTATTCCTATCCTGTGTGATACTGCCTGCTGAGCCATGTGTCTAATCCCATCCTGTGTGATACTGACTGCTGAGCCGTGTGTATCTAATCCTATCCGGTGTGATACTGACTGCTGAGCCGTGTATCTAATCCTATCCTGTGTGATACCGGGCTCCCCCTGCAGTCTGTGTCAGAGGGTGGTCTGTGTTGGCACGGTAATAAATTGTGTTATTTCCAGCTTTACAGAAGGACGATAACACCATAGAAATGATAAGAATAATAGGCCTCAGTTACTACAACTGTCTACTAAGAAAACTGTTGCTGATAGCAACCAATCACATCTCATTTTTTATCTTTTAAACAGCTCTGGGACAGCATGGCGAGTTTTGAGTGGCGACTTTTGTGTTTTGACTTTTATGTGGCGAGGTTGGTGTATGTGTGGTGAAATGTGTGCTGAGGGTGGTATATGTGTTGACACACGTGGTAGTGTGTGGCGCATTTTGTGTGTGTGTTCATATCCCCGTGTGTGGTGAGTATCCCATGTCAGGGCCCCACCTTTGCAACTGTACGGTATATACTGTTTGGCGCCATCGCTCTCATTCTTTAAGTCCTCCTTGTTCACATCTGGCAGCTGTCAATTTGCCGCCAACACTTTTCCTTTCACTTTCTCCCCATTATGTAGATAGGGGCAAAATTGTTTGGTGAATTGGAATGCGCGGGGTTAAAATTTTGCCTCACAACATAGCCTATGACGCTCTCGAGGTCCAGACGTGTGACTGTGCAAAATTTTGTGGCTGTAGCAGCGACGGTGCAGATGCCAATCCCGGACATACACACATACATAAATACTCACTCACATTGAGCTTTATATATTAGACTAGCTGAAGAGCCCGGCGCTGCCCGGACATAGTAACTAACTGTGGTTAGTTATAGCAAATTTTAATTATCCGCCATCCCATAGTCCCGTGCCCATATACCCATCATACATATCCACGATCCCATAGGGCCGTGCCCATATACCCATCATACATATCCTCCATCCCATAGTCGCGTGCCCATATACCCATCACACATCCTCCATCCCATAGTCCCATGCCCATATACCCATCACACATCCTCCATCCCATTGTCCCATGCCCATATACTCATCATACATATTTGCCATTCCATAGTCGAATGCCCATATACCCATCACACATCCTTCATCTCATAGTCCCATGCCCATATACCCATCATACATATCCTCCATCCCATAGTCCCATGCCCATATACCCATCATACATATCCTCCATCCCATAGTCCCATGCCCATATGCCCATCATACATATCCGCCATCCCATAGTCCCGTGCCCATGTACCCGTTATACATATCCTCCATCCCATAGTCCAGTGCCCATATACCCATCACATATCCTCCATCCCATAGTCCCGTGCCCATATACCCGTCATACATATCCTCCATCCCATAGTCCAGTCCCCATATACCCATCACACATCCTCCATCCCATAGTCAACTATTATGACATCATAATGAGTGGCGGGGGCTTGCAACCTATGATGACATCAGCATCGCCATGGCAACCATTATGATGACATAATGAGGGGCGGGGCTTGATACGCACACACTTTTTCCCCATTATGTAGATAGGGGCAAAATTATTTGGTGAATTGGAACGCGCGGGGTTAAAATTTCGCCTCACAACATAGCCTAGGACGCTCTCGGGGTCCAGACGTGTGACTGTGCCAAATTTTGTGGCTGTAGCTGCGATGGTGCGGATGCCAATCCCGGACATACACACATACACACATATATACATACATACACACATTGAGCTTTATATATTAGATAATAAGAATTAAACTGATAGCTCATACCCAAGTTATGGTCCCACCTCCAAAACATACATCGCCTATAAAAAAAATGAATTTAGCAGAAAGGGGGCACAATTGCAAAATGCATTTTAGTACATGTCCTATTAAAATAAAAATGAGGGAAAAAATCAGAAACTTTTTTTAATTTTGTATCGATAGCAAAATAAATGTAAAAAAAGATTGTAAATAGCCATTCCCAGGTAACACGGAAAAAAGATATGGAACATTTCTGCAAGATACGGATGGGATTTGTTCCAATCTTGTTCACTTTGCAGCTGTTGCATTCTGTGTCAGATTGTCTGCTCAAAAATGCAAAATCTGCATCAGTTGTGATATATGAGGCCGTATCCTAGCAGAGCTCGGTGCAGTGCGCTGGACTAAGTAAGCGAAGGGCCTTGCCTTGGGAGCTGTGTTAGTCTTGGCCGCCTCGGACCTCTTCAGCGTTTCCTGTGTGGGCTGGAATGCTCTGCAGCTTGTCACACCTGTCTGTGATCATGGAAGCAGCTAGCCTTGCAGGAATTGGCATCCTCCCAGCTATGCGAAACCTGGCACAGCTCGTAGGGGATCATGCTTGACCCCAATACTGAGTATTTATGTGCCAGTTAAAACATAATGCTCTGTTTCCCAACTTCACAACTTCCAAGTGATAGTAGTAAAACTGAGGTCTATATTCTTGTGATATTTATTTGTGATCTCCTCCCAGACATGGCGATCAGTCAAGCTTTAATAGTGTCAAGTTTCCAGTATGTCAGATACTTGTTCTCTATGTACTTAGTAAAAAGATGAAATGGTTTTCGAACCTTGTAGCAGACTTCTTTGACGTGTAAGGAAGCAGTAGCAGTTGTTGTGCCTAGTAATCGCACTTCCCTGGGCAGATCCTATTAGTAATACTCGTGTCTTGTGTACGCAGTGTTTGCCCATTATATAGTACAGGAAGCACTATGAAGACTAGAATATAGAACAAGGCCAACACACCTACAGTGGGGAAAAAAAGTATTTAGTCAGTCAGCAATAGTGCAAGTTCCACCACTTAATAAGATGAGAGGCGTCTGTAATTTACATCATAGGTAGACCTCAACTATGGGAGACAAACTGAGAAAAAAAAATCCAGAAAATCACATTGTCTGTTTTTTTTTCATTTTATTTGCATATTATGGTGGAAAATAAGTATTTGGTCAGAAACAAGCAATCAAGATTTCTGGCTCTCACAGACCTGTAACTTCTTCTTTAAGAGTCTCCTCTTTCCTCCACTCATTACCTGTAGTAATGGCACCTGTTTAAACTTGTTATCAGTATAAAAAGACACCTGTGCACACCCTCAAACAGTCTGACTCCAAACTCCACTATGGTGAAGACCAAAGAGCTGTCAAAGGACACCAGAAACAAAATTGTAGCCCTGCACCAGGCTGGGAAGACTGAATCTGCAATAGCCAACCAGCTTGGAGTGAAGAAATCAACTGTGGAAGCAATAATTAGAAAATGGAAGACATACAAGACCACTGATAATCTCCCTCGATCTGGTGCTCCACGCAAAATCCCACCCCGTGGGGTCAGAATGATCACAAGAACGGTGAGCAAAAATCCCAGAACCACGCTGGGGGACCTAGTGAATGAACTGCAGAGAGCTGGGACCAATGTAACAAGGCCTACCATAAGTAACACACTACGCCACCATGGACTCAGATCCTGCAGTGCCAGACGTGTCCCACTGCTTAAGCCTGTACATGTCCGGGCCCGTCTGAAGTTTGCTAGAGAGCATTTGGATGATCCAGAGGAGTTTTGGGAGAATGTCCTATGGTCTGATGAAACCAAACTGGAACTGTTTGGTAGAAACACAACTTGTCGTGTTTGGAGGAAAAAGAATACTGAGTTGCATCCATCAAACACCATACCTACTGTAAAGCATGGTGGTGGAAACATCATGCTTTGGGGCTGTTTCTCTGCAAAGGGGCCAGGACGACTGATCCGGGTACATGAAAGAATGAATGGGGCCATGTATCGTGAGATTTTGAGTGCAAACCTCCTTCCATCAGCAAGGGCATTGAAGATGAAACGTGGCTGGGTCTTTCAACATGACAATGATACAAAGCACACCGCCAGGGCAACGAAGGAGTGGCTTCGTAAGAAGCATTTCAAGGTCCTGGAGTGGCCTAGCCAGTCTCCAGATCTCAACCCTATAGAAAACCTTTGGAGGGAGTTGAAAGTCCGTGTTGCCAAGCGAAAAGCCAAAAACATCACTGCTCTAGAGGAGATCTGCATGGAGGAATGGGCCAACATACCAACAACAGTGTGTGGCAACCTTGTGAAGACTTACAGAAAACGTTTGACCTCTGTCATTGCCAACAAAGGATATATCACAAAGTATTGAGATGAAATTTTGTTTCTGACCAAATACTTATTTTCCACCATAATATGCAAATAAAATGAAAAAAAAACAGACAATGTGATTTTCTGGATTTTTTTTTCTCAGTTTGTCTCCCATAGTTGAGGTCTACCTATGATGTAAATTACAGACGCCTCTCATCTTTTTAAGTGGTGGAACTTGCACTATTGCTGACTGACTAAATACTTTTTTTCCCCACTGTATGCTATTGGTTGTGTAGGTGAATGGCCAATATACAGATATGTATACAAACACTCTGCAAAATGAATGAATGCATGAATTCTGCTAATGTGACTATCATAAAAAAAAATTTTGGGTCAGAAAACAAAAATAGGTGACCTCAATGGATGGACCCTAACCCTCCTGACTCAACCTTCCTGTCCTCAGCATATAGGACAGATAGATTTATTTAAAGGGAATCTGTCACCCCTTTTTTCGAATATGATCGTTACCAACATCAGGGGCTCATCTACGGGCTGTGTACCCGTATCCAATATCTTCTCTCTGGGGAAGATGTTGGATACGGGTACACAATCCAAAACGGTACTACATGCCCCCAGTACACAAAGCAGAATACATAGAACAAGACCATCAGTCCTATAGTATTAAATTAATGTTCAGGAGGATGTACACTGTGGCCAGTACACAAAACATATGTGCATATACTGCGATTAATGAATATATGAATTCTATTATTGCTATACACACAAAATGTGAGGTGCTTAGTTAACATTTTATGATCAGAAAATATACAAGCCATCCACCAGCAGCTCTGTAACCTCCTTGAATGGACAGTAATATTTATGTATTCATTAATTGCAGTTACAAATATTATAAGCTTTGTGGTTAGAAAATAGATTAAAGGTTGGGGGTTATGTGCAAGGGTTGAGGCACAGAGCTTGGGGTTACGTGGTAGGGTTGAGGCACAGAGCTTGTGGGTTACATGCTAGGGTTGCGGCACACAGCTCAAGGGTTACGTACTAGTGTTGAGGCACAGAGCTTGAGGCTTAAATGCTAAGGTTGAGGCACATAGCTTGGGATTAACTGCTAGGGTTGAAGCACAGAGCTTGGGGTTACGTGCTACGGTTGACTTACAGAGCTTAGGGTTACGTGCTACGGTTGAGGCACAGAGCCTGGGGTTACATGCTAAGGTTGAGGCACAGAGCTTGGGATTACGTGTTAGGCTTGCGGCACAGAGCTCAAGGGTTACGTGCTAGGGTTGAGGCACATAGCTTGGGACTTACATGCTAGGGTTGAGGCACAGAGCTTGGGGTTACGTGCTAGGTTTGAGGCACAGAGCTTGGGGTTACATGCTATGGTTGAGGCACAGAGCTTGGGGGTTACATACTAGGGTTGAGGCACGGAACTTGGGGTTACGTGGTAGGGTTGCGGCACAAAGACCAAGGGTTACATGCTAGGGTTGAGGCACAGAGCTTGAGGGTTACATCCTAGGCTTGAGGCACAGAGCTTGGAGTTACGTCCTAGGGTTGAGACACAGAGCTTGGGGGTTACGTGCTAGGGTTGTGGCACTCTCCAGTGTCTACATTTGTGACCTCTGACCGGCCAACCCAGCCTACACATATATTACAGTTGTGAAAGCATCATACATAAACCATGGTTACATATTAAAAGTGAAGGGCCTACAATAAAATAATGTTAAACAAAACATATCCATTTGCATAACAGAACATGACCTACCGAGGCAAAGGTCACCAGTAGCTTCACTGGCGATCCATATTTGAAGAATACATTATGTAGAATAGGGGTGGTCCAGTGCTGAGAAAGTCCCCATTGGGACTCCTGCTTACAAATTGAATGCATGCAATCTGGTTACTTTATAGATTACCATCGAACAATGGGGATCCTAGTAGAGGGACCACCTGTGTGTGATCAGCCAAGGGATAGAGAGGGATTGGCCAAAGCGGACACCCCCTTTTACCCTCTTCTTTCCTTTGTATTTGCAGATGGCATTTCTTATACACTGCCACTTTTTTATTGTTTAGTGAACATTAGAGTTTAAAGTCTGATCCTTTGTTCCCCGCGTAGGGAATCAAATCAAAGTTAGACAGTTTGTGAACACATAGTATTTTAGATTTTTTTCGTTAACTGAAAAGCAAAGTTGTTATAAAATGGTATTTAACTGCAAATGTGTTGTAGTAAAAGGAATGTTTTAATGTTTTCTGGCTGGGATTCATCTCTGTTCAAAGAAAAATACACAGAGGAATCCATAGTTAAAAGGTTAAGTGCGAATTCGGCTCTGCTTCTATTTTCTTCTGAGCACCATTTGACAACATTTGAGCAGCTCCTTGCTGGTTTCAGTAAAAAGCTGAAATATTTTCTGTGTACAGAATTGGATTACTACCATACCATCGAGTGGCCAGCCAAGACTTACAGCTCTGGCAAAAATTAAGAGATCACTTTCAAATGTTCAGTTTGTCTGATTTTTCTCTTTATAGGTATATACATTTTTTTTATTTAAATGTAAACTGTTCTTTTAGTCTATAAACTACTGACAACATGTCTCTGAATTTCCAAGCAATAAATTTTGTATTTTTTTTCTGACAAAGAAAAAGGGTCAAAATAAAAAAAAACAGTGCTTTCAGAACTCAAATAATTCAAAGAAAACAAGATCATAATCATTTAGAAGCAACAATACTAATGTTTTAACTCAGGAAGTGTTCTGAAATCCATATTTTGTGGAATAACCATGATTTTTAATCACAGCTTTCATGTGTCTTGGCATGCTTTCCACCAGTCTTTCACACTGCTTCTGGCGCAAAAATTAAAGCAATTCTTCTTTGTTTGATGGCTTGTGTCTATCCATCATCCTCTTGATTACATTCCAGAGGTTTTCAATGGGGTTCAGGTCTGGAGAATGTGCTGCCCATGACAGGGTTTTTGTCACGATCCATTTCTGGATCTGTGTCAGTGTGGGCTTCTTATATATAAACTTTTTTACTTTCAGGCCATCGGGGGTTAATATTAGTTTTTGCCCCCGGTGACCGCTGGTGTTACTACAAGTTTAGTGAGTCTGCTGGTGGGTTTTTTCCCCCGGTGGCCGCTGGTGTAATTGCTTGGCTGGTCTATCTGTTGAGGCAGGTGGAAACCACTCCAACCTTCCTATATAAGCTCGCCAGGTGCACCAGCTAACTGTTGGTGATATTATTCCTCTTTGGAGACCAACCAAGCTAGAGTCAGGAGCAGGCTGTGTTGCAGAGGAGCTCCAACTATTTCCTTGTTCTGGTGCCTACTCTGCTGTTCGGTGCTTAGCAGCAGATAAAGTTAAGTTTTGTTTTTCAGTTGATATAACCCCGTGGTGTCTGTTTTATTTTCCTTTGGTTTGTGGTGCAGTTCACTGTTTTCCCTGTCTCACCTCCTGGGGAGAGGGTTGGGGGTTTAGCTCAGGGCTAAACAGGAGATAGGGACAGGTCGGGGACTGGGGCCTCACTACCATCAAGTGTACCCCCAAGTTAAGGAAAGTCAGGGCACCCTCTTAGCCTGAGGGGCAGTGCTGGGGCTCAGGTTCCTTGTCTTCTGTTTTCCCACTACTGCCCCGTGACAGTTTTGATGTGGTGGCCTCTTAATTATTGTTAGAGCTGTATATGTACTCACCGTGAAAGTATGTTTTGGCCACTTGATGATTTAATAGTAATCTTAAGTATAGGTCGAATTCACACTTAAGGGGAAGCTGACAGATGATATGCTAAAAAAGAGAATGGACCGCTCCTTCAAAAATCATATGTTGTTCTAATGCCGCTAGGCAAAAATATATACATATATAACTGAACATGAGGTTCTTAGTTTAGCATTCTGAACAGACCGTATGAAACCCACTGCCACGTCATGGCAAACATCTCAGTGGGTCCTAACACTTATTGCCTTAAAGGACCGGCGTTCTGTGCTAACCACCACCACAGCGACAATGCACCAGCATTGCATGGCATGATTAAGACGTTTGTCGAAACGCCTTGGTAAAATGCTGTTCTTTGTGCATTATGCTGTAAAGTGCGAGAGAAAATTCTCTTTTTGGTGGTACATGATAATATTTACCTTTTATTGATGGACTAATAAACATTGAATTTTAATGAAGATCCCGTTTCCTGCTGGATTACACTTGTTCCTTGGTTGTTCTTGACTGGCTGCTCAACCTTTTTCCGTGTGGGAATAGATGTGGAGAAGCCTGTGTTCAGGTGAGCTGATTACTCTTCTTTTTTCATGTCTACTCATATAATGTTATACTTGGCTGTCAGCTGAGCACAGCTTGTGTAATGAAAATGTATAGTTCAGCTATTTCTCACTATGAGGAATGTGCTAGAGGTCCATCCTATGTGTACATGAGCACGGGGCCAAATTACAGATCTTTAACACTGTGCCCATGGCCTGCTGTGCTGATGAGGGCCACTGCTGCACAGGTTTTCATTGAAATATTCTGATAATCTAACGGAAAATAATTTGTGACTTGCTCTATTATGTGTCATTTTATGCAGGCATCTTGCCATAGAAACCTACATTTGCAGATTCTAATGCAAATTCACCACCACAAATACACTACTACAAATGCTCTGCAAATCTGCAGTGTAAACTGCAAGACTCACCTGTGGATTTTTCTGTAGATTCACTGTAGATTTCATGCCTGCTAAATTAAAAGAGGCAAAATGTGTTATGAAAGTCACATATACACGACTTTTGGTAGCGTCCAAGCAGGGAGCCTATGGTTAACATTTGTCTCCGGTTAGTATTAGCTCCCTGCTATTAGCCCTGAGTGGGGTGCTACCTATTTATTCTTCTGACGCTTGGTCTCATGTGCTAATTCTAAGCTCTGCTTGATCTGGTTCAAATAATTATAGCCTCTGCTCTGCTTATTTCATTCCTGTTCTTTGACCTTGACCCATATTTTGACAACTTTTCTTCCTGACATTTGGGCTCTTGTCCCGGACCTCTTAGGAATTGCCTTGGCTTCCTAACTGTCATCTGCCAACCTGCTCCACCGGTCAGTATTCTGTAGACTCAACACAGGGGCTCCTGTGTAAATCCGTATGCAGAGGTTAAAGGGTGAAGGCCAGCACAATCTCTGAAATCTGGTAGACACAATGGCCTGTCCATGGAAGTTCTATTAAGAGCTCCAATGCAAAGTGTCTCCCTGACAAAGGCGAATCTTCCCTGAATCATAGATTGTAATCCCTACATCCCTGAAATGCTTATTGCCTTTAAATCTTAGTTACACAATTCACGTTGCTATTTTAACTCAAGAAAATATTTCTCATACATTACTTTGGTAATTGAAACAAAAATCATTACTTATGTATACATTAGACACAGTAAAGTGCATTACACTTTATATATTCATTATTTACAGTGTCGCTCATGTTCATCAGATGATACACAAATCCTTACTTTTAGCGCCTTTAGCAAATAAGGATTCTGTTCTGTAACTGCTATTTATATTACTTGTGCGATATCTGTTGTGATTTGCTGATCTACTGACCATGTCACTTAAATCTGAAATATAGGATTTAGCTTTGTATGAAAACTTCATATTTCGAAGTAAATTACAAGATTTTTTTTAAAAAAATGTAATTTTGTGTTACCTACTGAGTATAGAGGCGTTGAGATGACATTGATTAAAATTCATCTGTACAGAACCGGAAGCGGGAGCCTAGTATTGGGGTTAGTGTGCAGTGACCTGTGTGAAAATAATTTATGGTAGCTTTTTTTTATTATTGATAGTGTTGTGGAAAATGTAAAAAACATTATCAAACATTTAAAAAATCTATATTTAACATAAAACATTATTTAAACAATATATAATTTTCTGATGTCTCATTCGCTTTAAATGTGGATGTCATAGTGTCATGACATGTACCAATGATTGCACTAATATCAATGGCCAGCATGTCATAATGCCGTGAAATATATAATTGGCCTTAGTTTTCCTTGGCGATCACATCAGGGTTACAGCAGTTTATCCCAGCTAATCACTTGGGAAGCAGCAGTAAGGTCTGTAATTGTGCCCTAGATTCGGATAAATGAAATCATTGGTATGCAGTTTATCTAAAATATTAAACAACAGGGAATAAACACTTTCCAGTGCTATAACTTTCTAGTAAGGAAATAAAAATTCATATATGAAAAAAAACACAATATGACATGAGTTACAAATCTCAAATCATGCGTAACAAAAAATTTGGTGGGATGGATCCCACATAGAAGAGTTTTTGAGGTCAGAAAGCTCATTTGAGCGCATTAGTGATCAACCAGTAGGCTGTATATGTTAACTATAGACTGTGACGTAACATGTTGCAACAGTTGTGAAAATATCATTAAAATGCAAGAAAAATGTGTTCAGACGTTGTGTGAATTCAGTCTAGGGTGCAGTCAGACTGGAAACAACCAAAGAAAAGGAAGACATGTATAATTACAGGGATCACACAGAATAATGAATAAATCTCGCAATTTTTATTGGAAACAACATTACACAAAACATTAAAAGCAGTAAAAACCTAGAAAATACAAGATGCCCACAATAAGGCTGCTGACTTGCTACTCCCTGTGGTCTGGAAGAGTATAATAATGTTTAGAACAGAGTATAAAAGTATATATAAACACAATAACCCGGTGTCCTGATCAGGATAACTGGGTTGAATCACACCTTAGTCCTTCTGTAAGGGAAGTCTAGAAACAAGACCAATAATAGCCAACCTGAAAACCCCCACTACAATGAATTAAATCAGAGCATGCACTCCTATTAAAGAATAGTAGTCAATATTGAGACTGCCAAACAGCAGGCAAAGTTATATGGCCATAGGATAGGCATAGTACCTGCAGCTCATTGAGTCTCCCGAATGGGAAGCAGCATGTAAAAGGGAGAGATAAACTGTATCAGGGTGTAAAAGATCCAACCACTGGAATGTCATAGATAAAGAAATTTGGTATAGATACATCAATAACGTGGGAAAATATAATGTGGGCCTGGCTCCTTGTTCCCGTCAAATATTGTGGTGATTGTATGTACGCCACAGGGATAGTGCCCCAGAGAGTGTATATATACATAAGGATGGGGGGTAGGCTTAACAAAGTCAGAAATCCATGTACTGAGGACCGCTAGCCCAGCAGAAGCTATAAGATTTCCAAACTGGTCATGCGGTGTGTCAAGGCCCTGGGTTTGAGGATGCCCAGCGGATGAAGGGGGGTATTGACAGGTATGTTCTTGGATCAAAAGGTGCTAGTCAACCCACTAACAATACAGACTCCCCAGAACTAGGAGTAAGCTTGGCCAGTGTAAAAACAGGCAAGGCCCAATATCGAAAAATAAAAGGGTAAGATAAAGTGGACTGCCACATTACTCACGCGAGGGTCACATCACAATCTTTGGACTGGCCGTCGGCTCCCCTGACCTGAGCTTTACATGTATTTCTATGCAGCTATCACGCTTAGGTTAGGAGAGCCACCAACTAGTCCGAGGATTGCGATGCGATCCTCACACAAGTAGTATGGCGGTCTGGCTGTAGCCTAAGGGCTCATTCTCATCTGCATTTAAAGGGAATCTGTCACCCTTTTTTTGGCCTATCAGCTGCCGGCATTGACATCAGGAGCTTATCTACAGCATTCTGTAATGCTGTAGATAAGCCCCCGATGTAACCTGAAAGATAAGAAAAAGGAGTTAGATTATACTCACCGGAGGGGGCGGTCCGGTCCGATGGGTGTCGCGGTCCGGCGCCTCCCATCTTCATATGATGCCGTCCTCTTCTTCCCTTCCTGTCGTGGCTCCAGCGCAGGCGCACTGCTCTGCCCTGTGGAGGGCAGAGCAGAGTCCTGCAGTGCGCAGGTGTCGGGAGAGGTCTGGCGCCTGTGCACTGCAGTATTTTGCTCTGCCCTCAACAGGACAGAGCAGTGCGCCTGCGTCGGAGCGCAATCTGAAAAAAAATTGAATTGCAGTCTGACTAATATTATGCTCATCCGCGATTTTGTTTGTCTGCTCGAATAAGACTGAGAAAAAAATTGCAGCATGCTGCAACTGGCCACGTATAATGGACAAGATTCGCCAATGCAAGTCAATGGGTGCGAGAAAAAAATTGCACGGCACATGGACCATGAGTGTGCCATCTGATTTTTATGTACCCATCTCATAGGAAACCTGACATTTCATCAGCCAAGTACAGTAAATTCACAGTGTGAATAGAATAGATATATACATTGAATAGAAAGATGTCAGTGACATATATAATTAGTGCAGTGCATGTGTAGTTTAATGTACATGTATTTAGCTAATTATAAATAAATAAATAAAAAATGGCGTGGGGTCCCCCTCAGTTTCTTAACCAGCGGAGGAAAAACAGACAGCTGGGGGCTGGTGTTAGTATTCTGGTAAGGTTCCATTATCCATGGATCTTCCCACCTTATTAATAACAGCTACCAGCTGTCTGCGTAGCCCTTACTGGTTATTAAAAAGGGGGTACCCCCTGAAAAAATGTGCTCCCCTTAATTTTAAGAAACAGCAAAGACTAAACAGACAGTTGATATTAATAGGCTGGGTTGGGACATAGATATTGCCCCACTCCCAGACTGACTAATACCTTCAGCCCTCAGCCACTCCAGAAATTCTATCACTTAGCCTTGGCTCTTCCCACTCGCCCTGGTGCAGTAATGGGAGTAATGGTTTTGCAGTTGAAGTCAGCTGTTTTATGTTCGCTGACATCAAGCCCAGGGTTTAGTAATGGAGAGGTGTCAATAAGACCCCACTATTACTAACCCTGTTAGCTTAAGTAAAAAAACACACACGGAACAAAGTCCTTTATTTGAACAAAAAACTCTCCGGCCCTCTTTTATCCATTTATTAATAACCACATTGAAATAAAAAAACAAAGTACCTGTCCGCAAATAATCCATACAGATAATGTCCCATGACATTCCCCAGCTCTGCTACATCTTAATAGTTTGTTGAGTGGAGTGCATGTTCAATGCATACGGATTGCATACACATCATACGCATGTCATACAGATGGTAGTTGAAAAAAAAACGCATTGTACTCGCATAACACTCGTCATACTTTTCAGGAACAACATCGGATCGATTTTATGAGTGTGAGCTATAAAGGTTATACTTTATTTCCCTGATGGAAGCTAATTCCATTTTTGGTGATACGTATATATTCGGTCGTGTCAATTAAGCCCGAGTGCTTGTGCTTGATTTGCAATACACCACTAATAAAAGTCTATGGGGCCGATTCATCAAAGTGTTTATGCCAGTTTTCTGGTGTAAAACATTTTGAGAAGTCAATTGTTTTGAGCAATGCAAAGTTGCACAAAAATGTTGTTACTTCTGAAGTTTTCACGCCAGTCCCAGTCAGTTCTGCAAAAGTGGGCACAGCATGGGCAGGATGGGGCGTAGCAGCACCTAACCACAAAAATTATCATAAGTTATGCCACCAAGACTCACACCAGAAATGCACATTTATGGTAAAGCACACAAAGGCGCACACCACTGAGAAAATTTGCCAGATTCATTCATCATGTGACATTTTCCTCTTAATGAATTTGACGCATCTTACTCTGAAACGCAATACATCACCAGTCTTAATGGGTCCTATTCATTATTGCATCTGCGCATGTTTTTTGCTGAGTTTTTCGTGTTTTGCGCTTTTTTTGTACCAAATTCATCTTTCAATTGTGCCTTTGTTTAAGTCTGCTTTATATTTGTTTGCATGTTTTTGTTTTTTTTAGTTCACGACTGGGCAGTGTTTAGGTTTCCGGATTTCTTCACCTTATTCATCATTTATAGCAAATGCACTCCAGTCCTCCCCTGTAGTGATTCTCTGTAACTATGTAAACCAGAAATATTTGAGCAATTTTTTTATGACATTTTTCAAAACGTGACTTTTTGCTCTAAAAAGCTGCAAAAATGGTTAGAAACGGAAGAAAAGATTATTACTGACTTTGTGCAAAATTCATGAAATGTATGCTCCATTTTGATGACTTTGACACAAAGAACATCAGAACAAAGGCACCATAGTAGTCATCTGGAACATTGCAATCAACCATCAGAAATAATTTTTTGTGTGTCAATTACTGTGCCGAGAATACAGTGCGTCAATTTTGATTAAGAAAAATGAAGACTCTACATATTCAAGAATGTTTCATCTTGGGACGATGGGATAAATGACAACAGCAATATGAAGAAGACAAGTGGATCAAGATGCAGTAAATTAAACTTGAGAAGTCGTGGACAATAAAACAGCTGAAGAGCGTAGCGATTTATATTATGCTAATAAGACATGCCTCTATATTTCTTGGAGCAGTCACGTAAAGCTACTTTCTGTAGCAGTTTGTCCATTAAGCACACTAGAATACGGTGTTTACATGAGCGGGTCTAAGGATTCCAAGTGGCAGCTTCTTATGTGCACAGAAATGCACCAATAATCCTTTCAACTGAATCCGGCCAATTGTTACAGATATCGGTAGATGAACAATTTACCTGATGGATTACTAGATAATTTTCGTGCAAAAATCCTTTCTGTTAGCATCTGACCACTAGATTTTTTTTTAAATGTCCTTCGTGATGTAAGGAGCCCCAAACACCTTTCTACAAATAATTCCATTTTTCTAATTAAAACTTTATACTAAAGTACAATAGATCACATTTATAAAAAATAAATGACATAATTTCTGTCAAATCTTTAGTCTGCTCTTGTGAACTCCGCCAACCTGTTTTTTATTAATTGCACCTTAATGATAAATTTGGCGTAAATTGCGTTTGCTAAGTTTTATATGCATGGCAGTAGAGTTCACAGTGTTAATTTTCAGTCTGAGACTAATGTATCAAAAGCCACAAGTCAAATGTTGCAAAATTTTCAGTAAGTTTCAATTTTTTCCCTTGGCATGTTAGAGCTGATATGTCACTCTCCACAAGGAGAAACGTTGCCCCTTAGATCTCAGTCTAGAGCCTCTCACCTAGCTGAATCAGATCTCATACTTTGCCCTGATGAGGGTCAATAGCCTGAAATACCTTGTCTGCAAATTAACATTCTGATTTTGCTTTTATCCTAAGTCACATTTCATGGCCCGTTAAAGCATCGATAGTGACTTGTAGGCTTGCTTCTTCCAACAGGTGGCGTTATAGAGCTCCAGTCTTCTTCCTCTCTGAAGAGGCAATTTACATATTAAATTTCCTAGAGGAGCAACGTATGGTGAATAAGCGTCCTTACCTTGGCATTCCAGAGCTGGTATGTCACTCTCCACAAGGAGAAACCTTACCCCTTAGACCTCAATATTTTGTATAATTTTAGCACTTTGCAGTGTTTGAAAAGAACTGCAAGTCAGTGTGTTAAAAGTTGCACTTTAATGTAGAATTTTGTGCAAATTGCAACTTTTTATTTATTTCAAAAATGTTTTACAATTTACAATCTAAACTCGGGCTACGTTCACATGTAGCGGAACTCTCGCGGAAATTACCGCTAGAATTCCGAATTCCATTCCGCGGGAAAATTGCATTTTAAATTCCCGCGATTTTCCCGCGGAAAAACTAGCATTTTGCAAGCGTTATTAGCTTGCATAATTGCTAGCGTTTTACAAGCGATCTGTAGCATCACTTGGAGAACTGATTGACAGGTTGGTCACACTCGTCAAACATAGTGTTTGACGAGTGTGACCAACTTTTTACTATTGAGGCCGCCTATGCGGCATCAATAGTAAAAGATAGGATGTAAAAAATAATAAAAAATATATATATATTGTTGTTCTTACCTTCCGGCGTCCCGTGCAGCCTCGCCTCCTCTCTCCACGCTCCTGGTCCCAGTAATCCTTTGCGAGAATTACCGCGTTCTTGCAGGATCGCGATGACTCGCGGTCATTCGCGATGACGTCGCGCGAATGACCGCAAGACTTCGCAATCCCGCAAGAACGGACGTCACTGCTCGCAAAGGATTACTGGGACCGGGAGCGTGGAGAGAGGCGGGAAGGCTGCGCAGGATGCCGGAAGGTGTGAATAACAATATTTTTTATTTTAAATTCTATTTTTTACAGGGATATGGTGCCCAAAGCCCGGAGGACAGTCTCCTCTCCTCCGGACTGTGGGTACCATCCGCAAATGTTCTGCTTACTTTTCGCATGGTGTGCACAGCCACATGCGGAAAGTAAGCAGAATAATGCTTTCCTATGGGTGCGGAATCGCCGCGATTCCGCTAAATTAATGAGCATGCTGCGTTTTTTACCGCAAAGCGATTCCGCCGCGGTAAAAACCGCAGCATTAGCACAGTATTGCGGAATCCCATAGGAATGCATAGGATGCTTATTTTTCGTGGCAAAATCGCGCGGTTAAAACTGCCGCGAAAACACGAAAAAAACGCCACGTGTGAACATAGCCTTAACTGCTTTTTTAAGACTTCTCTGACTGGTCTAGATCATGCGACTTTTTGGCACTTTTATGTAGAAATGCAATCATAAATATGTCGTACATCATACTATAAGTCTAACCTTGACCCCTTTTCTCCTCAATTTTAAGTTTTGGTGCAGGTACTAAAACTTGGTGCAGTAACTTTTTTTTGTACAGACTTACGACAGTAAAATTTCACAATGTGCGCAAATTTTTTGATAAGCAAAAGCAATGAGAAATGTCCCTCAATGAGATGACTGTGATCTCTACAGAACAGAGGGTGTCATAGCACTAAAAGTAAAGAAAAAATTGCTCCAAAAATATTTAGCAAAATATGTTTAACCCCTTAAGGTGCAATCATGTGGATCATAGGTATTACACAAACATGCAATGACCGCAGATGTCCAGGGATGACTGACAGCTTGTCTCCTGCAGTAATACCCAAACTCAGAGACAACTCTATTTTCCCAAATAGAACACCCATTATAGTCTATTTGTATCTCCATATTTTTTTTGTTGTTTTTTGCAGAATTTGCCTGTAAAAAAAATTAAATAAAATACATATATAATAACAAGACATCTCCATTTTATTAACTCTGTAAAAAAACAGCACTTTGGAGGTACACACAGGCCAAAAATGGATGATAATCGGGTCCAGGACACATATACAAAAAAAAAACTTGTCAAAAAACACGTCTGAATGGGGCATTACACAAGTGAAGCATTTATTCAATTTTACCGCACAAATATAATTGATAAAGCCGCATTAAATAATTATTTACTCACGAGTGACTTTTAGGTTGTATTGGAATTTGCATCATTCTAATTTGCTTGCTAATTATCGCTACCTTTCTCAGCATCTCCATGCTGAAAACTTTAAAAGTAAATGTAGTTTCATTTAAATATTGTGAGAACAGAATTTTGTCAGATGCGACAGATTGCAGACCACCAATTAGCAGCATGTGGTTCATGCACATTGCAGGGCTCTTGATGCACCAATTATGGTGGTTCACCAGTTCCTTATGGCGTTCGTGGTTTCGGGCTAGACAGAGAGCACCTTCGAGAGCTCTTGTATAAGGGCAGTTTCACACGCCCAGATAATTCCGGTACCGGAAAAACCGGTACTGGAGCTATCCGTGTGGATACGTAGGCCATCCGTGTGACATCCGTGTGCTATCCGTATGTCCGTGTGTACCATCTGTGTGCTGTCCGTGTGTCCGTGTATTGGAAAAATTAGTTTCAGTGTTAACCCTTTGACTTTTAAAAACGCACACGGATCGCACACAGACAGCACACGGACAGCATCCGTGTGCGGTACGTGTTTACACGGACCCATTGACTTGTATGGGTCCGTGTGATCTGTGCTGTTGCACAAAAACGGACATGTCAGCGTGTTTTGCACACAGACACACGGTCCGTGAAAACACGCTGACATCTGCATAGACACATTCATTAGAATGTGTCTACGTGTGTCAGTGTCTCCGGTACGTGAGAAAACTGTCCCTACACGTACCGGAGACACTGACGTGTGAAACTGGCCTAATATGGTAAGAAATGGCGCATGACATTCTTTTCATACAAAATCTGAAATTCGTGCAAACGTATATTTTTTGTACATGGTATGGGCTCATTGGCGGCTGTAGATACTTAATATGGCTATGACATTGTGGCCTTAGAAGTAACTTTTAGAGAGGGGCAGACATGATCCCTTGGCATATCAACATAGAACTTGTTCATTTTGCTTTTTTGATGCCGTTTTGAGTATATATGGTGTAAATGTCATTTCCATAATGTTATATTACATTGTACTGTGTTTTGTCCCATACGGTCTGTCTACCAAAGTTTAGGGACAACGTGTGCAATTGATTATATAGTAGACAAACTGCTAAATTTTCTTTTAAATCTAGGTGTAAAAATAATTTTTAGTCCAGTCAAATGATTGGGAGTGGATCTGCAGTTCCCCACTGTGACCACTATAACGTTGATGGAGCTGTGCTGCTCAGCTCCGCAACTGATCACATCCGGCTCGGGAACAGCTGATTGGTGAAAGTGCTGATATTGATGGCCTTCAATATAAAAATACTGAAAACCCCCTTTCAGTAAAAAAATGCACCTGAAGATGTCTTTACCCTATAGCTTCACTGTAGTCTTGGGATCGTGCTTCCAACCTATACATTGTATGCTTACCAGTGAGGGATGCTGGGCAAGGAAGGAGCACAGCATACTTATTTAAAGTGATTAGTGCAACCCTACAAGGATCTTCCTGCCGTACTGGCAGTCTTATTGAGAGAAGCCTCCCTATTATCTGCCACGGCACAGAGAGACTGCAGTCACATTGGATGCCACCGTTATGTGCCAGTGGAGCACCTTATGGTCCCTTGTGCCAAACAGCGCTCCAAACTTGTTCCTCTTAAAAAAGAAAACTATGCAGCAACTTTTAAGTATTAGGCTAGGTGCACATTACATCTTTGCATATTTTTAAGCAGGTTCACTTGAAAAAAATGCCTGAAATATTTTGAACAAAAATACTTTAATGATTGTTTCTATTCATTTATGTTGTGAAATGTTTAGTTTTTTTAGTGGGTTTTTTTTAGCGTCAGGTTTTGAAAAATGCCTTGGTGGGAGAAAAGAAAGTGCATGTCTCTGCTTTGATGCCGCTACTGATTGACAAATCTCCAAACTAGGCGCTGTCCAATGAGAAGGCTGGAAAACACACTTCAGAGGGAAAAAACCTCTTCCAAAACTGCTTCAGGAAAAGCTACAAGAAACCAAAAACATCCCCAAAAGCTCCTGAAAGACCATGTGCACACTGAGTTTTTCCAGGATTTTTTGTAACCAGATCTGATTGCTCGCTATAGAATTCTGGTTACTTGCGGTAACTGCAGTTATTGGGTGTCATTTTTTCTCCTTGGGGTGCAGTAGTATGATAATCGCGCTGCCAGATTTTTCCCATTCCAAAATTTGGTTCAGCACAATATGCTGGAGTATGCGAAAAAATGGAAAGTCTGTAATACTTTTACAGGAACAGGGTGATGATGTCTGACAACCGTGTGTCCATGCTCTTGCTGCCGGTAAAAAGAAGAGCCAGAGGGAGAGCAAAGAATAACTTAAGAATGAAAGCACCCTAGGTAAGCAAACTTCTCAGGGTGAGAATCAGCAAGCTAGACTTCCCCTTAAATGTAATAAGACAGCCATTTGAATATCCCCGGAGGTAAAAGGAGTGGGTACCTGTGATATAAGCGGCAAATATATTCCCACCATTACCCGCTATTACAGTAGTTACAGTGAAAGGGATGGAGGAGAACAATTATTGGAGAAAGAAGGTAGAGTTTTACAACACAAATGGTCAGAAGTTTGAGTGAGACCAAAAACTCAGAAAGTAGAAAAGTAATTTCTGTTCGGCAGGCCATGAAATCACTTTTTGAATATTTTTTAATGGAAGATAAAATAATCAGTGTACATATAAGAAATGGCTGGAGAGGAGTGCACTACCTGTCCCATTAATGATGACAGACTTGCATAAATCTTCATGTCAGGTAGACATTGAAATTTCTGTTCTTTGTCTTAAAATTCACTGTCTTATTCCACAAATTCACAAGTCGTATACTCCATACATGGAAAGTAGATGATGAATTTAGTTGTCGCCTCATCTGCATTGAACGTTAGCTCTGATCTTCAATAATGAATGAAAAGTTAAACATTTTGTATGCCAGTCTGATGAGTGTGCTGAAGTATAGTTGTGCCAAGTTCATACCGAGCTCAGCGCCTCTTAACATCTTTTAGCTGCATTTCTGTCATAGTTTACCTCACTTCTGTTGCATAAATTATGATGAAAAAGTATCAAATGGACATAGAACCCCCAAAAGTCACTCAATTTTTGCACAATTATGCATTATTTTTGTGTGCTTGTGTGCATTCTTGGAAACTGGCAGTATTGCTTCCTATACTGAAGAAAGATTGATGTCTCAGTAATGATGTATTCAACGCCAAAAAGTAGAAGATGGCTGTTGAAGTTGAGATTACTTGGAAATTACTATGAAGATAGTTTTTTTTTTCCTCATTTGCTGTATGAAAAATCTGGAAAAAGGAGCTTCTGGGTTTTGGGGAAGTAATTTTGTGGCACTATTACAGTTTCTCACCATGAATTTGTTAATGAAGCCATCCTCACAACCTGCAAAACTCCATAAAATGGCTGCTAGTGGAGGAGCATGTAATTAGATTATCTGCCACCTCCAGCTGAATAACAATCTACGTGGGAAAACACTACACATGGAAGACTGGTATAGAGTGACAGACCCCACACTACATATGGAGGGCAAGTAGAAAGTAACTTACTACACATGGAGGGCAGGTAGAGTGTAACAGACCTCACACTACACATGGAGGGCTGGTAGAGAGTAACAAACTTTACATTACACATGGAGGGCTGGTGGAGAGTGACATACATACGGTACACATGGAGGGCAGGTAAAGAGTGACAGACCCCATACTACATATGGAGGGCAGGTAGAAAGTAACAAACCACACAATACACATGGAGGGAAGGTAGAGTGTAACAGACCTCACACTACACATGGAGGGCTGGTAGAGAGTGACAGACCACACACTACATATGAAGGGGAGGTAGAGAGTAACAGACCTCACACTACATATGGAGAGCAGGTAGAGAGTGACTGACCCCACACTACATATGGAGGGCAAGTAGAGAGTAACACACTCCACACAACATATGAAAGGGAGTTAGAGAGTGACAAACGGGGGCAGGGGCAGGTAGAGAGTAACAGATTTCACTCTACATATGGATGGCAGGTAGAGAGTAACAGACCTTACACTACACATGGAGGACAGGTAGAGAGTAACAGACCTCACACTATACATGAAGGGCAGGTACAGAGTTACGACCCCACACTACACATGTAGGGCAGATATGGATTGGCAGACACCACACTACACATGAATGGCAGGTATAAAGTAACATCCCACATTACACATGGAAAGTAGGTGGGGCATAAAAGAACCCACACTACACATGGAGGACAGGTAGAGCATGACAAACCCCAAAGTACACATGGGGCAGGTATAAAGTGATAGACCCACCCCACAATATGCATGGAGGGTAGGTAGAGAGTAACAGAACCCACACTGCACATAATGAGTAGGTAGAGCGTGACAGACCCAGTGTCATGGGGTTACAGTGTCGGAGTGGAGTCAGATGACCGCAGAGTCTTACTCCGGTGTTTAGAAGAAGCACTCCTCCATATTATTAAACATGCTTATTTCTTCCGGCAGAACAGGGGTTAATCGACCATGTTGGAAATCAGTCCTCAGCTGAGCTCGGTTAGCCACTCCTTTTCCCTATATAATCTGGTCTCTATTGCTAATCTTCGTCAGAGTTAGTTTTTTGCTGCATGGCTAAAGGAGGGATAGAAGTTGATTTGAGAAGGAGCGCTGGAGGATTTATAAGTGAGTTTTGTTTGGTTTGTATGCTTGGTAATTCCTTATTCTTCCCTATTTTGGTTTCTCTTCCTTCCTGCACACCCCGGTGGAATCCTCTGTTTTATGTGAGTGAATATTTTGTGTGTGTGGAGTTTTCAGTTACCCCTCGTCTTTGTTGCCCTGTTTGTCGGGTTGGTGTACTACGGTGCAAAGTAGCGCCCCATCTTCCCTGGGAGGGGGAAGAGAACAGATGGATGGGTAACTTAGGAGTTAAGGCGAGGGCGAAGGCCCCGGCTGCTTCGCCATCTGAAGCATCCCGGGGTAGAAAGCGAGCTAGGGCGCCCATGTTAGTGCCAGGAAAGGAGCCCCAGGTTCCCCGACAGCTGTGTCATGACACCCAGTGCTGCATAAGAAGAGTAGGTTGAGAGTGACAGACTCCACACTATACATGGAGGGTAGTTAGAGAGTGACATACCTACATATGGTTTCTTCTTTGGATGATAGATCTGAAACTTGCAATTGTGGATTGCAAGGTGAACTGTGCGCATAGACAATGATTTCAGGAAGTATTCCTGTGCCCATTTAGTGCTTTGCATTACCAATTCATGCCTGTTTTTAATGATGTACTACCAGAGGACCCATTGATTACTAGCATTCAGTATTGACCATTGGCCTTGTCCCTTGTGCACATGTATTTCTAAATAATCTCTGAGTCTTTTTATGTAATTATATAGTATAGATGGTGAAATACTCAATGTCTTTGCAATTTTATGTCTCAGAACATTTTTCACAAATTGTTCCACAATTTTTAGATGCAATTTTTCATAGATTTGTAAACCTATGACCACCTTTGCTTCTGAGAGACTCTGCCGCTCTAACATGCTCTTTTTATACAGTCATGTGACTTAGTAGAAATGTGACCCTCCAGGTGTTGTTCGTTATTATCAATTACTTTTCCAGTCTTTTGTTAACCCTGTCCCCACCTTTTTTATGATATGTTGCTGCCATGAATTTCTAAATAAGCTAATTTTTTCAAATGAATTTGAAAAATGTCTTTCAACTTCTATCTGTTGTATTTTCTGAACAAAATATGACTAAGAAATAGTTTTTACATTTTACACAGCATCCAAACTTTTTTGCAGTTGGAGTTCTAAACAGGACATGCTATCACTTGCAGGTTCACAACACAAATAGAAGAGCGTTAGCTGTGGTGACCTCAACAGAGGGCTCCTAAGTTAATGAATGTGACTCCCTTCACCTTGTGTTGCACTCTAATGAAAGAGAGCAGTAAAGACATATGACTTCAATCAGAGTATGATCTCTGTTTTGGCTGTGAAGTGATGGGTGCCTGGTTTGGGGTCTTAGTTAGTTTAGGGGACTTTTGTATAAGCCACACCCTTCAAATAAACTCAAGTTTTTTCATGATCTTCTGCTCACGTTTCACCCGGAAAGAGCTCACACTAGGTTGGTATGTCCTCAGAGGTATCAAATGGATCATGACAGATCATAATGAATCTGTCTTATTCAGCTTGTATTCTGTAAAAAGTAGAAGCTGGGATGCCAATGTGAACAGCCTTAATTTACAGACGGTGAGCCGCAGTTGTCTTTTTTTTTCTAGTGTTACAAGAATAAGGGCTATTTACCAGTTGCTAGTACAGGCAATGAAGTGTCACAGGGACACAGGCAGGGGCGCTATTCTTACAGGAAGTAGAAAATTAAAAACACAGGTCTGAGAATTATTTTAGCATATTTTTACATACAAAGACATTGTAACACTTCGGCAGGGTTCCTGTAATTGTTGTCCTCATATATAACCTTAAATTGTTCAAAGTAAAAATAAAGGTTAGGAAAAAAATGAAAAAAATAAACAGATGGTTCGACCTTTGGGGGTGCTGTGCACATTAATAAGAGATAGATTAATATGTGTTGTGCTCCCTGCTGTTAGTTCCATCTGGTTTATAGGTGTTTTAGGTTATTTTTAATATGATTTCATTAATAATTGTTTTGATTACATTGTTCGGAATCTGCTTGCCGACATTTTCTTGTAATAAATTAGTTAATGCATTTATCCAAACTGTTTCCAGGCAACTATCTTCTAAAATTCCTTTATATTGCCAAGTTGCATGGTCCATTGCATGTAAAGCTATGTTCACACAACATGTTTTTTTCTGTTTTTATATTACAGATTTTGTTTACGACGCTATTATTCAGATTGTTTGTGTTGACTGAATTTTTTTTCCAGAAAACCATCTCATATCATTAGAGAAAATATGTCACAAAATTATTATTTTTTTTTTTTTTAAATGTTTGGCATTTATGTTAAAAAGTTTATTGTTTGGTAAGTGTGTTATATAAGAAGTGTAGCATTTTATTTATTATATTTTTACTTGCTAAGCACGACACTTCCATACAGAAAATTTGGCAGCCATAGGCTATAGTGGACTGTGGTCAGTGTCCCACCCTTTCTCCTATGCTGCAACAGCATCAAATGTGAACTGGGCACCCCCAGGCTGTGTGCACACGCTGCGGAAAAGGTGCGGATTCATCCGCACGGATTTTGTACAATCCGCAGGTGAAACCGCAGGTCAAAAGACCTGCGGTTTTACCTGCGGATTGCTCTGCGGTTTTGCCCTGCGGTTTTTCATCTCCTCAATGGAGGAGATGGCAAACCGCAGGAGAATCCGCAGAAAGAATTGACATGTCAATTCTTTCTGCGGATTGAAAACCGCAGATAATCCGCGCGGAAAATTCCGCACCGTCTGCACTGCGGTTTTTGATTCCCATAGGGAATCATTGTACTGTACACCGCAGCAGAAACTGCTGCGGTTCCGCAGCGGCCAAAACCGCTGCGGAACCGCAGCAAAATCCGCAGCGTGTGCACACAGCCTAAGTTGGAGTTATGCTCTGGGTTACATTGTCTCATGTACTCACTGTGATCAGAGTGGAGCCGTCAAATCATTGCCAACTGCAGCGCTCAGATCACTGTAATTACCATTGAGCACTCATCACGTGTGGGCACCAAGATTGTCAGTATGGCTTCATCCAGCGATCAGTACACATCATTGAATGAAGATACCTCTCCAGGACTTTTTCCTGGATCTAATGAATACTCACAGGTATGCCATAAGCAGAAAAATAACCAAAATGACAGAATTGCAGTTGCTCTGTCTCCCTACAAAAATGCCATAAAACACATTGTATGTATCCCAAATAAACACGTCATCTCTCCATTAAAAAAGTAAGCCCTCACATAGAAAAACAATGGAAAGATAAAAACATAACAGAAAATGAAGACACAAACAATATTTTTTCTTACTTTTTTATAAGCTTAAAAAAAGTCAATAAAAAAATACTTAACATTGTTTCATTTGTTGAAAATGTAATAACTTCAAAGTATGTTTTTGAATCAATCAGAGCAGTTTTACACTTAAAATCCCACACACTTTAGATGAAAGTCAGTCGTACCTACCGACTTCAGTGGGACTGCCCAACCACAAATATGTACAGGGTCCTCCACTGATGTCGGGAAAGATGGATCGGGCAATTGGATTTTCAACTAATCCTTATGTTTTCAGGGAGAGAAAAGCTGATGCCAGAGAATTCTGGCAGCACTTTTTACTTCTCTTCTCGTTAACACATGAATGCATAGCCAAGTCGAGCGTGTATGTGGAAAAAATGTTGAAACCTGTCTGCTGAAAGAATGTTCGTCCGACAGTTATTTCCAACCTAAAACTGCGTTTTACTGGGTCTACCTCAACTATAAATGTAAACATTAGAGCAAAGCCAAATGATTTCAGCGGGCTGGAATCATTTCTTATGTAAGTGGTGACTTCCCTCTATGACGAGGTCAGCTTACGCTGAGTCGACTTTTTCTTTAGAATGGACCCTCTGGGTCGTGGCACCCACACACCTAGGGCGAGCTGACCTTGTGAGGAACCACCCCCTATACAGGGAGTGTCAGGGGCAAGACCAAAGGGGTGAGCCACCACGACTGCTGGCACCAGACGGCCGGCTCAAGTAGGCACTAGATACGAGTGCAGGAAACAAGACAAGACGTAAGTTCAAGGTATCTTCATTAAGGCAAATTCAGGATAACATTCAGTGCAAAAACGTAATAACAAGCAAACACGGCAAGGTGCGTGCATGGCACGCCAAGGTCCATGGATGGTACTTGCCAGGTGGCACGCCTGGGTTCAGGCAAGGGCTCAATGGCATCGGACTCCGGACAACTGGCAACGATCGACAGGATCAGGGCATCAGGGTGCGGTCATCAGCTCCGGACATCAGGCCGCAGTCATCAGGTTTACAATCTCTGGCAGTGATCGGCAGGTTCCGGTCATCCGGCAGGCAAGCCATGGTTCAGGCAAGGAGGCACGACAGATCTCCAGACATGGTGCGTGTTAGGGAACACGCCGAGGTCCAAGGCAAGATTCCAGGCAGGGTGCGTGCTAGGGGCACACCAGGGTCCAGAGCAAGGTGCAAGGCAAGGTGTGTGTGTAGGGGACACGCCAGGGTTCAAAGCAAGGTTCAAGGCAAGGTGCGTGTGTAGGGGACACGCCAGGGTTCAAAGTTCAACATACAAGACAGGGTGCGTGTGTATAGACATGCCAAGGCACAAGGTACAAGGCAGAGTCCTGCGCGTGCCAAGGGGCACGCCAGGGTCAGGTTCAAGGCAGAGTCCTGCGCGTGCAGAGGGACACGCCAGGGTCAGGTTCAAGGCAGAGTCCTGCGCATGCAGAGGAGCACGCCAGGGTCAGGGTACAAGACAGAGCCCAGCGCGTGCAGAGGGGCACGCCAGGGTCAAGGTTCAAGGCAGAGTCGTGCGCGTGCAGAGGGCACGCCAGGGTCAGAGGCAGAGTCCTGCCTGTGCAGAGGGCACGCCAGGGTTCAAGGCAGAGTCCTGCGCATGCCAGGGTCAGCGTACAGACTAGGACCTGTACGTGCTAGAGGGCACGACAGGGTACATGGCAAGACCTGCGCATACTTTTACAGAAGCACGGGGAGGTATGCCACGGGACAGGCGAGAGCCTGCGCGCGCTAAGAGAGGAGCACGCAAAGCACAGTGCAGAGACAGCGTGAGTGCAAGGAAGCACAAAGAGCACGGCTGGGGCATTGGCTAGCTGGACGGGCTGCAGCACAAACAGGCGGGTAAGACTCCAGTGAATCCGACTGGGGCATAGCAGGCGACACAGCTGTCACTGACCGACGAGCAAGGCTGAGGCACAAGCCAGGCGGGCACGGCTGAGGCACAAGCAGGAGGCTAGGAAGGCCAGGCGCATGCAAAGGGCACACGGAAAAACAAGGCAAGGCAAAGCTAGGCAGGGTACGGAACAAAGAGCGGAACGTAGGCAGAAACACAGAGCCAGGTCAGAGCGAGAACAGAGCTAGCAGCGGAGCGTAGGCCGAAGCCCAGAGCCGGGTCAAGGGAGAACCTTGAGACTAGCATGGAAATGTGCAAGAGAGCACCAGAGGTAAGAGAGGAGGAATGGTGCGTGTGCCAGGAGGCACTACAGAGCACCATAGGTAAGAGAGGAGGAATGGTGCGTGTACCAGGAGGCACTACAGAGCACCATAGGTAAGAGCAAGGAAGAGCTTAGGCAACACGTAGCGAAACAGGCTAAGGCAGAGAACAGCGGAAGTACTACAAGGCAAAGCAAGGCAAGGACAAACATGGCACGAGAGACAACACACGACATGGCACGAAACAAGAGGCAGAGTACAAGCACAGAGCGTGTGCAGAGACGCACTACAGAGCAGAGTGCAGGGGCACAGAATACAGGGAGCGACCGATACTCAGGCCCTGACCATAGGAAGGGGCGGTCTGATATAGCACCATAGCACCTGCAGTTCTGGGTCGGGATCAGGGAAGGACTTCCGGTTCAGATCCTCCAGGATCATAGAGAGCTTTGCTAGATCAGACTGGGCAGAACCATAGAGAAGGTCACATGATCAGGGCTCCAGGAATACATAGAGGATTGCAGAATCAGACAGTGCTGGAACATAGGAAAGGTCACATGATCAGGGGGTCCAGGAATACATAGAGGATTGCAGAATCAGACAGCGTTGGAACATAAGAAAGGTCACATGATCATGGGCTCCAGGAATACAGAGGATTGCAGAATCAGAGCAGAGACGGATGGTTACCTAGCAACGGCGTGCAGCCATGAGGTAAGGCGCGCGTGCTCACCGCTCCAGGCATCTTGCAGCACGAGACATAACGGGCATGAGAATTCAGTACACGTGCACACCGCTCCAGGAGTCATGCGGCACACCAGACATGGCGGGCATGATAGTTCGGTGTACGTGCCCACTGCTCCAGAGGTCATGCGGCAAAACAGACATGGCGGGCATGATGGACATGACAGGCATAACGGACATGGTGGGCATGACACCCTTCTCCTTTCCAATAAATCATGATGGGGAGAAGTAGGATTCGGTTTGTTGAATTTTAATGCTACAAAAATTGGTGCCAGACAGAAGCTTACCCCCTTCTTCTGATACAGAGTACATGTATGATTGTACAAATCAGAAATGGGTGGTTGGGAGACAAATCAAGATGTTTACTTCGAGTCCTGTTGATGGGATCCTTAGCATACAGCTGCAGTATGTAAAGAAATCTAACAGCAAGTCTCATAGCAGTTGTCAAATAATATTGGTGACCTATCCTTAAGATTAATTAACATTGTATCGTTTGGATCCAAAACCCGACACCCCTACATTTAAATGGGCAGGTAGGAACCAGCACTAATTAAAACACCCTTGGGCTGATGGAAGGAGTGCACAGTCAGAAAAGGAGGTCCATTTAAATGTAGTTTTTTAGCCCGGGAGAGGCATGTTTGATAAATATTAGATTAGGTACCCATCAAAGATAGGTCACCTTGCCATGGTTGGTGAGCACATATGAATTGGCCAATTTATGTGCGAAGAACCTTCACTGTTGTATGTACATTCTATTTAACAACAATGCAGTTATATTGTGCAGTCATTGCAGCTTGCACCTGTTTCCACTTGTTTTATTCTGTATGGAGGTGCTCGTTAGCTTGAATGTAAAAAAAAAAACTATGTGCCCACGTTAGCGTTTTTAAACGCTCAGAAAACTGATCCCCTTCCCAGAAAACGCGCGTCTTTTTTCCGTGCGTTTCTTGCACAAAAGACGCGCGTTTTTGACGCGTTTTTTGATGCGCATTTTCTGGGAACATTGGGGAAGGCTAAAAACGCTCAGCAATGCGGAAATTAATGAGCATGCTGTGTTTTTAGCCGCTAAGCGATTCCTGAGCGTTTAAAAACGCATGCATTGGCACAAAAAGCCAAAAACGCATGCAAATTAATTTGAAGCTTCATTTAAGCCTTTCTGCAATGTCTGAGCCAGCACAAACACTGCGGAAATGCTTAAAAAAACGCAACGTGGGCACACAGCCTCAAAGTGTTCACATCTATTGACTACTGGAGGGGATAACAACTGATGGGTGGGAGTTCCACGATTCAACATTGCCATTGATAGGACATTAATATTATTTGAGCAGACAAGCACTTAAATTTTTTCCTTCCTGTTTAAAGACTAGAGATCTGAGACATACATGGCATCCGTGTGCTGTATGTCTTTTTCTATGACTCATTCATTTAAATTGCACAAAGTTGTTGTTCAATTTTTTTCTTGTGGACCTTCAGCCTACAAAAAGAAAAGGGGCATGTGAAGAGACCCACAGCCTAAAATGGGTACGTGTTCTATCTGCAAAGAAAAAAAGAAGAACATATACGGTATGTGTAACGCTCGCGCCCTGACTGGTTGGCAAGAGCATGTGTGGTGTGGCTCCATTGGACCACAACCAGACTACCTTGGAAGGAGCGTAACTAAGCAGCTATCTTGGTGTTCACTGGAGTCTCTGATGGTGAGGTCAGACTTGTGCGGCAGGTAGCTGGCAGGTGCCTCCGCAGGGTGGTATCTGGCTGTGGCTGCTGATCCCACTGAGGGACAGGATACTGTGAGCAGGTGTGGGCTAGAACAAATTGACACGAGGGGTACTCCAGCGGGCACGGCTTGAAACACTGGCAGGCAGGTGGGCAAAGCTGAGACACTGGCAGTGAGGAGAGCACGGCTGAGTCACTGGCAGGCAGGCGGGCACGACTGAGGCACTGGCAGGCAGGTGGGCACGGCTGAGGCATTGGCAGGCAGGCAAGCACGGCTGAGGCAGAAGGGACAGGAACTGACTTGATAGTGACAGGATGGAGACTCGGACTGGGACGAGTAGTATGTGAACAGGTAGGGGGCTGCTCACAATGGCCGTGCAGGAGCTGGTTCGGGAAGGATGGGAACATAGACAGGTATGAAGGGTATGAGGGAACAGGTAGAGAGCTGTTAATACAGAAGATGCAGGAACTGGTTCAGGAAGGATGGGAACATAGACAGGTATGAAGGGTAGGAAAGGCCACAGACTGGGATAAAACAGACACAGGTATAGGACAGAGTTCAGACTAGGCAACATACAGAGCAAGGCACAGAGACAGGGAAAAGATGGACACAGGTATAGGACGGAGTTCAGACAAGTCAATGCACAGGAAAAAGGACACAGACCAGGATATTCTGCCTCCTGGTGGGCAGGACGAGAAATGCACAAGGCACAGAGACAGGGATACAGAGACCAGGATATTCTGCCTCCTGGTGGGCGGAAAACATGACACAAAGCACACGGAAGCAGATCTGAGTATGATGCCCCCAGAGCAGGCAGAGACCGGACAGGACCTGCCAACTCAGCAGCAAGACACTGACTGGGTAAAGGCATTGCTCAGGCAGCTACCACCGGGTGGAGCTGTCTTAAATATCTAAGGCCTCTTGGTAATTGGCAGGGAACACCATAAGCAGGTCAACACTGATTCTATAAGAACCAGAGAGTGCCGGCGCCGCCCCCTATGCACACAGCCAGGAACTATGCAGAGAGTAGGCAAGAGTCATATAGCATGGAGCCGGCAGCAGAGAGAACTCACAGCATGGCCCAGAGTAGTGAGTAAGGCAGGTGGGGAATGGCAGGCCATGCAGTGACGCCGGCAGGGTTGTTACAGTATGTCAAACTTAGCCCACTGGACTGGTCCTCATTTTGGGGTCACTCAGCATTGCCCCAACGTGACCGAACCATGTAAACGTACTAGTCAATGCAGTTTCCAAATCAATTACAGCTAAATCAGTGTGGTTTCAGTCATATTTCGGCATACACCGGCCAAAATTCAGCTTTAGAGCATGTGCCCTGTAAGGAGGATACAGGCAGAATGATTACGGTATTTGTTTTTTAGGCCATTGGGTGCTTGTTCTTTAATTTTTACAATAATTAGATTCTATTAATTCTCTTGTAAAATATTGTGATTTGAGAGAACATACATTTGAATGTTCCCATGTATGTACAAAGGGAACACGAGAGTGAAGGATGGTAAGTATTCAGCATGTTATATTAAATGTCAGAAGGC
Organism: Dendrobates tinctorius; assembly: GCF_039654945.1. NCBI lineage: Eukaryota > Metazoa > Chordata > Amphibia > Anura > Dendrobatidae > Dendrobates > Dendrobates tinctorius. Next base: position 9,917,604 of record NW_027361827.1, on the reverse strand, counting down.
GGCCACATCCATCATTGTGTTGTGAACCGTATGGCTGCGGAGTACAGTAATAATATATACAGATAAATAACTTGCATGGTAATCGCTGCTAACAGGCCTGACAACATTTTCTACTGAGAGCTTTTTCTTCTTTTTCTTAAACAGTTGAATTTCGGCAAATATTCCCATGTGAAATATTTTCAATTATTTTCATACCTGTATGTGTGCTGGCAGATCGTCTCCTGCAATGGTTGTATTGACCTTTCTTTTACTAAAGACAGATAAATTCTGTGGAGCCTGTCACATGCTGTTATACTTTTCTTTGAGTTGATCTGCTTAAAATATCATTTTCATTTTCTGCCCTTAAAGACATAGTGTACATTTAAAGGGCAACAACCCGCCAACATTACCTTTTCCTTATAATGTACAAAGGTAAAATATGTGATTTTTTTTTTTTTTACTTTAGTTTCACTCCACTGGAGCTTTGTGAAAAAGGAATGCAATGTATTTTACCTACTCACATATGCCACAGGGGGCAAAATGTACCGATCTACTTGTCAGAAAACGTCTAATCAGAAAGAATATTATATAATCTAATATTTTTACTATTTGAGTTAAAGGGTAACTGTGCTTTCAAGTAACTTTTCAGGATAAGGTGTCATGTGTACATGAGAAATAACACATTTCTGTCTACCATGTGACGCATATCCTGCAGGCTCACCAGTTTTCCCCACTACATGTGCCATCTGCAAGTTACAATCCACTGAGAGCTGAGGGGAGACAACCTGCAGTGATTTCTCCCACAGTCAGTACAGAGAGGGGACTGCCTGCTCTTCACTCACAGAGAAAAGCTGCAGCAAGCAGAGCTCAGCTGTGTTGATCTGAATAAAGCTCAGAAGTAACCACTTGTGCTCTGCAATGTGTATCTGTGTGCCACATGACACCTGCAGTGATTTCTCCGAAGTCAGCAGAGAGAGGGGACTGCCTGCTCTTCACTCACAGAGAAAAGCTGCAGCAAGCAGAGCTCAGCTGTGTTGATCTGAATAAAGCTCAGACGTAACACACATTGCAGAGCACAAGTGATCTGTCTGTGTGCCAAATGACACATGCAGTGATTTCTCCCACAGTCAGTACAAAGAGAGGACCGCCTGCTCTTCACTCAAAGAGAAAAGCTTCAGCAAGAGCAGAGCTCAGCTGTGTTGATCTGAATAAAGCTCAGAAGTAACACACCTTTCAGAGCACAAGTGATCTGTCTGTGTGCCAAATGACACATGCACTGATTTCTCCCGCAGTCAGTACAGAGAGAGAACTGCCTGCTCTTCACTCACAGAGAAAAGCTGCAGCAAGCAGAGCTCAGCTGTGTTGATCTGAATAAAGCTCTGAAGTGACCACTTGTGCTCTGCAATGTGTGTCTGTCGGTGTGCCACATGACACCTACCATCCGCTTTCTGTGACAAGATGGACTTGATCTCTTTTTTCACAATGGATTGTAAGTGTAGAAGGCACAGGAGATAATTGGGGAAGAAGCTGATTTCTCATAATAGCCGGTACTACTGATTTATGCAAGTTTGTTGAAAGTGCAGTTCTGTTTTAAGAATGTTTTCATTCTGACACCACAAATACTGATTGACTGAACATAAAATTGTCAGTCAAGCTGGACATAGACTAGTGATCTTAATTTTATTCTTCAGAACACTGAGGCTCTGATTCATCAAGACTGTCAAATATTGGGTCATAATTTACATTTTTGTACCATGAGCAAAAACTAGCATAAGCTTCTTGACGATTTCGGGCCTGATTCTTATTGGTTAGATAATGACCAAAGACAGCTTATAAACTCAGGTCTCGATTCAAGTTTTCTGTCGCAAAACTGCTTGAAGTTTTGGAAAATGTTGCAGTTTTGGCATTTTTTACACTAGTCTCAGCTTTCTCCGTCAGCTGTTTGAAACGTTGCTACAAATAACTTATCCAGAAGGGGGCATGATTAGGTGCCAAATTCATGATAAGTTACTCAAGTAATATACTCCATTCTATTACTAGCATAAATTTTTGAGATGGCACACAACAGTTGAAAGATATACCAGATTCATTAAGAGGCATAAGACTCTTAAAAAGAATCTGTCACCAGGTTTTGGCAACCTATTCTGACAGCAACGTGATGTAGAGACAGAAACCCTGATTCCAGTGATGTGTCACTTATTGGGCTTCTCAGTGTAAGTCACTGTTTTATCAGCTGGAGATGACTAGTAAACTACTCCCAGGTACTCAAGCATAAGCAGAAAACTGTCAATCAGTGGTGGGGCAGGGTTATACAGAGCTGTACAGCAGCTAAAATAGGGATTTTATCAAAATGACATCAAGCAGCCTAGTAAGTGACACATCGCTGGAATCAGAGTCTCTGTCGTTAGATTATGCTCCTCTCAGATGGGGTAGCAAAAACCTGGTGACAGATTCCCTTTAATAAATTTGGCGTATCTTACTCCTGTGCATTCTTTATCAACACGTGTGTACAAAATACCAATCTTGATAAATCGGGGCCTCAATCCGATGTGCAAATTTTTTTTTTTTTACTTGTTGTCTCATGTAGTCATTTGAAATACTTGGAAACATTTTTTGCGACAAACCTTAAGTGTGCACAGATGAAGACAGAAGTTCAGCCCAGGTGACAAAGACTGACATCAGTCAGGGATTCATGGATTTAACTTGCTGCTTTGTCGTACAGAGAGTCAACCTTCACAGATCATCTGTCAATGGCGAGTCATTTAGGAAACAGTTGTTCGAAATCTCTTGTGTATGGCAAAGGCTTTAATTGCCAAGTACATGACAAAATTATGGTTATTGATCAGTCCAAGTCATAAATCACATGAAATACTATAACAAAGAGTTTAGAGTTGAGCGATTTTGTATCCTGCTTCTAAAGCTTATATGAGTATATTACTGTCTGTATTGTAAGAAAATATTATATCTGCAGCCAACCCATGTAGAAATCTCCGTTATGAGTTGGACATTGTTAATCGATCAGAATGATAGTAGTCTAGATCTACACATTCTACCAGCTCTCCTGGAGGTCTTCCTTCTTTATGGAAGGGGTGTCTCCTAGCCTGTGCCAAAGTCTCCTGGAAATCTGTGCTTTCAGAAGGTTCTTCTCTATGATGCCAGGATGCTCCAACATTAAATAGAACCCTATCAGATAATTACACATTCAATGAGTGGAAAACAAGGCTTGCATGGTGCACCGAGAGGCTAGTTCTGGTAAAGTAGCCATGATTATAGGCTCACATACCTCCTGTAATGCCGAAGATGACAAGTAAGGCACCCTTGTAGGTTCAGCAGAGCAGGGGTTGACATACCATTGGGGAAACTTGTGCAGCCACACAGGGGCCCAAGTGGTAACGGGCCCCGAAGTAGATGCAAATGTGCATTATGATGAACTATTAGACTGTAAAGAGCCCATACAGTGTTCTTGCACAGGGACCCTCTAACTGTATGTATCTGCTCCTTCTGCAGAGACAGTAATATTCGCTTATTACTTCAAATTTTTCCTTGCATTTCAAAGGAGTGCGCTACATTCACTTCCAAAAAGTCAGTCACAAACTTATTATAAAATAGGCACTATATCCTAGTAATTTACATAGTTAAAGGGAATCGGTCACCCTATTTTTCGCCTATCAGCTGCCGGCACCGACATCAGCGGCTTATCTACAGCATTCTGTAATGCTGTAGATAAGCGCCCGATGTAACCTGAAAGATAAGAAAAAAAGAGTTAGATTATGCTCACCCAGGGGCGGTCCTGGTCCGGTTCGGGTCCAATGGGCATCGCGGTCCGGCACCGCCCTTCTTTTAACGGTGACGTCTTCTTCTTTCCTTCTCATCGCGGCTCCTGCGCACTCCCACATCATCCCGTTAGCCTGGGGTCAGAGCCAGAGCGTTGAGTGGAACAGTCCTATCTTCCATACCAGGGATCCCTTTAAGAGAGGCCTGGAGTCAGAACCACAGCGCTGAGGGATTTGCCCTAACTTCCATACCGGGGATCCCTTTAAGAGAGGCCTGGTGTCAGAACCAGAGCGCTGAGTGGATTTGCTCTTTCTTCCATGCCAATGATACCTTTTATAGAAGCCTGGGGTGAGAATCAGAGCTCTGAGGGATTTACCCTAGCTTCCATACCGGGGATCCCTTTAAGAAAGCCTGGGATCAGAACCAGTGCACTGAGTGGATTTGTCCTGACTTGCAGACCAATGATCCCTTTAATAAAACCCTGGGGTCAGAATCAGAGCGCTGAGGGATTTGCCCTAACTTCCGTACTGGAGATCCCTTTAAGAGAGCCTGGGGTCAGTACCAGAGCATTTTAAGGCAATTGCCATGACTTCCATACCGAGCATCCCTTTAAGAGAGGCCTGGAGTCAGAACCAAAGCGCTGGATGGATTTGCCCTGCCTTCCATACCGGAGATCCCTTTAAGAAAGGCCTAGGGTCAGTACCAAAATGCTGAGTGGATTTGCCCTAACTTGCACACCAATGATCCACGGGAGGGGGGGGATTCATTTCTGTCATGTGCTCTGTGCTCCTGTCTTGGGGGCAGACAATGGCTGGGAGCTTATGTTCCCGGGGATGTTAGATTTCTCCCACCATGTCAGTGTCTGCTGAGGTGTTGTCAGGTGGGAAAACTTGCTCATAGCAACCAATCACAGCTCATCTTCTTTTAACCAGCTCTGGTGAAATGAGAGATGCTTAGTGATTGGTTGCAAGGAAAACTGTTGCTCATAGCAGCCAATCACAGCTCAGCTTCTTTTAAACAGCTCTGGTGAAATGAAAGATGCTTCGTGATTGGTTGGTGATACACACATACATACATTCAGTTTTATATATATATATATATATATATATATTTTATATGAGATCACCTGCATCATTAATGTCATCAATCATCATCAATATATACTTGATCAGATGGCAAACAGATCATGTTATGTATTTCTCTTGTCACTTTCACCTGAAGAACATCTCTAGAATCCGCCCTTTCTCACCATGGAAGCAGCAAAAACCACATTGTTGCCCTGATTCACTCCCGCCTTGACTACTGTAATGCTCTATTAATTGGCCTCTCCCTTACTCAACTTTCCCCTATCCAGTCCATCCTAAATGCATCAGCCAGGGTCGTGTATCTGGCTAATCGGTGCTCGGACGCATCCGCTCTGTGCCAGTCATTGCACTGGCTGCCCATACATTACAGGATCCAATTTCAATGGCTTGTTCTCACCCACCCACAAAGCTCTCCACAATGCAGCACCCCCCTCCCTATATTTCCTCCCTCATTTCTGTTTATCAGCCTACCCATTCGTTATGCTCCGCAAGCAACTTTCAACTAACATCCACACAAATCCATACCTCCCACTCCCGGCTCCAAGACTTCTCACAAGTTGCACCAATCCTCTGGAATGCTCTACCCCAAGAAATTAGGACTAACACAACTTACACAGTTTTAGGTGCTCCTACAAAACACATCTGTTTAGGGGGGCCTATCACGTTCCCTAATCAGAGTCCTTTTTCCATAGCCCATTCTCTATTTCTCTGAACATAATTCTCCATCAAACTCCATGGCTCCAAAAAGCGCTACAAATATTGGCTGGTGACTACCTCATGCAGCCTTTATCTACCCCACATTTCCTCAACATGGCTGGACCATCATTGTAAATAAGCACCTGTACTTTGTGTCACCCCCACCGCATTGTAGATTGTAAGCTATGAATAGCAGGGTCATCATTATTTTTGCTTTAATTGTTTGATTATCGTAAACTTTGTAACTTTTGACAGCTTTACAAGTCAGCAGTTCATATAAAACAATGTGAAATATGTTGGCGCTATATAAATAAAGGTTATTATTATTATTACATTGAGCACTAGATGGAATGGGTGGATACGCTGTACTGTATAGTAGTTACTACTAGGAGTAACTACTATACATTGTAATGGGTATTACTCCTCACTAGTTGAGGGGTTCACTGACAACTGGGGCACACTTTTTAGTGATAGTGTGCACCATATCAACACTTTATGTGGGAATCGGGTGTTCAGGTATATCCTCTCGTGTAGCTAATGAAGTTGTCGCTCAGGTGGTCTGACTTTGGGAAGAAGTTTGGGTACAATTCCCACTGATATTCTCATGGACGCAGTTTGGTTGTATCCTGTTCTGTGCAAACACTGATATTCCATTCCCTAATGTAAATGACAACTTATAAGTCTCACTACAGACATAAAAACCACAAAATAAAGCTAACTTAGTATTCTATATATCTATCCCTGCTATAGTTCTGTCCTCCGTCTTGATGTGCCAGCGATCAGTATTGTACCTGCATCTCTTCCTCTGCACAGTAATTTGCATATCATCGAGCGCTTACTTTTCATTGTGCAGAGAAAATCCCGTATAGTGCCTCATGAATCAATATATAGCTAGATGACAAAAAATACATTTTGTCTATGAATATCCTTATATATTTATCACTGCTGGAATCATTTCACTTTGCGAGTGATAAAACCTGTTTTATGAAAGTTAATGATAATATCGCTTCATTTCCTTTCAAAATAAAGTCTACCACATGGCAATAAGGGAGAATATCTGTCAATATATCCTTGGCTCCTGACGCGTCTAACACAAAAGTTTAAGCTATAGAAAGTTCAATCTGTTCATAGTAAAATAACATTTTTATTAGAGGTCTTGGTGGGAAGGAATAACGGAATATTAATTAATACTGTAGTTCCTGATCCCATTAGGGTCATCTTACCAGGGATCATCAGCTTTTAGGGACATCTGCATTAGAGCTGCCAATCCAGTTTACTGACAATTGTTGATTGGATTCAGTTAACATATTGATACAAAATAATGGACAGATGTAGACGACACTGATAAATAGTACAGAATGAACTGTTCTGATGTGTAATAATAATCAATGGAAAATACCAGTAAAGCCAGGACCATTTTGCCTGAAGAAGGAGTTAAATCAACTCCGAAACGCGTTGCACAATTAAACCTGTTTTTTTTCTCATGACTTCTGATACCTTTGGCAGCGCCCGAGGTCTACTGCCCATTTCCTCCTCTTGTTTAAAATGTTGAGAGAGGATAGGACAACTCACTCCATGCTCACCAGGAAAATACTGAATAGTTTGCTGAATGTATCCAAATTGTAACAAAGCAGTATACCATGAGATAGAAGATTATCAAGATGTGGAAGGTAGATAACACTAGAAATAAAGCAAAAAATAATAATCAATGGAAATAAAGTTAAAGGAGCACAGATCAAAAAATGAAAGATGATAATATGGTATCTATAGTCCAAAATAGAGTAACCTGAAATTTTTTTTTAGCAGACCATGGGGAGAGAAGAATTTATTTATGCTTTTTGGTTTGGTATTTCTCATTGTTTTGCATGCTTGACTGGAAGTCCAGCCTAGGCCACATTCACACATTCAGTATTTGGTCAGTAATTTACATCAGTATCTGTGAGCCAAAACCAGAGGTGGAATAATCAGAGGAAAAGTATAATAGAAACACATCACCAATTCTGTATTTATCATCCACTCTTCCAAGACAGAAACATAATAAGCAAAGACATTGCAGTAACTGATTAAACATGAATAGTACATGAAAATAATATAGGGTACTTAGTTGACATAGTTTTGATACAAAATAAATGCAAAAGCCATCCCACCACGTCACGGTGACCCTATTCGGGATGGTTCTAACTCTTATATTAAAACCTTACCATTTGTCAAGTGATATGCATGTGGATAAGGGCTGAGAAGGACTGAACCCAGCTAGTGAACACACAGCCATGGGGAACCACATGAATATAATGTCAGGCTCAAAGAAAAGGCAGGCCACTCCTTTATTATTTTCATGCACTATTGCTGTTTATTTATTTATTGCAGGGTATTTACTTACGGTATTATGTTTCTATCTTGGATTTTGTCTGGCTAGTGGCCAGTGTGAATATGCGCTTACATGCTATATCCACATCAACTTATATCCCATTTCATATCTTTAGGCTGGGTTCACACGTAGCGGAACTCTCGCGGAAATTACCGCAAGAATTCCGGAATTTCATTCCGCGGGAAAATCGCATTTTAAATTCCCGCGATTTTCCCGCTGAAAAACTAGCATTTTGCAAGCGTATATTAGCTTGCAGAATTGCTAGCGTTTTCCAAGCGATCTGTAGCATCGCTTGGAGAACTGATTGACAGGTTGGTCACGCTCATCAAACATAGTGTTTGACGAGTGTGACCAACTTTTTACTATTGAGGCCGCCTATGCGGCCTCAATAGTAAAAGATAGAATGTAAAAAATAATAAAGAAAAAAATATATATTGTTATTCTCACCTTCCGACGTCCCGCGCAGCCTTCCCGCCTCTCTCCACGCTCCCGGTCCCAGTAATCCTTTGCGACAATTACCACGATGACATCCGTTCTCGCGGGATCGCGACGTCTCGCGGTCATTCACGATGACGTCGCGCGAATGACCGCGAGACTTCGCGATCCCGCGAGTATGGACGTCATCGCTCGCAAAGGCTTACTGGGACCGGGAGCGTGGAGAGAGGCGGGAAGGCTGCACGGTACGTCGAAAGGTGAGAATAGCAATATATTTTTTTTTTAAATTCTATTTTTTACAGGGATATGGTACCCAAAGCCCGGAGGACAGTCTCCTCTCCTCCGGACAGTGGGTACCATCCGCAAATGTTCTGTTTACTTTTCGCATGGTATGCACAGCCACATGCGGAAAGTAAGCAGAACAATGCATTCCTATGGGTGCGGGATCGCCGCGATTCCGCAAAATTAATGAGCATGCTGCGTTTTTTACCGCAAAGCGATTCCGCCGCGGTAAAAACCGCAGCATTAGCACATCATTGCGGAATCCCATATGAATGCATGGGATGCTAATTTTTTGCGTTTTCGCGGCAAAATCGAGCGGTTAAAACCGCTGCGGAAATGCGAAAAAACTGCCACGTGTGAACTCAGCCTTAGGGTTTTTTCAGTTTGTTTGCACCCAGTGCATATAAAGGTGTGGCCTGCCTCTTCTTTGAACCGTACACTATATTCATATGGTTCCCCATGGCTGCGTGTCCATTAGTTGGGCTCAGTCCTTCTCAGCCCTTATCTACATGCATGTCACTTGATAAACTAAGGTTTTTAGATTTCACCTATGCACATGTTTTTAGACGGCTTTTATCTTTTTTCTGTATGTCTTTTGGTGCTTAATAAAGTTGTCGTACATTTTATACTATTTCAGGTGTACACGCCACATTTGTATTGGTCTTTCCTCTCTTCAGCTTGCACCTTGTTCTCATACAAGTTGTAGCACCCTGACATTTACATTTATCTATTTCCAATTGTATTATATACTTTGGTGGACTCTATTCATTGTCTTTCCGAATAGGGTCACCGTGACGTGGTGGGATGGCTTGTGCATTTTTTTTAATCAAAATTATGTTAACTAAGTACCCTATATTATTTTCACACACTATTGCTGTTTATTTACTGCAGGGTATTTTCTTATGTTTCTATCCTGGGTTTTACAAATACTGAAGAAATACGGAACGTGTGATCAAGGCTTTACTCTTAAGTTGTGCCTGCCCGCTCATATTGCTAGTGGTTGTAGAAGAAACATGCAGCCACCTGCTGCTTCTCCGGTCACAAGGGCTGATTGCCCGCAGGTAGGGATGGGCGAATCTACTCGTTAGGACTCGTTACTCTGCGAGTAGTAGGGGACTCGCAGGAGTCGGTACTCTGCGAGTTTCCAAACGATTACTCGCACAGTAACGAGTCCAATGCAAATGCTAGCGTTTTCCAAGCGATCTGTAGCATCGCTTGGAGAACTGACTGACAGGTTGGTCACACTCGTCAAACATAGTGTTTGACAAGTGTGACCAACTTTTTACTACTGAGGCTGCCTATGCAGCATCAGTAGTAAAAGATAAAATGTAAAAAAAAATAAAAAATATTGTTATTCTTACCCTCCGACGTCCCGCGCAGCCTTCCCGCCTCTACACGCATCCGTTCCCAGTAATCCTTTGCGAAAATGCCCGCGATGACGTCCGTTCTCGCGGGATCACGATGTCTCGCGGTAATTCGCGATGACGTCGTGCGAATGACCGCGAGACTTCGCGATCCCGCGAGAACGGACGCCATCGATGCATTTTCGCAAAGGACTACTGGGAACGATGCGTGGAGAGGCGGGAAGGCTGCGCGGGACGTCGGAGGGTGAGAATAACAATATTTTTTATTTTTAAATTCTATTTTTTACAGGGATATGGTGCCCAAAGCCCGGAGGACAGTCTCCTCTCCTCCGGACCGTGGGTACCATCCGCAATTGTTCTGCTTACTTTCCGCATGGTGGGCACAGCCACATGCGGGAAGTAAGCGGAACAAGAAAAATGGCAGCACAGGAATCGCTGCAATACTCACATCCCCATTCATTAACATTGGACTCGCTAGACTCGCAACGAGTAGCGAGTTTCCGAGTCGGACTCGTTAGAGTCTAGTGATTCCGAGTATTTCAGGATTCGCCCATCCCTACCCGCAGGTTCTTCTTTGCAAAAGGGGTTGTCCATATGGGAAAAGTGTTTTCGCTGCTCGCAGCTTGCATTGTAGTACTCAAGACTATAAGTGTAGGCACTGTGTGTGAGTACAAGGAATGAATGAGGAATATGGATATTGACCCCTATATGAATACATACATTCCGCATCCATGTCACCAATACTGTAGAATTCATTGCCGTTATTGCAAAATGAGTATTGTGAGGTTTGTGTTTGTTGCCTTTCAGCTAACTGAGTGCTTTAGTCTAAGGGCTCATGGTAGGAGTTGATATGGGATTGTAATAACATAAGGCATACACATCTGTATAGAAGACCTGGAGATTAAAAATTACATGCATGGAGCTAAATGATGCCAAACATAACAGATGGTTATTGAGGTGAGAAGCTGACATTTCATCATACACAAAGTCATCTCATACACATGTTCACTAATTTTAAGTAAAAACGAGAAACACGCTTATATAGGATGATTGTCACTGTTAAGGTATGTTCACACAGGGTGTTTTTACAGCCTTTTTTTTCCTGCATGAAAAACGCATGTGTTGATAGGAAAAACTCTGCCCACTTTTCATTCTTTTTTTATGTGTTTTTTGCTGCATTTTTAGTTTAATTTTTTTAGACATTCCTTTGAATATGCAAAGAACGCAGCAAACTGCTGAAAGAATCGACATGCTGCAGATGTAAAATCTGATTGATGGCTTAAAAACGTAAAGAAAAAAAAAGCCCGTGGATGACATTTTGGAAAACACATTCATTCTGCTTTGACGATAAAACGCTGCTTTTTTTTGCACAATAAACGTATAGAAGAAAAGCTGCAAATACTCAACTTGTGAACAAGCTCTTAAGATGACTACTGTTATCTACAGCTGTACACGCCAGAGACCTGTGTAATAAGAAAAGCATAAACACTTATGACGACCACAGCTTGGTCCTCGGGGCCAAGAATTCACACCAAGATCTGTCATTGTATCAAAGTATGCTCCATCCGGCAGGCTTTCATTTAAACCATTTTATTATTATTATCACTATGCGAATAATATGACGCGTTTCAGCTCAGATGTCGCCACATGCAATCTTTTATTTGTATCAAGCAGATTTTAAGAGATGAAAGTTATTGTCAGTCCCTCATGCTTTACACTGCTGTTCTGCCTGATTAGACTAGCTACTGCCTGTGATACCATCAGGAAGTTATTGCCTGTATAGCTAATTTCCATTAAAGCAAAGGAGCTAAACCACCAGTGTGAACAAGCAGAATATCAAGTACCGGTAATTGCTAACCATATACTGAGCATAATGAGTCTCAGTAAAGGGAAGGAAATCTGCTGAAATAATGGAGTTGCAGATTACACTGCTAGCTGCCATAATGGCCATTGATGAAACACAATTTTCAGCAGGATTGGTTGAAATATTTACATAGTAAATTACTGCACTTAAATGTAATGTTTTGGAGAGAGGTAAAGATATATGTCAGGGAGGTGCCATCATCATACAGCCCTGGTGCCGCTGCTAAGAGTAGAAGCGTTAAAAGGGTTATTCCCACCTCCAAATCCTCTCCCAAAATGTAGTAGGTGTAATAATAATAATATTAGCAAATAGCTCTAATTATAAATATAGTATAGTTCTTCTGATTAGCTATGTTGCTTACCCCATGTGCAGGCCTTGCAGGACCTTATGTGTCCATGGCTATGACCACTAGCAACTAGCTTTTACTGTATCAGTGGTCATAACCATGGATACCTAAGGTCCCGCAATGCCTGCACATGAGGAAAGAGACATGGCCAATCAGAAAAACTGTACTAGAAAAACTATACTACATTTCTAATTGGAGGTATTTGCTAATATTATAATTGGACCTACTGCATATTAGGATAGGATCTTGGAGATGGGAATACCCCTTTAACTCTCCATACACGGACATGTTTTGGACCTTTATGCCCAGAGGAAAACTTTGCCTTTTAAAATGCAGCTTTTATATCTTAGTTTATTCTATTTTTTTCTCTTTAGGGGACGTATGGGATCGTCATATATCAATATCACTTTGTTTAACCTTCCTCCACTAAAGAAGATGCTGAAAGGAAAAAAAAATACATTTTTAATTCATAGTTGTCCAGAATTAAAGGCCCCCCCCCGTCATCATTAGACTTAAGTTGGCTGTCCCAGCCCCCATGTATATGGGGCCGCAGGTGGACTGATGCTTGGGAGAGATGTGGGTCATGCATGTCTAGTTTCGGACTACTGATTGCATTATTCTCCCTGATATAAGCCGCCAGCGGACATGTCAGTCGGGGGCTTTCTTATAGAGAACACGGGGAGTCCTCGGCCGAGCAAGCGCTACCGTATATGAGAGTCAGCATTGTTGGCATGTGTGGCCAGCTTAACACATTGATGATAAGTAGCTCTCATAACATTTGTACTTTTTTTTCTAGGTGGTCCTGTTTAACACCTTGTTTTTTTATGAGACAGGTTTATTGTTATTTTTTGTTTGCTTGGGTTTTTTTTTCGGGATGGGGAGATGTTGGATAAACAAGACAACTGTGACATGGTTATTTTTATTTGGGTAGCTGATATGCTGCAATTTTCAGCAGAGGAAGGGTGCTCACCAACATATACCAGGCCTCCAGACTGAGGCACAGCTAGCTGCTAAGTATTTATTTTGATGGCCAGAAATAATTTGTATTTATTTTGAAATAACTCTCTCTAAACTGATTCCAGGGTGTTCTGCTGCTAAGACCCCCAGCAATTAACTGTATTCTGTATTTTCCAGAAGTCCATGGTGCTCATTGAAAACTATGGGCTGTCCATGTAATGCATAAATGTACAAAGTTCTCTTTATGTTCTATTGACGCAAAATATCCCATTAGAGTAACTGGGCCTCTTTAAAGGGAATTTGTCATCGTATTTTTGCTATCACATGGCACTAGGTTTACTAGTCCTCTAGTGATAATTTTTTGCTGAAAAGTTATTTTATTAAAACTACAGCAAGCATCCCTGTAAGTGATACATCACTGGAATCAAAATCAACGTCTCCACCCAAATCTGCTCTCAGATTAGGTGGCAAAACCCTGATGACAGATTCCCTTTAAAGGGAACCTGTCAGGTCCCCCATGGTCTCCAGTCCATCAGCTATGTGAGATTAAACTCCCACTCCCTTAACCAGCCCTGTATAACATAATTCAGTTAAATACCGTAAGTGCTTTTATGTCCCCGTTTCCTATGCTATTGAGGGCTTTGACTAATCCATGGGGCGTTATTTCCCCAGACTAGTCCACCCTCTTTCCATGTTATCACATCCCTGTGGGCGTGATAGCATAATGTGCATGAGCCGGCCTCATCGCCAGCTCATACCAATCTGCGCACGCGCGCCGCTCATTCCAGTAGCGTCACTGCGTCTCTGAAGTCAGGTTTACACTTCCCAACCTCAGAGGTGCACTGCACATGACTGGAAGCCATCTTCTGAACTACTGGACATGCGTAATGTGCCTCTGAAGCAAGGAAGCATACACCTGGCTTCAGAAAAGCAGTGACTGTGCTGGAATGAGCGGCGTGCATGCGCAAAGACGCCACTCGTGCAAATAATATTACAACACCCACAGGGGCGGATAACTTGGAAAGAGGGCTGACTAGTCTGCGGAACTAACACCCCATTGACTAGTCAAAGCTCTCACTAGCATAGTAACAGCAGAAGTTATAAATGCTTTATTATTATGTTATACAGGATAGGGAGGCAGATTAATCGCACATAGCTTTGTGTTGGAGGACATGGGGGACATGACAGGTTATAGAATCCTTGCAAGAGGAATTTGCACGTTACCAATAAATTGACAAATCGCAATTATCCAAAATGGACCCTAACTAGAGCACAAAAAATAGTGCAAACCAAAGATCGAAATGACTTGCTGGCATCAAGCACAGAAGGGAAAAAAAAGGCAATAACTATGGGAAAAAAACCCTATATATGTTTCCAGTATAGCCCGCAATTCACATCTATAAAAAATATTGTTCACAAGTTTCTACCCATTCTGCACCAGGATAATGAATTAGTTAAAATTTTATCATCAGGAATTAATGTGGTGTCAAGAAAAGCACCGTCTTTAGGGAGGATATTATCCCCCAGCATGTTTTCACTAACACATCACAAGCCTAAAGAAAACTGGTTAACGGTGAAGGGCTTTTACAAATGTGGTGCTAACATTTGTAAAATATGCAAATATGCCCAAATTTCTCAGGAATTCACTAATAATGATCATACTTCATGTTTTAAAATAAAAAAATTATATCAATTGCAATTCTAGCAACATAGTGTATAAAATTAATTGTGAACAATGTGATTTATCCTATGTTGGTTGCACCTCGAGGCAGCTAAAAATAAGAATAAGGGAACATTTAAATGATATTAGCAATACAAATACCTTTATACGGAATGTCTCAGCAGTTTCCAAACATTTTATTGATTGCCATGCCCGCAATACATCACACCTTAAAGTTCAGGGAATAGAAAAAGTAAACCTGTCATCCCGTGGGGGAGACATCAGGCGATGTCTCCTTACTCGGGAAGCATTTTGGATATACCATTTAAATACTAGACATCCAAACGGTCTCAATAAGAGACATGATCTATTGTTGCATTATTGTTGAATTTCCCCCTTTTTTTTTTTTCAAAAGAGGCGAGAGATGGAAAACAAGCAGGTGGGAAGGTGTATATAAATGATTGGCCCCACCGAGATGCACTGAGCTCCTGTACTTAATTTGAACAGTTATTCTGTGCTGTTTAAATATGAACTGATCTGCAGTACCCTGCAGCAGCCGCTACACAGTGTGAAAATAGTCCACACCTTACACAGTTTACATCCAGCCTCTGTTGACTGATCAGTGAGTGTGTGGGGTGTTGGTCCCCCTATGTTCTAATATTGATGTCCTATTCTATGCATAAGTCATCAATATCAAAGTGGTGGAAAATAGCACATTTCAGTGGCATCTGATGAGTTTTCATGATTACTGCACCTTGTACCTCCAAGGCACATTCTATAGAAGTATAATAAACAGCATAAACATCAATTTTTATTAACCACATAATGTTTTCCATTGAAGAAAAAAATGTATATATTTTATGGGCTCAATATATGCAAAACTAAAACAGCAATATCATTAATCGAATATTATGCGTTAAAGTTACTAATTTTTGTAGGGGCTCCGAAATGTCAAAAACAATATAAAAGATGTGCGATTGTGAAAATACTGTATATTAGAGTTTTCTCTTATCTCTTTGGTACCTCATATGTGGAAAATAGTCCAGCTAGGACCTTTTCATACTTTCACAGACCTCTGATTTCCTAAACTGACAGCGAAATGTGCCTGCTAGTGAGTCTACTGATGTCAGGCTTTACCGGAGGACAATTCTTAAGAAATGTTAGGCCAGACCGGATGGAGGACTCAGGTTACCATGTCAACCATTTAGAATAAAATGCCGAAAGAGTCTTTAAAAACAAGTAAAACCTCACATCATGCATGCCCTAATATACTGCCTATCTGTATTGTTAGATTTCCAAAATAATTCATCAGCTTTTTTTTCCACTTAGGCTACATTCCCATGAGCTTTTTTGTGAGTTTTTGATGCTGCAAAATTTCTGCACCTATTATTTTAATTAGGTTACTTGCGGGTTTTCATTGCGTTTTTGTGTGCGGTTTTTTTTTGCTTATGTTTTTATCGCGTTTTTGATGCTGCTTTTTTGTCTCTTTTTTGGATTGAAATGCTTTAAATTAGAGCTTGCTAGTGGCGTATAATACGGAGGAGTGCGATGTGAGGAAATCTCGCATTGTACTCTGACCAGTGTTATTCAATGAGGGAGAGTAGATTTGGTATGAGGAAAAATTTGCATCATTATGCTACTGGTAGTGTATCTCGCACAGTGCGCACCCATTCAAGTCAATGGGTGCTGTGTCATCACAGGGGGTAAGTGGGTGCTCTAGTCTGCTAGCCAAAACTGCATGGACCAGGACTCTCCTTTTACCGTCAGCGTAATACTACTGACAACACAGGTTGAGGGTAAAACAGTGTAGCAATACTTTATTGAACCACATACAGGCACATAACACATGGAACAGTACCAGCAAAATACTCAAGATGGTGCAAAATTAGAGTCTCACCCTTCCACTGACTTGCCGAGATAAGAGTAGCTGTAACTTCATAGCTTTCCCGGCTGACTACCCCACCTGTGACCTGAACAGAGAAGAGGTAACGACAAGCTTAGAAAGCTGACAGTCCATTGGGGTACAAGGCCAGGTAACCAGAGAGTCACAATCTGGTTTCTCCAAACATCTCCATGGAGCCAGGTGATCGGTGGGTCCAAATTCTGACTACCCCAAACGTATCCATGGTTCAGTGATGGTTAATGGAGCATATCTGTATCCTCTAAGAATGTCCTGTAGAATGTCAAATCTGTGTCCCTCCTGATAGAGCCATGATATGGCAGCTATCCTGTACAGTGTTCCTGGCTGTGGTTTTGTAAAACGTCTCTTGTTCTTTGGATCTCTAGATCTCTTGGATGTCTATATTTTTACAGAGGTGCAGATCCTCTTTTTATAGTTCACAACTGTTCGTCAAGCAATTATTCACAGGTCAAGGAGAAGGGGTGATGATATTACTTTGCATTGCTTGACTATTTATTCAATTTGCATAATTTCTCTGTCTTACAAGTCAACAAACTGCATGGCCTGGCATAATGTATAATCAACATATCAGCAAAAATTATTGTTCAGTGACCTTGCATCCCTGTTTTGCAACGATAACAGTACAATAAACTGTAGGAGCTAATATAAGAAGTAAATAACAACTATCCATCCATTTACAAATATCAATTTAACCTACAAGAAGAGTCAACATTTCAGACTCTTGACCAACAACAAAGAAGCACATAAATTCAAAAGTCATCATATAGATAACAATCTATTCCTCCTGGCTTAGTGAAAATAGATGTCTGGTTAATTAAAATAAAATCCCGTGTTGTCACAGGTGTGTACAAAAAATTGGAGTAAAATCATATGTCATATATGCCGAGACAGGCAATGGAGGAGATGGAGAGATTAATCTCTCATTCTTCTCCTCACCTGTGATCCGAATCTTGCATGCAAGAGGATCGGAGCACAGAGCACTGACACTTGGCTCATGCTCGCAGTAGAGCAAGAGCCGAGTGTCATTAGCCTATTGCATCCGATGATCTGCCATATGCTAATGTGACCTGGCCTAAAGCTGCTTTGCTTTTATACTTTCTGTTTTTTGGCTTTGACGAAACTTTATTGACATACTTAAGAGGAGATTACATGCATTTTTGATGTGTTTCCACCATGCATTAAAAATGCATGTGCGTTATTTACCTGCGGATTTTCCGCATCTAATCCTAATGTGTGGAGAAAATCTTAGCAGAAAAGTCACGCACCCTCACTAGAAATTGATGTATTGCGGATTTGAAACATGCACTGCAGGTCAGTTCACGCTGAGTAAAAAAAAGCACAGTGGGCAGGAGATTTCTATATACCCCATCCACGTTGCTGGAACTGTAAGACGCTGCATTTATGTCGCAGGGGGAATACAGTGTCCAAAACACAACAAAAAGTCATCGTGGGAGTGTAGCCTTAAAAAACATATAAATTAGGAAAATTAGACAAATTTTATTCATATCGTAGAAATGACAAAAAGAATCCCCAGTATTAACAAAATAATCGCCATGTTTTCTTTTTGTTACCAGCAGGGCTGTGGAGTCGGGGTCGGTGTCCATTTTGGTGGAGTCGGTATAAAATGGATGACTCATAAAATATACAATAAATTGGGTACAGTAGATAAGTGCAGGATGTGCTGAATATTTTTTCATAAAAATTAAGGAAAGTTATGAAATGTCTTATAAATGTTTTTATGTAAGGTTCCTAGCTTTTGGTTGAGATGAATCTGTGCTGCACTTTATGTACATGCTCAGTAGTGACCAGTGCTGTGGGGTCAGGAGTCAGGGAAATTCAGGAGTCGGTATTTGGAAGTTTGGCATACCGACTCCACAGCCCTGGTTACCAGTACATCAGTGTGGCTCACTGTGCTTATTTTTACACTGCGTAAACTGACCTGCAGTTTCAAGTCCGCAGAATGTCAATTTCTCTTGTATGTGGGGATTTTCCCCATAGACCAGGGTCACACTTGCGAGTGCAATAAGAGAAACTTGCATGAGTCTCTCGCCTCAATACCCGGCACTGCCGCCGGCACTCAGGACCGGAATGTTAAGCTGAAAAGAAATACATGGAGCCGCACACTCCGGTCCCGAGAGCCAGCGGCAGTGCCGGGTATTCAGGCGAGAGACTCGCGCAGGTTTCTTGCATTGCACTCGCAAGTGTGACCCCGGCCATAGAACTTCTTTAGATGCAGATAATCCACAGGTAAAAAACTCATAAGTAGAAACGCACTAAAAACACATGTAATCCACACATGAAAGTGTCATAAAATTTTGTTAAAACAAAATGGCTTTATATAAAACTTGACATGCCAAAAACCATAACGTTAAAAACACGATAAAAACGTATGTAAAAAAACCTGCAAGTGATCTAATTTACAAAATTGGTGCAGAAAATCTGCAACATAAAAAACATCAAATACTCATTGTGGGAGTATAGCCTTACTGAACGTCTTTTGCGGCGTTTTTTTAAAAAATTCCATAAACATAACATTGAAGAATGGACTTCTTTTAGCCTTTAAAAGAAAGTTACAAAAGACAGAACATATGCACAACAAGTAGGTTTGAAGTTGGTCTGCATTTGTTGATTCTTTTTGGCATTTTTTTGTGCTTTCTTAGACAGGTTTCAGGTGTAATCCAGCAGAAAAAGACCCTGTGTGCACATGCCCTAAAGCTTCTATTTTTGCCTATCTCCCAGTAGAAAGTTATAGCATGGTTACAGCATGGTTACAGATTCATCTAATTAGTTTGGGAAAAAAGCCATTGGTACAATAATGATCAGAAGAGAATGCACGGAAATAAAAATGCACGAAAAGTGGAAGTGTTCCAAGGTAGTCTTTCTGAAATGGCTCACTGGTTCAAATATGATCATTCTTAAAAATGTATGGCCCCGATTCATCAAGACTGCATTGGTGTATGATATTCTAAATTTGATAAGAAGTGTGTGCCTCTAATTTGATGCATGTATAATCTGATGTGTGCCAGTACAAGAAATATAATCCAGTCAGTGACTAGAGTACATTTTTATCGTAATTTACGCCACATTTGAGACGTAAATTATGACAAATTAGTTAACTGAACTACGCCATTAATCTTCCAGTTAAGTTTCAGGCGCTTTTCAGAAAGTTGACAGAGCTGGCCAGAATGGCGTAAAAAATCCAAAAGTCATTTCAAACGGTTTTTGCCACAATTCTGGTAAAAACTATTTGATGAATCAGAGCCTATGATTTATTTTTCTCCTGTTGCTTTTCCTTAATTTTAGGTTGAAAAAAATCATATCCATAGAAGAATAGATACTGTGAACTGTAGCCAGTACTCTGCTTATCATATCTTAAGGCCTATGTCTCTGAGTATACCATTCCACCTATGTTACGTCATTTTACTTTTATTATCATGTTACTTATCATTTACTGATTTTGAACTATATGTATGTTTTCTCCTACACACACACACACACACACACACACACACACACACACAACATGAATGTACAAATTCATTGTAGAAGAAAAATACAATTGCGGCAGTCACAAATAGAAAAAAAATCTTCTTTATTAAAGGGAACCTGTCATATTCAAAAACGCTATTAACCTGCAGATTTGGGGTTAATCTGCAGGTTAATAGTGTTCCAAAGCTGCACTGAGAGCCCCGCTGTCAAAAGGAAATTAACTTTATTCTTCCCGGCAGCCTCTGGATTATAGTCACAGGGGTACTGCCGGTGCGGCTTCAGTTGCTGCTCGGTACACACTGAGTGGCGGCTGTAACTACATTCCGGCACTGACTGACAGCCGGCTTAGCAGTGCATCACAACAGAGCTGGCTGTCATTCAGTGAAAGGGTGTGGATACAGCGGCCACTCACTGTGTACTGAGCGGGGAGGAATAAAGTTCATTGCCTCCAGGTAGCGGGGCTCTCAGCCAGTCCGCTTTGGAACCTATTAACTTGGCTGCATATCTACAGGGTAGTAGTATTTCGGCACGTGACTGGTTCCCTTTAAGACTTTTACAGGAATGGTTATATTAACAAACAGCACATGGCCTGTGGCAGTTTCGCATCATACATGACGCTCCCTCAGGGATATGTGCACACAATGTCTTTTAGATACTGATGTACCTGTGTGAGTTTCTGCTATAGTTAGATGCTTTCGGAAAACGTCAGAAGTGTCTTTTCTGACTTTGAAATCTGCATCTTTTTTTCACATTCTATATATAAAACAGTGATTGCAATTTCTAGGTGCGACATCCCCTGCAAGGCTATATGCCTTACTTTATACTGTCAGTTTGGGCTTACAGACTCCCTTTAATTTAGCATCGTGAACAGAGTACAGGCATTTAGATCTCAGGATGAAACGTGCAAGGTGGACATCATTATCACAAGCGGCTTTGTACAAAACGCAATGCATTGAGAACTATAGCCTGGAATGCTGAAGTGTTCTGAACATAAAGGCTCTCACGCCTACCAATTCTTCTCCTCCCTCACCTGCTCACAGTGCAGAACAAGGGCCATGGAACAGCTGCCATTTACTTTCAGCGTCTTTCCTTTCGGACATCCAGCTGTTGGCCTCTTTCTTTTTCTTTCAACGATGCTTCCTGAAATGCAAAGCTTATAGCACATTGATTAAATAAATCTGGAACATAAGCAACAAAAACATTTTATATTAAAAAAAAAATATTATGCTATCATCAAACTACCCAGCTTTACAGTAGCAGAATAGTCATCAATTTGCAATTGAAGTTTTAAAAGCACACTACCTGTACCAAAAAGTCACTTATTATTCCAAAGCAAGCCCTAGTGCTCAGAATACCAATGAATAGTTAATTATCATAGGATAGTTGCAAATATTAAGATATGACATGGCACAGATCATTGCTAAATTAGGACTTCTGTTACATTTATTACCATAAATAACCAGTGTTTTAGGGGGATGATTCCAAAATTTGAGCAAACCTTGTGGTAAAACTGCCAAGAAAATGAAAGGGAATCTGTTAGCAGGTTTTTACTACCTATTCCAAAAGCAGCATAATGTCGAGACAGACACCCTGATTCCTGCAATGTGTCACTTACTGGGCTGTTTAGTGTAGTTTTTATAAAATCACTGTTTTATCAGCCTGAGATTGTCATTAAAAGACTAGCTGCTGCCATCTATTCTTCCATATTCATGAACTCTATATAACCCTGCCCCCACCACTGATTGGCAGCTTTAGGCCGGGGTTACACTTGCGAGAAATTCGCATGAGTCTCGCGTTTCAATACCCGGCACTGCCGCCGGCACTCGGAACCGGAGTGTGCGGCTGCATATATTTCTATGCAGCTGCTGTGAAGTATCTACAATCAATGCTGGTTTGGGGAGCCATATCTTCTGCTGGTGTAGGTCCACTGTGTTTTTTATAAAGACCAAAGTCAGCACAGCTGTCTACCAGGAAATTTTAGAGCCCTTCATGATTCCCTCTGCCGACAAGCTTTTTGGAGATAGAACTTTCATTCTCCAGTAATGCTTAGCATCTGTCCACACTGCCAAAAGTACCGTTACCTGGTTTAAAAACAAGAGTATTACTGTGCTTGATTGGCCAGCAAACTTGCCTGACCTTAACCCCATAGAAAATCTATGGGGTATTGTCAAGAGGAAGAGGAGAGACACCAGTCCCCACAATGCAGATGAGCTGAAAGCTACTATCAAAGCAACCTGGGCTTCCATAACTCCTCAGCAGTGTCACAAGCTGATCGTTAATTCCAGTGTCTGTTACTGTAAACGTATCTAAGGGCGCATGTGATGATATACCATATATCTAACCCCAGTTTATGATACAGCGAGCAGCACCAACTTACCCAATTGGTGCTGACAGCTGTCCTCGATGACACTATCTACTTGTCAGTATCACTTTGCAGTCACCAACAAAATGGCTTCTCACTGTGATCCTAAATTTCATCCTCTCTTATCCTTTCGCAAACATCCAAAAGGGGAAGGGTGACATCACACACATATCCAGCCCTCTTTTCCTGTAGTTGTGCACTAGATTTTCATGGCAAATTTCAGCAGTTGCTCCCCCTTGTGTTTAAAAATGGAAATATCAAACCTTTGTAAACAAATTTTCATATTTTACTTAATTAAAAACAAATGATAATATTTGTTTTAAAGATTAAAGCATTAATACTTTACATTTTTTTCAATTTTTGAAAAAAGCTTTTTTTATGCCACCTTCCATTTAACAAAGTGGATAGTTTTTGCTACATATGCAGAGAAGTCATTCTGAAACATGATGTCACAGGGATACCACAACAGTGTGGAGCCAGAAGACCACAGCATTTGATTGCTCTTACTCTGTCACTGAGAAGAAGCACTTCTCCTTCATTTTAAATGTGTTTATTCCGTCTGGTAGAACAGGGGTTAATCTGCCATGTTGGAAATCCCTGTGCTCACTGCTGAGCTCGGTTAGCCACTCCTTTTCCCTTTATAATCTGGGTTCTGTTACAAATCCTTGTCATAGCTAGCTTTTACTGCATGGCTAACGGAGGGAGAGGAGTTCATATGAGAACGAGAGTTGGAGGAGATATCAGTGACTGTTGCTTGGTTTGTACGTGTGGTAATTCCCAATCCTCTGTTTTGGTTTCCTCCTCTACCTCCATGCCTCCTGGTGCATTCCTCTGTACTGTATATGTGAGTGAATATTTTGTATGCCTGGAGTTTTCTGTTAACCCTTGTTTGTTGGGTTGGTGTACTACGGTGCACAGTAGCGCCCCTCTTCCCTGGGTGGGGGAAGAGAACAGACGGAGGGCTAACTCAGGAGATAAAGCAAGGGTGGAGGCCCTGGCATCTTCACCGTCAGAAGTATCTCGGGGAGTAGGGCGCCAGCTAGTATGAGGGACAGGGAAAGAGCCCCTGGTCACCCGACAGCTGTGTCGTAACACATGACTACCATGAAAAAGAAAGCCTACAACCTGTATTTTGGTTGCAGAATAGGAGATCAGGACAAGAGTTTGGCTCCACACATATGCTGCAATAGATGTGCATCACATATTACCCAGTGATTGCATGGGAAGAGGCAATCCATGCCTTTTGCAGTCCCAATGATCTGGAGAGAGCCAACCGATCACACTACCAATTGCTATTTCTACATGGTGACTCCCATTAGAAAAGGATTTTCAAGAAAAAAGTGGACTTTACAGTGTCCAAACATTCCAGCTGCAATACGCCCAGTACCACTGTACAGTTTCAAAAGCACCAGAAACATTTTCTGTCGAGTCAAGTGAGGAAGAAGAGGGCGCATGGTGTCATGAAGCATCTTCCTCTCATGACCCAGACTTTCTGCCAGTAACCTCAACTGAGCCACACCTTATAAAACAGAGGCTCTACATCGATTTGTCCAAAAGAAGCCTAAAAGCCATCTTGCTGCATAATGTCAATGCGCTACCTTAAATTACAATTGCTTATGCAGTACACATGAAAGAAACCTATGACAACATGACACAGCTGTTGAGGTGCCTGAACTAATACAAACATTTGTGGCCTCTCTGTGGTGACTTAAAGGTGGTTGTCCTCTTTCTTGGTCTACATGGTGGATACACAAAGTACTCCTACTTTCTATGTTAATGGTATAGTCATTCAAGTGAATATCACTACAACAAAAGAGACTAGCCTCTCTGACATGCACTTTAGCCAGGGAGTAAAATTGTCCTGCATCCAGCACTTGTTCACCCACATAAGATTTTGTTACCACCATGGCTGATCAAGTTGGGCCTAATGAAGAACGTTGTAAAGGCAGTGGATAAAAATGCGAAAGCATTCAGGTATCTCATTAATAAATTTCCAAGGTTGAGCGAAGTAAAGATAAAGGAAGGAGTCTTTACTGGACCTCAGATTCATAAGCTTGTTCAAAATGAGTTTCTCTGTTTGTTGCAGGGAAAGGAAAAGGTTCCATGGGTAGCAATCAGATTAGTGGTAACTAATTTTTTGTGAAATTCAAGAGCAGATAGCTATGAGGAGTTGGTGCAAAATCTCCTCAAAAGATATATGGCTGTAACATGGCCATAAAGATTCCTTTCTTACATTCGCATCTACTGTAGAGTCTTTTCCACCAAACTGCTGAGATTTCACCAAGATATTGCGGCTATTGAGAAAAGATATCAAGGAAAATGAAATCCATCAATGCTTGCAGATTATTATTGGACAATTGTAAGAGAAGCAGGAAGCAGGCGTACAAAAGAAAAGCAAGAAAGAGTTGTCTCTAAAGGAGGACCACATTTTGTAGTGCAATTTCTGTAACCATTTATAATTTTCAATAGTGTTTAGACATGTTTTAGTTATTTGAATTGTTGCAAAGTTTCCTCTAAATATCAGACAATTGCTGTAACAAAATATTCTGCATCTTTATATTTCCAAAAATATGAATGTTTCAAAATGCTGAAACTTTTATGCATTAATTAGGGTATATATAGTGGTAAAAGAAAAACTTTTTAGTGTCATATAAACAAGAGCCAACATAAAAATTTTATTGTCAGATTTGAATTCAGTAGGTCAAAATCATTAGAAAAGGGCTCATTTCCAGGGCCGGACTGGGACTAAAATTCAGCTCTGGCATTTGAAGTTACACAGGGGCACTAGTCACATGGTGACTATATAATATCTTTGTACACTTGTAGGTTACAAGAAGTGAGAGGAGATTAACACGACTATATAACATGTAGTCAGAGCTGTGCCCAGTATTTCAGCTCAGTCCTATTTATTGCTTTTAGGTACAGTACTCCTCCCAAAGCTCTGTCCCCTTTAGTACGCACGCTGACAGAATTCCTGTCAGAACTGCTATCCATTGGGCAACCAGACCCCCTGGTCATAGCCACCCCTATCATACCTCCCAACTTTTGAAGAAGGGAAAGAGGGAGAAAGACAGCTGCTGCAAATTTTAGGCCACGCCCCGGCCACATCCATTTCGCAACTAGTCACACCCATGTCCACGCCCAATCGCACCCATTTAGCACTGCTGATCACACTGACTGGTACTGAGGGCACAGTGGCTGGCATTATGGGCACACTGACTGGCACTAAGGAAGAGAGAAAACAGAGAGAGGGAAAAAAGAAAACAGAGAGAAAGAAAGGAGAGCGAGACAGAAAGAAAGAACAGAGAGAAAGAAGAAAGAACAGAGAGAGAAAGAAAGTATTCGGATCCTGACAGCGCCAGAGTACAGCCTCCACTGAGCAGGGACTCACCCGCACTGTAGGGACCCCTGGGGATCAGGACAGCCAGAAAGTATAGGTGCACAGGACCTGAGTGATGAAGTTTAACAAGCCGGCACGGGACCTACGGTCACGTGACTGCAAGGGGGCGGGGCTTAGTGTCCTGCTTTCAGAGAAGACAGAAAACTCAGAGTCAGGCAAAACGGAGTTCATACACAGTGCGGACAGCGAGGTACAGGAGGGATAAACAGAAGGGAGGTCAGACAAAGCCAAAGGTCATACACAAGAGGGCAACGTGGTACCAAGGGGACGAGCAGAGAGAACTCGGGTCACAAGCAGAGAGTCATAAACGAGAGGTAGCGCAGTACAAGAGGGACAGGCAGAACTTGTAACAGGGACAGAAACGGATCAAAACCAAACAAGCAAGCAAGATATCAGGCACAAGGCACACATACGCACAAGGTCAACTAGCTCAGCCGAGGGCAGGAGTATAACTGACACTGGACCTAGGTCCAGTGAGCATTAAATAGTCACCCTCTGCCAGTGAGAGGCGGAACAATTAACCCCCAGTCAGACCAGGATGGGCCAAAGCGAAACCCCGTCCTGGATCATGACAGTACCCTCCTCTCAATGGGGGGCCACTGGACCCCCAGGTCTCTCAGGGTACTTGGCGTGAAAGGCCCGGACCAACCGAACCGCATGAACCGATCAAGCAGGAACCCACGAGCGTTCTTCAGGACCGTAGCCTTTCCAATGTACCAGATATTGAAGGGCACGACGGACCAACCTGGAGTCGACAATTCGTTCCACCTCGTACTCCGACTGCCCGTCTACCAAAACCGGTGTTGGGGAAGCTGATGATCCCTCCCCAGTGGACCTCACAGGTTTCAAAAGGGCCTTATGAAAAACATTTGGGATCCGCAGAGATGGCGGGAGACTCAAACGAAAAGCCACCGGGTTAACTGCCTCGGTAATTTCATAAAGACCGATTAACTTGGGTCCAAGCTTCGCAGAGGGGACCTTGAGTCTTATATTCTTGGTGGACAACCATACCTTATACCCAATCTGAAACACCGGTCCCGCGGATCGTTTTTTGTCCGCAAAAAATTTAAATTTGTCCTGGGCCTTCTTAATGTTACTCTGGACCTCTCGCCATAACTCCCCCAACCGCTGGATCATCTCATCCACCCCAGGACACCCAGAATTCAAACGGGATAATTCTCCAAAATGAGGATGAAACCAATAATTGCAGAAAAAGGGAGATGTACCCGTAGACTGGTTAACACGATTGTTAAATGCAAACTCAGCAACCGGTAACACAGAACACCAATCATCTTGTCGGTCTGAGGTCAAGCAACGCAGAATTTGTTCCAGCGACTGATTGTTCCGCTCAGTCTGCCCATTAGTCTCTGGATGATAAGCAGATGAAAAGGACAGACCAATACCCAACCTTTTACAAAAAGCCCTCCAAAATTTGGAAACAAATTGCACTCCTCTATCAGACACCACATTCAAGGGTACCCCATGCAACCCGCACCACATGCTCAACAAACAATCTGGACAATGTTTCCGCATTAGGTAGAGCTGCCAAAGGTACAAAATATGCCTGCTTACTAAACCAGTGGTACCAATTCCCCGGCCGGCCGGTTATGGGGGTTTTTGCACGGGCACAAATATCACAAGCAGACACATATTCCCCAACATCAGAGGCTAAAGCAGACCACCAGAATACTCTAGCAATGGTCTTCCAGGTAGCCGAGATCCCTGGATGTCCACCCAGAACTGAGTCATGGAACTCCTGGAGGACTTTAAGGCGAAGCTGAGCTGGCACAAAAAGTTTGTCCACCGGCTTAACCGGCGGTGCAAGAGACTGGGCTTCCCAAATCTCTCGTTCCAACATATTCGAAATACCTGCCACCACCACGCCAGGCTGAAGAATGGAGGATGGAGGTTCCGGGGGGGACACCGGATCTAAACTGCGTGACAAAGCATCCGCTCTGACATTTTTGGACCCTGGCCGAAAAGTGATCGAGAAGTTGAATCGGGAAAAAAAGTGACCATCTAGCCTGTATAGGAGTCAACCTCTTAGCTGACTCAATATAAGCTAGGTTTTTGTGGTCCGTAATTACAGTTATAGGATGGACAGCCCCCTCCAAAAAATGCCTCCATTCTTCAAAGGCCAACTTAACGGCCAGAAGTTCTCAATTTCCCACATCATAGTTTCTCTCCGCAGGAGAGAATTTCTTTGAGAAAAACGCGCAAGGTCTTAAATTGGTCAAAGTGGCGGGTCCCTGGGACAATACCGCCCCCACCCCCACCTCTGAGGCATCTACCTCAACAATATATGGTTCCGATGGGTCGGTTGAACAAGAACCGGGGCCGACATGAAACATGTTTTCAAAAACTGAAATGCCGCTACCGCTGCGGTTGACTAATTCTTGATATCGGCCCCCTTTTGAGTCATGTCTGTGAGGGGTTTAACCACCTGTGAGAACCCCTTTATAAATTTGCGATAGTAATTGGCGAATCCTAGGAAACACTGCGGAGCCTTCAAATCACAAGGTTGAAGCCACTCGACAATGGCCTGCACCTTATTAGGATCCATGCGATACCCTTCAGCAGACACGATGAATCCCAGAAACGACAGTTCCTGAACAAAAAACAAACATTTTTCCAGTTTAGCAAAGAGACAGTTCTCCTGGAGTCTTTGGAGAACTGCCCGAACATGACCAATGTGAGTCTGTTTATCAGGAGAATAGATCAATATGTCATCCAAATATACCACCAAAAAACGCCCAATAAAATCAGAGAACATGTGATTGATGAAGTTTTGGAAGACCGCTGGAGCATTGGTCAAGCCGAAAGTCATGACCAGATTTTCAAACAACCCTTCAGTAGTGAGAAAAGCGGTTTTCCATTCATCTCCGTCTCGGACTCGGATAAGGTTATACGCTCCCCGTAGATTTAATTTTGAAAACCACTTAGCTCCGGACAATTGGTTGTATAAATCAGGAATAAGTGGAAGGGGATATGTATTCCTCACAGTTATCTTATTTAACTCATGAAAATCGAGGCATGGGCGTAAACCACCGTCTTTTTTCTTTACAAAAAAGAACCCCGCCGCCACAGGAGAAACAGAAGGATGAATGTGTCCCTTACGGAGGCTCTCGGAAATATACTCCTTCATCGCAGCCCGTTCAGGACCCGAAAGGTTATACAAGTGGGCCTTGGGCAATTTAGCACCTGGAACCAGGTCAATGGCACAATCAAATGGGCGGTGTGGTGGTAAAGCCTCAGCCTCTTTTTCGGAGAAAACGTCCGTATTGTCTATCAGGCACTCCGGAATACCTTCCAGACCCACGGACGACACAGACACAGTATCAAGACATTTCTCAGAACAATAGGGACTCCATTTAACAATGTCCCGACATTCCCAATTAATTACAGGATTATGCAATTGTAGCCAGGGGAACCCCAACACCAGTCCTGCTGGCAGGTTGTCCATCACAAAACATAAAATACGTTCCTGGTGCAAGGAACTCACTTTAAGGAGAAACTCTTCAGTACGAAACATAATGTCATTCTTTACCAGTGGTGTTTTGTCAATGGCCACAATGTGAATAGGAGTCTCCAACCTAACTGTCTCTAACTTACACCTGGATACCAAATCAGAGTCAATAAAGTTCAATGCTGATCCGCAATCCACGAAGGCAGAAGTGGATGTGGAGACACTCCCACAACAAAGATCCACTTGCAACAACATTTTAGAGAAGGCAGAAAAAGGTACCTGAGAGCCTGGGTGACCTCCACGACAATCACCCTGGCTCAGTCGCTTGGATAGTGGATAGGAGGGGCAAACCTTTCTCCAATGTCCAGAATCGCCATAGTGAAAACAGCCTTTTCCCATGCGCCGTTGTCTCCTTTCATTTTCTTTGAGGTCGATGGTTCCCATCTCCGTGATCTTCAATATCGGACTGGCTCCCCTTCCTTGGGAGAATAGCGGTCTTTCACTTGGCTTCACTCCCCTACTCCCGTAGCCGGCGATCCATTTGGATGGCCTGTGTCATAGCCTCCTCAAGGGAATCAGGCGGAGGGTGGAGAGCCAAGGCATCTTTCAGATATTCAGACAAGCCTCTACGGAACAAACCCCGGAGGGCGGCATCATTCCAACAGACCTCAAGAGCCCAGCATCTGAATTCTGAACAAAACCACTCGGCTGAGTGCTTCCCCTGGCACACACTCATCACCATGTCCTCAGCCATACGCATACGATCAGGCTCATCATAAATATGCCCCAGGGCCTCAAAAAATGCATCTACCGTCATACGCTCAGGGGCCATGGTCGGACGGGAGAAAGCCCAAGCTTGGGTGGCTCCCCTTAACAAAGACATAATGACACCCACTCTCTGACTTTCATCCCCAGAAGAGTGTGGTCTTAAGGAAAAAAAAAGCTTACAGCCCTCCTTGAAAACTCTGAACTCTTTTTTATCTCCAGAAAAGTTATCCGGTAACGTCACTGGAGACTCGGGAAACTAATGTAATATCCCGAGCCCCCGATGAAAATACCCCTGCACAGTGTCAGCGATCAGCTGCTGAGACTGAGCCAGGACTCGTTGATCTAAAAGGAGTTTCAGAGACATCTGGGTCAGGTGTTTAACCTGCTCAGAAAGAGCGTGCATAGGATCCATCACATACACAGAAGAAGGGGAACAGAGAAAAAAAAATGGTATCAGTCAGTTATAATATCAGGATCCTGACAGCGCCAGCGTACAGCCTCCGCTGAGCAGGGACTCACCTGCACTGTAGGGACCCCTGGGGATCAGGACAGCCAGAAAGTATAGGTGTACAGGACCTGAGTGATGAAGTTTAGCAAGCCGGCACGGGACCTATGGTCACGTGACTGCAAGGGGGCGGGGCTTAGCGTCCTGCTTTCAGAGAAGACAGAAAACTCAGAGTCAGGCAAAACAAAGTTCATACACAGTGCAGACAGCGAGGTACAGGAGGGATAAACAGACAGGAGGTCAGACAAAGCCAAAGGTCATACACAAGAGGGCGATGTGGTACCAAGGGGACGAGCAGAGAGAAGTCGGGTCACAAGCAGAGAGTCATACACGAGAGGTAGCGCAGTACAGGAGGGACAGGCAGAACTCATAACAGGGACAGAACCGGATCAAAACCAAACAAGCAAACAAAATATCAGGCACAAGGCACACGTACGCACAAGGTCAACTAACTCAGTCGAGGGCAGGAGTATAACTGACACCGGACCTAGGTCCAGTGAGCATTAAATAGCCGCCCTCTGCCAGTGAGAGTCGGAACAATTAACCCCCAGTCAGACCAGGACGGGCCAAAGCGAAACCCCGTCCTGAATCATGACAGAAAGAGGGGAAAGAAAGAACAGAGAGAGACAGAGAAAGAACAGAGAGAGAAAGAAAGTAAAGAAAAGAAAGAAAGAACAGAGTGAAAGAAAGAGAGGAAAAAGAAAGAAAGAGGGGAAAGAAAGAACAGAGAGAGAGAGAAAGAAAAAAGAAGGATTAGAGAGAGAAAGAAAGAACAGAGAGAGAGAAAGAAAATGAGGGAAAGACAGAACAGAGAATGAGAAAGAAAGAACAGAGAAAGAAAGAAAAAGAGAGAACAAAAGAAAGATTTTATAAAGATACTATAGCAGCCCGGCTCCCATTGTAGTGCCCACCTGAACCTCCCGATGCAGGACATATCATGATCCGCTCACATGGCCGGCATCCCCGATTCCAAGGCGATCCTGCTGTATGCGCTGTCGGAGGAGGACATGGTGATTGAACTGAAGCATTCCTAGTACCGTCACAATCTCCTCATGAAATTATCTAATTTCCGGTCAGCTTCCAGCATACACACGCGGCTCCGCTCCGTACACCAAGTACACACACGGCTCCGGTCCGTACACCTCGTACACGCGCGGCTCCTCTCCGTACACCCCGTACACACGCGGCTCCTCTCCGTACACCTCATACACGCGACTCCGTTCTGTACACCTCATACACACACGGCTCCTCTCAGTGTGCAGTTTTCTTCCGATCTTCATAAATCAGATCTGATAACTCTGCAGCAATCAGAGGCTTGCTTCTTTGCTCAATATTATCCTTAAAAATTAATATGCTCTAAGTAAATCTAGTTGCGCTCACAAGTCTACTGTGTATGTGGTGGAACCACGACCATGATGGAGCATAAAAGAGAATCAGTAACTTTTCATAGGAAGCTTTTCTTTTATACTTTTCCTACATTTACAGTCCACTCCACTAGGTCGCCAGGCCTGGGGTTTTCCAAATATTTTTTTGCTAACCCACAACCCTGTTCAAGTAGAAAATGAGCATTACTTACCCCTGCCGATGTCGTGCTGCCACTCTACTGCTGTCATCGGTCTTTGTTGACACGTTTATAAGTACATGACTGCAGCAGCCAATCACTTGGCTCAGCAGCATTGTGCCACCTAAATTAAGCCTAATGATTGACTGCTGTTGTCACATGCTGTAGTCATAACATCACCGATTCAGTCAGTCAACAATACCCAAACGCAAAGGTGGAGATGCAGCACTGGCGTGGCAGGGGGATTTAAGGCTTGTTTTCTTATTACAGAAAGCCTATGGATGTAAAAAAAAATAAAATAATAAACATAGATAACCCCTATAAAAAATGAATCTTCTATTGTCATACTTGTAATGTATAATAATTAGATCTGACTCTTTAAGCAAGCCAGACTTATGGGACTTGGGGGGTGGAGACAAGAGGGATGAGAAGGGTAGTTTCAGTTTCACTTCTGGGTAGCATGGGAATGCAACTGTTATGCTGTGTGCTGGAGGACGAAGAATAAAACATATCTAAAGTTTAATACCTTGAATTCTTCATAACGTGTGGATATTACAACTGGCGATGAGGATGGGATATAATCACCTACTGCTGTGAGTACGGAATATATTTTACCGCTTCACACGCCAGCACCACTGAGAGACTCTATCATGGCTGACTACTTGCACACATTCCCACAATTTGATATGACTGATGTCATTAATCTCTCCCATAACTGGAGAAAATGGCTAAACAGATTTGAGAATTTCCTAGAAGCCATGGACATAAAGGAGGAGAAAAGAAAGAGAGCTTTGCTCCTGCATTGTGCAGGCACAGGAGTCTATGACATATACAGTACGTTACCTGCAGCAGAAACAGACACATACAGCAACTGCACTAAAGCTCTCACTGGCTACTTCAACCCCAAACAGAACATCAGATATGAAAGATATAAATTCAGGATTGCCAAGCAGCTTCCAGAAGAGTCCATAGACTCTTATGTCACACGGCTGAAAGAGTTAGCACATGGATGTGCCTTTACAGATGTAGATGATGAAATCCTAACTCAAATAATTGTCACCTGCTCGTCTAATAACCTAAGGCGTAAGGCTCTGCAGCAGGATATCTCTCTACATGATTTGCTCAAAATGGCCCGTGCTATAGAAATAGCAGATCATCAGGCTACCGTAATGGAGAATGGGGATAAATTACATGTGCATAATCTCAAACAGAAAAATTTACCAGACAAACAAGCCCAGAAACAGAAGAAATGTTATAGATGTGGACAGGATTTCCCTCACCACCAGAACAAATGTCCAGCTATGGGACAAACCTGCAGTAAATGTGGAAAAGGGAATCATTTTGCAGCTGTTTGCAAATCAGCGCACTACAAGCCTCCGCTGCCTATGACAAAATCTGCAGATGTAAAAGTGATAAATCAGGACACAGAAGAAATGTCTGCGACTGAGAACTATGTGTTCACTACCTCTGTCACTGGTTCAGTACAGTCTCCCTGTGTTACACTCTCAATCTGCAACACTGACATTACCTTTACAATAGATACAGGAGCTTCAGTGGATATCATAGATGGCACTACATATGAACAATTGAAAACAAGGCCAGTCTTACAACAAGTGCAGACTAAAATCTTTCCTTATGGATCTAAAACACCTCTAGCTATAATGGGACAATTTGATGCTGAAATTAGATATAAAGAAAACAGGCAGAAAACCACTTTCCACACATTACAAGGATCGGGAGGCTGTCTTCTCAGCTATCACACTGCCTTGGAGCTAGGGCTCATCCAGATTATTCATACCATAACTGACCCTGCGGATATGGATGTACAAACTATGGTGAACAGCTTTCCCTCCCTATTTAGTGGTTTGGGAAAACTAAAGGACTCTCAAGTACACCTTCATGTGGATGACAATGTTCGTCCAGTAGCCCAGCCTCACAGGCGTATTCCATTTCACCTGAGACAGAAGGTAGAAAAGGAACTCCAATTGCTCATGGATGAGGACGTTATTGAAACTGTTACTGGTCCCACTCCGTGGGTCTCTCCACTTGTGGTAGTTCCAAAACCAAAGACTCCTGATCAAGTGAGACTGTGTGTTGACATGCGCCTGCCCAACACCGCTATCCAGAGGGAAAGACATATCTCACCTACGATTGATGACATTATTCATTTATTAAATGGAGCCACCGTCTTCTCAAAGCTCGACCTCAATAAGGGATATCATCAATTAGAACTGAGTCCAGAGTCCCGATACTTGACCACATTTTCCACCCATGTGGGCCTCAGAAGATACAAAAGATTGACTTTTGGAGTCTGCTCAGCAGCAGAAATTTTTCAGGATGCAATAAGGAGTGTCATTCAACACATCCCAAATGCCTTTAATTACAGTGATGACATATTGGTTTTTGGTAAAACTCAAGCTGAGCATAATCGTGCTCTATATGCTATCTTCGAATGTCTGCTTTCTGCTGGACTCACTTTAAACAAAGAGAAGTGCGAGTTTGACAAGGGTTCATTAGAATTCTATGGTCACATCTTCTCGGCAAAAAGAGTACAACCAGACCCCAAGAAAGTGGAAGCTATCAGAACAGCCTCAATTCCACAGGATGCCAGTGAAGTGCGTTCTTTCCTTGGAATGGCAAGTTACTGTGCTAGATATATTCTGAATTTTTCAACAATCAGCAATCCACTACGGGAACTTACAAAACAAAGTTGTATTTTTCAATGGTCTCAAGACTGTCAGGCCTCTTTTGAAACAATTAAAAATGAACTCTGCTCGACAACCACTATGGCTTATTTTGATCCAGCCCTTCGAACTGAACTGATTGTGGACGCCAGTCCCGTAGGACTGGGTGCTAGTCTAGCGCAGTACAAGGATAACAATCAAAATCCTCACATTATTTCTTATGCAAGTAAGAGTTTAACAAACACTGAAAGAAAATATTCTCAACCTGAAAAAGAAAGCTTGGCAGTTGTCTGGGGATGTGAACACTTTCACTTATTTCTCTATGGAGCTCCCTTCACCATTGTCACAGATCATCAAGCACTTCTTACAATTTTTGGAAATCCCAGAGCTAAAATGCCTGCACGAATTGAACGATGGGGCCTACGTCTACAGGACTACAACTATAAAATTGTTCACAAACCTGGAAAATACAGCAATCCGGCTGATTATCTTTCAAGACATCCTACTAATGATGATATACCTGTGCATTCCTCCATTGAAGAATACCTACGTTTTGTTACAGATCATGCCGTGCCAAAAGCACTTTCTCTTGATCAATTTATAACTGAAACAACAAAAGACAAGACACTCTGTGCCCTAATACAAATCATCCAAAATCGAAGGTGGCATGAAATTCAAAAGGAAAAATTTCCTGATTCTGAGATTGATCTGAAAGAGTTAAAACTATTCTCAAACGTATGTGAGGAATTATCAGTCACTGAAGAACACCTCATTCTTCGAGGTACCAAACTAGTTGTACCTAAGACTTTGCGTAACTTAGTCATACAGATAGCACATGAAGGTCATTTAGGAATTGTTGGCACAAAGAAGTTACTCAGAGAAAAAGTGTGGTTCCCAAATATGGATCACTTGGTGGAAGAAAAGATTAGACGCTGTTCTACTTGTCAATTAATCACTCCATCATCAAACTTAGAGCCATTACAAATGTCTCCGTTACCCACTGCTGTCTGGGAGGAAGTGGCAGTCGATATATATGGACCATTGCCAAATGGCCAATACATTCTCGTAACAATTGATGAATATTCTCGATACCCTGTCATTTCATTTATCTCTTCAACATCTGCTAATAATGTCATACCAGACCTCCACGACAATCACCCTGGCTCAGTCGCTTTGATAGTGGATAGGAGGGGCAAACCTTTCTCCAATGTCCAGAATCGCCATAGTGAAAACAGCCTTTTCCCATGCGCCGTTGTCTCCTTTCATTTTCTTTGAGGTCGATGGTTCCCATCTCCATGATCTTCAATATCGGACTGGCTCCCCTTCCTTGGGAGAATAGCGGTCTTTCACTTGGCTTCACTCCCCTACTCCCGTAGCCGGCGATCCATTTGGATGGCCTGTGTCATAGCCTCCTCAAGGGAATCAGGCGGAGGGTGGAGAGCCAAGGCATCTTTCAGATATTCAGACAAGCCTCTACGGAACAAACCCCGGAGGGCGGCATCATTCCAACAGACCTCAAGAGCCCAGCATCTGAATTCTGAACAAAACCACTCGGCTGAGTGCTTCCCCTGGCACACACTCATCACCATGTCCTCAGCCATACGCATACGATCAGGCTCATCATAAATATGCCCCAGGGCCTTAAAAAATGCATCTACCGTCATACGCTCAGGGGCCATGGTCGGAAGGGAGAAAGCCCAAGCTTGGGTGGCTCCCCTTAACAAAGACATAATGACCCCCATTCTCTGACTTTCATCCCCAGAAGAGTGTGGTCTTAAGGAAAAAAAAAGCTTACAGCCCTCCTTGAAAACTCTGAACTCTTTTTTATCTCCAGAAAAGGTATCCGGTAATGTCACTGGAGACTCGGGAAACTAATGTAATATCCCGAGCCCCCGATGAAAATACCCCTGCACAGTGTCAGCGATCAGCTGCTGAGACTGAGCCAGGACTCGTTCTAAAAGGAGTTTCAGAGACATCTGGGTCAGGTGTTTAACCTGCTCAGAAAGAGCGTGCATAGGATCCATCACATACACAGAAGAAGGGGAACAGAGAAAAAAAATGGTATCGGTCAGTTATAATATCAGGATCCTGACAGCGCCAGCGTACAGCCTCCGCTGAGCAGGGACTCACCTGCACTGTAGGGACCCATGGGGATCAGGAAAGCCAGAAAGTATAGGTGTACAGGACCTGAGTGATGAAGTTTAGCAAGCCGGCACGGGACCTATGGTCACGTGACTGCAAGGGGGCGGGGCTTAGCGTCCTGCTTTCAGAGAAGACAGAAAACTCAGAGTCAGGCAAAACAAAGTTCATACACAGTGCAGACAGCGAGGTACAGGAGGGATAAACAGACGGGAGGTCAAAGCCAAAGGTCATACACAAGAGGGCGATGTGGTACCAAGGGGTCGAGCAGAGAGAAGTCGGGTCACAAGCAGAGAGTCATACACGAGAGGTAGCGCAGTACAGGAGGGACAGGCAGAACTCGTAACAGGGACAGAACCGGATCAAAACCAAACAAGCAAACAAAATATCAGGCACAAGGCACACGTACGCACAAGGTCAACTAACTCAGCCGAGGGCAGGAGTATAACTGACACCGGACCTAGGTCCAGTGAGCATTAAATAGCCGCCCTCTGCCAGTGAGAGTCGGAACAATAAACCCCCAGTCAGACCAGGACGGGCCAAAGCGAAACCCCGTCCTGAATCATGACAGAAAGAGGGGAAAGAAAGAACAGAGAGAGACAGAGAAAGAACAGAGAGAGAAAGAAAGTAAAGAAAAGAAAGAAAGAACAGAGTGAAAGAAAGAGAGGAAAGAAAAAGAAAGAAAGAGGGGAAAGAAAGAACAAAGAGAGAGAAAGAAAAAAGAAGGATTAGAGAGAGAAAGAAAGAACAGAGAGAGAGAGAGAAAGAAAATGAGGGAAAGACAGAACAGAGAATGAGAAAGAAAGAACAGAGAAAGAAAAAGAGAGAACAAAAGAAAGATTTTATAAAGATACTATAGCAGCCCGGCTCCCATTGTAGTGCCCACCTGAACCTCCCGATGCAGGACATATCATGATCCGCTCACATGGCCGGCATCCCCGATTCCAAGGCGATCCTGCTGTATGCGCTGTCGGAGGAGGACATGGTGATTGAACTGAAGCATTCCTAGTACCGTCACAATCTCCTCATGAAATTATCTAATTTCCGGTCAGCTTCCAGCATACACACGCGGCTCCGCTCCGTACACCAAGTACACACACGGCTCCGGTCCGTACACCTCGTACACGCGCGGCTCCTCTCCGTACACCCCGTACACACGCGGCTCCTCTCCGTACACCTCATACACGCGACTCCGTTCTGTACACCTCATACACACACGGCTCCTCTCAGTATGTGCAGTTTTCTTCCGATCTTCATAAATCAGATCTGATAACTCTGCAGCAATCAGAGGCTTGCTTCTTTGCTCAATATTATCCTTAAAAATTTATATGCTCTAAGTACATCTAGTTGCGCTCACAAGTCTACTGTGTATGTGGTGGAACCACGACCATGATGGAGCATAAAAGAGAATCAGTAACTTTTCATAGGAAGCTTTTCTTTTATACTTTTCCTACATTTACAGTCCACTCCACTAGGTCGCCAGGCCTGGGGTTTTCCAAATACTTTTTTGTTAACCCACAACCCTGTTCAAGTAGAAAATGAGCATTACGTACCCCTGCCGATGTCGTGCTGCCACTCTACTGCTGTCATCGGTCTTTGTTGACACGTTTATAAGTACATGACTGCAGCAGCCAATCACTTGGCTCAGCAGCATTGTGCCACCTAAATTAAGCCTAATGATTGACTGCTGTTGTCACATGCTGTAGTCATAACATCACTGATTCAGTCAGTCAACAATACCCAAACGCAAAGGTGGAGATGCAGCACTGGCGTGGCAGGGGGATTTAAGGCTTGTTTTCTTATTACAGAAAGCCTATGGATGTAAAAAAAAATAAAATAATAAACATAGATAACGC
The DNA here is from genome assembly GCF_039654945.1 of Dendrobates tinctorius. NCBI lineage: Eukaryota > Metazoa > Chordata > Amphibia > Anura > Dendrobatidae > Dendrobates > Dendrobates tinctorius. Next base: position 9,878,643 of record NW_027361827.1, on the reverse strand, counting down.
CTATAAAAAATGAATCTTCTATTGTCATACTTGTAATGTATAATAATTAGATCTGTCTCTTTAAGCAAGCCAGACTTATGGGACTTGGGGGGTGGAGACAAGAGGGATGAGAAGGGAAGTTTCAGTTTCACTTCTGGGTAGCATGGGAATGCAACTGTTATGCTGTGTGCTGGAGGACGAAGAATAAAACATATCTAAAGTTTAATACCTTGAATTCTTCATAACGTGTGGATATTACAACTGGCGACGAGGATGGGATATAATCACCTACTGCTGTGAGTACGGAATATATTTTACCGCTTCACACGCCAGCACCACTGAGAGACTCTATCATGGCTGACTACTTGCACACATTCCCACAATTTGATATGACTGATGTCATTAATCTCTCCCATAACTGGAGAAAATGGCTAAACAGATTTGAGAATTTCCTAGAAGCCATGGACATAAAGGAGGAGAAAAGAAAGAGAGCTTTGCTCCTGCATTGTGCAGGCACAGGAGTCTATGACATATACAGTACGTTACCTGCAGCAGAAACAGACACATACAGCAACTGCACTAAAGCTCTCACTGGCTACTTCAACCCCAAACAGAACATCAGATATGAAAGATATAAATTCAGGATTGCCAAGCAGCTTCCAGAAGAGTCCATAGACACTTATGTCACACGGCTGAAAGAGTTAGCACATGGATGTGCCTTTACAGATGTAGATGATGAAATCCTAACTCAAATAATTGTCACCTGCTCGTCTAATAACCTAAGGCGTAAGGCTCTGCAGCAGGATATCTCTCTACATGATTTGCTCAAAATGGCCCGTGCTATAGAAATAGCAGATCATCAGGCTACCGTAATGGAAAATGGGGATAAATTACATGTGCATAATCTCAAACAGAAAAATTTACCAGACAAACAAGCCCAGAAACAGAAGAAATGTTATAGATGTGGACAGGATTTCCCTCACACCCAGAACAAATGTCCAGCTATGGGACAAACCTGCAGTAAATGTGGAAAAGGGAATCATTTTGCAGCTGTTTGCAAATCAGCGCACTACAAGCCTCCGCTGCCTATGACAAAATCTGCAGATGTAAAAGTGATAAATCAGGACACAGAAGAAATGTCTGCGACTGAGAACTATGTGTTCACTACCTCTGTCACTGGTTCAGTACAGTCTCCCTGTGTTACACTCTCAATCTGCAACACTGACATTACCTTTACAATAGATACAGGAGCTTCAGTGGATATCATAGATGGCACTACATATGAACAATTGAAAACAAGGCCAGTCTTACAACAAGTGCAGACTAAAATCTTTCCTTATGGATCTAAAACACCTCTAGCTATAATGGGACAATTTGATGCTGAAATTAGATATAAAGAAAACAGGCAGAAAACCACTTTCCACACATTACAAGGATCGGGAGGCTGTCTTCTCAGCTATCACACTGCCTTGGAGCTAGGGCTCATCCAGATTATTCATACCATAACTGACCCTGCGGATATGGATGTACAAACTATGGTGAACAGCTTTCCCTCCCTATTTAGTGGTTTGGGAAAACTAAAGGACTCTCAAGTACACCTTCATGTGGATGACAATGTTCGTCCAGTAGCCCAGCCTCACAGGCGTATTCCATTTCACCTGAGACAGAAGGTAGAAAAGGAACTCCAATTGCTCATGGATGAGGATGTTATTGAAACTGTTACTGGTCCCACTCCGTGGGTCTCTCCACTTGTGGTAGTTCCAAAACCAAAGACTCCTGATCAAGTGAGAGTGTGTGTTGACATGCGCCTGCCCAACACCGCTATCCAGAGGGAAAGACATATCTCACCTACGATTGATGACATTATTCATTTATTAAATGGAGCCACCGTCTTCTCAAAGCTCGACCTCAATAAGGGATATCATCAATTAGAACTGAGTCCAGAGTCCCGATACTTGACCACATTTTCCACCCATGTGGGCCTCAGAAGATACAAAAGATTGACTTTTGGAATCTGCTCAGCAGCAGAAATTTTTCAGGATGCAATAAGGAGTGTCATTCAACACATCCCAAATGCCTTTAATTACAGTGATGACATATTGGTTTTTGGTAAAACTCAAGCTGAGCATAATCGTGCTCTATATGCTATCTTCGAATGTCTGCTTTCTGCTGGACTCACTTTAAACAAAGAGAAGTGCGAGTTTGACAAGGGTTCATTAGAATTCTATGGTCACATCTTCTCGGCAAAAGGAGTACAACCAGACCCCAAGAAAGTGGAAGCTATCAGAACAGCCTCAATTCCACAGGATGCCAGTGAAGTGCGTTCTTTCCTTGGAATGGCAAGTTACTGTGCTAGATATATTCTGAATTTTTCAACAATCAGCAATCCACTACGGGAACTTACAAAACAAAGTTGTATTTTTCAATGGTCTCAAGACTGTCAGGCCTCTTTTGAAACAATTAAAAATGAACTCTGCTCGACAACCACTATGGCTTATTTTGATCCAGCTCTTCGAACTGAACTGATTGTGGACGCCAGTCCCGTGGGACTGGGTGCTATTCTAGCGCAGTACAAGGATAACAATCAAAATCCTCACATTATTTCTTATGCAAGTAAGAGTTTAACAAACACTGAAAGAAAATATTCTCAACCTGAAAAAGAAAGCTTGGCAGTTGTCTGGGGATGTGAACACTTTCACTTATTTCTCTATGGAGCTCCCTTCACCATTGTCACAGATCATCAAGCACTTCTTACAATTTTTGGAAATCCCAGAGCTAAAATGCCTGCACGAATTGAACGATGGGGCCTACGTCTACAGGACTACAACTATAAAATTGTTCACAAACCTGGAAAATACAGCAATCCGGCTGATTATCTTTCAAGACATCCTACTAATGATGATATACCTACGTTTTGTTACAGATCATGCCGTGCCAAAAGCACTTTCTCTTGATCAATTTATAAATGAAACAACAAAAGACAAGACACTCTGCCCTAATACAAATCATCCAAAATCGAAGGTGGCATGAAATTCCAAAGGAAAAATTTCCTGATTCTGAGATTGATCTGAAAGAGTTAAAACTATTCTCAAAAGTACGTGAGGAATTATCAGTCACTGAAGAACACCTCATTCTTCGAGGTACCAAACTAGTTGTACCTAAGACTTTGCGTAACTTAGTCATACAGATAGCACATGAAGGTCATTTAGGAATTGTTGGCACAAAGAAGTTACTCAGAGAAAGTGTGGTTCCCAAATATGGATCACTTGGTGGAAGAAAAGATTAGACGCTGTTCTACTTGTCAATTAATCACTCCATCATCAAACTTAGAGCCATTACAAATGTCTCCGTTACCCACTGCTGTCTGGGAGGAAGTGGCAGTCGATATATATGGACCATTGCCAAATGGCCAATACATTCTCGTAACAATTGATGAATATTCTCGATACCCTGTCATTTCATTTATCTCTTCAACATCTGCTAATAATGTCATACCAGAGCTGGACGACATTTTCTCGGCATATGGTATTCCAAGAGTGGTTAAAACAGACAATGGACCTCCATTCAATGGACATGTGTTTACACAATTTTCTGAATACTTGGGATTCAATCACAGGAAAATCACACCTTGCTGGCCGCAAGCCAATGGAATTGTGGAACGTTTTATGCGCACTCTGGGGAAACGTATCAAGGTAGCGAGTCTGGAGCACATCCCACTGAAACAGTCATTATACAGATTCATGCGTAATTACCGCAATACGCCACACTCCACTACTAATGCTGCTCCAGCTCATTTAATGTTCAGCAGAACCCTGCGTATACATCTCCCTGATGTGACCAGCCATCCCTGACCGAGAGACTCCTCAGTGAGATCCACAGATTTCTCCAACAAACAAGCCATGAAACGTTATGCAGACAGAAGGCGAAGGACACAGTCAAGTGCCATCGAAAGAGGGGATGTCGTGGTGGTACGTCAAAGACCAACCAACAAGACCTCACCTGTATATGGTCCTGCAAAATATTATGTTACTAAAAGGAAAGGCAGCATGATCACAGCTGAACGAGATGGACACTCCATAACGCGAAATTCTTCATATTTTAAAGTCATACCGCAGAATGATGACAATGAACTCTCTTTGGTGGAAGATTTGATATCCGATGGTGGAGAGGACCAACAAGAGGTAGCTGGTCCATCAATAATGAACCCTCTCAATGAGCCCAGACGTTATCCTACACGAGAGAGAAGAGCTCCATCGAGGCTTATTGAAGAAGTGTAACTACAGTTTTGTTAGTTTTGTTTTTTTTTTTGGTTTGTTCCTCTGGTTTTGGAATTGAACAAATAAGACAAAACTGACATATGATCTCTTTGGACGTTTTCATGTTGTTGCATTTATCAGTAATATGGGTTATTTATAGTAAAAAAAAAAAAAAGAGGGGATGATGTAATGTATAATAATTAGATCTATCTCTTTAAGCAAGCCAGACTTATGGGACTTGGGGGGTGGAGACAAGAGGGATGAGAAGGGAAGTTTCAGTTTCACTTCTGGGTAGCATGGGAATGCAACAGTTATGCTGTGTGCTGGAGAACGAAGAATAAAACATATCTAAAGTTTAATACCTTGAATTCTTCATAACGTGTGGATATTACAATACTCTTGCATTGTTAGCTTTTCTGAGAAATCGTTCATTCATATAGGTGGCTACTCTACTCTAACGGTAGCCAAAAACTAAGTACATACATACTCCAGAGCCAATTTCTTTGGCAGTGGCAGCTACTTGGCAATAGAGCTTCCACAAAGATATGAACTGCATGTCAAATGGCGCCTTGGTCCCAATGCCACAAGACAGCCCTATAACCACTTTCCTCTTGAAGATATATCTTTTGAAAGAGCAAAACAGAGACAAAATGAAGAGGTAATGTTTTTGCTGAACTGGAGTAGAGAGAGTCATAAAGAAAGTGAAGGAGGGTTTAATAGCACCCTATAATCATTGCCGCTCTAGAATTAGAATTATCCCTGCTGCTTAAGAAGTAAGACGACAGACGTTTGCCTGACTTGAAGCATACGGTTCCTTCCAAAGATAGAAACGGTTCCGGGCCAAAGATAGAAACAGTTCTCCCACTCTTTTCGGCACTAGGCAGAGTATATTAATATGGGCAGAGCAGCAGCCATCCTTGCTTGTTGCATTGGTACCTGCGTGGTGTGGATAACCCGAGAACATTTGTAGTCCAGTCAGTGGTGTCCTCTGCTGATCATCAGCTCTCAAGCTTCACATGAGCTGCATATCTTGGTGTGACAGCTTCGTCATATGGGTGCCTGCGCCTATGCTTGCACATTATATTTAGATTAACTCCTGCAGTCCTAGCTGTATTTCTATGATTGACAGCCTCTAATTCTTAATTAATATATTTCATATTTCATTTCAGTACATTTTGCATAGTTATACTTATACAGTATTGCGAAAATCATTGTTTGTCTTGTCACCATGTGAAGCTAGTGACCTTCATAGGCACTGGTATACCTCCTATCAGAGAGTACCACTCTGCTGCAAAGGCAAACATGGTAAGAAGGAACTGGCACTGAGCAGCTCCTAAGGGTTAGGTCGGCGTCAAACTAGAGAGCAATAAAGACGAGTGCTATGTGATAAAAAATCGCATTGCACTCGGACCAATGTTAATCTTTGGGGCAGCTCCCATCATCCGTTTTTTTTTCTCGCCCGTATTATACATGTGACAGAAATCGCAGCATGCTGCGATTTGCACCATATTACAGCCGAGACACGCCAATGCAAGTCTATGGGTGTGAGAAAAAAACGAATTACACACACACCATGACTTGCGAGAAATACGTACCGGTGTCCTTTAGAAAAGTCGGCAATTCAGTGCGCTATGCTGTAAAATCACACTGACAGGTTACTAAAAAATAGAATACATGTATACATATAGTATATGTATATATATATATATATATACAGTACAGACCAAAAGTTTGGACACAACTTCACATTCAAAGAGTTTTCTTTATTTTCATGACTATGAAAATTGTAGATTCACTCTGAAGGCATCAAAACTATGAATTAACACATGTGGAATTATATAATTAACAAAAAAGTGTGAAACAACTGACAATATGTCTTATATTCTAGGTTCTTCAAAGTAGCCACCTTTTGCTTTGATTACTGCTTTGCACACTCTTGGCATTCTCTTGATGTGCTTCAAGAGGTAGTCACCGGAAATGGTTTTGACTTCACAGGTGTGCCCTGTCAGGATTAATAAGTGGGATTTCTTGCCTTATAAATAGGGTTGGGACCATCAGTTGTGTTGTGCCTAAGTCTAGTGGATACACAGCTGATAGTCCTACTGAACAGACTGTTAGAATTTGTATTATGGCAAGAAAAAAACAGCTAGGTAAAGAAAAACGAGTGGCCATCATTACTTTAACAAATGAAGGTCAGTCAGTCCTAAAAATTGGGAAAACTTTGAAAGTGTCCCCAAGTGCAGTGGCAAAAACCATCAAGCGCTACAAAGAAACTGGCTCACATGAGGACCGCCCCAGGAAAGGAAGACCAAGAGTCACTCCTGCTGCGAAGGATAAGTTCATCCGAGTCACCAGCCTCAGAAATCGCAGGTTAACAGCAGCTCAGATTAGAGACCAGGTCAATGCCACACAGAGTTCTAGCAGCAGGCACATCTTTACAACAACTGTTAAGAGGAGACTGTGCAACCAGGCCTTCATGGTGAAATAGCTGCTAGGAAACCACTGCTAAGGACAGGCAACAAGCAGAAGAGACTTGTTTGGGCTAAAGAACACAAGGAATGGACATTAGACCAGTGAAAATCTGTGCTTTGGTCTGATGAATCCAAATTTGAGATCTTTGGTTCCAACCACCGTGTCTTTGTGCGACGCAGAAAAGGTAAACGGATGGACTCTACATGCCTGGTTCCCACCGTGAAGCATGGAGGAGGAGGTGTGATGGTGTGGGGGTGCTTTGCTGGTGACACTGTTGGGGATTTATTAAAAATTGGAGGCATACTGAACGAGCATGGCTACCATAGCATCTTGCAGCGGCATGCTATTCCATCCGGTTTGCGTTTAGTTGGACCATCATTTATTTTTCAACAGGACAATGACCCCAAACACACTTCCAGGCTGTGTAAGGGCTATTTGACCAAGAAGGAGAGTGATGGGGTGCTACACCAGATGACCTGGCCTTCACAGTCACCAGACCAGAACCCAATCGAGATGGTTTGGGGTGAGCTGGACCGCAGAGTGAAGGCAAAAGGGCCAACAAGTGCTAAGCATCTCTGGGAACTTCAAGACTGTTGGAAGACCATTTCCGGTGACAACCTCTTGAAGCTCATCAAGAGAATGCCAAGAGTGTGCAAAGCAGTAATCAAAGCAAAAGGTGGCTACTTTGAAGAACCTAGAATATAAGACATATTTTCAGTTGTTTCACACTTTTTTGTTGATTATATAATTCCACATGTGCTAATTCATAGTTTTAATGCCTTCAGAGTGAATCTACAATTTTCATAGTCATGAAAATAAAGAAAACTCTTTGAATGAGAAGGTGTGTCCAAACTTTTGGTCTGTACTGTATATATATATGTATATATATCATTGACACATATATATATTTATATTTCATAGAGATATAGATAGCAGAGTAGATGATAATTCAATTGTCGGCTTCTGTAGCGGTGACATCACTGAGGCTGCGCAGACTCCCTGCCTGACCCGCAGTGAACTCGGCAGCGTGGGAAAATGTTCAGAAACTTTCCCATGCTACTGAGTTCATGTCGGATCAGGCAGGGAGGCTGCGCAAGCAGCTTTTCATTCATTACACAGTGGTTTACAGCCGATGCGGAAGCATTAGCACCGCTCCCGCTTGTAAACTATTTAAGCCCTTGAGATGGATTGCAGCATGGGACTTGACTGTATGGCGGATAGGTATGGGATATTGTTGATTTTATATTTTGGATTTTTTACAGGAGAACAAAGGCTTCGATTGGATTGAGAGTTTAACAAAGATGGCAACAATTTGTGTTTACTTATTTCATTAAAAAACTTTATTCTTATTATGTGTGGTTTTTTTTTAACCCTTTCATACTATTGGATTAATAATGGATAGGTGTCTTATTGAAAACCTCTACATTATTAACCGGGCTTAATGTCACCTTACAATAGCAAGGTGACATTAACCCCTTATTACCCCATCTGCCACCTGCTACAGGGCAATGGGAAGAGAGAGGCTAATTGCCAGAATTGGCGCATCTTACAGATGCGCCTTTTCTGGGGTGGCTTGGGGCAGATGTTTTTAGCCAGGGTGGGACCAATAACCATGGTCCCTCTCTAGGCTTTATTATTATCTGCCCTCAGTCACTGGCTTTCCCTTTTTGGTGGAGAAAATTGCGCGGGAGCCCATGCCAGTTTTTTCCATGAATTAATTATTTAATTTATCACCTACAGCTCCAAATGTTACACACACTAATAGCATTATTATTGAGGGACATATATAAATCTTACCGATATGCAATGGTTTACTGTATGTAAACCATGTCTCATATCCTGTCGGGTTCTGTAATGATTTTACAGAAGCCGACAATTGAATTATCGGCTATTCTGCTATCTAGCTCTGTATGACATATAAACATATATATATATATATATATATATATATATGTATGTGTCTCAATGAACATATTATTTATATACTGTATATATGTTTTGATGAATATTTGAGGCCATGGATCCATTATATGTCCATTTTGCAAGGCTGCTAGAATATCTCGCCAGACGGATGTCACACGGATGCTTAGATGCGAGAAAATCGCATCCTTGCATTGCACATGGATGACATACGGATCACTGTTCAGGGAACATTTCTGCGATTCTCAGCCGTGAAAAACGGACCGTTTTTTTACAGTAAAACTTTCATATTTAAAGGAAACCTGTCACCAGTGTCATGCTATCTGAAACAGTGGCATGAAACCCGCGGCCTCTCTCCATACACTTGTATTGAGTAAGGCCGCAAGCCATCCTGTGGGAGTGTTTGACTAGAAAGTGTGGCCAACTAGAGCGTGTGACTTTGCTCTATACAATGTATGGAGTGTGGCCGCACCCACAGGCCAGGACTATGTATAACTCATACATACCCTCAGAAACCGGTGAATCCTCGCAGTGCACAGTACGTGCGATGGGGGGGTTTACACGTCTGCAGTCACACAGAATGACTGCAGGCTTAATGATTTGAAACGGACAACCCCTTTAAGTGTGGAGAAAAAGAAATTCCAGCATATAAATTGGAAGGGGTTCTTTACAGTTAGAGCATTCAGACTGTGGAATGCCTTACCACAAGAGGTAGTAATGGCAAATATTATAAAAGCATTTAAAAAAGGCTGGTTCCTTTCATCATAGCAAATGAGATTGTGTTGAGTGAGTTCCAGCACGTCTAGTCGGAATGTGGCCAGAAGTATGTAAATCACACTTCAGGTCACATGACCGCCTTCTCTTCATGCTGGCATCGGAGAATCCTGATAGCGTGTAGTATTCTCGCTGTCAGGATTTGTCTCTGCTTGCCAGTTCTAGCAGTCATCACATGACCACACATATATTTGATTTTCATAAGGTCACATGATGACTAGCTTCTCTTCCTTCCTCTCTCCATGAGGCAGGTGTTGTAGTTTTTCACTGAACATTGAGAGAATTAAAAAGTGCAGCTAGTTTGCACATGACTGCAAGAGTGAAAATTGCACCAGAGATAAAATGAAGACTACTAGATCCGCCTCTGTGCAATATAATATAATGATAGATAATGTATAAGAAAGCTTGAACTTGATGAGTGTCCACTAGGTGGCTCTCCTTTGATTCCACACGCCCCCCCCCTCCCCCCGCTTAACTTGACTGGACTGAAAGCTCTCCCTATTTCCATGCCCTCACGTATATATATGTTTGTAAAATCCGTTTGTGGAAATGTTATTATATCTGTATTGCAGTATACAGATTCAGAGGACTTGATTAACCATCCGTGTGCACTCCATATGCAAAACTGATAGCATAAGGACAGCACCAGAACTAATGCAAATCAATGTAGTAGTTCAGATGTATCTTTTTATACCCGGACCAATAGTCTACATGTAAAAAATCACAAGGTGCGCTACTTTAATCCATATTCTGTATCAGACACTCATTATATGTCACTGGGCGCACAAAATACGGATCACATACAGGTTACCATCCTTTTGTATACTTTTTTCAGATACATGACAATTCTAAAGATAGGAAACTGGGTTTGGCCTTTATTTTTCATTAAATTATTCATGTAAAAAAATCTGATGCCATATGGATGTGCAAATCAAACATGTGGATTATATACGGATGTGAAATAGGGACACAGGGGTGACATACGGATTGCACATGGATGACAATAAGATTACAATAAAGGCATACGCTCATGTGAACTCAGCTTAAGGACACGTTCACAGTGTCAGTATTTTGTCAGTATTTTACCTCAGTATGTGTAAGCCAAAACCAGGAGAGGAACAATGAGAGGAAAAGTATAATAGAAACACCTAACCACTTCTGTATTTATCCATATCGCCCAACTTTTGAAGAAGGGAAAGAGGGACAAAGACTGCATCGTGCACAGTGGCAAATTTTAGACCATGCCCCTGATCACACCCATTTCACAACTAATTACAACCATATCCATACCCCAATCGCACCCATTTAGCACTGCTGATCACACTGACTGGTACCTAGGGCACACTGACTGGTACTGAGGAAAAGAAAGAAAGAACAGAGAAAGCAGAGAGACAGAGAAAGAAAGAACAGAGAAAGAAAGAAAGAAAGAGGGGAAAGAAAGAACGAAGAGAGAGAAAGAAAGAGGGGAGGGAAAGAGAAAGAAAGAACAGAGAGAAAGAAAAAGGGGAAAGAGAACAGAGAGAGAGAAGAAAGAAAGGAGAGAGAGAAAGAATAGAGAGAGAAAGAGAATGGGGAAAGAAAGAACAAAGAAAAAAGAAAGAAACAGAGAGAAAGAAAGATTAGAGAGGGAACGAAAGAACAGAGAAAGAAACAGAGAAAAAAAGATTCTATAAAGATACTATAGCAGCCCGGCTCCCATTGTAATGCCCGCCTAGGCCTCCCGATGCAGGACATATCATGATCCGCTCACATGGCCAGCATACCTGATTCCAAGGCAATCCCGCTGTCCGCTCTGTCGTCGGAGAACAAGGTGATGGATCTGAAGCATTCCCTGAAGTGCCTCCATGGTTCCGTCACAATCTCCTCCCCAAATTACCTCATTTCTGGTCTGCTACCAGCATGTCACTTCCGGTGGAACGTTACGTGCGAGTTTTAAAGTGCTTCTCGGGGCTCCGTCGTGTACTCCTGTGTCCGTGGGATAAGTAAGCTCCCGGCTGGGAAAGTGGGGCAGACTCTCAAAATTGGGACTGTCCTGCTGGATCTGGGACTGTTGGGTGGTAAGACTGCTCCACACCATACACCAACCTTGTACATGCACAGCTCTGCTTTGTACATACACGGCTCCGCTCCGTACACCTTGCACACACACGGCTCCACTCAGTACACACATGACTCCACTCTGTAAACCTTGTACACATGCGGCTCTGCTCCTTACACCTTGTACACATGCAGCCACGCTCAGTAAACCTCGTACACACATGGCTCCACTCCGTAAACCTTGTACACATGTGGCTGTGCTCCATACACCTCGTATTCATGCGGATCCCCTCTGTACACATTGTACTCATGCGGCTCCGTTTCGTACATCCCATACACACACGGCTCTGCTCTGTTCCGTGCACATAAGGCTCAGCTCCATACACTTTGTACACACAGGACTCCATTTCGTACACCCCATACACATGCGGCTCAGCTCCATACACTTCGTATACACAGGGCTCCATTTCGTACACCCCGTACACGCTTGGCTCCGCTCCATACATCCCATACACAGCTCCACTCCATACACCAAATACACACACCGCTCCGCTCCATACACCTTGTACACATGCGGCTCCGCTCTGCACACCTCATACACACACGGCTCTGCTGCGTACACATCGTGCACACACGGCTCTGCTCCGTACACCAAGTACACACAGCTCCACTCCATACACCAAGTACACACACGTCTCCACTCCGTACACCAAGTACACACGGCTCCATTCCATACACCTTGTACACACACGGCTCCACTCCATACACCTTGTACACACACAGCTCCGCTTCGTACACCTTGTACAAACACGGCTCCGCTCCGTACACCTCGTACACACACGGCTCTGCTGCATCCACCCTGTAAACCCCTCCTGACCCCACACATAAACTTCCCCTCATCCAGCACCATGACAACCAGCACAGCAGAGTCCTGCATACACTGAGGCCCCTGATCATGTGACCCTTAACTCCTCCCCTCCTGTCACCTCATCACAGGTCCTGTGCGCACAGAACAGCCATATATGAGCAACCTGAGCAGATGCAGGAGAGGAGCAACTTAAGCTTCAGGACCTGTGATGATGTCCCCTTCTGAAATGACAGCTGGGCGTGGTGGCTGATTCGCAGTGTGGGAAAACTAAAATCATGGCCAGGACAGCAGGTGGGGGTGTCGAAATCGGGACTATCCCGCTGGATCTGGGATGGTTGGGAGCCCTATTTATCACCCACCCCTGGTTTTGACTTACAGATACTAAGGTAAAATACTGACCAAATACTGAGGTAAAATACCATACAAATACTGAGGTAAAATACTGACCGAACACTGAGGTAAAAAACTGACAAAATACTGAGATGTGCATGTAGCCCAATTGTGTTGGGATTCTTGTACTTAAAGGGAATCTGTCAGGCAATTCACGCTTCCCAAAGGACAGCAGAATGAATTATAGCCTGGCTGCAAAATTGCAGCCACGCTTATTATTCTCTGAAACATTACGGTGTTTCAGAGAAAATATTCTTTGACGTTTCGGCCAGGGACCATAGCCAGAGACCAGACTAGTCCGACGCTGCTGCTGGTAATTGACAGGCTTCTTCCTCGTGCGTACATAGGGAGAAACCTGTCAATCACCTGCAGTGCTGCTGGGAAAATCCACAGGGATCTTTAAAGTATATTTTCTCTGAAACGTTGGAATGCTTTAGGTAGTAGTATACCGGGCTGGAATCATTCAGCCAGGCTGCGACTTTTGCAGCCTGCGGTTTTGGCAGAATGATTTCCCTGACAGTTTATGACTAACCTACCAGTTATTTTGTGCGGCGTTTTCCATCAGTTCATCCATAGCATAGTAAAGGCCATGGGTTTAATAAGAGCTAATGCATAGAAAAATTAGTGTTCTTGTGTATTTGTGTCGGTATTATAATAATAATAATAATAATCTTTATTTATAAAGCGCCAACATATTCCGCAGCGCTTTACAGTTTAACAGTTTCAAAACACAAGTCATAAGTAACAACGTTAACAATACAATAATTAAAGCAAAATAAGACGACCCTGCACGTGAGAGCTTACAATCTACAATGAGGTGGGGGAGATACAAAGTACAGGTGTGTATTTACAATGGTGTATTTACAATGAAGGTCCAGCCATCTTGAGGGAGTGAGGGATGGATGGAGATAGTGAATGGGCTACTCATGCACACTTACACATAGAATGATTTTGATTAGTGAACGTGATAGGCCGTGCTGAACAAATGTGTTTTGAGGGAGCGCCTAAAACTTTGCAAATTGTGGATAGTCCTAATTTCTTGGGGTAGAGCATTCCAGAGGATTGGCGCAGCGTGGGAGAAGTCTTGGAGTCGGGAGTGGGAGGTACGGATTAGTGCAGAGGTTAGTCGAAAGACGTTTGCAGAGCGCAGCAGTCGGTTAGGCCGATAGACAGAAATGAGGGAGGAGATGTAGGGGGGTGCTGCACTGTAGAGAGCTTTGTGGGTGAGAACAAGTACTTTGAATTGGATCCTATAATGAATGGGCAGCCACTGTAAGGACTGGCAAAGAGCAGGCGCGTCCGAGTACCGAATAGCCAAATAGATGACCCTGGCTGCTGCATTAAGTATGGACTGGAGAGGGAATAGTTGAGTAACGGGGAGGCCAATTAATAGAGCGTTGCAGTAATCCAGGCGGGAGTGGATCAATGCTACAGTGAGGGTTTTTGTTGTTTCCATGGTGAGAAAAGGGTGGATTCTAGAGATGTGCAAGAGATTGTATATGGGATGTGAAGGAGAGATTGGTGTCAAACATAACATCCAGACAGCGCGCCTGCTGCCGGGGTGTTATTATAGGGCCACCCACGGAGAGGGAAATGTCAGATTTAGGGAGGTTAGTAGACGGCGGGAGCAGAAGAAGCTCAGTTTTGGAGAGGTTGTGTTTCAGATAGAGAGCGGACATGATGTTGGAGACTGCGGACAGACAGTCACTGGCGTTCTGTAGTACAGCGGGGGTAAGGTCGGGGAATGACGTATATAGATGTGTATCATCAGCATAAAGATGTTACTGAAAGCCAAATCTGCTGATAGTCTGTCCAATTGGGGCCGTGTAGAGAGAGAAGAGAAGGGGGCCAAAGGCTGAGCCCCGAGGTACCCCGACAGCCAGAGGAAGAGGAGATGACATGGAGCCAGAGAACAAAACACTGAAGGAGCGGTCAGAAAGATAGGAAGAGAACCAGGAGAGAGCAGTGTCCTTAATGCCTTGTGACTGGAGCCTAGAGAGTAGGAGATGGTGGTCAACAGTGTCGAAAGCTGCAGATAGGTCAAGAAGAATGAGCAGAGAGTGGTCACCGTTACGTTTTGCTGTCAGAATGTCATTGGTCACTTTGATGAGTGCAGTTTCAGTCAAATGTAGGGGGCAGAAGCCAGACTGTGAAGGGTCTAGGAGGGAGTGAGTGGAGAGGTAACGGGTAAGGCGGGAGTAAACTAGGTTCTCCAAAAAGTTTGGAGATGAACGAGAGATTGGAGACTGGTCTGTAGTTGTTTGTGCAGGATGGGTCGAGAGTGGGTTTCTTTAGCAATGGAGTAACGATGGCGTGTTTGAAGGAGGATGGGAAAATGCCCGAGGAGAGGGAGAGATTAAAGATTGTAGTTAGGTGAGTTATGACGACTGGAGAGAGAGACTGGAGGAGATGTGAGGGAATGGGGTCGGTAGTGCATGTGGTCAGACGAGAGGAAGAGAGGAGTCTGGAGACTTCTTCTGTGATGGGATCAAATGTGGAAAGTGAGCCAGGGGAGATGCAGGAAGGGATGGGAGTCACAGCACTTGGTGGTTGGGAGCAGATTTCCTGACGGATATTATCTTTTTTTCTGTAAAGTGGGAGGCCAGGTCATCAGCACCAATGTCTGTGATAGGGGCTTGTGCTTTTGGCCTGAGGAGGGAGTGAAAAGTGTCAAAAAGTTTCTTGGGGTTGTTGGCTAGTGAGGAGATCAGGGTGGTGAAGTAGGTCTGTTTGGCGAGGTGAAGGGCAGCGTTATAGGTTCTTAACATAAATTTGAAGTGGATGAAGTCTTCTGGTGTGAGGGTTTTTCTCCATAGGCGTACAGCACTCCTAGAGCATCGCTGGAGAAGTTGAGTTTGCGGTGTTAGCCAGGGCTGTTTTATTCTGTGCTTGGAGGTTCTGAGGGTGAGCGGAGCTACTAGGTCAAGGGTGCTTCTAAGAGTGTCGTTGCAGTGATGAACAGCCAGATCAGGACAGGAAAAAGAGGAGATTGGGGACAGTGATGAGTGTAGGGAGTCTGAAAGTGTCTGATGGTTAATGGCTTGTAGATTTCTGATTGTGTGGTAGGTAGGAGTGAGCTGGGGTGGACGAGGATTTGTGAGCGTGAAGGAGAGTATGTTGTGGTCAGAGAGTGGAAGTGGTGAGTTATTTAGGTGGGACATTGAACAGAGCCTGACAAAGACCAGGTGAAGGGTGTTACCGTCCTTGTGTGTCTCAGAGGCTGAAAGCTGTGAAAGGCCTAGAGAGGTGGTTAGTGATAGAAGCTGGGATGCAGATGTGGAAGTAGGGCTATTAATGAGGATGTTGAAGTCTCCCAGGATAAGAGTTGGTAGTTCTGAGGACATGAAGTGCGGCAGCCAGGCTGAAAAGTGGTCAAGGAAGTGGGTGGGTGAGCCTGGGGGCCGGTATATGACCGCTACTCTGAGGGACTGGGGACGGAAGAACCTGATGGTGTGGACCTCAAAGGAAGGGAATGAGAGTGATGGAACTGGGGGGATGACCTGGAAAGTGCATTGTGGGGACAGGAGTATGCCGACTCCACCACCATGTCTGTTTGTGTGTCTTGGGGGATGAGAGAATTGTAAGCCACCATAGGAAATGGCAGCAGGAGAGACAGTGTCAGAATCCTGAATCCAGGTTTCAGTGAGGGCCAACAGATTAAGAGAGTTGCTCAGAAAGTAGTTGTGCAGGAAAGGAAGCTTGTTACAAACAGACCGTGGATTCCAGAGGGCACAATTAAAAGATGGAGATGAGGGAGTGCAGTATTGTTAAATACTTTGTACAAAGCGAAATAATGACAGATGAACAAAGTATATACAGTATTCCGAATTACTTTAGTTGTCGCCATTTTTTGAGACCCATAACTTTTTTGTTTTTATGTTGATGGGCTTTTTTCCATGGTGAGCACTAATTTTTATTGGATCAATTTTGGAGTACGTATGACGTTTTGATCATTGATTGCTTTTTTTGTGGGAAGGTGCCGTGACCGAAAATCTCAATACTGGCATTTCAATTTTTTCTTGGTTAATTAATGTTCATAGTACAGACTTTTACAGATGTGGATATACCAAATACTTTTATTTTTTTGTATTTTGTTATTACTGAAGTGAGGAAAAGGAGGTGATTTAAACTTTATTTTTAATTCCCCCTGGATTATTTGTACTATATACTGAAAGACAGTATTATAGCAAATATTGAAATAGACATTCTCCTATGAAGCCCAACCACTGGCTGAGCTTCATAAGAAGAGCAGGAGGATAGCAACAGGAGGCCTTCACTAGGCATCAGTTTCCAGAGCAACCCATCGACAACCCAGAATCATGTTATGTGAAGTGGATGCATGGCACCAGCGATCAAACTATTTAGGTGCCACTATCAGTGCTTGACAGTGGCATCTAAACTGTTAAACAGCAACTACTGGGGATAGCTTTGATTGATGTTTAGGGGCAGATGCTGGCTGCACAGCACAACACGCATCTGCCCAGCATCGAGTGGGCTCAGTACCTTTGCCCATTCATGTGCACCCTAACTGTGATATACTAGTATTTCAGGGAGTGCAAAGAGCTTAAACTATTCTTGTGGCCGACAAAGTTTATCTTCCATACTCCACGGCTGTGTATCCCCATATGTTATACTGCACGAGGCAGTAAGTGAAGTACAGGCAGAGAATCCCCCAGTGGGTCCGTGTGCAGGAGTAGGATACCACCCTTTTATATGAGCAGTACTTGGCACAACATACATGAATCACTATGTACATAGAGACGAGGCATCTTATTCATCTAACAGCCTACCTATATCATTGTTATATACATTTTTGATTGAGGACAATGTCATATTTGCATGTAGTTAAAAAGTGGGAGCCTGGAGTCGGTTACTGGTGGGCCTGTAAGAAGAAGGACCAGACCAGGGGTACCTGTCTTGAACTGTTGGGGCTGTCTCCTCTGTTGTCCGGGGGAAAGTTTAGAGACCCGGACCGACCTTTGCACTTACAGAGCAGGGGGCGTGGCTACAAGGAGGAAGCCTCAGCATGCACGTAAGCAGACAGACTTGGCGGGAACAAGCAGCGTGTGGCAGGGACAAGTGAGTGCTCCAATTCCTTAGCATCGTAATAGCGCAGGCCCGCGCTCATGCTTCCCTGTGATAACTCACAAAGACTGTGACCAGTATCTCTGTGTGTCCACTGGCTCCTGCGACGCGAGGTGCCAGACGCTCCGGGTGTGTAAGTAATGCGTCCGCACCGCTTAGGAAGGACCGTGAACTGTGCTCTTACTCCCCGGTGTACATCTGTCGAGCCATGTTAGGCTCCATTAGTGTTGTTGACTGTACTGCTCCCCGCACAGCAAATTCCGGACCAAGGAACCCGTTAAAGAAGCTGAGGACAAGCCGCTGCCATTGGGATTCGGGTAAAGGACGTCCACAGGACGACACCGGATCCCCCATGCGGTGACCGAGTTGGCGCCACCATACCCACAGTGGACTTTCCAGTCAGGAAGCCGTCAGACTGATAAGTTAACCCTTGAGAACTGTTGCTATCTCTATTACATTCTTTACCTCATCCCGTGTACCAACTGTTATACCCCTGTTTATCCTGTCTCCTCCCTGCGTGGAGTAAAACTACGTTAACTCTGTCTCCTGTCCGATACTGCATCCCGCAACCTGCTCACAGGCCCTTGGCCCCCCAGTCCAACACTGGGTTGCTGCAGTTACAGACAAATGCGGGCTATGTAATACAGCCAGCATCTGTCTTTTATGAAGAAGGCTCAGCTCCTGAACCGGCTTCATACATTCCTTAGTTACCTATATTAAAAGTGGACGTCATGGGTTGTAATGAGTTAATGGATGCACTTTTATCTAACATCCTCAACCCCTTCTCATTGTGTAAAGCTGGTCATACCTCTAGATAGATGCCTGACAGCTGTCTCTCCCATGTGCGCCATATCTATGCATGCTCAAGTGTGCATAAGGTCTCAATGGAAAGAGGAAAGGCAAACGGCTCCAATGGTGGCTTATCTCTTGGGAGAGTAAGGGCCCCGTCACACATTGCGATCTCGCTAGCGAGATCGCTGCTGAGTCACAAGTTTTGTGACACAACAGCGATCTCACCAGCGAGATCGCTGTGTGTGACAGCGATCAGCGACCAGCCCCCCCTGCCGGTATCGCTGATCGCTGTAGGAAAGCCCTGGACTTTTCTTTGGTCGCTGGTGTCCCGCTGGCCAGCACGCATCGCTGCATGTGACAGGTGGGAGACCAACGATCAGCTGGTAACTAACGTACACATCGGGTATCCAAGGGACGTGCATTCCTTAGAAACCCGATGTGTACGTTAGTTACCAGCGCGCTGATGCAGGGAGCTGGTAACTAAGGTACACATCGGGTATCTAAGGGACGCACGTCCCTTGGATACCCGATGTGTACCTTAGTTACCAGCTCCCTGCATCAGCGCGCTGGTAACTAACGAACACAGCGACGCCGCACGCTCGGCATCGCTGTGCTGATCGCTGGTGAAGCTGTCTGTTTGACAGCTCACCAGCGATCACATAGCGACTTACCAGCGATCCTGACATGTTGATATCGTTGTCGGGATCGCTGGTGAGTTGTTATGTGTGATGGGGCCTTTAGACCATCTGGGGTTCAAACATGCCTGGTCCTTGCAAAATAATCTTGTTAAAAACAAAAATGAATAGCAATAAGCAAGTGCTCCACTCTGTTTCTACATATCTATTCATACTAGGTCATCAGTATTTACCATGAATCCTTTGATCCATATTAGACTAGCAGATGTTTGAATGTGATAATTCAAACCGTAAAGTAGCATTTAGCTGAAATTTTTCATTTCTTCCTCATATTGTTGCACATATTCCTGTATAAATCCATATTAAGGGAAACTGCTCGATGAGAATTTTGAGCAGCAAATATCCAGAAATTGTATCCAAGTGTGATCTCGAATCAAGTATTTCTCTGCAGAATACATATTATTAAATTCTATTTGCCCCTGCGTATATACAAATAACACCAAAATTACTGGTTGACTTTTGAGTGATTTCCTTTTATGTTTTTCAATGCAGAGAGGTTCTTAAATTCAAGAGGCCTCAGATGATCTTGGGCTCTGAGTGGGTTTAAAATAAAAATTTCTAAAGCGACGTTTGCTGGATTTTGGCCCAGAATAGACTACATTTCTAGATTCCAGAAGCATTCAGATGTACTGCAGAATTAAAAAAAATGGTTCTATGGTATCAAATAAATCTGTCAGAATTTATATTATTAAATATCATTGATTTCATGATGTTGCACCCTGATATGTGATTACATTAGCAGTCTACCTCCACATAACATTTCCGTACAGAGTATCCCTCACGGTTTAGTTTGACTTAATTCCCCTTTACTTTTGTTCCTCCCATGACCTGTATGGTGACCCATGCCCTGAAAAAAAAGAGAACCAAGTAGGCCCTAAGAACAATAGGTACCGGTAGTCACATGGAAACTAATCCAATAATAAGAAAAAAGATCCCTGTAGAAAATGTATAAACATAATTAATCTTTATTGAATAGCAACAAGAAGAAAATGTAAAACCATTAGAAACAAAAATGGGGAATAGTAGTGACTCGGAAAAAACAATGACAACACACGATATTCAGTTACATATATGAAATATATAGTTATCTATTCGTGACAGTAAAAGAAGAAAAAAAAAGAGCACAATGGTAGCCTGGATACTCCTCAACAAACAGTGAGACCCTGGTAAACACTGACCAATAGTGCTACCTGGCAAATAGACGTTCTCCCATAAAGGTGATATCCACATAAACTATTACCAATGCCTATGTGTTAAACACGTTTATGCAATAATAATACTAGTGTGCATATACTTTTACCAAAAAGGAATCAAGTCTACATGTCACAAAAATAATAAAAAATATATAAACATCATATTTGGTTGTGGGATATATATAGATCATTATAGATATACTTTAAAAGGTGCCTAATGCATAAAGATCCTACCACTACAGTGGGGGAAATAAGTACTGTAACTTGATCCCTTGCTGATTTTGTAAGTTTGCCCACTTAACAATGAGAGATAGAATATCAAAGGCAAAAAACTATGCTTTCATCACGATATTGCCAAACAAAAAGTGGAATAAAATGCACTAAAAAAAGGAGAATAAAAATAAACATGATACCGCTGAAAGCGTAATCTTGTCCCGCAAAAAACAAGCCATCACACACCCCCATCTGCAGAAAAATAAAAAATTTATAGCTCTGAGAATAAAGTGATGCAAAAATAAATACTTTTTTCTATAAAATAGTTTTTATTGTGTAAAAGCGCCAAAAGATAAAAAACTATATAAATGTGGTATCGCTGTAATCGTACTGACCCGAAGAATAAACATTTCTGAATTGCTGTTTTTTGTTCATTCTGCCTAACAAAAATCAAAATAGAAACTGATCAAAAAATTTAATGTGCCCAAAAATGGCAGCAATAAAAACGTCAACTTGTCAGGTGAAAAACAAGCCCTCACATAACTCTATCGGACGAAATATGGCAAAATTATAGCTCCCAAAATATAGCGTTGAAAAAACTAGTATCTTTTAGTGTGTGTCAGCAGCTAAACATAAAAAAAGATATAAATCTGGTATCTCTGTAATTGCACTGACTCGAAGAATAAAGTCATCTAATCACATACCATACGAGGAATGGCGTAAAAAATGAATAAAATCAATTCTTCAACCTCTATTGATTTGTTCATTCTGCCTCCCAAAGAACACAGAGGCTCGGCGCACATCTATCCTGCGCTGTTGTGAATTCTCTCTCTGGCTTCCCTCTGGTGATTACTGAAGATAGTGGAGCTGGTCAGATTGAGAGTTCTCTTTCTGGGCTCCCTTGACAGAGGCTTGCCACCTGATAATGAGGAAGACGATTGGAGATCTGGGGTTTCTGATTGGGATTTAAGACAGCTGACTCCCTCTATCCCTGCTGGTGAATTTCTTCTTGTGCCTCCTGAGGTCTGATGTCTCCTGCTCTTTCCCTGCATGTTCAGCTAAGTGGTTCATTTGCTATTCTGTTTGCATTTGATCTGGTTTTGTTTATCTCTGCTTTGTGCGGGTCAGCTAGCTCCGGCTGGGGCTGTGCTGAATCACCGCCCATATATTACTGCATGTGCCAGTTTGTTTTGTCCCCTTTTATATTGGTCTCTTTTTGCTTTGCTTTCAGAATATACCAGAGTGCTGATTAGTGGTGGCAAAGTCGTGCGACTTCAGTGTTTTTGTGCATCAGATGTGTTGGACTTTCTGCAGGGTTTTTTGCATGATTGTAGACAGTGTCTTTCCTGTCCTGTCTAGTCAGTGTGGGCCCCATCGTTTGCTCAGTCTATTTTTCTGCCTTCGTTTGTGTTTTCATCTTGTCTCACCGACAATATATGTTTGGGGGCTATCTATTCCTTTGGGGTCTGCTCCGGGGCAGTTTAGATTTCCCCTTTCTTGCTTTAGGCTTAGTTAGCTCTCCGGCTGTGTCGAGGCATCTAGGATCATCGTAAGTACGCTCCAAGGCTACTGCTAGTTGTGTGGACAGGATCAGGGGTCTGAATCCGCTTAGTTACCAACCTCTCTGGTTTTCCGTGGCTTAGCCTGGGCCAGCTACCCCCCTCGGTGACCCATTCATAACACTGCTCTGCACTTACACTGGGGTTTCCATTTAAATTTCTGAAATACGTGATTCAGACGGAACCCCTGGTGGAAGATTCCATATATTGGAGCAAATGAAGGCACTGTGGACACCATCTGGCCTATGAACCGGCGGTGTCCATCTTTTTAGGCGTGCATATAAATGCAGTCGGCCAAAGTTTTTCTGAAAAGGACAACATTGAACAGAGGCCAGACTGAGTACAGAGTAACTCTGCTGCCTCATTATAGGTAGTGGATCCCTCAGAGGTTTTATCTGAATCACGTCACTCAGATATTTAGATGGAAACACGAATGTAAGTGTTCAGTGCAGTGAGCTGGAAAAATGTGATCTCAAACGTTCTCATGCATTATATAAAATGATCCCAATGAATGCTTCAACTCAGTCCACAAAAAACGAAAGTCCCACTCAGATCTGTCATCTGTTAATGGAAATATAGGGGGCTTTCATGTTACTGGTAGTATAAAGGCTTTGGAAAAGCAAAATGACTCCTCACCCTCCAAAAGAAATTCAGCAAATTCTGCACTTCTAAATCCAAACACCCCCTTCCCCCTGAACCCCAGTGTGCCTAAACCACATATAGCGACCACATGTTTGACATTTCTGTAGCAATGACAGCCCGCCTAGTTTATGGGTGCGTGTCTTCAGAAGCATAAGATGGGCATAATGTAGTGGTCACTACAGTTGAGCGACTTTTGTTTTTTTATGGTCGAGTTTCGTTTCGTGAAACCCGACTTTTTCAAAAGTCGGGTCGAGCAAGATCGGCCGATTATAGGGAAAAGTCGGGGTCGTCCCGAAACACGAAACCCAATGTAAGTCAATGGGGAATAAAAGTCGGCAGTGAGAGGAGGACAGGAAACACACCTACAGTGCTCATTTGAATGCCAAAAGCATCAATTATTCTTACTTAAGCTGGTCAACCTTAATTAACTTCATAATACAAGTTACGCACTGAAAAATGGGGGTTATTTGGCTAAAGTTGTGGGGGGGGTAGGGCTGGCTCCAGGTTTTCATGTGCCCTGGGCGAAAGAGCGCCCCTTTAACACATACCACAACTCATCATGCTCCGATACGGCAGAGAAATAGCGGTATAGTACAATGAAAAATACTTCACTTTTTACATCTCATGACGAGGCCCATCTATTTCTCCATACAGAATCATTGGTCCCATATAATGTTTGAAACAGTATATGATGCGCTCCACATAATGCTACAGTATATGTTGGTCCCCATGGATGAAGCTCCACTGTCTTATGGGCCCAAATAATGCTCCAAACATAATGGGCCCCATTTCTAATGCTCTAGTGTATAATGGGCCCTGTAAATGCTGCTCCAGTGTCTGATGTCCACCTTTGGAATGTTCCAGTGTATGGTGGGCCCCATTTGTCATTCTCCAGAGTATAGTGCTCCCCAAAAATTGCTGTCCCAACATTGAAAACAATCAAATAAGTCTCCTCGCTAGGGAATCCCTGTACTAGTCTGGACTCCTCGTCGTCCCCATCTTCCATCTCACTGCACAGTATTTCAACCTTGCAAGTGCTGTGATCCTGAGCAAGCAGGGGGGGCCCACTCGTTGGCGACGGCACTGGCACAGGGCCCCTGATAGTACGGTGGTGTGTCTGATGGCGGGTGGGCCGAACCTGCACTTTCATCTGCAGCTTCCTCTTTGTCACCGTGTAAGATGGAACTGTATATGGGAAGGGTAACCTGAGTTTCATCAGGGTCAGATTCAGGCCGGGTAGCGTGCGAGGGGATGTAGTGGTCTGGGTCAATGTACCAGCAGATTCATCGAGCAGTGGCTGGGCATCAGTGCACTTGTGTCGCCCCCAGGAGTACGGTCGCCACAGTGGCATTACCTTCCTCCTAGGGAGTGTGATGTCATGCTTGGGAGCAACGAAGGATCTCTCTAGCAGGTTAACTGATTGGGCGGCGTTATTCCCACGAGTCATGACCCTCCAAACAGCGTTCATGAAGGCAAAGTGTTTGTTTTACGTGGGCAGTATGGTTGCAAAGCTGAACCTTAAAGGAATGTCCAGAAGGGCACCACCAAGAGTGGAGCCTACGGCGTAATTTGACTCAACACGGGCAACCTCAACCATGCCAGCTACAGAACAGATGCACACATTGCAAGCTTAATTCCGTTAACGAACGAGACTCCGTCATGCCCCGCGGTCTGAGTCCGGCTTACTAGAGGGACACGTGAGGCTCTGGCACATGAGATTGGCCAATAACTGGTGTGTCATGCCCTTACATGTCCGTGGCTGCATGTGCGCTACACTGAAAAGGCCAGCGTTTGTCGCTTACAGGTGCAGATAACCCGCTGAACAACGTTAGTGATGGGGATCAGTGATTACAATTATTACTCGCAAACGATGATTTCCCAGTAAGTGCAGGTCAACCGCAGTTCCGGAATTAGGCCTAACCGTCATTCCTGAAAAAATGAAAAACTTACGTGTGCAACCCACAGGTGCTGTAGCTTGCTTAACAGCTCGCCAGCCGTTCTCACGCCCAGTATGGATTACACGTGATTGCACAAAGGTGAGAAAGGGTACCGTATCCCCGGATAACATGTATGGATAGCGTACACATTCAAAAGATATGTCTATACATCAGGAGGCAGGCTCAGACGGTGTTAGGCCCAGTATGGCTTGCACGTGATTGCACAAAGGTGAGAAAGGGTACCGTATCCCCGGATAACATGTATGGATAGCGTACACATTCAAAAGATATGTCTATACATCAGGAGGCAGGCTCAGACGGTGTTAGGCCCAGTATGGCTTGCAAGTGATTGCACAAAGGTGAGAAAGGGTACCGTATCCCCGGATAACATGTATGGATAGCGTACACATTCAAAAGATATGTCTATACATCAGGAGGCAGGCTCAGACGGTGTTAGGCCCAGTATGGCTTGCAAGTGATTGCACAAAGGTGAGAAAGGGTACCGTATCCCTGGATAACATGTATGGATAGCGTACACATTCAAAAGATATGTCTATACATCAGGAGGCAGGCTCAGACGGTGTTAGGCCCAGTATGGCTTGCACGTGATTGCACAAAGGTGAGAAAGGGTACCGTATCCCCGGATAACATGTATGGATAGCGTACACATTCAAAAGATATGTCTATACATCAGGAGGCAGGCTCAGACGGTGTCAGGCACAGTATGGATTTGACGGCACAGACTACACAGCGGAGGAGCAGGGAGAGGTAAAGATTGCAAATGCTGGGGCCCTGCCCAAGCAAGGGGGGCCACTCGTGGGCGTCGGTACTGGCACTGGGCCCCTCATAGTACGGCGGTGTGTCTGACGGCGGGTGTGCACCACCACCATCAGAGACACTTGATTGCACTATGAGGGACCCTGTGCCAGTGCCCGTGCCCAAGAGTCGGCCTACCCACCTGTCCAGGGCAACGGCACTCGCACGGTGTCGTGCGCTAGGTGGTGACCCCGGCCATGGGGGGGGGAGGCAGCACAGTTAGGGAGTTTTAGAAAGCGGCATATGTTGATATTGGACATTCAGCTGATGCAAAAGGCGAAATAGGTCAAGTCCCAGGAAGAGGTGGACCAAAGCAAGCCATTTTTCTGTCACCCTATGTGTCATCAGGGGAAGGTGGGACAAAATCCTTGGAAACCCATGCATGGTTCATTTTAATGAAGGTTAGATCATCCACATTTTGGGTTGACAGACAGGTCCTTTTTTCTGTCAGGATTGATCCAGCTGCACTGAAGACTCTTTCCGATAGCACACTTGCAGCTGGGCAAGCGAGCACCTGTGTAAGGCATATTGTGCCAATTCAGGCCAGGTGTCCAGTTTAGCGGCCCAATAGTCAAAGAGGAATGACCTGTGTGGGAGAACATCGATATGGGAGGAAAAGTAGTTTGTAACCATAGTTGACAACTGCTGTCTCCTGTCACTTTCCATCGATGCTGTATTACCAGTTGTGTGAGCGGTATTTGAAAAATCAGTCCACAACATTGTCATGAAACCCCTGTCTCCAACGCCACTTCTGCTGTGTGCACCATGAACACCTCTGCCAAGCTGCCCCCGGCCCGTACGGCTCGTGTGAGAACCATCACCGCTGCTGTGTGCTGGGAATGCCTCAAGCAACCGATTTACCAGAGTTGCTTGTTTATTAGCCAATATTAGGTCAAGGTTCTCCTGTGGCATGATGTTTTGTAATTTGCCTTTATAGCGTGGATCCAGGATGCTGGCCAACCAGTAGTCGTCATCGTTCATCATTTTGGCAATGCGGGGGTCCCCTTTTAGGATCCGCAAGGCATAATCTGACATGTGGGCCAATGTTCCCGGTGTCAATGATGCACTGCGAGTGCTGGTTGGAGGAGCACTTTCTGGCAAATCCACATCCCTCCAGTCACGCACAAACCCTGTACCAGACCTTGCCATGCCAACATTTTCACTTGCCCCACGAGATGCATCCTCCTCCCCTAAGTAATCATCCCCATCATCATCCTCCTCCTCCTCTTCTTCCTCCAACTCGTCCAGGAGAGGTCCCTGAGCAGACAATGGCAGAATGTCATCAACGAATCCCTCCACCTCTTCCTCCTCGTCAACATTGGCTGCAGACGCCTGCTCCTTAAGGTGCGTCAAAGTTTGCATGAGCAGACTCATAAGTGGGATGCTCATGCTTAGGATGGCGTCGTCTGCGCTTACCAGCCGTGTGCATTCCTCAAAACACTGAAGGACTTTACAGAGGTCTTTCAGCTTCGACCACTGCACACCTGTCAACTCCATGTCTCCTCTCAAAGTGCCTGGCCGTGTATCCTCCCACAAATGCATTATGGCCTGCCTCTGCTCGCACAGCCGCTCCACCATGTGCAGGGTGGAGTTCCACCTTGTTGCAATGTCGATAATGAGGTGATGGTTGGGATGGTGGAGCAATCGCTGCAGCTTCTGCATACGAACGGAGTGTACAGGCGACCGGCGGATGTGCGCGCACAGTCTTCGCACCTTATGGAGCAGGGCTGTTAACTCCGGATAATTTTTGAGGAAGCACTGCAACACCAGGTTCAAGGTGTGAGCCAAGCAAGGTATGTGGCTGAGTTTTGAAAGGGCTATGGCTGCCACAAACTTACGGCCGTTATCACTAACTACCTTGCCTGTCTCAAGATGTACACTGCCCAGCCGTGACTCAGTTTGTCGCTTCAAGTACTCGGCCAGCACCTCGGCGGTGTGTCTGTCGCCCAAACACATCATCTGCAACACAGCCTGCTGACGCTTTCCACTAGCTGCTCGATAGGGGGACACCTCGTGTGCAACAGTGGCAGCTGCAGATGGAGTGCTCGTACGACTGCGCTCTGTGGACGAGCTTTCGCTTCTGGAGGAGGAGGAGGAGGGTGGAACGCCTGCAGCCAACTGTTTCCTATACCATGGGCTAGGCAGCACTGTCCCACCACCGCTGTCCCCTGTGGACCCTGCATCCACCACATTAACCCAGTGCGCAGTGATGGACACCTAACGGCCCTGGCCATGCCGACTGGACCATGCATCAGTTGTGAGGTGCACCTTTCCACTCACTGACTGCTTGAGTGCATGGACAATGCGGTCTTTCACATGATGGTGGAGGGCTGGGATGGCTTTGCGAGAGAAGAAGTGGCGACTGGGTAGGTCATAGCGTGGTACTGCATAGGCCATGAGTTCGCGGAAAGCTGCGCTTTCCACCAACCGATAGGGCATCATCTCAAACGAGATTAGTTTGGCAATGTGGGCGTTCAAACCCAGTGTACGCGGATGAGAGACTGAGTACTTTCTTGACCTACTCATAGTGTCTGGGAGGGTGAGCTGGACTTGAGAGCTGCATATGGTGGAAGTAGCGGTGGACAGGGCGGACTGAGAGAGGGTTGATGATGGTGATGGAGTTGGTGTTCTTTCTGATGGCCTAGATTCAGTATTTCGTTGATATAACAGTGGGATTCCCTGACTGCTGTGGCCTTGCAACGACACCTCAACATTTGCTGTTGTGCTAACCAGTGGGCTTACAGTGGGGGAGACAATGCAGCGTTGCTGACTACCTTCTTTGTGATCAGTTGCACATGTGGCACATGAGGTTTGGTGTTGTGTCCACGCTTGCAAGTGCATGCTGGTTAAATGTCTAAGCATGCAACTGGTATTCAAATTTTTCATATTTTTCCCTCGGCTAAAGGTCTTTGCGCACTTCTTACAGATAACCTTGGCCTGATCATGAGGATTTTGTTCAAAAAAGTGCCACACTGCACTCTTCCTACTTTGGCAGACATTTTGCGGCCTAGCACGCTGTGATCTTTTGACCCTCTGGACAAGCTGTCCAGCAACTCTTTTCAATTTTGGAACCTGTCTTTGGAGTGCTCCGGGCCTGCCAGATAACAGCTGTTGCGATGTCGATGTCTGCTGTGGATGCTCCTCATCTGAGCTATTGGAAGCAGCACCCTCTTCCCCCAATGGATGCCAATCTGGGTCAACAACTGGGTCATCCATCACCTCCTCTTCAATGTCATGTGCACCTTCCTCTGTGTCACCGTATATGGTGGTATAGTGTGCGGGAAGGGGCACCTGAGTCTCATCAGGGTCAGAATCTGGCTCTGTGCACTGCGAGGACAATGTAGTGCTCTGAGTGAATGTACCAGCAGAATCATCTATCAGCGGCTGTGCATCAGTGCACTCCATGTCAGATTCATCTTGGCCTGGGTAATTCACCATTTCACTTGATAATCCAGGCATGGTATGTGAAAACAGCTCCATGGAGTAATCAGTAGTATGGCCTGCGTCATCCTTCAATCTTGGCTGGGGTGAAGGACACAAGGAAAGGTGTGGTTCATGAACATGAGCCTCCAATGATGACTCAGTGCTTTTACTTTTTACAACTTCAGAAGAGGAGGCGATAGAGCTGGAGGCTGAGTCAGCAATGTAAGACAAAACTTTTTCCTGATGCTCTGGCGTTAAAAGCGGTTTGCCAACTCCTAGAAAACTAAGCCTTCGAAGCCTTATGGAGCCAGACGATGACGCAGGCTCAACACCTCCTGCATTCGGTCCTATTTTGCTTTTGCCACTACCATCAGATCCACCACCAACACCATCATTACCAGCTGCCAACCCCCGCCCAATTCCACGGCCTCTTCCACCAGCCTTCCTCATTTTTGGTAGAAATGTAGACAAAATCCAACAAACTATATAGTAATGTAAAACAAGGTACAAGGTGTCTATAGGACAGGGGAGATTTAGATTTTCTGCAGACACTTGTGGACACTGGACACTTGGATTGTGTGAGGCCCACTGAATATCAGAGCGCTATGTCACAGGCTCGATGGCACAGGTGTGAAAAAAGTGACTACAGGATAAGGGAGATTTTGAATTTCTGCAGACACTTGTGGACACTTGACACTTTTGGATTGTGTGAGGCCCACTGAATATCAGAGCGCTATGGCACAGGTGTGAAAAAAGTGACTACAGGATAAGGGAGATTTTGAATTTCTGCAGACACTTGTGGACACTGGACACTTTTGGATTGTGTGAGGCCCACTGAATATCAGAGCGCTATGTCACAGGCTCGATGGCACAGGTGTGAAAAAAGTGACTACAGGATAAGGGAGATTTTGAATTTCTGCAGACACTTGTGGACACTGGACACTTTTGGATTGTGTGAGGCCCACTGAATATCAGAGCGCTATGTCACAGGCTCGATGGCACAGGTGTGAAAAAAGTGAATTGTAGAATTGGGCAGAATAGGAATCTCCCTAGAGTGTAGGTCTGTAAGAACGGAACAAGTCCTCCACTTATCCTTCCACAGTGACACACAGATAGCTTCACTGTGGCTGTGATAACAGCCATTACACGGTACTGTGTGAGGAGCGTACACCGCTGTATGGTGTGAATAAATGCACGCTCAGTACCTCAGCAGGACAAAAAAAAAAATTGGGATTGCTTTTAAAAAAGAAGTTTGCAGAGCAGTGGGGAAACAGCAATGCATCTGTCAGGAAGCCTTAGAAGGCAGCCTAACAACCAACACCGCTGATCCACCACAATATAGCCTCCCCTTGCACTGCACACACAGTGACTGGTGTGTTGCACAGGCAAAAACACTAGCAGCAGAAGCAGTTTTTTTTTCTTCTTCCCTGCCTAACACTCTCCCTACAGAATCAGCAACCTCTCCCTATGCTAAGATCGGCAGAAGTAAGATGGCGGTCGGCGTGCATGCCCTTTTATAACCCCCTGTGACGCCCACCAAAGCAAGCCAATCACTTGCATGCCCTTCTGAAAGATGGTGGAGACCCCTGCCTATGTCATCACGTTGCCCACAGTGTCCGTGGATCATGATTGGCTGAAAAAGAGCGCTAAACAAACTTTTGAAACGCGACTTTGGCGCGTAAGTCGTCGACCTCGTGGCCGACCTCATCCTAGGGTCGGGTTTCGTTTCATGAAACCCGACTTTGCCAAAAGTCGGAGACTTTTGAAATTGTTCGACCCGTTTCGCTCAACTCTAGTGGTCACTATAAGGTACTGGACACTGCAGCGTACTGGTCACTACAATGGCAATTTGCAATTTTCACTCAGCAAGATCTACTACTCCTTGTTTCTGGAAAACACCCATGGAGTCAAAATCATCACTATACCTGTAGATAAATTCCCAAAGGGGTATAATTTCCAAAATGGGGTTACTTGAGGGAGGGATTCTGCTCTTCTGGCCCTTAGGGGCTCTGTATATGGAGTCCACAAACTATACTAGGAAAATCTGCTCGCCAGGAGGCAAATAGCGCTTTGTTCCTCCTGAGTCTCTCCATATGGCTAAGCAGTACTACACAGTTCACATATGTGGGGTTTCTATTGTTCTGGCATCTCCGGAGCTCTGCCAATGTGACATGTCACCCTCAAACCATTCCAACAAAATCTGAACTCCAATATGACGCCTCTTCCCTTGTTACCTTTGCACTGTGCCTGCATCGGCATTTTTTATTGTCTGTGCGGGCGGGTGTAGCCACATCGCTTGCTGCTTGGCTCTGCCTATTTTGGTGGTGTTGAGTCAAAGTGGCAAAAAGCTTTGATGAATCGGCCCCTTAGACTTTCTGCTCTGCTAGACCCTGTATTCACTCAGCAAAGAATTGTAAAATCCGATTCAGTAAGAGTCGATTGGTGCTCGTTTAGTTCTATTTCCATGGAGCAACCATTGATACTATGAACAAACAATTGTTAGTGCAATCGTTATCATACAGTTTTGTTATTATAGGCAGAACATCCCAAACTAGGATTTTAATTTCCACATAAAAGTTGCAATCAAATGACACAAGATTTGTGCATGGACCAACAGTGGGGTGCGACTAACATTCATTAGCCAACATTATTGGGCCATGTAAAAGACCCTTTAGCTGTTCAGATTGACTGGCAATGCATCGGTTGAGATGTTCATTGCATTCTATACATACGGAGGGGCAAAACCCTTTTAATAGTAGTATTAAAGCTTTTGTTGGACAGTTGTAGACAAGATACTTTTGTTATAAAAAAAAGTCAGTGACATTCACAAATGTCACACAACATATTGTTACAGGTCTCCGAAGAATGTCCAGCAAATCATGGTCTGCTAGAAAGGTCATGGACAATGCTTAGGCTACTGTAATATGTTCTTTAAACAGATGTTCTATGAGAGTTGAAATTCAAGTGATTTATTTGAGGGACTTTTTAATGTTCACTCATTGCATGTTCATCTTTCGAAAATGGATACAAAGGACATTAAATGCTATACTTTTATTTAATCATTGTATTTGTTTATACTGGATCCATGTACTGTTAGATGTCATATTTCTTTTACAGTTTGATTTGGAAAACCTCTATTAATTGATATTGATTTCCATGAGGAGTTAACAGTAGAAAACTGTAATGGAGTTATGTTTTTTAATAGCCTGGCTATCAAAACTTTCATGTACAGACTTTACATAAGTCACTCTTGGCATTTACCCTTTGGCCACTAAACATGGATCTGAATTTATGCAGGGTTCCCTATGTTATGCACGTGACGTGGCTGCAACCTACAGAAAGAAGGGTCGTACAGGCAGGTTTTTACCGGGAGATGAAAGTCACAGACAAAATCGGGAAACAGTCAGGTAGCCAAAATACAAGTCAAGGTCAGGAACTGTACACCAGAAAATACAGGATAATAGGAATAGAGAAGCATCCGGCCAAGGTAGTTACAAACTATAACCAGCAGCTAGAAGTAGCTGCTGGGGGTTAAATTACGGAGTGGCACCGCTCAAGGCTCATAGTAGAGAGTTAATTACAACAGATAATTGGCACCCTGCATCAAGACTTGGACTTCCTATCTAGGAGGAACACAAGTCCCAGACAGACTAATGTATAACAGCACCACCTAGCGGCAAAGTTTGCAGGAGAGGGTTCAGACACAGACGCAACAATAACAATGTGTCTGATCAGTGTTCTTGTACTGTAGAGTTCAGTAGGGTTTTATCTGTAAATGATAAAGATTCCCACTTTCATTCTTTACTTTCTACAACAGAAGTTGGCAGGAGGCCATAATTGCTTGCATTGTCACTATTGGAATAATCTTAAGGCCCCCGTCACACACAGTGAGATCGCCAGCGAGATCGCAGATTTTGTGACGCCACAGCGATATCGCTGTGTGTGACATGTATCAGCGACCGGCCCCCCTGCCGGGTATCGCTGATCGCGCTGGAACGTCGTGGGTCGTTTTTTGATCGTTGGTCTCCCGCTGGCCAGCGCGCATCGCTGCATGTGACAGCGAGAGACCAACGATCAGCGACGCTGGGAGCTGGTTTCTAATGTAAACAGCGGGTATCTAAGAGCCACGCGGCTCTTAGATACCCGCTGTTTACCTTAGATACCAGCTTGCTCGCTGGTGGGTCTGTCTATGTGACAGCTCACCAGCGATAAGCTAACTATGTCCCAGCGATCCCATCTACATCGGATCGTTGGTTGGATCGCTGGGACATTGATGCATGTAACGGGGCCTTTACAGTGGCGAAAATAAGTATTTGATACACTGTCGATTTTGGAAGTTTTCTCACCTACAATGTATTTTTTAACGTAGGTACACTTCAACGGTGTAAGACAGAATCTAAAAAAAATCCAGAAAATCACATTGTATGATTTGTACATAATTCATTTGCATTTTATTGCATTAAATAAGTATTGACTGCAATAGAAAAACTTAACTTAATATTTGGTAAAGAAACCTTTGTTAGCAAATACAGAGGTCAGACATTTCTTGTAGTTCTTGCCCAAGTTTGCACACACTACAGCAGGGATTTTGACCCACTCCTCCACACAGCTCTTCTCCAGATCTTTCAGGTTTCTGGACTGTCGCTGGGCAACATTGAGTTTCCGCTCCCTACAAAGATTTTCTATTGGGTTTCATTCTGGAGACTGGCTAGGCCACTCCAGGACCTTGAAATGCTTCTTACGGAATTAATCCTCAGTTGCCCTGGCTGTGTGCTTTGGGTCATTGTCAAGCTGGAAGACTCAGCCATGACCCATCTTCAATGATCTTATTGAGGGAAGGAGATTGTTGGCCAAAATCTTGCTATAAATTACCCCATCCATCCTCCCTTCAATACGGTGCAGTCATCTATTCCCCTTTACAGAAAAGCACCCGCAAAGTTTGATGTTTCCCCACCATGCTTCATGGTTGGGATGATATTCTTAGGGTTGTTATTATCCTTCTTCCTCCAAACATGAGGAAGAGCGGAGTTGATACCAAAAAGTTCTATTTTGGTCTCATCTGACCACATGACCTTCTCCCATGCGTCCTCTGGAACATAGAGATGGTCACTGTTGGACTTAAGATGAGCCTGGACATGTGCTGGCGTGAGCAGGGGACCTTGCATGCCCTGCAGGATTTTAATCCATAACAGTTTAGTGTGCTACTAACTAATGGTACTGTTTGAGACTGTGGTCACAGCTCTCTTTAGGTCATTGACAAGGCCATCCTGTGCAGTTCTGGGCTGATTCCTGACCTTTCTCAGAATCATCCTTACCCCACGAGGCGAGATCTTGCATGGAGCTCCAGACCAAGGAAGATTGTCAGTCATCTTGTGTTCCATTTTCTAACAATTGTTGCCTTTTCACCAAGCTGCTTGCCTATTGTTCTGTAGTCCATCCCAGCCTTGTGGAGGCCTACAATTTTATCCCTAATGTCTTTAGACAGCACTTTGGTCTTGGTCATGGTGGAGAGGTTGGAGTGTGATTGATTGTGTGTGGACAGGTGTCTTATATACAGGTAGCAAGTTCAAACAGGTGCAATTAATACAGGTAATGAGTGCAGAGTAGGAGGGCTTCTTAAAGAAAAACTAACAGGTCTGTGAGAGCCAGAATTATTTCTGGTTGGTAGGTGATTAAATACTTATTTCATGCAATAAAATGCAATTTATTTATGTAAAAATCATACAATGTGATTTTCTAGTTTTTATTTTTAGATTGTCTCTCACAGTAGTACCTACCATAAAAATTACAGACCTCTCCATTCTTTGTACTTGGGAAAACTTGCAAAATTGACAGTGTATCAAATACTTTTCCCCACTGTACCTGGTTGATCAAAGTTGCCTACCAAAAGAAACAAATGGACAAAATTGCAAATACTATAATTTTACCGTGCATTGTATTTTGATGTGTACAGACAGGATAACTGAAAATCATTTTCATTGAAATTGTATGGAATAATTCATTGACACGCATCCCAGTGACTATTACTCCTGTATTTTACAGTTGGAACTTTGATCTTAAAGGGAATCTGTCATGTTAAATAAACAATCTGATCTGCCAGCAGAAATCTATAAATCAGGAGGTGCTGAACAGTGTGATATTTATTTTTTCAGGAAAGATTCAGCATAGGGCCACTTGTTGACATGTGTTGCCTGACAGCAATTCTCAGACAAGTCGCGTTACCAAAATGCTATGTGCAACTTGCTGTTGCCAACTATTTTAGAGCTGATATTTGGCTGTGAAAAAAATTATGCACGCAAGTCACAAGCACCTGTCTATGGCAAGTGACTTGCGTGTGACTTGTGACTAGTGGCTGAAAACCAAACACATTTGAAAACATTTCCAACTCTGTTGCAGGCACAGCCGGCACAGGTCGCAGTGCGACACCATTGGAAATCAGTAGATGCGATGTTGCATTGCAGCACTGTGATTTGAGTGGTGCGTGAACCCTAGCCTTAGGCCCCATCCACATTAGTCTCATGTTGTCCGAACCCACCAATATCGATGGGTCCGGCTGATACTCTGATGTATATTGGGACTGATCGTGGTGTGAGACGTTCGTCCAGCTACCAATCTCTATGTTCTCCCAGAGATAGGCTGGCAGAGATGTCTGTTGGTTGCTTTCTCATGGAGAACACAGGAGCACTCAGCCGAATGAGCACTCCTGTGTATCGTAGGGCTGGTTGGGTTGGCTATCAGTCAAATGATCAGCTGAATGATGAGCCAAAGCATCGTTCGACCAACAGCCATCTAATGTGTATGGCCAGCTTTACTTGCATTTCCGTCCTAGAAACTCCTCATTCTATGCATAGATGTTAAGGGGGAGGCCCTAATTAGTGATTGACAGTTATCTTTGTAAGCACACAAGTATAAAGAAGGCTGTCAGTCACAGATTAGCTCCACCTCTCAACTGCTGTTAAACCCAAAATGAGCAGGGATTTCAGTGATCTTAAATGAAAGGTATACTGAATTTTTCCCTACATATCATTTGGTTCAGCTCATCCTGCTAATTACGGTAACACACTGCCCATGTATTGAACGGCATTTCTAAGCTGACATGTTTCCTTTAAATTGACCAGTTTTCATTTCTAATGGAGACATACAAATGAGCATAGTAAAACTAAGTTTGTGACTTCATTTTACTGTGGGTTTAATAGTGTATGCATAGCCACCTTATAAGAGCCATTTGCAACAATGAGTGATATACCTCTTTTATTAATTTTCTTTTGCAGGTCATTTGGGCCCCTCGTTTCAGTGTCAGCCAGTACATCAAGACCACATATGCAACGATGACAGCGAGAAGGTACATGTGCCCTTAAAAGCTCATAAATAACATGACAACCTTTCACACTTTAAAAAGAAATTCAATAATTGCTCATTACTTAAGCAATAACACATGGCGAGAAGTGCATTAAACATTTCAGCGCACAGCCCGGGAGTCTTAGATGCCTTAAGGAGGAAGCTTAACCTTTATTAAAGAATGTTTCTCATGAAATTCAAATATGTGTCTACATATAACCTAATATATTTATTCATGTGCATTGCTGTGTCTAAGGATAAAGGCATTAACAGAAAGTAATTGCAAAGGAGGCACAAAATAAGAAATGCAGCAAACAAAGGTGAAGGTGACATGAATGGATAATTTATAAAAACATAACATGTACTTTACAAAGCCTAGCTCAGAAACATGGTGGGTATATATTTTTGGTGCTGTCTGTATTTATCTTTATTTATTATGCGTACAGTCGACGGGCCCGGTACCGAGTACCCCATGGCCCCTGGGGTCAGATTTCAATGGGGGATGGTGTCACAGTGGCTGTGACCCGGTCCATGGCCCCAGGCGGTCGAATGAAAAATGTTGTTGTTTGGATGTAGTAAAATGGGAAGAAAGTTTATATAAGAATACGTGACGCCACCTGTGGTATTCTGGTCAGAGGTGACCAGCGCTGCTGTGATGTTCCCCTGGGACTGTTGGTGTGATGCAGCTGAGGTGAAAATGGCTCTCCACAGGCAGAGCCGTAGTCCCAGGGCCATTGAGGTTAGTTGACAGATGGTGGGGTAGCGTGGAGGGGTGGATGTAGCTGACAGGAGCTGCCCCCAATACGTCCTTCCACCTGCTCTTCCCCTCAGGGAACTCTCCCAACCGCTTTCAGATCTCCCACTCTTTCTCTAAACTCTGCCCACTCGCTGTCACTCATTGGCTGTTCAAAATCACTCCACTTTCTAAGCTCCTCCCCTTATACCTACCTTCCCCACTAACCCCCAACACCCTTTCCTAGCCAGTCTGGGATGAGGCCATCCTCCCGAAGGGTACACCCAGGTGCCCTAACTAACTAGTGTGTGTGTTGGGTGCAGTGTTAGAAGTGTGGTAAAGTGCCCCCATTTTACCTGGTCGTGAGATACCACACCTCTGGATGAGGTGCAG
Source organism: Dendrobates tinctorius (assembly GCF_039654945.1). NCBI lineage: Eukaryota > Metazoa > Chordata > Amphibia > Anura > Dendrobatidae > Dendrobates > Dendrobates tinctorius. The sequence continues at coordinate 9,841,128 of NW_027361827.1, read as the reverse complement.
TACCTCTGTGGCTACGGGACCCGCAGGGGCGCCACACATGTATACCAAAATAATATCAATAAAAACATAATCTTGCCACTCAAACAAGCCCTCACACCGCTCCATTGCCAAAGAGTTACCAGGCTCAGAAAACGGTGACACAAACCAAACTATTTAAAAAAAAAAAATAAAGTATATACTGTATACTATATACTATATATATATAGTATATACAAAATTGATATCTCTATAATTGCACTGACCCGAAGGATAATATTTCTGTTATTTTACAGCACAATGAACACTTTAAACATAAAACTCCCAAACTAAAGGTAAAATTGCATTTTTTTTAACCATTTCACCCACTTGGAATTTTTTTTTCCTATTTTTCTAATACATTGTAGGATAAAATGAATAGTGTCACCCAAAACTACAACTTGTCCCTCAAAAAAGCAAGCTCTTATACAGCATCATTGACAGAGAAATAAAAATAAAGTTATTGTTCTTGGCAGAAGGGGGGGGATAAAATGAAAATGCAATAATGAAAATTGCTTGTGGCAGGGAAGAGATTATATACACCCGATATGTGCATTTAGCTAATTTCTGTCTATCTGTAAATGTCTATCTTTTAATCTAGTCAAAGAGCTATAGGATAGACGAGCGCAAAAATAAGGTCTTATCCGAGAGATATGATAGGTGATATAATCAGATTATACTCACCTGTTCCAACTGTTTAGAAAGCATGTCATATAGAAATCATCTGCAGCAGATCCACAGGTCAGCAAGTGAACATAAGACATCAAAGGATGAAAAGGGGTTAGTGGACAGTTTCCGTGCTTGCTGATGGTTAATGAGACGTATATCCTAAGAGGTAAACGAAATGGTGGTTTATTCTACGCGTTTCAAAGCACAAATGACTTCTTCATCAGGAAAACACCACAAGTATGTTCGATTTGGTTGCTGTCACACAGTAAAAGACGCTTTTTATTGCAAAAACTAGCTTTTTCATCACCTTATTTAGACAGCTATAATTTCCCCATATTTCGTCCTACGGAGTGATGTGAAGGCTTCTTTTTTTGTTCCATTTTCGGGCACATGACATTTTTTAATCACTTTCTATTCCGATTTTTGGGAGGCAGAATTAACAAAAAACAGCAATTCAGAAATTTTTTTTTTTTTATACTGTTCCATGTGTAGTAAAATTGATAAGTCAGCTTTATTCTTCAGGTCAGTACGATTACAGCTAAACGTCATTTAGGCTATGGGTCCATGTAGCGTTTTAAAACGCACAATGAAAACCGGACTCCTTCCCAGAAATTGCGCTGTTTTTTCCGCATGATTTTACCGCGATTCTGTTCGCGATTTTGCCGCGATTTTCTCAAGCACTTTCCAAGCGATTTGAAGCATCGCTTGGAAAGTGATTGACAGGTTGGTCACACTCATCAAACATAGTGTTTGACAAGTGTGACCAGCTTTTTACTATTGAGGCCGCCTATGCGGCATTAATAGTAAAAGATAAAATGTTAAAAATCATAAAAAATAAAAAATCGGGGTATATTTACCTTCCGACGTACCGCGCTGCATTCCCGGGCCACAGCGTTCCCAGTAATGCCTTGCGAGACCTGTGATGACGTTGGTCTCGCGTTACTATAGCGATCTCACGAGACCGCTAGAGTCACGCGAGACTACGTCATCACAGGATCTTGCCGCAAGGCATTATTTTTTATTCTTTTTTTTACAGGGGTATGGTACCCAGGGCCTGGAGGACAGTCTCCTCTCCTCCACACCGTGGGTACCAACCGCACATGAGACGCTTAACTTCGTGCATGGTGGGCATAGCCACATGCGGGAAGTAAGCGATTCTCATGCATTCCTATGGGTGCGTAATCGTGGCAATTCTTTGTGATTCCGCACAAAAGAATGATCATGCTGCGATTTTTTCCACGATGCGATTCCGCCTCTGAAAAAAGCGCAGCATTAGCACAGCATGTGCGGAATGCCATAGGAATGCATGGGGTGCGTCATGTACAAGATTTTTAAACGTTTTCGCGCCGAAAATCGCGGCAAAAACGCTTAAAAATAGCATCGTGGGCACACAGCCTTATATAGTTTTTTTATGTTTCTATACAATTAAAACGATTTTATAGAAAAAATAATTATTTTTGCATCGCTTTATTCTGAGAGCTATAACTCTTTATTTTTCTTCTGATGGAGCTGTATGGTGGCTTGTTTTTTGCGGGCAAAGATGTCATTTTTAGTGGTACCATTTTTTTTATATTCGTCTTTTTTATCGCATTTTATTGCACTTTTTGTTTGGTGGTATGATAAAGCACAGTTTTCTGCTTCATTTTTTATTTTTATTTTTTGTCGTGTTCACTGAAAGGGTTAACTAGCGTAACAGTTTTATAGAGCAGGTCATTCCAAACACAACAATACCAAATATGTGGGTTTTTTTTTACATAAATGTATTTATTGGATTAAAATTTTTTTCATTTTTCTTTTGTTTCTGTGATTTTTTTTAAAATATTTTTCCAATTTTTATTAACTTTACCATTATGAGACATCAATGCTTCTGCACTTCAGGACATCAGAGCACTGTCTGACAGGCAGGGAGGAGGCGCTCACAAGCCATCTTCCCTGAAAGACCCTGAAGGACCCCGTGGCCATATTGCGGCCCAGAGACACCTTGGAGACCAAGCGATTGCGTTGTGCCAATGGGTGCAGACAGGGAGCTCAGTCCCTGTGCGATGCTCCTCGATGTCGCTGTCTTTATTAACTGCAGCATCAGAGGGATTAAATATCTGCGATCGGTGATAGCATCGATCATGAGCATTGCTGCAGGGTGTCAGCTCTATGTGGGTCGATTGTGGTGGTGTTCAGCGTCAGCCCGCATGATCTCAGCATCGTATAGATGTAATTCTATTTGCGGGAAAGGTTTAAAGGGGTTTTCCCATGAACAAAGTTCATTTTAATCAGTAGATATTGAATAAATAATAAATTCAACAATTGGATGTTTTTAAACATTTTTTTTTCCTGTGCTGAGCTAATCTTATAAATGTGCCTCTGCTGTGTACTGTGTAATGTCTGTGTCTGACAATACAGAAACATGGTCAGATCATACCACCGCTCCTGGGCAGGGGAGGATGCAAAAGAGTATACAAACATAACAGCATGGAATCACAAATGTTTATTTTTTTTTTTTTTTAGGTAAAACATTGCTTAAAAACAGGCAGTTAAATGATTTACCTCACAGAAATTATCAGCTGTGATCCCGTGCTGTCCTGTCTGTATACTTTTTTTCTTCCTCCACTGCCTAGAAGCTGTGGTATGATCAGACCATGTCCCTGTACGGTCTGACACAGACATTACACAGCACACAGCAGGGGCACATTTATAAGATTATCTCAGCACAGGAACTTTTTTTTACACATCCAATTGTAGAACTTATGGGCAAGCTGTTTTGCCTTTCATCTAGTTTTACTATAATTTGAATTCTCAAACCTCTTAGGCCATGTTGACACATTCAGTATTTGGTCAGTATTTTACATCAGTCTCTGTAAGCCAAAACCAGGAGTGGGTGATAAAAACAGAAGTGGTGACGTGTTTCTATTAGGCTACTTTCACACTAGCGTTGTGCGACGGCCGTCGCCCTGCGTCGGGGTGACGTACCGTCGCACGCTGTGAAAGGCGTGCACAACGAGGGCAGCGGATGCAGTTTTTCATCGCATCCGCTGCCCCATTGTCATGTCCGGGGAGGAGGGGGCGGAGTTTCGGCCGTGCATGCGCGGTCGAAAATGGCGGAGACGACGCACAAAAAACGTTACATGTAATGTTTTTTTGCGCATCGCAGCCGCCAAAACACGACGCATCCATCGCACGACGGATGCGACGTGTGGCAATGCGTCGCTATGCGTCGCTAATGTAAGTCTATGGAGAAAAAACGCATCCTGCGGGCAACTTTGCAGGATGCGTTTTTTCTTCAAAACGACGCATTGCAACGTGCGTCGCACGATGCTAGTGTGAAAGTAGCCTTATACTTTTCTGTTGATTGTTTCACTCATGATTTTGGCTTACACATACTGAGGTGAAATTCTCACCAAATATGAACATGTGAATGTGACCTCTAAACTAAAACACTAAAACCTTTTGTAATAACCGGTCATCATAGAGTACAAACCCCACGATGGAGAGCAACTTTGGCAAACCTTGGTACATCTATGCGTTATGTGGGCAGAGGAAATATATGCCACTTTTCCTGACCCAGCCTTCTAATGGACTACAGCCCCCGTCTCACACGGCGAGATCGCTGTTGCATCACCGATTTTGTGACGCAACAGCGACCTCGCCTGCGATCTCACTACGAGTGACACATAGCAACAATCGGGCCCCTGCTGCAATGTCGCTGATCGTGCTCGAGTGTCCTGGGCCATTTTTTGATCACTGGTGTCCCGCTGGCCAGTGTGCATCGCTGTGTTTGACAGGGACAACGACGAACAACCTCAATACTACATGTCTGAGAGACAGGGTCCCAACGACCGTCATATCGTTCCGTATTGTTGCTGCGTTGCTGTTGAGATCTGACTGTTTGACATCTCACTAGCGACGCACCAGCGATCCCTACCAGGTTGCACCGTTATCGGGATCACTGGTGCGTCACCAAGTGTGACGGTACCCTACCACTCTAATTTCCTGTTCAGACATGCAGCAGTCCACTGACAGTAAAATCTAGTCTCTAGCATGCTGAGTAGATATACAGAAATCCCAAAAAAATTGTAAGAAATAGGTTGTGTAGGGATAGAGCACATGGGATTTGCTCTTAGCTTCATTTACAAGTGTAATGAATTAATGGTGTTTGCGATCAGAAGGAAGAGAGAGACAAGGACCTTTCTTGTGTGGCCTGACTGCAATAAAATATGACTCACTGTCTAGAATGGTAATCTTACCATATCGGCATGCTGCTGTACTTTAGAAAAAAAAAGTTTTGAATTTATTAAAGAGAATTTGTCATCATTATGGTTTAATTCAGATTTTTACGTTAAAGGGAGTCCGTCACCTCCAACATACTTTTTAGATGGGTTAAGCAATGTTGTTGGGGACTTAGCTCTATCACAACCATACTAGCATTGTACCGACTTTTACAGTCCCTAAAAAAATAACTTTTAATTTGTATGCAAATCAGGCGGCTTTGGTGCACCCTGAGCTTGGTCAAGAGTTTGGTGCACCATTATGCCCCCTCATTTGCATATTGGCCCACTTTCTCCACTTCCATTTGACAGTGCTTGCTTTCCAGAGCGAGAACTGTGTGAATACCTTGTGTGGCCTTGTGGCTCTTCATAAATTGTGGCCGCATGTGTTCTCCTCCCTGTCTTCAGGGCTGGTTCCAGGTTTCCATGGGGGCCTGACGAAAGAGTCTCACTGGGCCCCTTTAACACATAACATGATTCATGATGCACAGATAAATATAAGTATAGTACAATGCCAAAGATTTCACTTATTGTAAATTCTACAATAGCTCAGAAACTGGCCTATCCTGGGGGAATCAAAAGTCTGCAGTCAGACTGCAGACTTTTCATTTTAGACCGGAGAGTATATTTCTCTATACAGTATTATGGGAACCATATAGTCCTCCATACAGTATTATGGGCATCACATAGTACTCCATACAGTATTATGGGTAAACTGCACCTACAACCAGGCTATTTTTTGTCTGATGTCTTGAATCCTTGACGCTGCTGGTTCCTTCTGCCTCCTGATGACCTCTAATCATGGGAGGGAAACGCAGAGGCTGTTGAAATATCACTTATGGATAGCAGATAAGTTTTCCTTTTTTGAATCAGATCACTGTAGTGGACATGGTGTTGTTTTTCCTGGGCAATGTGCAATAGGTGGTATGTAAATGGATCTGATCTTGTGATTTATATTTGTAGCATTTAAATTACGTGTTAAAATAGCATATGCCATAAATTAACCGGTATCTGGGCTTTACATCATAATATCTGGTGTTGGTCCTTTAGGGTATTGTGCAATATCACAGTATGAGATTAAAAAAAATGTTTTTTTAGGGAATCTAGGACTAACTATGGAGTCTCGGTTTGGTGACTAGAGTGTACCAACTTATCGGTTCTGTGACCAGTTGTTTGTCTGGCCTGGTAAGGCGGACAGTATAGTTCTCTACACAGTACAATGGGCACCACATAGCCTTTCTTACAGTACTATGGGCATCACATAGTACCCCATACAGTATTATGGGTACCACATAGTGCTAGATACAGTTTTATGCACCCAACATAGTCCTCGATACAGTTTAATGGGCCCTATATATTGCTCCATTCAGTATAATGTGCCTCATATATTGCTCCATAGAGTATATAATTTGTCCCATATATTGCTCCATACAGTATACTGAGCCACATATAGTGCTCCATGCAGAATAATGGACCCCATATATTACTACATACAAAATAATGGGCCCCTTATATTGCCACTACACCACTTCTGATTTAACCAATTTAACTATTTTATTAGATCGTTATATGCCCGACTCATCAGTTAATAGACACTGTTGATGTTTTGCCAAAAAACTCTAGCACGGTATAACTTTGTATGCCATTTAACACCCTATGAAATTGGCCTATTTGTGCTGTTTGGGATAGCCGTTGAGGAGCAGGGGCACCAATCTCGCCGTCTATAGGGTGTCAACTGTAAGGAGGTCGGGTCTAGCCCTGTAGAAGCGTATATTTGCTGTATTCCTTACATGTCTGTGTGCAGTATGTATATCATGTGTACAGTATGTGTGTGTTTGCGGCCACATGACATTAGTTAGATAAATATTTAGAGATAAGTGTAGTATTAGAAAAGGGACACTAGATGAGGGCACTGAGCACGACTAGAGAGACATGAGAGGAGTGGCTAACCGGGAGCAAAAAGGAGATAGATTTCCTGCTTGAGTCAGTTGAGCCAGGGGTAACCATTCTAGACAGTAGACTGAAGGAAAGTGCCTACAGCAGCAGCCAGTGAGCAGCGTCACTGGAGGTCCTTCAGTTAGTGACTGGGAACTGAAGGATTAGGGAGGCTAACGGAAGATTCTCAGAAGTCAATCAGCTAGAAACAGAGCTGAAGTGACAGCAAAGCCAGTCTGTGGAAACCAGCCCGTGTCTGGAATTGGTCAAGCCAGGGAGGTCAGTGGGTGAACCCCCTGTGGAAGTGACACCAGGAGTGCGGGAGCTGTGTTGAGTCTAGTGAGCAACAAGCCTAATACACGTGCAGGAGCAACAGTGCCGTAAAGGGGTGAGCTATAACGGAGTAGACAGGTACCGTTGTGGGCTGAAATCAGTCTCAGGAAGAAGGGTTGACGTGCCGTGTTCACCGAGTTCTGTGTGGCGTGCTCGCTTGCTTGTGTGGTCCAACCATGTGTAACAGAAGAGAAGAAGTAGTGTGCTGCTGTAGATGAAGATGTATTACTGGTACCGTGTAAAGAGTCCTGAAGCCGTTGTGGACGTGCTGTGCCCTGAAGAGAATAAAGTTGAACTGTTTAAGTTGTTTCTAGCCCCTGTCTGCAGTCATTTGAGTCTCAAAGGTGAACAGCATACCGGAGATGGAACAGCCTCCATCACAGTGAGTACTGGAGCGACCAAAGAGGCTACCCCCCGGCGGCTGTGGTATTACACAACCACCGCTGACAGCCAGGGGCAGAATAGGGAAAGTTGCACCTCCTGCCCCTTTTCCAGAATATATGTGCACATTGTTTCTCAGCCTTTTCTCTCCCTTTCTTCACTGACAAACTCCATTAGCGCTAATTTTACAGTATATCTATACTGTTTTCATACTTCAACAGACCATTAGGATTTTCTATCCCATTTCCCCTTAGAGTCTATAAGGGTTAGAAGGGAGAGTCGACAGTGAGCGGGGGCACCATCTGCGTAGGAATAGGGTGCCAACCTCCGCTGACAGATAGGGCAGATATAGACATAGAGTAGGGGTAGGCACCACCCTTCTCCCCGGTCTTTTCTCTTTTCTATCTAGTGTCTTTTTGATATTTGATGCTGGTACTATGTTGATTGCACTGATTGGAAATTTTAGATTGTTAAATAAAAGTTATTTTTTAATATAGTGAAACAAATGAGGTATTTTCTGTAAACTTGTCAATACTGTGTACTCCTAAAACTTTCCGAGCTGTGAATTTGTCGTGGGCCCCTAACAGCCGCGGGTGGATCACGACTGTTAACCCCTTAATCCCCGGGCCATTTTTCATTCTTGCGTTTTCGTTTTTTGCTCCTCTTCTTCCTAGAGCCATAACTTTTTTATTTTTTGTCAAAATGGCCATGTGAGGGCTTGTTTTTTTTGCGAAACGAGTCGTACTTTTGAACGACACCATTGGTTTTAACATATCATGTACAGGAAAACGGGAAAAAAATTCCAAGTGCGGTGAAATTGCAAAAAAGTGCAATCCCACAGTTTTGTTAAAAAAAAATGCACCTTTTTCGAATACCCATAGCGTCTCCACTTTTCATGATCTCGGGTTAGGTGAGGGACTATATGTTGCATGCCGAGCTGTTGTTTCTAATGATACCATTTTGGCGCAGATATGATCTTTTGATTGCCCATTATTTTATTTTAATGCAATGTTGCAACAACCAAAAAAACGTAATTCTGGCATTTTGACTTTTTTTCTTGCTACGCTATTTAACGACTGGGTTAATGCTTTTTTATATTGATAGATCGGGCGATTCTGAACGTGGCGATACCAAATATGTGCATGTATGTTTTTTTTATTGTTCTATTTTGAATAGGGCTAAAGGGGGCTGATTTGAAGTTTTATTTATGTATTTTTTTGTAATATTTTTAAAAACAATTTTTTTTTTTTACTTTTTGCATGCTTCAATAGTCTCCATGGGAGACCAGATGCTGCCATGATCTGATCGGCTCTGCTACATACAGTTGATGATCAGATCACCTATATGTAGCAGAATTGCTCACTTGCTATGAGCACTGACCACCGGTTGGTGCTCATAGCAATCCGGCAGTGACAACCATAGAGGTCTACTGCAGACCTCTGGTGGTCATGTGAACCCATCGGTGATGAGTTAAGTGCCGCATTCAGAAATTGACAGCGGCATTTAACTAGATAAGAGCCGCGGGTGGATCGCGATTCCATTCGAGGCTGTTGCGGGCACATGTCAGCTGTATATATCAGCTGACATGTGCCCGGAAAGGTGCGGGCTCATCACCGTAGCCTGCACCAAACGGGGATTCCGACATCGGCATGCTATTACGCCCGATGTTGGAAAGGGGTTAACATGTTTAATGCCGTTGTCAATCTCTGACAGCGGCATTTAACTTGCGCTTACGGGAAGAGCATAACAATCCCCGCCCAGTGACGCCCCTGTCACATGATTGCGGGGCACCAATAGGTTGGCATGACAGACAGGGGTCTGCAGAAGACCACTGTGCTTGTCATTGCAGAGCTCCTCATAGGAGATTTTAGCTATGTGTAGCACAAGCTATCGGATGACCTCAGCTTCAGGTCTCCAAAGGGGACTATTGAAGCAAGTTAAAAAGTATAAAAATATAAAAGTTCAAATCACCCTCCTTTTGTCCCCAAAATCACCCCCCTTTTGCCTTAAAATAAAACAATTTTAAAAATACACAAATTTGGTATTGCTGTGTTCAGAAACACCAGATTTATCAAAATATAAATGAAATTAATAGGATCGGTAAATGGTGTAACGAGAAACAAAAACAAAACTCCAGAATTACCTTTTATTGGTCGCTGCAACATGGCAATTAAATGCAATAGCAGTCGATCAAAACATCATATCTACACCAATAAAAAAACATCAGCTCGGCATGCAAAAAAATAAAAACTCACCCAGCCTCAGATCCCTACAGGACTTGGAGGAAAATGGCAACATTTCCTTTTTTAACAAACTTTGGATTTTTTTTATCAAGACGTAAATAAAAAAAAAGAACCTAGACATGTTTGGTATCTGCACACTAGTAATGACCTAGAGAATCATAATGGCAGATCAGCTTTAGCATTTAGTGAACATGGTATAAAAAAAAAAACAAGTGTGGGATTAAGTTGCTCATAGACAACTCTAAAATCAAATGTTTTCGACATATTAGCTTGTGTTGCACAAACACTCAAAAAAACTGGACATAATGGATTTTCCTGGTCTAATCAGAAGTATCTAATAGCCAATCTTCTCTCTCAGCCTCTGTAGAAATGAATGTTCAACCAAGCCAAACAAGGATGTGATTGGGTTCTTCAGACATTATACTTGATCTGAAAGATAGTTTAGCCAACATTTATTTTATATCTGTATCCAGCTTTAGTCCTACAAAAAAGCAACTACGGTACTTCACTTACAGTTATTATTAACCTCTTTATGACCAGAGGTATTTTTGATTTTGCGTTTTCATTTTTTGCTCCCCTTCTTCCCAGAGCAATAACTTTTTATTTTTTGGCCAAAATGGCCATGTGAGGGCTTGTTTTTTGTGGGACAAATTTTACTTTTTAACAACATCATTGGTTTTAAGATGTTGTCTACTGCAAAAAGGGAAACAAATTCCAAGTGCGGTGAAATTGCAAAAAGAGTGCAAACCCACAGTTGTTTTTTGTTTTTACCATATTCACTAAGTGTTAAAACTGACCTGCCATTATGATTCTCCAGGTCATTATGAGTTCATAGACACCAAACATGTCTAGGTTCTTTTTTATTTAAGTTGTGAAAAAAAATTACAAAGTTTGTTAAAAAAAAATTGAGCCATTTTCCGATAACCGTAGCATCTCCATTTTTCATGATCTTGGGTTGAGTGAGGGCTTATTTTTTGCGTGTCGAGCTGACATTTTTATTGATACCATTTTGATGCAGATATGATCTTTTAATTGCCCGTTATTGCATTTTAATGCAATGTTGTGGCGACCAAAAAACGTAATTCTGGCATTTTGACTTTTTTTCTCATTACGCTGTTGAGTTAATTCTTTTTTTATATTGATAGATCGGACGATTCTGATTGCGGCGATGCCAAATATGTGTATGTTTCATTATTTTCTTTTTTTGTTTTATTTTGAATGTGATGAAAGGGGGGTAATTTGAACTTTTATACTGTATTTTTTTTTTTAAATTTTGAAATAGTTTTTAAAACACTTTTTTTTTAAACTTTTTGCATGCTTCAATAGTTTCCATGGGAGATAGAAGCTGCGGTACTTTGATTCTGTAGCAGAATTGTTCACTTGCTATGAGCGCCAACCACCGATCATGCTATTTAAAAGGAATCTGACACTATTTTTTTGCTCCTTCACCTGAGAGCAGCATAATGTAAAGAAAGAGACCCTTATTTCAACGATGGGTGCAGCCATTGTAATGCAATCAGAGTTTTTAGATGTAGCATGCAGCAGAGCTCTGAAAGCTAACCACACCACAGCTTTCTGTGTACATTTTATATTGATAGTAAGCTAATCAGCAGATGGGGCATGAATGGACCAGGATGCAGGTGAGCTGTACTCTGGCAGGGATAATCTCCTGCTTATAAAACACTAATTGTATTGGAATAGCCCACAGCCTAATAAGTAAGATATCTCTGAAATCTGTTCCTCAGCTCCTACCTCATGCTGCTGTCAGATTACATAGCAACAACCTGCTGACAGACTCCCTTTAACAAAAAGGGAAGTACTATATACATATATATGTATGTATGTATATTTATAATTTTATAAGTATTTCCACATTTTAAAGCACTTTAGAACTCCATATGTTCATGATACAAAGTTGCATTTGACCTTAGTTTTAATACACAAATAGTAAAGATATATGATTGATTTGCCTATTAGTCAACTGTGAGTGATTTAAAATTCTGCAGGACATTTATCAAGCAAAATTTGAAAAAGAAAACAAACTGGTCAAAGGTGCTTTAGAAAAGGGATACCAGTGTCATTAAACATATCTGTGAAAGAAAATCTTGTTTAATGGGGACTCAGATTTTAAAAAAAATGCAATGGATGAAAATAGCTAGCTTGTGATTTCACTGCAATATTTAGTATATTTGGAGCAAAATTTGGTGTACATGCATTCCCAATGGGTACAAGGTGATGTGTGTGTGTCCAGTATGGGACACTTTGAACAGTTTGGTACAATTTGAGCCAAACTAAATGTATGGTTCCTTTTTAAAGTATTCTTAAAGGAAAATGTACCCTATAACATAGCCCATCTGAGGCTCTTGGACTTAGTCTGCTGCCTAAGTAGCAAAGGACAACTAGTACTGCTACTGATCCATTTACAATGGACCATTACATATTATGGATTCATACTGGCTGTAATAATTTCATGTTGGTAGGTGCTGACTCGGGAAGATGACACTAGGAACCACACTCACAGATTTACGCTGCTGTTATCTCTTTATTCTATTTCCTACATTTTGCAAAGGGTTACTAGAAATAAATTACTTTCGTCAACTTTGTGCTGGGTTCAGTTTGTCAGCAGTACAAGAATTTGGTAAACCTTTACCGATTGGCAGTCATTCAATAGCCTGTTTGCACACACAGACTATGCTTCAGATGTGCACAGAACGATCTATAATAGTTCGCTCCGTGCATATAGGCTGCCATGGTTCTCGGCAGTGTGCGTTCTGCTTACTCAGGATGATGCACCACAGAGAACAATTACCTTTTGGGATGTGCAAAAGACCATTTCACCCAATGAATGAGCGTTTTGCTCGTTCATTGAATGAACAGCCTGTACACTGAAAGATTATCGTGAAGGATCCGTTCTTAAGAACACTTCTTCATGATTATCATTCATTGTAAATACAGGGTGATTCACTCTCTACTTTATACGGAAAAAATTGCTATAACTTCTAAAATAGACAGTACTGAAATTTGGACTGTACATACTTTGGTTCATGAGAAGTGAGAATGCAATAAACCTCAGCGACAGTGATGAGCAACATCCGAGGGGTCCCGCTAACTTGTCGCTCTGCCAGTCATCTCTACCACGAGATAGATTTGCTGCACGCCTGTCACGGGTGTGTCAGGTGTGCAGACAGTCATTCTGGAACCGCTGTAAAAGGTCACTGCGCCTGGCTCTGCAGGCACATTCTGGATCTTCAAAAAAGAAAATAAACGATCACACAAAAAAATGCAATAAGAATATATAAATATGCAAAAGTATTTATTGGGATAAATAGCTACAGGGAGGGGACATGTGGAGATAGGACGCCCAAAAAGACCAATATAGCAAAATCATGGCAGTCATTTTATACAATGTAAATTTACAAGAATAAATATACATATATAGTATAATGCAAAAATATTCATACATAGTACATTGCACATAGCCCAAATAGCCTGCTTAATTACAGAAACACTGCACCCAATATGTACAATTAAAGTCAGCAATAATATGCATAATACCTAGTAGGGAAGCAGGAACCAGTCAAGATTGTCCGGTGACATGGTATCACACCCTATTTAATTATATATTTTGATTGGTGTGATGTTTCTGTCATTTATGACATTCTGGATCTTGCATCTCTGCTGTGGAGTGATATCCTTCTCCCTCTAGGACTTAGTGGTGATCTCCTCTGTCTGCTGCTGATTATCACACCCTTGCTCGATGTTGAAATACTTTTAGTCGCTTCAGCAAGGCGCCGGTGATAGCTCTATTTACCTCTGTCTGTTGGAAGTGCTAGAAGTCAACTAATTTCTTCTTTGGAGCCTCTTTGAAGATTGCTGGCGTGAGCTCTCTTGTGTCGTCTCAAACTAAGTGTATTCCCTCATTTGTCTTCCTGGTTTGTCTTTAGTTTTAGCGTGGGCTGACTAGTGCTCACTATCCAGGGCCTATCTCTAGGGTTTTCCTAGTGTTTGGGCTTCTCCACCCTCTTCTCATTGTTGTGCACCTAGTCTCTCCCTCACTCACCGTGATAATGCATTTCTGCGTCTTGGTAGTTTGTGTGGTACTTGCATTTCACTCCTGCCAAATTCCTTCTTCATTTGTTAACAATGTACAGATACAATTTGGAGGAACATGTTTTCATTGTGAAAATTTATTTGAAAAACTCCAGGAGTCCAGGTGCCAAAGTGAGTTTCTAAAGAAGTTTGGAGATTGAAATCCAGAGTCCAAACCGTTTATTTTGTCATTGGTGAATAAGCTGAAACATATAGGAACATTCCTGGAAAGTCATGATGGACTAAGTTTGAAAATGTCTGAGCAAACAACTCAAGATGTGAAACAGCAACTTCAGGCATCTCTACATTAATCGTTGCACAGGCTTTCCAAAGACATGGGCATGTCATATGCCACATGTCAACGAAGACAGAGTAATCTCCAAGGAACTGTGGCCACTGTAGCACTGATGCCAGTGCCCCTGCATATGGCATCTTTCCATTCCATGCAGGGACAACATACTCATCGCCACAGCCACGCATTGACTTCCCCATCTGCTGGCACGTGTCCACCTTCCTGTGCATGCCATAAGGGATTCCCAGCGACATGCCTAGTGTGCGCTTCCCTGTTCTTGAAAATGCTCCAGCCAATAACTGGGAGGCATCTAGAATAAAAGGCACCCTCCCAGATGGGAGGTGCCTGCGCAACCCCTGTGCAACTGTGTATTGCCAGGTCCTAGTATCCTGTGTAGTTTGTTTGTGTTCCCATATACCTGTTAAGTCTGAACGTTACCCTGCATTTTGAGTTTTCTGAACCAGAACCCTGAAGCTGCTCTGGTGACACCCAAATCCTGAAGGTGCTACCTGAATCCTGAATCTGCGCTGACAGTACTCGAACCCTGAAGCTGCTTCGGCGGTACTCGAATTCTGATGCTTCCCGGCGGTACCCGAATCCTTAAGACGCTTCGGCTGGGCCCAAACCCTGAAGCTGCTCCAGTGGTACCTGAATCATGAAGATGCTCCAGCAGTACCCAAATCCTGAAATAGCTCCGGTGCTACCTGAATCCGCTCCGACAGTACCCGAACCCTGAAGCTGCTCCAGCGGTACCTGAACCCTGTAGTCGCACCTGCTGTATCTAAATCCTGAAGCCCCACCTGCCTGGTGATTTCAAATCGTACTGTCTGAATAGGTTTCAAATCCAGCCCTGTCTATGACACCAAGTCCAGTCTGTGTCAGCAAACCTGTCTAGACGTGGTACCTGGTAGCTACTTGAAGCTCAAGCCTGATTTCACCATCAGAAGCTCCAGTGAAAACCAGGTAGTTGCTTAGCTACGCCCCTCCAAAGTAAGCCCGGACTCTTGGCACAGTGGGTCCACGAACCACGTGCGCCACTCGCGTGTGTGACAGCCACAAAGATCGCCTGATTTAGCACTGCCAGATGTTTCCTTTAGGGACCATTTGAAAGTTCAGATGTACAGTAACAAGCCACGAACATTACAGCCACTTCAAGAGAACATACAGCAAGAAATTCAGGCTATGCCCCCAGACTTTTAACAATATGGACCGGCGCGTGCAGGTGTGATTGGGTGCGGCGTCAGACTGGGGCACCTTGGGCAGAGAAAATCATTCTTGGGGCCCACTATGTAGCTACATAGAAATAAATACAAGACCACCAATTGTGTAGTAAATTGTGCTAATATCATGGTATAATATAAGGCAGCACACATTTTAATTATGTAGCAGAGGTAGGGGTAGCCCAACCATAGAATATAATGTAGCCCCCTCATAGAATATAATGTAGCCCCCTCATAGAATATAAAGTAGCCCCCCCCATAGAATATAATGCAGCCCCCCTCATACGGCATAAAGCAGTCCCTCCACAAAATATAATTCAACCCCCTCATAAGGTATAATGTAGCCCCCCCATAGAACATACTGTAGCCCCCTCATAGGGAATAATGCAGTCCCCTCATATAGTATAATGTAGCCCCCCCAGAATATAGCCCCCTGAGAGAATAATGCAGCCCCCCACAGAATATAATGTAGCCCTCTCTTATAGTGTAATACAGCCCCCCTCATAGGGTATAATGCTGCCCCCTCATAGGGTATAATGCTGCTCCCTCATAAGGTATACTGCAACCCCCTTATATAGTATAATGTAGCCCCCTCATAGGGTATAATACAGCCCCCCTCCACCTCCATCATTGTTCTCCCCCTCCACCCCCATCATTGTCCTCATCACCACCTCCATTATTGCCTTCTCACCCACCACACCTATCATTGCCCTTTCCACCCCGCCATCTTTGCTTTCTCCCCCACCACCCACATCATTGCCCATTCCACCACCTCTATCATTGTCTCCTCCCCCAGTACCACCATCATTCTCCTTTCCAACACAACCATCATTGCCTTCTCCCCCACATACACACGTGCATGCAGACAGACAGACACACAGCCATAGCACGTTCTGGCAGCATCGTCATCACCGGCAACGTTCTCTCTGAAACAGCTGCACGATGAATGATGATGTCATCCAGCTGCGCTGCTGTGTCAGACAGGAAGCGTCGAGCGGGAAGGAGGACAGCATCGGAACTCTTCAGCTCCGCTCCACTGCCATTTTCTCCTGTAGGCAGTGGAGCTGCAGGGATAGTTCCCTGCCCGCTGATTTCCCTCTGTTAGCTGCCCTGCTGGGGCCCACCTCCGGAGTCCAGGGCCTTGATGCAGCTGCACCGGTTTTACATGCTTTATGTCTGCCCCTGCGGGCAGTGATGGCCTCAGCCTGCGGCTAACACTGCATGAAGGCGTGGGTCAGCATGAATATTCATTTCTCTTTAGCAGCGGGGACAGGATCCTGTCTCCAGCTGCTACTCAGCTGGCACCGGGGCGGGCCCCCCTGACTCACGTGCCCCATAGCAGCTGGGTGTTCCTCTATTAGCGACACGCCACTGGCTGGGGGCCCCTGGAGCAGCAGGGGCCATAGGCAGCTGCTGGCCCTGTATGCCAGCAGGTGTATGTGCCTGGGCCCACCGGAGAATCCTCCGGTTCCTTGATGGGCCAGTCCAACCTTGCTTGAATATGAACAGTGACATTTTTAACACTGGCTTTAAAGCATCAGTTTCTCATGAACCAAGGTATGTACAGTCCAAATTTCGGTACGATAGATTCTCTATTAAAAGTTAGAGCAATTTTTCCTTGTAAAGTGGCGAGTGAATCACTCTGTACAAATAAAAAGAGAAAATACATTTCTGTTGCTCTCTGCATTAGGTGGGAGAAAGTAGGTACAACTTTGAATGGTAGATGATTGCAAAAAGCCATCAAGTGCTGACTGATCAGTTTTGCAGGTTTTTGCTTACTTATTTGCAAATGTCTTCCTTTAGGTCAGGAACTGAAGAAGCTCATCTAGGGTTAATTACAATAGGGTAATGACAGGAAGGCACATTTTACTTGTAGGTTTTGTAATATGTAGTTGGAAAACATTTACAAGTCTGTCAAAATAACTACAACAATAAAGATAAAGAATTTAATCTCTGCTGTCCAAAGCTCTTTTGTGAACAGCGGCAGACAAATAATGTTGCTAGATTGTAATTGTTTGGAGTTTTCTCATAAACACAGTGAATAATTTCTAAAGGAAAACATGAACAGATTTTTTCCTGAGAAAAAAAACAGCCTTAGGGTATGAGGAGGCACATAAAGCAGCTTCGTCTCAGCTTTACAGTTCTTCAAATGTGGCAATGTTTCCTGTGTTTCATGTTTAAAGTAGCCAGACCTACAAATCATTTAGCCCCAGCCTGAACAGTGTCAGGACATGAGTAAAAAAGAATCTTAATAAGAGGAATAAGACAAGTTTTCCCAAAGAGAAAGGTTTTCCTTTTCAATCACCTGGGATCCAAACGGAAGGGAATATGGAGCTGAAATATGGTTGTGTAAATAAGGCCCATGCGTTGTCATGTCACCTAAAGGATCAAAGCATTCCACTGCAAATACTGTACAGCACGAAGATAGATATGTGGAAATCTAGAAGATCAGACATCAGCAAATAATTAATAATCTGCTTTGGCACCAATGTGTCATAGTCATGTGTGACATTTTTTCAGTTTCTCTGGTGTCAGTGTTTAGACAGAGGCGCCATATCTAGTTACTAATGGAGATTAATTTTTTAAATATTTTCTTAGGCCTGTTTCACACATCAGTTTTTTTGGTCAGTCAAAATCCGCTAAAATGGCGGATAACGGATCCGTTCCTGTACTGACCACAACGTTTGGCACCGGACTGTTATTTTAACGGATCCGTCAAAGGAAGAATTTTAAAGGAACCGCTGCCTGGGGAAGGAGAGAGAGATAGAGAGAGAGAGAGAATTTTTCAGCTGCCAGAACAGAGTTTAGGGTTAAATTTGCGGCTGAGTGAAGTCTTTCGGGCATGTGCAGTGAGAAATGCGGATCTGGCCGCCCGAAAAAACGTTGCATGGTCCGTTCGGGCATGTCGGCGGACGTCAAAATTTTGGCGGATCCGCAAAAAAACGGATCCAACGGATGGCCATCCGTCAAGATCCGCCGGTAATGCAACTCAATGGGGAAAAAACGGATCCGCCAAGAAAAATGGCGGATCCGTTTTTTTTTTGCAAAACGGCGGATTTTGACTGATGGACACAAACGGATGTGTGAAACAGGCCTTATGAATATTGTCCATCTCTCTGTGGCTTGGATCATGAGACGGTGTTCAGATGTGTCTGCACTGAAAATCTGCAACAATGTACAGTACAACACAAGAATGGAGTTTTCAAACCCTTTTAAAATGTAGCAAAATCTCAAATCCACAGCATACCTGTTATGTCATTATAACTAACCACAGGTTATGGGAGCCATGAAGAAAAGGGAATCACAAGCGGAATTCGCCCAGTATATTGACCTGCAAAAAGTAGAAAAAAAACCCCCCCTATAATCTATTCTATTATTTCTAAACACTGTTTTTCGGTGATTCCTTTGTATCCCTGTTCATACTGCACCCACACACACAAATGATACACCATTTGAAAGCTAAACTTGCCCCCTTCAGCAAGAAAATAGCCAAACAAACCACACATCCACGATTTGATCACAAAATACAGTTTAAACATTAATTTTCATAAACCTGCAATAAGGAAAAATGACCTGCAGGTGGCACCACAATACCCCAAAGCACACTACCAACACATTTGTAAACATGCACTGCTTTTTCGCTGATTACTTCGCCCCCACACACACACACACACATGATACACCATTTGAAAGGTAAACTTGCTCCCTTCATCAAGAAAACAGCCAAACAAACCACACATTACAATTTTAGCACCAAATACAGTTTAAACATTTATTTTCATAAGCCTGCAGAAAGACACAATGACCTGCAGGTGGCACCTCAACCGGAAAACATTTTTTGGCCTCTACTTATCAAAACTATTTATTGTATTACCAATCTACATATACAGTATAAATACCTGTCTGTGTTCATCATCTCATGAAATACATTTACATTTGACCAGCTTGCTTTTGCTGAAATTGCCTGCACCCCGACGACCAATGTGCAAAAATTTTGCATGGGCCAAGCTAGTATTTTTAATTTCAAGAGATAAAAAATTGTTCCACTGCCTCTGGTTTACTTTGCTATTTTCAACAAAATTGAAAGTTTTATTTTTGAAGGCTGGTAGACTATGAAGACTTTTAATGTTATAGTTTTTAATGTTTTAACTCCTTAACCCTTTCACCCTGAAGCCTGTTTTCACCTTCATGACCAGGCCAGTTTTTACAATTCTGACCACTGTCACTTTATGTGGTAATAACTTTGGAACGCTTCAATGGATCCCACTGATTCTGAAAATGTTTTCTCGTGATATATTGTACTTCATGATAGTGGTAAAAAAAATTTGATATGACTTGCATTTATTTGTAAAAAAAAAAAACCTGAAATTTTGTGAAAATTTTGAAAATTTCACAATTTTCAAAAGTTATTTTTATGCCATTAAATCAGAGAGTCATATCGCACAAAATAGTTTATAGTTAACATTTCCCACATGTCTACTTTACATCAGCACAATTTTTGAAACATAATTTTTTTTGTTAGAAAGTTATAAGGGTTAAAAGTTGACCAGCGATTTCTTATTTTTACAACAAAATTTGCAAAACCATTTTTTTAGGGACCACATCACATTTGAAGTGACTTTGAGGGGTCTATATGACAGAATATAGCCAAAAGTGACACCATTCTAAATACTGCACCCCTCAAGGTGCTCAATACCACATTCAAGAAGTCTATTAAACCTTCAGGTGCTTCATAGGAATTTTTGGAATGTGGAAGTAAAAAATAGACTTTTACTTTTCTTTCCCAAAAAATTTCCTTTAGATCTATTTTTTTACTTTTGCAAGGGTAACAGGAGAAAATGCACCATACAATTTGTTGTGTAAAGTATCCTGAGCATGCCGATACCCAATATGTTGAGGAAATCTACTGTTTGGGCACACGGCAGGGCTTGTAAGGGAAGGAGCCCATTTGACTTTTTGAATGTAAAATTTGCTGGCATAATTAGCGGACGCCATGTCATGTTTGGAGAGCCCCTGATGTGCCTAAACAATGGAAACCCCCAACAAGTGACTCCATTTTGGAAACTAGACCCATTAGGGAACTTAAACAAAGCACCTACATAGAAAAGAAATACCATAAATATATTGATAATACCAAACTAAGAATACCAAAACAAGTAGTAACCCAAAAAAAGATATTCCAAGTCCTACTATATTAAAAATATATAGGTATATCTTTATTAAAAAAATAATGTATAAAACCAAACATCATACACGTGTGATGTAAGGGACATGGAACGGCGGACAAATCAGCAAAGATTCAATTTATAAGTGAATAACATGATCAAATAATGATAAAATGATAATTAATTGATAAAATAAGGTACAAAATAAGGTACAAATAATAATAGTACAAGTGAATGAAAAATCAAATACCAACCAGTCTGGCACTCCCTGATGAAGCAGTAGTGAAACGCGTGTTGGAGTGTTGTGTGTGGGGGCAGTGGAGTGCCAAACTGGTTGGTATTTGATTTTTCATTCACTTGTACTATTTTACTATTGCACCTTATTTTATCAATTATGATTGATTTTAGTATAATTCTTTCATATCATGTGCACTTTATTCATTTTTGTATGGGAATTAGTTATCATTATTTGATCATGTTATTCACTTGTATATTTCCCATTAAATTATTTAATAATTAGTATATTATTTGTCACATGGTGTTTTATTATTGAATTATCGCATTTGTGCACTTTTTACTTCTTATGTGCATTAGTATATACTAATATATATTTCACATATGATACAGATTTTGTATGTTATATCATTTTTATATATATGAAATTGAATCTTTGCTGATTTGTCTGCCGTTCCATGCCCCTTACATCACACCTATATGATATTTGGTTTTATATATTTTTTTAATAAAGATTTTTTTAACTATAAACATATTTCTTGTGTACATAATGTTTTTATATATTTTTGTTTAATCTTGTTTTAATTATTAATAAAGCTATATATTTTTAATATAGTAGGACTTGGAATACCCTTAGGGAACTTATCTAGATGTGTATTGAACACCTTGAACCCCCAGGTGCTTCACAGAAGTTCATAACGTAGAACCGTGAAAATAAAAAAAAATCACATTTTTCCCAGATACCGTAAATCTTTTTTAGCTCCAAATGTAGCATTTTCATAAAGGTATAAGGAGAAATTGCTCCATACAGTTTGTTGTGCAATTAGTCCTGATTGCACAGATACCCTATATGTGGAGGAACATTGTGCCAGTACATTGTGACCAGCTTATGCTTCTGGAGACACACACCTGTAAATTAGGCGGGCTCTCATCGCTACAGAAATGCCAAACATGCGAGCGCTAAATGTGGTTTAGGTACACTGGGGCTCAGAAGGGGGGGGGACATTTGGATTTGGGAGCACAGAATTTGCTGAATTTCTTTTTGGGGGTCAAGGGCCCTTTCACTTTTCCAGAGCCTTTGTACTACCAGTAACGTGGAAGCCCCTATATTATATTTCCATTGACAGATTATGGACCCGAGTGGAGACTTGTTTTTTGTGTGGATTGAGTTGAAGCTTTTATTAGGAACATTTTACTTAATGTTTGGGATCACATTTATCCAGCATTCTACACTGAGCACTTGCATTGGGGTTTCCATCTAAATATCCAAGTGATGTGATTCAGATGAAGCCCCTCAGGGATCCATTCACTATAATGAGGCAGCAGAGTTGAGAATTTGTTGAATTTCTTTTGGGGGCGAGGAGCCATTTTGCTTTTCCAGAGCCTTTGTGCTACCAGTAACGTGGAAGTCCGTATATATCCATTAACAGACGACAGACTTGAGTGAGGGCTTGCTTTTTTGTGGTTGAATTGAAGCTTTAATTGGGAACATTTTGCATAACATTTATGATCACATTTATCCGGCGCTCTATCCTGAAAACTTACGTTGGGGTTTACATACAAATCTCTGAGTGACGTGACAGATGAAACCACCGATGGATCCATTCATTATAATGAGGCGGCAGAGTTACTCTTGACTCTATCTGGTTCTGTTCAACGGTGTCCTTTTCAGAATTGCACAAAACTGTGGCCAACAGTACTGTTATGCAATCCTAAAAAGACAGACACCGCTGGATCGCAGTCCTATGGCATCCACAGTGCTGCCATCTGCATCATTATAGGGAATATTCCGCCAGAGGTTCCATCTGAATCACATATTTCAGAGATTTACCTGGAAACCCCGGTGTAAGCGCTCAGCGCAGAGCGCAGGATAAATGTGCTCCAAGCCTTACTGCATCTTTGGGAGGCAGAATGAAAAAATCAACAGCATGTGAAGAATTGGTTTTGTTTTTTTACGCCGTTCCTCATGTGGTATAAATGATTAGGTGACTTTATTCTTCGGGTTGGTGTGATTACAGTGATACCAGATTTATATCGGGTTTTTATGTTTGTCTTCTGTCACACACTAAAAGATGCTTTTCATTGCGGAAACTAGTTTGTGCATCACCATATTTTGAGAGCTATTTTTCCATATTTTGGCCGACAGAGTCATGTTATGGCTTGTTTTTTTGTGGAACGAGCTGACGTTTTTATTTTACCATTTTTGGGCACATGACATTTTTTGATCGCTTTATATTCCAATTTTTGGGAGACAGAATGAAGACTATAAAGCAATGAGCACTCTGTCAGTGATTGACATATGCTGAATTCACCAAAAAAAATTGGACATAGTATACAGCAATTAGTGAAATTTAAAACATAACTTTTACTGATATATAATAAAAGATAGGAACAACATGTGTGTCACCAAAATTCATAAAAAATAGTCAATCAAATGAAGATACCTGATAATACAACAAAGAATCAGGCCCTAAAATGACCCATACAAGGATTTTTGTTACCTAAATACAACTAGACAACAAAACATAGGATATGGCGACTTATTAGTTCATTTTACACGCCATAACCAGAACCTTCACATATGAATAAATGCAGATGTTGAAAGCCCATAATACTGGCTGCACATATTTATATATAATACGAATGAGATCATAGAAACAATGAAAAAATTAGAACAATCTCACACAAGAGTTGAGAGAAAGATGGGAGTCTTCAGGGATCACACAATGACCGTGTTCCCTGGAAGAAAAAGTTGGGAGGACAATACCCTGTCAATCCCTATGGGGCTAGCAATCATCTAATCCCCTGAACTCCCGCCCTGACAAGGGCAGTCCACAGCTAACCCTATTAACATGCCCTGCACTTTCCCTAGAATGGGGGGTGTCCTTGTCCCAACGTGTTTCGTCCAAGTGAACTCCTCAGGGGGACTAGCCTGTCATAAAGTGCCATAGTGCTAAAGCTGAAGAGACAATTGTAACCTTCTACTCTCAATGCTGTCTGTCTGTAGCAGACAGCATTGAGAGTAGAAGGTTACAATTGTCTTTTCAGCTTTAGCACTATGGCACTTTATTACAAGCTACCGTTGTCCCCTGAGGAGTTCGCTTGGACGAAACGCGTTGGGACAAGGACACCCACCGTTCTAGGGAAAGTGCAGGGCATGTGTAATAGGGTTAGTTGTGGACTGCCCTTGTCAGGGTGGGAGTTCTGGGGATTAGATGATTGCTAGCCCCATAGGGATTGACAGGGTATTGTCCTCCCAACTTTTTCTTTCCAGGGAACACGGTCATTGTGTGATCCCTGAAGACTCCCGTCTTTCTCTCAACTCTTGGGTGAGATTGTTCTAATTTTTTCATTGTTTCTATGATCTCATTCGTATTACATATAAATATGTGTAGCCAGTATTATGGGCTTTCAACATCTGCATTTATTTATATGTGAAGGTTCTGGTTATGGCGTGTAAAATGAACTAATAAGTTGCCATATCCTACGTTTTGTTGTCTAGTTGTATTTAGGCAACAAAAATCCTTGTATGGGTCATTTTAGGGCCTGATTCTTTGTTGTATTATCAGGTATCTTCATTTGATCGACTATTTTTTATGAATTTTGGTGACACACATGTTGTTCCTATCTTTTATTATATATCAGTAAAAGTTATGTTTTAAATTTCACTAATTGCTGTATACTAGGAGACAGAATGAGCAAAAACCAGCAATTCAGGAGTTGCTTTTTATTTTGTTTTTTTTTGTTTTTTTATGCCATTGAGTGTGTGGTAAAATTGATAAGGCAGCTTTATTCTTCAAGTCAGTACGATTAGAGTGATACCCAATTTATATCTTTTTTATGTTTTGGCGCTTTTAGACAATAAAAACTATTTTATAGAAAAAATCATTTTTGCATCACTTTATTCTGAGAGCTATATCTTTTTTATTTTTCTGCTGATTTGGCTGTATAACGGCATATTTTTGAGGAACAAGATTACATTTTCAGTGGTACCATGTTTATTTACATTCGTCTTTTCGATCACTTTTTGTTTTATTGCACTTTTTGTTCGGCGGTATGATGCTAAAGCATTGTTTTTTGCCTCTTTTTTGTTTTTTTACAGTGTTCACTGAAGGGGTTAACTAATGGGACAGTTTTATAGAGTGGGCCATTGCGGACACGGCGATACCAAATATTTGTTTATTGTTTATTTTTTATTTACATAAATAAATGTATCTATTGGAAAAATATTTTTTTTATCTTTATTTGGGGATTTTTAAAAAAATATTTTTACGCTTTTTAATATTTTTTTCTTTTTACTTTTTTACATTATGCCATCATGAAACATCACTGTATGTAAAAAAAGTTTTTAAAAATATGAAAAAATTAAAAAATAGTTCAAATCACCCCCTTTTTGCCCCATTCAAAAGAAAACAATACAAATATCAAAAATACAGATATTTGATATCGCTGCTTTCAGAATTGCCCCATCTAATAAAATATAAAGAGAATTAATCCAATCGGTAAATGGCGTAACGAGAAAAAAAATGCCAGAATCACAGTTTTTTGGTCGTCGTAACATTGCAATAAAATACAATAGCAGGCTATCAAAAGATCGTATCGCTGAGCCCTCACTCAGCCCCAGATCCCAAAAAATGAAGATGCTATAGGTCTCGGGAAATGACACCATTTTTTTTTTAACAAACTTTGGATTTTTTTTCACCACTTCAGTAAAAAGGAACCTATACATCTTTGGTATCTGCGAACTTGAAATAACCTGGAGAATTATAATGGCAGGCCAGTTTTAGCATTTACTGACCATGGCAAAAAAAAAAAAATCAATTGTGGAATTGCACTTTTTCTGCAATTTCACAGCATTTGAATTTTTTTTCCTGTTTTCCAATATAGTATATGGTAATATCAATGGTGTCTTTTAAAAGAACAACTCATCCCACCGAAAAAAAAAAAAAGTTGTGGCTCTGAGAAGAAGGAGATCAAAAAGCAAAAAAATGGAAAACATCCTGGGGTGAAGGGGTTAATCAAGAAAACTTGGTTTCTAGAGACCTAGCAATTAGATAATATGTAAGGCATACGGTAAGAGATGGGGAAGTGGAAGTGCTGATGATGGTGCACTCAGACGCTGAGGATGTGGGGCAGGTGCTACTTTTCTTGTTGTTGGAGCACAAAAAACACACCCATCCATGACACATCACTTCCTGTCCCACTTTGCAAGAAGGCATGGAGCACCACATGTGAAGCCAAACCAGTGCTTCCATCTTGCTTGCCAGCACCACCCAGTCTTCTATACGGTTTAGCCTCACCAGCTAAGAGATTGGATCACTTAATCCTCACACTGATCCTTCTTCCCCTCACCATGTAGAATCCCAAAAGACCAGTGATCCCATACACGGACATTTTGGAGGAGCACTTTACATCATCATTTCTTGATTGTGGCCTCTCACCCTGCATGTTCTAAGAGGGACAGGAGGACTTACTGTTTAGTGATGCACAAAACAGAGCAGCCATGGTTACAAGAAGATGACGTCGGAGAGCGACACATTTTCGCTAAAGAAGTAAATGATGAGACACAGTTGCCGATAAGTCAGGTTGTTGTTAAGTCAAGGGGCCCAGGGTGCAGCGAGGAAGACGAGATGGTGGATGACAAAGTCACTGACCCAAACTGGAAAGCTGACATGCAGAGCAAGGACAGCAGTGCTGAGGTAGAAGGATCGGCAGCACCGAAGCAGGCAGGAAGAGGCAGTGGAGTGATCAGAGGGAGAAGGCAGGCAACTGTTCCACAGGCACCGACTGTCGTGAATTTTCCATCAAAGAGTTAGGTATTCTCCAGTCTGAGACAATTAGAAATGGTCATTTGCAACCTGTGCCTTGCCAAATTCAGCAGGGGCCTGACCATTAAGAGCCTAACCACCACCAGCATGATCACACATATCATCTAAGAACACGACTCGGTGAGCCAAACGCCTGGGTTCACAATTGGTGCCAGCGGGTGATACCACTGCCTCTTCTCCTTTGCTAGGTGCTTGACAATCCCCAGTCCATGACACTGGCTCAGATATTTCCCGCCCTGCACCTGTACATGCACATTCTGAGGCACCATGATCAGGCACTTCCAAATCCTTGTCCCAGCACAGTGTTCAGCTGTCCCTACGCTATGCTTTGGAACAAAAAACAAACTTCCCAGCCACCCACCCATAGACCCAAACACTAAATGAGCACAATTCCAGGAAGCATGCCATGGAAATGTTGCCGTTTATGCTTGTAGACACGGAGAATCTCCACTGACTCATGGCGGCAGCTATCCCTCGATACTCGGTAACTAGCCGCCACTATTTCTCTCGGCGTGGCGTTCCTGCCTTGTACCAGCACATGTCCAGAAACATCACCTGTACTCTTACCAACGCAGTTACTGAGATTGTTCACTTAACGACTGACACGTTGACAAGCGCTTGTGGCCAGGTATGCTGCATTTCCCTGGCACACTGGGTGCACATGTGGTACGGATGACGAGGATTGCTGGCCCTGCTTCTGCCAGTGTTTCCTCCACCACCTACACCAGTTCCTGCATCCTCTCCTGCTCCTCCTCATCCTACATCTCCGATTTGTCATCTCAGAGCACGTTATCCACATCAGCAGAAGTTCTGGAGCACTGTCTCAGCAAAGCGGCAACAGGCTCCACTGAAGCTAATTTGTCTAGGAGACAAATGGCAAATCGCCGCAGAGTTATTGAAAGGAATAACAGACCATATAGATCTGTGGCTCTCGCAGCTGAACCTACCACCAGGCATGGTCGTTTGTAATAATGTCCATAAACTGTTGGCAGCTGTGAAGCTTGGCAACCTCACACACATACAAGGGGCGTTCATTAAAGATTTCCCCTGACCCACTTCTATTTAACACAGGATGCTGAAACTGCACATGTGTAATGATATAAGTCTTTATACTGTAGGGTACGAGCCAATTTGCAACTCAGAACTGATAACAGTCTTGATTTTACAAATGCTGAAGTGGTGTGAGGTTTGATATTGGACCCAGTGGAATACAGAGCATTCATCAAGTTCTTTTACTTGAAAGGCCACACACCAATGGAGACGTTCGATGAGATGAAAGAGGTTTATGGTGATGATTCCCCATCATATGATGTAGTCAAGAACTGACATCATTAATTTAAATGTTGTCGGACTCTGGTGCGAACAGCTCCAATTCCTCTGCTATTGATGAACACACCATCCAGCAAGTGGAGGTCGCCATTTTGGAAAATCACAACTCACATGTTGCCCAAATGGAAGCATGCTCCTGTGGCTTTGAAATTGTACCACATCCCCCTTATTAACCTGACCTCGCACCATCGGACTTCCACCTCTTTCCAACAGTGAAGTTATTTTTGAAGGGCAAGCATTTTCCAGATGATGAGACTCTGATTTCCAAAGTCACAACATGGCTTTTGGAGCAACCTGTCGACTTCTACAAGTGAGGTGTTTACAGTTGCTTAAAGAGAAGAGAAGTGTGTGTCCCTAGGTGGCACCTATGTAGATAAGGACTAATAACTGTGCCAAGTTTAATTGCTCTCAGACCACAGGAAGTGGGTCAGGGGAAATCTTTAATGAACACCCTTTGTACCATGCTTGGCCCACATGCTCAATTTAGTAGCTCAGCAGTTTCTGAAATCCTACCCAGATTGCCAGGGCTACTTGTCAAGGTACACCGAGTGAGTGCCCATTTTCGCAAGTCAGCTACAGCTGCTGCCGCTCTGGCAGTGCTGCAGCCCCTCATGCAATTGCCAGTTCACCAACTGGTGTGCGATGTGACCATGCATTGGAACTACAATGCACATGCTGGCAAGGCTTTGTGAGCAGCAGAGGCCAATTGTTGAATACCAGCTTCGGTATTCTGGTCAGCATTCGCACATAACAACTGAAATGTGGGCATGGATGTCTGAGAGGGAGGGACATTGTGCTGTTCTCCAAGACTTTGAGGACTGCACAAATATGGTGAGTGGCAATGACTCCATAATCAGCGCAACAATTCGGCTTCTGTGCATAGTTAAACAGTTGCAGCTCACAATTAAAGATGAAGCTTTGCATGCGGACCAGGTGGTGATGGAGGAAGACATGAGACAGGGAGATACTACCAGCCCAGCCTCATCTGTTCAGAGTGGATTGGGTAACAGTGAGAAGGAGGTGGAAAAGGGAACTGGTTGCTAGTGCAACAGAGGCTAGTACCGACACATGCTTTGTCCCATCTCTCCTATGTGGATGAGCTGAGGAGAGAAATGAGGAGAAAGACAGGGAGAAGGTGGAGAGTTGTCCTTATGGTGGAGACAGGGAAGTGTTGGCTTTAGGGAGCTTGGAACATATCGCTGCCTTTCCTGTGACCCTAGTGTTATATTAACCTTGGCCAAAAAAAAGCACTGGTTGTCCTTTCTGAGGCAGAGAGATCTACTAAAATGGTACTATACCAGAAGACCATTGTGGAAAATATGTTGAAAAAATTCCCATCAGACAACTCTAGTGGCAGGGGGCAAGCTTCCTTGCCCAACCAAGGAGGAGAGGCGAAGGAGACACACACCAGGTACAGCAGAGACAGAGGTAGACTGTCAAAGGCTTGGGCCAATTTCATGACACACTCCCAGGGTCCAGGCCCTGATAACCTGGTATTTTTGACAAGGAAGAAAAAGTTTTAAAGATGGTCAAGCAATAAGTGGCTGACAAAGCCAGCATACTACGTATTGCTCTGAGACTTTCACCTATTGGTTCTCAAAGCTGAACACCTGATATGGTGTCCCTCTATGCCTTAGAGGTGTGCACAACTACTCTGTGGCTAGTGTCTTATCTGCACAAGTTTTTAGTGCTGCCGGGGGGGTCATAACAGACAGACTCTTTCACCTGTCAACAGAAAATGCTGACAGGCTCACTCTGACAAAAATGAACAAAGCCTGGATTAGCCCTGATTTTTCCACACCACCAGATGACATCAGCACATAAATTGTTTTTACTCTTCAATATTTGAATGAGGCCCACAGTTGTTGCCTTCAAGGGTCTATGGATGACCCTACTTGTAATTTTGGTCTGACTTTGCACTGTTTGCAGATCCTTTATGAGTGTAGGAGTACCACAACTACTCTTTCTTAATATTTGAATGAAGCACTACAGTTGGTGCCTTCGAGGGTGTATGGACATTCCTGTTTGTAATTTTTGGCAGGCATTGCCCTTATTGCATAGCCCTCATGAGTATAGGAGTACCATTACATAACAATTTGAACAGAATGTGTATAAGGCCATCCTTTATGTCTAATGCAGGATGTATCTGAGTCCCTCTTCCATCTAATTGTTGGCACTTCTTGCTTCCTTCATAATTTACGCTGAAATTTTCAATTGTTTTTAGAAAAAATACAGTGAATAGTTGGAGGTGCAAGTATACCAAGGAGGTATAAGCAGCAAAAAAGGGACAACGCCACAGAGATGTCAGATAAAAATCCAGTAAAGAGTAACAGTAATTTGCGCTAGAAATAACTTCCAAAGTGGGGTAGTCAATACGTGGTGTATGAGGTATAAGGATATGTCACCCAAGAAGTCCTAGAACAAGTGATTCTAAAGATAAGGTAATTTCAGTCAACCACTGGTAAAAAAGATATAGCAATATGTATAAACTCACATAGTGCGGCTGATAGTCAAACTTGCCGGGTAGGGATACAACCAAGAGGTTTGTGCTCACTAGTCAATAGAGGTCATCCATAGGAGAGTATACAATCAATCGGAAGGTGGTTATACTGAGGTTATTACCTTTCCCCCGTTGGTGGGTTACTGGTTAAATCTTTCACTGACAAGGTAAACCTCCGGTGATATCTGCGATGTTCGAGGTGGTGGCTTGTTGCAGCTGATAAATCTGAGTTGCGGAGTGCTGTCCCGGATTATAAGACAGACTTTTTATTTTTTGTAAAATGGTGGTGCTTCTTAGAATTTGTGCATCTTATTGCTTACCAGGGGTGGCGGCTGTAGTTGAGCGGGGTCCCAGGGTCGCTTCTGGCTGAGGGAGGAGTGGGGCATTGCTGCAGACCCCAGGCGGAAGGAAGAGGTGTTCGGAGCAGAGGTACGACGTTGCAGGTGTTCAGTGGTACGACGCTGCGGGTGTTCGGTGGTGTGGAGCATTACACCTCTGATCAACCCCCTCCTCCCAGCCTGCAGCCAGCAACATCGCCCCACTCTTAAAAACACACATGTGACATGCACAATGTGAACAAGTCTGTTGGACCATGTTCACTCCACCCTGACTGAAACACAAACAAAAAGCACAGAATTACAAATGTGCAAAAATACCTTGCAATAAGACATATAACAGTAGTCAGCAAGTGCTGATAAAAGGTAATAACAAACACAGGGTATTTAGTCTATACGTTTTTTTGCAAAAAAATGTATACCAAGCTGCTTCACCAACGTCAAGGTAACCCGTATTGAAGCAGTCCCTATCTAATGTATTTAATACCTGAACATATGAACTGTGTCTAAATGAGCAGGATTAAGACAGGCGCTTTCTGGTATGGGCACGTGATGCAAGACAGCTCCTTATGTGCATTCCACCCTGACTGAAACACAAACAAAAAGCACAGAATGACAAATGTGCAAACATACCTTGCAATAAGACATATAATAGTAGTCAGCAAGTGCTGATAAAAGGTAATAACAAACACAGGGTATTTAGTCTATACTTTTTTTGCAAAAAAATGTATACCAAGCTGCCTCACCAACGTCAAGGTAACCCGTATTGAAGCAGTCCCTATCTAATGTATTTAATACCTGAACATATGAACTGTGTCTAAATGAGCAGGATTAAGACAGGCGCTTTCTGGTATGGGCACGTGATGCAAGACAGCTCCTTATGTGCATTCCACCCTGACTGAAACACAAACAAAAAGCACAGAATGACAAATGTGCAAACATACCTTGCAATAAGACATATAATAGTAGTCAGCAAGTGCTGATAAAAGGTAATAACAAACACAGGGTATTTAGTCTATACTTTTTTTGCAAAAAAATGTATACCAAGCTGCCTCACCAACGTCAAGGTAACCCGTATTGAAGCAGTCCCTATCTAATGTATTTAATACCTGAACATATGAACTGTGTCTAAATGAGCAGGATTAAGACAGGCGCTTTCTGGTATGGGCACGTGATGCAAGACAGCTCCTTATGTGCATGTCACACAAGAGAGGGGTGGGGTCTCTCAAATCATGCATAAGCATGAAAAAAACTGGATTAAAAACACACATGTGACATGCACAATGTGAACAAGTCTGTTGGACCATGTTCACTCCACCCTGACTGAAACACAAACAAAAAGCACAGAATGACAAATGTGCAAAAATACCTTGCAATAAGACATATAACAGTAGTCAGCAAGTGCTGATAAAAGGTAATAACAAACACAGGGTATTTAGTCTATACGTTTTTTTGCAAAAAAATGTATACCAAGCTGCCTCACCAACGTCAAGGTAACCCGTATTGAAGCAGTCCCTATCTAATGTATTTAATACCTGAATACCATTGCAAGGTATTTTTGCACATTTGTCATTCTGTGCTTTTTGTTTGTGTTTCAGTCAGGGTGGAGTGAACATGGTCCAACAGACTTGTTCACATTGTGCATGTCACATGTGTGTTTTTAATCCAGTTTTTTTCATGCTTATGCATGATTTGAGAGACCCCACCCCTCTCTTGTGTGACATGCACATAAGGAGCTGTCTTGCATCACGTGCCCATACCAGAAAGCGCCTGTCTTAATCCTGCTCATTTAGACACAGTTCATATGTTCAGGTATTAAATACATTAGATAGGGACTGCTTCAATACGGGTTACCTTGATTATGCGATTTGTCCTGAGTACGCCGATACCCCATATGTGGGAGGGAACCACTGTTTGGGCACATGGGAGAGCTCGGAAGGGAAGGAGTGCCATTTTGGAATGCAGACTTTGATGGAATGGTCTGCGGGCATCATGTTGCGCTTGCAGAGCCCCTGATGGGCCTAAACAGTGGAAACCCCCCACAAGTGACCCCATTTTGGAAATTAGACCCCCTAAGGAACTTATCTAGATGTGTGGTGAGCACTTTGAACCCCCAAGCGCTTCACAAAAGTTTATAAACGCAGAGCCGTGAAAATAAAAAGTCTTTTTTTATTTCCACAAAAGTGATTTTTTAGACCCCAATTTTTAGACCCCCAAAGTAGGCAAATAGTGGAAACCCCTCAATTCTTGCTCCAACCCTAACCCCAACACACCCCTAACCCTAATCCCAACCCTAACCCTAATCCCAACCCTAATCCCTAATCCTAATTCTAACCCTAATTCTAGTTCGCCCTAACCCTAATTCTAACCCTAGTCGTGACCCGAGCCCTAACCCTAGCCCTAGCACAACCCTAACCCTAACCCTAGCCTAACCCTAGCCCTAACCCTAGCCCAACCCTAACCCTAGCCCAACCCTAACCCTAGCCCAACCCTAACCCTACCCTAACCCTAGCCCTAACCCTACCCTAACCCTAGCCCTAACCCTATCCTAACCCTAGCCCTAACCCTATCCTAACCCTAACCCTAATGGAAAACTGAAAAAAAAATATTTTCTTTATTTCATTATATTGGCCTATATAAGGGAGTGATAAACGGGGGGGTTATGTACTATTTTTTTTATTTATAACAACTGTGCGGGTATGATTTCTCCTGTTACCCTTGTAAAAAATAAAAATTTGGGGGCGAAAAGATCATCTTTGTGGAAAAAAATAGATTTCTTATTTTCATGGCTCTACGTTATAAACTTCTGTGAAGCCCTTGGGGGTTTTCAAAGTTCTCACCACACATCTAGATAAGTTCCTTAATGGGTCTAGTTTCAAAAATGGGGTCACTTGTTGGAGGTTTCCACTGTTTAGGCACATTAAGGGCTCTCCGAACGCAACATGGCATCCGATCTCAATTCCAGCCAATTCTGCGTTGAAAAGTCAAATGGCGCTCCATCCCTTGCGAGCTCTGCCGTGTGCTGAAATAGTGGTTTACCCCCACATATAGGGTATCGGCGTATTCAGGAGAAATTGTACAACAAATTTTGTGGTTGATTTTCTCTTTTAACACTTGTGAAAATAATAAAAATTGGTTCTGAAGTAAATTTTTTGCAAAAAAAAGTTAAATATTAATTTTTTCCTTCCACATTGCTTTAGTTCCTGTGAAGCACTTAAAGGGTTAATAAACTTCTTGAATGTGGTTTTGAGCACCTTGAGGGGTCTAGTGTTTAGAATGGTGCCACTTTTGGGTATTTTCTGTCATGTACACCCCTCAAAATGACTTTAAATATGATGTGGTCCCTAAAAAAAATGGTTTTGTAAATTTTGTTGTAAAAATGAGAAATTGCTGGTCAACTTTTAACCCTTATAACTTCCTAACAAAAAAAAAATTTTGCTTCCAAAATTGTGCTGATGTAAAGTAGACATGTGGGAAATGTTATTTATTAAGAAATTTGTGTGACACATCTCTCTGATTTGAGGGCATAAAAATTTAAAGTTTTAAAATTGCAACATTTTCAAAATTTTCGCCATATTTCCATTTTTTTCATAAATAAACACAAGACTTATCGAAGAAATTTTACCGCTAACATGAAGTACAATATGTCACGAAAAAACAGTCTTAGAATCAGCGGGATCCATTAAACCGTTCCAGAGTTATAACCTCATAAAGAGACAGT
The DNA here is from genome assembly GCF_039654945.1 of Dendrobates tinctorius. NCBI lineage: Eukaryota > Metazoa > Chordata > Amphibia > Anura > Dendrobatidae > Dendrobates > Dendrobates tinctorius. The sequence continues at coordinate 9,806,580 of NW_027361827.1, read as the reverse complement.
GGTCAGAATTGTAAAAATTGGCCTGGTCATTAAGCTGCAAACTGGCTCTGTCACTAAGGGGTTAAAATAAACTTAGCGGCAAATATTGTGTTAAATGTTATTTTGGACATTCTTCTCTATCCTTTTACACAAGTACTATTTCTTGCATTATATTTGTACCAATTATACCAATGAAAAACTGTAGAACAAATGACTATTTTTTGTTATAACTGTGCCCTGGTCTGTCCCCATAAGAGACTGTTATAAAGACACACAAATCATTGCAGTGGAAAATGCTGGGTACTGTAAGCACAGAAACTCCCCGTGCTCCCCTCCTCCACCCAGGCAGAATTATTCATATTATGTCAGCAGAAATTAACTCTGCTCCTTTGCAAAATGTAATTAAAGGTTTCTGCAAAATAACCTGACATTTAAGGGGAACTAGACATTTTACTTCTAAATAACACACACACCAGTAAGGCATTTCAAACACAAATGTGAAAGTGCTGTATTAGTACCCAGAAAGTGAGGGCAGTGGCAAATAATGGAAAATTATTTTATTTTTTTGCCATAATGACTAGTTTCGTATCTTGAGCTGCTTTTTTTTTTGCTTTGTGATACCATAGATGAAACAAGGCATTGTGTTGATGCTTAATTGACAAAAGGAAATATTGACTAACTCCTGATAGAATCATAGAATCATAGAATCGTAGAGTTGGAAGGGACCTCCTGGGCCATCTGGTCCAACCCCCTGCTCAAAGCAGGATTCGCTAAATCATCCCAGCCAGATGTCTGTCCAGCCTCTGTTTGAAGACTTCCATTGAAGGAGAACTCACCACTTCTCGTGGCAGCCTGTTCCACTCATTGATCACTCTAACTGTCAAAAAGTTTTTTCTAATATCTAATCTGTGTCTCCTCCCATTCAGTTTCATCCCATTGCTTCTAGTCTTTCCTTGTGCAAATGAGAATAAAGTTGATCCTTCTACAATGTGACAGCCCTTTAGATATTTGTAGACAGCTATTAAGTCTCCTCTCAGTCTTCTCTTTTCCAAACTAAACATTCCCAAATCCTGCAACCTTTCCTCATAAGACAGGGTTTGCAGACCGGTCACCATTCTGGTCGCTCTTTTCTGAACTTGCTCCAGTTTGTTGATGTCTTTTTTAAAATGTGGTGCCCAAAACTGGACACAATATTCCAGATGAGGTCTGACCAAAGAGGAGTAGAGGGAAATAATGACTTCACGTGATCTAGACTGTATGCTTCTGTTAATACATCCTAGAATTGCATTTGCCTTTTTTGCTGCTGCATCACACTGTTGACTCATATTCAGTCTGTGATCTATTAGTATACCCAAGTCTTTTTCACATGTGCTGTCACTTAGCCCTATTCCTCCCATTCTATATATGTTTTTTCCATTTTTATTGCCCAGATGTAGTACTTTGCATTTCTCCCTGTTAAAAACCATTCTGTTAGTTGCTGCCCACTTCTCCAGTTTATTTAAATCTTTTTGAATCCTCTCTCTCTCTTCTCTAGTATTAGCTATCCCTCCTAGCTTTGTGTCATCAGCAAATTTAATCAGTTTACCCTCAATTCCTTCATCTAAATCGTTGATAAAGATGTTGAACAATACAGGGCCCAGGACAGAGCCCTGTGGTACCCCACTTGAGACATTCTTCCAACTGGATGTGCAGCCATTTACGACCACTCTTTGGGTCCGATCACTAAGCCAGTTATGAATCCACCTAACAGTTGCCTTGTCCATTCCATACTTAATCATTTTTTCAATAAGGATTGTATGAGAGACTTTGTCAAATGCTTTGCTGAAGTCAAGATATACTATATCTACAGCATTTCCTTGATCCACCCAATCAGTGATACCGTCATAGAAGGAAATTAAGTTAGTCTGACATGACTTATTAGTTACAAACCCATGCTGACTCTGTTTAATCACTTCATTCTTATCCAGGTATTGACATACATGTTGTTTAATAATTTGTTCAAAGATCTTTCCTGGTATAGAAGTTAGACTCACCGGCCTATAGTTACCTGGGTCCACCTTCTTCCCCTTTTTGAAGATAGGAACAACATTTGCTCTTCTCCAGTCTTCTGGCACTTCTCCTGTTCTCCAAGAATTTTCAAAGATTATAGAGAGGGGTTCAAAAATTTCTTCTGCTATCTCCTTCAGTACTCTGGGGTGTAATTCATCTGGACCTGGAGACTTGAATTCATTTAGGCTAGCTAAGTGTTTCCTCACTATCTTTCTGTTTATAGATATCCTGGATTCTTCTATTCCCTTAATAGGACAGTGAATAACAGTTGATGTTACATTTCCTTTCTGAGAGAAAACAGATGCAAAATAGGAATTTAAAAGTTCAGCCTTCTCAACATCCTGTCTTACCATTTCATCATTTTCATCCTGTAAAAATCCTATAGCATCTTTGACTTTTCTTTTACTTTTGACATATCCCCAAAATCCTTTATTATTGCTTTTGACATCTCTTGCAAGCCTCAATTCATTTTCAGCTTTAGCTAATCTGATTTGTGCCCTGCAGGTTCTGCAGACAGCATTATATTCTTCTTTAGATATGCCTCCCTCTTTCCATTTTATAAACATTTTTTTCTTCCTTTTTAGCATGTGCTTAAGTTCTGTGTTCATCCATCCTGGTTTCCTTAACTGCTTCCTATTCTTCCCTCTTTTCGGAATTGTTAACAACTGTGCTTTGAGAATTTCATTTTTCAAGATTTCCCATCCTTCCTGGACATTTTTGTCTTTAAGGATATCCAGCCATTGGATCCCTCCAATTCTCTTTCTGAATCCCTTAAAATCTGCCTTTCTGAAATCTAACCTTGATGTCTGAGTCTTCACAGGTCTTCCGCCTCTAGTTATCCAAAATTCTAAAATAGCATGGTCGCTACCTCCTAGGGTCCCAGCCACTTTTACCTCCTCAACCATTTCCTCCCTGTTTATAAGGATTAGATCCAAGGTAGCAGTTCCCCTTGTTTTCTCCCTTACCTTTTGGAAGATAAAGTTGTCAGCAAGAGAGGATAAGAATTTCCTTGACCTGTTAGTTTTGCCTGAGAGAGATTCCCAACAAATGTCTGGATAGTTGAAATCTCCCATGACAACTATGTCATATTTTTTGGAGAACTTGGCCATTTGATGCATAAAGAGTTCATCCATAGCTTCAGCTTGCACAGGCGGCCTGTAGTAAATGCCTACAATGGTGTCCTTTCCATTGTTCTGTCCTTGTATTCTTACCCAAACAGTTTCCACAGAACTCCCAGTCTCTGAAGCTTCAATCTCTGTGCAGATATACGCGTTTCTAACATACAATGCGACACCCCCTCCTCGTTTATCAAGTCTGTTTCTTGCAAATAAGTTGTATCCTTCTAGTCTTGTATTCCAATCATGTGTATTGTCCCACCAAGTTTCAGTGATTCCAATGACATCATATTTCTTTTCCTGTGTTAGTAGTTCCAATTCTCCTTGTTTGTTGCCCATGCTTTGTGCATTAGTATAGAAACATTTTAGTTTGTGATTGGTTTCTCTTTCTCCAATATTTTTATTAATTAGATTCTTTCGTCTTTGTTCTTCCTTTCCACTTCTAATAGCAGAGTTCTCAATAGCATTTGTCAGGTGTATGGCTTTTTCTGGTCTTTTGCTTCCCTTCCCATGTTGTTCTAGTTTAAAGCTCTCCTTACAAGTGTAGCAAGGCGACTTCCAAATACATGTTTTCCAGTCTTCGTAAGGTGCACCCCATCTCTAGCAAGTAGTCCATCGTATAAGTAGTTCACTCCGTGATCCAGAAATCCAAATCGTTGCTGACGGCACCATCGACGTAGCCAGTTATTCACCTGCAGAATCTTATTCCACCTCCTTGTTCCATGGCCATCCACTGGGAGGATGGAAGAGAAGACCACCTGCGCTCCCAGTTCTTTCACTTTCTTGCCTAAGTCTTCAAAGTCTCTGCAGATGGTTTCCAGGTCGTTTCTTGCAGTGTCATTTGTCCCCACATGTAGTAGCAGGAATGGGTAGTCATCTGTAGGTCTGAAGAGTCCTGATATCCTGTCAGACACATCTTTAATTTTTGCACCTGGAAGACAACACATTTCTCTTGAAGTTATATCCGGTCTGCAGATAGCGGCCTCAGTTCCTCTCAACAGGGAATCCCCCATGACCACCACTCTCCGTTTCTTCTTCACAACATTTTTCTTTCTCCATCCAGGAGGACTCTGAAGGCGTACAAGGTTGCTGCTTGTTGGCAAAGTCTTATCCTGATGTATTTCTTCATTGTTTTCCTGCGTGAGAGCCTGGTACTGGTTTCTGAGCAGTATGGGTGCTGACTGCCTCCTGATCCTCCTGCTTCTCTGGGTCACATGTCTCCATTCCTCTGTTTCTTCAGGTGCACTTCGAATTTCTTCTCTTTCTGTAACATGAAGAGATAATTCTGCTCTGTCCAAGAACTCTTCACCTTCCTTAATGATCTTCAACGTAGCTAACCTCTCTTCGAGATTTTGCAACTTTTCCTCCAACAGGGACACAAGCTTGCATTTGTGGCATGTGAAGTTTGGCTTTTCCACTGGTAAGTCTGTGAACATGTAGCAAGAAATGCAGCTCACCAAATGGCTCCTGGCCTCTTCCATCTTGAGATTTCTTAAAAACGACGAAAGATGAGCCCGATTTCCTCTTTTCAGCTGCAACGGCCAAAACCCAGTGATCGTTGAGCTCGCGGAGACTCTTCACTTATCCCAGAAGGCACTGGGAATATGCAAATGATCTCCTCAAGACTCTTCCCCTGGTTTTCCGATTTCCTCTTTTCAGCTGCAACGGCCAAAACCCAGTGATCGTTGAGCTCGCGGAGACTCTTCACTTATCCCAGAAGGCACTGGGAATATGCAAATGATCTCCTCAAGACTCTTCCCCTGGTTTTTTTGCAGAATCCACAACAGAAAAATGACTAAATTATTGCACTATTTTGGTGTGATATAAAGTGTATTAGGCTGGGAATAGGGACAGAAAAAAACAAAATGCAGGGGATAGATTTGTCACAAGAAGGACACACAGACTGACCGATGACCCCTTTTTCACTTTTATGCATCAATTAAGGTGTCAGAAAGTGATGGAATCTGGGAAGATCTGGAGCTTGCAGTCAGGGCTACCACTAGGAATTTCAGGACCACATACTGGCAAAATTTTTTGGCCCCCTTGAGATTTTGCATAGCCTCCACCCCAGCTCCGTCTCCATCCTTTGAACCTTCCACAGTCTCACCGCCCACTCTTGGAAAAATTCAACTTCTGCACCATTTCCTCATTAATCAGATATTAACAGTTGCCATCAAACACATGTATAGCCATCAGCTTTTGTTATGGCCAAAAGATTTTTAAGCCGCCACCGAGACAAGGCAGGCTCTTTTGGCCTGGCCCTACTCTACTCTAACCTATTAAAATTTCTTAAAATATCCAATACTCTTTAGGTATATTTTATGTATTTTTCTTTAAGGGAATGAGTCACATACATTTATTTTTCAAATGACTATTAATACCACATAAAAGAGACAAATACCGTCACACCATGACCAGACCACATATCACCACCACATAGTGACTGAATAATACCACATACAAAGAACATATACCGCCACACCAAGACCAGACCACATATTACCACTACATAGTGACTGAATACTGCAATACTGATCATTAATTAAAAAAACACAATACTAAGTGCCATTATACACAGGAGCTCTGTATATAGTGTCAGTATCCAGGTAATACAGTGATCACCAGTGTCATTATACACAGGAGCTCTGTATATAGTGTCAGTGTCCAGGTAATGCAGTGATCACCAGTGACATTGTACACAGGAGCTCTGTATATAATGCAAGTGTTCAGGTAATATAGGGATCACCAGTGACATTATACATAGGAGTTGTGTATATAATGCAAGTGTACAGGTAATATAGGGATCACCGGTGACATTATAAACAGGAACTCTGTCTATCGTGTCAGTGCACAGGAAATACGAGGATCACCAGTGATATATACAGGAGCTCTGTACATAGTATACAGTGTATAGTGTCAGTTTACAGGTTTTACACTGACTCACCAGTGACATCTCTAGCTGAAGTCCTTCATCTTTGCTTTTCTTTTTCATGCAGCGTAGAGCGCCAATCACTTCTTTCAGCCATGACTCGTCTCTGCATAAAATAACACATAGTTACCTAGAGCCCCATTCCAGAGCACATTCCCCGCTTTTTCCCTTTCTTCAACACTACACAGCTGAATACAGATGTGCACCCACCATTAATATATAATTAGTTATTATTAGCGATGAGCGAGTATACTAGTTGCTCGGGTTTTCCCGCGCATGCTCGGGTGTCCTCCGAGTATTTAGGCATGCTTGGAGATTTAGTTTGTGTCGACACAGCTGCATGATTTGCGGCCGCTGGACAGGCTGAATACATGTGAGGAATGCCTGTTTGTTAGGGAATCCCCACATGTATTCGGGCTGTCTAGCAGCCGCAAATCATGCAGCTGCTTGGACACAAACTAAATCTCCAAGCACGCCAAAATACTCGGAGGACACCCGAGCATGCTCGGGAAAACCTGAGCAACGAGTATACTCACTCATCACTAGTTATTATGCAACTCAGCATTCCAAATATTAATTATAATCCACCACTGTGGCCCCACTAACTATACATAGCTACTTTCCCCACCTAATATATAAACTAGCACCTGTACTATTTCCCCCAATTCAATACCAGTCACTGCATCCTCAACAACCACCTCTATGTACCTCCCGCTCCCCCAGTTCATTATATTTTCATTCCCCTTCCGTCCCAATTCATTGTCATATCTTCTCTCTCTCCCACCCTCTATTCATTTCAACTGCTCTCTCCCACATTCAGTACATCATTTACTCCCCACACCCTCAAAATTCATAATTATTTGTTCTTCCCTCAAGTCATCATTTGCTTTCCCCACTCCTCACCTTCAATTCAATTGCTGTCCCCGTGCCTCACCCTCAGTTCATCATTTGCAGTTCCCTGTTCTCCCCTCATGTCATCATTTGCAGCCCCTCTCCCCCCACATCATCATTTGCAGTCCACCTCCCCCTTACTTCATCATTTGCTGTCCCCCTCCCCCCTCATTTCATCATTTGCAGTCCCCCATCCCACACATAATTTACAGTCCCCCATCCCCCCTCACTTCATCATTAGCCGGCCCCCATCCCCCCTCACTTCATCATTAGCAGTCCCCCATCCCCCCACTTTAACACCCTCCTCACCCTCCCACTTCATCATTTGCAGTCCCCCGTTCCCTCCCCCTCACTTCATCAATTGCAGTCCCCCTCATATACACTTCATCATGTGCAGCCCCCTCCCCCCCACTTCATCATGTGCAGACCCCCTTCATCAATTGCAGTCCCCCTCAGACACTTCACACACTTCATAATTTGCAGTCCCCTTCTCCAACTTTATCATGTGCAGTCCCCCTCCCCCCACTTAGTCATACACAGTCTCCCTCCCCAGCTTAATAATTTGCAGTCCCCCTCCCCTCCACTTCATCAATTGCAGTCCCCCTCAGACACTTCACACACTTCAGAATTTGCAGTCCCCTTCCCCAACTTTATCATGTGCAGTCCCCCTCCCCCCACTTAGTCATGTGCAGTCTCCCTCCCCAGCTTAATCATTTGCAGTCCCCCTCAGACATACTTCATCATGTGCAGTCCCCCTCCCCCCACTTCATGTGCAGTCCCCCCTCAGACACACTTCATCATGTGCAGTCCCCCTCCCTCCACTTTATGTGCAGTACCCTTGACTTAATCATGTGTGGTCCCCTTAAGACACACTTCATCATGTAGAGTCGCCCTCCCCCCACTTAATTTGCAGTTCCCCCAGACACGCTTCATCATATGCAGTCCCCCTCCACTCACTTCATGTGCAGTCCCCCTCCACTCACTTCATGTGCAGTCCCCCTCAGACACACTTCATCATGTGCAGTCCCACCTCAGACACACTTCATCAGGTGCAGTCCCCCCCTCTGACACACTTCATCATGTGCAGTTCCCCCTCAGACACACTTCATAATGTATTGTTCCCCCCTCCGACAGTCTTCATCATATGCAGTCCCCCTACACTCACTTTATGTGCAGTCCCCCTCAGACACACTTCATCATGTGCAGTCCCCCCTCAGACCCACTTCATCATGTGCAGTCCCCCCTCAGACGCACTTCATCATGTGCAGTTCCCACTCAGACACACTTCATCACGTGCAGTCCCCCCTCAGACACTCTTCATCACACGCAGTCCCCCCACAGACACACTTCATCATGTGCAGTCCCACCTCAGACACACTTCATCACGTGCAGTCCCCCCCGAATTCATCATGTGTGGTCCCCCTTAAGACAAACTTCATCATGTGCAGTCCCCCCTCAGACCCACTTCATCACGTGCAGTCCCCCCTCAGACACTCTTCATCACATGCAGTCCCCCCTCAGACACATTTCATCATGTGCTGTTCCCCCCTCAGACACATTTCATCATGTGCTGTTCCCCCCTCAGACACACTTCATCATGTGCTGTTCCCCCCTCAGACACACTTCATCATGTGCAGTCCCCCCCTCAGACAGACTTCATCTTGTGTAATCCCCCCTTCTCAGACACACTTCTTCATGTGCAATCCCCCCTCCTCAGACACACTTCATCATGTGCAATCCCCCCTCCTCAGACACACTTCATCATGTGCAATCCCCCCTCCTCAGACACACTTCTTCATGTGCAATCCCCCCTCCTCAGACACACTTCTTCATGCGCAATCCCCCCTCCTCAGACACACTTCATCATGTGCAATCCCCCCTCCTCAGACACACTTCATCATGTGCAGTCCCCCCCTCAGACACACTTTATCATGTGCAGTCCCCCCCCTCAGACACACTTCATGTGCACATGATGAAGTGTGTCTAAGGGGGGAACAGCACATGATGAAGTGTGTCTGAGGGGGGGACTGCACATGATGAAGTGTGTCTGAGGGGGGTGGGGGACTTCACATGATGAAGTGTGTCTGAGGGGGGACTGCACATGATGAAGTGTGTCTGAGGGGGGTTGGGGACTGCACATGATGAAGTGTGTCTGAGGGGGGTGGGGGACTGCACATGATGAAGTGTGTCTGAGGGGGGGACTGCACATGATGAAGTGTGTCTGAGGGGGGAACAGCACATGATGAAGTGTGTCTGAGGGGGGACTGCACATGAAGTGTGTCGGAGGGGGGGAAACACCACATGATGAAGTGTGTCTGAGGGGGGGACTGCAGCATGTGATGAAGAGTCACTGTTCATCACATGCTGTTCCCCCCTCAGACACACTTCATCATGTGCTGTTCCCCCCTCAGACACACTTCATCATGTGCAGTCTCCCTTCAGACACACTTCATCATGTGCTGTTCCCTCTCAGACACACTTCATCATGTGCTGTTCCCCCCTCAGACACACTTCATCATGTGCAGTCCCTCTCCCCAGACTCACTTCATCATGTGCTGTTTCCCCCTCAGACACACTTCATCATGTGCAGTCCCCCCTCAGACACACTTCATCATGTGCAGTCTTCCCTCAGACACACTTCATCATGTGCAGTTCCCCCCTCAGACACACTTCATCATGTGCAGTTCCCCCCTCAGACACACTTAATCATGTGCTGTTCCCCCTCAGACACACTTCATCATGTGCAGTCTCCCTCCCCCCACTTCATGTGCAGTCCCTCTCCCCAGACACACTTCATCATGTGAAGTCCCCCACCCCCTCAGACACACTTCATCATGTGCAATTCCCCCTCAGACACACTTCATCATGTGCTGTTCCTCCCTCAGACACACTTCATCATGTGCAGTCCCCCCCTCAGACACACTTCATCATGTGCAGTCCCCCCTCAGACACACTTCATCATGTGCAGTTCTCCCCTCAGACACACTTCATCATGTGCTGTTCCCCCTCAGACACACTTCATCATGTGCAGTCTCCCTCCCCCCACTTCATGTGCAGTCCCTCTCCCCAGACACACTTCATCATGTGAAGTCCCCCACCCCCCTCAGACACACTTCATCATGTGCAATCCCCCCTCCTCAGACACACTTCATCATGTGCAATCCCCCCTCCTCAGACACACTTCATCATGTGCAATCCCCCCCCTCAGACACACTTCATCATGTGCAATCCCCCCTCTTCAGACACACTTCATCATGTGCAATCCCCCCTCCTCAGACACACTTCATCATGTGCAATCCCCCCTCATCAGACATACTTCATCATGTGCAATCCCCCCTCCTCAGACACACTTCATCATGTGCAATCCCCCCTCCTCAGACACACTTCATCATGTGCAGTCCCCCCTCCTCAGACACACTTCATCATGTGCAATCCCCCCTCTTCAGACACACTTCATCATGTGCAATCCCCCCTCCTCAGACACACTTCATCATGTGCAATCCCCCCTCATCAGACATACTTCATCATGTGCAATCCCCCCTCATCAGACATACTTCATCATGTGCAATCCCCCCTCCTCAGACACACTTCATCATGTGCAATCCCCCCTCCTCAGACACACTTCATCATGTGCAGTCCCCCTTCAGTGATGCCCATGGAAAGAGCAGACTGGAAGAGGAAAAGCTGTTCTTTTGACAAGAGGTGAAATGAAGCAGTGGAATCTTCAGCCGAACCAGCAGATGTCCCCGTGCAGAATAGACAGGAGGTCAGCTGCTGCCTGCCTGTTAGTTCTTCGCCTCATATACAAAATTAATAAAAGACCTAGATAACCTCTTTAAGGTGTATCTACACTTTAACAAGCTATTTAATATGTTGTGGGCATTGAAACGCCCCAGATTGCTCAAAAGACTGTGCGGAAGCAATGATGCGCGCATATGCAGGAGCTGACCGCCGCTAACACTAGAGCGCAACACTTCTACCCACTTTTAAACAATCTTGGCAGTGGAAAATGCAGACATTTTAGCGGCTGCAACATATTAAAAAAATTGTAAAAGTGTAGGTACGCTAAAAGAGAAAAAGCTTTAAAACATCATCTGGCAGAAGATGCCTTCGATGGTAATCCATGTGTCTATGGCACTTAAAGGAATATATTAATAGAAAATTACATTATTTCAATATTACTATCGTTTTCTTTATCTTTTATTGAATCTTGAGATATTCCGGTTTCACACGAGCACTCAGAATAGGTTTTTCCTTCCCCAGTGTAGACCATTTGTCAGTGTTGCTGTATAGATTGGGATAGAATAAGCAGATCTTCGTTACCATTAGGGGGTGGGTGATTTAATGCTATAAAATGACTACTGAATTTTGTAAACCTCCCTCCCCTTAAAGCACTTCAGCGTAGAAAATGTATGTATTTGGAAATGCCCAAGAAAATCCAATAACATAGTGTTGGAGATTTCCTGCAGCATGCATTCTTCACAAGCTCCCTATGGCTGCCAAATACCATGGCCCCTTTAGGAAATGGAATGATTAGAAATTATGGAGCAATAATGTGCATTTACACTGACATTATTGCAAAGTGAATCTAAGCAGGCTGCTGATCACTAGATGAGCGAGCGGAACACTAATTCGTTGGGTGAAATGATCTTTCGTGCAGCACAAAAGATCATCGTTCTCGGCGGCACATAACCCTAAACAGAACTCTCAGTGCTGAGAACAATGGCAGCCTGTGTGCATTGGGCCAGTTATTACAGATCGTTCAGTGCATACCGTTAACCATGGTCTGCCTGTTTAAACAGGATAGTAAATTACCCCGATTGGTTATTATTTACCGATTGGCTGTCATTTATTGCTGCTGGTTGATCTGTGTAAACAGATGTTCCCATGATGAGTTTTTGATGCCTCAAATTTTCTCTGGGCAAAAAATCCTTATATTTCCAGCAAAGTGAATGAGATTTATAGAAATCTCCTGCCCACTGTGTTTCTTTTATTACTCAGTGTAAACTGAGTAGGTAGATTGATCTTGTGCAAGTCAAGATAGGTCCACAAGGGTCTTCTCTGCCATTATCTTGATTGTATCAAGCCATTGGGTTGCTGGTTTCGCCTTGTTCCTTCTATTCTTTCGACCATGATGGCCTTCTCCAGTGATTGCTTTCTTCATATGATGTGTCCAAAGTAGGCAAGTCGTAGCTTGGTGATTCTTGATTCGAGTGACAGGTTTGGGTTGATTAATAATTGTTGATTAAGGTGTATACTGTAAATGCTACAGAAAATCTGCAATATCAAATACTCACCAAATACTCATCGTGGGAATGTAGTTTTACAGTGCTCCTCCTGTCTGGACAACCAGGACCAATTACATAAAGTCCAAGTCAATTAGACTCTGTAGAGATTCTTCTATTGTAAGATGATTACTAGCGAGGCAGTGACGTCCCCGTTTGGCCACACTTCCTGTTATAATACCCCGAAATATTGACTAATGACTAAACAGAACATTTTCCTGAGATGTAAATGACTAACTCAAAAGGCAGAATAAATGTAGCATATTGTAGTTAGCGTTAACTTATAGTAAATATTCGGCTAACGTGACTAATACATCTAAGTTGTAGCCTTGACATACTAAAATATCAGTCATACGGATCTATGGATAGAACTATCATTTGTGTTTCAATGGATTCCTCAATGCTGAGCTGTCAGATAATATCTAAATTTCCCATCAATGCTTGAAGGATAAAGAACCAGTGTAAAAGGATCAGAGAAAGCGTACTGTAGTAAACTTTTACATGTGTGCTCTCACTAGCTGCTGACAAATCCCGAGCCTCCCACTTACTGGCAGTCTGACATCATCCGCTGAGGAAATCCCTTTATGAATATAGATGACTAAGTCAGAATGGATGCTTGCATCATTCACTTTTAGTGTGACAGAAACATCATTGCATGGAGAACGTATATTAGAATTTCTTGTGGTGAAATATGTGTAGATCTTACACCCAGTTTAAGAGATTGACTCATAGTAGAGTCACAATTCACATGCTTTTTTTTTTAATTTAAGGGTCCCAAAAGGACTGGACAGCCTGAAATTATATTTCAATCCATCATAAAGAATGAGTAATAGAAAACATGATCGTAAAGTTGCAGAAAATACAATGAAGGCTGACCTAATCATGCATAAGGCCCCCTTACACATAAGACTAATGTCAGACAAACCTGCCGATACTGGCGATCTTGGCCATCAATATAATCTGTATGGGGGTTTCCCAACTCTCTTCTGGCAGATGACGTTGGGGAAGATATGGATTTGGCATGTCCGATTATGGACTGTGGATCCTTTTGTTCCCAACAAAATAAGTCACCCTCAGAAAAGTCTGGCAGCTGCCCTCTGATAGAGAACATTGGACCGCTTGTTAGAGTGAGCTCTCTTGTGCACAGAAGAATCAGGAGATATAGCAGTCAGCTGAAAGATCAGCCACCCCACCATTTGGCCAAAAACTATCTGTTGTATATGGGCCCAATAGTCTAGTCTCTCCTCTTTCCGGAACGGGGGACAGAATTCTTCTATTCTCTCAATAGGTTGGAGTCCTAGAATTTGAAATGGCACCCGACAAACATTTATGGAATGTACTTTTCATATGAAATAATTGTATGGTAAAAAATCCCTTTTAAATTTTATTGTTGCCCTTGAGATTGGTTTACTATGACATCGTGGTCCTCAGATTTTTTAATGCCATTAAGTTTATTCTTTCCCCCAGTGGACAGCTCATTTTCCAGTGAAAGAAAGCACTGGCACAGTAGTTACTGTAACACTGGTACTGGGTTCCTAAATTCAAATTTCACCAAGTTGTGATGAGCAGCTTGACTTATGGGACTTCTATCCAGCATCCAGGTCAGTGGTGCCTGGCCGCTACATGGTAGGACAGCAAATCACTTACCTTTCGGCATCCCAAGCATGGGATCAGATTTATCTGGGCCGGCGCAACATCATTTGTGTGATATGATGCACACATGACGCCACACCAGCCCTTCAAATTAAAAGCTGTGTCGGGGACACGAAAGGTTAGAGCTTCGCATGACTCTTGTCTAGGTGCAAAGTACCACTTACCTAGATGTTAGACCAGAGTCACACAAATGGATTCGTTCATCTCTACCACCAAAAACATTGAGTTTGCATGTTCTTCCCTCTGTTTCGTGGGTTTCCACAAAAATACATACTGATAGGGAGTTTAGAATGTGAACCACAGTGATGACAGGGTCTATAAAGGTCTGTGAAATATGTTGAAAGTATTCAAAATACAGTGACTTAAGTATTCACGCACTTTGACTTTTTTCATGTTTTGTTACATCACAACCTGGAATTTCACTGTTTTTTCTTATGGTTTGCATAGATCATGTAAAGAACATGCCTATAACTGTGAACATTTGTTTTTTTTGAATGAAGCAAACAACAAATAGAACAACGTAACTGAAAATTTCAATGTGCACATCTATTCACTCCCTTAAAGTGAGTACTTTGTAGAGCCTCTTTTTGCGGCAATTACAACTGCAAGTCGCTTTTGATAAGTCTCTATGAGCTTTCCACATCTTGCCACTGGGATTTTTTGTTCTTCCTCAAGGCAAAGCTGCTCCAACTCCTTCCAGTTGGATGGTTTCCTCTGGGGAACAGCAATCTTCATGTCTGACCACAGATTCTCAATTGGATTAAGATCTGGGCATAGACTAATCCACTCCAAAACATTTACACCTTTTCCCTTAAACCACTCGAGTGTTGCTTTAGCAGTATGCTTTGGGTCATTGTTTTGTTGGAAAGTGAACCTCCATCCCAGTCTCAAATCACTGACAGACTAAAACAGATTTTGCTCAAGAATATCCCTGTATTTGACACCATCCATCTTCCCCTTGACTCGGACCATTTTCCCTGTCCCTGATGCCAAAAAACAGCCCCTCAGTGTGATGCTGCTACCACCATGTTTCACTATGGGGATGGTGTTCATAGGGTGATGAGCTGTGTTGATTTGGCACCAGACATAACGTTTACCTTAGTGGTCAAAAAGTTTAATTTTGGTCTTACCTGACCTCAGCACATTCACCCATACATTTGGGAAGTCTCCCACATGTCTTTTGGCAAACTCAAAACAAGCCTTACAATTTTTATGTGTAAGTAAAGGCTGTTTTCTGCCTACTCTTCCTTAAAGACCACCTCTATGGAGTGTATGGGTTAGTTATTGTGATACTCTAGTCTCTGCTTGGGAACTCTGCAGCTCCTTCAGGGTTACCATTGGTATCTGTGCTGCTTCTTTGATTATTGCTCTCATTGCCCGTTTTGAGGCAGTGACCCTTGTTACAGCTAGGTGGCGCTGTATGTGCTCCTCAGGATACACAGAGGTGTAACTGTGATGGAGAGACAGTAACCGGCATCATTGTAAATGGTCAGTATGTGTCGCAGAGGAGATCCTCTGTGCTGTAAGCCCGAAATGTTGTTGCTCTGGAACTTGTAGTTCCACAAGTGTTTGTTTACCTATAAGGGGGCCTTACAGAGTTAGTTGGAGAGCTGGGAAGGAATGACTAACCACACACACTGCCCACCTATGGGGGTGGTTACAGCTGCATACTGTAATGTGACCATGGTTTGGGTCATATGGTCTGTGTTCTAAGGTCCTGGAAGGCCTGTATGTTGGAAGGTCCTGACTTCCTGAAGAGTACATTGTTAGGCCGTGGACTTGGAAGTCCTGTGTGTTGGAAGGTCCTAGGAGTGGACTTCCTGAAGAGCACATGGAGAGGCCGTATGTGCAGAGTCTGTGATGGCACTGCGTTGGGAAAGGTACTGTCCTTCTGAGGGTCTGGACTGTCGGGAGTGCCCTGGTCACAAGGACGGTGATCCCAGTAAGGCAGCTTCCCCAGGAGAGAGGACTGACAAGGAGTCAGCGTGTGGAGTAGGAGCACTGGGAAGGTAACTCCAGATAAAGGGGGTTTAATATTGGCAGACAAGTATCTGCCATTAGAACAGACTGTCAGTGTTTATTATGTTCCGTTGATATATGCAATGAACTGTTCGTCGTGTGGTCACCCACGGTAACAGCACAAAGTGAGAATTCCTGCGTGTTTAGTGACTGCGAGTTAAAGGGAATCTGTCACCCTTTTTTTCGACTATGAGCTGCCACCACTGACATCGGGGGCTTATCACAGCATTCTGTAATGCTGTAGATAAGCCCCCGATGTAACCTGAAAGATAAGAAAAAAGAGTTAGATTATACTCACCCCGGCATTCGGTCCTGTCCGGTGTGTTGTTGCCGTCCGGTCCGGCGCCTCCCATCTTCATACGATGCCATCCTCAACTTTCCTTCCCATCGCGGCTCCTGCGCAGGTGCACTGCTCTGCCCTGTTGCAGTATTCTGCTCTGCCCTCAACAGGGCAGAGCAGCGCGCCTGCGCCGGAGCCACGACAGGAAGGAAAGAGGATGTCACCGTTAGAAGATGGGAGGCACCGAACCGCAACACCCATTGGACCAAGACCGGACCGCCCCCCGGAGAGTATAATCTAACTCTTTTTTTCTTATCTTTCAGGTTATATCGGGGGCTTATCTACAGCATTACAGAATGCTGTAGAAAAGCCCCTGATGTCAGTGGCAGCAGCTCATAGTCGAAAAAGGGTGACAGATTCCCTTTAAGCCGTGAACTGTGAAGTGCTATGGACTATGTGTTAGGTCTGTGAAGTGTAACATGGCCTACAGCGCGGTTTATGATGCCTAAATAAACCAAATAGACTGTTTTGTGGAGAAAACGTGCCGTGTGCCTTCATCCCGTTGTTAAGCAAGTGTCCCCCAACACATGCAGTAAGCGCTGTCTTACACCGGGCTGAGAGTTTTGTTAGGGAGCCCTCTCTTGGCAGGTTTGTTGTGGTACCATGTTCTTTCCATTTGATGATAATGCACCAGGGTAGACTTTCTTTCGCTAAGCATGTGACTTACGAAGGTAATTCCTTGCACCACAAATTTTTAGAGGCTTCATTGCAAAAGAGGTGAATACATATGCAAATGCCAATTTTTAGTTATTTGATCCCATAAATATAACGTATGCCTATCTTTTTCTCACTTCACTTCACCAACTTAGACTATTTAGTTTTGATGATGAATCACACACAAATTGTAGTCCAAAAATATTTAAACACGGGTTGTAATGAAACAACATAGGTTAAAAGCCAAGGGGGTGAATACACTGTACATTTGTGGTATAACATGAACCTGACATCCAATCACTGCTCTCATTACCTAAATACGTATCTAAACCCTAAAACAAACCTTTGGGTAAATCTTGATGCTGAAAAACACAGACTTTTTGCTTGAAACATTACAAGGTAAATGCCGTTGAGCTCCTTGACTATGAACGTTTTTGACTACTATTACACTTTTAGCCGTGTTTTGCATATCTTTGGCTACTGGAAGATGGGTAATGTCCAGGGTTTCCTGTTTTTTTTCTGACCTCACAGAAATGTGAATATGCTTACCCATCTGGTTCCACATATGCTGCTTTAATATGTGGCTCTATTTGTAATGAATTTATGATTGGGAGGGTAGACATTGCTGTGTTGTGATGCCACATTGCTTTTTACTATGTACAAATAAAGTTAGATGGGAGAGCCGTGGGTTTATTTTCCAGATAGCAGAATCATTTATATGGCAAGTGGGATTGATAGCTGTTCTTAGTGTTTACGTACCAGAACATTTGCAAGTACAGTTGGCTTAAACTGATTTCTTATATGCCAGGGGAGGCTTACATTATATCACTAATGGGCCTCTGAGCCAAATGTTTTCTGAGCAGATGCAGTCCCATGGCATTATAAATATCCTCCTGTTAGAAGCTGAATTTTCATTCCTAGATCATGATGACTTTTCATGTGCTTGTGTGATCACTCTCAATAAAAAGATGTGGTTTTACCTAGGTTATGTCCTGTTTATTAGGGGACCCTTATATACTTGCATTTTTTTCTAGAATTTTGCCAGAAACACAGATCACAATATGGAATAATGCCAAAAAATCTGTCCCAATAGCAAAAAAGGAAACATATATGAATAATAAGAGTATATAAGATATGGAAAGGTTCCCTGCTCAAGACCCCCCTCCATTAACTAGGGTGGGATTCCACAGCAAAGATGCTTCTACTCATGACTCCTCCTGCGTTAGTTGATTGCCCATTCACAGTTGCTATATAATACCAATGCCAGTCCAAAACTTGTTCAGAAAATATAAACTAATCATCATTGATGTACTGAAACACCTCATTGACAAAAATACTGGAGACATCCAGTTATATACAGTGGGTACGGAAAGTATTCAGACCCCTTTACATTTTTCACTCTTTGTGCCATTGCAGCCATTTGGTAAATTCAAAAAAGTTCATTATTTTTCTCATTAATGTACACTCTGCACCACATCTTGAAAACCAGAAATGTAGAAATTTTTGCAAATTTATTAAAAAAAGAAAAACTGGCCAATATTATCCCCAGGAAAACAATGCGACCGACCTCTCTCCATTATGCTGCGGCGGCCCCCATGCATATTATACTGTCGATCAAACTCATCAATCAGGTCAGGTTCGACCGACATTAATCTAATATGTATGGGGTCATAAGAATGGTCATTCAACTGATTACAGGTCCATGTTGTGGGAACTTTCCTTTGAATGTGTAGCTACATGGATGGTCTGGTAGCTTGGCTGGAGGAAGGTGGGTGATAGTATATTTACCTATCCGGTGTTGCTGAGTGCGATCCATTGTCTGTTAGTTCCTCTTAGGTCTCAGTTGGCTGACTGCAGAGCCCTTGTGTGAGATTACTGACAGAAGGCCCCTTTACCTGATATGTAAAATCACTGAAACATGACGCTAGTCCTGTAGCCTATGGATTATAAACTCCAGGATAAAAGTTTGCTGTCACCACAGCTTCTCCACTTGTATTTCTCCCCAGAAAATTATTGTAATTACACGTTTTGTTATACATTTTTATTTCCTTTGTGTTTATTGGAGCAATGTAAAAAAAAAAAAAAAAGGGCAAATTGGACATAGTTTCACACACAATTCCGAAAATGGGCAGGACAAAATTGTGCATATAGTAGGGAGGAGGGGTAGGGAAGTCGGCTGCACCTTGCCTGGATGAGAATCACCGCACGGAGCTGCTCCGGTCCGGGACGTTCCAAAATGAACAAGATAAGGAAAGAAATTCTCCAGCGTTGGCTGTATAGATAAAACTTCACGTTTATTGGATCTTCCTAAAATATGACATGCTGGCATACTACCGATTATTAAAACTCCTTAGTCAAACCGCGTTGGTTTGTCCTTTGGGTACATGCCAGCATGTTATTTTTTTAAGAAGGTCCAATAAACGTGAAGTTTTATCTATACAGCCAATGCTCTCCAGAATTATTTTCCTTTTCATATTCATTTCTAAAATTGTGGGTACACAACTTGTGGCAAGCGTGTGATGCTCGTTCAAACTCACCTGTGGCAAGTAACAGGCGTGGGCAATATGAAAATCACACCTGAAATCAGATAAAAAGGGGAGAAGTTGACGTAATCTTTGCATTTGGTGTCTATGTGTGTCACACTAAGCACGGAGAACAGAAATTGGAGAAGAGAACTGAAAACTTGAGAACCAAAATTGTTGAAGAATATCAACAATCTCAAGGTTACAAGTCCATCTCCAGAGGTCTTGATGTTCCTTTGTCTATGGTGTGCAATATAATCAAGACGTTTACAACCCATGGCACTGTAGCCATAGGTTTTGGTCATGACTGTATATGTAATCAAGCAACACTATAAGGTAAGTTCACACTGGCGCATAACACAACCGAGTGCTATCTGATGTTTTATTGTTTAGCACTCGGCCGAAAGACATACTATGGGGCAGTGTAGATCTGCAATTATTTTCTTATGCATGCGAATGCGAAGCCAACTGCAGTTTGCTGCATATGGCTCTGATAATCAGATCATGCGCAGCCATACAAGTCTATGGGTGCATATGAAATATCAGACTGCACTTGAATGTCATCCGATGTATGTACGCAGAAACAATGGAGAAATTAAGTTCCCCGTCTTCTCTGTACATGTGCTACAATTCTCTTATGTGAGTGAATCAGATCACAATCAGATGACACTCGGCTCAAACTCTGACAGTGTGATTACCATCGTCCCGATTCTCTCTGAAATTGAGTAGGCCAAATCTTTCTCTCCTTCAACATTATATGATTATACAGTTAGGTCCATATACTGTATATATTTGGACAGAGACAACATTTTTCTAATTTTGGTTCTAGACATTACCACAATGAATTTAAACAAAACAATTCAGATGCAGTTGAAGTTCAGACTTTCAGCTTTCATTTGAGGGTATCCACATTTAAATTGGATGAAGGGGTTAGGAGTTTCAGCTCTTTAACATGTGCCACCCTGTTTTTAAAGGGACCAAAAGTAATTGGACAGATTAATTAATTGTAAATAAAATGTTCATTTCTAGTACTTGGGTGAAAACCCTTTGTTGGCAATGACTGCCTGAAGTCTTGAACTCATGGACATCACCAGACGCTGTGTTTCCTCCTTTTTGATGCTCTGCCAGGCCTTCACTGCGGTGGTTTTCAGTTACTGTTTGTTTGTGGGCCTTTCTGTCTGAAGTTTAGTCTTTACCAAGTGAAATGCATGCTCAATTGGGTTGAGATCTGCCCATGACTTGGGCAGATCAGTCAGGCTAGTCAGTGTAACCCCCCACCCCATCACGGATTGCCAGCCGGCTAACAATGCAGTGTGCACAGGAAGGAAGTTGCCAGACAGGAGTGTTGGCGGGGTTATACACAACCCATCAGACATCTACATCCGGCAAAACAGGGGATTCTATCAAAACTACACCAAGAATGCCCAGTGACACATCGCTGGAATCGGGCTCTCAGTCTCTAGATCATGCTTCTATCATATTCTATTACAAACAACTGCTGACAGTTTTCCCCTTAAAGGGAAACCTGATTCCAGCGATGTGTCACTTACTGTATGTTGCTGTTTCAATAAAATCAGTGTTTTATGAGCAGAAGATTTTCAATACAGGACTAGGTGTCTCCTGCTTCCTTGTCCCACTACACCCTCAGCACTGATTAGAAGCTTTCTGTCAATACACAGTAAGCTGCCAATCTGTGGTGTGGGCGGGGTTACACAGGGTTCAACATTCCGAGCTCTGCTAAATCTTCAGTAGAGAAAACTTTTATCACAACTGCTGCACCCAGTAAACTAAGTGACATATTTCTGGAATGAGGTTCTCTGTCCCTACTTCATGCTGCTCTCAGATTACCTAGATAAAGATTGCTCAGAGATCCCATTTAATAAAACTAAAAAGCATGATATTTTCAATCATTATGCATTAGTTTCAAATGGTTACTTGTAATAATAGCAAAGAGTGTGACCAATGTGCGTCATAGTGAATCACAGACTCGTATAGAGCCTACAATCAAATACCTTTAAAAGTAGTGACCTCACCAGAGGCATAGCTATGGTTTTGGTTCAGGGGGGGCGAAACTTCTGAGTGGGACCCTAACTAGGTAACTTTGATTACAACTCAGTGACGCACCCTAATAGCGGATGTAGGAGGTGACTGTGCTGTTACTGAAAATAATCTCTATATAAAGACCAATATTGATATTACCGCCATATGGTCAGTGGTAAATACCAGTCCTGCAAAACATATGTGATTGCTGCACAGTTATAGTTGGTGTCTTTCTGCTGACGATCTTTCTGATGGAATCGTTCACTTTTCACGTCTTTTCCACCTGGCCCAGACCGACATGACAGCTCCTCCAGCCAGGACTCTGCTACAGAGAATACAACAATGACACGTTTCACTTCTCATATTCCAGCTCCTTCACCATGTATCCCCAACCTGCACAAACCACTCATCCTGCTGATACCCCAATGCTGAGCCGCTGCTGCTATATGTGTCCCTGTTACTGCACTTAATACCCCAATACTGAGCCTCTGCTGCTGTATGTGCCTCTATTACTGCACCTGACACCCCAATACTGAGCCTCTGCTGCCATATGTGTCCCTATTACTGCACCTGACACCCCAATGCTGAGCCGCTGCTGCCGTATGTGTCCCTATTACTGCACCTGATACCCCAATGCTGAGCCGCTGCTGCCGTATGTGTCCCTATTACTGCACCTGATAAACCAATGCTGAGCCACTGCTGCCGTATGTGTCCCTATTACTACACCTGATACCCCAACACTGAGCCGCTGCTGCCGTATGTGTCCCTATTGCTAAACCTGATACCCCAATGCTGAGCCACTGCTGCCGGATGTGTCCCTATTACTGCACCTGATACCCCAATACTGAGCTGCTGCCATATGTGTCCCTATTACTGCACCTGATACCCCAATACTGAGCTGCTGCTGCTGTATGTGCCCCTATTACTGCACCTGATACCCCAATACTGAGCCACTGCTGCCGTATGTGTCCCTATTACTGCACCTTATACCCCAATGCTGAGCCGCTGCTTCCATATGTGTCCCTATTACTTCACCTGATACCCCAATGCTGAGCCGCTGCTGTTGTATGTGTCCTTATTACTGCACCTGATACCCAAATACTGAGTCGCTGCTGCTGTATGTGCCCCTACTACTGCACCTGATACCCCAATGCGGAGCCGCTGCTGCTGTATGTCTCCCTATTACTGCACCTGATACCCAATACTGAGCCGTTGCTGCTGTATGTGTCCCTATTACTGCACCTGATACCCCAATACTGAGCCGCTGCTGCCGTATGTGTCCCTATTACTGCACCTTATACCCCAATGCTGAGCCGCTGCTTCCATATGTGTCCCTATTACTTCACCTGATACCCCAATGCTGAGCTGCTGCTGCTGTATGTGTCCCTATTACTGCACCTGATTCCCCAATGCTGAGCCACTGCTGCTGTATGTGTCCTTATTACTGCACCTGATACCCCAATGCTGAGCCGCTGCTGCCGTGTCCCTATTACTGCACCTGATACCCCAATGCGGAACCGCTGCTGCTGTTTGTGTCCTTATTACTGCACCTGATACCCCAATACTGAGCCGCTGCTTCTGTATGTGTCCCTATTACTGCACCTGATAACCCAATGCGGAGCCACTGCTGCCGTATGTGTCCCTATTACTGCACCTGATACCCCAAAACTAAACCGCTGCTGCCATATGTGTCCCTATTACTGCACCTGATACCCCAATGCTGAGCCGCTGCTGCCGTATGTGTCCCTATTACTGCACCTGATACCCCCTATACACACACGGCTCTGCTCAGCACCCCCTAGACACACACGGCTCCGCTCCGTACACCTTGTACACATGCGGCTCTGTTCCGTACACCTTGTACACATGCACCTCTGCTACGTACACGCTGTACACACGCGGCTCCGCTCCGTACACCTTGTACACATGCACCTCTATGCTACGTACACGCTGTACACACGCGGCTCCGCTCTGTACACCTTGTACACACCTGGCTCCGCTCTGTGCACTTGTACACACGCGGCTCTGCTCCGTACACCCCGTACACATGCGGCTCCGCTCCGTACACCTTGTACACACCTGGCTCCGCTCTGTACACCTTGTACACACACCACTCTGCTCCACACACCCCGTACACACGCGGCTCCCCTCCATACACCTCGTACACATACTACTCCGCTCCGTACACCTTGCACACACGGCTCCGCTCCGTACACCCCGCACACACACGGCTCTGCTCCGTACATGCCGCACACATGGCTCTGGTCCGTACACGCCGCACACACATGGCTCTGCTCCGTACACACGGCTCTGCTCCGTACACCCCATACACACACGGCTCCGCTCTGTACACAAACGGCTCTGCTCACCCCATACACACACGACTCCGCTCCTCTGTACACCTCATACATGCATATCTCTGCTCCGTACACCTTCTACACACAGCTCTGCTCTGTACACCTCATACACACACAGCTCTGCTACATCCACCCTGTAAACCCCTCCTGACCCCACACAGAAACTTACTTCACCTCATCCAGCACCATGACAACCAGCACAGCAGAGTACTGACCTGCAGCCTCTGAAGCCCCTGACCATGTGACCACTGACTCCGCCCCTCCTGTGACCTCATCACAGGTCCTGTGCGCACAGAATAGCCCAGGACGACATTGCTCGCTGTGAGGTGGGGGGCTCACTGCTGGCAGCGGGGCCCCCCACCTCCCTCTCAGGGGCCCATAGCGGCTGGGCGGCAGATTAGGGAGATCGATTCTCCCTGCTCTGCCGCAGAATGTAACTGTATGGGCGCACTGTGCACGCCGATACAGTTACAGTTGCGTAGCTTGGTGGGCCTCCTCAGGCCCGGGGCCACCGCCCCCTCTGCCCCCCGGTAGCTACGCTACTGGACCTCACCATAGATGCAGAGTAAGAACAGCAGCAGTCATTTACCTGCTCCATTAGAGGTGTATCATGCAGACAAATGTTACATTGATGCCATATTTATTATGTGTAAGGTTAGTTGCTACATTGTATCACATTGGATGTGTAACCATTTCGTCAGTAGCTTTTTTTCATGACAAACTTTACAGGATTTTGGTTTTCATGAGATAATAGTATAGCCAAATGTAGCATCCTTTTTTTTTTTTGCTGTGAGGCTTTGAACGGTTCAGTATACTTCCTTTTATACGATTACATTGTACAGAAAGGTAATAATACTAGAAGAGGTATTAAAAGAACGCAGTGTCAGACATAACAGTAGCATGATAAAAGTAAGAGAAATTGAGTTAGAATTAGGGATCAAACAGAACATACAGTTGTGCTCAAAAGTTTACACACCCCAGCAGAATTTTTGCTTTCTTGACCTTTTTTCAGAGAATATGAATAACACCAAAACTTTTTCTCCACTCATGGTTAGTGGTTGGGTAAAGCCATTTATTGTCAAATTACTGTGTTTTCTCTTTTTAAATCATGATGACAACCCAAAACATCCAAAGACCCTGATCAAAAGTTCACATACGCCATGTCTTAATACCGCGTATTGTTCCCTCTAACATCAATGACAAATTGAAGTCTTTTGTGGTAGTTGTGGATGAGGTTCTTTATTTTCTCAGATGGTAAAACTGCCCACTCTTCTTGCAAAAAAGTCTCCAGTTCCTGTAAGTTCCTGGGCTCAATACAGTTTTATACATAGAAATGAATTTATTACACATGTAGAACTGGTGCAGACCCCACTAGGAACCACATATATCCTGCACTGCACTATGTAAATATAATGCAACCATGAGCTTGTGGCTTATAGTGGAGTGCAGGCAAACATATATATACAGTTGAAACCAGCAGTTTACATACACTATATAAAGATAGCTGCATGTTTTTCTCAATATCTGACATGAAATCAGAATGAACCTTTCCCGTTTCTGGTCAATTGGGATTAACATAATTCTTAATATTTGTCTTTTTCCAGAATAATGAGAGAGAATATTTTAAGGCATTTTTATTACTTACTGCAAAGTCAAAAGCTTTCATACATTTCCTTAGTATTTGGTACCATTGCCCTTAACATGAATGACTTGGGTCAAAGGTTTGGGATTTCCTTCCACAAGCTTCTCACAATAGCTGGTCGCAATTTGGGCCCGTTCCTCCTGACAAAACTGGTGTAACTGATCCAGGTTTGTAGATCGCCTTGCTCGCAGATGCCTATTCAGCTTTGACCATACATATTCAATTGAATTGAGATCAGGGCTTTGTGATGACCACTCCAAAACATTCACTTTGTTATCCTTAAGCCACTTTGTTATAATTGTGGCAGTATGCTTCGGGTCATTGTCCATTTGGAAGACCCATTTCCGCCCAAGCTTTAACTTCCTGGTCTTGAGATGTTGCTTCAGTATTGCCACATAATCTTCTTTTCTCATGGTGACATCTATTTTGTGAAGTGCACCAGTCCCTCCTGCAGCAAAACAACCCCACAGCATAATGCTGCCACCCCCCGTTTTTCACAGTAGGGATGGTGTTCTTAGGCTTCCAAGCTTCTCCCTTTTCCCTCCAAATGTAACGATGGTCATTATGCCTAAAAGTTCAATTTTAGGTTCATCAGACCACAGAATGTCTCCAAAAATTAAAGTTTTTGTTCCTATGTGCATTTGCAAACATTTATCTGGCTTTTTTCATGTTTCTTTTGGAGTAATCACTTCTTCTTGGCAGAGTGGCCTTTCAGCCTATGATGATACAGTACTCATTTCACAGTGGATATTGACACAATCTTACCAGCTTCTGCCATCATCTTTCACAAGGTCGTCTGCTTTTGTCCATTGGTTGATTTGCATGTCGGACCAAAGCACGTTCACCTTTGGGACACAGAACCCGTCTCGTTCCTGAGCGGTATGATGGCTGGACATTCCAGTCTTGTTTGTACTTGCGTATAATTGTTTGTATAGATGAACGAGGCACCTTCAGGTATCTTGAAATTGTACCCAAGGATGAGACAGACTTTTGCAAATCCACAATACTTTTCCTGATATCTTGGCTGATTTCTTGAGACTTTCCCATAATGCTACACAAAGAAGCAGTGTGTTTCAGGTGTGCATTAAAATACATCCACAGGTGTGTCTCTAAGGCTATGTGCACACACTGCAGAATCACCTGCGGATTTTTCCCCGCGGAACCGCAGGTAAAATGACCTGCGGTTTTGCTGCGTTTTGGCCCTGCAGTTTCACACCCCTATTATGTTAAAGGTGTGAAACCGCAGCGGAATCCGCAGAAACAATTGACATGCTGCTGTTTATAAACCGCAGCAAAACCGCGCGGAAAAAATGCAGCATGAGCACTGCGGTTTTGAAAACCCATAGGGTTACATGGTACTGTACCATGTCTGCGGAACTGCTGCGATTCCGCAGGGCTAAAACCGCAGCGTGTGCACATACCCTAACTCAGATGTCGCCAAAAAAAATCAGAAGCTTCCAAACACAAGACGTCATCATATGGACAGTCCAGAATTGTTTAAAGGCATAGTAATCTTAGTGTGTGTAGCGTATGTAAAGTTTTGACTTTGCAGTAATAATAATGCCTTAAAGCATTCTCTCTCTCATTATTCTGGCATTTGGCAAATATTAATAATTATGGGAATCCTAATTGACCTAAAAAGGGGAAAGGTTTATTCTGATTTCATGTCAGATATTGAGAAAAACATGCATGTATCTTTAAAGTGTTTGCCCTTTCATGATTTGTTATTCTTTTGCATGTTTGTCACACATATGTTTTAGATCACCAAACAAATTTAAATATTAGACAAAGATATCACAAATAAATGCAAAACGCAGTTTTTAAATGAAGGTTTTTATTATTAGAGGAAAAGAAATCAAAACCTACATGGCCCTGTGTGGAAAAAAAAATGATACCCCCCCCCCCCTTAAAACATAAATTAACTGTGGTTTATCACATCTTTGGGAAGCTGAATTCAAATTCCCTAGCCATACCTAGGCCTGATTACTGCCACACTTGTTCTCAATCAAGAAATCACTTAAACAGGACCTGCCTGACAAAGTAAAAGACCATAAATTCCTCAAAATCTAGACGTTATACCGCAATCCAAAGAAATTCGGGAACAAATGAGACTCAAAGTAATTGAAATCTAGCAGTCTAGGAAAGGTTATAAAGTCATTTCTAAAGCTTTGTGACTCCAGAAAACCACAGTGAGAGCCATTATCTACAATATAAATGGCAACAATTTGGAACAGTAGTGAACCTACAGATAAATGCACTCTGTGCATGTTTTGCGCGTATATTTTGCGCAGATAATCCACAGCATAATACACTACCAGCTGTGTTACCGCAATTTTAAAAATCGCAATCTACATTCTCTGCATAAAAATGTACGTTTGTTGCCGATTGTAAAACCAGGAGCGTGCCAATTCTTTGTAGA
Source organism: Dendrobates tinctorius (assembly GCF_039654945.1). Classification (NCBI taxonomy): domain Eukaryota; kingdom Metazoa; phylum Chordata; class Amphibia; order Anura; family Dendrobatidae; genus Dendrobates; species Dendrobates tinctorius. Next base: position 9,778,686 of record NW_027361827.1, on the reverse strand, counting down.
GTATACGCTCTGCCATGCATGGAAGAAAATCCACATTGTGCATTTAGCCTAAGGTCTCATTCACACATCTGGTTAAGTTGTATGTGTTCTGATTGTGTTCTCTTGCAAAAAAAATAAACAAAACGGTCCGTGTGTCATTAGCGTTGTGGACCTGATTTTCATCAGTGATTTGCATGTATGGATAAAAATTGTATAAAAAATACGTAAAACTTGGATAGAAATCACTGATAAAATGGACCATTTTTCCTCTATACACACAACAAACAAAAAAACACACGTTAGAATGAGGCCTTACTGAAAGGGCGCAGTCAGACGGCTGTATAAATCGGACACGCAGTGCACGGACTGGCTGGCAGCTCTCCTGACCAGAGCGTGACGCTTCATAGATTTCTATGCAGCTGTCTCACTTGGGTTGGGAGAGGCGCCAACCAGTCCGCGCACTGCGTGTCCGATTTATATGGCCATGTGACTGTAGCGCGTGTGTGGAGGCACTTCTGGTTTTGGCACACAAATACTGACCGGTAAATAAGGCCTTTAAAGGGTTGCACCCTTCCACAAAGTCCTACTATAAAAACAAACTGCGCCTCACGACCTCCCGATTCAGCGCAGAGTCTCCACTATTGGCTGCAGCGATGCTGTCGCGCTGAGCCGGAAATTCCATCAACAAGTTCAGGGATTGGCTGCTGCCAATATCGGTCACATTAGACTGCCGCCAGGAAAATAATGGTTGTCGCCATCTCTCCTGACACCCCCATACTGAGGACCACTTAGGGACTGGGAATTGTTGGGTTATCCCCACCACCACATCTCTCCCTCCACACATATGCACACACAAGGCGTGCGCGACAGACAACCAACTACTTGAGCCTTACGCCATTAGACATGTCAGGAATAGTTGGCAGACCCCCATACACATTAGACAGCCGGCCACTGGCTCTGAAGTCTTTGGGTCTTGGTGACTTCTCTCATGTGAATGGTGCGCGTATGACAGGGGCATCTTCTAACACCCTTTATAATGCAACTAAACACGCGTGGAGTTGTCATGGGTGGCTTCATTACAGTATTTGTGTGCGCTTATATTATTCTTATTAATACACGCTCGTCCACACAGCCATAGTGGCTCTGACTGGACCGCTGCCCAGAAGAAACATGGCGGCCGCAGCCTCATAGCACAACACAAAGCCGCGCAGCCGCTCACTCTGACAGCTATGTGATCACTCGGCCGGCGGAGAAGCCAGGGGTCGCCCTCCGGCCATTTTCCAGGAGACCACATTTAGCTGGAAGTAGCCCGAAACACACTAATTAATAGGGAGACTAGGCGGAGGTTTTCCGCTTGTACTCTTCCAGCTTTGTTTCTTTGCCTGAATGATCCCACCCCAAACACAAATCTAAGCAGTGATCCACCGGCGACTAGTTTAATGCTGGCAACACCGAGCGGTACCCGATAACGTCCACCCAACTCCTGTCAGATCATCAGCAGTAAATAAACTACTGTGCACCTCGCACCCACGTCCCCTGTCCTCTTCATAGTGCTCCCGGCGCCCACATCAAAGATGGCTGCGCCTCCCGGTGTGTTCCTAGCAGGCAGGGGCGGGGCACATTGTCGTGACGTCACCGCACCCCAGGCCAAGGATTGGGGGGGCGGGTTTCGGTTCTTGTCCTGGCCCAGATTATACAGTCAGTGAGGAGGAGAAGGTGGAAGAGGCAGCAGAGCGAGAGATAAATCCAGAGAATGGAGAGGGGCGGGCGGTGGACTAGTGAGAAGCAGCGGCCTCGGCGCGTGTAGAAACCGTGTACGAACGACACTCGGCCGTTGTGGTGGCGAAGGAGGCGAGTTGTGTATAGCGTTATGTACTCTGTATGTATACCTCTCTGTGCCTACATCTAGCATGGCGGGCGGGGGTTGTGTACATCCGTGCTGTGTCCGGGGAGGGGGTGGCGGGGTACGTTCTGTGGTGTGTCTGGGGTCTGCATTGTGTGTACCCCCGTTATTGGCAATGGGGGGCAGGCTGCTCCTATGTTGGAAGCTAGACACTTGTAATGGGGGAAACCAGCCAGTAAGTATTGGACATTGATCCCCACCTTACCTCCTATGCGGGCACCTGGTATCCCGCCAGTCCCCCCTGGCTCCTCCTGTGTGGGCACCTGGTATCCCGCCAGTCCCCCCTGGCTCCTCCTGTGCGGGCACCTGGTATCCCGCCAGTCCCCCCTGGCTCCTCCTGTCTGGGCACCTGGTATCCCGCCAGTCCCCCCTGGCTCTTCCTGTGCGTGCACCTGGTATCCCGCCAGTCCCCCCTGGCTCCTCCTGTGCGTGCACCTGGTATCCCGCCAGTCCCCCCTGGCTCCTCCTGTGCGTGCACCTGGTATCCCGCCAGTCCCCCCTGGCTCCTCCTGTGCGGGCACCTGGTATCCCGCCAGTCCCCCCTGGCTCCTCCTGTGCGGGCACCTGGTATCCCGCCAGTCCCCCCTGGCTCCTCCTGTGCGGGCACCTGGTATCCCGCCAGTCCCCCCTGGCTCCTCCTGTGCGGGCACCTGGTATCCCGCCAGTCCCCCCTGGCTCCTCCTGTGCGGGCACCTGGTATCCCGCCAGTCCCCCCTTCTTCCTTCCTCCCGTTGTGGGCACCTCACTTACCACCAGTCCCCCCTTCTTCCTTCCTCCCGGTGTGGGCACCTGATATCCCACCAGTCCCCCCTTCTTCCTTCCTCCTGTGTGGTCACCTGATATCCCACCAGTCCCCCCTTCCTTCCTCCCGTTGTGGGCACCTCACTTCCCACCAGTCCCCCCTTCTTCCTTCCTCCTGTGCGGGCACCACGTATCCCACCAATTCCCCACTTTCTCCTCCGATATTATACTTTGCTTATATAGCGCCATCATACTCCACAGCGCTCTCCAGACATCATCTCTGTCCCCATTGGGGCTCACAATCTATATTCCATAGCTCTGTGTTTGGAGAGGGTGAAGGAACCCCCCCACACACGCTCTACCCGACCCTTGAAAGAACCGAATGCTGATCCCCTCTTCATGTTCTCCCTCCTGTTGGATGCACCTATTCTCCCATGCTGGTACTGATCCCCCTGTGCTAGCTCCTAAGCTCCTATTTCCCCCCATACCTTAAAAAAAGCCTCCAATGCTTGCATTGCTTTCTCTCAGCCCCAATGCTGGCACCCTTTTCCCTCTCAAGCTGGCACTGACAGGCTGCCTTCTCCATACTGGCTCCCCCCATCACCACTGTGCTGGCACACAACAGGCCTGCAGCTGCCTTTGTCTCCTCTCCGGCTTGTCTTTCTCATCAGGGGAGATGATGGCTCTCCTCTCATCCCTCACAACACAGCAGATTGGCTACTTTCTATTGTACTAGCTACATAATAGAAGGCTGATCCAGTATGAATTAGTGACCTGTACGGTGTCAGTGAGCATTTTGGTTGTTTCCTGTCACTGATGTGTTCATCTGACTTTTCCCATTGTTTGTGATGGGGCTGCGGCCTCAGTATTATTTGTATTGTGGGAGAATATGAATGTATATGTATCCATTGTGTGTTGTATAATGTCTTTATTTGTGTTTTTATGTATTAACTCTGGTTTAGAAGTTACTGTGGATATGAGAATAGGCTTTGTAAGGGTTAACACTGTAGGGTAATGATTTTATGAACCTATAGCTTTGTGGATCTTCACACTATTCCCTAGTGAGTTGCTCCTTTCCATGCAGTAGTAACCTTGCTAGGTTACAGAGAACTCGTATAATCCCTCAGGGTTCCCCACAATTGAGGCTGCTGTTATATGGGGCTTTTCTGTCTACGGACATGAGGCATATGAATGTTCTCCACTAATATTTCATCATCACGGCTCACGTACACAGGTGTGAATGCACTGTACCCAGCTTTCATTCCTGAATGTTGTGGACGAGCAGTGCGCGGAATAGGAACTCGCACAGATCTGTGACTGATGGGAAGTTACCTTTTACCAGTCACATTGGAAAGTTGTGACTGTTGCCACCTCCTGCCATGTGACTCATGGGTGAGCTGTGGCTGATTTGCATGTGTACATCCGCTGGCTGGTGTGCACGTGTTCTCATGTAGATAAAGCAGTGTGTCAATAACCACTCACGGTGTGACTTCTCCCTTTGGCATGGTCGTGTATGCATCATCGTTGCCGTCATATCTGTCAGGACACTGCATCTGTACATGGGCAAAGCTTTAATGTGACAGTTCAGTAATACAAGGGGCTCCTGTTTATATTCTGCTCGGCAGGTATAGGCTAAGGATGTTCAGCACAGGGAAATATATAAAACAACCACGTAGTGAGAAAACCTCACTAAATATTCACTAAACATCAAAGAATATTCACTAGAATCATGTAATAATAAACAGTCCAACAGTATTGAAACTTGACTACTTTTCATAGCAATAATAAAAGGTGAACCAGCAACAGACTACACATAAGTTACCATAGTGTATGGAGATAATAGTGATATAATGTATAGAGGGGCCATAATGAAATAACATGATCATACATAATCCTAAAATACTTAGTATAAAGTGCAAAGATAAACAGGCAAAAAATCTGACAGTGCATAAGAAATATAGCAAGGATTACAAATGCCAACTAAGAATGTCCCCCTAGGATCTCCAGCTCCAACGCATGTTTCGCCTAATTGTGGCTTTCTCATCATTGCACTTTATACTAAGGATTTTAGGATTATATATGACCATGTTATTTAATTATGGCCCCTCTATACATTATATCACTATTATCTCCCTATATTATGGTAACTTATTATGTGTAGTCTGTTGCTGGTCCTTTAATTATTGCAATGAATAAAATTATTTTAAAGTTTCAATACTGTTGGACTTTCTTGTTTGTTCACTTCCTTGAGTAGTTATTGCAGGGAAATAATATTACTAATGGGTGTTTTGTCCTGGTTTTAGCTTATAGATACTGTGGTAAAATACTGACCGTGAGAACATGGCCTAAAACATACACGGCTCTAAGGGTATGTGCACACGGTTCCGCAGCGTTTCTGCACCTGCAGGTACAGTACCTTTATTTCCTATGGAAATTAAAAAAAAAAGCTGTGCACATGCTGCGGGTTACAAACCGCAGCATGTCAATTGTTTGGTGCAGAAACTCTGCAGTTTTACACCTCATCCATTATGAGGTGTAAACCGCAGATAAACCACAGGACTTTTGTCCTGCGGATTTACCTGCGGTTTTCTCTACAAAACCCGCACACCCAAAAAACTACGTGTGCACATAGCCTAATAACTTGAACCTCCTGTCAGGCTCCCTTGAGGCCACTTGCAGACACTCAGTGTTTGGTCGGTATTTTACCTCAGTATTTTACCTCAGTGTTTGGTCGGTATTTTACCTCAGTGTTTGGTCGGTATTTTACCTCAGTGTTTGGTCGGTATTTTACCTCAGTGTTTGGTCGGTATTTTACCTCAGTGTTTGGTCGGTATTTTACCTCAGTGTTTGGTCGGTATTTTACCTCAGTGTTTGGTCGGTATTTTACCTCAGTGTTTGGTCGGACATTTTTTTTATTTTTTTTTTTTTTTTTTTACTTTAGTGTTTGGTCGGTATTTTACCTCAGTGTTTGGTCGGTATTTTACCTCAGTGTTTGTTTGGACATTTTTTTTATTTTTTTATTTTTTTTACTTTAGTGTTTGGTCGGTATTTTACCTCAGTGTTTGGACATTTTTTTATTTTTTTTTTTTTTTTACTTTAGTGTTTGGTCGGTATTTTACCTCAGTGTTTGGTCGGTATTTTACCTCAGTGTTTGTTTGGACATTTTTTTTATTTTTTTATTTTTTTTACTTTAGTGTTTGGTCGGTATTTTACCTCAGTGTTTGGACATTTTTTTATTTTTTTTTTTTTTTTTTACTTTAGTGTTTGGTCGGTATTTTACCTCAGTGTTTGGACATTTTTTTATTTTTTTATTTTTTTACTTTAGTGTTTGGTCGGTATTTTACCTCAGTGTTTGGACATTTTTTATTTTTTTTTACCTCGGTGTTTGGTCATTTTAAATCTAGAAGTGGTTAGGTGTTTCTATTATACTTTTCCTCTCATTGTTCCTCTCCTGGTTTTGGCTCACACATACTGAGGTAAAAAACGGAATGTGTAACCATGGCTCAAGGCAAAGAAGTTTTTGACACTTCCCTTTGCAAAAAAAACAAACAGTGGCCTACAGTTCCAGCAAAATAGATAGGATTTCAATTTGTCAATTTCTCCGAGGACGCTTTTATGGGTGGATTTTGCCCATAGAATTGGATTAGATAAATGTGGAAAGTGTGCAGGTAAAAAAAACCCATGTTGTAGAAACACATTAAAAACACATGTAATCCACATATGACTGACTGAAGTTTTGTCAAAGCCAAATACCAGAAAGGTTAAAAAAAAAAAAAAAAAAGTAGCTTCATTTAACTCCTTAACGACTGCCGATACCCCTTTGCACGATGGCGGTCGTTCAGGGCCTTAGTCATCAGCCACACTTCTTAGCGGCGCTGAGGAATAGGAGTATACTGCTCCCTTGGCTGCGGCAGTACATGACATGCTGCGCGATCGGCTCCAGCCAGTTTGCATCCGATCGGGGCCAATTAACCCCTTAAATACCTGTCATTTGGTACTGAAGTTGTTGCAATGGGGTCACAAGACCCCCTTAGTAACCACTGATCAAAAAAAAAAAAATTATACATGTCCAACAGAAGGACTAAGTGAAAAAGTAAAAAAAAAAAACACAAAGTGCACACAAATCACAAAATGTTGTTTCGCCACTCAAAACTCAGCGTTTCTGCAAAAACAGAAGTAAACAGAAAAGTACACATTGGTATCACCGAATCTGTAACTTATGAGGCAGATGGAGTCACTTTGGACTGGTCTGTGTTTTGGCGGTGTCTTTTAGTGCACAAGTGTGGGTGACCACAGATTTGTGCATGCCTAAAGAGATGGCTACCACAGGAGCAGACTCCAAATGGACTAAAAAGTGTTTCCGTGAGCTTCATAGTGGGTAGTTCTCTCGTTTCATCTGAATCACATTTTTGTGGGATATACACGGAAACCCCAAAGTAAGGCTAAGTGCACACGTACCGGAACTCTCGCGGAAATTACCGCGAGAATTCCGGAATTCCAGTCCGCGGGAAAATCGCATTTTAAATTCCCGCGATATTCCCGCGGAAAAACTAGCATTTTGCAAGCGTAATTAGCTTGCAAAATGCTAGCGTTTTCCAAGCGATCTGTAGCATCACTTGGAGAACTGACTGACAGGTTGGTCACACTCGTCAAACATAGTGTTTGACAAGTGTGACCAACTTTTTACTACTGAGGCCGCCTATGCGGCCTCAGTAGTAAAAGATAGAATATAAAAAAAAAAAAAAAAAAAAAACGGTGTTATTCTCACCCTCCGACGTCCCGCGCAGCCGTTCCCAGTAATCCTTTGCGAAAATGCCCGCGATTACGTCGCGCGAATGACCGCGAGACTTCGCGATCCCACGAGAAGGGACGCCATCGCGAGCATTTTTGCAAAGGACTACTGGGAACGAGAGCGTGAATAGAAGCGGGAAGGCTGCGCGGGACGTCGGAGGGTGAGAATAACAATATTTTTTATTTTAAATTCTACTTTTTACAGGGGTATGGTACCCAAAGCCTGGAGGACAGTCTCCTCTCCTCCGGACCATGGGTACCATCCGCAATTGTTCTGCTTACTTTCCGCATGGTGTGCACAGCCACATGCGGGAAATAAGCGGAACAATGCATTCCTATGGGTGCGGGATCGACGCGATTCCGCAAATTAATGAGCATGCTGCGGTTTTTACCGCGAAGCGATTCTGCCGCGGTAAAAAACGCAGCATTAGTACAGCATTGCGGAATCCCATAGGAATGCATGGGATGCTTATTTTTCGCGGCAAAATCGCGCGGTTAAAACCGCCGCGGAAACGCAAAAAAACGCCACGTGTGAACTCGGCCTAAGTGCTCAGCGTAGAACAAAATGTGATCCCAGCCTTATACCAAAAGTGATCAAAAAATATTCTGTACCCCAAAATGTTACCAATAAAAACCTGAATTTCTCTCATAAAACCAGCCCCTACTCCTTCATCTTCACTGGAACTATGGGGGGTTCCTACGTTACAGGTAAAACAAAGACTCTGGAAAAGTAACATGTTTCTCCCCCCTTCAAATAAAATCCAGTGAAATGTGCGCTTCCAAAATCCCCCCCCATCCCACTGTGCCTAACCATAGTAAGCGGCCACATGTTTGGCATTATTGTAGTGGGAAGAGAGCAATTACCAATTTACAGTGTGCGTGTCTCCAGAAGCACAAGCTGGGCACAACGTATAGGGGGCATAATGTGTGGGCACTGAACTGGCGGATTTGCAATTCTCCAGAATAAAGCATAGTGTGGATGTTACAAAATAGTCTCTGCAGCCGTAGATTAATTCATTGAGCGATGCAGTTTGTACGATGGGGGCACTTTTGGTGTTTTTATGCTGTCCTGGCTCCTTCAGGTCTCTGCAAATGTCGCCCGTAAACGATTGTACTAAAATCTGTGCTCCAAACGCCAAATAGCACTCCTTCCTTCTCAGCCCTGACATGTGGCCTAAGAGTAAATTCTTGTGATATAAGGGGATCACCGTGTTCAGGAGAAATTGCGTAATAACTTATGGGGTCCAATTTCACCTATTAACCCTTGTGTACCTGACAAACTTGCAGCAAATACAAAAATTACAGTTTTACCACTAAAATGTCTTATTTCCACATCTCAATGTTATAAAATTCTGTGAAGCACCTATGGGTTCAAGCTACTCATAAAACCCCTTGCTGAATTCCTTAGACAGTGAAGATTCCAGTATGGGGTCACCTGGGGGTTTCTGCTGTTCTGGCACCTCAGGGGCTTGGCTAATGGAGACCAGAATCTATGAAAATGAAATCTGCGTTATACAGGTGGCTACTTTCACATTAGCATTTTTTAGCGCTTCGCGCGCAATAGAAACTCGTGCAAAAAGCGCATGATGCGTTTTGCATGCTTTTGCGTTTTTTAGGCACATGCGTTTTAACCAGTTTCTAGCCATGTTAACTCTTAAAACGCATGCGATTTCGAAACGCAGGCGTGCGCAAGTTCATGCGCACGCCTGGGTTCCCATAGACTGTAATGTTATTTTGGCGCATTCCGTGCGTTTTTTTTTTACGCCGTTGGACGGACCCAAAAAAGCAACAGGTTGCGTCTGGTGCACCTAGGCGCACACTACAAAAAACCGCATGCACACGAAAATGCATACGAACGCGTGCAAACGATAGACCATGCTCCTGCCATGTTAAACATAGGGGTGCATGCACGCATACGATGCGCTGCGCTAAAAAACGCTAATGTGAAACCAGCCTAAGCGCTCCTCCCCATCCGATCTATGCCATGTGCCAAAACTTTAGTGTGCAACCACATATGGGGTACTGCCATATTCTGGAGAAATTGCCTAACATATTGTGGGGCCCAATTTCTCTCATTAACCCAAGCGTAAAAGATAATTTTTGTGCTAACACCGTATTTTAGTGGAAACATTTTTTGGTTTCACACATAAATGTTCTGTTAAGTTTTGCATTAAAAATGCTCAGTACACCTACACCCCTAGATGAATTCCTTGAGGGGTCTATTTTCTAAAATGGGGTCACTTGTGGGGGGGATTTTTGCTGTTTTCGCATGTCAAGGGCTCTTCAAATGGGACATGGCTTTCAGTCTTTCAGACAAATGCTGCAATTTCCTTTCCTAGCCCTTCCTTGTGCCCAAACAGAAGTTTCTGACCATATATTTCTGGGAGAAATTGTGTACCAAATTATGGGGTCTGTTTTCACCTATTATCTATTGTAAAAATTGCAAATTTGGGGCTAAAACAACCTTTTTGTGGAAAAAAAAATGAACATTTTCCATATGATGACCTAATGCTATCAAATTCTGAGTAGTAACTGTTGGTTCAAAAATACTCACTATACCCCTAGATAAAATCCTTGAGGGGGTATAGTTTCCAAAATTGGGCCTCTTGTGGGGAAGGTTCCACTGTTTAGGCACATCAGGGGCTCTGCAAATGCAACACTCCTTCTTTTCCGAGCTCTGCCATGCGCCCAAACCGTAGTTTTCCCCTACATATGCAGTATCTGCATACACAACAAATTTTTGGGTCCATTTTATAAAGGTGATTTTTTTTTTTTTTTAAGAAAAACTTATCTGCCGTTCTATGGGCAGAGTCTTCACCGATCTTCTGCACATATGAGTTTGTGCTGTTGTGCAGTGACTCACCTACACAGAAAATTGATGAAGATTCTGCCCTTAGAAGGGCGGATAAGTTTCACATAACGGCTCAGTTGGACGGCGAATGCACGGGATTACAGCGCTGCATCTGCACCTCACAGGTGATTGTGACGTACTTGGGAGGGGGTGCTATTATCATGAAGTGAGGAGGCAGGGATTTTTTTGAGGCACCACACGCCCCGGAGCCTGGAGGAAATCATTAACCTAAAACGTAACTGCATTTCTCAATGTCTACACCACAGCTATGAGGCATACAGGTATGACTGGTTTAACCATTCAATTACCTGTATGCCGATAGTAATAGCTCAAAATCGTCCAAAATTGTTCTGATGTAAAGTAGACATGTGGGAAATGTTATTTATTAACTATTTTGCGTGACATAAATCTGATTTAATGGCGTAAGAATTAAAAGTTTGAAAGTTTTGCCAAATTCCCAATATTTTCATAAATAAACACAAGTCATGTTGAACAAATTTTACTACTATCATGAAGTACAATATGTCACTAAAAACAGTCTCAGAATAGGTGGGATCTGGTGAAGTGTTCTAGTTATTACTTCAAAGTGACTGGTCAGATTTAAAAAAAAAAAAAAAAATTTGACCTGGTCATTAAGATCAAAATTGGCACGTCACTATTATTATTATAATAATAATTTCTATAGTGCCAACATATTCCGCAGCACTTTACATTATAGAGGGGACTTATATAGACAATAGAAATTACAGCATAACAATAATCATAGATCAAAACAGACACAGAGGGCTATTAAATGCATAAAGCATGTGAGAGCATGATGCGAGGAACCTGGTTATGGTAAGAAATTTTGAATGAGCCACACAGAGATATTTAAGTTAAAGGGATTAAGACGTATTAGAGGGAAATAAAAATGCAAGAAGCCTAATTTAACTGATGGGTATAGGTCATACATCAAAAACTCATCACGAGCATGCAGCCTTAGGCCGCATTCACTTGTCCTTATTTAACATGTATGTGCGGAAAATGCTGCCAGTGTGTAATCAATGTACGGTACGTGTGTCCGTTTTTACCATCAGTGTGCTTGTCTCCTATTAGTGTATGGTCAGTGTGCCTGTTTTTGCCATCAGTGTGCCTTCAGTGTTTGGTCAGCGTGCCCATTTTTGCCATCAGTGTGTCTTCAGTGTTTGGTCAGCGTGCCCGTTTTTGCCATCAGTGTGCTTTCAGTGTGTCCATTTTTGCCATCAGTGTGTCTTCAGTGTTTAGTCAGCGTGCCCGTTTTTACCATCAGTGTGCCTTCAGTGTGTCCATTTTTGCCATCAGTGTGTCTTCGGTGTGCCAGTTTTTACCATCAGGCTATGTGCAGAATTGCCGCGGAAATTTCCGTGGCAATTCCGCAACTCCCTGCTGCGGGAAATCCGCATGCGGAATTCCCACCAAAAACTAGCGATTTGCAAGTGTAATTAGCTTGCAGAATACTAGCGTTCTTTCCAAGCTATCTGTAGCATTGCTTGGAAAACTGGTTGGTCACACTCGTCAAACAGTGTTTGACAAGTGTGACCAACTTTTTACTATTGAGGCTGCCTATGCGGCATCATTAGTAAAAAGATATAATGTTGATAATAATAATAAAAAAAAAAATTGTGATATTCTCACCTTCCGGCGTCCTACTCAGCCTTCCTGAGCCTCGCGATGCTCCCGGTGAGTCCCGTTCCCAGTGATTCCTTGCGACAATGACCCCAGATGACGTAGTGGATTGCTTCCTGGAAAATGGTCGCCGCGCAAGTGCAGATGGAGATCTCGGTATTGAAATCTCAGGAGATGAGGTTTCAGAGCCGGGGACAGAGCGGTAAGCAATAAGACACCTGGTTTATAAGAAGCACCACCATTTTATTAAAGGTTTTTTTTTTTCCTATTTTTCTCCTCAAAATTTGGGGTGCGTCTTATAATCCGGAGCGTCTTACAAAGCGAAAAATACGGTACTTTGCGCATGGTGGCCATAGCCACATACAGAAAGTAAGCGGATCAGTGCATTACTATGTGTGCGGAATCCCCGCGATACCGCAAAAAGAATGAACATGCTGCATATTCTGCAATGCAATTCCTCCACGGAAATATACGCAGCATTAGTGCAGCATGTGTGAAATCCCATTGAATTCAATTGGTTGCAGATTTTTTGCGTTTTCGCAGCAAAAAAGCGGCAAAAATGATAAAAATCCGCAACGTGTGCACATAGCCTCAGAGTGTCATCGGTGTGCCAGCTTTTACCATCAGTGTGTGATCCGTGTGCCCATTTTTACCATCGGTGTGTGATCCGTTAGTCCGTTTTTACCATCAGTGTGTGATCCGTGTGCTCGTTTTTACCATCAGGGTGTCATCGATGTACAGTCAGTGTGCCAGTTTTTACCATCAGTGTGTGATCCGTGTGCCCGTTTTTACCATCAGTGTGTGATCCGTGTGCCCGTTTTTACCATCAGTGTGTGATCCGTGTGCCCGTTTTTACCATCAGTGTGTGTGATCCGTGTGCCCGTTTTTACCATCAGTGTGTGTGATCCGTGTGCTCGTTTTTACCATCAGTGTGTGTGATCCGTGTGCTCGTTTTTACCATCAGTGTGTGATCCGTGTGCCTGTTTTTACCATCAGGGTGTCATCGGTGTACAGTCCATGTGCCAGTTTTGACCATCAGTGTATGATCTGTGTGCCTGTTTTTACCATCAGTGTGTGATCCGTGTGCTCGTTTTTACCATCAGTGTGTAATCGGTGTTTGGTCAGCGTGTCCGTTTTTACCATCAGTGTGTGATCCGTGTGCCCGTTTTTACCATCAGTGTGTGATCCGTGTGCCCGTTTTTACCATCAGTGTGTGATCCGTGTGCCCGTTTTTACCATCAGTGTGTGATCCGTGTGCTCGTTTTTACCATCAGTGTGTGATCCGTGTGCCTGTTTTTACCATCAGGGTGTCATCGGTGTACAGTCCGTATGCCAGTTTTGACCATCAGTGTATGATCTGTGTGCCTGTTTTTACCATCAGTGTGTGATCCGTGTGCCCGTTTTTACCATCAGTGTGTGATCCGTGTGCCTGTTTTTACCATCAGTGTGTGATCCGTGTGCTCGTTTTTACCATCAGTGTGTAATCGGTGTTTGGTCAGCGTGTCCGTTTTTACCATCAGTGTGTGATCCGTGTGTCCGTTATTACCATCAGTGTGTGATCCGTGTGCCCGTTTTTACCATCAGGGTGTCATCGGTGTACAGTCCGTGTGCCAGTTTTGACCATCAGTGTATGATCTGTGTGCCTGTTTTTACCATCAGTGTGTGATCCGTGTGCTCGTTTTTACCATCAGTGTGTAATCGGTGTTTGGTCAGCGTGTCCGTTATTACCATCAGTGTGTGATCCGTGTGTCCGTTATTACCATCAGTGTGTGATCCGTGTGCCCGTTTTTACCATCAGTTTGTGATCCGTGTGCTCGTTTTTACTATCGGGGTGTGATCCGTGTACCAGTTTTTACCATCAGGGTGTCATCGGTGTACAGTCCGTGTGCTAGTTTTGACCATCAGTGTGTGATCCGTGTGCCCGTTTTTACCATCAGGGTGTCATCGGTGTACAGTCCGTGTGCCAGTTTTGACCATCAGTGTGTGATCTGTGTGCCCGTTTTTACCATCAGTGTGTGATCCGTGTGCTCGTTTTTACCATCAGTGTGTAATCGGTGTTTGGTCAGCGTGTCCGTTATTACCATCAGTGTGTGATCCGTGTGTCCGTTATTACCATCAGTGTGTGATCCGTGTGTCCGTTATTACCATCAGTGTGTGATCCGTGTGCCCGTTTTTACCATCAGTTTGTGATCCGTGTGCTCGTTTTTACTATCGGGGTGTGATCCGTGTACCAGTTTTTACCATCAGGGTGTCATCGGTGTACAGTCCGTGTGCTAGTTTTGACCATCAGTGTGTGATCCGTGTGCCCGTTTTTACCATCAGGGTGTCATCGGTGTACAGTCCGTGTGCCAGTTTTGACCATCAGTGTGTGATCTGTGTGCCCGTTTTTACCATCAGTGTGTGATACGTGTGCTCGTTTCTACCATCAGTGTGTAATCGGTGTTTGGTCAGCGTGTCCGTTATTACCATCAGTGTGTGATCCGTGTGCCCATTTTTACCATCAGTTTGTGATCCGTGTGCTCGTTTTTACCATCAGGGTGTGATCCGTGTACCAGTTTTTACCATCAGGGTGTCATCGGTGTACAGTCCGTGTGCCCATTTTTACCATCAGTGTGTGATCCGTGTGCCTGTTTTTACCATCAATGTGTCATCGGTGTACGGTCAGTGTGCCTGTTTTTACCATCAGTGTGTGATCTGTGTACCTGTTTTTACCATCAGTGTGTGATCTGTGTGCCTGTTTTTACCATCAGTGTGTGATCCGTGTGCCTGTTTTTACCATCAGTGTGTGATCCGTGTGCCTGTTTTTACCATCAGTGTGTGATCCGTGTGCCCGTTTTTACCATCAGTGTGTGATCCGTGTGCCCGTTTTTACCATCAGTGTGTGATCCGTGTGCCCGTTTTTACCATCAGTGTGTGATCCGTGTGCCCGTTTTTACCATCAGTGTGTGATCCGTGTGCCCGTTTTTACCATCAGTGTGTGATCCGTGTGCCCGTTTTTACCATCAGTGTGTGATCCGTGTGCCCGTTTTTACCATCAGTGTGTGATCCGTGTGCCCGTTTTTACCATCAGTGTGTGATCCGTGTGCCCGTTTTTACCATCAGTGTGTGATCCGTGTGCCCGTTTTTACCATCAGTGTGTGGTCCGTGTGCCCGTTTTTACCATCAGTGTGTGGTCCGTGTGCCAGTTTTTACCATCAGTGTGTGGTCCGTGTGCCAGTTTTTACCTTCAGGGTGTCATCGGTGTACGGTCAGTGTGCCCGTTTTTACCATCAGTGTGTGATCCGTGTGCCCGTTTTTACCATCAGTGTGTGGTACGTGTGCTCGTTTCTACCATCAGTGTGTAATCGGTGTTTGGTCAGCGTGTCCGTTATTACCATCAGTGTGTGATCCGTGTGCCCGTTTTTACCATCAGTCTGTGATCCGTGTGCTCGTTTTTACCATCAGGGTGTGATCCGTGTGCTCGTTTTTACCATCAGGGTGTGATCCGTGTGCTCGTTTTTACCATCAGGATGTCAGCCGTGGATAATAAATGACAACACTTCTCCTTTCCTTTACATGTGAAATACGTACAGAAGACACTGTACACTGACGCCGTCCTTGTGCTGTACTTGTTTTTCACAGACACGTAGACTTTTATTGGTGCTTTTCATCTGTGATATCGGAGGAGAATGGACATGTCTCTTTGAGTTTTGCATGGAAACACATGGTCCATAAAAAACATGTACGTGTGGATTGCACCATAAATTATAATGGGTATATGTTCTATTTATAAAGAAAAAAACACTGATATAACACATACGTGCAACAAGGATTTGTGAGTGAGGCCGTGAACCACGTTCCAACAATGAGCTTTTGGTGAGGTTTTGATGTTGCAGATTTTCTCCACCTTTTTAAGTTAATTAGGGTACTTTGTGTTTGTCAGGTTTTGTTTTTTTTTTTACATGGGATTTTAACGCTGCATTTTGTGTCTCTTGTTTGTATGTCATGTTTTAAACAAAGCTCTGTGTTTGATACTTCCTGGCATTTGGCTATGACAACGTTATTGATAGTCATGTGCAGATTACACGCCTTGTTGGTGTTTGTGCCGCAGAAACACACTAGAAGCGCATGTGTGATTTTTACCTGTGGGTTTTCTGCATCTAATGCCAAGTCTATGGGGAAAATCCGCACATAACTCAGTCTACCCGCTAGAGAAATTAACACGGTGATTTGAAACCTGCACCGCAGGTCAGTTTAGGCTGAATGAAAAAGCCCAGCAGGTATGACCTTTCCATAAATCCCGTCCACTTTGCTGGAACTGTAAGAGGTTGCGTTTTTGACGCATCAAAAATTCATCTTGGGCACACAGCCTTAGGCCACGTTCCCACCTTGAGTATTTGGTCAGTGTTTTACATCAGTATGTGTACGCCAAAACCAGGAGAGGAACTTTCGGAGGAAAAGTATAATAGCAACACGTCACCACTTGTGTATTGCCCACTCCTGGTTTTGGCTTACAGAGGGTGAACGTAGCCTTATGATCCTAAACCCATTTTAGTACAAGGAGAAATCTCGGGGATCAGAATATTGTCATTCTCCCAAATCTTGCTGCTCTCGATAGGATCCCAATATTTCACGTTCTTGTTTGTGACCTTCCTGGTGTCTTTGTAAGCAGCAGATGGGTGTCTGTCATATAGGAACTGATGAACAGATCTACACATGAAAGTACTATACAAGCGGACAAGGTGGCCTCACTGTTACTGCTGTTTTGGGCACACGTCCTCCTTCCTTTCTTTCTTATTGAACTAAATGATATGATGTTCAGAAGCAATCAATGGCGTTCTATTGATTGCATAATTTTTGTGTCCGTGCGCTATCTGGTTGTCTCTTATTTGTTCTTTTCTGAACATGGAAATGACATTGGCTATATCTGGAGTGTTTGTTAGTAATAGTAAGTGGTTGTATAGTGATGCTTGGCTGTTCTTATATTTTTTTTTTTTTTTCTTTCCAATTTATTTTCAAAGATTAATGCCACGTTCACACTATCAGAATTTTGTCAGTATTTCACCTCAGTATGTGTAAGCCAAAACCAGGAGTGGGTGATGAATACAGAAGTGGTGACGTGTTTCTATTATGCTTTTCCTCTTATTGATCCTCTCCTGGCTTACACACACTGATGTAAAATACTGACTGTGTGACCATACTCTAATAAAAACCTCGTCACCACTTCTGCATTTCTCGTCCTCTCCTGGTTTTGGCTTGCAAATACTGACCAAATCCTGAACATGTACCGTAATTGTGGCCTTAAATAAAGTCTGTCACCCAAACTGACAATATAAACTAAGTACATAGTCTTGTAAGTGATATTGTTTTTAGAAAAATTGGATGTTTAGTGTATGTTCACATTGTCTTTCTACCATGTGAGTGGTCTGCTTTAAAAAAACACATAATACCATAATTTAACCCCTTCCCGACCTTTGACGCCACCTAGGCATCATGAAAGTCGGTGCCAATCCGACCCATGACGCCTATGTGGTGTCATGAATTGATAGCCCCCCCTGCGGGTCGGGTGACCAGGGTCACTGAATGGTCACCCGACTCACGCACACACACAGGACCCTTTCTACTTCACCCCAGGGGGGTGGCTTTGCCCCCACGTGGCTACGATCGGTCTGATTGGCTGTTTCACTTTTAACAGCCAATCAGAGTGATTATAATATTTCACCAATGAAATATTACAATTTAGCCATGGCAGATGCTGCAATAGCATCTGCCATGGCTGGAGACACCGATGAGCCCCCCCGATGACTGACAGCGCCGATCGGCCGCCGTCATCTGCTCCCCCTCAACTTCCCTCCGCTCCTCCCCAGCCTTCCCATCATCCCCCTTTTCCCTCCACGGTGCCTCCGATGTCCCTCTGGCCGTCCCGGATCATGGGCGCCGCCATCTTGGAAAATGTCGGGCGCATGCGCAGTGCACCCGCCGGAATCTGCAAAGCTGCAGAATAATTCATTTATTTTGATCACTGTGATAAACTCTCACAGTGATCAAAATAAAAAAAAAAGTAAATCATCGCCCCCCCCTTATCACCCCCATAGGCAGGCACAAATAATAAAATAAAGAAAATATTTTAATTTTTCCGTTAGGGTTGGGGTTAGAATTGAGGGGTTTCCACTGTTTAGGCACATCACGGCCACCATTTATTCCAGCCAATTTTGCTTTCAAAAAGTCAAACAATGCTCCCTCTATTCTGAGCCCCGACGTGTGCCCAAACAGTGGTTTACTCCCACATATGAGGTATCAGCGTACTCAGGAAAAATTGCACAACAACTTTTGGGGTCCAATTTCTCCTATTACCCTTAAGAAAATAGAAAATTGGGGGCTCAAAAATTATTTTTGTGGAAAAGAATGATTTTTTTATTTTTACGGCACTGCGTTATAAACTTCTGTGAAGCACTTGGTGGTTCAAAGTGCTCACCACACATCTAGATAAGTTCCTTGGGAGGGGGGGGTCTAGTTTCCAAAATGGGGTCACTTGTGGGGAGTTTCTACTGTTAAGGCACATCAGGGGCTCTGCAAATGTAACATGACGCCCGTAGACCATTCCATCAAGTCGGCATTTCAAAATGTCACTACTTCCCTTCTGAGTGCCGACATGTGCCCAGTGGTTCCCCCCCACATACGGGGTACCAGCGTACTCAGGACAAACTGGACAACAACTTTAGGGGTCCAATTTCTCCTGTTACCATTGTGAAAATAAAAAATAGCGGGCTAAAAAAAATCATTTTTTGAGTAAAAAATATTTTTATCTTCATAAGCCCTGCGTTATAAACTTCTGTGAAGCACTTGGGGGTTCCAATTGCTCACCACACATCTAGATAAGTTCCTTGGGGGGTCTAGTTTCCAAAATGGGGTCACTTGTGGGGAGTTTCTACTGTTTAGGCACATCAGGGCCTCCGCAAACGTAACATGATGCCCGCAGAACATTCCATCAAAGTCTACATTCCAAAATGGCGTTCCTTCCCTTCTGAGCTCTCCCATGCTCCCAAACAGTGGTTTCCCCCCCCCCCACATATGGGGTACCGGTGTACTCGGGACAAATTGCACAACTTTTGTGGTCCAATTTCCACTATGCATCTAGATAAGTTCCTTGGAGGGTCTAGTTTCCAAAATGGGGTCACTTGTGGGGGAGCTCCAATGTTTAGTCACACAGGGGCTCTCCAAACGCGACATGGCAACCGCTAAATTTTCCAGCATATTTTCGATTCAAAAAGTCCAATGGTGCTCCTTCCATTCTGAGCCCTGCCGTGCGCCCAAACAGTGGTTTATGACCACTTATGAGGTATCGGTGTACTCAGGAGAAATTGCCCAACAAATTTTAGGATCTATTTTATCCTGTTACCCATGTGCAAATGAAAAAATTGATGCTAAAAGAAAATTTTTGTTGGAAAAATTAAAATGTCCATTTTTTCCTTCCACGTTACTTTAGTTCATGTGAAGCACCTGAAGGGTTAATAATCTTCTTGAATGTAGTTTTGAGTAGCTTGAGGGATGCAGTTTTTAGAATGGTGTCAGTTTTGGATATTTTCTGCCATATAGACCCCTCAGTGACTTCAAATGTGAGGTGGTCCCTAAAAAAAAAAAAAAAAAAAAAAAAAAAAAAAAATGGTGTTGTAAATTTTATTGTAAAAATGAGAAATCGCTGGTCAACTTTTAACCCTTAACTTCCTAACAAAAAAAAATTTGTTTACAAAATTGTGCTAATGTAAAGTAGACATGTGGGAAATGTTGTTTATTAACTATTTTGTGTTAATTTTTACAGTTAAGTTTAAGGCTGTGTGCCCACGTAGCGATTTTTAAGCGTTTTTGCCGCGATTTTCGGCGCGAAAACGTTTAAAAATCGTGTACAGAACGCCCCCCATGCATTCCTATGGCATTCCGCACATGCTGTGCTAATGCTGCGCTTTTTTTCCACGGCGGAATCGCAGCATGCTCATTCTTTTGTGAGGTATCGCAAACAATTGCCGCGATTCCGCACCCATAGGAATGCATGAGAATTGCTTACTTCCCGCATGTGGCTATGCCCACCATGCGGGAAGTTAAGCGTCTCATGTGCGGTTGGTACCCACGGTGTGGAGGAGAGGAGACTGTCCTCCAGGCCCTGGGTACCATACCCCTGTAAAAAAAATAAAAAAATAAATAAAAGGGGTATATTTACCTTCCGGCGTCCCGCGCTGCATTCCCGGCCTAAGCGTTCACAGTAATGCCTTGCGGCAAGGTCCTGTGATGACATAGTCTCTCGTGCCTCTAGCGGTCTCGCGAGATCGCTATAGCAACGCGAGACCAACGTCATCACAGGACCTTGCCGCAAGGCATTACTGGGAACGCTTAGGCCGGGAATGCAGCGCGGGACGCCGGAAGGTAAATATACACCGATTTTTTTATTTATTTTTTTTAGCATTTTAACATCCTATCTTTTACTATTGAGGCTGCATAGGCAGCCTCAATAGTAAAAACCTGGTCACACTTGTCAAACACTATGTTTGACGAGTGTGACCAACCTGTCAATCACTTTCCAAGCGATGCTTCAAATCGCTTGGAAAGTGCTTGAATATCGCACGCGAAAATCGCGCGGAAACAACCGCGCGATTTCTGGGAAGGAGTCCGGTTTTCTGTGTGCGTTTTAACACGCAACATGGGCACATAGCCTAACAGAATAAAAATTCAAAATTTGAAAGTTGCGAAATTTTCACCAAATTTGCATATTTTTTTTTCACAAATAAACGCAAAAATTATCGACCTAAATTTACCACTAACACGAAGCCCAATATTTCACGAAAAAACATTCTCAGAATCACTAGGATGCGTTGAAGCGTTCCAGAGTTATTACCTCATAAAGGGACACTGGTCACAATTGCAAAAAATGGCCAGGTTATTAAGGTCAAAATAGGCCGGGTCATGAAAGGGTTAAAAAGCACCAACAAAACGCTTAACAGACTGGTGCTAATAATTTGTGCACTAAAATCTTGCTGTTCATATGTTCAGGCTTTTGAACGTCTTTTAAAGAAACACTCCCATCAAAAATGATATTCTAATATATTGCAGTCATCATATAGCACTGTGTATTACAACTGCTCATTTTGCCCTTCTACCAGCTAATACTTCCCTTTTCTGCACTCTGTATAGAAACAAGGAGTCTCTTGTCCCTGCAGAAATTGCCAGAGAATTTTTCAGTGACTTTCTACATAGAGCTTAGAAGCAGTCAATCAGTTTTTAATCACATGGTGTTAGAGTTAATGGAAAAGTGAAGTTAACTGGGAATAAAGGAAAAATGAGCAATTGTAACTACTCAGTGCTATATAATATGATTGCAATATATTGAGAGGAAAAAAAATGTTTTGATGGGAGTGCTTCTTTAATGGTTTCAGGCTTCCAAGCTTATAAAAGAAGTATGCTGACCTCTCTTTTGAGGACACTGAATTTTTACAATAGCAGTCCATGAGAAGGCTAGGAGTATGCACGGGTGTCTTTTTGAGTGGTTTGTCAGCATTTGCTTCAGTAAATATTTTGTTTTAATTGGTTTAAATGGAGTCTGTTAGCACAAAAATGACTTCATACCAAGTACAGGTGCTCAGTGCATCATTTCGGGGCCAAATGCTGCTTTTCCATCTATGCCCTTCAGCTAGAGCTGTCTAAAGAAGGGAGAGGAGGACATATTGAGCAGGTGGGAAGGCATACCAAAGGTGCACTGAGAGCCTGAACCTGGTTTGGACAGTCATCCTGTGCTGGCAGTACCTTTTTTTTTTTTTTTTTATGGATTTAACCCCTTACCTACAATTGACGTAATATTCCGTCCATGTGACCATGGACCTAATTACCATGGACGGAATATTACGTCACCATGATCAGCGGCGCCCACGTGGTGAGCGCCGCTGATCGCGGCCGGGTGTCAGCTAATTATCATAGCTGACACCCGGCACAATGTGTCAGGGGCGGTCACGGACCGCCCCTGACACGTTAACCCCTTGCACACCGCGATCAAACGCGATCGCAGTGTACCGGGGGTTTAAGGGAAGCATCGGCAGGGAGGGGGCTCCCTCCGTGCTTCCCTGAGCCCCCCACAGCAGCGCAATGTGGGGGCTCCTTTCCTCCAGGCCCCCGAATCCAAGATGGCGACGGGGGCCTGAGGAAGCTGGCTTCCTCAGTGCCTGCAAAGCGCAGGCATGAGGAAGTCTTCAGCAGTGCCTGTGACAGATCGCTGATCTGTCACAGTGATCTGTGATGTGACAGATCAGAGATCTGTCACAGGACAGTGATGTCCCACCTGGGACAAGGTAATAAAGTAAAAAAAAAAAAAGTGTTAAAAATAATTTTAAAAAAATCGCTAAATAAATTAGTAAAAAAAAAAAAAACCCCAATAAATCCATTTTTTCAAAATAAAAAAAAAACAAAAACAATAAAAGTACACATATTTGGTATCGCCGCGTCCGTAATGACCTGCCCTATAAAACTGTCCCATTAGTTAACCCCTTTAGCAAACCCCTTAAAAAATAAAAATAAAAAACGAAGCAAAAAATGATTTATTATCATACCACCGAACAAAAAGTGCAATAACGCGCAATCAAAAAGACACATATAAATATCCATGGTACCGCTGAAAACGTCATCTTGTCCCGCAAAAAACGAGCCGCCATACAGCGTCATCCGCAAAAAAATAAAAAAGTTATAGCTCGCAGAATAAAGCGATACAAAAATAATTATTCTTTATATAAAATTGTTTTCATTGCAAAAAACCGACAAAACATAAAAAAACGACCTAAATGAGGTATCGCTGTAACCGTACTGACCCGAAGAATAAAACCGCTTTATCAATTTTACCGCACGCGGAACGGTGTAAACGCACCCCCCCAAAAGAAATTCATGAAATGCTGGTTTTTGTTCATTCTGCGTCCCAAAAATCGGAATAAAAAGCGATCAAAAAATGTCACGTGCCCGAA
Source organism: Dendrobates tinctorius (assembly GCF_039654945.1). Taxonomy (NCBI): domain Eukaryota; kingdom Metazoa; phylum Chordata; class Amphibia; order Anura; family Dendrobatidae; genus Dendrobates; species Dendrobates tinctorius. The sequence continues at coordinate 9,755,804 of NW_027361827.1, read as the reverse complement.
AATGGTACCAATAAAAACGTCAACTCGTCCCGCAAAAAATAAGACCTCACATGACTCGGTGGGTCAAAATACGGAAAAATTATAGCTCTCAATATGTGGTGATGCAAAAACTACTTTTACAATAAAAAGCGTCTTTTAGCGTGTGACAGCCGCCAAACATAAAAACCGCCATAAATAGTAAATCAAACCCCCCGTTATCACCCCCTTAGTTAGGGAAAAGTAATAAAACTAAAAGAAAATGTATTTATTTCCATTTTCCCGCTAGGGTTAGGGTAGGGTTAGGGTTAGGGCTAGGGCTCAGATTAGGGTTAGGGGTGTGTTGAGGTTAGGGTTGGAGTTATAATTGGGGGGTTTCCACTGTTTGGGCACATCAGGTGCTCTCCAAAGGCAACATGGCGTCTGATCTCAATTCCAGCCAATTCTGCGTTGAAAAAGTCAAATGGTGCTCTTCCCTTCCAAGCTCTGCCATGCGCCCAAACAGTGTTTTACCCCCACATGTAGGGTATCGGCCTACTCAGGACAAATTACAAAACAACTTTTGGGGTCCAATTTCTCCTGTTACCCTTAGGAAAATAAAAAATTGGGGGCAAAAATATAATTTTGCGGAAAAAAAATGTTTTTTTTATTTTCACGCCCAGGCGTTATAAACTTCTGTGAAGCACTTGGGGGTTCAAAGTGCTCTCCACACATCTAGATAAGCTCCGTGGGGGGTCTAGTTTCCAAAATGGGGTCACTTGTGGGGAGTTTCAATAGTTTAGGTACATCAGGGGCTCTCCAAACGCACATGACACCCGCAGACCAATCCATCAAAGTCTGCATTCCAAAACGTCACTACTTCCCTTCCGAGCCCCGACGTGTGCCCATACAGTAGTTTTCTCCCACATATGAGATCAGCGTACTCAGGACAAATTGGACAACAACTTTTGGGGTCCAATTTCTCCTGTTACCCTTGGGAAAATAAAAAAATTGGGGACTAAAAGATGATGTTTGTTGAAAAAATACGATATTTTTATTTTCACGCCCGGTCGTTATAAACTTCTGTGAAGCACTGGGGGGTTCAAAGTGCTCACCACACATCTAGATAAGTTCATTAGGGGGTCTAGTTTCCAAAATGGGGTCACTTGTGGGGAGTTTCCACTGTTTAGGTACATCAGGGGCTCTCCAAAAGCAACATGACACCCGCAGACCATGCCATCAAAGTCTGCATTCCAAAACGTCACTACTTCCCTTCCGAGCCCTGATGTGTGCCCATACAGTAGTTTTCTCCCACATATGAGGTATCAGCGTACTCAGGACAAATTGGACAACAACTTTTGGGGTCCAATTTCTCCTGTTACCCTTGGGAAAATAAAAAAATTGGGGACTAATTGATCATGTTTGTGGAAAAAATACGATTTTTTTTATTTTCATGCCTGGGCATTATAAACTTCTGTGAAGCCCTTGGGGGTTCAAAGTGCTCACCACACATCTAGATAAGTTCCTCAGGGGGTCTAGTTTCCAAAATGGGATCATTTGTGGGGGGTTTTCACTGTTTAGGTACATTAGGGGCTCTCCAAAGGCAACATGACACCCACAGACCATTCCATCAAAGTCTGCATTCCAAAACGTCACTACTTCCCTTCCGAGCCCTGACGTATGTCCATACAGTAGTTTTCTCCCACATATGGGGTGTCAGCGTACTCAGGACAAATTGGACAACAACTTTTGGGGTCCAAATTCTCCTGTTACCCTTGGGAAAATAAAAAAATGGGGACTAAAAGATGTTTGTGGAAAAAATACGATTTTTTTATTTTCACGCCCGGTCGTTATAAACTTCTGTGAATCCCTTGGGGGTTCAAAGTGCTCACCACACATCTAGATAAGTTCCTTGGGGGGTCTAGTTTCCAAAAATGGTGTCATTTGTGGGGGGTTTCTACTGTTTTGGTACATCAGGGGTTTTCCAATCGCGACATGGTGTCCGATCTCAATTCTAGCCAAAAACGTCAAATGGCGCTGCTTCCCTTCCGAGCTCTGCTATGCGCCCAAATAGTCATTTACACCCACATATGGGGTATCAGCGTACTCAGGACAAATTGCACAATAACTTTTAGGGTCCTGTTACCCTTGGAAAAATAAAAATTGGGGGTGACAAGATCATTTTTGTGGAAAAAATATGATTTTTTAATTGTACCGCTGTACGTTATAAACTTCTGTGAAGCCCTTGTGGGTTCAAAGTTCTCACCACATATCTAGATAAGTTCCTTGGGGGGTCTAGTTTCCAAAATGGGGTCACTTGGGGGGTTTCCACTGTTTAGGTACATCAGGGGCTCTCCAAACGCGGCATGGCGTCCGATCTGAATTCCAGCCAATTTTGCATTGAAAAAGTCAAACGGCGCTCCTTCCCTACTGAGGTCTGCCATGCGCCGAAACAGTGGTTCCCCCCCACATATCAGGTATCAGCGTACTCAGGACAAATTGCACAATAACTTTTGCAGTCCAATTTCTCCTGTTACCCTTGGTAAAATAAAGAAAATTGAACCTGAAGTTTTTTTTTTGTGAAAAAAAGTTAAATGTTCATTTTTTTTTTTTTTTAATATTCAAAAAATTCCTGTGACGCACCTAGAGGGTTAATAAACTTCTTGAATGTGGTTTTAAGCACCTTAAGGGGTGCATTTTTTAGAATGGTGTCACTTTTGGGTATTTTCTATCATATAGACCCCTCAAAGTGGCTTCAAATGTGAAGTGGTCCCTAAAAATAAAATGGTGTTGCAAAAATGAGAAATCGCTGGTCAATTTTTAACCCTTATAACTTCCTAACAAAAAAAAATTTTGGTTCCAAAATTGTGCTCATGTAAAGTAAACATGTGGGAAATGTTATGTATTAAGTTTTTTGTGTGCCGTATCGCTGTGATTTAAGGGCATAAAAATTCAAAGTTGGAAAATTGCGAAATTTTCAAAATTTTCGCCAAATTTCCGTTTTTTTTCACAAATAAACGCAAGTTATTTGAATGCAATTTTACCACTAACATGAAGTACAATATGTCACGAGAAAACAATGTCAGAATCACCAGGATCCATGAAAGCGTTCCAGAGTTATGACCTCATAAAGGGACAGTGGTCAGAATTGTAAAAATTGGCCCGGTAGTTAACGTGCAAACCACCCTTGGTAGTGAAGGGGTTAAAAAAAAAAAAAAAAATCCAGAAGACATCCAAAAAATGTGGGTAAAAAAAAAAGCACATGAAAGAGTACTCAAAGCAAATTAAAAAAAAAACATGTATAGAAAATTCCAAGGAAAAATAACAATTCTTGTAGCGTATTTTGCTTGAGAAAACTGATAATTTTGACTAAGAATGCCGGTTTAGCATGCTTAGGCCCTGAGTCTGAAAGACTGGCCATCTTCTCAGCGGTCTTGATGTGGGAGCATATTGGAATGAGGTGGTCTGTGAAGAGGCTCACGCCTTGCCATTAATCTGGGGGAACGCAACGTTCCTGAACTAGACAAGCTGTGGTGTCATGTCCCTGTTGCACCTCAGCTTTGCCCATTTTGGTGAAATGAGTGTGATAAGTCACAAAGTTTTTGCACAAAAATGTTGCAACTTTTTGAAGCAATTAATGTCAGAATTGTGAAGTAGTCATTTTGATGACTCGGGGCCTCTGTACTTTTGCTGCGCCCATTCCATTCTGCAGAAACTGAAGTTGCAAAGCCAGTGTGCAGAATGGAATGGTGCATTAAGCTTCTTGGCCAGGCTGAAGGGGCATCAAGAACCCTAATTGATTGCTTAAATGTCATTTTCTGTAGAATGGAGGCAGAAAATTATCACACAGACCAGTGTCATTTCAACTCTCCTACACAGACCTATGGATGTGCCAAAAAAGTCATACGAATTAACTGTAGAACTAGAACATCCAATTTTAGACACTGCCATTATTAACATAGGAAACACTTTTTAATCTTGTAAAAAAAAAAAAAAAATCTCTTCAATTCAGATGATAAACTGCTCATTTTTTTCTCTATAAATTATATATACTGTAAAATGCACTCTTGCACACACTTGTGCTTGTGTGGCCTAAAAGTGATGGTTTGCTTTTTTTTTTTTTTTTGTTCAATGTACTTTTAAAAGGCTATGTGCTTAGTTTTTACTGTCGGTTTGGGCAGGCATACTCAATTATAGAGAAAATAGAAGCACATTGCTTTTCTATGCATCACTGAGTATTTTCTCAATTACTCCATTTTCGTTCAGTGTAAACTAGACCTTACAGTGGCCATGAAGGAGAGGGACTGCTTGAAAATGTTGTTGCTATGACAGAAAAAAATAATTAAATGCAGTGTAACTAGATAACAATTCCAAAAATTTAATGGTGTACTCTTGTCAAAAATCAAAACTCCGAGCAGCATAATAGGACAATGGGATCTAGTCACAGTGGGGGGGAAGAAAAAAGTATTTAGTCAGTCACCAATTATGCAAGTTCTCCCACTTAAAAAAAAAAATGAGGCCTGTAATTGACATCATAGGTAGACCACAACGATGAGAGTTGAAATGAGAAAACAAATCCAGAAAATCACCTTGTCTGATTTAGCAAGACTTATTTTGCAAATTACGGTGGAAAATAAGTATTTGGTCATTAACAAAAGTTCATTTCAATATTGTTATATATCCTTTGTTGGCAATGACAGAGGTCAAACGTTTTCTGTAAGTCTTCACAAGGTTGGCACACACTGAGGGTGGTATGTTGGCCCATTCCTCCATGCAGATTTCCTCTAGAGCAGTGATGTTTTGGACCTGATGTTGGGCAACACGGACTTTCAAATCAAAAGACTTTTTTTGAGATCTGGAGACTGGCTAGGCCACTCCAGGACCTTCATATGCTTCTTACGAAGCCACTCCTTCGTTGCCCTGGCTGTTTGCTTGGGATCATTATCATCCTGAAAGACCAATCCACGTTTCATCTTCAATGCCCTTGCTGATGGAAGGAGGTTTGCACTCAAAATCTCACGATACATGGCCCCATTCATTGTTTTATGTACACTGATCAGTCGTCCTGCTCCCTTTGAAGAGAAACAGCCCCAAAGCATGATGTTGCCACCCCCATGCTTCACAGTAGGTATGGTGTTCTTTGGATGCAACTCAGCATTCTGTCTCCTCCATACAAGACCATATAACATTTCTCCCAATAGTCTGGATAATCCAAATGCTCTCTAGCAAACTTCAGCCAGGCCTGGACATGTACTTGCTGGCAGGGGGACACGTCTGGCACTGCAGGATCTGAGTCCCTGGTGGCGTAGTGTTACTGGTGGTAGCCTTTGTTACAGTGGTCCCAGCTCTATACAGGTCCCCCCATGTGGTTCTGGGATTTTTGCTCACTGTTCTTGTGATTATTTTGACCCCACGGGTTGAGATCTTGCGTGGAGCCCCAGATAGAGGGAGATTATCAGTGGTCTGTATGTCTTCCATTTTCTCATTATTGCTTCCACAGTTGATTTCATCACACCAAGCTGCTTACCTATTGCAGATTCACTCTTCCCAGCCTGGTGCAGGGCTACAATTTTGTGTCTGGTGTCCTTTGACAGCTCTTTCGACTTCACCATAGTGGAGTTTGGAGTGTGACTGTTTAAGGTTGTGGACAGGTGTCTTTTATACTGATAAGTTCAAACAGGTGCCATTACTACAGGTAATGAGTGGCGGACAGAGGAGCCTCTTAAAGAAGTTACAGGTCTGTGAGAGCCAGAAATCTTCCATGTTTTTAGGTGACCCAACACTTACTTTCCACCATAATTTGCAAAATAAATCTTGCTAAATCAGACAAGGTGATTTTCTGGATTTGTTTTCTCATTTTGATTCTCATAGTTGTGGTCTACCTATGATGTCAAGTACAGGCCTCTCTCTCATCTTTTTAAGTGGGAGAACTTGCACAATTGGTGGCTGACTAAATACTTTTTCCCCACTGTATGTTCCTGCATATGGCCTCGGGTCAGCAGGCCTCGGTCCTTCCTCTCTCTGTACTTTTGTTAGTTTTCTTTTATATGGCCCTATATTTTATATTGGGGTGTCTGACTTTGTAGGGTTCACTTACATATTGCTGGTCAGCCCGCCTGGCATGTGTAATCTGTAAGCCAGAGACTGTGCACTACATATGTGTGACCGGCGCCCTATACATGCCTTATCCATGTGCATTTTCTTACTAGGAATCCACCCTCTCCATGAATAGTGGGTGAATATTTGTTTCATCAGTATTGTGCACCTGTATCGCCCCACCTTTATTTTTATATGGGGGTGAAGCTGCTGCATTGTCTACTGCATTAATATTATTACTTGGTATTGGTAAATATGAATGACTTTTTTTTTTTTTTTTTTCTGTGTCGTGTTTTGAATTTTGTCTTTTTTGCTATGTTAAAGTTAGCGATATAAAACTATAATGGTTAGGGAAAAAATGGTAATGGGGACTGAGCGCTGGGGCCCCCAGCAATCCCGAGATCAGAGCTTTGGAACTTTGCTTAATAGACCAAAGGTGCAAATGCTTGGCCGCCTCTTTATTCTTTCAATATTATGATCTTGGGATCTCTGAGGGTTTTCACCTTCAGGAATAAGCAAGTTATCTTGATTTTTATTTATTTATTTTTTTGGACAAGTTTTTTTTTTTTTTTTTTTTTTAATGCATTGCAAAGCAGAGTACTGATCTTGGAGTTTCTTCGAATAACTGTCTGATATGTCATACTATGGGGCAGTGCAGTTCTGCATTTTTTTTCTTATGCCTATTCTGCGTGAGAAAACAAATGCAGCATGCTGTGAGTGCTTCCTATAATCAGATCTCACACACTAAAACAAGTCTGTGGGTTCCTGTGAAACATCGGACTGCTCAGATGTCATCTGAGTGCAGTCCCATGTATGCGTACAGAAAAGATGGAGAAATTACGTTCTCAAACTTCTCCGCACCTATGCTTCGATTAACTTATGCAAGAGAATAAAATCACATGACACTCAGCGTTTGAGCCAAGTGTCATTATCATAAACTGCCCGATTCTCCCGCATGAGGGCATATGCTGGTGTAATCCTGGCCTAAGTATGGCGGTGTGTTTGAGGCCTTCCAATACATGGAGCTTTTTTTTTTTTTTTTTTTTTTTTCTTATTTTGGATTTTGTTTTTACGTAGTTCATTCTATATTAAAAATGACCTGGCGACAGGATTCTCTAGGTCTGTATGGTTTAAAGCTATATCAAACTTGTAGCATTGCTGCATGTTTTACACATCCCATGCTATCGGCCAGTGGACTGTGGCTCCTCGACTGAGTAGTACTGCCTCTTACCTGATGGCATCCACGACTTATATTTTCCTTGGCCAACCTGGTGCAACGTAACGTGTGTCACCCCGCGAGGCCAGCTGATCTAAAGAATTTTGTTGAAAACATTTTTCTCTTACTCGCTTATACCTTATATACTCGTGTATAAGCCGAGATTTTCAGCCCATTTTTTTTGGCTGAAAGTCCCCCCTCTCGGCTTATACGCGAGTCATATACCGGGGGTCGGAGGGGGAGCAGGGTGTCAGATCATTTGACACCCAAAATCCCCCTCCCCCGGCGCAGTCTCTGCAGCCCCCCTCACCCCGCTTCTCCCACGGTTTCAGGCTCCTTCCTTCAGCGGTCACGTGGTACCGTTTATTAGTCATGAATATGCGCATATTCATGACTTTAATGAGTGGTACCACGTGACCGCTGAAAGAAGGAGCCTGAGACTGGGAGAAGCGGGGCTGCAGAGACTGCGCCAGGAGAGGGTAATTATATGCGATATTCACCTGTCCCCGGTCCACCGCTGCCGCCGCTCTGTCCTCCGCGTCCTCTGGCAGTGATGTTCAGGCAGCAGACGGTGACGTAGTCAGTGCACGCCGCGCCCTCTGCCTGAACAGTCACTGACAGAGGGCCCTGGAAGACAGAGCGGCGCGCAGCGATGGACCGGGGACAGATGAATATCGCAAGTGCCGGGGTCCTGAGCCAGTGGCGACACTGGCACCTGTCCCCCATAGCGTGCCAATATCCCCGCCTTCTCAGGACACCGGCACCTGGTCCCCAGCGACGAGAGGTGAGTATATCATCTTTTTTTTTTTTTTTTTTTATTTGCAGCAGCATATGGGGGCATAATGTGTGGGCCATATTATTCTATGGAGCATCTTATGGGGCCATTATTAACCTAATATGGGGTGTATTTTGTATGGAGCATCTTATGGGGCCATCATGAACTGTATGGAGCATTATCTGGGGCTCCTGATTCAATATGGATATTCAAAAACATTTAACCTACTGATGTCTCAATTTTACTTTTATTGGTATTTATTTTTATTTTTGAAATTTACCAGTAGCTGCTGCATTTTCCACCTTAGGTTTATACGTGAGTCCATAAGTTTTCCCAGTTTTTTTGTGGCAAAATTAGGGGGGGGGGGGGGGGGCTCTGCTTATACACTAGAATATACGGTATTTCCCATTACGTCCACAACGCTTTACAGACACCACCAAAAACATTTTAGGAAGCTTGTATTAATAAAAAAAAAAAGATTGTGTTGCCATTCTATAAGACCTGTAATGTTTCCATCTTCTGTGGATGGAGCTTCATACAGGCCTTTTTTTTTTTTTTTTTTTTTTTGCATGGGGAGATGACATTTTTTATTAATAGTTCCCTTTTGAGCAGTGTGTGTATGTGTGTGTGTGTATGTATATATATATATATATATATATATATATATATACACACACACACAGTGCCTACAAGTAGTATTCAACCCCCTGCAGATTTAGCAGGTTTACACTTTCGGAATGAATTAACTTGGCATTGTGACATTTGGACTGTAGATCAGCCTGGAAGTGTGAAATGCACTGCAGCAAAAAAGAATGTTATTTCTTTGTTTAATTTTTTTTTTAAATTGTGAAAAGTTTATTCAGAGGGTCATTTATTATTCAACCCCTCAAACCACCAGAATTCTGTTTGGTTCCCCTAAAGTATTAAGAAGTATTTCAGGCACAAAGAACAATGAGCTTCACATGTTTGGATTAATTATCTCTTTTTCCAGCCTTTTCTGACTATTTAAGACCCTCCCCAAACTTGTGAACAGCACTCATACATGGTCAACATGGGAAAGACAAAGGAGCATTCCAAGGCCATCAGAGACAAGATCGTGGAGGGTCACAAGGCTGGCAAGGGGTACAAAACCCTTTCCAAGGAGTTGGGCCTACCTGTCTCCACTGTTGGGAGCATCATCCGGAAGTGGAAGGCTTATGGAACTACTGTTAGCCTTCCACGGCCTGGACAGCCTTTGAAAGTTTCCTCCCGTGCCGAGGCCAGGCTTGTCCGAAGAGTCAAGGCTAACCCAAGGACAACAAGGAAGGAGCTACGGGAAGATCTCATGGCAGTGGGGACATTGGTTTCAGTCAATACCATAAGTAACGTATTCCACCGCAATGGTCTCCGTTCCAGACGAGCCCGTAAGGTACCTTTACTTTTAAAGCGTCATGTCAAGGCTCGTCTACAGTTTGCTCATGATCACTTGGAGGACTCTGAGACAGACTGGTTCAAGGTTCTCTGGTCTGATGAGACCAAGATCGAGATCTTTGGTGCCAACCACACACGTGATGTTTGGAGACTGGATGGCACTGCATACGACCCCAAGAATACCATCCCTACAGTCAAGCATGGTGGTGGCAGCATCATGCTGTGGGGCTGTTTCTCAGCCAAGGGGCCTGGCCATCTGGTCCGCATCCATGGGAAGATGGATAGCACGGCCTACCTGGAGATTTTGGCCAAGAACCTCCGCTCCTCCATCAAGGATCTTAAGATGGGTCGTCATTTCATCTTCCAACAAGACAACGACCCAAAGCACACAGCCAAGAAAACCAAGGCCTGGTTCAAGAGGCAAAAAATCAAGGTGTTGGAGTGGCCTAGTAAGTCTCCTGACCTTAACCCAATTGAAAACTTGTGGAAGGAACTCAAGATTAAAGTACACATGAGACACCCAAAGAACCTAGATAACTTGGAGAAGATCTGCATGGAGGAGTGGGCCAAGATAACTCCAGAGACCTGTGCCGGCCTGATCAGGTCTTATAAAAGACGATTATTAGCTGTAATTGCAAACAAGGGTTATTCCACAAAATATTAAACCTAGGGGTTGAATAATAATTGACCCACACTTGTATGTTTAAAATTTATTAAAATTTAACTGAGCAACATAACTTTTTGGTTTGTAAGATTTATGCATCTGTTAATAAATCCTGCTCTTGTGTGAAGTTTGAAGGCTCTAACTTATTTGCATCTTATCAAACCTGCTAAATCTGCAGGGGGTTGAATACTACTTGTAGGCACTGTGTGTGTGTGTGTGTGTGTGTATATATGTGTGTGTGTGTGTGTGTGTGTGTGTGTGTATATATATATAATATATATGTATATATATATTATATATATTATATATATATATATATATATATATATATATATATATATATATATATATTTTAGAGGACCAAATCAAGGGCTAATCACAAAAATTGTTATAAGAATAAAGAAGCAAAGCGATCAAAAAAGCCCAGTATACTATAGAGTAGGGCATGAACTTTATTAGAATAATAATTTTTAAGAACAGATACATGGGGGAGACAAAGTGCATATATGCATCAGAAGAAATCCAAAGGATTCAGGGAACAAACGGTGTCAGTATGGTGTAGTATTAGGCTATGTGCACACGTAGCAGAAAATTTCTGCTGAAAAACCTGACTCCCTTCCCAGAAACCGCGCGTTTTTTTCTGCGCTTTTTTTGCGCAAAATGTGCGGTTTTTATGCATTTTTTCCGCGCGTTTTCAAGACGCATAGAAATAGCCAGAAACACGGAAAAATCCGTGAAATTAATGAGCATGCTGCGTTTTTTTACCGCAAAGCGGTTTTTCGCGGTAAACGCATCAGTATGCACAAAAAGTGCAAAATGCATAGAAATGAATGGAAAGCTTATTTTTAGCGGTTTTATTGGAAAATCCGCTAAAAATGCCACTAAAAAAACCCTGTGTGTGAACACAGCCTTACACATAATACATATATAGAAAAAGGGAAATATGTTATGGTATACAGATAGGCTGAATAGTTCTATATAGTATAGCCTAATTCAACTCAAGCAATAACCACACTAAAAGTCATGGAGCCATAAAATCACAACTGCTTTATCTTACCCAAATAGTAGTGACCATGTGGCGGCAGAGGCGGCACCCACCCCAACGTATGTGTGTGTATGTATGTATATGTATATATATATATATATATATATATATATATATATATATATATATATATATATACATACACATACACACACACACACTACCATTCAAAAGTTTGGGGTTGCCCAGACTATTTTGTTTTCCATGAAAACTCCTACTTTTATTAATCAAATGAGTTGCCAGATGAATTTAAAATCTAGTCCAGACATTGACAAGGTTAAAAAAAAAATAGGTTTTTATTTTAAATAATGACTTTCTCCTTCAAGCTTTGCTTTCGTCAAAGAGTGCTCCCTTTGCAGCATTTATAGCACTGCAGACCTTTGGCATTCTAGCAGTTAATTTGCTGAGGTAATCTGGAGAAATTTCACCCCATGCTTCCAGAAGCCCCTCCCACAAGTTGGTTTGGCTTGATAGCAGGGCTGTGGAGTCGGTAAGCCAAACCTGCGACTCCGACTCAGACTCCTCAATTTCCCTTACACCGACTCCAACTCCGACTCCACGACTCCGACTCCCACACATATTGCTTATATTTAAGTGAAAAATTTATTGTAGTACAATGTGAACCTCAGACATTTAATCATTTTCATGATCCAATAATCAAGATATTTAGATAGAACAGAATATATATTGGTGTACTACCCGGTTTTCATTCTTTTTGGTACAGATACGATATGGATAAATGGATAGAGCAGATTTCTAATCTGCTTTTGCTATTGAAAACATTATCTATGAGCTCAAAAACCTTTCAGGTGATGCAGTTTTTTAAAAAGATGATCAGCTTTTGCAGCTGAAAAACGTATCCTCAAAAAACACAGGAAAAACGCTGTGTGTGAATGTAGCCTTAGATGAGGAATATAACAGCCATTTATAGGACATTTCATAACTTTCCCAAACTCCTATGAAAAAATATTCAGCACATTCTGCATTGAACTACTGTACCCAATTTATTATATATTTTAGGAGTCGGTCCATTTTATACCGACTCCGACTCCACCAAAATGAGCTCCGACTCCACGACTCCGACTCCACAGCCCTGCTTGATAGGCACTTTTTGCGTACCATACTGTCAAGCTGCTCCCACAACAGCTCAATGGGATTGAGATCTGGTGACTGTGCTGGCCACTCCATTACAGATAGAATACCAGCTGCTTGCTTCTCTCCTAAATAGTTCTTGCATATCTTGGAGGTGTGCTTTGCCCCATATTGATCTTTTCCTTTTATTAGCCAGTCGCAGATATGGCTTTTTCTTTGCCACTCTGCCCTGAAGTACAGCATCCCGGAGTCGCCTCTTCACTGTAGACATTGACACTGGCGTTTTGCGTGTACTATTTAATGAAGCTGCCAGTTGAGGACCTGTGAGGCGTCGATTTCTCAAACTGCAGACTCTAATGTACTTGTCTTGTTGCTCAGTTGTGCAGCGGGGCCTCTCACTTCTGTTTCTGCTCTGGTTAGAGCCTGTTTGTGCTCTCCTCTGAAGGGAGTAGTACACACCGTTGTAGGAAATCTTCAGTTTCTTGGCAATTTCTCGCGTGGAATAGCCTTCATTTTTAAGATCAAGAATAGACTGTCGAGCTTCACATGAAAGTTTTTTTTTTTTTTTTCCTGGCCATTTTGAGAGTTTACTGGAACCAACAAATGTAATGCTCCAGATTCTCAACTAGCTCAAAGGAAGGTCAGGTTTATAGCGAAAAACAGTATTGTGCATGCAGCGGCATACGCGACTGCGTTCTATGGCCCGGAAATATAATTGTATACTTCTGGGCCATAGAAAGACATGGCGTATGCCGGCGCATGCGCAATACTGTTTTTCGGCTTTGCCAAAAGTTGGGCAAAGCATACTGCGCGAGGGACTATTTGAATGCGCACGCGCAGTAACTGTACGCTATCTTTGATATTCACAGAAACCAATACGTACAGCAAGATGAGGGGGTTGGAGATGGACAATAAGCCTCGCCCATTGGACTGGACTGAGCATATTTAGATACACCACGGGAGTAATAAATCCGGTATTTGTGTATCATTGGTGGGGAGTCAAGGGATATAAAAAGAACTTTTGTGTAATGTAGAATTGACACTAAATTAAATGATATTTTTACTTGATATGCCAAAAAAGTGGTGACAGATTCCCTTTAACAAGTGGGCATTTGCTCAGGGTAATTATGCAGAGATGTAAAATAACATGTGACAAGATAATCCTTTCTCTGTCCCTCTTGGTAAACATTAAAAAATAGCGCTAAATGAAAAGGTCCATATCTCTAGAACCAGTTGGAGGATTAAAAAAAAAAAATGCAGTACTGAGAGGAGCAGCTGTAATAAAATAAGAGCAATAACTGGTTACTTTTGAATTGGTAATAGGCCCTCTTTAAAGGGACTCACTAAGCATAGGGTGACTGTTCACACCAAGTACATACCCTCAGTGCGTCAAGGTGGAGCCAATCATTTACACCTTCCCACCTGCTGTTTTTACTCACACTCTACCCCCTCTTCTTTGATTGAAAGTTCTGTCTTCATAGAGCAAGAGAAGGGAGGAGATGGAGGGAAAACATACAAGTAGGAAGATGTAGTTAAAGGATTGGCCCCGCCGTGATGCCCCGAGCCTCTGTACTTGGTTTTGAACAGTTATACTGTGCTGACAGTCCCTCTTATATACACCTTCCCACTTGCTTGTTTCCATTTATCTGTACCACCCTTTGAGTGGAGATAGAGGGGGAAAACAAGCAGGTGGGAAGGTGTATATAAATGATTGGCCCTGCCATGACGCACCTAGTGCCTGGACTTGGTTTGGACAGTAGTTCTGTGCTTGACAGTCCCTTTTAACCCCTTGATGACTGGAGCTTTTTTTTTTTTTCCCCGCTCCCCATAACTTTTTTTTTTTTTTTTCCGTCAATATGGCCATGTGAGGGCTTATTTTTTGAGGGATTAGTTGTACTTTTGAACGACACCATTGGTTTTACCATGTAGTATACTCGAAAACTGGAAAAAAAATTCCAAGGGCGGTGAAATTGCAAAAAAAAGTGCAATCCACACTTGTTTTTTGCTTGGCTTTTTAGGTTCACTAAATGCTAAAACTGACCTGCCATTATTATTCTCCAGGTCATTACAAGTTCATGACACCAAACATGTCTAGGTTCTTTTATCTAAGCGGTGAAAAAAATTTCCAAAGTTTGCTTAAAAAAAAAAAAAAAAAAATTGTGCCATATTCCGATACCCGTAGCGTCTCCATTTTTCATGATCTCGGGTCGGGTGAGGGCTTATTTTTTGCATGTCGAGCTTTTTTAATGATACCACGTTTGTGCTGATGCGTTCTTTTGATCACCCGTTATTGCATTTTAATGCAATGTTGCGGCAACCCAAAAAAGTAATTCTGGCGTTTTGATTTTTTTTCTCGCTACGCCGTTTAGCAATCAGGGTAATCCTTGTTTTTATTGATTGGGCGGTTCTGAATGCGGCGTTACTGAAAATGTGTAGATATATAAATTTTTTTTTTTTTTTTTTTTTTTTAAATTTGGTTTTCTCTTAAAACTTTTTTTTTTTTTTGGCATGCTTCAATAGCCTCCATGGGAGGCTAGAAGCATCCACAACTTGATCGACTCTGCTACATATAGGCGATGAGCAGATCGCCTATATGTAGCAGAATTGCAGGATTGCTATGAATGCCGACCACTGGGTGGCGCTCATAGCAGTCAGGCATCAACAACCATAGATGTCTCCAGGAGACCTCTGGTTGTTATGCCAATGCATTGCTGACCCCCGATCACGTGATGGGGGTCAGCGATGCACTTAATTTCCGGCCACGTGCCGGAAGCTCTAGTTAAATGCCCGCTGTCAACGTTTGGCAGCGGGATTCAACTAGTTAATAGGCGCGGGCAGATCGAGATTCCGCTTGCGCCTATTGCGGGCAGATGTCAGCTGTTTAAGGCTATGTGCCCACGTAGTGGTTAAAACCGGACCCCTTCCCAGAAAAAGCGAGTCTTTTTCCGTGCGATTTTACTGCGATTATGTTCGCGTTTTTGCCGCGATTTTCGTGTGCGATATTCAAGCACTTTCCAAGCGATTTTGAAGCATCGCTTGGAAAGTGATTGACAGGTTGGTCACACTCGTCAAACATAGTGTTTGACAAGTGTGACCAGGTTTTTACTATTGAGGCCGCCTATGCAGCATCAATAGTAAAAGATAGGATGTTAAAAATGATAAAAAAGTAAATCGGGGGTATATTTACCTTCGGACGTCCCGTGCAGCCTCAGTGACGCTCCCGTTCCCAGCGATGCCTTGCGAGACCTGTGATGACGTTGGTCTCGCGTTGCTATAGCGATCTCACAAGACCGCTATAGTAACGCTGAGGCCCGGGAAGGCAGCGTGGGACGCCGGAAGGTGAATATACCCCGATTTTTTTTTTTATTTTTTTTTTTTTTTTTTTTTTTTCCCCCCCTTTTCTTCACGGGTATGGTACCCAGGGCCTGGGGGACAGTCTCCTCTCCTCCACACCGTGGGTACCAACCGCACATGAGACGCTTAACTTCCTGCATGGTGGGCATAGCCACATGCGGGAAGTAAGCGATTCTCATGCATTCCTATGGGTGCGGAATTGCGGCAATTCTTTGCGATTCCGCCGCGGAAAAAAGCGCAGCATTTGCACAGCATGTGCGGAATGCCATAGGAATGCATGGGGGGGCGTTCTGTATGAGTTTTTTAAAAGTTTTCGCGCTGAAAATCGCGGCAGAAACGCTTAAAAATCGCATCATGGGCACACAGCCTAAAACAGCTGACATGTTGTGTCTTTGAGGTGGGCTCACCGCCGGAGCCCACCTCATAGCGGGGGATACTGGCCGCTTACGTACTATCCCGTCCATGGTCAGTAAGGGGTTAAGTGTTAACCATTCCATACTTATAACCTTTATCGCACACTCGCACTCTCGAATGTACTAGTAGTAGGTGAGCTTGGTTTATTTTCTTATAGTACCGTATGTACTCTATATCAATAATATATTAGCAAATTTGTATATCTTTTTTTTCCAACACTGGATTGTGAAGGAAATGCCAAGTGTGTGTGGCATGTGAGTTTATTTGTAAGCCCATGACGCTCTTGTGATAGACTATAAACTGTATACCGCAGAAGCATAAATATTATTGGAAGAAATCCTGTGTTTGGGGTGAGGGGTAGAAAGCTTGTCTTTTGCTAGTGTTAGTACTAACTGTATATCACAGCCCACGTTTGGTTGTCTTTGCATGAATGCTGGAGCCATGGGGGCAGAGACCTGTGGCACCTGCTTTTCCTCTACACCTGCAGGTTGCAATACTAAATTGACTTGCTCTTTTTCCACAACTATTTCACAATTGCCAATCTCTTGTTTCTGAAGGTTTCACCTCGGGAAAAAAAAAAAAAAAAAAATCACTGCTGGAACAAATGTTTGTCACCCCCCTACCTAAATGGCTATTTCTCCAAAACCGCCTCAACATACTGCCTTTGACACAGAATTTTCTGTCAGCCTTGTTATTTTGACCTGCATTAAAGGATTTGTCCACTACTGGGCAATCCCTTGTTTATAACCCTAGGATTATTGCACAGCAAGAAAAAAAGTATACGTCCCAGGCAAGCGCCATTCTTCTGGCAATGACTTCTGCAGCTGCTGACATTTTTTTGTAATCCATATGGTACTCCCTATGTCTATTAATTTACATCTATATGTCATCCTTACGACCCTTCATTTTATAAATCTACAATAAAACCTAATAGAACACCTATATCATCATTATAGTGGATGCTTCAAAATGGATACTAAACAGATGGCATCTTTTTTTCTTTTTAATGCGCACATTGAGTTTAATGGACCAATCTGATCCAAGGAACTGATAAGAATAATGCAGATTACTTGTTTTTACCACAGACTACATTCATGTGAACTTCACAGTTCAGTTGCCTTAGGCTAGTTTCACACTAGCGTATGGAGGAGCTGCGGAGGGATGCGGACGTCCTCCGTGATGCTTTGCCCACTGTCGCACCTCCTCCGGTCACCTCCGCCTCCGTCGGCATGCAGCCTGCGTACCCCATCTTTAGCATTGGGTATGCAGGCCATGCCGATGTATGCGTCGTTTTGATGGTGCGGCAACCGCAACAAAATCCAACACGTTGCGGTCGGCGCAGCCAGCAATGCATATGCTCGACCGCTGCTCCATTCATTCCATTTCACTGATTGAGCGCCTTTGCCGGCTGCCGCAGTGTTTTCTTTGACTGGTCTCCCTGAGGTCAGTGATTGTTTCGTGATGTTGGTCTACTAGGCATTGCTCCCACCTAGCCAGAATCCTACTCCACACTGATGAGGGGCAACACCCCGAAACAGCTGTCTGTGGATGGATACCTGGCCTTGGTATTTCCCTTGTCATATCTGTAAACTCGTAAAGAGCTGGATATTGACTTAAAGGGCCACTTAATATGGTGGTTTCCGAAAGGAGCCACCCCTTGGCTGGGTCCTTCCCTAGAGGAAGATCTGGCTAGTCCCATGTTTCAGACTCTTAAATGAGGCTCCACGGACTTTATTTGCATATTTGTTTTTCCCTGGAAGCATTGCACCTAAGATTTCACTGATTGAGCGCCTTTGCCGGCTGCCGCAGTGTTTTCTTTGACTGGTCTCCCTGAGGTCAGTGATTGTTTCGTGATGTTGGTCTACTAGGCATTGCTCCCACCTAGCCAGAATCCTACTCCACAATGATGAGGGGCATCACCTCGAAACAGCTGTCTGTGGATGGATACCGGGCCTTGGTAATTCCCTTGTCATATCTGTAAACCAGGGCTGTGGAGTCGGTAAGCCAAACCTGCGACTCCGACTCCGACTCCTCAATTTCCCTTACACCGACTCCAACTCCGACTCCACGACTCCGACTCCGACTCCCACACATATTGCTTATATTTAAGTGAAAAATTTATTGTAGTACAATGTGAACCTCAGACATTTAATCATTTTTATGATCCAATAATCAAGATATTTAGATAGAACAGAATATATATTGGTGTACTACCCGGTTTTCATTCTTTTTGGTACAGATACGATATGGATAGACAGATATGGATAAATGGATAGATAGAGCAGATTTCTAATCTGTTTTTGCTATTGAAAACATTATCTATGAGCTCAAAAACCTTTCAGGTGATGCAGTTTTTTAAAAAGATGATCAACTTTTGCAGCTGAAAAACGTATCCTCAAAAAACACAGGAAAAACGCTGTGTGTGAATGTAGCCTTAGATCAGGAATAGAACAGCCATTTATAGGACATTTCATAACTTTCCCAAACTCCTATGAAAAAATATTCAGCACATCCTGCATTGAACTACTGTGCCCAATTTATTATATATTTTAGGAGTCGGAGTCGGTCCATTTTATACCGACTCCAACTCCGACTCCACCAAAATGAGCTCCGACTCCACGACTCCGACTCCACAGCCCTGCTGTAGACTCGTAAAGAGCTGGATATTGACTTAAAGGGCCACTTTAATATGGTGGTAATGGTGGAAGGAGCCACCCCTTGGCTGGGTCCTTCCCTGGAGGAAGATCTGGCTAGTCCCATGTTTGAGACTCTTAAATGAGGCTCCACGGACTTTATTTGCATATTTCCATTCATTCCCCATAAGAGAGCTACACTTGTTTTTTTTTTTTTTTTTGTCTGCCCTGTAAAAAAAAAAAATACTGCTTCTAACAGAGGTAAAGGCCCCACCGATCTGTAAATTATCATCACTGGACCTTGGAGTCTGGATGGTTTAATCAAAGTTTAGTTTCACTGCCCGCGTCACTTGCTGCCGGTGCATACACATTACATGTGGAAATCCAATCCAGAATCACAAATTGTCAATTGAATTACGGTCTGGGTTTTGATTAGGCCACTCCAAAACATTTACACATTTCTCCTTAGGGTATGTTCCCACGTTCAGAATTTGCTGTTTTGACAATGCGTGTTTATGCAGCGTCAAAAAAACAGCGGCCAGATGTTAGTCGTTACAGTCTAGTAGATGGGATTTCTAGAATTCCCTTGTCCACTGTGCGTGTATGTGCACCTGTGGGTCACCTTTGAAAACTTGCGTGTGGTGCATCTTTCAGTTCCGCAGCAAGTCAATTTCTCTTGAGGATACGCGTGTGGATTTTCCCTATAGACTTGCATTAATGAGGAAAATCCGCATGTGTAGAAAAAAAAAAAGGTCTGCTAATTTGCATAATAGACGTGGAAATGGTGCGGACATTCTACAGCGTCAAAACCATAGCAGATCCTGAATGTAGGAGCGTACACTCAAATCACTCAAGTGTTGCTTTAGTAGTATGCTTTGGGTCATTGTCATGTTGAACAGTGAACCTCCATCTCAAATCTGACAGACTGGAAGAGGTTTTGCTGAAGAATATCCATGTATTTTGGACCATCCATCTTCCCCTTGAATCGGACCAAATGCAAGTAAAAGCTTTTTTCGGCCCTCTCTTCCATTCTGGCCACCTCTATGGAGTGTACAGCTTATTGTGGTCTTATGGACAGATACTAAAGTCTCTTTAAGGGTTACCTTTGGCCTCTATGCTGCCTCTGACTAATGCTCTCCTTCCCAGGCTGAGAGTTTTGGTGGGCGGCACTTTTCTTGGCAGCCTTGTTGTGGTACCATGTTCTTTTCATAGGATGATAATGAATTTGATGGTGCTCCAGGGGATCATCGGAGATTGGGATTTTTTTTTTTATCACCCACCCTGACTTGTACTTCTCAACAACTTTGTCCCTGACTTATTTGGAGATCTCCTTGGTCTTCATGGTGTTTGGTTAGTGGTGCATCTTGCTTAACGGTGTTGCAGCCTTTGTGACCTTTCAGAAAAGGTGTGTTTATACAGTTGTGGCCAAAAGTATTGACACCCCTGCAATACTGTCACATAATACTCAGTTTCTTCCTGAAAATGATTGCAAACACAAATTCTTTGGTATTATTATCTTCATTTAATTTGTCTTAAATGAAAAAACACAAAAGAGAATGAAGCAAAAAGCAAAACATTGATTATTTCACACAAAACTCCAAAAATGGGCCAGACAAAAGTATTGGCACCCTCAGCCTAATACTTGGTTGCACAACCTTTAGCCAAAATAACTGCAACCAACCACTTCCGGTAACCATCAATGAGTTTCTTACAATGCTCTGCTGGAATTTTAGACCATTCTTCTTTGGCAAACTGCTCCAGGTCCCTGATATTTGAAGGGTGCCTTCTCCAAACTGCCATTTTCAGATCTCTCCACAGGTGTTCTATGGGATTGAGGTCTGGACTCATTGCTGGCCACCTTAGAAGTCTCCAGTGCTTTCTCTCAAACCATTTTGTAGTGCTTTTTGAAGTGTGTTTTGGGTCATTGTCCTGCTGGAAGACCCATGACCTCTGAGGGAGACCCAGCTTTCTCACACTGGGCCCTACATTATGCTGCAAAATTTGTTGGTAGTCTTCAGACTTCATAATGCCATGCACACAGTCAAGCAGTCCAGTGCCAGAGGCAGCAAAGCAAACCCCAAAACATCAGGGAACCTCCGCCATGTTTGACTGTAGGGACCGTGTTCTTTTCTTTGAATGCCTCTTTTTTTTCTCCTGTAAACTCTATGTTGATGCCTTTGCCCAAAAAGCTCTACTTTTGTCTCATCTGACCAGAGAACATTCTTCCAAAACGTTTTAGGCTTTTTCAGGTATGTTTTGGCAAACTCCAGCCTGGCTTTTTTATGTCTCGGGGTAAGAAGTGGGGTCTTCTTGGGTCTCCTACCATACAGTCCCTTTTCTTTCAGACGCCGACGGATAGTACGGGTTGACACTGTTGTACCCTCGGACTGCAGGGCAGCTTGAACTTGTTTGGATGTTAGTTGAGGTTCTTTATCCAACATCCGCACAATCTTGTGTTGAAATCTCTTGTCAATTTTTCTTTTCCGTCCACTTCTAGGGAGGTTAGCCACAGTGCCATGGGCTTTAAACTTCTTGATGACACTGCGCACGGTAGACACAGGAACATTCAGGTCTTTGGAGATGGACTTGTAGCCTTGAGATTGCTCATGCTTCCTCACAATTTGGTTTCTCAAGTCCTCAGACAGTTCTTTGGTCTTCTTTCTTTTCTCCATGCTCAATGTAGTACACACAAGGACACAGGACAGAGGTTGAGTCAACTTTAATCCATGTCAACTGGCTGCAAGTGTGATTTAGTTATTGCCAACACCTGTTAGGTGCCACAGGTAAGTTACAGGTGCTGTTAATTCCAAAAATTAGAGAAGCATCACATGATTTTTCGAACAGTGCCAATACTTTTGTCCACCCTCTTTTTTATGTTTGGTGTGGAAATATATCCAATTTGGCTTTAGGACAATTCTTTTTGTGTGTTTTCATTTAAGACAAATTAAATGAAGATAATACCAAAGAATTTGTGTTTGCAATCATTTTCAGGAAGAAACTGAGTATTTTCTGACAGAATTGCAGGGGTGCCAGTACTTTTGGCCACAACTGTACTTACAATGTGACACTTAGCTTACACACAGGTGAACTTCATTTCA
Source organism: Dendrobates tinctorius (assembly GCF_039654945.1). Taxonomy (NCBI): domain Eukaryota; kingdom Metazoa; phylum Chordata; class Amphibia; order Anura; family Dendrobatidae; genus Dendrobates; species Dendrobates tinctorius. Next base: position 9,734,052 of record NW_027361827.1, on the reverse strand, counting down.
CTAAACATGTGACTTATGGAGGTAATTGCTAGCGCCAATATTTTTTAGGGGCTTCACACCAAAAGGGGTGAATACATACGCACATGCCAATTTTTAGTTATTTGATCCCTTTAATTTATGCCTGTATTTTTTCTCCACTTCAGCTTAACCATTTAGTGCTGCTGCATCACACACAAATCAGATTCCAAAAATATTTGAAACACCAGTTATAATATAACAATTAGTGGCTATCTGACAAAACCGTTAAACATGGCTGACCTCTTTCCGTGAGATGATAGTTTTAGCTGACTAATGTCATACCATCATCCATTGCTAAATTTTACCTTTTTAAAGGTTTAGTTGATCCCAAATTATTGCATTTGTAAATGTTTTTTGTCTTAATTTTTCCTGTTTCAAAGCTGTTGTGTGCCGAGTTCGTCCTTACTTTACCCTGCCTTTTTAAGTTGTGCATACAGTATTTTGAAGCCCATTCTCCTGTTTTTTTTTTTTTTTTTTCTTCTGTCTTTACTGTTGTGGTTGTGGCTTTTGGAATCCAAATATTTCTGATTCATTGTGCCCGACTTTAAAAAGGTCTTCAATTTTTCCACAAATGTACTCCGGTCTACACATAGTCCTTTTTTTGTCTTTTTGTACCCGAGTAATGTTTTGGTAGTTCCGTGTGACTTATGAATGCATTATGCCTGCCCACTTCACAGCTGCAATATGGAGCCATCTGCTGTTTTGTTGTAGCACAGCGCTATACATTGGGCTGTTCTAGTGGAGCAGTCATGTCAGCGACTACTCTGCTTAGGTCACAGTAATTACCGGCGAGCACAGGTCCCGGCACCAGTGGTGACTTCAGCCAGTGATGTGTACTCGCCCCTGGAAGAAGTCGCTGGTGCCTGGCCCTGTGTTCACCGGTAGGTACTGTGATCTAAGCACAACAGATATTATTGTGGCCGCTTCACTCAGATCCCAGTAATTGTCTGCAGAGCCATGTATTTAAAACTTAACTGTGATCAAATCCGCTGAGAAATGTATCTAAAGCGATCATGTGTGATACAGTCCGCTGGGTATATTTAATCAAATATAGCATTTTTTGGTGACATTTCTCATCATTTTTATGGTCTGTGAATGAAAACCGTTTTAGAACCAGTGGCTGAAAAACCTGAATAGACAAAGTAATCACATCTAAGAGGTGGATGCTATTGTATCCAGTCTGGCCAATCCTGGCAGCAATACTCTCAAATTTCTTGGCCTGATTTGCCGCTATGTATCTATCTGGAGAACAGGCTTCTTATCTCTGAGAGTCATCTAGACTGGATACACTTGTTACCACATCTCAGGGTTTTTCATTCTCCATTGGATGACAGCAAGTTCAGATCTTACAAATTTGAGGGAATTTGAGTACAAATTTTTAAAGGTGTTATCCTGCCGCTTGATATTGACCTGTGAGTGCAGGCCTGCCACCCAGTACCCCACTGATCAGCTGCGGCTGGATGTCAACTATTCTGCAGTACTCTGCCGCGGTCACTACACAATGGACAGAGTTGCACTGTGCTGCTTCATTCATGGTTTTTATGACCCGATTGGTGTGGAGCAGGGTATTGGGCCTCTATAAGTCTGCTATTACAGACATGTCCGAAGAGTAGGGCATCATTATCCTGTGACTGGAATATCCCTCTAAAGGGATATTAAAATCACCTTATTCGGATTGGACTGACGGGATTAACATACAGCAAGGGAGAGCTCTGAAAAGGTTTTTGGGGACTATACAGGGGGTAATGTATCCATTGATGGACTGCAGCACATGTACTGATGTGATATGACAAAACTGGTGACGGCTTCCCTTTAAGTTACATATGAAGCTTTTTTTACGTAAAACTGCAGACCTGGAAGACTACTTTAACCCCTTCATGACCAAGCCTATTTTGACCTTAATGACCAGGCCATTTTTTGCAATTCTGACGAGTGTCCCTTTGAGGTAATAACTCAGGAACGCTTCAACGGATCCTAGCGATTCTGAGATTGTTTTTTCGTGACATATTGGGCTTCATGTTAGTGGTAAATTTTGGTCGATAATTTTTGCGTTTTTTGTGAAAAAAACAAATTTGGCGAAAATTTGGAAAATTTCGCAATTTTGAATTTTTATTCTGTTAAACCAGAGAGTTATGTGACACAAAATAGTTACTAAATAACATTTCCCACATGTCTACTTTACATCAGCACAATTTTGGAAACAAAATATTTTTTTGTTAGAAAGTTATAAGGGTTAAAATTTGACCAGCGATTTCTCATTTTTACAACAAAATTTACAAAACCATTTTTTTAGGGACCACCTCACATTTGAAGTCACTTTGAAGGGTCTATATGGCAGAAAATACCCAAAAGTGACACCATTATAAAAACTGCACCCCTCAAGCTACTCAAAACTACATTCAAGAAGATTATTAACCCTTTAGGTGTTTCACAGGAACTCGAGCAACGTGGAAAGAAAAAATGGACATTTTAATTTTTCCAACAGAAATTTTCTTTTAGCATCAATTTTTTTATTTTCACATGGGCAACAGGATAAAATGGATCCTAAAATTTGTTGGGCAATTTCTCCTGAGTACACCGATACCTCATATGTGGTCATAAACCACTGTTTGGGCGTACGGCAGGGTCCAGAAGGGAAAGAGCACTATTTGACTTTTTGAATGGATAATTAGCTCCAATCGTTATCGGACACCATGTCGCGTTTGGAGAGCCCCTGTGTACCTAAACAGTGGAGCTCCCCCACAAGTGACCCCATTTTGGAAACTAGACCCCCTTATGGAACTTATCTACATGTGTAGTGAGCACTTTGAACCCCCAAGTGCTTCACAAAAGTTTATAACACAGAGCAGTGAAAATAAAACATAATTTTTTACCTCAAAAATGATTTTTTAGCACACTATTTTTAATTTTCACAAGGCTAACAGGAAAAATTGGACCACAAAAGTTGTTTTCCAGTTTGTCCTGAGTACGCTGGTACCTCATATGTGGGGGGCAACCACTGTTTGGGCACACGGCAGGGCTCAGAAGGGAAGGAGCGCCATTTGACTTTTTGAAATGCAAATTACTTCTAATCGTTATCGGACACCATGTCATGTTTGTAGAGCCCCTATGTACCTAAACATTGGAGCTCCCCCACAAGTGACCCCATTTTGGCAACTAGACCCCCTAAGGAACTTATCTAGATGCATAGTGAGCACTTTGAACCCCCAAGTGCTTCACAAAAGTTTATAACGCAGAGCCGTGAAAATAAAAAAAAAATTTTTTTCCTCAAAAAATTATTTTTTAGTGCGCAATTTTTTTATTTTCACATCGGTAGCAGGATAAATTGGACCCCAAAAGTTGTTGTCCAGTTTGTCCTGAGTACGCTGGTACCTCATATGTGGGTGGGGACCACAGTTTGGGTACATGTCGGGGCTCGGAAGGGAAGTAGTGACATTATGAAATGCTGACTTTGATGGAATGGTCTGCGGGCATCATGCTACATTTGCAGAGCCCCTGATGTACCTAAACTGTGGAACCCCCCACAAGTGACCCCATTTTGGAAACTAGACCCCCTCAAGGAACTTATCTAGATGTGTGGTGAGCACCTTGAACCCCCAAGCGCTTCACAGAAGCTTATAACGCAGAGCCATAAAATAAAAAATAATTTTTTTTCCTCAAAAAAAAAATCATTTTTAGCCTGCAATTTTTTTTTTCACAAGGGTACCAGGATAAATAGGACGCCAAAAGTTGTTGTCCAGTTTGTCTTGAGTATGCTGGTACCCCATATATGGGCGGGAACCATTGCTTAGGCACACGTAAGGGCTCGGAATGGAAGTAGTGACGTTTTGAAATGCAGACTTTGATGGAATGGTCTGCAGTCATCGTTACGTTTGCAGAGCCCCTGATGTGCCTAAACAATAGAAACCCCCCACAAGTGACCCGATTTTGGAAACTAGATGCCTGGTGAGCACTTTGAACCCCCAAGTGCTTCACAGAAGTTTATAACGCAGAGACGTGAAAATAAAAAAAAAAAAAATTTTTTCCACAAAAATATTTTAGCCCAAGGGTACCAGGAGAAATTAGACCCCCAAAGTTGTTGTGCAATTTTTCCTGAGTACGCTGATACCCCATATGTTGGGGTAAATCACTGTTTGGGCACATGTCGGGGCTTGGAAGGGGAGGGAGCACCGTTTGACTTTTTGAACGCAAAATTGGCTGGAATCAATGGTTGCACCATGTCGCGTTTTGAAGACCCCCGTGATGTGCCTAAACAGTGGAAACCCCTCAATTCTAACTTCATCCCTAACCATAACCCTAACCCCAACACACCCCTAGTTCCAACCCTAACCCTAATGGAAAAATAAAAATAATTTCTTTATTTTATTAGTTGATCCTGCCTATGGGGGTGATTAATCAGGGGGTTTATTTACTTTTGATTCTATTTTTATCACTGTGAGAGTTTATCACAGTGATCAAAGTGAATGAAAGGAAATTGCAGCAGGGGGGTGCACTGCGCATGCGCCCGCCATTTTCCAATATGGCGGCGCCCATGGTCCGGGACACCGGGAGCCATAGCGGCACTCGGTGAGTAACGGGGAGTGGGAGGGGGGGGCGATCGGAAGGCGGGGGGAGCGGAGGGAAGGCGGGAGGGGGCAGATGATGACAGCGGCGGCATTTTGCCGCTGTTATTCAGTGACGGGGGGGGCAGATCGCCCCTGTTAACCGGTGGGGGGGTCGAATCGGTGTCACCAGCCATGTCCGATATTACAATCCAGCCATGTCCGACGCTGTTGTAGCATTTCATCAATTTTCATTGATGAAATATTACGATCGCTCTGATTGGCTGTTTCACTTTTAACAGCCAATCAGAGTGATCGTAGCTACGTGGGGGCGAAGCCACGCCCCCCCGTGGTGAAGTACAAAGCCCCCTGTATCTGCGGGTCGGGTGACCTTCCGTGACCTAGGTCACCCGACCCGCAGGGGGGCTTTGAAGTCATGACACAGGGTATGCGTCATTGGTCGGAATGGCACCAACTTTCATGACGCATACGCTGTCACTTGTCGTGTTGAAGGGGTTAATTACTGTTCAGGTTATTAATAGCTGGTATATTTATAACATGCTGCTCTCTACAACTTTGTGTAGAAGCAGCCTTAGGCCAGGATCAGAAAGTCAAATGAAAATTGGGCTTTAATGACGTGATCCGTGTGCTCGCCCACATCGGACTCCAATACTTGTTTTCTGCTGCAGACCATTGGTGTGGGTAGAATCCTATGTGCACTAGCACGTTTCCTTCCATGGTTTCTCCTGCAATCAGCAGTACTCTGATGACTGATCACAAATGTCCCCAGATGTTCTCTGTCAGCTGTAGCATTATGTCTGTTGGAGGCCTGCCTCCTATTCCTGTGTTGTGCTACCCCTCCCATCAATATGCATTGTTATCATTGGTGTATGAGGCAATGTGCTAGACGCAGAGGTGGCCCTAATCCAGACAGCGCCTGAAATCTCCATTTATATGCATGCTCTTGAACCAGCTACCATTTGGCTGAATTGTGACAGGTTCCTTTTACATGGACTAGTTCTCTTGATGATGCAGCATTAAAAGTGAAGCTTTTACCCTCCATCGTTTCAGCAGTAGCCAGATTGAAATTGGTTTGATGCATTTTTCTTTTCAGGGGAAAAGAAAGGGGAAATGCAAATGTATTTTTTTTTTTTTTCTTTTATTTCAAAGGCCTTGGATTGGTGTTTGCATACCACAATTTGTATTTAAAAGGCATTCATGTAGTGTTCTGGCTTTGACATGCAAATGGTGTTGAAAATTCAATTTGACTAACTTTGATGAGATTGCTGTGCTGGGTGTAATTTCTTCTGTGTTGTCAGTGTATTTCCAGAATAGTTATGTCAGACGCTTTATATCTCACGCACGACGTTCAGTCTGTTTATGGAAGGAGAAACGAAGTATGGCCCCACACAATTAGATTGCCTTAAGATTGAGGATTCTTGTGGGTGTAGTTATTACCCGAGTGGTTAGCTGCCAACTCCTCGGCCGAGATCTGTAATGATCAGGTATGGCGGGGCATATTTATACAGTGTTAGATTATGTATAAAATGCGTGCCATAAGTAGACCTCTGACATGTACACATGTCTCACAACTTTTATTAGAGCTGTAACTGCCTGTCACTCTGCCAATGTAATAGTTTATTGATCAAAGTGAATGGTTCGCTTTTGTCCTGCGTGACTTCGAAACGCATTGACTTTTAAAAATCGGTTTAAATCAAACCTTTCCATGGAACTTCTTGATGCCTTGGAATCTTCATCAGCAGCGCAGGTATAGACACAATTCACCTTGCTCAAGCTTCTCCCCGGTCTTCTGACCCATGTCCGGCTGCAGCTGTCTCATGCAGTTTTTATATTGCAATTTTGCAGCTCCATTAGTTGAGTGAACACTCTCCTGTTGCTTTTGCACTTTGCTGTCGGTTAAGACCCTATTTATGCTTGTTGTGCTTCCCAGTATCTACACTATTAGGAAAATGGCATGACAGAAAAAAAAGTGAGCGTGCATGTACTGCTTGTATACAGCTTATGCCTTATCCACGACTCTGGAACCCAGTAGTAGGACTGTAATGACAGAAGTACACAGCTGCACTTTTCTATAAATCTTGTGTATGGAATGTATTGTACGATCAGTGTGTGGTGCTTTCTCCTCAATATCAGCACCGTTTTGCTCCTCTTCGTAGTGAATCTTCAGTCTCGCTCTATATGCATGACAATGTAAGCCTATGGACTCTTGTTCTGACACTCCGTAGTGTAAAAGCCACTTCTGGGTCACAGTGTTGACATGGAGAGCCTGAAGAACGCTATATATTAACACACTGACACTGCAGTACATATACACAGATTTAGCAGAAAATGTTTGTGGTAGAGCTTCCTTAAATGGAATCTGTCGTCAGCTTTTTTTTTTTTCCACCTGAAAGCAACACAATGTAAAGACAGACCTTGATTCCTGTGTTGCCTGCTGTAGTTTTGATAATCTCCTTCTGATAAAGCTGTGATTTTATCACTAGTTCTAGGAGTAGTAAATCAGCTGCTATGCATTCCTCCATATTCTTGAGGGCTGTATAACCCCGCCCCACCACTGACTGGCAGCTTTCTGCCTATGCACAGTGTACACAGAAAGCTGCTAATCAGTGGTGTGGCTGGGGGTATACAGCACTCAGAGAAAACAAATGACAGCAAACGGCTCAGTAAGTGGGGTTTCTGCCCCTAAATCATACTCATCTGAAATGTAGCAACAGCCTGATAATTGCCATAATTAAAGGGAATCTTATCTACATGATATGTGGTAGAATGTCTTCTTTATATGATATTTTTAGTCCATTCCTACCATGCAAAGGCTTCTAACTTGTATTTGCATAGAGGTGAAAACCGTAAGGCAATGTTCTCATTTAGGTTTGTGATGTGTTTTTGGCTTCTGCACATGGTAAACATACCGAAGGGTTATATTAGCCAATGGATGTGATGTGAGCAGAGCCTAAGCTGTGTACAGTAGAGGAGCTGCTATTTACATTATTTATCTCCGATGTGACCTTACCGAACAGTCACATTGTTTCAGCAGTAGACTACCATATACCTCCACTGTAAGCAGCACATTACCTCTGCTGTGCTCTGTACTATTCTGATGGTTCATAATGGCTACTGGATCATTGTCCCTTTATCCTCATTCCTTCCTGGTCTGTAACACTTTAATAGAACTTATTGTCAGTTCTTTATACATTTATCAGATTGGCAGCTGTGGTATTTCTTTCTTCTATGTGTGCTGGGATGAGATGACAGCATGAAAGTGCTGCCCAAACTCTGTGCAGTCACTAGTAAAGTGATACCTATAGGTTGCCCATTTTTATATTTGGTATATCTGGAATTTCAGTATTGTTTAACTAGAGACCATTGACAAAAGGTTGTGTTGCATTCTTTTTAATTTATGTAAATTCCCATGTCTTTCAGAACGAAGACAGCCCCAGTCCAAAAAGACAAAGACTGTCAAATTCAGTCTTTGATTACCCAGCACCATCGCCTGCACCATCGCCGCCAATGCGACCATGGGAGATGTCATCAAATAGGCGGCCTCCTTCAGTCCGACCCAATCAGCACCATTTCTCAGGGGAAAGATGCAACACTCCTGCGAGAAACAGAAGAAGGTAATTGCAATTGAGGTGTCTAATGTAGATTTATCGGATATAGTGACATGAAGACATGCCATACGTACTCCATTCTGTGTAGAGATTGGTAAAAGTTTGTTGTAAATACATGGCTGTTCTCAAGTAATTGTTAGCGATAGTGATAATGTTGTATCTCTGCTTTTACTCGTAGCTATTGATGTTATTGTGCCGTGTAGGTAAATTGTATACATTATTTATGCACTGAATTACCTTTTTGCACACGTAACGTACTGTCTATGATTGACTCGATTACCCAATAGTCCATCAGATATTTTATTAGCATGGAGAATGGAAAACTCTTAGACCTTAAAGGGAGCTTGTCATCTGGTTCATGCTTCTGGAAGCACAGACAGCATGAATCTGATACTGACTATGCTGTTGTAACAGTGTATGTTTTACATGCTTTGAAAAGCCGGCCAGGGACTACTTGTCTCAGCTGGCTAGTCCAAGGCAAGGCCCAGGACTTTTCCCCTCAACATTCACCATGACATTGTGTACGCATAGGAAGTTGATTTTAATTTATAGAACTTGGACATTTTGTTTAACCCCTTAACGACCGCCGATACGCCGTTAGGTAAGGGTACTTATGCTGCAGCACCGCATTGTGACGGTATTGAGGAATAAGGGTATAGCAACCCCCCGGAGTCGGAATTTCTCCGGGGTCTCGGCTACCAGGGGTAGCCGAGACCCAAAAAAACATGATTCGGGTCTGTTTTTACTGACCCCGGTCTTGCGATCGCTGTTATTAACGGTATAACGGCTACATTTAATTTCTCTCTCCTCGGATGTGATCGCACATCAGAGGAGAGGGAAATGGGGTCCCCGATTTCTCCCCCCCAGTACCTCTGTTGTGCCTGCAACCCTCCATATTGTCCCCTGGGCCACCGGCGTCGTCTTCCGGGAGAAAATGGGCAGGTGCGCAGTGCGCCCGCTGAGATCCACCGGCTAGCACCCGGCAACGATGGGAAATTTTTCGTTTTGATCACTGTAATATGCCCTATCACAGTGACCAAATTAAATAAATAGTAAATCAAACCCCACCTTTATCACCCCCTTAGTTAGCTAAAAGAAAATAAATATTTCCATTAGGGTTAGAATTGGGGGTTTCCATGGTTTAGGTAAATCAGGAGATCCCCAAACGCAACATAGCACCACCATTGATTCCAGCCAGTTTTGCATTCAAAAAGTCAAATGGTTCTGCCTCTCTTCTGAGCCCTGCCATGCGCCCAAACAGTGGTTTTCTCCCACACATGGGGTATCGGCATAAAGTAATTTTTTGTGAAAAAATAAAATGTCCATTTTTTTCCTTCCACATTGCTTTTGTTCTCGTGAAGCACCTGAAGGGTTAATAAACTTTTTGAATGTGGTTTTGTGCACCTTGAAGGATGTAGTAATTTAGATTGTCACTTTTAGGTATTTTCTGTTATATTGACCCCCCCAAACTCACTTCAAATGTGAGGTAGTCCCTAAAAAAAAAAATGGTTTTGTAAATTTTGTTGGAAAAATAAGAAATCTCTGGTCAACTTTTAACCCTTATAATGTCCTAACAAAAAAAAGTTTCCAAAATTGTGCTGATGTAAAGTTGCTGTGGAGAATGTTATTTATTAACTATTTTGTCTGACACCACTTTCTGATTTTAAGTGTACAAAAATTAAATGTTTGAAAATTGCAAAATTTTTGCCAAATTTCCAATTTTTTTGTTCATAAATAAACACACGTTATCTCGAAGAAATTTTTACCACGAACAACGAAGCGTTCCAGAGCTGTAATCTCCTAAAGTGACAATGGTCAGATAGATATGAGCAAAGCACAGCCCTTCTCCTAGCGGGGATGTTAGCAATTTCCACGGTTCAGGTCTTTTAACATGGGTATAAACACTTTCCTGAAGGGCTTCCTCGCCAGACACTGAACACTGCTTTCTTTTGGAGTCAGCAAGTCAGCTACTTAAGCCCTAAACCATGGGACTACCCCAGCTCCCCACAATGGTGATGGCTCTGCAGATGGAAATAAGGTGGACATCCTCCCACCCACTCTATGGATGTCCACATATAAGCCAGCCCGTTATGCAACTTGGCTTAAAGACCCCGTCACACTAAGCGAGATCGCTAGCGATCTCTCTTAAGTGTCACCGATTTTGTGACGCAGCAGCAATATCGCTATGTGTGATACTCTCCTCCGACCGGCTCCCCCGCTGGCTATCTGATCACGCGAGAACGTCCTGGACCGTTTGTCGTTGGCCGCTTCCTGCTGGCGCAGACAAGCGACGCGTGGACGCGGGCGGGAGGATGTCTTCATCGCCGCGTCTGACAGGTAAGTAACGACCGCTGCTACGTCGCTGGTGAGATCTGCCTGTGTGGCAGCTCACTAGCGACCATTTAGTGATGCACCAGCAATCCTGACCGGGTCGTATCGTTGTCGGGATCGCTGGTGCATCGCTAAATGTGACGGTACCCTAACCCTCACAACACTAAAGGTCCCGTTACATTTAGCAAAGCACCAGCGATCCTAACTGGGTCGTACAGTTGTCGGGATCGCTGGTGCATCGCTAAATGGTCGCTAGTGAGCTGCCAAACAGGCAGATCTCACCAGCGATGCAGCAGCGGTCGATACTTACCTGTCACACGCAGAGAGGGTGACGTCTTCCGCCCGCGTCAATGGAGTCGCTCGTCGGTGCCAGCAGGAAGCCGACGAGAAATGGACCATCCCGTTCTCGCGCGACCAGCGATATCCAGCGGGGAGCCGGGTCGGAGGCAAGTGTCACATGTAGCGAGATTGCTACCGATATCGCTGTTGTGACTCAAAATCGGTGACGCTTTAGCGATATCGCTAGCGATCTCGCTATGTGTGAAGGGGACTTTAGTGTGTTGGTGGATAAACTATGGGTTTTAGATCAGATTCCAATAGGTGTAGTCAAACGTATCTCCCCTTTGACATTGTGTGTGTGTATGTATCTCTATCCCTATCCTTGTATGGTCAGACACGGACATTACACAGTACACAGCAGGGGGCACATTTATAAGATTATCTCAGCACAGGAACATTTTATTCAAACACATCCAATTGTGTAAGATTATTATTCCAAAAGCTATTGATTAAAATGAACTTTAGTTCGTGGGAAAATTCCTTTTAACCCCTTAGCGACAGAGCCAGTTTGCAGCTTAATGACCAGGCCAATTTTTACAATTCTGACCACTGTCCCTTTATGAGGTTATAACTCTGGAACGCTTTAATGGATCCTGCTGATTCTGAGATTGTTTTTTTCGTGACATATTGTACTTCATGTTAGTGGTAAAATTTCTTCGATAAGTCTTGTGTTTATTTATGAAAAAAACAGAAATATGGCAAAAAAATTTAAAATTTTGCAATTTTAAAACTTTAAATTTTTATGCCCTTAAATCAGAGAGATGTGTCACATAAATTTCTTAATAAATAACATTTCCCACATGTCTACTTTACATCAGCACAATTTTGGATGCAAAATTTTTTTTTGTTAGGAAGTTATAAGGGTTAAAAGTTGACCAGCGATTTCTCATTTTTACAACAAAATTTACAAAGCCATTTTTTTTAGGGACCACATCATATTTAAAGTCATTTTGAGGGGTGTACATGACAGAAAATACCCAAAAGTGGCACCATTCTAAAAACTAGACCCCTCAAGGTGCTCAAAACCACATTCAAGAAGTTTATTAACCCTTTAAGTGCTTCACAGGAACGAAAGCAATGTGGATGTAAAAAATTAACATTTAACTTTTTTTTGGAAAAAAATTACTTCAGAACCAATTTTTTTTTATTTTCAAAAGTGTTAAAAGAGAAAATCAAACCCAAAATTTGTTGTACAATTTCTCCTGAATACGCCGATACCCCATATGTGGGGGTAAACCCCTTTTTCAGCACACGGCAGAGCTCGCAAGGGATGGAGCACCGTTTGACTTTTTCAACGCAGAATTGGCTGGAATTAAGATCGGATGCCATGTTGCGTTCGGAGAGCCCTTAATGTGCCTAAACAGTGGAAAACTCCAACAAGTGACCCCATTTTGGAAACTAGACCCATTAAGGAACTTATCTAGATGTGTGGTGAGCACTTTGAACCTTCAAGTGCTTCACAGAAGTTTATAACGTAGAGCCGTGAAAATAAGAAATCCATTATTTTTTCCACAAAAATGATCTTTTCGCCCCCAAATTTTTATTTTTACAAGGGTAACAGGAGAAATCATACCCCCACAGTTATTATGCGATTTGTCCTGAGTAAGCTGATACCCCATATGTGGGGAGGAACCACTGTTTGGGTGCATGGGAGAGCTAACCCTAGCCCTAACCCTAACCCTAGCCCTAACCCTAACCCTAGCCCTAACCCTAGCCCTAACCCTAGCCCTAACCCTAGCCCTAACCCTAGCCCTAACCCTAGCCCTAACCCTAGCCCTAACCCTAGCCCTAACCCTAGCCCTAACCCTAGCCCTAACCCTAGCCCTAACCCTAGCCCTAACCCTAGCCCTAACCCTAGCCCTAACCCTAGCCCTAACCCTAGCCCTAACCCTAGCCCTAACCCTAGCCCTAACCCTAGCCCTAACCCTAGCCCTAGCCCTAGCCCTAGCCCTAACCCTAACCCTAGCCCTAACCCTAGCCCTAACCCTAGCCCTAACCCTAGCCCTAACCCTAGCCCTAACCCTAGCCCTAACCCTAGCCCTAACCCTAGCCCTAACCCTAGCCCTAACCCTAGCCCTAACCCTAGCCCTAACCCTAGCCCTAACCCTAGCCCTAACCCTAGCCCTAACCCTAGCCCTAACCCTAGCCCTAACCCTAGCCCTAACCCTAGCCCTAACCCTAGCCCTAACCCTAGCCCTAACCCTAGCCCTAACCCTAGCCCTAACCCTAGCCCTAGCCCTAGCCCTAACCCTAGCCCTAGCCCTAGCCCTAGCCCTAGCCCTAGCCCTAACCCTAGCCCTAGCCCTAGCCCTAGCCCTAGCCCTAGCCCTAACCCTAACCCTAGCCCTTATGGAAAACTGAAAAAAAATATTTTTTTTATTTCATTATGTGTGCCTATATAAGGGGGTGATAAACGGGGGGGTTATGTACTATTTTTATTATTTTGATCACTATGATCGTTTATCATAGTGATCAAAATAATGAATGGAATCTGCCAGCCGGAGCCAGCAGATTCCCGGCGGGCGCACTGCGCATGCGCCCGCCATTTTCAAGATGGCGGCGGGCGCGGGACCACCGGGAGGGGACGGTGGACAAGGGAGAGGTACCGGGAGGGGACCGGGGGGATCGGGGACCCTATTTCTCTATCCTCTGATGTGCGATCACATCAGAGGAAAGAGAAATTAAATGTAAAATCGCGGCTTTTTTTTTTTTTTGTGGTCGCCGTTATAGGGTTAATAACGGCGATCACAAAAGCGGGGGTCGGTAAAAACCGACCGATTCATGTTCTCTGGGGTCTCGGCTACCCCTGGCAGCCGAGACCCCGGAGAAAATCCGACACTGGGGGGCGCTATTCACTTAAATCACAGCGCCGTGAATTAACGGCGCTGTGGTTTAAGTACCCTTAACTACCGCCGTTAAAAGGCGTATCGGCGGTCGTTAAGGGGTTAAGTTAGAGTTGCGACCGGTATGGCTTCAGTCACGGCTCAATGAGCAGCGGCTGTAACCATGTCCGAATACTGACTTATAGCTTGCACAGCAGTGCATCAGTGCTGAGCCGGCTGTCAGTCCGTGTCGGGGCGTGGCTACAGCCTCCGCTTACTTTGTACCGAGTGGTGATTGAAGCCACGCCTCTGTGACTGAAAGTCTGAAGCTGCCTGGAGGAATAGAGTTAATTTCCTCTCTGTGGCCAGGACATCTGTGTGGTGCCTGCATGGCTTTAGAGGACAATTAACTTGAAGATTAACCCCATATTTGCAGGATAATAGTGTTTTTTGACATGACCAGTTCATTTTAGGCTGGCTGTACACTATACATTTCAGATGGCCATTTCTGAACACCCTTGCTATACATTTAAGCTCCAAATTGCTGATCAGTCTGTTAAAAGCTGTTGCCATGTCTAAAGTTCTATTGATGGGATACACATCTGTCATGTAGAATAAATGTTGGGAGCAGAAAGAGTCTAAACCTGCCTTTTTGACAATCCATATTCCCTAGTGTATGACCATCTTTAATTCTTGTACTTCCAGCAGGGTTTATGCACCACAGGTGGCGAAACATGATCCTTTTCCCTTTGACTAGGTAAACTTATGATCAAGTAGAACATTAATCTTGTCTACCTGCACAGAGCAGCAAGATAAGCAATTGTGTACTACTTGCTTCATTATGGGAAAGCTTGCACCTGTCCAGCATTTTAGGAGCTAATCGTGCAGAAGGGTTAACCTCCTGGAGATGGATGGTTATATAATCGGCATATTGAAATCCAACATGCCTAATTCTAATTTCCATGACATCTGCTGTCTGGGCATAGCGGAGTTGCTGATACCATCTAACTAGGACAGTCTGCCTTATCGTTAAACAGCCATTTATGCTTCTTTGCTAAAGGTAGAGCGAGCATGACCGAAATATGGGGAAATATTGTCTGCCGAAATATTACTTGTGTAGGTCACTTGTTACTTTATAGTTTTATGTTCATGTTACTATAATGTTAAACTATTGATATATTTGAATAGCCCTCCGGTCAGACGACAAAGAGGAAGAAGAGAGAGAATATCTCGTCACAATTCCATTAGCCAAGATGAAAATTATCACCTTTCCTATGGTCAACAACCGGCAGTAGAAGAACCTAGGGCTTTCCACCCACCGAATGTATCTCCACGTATGCTCCACCCAGCTGCACACCCACAACAGCAAAATGCTGTGATGGTTGACATTCATGAACAGGTATGAGAATTTAGAAGAAATCTGTCTCTAATAATGCTATTTTTCCAAAACATGCTGCTACTTTAGTCTAGAAACTGATTTGAAATCACTTTGAAGGATGAAAATGAGTCTTGCCAAAGGGCGGGCGGGTGGCGCTCGTCTCTGCTGATGATTGTGCTTTTTCTTGCTCATTACTTCTGCTCAGAGCCGATAAGGGAGTCACTTTTTGCTTTCCACAGTGTCAGAATCTACTACTCGGCTGACAGTACTTCGACACAAGGACAGAATCTATTGAGGAAATGTTAGAATTGACAACTGACACATGCTCAGTAGAGCAGGGACTAGCCCAGCCCCTGAAACAGTGTCACTGATGATGCATCGCTTCAGGGATCGGGCAGAGGCAGCAGCAGTGATCACAGCCTCTACCTCCTGATGACTGTTCCTTTGACTACCAGCATGCACTGGGATTCTCAAACTGTCGTCATAGGAAGTAGTTAACACCTTAACGACCTATGACGGATTTATCTGTCATTGGATGCCTCCCCTCATTGTCGGAGCCTGTACCTTTTCCAGCACATGACAGCTGATCTGAACAGCGATCGTCCCGCGGCTGTTAACTCGTCAAACGCAGACAGCGGCATTTAACATACATTTCCAGCAATCGTGCAGGAAATCCACCTCAGTGACCCCGTCACGTGATCGCGGGTCACTGATGGGTTGGCATGAAAACCAGAGGTCTCCTGGAGACCTCTATGGTGGTCACTGCCGGATTGCTATGAGCGCCACCCGGTGGTTGGCGCTCATAGCAAGTGAGGTATTCTGCTACATTCAGGTGATCTGATCATCGCCTGTATGTAGCCGAGCCGTTCGGGTTATGGCAGCTTCTAGTCTCCCATGGGGACTATTGAAGCATGCCAAAAGTGGGGGGAAAAAAGTTTTTAAAAATATAAAAGTTCAAATCACCCCCCTTTGCCCCATTCAAAATAAAACAATAAAAAAAAAAATCTAACATACACATATTTGGTATCACCGCATTCGGAATCGCCCGATTTATCAATAAAAAAAGGATAAACCTGATCGCTAAAGGGCGTAGCGAAGAAAGAGTCAAAACATCAAAATTAGGGTTTTTTTTGGTCTCTGCGACAATGCATTAAAATGCAATAACGGGTGATCAAAAGGTTGTATTTGCACCAATTTGGTGTAATTAAAAACGTCAGCTTGGCGCGCAAAAAAATAAGCCCTCGCCCGATCTGAGTTCACAAAAAATGTAGACGCTACAGGTATCGGAAAATGGCTTCTTTTTTGGAATTTTTTTTCACCACTTAGATAAAAGAGAACCTAGACATGTTTGCGGTCTATGAACTTGTAATGACCTGGACAATCATAATGGCAGGTTAGTTTTAGCATTTAGTGAACCTGGTAAAAAAGCAAAACAAAAAAATACTATGGGATTGCACTTTTTTTTGCAGTTTCACCGCACCGCAGTAAATGAATATTCTGAATATCCATTTCTCAAGTATCGGCACACGTGACCGCCGGTAGCAGTAGGAAGCCGATGGCTGACGCTGCGCGCTACTAAAGAGCAATGAATATTCAC
This sequence comes from Dendrobates tinctorius, assembly GCF_039654945.1. Taxonomy (NCBI): domain Eukaryota; kingdom Metazoa; phylum Chordata; class Amphibia; order Anura; family Dendrobatidae; genus Dendrobates; species Dendrobates tinctorius. The sequence continues at coordinate 9,717,397 of NW_027361827.1, read as the reverse complement.
TGCTTTCTGCGTTGAACAGTCTCGGTGAGTATTCCAGACGCTGTGCTCTGTTTGTGAGTAGCGTATGACGTCCCTGCCATTCGCTGCTTTACAAGCATTAAGGAGCTGCTGGCGACGGAACAGAACACTGCGAGGGAGTGGAGGAAGGTAAGTGTAATGTGTTGTCATTTTTTGTTGTTTTTTTATCTTTTCTGATGGGGCCATGTATACCAGGACCGGCATGGGGGCCAATCATACCAGAATAAAGATGGGACCGTGCATACCCGGACGGGGTTGGGGCCAATCATACCGGAATAAGAATGGGACCAATCATACTTTAGCAGTGAGCACAGGAGTTAGCTGGAGCCACAGTCTCCTGCCCCTGTGACCCACTGCTCTGCCGAAACCGCTCCCCAACACAGCCAGAGCCGGTAAATCTGGACTATAAGCCCCCCCAGTTTCCTCCACATTTTGGGAGGAAAAAAGTGTCTTATAGTCCGAAAAATACAGTAACTTTAGCCCTTTTAGATATCATTTAAAAATGGCACAATTACTTGGAATTTTAGGCAAAAAAAAAGTAATTTTAAAAATTAGGAAAAGGAAATTTGGCTAATGCAGACGTTTGGACATCCTGCATGGTTAGTGCCGAGTAACAACCCCTTTTGCTTGTATTCCAGCTTGTAAACACTTTTTGTAGCCAGACAAGAGTCTTTGAATTCTCTTTTTTTTTTTCCAGCATGCACTGCTATTTGAGGTCTAAATACAGATTTTCAATGAGTTGACTGTGAGAGCCATTGTAAAACCTTCAGCTTTTGCCTTTTGAGGTAGTCTATTGTGGATTTTGATGGATCTATTGTGGTTTTAAGGATCATTATTTGTAGAAGCCATCCTCTTTTCAACTTCAGGTTCTTTTCAGATGGTGTTTTCTTGGCTTCAAAAATTTGTTAAAATTTCATTGAATGCATACTTCCCTCTACATGTGAAATGTTCCCTGTGCCTTTTGTCTGCAACACAGCCCCAAAGCATGATTGGGGTGCCTTATGGTTGGTGAGACTTTCTTTTCCTGAAATTCTGTGCCCTTTTTTTCTCAACACATACCTTTTGATCATTGTGGCCATAGAGTTCTGTTTTAACCTCATCTATCCACAGGACTTGTTTCCAAAATGAATCAGACTTGTTTAGATGTTCTTTTTCATACTTCTGGCGCTGAATTTTATGGTGAGGAGGCAGGAGAGGTTTTGTTGTGATGACTCTTCCATGAATACCATATTTATGCAGGTGTCTCTGAACAGTAAAACAATGTACCACAACTCCAGAGTCTGCTAAATCTGTCTGAAGGTCTTTTGCAGTCAAGTGGGAGTTCTGATTAGCCGTCTAGCAATCCTACTCAGTGAAATTTTGTTTGGTCTTCCAGATCTTATCTTGACCTCCACTGTTCCTATTAAGTGCCTTTTCTTAATTACCATATTTTTCGGACTAGAAGACACACTTTTTTTCCTCCAAAAATATGGAGGAAAATGGGGGAAGCGTCTTATAGTACGATGTACTTGCTGTGGATGGGGAGGTGGGGAAGGGGCAGTGGGTCGCAGGAGTCGGCTGCTGCGGTTAGCACCTTTGCCCGCTGCTAAAGATAAATGAATATTCACTGCTCTCCACTCCCATGGGTGTGGAGAGCAGTGAGGATTCATTCTCATTAGTAGCAGGTTCACATAATCGCCCCGGCCTCTGCATGAAGCCAGAGGCTGAGGTTACTGTGCCTGCTACTAAAGATCAATGAAGATACACTGCTCCACACGCCCATAGTCCTGGCGTGGAGAGAATTGAGTGATCCGGCAGCTGTTGTTGGTTGGTAAGCAGCGCATGACGTTTACTGCCATGCACAGCTTACAAGAATAAATCAGCTGCTGGCATTAGAACAGGGCTCTGCAAGGGAGCAGAGGGAAGGTAAGTAGAATTTTTTTTTTTCTTCATCTTTTTCTGATGGTGGCCATGCCTGCCAGGATGGAGGATATTTGTACAGAATTGACAACATTTTTTGCTTCAAATTTTTTTTTTTCCTCCTCTAAAACCTACGTGTGTCTTATAGTCTGAAAAAAATATGGTACATTTCGAACTAAGGAAAGAGCCACTTGAAACTGCTTTTGTATCTTCTTATAGTAATCTCCCTCTTTGTGGGATTCCACCATTTTCATTTTCAGAGTTCTAGGCTGCTGCTTAGAAGAACCCATGGTTGCTGCTTTTCTTTAGCACAAAGTTAGAGGAGGCTGGGTTTTTATACAGCTAGGAAACCAGCCATAATCCTAACAGGCTAGCTAAGGTCTAAAACCTTGGTTAGTTATCTGAGCACACAAATCTCCAAGGGTGCTTAAACTTTTACATAGGCCCATTTTCCTTTTTGTAATTTGTAAAAATGACTTTTTTTTTTTTTTACCTAAAATGCAAAGGAAATGTGTTATCTTTAACTTTAGGCCTTTTAGAGATCATTTTATCTTCAACTTGCTTAACTGTTCAAAATAACAGTAATTTTGACCAGGGTTGTCCAAACTTTTACATGCCACTGTAGGATTAAAATAGGTTATTCATTTGGACCACCCCTTTAATTGGCAAAATCACCACCAATGAAAAAAATGTTGCGAAGGGTCACTAATGTCTTCCTAAAAGAGCAGACAGTGAATAGATATTAGGTTCACACTTCAAGGTTCTGGGATCCTGGCTTGCAGAGCAGGATCCCACAACCCACTGCGGCAGCTCTCACAGGGAAAACGATCTCTCATGTTAACCCAAGATTTCACACTTTGAACTAAACAAACTGTTACATTCTAGAACTGCTCTGCTAACTACAGATCTGTATCTAATCTCACCTTTATCTCTAAACTCCTGGAAAGGTCTATGGGTCCCGTTAAGGGCCTGTCACACTAAGTGATATCGCTAGCAATATCGCTATAACGTCACTGGTTTTTGTGACGTTATAGCGATATTGCTAGCGATATCGCTATGTCTGATACTTGCCTCCGACCGCTCCCCCGCTGGTTATCGCTGATCGCGTGAGAACGTCCAGGAATGTTTCTTGTAGTCAGCTTCCTGCTGGGGCTTCCTGCTGTGGGGAGACGAGGGACGCGTGGACGCGGGCGGGAGGACGTCAGGATCACCTCGTCTGACAGGTAAGTAGCGACCCCCGACCCCTGCGATGTCGCTGGTGAGATTTGCCTGTGTGGCAGCTCACTAGCGACCACTTAGCGATGCACCAGCGATCCTGACCGCGTCATATCGCTAGTCGGGATCGCTGGTGCATCGCTAAGTGTCACAGTACCTTTACACTAAACGATGCACCAGCGATCCTGACAACGATACGACCTTGTCAGGATCGCTGGTGCCTTGCTACATGATGACTGGTGAGCTGTCAAACAGGCAGATCTCACCAGCGATCAGGACCAGCGAGGACGCTGGTATCCATGGTAAATATCGAGTAACTAAGCGTGCGTGGCTTAGTTACCCGCTGTGTACCTTGGATACCTGTGTGCTTGCACTGGGAGCTGGTATCCAAGGTATACAGCGGGTAACTAAGTGACGCGCGTGCTTAGTTACCTGATATTTATTCGGTCGTCCATGACAGCACCACCTGAGAGAGGGGATCCGCCCTGTAGGAACAGGAAACCTACAGATACAAAAAGGGTGGCACCTCTCCCACGCATCAGTTGGTTTCCTGTTCCTAGAGGACAGGACTCTCTACAGATACGTCCGTCATGGAGTCGTCATTGAAATACCCAGGCCGGCTGACCGACCCAGGTAGCGAGGGGGTCTCCTACCTCGGTCAGTGCGGGGTCCCTGGAAGCGCCACGCGGGTAGGTCACCACGGCAGTGGACGGAGCAGGTGGAGCAGGGGTCCGGTGGATGCTCTCTCCAAAACGCCGGCACCTGGTATGTATGCCCCGGTCCAGCTGCGCTTCCCCAGGCCCGGTCCTCCCGGTCAGTGCTGGCCCCTGGCGGCGTGCTCGGGGGGGCTGGGGCATTCCGAGCAGGGGCGCTGCGCGGATCCTTCGCGCGCGCTCCCGCAGGGCTCTGGTGAGCGGCGGAAGTGACGCGGCGGAAGGGGAGGAGCGATAGCGCCGATACCAGAAGTCGGGTGCCGGCCGGCCTCCGGCGCGCGCCGCGGGTGCACGCCTGTCCGGGGGTCGCACGGCGACCCGGGTGAGCCGAGGGGGGCCGGAGCATGGGGGAGGGAGCGCGAAGGCCGGGTGGGTGGTGCTATGGCAGGATACCTGCTGACCGGACACCAGGAGGCCATATAAGGCAGATGGGGACGCCGCTGGGGTGCTTCTGAAGGCCCCAGCAATGGATACAACGGAAGCCCCCTTAGACCAGCAGGACGAGGCGCAGGAGCGCCCGCAAAAACAGGCCACGACAAAACCGCATGCGAGTGGCCAGCAGAAAAAACAGAGACGAACTAGCGACCAGAGCCGCGAAAGTTCCTCCAGGAAAGAACCCCCTGCTTCCCTCCGTGATCCGGTACCTGCTTCATCTGCATGGGTAAGAGATCTCCGTGAATGTACCCTGATGCAGTGTTCCCTTATGTTTTTTCGCAGGGGAAGAAGGCTACGGGAAAACAGAAGCACAGGGAATGTGCCCTCTGTAGTTCCCCCCTACCAGATGGCCACCCTAAAAAATTATGCCAACCATGCATTCGGCAAACGGTAGGGGTTAATAAAGACAGGGAGCCCAGGGGTAGATTGTCAGGCCCTTATACTCTCCCCCGTTTATGCAGGTAGCGGAAGAGACACCTGACTTCACTTCAAACCTGAGAGAGATGATCAGGGCAGAAATGAAAGTCTTACCTCAAAGAGAACCTTCTAGGAGAAGAGAGGCTAGTGGTTCAGGCTCGGAGACCTCAGTCGCCCCTGGGAAAGGTGACAACTCCTCGGACTCCTCAGCCTCCTCATCGTCTTCCTCGGATGAAGACTCTAGCCGGTTCTGCTTCCCCTTAGACCAGATGGACAGATTAGTGAAAGCAATACGGTCCACCATGGGGGTAGCAGACAAAAAACGGGAACTCTCTGCACAGGACATAATGTTCGGGGGTCTAGACCCCAAAAAACGCAGAGCTTTTCCATTAAACGATAAGGTTCAGAGCCTAATTGACAGAGAATGGAAGAGACCGGAAAAAAGGGGCTCTATGCCACCAGCCTTTAAGCGGAGATACCCCTTTGATAACCCGGTAGTAAACAAATGGGATAAAGCCCCGAAACTAGACGCAGCAGTAGCCAAAGCATCTAAAAAATCCGCCATACCATTTGACGATATGGCCTCCTTGAAAGATCCGCTAGACAAAAAAGCGGATTCCTTTCTTAAAGGGACATGGGAGATGTCAGCAGGCGCATTAAGACCAGCGGTAGCTGCCACCTGTACAGCCAGATCCATGATGGTCTGGCTAGATCAGCTAGATTCTGAGCTAAAAGACGGAGCTTCAAGAACATCTATTCGGAAAAGTTTGCCGATCATTCAGAATGCCGCGGCTTTTTTAGCCGATGCTTCTGCAGACTCTGCAAGAATGGCGGCTAAAGCCGCGGGGCTATCTAATGCAGCGCGAAGAGCGCTCTGGTTAAAATGCAGGCCAGGAGATATTCAAGCCCGGTCCCGTCTCTGCTCCATTCCTTGCGAGGGGGAGTACCTATTCGGGCCCGTCTTGGACGAATTGTTAGAGAAAGCTGGAGATGACAAAAAGAAATTTCCCAGTCTCCCGAACCCCTCTTACAGACGTCCCTTTACCAGGAAAGGTTTTTTCCGGAGAAGGCCGTCCAGAGATCAGGGCAGATGGGATGAGAAAAAAAGGAAAGGTACAGGATTCATGTTTGGAGGGGGGCGCCAGGAAGGTCCAGCTCGGGATACGAAAAAGCCGCCCCAATGACTAGTTGCCCCGGTAGGAGGGAGACTAGCTGCCTTCTACCCATCCTAGTCTCTGATCTCTAATAGCAGCTGAATATTGGGGATAATAGCCGTGGGACTACGACTAGAGTTTTCTAGGGTTCCCCTTGATCAATTTAAAATCACCCCACTCAGGTCGTCTGCTTCAGAACAAGCTGCCCTGGAGGCCGAGGTTCATGACCTGTGCGCCAAGAAAGTCCTGATAGAGGTTCCAGAGGGAGAATGGGGGAAGGGATTCTACTCCCCTCTGTTCCTGGTCCGCAAACCAGACAGCTCCTTTAGGACGATAATAAACCTTAAGGCCCTCAACAAGTTTTTGGTCATACGTCCTTTTAAAATGGAAACGATTAAATCTGCAATAAAATTGCTGTTCCAAAACTGCTTTATGGTGGTGTTGGATTTAAAAGACGCTTACTACCATATACCCATCCATGCAGGCCATCAGCGGTTTCTCAGAGTGGCGGTTCAGTTGGATGGGTCAATTCGACATTTCCAATATGCGGCCCTCCCCTTTGGAGTGGCTGTCGCTCCCCGAGTATTTACTAAAGTAATAGCGGAGGTCATAGCCCATCTACGTGAATCGAACATTCTGGTGATCCCCTACCTGGACGATTTTCTTATTGTAGGTAAAACGGCGAATCATTGTTTACAACAGCTACAAAAGGCAATGTCTGCCCTAGAACGGTTAGGATGGTTGCTGAACGTCAAAAAATCTCGGTTGCAACCAATGAAAGTCCAACAATTCTTGGGCCTAACCCTGGATTCTGAGAAACAGGAATGCCGTCTGCCTCTGGAGAAGCTTGTTCGCCTCCATTATCAGATCCTGAACGCCTCCAATAACCCCACTATGTCCCTCAGGAAAGCCATGTCCCTTCTAGGCTCTCTTTCGGCCTGTATCCCGGCAGTCCAGTGGGCCCAGTTTCATGCAAGGAAACTACAGAGCGAGGTCTTATTACATCAAAAAGTCCTTGGGGGTTACTTGGAGGGTCAGCTAACCTTGTCCCGTAACACTAGGGAGTCCCTAGAGTGGTGGTTAGACAAGGATAACTTGTCTAAAGGGGTGCCCTGGGAGTATAACGTAACCCGCATAGTCACCACGGATGCTAGTCCTTACGGTTGGGGAGCTCATATGGGTGAAATATTAGTCCAGGACCAATGGCAACATGATCAGTTAGGAATGTCATCTAACCTAAAAGAATTGACAGCAGTAGAACAGGCGGCTAAAAAGCTCCTTGTGTATCTACAGGGCCATCACGTGCGAGTGTTCTCCGACAATCAGGTCACCGTGGCATATATCAATCACCAAGGCGGGACCCGTTCCAGACCCCTGATGATTGTAGCAGAGCGGTTGTTCCATCTAGCAGAACAATACTTTCTATCTTTAACAGCGTTGCATATAAAAGGAAGAGACAACATCACGGCAGACTTTTTAAGCCGCAATCAGCTAAAGCAAGGGGAATGGTCCCTAAACACCTCCATATTCAATCTGATTGTTCAAAGGTGGGGATATCCAGAGGTAGACCTCTTCGCCACCAGAGACAACAGACAATTGAAACAATTCTGCTCCCTAAATCCCAGAGAGAATCCTCTGGCGGTAGATGCCTTCCTGATAAAGTGGGACTTCAGACTAGCCTATGCCTTTCCTCCCCTTTCTCTTCTACCCCTGGTGACGAGGAAAATCAGGAAAGACAGAGCGAGGGTTATAGTCATCGCTCCGTTTTGGCCCAGGAGAGCATGGTTCTCATTCCTCAGGACCATGTCAGTGTCCGATCCTTGGGTTCTGCCGGACATCCCGGATCTCCTGTCCCAGGGCCCAGTCTTCCATCCGCAGGTGGCTGGCCTACATCTGACGGCGTGGAGTTTGAACGGTCATTATTAGAAGAAAAGGGCTTCTCCGCAGACCTAATTAACACCCTACTTAAGAGTAGAAAAATCATTACCACAAAAATTTATGTCAGAATTTGGAAAAAATTCCTTCAAAACTCAGGAGTAGTCGCTGGGGATTCAGCGCCGATAATGCAGATATTAGAGTTCCTACAAAAAGGTCTGGACATGGGGCTCTGTACCAGTACCTTTAAAGTACAAGTGTCAGCCTTGGGGGCCCTGTTTAGCTGTAACATCGCTGGTAATTATTGGGTAAGCAGGTTCATTAAGGCGGCAGGTAGATCCAGGCCAATAATGAAGGATAGATTCATGCCGTGGGACTTGAACCTAGTCCTCACTGCTATGACGGAGACCCCATTCGAACCTATCTCGTCGGCTTCCCTAAAAAATCTGTCCCTCAAAGTAGCCTTCCTGGTAGCTCTAACATCAGCCCACAGAATAAGCGATATCCAGGCTTTATCTAGGTGTCCTCCTTATTTACAGTTCAAAGAGGATAGGGTAATACTTAGACCTGATCCAGCGTACTTGCCGAAGGTAGTTTCTAGTTTCCATAGGACACAGGAAATAGTTCTTCCATCCTTCCTCCCTAATCCAACTAACGAGAAGGAAAAGAAACTACACACCCTGGATGTCAGGAGAGGCCTCATAGAATATCTGACAGTCACCGATCCCTGGAAAAAAGATAATGCCCTATTTATCTATCATCAAGGCCCCAGAAAAGGTTGTAGGACATCAAAAAATACACTAGCCAGATGGATTAGAGAGGCGATTTCAATAGCATACACCTCAAAGGGCAGGTCGCCACCCGGGAAGCTGAGGGCGCATTCCACCAGGGCCATGGCGACCTCATGGGCCGAAAGATCAGAAGTCTCCATTGACCAGATATGTAAGGCGGCTACTTGGTCCTCTCCGAGCACTTTTTATAGTCATTATAGGCTAGATCTGGGTGCTTCCACAGACCTCTCTTTTGGTATAAGGGTGCTGCAGGCTGTAGTCCTCCCTAAAGCTGATGTTACTCTCTGTAAATCTCTCAGGTGGTGCTGTCATGGACGACCGAATAAAGTCTTAGTTACTCACCGGTTAACGGTATTTTTCGGAGTCTATGACAGCACCCGTATATTCCCTCCCTTAGTTTAATTGGGGTGTGCACGTCTATTTCTTGTATATGCTCACTGGTGTTAAAAGTTTATAAATTGTAAAGAATACTGTACATAAATCATGCATTAACCTTGGAAGTCCTCTTGTGCTCTGTAATCCAACTGATGCGTGGGAGAGGTGCCACCCTTTTTGTATCTGTAGGTTTCCTGTTCCTAAAGGGCGGATCCCCTCTCTCAGGTGGTGCTGTCATGGACTCCGAAAAATACCGTTAACCGGTGAGTAACTAAGACTTTACCTTGGATACCAGCTCCCAGCATCTGCTTACAGCTCTGGGAGCTCGCTGATCGTTGCTCTCCCGCCTGCCACACATAGTGATCTGCGCTGGCCAGCGGGAGACCAACGATCAAAAAATGGCCCAGGACATTCCTGCACTATCAGCGATACCCGGCGCGGGGGGTGGGGAGCGGTCGATGATGCATATCACACACAGAGATATTGCTGGCGAGATCGCTGATGCGTCACAAAATCGGCGATCTCACTAGCGATCTCGCTGTTTGTGACGGGGCCTAAAGGTACTGTCACACTTAGCGATGCACCAGCGATCCCGAACAGCGATATGACGCGGTCAGGATCGCTGGTGCATCGCTAAGTGGTCGCTAGTGAGCTGCCACACAGGCAGATCTCACCAGCGACATCGCAGGGGTCGGGGGTCGCTACTTACCTGTCAGACGAGGCGATCCTGCGTCCTCCCGCCCGCGTCCACGCTTCGCTCGTCTCCACAGCAGGAAGCTGACGACGAGAAACAGTCCAGGACGTTCTCGCGCGATCAGCGATAACCAGCGGGGGAGCCGGTCGGAGGTAAGTATCAGACACAGCGATATCGCTATAACGTCACAAGTTATAGTGAAATTGCTAGCGAGATCGCTTCGTGTGACAGGCCCTTTATGGTCATCTAAGCTATCTTTCAGATAACTCTCTGGCTTCAGCTCTTTACACTCTATTGAAATTACACTTATCAAAGTCTCTTGAACGATCTAGTAATAGCCAATTGTAAAGGTCACTACTCCCTTCTGATTCCCCTGGATCTCTCTGCAGTAGTTAATGCTGTGGACCACTAGCTCCTCTTAACTCTGCTCCTCTCTATAGGACTCAAGGATACTGCCCACTCTTGGTACTCCTCCTGCCTCTCTGATTGCTCCTTCAATGTATCTATCTTTTACTGGCTCTTCTTCCAGTTGAGTGAGGTTCCTTAGGGTTTGGTTCTAGATCCCCCTCCTCTTTTCACTATAGACCCTCCCTATTGGGCAAACAATCAGCTGATTTGGTTTTCAGTGCCATTTCAATGCTGATGACACCTATTTATATGAATAGTTAAAGAAAAGGTGCACTATTGTCAATAATATCAATAAACAGAGTGCAATACCTAGCCTGTATAACAATGAATCCAAGAAAAAAGAAGAGACTAGACTAATAATGGTATGCACCTCCATAGATTAAAATATGAAAAAAAACCTTTATTTCTTCTTGGACATAATAGACTTAAAAACATTTAAAATACAACACGCAACCCAATACCCAACACCCCAAGCCCCCAAAGAATAACCAGACTATGCAAGCCTTAAATAAAGCCCATACAATGTGTAAATAACAGCCCCCTAGCATATTATTGCAGGGATACATGTGTCATTATAATACAATTGCATAGCGTATATCACAATAAACATGAAAAATACAGGCTACAAATAATGCGAATGGCTAAAGGTAATTGCACACACAAATATCCCTGATAAACGTCAAATGGCAATGTCAAACATAAGTCACCTTATTGAAAAAAGCTCCTATAATAATTCACACATGCATGCCCCCCCCCCCCCCCCCAAAAAAAAAAAAAAAATTGCCAATATGCAAAACAAATTGCCAAGAGGCATAAAGCGAAGGAGTTAAGTAGCTGAAAAATATCAGGTATAGACTGCTTGAGAAAGGCAGAGAAATGTGCTGAAAAGTTGCTGCTAATGGATCAGTAAAGCCACGGTTGTTCCCTGTAATTTTTGGAATGCTGGCTGTTTTTTTTTTTTGTTTTGTTTTTTTTTTTTTGTTTTTTTTTTTTTCTCTCCCTGATTTTCTATTTTGGAGATTTGGACATCACCTTAAGGCCTCTTTCACACTTCAGTTTTGTGTGTGTGTGAGAATTTTTTCCGTCCGCCAGAAAGGATTTAAGGGTTAAATTACCGGCTGACTTCCTTTCTCCGGGCATGCGCACTGTAAAATGCAGATCCTACAACAAACAAAACGTTGCGGGTCCGTCCAGGCATGCCGGCGGACGCAAAACATTTGGCGGTTCCGCAAAAAACGCATCCAACGCATGGCCATCCGTCATGATCCGCCGGTAATGCAACTCAATGAGGAAAAAAACGGATCCGCCAAAAAAAAAATGGATCCGAGCAAAGAGTGTACTCTCTCATCACTAGTTGTTGCACAATGTATGGATTGACAAAATCATGTATATTTTACACTTTGTATTAACAATCCATGATTATTCAGAATTATAAGTACCTTGTATTTATACTCACCTGTGAGTGAGACTCACTGCTTGAGAAAGGCTCAGTGTGAGCCGAAGCATCGCCATGCTATGTGGGGCTGAATAAAATCTACTTTTTCACTTTTGAATATTGAAGTGCTGCCTTCCTCTTTGTTTTTGTCTGGATTGGACAAGTATTGGATGTATTGCTGAGGAGGCCTGGGCACCCGCCATATGGTATTGTGCTGTTCCATTTTTTTACTATAGATATAAATAAAATATATATTTATATTATAATCACTTATATTTGTTTTGTGTGTAAACATATTTGATTGTTGTATGTAATGATATTATGGTTTCAATGGAGAATGAAAAAGAAGAGGTTGAACAAGGAAATGACATGACAATTTTTTTTTTTTTTTTTTTTTTTAATGATCTTTATTTAGCATACAAATCCACATGAAAAACTGCATCAAATCTGTGCGGAATTTCAACTGTTTTTTTTTCTGCCAAGAGGAAGAATTCAAGCAGAAATTTCTGCAGGCAAATCCGCAGCGTGTGCACGTAGTCTTACTAAACTCTCCCCTCTCAAGTGTGAATACAGCAGCCAGAGTCCTATTTCTGTCCAACTACTATACTGATGCCTCTATCCTGTGCCAGTCGTTGCACTTGTTGCCCTTCTGCTACAGAGTCCAATATAAACGTATCAATCTCGCCCACAAAACTCTCCACAGTTCTGTTCTGCTCCATCCTACATCTCTCAATATGTCTACTCGCACCCATACTCTGTTCTGCTGATGATTTGACCAACATCCTCTGAGCCGAACCTCATACTGTCTCCAAACATTCTCTTGTTCTGCCCCAATTCTGTGGAATGCACTACCCCAATCTAGTCGTAGCTTTAATTGTGCACTAAAAACACATCTTTTTGACTGGCCTTGCGCCTCACCTCACTAAGGCTAATTTCACATTGGCGTTTTTTGCGCAGTGCATCGTGCGCAATAGAAACGCATCATGCGTTTGCATTTTTTATGCGCATTTGTTCTCTAGGGGTTAAAACCAGTGTCTACACATTTTTATGCCAAAAACGCAGGCACACGAAAACGCAGACGAACGCATGTCCATGCGCACACCTGCATTCCCATAGACGGTAATGCGTTATTTTGGTGCATTCCGTGCTCAAGCTTTTTTTTTTTTTTTACGCCTTTCGGCGGACCCAAAAATGCAACAGGATGCGTCTGGCGCACCTAGGCGCACACCTTGAATAACCGCATGCGTACGAAAACGCATACGAGCGCGTGCAAACGCAAGACCATGCGCACACCATGTTAAACATAGGTGCACATGATGCATGGACGCGCACAATGTGCTGCGCAAAAAAAACGCTAATGTGAAACCAGCCCAAATGTTCCTTGTTCTCCCTTCCTAACTTTCCCCAGAAACTGGTCCCAACGTTATTTCCCACACTCCATGCACTCAATAGTACTTTGTATCTGTACTTTGATACTGGTTGATGACAAGTCATGTAGCTTTATTTTAATACCCTTACTAATGATAATGATGGCTGAACCATACATGACAAGCACTTTTTTAACCTATTGTTTCCCACCTATATCCTCATAGATGGTAAACTTACGATCAGGACCCTCACTCCTCTTGTATTGTTGAGTAATGTTTTGCTTTATAAAGTCTTATATATCTTTTGCTGCAGAATGTGTTGGCATTATAGAAATAAAAATGATTATCCTTTACTGAGCAGTTGCCGAATGGTAGCCACATTTATAACGGTTACAGTTCAGTAACCTCTCAGCACTGGATGTAGCAGTTTAGTGTGAGATCTTGGAGATCCTGCAATTCCCCTATGAGAGGAGCTGCAGAGAGTTGTGGAAATCTAACAGAAGTTGGGTCCTTAAGGGTACGTGCACACGCTGTGGATTGATCCGCGCGGATTTTGCGAAATCCGCAGGTAAATCCGCAGGTCAAAAGACCTGCGGTTTTGCCCTGCAGTTTATCATCTCTACAATGGAGGAGATGGTAAACCGCAGCGGAATCCGCAGAAAGAATTGACATGTCAATTCTTTCTGCAGATTAGAAACCACAGCAAATCCGCGTGGAAAAATCCGCACAGTCTGCACTGTGGTTTCCATTTCCCATAGAATATATGGTACTGTACACCTCGGCAGAATCCGCATCGTGTGCACATACCCTTAGGAGGACATGAATCGCACTTGTCAGCATTTTCTTAATTGGTGACTTTACTAGTTAACATTCACCCCCCGGCTTGCCATTGTATTGTTAAATAAAAGGGGTGGTCACAGATTGGATTATGGGTACTCTTTAACTTCAGATCTTGAAATTTGATACCTGGTTCCCGCCTACCAAAAGCAGCACAAGTGGCTGTGTTAGACTAGTGTCTACCTGTATAGAGTGAATAGAAGGTTCAGAACTTACGAGGACAACTGAGAAGTGAGGATGCTAATTGTACAGGTAGCTTGTCTCCGTTTCCCTTTTTTAATGTATTTTCCTAACTTACTGTTTACACTTTTTTTTTTTTTTTTTTTTCCCGCCCCACCTCCAGATTCACCAGGGCACAGTTCCGGTTTCATACACTGTCACAACGGTTGCACCACATGGAATCCCTCTTTGTACAGGACAGCACATCCCTGCTTGCAGTGCACAACAGGTTCCAGGCTGTTCTGTCGTCTTCAGCGGACAGCACTTACCAGTCTGCAGCGTGCCTCCACCGGTAAGTGAAGCACTCCAACATTAATATGGGGTTTGGGTCTGCATAAACAGATTTAGCTAAGCCTTCGTTCTCCTTTAAATGTAACTTAATGACCAGTTCACATGTGACATATATGCAAGTCACATGTTGAGCACCAATGTATCTAGTGTACTTAGGAGCCGAGCCTACTCCATACACAGTGGGTTTCTAGGGTTAAAAAGCCAGTACTCACCTGTAAATGAAATCCCTTGATGCTGTGGTTAAGTGACCATGATAGCCACATGGCTAGAAAGTGGAGCACCCCATCCCTGTGGTTCAGTTGCAGGATGCCATCAGGTTGTCGGGCCCCCAGAGCGCCCACATTTTTCTCCTGATGCAGGTCTTTAAAAGAGATGTGTAATATATTAAAGTCCAGCAGTATTGTACTTCTAATCAAACCAGTTTCACATTCCCTAGGGTGACCTGAAATAAATGTAAAAAAAAATTGTTTAACAAGGTATGTGTAAATAAGGTATGTTATACTAATGCCAGTCTTTCTAGACCTTTGTAAAGATCAAAAGGTAGGTTTCCACTGGGCGAATATGCAGCTGACGTTCACTGCTGATTTGTAGGAGAGAAACCTCTGCATATAACAGTGATGGCTTTGTGAATGAGATTGTATGCAAATTGCAGCAAGTTAATTTATGCAATAGATATCAGCACAGAAGCAATGTAAAGGGGGAAAGGGCAGAAAGTCCATGCTTTTTAGCAACAAAATCTGAAGCTCTACTTATCACACTTGTCACATCAGATACATGGCACCTGGGACTGTACTGTTAAAGGGGTTGTCCATTACTAGGACAACCCCTCTTGATCTAAATGTTTGGCCTCAATTTAAAAAAAAACAAACTATACTCCCCTCCTGTGCTGGTGCTGTTCCAGCAGAGACAGTGATACCGGCGCTGATCGGGCGCCAAGCTATTTGTCGGTCCTTACTAAAAAAAAAAAATATATATATATATATTTATTTATTTTACGCACTTATATAGCGCTATTAATTCTACAGCGCTTTACAAACATTATTAGTACTGCCTCCATTGGGGCTCACAATCTAGAATCTCTATCAGTATGTCTTTGGGATGTGGGAGGAAACTGGAGAACCCAGAGGAAACCCACACAAACACGGGGAGAACATATAAACTCCTTGCAGATGTTGTCCTTGGTGAGATTTGAACCCAGGACTCCAGCGCTGCAAGGCTGCAGTGATAATCACTGAGCGGTCTTGAAAGGAAATGATTAATGGTTTTATAAATATTAAAAAAAAAAAAACAAAACTGAAAATTGTGACATGCATTTGTATTCAGTCCGCTGTAGTCTGATGCCCCTAATTTAAAATCCTGAGTGACCAGTTGTCTCCAAAAGTCACATAATTAGTAAATTGAGGTTACCTGTTTGTAATTTCTCAGTTTAAGTATAGCTGTTCTGTGCACATTATGGATCAATTATATTTCTTAATATATTTAAAAACCATATATCATTTTCTTTACTCGTCACAAATAGCACTACTTCGTGTTGGTATATCCCAAAATCCCAATAAAATACGTTTTTAAGTTTGTGGGTGTAACATGGAAGAGTTCACGAGGTATGAATACTTTTCCAAGGTGTGTATAGGTGTATGTGCACGCATACAGATCAGTGTACCTCTCGAGACTGCTGCAATTGACTACAAAAGTCCATGTAGCCCAGGCTTAACACTGCGCCCAATCTGCAGATCCTTTTTGTGTGGTACACGTCTGCTTGGTATCTATAAGGGGAATGCCCTCTCGGTACAAGCAAACACCCTAATGGGTAATATGTATTCATACCCCCTTGGACTTTTCCTTATAGAATAGAATTTTTTCCCCCTTCTACCCTAATCTATACATTTATCATGTATCCTCATCCTACCTGGTGCTCTGATGCCGAGACTGCGGTTCCAGTCCTTTTGCATCCAGGATGACTGCTGCAGTGGGGAGTCTGAACCCCGCCTTGCCTGCCTTTCAGGTCCCATAGTATAGGCATCACTCTGTCTTTTACCACTGTGGCAGCCATCTTGGATGCAGTAAGACCAGAATGCTGTCTTAATTGAGGAAGAAATTGGAGGCCACTAGGCTAGGTCGCTTTTAAATATACTGAAGTTTTGAAAAGGTAGCTATAGTTCTGAATGCCTAGCAATATAACATTCGCGACTTTTTGTGCAACTCATATTAAATAGTATTAACTAATATTTTTCTCTATTTACAGATGCTTCAGGCTTGCTCCGTTCAACATTTACCAGTTCCCTATGCTGCTTTCCCTCCCCTCATTTCCAGTGACCCATTCCTGTTACATCCACCGCACCTTTCTCCACATCACCATGCACATCTGCCCCCTCCTGGCCAATTTGTGCCCTTCCAGACACAACAGTCTCGATCGGTAAGCAAAATTCTAAAATCTACCGATGTCTCCATAACCTTTTATTACCTCTGCCAATGGCCCCAAAATTGTAGTGCACCTCAAGAACAGCCATAAATTCAGGGTTATGTAAAGGGGCTCAGAAAACTTCTAGTATGAACACTTAGTTTATGAAAAAAATATAATGTTCCTACCAACAATATCATGCTACCATTTTTATAAGCACAATTAGTAAAATCTAAAATGGTGTTGTGAGATCCAAGCCTGTCAACATTTTTCTAGCTTAATTTTAGATTGAATGCAAATACTTCTTGGTAAAATGAAGGCCTGTAAATCAGCGTCAGACTGGAACACCTTGGGCCCACCAGAGAAAATCATTCTTGGGGCCCACTATGTAGCTGCATAGAGTTAAATACCAGACCACCAATTATGCGGTAAATCACGCTAATATCCGGGTATAATATAAGGTTGTACATGTCTTAATTATGTAGCAGGAGTTGGGGTAGCCCCCTCATAGAATATAAAGCAGCCCCCTCACATAGTATAATGCAGCCATCTCATAGAATATAATGCAGCCATCTCATAGGGTATAATACTGCCCCCCTCATAGGGTATAATACTGCCCCCCTCATAGGGTATAATACTGCCCCCCTCATAGGGTATAATGCACCCCCTCATAGGGTATAATGCACCCCCTCATAGGGTATAATGCACCCCCTCATAGGGTATAATGCTATATAGATATACAGTGCCTACAAGTAGTATTCAACCCCCTGCAGATTTAGCAGGTTTACACATTCGGAATTAACTTGGCATTGTGACATTTGGACTGTAGATCAGCCTGGAAGTGTGAAATGCACTGCAGCAAAAAAGAATGTTATTTCTTTGTTTAATTTTTTTTTAAATTGTGAAAAGTTTATTCAGAGGGTCATTTATTATTCAACCCCTCAAACCACCAGAATTCTGTTTGGTTCCCCTAAAGTATTAAGAAGTATTTCAGGCACAAAGAACAATGAGCTTCACATGTTTGGATTAATTATCTCTTTTTCCAGCCTTTTCTGACTATTTAAGACCCTCCCCAAACTTGTGAACAGCACTCATACATGGTCAACATGGGAAAGACAAAGGAGCATTCCAAGGCCATCAGAGACAAGATCGTGGAGGGTCACAAGGCTGGCAAGGGGTACAAAACCCTTTCCAAGGAGTTGGGCCTACCTGTCTCCACTGTTGGGAGCATCATCCGGAAGTGGAAGGCTTATGGAACTACTGTTAGCCTTCTACGGCCTGGACCGCCTTTGAAAGTTTCCTCCCGTGCCGAGGCCAGGCTTGTCCGAAGAGTCAAGGCTAACCCAAGGACAACAAGGAAGGAGCTCCGGGAAGATCTCATGGCAGTGGGGACATTGGTTTCAGTCAATACCATAAGTAACGTACTCCACCGCAATGGTCTCCGTTCCAGACGAGCCCGTAAGGTACCTTTACTTTCAAAGCGTCATGTCAAGGCTCGTCTACAGTTTGCTCATGATCACTTGGAGGACTCTGAGACAGACTGGTTCAAGGTTCTCTGGTCTGATGAGACCAAGATCGAGATCTTTGGTGCCAACCACACACGTGATGTTTGGAGACTGGATGGCACTGCATACGACCCCAAGAATACCATCCCTACAGTCAAGCATGGTGGTGGCAGCATCATGCTGTGGGGCTGTTTCTCAGCCAAGGGGCCTGGCCATCTGGTCCGCATCCATGGGAAGATGGATAGCACGGCCTACCTGGAGATTTTGGCCAAGAACCTCCGCTCCTCCATCAAGGATCTTAAGATGGGTCATCATTTCATCTTCCAACAAGACAACGACCCAAAGCACACAGCCAAGAAAACCAAGGCCTGGTTCAAGAGGCAAAAAATCAAGGTGTTGGAGTGGCCTAGTCAGTCTCCTGACCTTAACCCAATTGAAAACTTGTGGAAGGAGCTCGAGATTAAAGTCCACATGAGACACCCAAAGAACCTAGATAACTTGGAGAAGATCTGCATGGAGGAGTGGGCCAAGATAACTCCAGAGACCTGTGCCGGCCTGATCAGGTCTTATAAAAGACGATTATTAGCTGTAATTGCAAACAAAGGTTATTCCACAAAATATTAAACCTAGGGGTTGAATAATAATTGACCCACACTTTTATGTTTAAAATTTATTAAAATTTAACTGAGCAACATAACTTTTTGGTTTGTAAGATTTATGCATCTGTTAATAAATCCTGCTCTTGTGTGAAGTTTGAAGGCTCTAACTTATTTGCATCTTATCAAACCTGCTAAATCTGCAGGGGGTTGAATACTACTTGTAGGCACTGTATACACTCACTGGCCACTTTATTAGGTACACCTGTCCAACTGTGTGTTAAGACTTAATTTCTAATCAGCCAATCACATGGCGGCAACTCAGTGCATTTAGGCATGTAGACATGGTCAAGACAATCTCCTGCAGTTCAAACTGAGCATCAGTATGGGGAAGAAAGGTGATTTGAGTGCCTTTGAACGTGGCATGATTGTTGGTGCCAGAAGGGCTGGTCTGAGTATTTCAGAAACTGCTGATCTACTGGGATTTTCACGCACAACCATCTCTAGGGTTTACAGAGAATGGTCCGAAAAAGAAAAAAAATCCAGTGAGCGGCAGTTCTGTGGCCGGAAATGCCTTGTTGATGCCAGAGGTCAGAGGAGAATGGGCAGACTGGTTCGAGCTGATAGAAAGGCAACAGTGACTCAAATTGCCCCCCGTTACAACCAAGGTAGGCAGAAGAGCATCTCTGAACGCACAGTGCGTCGAACTTTGAGGCAGATGGGCTACAGCAGCAGAAGACCACACTGGGTACCACTCCTCTCAGCTAAGAACAGGAAACTGAGGCTACAATTTGCACAAGCTCATCGAAATTGGCCAGTAGAAGATTGGAAAAACGTTGCCTGGTCTGATGAGTCTCGATTTCTGCTGCGACATTCGGATGGTAGGGTCAGAATTTGGCGTAAACAACATGAAAGCATGGATCCATCCTGCCTTGTATCAACGGTTCAGGCTGGTGGTGGTGGTGTCATGGTGTGGGGAATTTTTTCTTGGCACTCTTTGGGCCCCTTGGTACCAATTGAGCATCGTTGCAACGCCACAGCCTACCTGAGTATTGTTGCTGACCATGTCCATCCCTTTATGACCACAATGTACCCAACATCTGATGGCTACTTTCAGCAGGATAATGCGCCATGTCATAAAGCTCGAATCATCTCAGATTGGTTTCTTGAACATGACAATGAGTTCACTGTACTCAAATGGCCTCCTCAGTCACCAGATCTCAATCCAATAGAGCATCTTTGGGATGTGGTGGAACGGGAGATTCGCATCAGGGATGTGCAGCCGACAAATCTGCGCCAACTGTGTGATGCCATCATGTCAATATGGTCCAAAATCTCTGAGGAATGCTTCCAGCACCTTGTTGAATCTCTGCCACGAAGAATTGAGGCAGTTCTGAAGGCAAAAGGTGGTCCAACCCGTTACTAGCATGGTGTACCTAATAAAGTGGCCAGTGAGTGTAGATATAGAGTTAGATAGATATAGATAGAAAGATAGATGTAGAAATAGATAGATATAGAGATAGATAGTAGATAATGGATAGATAGAGAGATAGAGAGAGAGATAGAGAGAGAGATAGAGAGAGAGATAGAGAGAGAGAGAGATAGATATAGAGATATAGTGTTAGATAGAAAGATAGATATAGAGATAGGTAGATAGATATAGAGATAATAGATATAGAGATAGATAGATATAGATATAAAGATAGAGATAGAGAGAGCGGTAGATAGAGAGAGAGATAGATACAGAGATCGATAAATAGATAGAGAGATGGATATAGATATAGATAATAGATAGAGATAGATAAAGATAGATAATAAATATAGAGATAACAGATAGATATAGAGATAGAGTAAGATAGAAAGATATAGAGATAGGTAGATATAGATAATAGAGATAGCTAGATAGACATAATAGATAGATATAGATAGATAGAAAGATAGATATAGAGATAGATGTAGAGATAGAAAGATAGAGATAGAGAGATAGATATAGAGATAGATAGATATAGAGATAGAAAGATATAGATATACAGAGAGATAGATATAGAGATAAATAGATAGATATAGAGAGATATAGAGAGAAATAGATATAGAGATAATATATATATAGAGATAGATAGATATAGAGATATACAGAGAAAAGATATAGAGATAAATAGATAAAGATAGATATATAGATATAGAGATAGAAAGATAGATATACAGAGAGATAGATATAGAGATAGAGATATATAGATAGCTATAGAGATATAGAGATAGACATAGAGAGAAATAGAGATAGATATAGAGATAGATATATAGATATAGATATAAAGATAGATATAGAGATAGATATAGATATAGAGATAGATATAGATATAGAGAGCGATAGATAGCGAGAGATATAGATATAGAGATAGATAGATACAGAGAAAAGATATAGAGATAGATAACAGATAGATAAATAGATAGGTATAGAGATAGATAGATATATATTAGATAGCGATATATATAGATAAAGAGAGATAGATATAGATGGTAGCTAGATAGATAATAAATATAGAGATAATAGATATAGAGATAGATAGAGTAAGATAGATAGACATAGAGATAGATGTAGAGATAGAAAGATAGATATAGAGATAGATATAGAAATAGATAGATATAGATAATAGATAGAGATAGATATAGAGATAGATAGATATAGATAATAGATAGAAAGATAGATAGATATGAGAGATAGAGAGAGAGAAATAGAGATAGATAGAGAGAGCGAGAGAGATATATAAAAAAAAACAAAACACAATACTCACCTCTCCTCCTCGCTCCCACGCTGATCCCGGCTTCAGTGTCAGGAGCTGCCCCCTCTGCCAGACACACAGCGGGTGCGCGATGTAGTGACGTCATCGCGCACTGGCTGTGAGCCAGGAGCAGAGAGGACTGAGGGCGGCGCCGGCCCTGATGCAGAGCGGCTTACTGGGCTGGGGGCGGGGCCTCTGGGGGTGTGGAGACCTGAAATGATATTCACTGCTTCGCGGTGAATATTCATTTCTCTTTAGCAGCGGGGACAGGGGCTCCTGCCTCCTGACACCCGCTGCTGCTCCGCTGGCAGGGGCCCCCATAGCAGCTGCATGGTGTGCGACACACCACTGGCTGGGGGCCCCTGGAGCAGCGGGGGCCCTAGGCAACTGCTGGCCCTGTATGCCAGCAGGTGCCAGGGCCCACCAGATGCCAGGGCCCACCGGAGAATCCTCCGGTTCCCCGGTGGGCCAGTCCGACGCTGCTGTAAATGGTCGATAATTCCTGTCTGCCAAGCATCCATTATATATTGGATTATGTTCTGTTTGTCTGTGTTTGCTTAACTTTGTATTATTGCTTTTCTTTGGTGTTACAGCCTCTGCAGAGGATAGAAAATGAAGTGGAGCTGTTGGGTGAACATCTACCTGTAGGAGGATTTACATATCCTCCGCCTGCTCATGCACCCACATTACAACCCTCTACGCCCTTACAGTTCATAACCCATGATCCTTTGCACCAGGAGGTTTCCTTTGGAGTTGTAAGTAAATGTTTCTGATTGCCTTACTTTTACAAAGTTGTGTTATAACCTTAGTTAGACAGGCAGCCTCTGGTCTATAGTGAACATGCCAGAGATGCAGCACACCAACACACAGCAGGAAACCAGTTGATGTCCGAAGAGGTGACTATTAGGAATTTTTTTTTTTTTTTAAATTACATCCGACGTTTGTATCTAGGAGTTCATACATAAGTCGCGGACTTGCCTGTTCAGACTTCCAAGTGACAGCTGCAGTCCACAAGCATGCATATAGACCCGAGTAACCTCTGTAGACTAAAGCAATTGACTATAAAAGTCCAAGTAGTGCAGGTTTAACAATCCTCTCGTCACTTTTGTGTGGTACATGTCTTCTCGGTATCTATAAGATGAATTGCCTTCTAGGTACAACCAAACACCCTGGTGGGTAAAACGGACACTAACCTCTCAACGTCAGGCTCCTGGAGTCAGCGTCCACATTTGTGATCCTAGATGTGCAGTGATGCTTTCATAACCTTAATGCCTGTAAAAAGCTGCTGAGTGATCTGGGATTTTATTCCCAGTTAGGTTTCATAGCCGTTTATAAATCCTTTATTTTCTTTTCATGTTTTCAGCCATATCCTCCATTTATGCCTCGAAGACTAACTGGTCGTAGCAGATATCGATCACAACAGCCAATACCACCACCACCTTACCATCCAAGCCTTTTACCTTATGTTCTGTAAGTATTTCTGGTACCACAAGATGGAAAGCCACATGGCTTGTATAACCTTTTAAAAATCTGTTGTAGCTTAAAGGGATTGTCCACCTTTGGTGTCCATTTTTATTCTCCTATGTAAATGTATATGGTTTGGGCTAAAAAGAAAGCATATTTCTCTCACCCATGACAGCACCAAGGAGAGAGGGGGTCCGCTCATCAAGGACAGGAACCTACAGTTGGGTTCCTGTCCTTGATGGGTGACCCGCGGAACAAAGCAGCGGCAGCAGCTTACTGATCAGAAGAGGAGTCCAGGGCCGTCCCGTGCGAAGGCTGACAGCGGGGAGGCCCCTGTCGCGGCGGGGTCGGTACCTGAAGCCGCCACCGCTGTAGCCGAGGGGCTGTACAGGGTGAGCGGGCGGGAGAGGACCGAGCCGCTGCTCCGGATAGGAGAATGGGGCTGGGGGACGCCGGTTTACGCGCGGGCAGCGCCGTGGTACTAAGGTGTACCAAGATTGGTCTGCCCCGGAAATGAACCAACAACTTCCGGGTCCCCAAGGTTGGCGCATGCGCACTCCCTGGGGCTCAGCGGTGCAGGCTGGGAGGAGGAGGTGACGTCACACCCGGGAAGTTCAAAGGGGAGATGCCTGGAGCTGCTCCATGCTGGAAGCGTCCTGTGAGCATGGAGGACAGCGACCAGCACGAGGAGCAGCCAATGCAGCAGCCCAAGCAGCAGCACAGGCAACACCACCATCGCCGACAAAAGGAGAAGGATGGACGCGAGGGCCGGTCCAGCAGCCACTCCACGCAGCGCAGCAAGTCGACTGCGAGGAGCAAGTCACCTTCCTTGGATCAACCTGTGAGGGATCTGAATCCGCCTCCCGAACCGGTACCTGCAACCGCGCATACGGGGTAAGTGAGCTACGTGAATGTTCCCTATTGTAATACACTTCTTTCCCTTATTAGGGAAAGAAAAAACAAAGAACAGGGAATGCCCCACCTGTAAAAACCCGCTACCAGCTTCCTGGGATAAAAAACTCTGCGACTCCTGCATACAGGAGGTTCTCTGTGAGGAAACCCCGGATTACGCCTCAGATCTAAAAGCAGTAATCCGTTCGGAGTTTCAGAACGCCCTTTCATCCCTAAGACAGAAAGGGAGGGGGAAAAAGAGGGACACAGTAGTAGGCTCCCAGTCAGAGGCCTCAACGTCAGGGGAAGTTACCTCCCAAACTTCAGACACCGACTCGTCATCCTCGGATGAAGAGACAGAGGGTCGTCATTGTTTCCCCCTGGACGAGGTAGAGATGTTAGTAAAGGCAGTAAGATCTACCATGGGGGTGGCAGACCCTCGACCCGATAGATCAGTCCATCAGTCCAGGACATAATGTTCTGGGGACTGGGCCAGAAGAGACGGAGAGTATTTCCATTAAACGAGAACATACAGGGCCTGATAAAAAAAGAATGGGAGAGACCAGATAGGAAGTACTCCACGGTTCACTCTCTTAAAAGAAAATACCCATTTGATGAGGAAGCATCCACGTCCTGGGACAAAGCCCCCAAGCTAGACGTGGCGGTTGCCAAAGCTTCGAAGAAATTTGCACTCCCCTTTGAGGATATGGGTACTCTACAGCAGTGGTCCCCAACCTTTTTTGCACCAGGGACCGGTTTCAAGCAAGACCATTCTTCCATGGCCCGGCAGGGCGGGGATGGAGGTGTGGCAGGGGCGGGGCTTTGGTCATAAGGGGCGGGGCTGTGGACGCAGTTGTAGTGTAGCAGTGCATACTTATAATTAAATAACATTTATAATGTGACTCAACTCACCATAGGTTTTGAATGAGTGCTCCATCACCCCATTCTTGCCTGCTCCATCACTCCCTTCTCTCCATCACTCCCTTCTCTCCATCACTCCCTTCTCTCCATCATTGCCTTCTCCCCATCACTCCCTTCTCCCCATCACTCCCTTCTCCCCATCACTCCCTTCTCCCCATCACTCCCTTCTCCCCATCACTCCCTTCTCCCCATCATTGCCTTCACCCCATCACTGACGTCTCTCCATCACCCCAGGCATCATGGCCGTCTCTCCATCACCCCAGGCATCATGGCCTTCTCCCATCACCCCAGGCATCATGGCCTTCTCCCATCACCCCAGGCATCATGGCCTTCTCCCATCACCCCAGGCATCATGGCCTTCTCCCATCACCCCAGGCATCATGGCCTTCTCCCATCACCCCAGGCATCATGGCCTTCTCCCATCACCCCAGGCATCATGGCCTTCTCCCATCACCCCAGGCACATCATGGCCTTCTCTCCCCATCATGGTCTCCTCCAGGGCCAGGCTCCACCTACACACACACACACACACACACACACACACACACACACACACACACACACACACACACACACACACACACACACACTATACATACATGTACACACACAGACAGACATACATATACACACACACATTATATATACACACACAGACATACATACATACACACACACACACACACACACACACACACACATTATATATACACACACCACCTCTCACCTGTCCGCAGCATCGCCCGCGCTTCCTCGCTCTGACACAGCAGCGGCGCGCTCCTCTGTGTCAGTCAGAGACAGGAAGCGCGGGCGGCGGGCAGGAAGCTGGACGGGTCCTTGCAGCTCCGCTCCTGCTATTCCCTCTTGCAGGCAGCGGAGCTGCTTGATCGCTCCCTGCCCGCCGCTACACGTAGTTTAAGAATTGCTGCGCGCCGCCCCAGCCCCCGCTACGCCACTGACCGCCCCTGGCTCCCCTTGTGTCCGCGGACCGGCAAGGGCACTGCAGCGGCCCGGTGCTGGGCCGCGGACCGGCGGTTGGGGACCCCTGCTCTACAGGACCCGTTAGATAAAAAAAAAAAAAAAAGCTGACACCTTCCTCAAAGGCACTTGGGAGTCAGCAGGAGGAAACTTTAGGCCAGCAATAGCGGCAACTTGTACCTCCAGAGCCCTCATGGTATGGGCGGACCGGTTAGAGAGACAAATAAGGGAAGGTACACCCAGGGAGAAGATCCTGGAATCAATTCCAGTCATAAGAGGAGCGGTGGCTTTCTTAGCCGACTCATCAGCTGACTCAGTTAGGGCTGCCGCTTTGGAAGACAACCTATCAAACGCAGCCCGTAGAACGCTGTGGTTTAAATGCTGGCCAGGGGACTTACAGACTAAGATGAAGCTATGCGCCATCCCTTGTGAAGGGAAATTCCTATTTGGTGAAACATTGGATGACATCCTCCAAAAGGCAGGGGATAAAAATAAGGGATTCCCAAACGTGGGTCCTACAGGCTTTAAGAGGTCCTTTCGAAACAAAAAGTTTTTTCAGAGGAGACCCCCCAAGAGAGCAAAGATGAGACGACAGGAGACGGACAGGGGGTTCTTCTTCGGTAACCCGTCCCGAGATAAAAAAAAAAAAAAAAAAACCCCGAGTGACTGTCTGCCCAGGTTGGGAGGGAGACTAAGGCTTTTTCTGCCAGCCTGGAGAAGAATATCGAACAACCCCTGGTTATTAAATATGATAGGATCAGGGCTAAGGATTGACTTGCTCTCTCTCCCCCCTCAAAAATACGTGGTAACCCCACTAAGATCATCGATAACGGAACAAGAAGCCCTCGAAAAAGAGGTCTCAAGTCTATTGAACAAGAGTCCTCCAGGAGGTTCTCCCACCCCAGGAGAGAGGCAGAGGAGGATACTACTCGCCTCTTTCTAGTAACCAAACCGGACGGTACCTTCCGGACAATAATAAATCTAAAAAGACTGAACGACTACGTCAAAAACGAAAAATTCAAAATGGAGTCGATCAAGTCAACCATCAAAATTCTCTCCACACATTGCTTCATGATAGTATTAGACCTCAGCGATGCGTATTATCATGTCCCCATCCGCAAAGACTCCCTGAAATACCTCAGACTGGCGGTCTCCATAGGAGGCGAAGTAAGAGTTTCAATATAGGGCTCTGCCATTTGGAATTTCTGTAGCCCCGCGAGTTTAAACGAAGTCAGTGGCAGAGATGATGGCGCACCTGAGAGAACAAGATATTCTAATAGTCCCATATCTGGACGAATTTTTAATTGCGAGCAGCTCGGCCCAAAGATGCTGGGAACAGAGAGACAGAGTGATAGACACTTTACAAAACCTGGGCTGGCTTCTAAACCTAAAAAAATCAAGGCTGGAGCCCAAACAAGTTCAGGAGTTCCTAGGCCTGACACTGGACTCAAACACCCAGGAGTGTTGCCTCCCAGACCACAAAAAAGAAAAGAGTGTTCAGGAGGTAGCAAGAGCAATGCAGAACCCTTCCATGACATAAAGGAAAGCAATGTCCCTGTTAGGGTCCCTCTTCGCTTGTCTGCCAGCGGTTCAGTGGGCACAGATACATACGAGAGATCTCCAATGGGATGTAATGGCCAACCAGTTGGCATTAGGAGGTCACTTGGAGGGTCACGTCACACTAGACTCCAAAACTATTCATTCCCTAGCTTGGTGGAGGAACAGAGACAACCTATCCAAAGGGGTTCCCTGGGTGATAAAAATCACACACGTAATCACCACGGATGCCAGTCCCAAGGGATGGGGAGCACATATGAGCAACAGAGTGGCTCAGAGGGAATGGGGAGCTCAGGATCTAGAAGCCTCCTCAAACCAAAAAGAACTATTAGCAGTACACCATGCCCTAACACTTCCTGCCGGTACTACGGGCCATCATGTCCGGATATTTTCGGACAATCGGGTGACGGTGGCCTACATAAACCATCAGGGGGGAACCAAGTCCCGAACACTAATGAATACATACTCCAAAACTAATCACGTTAGCCGAGGAAAACCTACTATCCCTCTCTGCACTACACATACGAGGAGTAGAAAACCAGAGAGCAGACTTCCTGAGTCGCACCCAGCTACATCAAGGGGAGTGGGTTCTAAAACAGTCCATTTTTCTACAGATTGTAAAAATGTGGGGAACCCCGGACATGGATCTGTTTGCCGACTACAGAAACAGGAAAGTAAAAGCTTTCTGTTCCCTAAACTCCAGGGGAAACCCCCGGGCCCTGGATGCATTTATGCTTCCGTGGACACAGGGCCTAATGTATGCCTTTCCGCCGCCCATTCTCATCCCGGCGGTCATAAGGAAAGTCAGAGAAGGCGGAGCAAGAATGATACTAATAGCCCCGTTCTGGCCAAAAAGAACCTGGTTCTCCTGGCTGAGAATACTATCAATAACCGACCCATGGGTTCTACCAGATTTCCCTGACCTTCTATCCCAAGGCCTCATGCTACACCCTCGAGCAGTGAGCCTCCATTTAACAGCATGGAATTTGAAAGAACACTGCTAAGGGGGAGGGGGTTCTCCGAAAACCTGATCTCCACTCTACAAAAAAGTAGGAAGTCAATAACAACCAGGGCCTACGGGAGAACTTGGAGGAAATTTCTGTCCAGCTCTGGGGCAAGGGTTCAGGATGGAGTTCAGATTGAAATAATTCTGGAGTTTCTGCAAAAGGGACTAGAACAGGGGTTGGCGACCAGTACGTTGAAGGTACAGATAGCGGCTCTAGGTGGCCTTTATAACCAGGACGTGGCAGGCAACTCTTGGGTAGCATGGTTCATGAGAGCCGCAGCCAGGTCTAGACCAATAATCACCCAGAAATTACCATCATGGGATCTAAATCTAGTGTTATCAGCAATAACGGGGGCCCCATTTGAACCCATCCAGTCGATATCCCTAAAAATCCTATCATTAAAGACGGTACTTCTAGTAGCCCTAACATCTGCTCGCAGAGTGAGCGATATTCAGGCTTTGTCAGCAATACCCCCGTTCACTAAAATCCTAGATGATAGTCATATTAAAACCTGACCCGGCGTACCTACCCAAGATGGCGACGCATTTCCATAGATCCCAAGAGGTAGTCCTTCCTTCTGCCCAAACCCTAACAATAGGGGAGAGGAGAGATTCCACACCCTAGATGTGAAGAGGTGCCTAGTTCAGTACTTGGAGGCCACCAAGGGATGTAGGAAGGAAGGGTCTCTCTTTGTATGTTTCCAGGGACCTCGGAAGGGACTCAAGGTATCCAAAAATACCCTAGCAAGGTGGATTCGGGATGCGATTGCCCTGGCCTATTCATCCAGTGGGAATACCATCCCGGAAGGTTTAAAAGCTCACTCTACAAGGGCAATGGCGACCTCATGGGCAGAAAGATCAGAGATATCAATAGAGCAGATCTGTAAAGCGGCCACCTGGTCAACACCTTCTACCTTTTTCAGGCACTATCGCTTAGATCTGGCCTCTACGTCTGACCTGACCTTCGGGAGAAGGGTCCTTCAGGCGGTGGTCCCTCCCTAAGCTACCAATCTCTGAAATTCTCTCCGTGGTGCTGTCATGGGTGAGCGAGAATAGCTTAGTTACTCACCGATAACGGTGTTTCTCGGAACCCATGACAGCACCCGCTTATCCCCCCCCCTTCACGTGTGCGGTGAGCACGGTTGTGTAGAGTGTTTTTTGTTAAACACGGTGATTCTCCATAATATGCAATATTATAACGTTATGTATATACTTTTGTTAACTAACCGGGAGACCCTCTGATGCTCTGTAACCAACTGGGGGCGGAGGAGAGGTGCCGCCTTTTTATCTATAGGTTCCTGTCCTTGATGGGCGGACCCCCTCTCTCCCTGGTGCTGTCATGGGTTCCGAGAAACACCGTTATCGGTGAGTAACTAAGCTACCCTATATACTCGTGTATAAGCCGAGATTTTCAGCCCATTTTTTTGGGCTGAAAGTACCCCTCTCGGCTTATACACGAGTCATATACCGGGGGTCGGCCGGGGAAGGGGGAGCGGGGGTGTCAGATCATACTCGCCCTTCTCTTCAGCTCCCCTTCTTGTTACATGTTGTCTGCGCTGTTCTCTTCCTGCTTCAGCTGTCAAATGGCACCCGCTCATTAAATATGCGCATATTTAATGAGCGGGTACCACGTGACCGCTGAACCAGGAAGAGAGTAGCGCCTACAAACATGGAACAAGCAGGGGAGCTGCAGAGAGACCAGCGCCAGGACCCGGTGTGTATGAACGGGGGGTTGGGAGGCATATTCACCTGTCCCTGCGCTCTGCTGTCTTGCGTCCTCTGCAGTAACATTCAGGTCAGAGAGCGCAACGCTGATGAGCAGGGGGCAGCGACGGAGGTGAGTATACAGTTTTTTTTTTGTTTTTTTTTGTAAGGGAGTCAGGGGCAGCAGCAACATGATGGGGCCACTCACTGTGCAGCATAACTGGGGCCACTCACTGTGCAGCATAACTGGGGCCACTCACTGTGCAGCATAACTGCATAACGATGCGCTGAGCGCAACCAAATTGCAACAGGTTGCGTTTGGCGCTGGTCGGCGCACCGTCAAAAGGACGCAGGCGCCGCCAAACGCATACTGCGCGCGGCCTGCGTCCTCAGTGATAAAGATAGGGGACGCATGACACATGCAGCGTCATGCGCCCGGAGGCGGAGCTACCGGTGGAGGCGCGGTAGGGGGCGGGGCTTAGCGGCGGGCGTGCGCAGGCCAACGCTGCGGCCTTTAACGCAATTGTGAAACCGGCCTTAGACGTGCAGGTAATCCATCTTTTAGCTATAATGTGTAAGATGATTTTGTGGAGTAATTTTCATAAAATCTGAAGGAAACTGATGGTGGGGAACTACACTTTATTTAATTCTCTGCAGTTTTTTGTAATGATAGTATTAGATACACCCTTTGGATATAAAGTAACTGAATATTTTTTTTTTCTGTCTATTTTAGATCAATGCTTCCAGTGCCTCCTACTGTGGGACCAGCCTTTAGCTTCGAGTTGGATGTGGAAGATGGAGAGGTGGAAAACTATGAGGTTGGTGTATGTATTCAAACATATTTTATTTTTGCTATTTAAAAAAATTAAAACAAACACTGCTTTCAGAAACTATTAACTAATTGATAACTATCCTTGCCTGTATCATATCCTAAACCTTAACATGTATTTAATAATTTATTCACTTTTAACCCTTCATTTTACTTGCTTATATAGCACCATTTAATTCCACAGAGCTTTACAGGCATTATTTCCACTGTCTCCATTGGAGCTCCCAATCATAGTCGTATGTTTTTTGGAGATGCATACGGACTCCTTGCAGATGTTGTTCTTGGTGGGATTTGAACCCAGGACAAGAGCGCTGCAAAGCTGTAGAGCTAACCACTGAGCCACAGTGTGCTCCCAAATAACTCGCCATTATGAGTTATTGACATAACGCCTTTTCTTTACAGGCGTTGCTAAATCTTGCTGAAAGACTTGGAGAAGCTAAACCACGAGGATTAACAAAAGCAGATATTGAACAGCTTCCGTCGTATAGATTTAACCCAAACAACCACCAATCGGAGCAGACCTTGTAAGTTTTAATTGCAAACTATAGCAATATCTTGCCTATGATCGATCCATGACCTATTATGTTCCATTAATTCAGACTTGTGTAAAGCTGCCAACAGCCGTGATATGTCTGTCTGGCAAAATGGCACTAAATGTCTTTGAGATGGAAACCACCACTCTTTCTTATGGAAGCGATTGCTGTGGGTCCAGCTTCTATAGCAGATCCCTGATTTTGCTTGGGAATCAGGTGCATGGCACTGTACACAATACATAAATATCCACTAGAACAAAAGCAGCGGTCCTAAGACCAGAGCATGGGGTCTTCCCTCTTGCATCCATATTCACAAATGCAATACAACATAATGCAGCATATGGTTATCCATATTTATTATGTTTGCTTATATAGCGTCATCATATTCCACAGCACTTTACAGACCATATCGGCACTGTCCCCATTGGGGTGCACAATATAAATTCCCTATCACTATGTCTTTGGCATGTGGGAGGACGCTGGAGACCCCGGAGGAAACCCACACAAACACAGGGGGGAACATACAAACTCCTTGCAGATATTGTCCTTGGTGGGATTTTAACCCAGGACCCCAGCGCTGCAAGGCTGCAGTGCTAGCCACTGTGCTTTGGATAATAAAATACTAAATATTCTTAAAACAACCCCTTTGATGCTTGCTATACCAATGATACATATTTTTTTTCTGTTCTTACATGAATGTTACCAGGGAGAGATTCTTTTGTTGATGTCTGTCTGGTGGTGTATGAAGTCATAGAACATGTTCTTTTTCTTATTCCAGGTGTGTAGTATGCATGTGTGATTTTGAGTCGAGGCAACTTCTAAGAGTCTTACCGTGCAACCATGAATTCCATGCCAAGTGTGTCGACAAGTGGCTTAAGGTGAGATTTTGTCCTAAAATACTCCTTACACTCTAGGTGAGTGAGTGTGTTCAATGTTGTTCCCATGCTTTTATATGTGTTGTATTTTCTTTCCAGTCTGTTTGTTACAGTATTTTTTTTATCACTACTTTTCTCTAGGCAAATCGTACCTGCCCTATATGTCGAGCTGATGCTTCAGAAGTTCACCGTGATTCAGAATGACCAGTCTGAGAGCACAAGTCCAGCTCGGGTGTGCCTAGTCGTGTGTATGTGTGTTCTTTAGTACACATGCACAACAACCATCCATTGAACTTAACCCGTCTGGCTTCCAGCCTCTTCTTTACACAAAAGGGTCGATGGACCTCTTTTTGCACTGTGTGATTTAATCAATTATAAAGCTTCTAATTAGTCTTCACAACTATGGGATTGTTATACTAACTGTGTGATTGGGACTCCAAAGATTATTATTTTTTATAGCTTATTTTGTGTGTGCACTAACATTCCCTGGTTTTCGTGTGATCATTCCGAGTGTTTTTGCTGCAAGATTACGTGGATGTGATCTTTTAGCATGTGCTTTTATATTTAAACCAGAAAAAAAAGCAAAAAAAAAAAAAAAGATACAGTGGTAGTTCCAAACAATTTAGCAATCTACCTATTATTATTATAGAGCCTTCAGATACTGTGAGAGCGGATGGATGGAATGTAAGACTGTGTGGTAGTGGCTATGTTGCTTTTGTATGTTTGCTTGTGTCAAGCACAAGAGCGTATGTATGGTTGAGAACATATATACCAGCATGTACTGAGAACGTATGTGTGTCGTATTACTTATGCTGCAATGTATAATCTTGTGTTATTTAAACAGTACTAGTACTGTACACTGGTTTATTTTCTTGTGTTTGCAGTTACACACTGAATGCAAAGGGTGTAGCAATCTATAGGCATTTCATACCCTTAGTTGTTTGTTTTTTTTTGTTTGTTTTTTTCCCCATGCGCCTTTCGTCCATACAACCTTATCACTTATACAGCTTACTGCGTTTTGCATATTTGTGCCACTGCAGGGATAAAAAGCGATGTATTTTTTAAATAGAATGCGGGATTGTATACATGAATTCAGCAACTACACAGTAAGCCGTTTATTTTTCACATTGTATAAAATCACATTTCTGTTCTAGTGATTGCATCGCTTGTGTACATAAAGCAACAAAAACGTAAAATTCAGCCACCCCAATAGATTAACTTGACTGATTCTACATCAATGTAAGGTTTCAGTGGTCTCTTAACATAAGTCACTTCTACAGCCTGTCAATGCTGTAAGGTCCAGAACTCCTGCTCTGCCTGGCTTCCAGGGACCATATTGGTTAAACTAAATGTGAGCCATTAATATCTGATTGGGGTGGTATGACACCCAGCACCACTGCCACTCAGCTGTTACCGGTGGCTGGAGGTTCTCGGATCGTTTCGGAACACAGCAGCACTGTCATTTTTATTGTGGTCACGGCAAATCCACCCCTTAGTCAAATGATAGCGATGGATCTGCAGTAGCCAGTCGCGGCCACCATAGAAATAACATGGCTGCTTTGTTCCGGCACCTTTGGAAAATTTCCAAACACTGCCAGTAATGGCTGATCGGCATGGGTGCCGCGTGTCACAACATCACCAATCGTATGTTGATGGTCCACCATACAGTAGACCTTACATAAAACATTGGTACCCAAATCCTTTAAGGCCAGTTTTAGATACATGTAATGCGGGTGTATTTTAGCATCCATATTACAATCATGAGTCTGGTGACCTAAATTAACATTTATGTTGCTGTCAGTTCAAGTTATTAGACCCGTGGTGTGGCCTACACGTCTTGCGTTGGTAAGATTATTCTAGAGTCCAATAGCACAATGAAAGAAAAAAGGATGGCACTCTGTTACCAAAAGTAGAAGTCTTTATTTCATGGCTAAAAATGCATGGGCTCGGGAGCAATGCAAAGAGTGTGGACGATGGCCCTTTTGCGCTCCTGCGCTTCAACAGGTCCTAATAGTTTAGGACCTGTTGAAGCGCAGGAGCACGAAACGTCCGTCGTCCGCACTCTTTGCATTGCTCCTGAGCCCATACATTTTTAGCCATGAAATAAAGACTTCTACTTTTGGTAACAGAGTGCCATCCTTTTTTCTTTCATTGTGCTATTGGATTTTGTTATTTCTTCAGGATTGACCACCCGTTCCTTGGGGTATATGGCGTTCATATAGTGTGTGAGAAGGGTCTCTTTAGATTTGTTTAAGAGACCATGGTGGTGCAGCGGTGCCGAATCGGTTTCTCTTCTTTGGACTTTATTCTAGAGTCCAATCAAAATAACTATATTTCTTTCTAAAGTACCGTAGTATGGATTTTCGGAGAAGTTTGTATCAAGTGGTCTTTTAAGAATCCGTTTTTTCTTTGTGTAATATGCTATGTACCGTACGTTCATACAGTATATTATAGCTAGGCCACCACCTCACTCTCTAGTTGATGATCCATTATTCTGTTTCTCATGTTCCTTATTGGTAGGTAAGATATACAAATATGTATCTCAACTGGTTGGGAACCAAAATCTGCAGCACCATGGGCCTCACCAGCTGATATACAGGGTGTTCCTAAAATCTGGACACAGGAATTCTCATTAATTATAATTTACATTAATTTAATTAGCTATAATAGAATTTTGCTAAGCACATCAACCGTTGATGGAAATCATAGTGAAGATGTTTAATATTCCAATTGAATAAAATAAATTTAATTTCTTGAAAATATGTATTTTTGCCTGTGTCCAGACCTTAAGGACACCTTGTATATTGAATGGTGCTGTAAGAAATGTTTGACTTCAGAGAATGATTGTTCACGATAAGTTTCCTCCAGTCTCATTGCCAGACACTAATGACACTGCATTGTTAACTCAATCTTTTTGTACATGGTCAACAAAGCTGATCGATGTTCTGGATTATGAAATTAATTTATGAAGTAACCAAAGGACACTTGTATGAGGCAGGCTCTTTTATTTTTTTTTTTTTGCAGTAACACAATCAATAAAATAGTAGCACTCTTACCAGGCAATCCTCCATCAGTGGGATTTCTGTGATTACTGCACGATGTAGAAGTCAGTTGTAAATCCATTTTACTGGCTCCTGCGCATAAAAAAAAAAACGCGTCCGTTAGTTTTTTCCTGTTGGGTTCTGTAGAAATCATGGCATGCTCCACTGGACGCTGGATAACTTACCGATTCTCCACTAGTAGTGGCCGTGGTGCTTGTCTAATGCCCATATTTATTTGCACAAGATAAGTGGGCAAAACAAAATATTTGGTAACCCTCCTGGAAATGTTTGTAGCATAAATACATTTTGTGGTGTAACTTTCTTTTTTTTCTTTTCTTTTTGCTACTTAAATGGTTACTTTTTCCTTTTGGTTGCAATAGCACAAGCAGCACAAATATCAATATTGCCGTATTTTGCTGCCAGGTCCAGCTTTAAGTTGTGTGTATGTGTGTGTGTGTGTCCCCTAACTAGAGATGCATGTCTGACCCTCCCACACGTCACAGTTCTGTTTCTCAAGACAGTGTTATTCCATGCTGCTTGTCTTTTATCCGAACTTCTGGTTCAGTGGACTAAAACAAAAGCACAATTTGCCTGTGGTTTTTTTTTACACAATGTTGCCTCCATTACCCAAAAGTAAAAATACCATTTAAAAAAAAACAAAAAAAAACCTGTAAACGCCACAACAATAATCAAACCAAATGGAGAAAAGTTGCTTTTACTATACTTCTAAATCAATCTTTGCTTAAACTAACCAGCCACTGGATGTCATGTCACATTTTTATTAACCTTATGTAATTGCAGAAGTTGTATTTCACACTCCTCTTATAGTGCGACGAGTACTTTTTATATACTGCAAATGTTTTTTTTTACCTGTATAGACTTACACTACTACACTCGATATTCACTTTATTAAAGCATGCAAGCATCGCACTTTTTCTAGCGTAGACTCTGAGATAAATGCAAAAAAAAAAGGAAAAAACAAAGTCTAGGGTACACATCTAATATGAAACATTCTGTTCACTCTCTGGCACAATGCAATTTACCGATTTTTTTTTTTTTTTTTTCCCCCTCTGCAACTTGTTCAAAGAGCAGGGTCACTATGTAGAGTTGTTATTTTGTTTGGTTTTTTTTTTGCACTCTGGAGGCTGGTACTTCTGGAAAGTTTTTGGAATTAACTTTTATATAATATAATATAATATAACTTTTTTTTTTTTTTTTTTGCATGGGTCTCTTGGCAGACATGTTGACTTGCTTCCTGTGGTTAATGTATTGAACAGACCTACATCTATAAAAAAGCACACATGCATGTGTTCTGAACCAGCTCGGACTGATTAGAGTTCCCTTTTTTTTTTTTTTTAAATTTTTAAATTTCTTTTAATTTTCACTAAAGACCAACATATCCAGGAGCCAGAGGATGTTTCTCAGCTGTTACTGCCATATGTTCTAGATCTGATGCCTCTAGCCCTAGCCTGCAGTAGTGCCTGACCTGCACATGAATTAATACATATGTTGGTTGTCATCTCTCACTCCCCCTTTTTTTTTTTTTTTTTTTTTTTTTTTTTTTTTTAACTGTTGGCTTCAGCATCTGGTATTTTGTTTTGCATTTGCCTTTCATTTTGCATGAAACCTTTGCTTTTTCACGTTTTATGTTTCTTGTCTAAGAGTGGTTATCAAGGCCTGTAGATGTTCAAGGTTTTGTTAATTCATTTTGTTTCCTCATGAAATATATATAATATATATTTAAACATGCTGTGCCACTGTTATAGTATTTTTATTCTCCTGTTCCCCATAAATGTTTTGAACTGAATAATCGTTAGGCCTTAAAGGAAAGGAGCCTTTTGCTTGTTCTCCCCTCTTGGTACATTTACAGTTACCTCATTTTGCTATTTATGTGTTTTTCAGATTTGCCAATGAAAGTTAAGGAATTTTATTGGATTCATATTTTTCTTTAAATCGTTCTCTATCATATCTTTTAACATGACATGTAGTTTTAAATGTATTATAAATGTAACCAAATCATTTGAAGGCTTGATAAATTTTTAACAAAATTTGTACATTTTTTTTTTTTAAGAGAGTTACTAGTAATGCTTTACTAAGTAGTGCAATGATTTTTCTTTTTGTTTTTTGTTTTTTATATTGATTTTTGCTTACCCCTTGTGTCCAATTTTGGAGTTGAGAGAGGGTTGTTCAGTAATAAATGTATGATGTACACTTATGACTGCTTCTGTTTGCTTTTATGTTTAATATTTGAAACTGACTAGTTATTGGTGGTTCTTTTGCTTTTTTTCTGTCCTTCAGAATATTGTCCACTACACTACATATTTTCATATTCTTTCTGAAAAAAATCTATGGTAAAAAGCAGTATGCTGCAGGTCCTCTAATCGGTGCCGACCAATTCAGGAGGTTGTGCTGACAGCAGGAAACACTATAGTGCTTCAAATCATGGTTTCAGGTGTACTAGATACAGAAACAACAATAATAATTCTATTGCTGAAAATAAAGTATGCATGAGCCTGTAAACAGGCGTTTAAGACGTCTGCTGACACATATTTAAAACAGTTTGATCGCAAAACCATTTAAAGTAATTGGCCAAAAAAGAAATGCTGCTCACCACTTTTATTGCTCTGCACCTGGGTGGGAATGGTGTCCTTTCACGGAGCTACACTGGTGCAGGTTGAGGCAAATGGGGGAAAAATAGAAATGCAGCAATGAAAAGGTAACTATAAAACTTTTAATAGTGATTAAAAAAAAAATTGTGACTGACATCACAGAAGTTAGGGCACAATGACTCGTTTTGGCATTCAAGTGGTGGTCATGACTAAGGCTTGAATGCTGAAATGTGAGTCCACCCTAACCTCGGTGATGTTATCAGTCACATTTCTCCTTCCCCATTAACGGCACCACGGAGAGAGGGGATCCGCCCCACAGGGTCAGGAAACCTACAGACAAAAAGGCGGTACCTCCCGCATCAGTTGGTTTCCTGTCCCCATAGGGAACCTATGGACTTACCAGTTGCCGGGGCCGACCAGTCCGGAGGACGACAGCTGGGGTTCCCTGTCCCGGCTGGGGTGGTGACCCGAGGCGCCACCGCTGGAAGGTCAGCGGGCCTCCAGGGTGTGTGGGGGGGTGAGGCGGCAGAAGTGTTGCCAAAGTCCGCCTCACCCAGGAACCTCAGGAGAGCAGCGCTCCAGGGTAGCGGCGTCGGCGGGCGCTGGAAGCCCGGTGAAGTGGGGCCGAGACAGCCGAGCGGGAGCCCGCGCTCACAGGACGGCAGATTGGAGCCTGCAGCCATCACAGTCAGCGGGTGCTGGAAGCCCGGTGGAGTAGGGCCGGGGCAGCGCGGCGAGCTGGGCAGAAAGCGGCGTGCAGGGGCCTGCGGCCGTCACCACCACTGCTATGCATCTCTGGGAAGGATCTGAGCGCAGGGGCGGAGCTTACTGACGTCAGTCCAGGACGCGCAATGCACCTCTGGGAACCCCAGGAGGCTGGGGAAAGAGGCAACGGCGGCGCATATCGAGGGGAAAAAAAGGTGCTCTTCCCCACACGGCAGGGACCGGGAGGGGGACACCGAGGGTATATATATAAAAAAAAAAAAAATGGGTTGCTGAAAAAATGAGCCTACAGAGGAGCAGTCACAGCCCGATATGCCCTCAGATACAGGATGCCAGCGGCAGTCGCCGGAAGAAGGATCCCAAGGACCAGACGCAGCAGCCGCTCGGAGTCCCCTCGCAGCAAGGAGCCCATTGGGGCGGTGACCCCAAAGGACAAGGGTTCGGCAGACCCGGTGATCCCTCCAGATCTGGTATCCTTCGGCTTGGTGGGT
The DNA here is from genome assembly GCF_039654945.1 of Dendrobates tinctorius. Taxonomy (NCBI): domain Eukaryota; kingdom Metazoa; phylum Chordata; class Amphibia; order Anura; family Dendrobatidae; genus Dendrobates; species Dendrobates tinctorius. Next base: position 9,678,353 of record NW_027361827.1, on the reverse strand, counting down.
AAGTGGACTACGTGAACGTACAGTCTGTAACTAGGGTCCCTCTTTTAGGGAAAGAAGTGCACACAAAGTTAACCATAAGATCTGCCCACTCTGTAAAGAAGAGCTTCACACAGGGTGGGGAGAAATGCTCTGCCAAGCGTGCATTGACCACACGATTTGTAAAGAATCCCCAAGGTTCGCCTCCGATCTGAGGGACCTAATCCAACACCAAGTAGAAAATGCCGTTAAAACCCTTCAGAGAGGAAGCAAAAAGCATAAGAAATCTAAGACCAGAAACCCCCGAGTCAGACCTCAGCGACAGGGAGAGCGAACCTTCATCATCCTCATCTAACTTGGGAAGTTCAGGGTCCGACTCCTCGTCCTCCGAAGAAGGGGGTCGCAGCAGTTTCCCCATTGAAGAAACCGATAACTTAATAAAAGCAATTAGAGCGACTATGGGGCTGGTGGACACCAGGCCCAAAAGAACTATCCATGACGCCATGTTCAGCGGGTTGGAACAAAAGAGAAGGTCGTTCCCTGTGAATGACAGGCACTAATGCAAAAGGAATGGAAAAGGCCAGAAAAAAAGGGCTTCCTGACTCCGAAAAGGAAGTATCCCTTTGACGACCCAAGCTACTCTCATTGGGAGAAAGCGCCAAAGGTTGATGTAGCTATAGCGAAAGCATAAAAAAAATTCGCCCTGCCGTTTGAAGACATGGGAACATTAAAGGACCCCATGGACAAAGAAGCGGAAACATTCCTAAAAGGTTCCTGGGAGGCAGCCGGAGGAGGTCTGAAACCCGCCATAGCCGCCACATGCACGTCTAGAGCCTTGATTGTGTGGCTAGATCAATTGGAGAGCCTTCTAAAAAGTAAGAGGCGTGATTTTAGACTCCATCCCATTGATGAGAGGAGCGGCAGCCTTTCTGGCAGGCGCATCCGCGGATTCAATCCGACTGGCAGCCAGGGCAGCTTCATTCTCAAATGCAGAAAGGAGAGCACTCTGGCTCAATTGCTGGACGGGGGACCTGCAGATGAAATCCAAACTCTGCTCCATTCCCTGTGAAGGCGAATTCCTGTTCGGCCCTACGTTGGACGACATCCTTGACAAAGCAGGAGATAAAAAGACATCCTTCTCCAACGAGTCTAATTTCCCCTTCAAACGTTTTCGGAGCAGGAAATTTATCCAGAGAAAGCCACCTAAAAACCCCCTGGATAAGTGGGAGGACAGGAGAGGGAAAGGGTACATGTTTCTTGTCCGCTGGTTTCCCGAACAACCCCAATGAGGGTGTCTCCAAGGTTGGAGGAAGATTAGGCCACTTCTTCCCAGCCTGGGAAAAAATATCAAACAGTTCCTGGATCCTAAACATGATAAAAACAGGCCTCAGATTACCCTTTCACACTTCACCCAAACCCTTTTTTGTAGTGACCCCGCAAAGACAGCGGAAGAGCAGGAAGCAGTCCAACAAGAAATTCAGAACCTGGTGGAGAAATAGGTACTACAAGAAGTCCCCCGCCAGGAAAAAGAAGACTTCTATTCCCCTATCTTCCTGAGGAGGAAGCCAAATGGGATATTCAGGACGATAATAAACCTGAAAAGACTAAACAAGTGTCTGATAATCCATCCGTTCAAGATGGAAACAAAATACGCAGTAAAAATGCTGTCTCCCGCCTGCTTCATGACAGTGCTCGACTTAAGACTCGTACTATCACGTCCCCATACACACGGACTATCGCCAGTATCTCAGGATTGCAGTTACTATAAATGGAGAAATAAGGCACTACCAGTTAATAAATAATAATAAATTTTATTTTTATAGCGCCGACATATTCCGCAGCACTTTACATTTCAGAGGGGATTTGTACAGACAATAGACACTACAGCATAACAATAATCACATACAGTAGATTATAACAAATACCAAGAGGAATGAGGGCCCTGCTCGCAAGCTTACAGTCTGAGGAAAGAGGTAGACACGAAAGGTGGGTGGTAACAGTTGCTCTGATTGTATGGACCAGCCATAATGTTAAGTGTGTAACAGTACAGACACAGAGGGCTAATGGATGCATAAAGCATGTGGGAACATGATGCTGGGAACCTGGTTATGGTAAAACTTTTGGCTCTGCCACACAGGGATAGGTTAGGTTAATGTGTTGAGGCGATAGGCCAGTCTGAATAAATGCGTTTTCAGGACACGCTTAAAATTGTGGGGATTGGGGACTAATCGTATTGACCTGGGAAGTGCATTCCAAAGAATTGGCGCGGCACGTGTAAAGGAGATGGGAGTGGGAGGTTCTGACTATTGAGGATACTAACCTCAGGTCATCAGCAGAACGGAGGGCGCGGGTAGGGTGGTATACTGAAACAAGGGAGGAGATGTAGGGTGGTGCTGAGCCATGGAGGGCTTTGTGGGTGAGGGTAATAAGTTTATACTGAATTCGGGAGTGGATGGGTAGCCAGTGTAATGACTGGCACAAGGTAGAGGCATCGGTGTAACGATTGGTGAGGAATATGATCCTGACTGCAGCATTCAAGACAGATTGGAGAGGGGAGAGTTTGGTAAGAGGGAGACCGATTAGAAGAGTGTTACAATAGTCGAGACGAGAATGAATAAGAGAAACAGTAAGAGTTTTTGCAGAGTCAAAAGTAAGAAAAGGTCGAATTCTAGAAATGTTTTTGAGGTGCAGATGACAAGAGCGAGCCAGTGATCGAATGTGGGGGGCAAAGGAAAGCTCGGAATCAAGTATGACCCCAAGACAGCGGGCATGTTGCTGGGGAGTAATAGTGGAACCACACACAGAAATAGCAATGTCGGGTATAGGTACATTAGTAGCGGGAGGAAACACCAGGAGTTCAGTCTTTGACAGGTTCAGTTTCAGATATAGTGAGGACATATTAGACACAGCGTTTAGACAATCGCCAGTGTTTTCTAGAAAGGCTGGCGTGATGTCAGGAGAAGAAGCGTATAATTGGGTGTCATCAGCATAGAGATGGTACTGGAAACCAAATCTACTGATTGTTTGACCAATAGGGGCAGTGTACAAGGAGAAGAGGAGGGGGCCTAGAACCGATCCTTGAGGAACCCCAACAGTAAGGGGAAGGTGAGAGGAGGAGGAACCGGCAAAAGAAACAGTAAAGGAGCGGTCGGAGAGATAGGAGGAGAACCAGGAGAGAACGGTGTCCTTGAGGCCAATGGAATGGAGCATAGTGAGGAGGAGCTGATGATCCACAGTGTCGAATGCTGCAGAGAGATCCAAGAGAATTAGCATGGAGTAATGACCATTTGATTTAGCTGTTAGCAGATCATTAGAGACTTTAGTGAGGGCAGTTTCAGTGGAGTGTAAAGAGCGGAAACCGGATTGGAGAGGGTCGAGAACAGTTTTCTGAGAGATAGCGGATAAGACGGGAGTGGACCAGGCGTTCCAGGAGTTTAGAGATGAAGGGAAGATTAGAGACAGGTCTATAGTTAGCGGTACAGTTTTGGTCGAGGGATGGTTTTTTAAGTAGTGGATGTATGATGGCATGCTTAAATGAAAAGGGAAAAATACCAGAAGAGAGAGGTTAAATATTGTAGTTAGGTGAGGGGTGACAGCAGGGGAAAGGGACTGGAGGAGATGTGACGGAAATAGGTCACTGGTGCAAGTAGTTGGGCGAGAAGATGCAAGGAGCCTGCTTACTTCTTCTTCTGTGACTGGTTCAAAATCAGAGAGTGAGTTAGATGCAGTGGGGGAGGGAGGACAGTGCATGGTATGAGGGGATTTGGAGATAATTTCCTGTTGGATCTGGTCAAAACGCCCTGGTCAAAACGCCCTCCCATTCGGGCTGGCCATCGCTCCGAGAGTGTTCACAAAAATCATAGCGGAAGTCATGGCACATTTAAGGGAGCAGAATGTACTCATAGTTCCATACCTAAATGACTTTCTAGTGGTAGGCAACTCCCCTTCTCACTGCAGTGACCACACTAAGGAAAGCCATGTCCCTGCTCGGCTCAATGACAGCCTGCATCCTGGCTGTACGGTGGGCCCAAGCCCATACAAGGGATCTCCAGTGGGAGATACTAGCCACAGAGGTTTCCCTTCGCGGAAATTAAGAAGGGCGGTTAGACATTACACCCGAAACAGCTCACTCACTAGAGTGGTGGGAGGAACCATCCAACCTAGCCCGGGGAGTCCCTTGGGTACTGGCGATATCTCGAGTCCATACCACAGATGCAAGCCCCAGGGGGTGGGGGGCCCACTTGGACGATCAGGTAGCACAAGGTTTGGACGAGGGGTGTAGAAAGAGCCTCCTCAAATATGAAGGAGCTCTTAGCTGTAAAACTCCCTCTCCGGTACTTTCTGAACTCCCTCAAGTCCCATCACGTAAGGGTATTTTCGGACAACCGCACAGTAGTAGCCTACTTGAACCATCGGGGGGGACAAGATCCCACGCCCTAAGAAGTGACAAAATCAATTTTCCAGTGGGCAGAGGAAAATCTAGGCTCACTGTTTGCACTACACATAAAAGGAGCGGACAACGTGACAGCAGACTTCCTAAGTCGCACACAGTTGAAACAGGGGGAGTGGGAGTTAAACCAGGCAATTTTTACCCAGATCACGATGCTATGGGGAATACCCAGCATAGATCAATTTGCCAACAGCACAAACCGGAAGGTGGAAACCTTCTGCTCCATAGACCCCTCCGGGAACCTGATATGGAAAAAATTCCAGCATTATTGTTGTCTTAGAATAAGGACTGGTTTTTTGTCCGAAACGCGTCCAACTACACGTCCTGATGCGTCTCTTATCATGATGGAGAATCTTATGATATTTTTTAAAATTTTGGAATAAAGGAATAAAAAATTTTTTTTAATCTAATTACTGATCTGGATGCTGGAATTTTTTCCATATCACGCTTTGCTGCAGAGGGATCCTGTTTCCACATTCCGTGCACCGATCGGACTTATAGCTGTCTTCTTTGGGGTGAGCTGAAAAAAATTTTCTTTTTTTACCCTCCGGGAACCTGGTAGCCCTAGACGCCCCCCCCTTGCCTATGCGTTTCCTCCAATAGTCCTAATTCCATCAGTTCTGAGGAAGATTCGGGAGGACAGGGCAAGGGTAATATTAATAGCCCTGTTCTGGCCAAAAAGGACGTGGTTTTCATGGTTGAGGAGAATGTCCATCTCCGACCCTTGGGTCCTCCCGGATATTCCGAACTTGCTCTCGCAGGGCCCAGTACTACACCCCCAGGTGGAGAACCTACATATGACGGCCTGGAATTTGAAAGGGCGCTATTGACAAACGGGCTTCTCCAAAAATGTAGTGTCCACTCTCCTACGGAGTAGAAAACCAGTAACCACCAGACTGTATGGGAGGATCTGGAGGAAATTCCTCTCAGTATCAAATGCTAGCGCAGGGGGGGTGGTCCCCCTATCAAAGATCTTAGCGTTCCTACACAAGGGCTTAGAGCAAGGCTTAGCTACCAGTACACTGAAAGTTCAGGTGGCGGCCCGAGGGGCCCTTTACAACTATGACTTGTCAAGGAACAGGTGGGTGGCCAGGTTCATCAAAGCAGCTGGTAGATCCAGACCAATACCTTCCCTAAATACTCCCTGGGACCTAAACTTGGTACTCTCAGCCCTTTCCAAACCACCTTTTGAACCATTACAAGAGGCCCCTCTAAAACTGATATCACTCAAGACCTCCCTCTTGGTAGCCCTGACATCGGCCCGCAGAATAAGTGATATTCATGCCCTGTCAGCCGTTTACTCTGATCCTAGAGGATAGAGTGGTACTTGGGACAGACCCAGCCTACCTGCCGAAGGTAGCATCCCAATTCCACAGAACCCAGGAAATCTCCCTCCCATCCTTTTGCCCTAATCCCAAGAACAAGGGAGAAGAGACCTTGCATACATTAGATGTCAGGCGATGCCTAGTAGAATACTTAGCGGCAACCAGGGAGTGTAGGAAGGATAGGTCTCTTTTTGTCTGCTTCCAGGGGCCAAAGAAAGGGCGGAAGGCATCAAAGAGCACGTTGGCAAGGTGAATAAGGGACGCCATCACCTTGTCGTACTCGTCAGAAGGCGTGGACATCCCAGGCAGAATAACGGCCCATTCCACAAGAGCGGTGTCAACTTCCTGGGCAGAGAGAGCAGGCGTCTCCATTGAGCAGATATGTAGAGCCACTACTTGGTCCTCTCCAACTTTCTTTTAACACTATCGGCTTGACCTAGCCATCTCCTTAGATCTAACCTTTGGTAGAAGGGTGCTGGAGGCAGTGGTCCCCCCCCCCCTAATAGATGGTCTCTGCAATTCTCTCCGTGGTGCCTTCATGGGGGAAGGAGAAAATCGTAGTTACTTACCGATAACGGTATTTCTCCGATCCCATGACGGCACCCGTATATTCCCTCCCTACACGCGTGGGGTGCGCACTTATTTGTAGATAAAGTTTAGCCAAATAGTCACGTGGTGTCTCCTCTATGCAGTTTAGTGATTATAGAAATATTGTTTTGTCTTAAAGTTGTTCATGTTCTAGGCCAAAGTTCCGTTAAATGCTCTGTAAAACAACTGACGCGGGAGAGAGGTACTGCCTTTTTGTCTGTAGGTTTCCTGTCCCCGTGGGGCGGATCCCCTCTCTCCATGGTGCCGTCATGGGATCGGCGAAATACCGTTTTTTTTTAAATCACTGTGTAATAAAAGAGAAGTTTTATAGCTACCTTTTCATTGCTGTGACATTTCTATTTTTTGCATTCATAGTAATTGTAGCACATCTGTCTTTGCATATTGTTGCAACTAAGAGATAATAAATACAGAACAATGAAATTCTGCTTGTGTTCAATTTTATAACGGTTCTTCTCACCAGTCTAGGTTCCTCTGTCTGCACTGATATTCCAACTTCTATGGCTAAAGTCTTCCTCTGTCTCTACCCCCTTTGGGTGGGTATGTGCACACGTTGCGGATTTTGTGTTTGCGCAACGTTTTTGTGCGCGCGCAATTGCATCAAATCCGCATTGTAGAGTGCACACTAGTAATCAATGGAAAATCTTAAAACGCTGTGCACATGCATGTCAATTCTATGTGCGGAACTGCAGCATTTCAGCACCCATTGACTTGCATTGAGTCAGGCACATCAGCAGCAAAACCGCAGATGTAAAAAAGATCTGCGGTTTTGATGTGGGTGTGAAACGCTGTGGAGTGGGGGCGGGGTCTGTTTGTAGTGTGTGTTGGTGTCTGCGTGAGTCTGTGTGTGGGTCTGCGTGGCGGTGTATGGGGTCTGCGGGGCTGTGTGTGTGTGTAGGCAGGCATCGTCCGATGGGACTGCTAGTCCCATCCGGCTACAGTGACACCATTAGCCAATAAAGGGACAGTAGTAGTCCCATCATCCAGCTAATGTGTTGAATATTAAAAAAAACAAAACACATACAGTCCATACTTAGCATTATCAGCTAATCCCTCGCTCACCTGAAAAAAAAAAATTAAAATAAACACTATACTTCCTGTGTCTGACGTAATCTAGTAACGGTTGTCCCACGACGATCACCCGTGGAGAGCTGTCACATCAGCAGATGCGCCCACTCTCCAGGAGCCCCGGTGATACAATGCGGAGGATTATTTCCGACATTCTATCACTCCGCCGCTGGCAGGTCACATGAGTTCACCTGTCACTTTGTGGTACTACAGCATAAGAATTTTCTCACACTGTAGTGCCGTAAAGCGAGAGGCTTAACTCCGATGACAACCCTCCGGCAGTGTATCTCCGGTCAGTGTGTCATCGGAGGCCTATAGAGCGGTCACATCTGCTGATAGGGCTGCTCTATAGGGAAGATCGTTGTGGGACACTTGTTATTAAAGAGGGACTGTCGGATCAGGGAGTATACTGTTGGTTTTAATTTTTTTTTTTTGCAGGTGATCAATGCCTTCAAAGGGATATAGGTGTACAATAAAAAATTATGCTGTGTTTTATTTAATTAAAATACTTTATTTGCGTGTTTTTTTAACCCTTTATTACTATAAGATTAATAATGTAGCCGTGTCTTATTGATGCCTTTCCATTATTAACCGAGCTTAATGTTACCTTACAATAGCAAGGGTAACATTAACCCCTTATTACTCCATATGCCACCGCTACACGGCAGTGGGATGAGAGAGGCTAAGTGCCAGAACTGGCGCATTGTACAGATGCGCCATTTCTGTGGCGGTTGTCAGGGCTCTTATGATATATTGGGGTGTCAGCATATTTAATTCTGCTCAATATTAAGTGATACAATTAATATAATTATCAACAATAATAAAATATCAATTATTGAGTAGAATTAATTTCAGCCTATTGGTTTGGCCCTCCACAGCAGTCATGGTCTCTCATGTGGCCCCTTGGCGATATTAATTGCCCATCCCTGTTCTATGTCATTAATTCCCTCCTATTAACTGGCAATTGTAACAGATGCAAGCCTACTCGGTTGGGAAGCAGTCTGTAGGAAGCTGATAGTGCAGGGGCGATGGAAGAGTCATGGAGTCCTTCCCATCAACTTCCTGGACCTCTAGAGCAGTTAGTCTTGCCTGCTTACATTGGCAGTACCAGCTGACTGGTTTCCAGATCCAGTATGACAACACCGCTGTGGATTACATCAACCATCAAGGAGGGACTCAAAAGTCAACAAACAATGTCAGAGGTCAAAGATTCTTGACTGGGCAGAATGAATGAATCCTGGAAATCTCAGTAATACACTTTCCAAAAATAGACAACTAGGCTACAGACTTTCTAAGTAAGAAGGATTACTCATCTATCTTCTTTTCCAATATTTTTATTTTTTAACACGGGTATAGAGGGGATGGGGGGGAGGGAGTTGATGTAAGGGTAGGGCAGTAAACATAACAACAAACGTAAATTTGCAAAGCAGCAACAATTTGACCCAAGTAAAGCAAGGGACGCAGCCCTTGAAAAAATAGCATTGTAAACAACAAACTATGGTATACAGAATAGAAGCAAACAGTGCTATGATAGAACATGACTTTGACCTTAACATTATAAAGACCAATATAAGATAATACAGAGGCCAAGAATAATTAAATATAAAGGCTAATCAGGTAAGTGATGGAGGGAAAGATTGATCCCATTTGTGCCACTTTCTGTAGAATTGGCCGAAACTATTGTTGGACAGAGCGAACTTAAGTTCGAGGTCTCTGTGTTGTGTAATTAGTTTGACAATGAAGTCAACATCAGGTAAAGTATGACTTTTCCAGTGAAAGGCGTTAGCATTTTTGGCGACCATACAAATATGTATAACAATTCGTTGAAGAGAATTATCTAAAGCAGAGGTATTCAGAGAGAGCAGGCCCAATTGTGGTGTGAAGGTAAATGGTGAACCAGAGAGTTTGGTAATTATAGAGGAAATTCCTGACCAAAAGGTAACAGTAGGGCAGCTCCAGAAAATGTGTAATAGATCCCCCTTACAGCCGCATTTTCTCCAACAAAGTGGGGAGTTGGAGACATCTATGTGAGCTAGTCTAGATGGTGTATAGTACCATCTGGTGTATACCTTGAAGTGTGATTCCAGGAGAGGCATAGATATTGTAGACCGGTTGGATAATGAAAATGTTTCCTCCCATTCATCTGCAGAGGTAGTGAGGTTGAGAGATTTCTCCCAAGCGAGCATATGGGCGCTTTTTGTAAGAGACAAGTCTTTGTTGAAAAAATCATAAATAAATTTATGTCCCCAGAAGATTTGGTGATGCAGGTTAACCAAAATTTTTAGAGACACCTCTGTAAATTTAGGTTTATTACTTAAGAATAATTTGATATGTTCCCTTAGTAACAAATATTCATGGAAGAAAGAAGGCACTTTGAAGTTATTATTTATTAAACTGAAACTCAAGTAGTTGGGGCCATTGAAGATGTCACCTATTGTATTTATTTTGAAGTCAGCCCAGTGAGGGGGTGTAGTTTTTCCCAAGAATGTATAGACATGGGTTAAAGGTAGTCTATACAGCGTGGATATTTTTTGGCTATGGCCATCTAATCTAGAGATTTTACACCAGGCCAAGGAAATTGCCTGAAATATCGGGTGAGTGTGGTTATTTGTAGTCAGATTAGAAATGGCTTTGAAAACCAGAGATTTGAGATGATTACCTTTGTTGATGTCTACCTCCAGGTCATGCCATGCGGGAACACTCGTGTCTGATAACCAATGTATACTCTGTTTAATTAACAAAGTATAATAATGAGCGGAGATATTCGGAAGACTAAATCCACCATGAAGTTTCTTTTTGAATAATGTTCTGGTGTCAGTTCTTGGTTTTTTGTGGTTCCAAATAATATTGTTTATTCGCGACTGAATGGCCGTTAGGCATGCCGTGGTGATAGGAAGTGGTATGCATCTGAGAATATACAGAATTTTAGGTAATGTAAACAATTTCACCGCTAGGCTCCTCCCCCACCAGGTCAGGTCTCTATCTCTGAAGGTATTGCTGTCCTTCTGAATCGAGTCCGACAACTTTTTCATGTTTGAAATAAGTTTTGTTTAAATCTTTATTGATTATAATACCTAGATACGGTAGTTCCTTCCTGCACCAATTAAATGAAATAAAAGATTTTAGGCGAGTAGTTTCTTTGGGATTGACATGGATAGGTAGTATGTTGGATTTTGAGTTATTGGTTTTAAAATTTGAAAGGGCTGAAAAGGTTTCTAGGTCCTTGAGGGTTTCCGTAGTTGATGATACAGGGTTTGTAAGAGTCAGGATTATATCGTCCGCAAACAGGCTGAGTTTATGTTGGCGGTTGTTGGTAGAGAGGCCAGTTATTTTTGAGTTTTGTCTTATGGACTCCACTAATGGTTCTAACGCTAAGTTGAATAATAGTGGTGAGAGGGGGCATCCTTGTCTTGTGCCGTTATTGATAGCGAATGTATCTGAGATGTGATTATTGCAGTTAACTTTAGCTGTGGGGTTTTTGTATAGTGCCATGAATGTTTTAAGGAGATTGTTGTTGAACCCAAATTTAATTAAGGTATGTTTCAGGAAACACCAGTCGATGCGGTCGAATGCCTTCTCAGCATCAAGTGATATGAAAACTGTTGGGGACCTGGTGGAGTTAGTAAGTTTGACGGAGTCCAGTATTCTCCTTGTAGCATCGGCTGGTTGCCTGCCTTTTACGAAACCCATTTGGTCGTTCGCCACCAAATTGGGAAGTATATAACTCAACCTGTTTGCTAGGATTTTTGAAAATAATTTTGTGTCTGTATTGAGCAAGGAAATTGGTCTGTAGTTACTTGGAGATAGGGGGTCACCAGATTGTTTGGGAATTAGGGTAATGGAGGCCTCCAGCATCTCAGGCGGAAAGGAACCTATTGCGGAGGCATGGTTGAAGAGTTTCGTTAACTGTGGGGAAAGGGATTTACTGAAGATTTTGTAGTATGTATTATTATAGCCGTCCGGCCCAGGTGACTTATGAAGATCGAGGTGTTTAATCGTGTCTTCGACTTCCTGGGTAGTGAATGGAGCAGACAAAGATTCTATATCGTCGTTGGTTAAAGATGGTAGTTTAATGTTTGTCAGGTATGATTTGATGTCCTGTTCTTTTGGGGGTGGTGATAGGGGGTTCGTGTTCAAATTATAAAGTTTGCTATAATATTTGGAAAACTTATTAACTATATCCTGGGGATGGTGAAGAATTTTATCGCCTTCCATGGATGAAATTTTACTAATTCTGTTGTGGATCCTTAGTCTTTTAATTTTATTTGCCATATACCGTGTGGGTTTGTTTAAAGCGGAATAGAATTTATACTTCGAGGAATTAAGGGCTGCTTCATAGGGTGAATAAAGTAAATTGCGTAGGTCTTGTCTTAATTTTGCCAATTCTGCCTGTTTATTAGAGGGACATGAGGGGTGGTCTAATATGTATTTCTCCTGTTCACGTATGGACTTGTGAAGTTTATCCAATTTTTCCCTATTTTCTCTTTTGATCTTGGAGGAAATATTGATTAAAATACCCCTGATGACGGCCTTATGGGCGCACCAGTTGTTAGATGGATTGGTAGCCTCCGGGGTATTTTCCAGGAAAAAATAGTCTATGGCTTTTTGGATTGTTGCTTTATGGATGGGATCGTGTATGATGTTAGAGTTACATTTCCACATTCTGGGGTTTCTTAATGGCGGCCCAAAGAGGAATTCGCCAATGACTGGGGAGTGATCGGATATAGTCCTATCTCCAATACTGACCTTTTTAAATTTTTTAAGGGAAAAGATGTCGGATAAGATTAAATCAATCCTGGAGGCCGATTGGTGGACTGATGAAAAATGTGTGTATTCTCTGGAGGATGAATTTAGACATCGAAATGTGTCGTAAAGTTCATTCTTATCCAGCCACCAATTCAGATCGTTCGAGGCCGGTCGGGAATCTGAAGTGGAATCAATAATCCTATCTGGAGTGGTGTTAAAGTCGCCCAGAAGTATGAGGGTCCCTTTTCTCACCTCGGTTACCTTTTTCATCACTTTCGTCAAGAATCTGGCCTGGTGTCTATTCGGTGCATATATGTTAACCAAAGTGCTAGTTTGTCCGTTAATAATGCAGATTAAGATGTGAAACATGCCTTTAGCATCACCAAAATCTTCAATTACCTCAAATGGAACCGTATTTTTGACTAGGGTAACCACTCCAGCTCGTTTGCTAGAATTGCAGGCCTCAAAAATATGGGGGAAGCTGCGATGTTGAAAGTAGGGGTGGTTTCCTGTCAAAAATTTAGTCTCCTGAATACAGGCGATGTCCGCTTGTGATTTGATTAATTCTCTCCACAAAGCGTGCCTCTTTTGGGGGCTATTTAGTCCTCTCACGTTGTAGGACACAATTTTAAAAGTCATTTTAACCGTTAGATAACTGGAACCTGTAAAGGAAATTTGACCTGGATAACAAGATAAGATCTAGAGAACTTATAAGTCTTGAACCTAAAAAGCAAAAATTGCACTGAATATTGTAATTAACAGTAATAAGTATACCAACTACGAGTGTTGCAGGAGCAATGACGGGTTTTTGATTGAAGAATCCAATGAGAGAACTCTGGATCCTGTAAAATTAGAACCTAAAATATAGAATATAAAGAATAGACAACAACAAATATGTCAACTGTAAAATAGACACAAGTAGGTCCGTAGAGCTACCTGAAAAGTAAGAGGGGGTTAGTGAAAGTGGACGGGAAAAAGGGAAAATCCTAGGTTGCAGAGAAGCGGAGGCTTCTATTAATTAGAAGACATTTTTCCAGCGGATGCCTGGTCAGTCTCTGTCAAGTGACCTAACAAAGTCCATTCCATCTTCGACGGTATAGACTGGTATATACCTGCCCCGATGTGAGATCAGCAGTCGTAGAGGAAATCCCCATTTGTAGTCGACTCTCGTCGCGGAGGGCCATAGTCACTGGTCTGAACTCTCTTCGGCCTTCCAAAGTCTCTTTGGAAAAATCGGGGAATACTTTTAGAGCTCCGTGTGCTTCCGGAAAAGTTTTTCTATCTTTTAAGTAGTTAAGGATCCGTTCCTTAGTTTTGAAAAAATGCACTTTAAGAATGGTATCTCTGGGCAATTCCGCCGGGATCTTGTTGGGTTTGGGTAGACGGTGAATTCTATCTATCGTCAGGTCCAAGTCAGACAGGTCTGGCAGGGCTGATCTAAAGATAGCTTTGAGGTGCTCCGAGAGTTGTTCTTGAGGTACATCTTCCGGGATACCTCTGACCTTCAAATTATTTCGCCTGCTCCGGTCCTCAAGATCCGCCATCTTAGTACGCAGGTGCTTCATCTCTGAGGTGAGTCTGTCCACTTCCTCAAAGGAAATAGTTGACCTGTGTTCAAGTCTATTGATCCTCTCCTCATGTTTTGTCAGTTGTCTGTCTATACTGTCGATTTTCTCGCAGTATTTTTGGAAGTAGGACTCCATGTCTGATCTCACTTCCCTACGATGGGATTCAAATCTCTCATCCAACATGCGAGAGAATTTTTTTATTAGGTCATCATGGCCCGATTGACCTGAGCTGGCTGAATGTAGAGGAGGGAGTAGACTTGGTGGACCTTTTATCTTTGTGGGACTCAGAGTCTTCGTATTTTCCTTTGCTTTTTAATGGAGATGGGTTAGGGGATGTATCGCTAGATTCCGTTTTGTCTTCGTAATTGTTCCCAGAAAAGGTAAATTTTTCATTATAGGCTCCTGGGTTTGTTCTCTTTAAATTTACAGAGGAATCCATTTTGGTAGCGGATGATTTATCACCTGCAGAATTGTTGTTGAGTCCATAGTCCAAGAAGCGAGGCTTATCCCTCTGCGGAGATCTGGACCTACGCCTGGGAGAGGCGATGAGACTAGGTCTGTTTCTTTCTTGATCTCTGCGGCCCTGTGGTCTGTCAAATTGTGACCCCAGTTGAGTTTTGATTGGGGTAGAAGGGACATTTTTCCCCTTAAATTTTTGGTTGCTCATGATCGTGATTGAGAGTGAGAAGGACGGGCAAATTTAACTCTATGTGCCCAAGATTGCCGGCAGCACTATAATCAGTCACAAAAATAGGGGCAAAGATCAAGGCCACTAAGTCAAGGGAACCTTTATTATATGTGCAAATTAGGGTAGGGAATAGAAAATTTTATTGTTAAAGCTATTTCCACTTGAGTCTCGCTGTTATCAGCCACTTCCTGATGCACTGAGAAATCGGCCGGAACTACTTCCCATAGACATCAATTGCAAATATTAAAAGTCTCAGTTGCGGATAAAACCAGCAGGTCCAGTTAGTAGTGGGGATGGGGGGAGGCACATACAATAATTATCAGTCCAGTGAGGCCCCCCTAAATCGGCTCTATATCCCTTTTTGGAGGAACTACTTTTTTGGGCCTCCAGTGAACGCCAGGGTGAAGCCGTTAAGGAAGGTTTGCGGGCAGGATGCCTCCAGAAAAATGCGTTTTTGCCGCTTTTTAGGGGTTTTCCCTGGAGCTCCCTCTTCAAGTGTGCTTCCTCATAGACACCGAAGCCACGCCCCCTACTCATCTATCTTCGATCACATTTGCCTGCAGTGGGACACTCCAGATGTATTTAACCTTTAGTGACCGAGCCAATTTTTACAATTCTGACCACTGTCACTTTGAGGTTATAGCTCTGGAATGCTTCAACGTATGTCATTGATTCTGAGACTATTTTTTTGTGACACACAGTACTTCATGTTTGTGGTAACATTTATTCAATTAGACTTGCATTTATTTATGGAAAAAAAACAAATTTGGCAAAAATTTAGCAATTTTCAAGCTTTAAATTTTTGTGCCCTTAAATCAGTCTTGAAAAATGGATAATAGTGGGCACCACTCAATATCATATAAATGATCCAAATAGCCAGTTGTTACTCAATGTGCAACCAGAATTGTGAATAGTCAAGAAAAAGAGCGCAAAATATAGTGCATACAAGGCAGTAATATATAAGACAAGGATTTATTACAACAATGCCATACAGACAGAAAGATAATGATTAAAAACAGTTAAAACCGTTATGGAGCGACATGCAAGACAATGAAAGGCTGGTAAGTAAAGAATGTACAAAATACAAAAAAAATAAAGATTACAAAGGCAGTCAATATTGTGAATATATGACAAATCCAATATAGCAGAGGCAATGAAAAGATTACCAAAAGACATACTGATAGGGAATTTAGATTGTGAGCCCCATCGAGGACAGTGATGAAAATGTGCAAACTGTAAAGCGCTGCGGAATATGTTAGCGCTATATAAAAATAAAGATTATTATTTATTATTACCAGGGGGAATGATACAGATGTTATATAACTAGAAATGAATACTATTCAATGACATGATAGGGTCTGTTGGTCTATATAATATACCCATAATGAATTGAATGTTTAAATAATTATCCTAAAGAACCACTCTCCCTGAGAACCACATCATATATAAATATATATGCCACAAAGTTGTCAAATGAAAGCATGTGTACCATTTTAAGTACCCAATCATAATCTAAAATAATGGACCAAAAAATGGGAGCACATGTGTGTGTATATAGCAAAATAATGAGGCAATTATAAGCCAATTAAGAGTCACATGTATACACAAGCCACCATAAACAAGCTAAACCCCACTGAGGTCACAATACAGACTGCACAAATGTAGAGATGATGAGAAAATGGAAACGGTCTTAGGAGCGCAGGAAAGAGACTCAGACAAGAGATGGGGTTAAACCACAGCGCGTTTCGACAGAGGATCCGTCTTCATCAGGTGCACAAATGTAGAGACATTTACCAATTCAACATGACGGCTCTGCCCAATGCGTGTCGCTGCCTAAAAGCAGCTTCATCAGGGAAAGTCCTTAAATCAGTCTTGTCACACAAAATAGTTAAAAAATAAAATTTCTACTCAGCACAATTTTGAAAACCATTTTTTTGTTAGAAAGCTGTAAGGGTTAAAAGTTGACCAGCGATTTTTCATTGAGTTTACAAAACCATTTTTTTTTAGGGACCACATTACATTTGAAGTGACTTTGAAGGGTCAATATGACAGAAAATAGCCAAAAGTGACATCATTCTAAAAACTGCACCCCTCAAGGTGCTCAAATCCACATTCAAGACTTTTCTAAACCCTTCAGGTTCTTCACGAGAACTAAAGCAATTTGGAAGGAAAAAATTAACATTTAACTTTTTTTCACAAAAAATATACTTTAGACCCAATCTTATTTATTTTCACAAGGGTATCAGGAGAAAATGGGCCACAAAATTTGTTGTGGAATTTCTCCTGAGTACACCGAACCACTGTTTGGGCGCATGGCAGGGGTCAGAAGGGAGGGAGCGCTGTTTGACTTTTTGAACGCAAAGTTTCGCTGGAATCTGGCAGACACCATGTCCTATTTGGAGACCCCCTGATCTACCTAAACAGTGGAAACCCCCCAATTCTAACTCCAGCCCTAACCCCAACACAACCCTAATTCCAACCCTAATCCCAACACAACCCCTACCCTAACTACAGCTCTAACCCCAACTGCAATAGGGTCTATCACAGTCATCAAAATGAATCAATAGTAAAAATCTATTGTTGCTGCGTACCAGCCAGCAGATCTTGGCTTCCAGGAAGATGACATGGAGGGACAGTGGAGGTATCGGGGGGGGGGGGGGCTTCTCTGGGGACCCCATTTCACTCTCTGGTATGCTAGATCATAGAAAGAAATTAATGGAAAATTGTGCTTTTTTTTTTAGTGCCCTTATTCAGTGAATAATGGCGATCACGTGACAATGGATGGTAAAAACCGACCTGAATCATTTTCTTCGGGGTCTTGGCTAACCCCAGTAGCCTAGACCCTGTAGATTTTCTGATGCTGGGGTGTGCTACTCCCTTATTTCTTAGCGCAGTTAAAAGCGGTGCTGAGGAATAAGTACCCTTAATTGCCGCCATTAGAAGGTGTATTGGTCGTTAAGGGGTTAACTGATAGTAG
Organism: Dendrobates tinctorius; assembly: GCF_039654945.1. Taxonomy (NCBI): domain Eukaryota; kingdom Metazoa; phylum Chordata; class Amphibia; order Anura; family Dendrobatidae; genus Dendrobates; species Dendrobates tinctorius. Next base: position 9,660,949 of record NW_027361827.1, on the reverse strand, counting down.
ATATCAAGGCCCATTCCACACAGGTAGGGCTGTTCGCCATCAGGCATCGATCCTGCAGCTTTGTAAGGCTGCTTCTTGGCCCTCTGTCCATACTTTCACCATGGTAGAGTCTGGGCAGAAAGGTGCTACAAGCGGCAGTTGCTCAGGTTACTACTTAAGAGATTTGTCTTACACATTGATACATTTTTACAATCCTAAGGACTGCTGGACTGTCCCATGGTGTCCCTCAATAAAGCGCAGAGAAAAGAGGACTTTTGGACTTGCTGCAAAATCCCTTTCTTGCAGCCTTAATTAAGTTGACAGCACCTACAGTTTTGTTCACTTTGCCTAGGATGTAATTGTATATTAATTACATTTTTCTGCTTTTCCTATTGCTTTTCTCACTAACTGAATAGCTTGCTGGGGAGAAGCTATTTTTCTTAACCCCTTTACCACGTAAGGCTGTTTGCACCTTCATGACCAGGCCAAATTTTACAATTCTGACCTGTGTCAATTTATGTAGTAATACTTATGGAGCACTTCAATGGATCCCACTGATTCTGTAATTTTTTTTGTGTGACATATTGTACTTCATGATAGAGATAAAATTTATATGATATGACTTGCGATTATTTGTGAAAAAATGGAAATTTGGAGAAAATTTTGCAATTTTCAAACTTAGTTTTTATGTCCTTAAATCGGAGAGATGTGTCACACAATAGTTAATAGCATTTCCCACATGTCTACTTTACAGCAGTATAATTTTTTTTAAACATAACTTTTTTTGTTAGGATTATAAGGGTTAAAGGTTGACCAGCAATTTCTAATTTTCCCTTCACCCATGACAGCACACCTGAGAGAGGGATCCGCCCCTCCAGGACAGGAACTTACTGAAATATAAGGGGCGCTACCTCTCCCCCCCCCCCCCCCCCCCCCCCCCACTTCAGTTCGGTTCCTGTCCTGGATGGGAATTCTGTACTGATGGCGGTGCCAGTCATGGAAGAAAGGTCCCAGGCCCGGCACGGGAAGAGCAGGTTGTGTACCTGTAGCGCCGGCCATTGTGTGCTGGATGCGCAGTCCCCTGGGGGATTAGTGTGTTTGTGCGGGCGCAGGCAGCATTGTCGGGAAGCCGGGGTTATCCGGCGCGCCACCCAGCGCTGGCTCCCACCTGGACAACGCATGGAGAGCCACCGGGGCTGCCTTCTAGGTGCCGCTGATGGCACAGGTGCCGCAGGGTGTTATGGTAAGGCGCGCTCGGTGGGCGTCACAAAGGTGCCAAAAACGATGGCGGCGCCGGACAGTATTGGACAAGTGTGTCAAGCCGATGGGCACAGGGGGGAGGGGCAATCATCACCCTGATGGAGGCAGGTTATTTAAACACAGGGCACCAGAGCATCAGGCTGCTGAAAGGATGGAGTTAGGTGACTCAGAGCAGCGGCAATCGCCATCGTCGCCACCTCCAGCACAACCCACGGCTCACCATCAGCAGGAACGCAAAGGTGATGGCCATTCAAGTGCCAGGAGCAGCAGTCGTCCCAGCAGTCGTCCCAGCCTGAAGTCTTAGAATTTATTAATTTCTGGTTGCAAGGAAAGGTTCCTGCAGCTGTTGGAGAGGACAGGGAGCTTCTGACAATGATGCTTCTTAAATTTGTAGGTATATTTTTGAGTAAAATGTAAATTGCTCTTTTATTCTATAAACTACTGACAACATGTCTTCAAATTTCCAAGTACTAAATTTTGTATTTATTTTCAGAAAATGAGAAATGGTCAAAATAACAAAAATGCAGCGCTTGTAGACCTCAAATAATGCTAAGAAAACAAGTTCATAATCATTTATAAACAACAATACTAATGTTTAAACTCACAAAGAGTTCAGAAATCAATATTTTGTGGAATAACCATGATTTTTATTCACAGCTTTCATGCGTCTTGGCATGTTTTCCACCAGTCTTTCACACTGCTTTTGGGTGACCTTATGCAACTCCTGGTACAAAAATTTAAGCAGTTCTTTGTTTGATGGCTTGTGAATATCCATCTTCCTCTTCATTACATTCCAGAGGTTTTCAATGGTGTTCAGGTCTGGAGATTGGGCTGGCCATGACAGGGATTTGATGAGGTGGTCCTTCATCCACACATTGATTGACCTAGCTGTGTGGCATGGCGCATTGTCCTGCTGGGAAAACCAGTCCTCAAAGTTGGGGAACGTTGCCTTAGCAGAAGGAATCAACTGTTTTACCAGAATAACCTTGTATGCGGCTTGATTCATACGTCCTTCGCAAAGATTAACCTGCGCAATTCCAGTTTTGCTGAAGCATCCCCAGATAATCACTGACCCTCCACCAAATTTCACAGTGGGTGCAAGACACTAGCTTGTACGCCTCTCCAGGTCTCCATCTAACCACTAGATGACCAGGTGTTTGGTAATGCTGAAAATTAGACTCATCAGAGAAGATTACCTTACTCCAGTCCTCTATGGTGTAATCCTTGTGGTCTTTGGCAAACTTCAGCCTAGCTCTCCTTTTGCTTCTAATTGATGAAAGGCTTTTTTCTAGCTTTACATGACTTGAGCCCTGCCTCTTGGAGCCTGTTACGAACTGTTCTTGCCGTGCCCTTCACCTCAGCTGCCATTTGCCAATCCTTTTATAGGTCACTTGATGTCATCCTGCAGTTGTTGAGTAACATTCGAGTAAGGCCTCTTTCACACTTCAGTTTTTTGCATCAGTCAAAATCCGCCAAAAGGACGGATGGCGGATCCGTTTTAGTACTGATGACAACAGATGCCACCTGTCCGTTTTTTTGACGGATCCGACAAATGAAGAATTTTAAAGGAATCGCAGCTTGGAGAGAGAGAGAGAGAAGATGGTGACGGACAGCAACTTTTGGCGGATCCTCAAAAAAAATGGATGCAACAGACGGCAATCCGTCACAATCCGCCATTAACCCCTTCACCCCCAAGGGTGGTTTGCACGTTCATGACCTGGCCAATTTTTACAATTCTGACCACTGTACCTTTATGAGGTCATAACTCTGGAACGCTTCTATGGATCCCGGTGATTCTGACATTGTTTTCTCGTGACATATTGTACTTCATGTTAGTGGTAAAATTTCATTCAAATAACTTGCGTTTATTTGTGAAAAAAACGGAAATTTGGCAAAAATGTTGAAAATTTCGCAATTTTCCAACTTTGAATTTTTATGCCCTTAAATCACAGAGATACGGCACACAAAAAACTTGATAACTAACATTTGCCACATGTTTACTTTACATCAGCACAAATTTGGAACCAAAATTTTTTTTTGTTAGGAAGTTATAAGGGTTAAAAGTTGACCAGCGATTTCTCATTTTTACAACACCATTTTATTTTTAGGACCACATCACATTTGAAGCCACTTTGAGGGGTCTATATGATAGAAAATACCCAACAGTGACACCATTCTAAAAACTGTACCCCTTAAGGTGCTCAAAACCACATTCAAGAAGTTCATTAACCCTTTAGGTGCGTCACAGGAATTTTTTTGAATATTTAAAAAAAAAAAGAACATCTAACTTTTTTTCACAAAAAAAATACTTCAGGTTCAATTTTTTTATTTTACCAAGGGTAACAGGAGAAATTAGACTGCAAAAGTTATTGTGCAATTTGTCCTGAGTACGCTGATACCTGATTTGTGGGGGGGAATGACTGTTTCGGCGTATGGCAGAGCTCAGAATGGAAGGAGCGCCGTTTGACTTTTTCAATGCAAAATTGGCTGGAATTCAGATCGGACGCCATGTCACGTTTGGAGAGTCCCTGATGTACCTAAACAGTGGAAACCCCCTACAAGTGACCCCATTTTGGAAACTAGACCCCCCCAAGGAACTTATCTAGATATGTGGTGAGAACTTTGAACCCACAAGGGCTTTACAGAAGTTTATAACGTACAGCGGTACAATTAAAAAATCATATTTTTTCCACAAAAATGATCTTTTCACCCCAATTTTTATTTTCCCAAGGGTAACAGGACCCTAAAAGTTATTGTGCAATTTGTCCTGAGTATGCTAATACCCCACATGTGGGGGTAAACCACTATTTGGGCGCATGGCAGAGCTCGGAAGGGAAGCAGCACCATTTGACGTTTTTGGCTGGAATTGAGATCGGACTTCATGTCGCGATTGGAAAACCCCTGATGTACCAAAACAGTGGAAACCCCCCACAAATGACACCATTTTGGAAATTAGACCCCCTAAGGAACTTATCTAGATGTGTGGTGAGCACTTTGAACCCCCCAGTGCTTCACAGAAGTTTATAACGCCCGGGCGTGAAAATAAAAAATTCGTATTTTTTCCACAAACATGATCTTTTAGTCACCATTTTTTTTATTTTCCCAAGGGTAACAGGAGAAATTGGACCCCAAAAGTTGTTGTCCAATTTGTCCTGAGTATGCTGATACCCCATATGTGGGAGAAAACTACTGTATGGGCACACGTCGGGGATCGGAAGGGAAGTAGTGATGTTTTGGAATGCAGACATTGATGGAATGGTCTGCGGGTGTCATGTTGCCTTTGGAGAGCCCCTAATGTACCTAAACAGTGGAAACTCCCCACAAATGACCCCATTTTGAAAACTAGACCCCCTAAGGAACTTATCTAGATATGAGGTGAGCACTTTGAACCCCCAAGGGCTTCACAGAAGTTTATAATGCCAGGGCATGAAAATAAAAAAATTGTATTTTTTCCACAAACATGATCAATTAGTCCCCAATTTTTTTTATTTTCCCAAGGGTAACAGGAGAAATTGAACCCCAAAAGTTGTTGTCCAATTTGTCCTGAGTACGCTGATACCCCATATGTGGGAGAAAACTACTGTATGGGCACACGTCGGGTCTCGGAAGGGAAGTAGTGACGTTTTGGGATGCAGACTTTGATGGAATGGTCTGCGGGTGTCATGTGCGTTTGGAGAGCCCCTGATGTACCTAAACTATTGAAACTCCCAACAAGTGACCCCATTTTGGACACTAGACCCCCCCCCACGGAACTTATCTAGATGTGTGGTGAGCACTTTGAACCCCCAAGTGCTTCACAGAAGTTTATAACGCTCGGACGTGAAAATAAAAAAATCATTTTTTTCCACAAAAATGATATTTTTGCCCCCAATTTTTTATTTTCCTAAGGGTAACAGGAGAAATTGGACCCCAAAAATTGTTTTGCAATTTGTCCTGAGTAGGCTGATACCCTACATGTGGGGGTAAAACACTGTTTGGGCGCATGGCAGAGCTTGGAAGGGAAGGAGCACCATTTGACTTTTTCAACTCAGAATTGGCTGGAATTGAGATCAGACGCAATGTTGCATTTGGAGAGCCCCTGATGTGCCCAAACAGTGGAAACCCCCAATTCTAACTCCAACCCGAACCCCAACACACCTCTAACCCTAATCTCAGCCCTAACCCTAACCCTAGCCCTAACCCTAGCCCTAATGGAAAAATGGAAATAAATACATTTTTTTAATTTTATTATTTTCCCCTAACTAAGGGGGTGATAACGGGGGGTTTCAATTACTATTTATGGCGGTTTTTATTTTTGGCAGCTGTCGCACGCTAAAAGACGCTTTTTATTGTAAAAATAGTTTTTGCATCACCACATATTGAGAGCTGTAATTTTTCCGTATTTTGACCCACCGAGTCATGTGAGGTCTTATTTTTTGCGGGACGAGTTGACGTTTTTATTGGTACCATTTTCGGGCACGTGACATTTTTTGATCGCTTTTTATTCCGATTTTTGGGGCGCAGAATGAACAAAAACCAGCGTTTCATGAATTTCTTTTGGGGGAGTGCGTTTACACCGTTCCGCGTGCGGTAAAATTGATAAAGCGGTTTTATTCTTCGGGTCAGTACGGTTACAGCGATACCTCATTTAGGTCTTTTTTTATGTTTTAGCGCTTTTATGCAATGAAAACTATTTTATATAAAAAAATAATTATTTTTGCATCGCTTTATTCTGTGAGCTATAACTTTTTTATTTTTTCGCTGATGATGCTGTGTGGTGGCTCGTTTTTTGCGGGACAAGATGACATTTTCAGCGGTACCACGGATATTTATATGCGTCTTTTTGATCGCGCGTTATTACACTTTTTGTTTGGCGGTATGATAATAAATCATTATTTTTTGCTTCGTTTTTTATTTTTAATTTTTTAGGGGTTCGCTAAAGGGGTTAACTAATGGGACAGTTTTATAGGGCGGGTCGTTACGGACGCGGCGATACCTAATATGTGTACTTTTATTGTTTTGGTTTTTTTTTATTTTCAAAAAATGAATTTATTGGGGAATATTTTTTTTTTTTTTTTTACTAATTTATTTGGCGATTTTTTTTTTTTTTTAAATTTATTTTTACACTTTTTCTTAATTTTTTTTTTACTTTATTACATAGTCCCAGGTGGGACATCACTGTCCTGTGACAGATCAGCGATCTGTCACAGGCAGTGCAGAAGGCTTCCTCATGCCTGCGCTTTGCAGGCACTGAGGAAGCCAGCTTCCTCCAGGCCCCCGAAGGCCCCCGTCGCCATCTTGGATCCGGGGGCCTGGAGGAAAGGAGTCCCCCGCAGCAGCGCTGCACATTGCGCTGCCGTGGGGGGCTCAGGGAAGCACGGAGGGAGCCCCCTCCCTGCCGATGCTTCCCTTTAACTCCCGGTACACCGCGATCATGTTTGATCGCGGTGTGCAAGGGGTTAACGTGTCGGGGCGGTCCGTGACCGCCCCTGACACATAGTGCCGGGTGTCAGCTGTGATAATCAGCTGACACCCGGCCGCGATCAGCGGCGCTCACCACGTGGGCGCCGCTGATCGCGCTAGACGTACTATCCCGTCCATGGGCATAGGGGCCCGGGTCCCATGGACGGGATAGTACGTCTGATGTCAGGAAGGGGTTAATGGAAGTCAATGGGGAAAAAAACGGATCCTCAAAAGAAAATTGAGGATCCATTTTTTTCAAAACCTGGCGGATTGTGACTGATTGTAAAAAACTGAAGTGTGAAAGAGGCCTAAGATGACGGTCATGCCGGTCAGTGGAGAGTTGATTTTGCTGTCTGCCGGTCTGTAGCTTTGCTGTTCCCAATGTCTGCTGCTTGACCTTGTTGTAATGGACTGCCGTCTTAGAAATTTTAAGGATGGAGGCAACATGATGCTCACTGTATCCCTCTGCTAATAAAGCCTGAATTGAGCCCTTCTTTTCCTCACTCAAGACTTTTTTCTTTTCAACTCCTTTGGCATGGCTAAAAGTTATTTATTCATTCCTATTACTTTGGGATATTACTTGCACTTGTTTTGCCATACAGCTGTTCCTTTTTCAAGAGGATTGTGAACAACACAGCAGGGTTTTTATACTTTTCTTCGTTAAATAAGATTTGGTTCAGGTGATCATACAATCAGAAGCACATTAAGAAGAATGAGGTGTACGCTGGTTGGAATACAACTGACACTGGAATGGAAAGGCTGCCAGACATGTAGAGAAGCTGATTTTTATAAGACTGTGCAGTGGTCTCTTAATTTTTGCCAGAAAACTGTATGTTTACATCTTGTTTTCCATAATATTTATTTATAGGAACAATATATTTTTTCTTTGATTTTTTTTTTTTTAAAGATTTTTAAAAATTTTTTAAAAACTTTATTTTTCCCACTATTGGACTTTTACTTTTTGCAGGCAGATCACTTGTAAAGCAATTAACTCATCCTGCAAAAAATAAGACCTCACATGACTCTGTGGGCCAAAATATGGAAAAATTACAGCTCTCAAAATATGGTGATGCAAAAACTATTTTTCAATAAAAAGTGTCTTTTAGCATGTGACAGCTGCCAAACATGAAAACCCGCTATAAATAATAATTCATACCCCCTTTATCACCCCCTTTAGTTAATGAAAAATAATAAAATAAAAAAATGTATTTATTTACATTTTCCCATTAGGGTTAAGGCTAGGGTTAGGGTTGGGATTAGGGTTAGGGGTGTTAGGGTTATAGTTAGGATTGGGATTAGGGTAGGGCTAGGGTTATGGTTGGAGTTATAATTGGGGGTTTCCACTGTTTAGGTACATCAGGGGCTCTCCAAATGCGACATGGCATCTGATCTCAATTCCAGCCAATTCTGAGTTGAAAAAGTCAAACGGCGCTCCTTCCCTTCCGAGCTCTACCATGCGCCAAAACAGTGGTTTACCCCCACATATGGGGTATAAGCATACTCAAGACAAATTGCACATTAACTCTTGGGGTCCAATATCTTCTGTTACCCTTGGGAAAATAAAAAATTGGGGCGAAAAGATCATTTTTGTGGAAAAGGTTCCTGTGAAGCACCTGAAGGGTTAATAAACTTCTTGAATGTGGTTTTGAGCACCTTGAGGGGTGCAGTTTTTGGAATGGTTTCACCTTTGGGTATTTTCTATCCTATAGACCCCTCAAAGTGACTTCAAATGTGATGTGGTCCCTTAAAAAAATGGTGTTGTAAAAATGAGAAATCACTGGTCAACTTTTAACCCTTATAACTTCCTAACAAAAATAATTTTGGTTCCAAAATTGTGCTGATGTAAAGTAAACATGTGGGAAATGTTACTTATTAGGTATTTTGTGTAAAAGAAAAAAAAAATCCAGTCTGATGCCGGCGCTCCCGAAAAAAGTGAAATATGAGAAATCGGTTTACTTAAAAAAAAAATTTTTTAAAAGATTTTTATTCTGAAGTGTAACAGTAATAACTAATAATAATAAATTTTATTTCTATAGTGCTGACATATTCCGCAGCACTTTACATTTCAGAGGGGACTTGTACAGACGATAGACATTACAGCATAACAATAATCACATAGATCATAACAGATACCAAGAGGAATGAGGGCCCTACTCGCAAGCTTACAATCTATAAGGGAAAAAATAAAAGGGAGTCACGAAGGGTGGGTGATAACAATTGCCCTGATTATTTGCACCAGCCATAATGTTAAGTGTGTAACAGTACAGACACAGAGGGCTAATAGATGCATAAAGCATGTGGGAACATGATGAGGGGGAGCCTGGTATGGTAAAACTTTTCACTGTGCCACACAGGGATAGTTAGGTTAATGTGTTGAGGCGGTAGGCCAGTGTGAATAAATGCGTTTTCAGGGCACGCTTAAAATTGTAGGGATTCGGGACTAATCGTATTGACCTGGGGAGTGCATTCCAAAGAATTGATGCAGCACGTGTATAGTCTTGGAGATGGGAGAGGGAGGTTCTAATTATTGAGGATGCTAATCTCAGGTCATCAGCAGAACGGAGGGCACAGGTAGGGTGGTAGACTGAAACGAGGGAGGAGAGGTAGGGTGGTGCTGAGCCATGGACTGCTTTGTGGGTGATGGTAATAAGTTTGTACTGGATTCTGGAGTGGATGGGTAGCAAGTGTAAGGACTGACACAAGGTAGATGCATCGGTGTAACGATTGGCGAGGAATATGATCCTGGCTGCAGCATTCAAGACAGATTGGAGGGGGGAAAGTTTGGTAAGAGGGAGACCGACGGTAAGAGTTTTTGCGGAATCAAAAGTAAGAAAAGGTCGAATTCTAGAAATGTTTTTGAGGTGCAGATAACAAGAGCGAGCCAGTGATCGGATGTGGGGGGGCGAATGAAAGTTCTGAGTCAAGTATGACCCCAAGACAGCGGGCATGTTGCTGGGGAGTAATAGTGGAACCACACACAGAAATGGCAATGTCGGGGGTATAGGTACATTAGCAGAGGGAGGAAACACAAGGAGTTCAGTCTTTGACAGGTTCAGTTTCAGATATAGTGAGGACATGATGTTAGACACAGCATTTAGACAATCGCTGGTGTTATCTAAAAAGGCAGGCGTGATATCAGGAGAAGAAGCATATCATTGGGTGTCATCAGCATGGAGATGGTACTGGAAACCAAATCTACTGATTGTTTGACCCATAGGGGCAGTATACAAAGAGAAGAGGAGGGGGTCTAGGACTGATCCTTGAGGAACCCCAACAGTAAGTGGAAGATGAGAGGAGGAGGAACCAGCAAAAGATACAGTAAAGGAGCGGTCAGAGAGATAGGAGGAAAACCAGGAGCGAACGGTGTCCTTGATGCCGATGGAGCGAAGCATGGTGAGGAGGAGCTGATGATCCACAGTGTCGAATGCTGTAGAGAGATCCAAGAGAATTAGCATGGAGTAGTGACCATTAGATTTAGCTGTTAGTAGATCATTAGAGACTTTAGTGAGGGCAGTTTCAGTAGAGTGTAGACAGCGGTAAAAACAAACAACGCGTTTCGACTTAAAAAAAAGCCTTCATCAGGGAAAATATACATCTATACCAAAACAATGACCATGTCTTTATAAACCTTTTTACAACTGGAAAGGGAGGGATGTTTGTTACTAGCACCAATCCTTCACTTAATTTGCATACTCCTATTAATTGATTTAACTCTTTAGCAGGGGTAAAGCCCCCGTCACACACAGCGATCTCGATAGCGAGATCGCTGCTGAGTCAAAATTTTTGTGACGCAACAGTGATCTCACCAGCGAGATCGCTGTGTGACACTGACCAGCGACCGCCCCCCCTGCCGGTATCGCTGATCGTTGTTGGAATGCTGTGGACATTTCTTTGATCGCTGGTCTACCACTGGCCAGCATGCATCGCTGCGTGTGACAGGCGGGAGAGCAGCGATCAGCGTGCTGGTAACTAAGGCAAACATCGGGTTTCTAAGCAGCGCGTGTCACCTTAGTTACCAGCGCGCTGATGCAGGGAGCAGGTAACCAAGGTACAGATCGGGTTTCTAAGTGACGCGCGCTGCTTAGAAACCCGATGTGTACCTTAGTTACCAGCTCCCTGCATCAGGCGCTGGTAACTAATGTGCACAGCGACGCCGTCAGGATCGCTGGTACATCGCTAAGTGGATGCTAGTGAGCTGCCACACAGGCAGATCTCACCAGCGACATCGCTGGGGACGGGGGTCGTTACTTACCTGTCACATTAGGCGATCCTGATGTCCTCCCGCCCGGCTCCACGCTCGTCGTCACAGGATGAAGCACTGCAGGAAGCTGACGACGAGAAACAGTCCTGGATGTTCTCGCGCGATCAGCGACAACCAGCGGGGGAGCGGCCGTAGGTAAGTATCACACACAGTGATGTCGCTAGCAATATCGCTATAACGTCACAAGTTATAGCGATATTGCTAGCGATATCGCTTAGAGTGACAGTAACTTAAGTCTTTGGGGTATTTTTCTCAAGAATCTTGCCTTGAGAATCTTTGATTGCTCCACATTTTCAGCCTCACTACTGCAATTCATTCGAATGCGCAGAAATTGGCTATGTGGAATATTTTTCTTCCATTTGCAATAGTGTGCACTACGGAAATCCAAAACACCATTGTTGTCTACTTTTCTGAAAAAAGTTTTAGTCACTATGCGGCTGACTTTGTGGCTTACTTGAAAATCTAGAAAAGTGATTTTATCTTTATCTAAATTGGCAGTAAAAGTAATCCCCCATTCATTCGTGTTTAGCTTATTAATTAGTTCCCATGCTTGTTCTATGGACACCTTCCATAGAATCACCAGATCATCTATATAGCGTTTATAAAGCAGAATTTTTTCTTTAAAAAAAGGCTCGGATAGCGCAGATAGGGGCTCGAATCGCCCCATAAAAAGATTAGCGAAACTTGGGGCGAACCTCAACTTGGTGAGTGCATCAGCTTTGTATTTTTATTTGGGAAATTTTTAATATTGCACTTAGATCCTGCGTGGTGCTGTCCCTTTTATATTCCCTATCTTCAGGGTACTATATGAAAAGTGTTTGACTGTACAGGGATATATTATCTTCAAACAGGCATAAAGGGGACATTCCTTTTTAAGGAAAGCCAGCTGCGGATTTTCACATGGAATATTTTAATAACCGAGCAGATAGAAGACGGGAATTCCTATCTACAATCCGTGCCACAGGAACCAATCGAAGTGAAATTCCCCCTCCTACTGTTATTGACTTGGACATTAAGAGGAAAATAGTAAGACTGTTTAACAATTTTGAAAAAAATATGAAAATGGAGATTCGTCATCAACTAGATGCTGACTTTTTAGAAATATGTATAGAGCAAGAAATTGTCCCGAAGGGGCTGCTGATAATAGCACGTTTCCAGATGACGCAGGGTTTTCAGATGAATGGAATAGAATTTTGAAATAGTGTTCCTATAATTTAATGCAGCTACTCATTAAAAAACGCACAACGCTAGCACATACAGCGGCAGCATTAGAATCATAGAATCATAGAACTGTAGAGTTGGAAGGGACCTCTGGGCCATCTGGTCCAACCCCCTGCTCAAAGCAGGATTCGCTAAATCATCCCAGTCAGATGTCTGTCCAGCCTCTGTTTGAAGACTTCCATTGAAGGAGAACTCACCACTTCTTGTGGCAGCCTGTTCCACTCATTGATCACTCTGTCAAAAAGTTTTTTCTAATATCTAATCTGTGTCTCCTCCCATTCAGTTTCATCCCATTGCTTCTAGTCTTTCCTTGTGCAAATGAGAATAAAGTTGATCCTTCTACAATGTGACAGCCCTTGAGATATTTATAGACAGCTATTAAGTCTCCTCTCAGTCTTCTCTTTTGCAAACTAAACATTCCCAAATCCTGCAACCTTTCCTCATAAGACAGAGTTTGCAGACAGGTCACCATTCTGGTCGCTCTTTTCTGAACTTTCTCCAGTTTGTTGATGTCTTTTTTAAAATGTGGTGCCCAAAACTGGACACAATATTCCAGATGACGTCTGACCAAAGAGGAGTAGAGGGCAATAATGACTTCACATGATCTAGACTGAATGCTTCTGTTAATACATCCTAGAATTGCATTTGCCTTTTTTGCTGCTGCATCACACTGTTGACTCATATTCAGTCTGTGATCTATTAGTATACCCAAGTCTTTTTCACATGTGCTGTTGCTTAGCCCTATTCCTCCCATTCTGTATATGCTTTTTTCATTTTTGTTGCCCAGATGTAGTACTTTGCATTTTTCCCGGTTAAAAACCATTCTGTTAGTTGCTGCCCACTTCTCCAGTTTATTTATATATTTTTGAATCCTCTCTCTCTTCTCTAGTATTAGCTAGCCCTCCTAGCTTTGTGTCATCAGCAAATTTAATCAGTTTACCCTCAATTCCATCATCTAAATCGTTGTGCGAAACCGATCGGAATTAGAAAAATTTAGAACAAATCTGTTCTATCAAGGGTTAAATAGGGACACCACAAGAAAATTGCAGTCTTTTGAGAATTATTTGATGGATAATAAAACAAAAATTTAGACGAGACGTGGTTACACTAAAATCTACAAAGGCAAAATCAGGGGTTAAAATTAAGCCTAACAATAGATTGGTTATTACTAAAACAGGTGCAGTTACAGAAAACCTTGGTTCCAAGGATTCACAAAACCAGTAGGGAACACAAAGGGAGAGCTAGTTCCCTTGGAAATATTCCAAAAATGTCCGTACCTTTTATAATTCGAAGTCTCATATTACTCAAAATAATGAAATATATGAAAAACTTGGGGCAAAACCCAAAAACAAGACACTGAGACAATATGGTAACCTTAGTACTTCTACCCCAGAAAATCCTAATAAAATAGCGAAAAACTCCAATATTGACGATCTGATTGATTTAAATCTAGAATCCATCACTTCTTCCATCAATAGAGGTTCTTCGCTCTTAGTAGTGGGGAAACTGGAGACAGAAAAGGGGATTCTATTGTTACCAACACCTAACCCCAGCTTACCACTCCTATCTAAAACAAATTACGATGCAGACAATATCGTTAATTATCCTCATGCTGACATCATATGCATCAACAATATTAACAACAATAAAGGAGAGTCTCCAGATTGTTCTATAAATATTAGCTCACTTACTGTACATGATATGACTGGTCTGGACTCAATTTTAACCGGTAATATAAGCCTCTTCTCCATCCACATCACCTACAATGTCTAATATTTCTTTTTTAGTGATTGGTCCCACCAGGACACGTTCCGGGGAAACCCCTATAATACCTTTATAAACAGAACCACAACTCGCGTGCCCAGAACCTCCCCCAAACGCAATTCCACCGCGCCCCCCGTCACAAAGTGCCATCACCAATTTTTTCCCACGGTTACAGGTGGGCTCTACTCGAAAACGCAAAGGGGGTCCCGAGGAACAAGGGGGTAGAAAATCAGGCAATAAAAAATTTAAAAACACATTAACTAATCACTCTGTTTCTTTACCATTTATTAAAGATGTACCTCCTCAATCAACATCTACCGTTGTCCATGGAGAATCATCTAATGGGTCCACTATAAAAAAATTTAATCTATCTAAGTATGTATTGTCCTCCACTGAAATTGAGGTCCTTTCTAAGGGCCTTAGTTTCTGTCCGACACAAAACGTCAATCCATTTCAACTGTTTCTTGACCTCAACACATTCACTAGAAAGTTAACCCTTGCATGACACTTTGTCCTACAGAAACGCACCCATGGATCAAATGTCCATTTAACCCCTTCAGCACCACCAAATAACGATCCGTTTGCTCAAAGATGTAACTCCAACTTCTGTGTTTAATCCCATTCATCATCGAGGGAATCATATTGATACATTCTTTGCATTAGTTGCAGAAGAATTCAGGAACATTAATTGTAAAAATAAATGTCAAGCTGATAAGAAGACATATTGGTCGAACATCACATATGCAGAAAAAAATGCTTTGGAATCACTGAAGAAAAATTTAAATTTGGTAATTAGAGAAGCAGACAAGGGGGGCGGGGTTGTGATCCAGAATAGGGAGGATTATTTAAACGAAGCACTCCGTATCTTGTCTGATGGCCAAATATTATGAGAAACTAAACACCGATCCTTCTACTCAATTCTCATTAGAATGCCACAACCTTATAGTTGAGGTCTATAAAAAATGGGATATTAAATAAAAAAGAACACAGATTTTTTACCAATAAAAATCCAAATGTAGCATTTAATTACCACCCCCCGAAAGTCCATAAGGACATAAAAAATCCCCCGGGACGTCGGATAATTTCGGGGATTGGTTCCTTGACATCATATTTATCACACTTTATCGACCTATTTTTACAAGATATTGTTTTGTGTTTACCCTCTTATCTTCGGGACTCTGCACAGCTCATCCAGGAATGTAAAGATATAGTATGACAAGAGGGTTATCTTTTTATTACACTTGATGTAGTAGGCCTATATTCTGATATTGAACACACACAGGGGCTGGCAGCTGTGGATTTTTATCTCCAAGAAAACAAACAAACACCATCCTCATAGAGGGAGTTTTTACTAAAAGGTTTAGAATTTATTTTAAAACATAATTTTTTTTCTTTTCAGGATGTACTCTATTTACAGAGGCTCGGGACCGCGATGGGGACACGGGTCGCCCCAAGTTTCGCTAATCTTTTTATGGGGCAATTCGAGTCCCTATCTGCGATATCCAAGCCTTTTTTTTAAAGAAAAAATTCTGCTTTATAAACGCTATATAGATGATCAGGTGATTCTATGGAAGGGGTCCATAGAACAAGCATGGGAACTAATTAATAAGCTAAACACGAATGAATGGGGGATTACTTTTACTGCCAATTTAGAAAAAGATAAAATCACTTTTCTAGATCTTCAAGTAAGCCACAAAGACAGCCGCATAGTGACTAAAACCTTTTTCAAAAAAGTAGAAAGCAATGGTTTTTTGGATTTCCGTAGTGCACACTATTGCAAATGGAAGAAAAATATTCCACATAGCCAATTTCGGCGCATTCGAATGAATTGCAGTAGTGAGGCTGACTATGTGGAACAGTCAAAGATTCTCAAGGCAAGATTTCTTGAGGAAAAAAATATCCCAAAGCATTAATGCAAAGTGCATATGCAAAGAATCTGATAAAATCTCAGGCCGATTGCCTACCGCAGATTAACCAGAAAAAAGTTGTTTCCATAAATAATGGGCTTAGGAGTAATTTGAACAATGGAAAGGCTGAATCTTGTGGTGATTCAAGAAAGAACCAATCTAATCCCTGGCATCTTAATGTTGTGACTCAGTTTAATAATGGCAATCATAAAATAAGAGACATCCTTGAAAAATTTTGGTACCTTTTAATCAAAGACCCCATCTTAAAGAATTTGTTACTGAAAAAACCTGGTATTACCTTTAGGAGGGGTCGTACCATAAGAAATTTAAAAGCGCCAAGCAACTTAAAAAACCCACAGATCTCACTTGTGGGTTTTTAAAAGCTGTCACTAGAATTTCAACTCCGGACGTTTACAAATGTGGACTGAGGAATTGCTATACATGCAACATCTTACAACATGGGGCTTGCTCGATCACTTCATATAGCACGGGTAAGGTTTTTGAGATTAAGCAGCAGCTATCCTGCGGCAGTGACTATATTGTTTACGTAATTACGTGTTGTTGCGGCCTCCAATATGTTGGCCGCACAACACAAACTGTCAGAGCAAGAATGAATAGACATCGTCATAGTACTAAAATCAGTTTCTTTCAGCATAGTTTATCGCATCACATGTTACTAAAGCACAGCAAAAAATTCCAAATAACAGTTAAACCAGTAGAAATAATACCTTCCGGAGTGCTTAATCGCAATCAAACATTAAACAAAAAGGAATCTTGTGGGATTTTTCGGTTACAAACCTTGTACCCGAATGGTCTGAGTGATGTGATTTAAAAAGTTTAGAGATGCTACACCTATTGATATAGTGATTAGGTTTTTTAGTTTTTTTTTGTTTTTATTATTTATTAATTTTATTTTTATATTTTTTCCACTAGAGTTTAACCTCTTAATGAATGTGAATTATATCTTTGACTTGGGGTACCGTTACACTTAGCGATGCACCAGCGATCCCAACAACGATATGGATCGCTGGTGCATCGCTAAGTGGTCGCTAGTGAGCTGCCACGCAGGGGTCAGGAGTCGCTACTTACCTGTCAGATGCGGCGATCCTGACGTCCTTCCGCCCGCGTCCATGTGACGCTCGTCGGCGCCACAGGAAGCCCAGCAGGAAGTGGCCGACGAGAAATGATCCAGGACCTTCTCGCGCGACCAGCGATAACCAGCGTGGGAGCCGGTCGGAGGTATCACATGTAGCAATATCGCTGCTACGTCACAAAATCGGTGACTTTACAGCGATATTGCTAGCGATATCCCAGTGTGTAATGGGGGCTTTACCCCTGCTAAAGACTTAAATCAATTAAGAGGAATATGCAAATTAAGTGAAGGATTGGTGCTAGTAACAAACACCCCTCCCTTTCCAGTTGTAAAAAGGGTTTATAAGGACATGGTCATTGTTTTGGTATAGATGTATATTTTACTTGATGAAGGCTTTTTTTAAGCCGAAATGCGTTTTGTTTTCACTGTTACACTTCAGAATAAAAATCTTTAAAAAATTTTTTTTTTAAGTAAACCGATCTCTCACATTTCACTTTTTTCGCGAGTGCTGGCATCAGACTTGATTTTTTTTTTCTTTTATCTTGTACCTGGGGAAGACTGAGGATCGCCCCGTTGACCAGGAGCCGTGCAGCAAACCGATTAATTGGGACCTTGGTTTGGGACATTCCCCCAGGGCCAATACACTGTTCCTTCAACCTCAACTTGGTAAGTGCATCAGCTTTGTATTTTTATTTGGGACATTTTTAATATTGCAATTAGATCCTGCGTGGTGCTGTCCCTTTTATATTCCCTATCCTCAGGGTACTATATGAATAGGTAATTTGTGTGAAATATATCTGTGATTTGAGGGCATGAAAATTCAAAGTTGAAAAATTGCGAAATTTCCGTCTTTTTCGCAAATAAATGCAAGTCATATCAAAGAAATTTTACCCCTATCATGAAGTACAATATGTCACAAGAAAACAATGTCAGAATCAGTGGGATTCATGGAAGCGTTCCAGAGTTATTACCTCATAAAGGGACAGTGGTCAGAATTGTAAAAATTGGCCATGAACGTGCAAACCACCCTTGGGGGTTAAGGGTTAAAGTGTCAGGAGCAGGCTGTAAGCTGTCAGAGTAAACTGACACCCGACGGCATTCGTGCGTACACAGCCCCTGTGTGCATGCAATCGCCATTACGTATGGATACGTCCAAGGTTGTAAGGGGATAAAGGGAAGGTGCTATGAAAAATTTTTTTTTTTGCAAAAAATGTAAAGTAGGAATGTTTTAATTAAAAAAAAAAAAAAAAACCTTGTGTACTGCTATTTCACATTATGACTGCAGTAAAAGTGGGCTGGATCTGCTCACGTGTGTGATGTCACTCGTTTTCTCCCTTCTGGGCCTTTGCAAAAGGGTAAGAGGATGAAGTTTAGGATCATAGCGTTGAGCCATTTTGTTGGTAACTGCTAGGGATTAGCGAACCCAAACTGAGCAGTTGGGGTCCGTAACAAATTTTTAGATTCCATGCACGGACCCTAAAAACCGACTTTCAACCGGAAATCCGGTTTTCTGTTTGAATTCGCAAACCGAATACAGTTTGTTGAAATGCTGCAACGCAGCCAATCAACCAGCTTTTAGGCTGTGGTCACAGCCATGCCAAGTACTGGCATGGTTGTGATTGGTCAGCACACCATGTGACCCTGCCTGTATAACGGCTGAGTCAAATGCCATTCTGCATTCTGTTCCTGGTGCAAAATCGGTTAGGTTCTCTGTGCCATTTAAGCCTCCTATTATGTGCCATCTAAGGCTCATGCTCTGTGCCCGAAAACACTGTTTCTGTGTGCCATTTTGCTTTGTCTCATAAAAATCTAGTTCTTTCACCAAAAATCCTATTATTCTGATGGCTGACAAAAAGTCCTATTGCTTTGCTGCATAAAAACCTTGTACTACTTTAAAAAAAAAATAGTTCTGTGTGCAATAAGTAACGATTTCTGTGTGTCATAATGGCCTTGAGAAGCGTGTCTGACTCCAGCCACTTGTCTACTAGGTATTTTTAAAGGGGGAAATAAGAAGAGAGCAGCAAATAGGGGATGTGGTCATGGTGCTGCTTGTGATGGTGTAGCTGCTACAAGGAGTGGATGTGGTCTGTTACGTGTCCAATTGCAGCACCTTCCTCAAGTGCATACAGCACGTTCATCTACCGCAGATGAATTGTGAGGCCCAGGATCTGTGGAGTCTGTGCTACATTGGATGGCTGAAAATGTCTCCAATTCCTTCACAATTTCTTCCTGCAGAAAGCTTTCAGTTGTCACCTGAGTATCTTAGTCATCGTTCTTCACCTTGCAAACCATCTAAGCAGTGTGAGCCCTAAGGCTGGAGTCACACATAGCGACTCACCAGTGATCCTGACAACGATATCAATGTATCAGGATCGCTGGTGAATCGCTATGTGTCAGACAGCTTCACCAGCGATCAGCACCAGCGACGCCGAGCGCCCAGCGTCGCTGTGCACGTTAGTAACCAGCGTGCTGATGCAGGGAGCTGGTAGATACCCGATGTGTACGTTAATTAAGGGACGTGCGTCCCTAGATACCAGATGTGTACGTTAGTTACCAGCTCCCTGCATCAGCGCGCTGGTAACTAACGTACACATCGGGTATCTAAGGGACACCCATCCCTTGGAAACCCAATGTGTACGTTAGTTACCAGCAGATCGCTGGTCTGGCCTGTCACACGCAGCGATGCGTGCTGGCCAGCGGGAGACCAGCGACCAAAAAAAAAGTCCTGGCCTTTCCTGCAGCGATCAGCAATACCGGCAGGGTGGTGGGTCGCTGATCGCTGTCACACACAGCGATCTCGCTGGTGAGATCGCTGTTGTGTCACAAAAATTGTGCTATGTGTGATGGGGCCTTAAGTCATGCAGCAGTCTCTTCTCCTGCTTGGTGAGTCTGCTGACTAGGGTTCCGTGGCCCATCTAACTGACCTTGCCTCAGAAATAGTAGAGACTGAGTGCACTGATGCCCAAACAAGCAATCTGTTGGAGGATGAGTATGTGGGAGGGCCAGTGCACACAGTCAGTGTACCATCGCAGCACATTTCTGGGGCTGATTTAACCCAATAACCAACTGCTGTGACATTCTGCAGTGTGCCAACCGTGAAGAAGGGCAGGGGTCAGGACTGGGCGGAAGATGATGCAGGGGACGATGAGGTCCTAGACCACGCATAGATTCAAGGCCATCCGAGTGACGTGGTCAGTTTGGAGGACGAGAACGTAGTGACACTGGCCCAGCAGCACACCAAAAGGGGTAGCAGGGTGGAAAAGCACAGCGACTGGTCCATAGCCAATACATCATCTGCTACTGCCGCCTGCACCTAGGGGATGAGCCCCCAAAAGCCAGCTCAAAGGCGCTCCTGGGTGGGATTTCTTCACACAATGTACTGACAGGCGGTTTGCAGGCTGTGCCATCAGAGCTTCAAGCCAGGCATAAATATTCTAAACCTGAGCACCAACTGTATGATGAAGAATCTCAAATCCAAGCATGAAGTGCAGTGGAGAACACATTTTAAAAAGCATGACAAATCTGAATCTCCTCCTGCTCCTGCTGCGCTCTCTACCTCTTCCTCTCGGTTACATTCAACATGTCCACCTGTCTCCCGTTTAAGAGAGGATGTGACCTAAACACCATCACCACCACCAGCAGTGTGACCGACTATATCCACATCGTCACACGGAAGTTTTCATCTCTCCATCTCCCAAACCCTAGAGAGAGAGAAAATTTCACCCTAATTACCCACAAGTCATGTGCCTGATTGTCAGCATGCCAGCATTTCTAAATGACTGGCTTTTGAAATGATGCCATTCGGGCTGGTGGAGACTGGCAATTTAAAAAAAAAACCCAAAAAACTGATGTTGGGGACTTCCAGCAGTACAGTGTTCCCAGCTGCTACTACTTTGCTGGGCATGCTATCCCTGCCCTGCACACACATGTTTCTGACCAGATAAGATGTGCACTGCACAACGCCATCACTGGCAAGGTCCATGTTTCAACAGATACATGAACCAGTAAACACGGGTATTGAGGTTACATCTCCCTAACTGTCCACTGGGTCAATGTAGTGGCGGCAGGGACAGAGATGGAAAGCATTCAGCAAATGTCCTACCACAACTGAGGATTTCTGGACAATTCCCTGTCCATGTTGCCTCCTCCTCCGCTTCCTCCACCACCTCTTCATCCGGTCACAGTGAGCCCTGCACCATCAATTTCAGTACAGCAAGGGAGAAATGCCATTAGGCTGTTCTGCCCCGCATTTGTTTGACAGATGCGCACGCTTTTGGCGTTCTCACCCTGCTGCTGATCGCCTGTCTGAGCTGCTGCGTCACTTCTGCCTTCAAGCTCACCACCTCATATGTGACATATCAACAAGGTGGAACTCTACCTTGCATATGCTGAAGAGACTGTGCAAGCAGAAGCAGGTAGTAGTGGAATTTCAGCTGCAGCACGCACGCTAAAGTCGCTTGGTGGAACACCACTTCACTACAAATGAGTGGGCCATCAAGCTGGACATGTGTGCCATGTTGTGCTGCTTCGAGTACTCCAAAAACATGACCAGCGCTGAGGACACCATCATCAACGTTACTATACTACTTCTATGTCTGCTTTAAAAAACATTTCAGGCAATGATAGATGAGGTGGTGGCACAGGAGGAGGAAGAGGTGTAGGAGAGGACTAGGCAATGTTCACACCTTTATCAGGCCTATCATTCACACATGGCTTGGAGGGTGGTTTCCAGTACCCACAGCGACCTGGTATGCAAAGGTCCAGCCAAAGGGCAGTTTTGGAGGATGAGGTGTAGGAGGGGGAGATTGAGGAACCGTGTTTCCAGCAGGGTGGCACTCCAAGTTGCTCACGGGCATCACACGAGCGTGGCTGGAGTGATACAGAAAACCTCTCACTGTCGCTGCCTCTCGGCAGCCTGGCACACATGAGCCAATATATGCTGCAGTGCGTGCGCAAAGACCACCGAGTTGCCCGTATTATTACGAGTTCTGATTACTGGTTTTCCACCCTGCTGGATCCCCGCTACAAGGACAATCCTTACTTCCTTCCTTGGATAGGGATTGCAAAATGTGTAATTATAAGCGCATGCTGTTAGATGCACTACTTACGGAGTTCCCACCAGACAGCGGGGGCTTGGTGGAAAAACAAGGAGTAGGAAGAAGTCGCCATGCAATTGGGGCACTGCCATCACCTCGGAAGACAGGGTTAGCATGGCCAAAATGAGGAAACCATTCCTCCGCACTCCACAACATCCGGCCATCTGATAAGGCCCATATAAGCAGGAAACAGTGTTTCCACAGCATAGTCGAAGAGTACCTGTCCACACATCTATTTCTGCTCTGAGAGGAAAGGTCTCTTTCCCTTGCTTAGTGCTAAATTTTTGACTCCTGCATAGACCACAAGGACACATGGAAGTAGGGAGAGGAATGGACTATTAGGCCGGGATCAGACTTGCGAGAAACTCGCACGAGTCTCGCACGTCAATACCCGGCACTGCTGGTGGCACTTGGATCAAAGCGTTCAGCTGCATGTATTTCTATGCAGCTGAAAGCTCCGATTCCAGTGGTGGCGGCAGTGCCAGGTACTGACATGCGAGACTCGTCCGAGTTTGTCGCAGATGAGTATGAGCCCTATCACTGATGGTTCTGCCCCATTTAACTTTTGGACACATGGGCTGAGCTTTCCCTTTACGCCTTGGATGTGCCGGCCCGCTCTGAGGCAAGTGTACTGTCGGAACATGTGTTTAACACGGCAGGGGGTGTCATCACAGACCAGCGCATCCGCTTATCCATAGCCAATGTGAGCAAGCTCACAATTCTAAAAATGAACCAGGCATGGATCACAAAGGACTTGTACACACAGCCTGAGCTTGCCCTTTACACCTTGGATTTGGTGGCTTGCCATGAGGCAAGTGTAATGTCGGGACATGTGCTTTGCATGGCAGGGGGTGTCAGCACAGACCGGCGCGTCTGCCCATCCACAGCCAATGTGACCAAGCTCACATTTCTAAAAATTAACCAGGCATGGGTGACAAAGGACTTGTCCGTCCTTTTGGGTGATGGCTAGACAACTATACCAAGCTGCACACAGCCATGGTTACTCTATTTGCCACTCACTTAATTTTAGGGTCTCCCCCACCCAAAAAAAAACCCTAAATCTAAAAAATGTGTTGGCTACCTCCTCCACGTCCTCCTCAACTTGGACTCTGGCCTCCTGGTTCAAGATAATACTTTGTATTTTATTTAATTTCTGTTATTTTCATTAGTTCCCCTTATAAATTAAAAAAAAAAAATACAAAATTAGCAAAAAAATAAAAAAAAAAGTGTTGGATAACTCTCACTTAAACTGTTAAGTCTACATAACAAGATCTACCTCATCTTCCACTTGGACCTCGGCCTCCTGGTTCAAGATAATTGTTTTTTATGTATTTTATTCTTTATTTCCATCTGTTCCCCTTAAAAAAACTAAAAAGAAGATAAAAATAAAAAAAATAAAAATTTTGTTGGCTAGCTCCTGCTTAGCCACTTACACATCACCAACTCCACCTCCACTTGAACCCTGGCTTCCTTTTTCAAGATTATTATTTTTTTAATTTATTTTAAGTCAGTGCCCTATCCCCATTTGTAAAGGGGTGCAAGAACCTTCGTCTCCCTCATCACAACAGAACCCAGCCTGTTGTGAACTCATTTTCTGGTCTGTCTCTGGTTTCTTGTGAGGGAGCTGGTTGTGCTGACAGAGTTGTTGTGGGTCCTCTTTCAGGGCTCCCTCTGGTGGTGGCAGGAGGTAGTGAAGCTGATCTAGTTAACAGAGACCTGCCACCTGATAATGAGGAAGAGGATTGGACATCTGGAGTCTCAGACTGGATTTAAGGCAGCCGACTCCCTATTCCCATGCTGGTGATTTTTTTCCTGCCTCCTGAGGTCTTAGTTTCCAGCTCTGTTGCTGCCTTCTCAAGCTAAGTTGCCTTTGCTAATGTTCACATTTGATTTGGTTTGGTCTATTCAGTTTTTTGTGTGGTCAGCCAGCCCTGGCTGGGGCTGTGCTGAATTTCCACTCTTATGTCACTGTATGTGCCAGTTTGCTTTTTGTCCCTTATTAGATTGGCCTCTTTTTGCTCTGTTCTCAGAATATGCCAGAGTGCTGATATAGTGGGAGAAGTCTAGTGACTTCATGGTATTTTGTGCTATCAGAAGTGTTGGACATTTTTGCAGGATTTTTTAGCATGATTGCAGACAGTATCTTTCCTTTCCTGTCCTTTCTAGCTAGTATGGGCCCCATTGTTTGCTCAGCCTATTTTTCTACCTGTGTTCATGTTTTCATCTTGTCTCACCGTCAATACATGTGTGTGGGCTGTCTATTCCTTTGGGGTCTGCTCTGGGGCAGTTTTAGATTTCCCCTTTTCTTGCTTTAGGCTTATTTAGTCCTCCGGCTGTGACGAGGCATCTAGAATCATCGTAGGTACGCTCCACGGCTGCTGTTAGTTGTGTGGTTAGGATCAGGGGTCTGCAATCTGCGTAGTTACCAACCTCTCTGGTTTTCTGTGACTTGGCTTGGTCTTGTTTTCCTCCTTGGTGACCCATTCATAACACCAGCCCCTTTAAGTAGTATTTCGCTATCCACATTTCTTTGCAAGGCAATTGTCCTGTTCTTACCCCCATTTTGCCTCCTGTTGCAGCACCTTACCCCTTACTACCACCATTTTACAGCACAAATTTTCAGGCCCCCATTACCTCTAGGGGTGAAATTTGATTTCTCCTCTGTGGTGGTATTGTTCTTCATGCTCTGGGGTTTAAATTTTAAAGGGCCCAACAAAAATCTTTTGTGGGGGTATTGTCCATTTGGAAGACCCATTTCCGCCCAAGCTTTACCTTCCTGTCTGGTGTCTTGAGATGTAGCTTAAGTATTGCCACATAATCTTCTTTTCTCATGATGGCATCTATTTTGTGAAGTGCACCAGTCCCTACTGCAGCAAAACCACCCCAAAACATGATGCTGACACCCCCATGTTTCACAGTTGGGATGGTGTTCTTAGGCTTTCAAGCTTCACCCTTTTTCTCCAAACGTAACGATGGTCATCATGCCCAAAAAGTTTCATTTTACTTTCATCAGACCACAGGACATGTCTCAGAAATGAAGGTCTTTTGTTCCTGTGTGCATTTGCAAACATTAATCTGGCTTTTTTTATGTTTCTTTTGGAGGAATGGCTTCTTCTTGACAGAGTGACCTTTCAGGCTATGATGATACAGTACTCATTTCACTGTGGATATTGACACAATCTTTCCAGCTTCTGCCATCATCTTCACAAGGTCTTTTGCTTTTGTCCTTGGGTTGATACGCACATGTATGATGGCTGGACATTCCCATCTTGTTTGTACTTGCCTGTTTGTACAGATGAATGAGGCACCTTCCGGTATCTTGAAATTGTACCTAAGGGTGATCCAGACTTGTGCACCATTCTCTTCTTGATTTCTTGTCTGATTTCTTTATACTTTCCCATGATTCTACACAAAGAAGCCGTGTGTTTCAGGTGTGCATTAAACTACATCCACAGGTGTGTCTCTAATTAACTCAGATGTTGCCGAAAAACCTATTAGAAGCTTCAAGCACATGACATCATCATATGGGCAGTCCAGAATTGTTTAAAGGCATAGTAATCTTAGTGTATGCAAACTTTTTACTTTGCAGTAAGTAATAAAAATGTCTTAAAACATTCTCTCTCTCTCTCTCTCTCTCTCATTATTCTGGCATTTGGGAAATATTAATAATTAGGATTAACATAATTGACCTAAAACAGGAAAGGTTTATTCTGATTTCATGGCAGATATTGTGAAAAAAAATGTATATGTGTCTTTTTATATAGTGTATGTAAACTTTTAGTTTCAATTGTATCTCCCCTCACCTACATTACCATTGACCCTGTCACAGTCTGTATAATGTTTTTGAATGTTTTCTATTGTCTGGTTATATTACCCACATAAGTAAGTAAAATATATACAGTGAGTTGCATACTGTAGGAGTTGTTTTTTCTCGCCTGTGACTCCACTGTATCCTGAAGAACACTCCTCGGT
Organism: Dendrobates tinctorius; assembly: GCF_039654945.1. Classification (NCBI taxonomy): domain Eukaryota; kingdom Metazoa; phylum Chordata; class Amphibia; order Anura; family Dendrobatidae; genus Dendrobates; species Dendrobates tinctorius. The sequence continues at coordinate 9,634,954 of NW_027361827.1, read as the reverse complement.
ACACGACTTACATGCTAAACTAACCCCTTGCTAGCTAATTCACACGCTATTTGCATTCTTTACTCCAGAAATCTTATTCAAGTCCATTACTGGAGGAAATCTAGTGGTGAGGCACAGACCCTCCTAATTCATTAAAAGGCATGCACATGTGACTCCAACACCCCCCCCAAAAAGACCACTATAACCAAATGCCGGTCTTGATTAATTGGGGCATATGTGTCTAAAACACATAATAAATGCAGTGCATAGAATTTGCGCCACATTTTTTGTGCATGGTTCTCTTATTAAATCTTCTCCATAGTTTGATAAATAGCAATAGTTGCATATACTTATACAATAATTCTTAAGTTATGTCTTTATCGGCTGGATATCATAGTTACATAGATAAATAGGTTGAAAAAAGACCTAGGTCCATCAAGTTCAACCTTTCTCAACTTATTTTACATTTCGTCACTAATTTACCTTTAATCCGCAATGTTATGTGTATCAAGGAAATCATCCAGCCCTTTTTTAAAAGCTGTTATAGTGGCTGCCATTACTACCTCTTGTCTTAGGGCATTCCACAGTATGACTGTTCTAACTGTAAAGAACCCTTTCCTATTTAGCTGTCGGAAATGCCTTTCTTCCACCCGTAATTAGTGCCTCCTAGTACAATTTTTCCAATCTTTCATCAAATGAGAGGCCTTCAATCCCTTGTAATAATCTACTTGCCCATCTTTGAACTGATTCTAACTTTTGAATATCCTTTTTAGAATATGAAGCCCAAAACTGGATTCCATATTCTAGATGTGGCTGTCACAACACAGCTGTCGGGTGACCCGGGACCAGGGGTTCCTTCCTTATTGTGCCTGACACTAGGGGGTGCCCTAGCTCGCCTTATTCCCCAGGATACTTCTGAAGGTGAAGATGCCGGGGCCGCCACCCTTGCCTTATCTCCTGAGTTATTCCACCATCTGTTCTCTTCCCCCACCCAGGAACAATCAGAAGCTGCTGTCTTCTGGCTCCTATCTGTTGCGGAACTCCTTTGACAGTACCCACCCTTCTACGAGAGACCTCCGGAACTTCAGGACTGGGTTTATCGGGGTGTGCCATGTGACAAACCGGACCAGTCAGGCAGCATGAACTTCAAATGCTGGTACCTACATCCTCTTCTCAGGACCGTACCCCCTCCAATGTACCAGATACTGAAGCGACCGACGGACTAAACGAGAATCCATGATTTTTGCTATCTGAAACTCCAAGTTTCCATCGACAATGACAGGAGATGGTGGTAGTGATGATGGTATTGAAAAAGTAACACATTTTTTGAGGAGAGATTGATGAAATACATTATGCGGCAAAACAAGGCAGAATGCTACGGGATTGACGACGGCTATGGTCTTAAAAGGACCGATAAACCTGGGTCGCAGTTTCCAAGATGGAACCTTCAACTTAATGTTCCTAGAGGACAACCACGCCAAGTCACCAACACACAGGTCCGGACCCACCAAATGTCTTCGATCAGTCACACTCATATCTGGATCCCATCTTCCTCAAAATTATTAATAACCCCCTGCCATGCTGATGTAATAGTTGATAAAAACCGCGCCTCCTCAAGTAATCCAGAAGGACAATTTTTATTCAATGAACTGAAATGAGGATGGGAACCCATATGCCCCGAAAAAAAAGGGACTTACCAGTAGATTCATGACAACGATTATTTACAGCAAGTTCGGCTAATGTAAGTAAGTAGCCCAATCCTCCTGATTTTCAGACACAAAACACCTGAGATACGTATCCAGATTCTGGTTAACCCGCTCAGTCGATCGGTGATACAACTGACCGACAAGTGAGTCCAAGGTCTTCTGGGATTCTCCAATGGTTGGAGAGCCCCCCCGACGGACGAGTATGAGAGATCTTGGAACACGCACAGACACTGCAGGCGGTTATATACTCCTGGACATCCTGATGAACACTTGGCCACCAAAAACGCCGAGTAAGAATGTCACGGGGTCCTTCTCTGGTATCATACAATCAACAGAGCAAGGGAAGAACGAACAATCCCAAGACCTTTATTTTAAGCAAAAATACGAAAGGTCCATATACAATCCACCACACAAAGAATAAGAGAGTCCAGAACCCGAATGCAGTTCAGTAACAGGATAAAAGCCCTGGAAAATTAGAGTCCAACAATCCAACAGAGGATAAAATAGTCCATATACTCTCTGAGGTGCTGTGTTCACATCATCGTCCCACACAGGGTCTGATCTCTTCTCTCCCCTCCCTGATAATTTAAAAGTCCCTCTCCTCATTCCATGGTCAGGGAGGGAAGATTGCAGTAGCTCATTGTTTCAACATGCTAGTTCAATATGTCATTATCATATTAGCCAACAGCATTATTCAATGACCCTGTGGAAAGATAACAGTACAGTACTGTGGAGGCTGATATCAGATGGCAACAACATCCATTCATCAATTAGCAAATAACAGCTCATCCTACAAGGAAACACCATGAAAATCAGTAAAATATTAATGCAAACAAAATGATACCCACATACCATATCCCACCATCACAAAGAATATCAGAGAGGTGGCTTTATTACCAGGATGTTCAGCCACAACTGAATTGTGTGTTACAAGGTAGCCTGGGGTGGTAGTCCCAGCCGAGTCAACTAATCCACAATCAGTAGACACCCCGGTTACCTTGCGCAGAGATGGACCGGACAGACACAATCCTCAGGCACAGCTTGCAGTCGAACAGGGAACAAAGTTTAATAAAACAGATGAGAAAAAAAGGTACAACACTGGCTTCCTGCTCTCTCCCTAGCAAAGTCCATGGCCATACCCACGACAGCCACGGTATCCGAAATTAAGCAGTAGTCCACATGCTGGAATCTGGATGCTTCAAGTCCCTTTGTCGTGGGGCCAATCCGTAGTCCTGGGGCCTGTGCTATGGTTCTTAAGTCCTTGAATCCAAGGGCAACAGTTCCTCTCTCCTTCTGAGGTCTGGCAATGCCCTCGTTAGTGTCCTTCAGCAGGGGCAACATAGTTTCTCTCCTCCTGAGGTCTGGCAATGCCCCGGGTGCTGCTACACTCCTACCCAGGGCCAACGTGCCGGGGCTACTCTTGGAGCAGCAGATTCCTGCCACCCTTTTCTGAGCTGCTAATCCAGCCCACTTTTAACTACCATATATACTCGTGTATAAGCCAACCAGTATATAAGCCAACCCCCTATTTTTGCCATAAAAAACAGGGAAAACTTATTGACTCGCGTGTAAGCCTAGGGTGAAAAATGCAGCAGCTACTGGTAAATTTCAAAAATAAAAATAGATACCAATAAAAGTAAAATTAATTGAGACATCAGTAGGTTAAATGTTTTTGAATATCCATATTGAATCAGGAGCCCCATATAATGCTCCATACAGTTCATGATGGCCCCATAAGATGCTCCATACAAAATACGCTCCATATAATCCTGCACAAAGGTTAATAATGGCCCTATAAGTTGCTATGCTCCATAGAATAATATGCCCCATATGCTGCTCCATAAATGTTATGGCTCGATAAGATATTCCATAGATTATACCCCATATGCTGCCCCATAAAATGCTCCATAGATTATGCCACATATACTGCCCTATAAGTTGCTCCATAGACTATGTCCAATATACTGCCCCATAAGATGCTCCATAGATTATGCCCCCATAAAATGCTCCATAGATTATGCCCCCATAAGAAGCTCCATAGTTTATGCCCCCATAAGATGCTCCATAATTTATGCCCCTCATAAGATGCGCCATAGTTTATGCCCCCATAAGAGGCTCCATAGAATAGACCCCATATGCTGCCACTGCTGCTGCAATTAAAAAAAAAATGACATACTCACCTCTCATCGCTGGGAACCAGGTGCCGGTGTCCCGGCACTGGCGATATTTACCGATCCCCGCTTCATCGCTGCGCGCCTCTGTCTTCTGGCTTCCTCTGTCAGTGACTGTTCAGGCAGAGGTCGCGGCGCGCACTAACTACGTCACCGCGCTCTCTGACCTGAACATCACAGACAGAGAAGGCGAAGGACAGAGCAGCAATGGACCAGGGACAGGTGAATATCGCATATATATAGTGCCTTGCAAAAGTATTCGGCCCCCTGGAACTTTTCAATCTTTTCCCACATATCCTGCTTCAAACATAAAGATGCCAAATGTAAATTTTTGGTGAAGAATCAGCAACAAGTGGGCCACAGTTGTGAAGTTGAATGAAATTTATTGGTTATTTTACATTTTTGTGGAAATTCAAAAACTGAAACGTGGGGCGTGTAATGTTATTCGGCCCCTTTTACTTTCAGTGCAGCAAACTCACTCCAGAAGTTCATTGTGGATCTCTGAATGATCCAATGTTGTCCTAAATGACTATTGATGATAAATATAATCCACTTGTGTGTAATCAAGTCTCCGTATTAGTGCATCTGCTCAGTGATAGTCTCAGGATTCTGTTTGATGTACAGAGAGCATCATCAAGACCAAGGAACACAACAGGCAGGTCCGTGATACTGTTGTAATAATAATAATCTTTATTTTTATATAGTGCTAACATATTCCGCAGCGCTTTACAGTTTGCACACATTTTCATCACTGTCCCCGATGGGGCTCACAATCTAAATTCCCTATCAGTATGTCTTTGGAGTGTGGGAGGAAACCCACGCAAACACGGGGAGAACATACAAACTCCTTGCAGATGTTGTCCTTGGTGAGATTTGAACCCAGGACCACAGCAAGGCTGCAGCGCTAACCAATTAACCACCGTGCTGCCCTAGTGTTGTGGAGAGGTTTAAAGCCGGATTTGGATACAAAATGATTTCCAAAACTTTAAACATCTCAAGGAGCACTGTGCAAGCGATCATATTGAAATGGAGGAGTATCATAAAACTGCAAATCTACCAAGACCCTGCCGTCCCTCTAAACTTTCATCTCAAACAAGGAGAAGACTGATCAGTGATGCAGCCAAGAGGCCCATGATCACTCTGGATGAACTGCAGAGATCCACAGCTGAGGTGGGACAGTCTGTCCATGGGACAACAATCAGTCGTACACTGCACAACTCTGGCCTTTATGGAAGAATGGCAAGAAGAAAGCCATTTCTCAAAGATATCCATAAAAAGTGTGGTTTAAAGTTTGCAACAAGCCACCTGGGAGACACACCAAACATGTGGAAGAAGGTGCTCTGGTCAGATGAAACCAGAATCGAACTTTTTGGCAACAATGTCAAACGATATGTTTGGCATAAAGGCAACACAGCTCATCAACCTGAAAACACCATCCCCACTGTCAAACATGGTGGTGGCAGCATCATGGTTTGGACCTGCTTTGCTTCAGCAGGGACAGGGAAGTTGGTTAAAATTAATGGGAAGATGGATGGGGCCAAATACAGGACCATTCTTGAAGATAACCTGTTGAAGTCTGCAAAAGACCTGAGACTGGGACGGAGATTAGTCTTCCAATAAGATAATGATCCCAAACATAAAGCAAAACCTACAATGGAATGGTTCACAAATAAACGTATCCAGGTGTTAGAACGGCCAAGTCAAAGTCAAGACCTGAATCCAATCTGTGAGAATCTGTGGAAAGAGCTGAAAACTACTGTTCACAAATGATCTCCATCAAACCTCACTGAGCTTGAGCTGTTTGCCAAGCAAGAATGGGCAAGAATTTCAGTCTCTCGATGTTCAAAACTGATAGAGACATACCCCAAGCGACTTGCAGCTGTAATCACAGCAAAAGGTGGTGCAACAAAGTATTAAGTTAAAGGGGCTGAATAATATTGCACGCTCTACTTTTCAGTTTTTGAATTTCCACAAAAATTTAAAATAACCAATAAATTTCATTCAACTTCACAATTGTGTCCCACTTGTTGATTCTTCACCAAAAATTTATATTTGGTATCTTTATGTTTAAAGCAGGATATGTGGGAAAGGGTTGAAATGTTCCAGGGGGCTGAATACTTTTGCAAGCACTGTACTTACCCCCTCCTGGCGATGTCTCTGCAGCCTCTTCTCCCATGGTCTCTGGCAGCTATGGTATTCCTTCCTTTAGCAGTCACATGGTACCTCTCATTAAAGTCATGAATATGCGCATATTCATGACTTCAATGAGCGGTACCATGTGACCGCTGAAGGAAGGAGATAAGACCTTGGGAGAAGCAGGGGGGCTGCAGAGACCGCACCAAGGGGTAAGTACGACTTGACACCCCCGCTCTCCCTCCCTTGCCGACCCCCTGGCATATGTATAAGCTGAGGGGGGGGGCTTTCAACCCCCCAAAAATGGGCTGAAAATCTTGGCTTATACGCAAGTATATACAGTATCTCTATCCTACATACAAGCACCAGTTACTACAAGGGACACATTAGCAATTAAAGGGAACTCACACCATGAACCAGTGTTTTCATAATACAGCAATATACGGTAATTTGATGAAATTACATGGCATCTACACTACAAGTTTTACCATATACAGTAAGAACAATGTGAACATGACACATCAAGAACATTTTTGTGTCAGGCGCTTGGGAGGCCCCCACAGCAAGGAGAGAGGGAGCACAGAGGTCCTCCGCCACCTTCTTACAATGTTCACTAAGGACTCTAAGACGAAGATTAACAGGAACAAATATTTTACCAAGTGGACAGGCAACAGGGGCGTCCCCCTGAGCGTCGTCAACCTCTTTTTCCAGATCGGAGCATATAGACGCTATAACCACCCTTTTTGAAGAATAGGTACCAGTTCACACTTATCTCTTCCCCAGGAACACAGCGAGATAAGGCATAAGCCTTAATTTTTTTGTTCCCTGGCCTATATGTGACAAAAAAGTTAATCCTGGTAAAGAACAAAGCCCATCTTGCCTGTCGAGGCATTACACCCCCTCCAAAAAATAATGCTACTCTTCAAAAGCCCACTTGATTGCTAAGAGTTCCCTGTTAACAATGTCATAATTTTTCTCAGCAGATGACTGTTTTTTTTAAAAAAATGCCTTCAAAAATTTTGCACACTACTGATGTCAGGCTTAGTGCACACACTGCGGATTCGCAGCTGATTTGGTCCTGCGGATCCGCAGCAGTTTCTGCTCCGTTGTACAGCACCATTATAATCAATGGAAAATGAAATCCGCAGTGCACACGGTGCGGAATTTTCCATGGTTTCAAGTCCGCAGCATGTCAATTCTTTGTGCGGATTCCGCTGCGGTTTGGCACCTGCTCCATGGCAGGTGTTAAAGTGCAGGGGAAACCTGCAGGCTAAACCGCAGAAAATCTGCAGATAAACCGCAGGTCTTTTGACCTGCGGTTTTATCTGCGGATTTACACAAATCTGCGCTGAAAATTCCGCAGCACAATCCGCAGCGTGTGCACACACCCTTACCGGACGGTAATTGCTTGGATCCACCTTCTTACCTTTCTTAAATATCGGTACCACATGAGACATCTGGCAATCCCATGGCACCAACTCTGTTACAAGAGAGTCTAAGAATAAGGCCAGAATCACCCTAGCGAGAAATACGGATGAGTGCTATGCGATAAAACATCGCATTGCACTCGGACCGCTGTTAATCTATGGGGCAGCTCCCATCACCGTTTTTTTCTCGGCCGTATTATATGTGCGAATGAAATCGCAGCATGCTGCGATTGTACGCGTATATCGTTCGAGTCTCGCCAATGCAAGTCTATGGGTGCTTGAAAAAAATCGGACATCACACAGACTATCTGTGTGACTTGTGAGAAATATGCAAGCATTTTCCAGGTGACAGGAAATTGCCTCATCCATTATCAGGAAGCTTTGGCATGCAAATTTCCCTGACAACCACTATAAAAATCCTGGAAAACGCCTCTACGGAGTCCAGCAGCATGGCCAGACACATCATTGTCGAGATGCTGATAGTTCTGGTTCAGGAGAGGCCAGAACTATGGGACCAGGGTGACACACATTATTCTGTCCGTGCACGTAAGGATGCCGCATGGAAGTGAATCTGCACCCAAATGTTTCCCAATTTTGAGGAAAGCCCTTGTGAGGTCCAGCAAGAAATTGTACTTACCGTATATACTCGAATATAAGCCGAGATTTTCAGCCCGTTTTTTTGGGCTGAAAGTCCCCCTCTCGGCTTATATTCGAGTCATATACACTGGGGGTCAGAGGGGGAGGGGGGCGGGGGTGTCAGGTCATACTTACCCGTCCTGACGCTGTGTCTTGAGCCCCCAGCTTCTCCCCGTGCTCTCTCTTCCTGCCTTCAGTGGTCACGTGGTGCCGCTCATTAAAACTCATGAATATGCGCATATTCATGAGTTTTAATGAGCGGCACCACGTGACCGCTGAAGGCAGGAAGAGAGAGCGCGGAGAAACTGGGGGCTCAAGACACAGCGTCAGGACGGGTAAGTATAGCGATACTCACCTGTCCTGCGTCCATGGCTGCTTGCTGCTGTCTGTCATCGGTCAGTGACTTCAGACAGCAGAGGGCGCGGTGACGTGATTAGTGCGCGCCGCGCCCCCTGCAGTCTGAACGTCACTGACCGATGACGTGGCAGATAGCGGTGAGCAGCCATGGACGCAGGACAGGTGAGTATCTGACACCCAGCGACGGAGAGGTGAGTATGTCATTTTTTTTATTTTTACATGCAGCAGCAGCAGCACATGGGGGCATAATCTAAGGAGCTTCTTATGGGGGCAGCATATGGGGGAATAATATGGAGCTTCTAATGGGGGCAGTATATGGGGGAACAATATGGAGCTTCTAATGGGGGCAGTATATGGAGCTTCTAATGGGGGCAGTATATGGGGGAACAATATGGAGCTTCTAATGGGGGCAGTATATGGGGGCACAATATGGAGCTTCTAATGGGGGCAGTATATGGGGGAACAATATGGAGCTTCTAATGGGGGCAGCATATGGGGGAACAATATGGAGCTTCTAATGGGGGCAGTATATGGAGCTTCTAATGGGGGCAGTATCTGGGGGAACAATATGGAGCTTCTAATGGGGGCAGCATATGGGGGAACAATCTATGGAGCTTCTTATGGGGGCAGTATATGGGGGAATAATCTATGGAGCTTCTTATGAGGGCAGCATATGGGGGAATAATCTATGGAGCATTTCCCACCCTAGGCTTATACTCGAGTCAATAAGTTTTCCCAGTTTTTTGTGGCAAAATTAGGGGGGTCGGCTTATACTCGGGTCGGCTTATACTCGAGTATATACGGTACTAATCATAAAAAAGTCATATAAAAAGTTAAACATGAAGCAACAAATGAACATAACATAATCATATGCAGGCTCAGACTGGCCCCTAGGCTAACAGGGGAATCCCCTGGTGGGCCCCTACGCAGAACTAGGCCCCCAACCCCACTGTATGTGCCAGTACTTGGCATAGTTCACTTGATTCACTCTGTACAGAAAAAAATCAGCATCTCATTCATTAACCAAACTACCCAGTTTATTATTATAAACTGTAGAGATATAGGTAAATTTGTGAACAAGGTTAGTGTAATATTTGTATGCAGGTGAAAAGTGGGCCCCTCACAGTCAATATTACAGGTGGGTCCCTAGCACCCCAGTCCGACACTGATTATATGCGATGTTTTTAATTTCTGTCCTATTTCAGACATTACACTTGGCAAGTAGCATTCCACATTACACTATAGCCTACATTTTGCTAGCCAAAAAGTGTTTGAAAGTAAAAATCTTTATTGTGTTACTTTGCAGTGTCTGATGTAACTAGACAGTTGCGCAGCTGCCAAGACCAGTACCGGCATGAGCGCCAGCAGCAGGCCAGGAGTGGTGATACAGCCCCCAAAAAATGCAAATATCTACTGTATATTATGAAAGACTTATTTTTCTGGCTCCCGTTATGGATCTCAGACCGTAAGTGCATGCATGACCCCACATTTTACACATTGGCTTAAAGCCAAATCTTAATATGTTTTTTTACCACATTGTGCTTAAAAACAGAAAAATAGTTTCCCGACTCAGAAGTGAACATTGACCCAGTTGGTGAAGGTGACGAAGTGGCTGGCCCATCTTCGGCACCATCATCCAGCACCCAACCACTACCACCAGCAGCACCTTCGGCACAAGAGGAGGCCAATCCAGAGGACAAAGACCGGGGCCACAGTAGCAGTCCAACATTGCCACTGGATACATCACCCCAGGCTGCCGCAAACCCACGCCGTGGCCGACACAGGAGGGAGCTTTCTTCCACAGGCAACAGGAGACGAGTGGACACTGGGGTGTTAGACTATCTTTCGCAGACTGTGAATGACGATGGGAAGGAAGCTTATGCACTCATTCTGGCAGGCTACCTACATCCAATTCCATGTGAGGTGAGGCTGCGGGACAGAGGGGTGATCCAAATTTTGATTGATGCTTGCACACCTCCAAATAATCCCATCCAAGTATTTGTATTCCTCGAAAAGTGGCAAATGTCAAGCAGTAACCAACTTCAAATGCCTGGAATACAAGATGATAAATCCAAAGGGAGTTCGTAGCTATATTCCGCGCTGCCGCTTTAGACAAATTCCAGGAGAATGCTGTATGATTGCAGTGGTTTTATTCTACGCGTTTCAGGGGTCTCATGCCCCCTTCATCAGGAAGTACCACAAAATACATACAGGTATCACAGACATAAATAGGTTTGAAAGGACGCTGGATTTCAAAAAAATGAGCGCCAACAAGTCAGATGATGCAGTGTCAAAGTTCAATGACACCACATGGTTAACAGTTCACCTAGGATATATTACAAAAGTATGCGTATTTTAGAAGATTTTTTGATTAAATTTACATTTCCAAAAGAGACAAAGTCAAATTTATGATTTTAACATGGAAAAAAACTGAAAGAAAAAAGAAAGAACTGAACATCTGCTCAGGTGGACACGAACCTGCAAAAACAAGGGGGGGTTATTCCTGTTCAGAGGTGGATGCCTTACAAGAGGACTACCATATGGAAGCAGCAAGCTACTTTTTCTCAAGGAAAGCATTGCAATCTTTATAAAAAAAAGGGAGAAAATAAAAGCATAATTTTAATTCTTTACCAATAAAAAATATAATATAATTTTAGTTAAATGCTGAAAAATTAAATATGAAGTTATTTTTAAGTATAAAAAAAGGAAAATGGGTTTAAAAGATGCTCGATGCAGCAACACACCAGAAACTGTACAGCAGCAGCTCAGAATGAGAACGCAGGACAAGCCGACAAAATAGATTCATTGCTTCATTGATTCACTGTCACTGATATATTAACCCTTTTTTATGTGCCTCATACTAAATATAAAATCTGCCCACGATCCTTGTATCAATGAAGCAATGAATCTATTTTGTCGGCTTGTCGTGCGTTCAGGATTACTCAGGATTACCACCATCCATACCCTACTTCCCAGTACTATGCTCCCCAACAGGATCCTTCCTTGGTCCATATTCCTGGGTCATCATCAGCCATGTCCAGGGTCAAAGTCAGGTTGGACCACAAAATAGCCAAACCTTCGCATGCTGGTCACCCGCCATCACCACCCCCAAGCTACCATAACTTGTAAGGCAAAGTGGCATCGTCACATTTTTTTTTTCTTTTATATAGGCCGTTTTATTGGCCCCACATGCCATATGCTGAAAATATGGTTTATTTGTTATCCCAAAACGTGTTTTGATTAAAACAAGTTAAATCAATGAGTGTTTTTTTGTGTTATGACTATATTGATGATGTGTTTATTTTCAAATTTTATCATTATTAGCCCAACTCAACAGACACTGCAAACATTAACATAAGTTTATTTATGGCCTGCAAAATTTACAAAATCACAACATAGAGACTGCATTGTCTTGCCATGGAGTGTATCCCTCTGGTGAAAGAAAATAATTAGTAAACACATTCCGCAGGGTCTCATGATGCTGCAGATTAATTGAAAGGCCTCATCAGCAACAATCACATAAGGCACCACATCTATTGTAGAGCCTGGGAGCTGACGTGGGGGTGACAGGTCCAACTCATTATTGCGCAGCCTCCGACCCAATATGGAAGAATTGAAGACTCTGGAGTCTCCAGTTCTTCCATAGGCCCCAATATCTACAATTATAATCCTGTATGTGCTATCGACCAGGGCCAACAGCACTACAGAAGAAAACTGTTTATAATTATAATATTGGGACAATGAGATTGGCGGCTTATGCACACGGATGTGCTTCCCATCCAGGGATCCAATGCAGTTTGGAAACTGGCACGTTTCCTCAAAGCCATGGGCTATCCGCAGCCAGTCTTGTTTTTTTGGCTCAGGCATTACTGATTGATGCAGTTGGGACCATATTTCAGAGCACATAGAATGGACAATGCCAGAAATAGTGGATTTCCCAATTAAAAATTCAAGATGAAGAGCCGCATAGGAAAGCCCAGTGGATAGGAATCTATAAGTGAAATGAAAACAAAAAAACTAGATTAACATATCCAGGCCTCAAAAAAACAGTTTAGGACTTCCTAAAAGTTATGGGCAGTGTAAACTAAGCTCTGTCTAACCAAAATACCACACAATTCAATGCCTTTGGAACACTTACAAACAGCATGGAATGTCAAAGGCAAAACGTGACCAAAAAAGTTAACCAAAAAAGGAAACAAACCACTACAACCAAAGGCTGGGTTCACATAGCGTTATGGCAGTCTGTTCAACGCATGCATTAAACGGACTGCGCTAACGCTACTCAATTTTTTATCGCGTTATGCGATCGCGTTAGGGAAGCTGCTCCATCTGCGCTAGCCAATATGGACCCTCGAACGTTGCAGACCGCGTCCGAGGGTTCATCACAGAATGACGGCACATCGCTAACGCATGCCGATTATGACATGCGTTAGCAATGCACTACGTTATGGCAGTCTATGGCTGCATTAACGGATGCGTTGCATCGCGTTATTGCCGCTTTGTAACACAATACGTTAAACGGACTGCCATAACACTATGTGAACTCAGCAAAAGGAATGGATCAGTGTATTTCCCTAAAACAGAAGTAAAAATCATCATCAACATAGAGGAGTAATACATACCGTGAAGTAAGTAAAAGGCGCTCTTCTGCGGAATTACACTTGCGCATCTTGGTGTCTTTGAAGGTGATCCCAGGGCGCACAGCTGTAATAATAATAATAATAATAAATTTTATTTTTATAGCGCCGACATATTCCGCAGCACTTTACATTTCAGAGGGGATTTGTACAGACAATAGACATTACAGCATAACAATAATCACATACAGTAGATTATAACAAATAACAAGAGGAGTGAGGGCCCTGCTCGCAAGCTTACAGTCTATGAGGAAAGAGGTAGACACGAAAGGTGGGTGGTAACAGTTGCCCTGATTGTATGGACCAGCCATAATGTTAAGTGTGTAACAGTACAGACACAGAGGGCTAATGGATGCATAAAGCATGTGGGAGCATGATGCTGGGAACCTGGTTATGGTAAAACTTTTGGCTCTGCCACACAGGGATAGGTTAGGTTAATGTGTTGAGGCGATAGGCCAGTCTGAATAAATGCGTTTTCAGGACACGCTTAAAATTGTGGGGATTGGGGACTAATCGTATTGACCTGGGAAGTGCATTCCAAAGAATTGGCGCGGCACGTGTAAAGTCTTGGAGACGGGAGTGGGAGGTTCTGACTATTGAGGATACTAACCTCAGGTCATCAGCAGAACGGAGGGCGCGGGTAGGGTGGTATACTGAAACAAGGGAGGAGATGTAGGGTGGTGCTGAGCCATGGAGGGCTTTGTGGGTGAGGGTAATAAGTTTATATTGAATTCTGGAGTGGATGGGTAGCCAGTGTAATGACTGGCACAAGGTAGAGGCATCGGTGTAACGATTGGTGAGGAATATGATCCTGGCTGCAGCATTCAAGACAGATTGGAGAGGGGAGAGTTTGGTAAGAGGGAGACCGATTAGAAGAGAGTTACAATAGTCGAGACGAGAATGAATAAGAGAAACAGTAAGAGTTTTTGCAGAGTCAAAAGTAAGAAAAGGTCGAATTCTAGAAATGTTTTTGAGGTGCAGATGACAAGAGCGAGCCAGTGATCGAATGTGGGGGGCAAAGGAAAGCTCGGAATCAAGTATGACCCCAAGACAGCGGGCATGTTGCTGGGGAGTAATAGTGGAACCACACACAGAAATAGCAATGTCGGGTATAGGTACATTAGTAGCGGGAGGAAACACCAGGAGTTCAGTCTTTGACAGGTTCAGTTTCAGATATAGTGAGGACATGATATTAGACACAGCGTTTAGACAATCGCCAGTGTTTTCTAGAAAGGCTGGCGTGATGTCAGGAGAAGCAGCGTATAATTGGGTGTCATCAGCATAGAGATGGTACTGGAAACCAAATCTACTGATTGTTTGACCAATAGGGGCAGTGTACAAGGAGAAGAGGAGGGGGCCTAGAACCGATCCTTGAGGAACCCCAACAGTAAGGGGAAGGTGAGAGGAGGAGGAACCTGCAAAAGAAACAGTAAAGGAGCGGTCGGAGAGATAGGAGGAGAACCAGGAGAGAACGGTGTCCTTGAGGCCAATGGAATGGAGCATAGTGAGGAGGAGCTGATGATCCACAGTGTCGAATGCTGCAGAGAGATCCAAGAGAATTAGCATGGAGTAATGACCATTTGATTTAGCTGTTAGCAGATCATTAGAGACTTTAGTGAGGGCAGTTTCAGTGGAGTGTAAAGAGCGGAAACCGGATTGGAGAGGGTCGAGAACAGAGTTTTCTGAGAGATAGCGGATAAGACGGGAGTGGACCAGGCGTTCCAGGAGTTTAGAGATGAAGGGAAGATTAGAGACAGGTCTATAGTTAGCGGCACAGTTTTGGTCGAGGGATGGTTTTTTAAGTAGTGGATGTATGATGGCATGCTTAAATGAGGAGGGAAAAATACCAGAAGAGAGAGAGGTTAAATATTTTAGTTAGGTGAGGGGTGACAGCAGGGGAAAGGGACTGGAGGAGATGTGACGGAAATGGGTCACTGGTGCAAGTAGTTGGGCGAGAAGATGCAAGGAGCCTGCTTACTTCTTCTTCTGTGACTGGTTCAAAATCAGAGAGTGAGTTAGATGCAGTGGGGGAGGGAGGACAGTGCATGGTATGAGGGGATTTGGAGATAATTTCCTGTCGGATCTGGTCAATTTTTTCTTTGAAGTAATTGGCCAGATCGTCAGCTCGGAGCTCCGTGGTTGGGGCCTGTACTCTTGGATTGAGTAGAGAATGAAAAGTGTCAAAGAGACGTTTCGGGTTATTGGACAGTGAGGTGATGAGGGTGTTGAAATAGGTTTGTTTGGAGAGGTGAAGGGCAGTGTTGTATGTTCTAAGCATAAACTTAAAATGGATGAAATCTTCGTGTAGATTGGATTTTCTCCATAGACGTTCGGCGCACCTGGAGCACCGCTGCAGAAAACGTGTTTGCACCGTGTGCCAGGGTTGTCGCCGTCTGTGTTGTGGTGTTCTATTTATAGGGGGTGCAAATTCATCCAGGGCACTTTGAAGTGTTTCATTGAAATGCTTCAATGCAGAATCAGACCAGAATCAGAGGTCTGAATAAGATCCAGTGGGTCACAAACTGAGACAGAGAAAAATGAGGATGAATGAACTCATGGAGATCAACATCCAACACTGCCGAGACACCATCACATGTTTCTCAACGCAGTGATTCTAAAGCAATGCCCCCATCCCTTATGGGAAATATGCAAAAACATGCAAAACACAAGCCGCGGAGACATCATCACGTGTTTCTCAACGCAAGCAATGACTAGCCAGGTCTTTCCCCGGGAAGGAACAACCACGGGAAGGGCAGTCTCCAATGAAGGAAACCACCTATGCCAAAACATGGTATCCATCCACAGACAGCTGTTTCGGGGTATTGCCCCTCATCAGTGTGGAGTAGGAAACTGGCTAGTAGGAGCAATGCCTAGTAAAAGACTGTGAAAAATGAGGATGAATGAACTCATGGTCAACATCCAACACTGCGGAGACACCATCACAAACTGAGACTGAGGCAGAAATCCTAAAAGAGTCTTTACTCAAACAGCAGATAAAGTAGAACTCAGTATATGGAAGAAACAAATTGAATACCCTTATGCAGTACACTCACTGAGACGGAGCTGATATCACTATGCCAATCCAAGGTTCCCTGAAGAGTGTATTACACATGGACTTGAAATAAATTTACCTATCAGAAAGGTGAATTCAGGTGCTTGGATAACATGTGTATATCAAATTAAGTGATATCATGGGACCCCCTGGAATGGCACACTGAGAATAACCTACAAAAACCTACAATAACAATACATATTATTATTATTTATTTATATAGCGCCATTAATTCCATGGTGCTAAACATGAGAAGGAGGGTTACATACAAAGTTATAGATATCGTTAACAGTAAACAAATTTACGACAGACTGGTACAGAGGGGAGGGGACCCTGTCCTTGCGGACTTACATTCTACGGGATAGTGGGGAAGAGACAGAAGGTCAGGGGTGCAGCAGCTCTGGTGGTTTTGAGGCGGCGGCTCGGGCGGTGGTGAGGCGGCAGAATGGTTATGGCAGGCAGTAAGCTTTCCTGAAAAGATGGGTTTTCAGGTTCCGTTTGAAGGATCCGAGGGTGGTGGATAATCGGACGTGTTGAGGCATGGAATTCTAGAGGATAGGGGATATTCGGGAGAAATCTTGGAGGCGGTTGTGTGAGGCACGAATAAGGGTACCGTTACACATAACGATGTCCCAGCGATCCCACCTACGATCCGACGTGGATGGGATCGCTGGGACATTGTTAGCTGATCGCTGGTGAGCTGTCACATAGACACCCCCTCCAGCGATCAGGACCAGCGAGCACGCTGGTTACCAACATAAACATTGGGTTTCTAAGGGCTGCGGGGCTCTTAGAAACCTGATGTTTACCATAGATACCAGCTTGCACTGCAGGCAGGGCGGGAGGTGGAGGCAGAGAGGCGCAGACAGACCGGCGTAGCTCTGCTATCTGCTACTCCGGTCTGACTGTTTACGTTGGTAACCAGCGTGCAGCGTCGCTCATTGCTGGCTCCTGCTGCCACACGCAGCGATGCGCGCTGACTAGGGATGGGCGAATCTACTCGTTAGGACTCGTTACTTTGCGAGTAGTAGGGGACTCGCAGGAGTCGGTACTCTGCGAGTTTCCAAGCGATTACTCGCACAGTAACGAGTCCAATACAAATCAATGGCAATCCTAGTTTTTTCAGAGTTTAATACAAGCAATTCTAGTTTCTTAGTGATTTTGTGTCCCCCTGCTGACACAAAATCGCTAAGAAACTAGAATTGCTTGTATTAAACTCTGAAAAAAAAAAAATAGGAGTCTTAGGCCTCTTTCTCTTTCTCTCTCCCTCTCTCTCTCTCTCTCTCTCTCTCTCTCTCTCTCTCTCCCCAGCACAGGAATCGCTGCAATACTCGCATCCCCATTCATTAACATTGGACTCGCTAGACTTGCAACGAATAGCGAGTTTCCGACTCGGACTCGTTACAGTCTAGCAATTCCGAGTATTTCAGGATTCGCCCATCCCTAGCGCTGACCAGCGGGAGACCAGTGATGAAAAAACAGGCCAGGACGATCCAGCACGATCAGTGATACCCCGCGGGGGACCGATCGCTGCTGGATGTCACACACAGCGATATCGCTGGAGAGATCGCTGATGTGTCACAAAATCAGCGATCGGCCCTTAACCGATGTAACCGGCCCTTAAGTGTGGAGGAGAGTAGGAGGTCTTGGGAGGATCGAAGATTACGTGAGGGAAGATGTTGGGAGATTAGTTCAGAAATATAGGGAGGGGATAGGTTGTGGATGGCTTTGTAGGTCAGTGTTAGTAGTTTGAACTGGATTCGTTGGTGAATTAGGAGCCAGTGGAGGGATAATGATAATGAGTTCAGTTTTGTCTACATTGAGTTTTAGGAAGTGAGGGGTGAAAAAGGAGGATATGGCTGCTAGACGCTCCTGGATTCTGGACAGCAGAGAGGTGGCATCTGGGCCAGAGAGGTAGATCTGAGTGTCCTCCGCATACAGGTGGTACTGGAAGCCATGGGACTTTATGAGTTGTCCTAGGCCAAGAGTATAGATGGAAAAAAGTAGGGGCGCCAGGACAGAGCCTTTGGGGACTCCAACAGAGAGAAGGCGGTATGAGGAGGTAGTGTGGGAGTGAGAAACGCTGAATGTGCGGTCTGAAAGGTATGAGGCAATCCAGGACAGGGCAAGGTCTTTGATGCCAAGGGAGAAAGAATCTGTAGCAGTAGGCAGTGGTCGACTGTGTCGAAGGCAGAGGACTGGTCGAGAAGGAGGATGATGCAGAACTGTCTGTTAGCTTTGGCTGTGAGTAAGTCATTAGTAATTTTGGTCAGGGCAGTTTCAGTGGAGAAAAGGGGGCGGAAGCCAGATTGGAGGATGTCAAGGAGGGAGTTAGATGAGAGGTGGGAGGAAAGTTAAGCATGGACACATGCTGTTCAAGGAGTTTGGAAGCAAACGGGAGAAGTGATATGGGGCGAAAGCTTGGCATAGTAGTTGGGTCAAGGTTTGATTTTTTGAGGATGGGTGTTATGGTGGCATGTTGAAGGCAGAGTGGAAGGTACATATAAATATAATACAAAGGTTCTTAAGCGCTTTAACTAGGGATACCCGGGTATCTATGACTATGGTACCTTTAACCTGAGGTGAGTCTCCTCTCAGGCATATAGATTGCATAGGCTGCAGCCAGTCCCAAATCTTCGGCGCTAACCAGTTGCAGCAACACACGGTTCCTCGCCTTGCTGCCTGGGGCCGAGCCCGAACGCCGAGGACGTATAGTTCTGTAGCCTCAAGATGCCGTCTCTCCTCCTGTAGTCCTCACAAATTCTCCTAGAAGCAATACGCCAGTTTCTGTATAAAATGTCTATTCAATATTGCTTCTCAGCTCATCACAACAGGGACTCCACAGAGCTCCACAGTCACACAGCTCTCAGGAATGCTCAGTCTTTGTTCAACAGCAAGGTCTCAGGCTCCTAAGATGAAGGGTTGCAGTACACAGTCTCTTACAGCATTCAATCTCTTTGCTACTCACAAGCTGCTCCAGACACACACAGTATCTCTCAGGGCAGTCTCTCTTCATCTTCTGGAAGCTTCCCTTACAGCTCTAGACAGCCGACACTAAGCTCCACCCCCCCAGCACACACAGATTCCTGAGAACTCGCAGCACCTGCTCTTAGCTGCAGCAGGCAAACACCACAGGGTCCTAGTGCTCTCCTGGAGTAATCACAGTTCACCCTCTTACATGCCACCCCACTAGAGGTTGGCGTCCCCAACATACCTCCAAGCAGCTCAGCTGATGCTCTCTCCTCCGCAGGATCCACCACATTCTCAACACTCTCGTCACACGGGGACAGATTGGTCAAAGGTGGCAAGTAAGCAGGCGCAGGAGAAGGCACACAATCAAATTCAAGATCATTAAGAGTACCCATCCCTTGGGACGCGGCCTCTGGCTCCATGGGATTGGGAGCCGAATCTTCAAACCAGCACCGTTGTAGCATGTCCCCATTGGCCCGACCTCGTACACTGGTATTTCAGGATTCACCTGTTTTTTTTATCAGATACAGAGTCACCTCCCATCTGTCACTCAGCTTTCCTGACCGTCGTTTTGCCCTCACCAACACTCTATCTCTTGGAGAAAACAGTCTTGTTTGCATGGGTCGCGTGTCCCTATGGGCCACCTGCCGAATGCGATCATCCACCACCTGATGCACCACCCTCAACCGCTGCCAGTGTTATCGTACCCATTCGGATGCAGTACGAAGGGAATTGGAGGAGGGATCTGGCATGTTCAAATCCTCAATGTCCCGGTTGGGTCTCCCAAACATTAACATGGGTGGTGAATAGCCAGTAGTGCTGTGTACGCTATTATTTTAGACCCACATCAATTCGGGGAGATACTCAGGCCAGCGTGCCTGCTGTTGACCCTCTAATGTCCTCAACATTTGCAACATGGTCCGATTAAAACACTCACATGCCCTGTTACCGTGGGGGTGATAAGGCATTGTTCTCAACTGTTCAATACCATACCGCTGGTGCAGCACCTTTATCCGCGTCCCCTGGAAGCATGCCTCTTGATCTGACTTTATTCTCTGCGGACACCCGAATACTTGGAAGAAATGTCTACACATGGCCTCAGCCGCCGACTTTGCCGTCTGGTCTCTTGTCGGCACAGCTACAGCATACTTGGTAAAGTGATCTGTGATTACCAGGCAATAGGAGTACCCCGACGCAGAATACCCTATCAAAACGTAGTCAATCATGAGTAGCTCTAGTGGAGCGAAAGTCTTAATAGACTGTGTGGGAGCCCGCTGCTCAGAGCTTTTGTTGAACCCACAGACCGGACACTGCCGACATGCGTCTGCCACCATCTCTCCCAACTCAGGGCAATAGAGGACTCGCTGCAACCACTGAAGTGTCTTTTCACTTCCTAAGTGAGCCCCCTTCTCATGCACCTCACGAGCAACTACCGGACACATCCACACAGGGATTATCAGTTGATACCAGTGCTGCAGCTGAGATGGTAGGTACACCTTACGATACAAAAGGCCCCGTTCCACACACAACTTGCTCCATTGTCGCAGTAGTTTAATTCCTTCCATGGACATTTGAGCCTTGTCCTCTGCACTGGGCCAGACCTTGTTTTGTACCCAACGGCACACAAGTGCAATGTCCAGGCACTTGTCCTGGACCTTTGCCCAATCTGAGGGCATTTTACCCAGGACACAGGGTATCCCAGTGGCCACCCCACTTGAGTGTACCACACTTCGGAAGATAGGTATCTGCCCCAAGGCCGGAGTTTCAGTGTCCTCAAGTTGGTCATCAACATCTTCCCCCGAGGACCCAAGGGGTACCCTTGACAATGCACCTGCATTTCCGTTTTCTCAGCCAGAGCAGAATTTAATGCGACAATTGAACTTGGCAAGGTGGGCGACCCACCTCTGCTCCGATGCTCCCAGTTTTGCATTCTCTAAGTAAGCCAGCGGGTTGTTATCTGTCATGATTAGCATCTCAGCTTCTGTTAGATACTCGGCAAAGTGTTCTGTCATTGCCCACACCAGAGCCAGCAATTGCAGCCGGAATGAGCTGTAGTTAGCTGGATTTCACTTGGAATCTCTTAAAGACCTGCTGCCATAGGCAATCACTCACTCTCGGCCATCCTGCACCTGTCATAGTACCACCCTCAATCCATGAAGACTACCGTCTGTGTATAACAGAAAAGCGGTGTCAAACCGGGCATACGCCAACAACGGGGCACTCATTAGGGCAGTTTTCACTTCATCAAATGCATTTTCCTGCTGGGGCCCCCATTGAATGGGGCGGTTTCGAGGACCCAGCGCTGTCCTTCTTAAAAGTTCATTTAGGGGACTCACCACTTGTGAGAATTTAGGCACAAACCACCGATAGTATCCTGCTGGGCCCAGGAAGGCCGTAGTCCTCACGAATTCTCCTTGAAGCAATACGCCTGTTTCTGTATAAATTGTCTGCACAATATTGCTTCTCAGCTCATCACAACAGGGACTCCACAGAGCTCCACAGTCACACAGCTCTCAGGAATGCTCAGTCTTTGTTCCACAGCAAGGTCTCAGGCTCCTAAGATGAAGGGTTGCAGTACACAGTCTCTTACAGCGTTCAAATTTTTTGATTCTCGCAAGCTGCTCCACAAATACAGTGTCTCTCAGGCCATGGATCCATTATATGTCCATTTTGCAAGGCTGCGATAAAATCACGGCATACGCATGACATACAGATGCCATATGGATGTCACACAGATTCATAGATGCAAGGAAATAGCGTCATAGCATTGCAAGCGGATTACATACGAATCACCATACGAAGAACATTGGTGCGATTCTCGGCTGAGAGAATCGGACCGATTTTTCAAATGGCAAGTGTGACTCCAGCCTAAGAGATACAGTGGTCTGTCAATTATTGAGCTCAATTCCCTCAGTATCCGTGGATGAATGCCATCTGGGCTGGGGGATTTGTCAGTGTTTAAATTGCTCAGACGTAGGTGTACTTCTTTTTGTGCTAAACTAGTTATATCACAAGGTGAACTTTGCTTTTTGCCTTGATGAATGATCAGTGTAACGAACAGTTAATTGGTGAACATGGATGAAAAGTGCCTGTTTAATATCTCAGCCTTTTCTTTGTCCTGTATAATTATCTTGTTATTGTCGTCTTTTTAAGGGGCTAATACCATCTGTTTTTTTTTCTTTTTGGCATTGATGTATTTATAAAAAATGTTGGGATTTATTTTAATGTCGTTGGCAATTTTGTTTCTCTGTGGATAACTTTGCTAGCTTGATTTCCTTTTTTACATTTATTATTTAGAATTTTATATTCCAGAAATGCTATTTCAGTATTCACGTCTTTCAAGATTTTGAATGCCTTTTGATATTGTCTTATTAAACTTTGTACTGTTTTATTTATCCATAATGATTTATTTTTATTCCTTGCCATTTTATTACCTTAGGGTATAAGTTTTCTTCAGGATTCTGGTACTATTTCCTTAAAAATGATCCATTTATGTTCGGTATCCCCAGTTACCATTGCGTGGTCCCAGTCTACATGATTAATCTCTTTCCTTAATTTGTTGAAATCAGCTTTCCTAAAGTTCCAGGTTTTGGCATTTCCCTTTTTGAATGTTTGATTGAAAATTACGTGGAATCTACTATGAAAAGCCAAATTTTGCAGTATTAAAATTCGCAGCACTGGTGAATTTGTTTCTTTTTTATCCGCTCTTTACACTCCACTGAAACTGCCCTCACTAAAGTCTCTAATGATCTGCTAACAGCTAAATCAAATGGTCATTACTCCATGCTAATTCTCTTGGATCTCTCTGCAGCATTCGACACTGTGGATCATCAGCTCCTCCTCACTATGCTCCGTTCCATTGGCCTCAAGGACACCGTTCTCTCCTGGTTCTCCTCCTATCTCTCCGACCGCTCCTTTACTGTTTCTTTTGCCGGTTCCTCCTCCTCTCACCTTCCTCTTACTGTTGGAGTTCCTCAAGGATCGGTTCTAGGCCCCCTCCTCTTCTCCTTGTACACTGCCCCTATTGGTCAAACAATCAGTAGATTTGGTTTCCAGTACCATCTCTATGCTGATGACACCCAATTATACGCTTCTTCTCCTGACATCACGCCAGCCTTTCTAGAAAACACTGGCGATTGTCTAAACGCTGTGTCTAATATCATGTCCTCATTATATCTGAAACTGAACCTATCAAAGACTGAACTCCTTGTGTTTCCTCCCGCTACTAATGTACCTACACCCGACATTGCCATTTCCGTCTGTGGTTCCACTATTACTCCCCAGCAACATGCCCGCTGTCTTGGGGTCATACTTGATTCCGAGCTTTCCTTTGCCCCCCACATTCGATCACTGGCTCGCTCTTGTCATCTGCACCTCAAAAACATTTCTAGAATTCGACCTTTTCTTACTTTTGACTCTGCAAAAACTCTTACTGTTTCTCTTATTCATTCTCGTCTCGACTATTGTAACTCTCTTCTAATCGGTCTCCCTCTTACAAAACTCTCCCCTCTCCAATCTGTCTTGAATGCTGCAGCCAGGATCATATTCCTCACCAATCGTTACTCCGATGCCTCTACCTTGTGCCAGTCATTACACTGGCTACCCATCCACTCCAGAATTCAGTATAAACTTATTACCCTCACCCACAAAGCCCTCCATGGCTCAGCACCACCCTACATCTCCTCCCTTGTTTCAGTATACCACCCTACCCGCGCCCTCCGTTCTGCTGATGACCTGAGGTTAGTATCCTCAATAGTCAGAACCTCCCACTCCCGTCTCCAAGACTTTACACGTGCCGCGCCAATTCTTTGGAATGCACTTCCCAGGTCAATACGATTAGTCCCCAGTCCCCACAATTTTAAGCGTGTCCTGAAAACGCATTTATTCAGACTGGCCTATCACCTCAACACATTAACCTAACCTATCCCTGTGTGGCAGAGCCAAAAATTTTACCATAACCAGGTTCCCAGCATCATGTTCCCACATGCTTTATGCATCCATTAGCCCTCTGTGTCTGTACTGTTACACACTTAACATTATGGCTGGTCCATACAATCAGGGCAACTGTTACCACCCACCTTTCGTGTCTACCTCTTTCCTCATAGACTGTAAGCTTGCGAGCAGGGCCCTCACTCCTCTTGGTATTTGTTATAATCTACTGTATGTGATTATTGTTATGCTGTAATGTCTATTGTCTGTACAAATCCCCTCTGAAATGTAAAGTGCTGCGGAATATGTCGGCGCTATAAAAATAAAATTTATTATTATTATTATTATTATTATCCATAACATATGGATGCAATTTAAAAAAAATGTGTACACAATGCTGGTACTGTAATACACTGCAGATTTTCTATTCAGAAAATCTGCAGCATATTTGATCTCCGTGAACGTACTACTACAAATACTTTTAGATATTTGCAGTGAATCATTACTAGAGATAAGCGAACATTTCAAGGTTCAGTGCTGCGAACGTCCTGATGTTTGCCGAACATGTTCTTTGAACAGTTCATCGAACATACCTGAATCCCATTGAATTCAACGTGAGGCAAAACCAAATGCATAGACAGCACCTTAAAGGGGTGCAAAAAGCTTCCAAAACAATTCAAATTAGGGGCAGACACCAGTTAAATGGCATCAATTGACCCAGAGTACAAATAGTATAATAGGGCAGCATGGATGCTTGGGGCAGGGCTTGGACAAGCATTTCTAGCTGAAACATTGATCAGTAACAGGTGGATGACTGACAGGTGTAGGTAGGCCTAGTGCACTGAGAGGCCTGTCAAATTTAAGCAAGATACATAAAGAGTGCCAACTTGGAGTCCAAACATTCCCAAAAATTAGCAGCAGACAACAGGAAAAGTGTCATCAATAGAAATGTGAAAATGGCAAAGCAGCAGTCAGCCATGGGCCATGCATGAGGTATCATGGTCTGGGCCAGCATTTATGTTTTTTAATTTAAGATTAAATTAAGATAATGTGGATGAGGGATCGGTATAAGCCTTCTTTACTGTGAGCCCTGATACCTTGTGCAACAGCTCCAACTGTTTTTCACTCAGCCACACTCAGGTGCCACAAACATCAGTTTCGTAGACTACTATTGGTAGAAAAATGTAAGGACAGTAACGCAGGTAGTTGACTGATGATTAATTCACCCACCCGTAGAAATTTGTTAATGGCACAGCAGCAGTCAGCCATGGGCCATGCATAAGGTATCAGGGTCTGGGCCAGCATTTACAGGTTTGAATTTAAGTTTCAATTAAGAAGAGGTGGGCGAGGAACTGGTATAACCCTGCTATTCTGGGAGCCTTCATACCTCATGCAACAGCTTAAACTGCTTTTCTGCTCAGCCACACTCAGGCGGCACAAATGTCAGCTTCGTAGACTACTATTCTTAGAAACATTTAAGGATAGTAGCACAGGAAGTTGACTGAAAGCAAAGGCAGGCCTGGCGGTCTGGGAGCCCTACTGCTACAGGCAATACACATGAAGGAGACCCAACTTGGAGTGCAAACATTAAAAAAAAATTTCACCCACACCACTAAAGTGGCATCAATGTCCTCAGAGCAGAAATAGTATAATGAGGCTCTGAGACCCCTTCCACTACTGGCAACCCACCAGATGGAGTCCTAACTTGCAGTCTCCAAATTTTATAAAATTATTGGCACACCCCACTAAAGTGGCCTCAATTTCCCCAGAGAAGAAATAGTATAATGGTGCTCTGAGACTCCTTCCACTTTAGGCAACCCACCAGATGAAGATCCAACTTAGAGTCTCCACATTTAAAAAAATTGTTTATAACATTAGCAGCAGTAGCAACAGCAGGCACAGAAGCCATGATAAAGGTGTCACAGACCGCAATAACGCAAGATCAATGGATCACACTAAAAACGACATCATTGCCAAATCTTCCCTGTCTGCCACTGGGGTGCAATAGTCATTGGAGATCCATGACTTGTTCATCTTGATGAAAGTCAGGCAGTCTACTCTGTCAGGGGACAGCGGGATGCGCTTATCCATCAGGACGCCACAAGCAGTGCTGAATGTTGGCTGCCGGGCATGACAAAATCTCCAAGTTGTGACAGGTGAGCTCAGGTTACTCTTCCGTTTTTGAAGACCAAAAGGCAAGAGGGTCCAAATCCTCCCTGATGGCATTGATGTTGAGATACTCCAGCACCATCCTCTTCAGACGTTCACAACTTGTCAGACTTGTACTCTGTTCTGCTGGTGCATGGGCTGGTCTAAAAATGTGCAATACAACTCACAGAATTTGTTTATGCCACTTACACTGCTGCTTTTAATGTTTTTGCATTGATGATTCCACATTTCAGGGTTTGTAAGTGTATAACTGCGCTGTACACTGTGTGCCTTACTGCTGTCTTGCGGAAAACCACTCTTACGACTGTCTGCAAGAGTGTTTCGTCACTCCAGCATGCGTGTGTCACTTTCCAAGGGGGGAGCATCTGGCAAAACTTACTCTTGTACCGTGGATCTAACAGAATGGCAACCTATTAGTCATCACAATTTCTAATCATAGCCATACTGGCATCAAGTTGCAGATAGTTGAGGAAGAAGGTGCTCATGTGTTGGATGCTCCCATGAGGTCCAAGTCCATGGTGTGTTGGTAGCAGGGTAACACTCAAGCTTGCTTATTCTGTATCCTCCTGTGTCACGCTGAAGGATAAGTGCACAACGGAAGAGGGGAGTGGAGACCCCTAGGCAGATCTAAAATCACCCTGTCTTCCCTAAATGTCCCTATACAGGTTCTGCACCTATAACTGTGCAGGAACCTAATCCCTGCCGGACCCTAGCGATAGACCCTACATAGGAAGGGGAGGGGGTAAGCACTAGTCACCCCACTATACCTGAAAACAGAAAGGATAGATGGATGGGGGGAAACACTTAGCTTGAGAAAACAACAGAGTTGTTACGCCAGCAATCCTCCAATGGTCCTCAGGGAAAACATTAACCGACTGCTAGAGCTTCTAACAAGACTTAGGCAAGTATGAGCTAACACCCGAACCATGCTGAAGCAATTGATTATATTTAAACCTTCAGCACAGGTGTGAGATTAGCAGCAGAAGGTGTAGGCAACTATCGGGTCCTAGAGGGAGATGGATATTTCTTCACAATAGAGATGCAAAAATCAAGAAGGTGCTTGAGCTAAACGCACAGACCTTCTACAGCTGGATCCAGGATGACTGCCAGTCACACCTGACACAGCTGTGGCATCCCACCTACCACGGGCAACAGAGCGGGAATCATTATTCTCTTCATCTCCTGACTGTTTTGTGACCATCACCTCTTCCTCCTCATCCTCCTCCATTTGTTAGTCGCCTTCTGCACCTTCACTAACAATATGTCTGGTACCAGAAGCCCCACTCGATTGCTGTAATCCTTCCTTGCATGGCACCCGCTTGTGCGATGACAGTCCAGACCTTCAAGATATTGTTATCCCTTCCACATCCTCCTCTGCTTTTACCTCTTCTTCTGTGACCACCACCTGCTCTAGCAGACTATTCAAAATATGGTCCAGCAGGTAGATGACCGGAATAGTAATACTGATGACGGCATCGTCAGCGCTAACCATCTTAGTAGCCATTTCGAAACTGTGCAGAAGGGTGCAGAAGTCCTTCATCTGTGCCCACTCTGTGTTAGGGTTGCGAATCGCACTAAATATAAAATATAAGAAAGTGCGATCGTAACCCGGGGTCCACCGTGCAGAGATGGTAACCTGCTGCTCGGTAATGGTGGAGTACTAACTGAACACCGACGGGTTAACCACTGACCCTGTGTGTACAGGAGCAAACTCTGTTACCTCACAGAGCCGCTGGAACAAATGCCAGAGCCTGTTTATCTTCACAGAACTCAGCCGGGGAGCGCTAGTGTAGAGACACAGGACTCTGCCCCAAGGATAAAGGGTTAGAGTCCCTCTAGCCCCACTAGCGTTCAGCACCGAGACTGCGATGCCTGGACAGATGCTTATAGAATGCTGTGCCCTGTTAACAGTCACAGGGTGCAGCTGATAGTTGCTTACCGCACTAAGTGCGTACAGCGCAGCTGTGGCGGACGCCACTAATCAGCCTAAACTTAGGACTGGAATGCGCATAAGATGCACACGGCGCCACTCTAACGGATGCTGCTGTACATGCGGAAGCGTAGTGCCTTAGGAAGAGTGGCACACTCTGGCGCTAGCATGTGTGAGGAGCTGAGAGCACTGTGGCGCTAGGCAGTGCTACAACTTGACGCTGACTCTGACTCTAAAAACCCTATCTCATGCACAACCAAGGGAGGGAGTCATAATGAGTCAGTCACCTGTCACAAGCATTCATCTTCACACACACACACACACTTAGCCATATTAGTCTATTCTAGCGCATGGCTGAGTGGCCATGCGAGACTTTTATAGCAGCGTCCTTCCGGGACCTTCCTGATGGTCCAATCCGAGCTGCTTGAGGACCTGAGAATGTGACCTCTGACCTCCAATGAGAGGTCGTCCCAAGGGCATGCTCCGTAGGCTGCAAAAAGGACTTAGCCTCCGGAGCTGCTCGTTGCTGACTAGTGCAGATTGCTAAAGCTGAGCCAGAGGTGGCAGCAGCAACCAACCTGACAGCACTAGCTTGAGCAAGACATCGGGATCGACGCCTTTGCTGAGCAGTCTCCTCTGTGGTCGGGACAGAATGGGAGACCGCAGAAGGCAAGGCTCGGGATTCCTTCTGTGCAGAAGCAGGAACTCGACACCTAACACTCTGCAAGCATGATTTGTACCACATCCGTACTATGTTGGCTCAGGCTATGCAAAAGAACATACTGCACCATGGCTCGTTGTTGTTGCCACAGTTGCTTCAACATGTGCAGAGTGGAATTCCACCGTGTCGGCACATCACATATCAAATGGCTAACCGGTAGGTTGTAGTGATGTATGTCAATGACCTACGGGGTGCAAACAGTGGAAGTGAGCACACAGCGACTATGCTTTCTGCAGCAGCGCATCCAACCTGGGATAGTGGCAGTGAAATTGCTGTACCACCAGGTTGAGGATGTGAGGCATGCAAGTCACGTGTGTGAGGTTGCCTCGGTGTTGCCTCGCACCGTTTTCGTACACGGCTTTCCGTGGCTCCAGGTTCAATGGAGACAGCCATTGCTCAAACTTGGCCTGGATAGCTGTCCACAACTCTTGAGCAGTGTGACTGCGATCTCCAAGGCATGCTAATTTAAACACTGCCCGAATGCTGTGAGCCCTAGATGCGCAGTACGGAGGTGAGGGTGAATCTTTCTGCACTGTTGGAATGTGTGTCTCATTAAGGGAGAGGTTGAGGGTGCAGGTGGAGGCCCTAGAGGAGGTGGAGGAGTCAGAAGCAGTGGAGGAAGGTTTGTCCCACAAGCCTTAGGAATTCCAAGACTTATGGAGCAGCCGCTTGCCCACCTGCCCCCCCCAGCCACAAGAGTTACCCAGTTTGCTCATCCAGGTGTCAGTGGTGAAATTCACCCTGGAAGACATAGATCTTTTCAAGGAACAGGTGGTGTTGTCTGCGATGCTGGTTTGGCTTTCTTAGAGAAGTAATGGCGACTGGGCAACTAATACTGGGGGACTGAGGCAGCCATTAGTTTTCAGAAACTGACTGTATCCACCAAGGAGAAAGGCAGCATTTCTGGGGCCAACAGATTGAAGCTGGTGGAGTTCAAACTCTTAGCTTTGGCATGACCGAAGCCTGGCTGCTCTGCTCATAGAGGGTGGAGTAGGGTGAACATGACAAACTGCTGGACTGTGAGAGCGTTGCAGGCGGATATGTTATGGTGGATTGAAAAAGATGTGGTGTGCTTGGTGAAACAAAAACAGCAGGCATCTCCACTTCCATATCAGCTGACAGACTCTCACTCACCCTGACTGTTGAGGTTCTGCGGCCAGAGATCTGTGTGAAAACACTTGCCAGAGTGACGGAGGAGGAAGAAGCAGCAGTTGCAGTTGATAGGACATCTGGTGCTTGGCAAGGCCTGCTGGTCTGCATTATAGCACAGTAAGATTCCCAGACGAACACGTATTGATCTCGCATGTGTTGCTTCATGCATGTAGCAGTAAAATTATTTCAATTTTTGCTTCTACTGAGTTGATTTTTGCAAAGTCGGCAGATAACGTGAGTTGGTCATCCCTTGCGGTCTCATTAAAGGTGCAAGCTAGGCAACCCTTGTCACCCCAGAGAATTGCAGACTCGTGACCGCTGCTGGTCACAGCCAGAGTTGTGGCTGAGGATGCAGTGCTTGTCTTGGTTGCATCACTCCATGTCTGTGCGGCAAGCCGCAGGGTAACCTCCTTCTCTTCCTGCCCTCACAGCACAGTACAGTCCGCTTTCACCTCAGGTATCTGAGTCTCATCAGGATCACCTACATCCTGGGGGGTTAGCGTCTGGTGACGAGAGTCTGGATTCTGCTTGGACCATTCTTCGTCTGGCCCTGGATCCAACAGGAAGAAATTTTGGGCATCGATGCAGAAGATATCCTCTGGATTCTTTGAATCTTTGGAGCAGACCGCTGATGTCCATGGAACAGAATTTGTGAACAGTTCTGCAGACTCGCCCATCTGTGGTTCTCCACAGTCAGATGGCTGGTTTGAAAGTTGTGACGCAGGGGGTAACAAGGATCATTGGGGTGCCACCTCTGAGGATTGTACTGTGTGTCATGTCAAGGTGGAGGAAGAGGAGGAGAAGCCAATTGAGGTTGTGCTTGCCATCCACTGGAGCACACGTTTTTTTCTGGCCCTCATCTACAAGGCGTACCGCTGTGCCTGCCATAGAAAGGGAGTCGAGTAGATTGTCCAGTAACTGATGTTATCAGTTGTCTTTGGATAGGATGAGACTGTGATTTTTCAGTAGAACTTTTCAGTAACATTAGCACCTAACCCACGTACACGTCAAACACCCAACCTATTCCCCCTTTCACCACGACCTCACTTTTTCCCACTCATGTTGGATGCACCCTTCCCCTCTGTTAACCAGCTGTTTCACAATCCTAAGCCAAGGCCTGTTAGGGCCCCGTCACACATAGCGACTCACCAGCGATCCCGACAAGGATATCAACGTGTCAGGATTGCTGGTGAGTCGCTTCATGATCGCTGGTGAGCTGTCAAACAGACAGCTTCACCAGCGATCAGCACCAGCGACGCCGAGCGCGCGGCATCGCTGTGTACTTTAGTTACCAGCGCGCTGATGCAGGGAGCTGGTAACTAAGGTACACATCGGGTTTCTAAGGGACGTGCGTCACTTAGAAACCCGATGTGTACCTTAGTTACCAGCTCCCTGCATCAGCGCGCTGGTAACTAAGGTACACATCGGGTTTCTAAGTGACGCACGTCCCTTAGATACCCGATGTGTACCTTAGTTACCAGCTGATCGCTGGTCTCCTGCCTGTCACACGCAGCGATGCGTGAGGGCCAGCGGGAGACCAGCTATCAAAGAAATGTCCAGGGCTTTCCAAGAGCGATCAGCGATACCGGCAGGGGGGCCGGTCGCTGATCGCTGTCACACACAGCGATCTCACTGGTGAGATCGCTGTTGTGTCACAAAACTTGTGACTCAGCAGCAATCTCGCTAGCGAGATCGCTATGTGTGACGGGGCCCTTAGTCACTTGACTAACTAAATTAACAATCAGTATTTATTTGCTGAGTTAGTGTGTCTGCACAACAATATTAGCCCAAACGAATTTGATTAGGAATTGTGGCTTTATGCTTTCACTTCAATATTAGCCCAAACAATTTTAATTAGGAAATGTGAACTCCTGTCTACACCCAGATATTAATCCAAAAGATTTTGATTAGGGAATGTGGCTTGGTGCCTGCACACCATTATTAGCTCAAATGATTTTGATTAGGAAATTTTTGGCTGATTCCTGTGTAATACATGTAAATTGGATGCAGTGACACAGGTGCGGAGCAAGGGTTAACTATTATTTACTTAATTAACAGTAATAAACTCCTTGCAGGGAGATAACAGGGAAAAAGTGGATGCAGGGTAAACAGTATAAATGCTATTCAACTATACAGTCTTTATATCAGGTTTAACTTATCGTAGCTCCTCTGTCCGTTACTTTCTGGAGGTCTAACAGGTGATGAGATACCGGCGGAGGCTGGTGCAGCGTCTTCAGGTGTCCTTGCCCAAAACACCATCTCACGTCTACTGGCAGCAGGCATATGTGCCTTTGAGCAGCCGCAGTCACCTGGATATCCACACTGCGATGCTCTGCCCAGCGAACATCTCCCTGCACGCCTGCTGGTACTTGTGAGTCTTTACTGTGCCCGTCCTGGAACTGTGCTCTGCGGCCCTGAGCCTTTCCCAACAAACTCCAGCTCGGGGTGCTCTGATTTGCACGCTCAGCTATCCCGATGGGAAGCCCCTCTCTTTTCTCACGCTAACCTCCTTATACTCCCTGACTCACCACGCCCCCTCTCTGCTGGTCATGATTCTCTTCTGTCCTTCATAAAACACGTCCCCCCAGCTCATCATACAGCACCACTATCCTAGCCAAAGTCCTAACAGAACCATTAGTGGAAACGCGATCATTTACCAAACTGTGCTCGAATTTTGCTAGCTTTGAGGGAAAATACTCGGGAATCTGAACATAAATTTGAATGAGCTACATTGGAAGTGCATTGAGCAGCAGGGTAGTGTGCTGGTAAAAGGGAAAAGAAAAAAATCTTTTAAATCTTCTGCCTGAGCGAGTGTGAACGAGCTGAGTGTGACCTGAGCGTAAGTGCAAACTGTGGTAAGTGTGTGATTTGTGATTCAGTGAAGAGGTATTTGCAAAACCTATAACAAATACCTGTGTGAGTTGCTGAATTGTAGGTTGCTGAGTGCTTTCTACCTGTTCAATTTTTGGGGGGCTTGGGGGCTTGTTTAACCTATTTTTTCTTTCTACAGGGTTAATCTCTTATTTTACTATCTGTGTTTTTAAGGGTTAACTATATCGCATTTAAATCTAGAGGTGTAACTATATTCACAGGGGGTTAATTAAGGGTGGGAGTTCATAATTAAGGGTTTATAAGGGGCAGCTGGTTGGGGCTTAACTCCTTTTGGAAGTGCATTGAGCAGCATGGTGGTGTGCTGGTAAAAGGGGAAAAAAAATCTTTTAAATCTTCTGCCTGAGCGAGTGTGAACGAGCTGAGTGTGACCTGAGCATAAGTGCGAACTGTGGTAAGTGCGTTACTTGTGATTCAGTGACTTTGGATTCAGGGAGTTTCCATGGGAGGTATTACTGAATTGCTGTTATATTTTATTAATACTTTTTATTTATTTTTGCTTATCTTTTTGTCTGGTGCAATCCCCATTAGGATGTGCTCCACTATTGCCAATGCCATCCAGTGCACGTCTTGCCGCATGTATGAAATCCTTGAACAGCCGGTCGAGGGTGCATACTGCTGTGCGAGATGTGAGCACATTGTGCATTTCGAAGCCCAGATACTGGATCTAAATGTGCATCTGGCAACACTGAGATCCATAGACAATATGGAAAGGAGTCTTCTGCTCACTGAGCAGACGCTCAATGGGATAGATGAGGGGGGTGCTAGGTTGGAGCTGCAGGACAATGAAGCAGCTAGCTGGGTGACAGAAGGCGGGGTAGAGGGAAGAGCACCAGGAAGGCTAGTCCTGATCTGGCACACCCCAATAAGTTTGCTAAGTTGGCAGATGAGGGGAGTAGGGTTGAGTTTTCCGATATTGAAATATCGGAAATCGGCCCGATATTTGCGATATCGGAATTCCGATTTCCGATTCCGATATTTTTTTCATATCGGAAATCGGAAATCCCATAATCTTTCAGCATCTGAGTGCTCTGTGGAGCCAATCAGGAGCTGAAGAATTGCTGACAACATTGTGTAACTCCCCTAAGCTTGGTAGGAGGCGTCCAAACTTGCTAGCTAGGGGCTGCGCTGCGATTGGCTGGCTGGATGGTGTGATCAGGCAGTATAAAAGGCTGCGCCTGCCATTTTAGCCTCAATCTACTGTGAAAGCAGATAGGGATAGGTTGCTGTTGGAGATAGGGAGAGATCTCAGATCTAAAAGCGCTAGAAATTGTTTTTCAGCGACTGTAGCAGCCCCTGTGTGTTACAGAAGCAGTCTTTTTCCTCACTGACCCCGCTCAGTTTCATTTTTTGTGCTGTGCAGGCTCTCAGTGAGGTGCTTAGTGAGACAGTGCAGAGCACATTCACTGCAGCTGCTGCAGCTCCTCTTGCTCCAGCACTGTGTGGTGTGTGTCTCACTGCCTTTTCTTTTCATCCCTTAAATCCCCTTCCCCTATTTTTTCCTAAAAGTTAAACACTATATAGGGATTATGCTGTGAGAGACCCAAACAACCTCTGTGGCTGGTGCCACACAGCACCTGGCCCAGTCCCGGAGAATCCTTTTTTTTTGGTATCACAGCAGTGTCATTTACTGCACTGTGACATCCGACCGTAACATGTACATCAATACCACAAACACACGTTACTCTTTGTGTAGGCCACACTAGATTCAAATAAAGTGTAGCAGACACACCATCATCATACAGTGCCATTAGTGTTTCTTATACAGTACCTGTTTGTAGTCCTACAGGAATAAGCACACTAATTCCTAATAATTACTTTCTTGCTGTTCTGAATCCGTCAATAGAGATGAAGAAGGCAGGGAGTAAGGGACGTCCCCACGGAAGAGGTGCATCAGCAGCTAGACATGGTGCACATCCAGAGCAAGCAGCAGGCCCAAGTCACTCAGCACCTACTTTCAACCGGGAGCAGTCATTTATGCGCAGCTTGTTAGGAGAACACAGGGCCATAGGCTGATAAGAGAGGATCAAGTAGAAACCGTTGTTGGTTGGATGGCAGCTGAGGAATCCTCCTCAATGAGCACAGCATCCTCCCAGGACCTCTCCACCACATCGGGTCAGGCCACTGAAGAGCAGCACCCATCTGCTTCTTCACCGCCCACTAAATTGCCCAGACATTCAGAGGGTCAGGAGCCAACCTTAATCCTCTTCTCAGAATCTGTTGGCATGGAATCTGTGTGCCATCCAGACAGCATTCCTGCAGCTGAAGAAGAGGTAGTGTGCACAGATGCGCAACAGCTGTGTCCGTCTGAGGAAGAAGTGGAGGGTGGGCCAGTGCCCACGGTGACCAGACCCCAGTCAGCAGATGATGATGAAACTCACCTGCCAGTTTCTGCTGACGAAAGTGTATTGGATGACGAGGTCCCTGACCCATCATGGCATGCTGAGGGGCAGCAAGTAAGTGGGGATAGCTCAGAGGAAGAGCTTGCAAGTGTGGCGCAGCGTGGCCATCCACGTGGGAGAGGAAGAGGGAAAAATTGGTTGTCGGCTCCCTCAACTTCAGCACCCGTTAGGAGCAGGGCTCTTTTAAAGAACACAAGGGGTGCGCCCAAGAGTTGTGGTGCATGGGCCTTTTTCGACCAAGTTGCAGATGACGTTACAGTAGTCAGATGCAAGCTTTGTCGACAAACTGTGCGGAGAGGGAAGAATGTCAGTAACCTTAATACCACCAATATGTTGACGCATGTCAGGAAGAGGCACCCTGTGGAGTGGCAGCATCACACCCAAGATGATTCGCCACCTGCAGCTGGTTCCCCACCTTCCACCTCTTCAGCCACAGTGGCCACCTTTTACTCCAGCTCGCAAACAGCTGCTCCCGCTTCCTCGCCAGAATGCCAGGGTGCATCTGCAGGCAGTGTTGTACGGCGGCACACTGTCTGTACTTCGTCAGCATCAGCATCCCAATCGCTGGCATCCTCACACTCCCAATCCAGAGTGCAGCCATCTGTCACACAGGTGTGGGAGAAAAGGCGCCCGTACTCGGCAAACCACTCACGAGCACAGGGCACGAATTCTCGCATTTCCAAACTGCTTGCAGTGGAAATGCTACCATTCTAGCTGGTGAGCAAGCCAGCCGTTATCGATATGTTGGGGTTTGCAATCCCACAATACAGCGTTCCCAGCCACTTCTACTTCAGCAGGCAAGCTGTCCCCGCCCTGCAACAGCATGTGGAGCGTAAAATTAAGCATGCGCTACAAAATGCAGTTAGTAGCAAGGTCCACCTGACCACCGACGCGTGGACCAGTCAGCATGGCTAGGGACGCTACATTTCCATCACCGCCCATTGGGTAAATGTAGTTGAGCCTGGAACTGAAGTAGACAGTGCAAGTGCGCGGGTCCTGCCAACTCCACGAATTGCAGGCCTCTCCTCCGTACAAATTGACTCCTCCTTATACTCCTCGTCAGACTCGCCTGCACCCAGACGTACCACAACAACCGATTTCAGCACTGCATCAGCCAAACATCAACAGGCCGTGTTGAAATTGGTTTATCTGGGTGATGTTAGCCACACCGCAACCGAGCTGTGGAACACGCTCAAGGAGCAGAGCGACATGTGGCTTGCGCCGCTCAACCTCCAGCCAGGTATGGTGGTGTGTGACAACGGCCGAAACCTGGTCGCGGTTCTGGGCCTAGGTGGTCTGACTCACATTCCATGCCTTGCCCATGTCCTAAACTTGGTGGTGCAGAGTTTCCTTAGAAACTATCCTGATCTTGAGGAGCTGCTGCACAAAGTCAGATAAGAGTGCTCTCATTTGCGACGTTCAAGCATGGCTGCATCGCGCCTTTCAGCCATGCAGCGCAGATTGGGCCTGCCCGAGCACCGCATCATTGTTGACCTCCCCACCAGGTGGAATTCGACTTTGCATATGCTGCGGAGGTTGTGTGAGCAGCAACCTGCAATTATGGAGTTGCAGCTGCAGCAGGCGCAAAGTAGGCGACACACACCTCAGCCCTCCCACTTTACAACCACAGAGTGGGCATCCATGAAGGACATATGCACCATTTTGAAGTGCTTCGAGGACTCCACTCTGATGGTGAGCGTGGATGCTGCCCTACTCAGCCTGACTAGTCCCCTTATATGCCTTATAGAATCATCACTTAAAGGACTAAGGGATGAGGTTTCTCTGGAGGAGGAGGAGTATGATGAGACACTTGCACCAACCAGGCAATCTTCATCGGCCCGGTTGGTACAAAGCTCTGTGGGTGCCTCACAAAGGTCCAGGCAGGACACAGCAAGCGAGGAGGATGAGGAGGATGAGCCAGAGGAGGAAAGTACACAGCGCTCTACTAGTAGTCACCAGATAGAGCGTGGATGGGGTGATGCAGTGCAGCCAGAGCACATTCCTCCAGCTGGTGACAGCGATGCATGGCCAGTTGGCAGCCTTCAGCACATTATTGACTTCATGCTGCAGTGTCTGAGAAACGACCCACGCGTGGCTCGTATTCTCCACACAAATGACTACTGGGTGGCCACCCTCTTAGATCCACGTTACCAGGACAGCCTTCAAAGCCTAATTACACCGTTGAACCGGGCGCGTAAAATGCAGGAGTACCAAGATGCATTGGTTAATTCACTCATACACTCTTTTCCACCGCATAGCAGTGATGCGCGTGCACTAGCAGGCACCTCAGTGCGTCCTGGGCCCAGCGGAATCCGTTCAGAAGCCGGTAGCAGAAGCAGTACATCTGCTACTGACAGGTTCAGTATACCCAACCTGTTCCAACGGTTTCTGAACCTGCAAACAGTTCAGGCACCATCAGCACAGACAGTGCAACGCACTAGGAGGCAATGTTACCGTGACATCGTGACACAATACCTCTCCACCCCTGTCAGTGTGCTTCAGGATGGATCTGCCCCCTTCAAGTTTTGGGTCTCCAAGTTGGATACATGGCCCGAGCTTAGCCAGTATGCCTTGGAGGTCCTGGCTTGTCCTGGTGCCAGTGTGATTTCTGAACGTGTCTTTAGTGCAGCTGGCAATGTACTAACAGACCAACGTACCAGACTATCTGCTGCAAATGTGGACCGGCTTACATTCCTAAAAATGAACCAGGCCTGGATTTCTGGTGACTTTTGCTGCCCTGGGCCAGAGTAGACAGGTTACATGCATGGTGGGTAGCAGTATGCATGCTCTGTCATGTGCCTATGTTGCACACAGCGTCATCTGTTATGCCAGTGCTCTGGCCTTTACTACCAACATCTAGCACCTGGTTCTGTGACTGACTCTTTCACCTCATACTGTTTTCCATGGGCTCTAGTACCGCCAGCTAGTGCCCATTTCTGTGACTGCCACTTTCACAGCATGCCGTGTTTCTGGGCTCTAGTATCGCCAGCAAGTGCCCATTTCCGTGACTGCTGATTTCACAGCATGCCGTGTTTCTGGACTCTAGTACCGCCAGCTAGTGCCCATTACCGTGACTGCCACTTTCACAGCATGCTGTGTTTCTGGGCAACAGTAACACCAACTGTATCTCGTTAGACCAAAGTGGAAAAAAAGGACGACAGATGCCAAACACCTATAGGCAGAAGCACAAGAGGTGGGATCCAGCCACGCCGGCTGTTTCCTGGCAGTGAAGTGTGGACACAGGTGCCTCCCCTGAGGGGTAAACCGAGTTCCAGCATCGCCAGCTGGTTCTTGGGAGTGCCCAAGGGCACGGGTACCTCCTGCTCCCAACCGTGTTTCGACAACGCTCGCCGTTACACGGTTGTGTCCGCCGCACTGTTCCACGCCCCCGCCGTACATCATTCTGGCTCAGTTTGCTGTTATCCGTGGTGTCAGCAGTGTAGGAGCCCCCTACGTGGACTCCGGGACCTGGCGCTCAAGGCTGGTCTCGACAGTGCCAGTAGGCACTCCTCCCCTGCTGCGACTGCGAAGTAAAGAAGACTGTGTCCGGGTTGCGGGGGCAAATGTGGCTCTTGCACCTTCTGCCGAGGAGACATTACTCTGGTAGAAGACAGGAAGACAGATGCAGAAGACCCAAGACAGGAAGACAGATGCAGAAGACCCAAGACAGGAAGACAGATGCAGAAGACCCAAGACAAGAAGACAGATGGAGATGTCCCCGGACTCCAGTCTTTTTGCTCTTGAACTTGCGTCTTTGTGGGGTTTGTTTGGGCTTCTCGACAGTGCTTTTGGCTTATGTCACTACTACATTGTGGTATCCGAGCTACAGTATTGTCAGCTGTTGCCCAGGACAGCCACTAGCACTTTTACCTTCTGCTGCTTATCTGGGTTCCAGTAACGTCAGCTGGTTCACAGTAGAGTCAATGGCTTAAGTCCCTCCTTTGTGGTATCCGAGTTCCAGTAACGTCTGCTGGTCCTTGATAGTGCATTCTGGTACAGGTTACCTCCTGCTTAGTTATCGGCCTCCGGTAACGTCAGCTGGTGCCCGTTAGTTCCATTGGCTCTTATGCTGATTTCTGTGGCCTATACGGGTTCCAGACTCACCAGCTGGTTCTCTCAAGTTCCTGTGCCTACTGTTACTTCTGTGTATTTCCTCTGGGTTTGGGACATTCTGCGACCAGCCAAAAGCAGGATAACCATAGACAGAGGTTTAGGAAGCAGTAGGAGCAGATGTACATGAACCAAAAGCAGAATATCAATATGCAGAATTACTGAATAACAGTAATATAATCAGCAGAAGAAGACTAAGCATGGTTTAAAGGGAGTGAATCCGTTCCTCCACGTGGTGCTCCTGGAAACTCCCTGCAAAGCAAGGTGAGCTGAACGCGGACACATGTCAGTCAAAGGGCATATTGACACCACCACCGGCAGTTTTAATTTAATAATGTAAAATCACTAACCCTAACTCTAACTATCCCTAACCCCTAACCGTTACACTAACCCTTACCCTAACCATAACCTCTAACCCTACCGCAACTAATCCTAACCCAAAGAAAAAACACCGCTGTTAAGAAGATGGCGACCAGTTTTCCTGCTACAGCTTTCGCTCTGTGCATTTTCTAGCAATTTTTTTTTGCTCCTCTGCCTCGGCAAACTCCTTCCCCATTATCCTGAGGTGTTTCCCTTCCAT
Organism: Dendrobates tinctorius; assembly: GCF_039654945.1. NCBI lineage: Eukaryota > Metazoa > Chordata > Amphibia > Anura > Dendrobatidae > Dendrobates > Dendrobates tinctorius. The sequence continues at coordinate 9,595,004 of NW_027361827.1, read as the reverse complement.
TTTATCCATTATATAGCACTGTAGTGGTCATTTTGTAATTCCAATTTTTTTCTCCTATTGACTTGCATTGATATCGGAAATTCCGATATCCGAAATTTTTTCAATATCGGAAATCGGAATTCCGATACGATATCGGGCAATATTGCTCATCCCTAGAGGGAAGTGTTAGTGCAGGAGTAGCACTGCTGCAGCAAGGCATGTTCTCTGAAAGCCGGAGGAGTTTCTGCTCCAGTAAGGGGGGAAATAGGAGAGCAGGGCAGGCCAGACAGGTTCTGGTAGTGGGAGACTCAATTATTAGGGGAACAGATAGGGCAATCTGTCACAAAGACAGGGATTGTCGAACGGTGTGCTGCCTACCTGGCGCTCGAGTCCGACACATCGCTGATCGGGTTGACAGATTACTGGGAGGGGCTGATGAGAATCCAGCGGTCATGGTGCACATTGGCACAAATGACAAAGTTAGAGGTTGGTGGAAGGTCCTTAAAGATGATTTCAGGGAATTAGGCTGTAAGCTTAAAGCAAGGACCTCCAAGGTGATATTTTCGGAAATACTTCCTGTACCACGTGCCAGGAATTGGTGTAGGAAGGAGGGGTTTGGGTTCCTGCAGAACTGGGCAGACTTCTCAGTTGGCCACAGGTTCTACGCTAGGGAGGGCTGCACCTCAATGGGGAGGGTGCAGCTGTGCTGGGGGAGAAAATGGCTAGAAGGTTGGATGAGTGTTTAAACTAGGGACGGGGGGGAGGGTATTCCTTTTATAGGAGGGGAAGACAGTGCAGATGGAGACCTGGACACAAATAATTAAATTGGGGGTGGGGGTGGCATGGGGAGTGGGGTTAGAACAGTTAATAATTTAAGAAAGAATAGAGGTACAGAGAGATACATAAAGTGCATGTATACTAATGCCAGAAGTCTCGCCAACAAAATGGAGGAATTGGAGTTAATGTTGTTGGAACATAATTATGACATGGTGGGGATATCTGAGACATGGCTGGATGAGAGCCATGACTGGGCGGTTAATTTACAGGGCTATAGTCTGTTCAGAAATGACAGAACAAATAAGCGAGGGGGAGGCGTGTGTTTATATGTAAAATCATCCTTAAAACCCATCCTTCGTGATAATATATATGAATCTAATGAAAATGTAGAGTCCCTGTGGGTTTAGATAAGGGGAGGGGGGAAAAATAATAAATTACTGATAGTGGTTTGTTATAAGTCTCCAAAAATAATGGAAGCAACAGAGAATATCCTCATAAAGCAAATACAGTCATATGTAAAAGTTTGGGCACCCCTATTAATGTTAACCTTTTTTCTTTATAACAATTTTGTTTTTTGCAACAGCTATTTCAGTTTCATATATCTAATAACTGATGGACTCAGTTATATTTCTGGATTCAAATGAGGTTTATTGTACTAACAGAAAATGTGCAATCTGCATTTAAACAAAATTTGACCGGTGCAAAAGTATGGGCACCCTTATCATTTTCTTGATTTGAACACTCCTAACTACTTTTTACTGACTTCCTGAAGCACTAAATTGGTTTTGTAACCTCATTGAGCTTTGAACTTCATAGCCAGGTGTATCAAATCATGAGAAAAGGTATTTAAGGTGGCCACTTGCAAGTAGTTCTCCTATTTGATTCTCCTATGAAGAGTGGCATCATGGGCTCCTCAAAACAACTCTCAAATGATCTGAAAACAAAGATTATTCAACATAGCTTTTCAGGGGAAGGATACAAGAAGTTGTCTCAGAGATTTAACCTGTCAGTTTCCACTGTGAGGAACATAGTAAGGAAATGGAAGAACACAGGTACAGTTCTTGTTAAGCCCAGAAGTGGTAGGCCAAGAAAAATATCAGAAAGGCAGAGAAGAAGAATGGTGAGAACAGTCAAGGACAATCCACAGACCACCTCCAAAGACCTGCAGCATCATCTTGCTACAGATGGTGTCACTGTGCATCGGTCAACAATACAGCGCACTTTGCACAAGGATAAGCTGTATGGGAGAGTGATGCGAAAGAAGCCGTTTCTGCAAGCATGCCAGAAACAGAGTCACCTGAGGTATGCAAAAGCACATTTGGACAAGCCAGTTACATTTTGGAAGAAGGTCCTGTGGACTGATGAAACAAAGATGGAGTTGTTTGGTCATACAAAAAGGCGTTATGCATGGAGGCTAAAAAACACAGCATTCCAAGAAAAACACTTGCTACCCACAGTAAAATTTGGTGGAGGTTCCATCATGCTTTGGGGCTGTGTGGCCAATGCCGGCATCGGGAATCTTGTTAAAGTTGAGGGTCGCATGGATTCAAGTCAGTATCAGCAGATTCTTGACAATAATGTGCAAGAATCAGTGACGAAGTTGAAGTTACGCAGGGGATGGATATTTCAGCAAGACAATGATCCAAAACACCACTCCAAATCTACTCAGGCATTCATGCAGAGGAACAATTACAATGTTCTGGAATGGCCATCCCAGTCCCCAGACCTGAATATCATTGAACATCTGTGGGATGATTTGAAGCGGGCTGTCCATGCTCGGCGACCATCAAACCTAACTGAACTGGAATTGTTTTGTAAACAGGAATGGTCACAATTACCTTCATCCAGGATCCAGGAACTCATTAATAGCTACAGGAAGCGACTAGAGGCTGTTATTTTTGCAAAAGGAGGATCTACGAAATATTAATGTCACTTTTATGTTGAGGTGCCCATACTTTTGCACCGGTAAAATTTTGTTAAAATGCAGATTGCACATTTTCTGTTAGTACAATAAACCTCATTTGAATCCAGAAATATAACTGAGTCGATCAGTTATTAGATATATGAAACTGAAATAGCTGTTGCAAAAACCAAAATTGTTATAAAGAAAAAAGGTTAACATTAATAGGGGTGCCCAAACTTTAACATATGACTGTAGATGAAGCTGCGACTCAAGGAGAAGTCATTATTATGGGGGACTTCAACTACCCTGAAATACATTGGGGAACCGAAACCTGCAGTTCCAGCAAGTGTAATAAGTTTTTGACAACTTTGAGAGACAATTACCTTTCACAACTAGTTCAGGACCCAACAAGAGGGGGGGGCACTGCTAGACCTAATATTAACCAACAGGTCAGACCGCATATCAAATGTAAGGGTTGAGGGTCACTTGGGTAATAGTGATCACAAACTAATAAGTTTTCATGTATCCTTTAATAAGATGTGTAGTAGAGTTGTTACAAGGACACTAAACTTCAGGAAAGCAAATTTCCAACGGATGAGAGATGATCTTGATGCAACTAACTGGGACGATATCCTGAGACATAAAAATACACAAAGAAAATGGGAGACGTTTATTAGCATCCTGAATAGGACCTGTGCACAATATATACCATATGGGAATAAACATGCTAGAAATAGGAGGAAACCACTATGGCTAAATAGAGCTGTAAGGGGTGCAATAAGAGATAAATATAAAGCATTTAGAGAATTAAAGCAAGTAGGTAGTGATGAGGCATTAAATAAATACATAAAATTAAATAAATTCTGTAAAAAGCAAATCAAGACAGCAAAGATTGAGACAGAGAGACTCATTGCCAGAGAAAGTAAAAATAATCCCAAAATATTCTTTAACTACATAAATAGTAAGAAGCTAAAAAATGATAGTGTTGGCCCCCTTAAAAATAGTCTGGGTGAAATGGTGGATGAGGATGAGGAAAAAGCCAATATGGTAAATGACTTTTTTTCAACAGTATTTACACAAGAAAATCCCATGACGGATAACATGATCAGGGATAAAAATTCTCCATTAAATGTCACCTGCTTAACCCAGCAGGAAGTATGGCGGCGTCTAAAAATCACTAAAATCCCGGGCCCGGATGGGATATACCCCCGAGTACTGCAGGAATTAAGCACAGTCATAGATAATAACAGGGTCTATACCACAGGACTGGCGTATAGCAAATGTGGCGCCAATATTCAAAAAGGGGACAAAAACTGAACTTGGAAATTATAGGCCAGTAAGTTTAACCTCAACTATGGGTAAAATCCTGGAGGGTTTTCTAAGAGATACTATACTGGAGTATCTGGAGAAGAATAACCTCATGACCCAATATCAACATGGGTTTACAAGGGACCGTTCCTGTCAGACTAATCTGATAAGCTTTTATGAAGAGGTAAGTTTAGGACTGGACAAAGGGAATGCAGTGGACTTGGTGTACATGGACTTTTCAAAAGCTTTTGCCACACAAAAGGTTGATACATAAAATAAGAACAATGGGGATAGGGGAAAATGTGTAGGTGGGTTAAGAGCTGGCTCAGGGATAGGAAACAAAGGATAGTTATTAATGGAGCACACTCGGACTGGGTCACGTTTAGCAGTGGGGTACCACAGGGGTCAGTTTTGGGCCCGCTTCTTTTTAACATATTTATTAATGACCTTGTAGGGGGCATAGAGAGTAGAATTTCAATATTTGCAGATGACACTAAACTCTGCAGGGTAATCAATACAGAGGAGGACAATTTTATATTACAGGAGGATTTAGGTAAACTAGAAGCTTGGGGTGATAAATGGCAAATGAGCTTTAATGGGGATAAATGTAAGGTCATGCACTTGGGTAGAACAAACAAGATGTATAATTATGTGCTTAATTGTAAAACACTGGGCAAAACTGTCACTGAAAAAGACCTGGGTGAATGGGAGGATGACAAACTCACATTTAGTGGCCAGTGTCAGGCAGCTGCTGCAAAGGCAAATAAAATAATGGGATGCATTAAAAGAGGCATAGATGCTCATGAGGAGAACATAATTTTACCTCTATATAAGTCACTAGTGCGAATACACTTAGAATACTGTGTACAGTTCTGGTCTCCGGTGTATAAGAAAGACATAGCTGAACTGGAGCGGGTGCAGAGAAGAGCGACCAAGGTTATTAGGGAACTAGGGGGTCTGTAATACCAAGACAGGTTATTACACTTGGGGTTATTTAGTTTGGAAAATCGAAGGCTTAGGGGTGATCTTATTACAATGTATAAATATATGCGGGGACAGTACAAAGACCTTTCTAATGATCTTTTTACTCTTAGACCTGTGACGGGGACAAGGGGGCATCCTCTACATTTGGAGGAAAGAAGGTTTAAGCATACTCACAGACGTGGATTCTTTACTGTAAGAGTAGTGAGACTATGGAACTCTGCCATATGATGTTGTAATGAGTGATTCCCTAATAAAATTTAAGAATGGACTGGATGCCTTTCTTGAAAAGTATAATATTACAGGGTATATACACTAGTTTCCTTAATATTGCGTTGATCCAGGGGGCTAGTCTGATTGCCATATGTGGAGTCAGGAAGGAATTTTTTTCCCCAATGTGAAGCTTACTGTTTGCCACATGGGTTTTTTTTTATTTCCTCTGGATCAACATGTTAGGGCAAGTTAGGATAGGATATGGGTTGAACTAGATGGTCTTAAAGTCTTCCTTCAACCTTAATAACTATGTTACTATGTTAGTGTTGAATTTAAGATTGGCAAACATTTTCTGAGCTGGTATCCGAAAGGAGATAGATGCAGCACTCTTCAATTTTGTTAAAAAACCAACTCCTTTATTTAATTGTTGGACAAGGTTAACATCGGGCTAGGTACATGAAAACATGCAGTGACATAAAGAGGACTATGGCCATTTCACGTTAACCACGCTTCAACGGGTCCATGTGAAGCGTGGATAACGCGAAACGGCCGTAGTCCTCTTTTTGTCACTGCATGTTTTCATGTACCTAGCCCAATGTTAACCTTGTCCTTGAAAAAAGGACTTTGGTTTTTAAACAGAATTGAAGAGTGCTGCATCTATCTCCTTTCGGATATTGGCTTTTTACTACATGTGGTTTCTTTCAAGCACCGAATCAACCGTATCAAAACCACCCAGGTGTCTGGAATTCAGAAGCCATTACCACTGCTAGTGAGTAGACTGTTCTTGGTGCTGTTCTCTTGTTTCTTTTAAAATGTTCCGATTGATTCTAATTTCCAAGCTGATTTTCTCATTTCTAATCATTACTCGTATGCATGTCCCACTCTTGCTGAATACTTCTGAATTGTGTTCTGCATAGTATTCCATATCAAAGTTCATATTTACACTGTTTCCATGTCACCAGGTGTGTCTAACAATAAACTGTCTACAGCCCCAATAAAAATATGAAATGACTAGAAGCAAAAGGCAATGATTGTCATTGAGATGTCAGATATTACAGTAACTTGCAAAAGTTGGCATTTTTTTGTGCTTTCCTACCTTACAACCTGGAATTTCACTGTTTTTTAATTTGAGGGTTTGCATCAGTTCTTGTAAAGAACATGAGGGGGGGGTCTGCTCTTCTAGCACTTAGGGGCTCTGTATCTGGAATTTGCAAACTATTATAGAAAATTCTATAACAGAATAACAGTACTGCTTAGCCATACGCGAAACTCGGGAGGGAAGGAGTGCTATTTGCCAACATGACTAAGCAGTACTGTACATGGGGAAATGCAATGGAGAAATGTCCCTGGTGTTTTGCGGGGGTGTAACGATTATGTAAAATATCATGTATGATTTCTCTGGAACATTCCAGACCCTTCTATTCACATACTGAAATCTGCTATGTCAGTGGTGAGGGTTTGACCCCCCTGTTCTTTTCCCCCTTGTCACACATTGCAGCTTTGTATTCTCCCTCTGCCTGACTGTAATGTGAAACTCCAGTGTGAGCTCCTTCCCCCCTCCTCCACCATGAATGTTAATTAGCAGAGAGAATTCCCTTTTGTCTGACAACATGTGCTCTGAGACCAAAATGGATATAGTTAGAAACTAATCATTCGATATAACTTGACGCCAGATTATGATAGAAATATGACAATTACATATCTGGGACATGCGCCGACAAGGCTTCGTGGCCCGTGTTTTTCACGGTTCCAGTTCCAACAGAACCAGAGAAATGGATTTGGCGCAATCATTATATGTCCATATATACATTATACATAATTTTCTCTGTCACTGCAGATACATTGCAAATTTTTCCAAGAGAGCAGTCTGGGTAGGTTTTATACCTCCTTTTTTTCTTTTTCACAATTTCCCTTTCTTCCCTTATACCTCAACCCGTCCCACCTATCACTAGTGCACTATTGTAAATTTGTCGTGTTATTCGCTGTATGTTATCTTAAATGACTATACACTATGTAGCCTCTGACTTGTATTGTATATTTGTATCTGATTTGCAGTTTACTGATGAAGGCTTGTTTGTAGAAGTCGAAACGTCTAATTATTGAGACTGCAAATAAAAACCTTCACTTTGCAACAAGTTGAGTGCCAAAAATTTATTATATTATTGATACTGGTGTGGGAACCTTCTTTTGTGCACCAACTCAGTAGTGCCACGATATATTTGTTGAACATGTGCTCTGAGACCAAAATGGATATAGTTAGAAACTAATCATTCGATATAACTTGACGCCAGATTATGATAGAAATATGACAATTACATATCTGGGACATGCGCCGACAAGGCTTCGTGGCCCATGTTTTTCACGGTTCCAGTTCCAACAGAACCAGAGAGGTGGATTTCTCCTGAACCGAGGGGAACAGACAGTCAGTGTTCGGAGTCAGCGGAAAGCTGATTTTAAGATAAGCTAGGTGATGTGTCTGCAATTATTCTGCTAGGTTCTCAAGCCAAGATATGATTAATATAAGTTTTCAGAACCAAGTCTGTACTCTGATAGAAGGGGAGGGCGGCCATAACTCAGCCCCTTTAGTGATGTCACAAGCCCAGACGTATAAGGCTGCGACTGAGCCCCCCCCCAGACAGTTAATGCCTGGACACTGTTGTCTCAAGACCCCCTCAATGCATTGGGACATCTGGGTCCTCCCCCCAGCATGGTTTTGCCTGGAATGATCTAAGTACCATGTGAGTGTTTTCTTCTTTAACCCTGTTTTATTTTTAATTGGCAGTGCATATTTTAATTGTCTCATATTGTAAAATCTTTTTATATCTTCTGTAAACCCTGCCTGTCTTTTGGGAGTAAAATATAAAATTATTAGTTCCGTCTCCTTGCTCTATGACGAATTCACGTGCCTAAAAGTTAATTACGCTACTAATTTGGGTTGGCTTTGGACCCCTTTATTAATTATTATTAATTGAGTAATATTAATATAGAAATTAGAACTTGTGGCGGCGAAGTGTGTTCTGGGCTGGTAGGTACCGCTGGCAGTGATGGAAGGGGTTTTATAAGCTGATTGTGTGGCTGCAGCCAAAGCATTTATGATACCCTCGCTGCAGCACGCCTGGAAGCCAGTCCACATTGAGGCAGCCTGTCCGGCGACTAATTATCGTAGGTGTAGTTCCCTGACTAACCTGAGGGTAAGGGGGGCACCGGAGAGGGGCAAGTTCCAAAGTGGAACTGAAAAGTGGGATATACATAAATCCCGGCAGCTTGTAACCTATTGTGGCAGTGGTGGGATAACCAAAATAAGCCCCCTGTTGTAAATTGTTAGGGCAAGACTAGCTTGCTATTTTTCATCACAGTGTGGCAGTGGAGGGATAACTAAGATAAGCCCCCCTGCACATGTGATGGCTGTGTGCAGCCAAAGGTCACACCCCTGATCATGACAGGGGGCTTCTCATATTTTTGTGTTGCTATGATGCTAAGAATACCTGCATCCTGAGTACTGAGTGTTTGTGGTTACTGGAGTTGTGACCATGCCCTCTGTGATGCGTATACATGTGACCGCAAGTGGTCCAGTCTGATTGGCTGGATTGTACAAGCGATCAAATTGGTTCTGCAGTAGTCGCGTCAGTCTGGGAGGGGGAGTTGTTTATAAATGACAGGCATCTGTGCCGCTGCATGCGGCTCATATCGTGGCTGCCAGGGTCAACATTAGGACTGTAGTACCATATCTACAGTAACAGAAAATGTGTCTCCTGATGTGCCCACCCAACATAGGGTAGGTGAAACATGTAGAGATGACAAATAGTTATAGGATGGTATCACTGCACTGCAGATCATAAGCAGTGTTGCCTATGGAGGTGTTCCTTTAGTATACAGTCTATGAAGTGAGACTCACATTATAGAGGGGATTTTATATATACCTACTAACCGGGATGTGCAATAATATAATATAGTTCGATTGAGTTAAACAGCATTTAAACAGATAGTAGTAAAACAATAAAGTCTGGTCATAACACACTTGAGATCTTTCAGTTTATGTCACAGATGATAGCTGCGAATGACAGCAAAAAGACAATACACAGCAACAATTGCTAATAGTATACCAATAGGCAGTTGTTACTTTCATAGCTGGTGTGGAAAGTATTAATAACTATACTATAGCGAACTGACCTTCACACTTTCACATATACCAATACTATGCAGAAATTATATATATGAGTCTTTATTTATATCTGAAAAATATAAGGAAATATTTAACTCTCTGGACGTGTCCTTTATTGGATATTCAAATGAGTCCAAAAATGGGGGGTAATCAACCTCACAAAATATGTATTTATGCACAAATCTCCAAAATCTGGTACTGGAAAAAATATATAGGCTTACACAAGAAAAAAAATCCAAATATTTTATTTATCATTATATTAAAAGAAGGGTTACATATAAAATTGAAACATGGTGATTGAAATGGGGTTGAGGGTAACAATGTAAAGTAAAACCGGGGACTTGGCAGCTTTAAAATGGATTTTTATCAGAAAATGTAAGTGAAATATCTGCCTGAGCATCAATAGCCTGGGCTAAATGTAGTCTGAAAGTAAAGTGCAATGTGCTGTACTTAAGCAAAGTTATAAGGCAAGTGACTATACATGAGAAAAGTGCTGCAAAGTAATCACATTAGTGGCACAGTACTTACAATAGTGTGTGCCAGGCTTATAGTACCACAACTATCGCCCTGACAGCACCGTTTCACCGACTGGCTTCTTCCAATGGGGGCATGTATGTGAGTGGCATGTAGTACGGGCTTAAATATGGTCACTAACAGCTGTTTGGCATATCGGCAATTCAGCCTCTGCTGTGTGAATAAGACAGCTCTGTGTCACTGATGTCTTCACACAGCAGCAGATTTGGTGCAGTGTATGTGTGAGTACTGTGTCTCTAATGACACAAATACTGCAGCTGTAACAGTGTGAAGTGTTGGGGGGTGTATGTATGTATGTATGTATTGTGCTGCTTTCACAAATACAGCATCACTGCTGTGTTCTTTCCAATGCTGGAATGATGATAAAGATGAGTGCTGGTGCATTTTACTGCCAGCCAATGAGTGAGCAGTGGGTGGTGCTGGTCACTGGAGCTTGCTGGGAGTTTGGTGGAGCTTCGCACGTACACTGCACCAAATCTGCTGCTGTGTGAAGACTTCAGTGACACAGAGCTGTCTAATTCACACAGCAGAGGCTTTGTCACAGAACAGATTACATCAGTGACTGCCATCCCCTGTGCAGATTAGACGCTGCAGACCCCCATCACTGGCCATCACACAGTCTGTTCTCACTGCTGCCAGCAGCCTGGGACAGTGAGGGAAGGAATTACTGATAATGAGTTATGTATTGTAATCATGGAGTGGCCCAGAATACAGGACAATTTTCCCTCCTCACTACTTTCACTTTCCATAGTTCACTGTTCAGTGTGTGTCTGGGGGAGGAGCAGCTCTCTGCTCTCTGCACTGAGGCTGCTGGAGGGAAAGAATTCGTTACTGTGTGATGAGGGCTGCTTCATGTGGATGGGGAGGGCCTGTAGCTATGGAGGGTGGGGTTGTTGCTATAGAGGACATGTTTGGAGTAGAGTAGGAGGTTACGACTAGTTTTCATTCAATGCCATAACACCCCCCCTTGGACGTTCTGTTCAGAATATCTAGAAAACCGTGCAAACTAGTGACAGAAAGTAAATTACTTATTGTCATAATTCTGCAGCCCAGATATGCACTGAGATTATGTGAAAAGCCCGGACAACCCCTTTGAGTAGTACTGTACAGCCACATATGGGGAATTTCTACATTCAGCAGAAATTGTGGCACAACTTTTGGTGCCATTTTTACCCATTTCTCAATATTAAAATCTAAAATCTGAGGCTAAAACAAAATTTTGGAGTTAAAAATGTAATTATTTTTTTCTTCATTGCCCAATGGTATTGTCATGGCCACGCGTGGCTGGACACAGTGCCTCCAGCAGGGCAGATTTAGATGACACGCGTGACCCTGGATACACCGCCTCCAGATGGGCGAATTTAAATAATAAAACGTGCAGCTGGATATGCCGCCTCCAACAGGCCAATTTCGGAAATGCACGTATGTCTGGAAACCCCGCCTCCAGTAAGGCAAATTTAAACAATAAAAGGGAAAACCTGGGTAATAACAATAACAATGGTGGCCCTGCGATAGGGAACGGGGAAGTGGAGACCTCCTGCACTCCCCTGAGTCAGTGTCTCTACACTCCTAACGTTCCCTAGGCCGGTTCCGCACCGGGTGTCGATCAGGAACCTAAAAACCCTGACTCACCCTGCTCCTAAACCCTCACTAGTGAAGTGGATGGTGCAGAAACTAATCCCACCACTGCACTAAAACACACATAAGGAAAAGAGACAAAACAGGGAAACACCACTTAGCTTTGCTCTGTTGCTTACGCTCCCAGCAACAGAGCCCACCACCTGCGTGCATCTTTTCCTCCGACCAGATCCAACACCATAGTGCAGCCTTGGAGCAAACAGAGTCCACCACCTGCGTGCAGCTGTCCAGAAACAGAGTCCAGCATATGAGTCCAGCTTTCCAGCAAAAGAGTCCAGCATCATGAGTGCAGTTCTACACCATAGCTGCCACTCCACCAAGCCATGCAAGAACTCCTTGCTGACACCATAACTGCAACTCCACCAAGCCATGCCAGCCCTCCTCGCAGACACAATAGCTGCCACTCCAGGATTCTCACTGAGCTGCCCGGGACTCTCCTTCAGCTCCATCCTTCACCCAGGCTTGCTTGTAACTGAGGACTATCACCAACAGTGATTACTACACCTGACACTCTTTTATAGAGCAATCACACCTGGTTTATAATTACATGCACAAAACTAAAGTAACCAAAGTGCAATGACCCTAATGGCCACTGGGGGAAAACTAGAACTGAAACCACCACAGTGCAATGACCCTAATGGCCACTGGGTGGAAACTAGAACTGAAACCACCACAGTGCAATGACCCTAATGGCCACCGGGGGAAAAACCAAACTTTAGCACACAGCTAAAGGGGAAAAAAAGGTTACTTGTGCATTTTCTCTGTCATATCCAACCTGGATCATGACAGTACCCTCCCCTTAATGAGGGGCCTCTGGACTCTCAAGACCGTTCCTCATTAGGGAACCACCTACAGCGGGGATGCCCAGATCCAGAGTTCACCCCAACCACTACCTGACACTTCAGGTTAATGACAAACGCACCGCTGGTATATGCAATGTATGTTCTGGAGGCACCACACATCTCCAAAGAGCCGACCTGGGGAACGAGTTATGTATGTGTATGTTCGGTATGAGCTGGTAAGACTCCGCAACACACTTCCACAGGATGTTTTTTGGTGGCCTCCCATACATGCTCGTTCACACACAGGTCCGGACCTGAATGTTTATTGCCACACATTCGTTTGTCATAATTCAGTGAACTCATTCTGGGATCGACAATAGACGCATACCCCTGTGTCACCACACTCACACCCCCGCTATTCACCAAGGGAACACCACCCTCCAACCCTTTACACCACGAGGTCTGCACCTCCCAGGGTTGGCTAATGGCGAGGGTTGAGATTTGCCCCTACTCCCCCCGCAGCGCACCTGCTGCTTACACTGGAGAGGAAGGGGTCTGGGATATGGAGGAAAAATACACTCCCTGGTCACCTTCCTCCACATGACCAGGAGGGGGCGGCTTCTTCGGAGGAAGATTTGGAAGATTTGGAAGATTTGGCATGAGCCCCACGGACTATAACACCAGTCTGCTCACTACCGGGACGTACCCCTTCACCTCGGGGAACCCCAGACAGCACCATGGGGACACCAACTCCATCCACCTGTCTGGGTGCGTCCACCTGTATGAGCAAGTCCCGCTCCCCAGCAGCGACTCTAGGGACTTCATTGAAAGCCACTATTTGATTTTCCGGCTGAGTCAGAGGGAAGGCCCCAGACCCTGATTACTGGTGCTGGAACTGCTTACACACCATGCAGCTCCTCACTCACCTCAGTGAGGCCCAGCAGCAAATGCTCACAGGTCTGAACATGGCCCGAGACTCACCAGAAAAAAAATGTATTGGTTGGTGATAATGTCATGGTTACGCGTGGCTGGACATAGCGCCTCCAGCAGGGCGGATTTAGATGACACGCGTGACCCTGGATACACCGCCTCCAGTTGGACAAATTTAAACAATAAAACATGCAGCTGGATACACTGCCTCCAGCAGGCGAATTTCGGAAATACACGTATGTCTGGAAACCCCGCCTCCAGTAAGGCGAATTTAAACAATAAAAGGGAAAACCTGGGTAACAATAACAATGGTGGCCCTGCGATAGGAAATGGGGAAGTGGAGACCTCCTGCACTCCCCTGAGTCAGTGTCTCTACACTCCTAACGTTCCCTAGGCCGATTCCGCACCAGGCGCCGATCAGGAACCTAAAACACTGACTCGCCCTGCACATAAACCCTCACTAGTGAGGTGGACGGTGCGGAAACTAATCCCACCACTGCACTAAAACACACATAAGGAAAAGAGATAAAACAGGGAAACACCACTTAGCTTTGCTCTGTTGCTTACGCTCCCAGCAACAGAGCCCACCACCTGCGTGCATCTTTTCCTCCGACCGGATCCAACACCATAGTGCAGCCTTGGAGCAAACAGAGTCCACCATCTGCATGCAGCTGTCCAGAAACAGAGTCCAGCATATGAGTCCAGCTTTCCAGCAAAAGAGTCCAGCATCTTGAATCCAGCTTTCCAGCAACCGAATCCAGCATCGTGAGTGCAGCTCTACACCATAGCTGCCACTCCACCAATCCATGCAAGAACTCCTTGCTGACACCATAGCTGCAACTCCACCAAACCATGCTAGCCCTCCTCGCAGACACCATAGCTGCCATTCCAGGACTCTCACTGAGCTGCCTGGGACTCTCTTTCAGCTCCATCCTTCACCCAGGCTTGCTTGTAACTGAGGACTATCACCAACAGTGATTACCACACCTGACACTCTTTTATAGAGCAATCACACCTGCATTATAATTACGCGCACAAAACTAAAGTAACCAAAGTGCAATGACCCTAATGGCCACCTGGGGGAAACTAGAATTGAAACCACCACAGTGCAATGACCCTAATGGCCACCGGGGGCAAAAACCAAACTTTAACACACAGCTAAGGGAAAAAAAGGTTACTTGTGCATTTTCTCTGTCATATCCAACCTAGATCATGACAGGTATGCAATTCTGTGACACAGCTGTGGTGTCAATGTGATCACTGCACCACTAGATGAATTCATGGAGAGGTGTATTTTTTAAAATTTAGTCTCTTATAGGGGATTCTGTTGTTCTGGCACCTCAGGGGGTCTGCCAATGCGACATGGCACCCTCAAACCAGTCCAGAAAAATGTGAACTCCAATATGTTGCTTCTTCCCTTCTGAGCTTTGCACTGTGCCTCAAAAGTAGTTTTCGACCACATATGGTTTATCGGCGTACTCGAGAGAAATTGCACAACAAATTTTGGGGTCCATTTTCTCCTGCTGTGAGGCAACTGGGGGTTCAAGGTGCTCACCACACATCTAGATGCATTCCTTGTGAGGTTTAGCTTCCAAAATGGTGTCAACTGTGTTTTTTTTTTCATTGTTTAGACACATGACGGGCTCTCGAAATGAAACATGAGACCAGCAGACTATTTCATCAGTCTGTGTTTCGAAATGTTACTCCTTTTCTGAGCCCTGCTTTGAGCCTGAACAGTAGTTTACCCCACATATGGGGTATCTGCATACTCAGGAGAAATTTCACCAAAAATGTGGGGGTCAATTTTCTCCTGTTATCCTTGTGAAAATAGAAAAACTGAGGTTAAATATTTTTGTAGGAAAATTAGATTTTTTTTTATTTTCACGGCTCAGTGTTATACACTTCTGTAAAGTACCTGAGGGATCAAGATAAGTGAGGGCACAAGGATCTAGTTTCCAAAATGGTGTCACTTTTAGGGTTTTTTCACTGTTTAGGCACACTAGGGGCTCTCCAAACACCACATGGCGTCCGCTAATTATTCCGGCAAATTTTACATTCAAAAAGTCAAACTGCACTCCTTCCCTTCCGAGCCCTGCCATACGCCCAAGCAATGGTTTTCCCTCACATATGGGGTATCAGCATGCTCAGGAGAAATTGCACAAGAAATTTTGGGGTCTACTTTTTCCTGATACCCATGCAAAAATAAACATTTGCGCCTAAATTAACGTTTTTGTGACAAAAAGTTAAATGTTTATTTTTTTCTTCCACATTCCAAAAATTCCTGTGAAGCACCTGAAGGGTTAATAAACTTCTTGAATGTGGTTTTGAGCACCTTGAGGGGTGCAGTTTTTAGAATTGTGTCACTTTTGGCTATTTTCTGTCATATAGACCCCTCAATGTTACTTCACATGTGATGTGACCCCTAGAGAAAATGTTTTTTGTTTTAAAAATGAGAAATTGCTGGTCAACTTTTAAACCTTATAACTTCCTAACAAAAAAAAAATTATGTTTAAAAAATTGTACTGATGTAAAATTGAGGAAAATTTTATTTATTAGCTATTTTGTGTGATATATCTTTGATTTAAGGGCTTCAAAATTAAAAAGTTTTGCCAAATTTAAATTTTTTCACAAATAAACACAAGTCATATCAAAGAAATTTTACCACTATCATAAAGTACATGGTGGGCCATTTCAATGGATACACCTAAATAAAATGGGAATGGTTGGTGATATCAACTTCCTGTTTGTGGCACATTAGTATATGGGAGGGGGAAAACTTTTCAAGATGGGTGGTGACCATGGCGGTCATTTTGAAATTGGCCATATTAGATCCAATTTTATTTTTTTCAATGGAAAGATTGTCATGTGACACATCAAAATTATTGAGCATTTCACAAGAAAAACAATGGCGTGCTTGGTTTTAGCGTAACTTTATTCTTTCATGAGTGATTTACAAGTTTCTCTTAGTTTACAGCCATTGACATGTCACAGAGGTTAACACGTGAAGAGCGGATAGAAATTGTGTTGATGTCTGGTGAACACAGTACCCTGGTCACTGCAGCAGATTTCAATGCAAGACACCCTACGCAATAAAACTGTCACCATTCCCATTTTATTTAGGTGTATCCATATAAATGGCCCACCCAAAAATGTTTGCCTCATCACTGAGGGTCCAATACCAATTTTTGTTTTGCCCATTCTGCAAATTCAGCATGCCGATCTGGGTCACCAACCATTCCTCTTTTATTTAGATGTATCCATGTAAATGGCCCACCCTGTACAATATGTCTCGAAAATCCATTCTCAGAATCAGTTAGAATTGTTGAAGCGTTACAGAGTTACTTCCACATAAAGTTACACTGGTCAGAATTGTAAAATTTGGCCTGGTCATGAAGGTGAAAACAGGCTCAGAGGTGAAGAAGTTAAACCACTCGAGTGTTTTTTAGCAGTATGCTATGGGTCATTGTCTTGTTGGAAGGTGAAGCTGCGTCCCAGACTCAGACAGTCGGAAACAGGTTTTGCTTAAGAATATCCCTGTATTTGTATTCTGCATCATCCATCTTCCCCTTGACTCAAACTATTTTCCCTGTCCCTGCTGCTGAAAAACATAACCCACAGCATGATGCTGCCACCACCTTGTTTCAAAGTGGAGATGGTGCTCTTGGGGTGAAGAGGTGTATTGGTTAGGTTACAGTGAGAAAAATAAGTATTTGATACACTTTAGATTTTGCAAGTTTTCCCACCTAAAAAAAATGGAGAGGTCTGTAATTTTTATCGTAGGTACACTTCAACTGTGAGAGACAGAATCTTAAAATAAAAACACAAAATTACATTGTGTGATTTTTTATTAATGAAATATCATTTTATTGCATGAAATAAGCATTCGATCACCTACCAACCGGAAAGAATTCTGGTATTTAAGAATACTTCCTGCTCTGCACTCATTGCCAGTATTAATTGCACACTGTAACATTTACAATGATGGCCAAAAGGTTCAATTTTGGTGTCATCTGACCACAGCACCTTCCTCTATACATTTGTGGAGTCTCATACATGTCTTTTGGCAAACTCCAAATGAGCCTTACAATTTTTATGCTTAAGTAGAGAATTTCTTTCTTCCCACTCCTCCATTAAGGCCATCTCTACGGCATGTGCAGCTTATTGTAGTTGTATGGATAGTTACTCCATTCTCTGCCTGGGAACTCTGCATCTCCTTCAGGGTTGCCTTTTGTATCTGTGCTGCCTCTCTGATTAATGCTCTCCTTGCCCGCACTGAGAGTTTTGGTGGGTGGCCCTTTCTTGGCAGGTTTGTTGTGATATTGTAACAGGAGTTGTGGAACTACTGTGCCATTCTCCAAGGACAACCTGGAGGGGCGTGGCTAGGTGAGCACTTGACTTTTCACTAGAGCCCCTGATCACCATCAGGGCTTGGCTTCCGATGATCTCCAGGTGCTACTCCAGGACAGACCCCCAAGCGACTGACAATTGGAACAGCCTGGAGGGAAAGAACAGCTGATACAGGCAGGCACAAGCAGGTGCGGACTGGTACAGCTGGCATGGCAAGTGCTGGCAGTTCCGGCTGATATACAGACTGGCACGGTTGGTGCTGGCAGGTCCAGCTGTTATACAGTTTGGCACGGCAAGTGAAAGCGGGTCCAGCTGATATACAGACTGGCACGGCTGAGGCAGGTGGGTCCAGCTGATACACAGGCTGGCACGGCAAGTGCTGGGTTCGGCTGATATACAAACTGGGATAACAGGTGCTAGCGGATTCAGCTGATGTACAGGCTGGCACGGCATATGCAGGTGCATTTTCCTGATGTACAAACTGGCATGGTAGTTGCTGGCAAGAAGGTTAGGGATGGACAGACACTAGTGGGAACTAGCAAACTAGCACCGGAGAATTAGCAAGCGTGTTTAGGAACAGACTAACAACGTTGCACAGGCACCTTCATGCAGGTGGAGATGCCTTAAATTATAAGTGTCTTCCGCCGTAGGGCATCACGCACCCTTCTTGGCAGCAGACAAGGAAGGAGGAGGAAGATCGGGATGGGGATCGGGACCACAAAAAACTGAGATTTGCCGGAGGATTCACTTACATGGTTGTTCTATGAGAATTCGACCCAAGGCAGGAGTTCAGTCAAGTTATTATGGTGAGCTTTAACGATGTGCCACAGGGAGTTGGTCAGGATCTGATTGAACCACTCTACCTAACCAGTGGATTGGGAATAGTAGGCCAAAGAGAAATCTAGAGAGAGATTCAGTAACTTGCAAGGTGGTTTTCCAGAAGCGAGAAGTAAACTGGATGCCTCTATATGAGACAATATAAAGCTGGAGACCATGGAGGCTGAAAATATGTGAAAATATGTATAATAAACCTCTCTGCAGACACTGAAGCATATTAAAGACTGGAGAGTGGAGTGAAAAGAGCCATCTTGGAAAAGTGATACACAACCACCCAAATGACAATATGCGGGCCGATACTGGAAGAGCAGTGATGAAATCCATTGCAATATGCTGCCAAGGAGCAGATCGTACGGGCAAAGGAAGTAGCCTAGTGGTCGGAAGCTGTTTCAGAGTCTTGTTCTGGGCACAAGAGGGACAGGAAGAGATGAAATCCGCAATATCCTTGCACAGGGCTGGTCACCAATAATGTTGGGAAATGAGTAGAAGTGTTTTCTTCTGTTCAGGATGACTAGTAAAGTTAGATGATGACCCCACAGAAGAACCCACTTCCTATCTGGTCCAGCAACTTAAGTCTTTCTTGAAGGGAGCCAAGACAAATCCAATGGAGTGACCATAATAATTTTGGAGAGTTCAATGATGTGTTGAGGCTCCTCCTGGTCTGAAGACAAAAAGATCTAGAGACCATTCGCCTTGACTTTCCTATCAGCCAACCGGAAATAGAGACTAGAGTTGAAGAAGGCGAAGATCAGAGACCACCTGGCTTGTTGTGGATTAAGCCACTGTTTGGGCTGCAGATAGGCTAGATTCTTGTGGTCAGTGTAGATAACCACCGGATGCATAGCTCTTTCAAGCAAGAATTGCCACTCCTCCAGAGCCAGTTTAATTGCTAACAGTTCTCGATCGCCTATCGAGTAGTTGCATTCTGGAGTAGAGAAGGTTTTGAAAAAGAAGTCACATGTCACCATGCAGCCAGAAGGAGACTTCGAGGTAAGAACGGCTCCAGTTCCAGAGGAAGATGCATCTACTACCAGGAAGAACTGTTTATTATTGTCCTGTCAATGCAGTACTGGAGCAGAGGAGAAGGCCTGTTTCAAAGACACAAAGGTGTTCTCTGCCTCAGGGGTCCATATCTTAGGGATGGCCCTCTTGCTGTCAAGGCAGAAATGGGGGTGGTCTGAGAGGAAAAATGTGGGATGAACTGGCGGTAGTAGTATGTGAATCCGAGAAACCATTGGATAGGACAGGGTCACTTCAAGACGGGATCCATTTTCAGGCCGGTCTAAGAGATGATGTACTCAGGAATGGGAAAAGAAGTCTGCTCGAAGACCCACTTTTCATACTTGGCGTGCAGACTGTTCTTCCTTAACCTCTGCATAACCTGGCAAATATCCCTCTACTGTGTGGGCAGATCGGGAGAAAACCAAAATGTAATTTAGGTAAACCACCACACACGTGTAGAGGAGGTCCCGGAAGATGTCGTTAATCAGTTCTTAAAAGACTGCAAAGGAATTACAGAGACCAAAGGGCATTACACGATACTCATACTGGCCATAACGGGTATTAAAGGCCATCTTCCAGCTATCCACCTGGTGTATTCAGATCAATTTGTACTGTAAGGGAGTAACAGAGGCTGCCATGTGCCTCTCCCTCTCTCAGAGGTGTATCTAGGCTTTCTGGCACCTGGGGCAAGAATTCAGTTCGGCGCCCCCCCAGTACATATGCGATTTCCACACTTAGTCATGTACCAACAAGCTGCTCTCCCTAATTCTCTCAACGTTCAGTGAGAAACTGAGAGAAGCAGGAAGAGAAGCCCGTTGTCAGAGGACCATAAGTATGAAAGTCGCATATGAGTAATGTGTTCATGTGATGACTAGAGTTGAGCGAAACGGGTCGAAAAAATTCAAAAGTCGCCGACTTTTGGCAAAGTCGGGTTTCATCAAACGAAACCTGACCCTAGGATGAGGTCGGCCACGAGGTCGGCGACTTACGCGCCAAAGTCGCGTTTCAAAAGTTTGTTTTGCGCTCTTTTTCAGCCAATCAGGATCCACGGACACTGTGGGCAACGTGATGACATAGGCATGGGTCACCACCATCTTTCAGAAGGGCATGCAAGTGATTGGCTTGCTTTGGTGGGCGTCACAGGGGGTATAAAAGGGCGTGCACGCCGACCGCCATCTTACTTCTGCCGATCTTAGTATAGGGAGAGGTTGCTGCTGATTCTGTAGGGAGAGCGTTAGGCAGGGAAGAAGACAAAAAAACTGCTTCTGCTGCTAGCGATTTGGCCTGCACAACACACCAGTCACTGTGTGTGCAGTGCAAGGGGAGGCTATATAGTGGTGTATCAGTGGTGTTGGTTGTTGGGCTGCCTTTTAAGGCTTCCTGACAGGCTGGCATTGCTGTTTACCCACTGCTCCGCAAACTGCTTTTTTAAAAGCAATCCCAATTTTTTTTTTTGTCCTGCTGAGAAGAAAAAAAAACTGCTTCTGCTGCTAGCAATTTGGCCTGCACAACACACCAGTCACTGTGTGTGCAGTGCAAGGGGAGGCTATATAGTGGTGTATCAGTGGTGTTGGTTGTTGGGCTGCCTTCTAAGGCTTCCTGACAGGCTGGCATTGCTGTTTACCCACTGCTCCGCAAACTGCTTTTTTAAAAGCAATCCAATCTCCCTTATCCTCTAGTCACTTTTGTCACAGCTGTGCCATCGAGCCTGTCACATAGCGCTCAGATATTCATTGGGCCTCACACAATCCAAAAGTGTCCAGTGTCCAAAAGTGTGTGCAGAGATTCAAAATCTCCCTTATCCTCTAGTCACTTTTGTCACAGCAGTGCCATCGAGCCTGTCACATAGCGCTCAGATATCAGTGGGCCTCACACAATCCAAAAGTGTCCAGTGTCCAAAAGTGTGTGCAGATATTCAAAATCTCCCTTATCCTCAAGTCACTTTTGTCACAGCAGTGCCATCGAGCCTGTCACATAGCGCTCAGATATCAGTGGGCCTCACACAATCCAAAAGTGTCCAGTGTCCAAAAGTGTGTGCAGATATTCAAAATCTCCCTTATCCTCTAGTCACTTTTGTCACAGCAGTGCCATCGAGCCTGTCACATAGCGCTCAGATATCAGTGGGCCTCACACAATCCAAAAGTGTCCAGTGTCCAAAAGTGTGTGCAGATATTCAAAATCTCCCTTATCCTCTAGTCACTTTTGTCACAGCAGTGCCATCGAGCCTGTCACATAGCGCTCAGATATCAGTGGGCCTCACACAATCCAAAAGTGTCCAGTGTCCAAAAGTGTGTGCAGATATTCAAAATCTCCCTTATCCTCTAGTCACTTTTGTCACAGCAGTGCCATCGAGCCTGTCACATAGCGCTCAGATATCAGTGGGCCTCACACAATCCAAAAGTGTCCAGTGTCCAAAAGTGTGTGCAGATATTCAAAATCTCCCTTATCCTCTAGTCACTTTTGTCACAGCAGTGCCATCGAGCCTGTCACATAGCGCTCAGATATCAGTGGGCCTCACACAATCCAAAAGTGTCCAGTGTCCAAAAGTGTGTGCAGATATTCAAAATCTCCCTTATCCTCTAGTCACTTTTGTCACAGCAGTGCCATCGAGCCTGTCACATAGCGCTCAGATATCAGTGGGCCTCACACAATCCAAAAGTGTCCAGTGTCCAAAAGTGTGTGCAGATATTCAAAATCTCCCTTATCCTCTAGTCACTTTTGTCACAGCAGTGCCATCGAGCCTGTCACATAGCGCTCAGATATCAGTGGGCCTCACACAATCCAAAAGTGTCCAGTGTCCAAAAGTGTGTGCAGATATTCAAAATCTCCCTTATCCTCTAGTCACTTTTGTCACAGCAGTGCCATCGAGCCTGTCACATAGCGCTCAGATATCAGTGGGCCTCACACAATCCAAAAGTGTCCACTGTCCACAAGTGTGTGCAGAAATTCAAAATCTCCCCTGCCCTATAGACACCTTGTACCTTGTTTTACATTACTATATAGTTTGTTGGATTTTGTCTACATTTCTACCAAAAATGAGGAAGGCTGGTGGAAGAGGCCGTGGAATTGGGCGGGGGTTGGCAGCTGGTAATGATGGTGTTGGTGGTGGATCTGATGGTAGTGGCAAGAGCAAAATAGGACCGAATGCAGGAGGTGCTGACCCTGCGTCATCGTCTGGCTACATAAGGCCTCGAACGCTTAGTTTTCTAGGAGTTGGCAAACCGCTTTTAAAGCCAGAGCATCAGGAAAAAGTTTTGTCTTACATTGCTGACTCAGCCTCCAGCTCTATCGCCTCCTCTTCTTCAGTTGTAAAAAGTAAAAGCACTGAGTCGTCATTGGAGGCTCATGTTCATGAACCACACCTTTCCTTGTGTCCTTCACCCCAACCAAGATTGAAGGATGACGCAGGCCATACTACTGATTACTCCATGGAGCTGTTTTCACATACCATGCCTGGATTATCAAGTGAAATGGTGAATTACCCAGGCCAAGATGAATCTGACATGGAGTGCACTGATGCACAGCCGCTGATGGATGATTCTGCTGGTACATTCACTCAGAGCACTACATTGTCCTCGCAGTGTACAGAGCCAGATTCTGACCCTGATGAGACTCAGGTGCCCCTTCCCGCACACTATACCACCATACACGGTGACACAGAGGAAGGTGCACATGACATAGAAGAGGAGGTGATGGATGACCCAGTTGTTGACCCAGATTGGCATCCATTGGGGGAAGAGGGTGCTGCTTCCAATAGCTCAGATGAGGAGCATCCAC
Source organism: Dendrobates tinctorius (assembly GCF_039654945.1). NCBI lineage: Eukaryota > Metazoa > Chordata > Amphibia > Anura > Dendrobatidae > Dendrobates > Dendrobates tinctorius. The sequence goes on along the minus strand of NW_027361827.1, from coordinate 9,571,834 downwards.
AGCAGACATCGACATCGCAACAGCTGTTATCTGGCAGGCCCGGAGCACTCCAAAGACAGGTTCCAAACATCAAAAGAGTTGCTGGACAGCTTGTCCAGAGGGTCAAAAGATCACAGCGTGCTAGGCCGCAAAATGTCTGCCAAAGTAGGAAGAGTGCAGTGTGGCACTTTTTTGAACAAAATCCTCATGATCAGGCCAAGGTTATCTGTAAGAAGTGCGCAAAGACCTTTAGCCGAGGGAAAAATCTGAAAAATTTGAATACCAGTTGCATGCTTAGACATTTAACCAGCATGCACTTGCAAGCGTGGACACAACACCAAACCTCAAGTGCCACATGTGCAACTGATCACAACAAAGGTAGTCAGCAACGCTACATTGTTTCCCCCACTGTAAGCCCACCGGTTAGCACAGCAGCAAATGTTGAGGTGTCGTTGCAAGACCACAGCAGTCAGGGAATCCCACTGTTATATCAATGAAATACTGATTCTAGGCCATCAGAAAGAACACCAACTCCATCACCATCATCAACCCTCTCTCAGTCCGCCCTGTCCACCGCTACTTCCACCATATGCAGCTCTCAAGTCCAGCTCACCCTCCCAGACACTATGAGTAGGTCAAGAAAGTACTCAGTCTCTCATCCGCGTACACTGGGTTTGAACGCCCACATTGCCAAACTAATCTCGTTTGAGATGATGCCCTTTCGGTTGGTGGAAAGCACAGCTTTCCGCGAACTCATGGCCTATGCAGTACCACGCTATGACCTACCCAGTCGCCACTTCTTCTCTCGCAAAGCCATCCCAGCCCTCCACCATCATGTGAAAGACCGCATTGTCCATGCACTCAAGCAGTCAGTGAGCGGAAAGGTGCACCTCACAACTGATGCATGGTCCAGTCGGCATGGCCAGGGCCGTTACGTGTCCATCACTGCGCACTGGGTTAATGTGGTGGATGCAGGGTCCACAGGGGACAGCGGTGGTGGGACAGTGCTGCCTAGCCCACGGTATAGGAAACAGTTGGCTGTAGGCGTTCGACCCTCCTCCTCCTCCACCTCCTCCAGAAGCGAAAGCTCGTCCACAGAGCGCAGTCGTACGAGCACTCCATCTGCAGCTGCCACTGTTGCACACGATGTGTCCCCCTATCGAGCAGCTAGTGGAAAGCGTCAGCAGGCTGTGTTGCAGATGATGTGTTTGGGCGACAGACACACCGCCGAGGTGCTGGCCGAGTACTTGAAGCGACAAACTGAGTCATGGTTGGGCAGTGTACATCTTGAGGCAGGCAAGGTAGTTAGTGATAACGGCCGTAATTTTGTGGCAGCCATAGCCCTTTCAAAACTCAGCCACATACCTTGCTTGGCTCACACCTTGAACCTGGTGGTGCAGTGCTTCCTCAAAAATTATCCGGAGTTAACAGCCCTGCTCCAGAAGGTGCGAAGACTGTGCGCGCACATCCGCCGGTCGCCTGTACACTCCGTTCGTATGCAGAACCTGCAGCGATTGCTCCACCTTCCCAACCACCGCCTCATTATCGACATTGCAACAAGGTGGAACTCCACCCTGCACATGGTGGAGCGGCTGTGCGAGCAGAGGCAGGCCATAATGCATTTGTGGGAGGATACACGGCCAGGCACTTTGAGAGCAGACATGGAGTTGACAGGTGTGCAGTGGTCGAAGCTGAAAGACCTTTGTAAAGTCCTTCAGTGTTTTGAGGAATGCACACGGCTGGTAAGCGCAGACGACGCCATCCTAAGCATGAGCATCCCACTTATGCGTCTGCTCATGCAAACTTTGACGCACCTTAAGGAGCAGGCGTCTGCAGCCAATGTTGATGAGGAGGAAGAGGAGGAGGGAATCCTTGATGACATTCAGCCATTGTCTGCTCAGGGACCTCTCCTGGACGAGGTGGAGGAAGAAGAGGAGGAGGAGGAGGATGATGGGGATGATTACTTAGGGGAGGAGGATGCATCTCGTGGGGCAAGTGAAAATGTTGGCGTGGCAAGGTCTGGTACAGGGTTTGTGCGTGATTGGAGGGATGTGGATTTGCCAGAAAGTGCTCCTCCACCCAGCACTCGCAGTGCATCATTGACACCGGGAACATTGGCCCACATGTCAGATTATGCCTTGCGGATCCTAAAAAGGGACCCCCGCATTGCCAAAATGATGAACGATGACGACTAGAGTTGAGCGATACCGTCCGATACTTCAAAGTATCGTATCGGATGGTATCGGCCGATCTTTAAAAAAAGTATCGGTATCGCCGATTCCGATACCGGAAGTCCCATTCAAGTCTATGGGACTTCTGGTATCGGAATAAGAAAAACCCTTTCCTGCCCTTGTACAGCCTCTCTGGGGTCTGAACGGGCCTTTCGGGGGGCTGTGCCGGCCTGCCAGGGGGTCTGTGCAGGCTCCGGTGGTCTGTGCCGGCCTGCCGGGGGGCTGTGCCGGCCTGCCGGTGGTCTGTGCAGGCTCCGGGGGGCTGTGCCGGCCTGCCGGGGGGCTGTGCCGGCCTGCCGGGGGGGGGCTGTGCAGGCTCCGGTGGTCTGTGCCGGCCTGCCGGGGGGCTGTGCTGGCCTGCCGGTGGTCTGTGCAGGCTCCGGGGGGCTGTGCCGGCCTGCCGGGGGGCTGTGCCGGCCTGCCGGGGGGCTGTGCAGGCTCCGGGGGGCTGTGCCGGCCTGCCGGGGGGGCTGTGCAGGCTCCGGTGGTCTGTGCCGGCCTGCCGGGGGGCTGTGCCGGCCTGCCGGTGGTCTGTGCAGGCTCCGGGGGGCTGTGCCGGCCTGCCGGGGGGCTGTGCCGGCCTGCCGGGGGGCTGTGCAGGCTCCGGGGGGCTGTGCCGGCCTGCCGGGGGGGCTGTGCAGGCTCCGGGGGGCTGTGCCGGCCTGCCGGGGGGCTGTGCCGGCCTGCCGGGGGGCTGTGCAGGCTCCGGGGGTCTGTGCAGGCATCGTCCGATGGGACTACAAGTCCCATCGGGCGATGCCTGCTACCATGACAGTGATTGACACATTAGCCAATGATGGGACAGTAGTAGTCCCATCATCCGGCTAATGTGTTAAATGTAAAAAAAAAAAAAAAAAAATTACATGCTACATACATACAACATGCATACTACATACATGCTACATTCATACTACATACTACATACATGCTACATTCATACTACATAAATACTACATGCAACATACATACTACATGCATGCTACATACATACTGCATGCTACATACATACCACATATATACTACATACATACTACATGCATACTACATGCATGCTACATGCATGCTACATGCTACATACATAACACATATATACTACATGCATGCTACATACATACTACATGCTACATACTACATATATACTACATGCATGCTACATACATACTACATGCTACATACTACATATATACTACATGCATGCTACATACATACTACATGCTACATACTACATATATACTACATACATACTACATGCATACTACATGCATGCTACATGCATGCTACATGCTACATACATAACACATATATACTACATGCATGCTACATACATACTACATGCTACATACTACATATATACTACATGCATGCTACATACATACTACATGCTACATACTACATATATACTACATACATACTACATACATACTACATGCATGCTATATACATACTACATGCTACATACATACCACATACATACTACATACATACTACATGCATGCTTTATACATACTGCATGCTACATGCATGCTACATACATACTACATACATACTACATGCTACATACATACCACATATATACTACATACATACAATACATTCATACAATACATACATAGACATACAGTACATATAACATAGAGTAACATACTTACCAATACTTGTCACATTGTTCCCCGAAGCCATTGTCTTTTCCGGAATAAATATTAACATAACAAACCACAAAAATACTCACCCACGATCCGAAGCAGTCCACGAGTGTGGCCCACGACGATCTTGGGTAGAGAACTGCAGCATCAGATGATGCTGCCGTTCTCTACGGGCTGCAGGAATCCAATGACGGAAGGTAGGTATCCTTCCGCACTGTATTCCTCCGCCACTTAAAAAAAAAAAAAGTCCCTAGTCTCACTTTATGCCATTGCTGTGTGGGAATTTCCCACGCAGCAATGGCATAAAGTGAGACTAGGGACTTTTTTTTTTTTAAGTGGCGGAGGAATACAGTGCGGAAGGATACCTACCTTCCGTCATTGGATTCCTGCAGCCCGTAGAGAACGGCAGCATCATCTGATGCTGCAGTTCTCTACCCAAGATCGTCGTGGGACACACTCGTGGACTGCTTCGGATCGTGGGTGAGTATTTTTGTGGTTTGTTATGTTAATATTTATTCCGGAAAAGACAATGGCTTCGGGGAACAATGTGACAAGTATTGGTAAGTACGTTACTCTATGTTATATGTACTGTATGTCTATGTATGTATTGTATGAATGTATTGTATGTATGTAGTATATATGTGGTATGTATGTAGCATGTAGTATGTATGTAGTATGTATGTAGCATGCATGTAGCATGTAGTATGTATGTAGCATGCATGTAGTATATATGTAGTATGTATGTAGCATGCATGTAGTATATATGTAGTATGTATGTAGCATGTATGTAGTATGTATGTGGTATGTATGTAGCATGTAGTATGTATGTAGCATGCATGTAGTATATATGTAGTATGTATGTAGCATGTAGTATGTATGTAGTATGTATGTAGTATGTATGTGGTATGTATGTGGCATGTAGTATGTATGTAGCATGCATGTAGTATGTAGCATGCATGTAGTATGTATGTAGTATGTATGTAGTATGTAGCATGTATGTAGTATGTATGTGGTATGTATGTAGCATGTAGTATGTATGTAGCATGCATGTAGTATATATGTAGTATGTAGTATGTATGTGGTATGTATGTAGCATGTATGTATGTAGCATGCATGTAGCATGCATGTAGTATGTATGTAGCATGCATGTAGTATGTATGTAGCATGCATGTAGTATATATGTAGTATGTAGTATGTATGTGGTATGTATGTAGCATGTATGTATGTAGCATGCATGTAGCATGCATGTAGTATGTATGTAGCATGCATGTAGTATGTATGTAGCATGCATGTAGTATGTATGTAGTATGTATGTAGTATGTATGTAGCATGCAGTATGTATGTAGCATGTATGTAGTATGTATGTAGTATATATGTAGTATGTATGTAGCATGTAGTATGTATGTAGCATGTAGTATGTATGTAGCATGCATGTAGTATGTATGTAGTATATATGTAGTATGTATGTAGCATGCAGTATGTATGTAGCATGTATGTAGTATGTATGTAGTATATATGTAGTATGTATGTAGCATGTAGTATGTATGTAGCATGCATGTAGTATGTATGTAGTATTTTTTTTTTTTTTTAACATTTAACACATTAGCCGGATGATGGGACTACTACTGTCCCATCATTGGCTAATGTGTCAATCACTGTCATGGTAGCAGGCATCGCCCGATGGGACTTGTAGTCCCATCGGACGATGCTTGCACAGACCCCCGGACATCAGCACAGCCCCCCGGCAGGCCGGTACAGACCCCCACAGGGTGCACAGACCACCGGCAGGCCGGCACAGCCCCCCGGCAGGCCGGTACAGACCCCCACAGGGTGCACAGACCACCGGCAGGCCGGCACAGCCCCCCGGCAGGCCGGTACAGACCCCCACAGGGTGCACAGACCACCGGCAGGCCGGCACAGCCCCCCGGCAGGCCGGTACAGACCCCCACAGGGTGCACAGACCACCGGCAGGCCGGCACAGCCCCCCGGCAGGCCGGTACAGACCCCGGGCAGTCCACACAGCCCCCCGGCAGGCCGGCAGAGACCCCCGGAAGGCCCGAAATGACAGCGCATCATGATGCGCACACACCGCGCATCATGATGACGTCAGTCTGTCAATCAACTTTGAACTTCCGATTCCGATGCCGAATTCCGATATTGAAAAAATATCGGAAGTCGGTATCGGAATTCCGATACAGCAAGTATCGGCCGATACCCGATACTTGCGGTATCGGAATGCTCAACACTAATGACGACTACTGGTTGGCCAGCATCCTGGATCCACGCTATAAAGGCAAATTACAAAACATCATGCCACAGGAGAACCTTGACCTAATATTGGCTAATAAACAAGCAACTCTGGTAAATCGGTTGCTTGAGGCATTCCCAGCACACAGCAGCGGTGATGGTTCTCACACGAGCCGTACGGGCCGGGGGCAGCTTGGCAGAGGTGTTCGTGGTGCACACAGCAGAAGTGGCGTTGGAGACAGGGGTTTCATGACAATGTTGTGGACTGATTTTTCAAATACCGCTCACACAACTGGTAATACTGCATCGATGGAAAGTGACAGGAGACAGCAGTTGTCAACTATGGTAACAAACTACTTTTCCTCCCATATCGATGTTCTCCCACACAGGTCATTCCCCTTTGACTATTGGGCCGCTAAACTGGACACCTGGCCTGAATTGGCCCAATATGCCTTACAGGAGCTCGCTTGCCCAGCTGCAAGTGTGCTATCGCAAAGAGTCTTCAGTGCAGCTGGATCAATCCTGACAGAAAAAAGGACCCGTCTGTCAACCCAAAATGTGGATGATCTAACCTTCATTAAAATGAACCACGCATGGGTTTCCAAGGATTTTGTCCCACCTTCCCCTGATGACACATAGGGTGACAGAAAAATGGCTTGCTTTGGTCCACCTCATCCTGGTACTTCACCTATTTCGCCTTTTGCATCAGCTGAATGTCCAACATCAACATATGCCACTTTCTAAAACTCCCTAACTGTGCTGCCTCCCCCCCCATGGCCGGGGTCACCACCTACCGCATGACACCGTGCGAGTGCCGTTGCCCTGGACAGGTGGGTAGGCCGACTCTTGGGCGCGGGCACTGGCACAGGGTCCCTCATAGTGCAATCAAGTGTCTCTGACGGTGGTGGTGCACACCCGCCGTCAGACACACCGCTGTACTATGAGGGGCCCAGTGCCAGTACCGACGCCCACGAGTGGGCCCCCCTTGCTTGGGCAGGGCCCCAGCATTTGCAATCTTTACCTCTCCCTGCTCCTCCGCTGTGTAATCTGGGCCGTCAAATCCATACTGTGCCTGACACCGTCTGAGCCTGCCTGCTGAGACATATATTTTGAATGTGTACGCTATCCATACATGTTATCCAGGGATACGGTACCCTTTCTAACCTTTGTGCAATCACGTGCAATCCATACTGGGCCTAACACCGTCTGAGCCTGCCTCCTGAGACATATATTTTGAATGTGTACGCTATCCATACATGTTATCCAGGGATACGGTACCCTTTCTAACCTTTGTGCAATCACGTGCAATCCATACTGGGCCTAACACCGTCTGAGCCTGCCTCATGCTGTATAGACATATATTTTGTATGTGTACGCTATCCATACATGTTATCCAGGGATACGGTACCCTTTCTAACCTTTGTGCAATCACGTGCAATCCATACTGGGCCTAACACCGTCTGAGCCTGCCTCATGCTGTATAGACATATATTTTGAATGTGTACGCTATCCATACATGTTATCCAGGGATACGGTACCCTTTCTAACCTTTGTGCAATCACATGCAATCCATACTGGGCCTAACACCGTCTGAGCCTGCCTCCTGAGACATATATTTTGAATGTGTACGCTATCCATACATGTTATCCAGGGATACGGTACCCTTTCTAACCTTTGTGCAATCACGTGCAATCCATACTGGGCCTAACACCGTCTGAGCCTGCCTCATGCTGTATAGACATATATTTTGAATGTGTACGCTATCCATACATGTTATCCAGGGATACGGTACCCTTTCTAACCTTTGTGCAATCACGTGCAATCCATACTGGGCCTAACACCGTCTGAGCTTGCCTCATGCTGTATAGACATATATTTTGAATGTGTACGCTATCCATACATGTTATCCAGGGATACGGTACCCTTTCTAACCTTTGTGCAATCACGTGCAATCCATACTGGGCCTAACACCGTCTGAGCCTGCCTCATGCTGTATAGACATATATTTTGAATGTGTACGCTATCTATACATGTTATCCGGGGATACGGTACCCTTTCTAACCTTTGTGCAATCACGTGCAATCCATACTGGGCCTAACACCGTTTGAGCCTGCCTCCTGAGACATATATTTTGAATGTGTACGCTATCCATACATGTTATCCAGGGATACGGTACCCTTTCTAACCTTTGTGCAATCACGTGCAATCCATACTGGGCCTAACACCGTCTGAGCCTGCCTCATGCTGTATAGACATATATTTTGAATGTGTACGCTATCCATACATGTTATCCAGGGATACGGTACCCTTTCTAACCTTTGTGCAATCACGTGCAATCCATACTGGGCCTAACACCGTCTGAGCCTGCCTCATGCTGTATAGACATATATTTTGAATGTGTACGCTATCCATACATGTTATCCGGGGATACGGTACCCTTTCTAACCTTTGTGCAATCACGTGCAATCCATACTGGGCCTAACACCGTCTGAGCCTGCCTCCTGAGACATATATTTTGAATGTGTACGCTATCCATACATGTTATCTGGGGATACGGTACCCTTTCTCACCTTTGTGCAATCACGTGTAATCCATACTGGGCGTGAGAACGGCTGGCGAGCTGTTAAGCAAGCTACAGCACCTGTCCAGACAAGTACAGGGATTCCCTAGCGAGGAGACTTATTTGATTGTTTTCAATGTTGGGACAGCAATTTTTGGGGAGCACTATACTCTGGAGAATGATAGATGGGGCCCACCATACACTGGAACATTCCAAAGGTGGACATCAGACACTGGAGCAGCATTTACAGGGCCCATTATACACTAGAGCATTAGAAATGGGGCCCATTATGTTTGGAGCATTATTTGGGCCCATAAGACAGTGGAGCTTCATCCATGGGGACCAACATATACTGTAGCATTATGTGGAGCTCATCATATACTGTTTCAAACATTATATGGGACCAATGATTCTGTATGGAGAAATAGATGGGCCTCGTCATGAGATGTAAAAAGTGAGGTATTTTTCATTGTACTATACCGCTATTTCTCTGCCGTATCGGAGCATGATGAGTTGTGGTATGTGTTAAAGGGGCGCTCTTTCGCCCAGGGCACATGAAAACCTGGAGCCAGCCCTCCCCCCCCACAGTTTGTAGCCAAATAACCCCCATTTTTCAGTGCGTAACTTGTATTATGAAGTTAATTAAGGTTGACAAGCTTAAGAAAGAAGAATTGATGCTTTTGGCATTCAAATGGGCACTGTAGGTGTGTTTCCTGTCCTCCTCTCACTGCCGACTTTTATTCCCCATTGACTTACATTGGGTTTCGTGTTTCGGGACGACCCCGACTTTTCCCTATAATCGGACGATCTTGCTCGACCCGACTTTTGGAAAAGTCGGGTTTCACGAAACGAAACGCAACCCTAAAAAACCAAAAGTCGCTCAACTCTAGTGATGACTACTGAAACCTGCAGAGCTGAATCCTGATATTGCAGGCTTCTGAATTCACACAACTAATGCACTGCACACTTTTAGGATTCTCCATTACCGGTGTCAAGAGTACACGGTCATGTCAGCACAAGCATGTGATTTATATACTTCTGGCCACATTCCGACAAGATGTGCCCATCCTCGCTCCGTTCATTTTCATTGAGTGAGTCCACACATGTCTAGTCAGCATGTGATGGCATGTATGTAAATTACCGGCACGATAGAATCTTAACAGTGTTCAGTGAGCACTGTGAGAATTTAGAAGTCTGCAGTCACATAGAATGACTGCAGACTCAGCACAAACCTGGACAACCTCTTTAATGTTCCTAATGTTCCTACATAAATAAAAACATGAGAATAAGTCAGTTTCACAAATAATATTTACATCCAGGTACCTTATAGATGATGTCATCTCTGGAGTAGTTCTTCTTTTCTTCTTCTTGTCCAGACCCCATGATGAGTTTTCTCATCCACATCTCGTCTCTGCAGACTTCCATCTTCTCCGGTCTTCTGCAGCAAATCTCCACACGATGCCCTTAAAGATAGAAGTGTCATTATAATGCTCCTGAATAAAAATATCTACAGTACACTGAGCCCCTGAACAAATAATTGCCCCTCACTATATTGTCTGCACAAAATATGACCAAACACTGTGCCTCTTTTGGTACATGCTCTTCGCACTGACCTCTCTTTTCCAGACTTGGATACCTTTTCACACTGCCGTCTCACACTGTGTCTTCCCTATTGGGCTCACTGTACCTTTTCATCACACTCACCCTCCTTGATATACTGTCCCCTCCTGGCTGTACCCTTACATTGTCCCCCCATACTACACCCCTACTACTCAGTCTCTATTCTGTGCCCACTCACTTTTCTCCCCTTATACTGTCGCCTCACACTATTCCTCTCCCTCCTCATACTGTCTCATTTAACATCCGCCCTGTTCACCATACTGTCTCCTCATAGATTTACCCCCTCACTCTCTATACTGTCTGCTCTCACATACCCCTGACTCCCCATACTGTGTCTGCACACATCCCATCACCTTCACTCTCCATACTGTGTCCATACATTTTTCCCATCGCTACTCATACTGTGTCCACATACATTTACCCGTTTGCTCCCCCTACTGTCTGCACCCATCCCCCCACTCACCATACTGTGTCTGCACCCATACTGTTTCCTCATACATGCCCTCATACATACATACTCTTCATTTTCTGTCCTCAAATCTCCTCACACACATTAAATCCCCCATCTCCACTCACTCCAAATCTCCCCACAGACAATAAATCCCCCCATCCCCAAGCCAAATCCCCCACACATTAAGTACCCGCCATCCCCACTCCAAATCTCCCTACACATTAAATAACCCCCATCCCCACTCTAAATCTCTCCACACATTAAATAATCCCATCCCTACTCAAATCTCCCCACACATTAAATAACCCCCGACCCTACTCCAAATCCCTCACACATTAAATAACCCCCCATCCCCACTCCAAATCTCTCCACACATTAATTAACCCCTATCCCCACTCCAAGTCTCTCCACCCATTAAATAACCCCCCATCCCACTCCAAATCTCCCCACACATTAAATAACCCCCATCCCTACTCCGAATCTCCCCATCCACATTAAGTACCCCCATCCATACTCAAAATCTCCTCTCACATTAAGTACCCTCCATCCACACTCCAAATGCCCCCACACATTAAATAACCCCCCATGCCCACTCCAAATCCCCACACTCATTAAATAACCCCCCACCCCCACTCAATCTCCACACACATTTTGTACCCCCATCCCCACTCCAAATCCCCCCACACATTATGTACCCCATGCATCCCCACTCCAAATCCCCACACACACATTATGTACCCTGTTGTGAATGGGTAACCGAGGAGGATAGCAGGCCCAGGGTAAGCCACAGAAAGCCAGAGAGGTTGGTAACTAAGCAGATTGCAGACCCCTGATCCTGTCCACACAACTAGCAGCAGCCATGGAGCGTACCTACGATGATCCTAGATGCCTTGGCACAGTCGGAGAGCTAAGCCTAAAGCAAGAAAGGGGAAATCTCAACTGCCCCGGAGCAGACCCCAAAGGAATAGATAGCCCCCAAACATATATTGTCGGTGAGACAAGATGAAAACACAAACGCAGGCAGAAAAATAGACTGAGCAAACGATGGGACCCACACTGACTAGACAGGACAGGAAAGGAAAGACACTGTCTGCAATCACGCAAAAAACCCTGCAAAAAGTCCAACACGTCTGATGCACAAAAAACACTGAAGTCGCACGACTTCGCCCCCATTATATCAGCACTCTGGTATAATCTGAATGCAAAGTAAAAAGAGACCAATATAACAGGGGACAAAACAAACTGGCACATGCAGTAACATATGGATGGTGATTTAGCACAGCCCCAGCTGGAGCTGGCTGACCCGCACAAAGCAGAGATAGACAAAACCAGATCAAATGCAAACAGAATAGCAAATGAACCACTTAGCTGAACATGCAGGGAAAGAGCAGGAGACATCAGACCTCAGCAGGCACAAGAAGAAAATCACCAGCAGGGATAGAGGGAGTCAGCTGTCTTAAATCCCAATCTGAAACCTCAGATCTCCAGTCGTCTTCCACATTATCAGGTAGCAAGCCTCTGTCAATCAGATCAGCTCCACTACCTCCAGTAACCACCAGAGGGAGCCCAGAAAGAGAACTCGCAACCCCTCTGTAAATCTGACCAGCTCCACTACCTTCAGTAATCGCCAGAGGGAAGCCAGAGAGAGAATTCACAACAGTACCCCGCAATCCCCACTCCAAATCCCCCTTTCCCCTCCTTCAATCTTTGGTGGTTTCTTCAGCTCCAGAGTGGAGTACACTTACCACCGATGCTCTTCCCTTCTGGTCGCTGGCGAGTGACGTCAGCAGTGTGATCACATGTCTTGATCACGCTGCTGGCATCACTCTGACCCGGCGGTCAGAGCTTCAATTGTACTGGCATCTCTACAGATACCTTCCAATATCGGGAAATATCGGATCGGATTGGATCGGACCGATACCCCAAATATATCGGGTATCACCGATTCCGATACCCGAAACCCATGCAAGTCAATGGGGCACAAATATCGGAATGAAAATAGACCCTTTCTTTCCTTGCACATCCAGTTCGGGATGGGGGAAGAGTGTGGGCGGTGCGTGGGCGGAGACTGTGCGTGTGTGTGTGCGGGCGGGGTCTGTACGGGCCTCTCGGGGGTCTGTGCGGGCCTGCCGGGGGTCTGTGCGGGTCTGCTGGGGGTCTGTGCTGGCCTGCCGGGGGTCTGTGCGGGCCTGCCGGGGGTCTGTACGGGCCTGCCGGGGGTCTGTGCAGGCTGCCGGGGGTCTGAGCGGGCCTGCCGGGGGTCTGTGCGGGCTGCCGGGGGTCTGTGCGGGCCTGGCGGGGATTGTGTGTGTGTGCAGGCATCGTCCGATGGGACTACATTGACAGTAGTAGTCCCATCATCCAGCTAATGTGTTGAATGTAAAAAAACAAAAAAAAATACATACTACATACTACATACATACTACATATATACAACATTCATGCAACATACATACATACATACTACATACATACTTCATATATACTACATTCATACAACATTTATACATACTACATACATACTACATATATACTACATTCATACAGCATACATACATACTACATATATACTACATTCATACAACATACATACTATATACTACATTTATACAACATACATACTATATACATACTACATATATACTACATTCATACAACATACATACCACATACTACATACATACTTCATATATACTACATTCATACAACATACATACATAAATACATACTACATACTACATACATACTACATATATACTACATTCATACAACATACATACGTACATACATACTACATATATACTACATTCATACAGCATACATACATACTACATACATACTACATATATACTACATTCATACAACATGCAAACATACTACATACATACTACATACAGTATATACTACATTCATATAACATACATACATACTACATATATACTACATTCATACAACATACATACATACTACATATATACTATATTCATACTACATACATACATACATACAACATACATACTACATACATACTACATTTATCCACAACTCGGGCCTGAAAACACATGGCACTCCCCAACTGCTGTATATACCAAAAAGATCAAAGAAGCATAATGCCATAAAATGTGATTTACTTTATTAAATGACGTATAACAAAGATAGATACTACATTGTTGTGAGCTCATTTTCTCGTTCACCTTTGATGTCCGATGAACTCCCTCTGCTGGTGAAAGGAGGTGGTGAAACTGATTTGGATGGGAGAGACCTGTCACCTGAACAGATGGATTGCGATTGGACATCAGGAATCTCTGAGTGGATATAAAGCAGCCGACGCCCTGTAGGGTTGCTGGTGATTTCTCTGCTCTGAGCTCTGGCCTACAGTTCAGTTCTGTCTTCCAGTGCTTCATGAATGATATTTTCCAGGGCTTTGTGGATAAATTTTTGATCATCTATCTGGATGATATTTTGATCTTTTCCAGGGATTGGGACTCTCATGTGAAACATGTTCGGACTGTGTTCCGAATTTTGAGGGAGAATTCCCTGTATGTTAAGGGATCGAAATGCCTGTTTGGTGTACAGAGGATTTCATTTTTGGGATTTATTTTGTCTCCGTCAACTATTGAAATGGACCCGGCCAAGGTACAGGCCATTTATGATTGGATTCAGCCCACTTCTTTGAAGGCCCTCCAGAAGTTTTTGGGTTTTGCTAATTTTTATCGTAAATTTATAGCTAATTTTTCTGGTATTGCCAAACCATTGACTGATTTGACTAAGAAGGGTGCTGATGTGCTGAATTGGCCTCAGGAGGCTGTTTCTTCCTTTCAGGAGCTGAAGCGGAGGTTCACTTCTGCTCCGGTTTTGCGGCAACCTGATGTCTCACTCCCGATTCAGGTAGAGGTGGACGCTTCTGAGATTGGTGCAGGAGCTGTTTTGTCCCAAAAAGATCCGGTAACATCTAAAATGAATCCCTGTGCTTTCTTTTCCCGAAAGTTCTGCCCATCTGAACGCAACTATGATGTGGGGAATCGGGAACTGTTAGCCATGAAATGGGCATTTGAGGAGTGGAGACATTGGTTGGAGGGAGCTAGACATCAAGTCGTGGTCCTCACTGACCACAAGAATTTGATTTACCTTGAGCCGGCCAAACGCTTGAATCCTAGACAGGCTAGGTGGGCCTTGTTTTTCACACGTTTTAATTTTGTGGTCTCTTTTCTTCCGGGCACTAAGAATGTCAAGGCAGACACCCTCTCTAGGAGTTTCTTTGCTGAGTCTCCTGTTGTGGCCGAGCCTGTTGCCATCTTAGGTGAGGGGGTAGTTCTTTCTGCCATCTCGCCCGATTTGAGACGTGCTCTGGAAGAGTTTCAGGAGGACAAACCTGAGCGTTGTCCCATTGGAAAATTGTATGTTCCTGACCAGTGGAGGAAGAGAGTGATGTCTGAAGTTCATTGCTCCGCATTGGCTGGTCATCCAGGTATTTTTGGTACTAGAGATTTGGTGAGTCAGTCTTTTTGGTGGTCCGCCTTGTCTCGTGATGTCAGTAATTTTGTGCAGTCCTGTGGGACTTGCTCCCGGTTTAAACCTTTTTCTCGCTCTAGTGGGTTGTTGATGCCTTTGCCGGTGCCCAGGAGGCCATGGACCCATATTTCAATGGATTTTATTTCTGATCTGCCTGTCTCTCAGAGAATGACTGTTATCTGGGTGATTTGTGATAGATTCTCTAAGATGGTCCATCTTGTACCACTCCCTAAGTTGCCATCTTCCTTAGAGTTGGTGCCCTTGTTTTTGCAACAGGTGATTCGCTTGCATGGGATTCCTGAGAACATTGTATCGGACAGAGGAGTTCAGTTTGTCTCTAGATTTTGGAGGACGTTTTGTTCCAAGCTGGGAATTCAGTTGTCCTTCTCCTCTGCGTTTCACCCTCAGACCAATGGGCAGACGGAGAGAGCAAACCAGACTTTGGAGTCTTATTTGAGATGTTTTATCTCTGCTGATCAGGATGATTGGGTCTCATTTTTGCCCTTGGCCGAATTTGCTTTAAATAATAGAGCTAGTTCTGCCACTTTGATGTCACCCTTTTTTTTGTAACTTTGGGTTTCATCCTCGATTCTCTTCAGGGCAAGTGGAGTCTTCTGCCTGCCCAGGTGTTGACACTGTGGTGGAGAGAATGCACCAGATTTGGGACCAAGTGGTGGATAAGTTGTTTCTCTCCCAGGAAAAGGCCCAGCGGTTTTCCAACCGGCATAGGACCATTGGTCCCCGGTTTAAGGTGGGTGATATGGTTTGGTTGTCATCAAAGAATATCTCTATGAAGGTGGCTTCTCCAAAGTTTAAACCTAGATTTATTGGACCTTACAATATTTTGGAGATTCTTAATCCGGTCTCTTTTCGATTGGCTCTTCCTGTTACATTTAAGATCCATAACGTGTTTCATAAGTCTCTGTTGAAGAGGTTTGTTGAGCCAGTAGTTCCTGTGGTGGCAGCTCCTGACCCTGTATTGGTTGAAGGTAATGTGGAATATGAGGTTGAGAAGATACTGGATTCTCGTCTGGCTAGACAGAGACTCCAGTATTTGGTTAAGTGGAAGGGTTATGGCCAGGAGGATAATTCTTGGGTCTCTACATCTGCTATTCATGCCGAAAGATTGGTTTGGGCTTTTCATCGGGCCCATCCTGATCGGCCTGGTGGCGTGGATGAGGGTTCAGTGACCCCTCCTCAAGGGGGAGGTACTGTTGCAGCTCATTTTCTCGTTCACCTTTGATGTCCGATGAACTCCCTCTGCTGGTGAAAGGAGGTGGTGAAACTGATTTGGATGGGAGAGACCTGTCACCTGAACAGATGGATTGCGATTGGACATCAGGAATCTCTGAGAGGATATAAGGCAGCCGACGCCCTGTAGGGTTGCTGGTGATTTCTCTGCTCTGAGCTCTGGCCTCCAGTTCAGTTCCTGTCTTCTAAAGCTAAGTTTTGCTCTGCTATTGTTCCATGAGATTTTGTCTGATTTGCTTACTTTTGTGTTCAGCCAGCCCCGGCTGGGGCTCTGCTGAATTTCAATTTTTGTCCCTGATCAGTTAAATCTCTTTTGCTCTGTCTTCAGAATATATTGGAGTGCTGATATAGGGATTTTGAAGTCTAGTGACTTCAGGGCCGTTTTTCCTATCAGACGTGTTGTTGGGACATTTTTGGTAGGGTTTCTGCGGATTGCAGCCAGCATCTTTCCTGTCCTGCCCTGTCTAGTTAGTTTGGCCCCATCGTTTGCTCTGCCTGTCTTTCTGTCTGTGTTTGTGTTTTCATATGTTTTCAGCGACAATACATGTTGGGGGCTGTCTATTGCTTTGGGGTCTGCTCTGGGGCAGTTTAGATTTCTCCTTTCTTTCTTTAGGCTTATGTATCTCTCCGGCTGTGACAAGGCATCTAGGACCACCGTAGGAATGCTCCACGGCTACTGTTAGTTGTTGCGAATAGGATCAAGGGTCTGCAATCCGCTAGCTACCAACCTCTCCGGTTTTCTGGGCTTAGCTTTCATTTTTGTTTTTTCCTCCTCCGGTGACTCATTCATAACACTACATACTACATACAATACATTCATACAATACATACATATAGACATACAGTACATATAACATAGAGTACATACTCATCATCACTTGTCACTTTGATCCCTGAAGCCAGTGTCATCTGTAAAAAATATTAAAATAACAAACAACCAATATACTCCCTGATCCGCAGAAATCCACGAGTGTCCCACGACGATCTCCCATGGAGAACAGCAGCATCAGCTGATGCAACTGCTCTCTAGGGGCTCCAGGAATACAATGACGGGAGGTAGGTATCCTTCCGCAATGTATTCCTCCGCCACTGTAAAAAAATAGTCCCTAGTCTCACTTTTGGCATTGCTGTGTGAGAAAGTTCCCACGTAGCTTTTGCCATAAAGTGAGACCAGTGAACTATAGTAACCTCTCAGTGATGCACTGCAGGAGATCGTCGTGGGACACTCGTGGATTTATGCAGATCAGGGAGTATATTGGTTGTTTGCTATTTTAATATTTTCTACAGTGAGATGACACTGGCTTCGGGGATCAAAGAGACAAGTGATGGTGAGTATGTACTCTATGTTATATGTACTGTATGTCTATATGTATGTATTGTATGAATGTATGAGCGTATTGTATGTAGTATGTATGTAGTATGTATGTAGTATGTATGTAGCATGTTGCATGTATGTTGTATGTATGTAGTAAGTATGTAGTATGTATGTTGTATATATGTAGTATGTATGTAGTATGTATGTATGTTGTATGAATGTAGTATATACAGTTGGGGCCAAAAGTATTGACACCCCTGCAATTCTGTCAGATAGTACTCAGTTTCTTCCTGAAAATGATTGCAAACACAAATTCTTTGGTATTATTATCTTCATTTAATTTTTCTTAAATGAAAAAAACACAAAAGAGAATGAAGCAAAAAGCAAAACATTGATAATTTCACACAAAACTCCAAAAATGGGCCACACAAAAGTATTGGCACCCTCAGCCTAATACTTGGTTGCACAACCTTTAGCCAAAATAACTGCGACCAACCGCTTCCGGTAACCATCAATGAGTTTCTTACAATGCTCTGCTGGAATTTTAGACCATTCTTCTTTGGCCAACTGCTCCAGGTCCCTGATATTTGAAGGGTGCCTTCTCCAAACTGCCATTTTTAGATCTCTCCACAGGTGTTCTATGAGATTCAGGTCTGGACTCATTGCTGGCCACCTTAGAAGTCTCTAGTGCTTTCTTTCAAACCATTTTCTAGTGCTTTTTGAAGTGTGTTTTGGGTCATTGTCCTGCTGGAAGACCCATGACCTCTGAGGGAGACCCCGCTTTCTCACACTGGGCCCTACATTATGCTGCAAAATTTGTTAGTAGTCTTCTGACTTCATAAAGCCATGCACACGGTCAAGCAGTCCAGTGCCAGAGGCAGCAAAGCAACCCCAAAACATCAGGGAACCTCCGCCATGTTTGACTGTAGGGACCGTGTTCTTTTCTTTGAATGCCTCTTTTTTTCTCCTGTAAACTCTATGTTGATGCCTTTGCCCAAAAAGCTCTACTTTTGTCTCATCTGACCAGAGAACATTCTTCCAAAACGTTGTAGGCTTTTTCAGGTAAGTTTTGGCAAACTCCAGCCTGGCTTTTTTATGTCTCGGGGTAAGAAGTGGGGTCTTCCTGGGTCTCCTACCATACAGTCCCTTTTCATTCAGATGCCGACGGATAGTACGGGTTGACACTGTTGTACCCTCGGACTGCAGGGCAGCTTGAACTTGTTTGGATGTTAGTCGAGGTTCTTTATCCAACATCCGCACAATCTAGCGTTGAAATCTCTTGTCAATTTTTCTTTTCCGTCCACATCTAGGGAGGTTAGCCACAGTGCCACGGCTTTAAACTTCTTGATGACACTGCGCACGGTAGACACAGGAACATTCAGGTCTTTGGAGATGGACTTGTAGCCTTGAGATTGCTCATGCTTCCTCACAATTTGGTTTTTTAAGTCCTCAGACAGTTCTTTGGTCTTCTTTCTTTTCTCCATGCTCAATGTGGTACACACAAGGACACAGGACAGAGGTTGAGTCAACTTTAATCCATGTCAACTGGCTGCAAGTGTGATTTAGTTATTGCCAACACCTGTTAGGTGCCACAGGTAAGTTACAGGTGCTGTTAATTACACAAATTAGAAATGCATTACATGATTTTTCGAACAGTGCCAATACTTTTGTCCACCCTCTTTTTTATGTTTGGTGTGGAATTATATCCAATTTGGCTTTAGGACAATTCTTTTTGTGTTTTTTCATTTAAGACAAATTAAATGAAGATAATAATACCAAAGAATTTGTGTTTGCAATCATTTTCAGGAAGAAACTGAGTATTATCTGACAGAATAGCAGGGGTGTCAATACTTTTGGCCACAACTGTATGTAGTATGTATGTATTATGTAGTATATATGTATGTAGTATATATGTAGTATGTATGTATGTATGTTGTATGAATGTAGTATATATGTAGTATGTATGTAGTATGTATGTATGTATGTACTGTATGTTGTACGAATGTAGTATATATGTAGTATGTATGTATTATGTAGTATGTATGTATGCTGTATGAGTGTAGTATATATGTAGTATGTATGTAGTATGTATGTATGTTGTATGAATGTAGTATATATGAAGTATGTATGTAGTATGTATGTATGTTGCATGAATGTTGTATATATGTAGTATGTATGTAGTATGTTTTTTGTTTTTTTTCCTACATTCAACACATTAGCCGGATGATGGGACTACTACTGTCCCATCATTGGCTGTGTCAATCACTGTCATTGTTGCAGGCATAGCCCGATGGGGCTTGTAGTCCCATCGGACGATGCCTGCACACACACACAACCCCCAGAAGGCCCGCAGAAGACCCCCGGCAGACTGCACAGACCCCCGGCTGGCCCATACAGACCCCCTGCAGGCCCGCACAGACCCCCGGCAGCCCGCACAGACCCCTGGCAGGCCCGCACAGACCCCCGGCAGCCCGCACAGACCCCCGGCAGGTCCGTACAGACCCCGGCAGCCCACACAGACCCCCGGCAGGCTCGCACAGACCCCTGGCAGGCCCGCATAGACCCCCGGCAGCCCGCACAGACCCCGGCAGGCTCGTACAGACCCCCAGCAGGCCCACACAGACCCCCGGCAGCCCGCACAGACCCCCGGCAGGCCCGCACAGACCGCGCATCATGATGACATAATTTCAGCAGCCAATCACAGCCATGCCATTAGTTAACATGGCTAACACAACTGGCTCATTGCACTATGGGAACTTCTGATTCCGGTATTCGATATTGTTAAAATATCGGAACTCAGTATCGGAATGCTCAACACTAGAGTGTTCTACTTGATATCTATCACATGCAACTGACAGGACTTTGTGTTTCCTTTGTGGGATGCCAGGGTGTGGCGAAACAGCAGCTCCTCGCCATGACTACCACCCTGCCCTCCTCACAGTACAACACCCAGAGGTCGAGTTTTGTGAATATTCGAGAGCCTTTAAGATCAAACAGCTCAAAGATGAGGTGCAGAGGATACATATTTTTGATTGTTATTTGGCTGAGACCCCTATAATCGATACAAGGTCTTAACAGAGAAGAATCCTGCTCCGGACAGGAAGGAAGGCTTCTGGATAAATTCCCAGGGTAGATTCTCTTTAATGTACTCAGACATGGCTCGAGTCTCAGCCTGAGACAGGGGCTAGATACGGCCTTTTGAGAAGAGAAGCCAGGGGGAAAGTCAATGAGACAGTCGTATGGCATATGAGGTAGTAACATGTCAGCCTCCTTCTTGTCTAAGATGTCGGCGTACATCCAATAAGCAGCAGGCATGCCAGGTAAATAAGATTGAGAAGACAGGGGTCGAGCAGGACGCATGTGAACAAGGCAATTTTCTTAGCATTCCTGTCCCCAATGGAGTACTCCTTCAGATTTCCAGTACATGACAGGCTCGTGTCTCTGCAGTCATGGCAGACGTAGAAGCAGAGGGTGAGATAGACCTGACAGCAAGTAGAGAGGAATCTTCACTGAGTGTAGTATTCCTACCCAAAGTTCCACGGGCTCGGTAACCAAAAAGATGGTCTCTGAAAGAGGTTTTCCATCCATCGATGAAACCACCTGTAGATCCTGTAGATGTTGGATTGGGATTTTAAATTGCTCCATAGCAGCCTAGTGGATGAGATTACCTGCAGTACCAGAGTCGACAAAATGGATGTTGCCACAGGAGATAGATACTGTCAGAGTCAGCGATGGAGAGGAGTGATTTTTTCCCAGGGTAGCCTCTCCAACAGACCCTAGGCTTTGGATTTTCACGGTTTCTCTGGGCAGGATTGGATTGCATGTTCAGAACCGCCACAATAGAAGCATCTTCCCTCTGCATAATCTCAAGGGGAGGTACCAAAGCTGAGGCTTGCTGAGTGATCGGCCTTTGGAAGGTTGGAGTTAGGTGAACAGATATTCTGTCGCAGGTCACCTCTTTGGAACGCTCCTGAAACCTGATGTCTATCAGGGTTGCCAGGGACACCAGATCATCCAATGAGGTGGGTATATCATGACCGCCCAGCTCGTCCTTGATCCATCCAGAAATGCTCTCACAGAAGGTAACCACTAGAGCCTCATTATTACAGGTTAGTTCGAACAACAGTGTATGAAAACGAACAGCATATTGTCCCACCGTGAGGTTACCCGGGCTTAGCCTGAGTAGAGAAGGTTACTACAAAGGACTGGAGGTTCGACACAAGAGGGTCTCCTCTCTCTCATAGGGGATTGAGCCATGTTAGAGATTTGGCAGTGAGATGGGACATGATAAAAGCCACTTTAGCTTGGTCAGAAAAGAACTGGTGAGCCAAAAGCAAAAGTTCAAAGTGCAGCATGCACTGACTAATAAACCCCAAACATAGGACAGTGTCCCTGCCATAGTGTGCAAGAGCTGTCAAACGGGGTCCAGAGAAGGGCTTATAGTCAACAGACTGTTGAATCACGGCTGAAGTGGTCGCAGCTTGGGTAAGTGCAGGCGCGACCGGAGTTGACAATCCATCAAGATTGGTGGTTACTCTCCACAAGTAGGAGAGAATTTTATCCTGCTGATCTTTCTGGCAGGAGACCTCCTGGTATGGCCGGGATCACACATGCGAGAAACTCGGATGAGTCTCGCAATTTAATACCCGCCACTGCTGCCGGCACTCGTGGAGCGTGCGGCTGCATGTATTGCTATGCGTCCACACACTTCGATCCGAGTGCCAACGGCAGTGCCGGGTATTAACAAACGAGACTCATCCGAGTTTCTATAGGTCAGAATCCAAGGATGCTTGAGAGACATCAGATTCCATGGTCTGTGCAAACTGTAACGGAAGTGGTGGAACCACTGTGCCGTGGTCTGAAAAGAGCCTGAAGGGGCGTGACTAGGTGAGCACCTGACTTTTCACTAGAGCCCCTGATGGTGGGGTTAGGCTTGGCTCCCGAAGAAGAGCAGGTGCTACTCCAGGACAGACCATGGATGCACAGCAACTGACCCCCAATGGACTGGCATCTAGAATGGCCCAGAGAGAAAAAACAGGTGTTGCAGGCAGGCACAGGCAAGTGCGGACTGGTATAGCTGGCACGGCATGTGCTGGGGGGGTACTGCTGATATATAGACTCAAACAGCTGCTGATGGTGGGGATGGCTGTTTTACAGATTGGCACTATTGTTGAGCGATACCATCCGATACCCTAAAATATCGGATCGGATGGTATCGGCCCGATACGAAAAAAGTATCGGGTATCACCGATTCCGATTCCGGAAGTCCCATTCAAGTCTATGGGACTTCCGGTATCGGAATAAGAAAAACCCTTTTCTGTCCTAGTACAGCCTCTCGGGGGTGTGTACGGACCTTCCGGGGGTCTGTGCCGGCCTGCCGGGGGTCTGTGTGGACTGCCGGGGGTCTGTACCGGCCTGCCGGGGGGCTGTACCGACTGCCCGGGGGTCTGTGCGGACTGCCGGGGGACTGTACCGGCCTGCCGGGGGGCTGTGCCGGCCTGCCGGTGGTCTGTGCCGACTGTCCGGGGTTCTGTGCAGGCTGCGGGGGTCTGTGCAGGCATTGTCCGATGGGACTACAAGTCCCATCGGGCGATGCCTGCCACCATGACGGGGATTGACACATTAGCCAATGATGGGACAGTAGTACTCCCATCATCCGGCTAATGTGTTGAATGTAAAAAAAAAAACCATACTACATACATACTACATGCTACATACATACTACATACATGCTACATACATGCAACATACATACTACATACATGCTACATACTACATACATACTACATATATACTACATGCATGCAACATACATACTACATATATACTACATGCATGCAACATACATACATACTACATACAGTATATACCACATGCATGCAACATGCATACTACATATATACCACATATATACTACATGCATGCAATATACATATATACTACATATATACTACATGCAACATGCATACTACATATATACTACATGCATGCAACATACATACATACAACATATATACTACATGCATGAAACATGCATACTACATATATACCACATATATACTACATGCATGCAACATACATATATACTACATATATACTACATGCACCATGCATACTATATATACCACATGCATGCAACATACATACTACATATATACCACATGCATGCAACATGCAAACTACATATACTGTATACCACATGCATGCAACATGCATACTATATATATATACCACATATATACTACATGCATGCAACATACATACAACATATATACTACATGCATGCAACATGCATACTACATATATACCACATATATACTGCATGCATGCAACATATATATATAGTACATATATACTACATGCAACATGCATACTACGTATATACTACATGCATGCAACATACATACATACTACATATATACCACATGCATGCAACATGCATACTACATATATACCACATATATACTACATGCATGCAACATACATATATACTACATATACTGTATACTACATGCAACATACATACTACATATATACTACATGCATGCAACATGCATATATACTACATGCAACATGCATACTACATATATACCACACGCATGCAACATGCATACTACATATATACCACATATATACTACATGCATGCATCATATATACTACATGCATGCAACATGCATACTACATATATACCACATATATACTACATGCATGCGACATACATATATACTACATATATACTACATGCAACATGCATACTACATATATACTACATACATGCAACCTACATACATTCTACATATATACCACATGCATGCAACATGCATACTACATATATACCACATGCATGCAACATACATATATACTGCATTTATACTACATGCAACATGCATACTACATATATACGACATGCATGCAACATACATACATACTACATATATACCACATGCATGTAACATGCATACTACATATATACTACATGCATGCAACATACATATATACTACATACAATACTTTCATGCAATACATACATATAGACATACAGTACATATAACATAGAGTACATACTCACCATCACTTGTCACTTTGTTCCCCGAAGCCATTGTCATCTGTGGAATAAATATTAAAATAACAAACCACCAATATACTTACCCCTGATCCACAGAAGTCCACGAGTGTCCCACGACGATACTTACATGTATGTTGCATGCATGTAGTATATACGTAGTATGCATGTTGCATGTAGTATATATGTAGTATATATATATATATGTTGCATGCATGCAGTATATATGTGGTATATATAGTCTCACTTTATGGCATTGCTGTGTGAGAAATTTCCCACGCAGCTTTTGCCATACAGTGAGACTAGGGACTTTTTTTTTACAGTGGCGGAGGAATACAGTGCGGAAGGATACCTACCTCCCGACATTGGATTCCTGGAGCCCGTGAGAACGGTAGCATCAGCTGATGCTGCTGTTCCCCACGCAAGATCGTCGTGGGACACTCGTGGGGTAAGTATATTGGTGGTTTGTT
The DNA here is from genome assembly GCF_039654945.1 of Dendrobates tinctorius. NCBI lineage: Eukaryota > Metazoa > Chordata > Amphibia > Anura > Dendrobatidae > Dendrobates > Dendrobates tinctorius. Next base: position 9,546,491 of record NW_027361827.1, on the reverse strand, counting down.
ATTTTAATATTTATTCCACAGATGACAATGGCTTCGAGGAACAAAGTGACAAGTGATGGTGAGTATGTACTCTATGTTATATGTACTGTATGTCTATATGTATATATTGTATGAATGTATTGTATGTAGTATATATGTATGTTGCATGCATGTAGTATATGTAGTAATAATAATAATAATAATAATCTTTATATAGCGCTAACATATTCCGCAGCGCTTTACAGTTTGCACACATTATCATCACTGTCCCCGATTGGGCTCACAATCTAAATTCCCTATCAGTATGTCTTTGGAATGTGGGAGGAAACCGGAGTACCCGGAGGACACCCACGCAAACAACATACAAACTCCTTGCAGATGTTGTCCTTGGTGGGATTCGAACCCAGGACCCCAGCGCTGCAACGCTAACCACTGAGCCACCGTGCTGCCCTAGTATATATGTAGTATGCATGTTGCATGCATGTGGTATATATGTAGTATGTATGTTGCATGCATGTAGTATATATGTAGTATATATGTAGTATGCATGTTGCATGCATGTGGTATATATGTAGTATGTATGTAGTATGTATGTTGCATGTAGTATATATGTAGTATATATGTATGTTGCATGCATGTAGTATATATGTGGTATATATGTAGTATGCATGTTGCATGCATGTAGTATATATGTTGTATATATGTATGTTGCATGCATGTAGTATATATGTTGCATATATGTATGTTGCATGCATGTGGTATATATGTAGTATGCATGTAGTATATATGTGGTATATGTAGTATGTATGTTGCATGCATGTAGTATATATGTAGTATGCATGTTGCATACATGTAGTATATATGTAGTGTATATGTAGTATGTATGTTGCATGTAGTATATATGTAGTATATATGTATGTTGCATGCATGTAGTATATATGTGGTATATATCTATGTTGCATGCATGTGGTATATATGTAGTATGCATGTAGTGTATATGTAGTATGTATGTAGTATGTATGTATGTTGCATGTATGTAGTATATATGTAGTATGTATGTTGCATGTAGTATATATGTATGTTGCATGCATGTAGTATATATGTAGTATGTATGTTGCATGTAGTATATATATATGTTGCATGCATGTAGTATATATGTTGTATATATGTATGTTGCATGCATGTGGTATATATGTAGTATGCATGTAGTATATATGTGGTATATATGTAGTATGCATGTTGCATGCATGTGGTATATATGTAGTATGTATGTATGTTGCATGCATGTAGTATATATATGTAGTATGCATGTTGCATGTAGTATATATGTATGTTACATTCATGTAGTATATATGTGGTATATATGTAGTATGCATGTTGCATGCATGTAGTATATATGTTGTATGTATGTTGCATGCATGTAGTATATATGTGGTATATATGTAGTATGCATGTTGCATGCATGTAGTATATATGTTGTATATATGTATGTTGCAAGCATGTGGTATATATGTAGTATGCATGTAGTATATATGTAGTATGTATGTAGTATGTATGTTGCATGCATGTAGTATATATGTAGTATGTATGTTGCATGTAGTATATGTTGTATATATGTATGTTGCATGCATGTGGTATATATGTAGTATGCATGTTGCATGCATGTAGTATATATGTAGTATGTATGTTGCATGCATGTAGTATATATGTTGTATATATGTATGTTGCATGCATGTGTTATATATGTAGTATGCATGTAGTATATATGTAGTATGCATGTTGCATGCATGTGGTATATATGTAGTATGTATGTTGCATGCATGTAGTATATATGTAGTATGCATGTTGCATGTAGTATATATGTATGTTGCATGCATGTAGTATATATGTTGTATGTTGCATGCATGTAGTATATATGTTTGTTGCATGCATGTGGTATATATGTAGTATGCATGTTGCATGTAGTATATACAGTATGTAGTATATGTAAGTTGCATGCATGTAGTATATATGTGGTATATATGTAGTATGCATGTTGCATGCATGTGGTATATATGTAGTATGTATGTTGCATGCATGTAGTATATGTAGTATGTAGCATGTAGCATGTATGTAGTATGTATGTTGCATGTATGTAGCATGTATGTAGTATGTATGTAGCATGTAGTATGTATGTAGTATGTATTGTTTTTTACATTCAACACATTAGCCGGATGATGAGACTACTACTGTCCCATCATTGGCTAATGTGTCAATCACCGTCATGGTAGCAGGCATCGCCCGATGGGACTTGTAGTCCCATCGGACAATACCTGCACAGACCCCCGCAGCCTGCACAGACCCCCGGACAGTCGGCACAGACCACCGGCAGGCCAGCACGGCCCCCCGGCAGGACGGTACAGACCCCCGGGCAGTCGGCGCAGGCTGGCACAGACCCCCGGCAGGCCGGCACAGACCCCCGGGCAGTCGGCACAGACCCCCGGCAGGCCGGCACAGACACCCGGGCAGGCCAGTACAGACCCCCCGGAAGGCCTGAAATGACAGCGCATCATGATGCGCACAGACCGCGCATCATGATGACGTCATTTCGGCAGCCAATCAGAGCCACAACAGTGGCTCATTGCATTATGGGAACTTCCGATTCCGATATCCGATATTGAAAAAATATCGGTACTCGGTATCGGAATTCCGATACAGCGAATATCGGCCGATACCCGATATTTGCAGTATTGGAATGCTCAACACTAGTTGGCACTGCAAGATGATATACAGACTGGCACAGCTAGTGCAGGCGAGTACGGCTGATATACAGACTGGTACAGCTGGTGTAGGCTGGTCCAGCTGATAAACAGGTTGGCACAACAAGTGCAAGTGGGTCCAGCTGATATACAGACTGGCATGGCTGGTGCAGGCGAGTCCGGCTGATACACAGGTTGGCACGGTAAGTGCAGGTGGGTCAAGCTGATATACAGATTGTCACGGCAGGTGCAGGTGGATCCAACTGTAACACATACTGACAAGACAAGTACTGGCAAGAAGGTTAGGGATGGACAAATGGAGAGTCCGCCAGGGCCGTGGGGATATTCAGTACTGGGCTGGTTCTTAAGGGGATGTGTCACAGCAGCAGTGACCCAGTCCGTGGCCCTGGGCATCCAATGAAAAATGATGATTAAAGGGGAAATAAAGTTTATAAGAGATGGTTTGTGATGCCACCTGTGGTACTCAGCCAACGATGGCCGACGCTGCTTAAAGAGACCGCTGGGGCTGATGGTGATGCAGCAGAGTTGATACAGCTCTCCACAGGTAGAGCTTAGTCCCAGGGCAATTATATTGTTAAAGATGGTGATGATGGATGTAGTGCAGGGTGGATGGCGCAGTAAATTACTCCAAGGACACAGCAGGGTGCAGTTTCTACACTTTTAGTCACGGTTTCAAGTGCATGCCGGGGCACTAGTTACAGATGACAATGGAGGTCTGGGGAGCCTGGAAGCAACTTAGGATCCACTAAGCCAGATGGGTTTTGAGGCCTCCTTATTGCGTTGTCCTCTGAGGTCCTTGTTGCCTAAAGCTATGCTCAGTCCTCTTTTCCTTATTGTTTTGAAGTACTTGCCCATATGGCAGGCAGCTTGAGCCTATTGCAGGTGTCGCTCCTTTATGGCGGCTCCGGGTTCTGGTCTGCTGCTGTGCCTTCAGGTGTTTGCTGGTCCAGGAGACCTGCAATCCCCTGCCCTCCAGATTTAGCTGCTGGGACTGCTGTACTCTGGGGTGAGCTTGGTCACAGCTCCACTCCCCAGGTTCTCTTTCACTTCTCCTCTCTCCTCTCTTCACTCCTTTCAGTGCCAGACACTATCTGACTAGTGATGTGTCATTGGTGAACGAACTGAGACAAAGAGCCGGCTCTTTCATGTGACCGACGGGAGTTGGCTCACCACTGGGAGCTGAGCCAAATTTTTTTTTCCCCTGCTGTTTGGGTAGCTTCTTCCTGCCTGGCTGGGGGCTGGGAGTGTCACGGAGTCAGCATTCGCTGAGTCGTTTTCTTTAGAGTGGACCCCTCTGGGTCATGGCACCCACCCACCTAGGGCGAGTTAACCTTGTGAGGAACCACCCACTATACAGGGAGTGTCAGAGCCATGACCAAGGGGGTGAGCCACCACGACTGCTGGAACCAGACGGCCGGCTCAAGGAAGACACGAGTGTCTGATGACAAAGGACATGCAGGAAACAAGACAAGACAAGACGTGAATTCAAGGTATCTTCATTAAGGCAAACTCAGGGTAACAACGGGGCAAAACGTGATAACAGAAAAACACAGCAAGGTGCGTGAATGGCACGCCAAGGTCCATGGCATAGTACGTGCTAGATGGCACGCCTAGGTACAAGCAAGGCTCAATGGCATCTGACTCCGGACAGCTGGCAATGATCGATAGGATCAGGGCATCAGGCTGCGGACATCAGCTCCGGACATCAGGCCACAGTCGTCAGGCTTACGATCTCTGGCAGCGATCGTCAGGTTCCGGGCATCCGGCAGGCAAACCAGGGTTCAGGCAAGGAGTCACGACAGATCTCCAGACATGGTGTGTGTTAGGGAACATGCCAATGTCCAAGGCAAAGTTCCAGGAAGGGTGCGTGCTAGGGGCACACCAGGGTCCAGGGCAAGGTGCAAGGCAAGGTGCGTGTGTAGGGGACACGCAAGGATCAAAGTACAAAACATGGTGCGTGTGTAGGGGACACGCCAGGGTTCAAAGTTCAAAGTACAAGACATGGTGCGTGTGTAGGGAAACGCCAGGGTTCAAGGTCCAAGGCAAGGTCCTGCGCGTGACGAGGGACACGACAGGGTCAGGGTACAAGGCAAGGTCCTGCGCGTGCCAAGGGACACGCCAGGGTCAGGGTACAAGGCAAGGTCCTGCGCGTGCCAAGGGACACGCCAGGGTCAGGGTTCAAGGCAAGGTCCTGCGCGTGCCGAGGGACACGCCAGGGTCAGGTTCAAGTCAGGGTGCATGCTAAGAGACACGCAAGGGTTCAGGCTAGGGCCTGTGCATGCAAGAGGGCACGACAAGGTACAAGCTAGGGCCTGTGCGTGCAAGAGGGCACAACAGGGTATAGGCTAGGGCCTGTGCGTACAAGAGGGCATGACAGGGTACAAGGCAAGACCTGCGCGTACTTTTACAGAAGCACGGGGAGGTATGCCAAGGAGCAGGCTAGGGCCTGCGCGTGCTATTAGAGAAGCACGCAAAGCACAGTGCAGAGACAGCGTGGGTACAAGGAAGCACAGAGAGCACGGCTGAGGCACTGGCTAGATGGTCGGGCTGAGGCACAAACAGACGGGCAAGACTGAGGTGAACGAGGCTGGGGCATAACAGGCGACACATCCTGTCTCTGGCCGACGAGCACGGCTGAGGCACAAACAGGCGGGCACGGCTAGGGCGGGCACGGCTGAGGCACAGACAGGAGGCTAGGAAGGCCAGGCGCATGCAAAGGGCACACGAAGAAACAAGGCAAGGCAAGAAACAAGGCAAAGCTAGACTAGGTACAGAACAAGGAGCAGAACATAGGCAGAAGCACAGAGCGGGGTCAGAGAGAGAAAAGGGCTAGCAGCAGAGCGTAGGCCAAAGCCCAGAGCCGGGTCAAGGGAGAACCTTGAGACTAGCCATGAAATGTGGTAGAGAGCACGATAGGACAGAGTCTAGCAGCGGAGCGTAGGCCGAATCCCAGAGCCGGGTCAAGGCAGAACCTTGAGACTAGACATGGAATGTGCAAGAGAGCACCATAGGGCAGAGTAAGGAAAACCAGGCAGTGACAGAGAACGTGGAAGTACTACGAGCCTCAGAAAAGCAAAGGCCAGACATGGCGAAACAGGCAAGGCAGAGAACAGAGGAAGGACTACAAGTCAAAGAATAGCTAAAGCGAGACATAGCAAAACAGGCTAGGGCAGAGAACACAGGAAGAACTACAAGTCTAAGAATAACAAGGACAAACATGGCACAAAAGACAACACAAGACATGGCACGAGACAAGAGGCAGAATACAAGCACAGAGCGTGTGCAGAGAAGCACTACAGGGAAGAGTGCAGGGGCACAGAATACAGGGAGCGACCGAGCAGACCAAGCAGCCATGCAGGGAAGCAACACGATACTCAGGACCTGACCATAAGGGGCGGTCTGATATAGCACCATAGCACCTGCACTTCCGGGTCAGGACAAGGGACGGACTTCTGGTTCAGATCCTCCAGGATCATAGAGAGCGTTGCTAGATCAGACTGGGCTGGACCATAGAGAAGGTCACATGATCAGGGGCTCCAGAAACACTGAGAGGTTAGCTGGGTCAGACAGTGCTTAACATAGAGAAGGTCACATGATCAGAGGCAGAACCACAGAGGCAACCACAGCAGGCAGAGCAGAGACGGGCGCGCACACAGCAACGGCGTGCAGCCATGAGGTACGCGTGCGCTTACACACTGCTCCAAGAGTCACACGGCACAGCAGTCATGAGGTGCACATGCACACTGCTCCAGGGATCTTGCAGTATAGCAGACATGAGGTGCGTGTGCACACTGCTCCAGGGATCTTGCAGCATAGCAGACATAGCGGGCATGACAGGGAGGAGCTGAGGAGGAGACTTAGAGCAGTGAGTGTGAGGCTGGAGCGCTCCAGGAGTTGAACCCTCAGGACCACGACGATGAACCTCCCTCTGGCGAGCTGGCCAGGTGTACCACCCCCTATACAGGGAGCGTTAGGGGCAGGCCCAGGGGAGACTATCGCCGCGGAAGCTGATACGTGGGGACAGCTGGAGGGAAACACAGGTGGGGAACATGCTGGCAGGCAGAAGGGAGAAGGTGACGACCACAGGGGAGACTGCTGTAGCCGCGGGGACGGAGGTAGATGGCAAGGGAGGAGGCAGGAACGGGCTCTGGGGAAAATGCTGGAACAGGCGGACACAGGCTGGAACGGTCTGGACCTAGAAGGGAACACTGAGAGGTCACAGGTGGAGGACCTGCGGGAGCCAGGAGAGGTACAAAGTGCAGGAACAGAGGAAACGCAGGAGAACGTGGACCCGAGATCAAGCGTGAACCACAATTGATAATCAGGCTCAGAGCATGGGGTGAGATTGCCTGATATAGGGCACGCTACAGGACTTCCGGGTCAGGGTGAAGGCCAAGGGATAGGACGGCACAGTCTAGGAGAGGCGTGCCTAGATGTGCACCTGCGTACCTGACAGGGGGGCAGAGGCCGGCCGCAGGACAGGAAGGGAAGCTGATTGACAGGCCCCTGCAGTGGGGGTGGGCCGAGAGAGCCGGGAGCGCTGGGAAGCCCTGGGCGGCGTGGAGACATGGGAGGCTGCAGGAGCCGCCGGCGCTGTGACAGGGGAAGCTGCGGCAGAAGCGGCCAGAGCAGCGGCCGCAGGAGCAGGGACAGCGGGAGCTGCGGCAGAGGCAGCCACAACAGAAGCCGCGGGGAGAGCGGGAGCCGTGGAATGGAAGGTAGGCATCACAGTACCCCCTCTTACACCTCCTCTTCTTAAGACAGGAAAGGAATTTGGCTAAAATACCAGGAGCCTGGATGTTCTCCCGGGGTTAGCAAGATCTCTCCTCAGGACCGAAACCCTTCCAATCGATTAGGAAGAGAGTTTTACCTCTAGATCTTTTCATGGCGAGAATGTCTTTAACTTCAAAGACATCCTGTGCGGACACAGGCGGAGGTGGGCAACCAGCGGAAGGATGAAAGCAGTTAAGTATGACAGGTTTTAAGAGGGAAGCAAGGAAGGAATTTGGAATCCGTAGGGAGGCGGGAAGTTTTAACTCGTAGGCCACATCATTGATACGAGTTAAGACCTCAAACGGACCTATGCACCGAGGACCTAGTTTGTACGAGGGTTGCTTCAGACGGACAAATTTTGAAGATAGCCATACTTTATCTCCGGGATGGTACAGTGGAGAATCCAGGTGTTTTTTAACGGCATGTCTCTTGATCCTGCCTTGAGCTCGTTCAAGCACGTTTTTTGTCTCCTGCCATACCCTGGAGAACTCCTCGGTCTGAAGATCGGCCGTCGGCACACCCGAGACAGGAGGTACCAGCAGAGGAACACCAGGATGTTGCCCGTAGACAATAAAGAAGGGTGACTTGGAGGAGGATTCACTGGTGTGGTTATTGTAGGTGAATTCGGCCCAAGGGAGCAAGCTGGACCAGTAGTTCTGGTGGGCGTTGGTAAAATGCCGGAGATAAGTCACAAGGATCTGATTTGTGCGTTCTGCCTGACCGTTGGTCTGGGGATGGTAGGAAGAGGATAAGTCCAACGTTACTTCCATCATTCTGCACAGGGCTCTCCAAAACCGCGAGGTGAACTGAACTCCTCTGTCGGAAACAATGTACTTGGGGAAGCCGTGAATCCTGAAAACATTGGTGACGAAGATCCTCGCCAACTCTGGAGCAGAGGGTAAACCTGGCAGAGCAATAAAATGGGCCATCTTGGAAAATCGATCCACCACAACCAAGATGACGGTGTGGCCAGAAGACCAAGGCAGATCAGTAATAAAGTCCATTGCGACATGCTGCCAGGGGGCCGAAGGAACCGGAAGCGGGTGCAAGAGACCAGAGGGTAAGTGCCGGGGGACTTTGCTTCTGGCACACGACGGGCAGGAGGCGATAAAACTTCGGACATCTTGAGGAAAAGATGGCCACCAATAGAAACGAGAGATGAGAAGGAACGTTTTCTTGAGGCCCACATGGTCGGCTAGCTTGGATGCATGACCGCAGCGTAACACTCGCTTCCTTTCACTTTCTTGCACAAAGGTCTTACCCGGCGGTAACAAAGTCAAGCTGATGGGAGCGACCACGATGACTTTATTGGGGTCTACAATGTGTGATGGCTCTTCCTCATTATCGGAGACCAGAAAGGACCTGGATAAAGCATCTGCTTTGAGATTCTTGTCACTGGGACGGAAATGAAAATCAAAATCGAACCGGGCAAAGAATAGCGACCACCTGGCTTGCCGGGGATTAAGTCTCTGTGCTGACTGGATGTATGCCAGGTTCTTATGGTCGGTGTAGATTTTAAATGGATGCACAGCTCCCTCCAGAAGATACTGCCACTCTTCCAAAGCCAATTTGATGGCGAGTAGCTCCCTGTCACCTATGGCGTAGTTTCTCTCTGCGGTGGAGAACATCTTGGAGAAGAAACTGCAAGTGACCAGTCGACCGGAGGAAGATCTCTGGGAAAGAACCGCCCCGACTCCGATGGCAGATGCATCTACCTCGAGGATAAAGGGTTTGTTAACTTCAGGATGATGGAGGACGGGTGCTGTAGCGAAAGCTTGTCTCAAGGTTTGAAAGGCATTTTTGGCTTCTGGGGACCAGAGGTGCGGGTTAGCTCCCTTACGGGTTAAGGCGGAGATAGGAGCAGTTAAAGTGGAAAAGTGTGGGATAAACTGCCGGTAATAATTAGCAAAACCAAGGAATCGCTGGATAGCCTTGACTCCCTGGGGACGTGGCCACTTGAGCACGGCGGACACTTTTCCAGGGTCCATACATAGGCCAGAGTCAGAAATGGCATAGCCCAAGAATGGCAGGGAGGACTGCTCGAAGGCGCACTTCTCGAGTTTGGCATAGAGATGATGCTCTCTCAAATGCAGTAAGACTTGGCGGATGTCCTTTCTGTGGGTAGCCAGGTCCGAGGAAAACACAAGGATGTCGTCCAAATACACCACTACACAGGAGTAGAGAAGATCACGAAACACGTTGTTGACGAACTCCTGGAACACTGCGGGAGCATTGCACAGGCTGAAGGGCATGACCAAATATTCATTGTGGCCGTCTCGGGTATTGAAAGCGGTCTTCCACTCGTCTCTGGAACGAAAGCGGATTAGATTATAGGCCACTCAGAGATCCAACTTCGTGAAGACCCGTGCTCCCGGTAGATGGTCGAACAGCTCTGGAATGAGAGGCAGCGGATATTTGTTTTTGATAGTGATATCATTGAGACCCCGGTAGTCAATGCAGGGATGGAGAGATCCATCCTTCTTCTTGACAAAAAAGAAACCCGCTCTTGCAGGCGACCACGACTTGCGAATAAAGCCTCTGGCCAGGTTTTCTTGAATATATTCGGTCAGGGCCTGAGTCTCGGAGGGAGATAGTGGATAGATCCGACCCTGGGGTAGAGTAGAACCGGGAACAAGGTCGATTGGGCAATCATAGGGCCAATGTGGGGCAGGGCCTCTGCCTCCTTGTTAAAGACGTCAGAAAAAGCCCAATAGGCTGAAGGTAAATCTGTAGAGACTGAAGTGGGAGGAGAGGAGTTCTTTAGCTGGATGGAAAGCAGACATTTGTCTTGACACAAGGATCTGATTTGTGCGTTCTGCCTGACCGTTGGTCTGGGGACCGAAGCAATCTGCCGAGGAGTCTCCAGGGATCGGACAGGGATACAAAGTCTCTTAACCGCTTCGAACTGAATAAAGTTGCCAGCTGCACCCAAATTAATGTAAGCCCACTCAGAAGAACGTTTGGAGCCTATATGCAAAAGGACGGAAAGAATTAAGGGATGAGAGGAGCCACAATTACCTAGGGAGACCTCTCTTACCTGTCCTAGGCAGAGGCATTTCCCGGGCGTATAGGACAGGAACGAAGGAAGTGGGATGCACTCCCACAATAGAAGCAGAGCCTCTGTTCGACCCTCTCTCTCTGGCGCTCCTCCACTGGCTTGAGACGATCTACTTTCATGGGTTCCGGTGCAGGGGCCGCAGAAGCGACACTGGGCGGGAGCGGGGCGGACTACGAGCGGCCAGAAGAAAACGAGAAGGTCTTCTCTTTCTAGCTACCTCTCGGGATCGCTCCTGAAAGCGTAGGTTGATGCGAGTGGCCAAGGAGATCAGATCCTCCAGGGAGGTTGGTGTATCTTGACCCGCCAACTCGTCCTTGATTCGACCAGACAGGCCCCGCCAAAAGGCTCCCACCAAGACCTCATTGTTCCAACCCAACTCTGAGGACAGGGTGCGAAATTGAATGGCATACTGACCTACCGAGAGCGTGCCCTGGTTTAGATTAAAAAGCGCCTCGGTAGTAGAGGCCAAGCGACCTCGTTTATCGAACACTTAACGAAAGGTGTCCGAAAAAATAGAAAGTTGGGAGACAATGGGGTTGTCCCACTCCCAGAGAGGGTTTACCCAAGCTAGGGCCTCACCCTCCAAGTGGGACACAACAAATGCCACCTTGGCCTGTTCAGTGGGGTACTGCTGAGGTGACAGCTCGAAGTGTAGCTGACATTGATTTAGGAACCCCCTGCACAATTTGGGATTGCCATTATACCGTGGGGGTTTCACCAAATTGGGTTGTGGGTGGGAGGTCGCAGCCAGGGCTGGAGCGGAAGCCACGGTCTGGAGGGCCAGGAGGCAGTTATCCACTGATGCCATGTAATTTAAAATATGGGCCTGAGTGTCGCGCTGCTGTGCGAGCTCCTGCTGGAGACCTGCCATCTGGGGAGCGCTAGCAGGGTCAGAGGCCTGTAAGGATGACAGACGGGATTCCATGAATTTGAGGAAGGACATTATCCTCGTCTGATTCTCCCGTAAGAACGGGAGTTCCTTTTGAGTCGGGGATGAGGTACCAGCGGGGTCCATGGCCTGATAATACTATGAGGCTGGAGTGCTCCGGGAGTTGAACCCTCAGGACCATGATGACGAACCTCCCTTAGGCGAGCTGGCCAAGTGTACCACCCCCTATACAGGGAGAGTTAGGGGTAGGCCCAAGGGAGACTATCGCCACGGAAGCTGATACATGGGGACAGCCGGAGGGAAACACAGGTGGGGAACATTCTGGCAGGCAGAGGGGAGAAGGTGACGACCACAGGGGAGACTGCTGTAGCCGCGGGGACGGAGGTAGACGGCAAGGGAGGAGGCAGGAACGGACTCTGGGGAAGACGCTGGAACAGGCGTACACAGGCTGGAATGGTCTGGACCTAGAAGGGAACACAGAGAGGTCACAGGTGGAGGACTGGCGGGAGCCAGGAGAGTTACAAAGCGCAGGAACAGAGGAAACGCAGGAGAATGTGGACCCGAGATCAAACGTGATCCACAATTGATAATCAGGCTCAGAGCATGGGGTGAGACTGCCTGATATAGGGCACGCTGCAGGACTTCCGGGTCAGGGTGAAGGCCAAGGGATAGGACGGCACAGTCTAGGAGAGGCGTGCCTAGATGTGCACCTGCGTACCTGACAGGGGGCAGAGGCCGGCCGCAGGACAGGAAGGGAAGCTGATTGACAGGCGCTTGCAGTGGGGGCGGGCCGACAGAGGCGGGAGCGCTGGGAACCCCTGGGCAGTGTGGAGACACGGGAGGCTGCAGGAGCCACCGGCGCTGTGACGGGAAGCTGCGGCAGAAGCGGCCAGAGCAGCGGCCGCAGGAGCAGGGACAGCAGGAGCCGCGGCCAGAACAGAAGCCGCGGGGAGAGCAGGAGCCGTGGAACGGAAGGTAGGCATGACAGTGAATACAAGTGGGGAGTGACTGGCAAGGCTTTGACTTGCGACTGGGCTCCTCCCACATGAACACATAGCTGTACTGTGATTGCCTGCTCAGTGCAGTGAGTGCACACACATGATCTGTGATAGATCACAATGTGCAGTCACACAGACTGTCACTGTCTGACATAACAGTGGATATCCGGCAGCTGCAGGATGAGCAGAGGCACTGCTCTACATTGGGAAAGTAATAATATAAATCTGAGGCAGAGAAACTCTGTGGACAGATCCGGGGTATATGTATAATATAATGCTGTAAGCATCACTCTGTCCGAAGCCTTTATAGACTGCACAAGTGCGACGCACCTGCGCAGTCTGGCTCCAGACAGAGTGACGCACCCCCCCACGAGTTCACGGTAGATGCACTCCCCCCAGGAGATTGCGGTATGCGTAAGCACTGAACGCATACCGTGATCTCTGGCACAACACCTTACCGATTCGGTGTTGCCGCGGGGTCTTGCGTCTGGCAGTGATGACAGGAGAGGGCGGGTTGTTGGGCGCATGCGCAGTCTGCGCTTTCCGGCACCATCTTGTGGAAGACACACTGCAGTGTGTCTTCAAGAAAGTGTCGCCAGAAAGAGAAGAATGTGCAGGCGCCAATTCCGGCCCAACAACCCGCCCTCTCCTCACATCACGGCACAAAAGATTATCGATCGGGTATTCACTGTGAAGTCAGTAGAGGGCGGGTTGTGGCGCCATGCATACCTGGATAGGGGGGTTAGAGGACCGTGCATACCAGGATTGGGGGGTGAGGGGTAGCATGCATACCAGGATAGGGGGGTGAGAGGATCATGCATACCAGGATAGGGGGGTGAGGAGACCATGTATACCAGGATAGGGGGATGAGGGGACCATGCATACCAGGATACGGGGGTGAGGAGACCATGCATACCGGGATAGGAGGGTGAGGGGACCATGCATACCAGGATTGGGGGGTGAAGGGACCATGCATACCAGGATAAGGGGGGTGAGAGGACCATGCATACTAGGATAGGGGGGGTGAGAGGACCATGCATACCAGGATAGGGGGGTGAGAGGACCATGCAAACCAGGATAGGGGGGGATGTGAGGACCATGCATACCAGGATAGGGGGTGAGGAGACCATGTATATCAGGAAAGGGGGGTGAGGGGACCATGCATTCCTGGAAATGGGGTGAGGGGACCATGCATACCAGGACAGGGGGGTGAGAGGACAATGCATACCAGGATAGGGGGGTGAGAGGACCATGCATACCAGGATAGGGGGGTGAGAGCACCATGCATACCAAGATAGGGGGGTGAGAGGACCATGCATACCAGGATTGGGGGGTGAGAGGACCATGCATACCAGGAGAGGGGGGTGAGAGGACCATGCATACCAGGATTGGGGGTGAGGTGACCACGCATACCAGGATTGGGGGGGTGAGGTGACCACGTATATAAGGATTGGGGGATGAGGGGTACCATGCATACCAGGATTGGGGATGAGGGGACCATACATACCAGGATTGGTAGGTAAGGGGTGCCATGTATGGTGCAGATATCAGAGTTACTCTGTAAGAACCTGGAACATGTCTCCAAGGATTTACTTATAAGTGTATGTGCACATGTTGCGGATTGCTGTGTGGAATTTTCTGTGCGGAATCTGCATCTCTTGGCAGAATCCGCAGGTCTAAATCCGTGAGGTTTTTATGCAGATTTATTGTGGATTTTGTGTGGATTTGGCCTGCGTTTTTACACCTGCGGATTCCTATAATGGAATGGGTGTAAAAGCGCTGCGGAATCCGCACAAAGTATTGACATGCTGCGGAAAATAAACTGCTGCGTTTCAGCTTGGATTTTTCTGCAGCATGTACACAGCGGTTTTTTTCCCCATAGAATAACATTGTACTGTAAATCACTTGTGGATCCGCAGCAAATCCGCAACGTGTGCACATAGCCTTAGAATAATCAGTGCCGGCAGTTGTCACAGCACTGACTAATGTAGAACACATGGACAAATATCAGATATTACAGGAGAACACAAATCAGCAATACGGACAGGTGTGAGGACCTGATCCCAGGAGCTTACACTCTGAGAAAATGGCTAAAAAGCCTTCACTAGACCCCTGTACAGCTGTATAATGAGGCCCAGGCTTTATAGTTAAGAGACTGGAGTGATAAAAGTGGGGAAAGTAGCACTTTTTGCAAGAAGAGACGCTTTTTGAGCTCTTTTTTGGTGCGCGGAGCCAAGTGAGCCAGATCACCAAAAAGAGCCGGACTGCCCATCACTATACCTGACTGACCCCACCTCCAGGCCAGAACTAATAGAGAAGTTCCTCAGAAACCAGGTTTAGAGCTCCCCCTTCTGGTCTGGAGTCAGGAAAAGTGTTGGGTGTAAGTGTTGTCCGGTTAGGGAACCCCTCCTTACTTCTTACTTCCAGGCATGTCATCACGCTCCCCCACCCCCCCGTGAGGGAGGCAATGCCACTGTGGCAACCAGACTCCTGGGGTGTCACATCAATATTTCACATCAGCATCTGTAAGCAAAAACCAGGAGTGGGTGATAAATTCAGAAGTGGTGACGTGTATCTATTATACTTTTCCTCTGATTGTTCCTCTTCTGATTTTAGCTTACACATACTGAGGTAAAATACTGACCAAATACTGAATGTGTGAATGGCCACCAGTTTTCATGAAATCAAGTCACGTCCACTTTTCTTGCACAGATAAATGCAACAGATTTTCTGCACAAAAAATGCAGCAGAAATAACACAGTACTTATATGTGGGAACATGGCCTAAGAGGTTAAGAATAGTATTTCAAACCTTCCTGTTTGATTTTTTTCATATTTTAGTATGAAGCTACCCATTCAGAATTCAGTTTCACCCAGACAATTAATTTCTCGCTAGTCCTGTGTGTACAATCCTTTTTTTTACACACCCATAGATTTGAACAGATGAGTGTTACCCGATTTCCAGAAGGAACTAGAGCATGCTGCGAGGTTTACCAGATTCTATCAGTGAAAAAAACCTGCCCTGCCCTATTAAAGTAAATGTTTGTGTGGAACTACTTTCCAAAGAATTATCTAGCTATCATTTTACTTCACTTTTTTCAGCTTATTAAATATCAATTTAGGCAGTTGGTAAAATGAATAATAAACTATTAAATCTATGGGGACTTCTTTACAATCCTGGTCACCGGGCGCACTTATTCTGCTTACATCTGAAAATGTACTTATATGATCAGTGCGCTGCATATTCCAGAGATGTGAACTTTACTCTTTTCTTATCTTGTTGTGCTGCTTTTTCTGATGTTGAAGCCAAGACTATAAAAAGTTTTTAGTTTGAACTACATAGTGAGAGGCACTATGTAATATTATTTATATAGCATTATTAATGTTGCTTATAAAATATGCTGAAATATACCAAGTGACTGAATTCAGTTCAGGGCATTTTCAATAACGCTGTGAGAAATAACTCCCTTATCTGCCATTGCTTGTGTACATTCCAAATTCCAGTGTTATGTTTTAGGAGTACACATACTGTAGAAACAAACCGAGATGAAAACACTGATCTTTGCGTGACACTGGTATTGTCGAGGTATTGTGGAAGTGAAGGGATGAAACAATACCCAACACCCCTTTACCCCAATTAAACTCACCATTACTTAATAATACCACAAATATAAACAGGGACAAGGATTTTCTTTGGAATGTTATGGCCACAGCAGCCTTTATTTAATACAACAAACAATAAAACATTGAATTTTGAATAACATTTTACCCACTGCGAGGAGTCCTTGAAGCTCCCAAGAATCTGGTGATTAACAAAGCATAAAGTGAACATAAAATACCACCAATTTACCCCCAGCCATTACTACACTGGCTCAGGAACACCAAAACCACAAGGGTTCCACTGTTTACCATAAATTCCAGGGGATCCCACCACCCCTGCCGAAACGCCCCTCCATATTTCACCAGATCCACACCATGTTGAACTCCAAAAACAGAGGAACCATATGCCAATGGATCCCCCCGACCAATTTTCACCAACTTCAAGGACTCCCCCAACCGCCACGAGGGCCCTTTGAACACCTCAAAGGCCTGAGACCCCCCCAGACCGAAAAGCTATGGCCCTTTCGATGCCTTCCTAGATACCAAGTGCCCACCCCTGTAATACATACGGGGGACAGATCTGTTGTATTCAGCCTCTAGGGGGCGCTACACTACATACAGGGGCACAGATCTGCTGTATTCGGCCTCTAGAGGGAGTTACACTACAGCACTACTTACAGGAGACAGGACTGCTGTATTCCGCCTCTAGGGGGCGGTACACTACTGTACTATATACAGGGGGTAAATATGCTGTATTCAGCCTCTAGGGGGCGCTACACTATAGTACTACAGTTGCAGATCTGCTGTATTCAGCCTCTAGGTAGCACTATACTACAGCACTACATACAGGGGGCAGACCTGCTGTATTCGGCCTCTAGGGGGCGCTACACTACAGTACTACATACAGGGGGTGGATCTGCTGTATTCAGCCTCTGGAGGGTGCTACACTACATATAGGGGACATATCTGCTGTATTCTGCCTTTAGGGGGCGCTACACTACACACAGGGGGCAGATTTGCTGTATTCAGCCTCTAGAGGGCAGTACACTACAGCATTAGAGGGAGTTGCACTACATACAGGGGCAGATCTGCTCTATTCAGCATCTACTCTACACTACACTATCACTACCCACCATGTTCAAATGAACCCCATCAGCTAACCAAAAATCATCCTCCCTTTTTCCAATTCAAAATGCCTCACAGCAACGCCCGCATTCCTGGACACGAAAGAAGACACCGCCCTATTAACCTTTATTCTGGCCTTGTTAATCTTTACCAGCGACCTCATGTTCTGCCAGCGTTTACGTGGCACTATTTCAGACCACACGATGGTCATTCCCAGGTACAATACCAACAGCCGTAACAAATCCTGTTTAACATCTTTAACCAACTCTCTAAAAGGCCAAACATCCAAAATCGTTGCCACCCTCATGCAGAACCAAAATATCTGGACCTCTGTCCAATCGAACACTGTTATGCAACTCCCGCAAGACCCTGTTCCAGGCCATCCCCCTGAAGCTGAGCTACCGGATCAACGCCATCTTTCTTGGAAAGCCAAGATGCCTACCATCCTTCCTCACGTCAGCTCGCAAGGCCCCCCAATGGAGATATGAATAGCCGAAAATCCACACCAGTAATGATGAAGAACCTGAAAACACAAACACTAGGCTCTAAACAAACATGATAAACACCACATTTGGACAAAAAAACAACTGTCAGATATTAAAAGTCCCCAACCACCCCTAGCGGGCTAACATAACTATGATACCGTTTGGACCGCCACCTCCCAATATGCTGAATAGCATCAGCCCCTAAGCTTCTCAAAGCCGCCTCTGTTACAGCCGCGATCCGATAAGAGTGAGGAGAAAAACGAGACTCATCTAAACCCAGCAAATGAACAGCCCTCTTAAAAATCACCGTAAACTGATACCTGCATATAAAAAAATCCATCCGCATGACTTAACAATGAGCCCTCCCGGCTGTGCTGAAAATTCCAAAAACACATTAGACAGTTCACCGGACACATAAAATAATCTTTGACAGAGCTTAACACGACCTACCTACCTTTCCCCTCTTGGTCTGATTTTAACTTATGCAACCAAAACTCCACCCGTCTGGATGAAACTGACACATTTCTAGCCAAAAGCCCCCCATCACCTTTTTACTTGGCAAAACAAGTTCCTTCACTCTTAATGCTCCAAAAAATGCAAAAGAAAAGGCCAACCTAAACAGTCAGAGTTCAAAATCCGGCCAACAAAATGATTCCAAACCACCCCAATCTTTCCAACAGACTGAAAGACACTGGACGCCTCAAATCCCCTTGACAATGTTTCCTACGAAAACCTTTGACAGCTTGCTTCAGCAAAAAGGCCTTTGACAAATCCAGCTGGCCCCGTAACTTAAATCCAGAGCTGCCATAACAAGTGACACCTTCGCAGATGACCAACCATCCGCCACCCCATGACTCATCCATGACAACAAAATTCCCACCTGCTCGTCCACTCCCGGACAACTGGAGCACGCTGCTAACAAACCCTCCCAAGAAGACCATATTGCTGGGAACCAACGACGACTTTATCATCAGCGTCCCGGATACCACATTCCAGAGCTCCGCAGGGCACTCCAAGCCTATGACCTCCGCCTCCGGAGCCAACAACGGAGAGCGATCAAACTGTAAACGAGAAAGAGAGTCAGCAATAGCATTCCGGATCCCCAGCATGTGAGATGCCGTGACATAAGAATTCAATGCCAAACATGTCAAGACCAGCTGTTTCAGCAAACAAACAACTAAGGGTGACGACGCAGTCAAATCGTTAATTGTGCATACTACCTCCATGTTGTCACAGTTAAAACGCACTCGCCTGTCCCGAAACCTGTTTCCACAAATGTACCGCCACTAGAATGGGAAAGATCTCCAACAGCGCAATATTACGGAACAAACCCGAAGAAACCCAAGCCTCCGGCCATTTAGCCGCACACCACTGGCCCTTAAAATAAGCTCCAAAACCAATCCCTCCAGCTGCATCCGTGAACAAATCCAAAGTACCACTGTCAATCACTTCCGCCATTAGCAATGAACGGCCATTATAATCCTCCAAAAACATACTGCACACAGTCAAATCCTCCCTATGCTCTGCTGACAGTCGGATAAAATGATGAGGATCCCGAACCCCGCCCATGGCACCGGCCAACCTCCTCAAAAAGACCCTCCCCATCGGCATAATCCGACACGCAAAATTCAGCTTCCCTAACAACGACTGAAGATCCCGCAGAGACATTTTCTTCAACCGAGGTGCCCGTACCACCTCCTCCTTCAACGCGACCACTTTCTCATCCGGCAATCTGAATTCCCAATTAACAATGCCCAAGAAACGTAAACACGTGCTCGGGCCTTCCATTTTACCCGGAGCCAAAGGAACACCAAAGCGCTCAGCCACCAACTCAATCGCTCTCAAAATCCTGTTACAAAGGTCTGACCCTGCCGGGCCAACACACAAAAAGTCATTCAAATAGTAAATGACGGAATCAAAACCAGAGATATCCCAAACCACCCATTCCAGAAAAGAGCTAAAAGCCTCAAACAGGGCATACGATAAGGAACAGCCCATAGGCAAACACCTATCTACAATAAACCCCCCATTCCAATAACAACCCAACAATTTAACACTGTCTGGATGAACTAGCAACAACCGAAGCGCTGATTCAATATCTGTCTTAGCCATGAGGGCCCCTTTACCAAACTTCCTAACCCAAGCTACGACTTCATCAAAGGATGCGTAAACCACAGAGCAAAGCTCCGGGTCAATACCATCATTCACAGACAACCCCCAGGGATAAGACAAATGATTAATCAAACAAAACTTCCCCGGTTCCTTCTTAGGCACTATCCCCAAAGGGGAAACAACCAGATCCTCAAAGGGTGGCTCAGCAAAGGGGCATGCCAATGCGTCCCAAAGCAACCTCCTTACCCAATTTCTCCGAAACCACCTCTCCATACAACACTGTAGGCCGAAGATTCTTAATACCTTGGGGAACAACAAAAGGAGGAGCAGGGATTAAAAAACCTTCCTTAAAACCCGAAAACAACAAGTCCGCCTTTTGCCTATCTGGATATCTATTTAGATAAGGGACCATCCTTTCCAGCTTCACTGGTGTCTCACCCTTGCATATTACTGCCCCCTGATTTTGACTTGGCCTTCTTAAAACTTTTTGCGGGCCCCATGAGAGGAGCCATTGCAATGGGAGCAGAGATGCTTAAATTTGCAGTTGGCTCCACACCTACTCTGTCCATCATTGGTCTGCCAACTAAAGCCCAATTTATTGTCACTACCCTGTCAGCGTAGATGACTTATCGTGGCTGAACAGGGTAACTCACCTGCAGCTACAAGTGGGCCCAAGGTCTGGTGTCACGGAGGTGTGTAGGTGGACAGGACCTGGGGGCCGGGGCATGCTGGGATGTCGTGAGGTACCGGGTGCCGGCAGGACCTGCGATCACATGACAGCGCGTCAGAGGAAGGAGCGGGATTACCGCGAAGCACTGCTGGGAGCCGGCTTTCCCGGAGATATGCGGTGATGGAACAAGAGGACAGACTCAGGTCAGACAAATTGAGGGGTCATGCACAGAAAGGGCAGCGCAGTACAGAAGGGACAAGCAGAACTCTTAACGGAGGCATAACCAAATCAGAACCAGACAGACGTATAGCAGCACAGGCACAAAGCACAGGCACAACAGGGTCAAACAAACTCGGCCAAGGGTCAGAGTATAAGCGACAATGAATGGCCCCACAATGAGGCTATAAGAAGCCTCCCAGAATCCCAGAGTGAGGCTCATGCAGGTTAACCCTAAAACCACCTAATCCCAGAAACTCAGCAGTTTCAAGTACAGGGCAGAGTCAAAGGTTACTCCGAGGCAGCGGACTTCTAGTATGGGGGGGAAAGTGTGATGTCGTTAATTATGATAGATAGGTCAGGTAAGCAAGATCTGTGAGAAGGAGGAAAGATGAGTTCAGATTTGTCCACACTGAGCTTAAGGAAGTGAGAGGAGAAGGAGGATATGGCTGATAGACACTCCAGGATTCTGGACAGCAGAGAGGTGATGTCTGGGCCAGAGAGGTAGATCTGAGTGTCATCAGCATAAAGGTGGTACTGAAATCCATGGGACTTTATGAGTTGCCCCAGGCCAAGTGTATAGATTGAGAAGAGTTGGGGTCCTAGAACAGAGCCTTGGGGGACTCCAACAGAGAGAGGGTGGAATGAGGAGGTAGTGTGGAAGTGGGAGATGCTGAATGTGTGGTTGGAAAGGTATGAGGAGATCCAGGATAGGGTGAGGTCTTTGATGCCAAAGGAGGAGAGGATCTGTAGTAGGAGGCTGTGGTCAACTGTGTTGAAAGCAGATGACAGGTCTAGAAGCAGAAGTATAGAGTATTGTCCTTTTGCTTTGGCTGTAAGTAGGTCGTTAGTAATTTTAGTCAGGGCTGTCTCAGTGGAGTGATGGGGGCGGAAACCAGAGTGTAGATTGTCAAAGAGCAAGTTAGATGAGAGGCGGGAGAAAAGTTCAGCATGGAAGTGCAACTCCAGGAGTTGAGAAACAAATGGGAGCAGCGATATTAGGCGATAGCTGGACATAGCGGTTGTGTCGAGGGTTGGCTTTTTTAATGTTAGACGTGATTGTGGCATGTTTGAAAGCAGAAGGGAAGGTACCGGAAGTTAGGGATAGGTTGAAGAGGTGGGTTAGGGATGGGATAAGTGTGGTGGTGAGGTTGGGGAGGAGGTGGGATGGGATGGGGTCGAGTGCACAAGTTGTGAGATGCGATTTGGAGAGGAGACAACTAAGCTCCCTTTCAGTGATGTTGGAGAGGTAGGTTATGGGGTTTGTGCATTGGTCTGGTAAACAAAGGGATTATGGTGGTTGAACAATGAAGACTTGCATTGTTTGGTCGATCTTATTTTTGAAGTGTGTGGCAAAGTCCTCAGCAGAGATGAGGGAGGTTGGAGGGGGCAGTGGTGGGCGGAGGAGGGGGTTAAAAGTTTTGAATAACTGTTTGGGGTTGTAAGATACGGAAGACAAGAGGGTTGTGAAGCAGAGGTGAGGGCAGATTTGAAAGCGAGTGTTGCCTGTTTGAATGCGGTGAAATCATCTTGCAAATTTGTTTTCTTCCAATGTCACTCTGCAATCCTGGACACTTGCATGAGCTTTTAAGTGGTGTTATTGTGCCAGGGTTGTCTGTTGATACGTCGCACTCTGCCATGAACGAGAGGAGCAACTGTATCAATAGCTGATGCGAGAGTGGCATTGTAGAAAGCAGTGGCACTGTCTGTGTCGTGGAAAATGAGGATGATTGACCTCATGGAGATCAACATCCGACACTGCGGAGACACCATCACGTGTTTCTCAACGCAGTGATTCTAGAGCACTGCCCCCATCCCTTATGGGAAATATGTAAAACATGCAAAAACAGAAGCCGCGGAGACACCATCACATGTTTCTCAACGCAAGCAATGACTAGCCAGGTCTTTCACCGGGAAGGAACAACCACGGGAAGGGCAGTCTCCAATGAAGGAAACCACCTATGCCAAAACATGGTATCCATCCACAGACAGCTGTTTCGGGGTATTGCCCCTCATCAGTGTGGAGTAGGAAACTGGCTAGTAGGAGCAATGCCTAGTAGAAGACTATGAAAAATGAGGATGATTGACCTCATGGAGATCAACATCCGACACTGCGGAGACACCATCACGTGTTTCTCAACGCAGTGATTCTAGAGCACTGCCCCCATCCCTTATGGGAAATATGTAAAACATGCAAAAACAGAAGCCGCGAAGACACCATCACATGTTTCTCAACGCAAGCAATGACTAGCCAGGTCTTTCACCGGGAAGGAACAACCACAGGAAGGGCAGTCTCCAATGAAGGAAACCACCTTTGCCAAAACATGGTATCCATCCACAGACAGCTGTTTCGGGGTATTGCCCCTCATCAGTGTGGAGTAGGAAACTGGCTAGTAGGAGCAATGCCTAGTAGAAGACTATGAAAAATGAGGATGATTGACCTCATGGAGATCAACATCCGACACTGCGGAGACACCATCACGTGTTTCTCAACGCAGTGATTCTAGAGCACTGCCCCCATCCCTACTAGCCAGTTTCCTACTCCACACTGATGAGGGGCAATACCCCGAAACAGCTGTATGTGGATGGATACCATGTTTTGGCATAGGTGGTTTCCTTCATTGGAGACTGCCCTTCCCGTGGTTGTTCCTTCCCGGTGAAAGACCTGGCTAGTCATTGCTTGCATTGAGAAACATGTGATGGTGTCTCCGCGGCTTCTGTTTTTGTCTGTGTCGTGGAGTGAGGATATGGATGCCAGTGGTAGAATTAAGTCAGAGAGCGTGTGGGTGTCTAGGTGTGCAAGGTTTCTGTGGGGGTGCACATGTTGTTGGACATGGGTGACAGAAGAGGAGGACAGGGATGAGAAAGTGAGTAGATGGTGGTCGATAGAGGAAGCGGGGAGGTGGTGAAGTTAGAAAGAGAGCAGAGGCAGGTGAAGAGCAGGTCTAGTGTATGTCCGTCTGTGTGGGTGGCTAAGGAGGACCACTGAGTAAGTCCAAAGGATGAAGTAAGGGACAGGAGTTTGGAGGCTGCTGACTGAAGGGTATCAGTGGGGATGTTGAAGTCACCCATGATGATAGTAGGGATGTCAGTTGAAGGAAAGTGAAGAAGCCAGGTAGAGAATAGGTCAATGAAGGCAGTGGTCAGGCCTGGAGGTCGGTATATGATGGCCACTTGGAGGTTGGAAGGAGAGTAGATGCGGACAGAGTGGACTTCAAAAGAGAGGAGCATTAGGGAGGGAAGAGGTGGGATTAGGTTGAAGGTGCAGTTGGAAGAAAGGAGACGACCCAATCCTCCACCGTGTCTGTTGCCAGAGCAAGGAGTGTGGGTAAAGTGGAGGCCGCTGTAACACAGCGCAGGAGCGGAGGCGGTGTCAGAGGGTGTCGGCAAGGTTTCTGTGAGGCCTATGAAGGCAAGATTGTGAGAGAGAGTGTCACCGTCCAATTCTTGGATCTGTGTGAGATTCGGGATTCCCTCATTTAAACCTTTATTTCCTTTCAGGTCTCTGGGGCTTTAATATGGGTTTTTGCCCCCGTGGTCACTGGGGTTATTACATGTCTGTTGCTTTCCCTGCTGATGTGACCACTCCTTCTTTGCTATATAAGGTCACATGGTGTTATCAGCTGGGGTTGGTTAGAGCAGGTCCTTGGTGGATTCCAACCACGGTGAAGTTAGCAGCTGGATCTGAGGTGTTTAGCCATTGCTGAAAGCTGATCTGGTGCTGAACTCTGCTGCCCAGTGTTTGCAGCAGAGATAGATGGTGAAGGCAGCAGCTGGCTCTGAGGTGTCGAGCCACTGCTGAAAGCTAATCTGGTGATGAACTCTGCTGCCCTGTGACTGCAGCAGAGAAAGATGGTGAAGGTAGCAGCTGGCTCTTAGGTGTTGAGCCACTGCTGAAGATGGTGAAGGTAGCAGCTGGCTCTAAGGTGTCGAGCCACTGCTGAATGCTAATCCGGTGATGAACTCTGCTGCCCAGTGACTGCAGCAGAGAAAGATAAGTCTTTTGTTGTTTTCCCCCGTTTGGTGTATTTTCCTTTGTGTGTATTAGTACAGCGGTGGGACCAGTGTCCGCATTATCCAGTTCCCTAGTAAGGGATAGGTGCAGGGCTAGTGAGGGATTCAGGTATCCTGGTCAGCGACAGGTGAAGAGCCTGTATAGGGAATCTTAGGAGTGTTCAGGGACACTGCCTCAGGGGAGTGCAGGAGGTCTCCACATCCCCGTTCCCTATTGCAGGGCCCACTGTTGTAACTGTTTCCCCGGTGTTCCCTTTTGTCTTGTTGTTTCAGTTACCGACCCGCAGGTCGTGTCACACAGGACAGGTACACATGACAGTTTTGTTGTTTCAGTTACCGACCTGCGGGTCGTGTCACACAGGACAGGTACACGTGACAAAGAGGTCATGAATCACATGAAGCTTATTGCAGATGTAGCGGGCATTCCAAAGTGCTCCAGAGAGAGGTAACAGGGGGATGGGTGTCAATGGCATGGTTTTTACTTTGAAAAGATTGCTGTAGTTCTTATTAGATAGGGAGTGGTAGGAAGTGGTAGTAATGGGGGGTAGGAGCTGGTGGGGGGTCCAGGATTGGGAGATATGTCTCCAGCAGTGAGGAGAAGCAGAGAAAGGGAGAGCAGATGAGAGAAGGAGAGTGGACGGCTTGTTTTATGTTTCATTAGGACGGATTTTAGGTTGAGGAGCAGGTCAGCAGAGGAGGTCAGGTGGGGAGGAAAGAGAGAAAAGGAGATGATTATTTGGTTAGAAGGTACTGGTGTTTGGGGATAGCGAAGAAGAGTGAGGATTAATGGAGCAAACACTGTGAGGGCATATGTAAACATGGTGAAGGAGTAAGATGGTTAATAGAAAAGATAGATCAAAATAATAATAAGTGCTTACTCAGCAGACATGCACAAAAGAGACAGGTACATAGTGTGGTGTCCTTACTCCTGCCGTGACTAACAGCCGTTGAAATAACTGCAGCTTCAAGATACTTATGCTGCAGAAATACGCATGCCAGACCCCAAACGCGTACCCCTTTAGGATGCTACTAAATATATAGGACTGAGTAGAGGATCAGGTGAGATGGATTATGGGAACTCATTTGGGATAAATTAGCAATTGGCTAGCACACCACGGTAGGTTAGACAATCAAAGGCACAGGGCCTGGCTACATCCATATGCTGGTAACACCTTGCACCTGTTAACATCTCTACTGGCCCCAACATGGATATACAGCAGTAAGTATTGAGTACAATACAACAAATGAATTTAGCAAATATTCAGCAGGCACTGTTATATACCATTAAATGAAATGTTGCAGCAGATGACAGCAAGCAGGGATTGCAGCAGAGATTGTACCATTAAATGAAATGTTGCAGCAAATGACAGCGAGCAGGGATTGTAGCAGAGATTGTACCATTAAATGAAATGTTGCAGCAGATGAAAGCAAGCAGGGATTGTAGCAGAGATTGTACCATTAAATGAAATGTTGCAGCAGATGACAGCAAGCAGAGATTGTATCAAAGATTGTACCATTAAATGAAATGTTGCAGCAGATGAAAGCAAGTAGGGATTGTAGCAGAGATTGTACCTGTGTGAAGAAAGGAGATGGATGTTAATTCTCAGCTGTTGAAATAACTGCAGCTTCAAGATACTTTTGCTGCAGTGATACATAGGCTGGTTTCACATTAGCATTTTTTAGCGCAGCGCATCGTGCGCGTCCATGCGCATGTGCCATGCGCCCCTATGTTTAACATGGCGCATGGTCTAGCGCTTGCACGTGCACGTATGCGTTTTCACGCGCATGCATTTTTTGTAGTGTGCGCCTAGGCACGGCCGACGCAACCTGTTGCATTTTTGGGTCCTTCCAATGGTGTAAAAAAAACGCATGCGCACGCTAGTGCACGAAATGCACAAAAATAACACATTGTAGTCTATGGCAACGCAGGTGTGCTCATGGACGTGTGCACGCCTGTGTTTGAAATCGCATGCGTTTTAAGAGTTAGCATGGCTACAAACTGGTTAAAACGCATGTGCCTAATAAACGCAAACACGTGCAAAACGCATGATGCGTTTTTTTGCATGCGTTTCTATTGCGCACGAAGCGCAGTGCTAAAAACCGCTAATGTGAAACTAGCCTTATGCTGCAGATATACGCGTGCCAGACCCCACACCATATAACTATAGGATTTGTAATTGACTTGAATGGATGGTGAAAAAATGCTGCAAATACGCAGGTTGACTTTTCTTGCAGCGTATGTGCTGCAGAAAAGTCAAGGACAGCAGAATGTGACTTCACAGTCAGCTCCACTACACCTAGATGGCAAGCTGCATAATGTGAACATACAGCCTGTCATCCAGCAAAACGGACCTCAACCCCATTCACTTGAATAGGGGGCCCAACAATACAGTGTTTGACACGCTGTCATATGCATGACAGCGCAGCAAACACAGCTTCTGATCGGCGATCAAACCATCCCCGCCAGTCAGAGAGGTGCGATTCCCATGGTGCGGTTCCATGCTTAGCTGTGATCGGAGGTATAAAGTTTACCTCCGGTCACTGGTATCAGCTGATGTCAGCTGATGGGACAACCGCTCCCATCATCTGACACCTGCTGCCATTAATAACAATGAGAGTAGGAACGGATGAGTAGGGTATGTAATGAACCGGGGGGGGTGTAGTTGACCCAGTTCATCAGGGATATAATATATCTCACTTTCCACTTCCGGTTTGGAACTTGCAGCTCTCTGGTGCCCCCTTACCCTCAGGACAGTTAGGGAACTACACCTAGGATAAGTAGCTGCCAGAAAGGCTGCCTTGCTGTTTGCTGGCTATTGGGCACTCTGCAGTGAGGGCGGTATGTATATGTATATCCCCA
Source organism: Dendrobates tinctorius (assembly GCF_039654945.1). Lineage (NCBI taxonomy): Eukaryota > Metazoa > Chordata > Amphibia > Anura > Dendrobatidae > Dendrobates > Dendrobates tinctorius. The sequence goes on along the minus strand of NW_027361827.1, from coordinate 9,518,954 downwards.
GTCTCAGGCTGGAAATACACATGTAAACCCTCCGTTCCATCATGGCCAGAATCCCAAATACCCCAGAACACACTTTGTTGCCAACAGCTCCTCGTTCTACAATAAAATCAATATCGGGTAAGGAGCCAACCCACACGGTAGCATAGTTTTAGCACGGAGGACGTGGCAATATGTTTACAGAACAAGGAAAAGAAACTAGTAAATTTTATAGATTTACTCCAGAAAATATAAGCAGTGTTTATAAAAATATAAAAGGTGTTACAAACGAGACAAGTTACATTATATACAGGAAATTACAAAATAAAAATGTATTAAAAGATGGGCTTACATTTATCAGTCAATGGCATGCCATATGGAGGAGGGAGGATGGGTTCCCAAAGGCAAAGATTCAGTCCACAGCATGGATGGTAATCCTCCCCCAGGTACTGAACACCCAGCAAAAGGGCTGTTCCTGTTTTATAGTTGGCCCATAAACTTAGGAACTTCCCATGTGTTGACCTCACCAGGTGGCTGGGTACGCCCACTTTGGAAAGTTATGAAAAACCTTCTATTGGCCATAACTCTTGGGGGGACGCTTATAGAGGGACGACGGAAGTATTATATGTCTGCTTACAAAATCATCTTTCATTTGAGACTAAACATCATATTTCTAGGTATTACAGGGAAGCATATACCCATTTCTCAGTTTCTCGTGAGTGAGGAGATCGCAAAACCTGGTGAATAGCTTTGATCATGCAGATTCCAAATATATATGTTTCCTGCGTCTATGCCCTATCTGCATTATTATATTCAAGTTTGAGGGAACAAAGGAACTTCCAAAACCATGTGTGTTTAAACAAAGGCTGGTTTAGCTGGTACCAAACCACATTCCTGAGGAAGGGGGAAAGAGTGGTATAGAATTATACAGGCAGACAGAGGGGGCATGCAGCTGTGAAGGGGGATGTTGGTGAGCTCAGTGTACTTTACAAACCAATGGGGGGAAGGGGCCACATGTCGTTCAGAAACCAAGGAGCTGCAGCCAATGCTCTGTAGGTGTAATTGGAAAGGAGTACCCTATGGCCAGGGTGAACATTGAAGAGGCACTTGGCACCGAGTCCCATGAAGTTGGCATCGTTCGGGACTTGCTGCATCCTATAATTATAGGCTGGGATTTCAGTCTGTTTTGGGATCTGTGGGGTAAGGGTTCTAAGATTGCTAGCAACAGCAGGGAACCAATGAACCCTAATAAGGTATCGCCACCAACAGAGGCAGACAGGTTTCCTTTATGTGTCCTTGTGTGGGAAGGGTCCCCTGTATCTGACATTCCGGAGTTAGGGGTGGTCGGTGAGAATTTTGGGACTGCACAACATAGGGACCCAACGCTGAAGAAGCCTTCAACAATGTCACCATCATTAATGGGGTTGCACAAGAGCCGGGAGCAGACACAAGGTTTCCCTATTTTATGATGAGGGGGAGTTGTTATACCAGGTCACGCAAATAAGGGAGGGGTTGGTAGAGCAGTTAATCGTACCAGGCCCATATAGACGGAAAGTGTTGGACATGGCCCATTCACACATCTTGGGGGAACACCTGGGGGTGGAAAAAACGCAGGAACGGGTTGTGCAGAGGTTCTATTGGCCTGGGTGTCACCGGGAAATAGTAAACTATAGGGGGTTTTACACATAGCGATATTGCTAGCAATATCGCTATAATGTCACCGATTTTGTGACGTTATAGCGATATTGCTAGCGATATCGCTATGATCACTCCGACCGGCTCCCCCCGCTGTCTGTCGCTGATCGCGCGAGATCGTCCGACTCCATTTCTCGTCGAGCACTTCCTGCTGGGCTTCCTGTGGCACCGTCGAGCGACGTGTGGAGGCGGACGGGAAGACGTCATGATCGTCGCGTCTGAAAGGTAAGTATGATCCGCTGTATCGCTGCTGCATCGCTGTGAGATCTGCCTGTGTGGCAGCTCACTAGCGATCATTTAGCGATGCACCAGCGATCCTGACCGGGTCGTATCGTGGTTGGGATCGCTGGTGCATCGCTAAATGTAAAAGGGCCTTATTGCAGGTCCTGCCCTACATGTCAGTTAACTGCCCCCACCCCTCATTTCTGGAGCCCCCTTGTGCCATTGCCCATTATTGAGGTGCCATTTGAGAGAATTGCCATGGACTTGGTCGGTCCCTTAGTTAAATCAGCCCGGGGCCATCAGTATATATTAGTCATCCTGGACTATGCCACACGCTATCCCCTGAGAAACTTCTCCACGAAGAGTATAGCTCACGAGCTGGTCCATGTGTCTTGCCGGACGAGTTTGCCGAAGGAGATCCTGACTGACCAGGGGACACTTTTTATGAGCAAGGTGATGAGGGAGTTGTGCAAGGTTCTGCAAATCTCCCAGCTGAGAACTTCAGTGTGTCATCTGCAGTCAGATGGCCAGGTTGAAAGATTTAACAAGACACTGAAGAGCATGCTAAGAAAAGCCATAGAGAAAGAGAGTAGAGACTGGGATTGTCTCTTACCGTATCTACTGTTTTCTATCCGTGAAGTTCCCCAGGCCTCCACGGGGTTCTCGCCCTTCGAGCTGCTGTATGGCCGTCATCTGTGAGGTCTCCTAGAGATAGCCAATGAAACCTGTAAAGCCGAAGTCACGCCCCACAGAAGCATCATTGAGCACGTGGCACTGATGCAGCAGAGGATTGCAAAGGTGATGCCCATCGTAACAGAAAACCTCCGCCAGGCACTAGAAGCTCAGGCCAGGGTCTACAACCGGACAGCAAGAGTGAGGCAGTTCAATCCGGGAGACCGAGTTCTTGTACTGGTGCGGTCCTCATGTGAACCAGTTTCTTTGTAACGCTTGATGGTTTTTGCCACTGCACTTGGGGACACTTTTAAAGTTTTCCCAATTTTTCGGACTGACGGACCTTCATTTCTTAAAGTAATGATGGCCACTCGTTTTTCTTTGCTAAGATTACTTTCAGATTTGCGTTTGGAGGCGCAGGCAGGGCCGTCCCTAAGCTCTGCCCCAGCCGCGCCCCCTCCGGTCAGCTCCTCCTCTGATCGCATGACGCTGCATGCGATCAGCGTACCCTATAGTAAGCGTTGGGTATGCTGGTTGTGCGCTGGGCTGATTTTGCCGGCGCTTGCGCCCTTTTGGCGCTGCACCGAGTGCACAAAAATGCAGCACAGTACATTTTTGTGTGCTCTGCGCAGCGCCAAAAGGGTGCAAGCGCCGGCAAAATCAAAGCAGCGCACTGCCAGCGTACCCAACGTTAACTATAGGGTACGCTGATCGCATGCAGCGTCATGCGATCAGAGGAGGAGATGACCGGAGAGGGCATGGCCAGGGGCGGAGCTTATCATCGGCCCTGTGCTGCGCCTCCGAACGCAAATCTGAAAGTAGCCTTAGCTGCCTTTTTCTTGCTATAATACAAATTCTGTCCAAACTTTTGGTCTGTACTGTATATATGTGTCTCACTGACATATATATATATATATATATATATATATATATATACAGTGTGTGTGTATATATATATATATATATATATATATATATAGTGGTGTAGTTACCACTATGTCAGCTAGGGGGCGCTGTGTGGGTGTCCCAGGACGGGTGTACAGGCACATTCAGTGTTGTAACAGGAGCAGGGTCCTAAATGACCATTATGGGTCTCAAGGTGGGTGGCCTTGGGATGCAGGCTCCAGGGTGTATTGATCAGCAGAGGTACTGCTGATCTTTCTGTTACACTTTGTCAGGGAAGCCTGTGTGTGTCTATACAACCTTTAGTGATGTCATAGCCATGTGATCACCTGTGGGTGTGGTTACAGGGCTATGTAATTGAGGTGTTTGGCACATGTGTGAGAGTGAGTCTGTCTGAGTGTGGACAGACTTCCATGTGTCCAGGTGGGACACTACAGAGAGTGTATATGGGGAGGACTACAGCTCCCAGCATGTGCTGAGACTCTCAGTCCGAGTCTGAAGCCACGGACATTTCTGTTCCTTTGCCTGAAGTGAAGGTTACATTTCAGTGTTATGCTGTCTATGGTTTATGGAGTAATAAACCTGGTGAAATTTTAAAGGAACGTGCCTCATGTTTGTCTCCCACTGCACCTAAGCGAGTCGAATCCCTACAATTGGTGGAGACTGCGGGCAGCGATTCCCAGAAGCACGTGTGGCAGCGCTGGCGATTCTGAGCCAGGAGAGCAGACGGTCTGACAACCGTGAGTAATACTGACCGAGGTCAGAGAAAGTGACTGTATTAAAATTTGTGGGATACCTCTGAGGAGAAGAGGCGTCCAGGAACCTGTGTGGCCGACACAGGTAACAGACAGGAGTCTGTGTTGCACTGGGGTCAGTGAGAGACTGTGTTCCTGGAGGGGTCAGTGAGCAAGGTCCTGGAGGGTCAGTGTTGGGAAGAGCCCTGAAGCACGTGCTATGACCTTGGACCTGGTGAGGCGTGTGTTGGGCAGTCTCAGGTGGAGACGGATGTCCTGAAGAGCACTCGCTGAGCCCCTGGACCTGGTGAGACCGGTGTGTTGGGAAACCCTGGGAGGAGGGCTGCTCCCTGAATAGCACCCGGTGTGCCCTGTGTGTTGGACGGTCTCAGGTGGAGACGGTACGTCCTGAGTGGCACACGAACAGGACATGTGAGAGACTGTGCATGTGTTTTTTTTCTTTTCCTCTGCAAAACCTGAAGGTGCTTGCTGTGGCTCAGTGGGGTCACGAAGGTCTCGCAGCACAAGGACCTGGTGTTTTCTTTAAGGGATCTGCCCTGGGAGCATTGGTAGCAGACGCTGTCTGTCTACACCATCCTGCTGCAGCTTTATTGCATGTGACTAAGCGGGTACAGTAGTTGTGGCTTTACACAACTATTAAGGGTGAGTACCCTGTATTATTGCTGCATAACCCATTATACCTGCACTGGTAAGGCCCTATGGGCGCACTTTTGTGGCTTTTTTATCTTTGAGGGTGACAAGCGGCTTCCAGTAACCCGGCGGGGTTACGAAGGTGACAAGCGGCTTCCGGTGGATCGGCGGGTCCACGAAGATGGCGCAGCAGGAGCTGCAGTGACACCAGCCGCTGTGTATGTGTGTGAACAGCAGCCGGAGGTGCCAGTGATCAGTGACAGCAGGAGCTGTGGTGGTGCCAGCAAAGACTTGTGTGGTATCGTTAAAAGACAAACTGTACTGTGTGAACTGTGGCCTAAGAGGTTCTGCAGGACGGACATGGGGAAATCCCAAAAGGGGGCGGTGACCCAAAAGGGGGCGGTGACCCAAAAGGGGGCGGTGACCCAAATTGGGGGCGGTGACCCAAAAGGGGGCGGTGACCCAAATTGGAGTGGTAACCCAAAAAGGGGTGGAGTCCCAAAAGGGGGCGGTGACCCAAATTGGAGTGGTAACCCAAAAAGGGGTGGAGTTCCAAAAGGGGGCGGTGACCAAAATTGGGGTGGCAACCCAAAGCGGGGTGGTGGTCCAGAAAGGGGCCAAGTGTGAAGAAGTGACAGCACTGGGTGTCTCAGTAGGTATGTCTGGAGTACCGCAGTGTATGTGCAGGTCTTTTTCAGAATGTGGAATTTCATTTCCAGGTAGTAATGACGGGCCACAGATGTGTACAGTGATGCTGCACCGGGAAGGAGCCTTTGGTCGGCTGGACTCAGAGAGTCAGGTGACTCTGACAGGAACGCCTCTCATTTTCTCTCTGACCGAGAAAAACGTCAGGGTTCGCTGTAAACACGGGGTCACGGTGAACCACGCAGTAGACACAGTAGTGTTTGAGGGGACCAAAGGTGGTGAGTGCCAAGGTAGAGGGATACCACGGGACTTAGTCTATGCCTGGGAGAGGGGCCGGGACTTTCTTTTGTTTGATGACATTTGGTCGGATGATGGAGATGCTTCGACTGTGGGGCCAGCGGACACTGAGACAGTGACGGCTCCTGACATGGACAGGTCAGAGGTAGAACTGACCAGAGGAAGAAGTACATCTGCCCAACTGACGGACCTGACGTCTCGTGATAAGATAGATGGTGGGCTGGGAGATGAGACTACTGGACTAGACACATTGGTGCTGGACGGTAACTGGAGGGTTCACTCGACTGGTGTGACTGACCCAGTGGTACCCTTTGATGATATAATTAAAGAGGTAGTGGTGAGACACGTGCTGGCCAAAAGAGAACAAGATCATGAGATACAGCTGATAAAGGAGACTGTAACAGAACATGTCGAACAGGAAAGAGTCCTAAGGCAAGCAGCTGAGCACAGAGTGGATGAGCTGGAGAAGGAAGTCTCTGAGCTCAGAGGTCACCTGTCAGCATGTAAAACCATGAACAAGACCCTGTTGGAAGATATGGAGGTGCTCAGAGAGGCCCAAGAGAAGCATCAACAGGAGATTCTCAGGAGAGAGGATCAGCGTCGCTACCTGGCAGAGGAGCGAGATAAAGTTCTGCAAGAACTCAGTGGAGTAGTAAAAGGTCTTCTGCAGAAGAAGTGGATGGGTGAAGACGTACAGCGGCCGTGCCCGACTGATAGCAAGGCAGAACTGCCAAAGCCCATCTTGGAAAAGGGTCCTGAAGACTGTAAATCTCAGGAAGATGGTGAACCAAGAGCTGCACAAGACAGTCACCCGGTCTTGGCAGATACCTTGAGGGAAGTGTCCGTGGGGAACCCAGAGCCATCTGTCCAGGATGAGAGCAAGTCCATGACCTTCAAGTGTGTGATGGAGGTACCCGAAGACGTGCGAGAAGCGTGTGCCAGTGAAGGTGTGCATGAGACCTTTAAAAAGGCAGTGTGAGCTGGGCACCAGAAACAGACCAGTTGGTGATACTGGCAGAAACGGAAGACACAGAGAGAAGGGTGGCTGTCCTGAAGGAGATGCACCTACAATGTCTTCGCACGAAACAGATGCTCGTGAAGCGTAATTGGAAAGCCGCTCGACGTCTGGAGCTTGCAAGGGAAGCACAAAGTCGGCTGGGCTTTGTGGAAGACATAATTCTGGTGCCCAGAAATCTGGTGGGGAAAGTCGTTGGCAGACTTGGAAAGGTTATGCAGGAGATGGTGAATCGATCCTGTGTGAAGAGAGTGAGGATCCCACCTGCTGGTGAAATCCAAGTCGTTATTGAAGATGACATGGTTCCTGTCATTGTGGTTGGTTCGGTGGAAAGCATTGGGAAGCTTCGCATGCTCCTGGAATATCGGGTAGCGTACCTGAAGGAGATTGAGCAGCTAAGACAGGATCGACTGCAGATGAATGAGCAGATAGAGAACGTCAGGTGGCGTCCCCCTCCAACCCAAGGTGTAAGGACCCGAAGGGATCCTCCAAGGAATGAAAGGACAGGTAGTCGAAGGCAAGAACGTCGAGAGTCCGCAAGTGGCCGTTCTAATTGTAGTAACATAGGCACGAGACCCGGTGGTGGACATAGTGACAGAGGGTCAGACTCAGACCAGCCAGTTGGCCCAGCTGGATGTGGGACTCATGACCGTGTGAACTGGGAGAGCCAGCCAGTGAGAGAAAGGTCGCGTGATGAAGCACACTGCAGACAGGTGGAGACTAAAGAGTGTCTGGTCACACTGATGGACGTTGACGGGAAGGCCAAAGCCCAAGGCCGAGATACTGACCGCTGGGGGCAGGGGAGGCCTAACGTAAATATGCAGTATGACTACCGAAACAGACGGAGATGGTCCTCCCGACTGGTAGGGCAAGGTGACATGGGTGCCAGGTCTCAAGATCCCTGGGTGATGTCATGTGTTCAACCCCACAAGTTTGAACAGAGGGGGGAGGTATGTGGTGTAGTTACCACTATGTCAGCTAGGGGGCGCTGTGTGGGTGTCCCAGGACGGGTGTACAGGCACATTCAGTGTGGTAACAGGAGCAGGGTCCTAAATGACCATTATGGGTCTCAAGGTGGGTGGCCTTGGGATGCAGGCTCCAGGGTGTATTGATCAGCAGAGGTACTGCTGATCTTTCTGTTACACTGCGTCAGGGAAGCCTGTGTGTGTCTATACAACCTTTAGTGATGTCATAGCCATGTGATCACCTGTGGGTGTGGTTACAGGGTTATGTAATTGAGGTGTTTGGCACATGTGTGAGAGTGAGTCTGTCTGAGTGTGGACAGACTTCCATGTGTCCAGGTGGGACACTACAGAGAGTGTATATGGGGAGGACTACAGCTCCCAGCATGTGCTGAGACTCTCAGTCCGAGTCTGAAGCCACGGACATTTCTGTTCCTTTGCCTGAAGTGAAGGTTACATTTCAGTGTTATGCTGTCTATGGTTTATGGAGTAATAAACCTGGTGAAATTTTAAAGGAACGTGCCTCATGTTTGTCTCCCGCTGCACCTAAGTCGAATCCCTACAATATATACATATACACCTATTCTATATACACCTATTCTATGTGTACTCAATCTTGTGTATTCTAACATGTCAGTGTAATTTTAGTGTATAGCCGCATATGAATTACCGGCTTTTCATCTATCTATCTATCTATCTATCTATCTATCTAATATAAATACATATATGTGTGTGTGTCACTGACATGTATATATGTATGTATTCTATGTGTATATATCTATTCTATCTATTCTTTTCTGAGCTGTCAGTGTGATTTTACAGTAGCCGCATATGAATTGCCAGCTTTTCAAAGGACACTGGTGCATATAAATCGGACAGCACTTGCATGGTGCGAGTGCTGTCTGATTTTTTTTATCGCACCCATTGACTTGTATTGGTGATTTTCATCTGAAAATCGCAGCAATACGCAGCATGCTGCGATTTTTTTTCTCAGTCCGATTTCAGCTGAGAAAAAAAAAAATCGCAAATGAGAAGTAATCTATTGAATAACATTTTTTATCGGATTGCACTCGTCTGTTTTTTTCTCCAGTGAGTATGAGCCCTTATACTGCTTATTGAGAGAATGTCAGATTCGATATACAGTGGGGAAAAAAGTATTTAGTCAGTCAACAATAGTGCAAGTTCCACCACTTAAAAAGATGAGAGGCGTCTGTAATTTACATCATAGGTAGACCTCAACTATGGGAGACAAACTGAGAAAAAAAAATCCAGAAAATCACATTGTCTGTTTTTGTTTCATTTTATTTGCATATTATGGTGGAAAATAAGTATTTGGTCAGAAACAAGCAATCAAGATTTCTGGCTCTCACAGACCTGTAACTTCTTCTTTAAGAGTCTCCTCTTTCCTCCACTCATTACCTGTAGTAATGGCACCTGTTTAAACTTGTTATCAGTATAAAAAGACACCTGTGCACACCCTCAAACAGTCTGACTCCAAACTCCACTATGGTGAAGACCAAAGAGCTGTCAAAGGACACCAGAAACAAAATTGTAGCCCTGCACCAGGCTGGGAAGACTGAATCTGCAATAGCCAACCAGCTTGGAGTGAAGAAATCAACTGTGGGAGCAATAATTAGAAAATGGAAGACATACAAGACCACTGATAATCTCCCTCGATCTGGTGCTCCACGCAAAATCCCGGTGTTGCCAAGCGAAAAGCCAAAAACATCACTGCTCTAGAGGAGATCTGCATGGAGGAATGGGCCAACATACCAACAACAGTGTGTAGCAACCTTGTGAAGACTTACAGAAAACGTTTGACCTCTGTCATTTCCAACAAAGGATATATCACAAAGTATTGAGATGAAATTTTGTTTCTGACCAAATATTTCTTTTCCACCATAATATGCAAATAAAATGAAAAAAAAAACAGACAATGTGATTTTCTGGATTTTTTTTTCTCAGTTTGTCTCCCATAGTTGAGGTCTACCTATGATGTAAATTACAGACGCCTCTCATCTTTTTAAGTGGTGGAACTTGCACTATTGCTGACTGACTAAATACTTTTTTCCCCACTGTACCAATTACACTATGTACCAAAGTTTTGTCCCTTGGACAATTTTGAGTGTTCCTGATAGATTTTTTCATGCTGATTTCAGAAATGACTTCAGATTTTTCCTATCACATTAGGTTTTTGAGAAATGATATGAAACATTATAATATTCTGTTATAATTCTAAAAACTCATATGTTTTCTGAAACAGTATATTCAGAATTTTCCACTGAAATAACATAAATCGCTGTTCTACGCATATGCAAGCACTTATGCGAATTTCACGCAGGCGTAGTCAATCATTCGGCTGACCGAGTAAGGAGGATACTACATCTCCTGGGCAGGGGAGGAATCAAAAGACAATACTGACATACTTAGAGCATGGCTGAATGGATCACGACCTTCAATGCTGTTCGCTGTCCCAATGATATGGAGAGAGCAGAGAGATCATGTAACAGATTGCTACTTCTGCCTTACAAATGTAACAGGATAGTAAGCAAAGAACAAGAAATCAATAGAATAACCTAATCTTCCTTCAGCCATAAGACCAGTGCCACACAATGAAAGTCTTCGTGTTCCAAAGCCGCCCAAAGTATGGACAATGGAAGATGACGAAGATGAACTAACAATGTCAGTCGAAAAAGAAACTGCTGCAGACCCAGACTTTGAACCTTCTATATCTAATCCACATCTGCTCAGTCAAGCTGATCTGAGTGCCTTGGTCAGAGGTTTGAAATTGACAAAGAGGCAGGCAGAATTATTGGGATCAAGGCTACAAGAACGAAATCTCTTATTACCATGAACAAGAGTTTGTTTTTCGCAGTCATTAAGAAGACCTTAATCATTTTTTCAACCATGTCGACAGTTTAACCTTTTGCAATGACTTCTTGAGGTTGTTTGGTGCTCTTGGATGCGAACATGACCCAAAGGAATGGCGACTGTTCATTGACTCGTCAGTTTTAAGTCTGAAGGCTGTTTTACTACACAACGGAAATATCTATCCTTCTATACCTATTGGACATGCCGTACACATGAAAGAAATGTAGGAGAATATGGAGTTACTGTTGACCCACATTAATAGAAATTATAACTGGAACATATGTGGTGATCTAAAAGTTGCTGTACTTTTTGGACTGCAGCTTGGATATACCAAGTATTGTTGTTTTATTTGTGAGTGGGACAGTCGTGCACGAGAAATGCACTATTTCAGAAATGACTGGCCACTCCGCAAAAACCTGGTTGCTGGACAGAAGAATGTTAAACATAATCCTCTTGTTAAGCCAGCAAATATATTTCTCCCTCCTTTGCATATTAATCTTGGGCTTATGAAGAATTTTGTCAAAGCAATGAAAAAAGAATCGGAAGCCTTTTCTTACTTGTGACAGAAATTTCCAAGAATAAGTGATGCAAAGATTAAAGAAGGTATTTTTATTGGCCCACAGATCAGAGATACAATGAATGACAGTAGCTTTGATGGTCTTTTGTAAGATGCTGAACAAGTAGCATAGAGAGCCTTTAACCCCTTAAAGTCCAATGACAGACACAGTCCGTCATTTGACGTCTCCCCCACTTTGATGAGGGCTCCGGCGGTGAGCCCGCATCAAAGCCGGGACATGTCAGTTGTTTTGAACAGCTGACATGTGCCCACAAAAGGCGCAGGTGGAATCGAGAACCAGCCACGCCTATTAACTAGTTAAACACCGCTGTCAAATGCTGACAGTAGCATTTAACCAGCACTTCCGGCTACGCGGTCAGAAATATGCGCATTACTGACTCCGTCACGTGATCAGGGGTCAGCGATGCTTTGACATAACAGCCAGAGATCTGAGCATTGCCTATATGTAGCAGGGCCAATCAAGCTATGGCAGCTTCTAGCCTCCCATGGAGGCTATTGAAGCAAGCCAAAAGTTAAAAAAAAATGTTTTTAAAAATATGAAAAAAATAAAAAAATATAAAAGGTCAAATCACCCCCCTTTTGCCCCATTCAAAATAAAACAATAAAAAAATCAAACATACACATATTTGGTATCGCCGCATTCAGAATCACCTGATCTATCAATAAAAAAAAGGATTAACCCGATCGCTAAACGGCGTAGAAAGAAAAAATAATCAAAACGCCAGAATTATGTTTTTTTGGTCACTGTGACATTGCATTAAAATGCAATAACGGGTGATTAAAAGAATATATCTACACAAAAGTGGTACCATTAAAAATGTCAGCTCAGAGTACAAAAAATAAGCCCTCACCCAACCCAAAATCATGAAAAATTAAGACACTACGGGACTCGGAAGATGGTGCAATTTTTTTTTAAACAAATTTTGGAATTTGTTTTCACCACTTAGATAAAAAGAATCTAGACATGTTTGGTGTCTATGAACTTGAAATGACCTGGATAATCATAATGGCAGGTCAGTTTTAGCATTTAGTGAACCTAGCAAAAAAAACAAGCAGAAAACAAGTGTGGGATTGCATTTTTTTTGCAATTTCACCACACTTGGAGTTTTTTTCCCCATTTTGTAGTACATGAGATGGTAAAACCATTGGTGTCGTTCAAAAGTACAACTTGTCCCACAAAAAATAAGCCCTCACATGGCCACATTGACGGAAAAATAAAAAAGCTATGGCTCTGGGAAGAAGGAGAATGAAAAATGAACATGCAAAACCAAAAATACCCCTGGTTGTTAAGGGGTTAAAGATGTGTCCTTCAACTTCCTTGGCAACAGCAGGGCACCGAACTTTGAACAATTCATGGACAACTTGCTCACAGCATATCATTTGATGAAATGCAATATGTCACTAAAAATGCATTTTCTACATTCTCACTTGGACTTTTTTCCAGCCAATCTTGGTGCCGTTAGCGATGAACACGGTGAAAGATTTCACCAAGACATTGCGCTGATGGAGAAAAGGTACGAGGGAAAGTGGCGTACGTCAGTACTGGCTGATTATTGCTGGAATCTTATTCGAGAAGCATCTGACACGGATTATAAATGAAAGTCATCTGCAAAACACTTTGGAACAATTGCTTTTGCTACTGACATCGATGCACATGTGTGTAGTGTCTCGGACGTCATAATGTAGACTATAAACTGTTGTTTCTTAAAAACCTTACGTGATAGACTTTTGGAGCACATATTCGTGTTCAGCATATCAAAATCTATGAGACACAATAATATTTTCTCAGGGGACAAGAACTTCCCTGACATTTGTTGCACAGTGTTATAAAATTGCAACTTGCGGAGATTAGCTACAGCACACCAGCAAGCAGTAGTATGCAAAATAATTACGGTAAAGTAACACGGGCGCTACCTATCCAAAAAACTCAGATGCAGCTGGTGAAGAGACAGGACTGTGTCGGCTCCTGTTATAAAGTCTGAGCGAACCGTATATTTGTGTGATTCACCGCGCTATGCTGAGCAGATGTATACAAAAAAAAAAAAAGGGGAAATAAATACTTAACAGCAGTTATACGTACTTACTTAAAAATGAAGTTGATGTAGAATATTCTGTGTAAGTTGAGATGTCTACATGGTAAGTAGTTTGCAGGTTATCTGATGGTAGAGATCTCGTTTTTATAGCTGCTGATGCTATTGGAACAATGATATATTAAGGTACCAATAAAACATACAAAAGGTCACACCACTCCTTGCATGTCCACCATACTCACTGGTTGTATCTTAACGTTTATATTCTCTTCGGAGTGTTCCCTTTATGGTGGATCAATTGATACAATACTAAATATGAAGAGAATTTCAATTACTAACAGTGACCACAACCTTGATATTCAGTCCCAGTTCCTGGGGTACATATGCACTTACTTGTGCTAGATTTGTTATGCTACCCAGGTGTAAATCCTGATAGACTCTCTATAATGGTCTTTGTTGGCTTTATTTAGAGCCAGTGCAGGGACGATATCCACTGTTGAAAAAAATGACAAAGTGCTGGGTAAGGAGGGATCCACTAAACCCACAAATAGTGCTAGCGTTCCAGTAGCCAGTTAGTCCTGGTAGGACTTCTATGCACTTACTTCTGGTAATTGCTCTGTCGCAGTCTGGCTGAGGCAGCAGCTGCTGATAGAGTGATAAGTGATGCAGTGTAAGGAGGGATCCACTAGACACCCTAATTATGCTACCGTTCCAATAATCAGTTAGTCCTAATAGGACTTCTATGCACTTACTTCTGGTGATTGCTCTGGCGCAACCTGGCTGAGGCAGCGGCTGCTGATGGAGCGATAAGCTATGCAGCGTGTAGTAGGGGAGCGGGGAGACGCCAGCACCTCGTGTACTCCGGCCGGAAGTATTGACGAGGACGCGGCGAGAGTGGGGGGGGGGGGCGGAGCTACTGTGACGTCACAGGCAGGGAGGAGGACAGGTGCACGAGAGGCACAAACCAACCAACATGTTTTGAGGGGGGCTTCCCTCTTCGTCAGGGCTATGCTGAATGCCTGTCAGCCCGTCCTTATATAATAGCTCACCCAGCTGCAACCCATACCAATCATTAGTCTTGGGCAGAAATGTATGGGTTTTTTTTTTCTCTCTTTCTTTCTCTGTGTGTATTGTTGCCTCAAGATACGCCTTGCTGTTATAATTGCAATATTATATTGTTGATTTATTAAAATGGATAGTCCGCTTTGTCTCCTAAATAATAAAAGTATACCTAACTTGTGTGCATAATATACTAAACTAAAACATAACTTTTATTTATACCAATTTTAAGATAATTTCAAATAATTTTACTGGAACTAAATAAATAAAACATGAGAACGGAGGGTTACACGAGCAGATTGACCCTCCGCACGTTAATAAAATAGATACCTATATTTTCTAAAAAGTATATGTGTGCTACCAGCACTTTAGCAAAAAAAAAAAACGGAAAAAAGGATAGAAATGGAAGGGGGGAAAGGACTAATTTGACCATATGGTACTCGTCGTGAATCTCTATATAAAGGAAATATGATAAAGACGAAAACTGACGCACGGATGTAGTATGTACATCCTTAATTGTATGTTTCATAAAATGTAGATAGAAATAACAATAAGTGTATTAAAAATAAATAAAAAATAAAAAATAAAAAAAAAAATTATAAAAATAAGATTAATGTTTTAATAATTTTATCTAAAAAGCATATAGCTCAATCTCATGGTTGAGGCATTTTGGGGCCAGGCTGTCAAGAGTGTAAATCCACTTTGACTCCACTCTTGATATAGCTTTCAAATAGTTGCCCTTCCTTGGATTTTGGGGGACCACCTGGATTCCACAATAGGATACCCCCTTGTAAGACTGATTATGTTTGTCCAAAAACTGACGCAATAAGGGGTGACCTTTGAATCCTTTTTTAATGTTATCCAGGTGCTCCTTAATCCTATCCATTAAACGTCTCTTGGTTCTGCCTACATAGATTTTATTGCAAGGGCACCTGAGTATATATATCACCCCCTTAGTTTGGCATGTTATTTCATCTCCAATACTAAATTTATTTTTTGCCATATCTGTGAATGTCGTTTGTAACTTCCTTTGTGTCAACGTTCTATTGCAACATAAACATCTCCCACATGCCAAAAGCCCAGATGGTTGTGTATTTGAATTAGTAAGGAGTGTTTGGCGTAAGGATGGCCTTGTTATGGGTTTGATCATTTTTGTGGTGGGTGCCACTTGAAGCCCTAAATTCTGGGCTCTAGTGTAAACAAATCTAGGACGTTGCGGTAGCAATTCTCCTATGTGTTTATCCCCCTGTAATATCGGCCAATATTTCCGAATAATGTTATTGAATCGTTTATAGCCCGCATGAAATTGTGTAATAATAGGTAATTTTTTAATTTGATCTTGAATATTAAGTGGAGTGTTACTATTCTGAGATTTGTATATTAGAGATGTTCTAGACATGTTTTCCACCTCTTTCTTGGTTTGGTTCAATTGTTGAGGATCATAGCCTTTTTCCATGAACTGGTCTGTCAGACGTTCTGTTTCCTTATGGAAATCCTGGGTATTTGTACAATTTCTTTTTACCCTCATGTATTGGCTTTTGGGTATATTTGTTAACCACACCGGTAGGTGACAGCTATTAATGTGAATATAGCTGTTTGAATCCACTTCCTTGTGGTATCCCTTGGTGATTAATTTATTGTGTTCTAAACAGATCGTTAAGTCAAGGAAGTTCACACTAGACTTGCTATATGAAGGTGTAAATTCCAGGCCGTATGAATTTGTATTTAGACTAGCAATGAATGTTTGTAAGTCTAAGAGTGCGCCATCCCAGACAAAAAGTATGTCATCGATAAAACGCTTCCATAATCTCAGGCCTTTATGAAGGCTGTTGTTTTGAAAGATCAAATCATGTTCCCACATGCCTACGTATAAATTTGCAAAACTGGGCGCAAATCACGTGCCCATAGCAGTGCTGTGTGTCTGTAAATAATATTGGTTGTCGTATGAAAAATAGTTGTGCTTGAGTATAAATTCAATACACTCAACAATGAACGCTATTTGGGAATTATGATATGTTCCCAGGGTGTCAAGAAAAAATTGGGCTGCCTGGCAGCCTTTCAATGGGTCTATGACTGTATAAAGAGACTTAATATCTAATGTTCCCAGAATGGAGTTGCTATTCCACTCTAGCGAATTTAAAATTTGTAAAGTGTGTGTAGTATCTTTTAGGTAGGCTGGTATTAGTGGCATGCATTTTTGTAAGTGTGTATCCACATATCTTGATAAGTTGGCAGTCAGGCAGTTTATGCCGGATATGATTGGCCTGCCTGGTGGTTTTTGTATGTCCTTATGAATTTTTGGGATATGGTAAAATACTGCTATAGAGGGAGTTTTGTTACTTATCTATTGGTATTCTTTTTTATTTAGGATCCCTACAGTTTTACCTTTTGTTGATAACCTATTCAGTTCCTTCATAAACTGGATGGTAGAGTCAGAGGGTATTCTTTTATATGTGATTGTGTCCCCTAGGAGTCTCAAGGATTCTTCGTGATAGAATAAACAATCCATTACTACAATACCCCCACCTTTGTCCGCTGGGCGGATTACAATTTGGTTATTTTCCTGGAGTTTGATGATTGACTGTCTTTCTCCCAGGCTTAAATTATGCATAACCATTTTAGTTGATCGGTTATTGATCTTTCTTATTTCTGCTGTTACTAGGGTCTCAAATGTTCTGAATTAATTTGAGTATTCATTCAGAGGGTTGAAAGTTGAAGGTAGGGACAAGCTGGTGTGGATGAAATTTGTGGGCATAGAATTAACACTAGTGTGAGTGGATTGTTGGTGATTGTCCCCTTTTTTTAAAAAATATTTTTTAAGGGCAAGGTTACGGAGGTATTTCTTCATACTGATATATAGATTAAATGGTTTAGATGTGGCAGTTGGAGCAAATTTTAGACCCTTTTGGAGTAATAATCTCTCATTCACTGAGAGTTTATAAGAGCTTAAGTTAAAGATTTTTTGTGTACTGATTGATTCTGTATGGTTCAATTTATTTATTTTCTTTTGGGAGAGTGACCTACCCCTTTTGCCTCTTTTTGTTTTGCATTTTGTACCTGAAAAAAATCCTTAATTGGTGGATGCTTCTGGAGACCTCCTTGTCTTTTGGGTTTTGTCAATTGGTTAGTGGTTATTTTTGATCTATAATTAGGTTTATAATTTAAACCATAGTTTGAAACTGGTTGCCTGCATGCTGGGTTTTTCCCATTTGAGGGTCTATTGTTAGACAGGGTTTTTCTATATATTGGATTAGTAGATCGTGTCCCTTTGGCCAAATTTGACAGTGTGCTCATAGATCTGCTGGATTCTTGTGTCCGTAATCTATTGCTCCCTGAGGGAGTATATTCTTCCCAATTACTAACATTGTCTGGTTCCTCCGCCAATGCAGCTAGTTCCGAGTACCTGTTGGTGGTAGGAATGTTATCCGTATTCATGAAGGGAGAATCTGTGATAGTGGAGGGATCCTCCTGGCATTGGAGGTGATTAGGGGTATCATCCACCTCCGGAGAATGGTTTTGTACCTGTCTTGAATGAGTGCGAGTTGAGACAGGTGTATATTGTGTTGAGTTACTATATGTAGAAAATACCATTGATATTTCTGATGGATTTTGTATTGTAGACCGATTATATTCATCCAAGGTTATAAGATTGTTATTGTCAATTGGGCTATAAACAGAATCCTCATTATTAATAGGATGATTCTGTTTATATGTCTCGTTTATAGAGATATTATCTCTTGCAAATTTACGTACAGTGGGGCAAAAAAGTATTTAGTCAGTCAGCAATAGTGCACGTTCCACCACTTAAAAAGATGAGAGGCGTCTGTAATTTACATCATAGGTAGACCTCAACTATGGGAGACAAACTGAGAAAAAAAAATCCAGAAAATCACATTGTCTGTTTTTTTTTCATTTTATTTGCATATTATGGTGGAAAATAAGTATTTAGTCAGAAACAAAATTTCATCTCAATACTTTGTGATATATCCTTTGTTGGCAATGACAGAGGTCAAATGTTTTCTGTAAGTCTTCACAAGGTTGCCACACACTGTTGTTGGTATGTTGGCCCATTCCTCCATGCAGATCTCCTCTAAAGCAGTGATGTTTTTGGCATTTCGCTTGGCAACACCGACTTTCAACTCCCTCCAAAGGTTTTCTATAGGGTTGAGATCTGGAGACTGGCTAGGCCACTCCAGGACCTTGAAATGCTTCTTATGAAGCCACTCCTTCGTTGCCCTGGCGGTGTGCTTTGGATCATTGTCATGTTGAAAGACCCAGCCACGTTTCATATTCAATGCCCTTGCTGATGGAAGGAGGTTTGCACTCAAAATCTCACGATACATGGCCCCATTCATTCTTTCATGTACCCGGATCAGTCGTCCTGGCCCCTTTGCAGAGAAACAGCCCCAAAGCATGATGTTTCCACCACCATGCTTTACAGTAGGTATGGTGTTTGATGGATGCAACTCAGTATTCTTTTTCCTCCAAACACGACAAGTTGTGTTTCTACCAAACAGTTCCAGTTTGGTTTCATCAGACCATAGGACATTCTCCCAAAACTCCTCTGGATCATCCAAATGCTCTCTAGCAAACTTCAGACGGGCCCGGACATGTACAGGCTTAAGCAGTGGGACACGTCTGGCACTGCAGGATCTGAGTCCATGGTGGCGTAGTGTGTTACTTATGGTAGGCCTTGTTACATTGGTCCCAGCTCTCTGCAGTTCATTCACTAGGTCCCCCTGCGTGGTTCTGGGATTTTTGCTCACCGTTCTTGTGATCATTCTGACCCCACGGGGTGGGATTTTGCGTGGAGCACCAGATCGAGGGAAATTATCAGTGGTCTTGTATGTCTTCCATTTTCTAATTATTGCTCCCACAGTTGATTTCTTCACTCCAAGCTGGTTGGCTATTGCAGATTCAGTCTTCCCAGCCTGGTGCAGGGCTACAATTTTGTTTCTGGTGTCCTTTGACAGCTCTTTGGTCTTCACCATAGTGGAGTTTGGAGTCAGACTGTTTGAGGGTGTGCACAGGTGTCTTTTTATACTGATAACAAGTTTAAACAGGTGCCATTACTACAGGTAATGAGTGGAGGAAAGAGGAGACTCTTAAAGAAGAAGTTACAGGTCTGTGAGAGCCAGAAATCTTGATTGCTTGCTTCTGACCAAATACTTATTTTCCACCATAATATGCAAATAAAATGAAAAAAAAAACAGACAATGTGATTTTCTGGATTTTTTTTTCTCAGTTTGTCTCCCATAGTTGAGGTCTACCTATGATGTAAATTACAGACGCCTCTCATCTTTTTAAGTGGTGGAACTTGCACTATTGCTGACTGACTAAATACTTTTTTGCCCCACTGTACTTTCTTGGTTATTATCTCTTTTTCTTTTTGCTGCAATCTATACATGATGTTGTCGGTGAGGTTCTCCAGCCCCTCTAGATCATTAAAGGTATTTAATTGATCAAAAAGTGCATTGATTATGCCGCTTGTTTTTTTAAGATTAGCTGCTCTTTTAGCAATAATAAATTGTAGTATTTGGTTGGAAAATTTTACAAAGAGATTATCCCATTCTATTTGTATATCGGGGTTTCCAAAGTCGCCTGCTAGTGTTTTATAGACTACCAGGCCTTTGGGAACCACACCTACTTGGGCATACTTTTCCAAAGATGCAATTTCCCACATATCCCGCATTTCAATGATTAACTGTTTCTCCAGTGATTTTAAAAGGTCCTTGGCTATGTCCAGTTCTTTCCTGGAATTATCATATTCTGGGAATTGTTTATTGATAAATGTGCGGCGAAAGTTTCTATCTTCTCTAAGAGCCTCAATGGCCATAATGGTGCTGCCAACGTGTAGTGACACAGTGGAAGTGAAAAATAATTACGGTAAAGTAACACGGGCGCTACCTATCCAAAAAACTCAGATGCAGCTGGTGAAGAGACAGGACTGTGTCGGCTCCTGTTATAAAGTCTGAGCGAACCGTATATTTGTGTGATTCACCGCGCTATGCTGAGCAGATGTATGCAAAAAAAAAAATAAAAAAGGGGAAATAAATACTTAACAGCAGTTATACATACTTACTTAAAAATGAAGTTGATGTAGAATATTCTGTGTAAGTTGAGATGTCTACGTGGTAAGTAGTTTGCAGGTTATCTGATGGTAGAGATCTCGTTTTTATAGCTGCTGATGCTATTGGAACAATGATATTAAGGTACCAATAAAACATACAAAAGGTCACACCACTCCTCGCATGTCCACCATACTCACTGGTTGTATCTTAACGTTTATATTCTCTTCGGAGTGTTCCCTTTATGGTGGATCAATTGATACAATACTAAATATGAAGAGAATTTCAATTACTAACAGTGACCACAACCTTGATATTCAGTCCCAGTTCCTGGGGTACATATGCACTTACTTGTGCTAGATTTGTTATGCTACCCAGGTGTAAATCCTGATAGACTCTCTATAGTGGTCTTTGTTGGCTTTATTTAGAGCCAGTGCAGGGACGATATCCACTGTTGAAAAAAATGACAAAGTGCTGGGTAAGGAGGGATCCACTAAACCCACAAATAGTGCTAGCGTTCCAGTAGCCAGTTAGTCCTGGTAGGACTTCTATGCACTTACTTCTGGTAATTGCTCTGTCGCAGTCTGGCTGAGGCAGCAGCTGCTGATAGAGTGATAAGCGATGCAGTGTAAGGAGGGATCCACTAGACACCCTAATTATGCTACCGTTCCAATAATCAGTTAGTCCTAATAGGACTTCTATGCACTTACTTCTGGTGATTGCTCTGGCGCAATCTGGCTGAGGCAGCGGCTCTGGCTGATAGAGTGATAAGCGATGCAGTGTAAGGAGGGATCCACTAGACACCCTAATTATGCTAGCGTTCCAGTAATCAGTTAGTCCTAATAGGAGTTCTATGCACTTACTTCTGGTGATTGCTCTGTCACAGTCTGGCTGAGGCAGCAGCTGCTGATAGAGTGAAAAGTGATGCAGTGTAAGGAGGGATCCACTAGACACCCTAATTATGCTACCGTTCCAATAATCAGTTAGTCCTAATAGGACTTCTATGCACTTACTTCTGGTGATTGCTCTGTCACAGTCTGGCTGAGGCAGCGGCTGCTGATAGAGTGATAAGCGATGCAGTGTAAGGAGGGATCCACTAGACACCCTAATTATGCTACCGTTCCAATAATCAGTTAGTCCTAATAGGACTTCTATGCACTTACTTCTGGTGATTGCTCTGGCGCAATCTGGCTGAGGCAGCGGCTCTGGCTGAGGCAGCAGATGCTGATGGAGCGATAAGCTATGCAGCGTGTAGTAGGGGAGCGGGTAGACGCCAGCACCTCGTGTACTCCGGCCGGAAGTATTGACGAGGACGCGGCGAGAGTGGGGGGGCGGAGCTACTGTGACGTCACAGGCAGGGAGGAGGACAGGTGCACGAGAGGCACAAACCAACCAACATGTTTCGAGGGGGGGCTTCCCTCTTCGTCAGGGCTATGCTGAATGCCTGTCAGCCCATCCTTATATAATAGCTCACCCAGCTGCAACCCATACCAATCATTAGTCTTGGGCAGAAATGTATGGGGTTTTTTTTTTCAAGCAGTAGTATGCACTTTTGTTTTCACCTGCATGTGCTTGTTTGATATCTGCCTATATTCTGCAATATGGACTTTATTTAATTTGTACTGTCACTTATGATTTGATATAAAACCAACAAAATGATGAATTTTTTTGTAGCAATGATGTGGATCACCAATGATTGATTGTTTACACCAGGGTTCCCCAACTCCAGTCCTCAAGGCCCACCAACAGATCATGTTTTCAGAATTTCCTTTGTATTGCACAGGTGAAGCAATTATCACCTGAGCAACACTAAGGAAATCCTGAAAAGATTACCTGTTGGTGGGCCTTGAGGACTGGAGTTGGGGAACCCTGGTTTACACTGTACTAATATACACCTTAAATCTTATGCACTAAGCAACTCTATTGAATGTTATTGCTGGGGGAATTTATTATATATCCCTCTGTAGAACAGATTGTATGATCCTATAATTGTTGGTGAGTACATCAATTTATTTGGTTTATTCCTTACCTTATAGCTCATGTCACTCATTTCATTCAGCAATCCTGTCTAGCTTTAAATATGTTTTTATTCTATCAATAAAATACAGTATATTTTTACAAATAACTTTAATATTACTTCTTTATTATCATGGTAAAATAAGATACTTGGTAGTTTGTGTTAAAACTTATTTTATCTTATGCTGACTCTTGTCAGGAATTTTATTCATTTCATGTTCCATTTTAACATGAATTATTTCTTGCCCAGTTGCAGTACAGTTTGTCCATCTGAACTTGATAAAAAATGACAGACTCATGATCAGAATAATGAAATAATAACTAAACAAAATAAATGTATCATTTCTGCATAATAAGCGGCCCAGTTCTGCCCTATAGGTTTCTGTAATGATAATTATTTATGCAAATTGTATTACAAATTGAACAAAAATAAGTGTATCTCCTCTTATAGAACATATTATAAATATCAAATAATCAATATCCCTATTTTATTACCATGGTAAAATAAGATACTGGGTAGTTTGTGTTAAAATTATTAATTTTGGAAGTGTTACCCATGAATTAGGGTGGTTCTTTATACAATTAGGACTTTTCTTTGATATAATCAGACGATGAAGTAAGTAGCAAAGTAAAACTTTGAGTATTGGCCGTTAAGCATAGCACATTTTTTTTTTTCCAATGGAGTCTGGGTATTAAAGGGTTAATCAATGTAACATGTTGTCACGTGCGAGAGAGAATCTAGTTTCATTTCCTGGTGACAGAAATCAGTCGTCTTGTCTTCAGAACAGCATAAAGACAAAGCCATCATCGTTTTCGAAACACGAGTGGATACAGGTTTTACAAGACCACCCAAGACTGCAGAAATTGGAAGCCAACACTGACTGAGGGTATTGGTTTAATACAGCAGACATTCACAATTTTGTCACTTGTAGAAACAGGTGAGTGAGCAGAACATTCAGCACAGGAGCGATAATGGACATTGAAGAAGAAGGTGACATGTTGCAGCAGAGTTTGATGTGCAACACTGAGTCCCAGATGATGCCCACAGCTGCCTCTGGCTTGTGCCCACCAGTTTATCAGTGTGGTATTTGTGACTCTAGGTGCCCAACACCTGTATTAATGGTTTCTTGTGGGCACCGCTTCTGTCTTCGCTGCCTAGAGCATTTTTGGCATAATCTTCCTAATTGTGAAAGAACATGTCCTTCTTGTAAATCACAGAGGCAAGAGAATGCGACAGTACACCCACAGCCAATACAGTGTGACCTGTGTCCACCTCATAGCCCATGCATTGCCCAATGGAGCTGCTTGACTTGTGCACAGTCATATTGTCCTGAGCACTTTCAGCCACATATATTGGAAGAGAGTAGAGCTAACCATCAAGTATGTAACGCAGAAGAAGAAGAGTCCAGGAAGATGAGGGAAAGGAGGAGAAGGACTCATTGGTGTGTGGAGCACAGGGAAAGGCCGGTGGAGCTCTTCTGTAAGGCATGCAGAGTATGTGTATGTACAGTCTGCCCCCTTGTTGGCGCACACAAAGGTCATCCGGTGACATTTATACAACAAGAAGTCACATACAAGAAGGTACCCTATTTTAGTTAATGAATATCATTGCTTATATTGTATTTTAAAATGACTCTGACATCTGGGCACTATTAATCAGTGTCTGGCTGAGTTATTGTAACCGTATGTATTTTACTCTGGCATTTCACAGAAAATATACATGATTATCCTGGCTGAAGACCATGTGTTTCGAATGACTAGTACGTGGCAGGTCCCTGATGGCTTTTGCCTTCCCGAATCTCTTTGTATACCCAGAGGAGTGAAAAAAGAGAAGCCACACATGGGACTTGCATAATACTAGTCATTCAAGATGTCTAATGCCCAGGCAGTTTTTCAAGGTATGTTTTCTCTGGAATGCTTCAGTATTTCAGAGTAATACATATACAGCTGCAATAATTCAGCCAGATTCAAATTCATGCTGATCGTGGTTCAGGCAGCGTGTCAGGTTTCCTTAATATTTTATAATAACAGTTATGCTAATCAATACTGGTATATACACGTTATACTTGGAAAAATTTTAAAAGTATATGGCCAAATAATGCCATGTACACTATGAAGTACTTTACTGGTTTACTGGGCCTTAAAAAGCTTGTCCACTTTGGGGACATTTTCTCTTTTACTTAAAAAGGAACTGTACTTCTAACAAACTTTGCATAAATAAATAATACAGATACATGTCAAAAACTTTATAATGTTATCAGAGAAACAGAACTTCCATCTTCACTTATCACACCCTTCTTGTGCCTCTACCTATTGAACGTATCACCTTCAGTATGGCAAATAAGTACTTGATATGCTGCCAAGTTTGAAAGTTTTCGCACCTACAAAGTATGGAGAGGTCTGTAATTTTTTATCATAGGAACACTTCAACTGTGAGAGACAGAATGTAAAAAAAATCTAGAAAGTCACAAAGTATAATTTTTACATAATTAATTTGCATTTTATTGCATGATAAGTATTTGATACAATAGAAAAACAGAACTTAATATTTGGTACAAAAACTGTTGTTTGTAATTACAGAGGTCAAATGTTTCCTGTAGTTTTTGACCTAGTTTGCACACCCTACAGCAAGAAGTTTGGCCCTCTCTGCCATACAGATCTTCTCCAGGTCTTTCAGGTTTCATTGCTATTACTGGGTAACATTGAGTTTCAGCTCCCACTAAAGATTTTCTATTGGGTTCAGGTCTGGAGACTGGCTAGGCCACGCCACAACCTTGAAATGTTTCTTATGGTGCCACTCCTTAGTTGCCCTGGCTGTGTGTTTCTGTAACGGGCGGCCAGGGTGTCAGTCGTGGTGAGGGGCTTTAACTCGTCCACACCCTGACACTCCGCTACTGTAAAATCAGATTGTCCATTTTGTAATGTGCTGTGTGTGGTGCTGGTCTGCTGACCAGTCCTTTAACTTGTCTTGAATGTCCAATTGTACACAACGGGTCCACTTGACCCCGGTCAATCTCCTGATGGGACCCGGACACACAGACAGTTCACCACAGAGCTTTCCAGGTGCATTAACCAGTCCTTTCGCCTGTCTCATGTGTCCACACCAACGTCATGGCCCACGTGGCCAACTTACTGCAGCTTCACCAGTCCAGGAACATACAGCCCACACTTCTGACCTGACTTCCTCATCAGGTCCTTCCATTTCAAATGGGTTTCCTTGTATATGTCCCCCCCCTCCCTCCTATTTTCAGACCACTGTCCCTTTAAAAATATGTGAGCTGCATTTAACCTCCTGCAAATAAAATTCAGGTTAAGCAAAGACATTTCCACATTTGTTAAAACACTTTAAAGCAGCCACACACAGTCCACAGGGCACCGTCTCTTCAGAAGGGTCTGAGTCCTGCAATCCAGTCGAAGGGATGTAACAAAAACTTGGAGGAGAAAAAAAATTTTCATCTTACTCAACTGCGGCCACCTTGACTGCATTAACTTCTGGGCTCCTGCTCAAGGGACGCAGAACAGTCCCTCACAGCATTACAGGGCTCCTACCCTCAGGGATGTGGAACAGTCCCACTTTTCATCAGGACTCTGTGCAACTAGCACAGCTTTCACTTTAAGGACCAGTCCATATTACTGTCTTTGATCAGCATCATCATCATCAGCTTCAGGGCTCCGTGCCCATGCTCCAGCTATCGATGAAATCCTTCTGGCCACCGCATCCTCTGGTGCGCTAGAGCAAACAGACCTAGGCCTCACCGATTCTGTAGGCCTCAGATGGAGCGCTTCCGCATCCGATTCCATTCCAGGAACGTCTGAATTTCTGCATCATCCACCTTTCCTGCCACCCAGGCCGCCTGCATGGAGGATGAAAACAGGCCCACCTCTTGCTGCCGCTGAGGTGAGGGTCCAGCATGGTGGGTTCGGCACTTAGGGGTTCGGAGCCGTGGGACACTTACTGGCAGTTCCGCTACTGCTGCTCCGTCATCTTTGGTGTCCTCCTCCTCTGCAGCGACCTTTTCCTGAACAGACTGGCTCAGCGTCAGCTCCTCCTTCTGGGAGCTATCTTGCTCCACCCATAATGTCATCGCCCAGCCCGACATGTCTGTTTCTTTCTCCTGGCTCCTTCCGGGCCAGGGCGGCGTGGGCTCTAGCCGCTCCTTCCCTTCAGCATTGGAGGATCTTCTGCTCTTCAGGAATCTGCTGTAGGAGGTGGGATTTCTTTTTCCTTTGCCGTGCCCACCGTGAGCGGGTACCGCTCACAAGGGGATGGGGCCGTGGCAAAAGGCACCCTCCCCACCAGCCGGATTTTCGCGCATTTTCTTCATATGATGCCCACGATGAGCGGAGCTATCGCCAGTCTCCGTGCCACTTTCCGCCATTTCAGTGGTACTCACGGCCACCATTTTTGCCGCTTCACATAACAGGTTTTCTCCAGGGTGTCAGTCATGGCAAGGGGCTTTAACTCTTCCACATCCTGACACACCGCTACTGTAAAATCAGAATGTCCGTTTTGTAATGTGCTGTGTGTGCGGTGCTTCACCCACCTGAAGGCCAGCATTCTCCTCAGAAGACAGGGTTCCTTTTCTTCTCACGCACCCACAAATATTGTCAGAGTCTCTGTTCACTTTCTGCGAAACTTTACTTAATTCGTTCAAACTTGCAGCAGTTACAGTCCAGTATCTTCCACATGACACAGAAACTTCCTTCTCTAGACTCTCCCTAATACTGGCACAAGATTTGGTTCCCAGGTACCCAGTACCACAGCTAACTGAAATGACGGTCCCGCTTCTTCCAGGGGCTCCCCATGCCTCTTCCATTCAGAAATGTCTCGGAAGTTGCTCAAAAGCCTCACCGTTTGTTCCCTCAGGCTGCTCTGTTGTGAGTTCATTTTCCCCTTCGTCACTGGGGTCTGGTGAACTCCCTATTCTGGTAAAGGAAGGTAATGAGTCTGATTATCAGGCACCTGAGTCTAATGAGGATGACTGGCTGAGTGGAGTCACGGACTGGATATAAGGCTGCCGACGCCCTTCTGCCCTGCGGGTGATTTCTCTGTGGACTTCTAGGACACCAGTCTGATTCCTGCTCCTCTCAAGCTAAGTTTTTTGTTTTGCCTGTTATGCTTTTGGTTTTGTTTTTTGTTTTCCTTGCTTTTCTGTATTCTGCCATTCCCTGCTGGGGTGAGCTGAATCTCCTTTTGCCTGTAGCTCTGTCTTCAGTATATTCCTGAGTACTGACATAGCTTTTTTGAAGCCTAGCGTCTTCAGGGCCTTTTTCACTGTCAGTCTGTTGGCTCTTATTTTTATAGGGTTTTTCACGGATTGCAGACAGCAGCCTTCCTGTCCTTTTCTGTCTAGTTAGCTTGGGCCCCTCTTTGCTCAGTCTATCTTTCTGTCTGTGTTAGTATTTTCATCTTGCTTCACCATCATTATATGTTGGGGGCTGCCTATTGCTTTGGGGTCTGCTCTGGGGCAGTTTAGATTTCCCCTTTCTTTCTTTAGGCCTATTTAATTCTCCGGCTGTGATCGAGGGGTCTAGGGCATCGTAGGAACCCCCCACGGCTACTGCTAGTTGTGTTGATAGGTTCAGGGGTCAGCAATCCGATAGCTGCCAACTTCTCTGGTTTTCTGGACTTAGCTAGCATTTCTGTTTTTTGCCTCCTACGGTGACTCAATCATAACAGAATCACCCGCCATACCACAGATCCTAGGGTACTCAATAGCAGGAAAGAATTGTGTTTAAAAAAAAAAAAAAGTGTGTGTATATTCTTTCCTCTATATCTCTGAGGCCGTAGGGGGAATTTTTTTTTTCTCTCTCAATGGAGATAAAGCAATTGTCTGATCGTGTGGAGCAGCTCGCTGCGGAAGTGCGGGGAATTTCCGCCTACCTTGCTCGTTCGCATGCTGTTGAACCAAAGATCCCTACACCTGATGTATTTTTTGGGGATCGATCTAAATTTTTGAGTTTCAAAAATAATTGTAAATCATTTTTTGCCTTGAAGCCTAACTCGTCAGGGAGCTCCGTGCAGCAGGTTAAAATTGTCATCTCTTTGCTGCGTGGCGATCCCCAGGATTGGGCGTTTTCTTTGAAACCAGATGATCCTATTCTGACTAATGTGAACGCATTCTTTCAAGCTTTGGGGTTGTTGTATGACGAACCTAATGCTATTGATCAGGCTGAAAAGACCCTCTTGGCATTGAACCAGGGTCGAGATTCTGCAGAGTTGTACTGTCAAAAGTTCCGAAAGTGGGCGGTCCTTACTACCTGGAATGATAATGCCTTGGCTGCTCTCTTTCGGAAGGGTTTGTCAGAAGCCGTAAAAGATACTATGGTGGGATTTCCTGTTCCCTCTGGTCTGGACGATTCTATGTCATTAGCCATTCAGGTTGATCGGCGTTTATGTGACCGCAGGATTGCACGAGAGGTGTTGCCACCGGTTGAACAGACGTCTGAACCTATGCAATGTGATAGAGTTTTGTCTAAGGCGCAACGTCAGGAGTTCAGAAGGCGTGATAGGCTGTGTTTTTTCTGTGGAGATGCCTCGCATATTATTTCTGTTTGTCCTAAACGAGAGAAACGCTTTGCACACACGTTTTCTGTTGGTGGTGTTCAACCTAAGTTTCTTCTGGCAATTACTCTGATCTGCTCCCTGTCCACATTTTACG
The DNA here is from genome assembly GCF_039654945.1 of Dendrobates tinctorius. Lineage (NCBI taxonomy): Eukaryota > Metazoa > Chordata > Amphibia > Anura > Dendrobatidae > Dendrobates > Dendrobates tinctorius. The sequence continues at coordinate 9,489,899 of NW_027361827.1, read as the reverse complement.
CCAAGGCTTTTGTGGATTCGGGAGCAGCGCTAAACCTAGTGGACTTGGATTTTGCTAAACGTTGTGGATTTCCGATGACACCTCTGCAGACGCCTATCCCTTTGAGGGGGATTGATGCTACTCCTTTGGCTAAAAATAAACCTCAGTTTTGGACCCAGGTGGTCATGCGGGTCGCCCCAGACCATCAAGAAAATTGCAGATTTTTGGTATTGCATGGTCTGCATGATGCCATTGTTCTGGGGTTTCCCTGGTTGCAAATTCATAATCCAGTTTTGGATTGGAAATCTGTGTCTGTGGTGAGTTGGGGTTGTCGGTGTGCCTTTAGTGAGGCTCCGGTTTTTTCCACCTCTCCTCAGTCGCATGATGTTCCTGACTATTTGGCGGACTTTTATGATGTATTTAGTGAGTATGAGTCTGCGTCCTTGTCTCCTCATAGGAGTTATGACTGTGCAATTGAACTAAGCCCGGGGTGTAAATTTCCCAAGGGTCGGCTCTTCAATTTATCTGTACCCGAGCACGAGGCTATGCGGTCCTATATTAAGGAGGTGTTGGAGAAGGGTCATATTAGACCATCCTCTTCACCCTTAGGTGCCGTTTTTTTTTTTTGTGGCCAAAAAGGATGGTTCTTTAAGGCCTTGTATTGATTATCGTGCCCTCAATAAAATTACTATTAAATATCAGTATCCGTTACCCCTGATTTCGGATCTATTCTCTAGAGCTAGAGGTGCTTGCTGGTTTACCAAGCTTGACCTCAGGGGGGTGTATAATCTTATCCGCATTAAGCAGGGGGATGAATGGAAGACGGCGTTTAATACTCCGGAGGGACATTTTGAGTACCTGGTGATGCCTTTTGGGCTCACTAATGCCCCTTCTGTCTTCCAGTGCTTCATGAACGATATTTTCCGAGACTTTGTCGATAAATTTTTGATTATCTATCTGGATGACATTTTGATCTTCTCCAAGGATTGGGATTCTCATGTGGAACATATTCGGACTGTGTTCTGGATCTTGAGGGAGAATTCCCTGTATGTCAAAGGATTAAAATGCCTTTTTGGAGTACAGAGGATTTCATTTTTGGGATTTATTTTGTCTCCGTCAACTATTGAAATGGACCCGGCCAAGGTACAGGCCATTTATGATTGAGTTCAGCCCACTTCTTTGAAGGCCCTCCAGAAGTTTTTGGGTTTTGCTAATTTTTATCGGAAATTTATAGCAAAATTTTCTAGTATTGCCAAGCCATTGACTGATCTGACTAAGAAGGGTGCTGATGTGGTGAATTGGTCTCCTGAGGCTGTTGCTTCCTTTCAGGAGCTGAAGCGAAGATTCACCTCCGCCCCGGTTTTGCAGCAACCTGATGTCTCACTCCCGTTCCAGGTAGAGGTGGATGCTTCTGAGATTGGTGCAGGAGCTGTTTTGTCCCAAAAGGATCCTGTAACATCTAAAATGATGGTGTGGTTATCATCAAAAAATATTGCTATGAAGGTGTCTTCTCCTAAGTTTAAGCCTAGATTTATTGGACCTTACAAGATTTTGGAGATTATTAATCCGGTCTCTTTTCGTTTGGCTCTTCCTGTCACATTTAAAATCCATAATGTGTTCCATAAGTCCTTGTTGAAGAGGTTTGTTGAACCAATTGTTCCTGGGGTGGCACCTCCAGACCCTGTATTGGTTGAAGGTAACATGGAATATGAGGTAGAGAAAATACTGGATTCCCATCTGGCTAGACGGAGACTCCAGTATTTGGTTAAGTGGAAGGGTTATGGTCAGGAGGATAATTCCTGGGTCTCAGCCTCTGATATTTATGCCAAAAGATTGGTGCGTGCATTTTATCGGGCTCACCCTGATCGCCCTGGTGGCGTGGTTGAGGGTTCGGTGACCCCTCCTCAAGGGGGAGGTACTGTTGTGAGTTCATTTTCCCCTTCGTCACTGGGGTCTGGTGAACTCCCTATTCTGGTAAATGAAGGTAATGAGCCTGATTATCAGGCACCTGAGTCTAATGAGGATGACTGGCTGAGTGGAGTCACGGACTGGATATAAGGCTGCCGACGCCCTTCTGCCCTGCGGGTGATTTCTCTGTGGACTTCTAGGACACCAGTCTGATTCCTGCTCCTCTCAAGCTAAGTTTTCTGTTTTGCCTGTTATGCTTTTGGTTTTGTTTTTTGTTTTCCTTGCTTTTCTGTAGTCTGCCATTCCCTGCTGGGGTGAGCTGAATCTCCTTTTGCCTGTAGCTCTGTCTTCAGTATATTCCTGAGTACTGACATAGCTTTTTTGAAGCCTAGCGTCTTCAGGGCCTTTTTCACTGTCAGTCTGTTGGCTCTTATTTTTATAGGGTTTTTCACGGATTGCAGACAGCAGCCTTCCTGTCCTTTTCTGTCTAGTTAGCTTGGGCCCCTCTTTGCTCAGTCTATCTTTCTGTCTGTGTTAGTATTTTCATCTTGCTTCACCGTCATTATATGTTGGGGCTGCCTATTGCTTTGGGGTCTGCTCTGGGGCAGTTTAGATTTCCCCTTTCTTTCTTTAGGCCTATTTAATTCTCCGGCTGTGATCGAGGGGTCTAGGGCATCGTAGGAACCCCCCACGGCTACTGCTAGTTGTGTTGATAGGTTCAGGGGTCTGCAATCCGATAGCTGCCAACTTCTCTGGTTTTCTGGACTTAGCTAACATTTCTGTTTTTTGCCTCCTACGGTGACTCAATCATAACACTGCCCAGTCCCACTTGTTTCCTGTTGAGTTTCCATCTTTTCTGTAATGAGAGCCTTCACTTCCCTGTGTCTCCCCCTCTGGCACTGCTTCTGTTCACTTCTCTCTTTATCTCACAACTCTCCACAACTCTTTCTAGAACAATCCAGTTACCACAGAACTAACTCCTCCCATTAGCTAGCTTCCTATTGGGTTAAACATTTAACTATTACTACTCTGGTTAACTATCTTATCTTACATCTAAATCTACATCCCTGCCTCTGTAGTGCCCCCATTGCACTATACTTCACATAATCTCACAATATGCTAAACATTAGGCCTAACTATGTTATTAACTGTCCCTACCTTAATCCTTAACACAGTACAGGTATATAAACATTAGATCACATGTAAATGTATACTATAAATGACATTTACACATAAGCACATTAGTAAAACATCCACAGCCTACCTGGTTTGATCCAGCAGATATGCATCGAGGTGCAGGGGTGAAATCAGCCACATGCACACCCCTTACATTTCAATGCTCTTACTAGAGGAGGTGGTTGGCCAAAATCTCGTGAAACATGACCCCATCCATGCTCATTTCAATATGGTGCTGTTGTTCTGTCCTCTCTGCAGAAAATCACCCTCAAAGTATTATGTATCCCCCACCATGCTTCATGGTTGGGATGGTGTTCTTGGGGTTGTACTCATCCTTCTTCTTTCTGCAAACATGGCAAGTGGAGAGGATACCAAAGAGTTCTATTTTGCTCTCAACCAACCACATGACCTTCTTCCATGTCTCCTTTGGATCATCAAGATGGTCAATGAAGAACTTCAAAAGGGCCTGGATTTGTGCTGGTGTGAGCAGGGGGACCTTGCGTGCCCTTTGGGATTTTAATCCATGACAGCGTAATGTGTTACTAGCAGTAATGTTTGGGTCTGTGGTCATAGCTCTCTTCAGGTCATTGACCAGGTCCTCCTGTGTAGTTCTGGGCTGATCCCAGCCTTTTGGAGGTCTACAATTCGACAGCTCTTTGGTCTAGGCCAAGGTGGAGAAGTTGGCGTGTGATTGATTAAGTGCATTGACAGGTGTCTTTTATACAAGTAATGAGTTCAACTAGGTGCAATTAATACAGGTAATGAGTGCAGAATAAGAGGGCTCCTTAACCCCTTTCTGACATGTGATGTACTATCCCGTCCCCGTGACCCGGGACCGTGGACGGGATAGTATGTCACCGCGATCAGCGGCGCTCACAGGGGGAGCGCCACTGATCGCAGCTGGGTGTCAGCTGATTATCACAGCTGACACCCGGCACTATGTGACAGGGGCGGTCATGGTCCACCCCCAATAACCCCTGGTACACTGCGATCAAACATGATCGCAGTGTATCAGGGCATAGGGAAGAATCACGCAGGGAGGGGGCTCCCTGTGTGCTTCCCTGAGACCCTCGGAACAGCGCGATGTGATTGCGCTGTTCCGAGGGCCTCCTCACTGCAGACCCCCAGATCCAATATGGCCGCAGGGGCCTTCGGGGTCCTGCAGGGAGGAGGCTTTCTCAGTGCCTGCTGAGAGCAGGCACTGTGAAAGCCTTGCTGATCTGACACTTTATAGTAATGTTCCACACTGGTAAAATATAATAAAGTATATAAAAAAAAGTGTAAAAATAATTTTTTAAAAACGCCTAAATACATTTTAAAAAAATCCCAAATTTCTTTTTTGTAAATAGAAAAAAAACAAAAGTACACATATCTAGTATCACCGCATCCGTAATGACCTGCCCTATAAAACTGTCCCACTAGTTAACCCCTTTAGTGAACCCCTTAAAAAAAAATAAAAAACAAAGCAAAAAACAATGCTTTATCATCATACTGCCAAACAAAAAGTGCAATAACGCGCGATCAAAAAGACGTGATTTAAGGGCATAAAAATTCAAAATTGGAAAATTGCGAAATTTTCAAAATTTTCGCCAAATTTCCATTTTTTTCACAAATAATCGCAAGTTATTTGAATGAAATTTTACCACTAGCATGAAGTACAATATGTCACAAGAAAACAATGTCAGAATCACTGGGATCCATGGAATCGTTTCAGAGTTATTACCTCATAAAGGGACAGTGGTCAGAATTCTAAAAATTGGAAAAATGGAAATAAAGACATTTTCTTTTAATTTTAATATTTTTCCCTAACTAAGGGGGTGATAACGGGGGGGTTTGATTTACTATTTATGGCGGGTTTTTATGTTTGGCAGCTGACACATGCTAAAAGACACTTTTTATTGTAATGATAGTTTTTGCATCACCACATATTGAGAGCTATAATTTTTCCGTATTTTGACCCACCGAGTCATGTGAGGTCTTATTTTTTGTGGGACGAGTTGACGTTTTTATTGGTACCATTTTCGGGCACGTGACTTTTTTTATTCGCTTTTTATTCCGATTTTTGGGACGCAGAATGAACAAAAACCAGCGTTACATGAATTTCTTTTGGGGGGGTGCGCTTACACCGTTCCGCGTGCGATAAAATTGATAAAGCGGTTTTATTCTTCGGGTCAGTACGGTTACAGCGATACCTCATTTAGGTTTTTTTTATGTTTTGTCGATTTTATGGAATGAAAACTATTTTATATAAAAAATAATTATTTTTGCATCGCTTTATTCTGCGAGCTATAACTTTTTTATTTTTTCACTTATGATGCTGTATGGTGGCTCGTTTTTTGCGGGACAAGATGATGTTTTCAGCGGTACCATGTATATTTATATGCATCTTTTTGATTGCGCGTTATTGCACTTTTTGTTCGGCGGTATGATAATAAATCATTATTTTTTACTTCGCTTTTTATTTTTATTTTTTAAGGGTTTCGCTAAAGGGGTTAACTAATGGCACCGTTTTATAGGGCAGGTCATTACGGACACGGCGTTACCAAATATGTGCACTTTTATTGTTTTTTTTTTTATTTCCAAAAAATGAATTTATTGGGGGAATATTTGTTTTTTTTTCTAATTTATTTGGCGATTTTTTAAAAATTATTTTCACACTTTTTTTTTTTTAACTTTATTACATTGTCCCAGGTGGGACATCACTGTCCTGTGACAGATCGCTGATCTCTCACATCACAGATCACTGTGACAGATCAGCGGTCTGTCACAGGCAGTGCAGCAGGCTTCCTCGTGCCTGCGCTTTGCAGGCACTGAGGAAGCCGGCTCCCTGCAGGCCCCCGAAGGTCCCCGTCGCCATCTTGGATTCGGGGGCCTGCAGGGAAGGAGCCCCCCGCAGCAGCGCTGCACATTGCGCTGCCGTGGGGGGGCTCAGGGAAGCACTGAGGGAGCCCCCTCCCTGCCAATGCTTCCCTTTAACCCCTGGTACACCACGATCGTGTTTGATCGCGGTGTGCAAGGGGTTAACGTGTCGGGGCGGTCCGTGACCGCCCTTGACACATTATCACAGCTGACACCTGGCACAATCAGCTGACACCCGGCCGCGATCAGCGGCGCTCACCACGTGGGCGCCGCTGATCTCTATGACGTACTATCCCGTCCCTGGGAATTAAGTCCCAGGGCACATGGACGGGATAGTACGTCATATGGGATTAAGGGGTTAATCATACTGCTTGAAAAAAAGTGGAATAAAACGCGATCAAAAATTTGAATGTATATAATTATTATTATTATTTATTGTTATAGCGCCATTTATTCCATGGCGCTTTACATGTAAGGATCGGTATACATAATAAAAACAAGTACAATAATCTTAAACAATACAAGTCATAACTGGTACAGGAGGAGAGAGGACCCTGCCCGCGAGGGCTCACAATCTACAAGGGATGGGTGATAATACAGTAGGCGAGGGTAGAGCTGGTCGTGCAGCGGTTTGGTCGATCGGTGGTTACTGCAGGTTATAGGCTTGTCGGAAGAGGTGGGTCTTCAGGCTCTTTTTGAAGGTTTCGATGGTAGGTGAGAGTCTGATATGTTGTGGTAGAGAGTTCAAGAGTAGGGGTGATGCGCGAGAGAAATCTTGTATGCGATTGTGGGAAGAGGAGATAAGAGGGTAGTAGAGAAGGAGATCTTGTGAGGATCGGAGGTTGCGTGCGGGAAAGCACCGGGAGATGAGGTCACAGATGTATGGAGGAGACAGGTTGTGGATGGCTTTGTATGTCATGGTTAGGGTTTTGTAATGGAGTCTCTGGGCAATGGGGAGCCAGTGAAGGGGTTGACAGAGGGGAGAAGCTGGGGAATAGCGGGGGGACAGGTGGATTAGTCGGGCAGCAGAGTTTAGAATAGATTGGAGGGGTGCGAGAGTGTTTGAGGGGAGGCCACAGAGCAGGAGGTTGCAGTAGTCAAGGCGAGAGATGATGAGGGCATGGACCAGGGTTTTTGCAGATTCTTGGGTGAGGAATGAACGGATTCGTGAAATATTTTTGAGTTGAAGTCGGCAGGAAGTGGAAATGGCTTGGATATGTGGTTTGAAGGAGAGATCAGCATCAAGGATTACTCCGAGGCAGCGAGCTTGTGGGACTGGGGAGAATGGGCAGTCATTTACTGTAATTGACAGGTTCGTAGGGGGGGTTACGTGAGATGGGGGAAAGATGATGAATTCTGTTTTGTCCATGTTGAGTTTCAGAAATCTAGCGGAGAAGGATGAAATAGTGGACAGACATTGAGGGATTCTGGTTAGTAGGGAGGTGATATCTGGTCCAGAGATGTAGATCTGTGTGTCATCAGCGTAGAGATGATACTGAAAGCCATGAGATTTTATGAGCTGTCCCAGGCCAAAGGTGTAAATGGAGAACAGCAGGGGCCCAAGGACTGAACCTTGTGGGACTCCGACAGAGAGGGGGCGAGGTGAGGAGGTGGTGTGTGAGTGGGAGATGCTGAATGTCTGGTCTGTTAGGTATGATGAAATCCAGGATAGGGCCGAGTTTGTGATGCCGAGGGATGAGAGAGTCTTTAATAATAGGGAATGGTCCACTGTGTCAAAGGCAGCCGACAGGTCCAGGAGGAGGAGGACAGAGTAGTGTCGCTTGCTCTTGGCGGTTAAGAGGTCATTGGTGACCTTAGTAAGGGCAGTTTCAGTGGAGTGGTGTGACCGGAAGCCAGATTGTAATTGGTCGAAGAGGGAGCAAGAAGAGAGATGGGAGGACTGTTCAAGGTAGACGTGTTGTTCCAGGAGCTTGGAGGCGTAGGGGAGAAGTGATATAGGGCGATAGCTAGATACAGAGGATGGGTCAAGAGAGGGTTTTTGAGGATAGATGTGATTGAGGCATGTTTAAAGCTTGAGGGGAAAACACCAGTTGTTAGTGATAGGTTGAAGAGATGGGTTAGGGTTGGGATGAAGACTGTGGTGAGGTTTGGTATGAAGTGGGATGGGATCGGGTCAAGTGCACAGGTGGTGAGATGTGATCTTGAGAGTAGAGTGGAGAGTCGATCTTCTGTAATGGTGGAGAAGTTGGTTTTGAAGGTGGAGGGCTGGGAACTTGGGAGGAAGGGCTCTGGGGGTAGTTGACCAAAACTGTCTATTATGTTATCAATCTTCTGCTTGAAAAATGAGGCAAAGTCTTCAGCTGAGATGAGTGGGGAGGGAGGAGGTGCTGGGGGGCGGAGGAGAGAATTGAAGGTGTTGAATAACTGTTTAGGGTTGTGAGACAGGGAGGATATGAGAGATGAGAAGTAGGTTTGTTTAGCTGTGGCGAGTGTGGTCTTGAAAGTAGTGAGGGACTGTTTGAATGTGATGAAGTGCTCGTTGGAGTGGGATCTTTTCCATCTGCGCTCAGCAGCCCTGGAAGCTTGCCTCAGCTCTTTGGTCAGGCTGGTGTGCCAGGGCTGTCTGTTGATTTTGCGAGTTTTGGTATGTGTAAGTGGGGCAGCGGATTCTAAAGCTACAGCTATTGTGGTGTTATATAGAGCGGCAGCGTCATCCGCACTGTGTAAGGAACTTATATCTGTAAGAGGGAGGAGGGATTCAGAGAATGAGTGTAGGTCAAGGTGTTTAAGATTTCTGCGAGGGTGTGAAAGTTTGTGGGGTGGGGATTGTAGACATGGAGTGAAGAGGGAAGAGAATGTGAGAAGGTTGTGGTCAGAGAGAGCAAGAGGTGAGTTAGAGAGGTTAGATAGGGAGCAGAGGCGGGTGAAGATGATGTCCAGTGTGTGGCCATCTTTGTGGGTGGCTGTAGAAGACCATTGAGTGAGGCCGAAGGAGGAAGTGAGAGATAGAAGTTTAGTGGCAGCTGAGAGGAAAGTGTCAATGGGGATGTTGAAGTCGCCCATGATGATAGTAGGGATATCTGCGGAAAGGAAATGAAGTAGCCAGGTGGTGAAGTGGTCAAAGAAGGTGGTGGCTGGCCCTGGGGGGCGGTAGATGATGGCCAGTTGGAGGTTGGAGGGGGAGTAGATGCGCACAGAGTGCACCTCAAAGGAAGGTAGGGTAACAGAGGGTGGCAGTGGGATTGGGGTGAAGGAGCAGGTATCTGACAGGAGAAAACCAACTCCTCCGCCATGTTTGCTGCTGGGGCGGGGGGTGTGAGAAAGGTGGAAGCCACCATATGAAAGTGCAGCAGGAGAGGATGTGTCAGAAGGGGTGAGCCAGGTTTCGGTGATGGCGAGGAAGGAAAGTTTGGTAGTAACAAAAAGATCATGGATGTAGGAAATCTTGTTGCAGACAGAGCGAGCGTTCCACAGAGCTCCTGTTAGTGGGACTGGGGAAGCGGGGGCTGGGTGAATGGGTATATGGTTGGAGAGGTTACGGAAGGTTGTGATAGAACGTGGATGGGAGGTAGAAATGACTGTGGGAATGTGGTGAGGAGGATCAGGATTTGGAGAGATATCACCAGCAGTGAGAAGGAGCAGAGAGAGTGTTAGCAGGTGGGAGCAGGAGAGGGCATGAGAGGGCTGTCTGTGTTTGGAGACAGAGGATTGTATGTTAAGGAACAGTTTTGAGGCAGAGGTGAGGTGGATGGGGAGGATTGAAGAAGAGATGAACAGTTCCTTACTAGGAGTAGGGGTTAGGGGAATTAGCAGAAAATGAAGGATTATAGGGGTGAAAGTGAAAACAAACAGAAACATTGTTTACAGTGACTGTACAGTTACCTTCAGTTCATAATAATGGTGTTGCTGAAAATGTCATCTTGATCGGCAAAAGACAAGCTGTCATACATCTCCATCATTGCAAAAATAAAAAGTTATAGCTCTCAGAATCAAGAAATGCGAAAACAATTATGGCATTTTTTCTATAAAAATGTTTTTATTGCATAAAAGCTCCAAAATACAGTATAAAAAATATAAATGTGGTATCGCTTTAATCATACTAACCCGAAGAAGAAAGCTGCCTTATCACTTTTACCATACGTGGAACGGCATAAAAAGCCCCCCAGAAAACAATTACTGAATTGCTGTTTTTTGTCCCAAAAATCGGAATAGAAAGCGTTCAAAAAAAGTTATGTGACCAAAAATGGTACCAATAAAAATCTCAACTTGTCCCACAAGAAACAAGCCCTCACTTGACTCTGTTAGCAAAAATGTAGAAAAATTATAGCTCTCATCTCAAAAAATGAAGATGCCAAAACTTTGCTTTTCAAAAAAGCTTCTTTTGGTGTATGACAGCAGCCAAACATAACAAACGGTAATAAATCTGGTATCTCTGTAATCGCACCAACCTAAAAAAATAAAGTCATTTAATCACTTATACAGCATGAGGAACGGCGTGAAAAAATAAATAAAACCAATCCTTCACCTGCTTTTGATTGGTTTATTTTGTCTCCCAAAGATCGCAGTAAAGCTCAACACACATTTATCCTGTGCTCTACGCTGAGCGCTTACTGGGTTTTCCATGTAATTCTCTGAAAAATGTGATTCAGACAGAACCCCCGAAGGAAGATTCAATATAAGGAAACAGATGGAGACACTGTGGATGCTGTCTGTCCTAAGATATGGCGGTGTCTGTCTTTTTAGGCATGCATAAAAGCAAGGTCCCCCATAGTTTGTGCACCTCTGAAAAGAAGGAAACCACTAAACAGAGGCCAGATGGAGTCCAGTGTAACTGTGCTGCCTCATTATAGTGAGTGGATCCATCGGGGATTTCATCTGAATCACGTCACTCTGAGATTTAGATAGAAACCCCAATGTAAGTCCTCAGTGTACAACGCAGGATAAATGTGATTCTAAATATTATGTAAAATGTTCCCAACAAAAGCTTCAACTCAATTCCACATTATTGGTAGCAGAAAGGCCCTGGAAAAGCGAAATGGTTCCTTGCCCCCCAAAAGCAATCCAGCAAATTCTGCGCTCCCAAATACAAATGCCCTCCCCTCCCTTCTTAGCCCCACAGTATTCCAAAACCACAGTTAGCGTCCACATCATTGGCATTTCTGTAGTGATGAGAGCCCTCCTAATTTACGGGTGCGCTTCTCCATAAGCATGAGCTGGGCACAATGTATGGGCACTACAATATACTGAGCACTACACTGGCAGATTTGCAATTTTCACACAGCAACATTCACTGCTGCTTGTTTCTGTAATACACCCACGGAGTCAATATCATCACTTCATCTGTAGATAAATTCCCAGAGACGTGTAATTTCCAAAATGGGGTCACTTGAATGGGGATTATGGCACTGGGGGCTCTGTATATGGAGCCTGCAAACTCTTCTATGACATTTTGTTCTCCAAGAATTAAATAGCACTCCTTATCTCCTTGCCATGTGGCTAAGCAGTACTGTACAGCCACATATGGAGTACTGCCACATTCAAGAGAAATTGTATGACAAATTGGGCCATTTTTAACCATTTGCTCTTGTGACAATGTAAAATCTGGGGCTAAAACAACATTTTTGTGGAAAAATGTAATTTTTTCTTCACCGTCCAATGATGTAAGGTTCTGTGACAAACCCATGGTGTCAATGTGCTCATTGCACCCCTATATGAATTCATTGAGAGGTGTAGTTTGTAAAATGAAGTCAGTTATAGAAGATTCTGATGTTCTGGCATCTCAGGGGCTCTGCCAGTGTGACATGGCACCCTCAAGTCATTCCAGCAAAATGTGCACAACAATATGGTGCTGCTTCCCTTCTGAGCTTAGCACTGAACCTCTAAAATAGTTTTCGACCACATATGAGATATTGTCACACTCAGGATAAATTGTCTAACATACTTTGTGGTCCATTTTCTCCTATTATCCTGTTTGAAAATTGAAACTTGAGACTAGAGATGAACGGACTTGTTCGGCAAACATTCGCCAGTTTCAAATTCGGCATAAACGTAGCACATATGGATTTGTGTTCGCGTTCACGAGTATTTTTAAGTAAAGTCAGCAAAAGTCGGTCACAGTTCGATAAATCATAGCGTTTCCACTAATGGTTTTGTTATTACTTTAGCTAGTATAGTGGTACTATATGATGAGTAGGGGTAACAAGGGGATGTGTTTGAAGAGGGGAGGGGCTGTGGAGAAGTTAGAGGAGCGGCGCACTCTTTTTTTCCCTCTTCACTTTATGTGTTTATTCCGGCAGCCAATCAGGGCGCAGAAACCATCCACAACGTCTAGACACAAGGGCTTGTGTCATCAGCTGCCAAAGTCACATGTCCCTCTCCATATAAAGAGTGGACATGTTTTAGCGCCATTTTGTCAGTGTAGCAATGCAGAGAGGCCGCTCGTGCTGCTGCTACAGGATAATCAGAAAGTTATCTAGGTGGTTGACAGTCAGTCAGCTAGTTCAGATACATAGGATCCTGTGTGACTGTGAAACCAACCTTCCAGCAGATCAATCTTTTTTGCTCATTGCGTGTGACACCAGGGTACATTCCAGCATATAACTCTTTTATGCTGCTAGTATTGTGCTTGAGCCAGGAGTCCACATTAGAGAATCTAGTTTGTTTCTTGTAATACTGTCTTCCAGAAAGCAGGCCACATTTCAGTATGTAATCTTTTGTTCATATTTTGGCTCCATCCAAGAGTCTAAATATAAAAATCTACATTGTTTGTTCTAATACAGTGCTCCAGAACGCAATGTATATTTCAGCATCTACTCATGTTGTGCTGATATTTTTGCTACGTCCTGGAGTCTAGATTTGAGAATCAAAATTGTTTGTTTTAACAGTGGGCTACAAAAGGCATTTTTGCAGAAAAATATTTTGTGCTGGTAATATTTTTAGCCATGCATGAGTCCACATTTGAAAATACTAATTGTTGTGCTAATAGCATATTCCTGAAACAAGGCCACATTTCTGGAAAAAAATATTTGGCGCTGTTAATATTATGGCCGAGACAGAAGTTCACATTTGAAAATATAAATTCTTTGTGCTAATATCGTTGTCCTGAAGCAATGCCACATTTTGCCAGAATAATATGTTGTGCTCGTAATATTTTGACCTAGACAGGAGTCCACATTTGAAAATATAAATTCTTTGTGGGAATGCTTTGGTCCAGAAATAAGGCCAAATTTCTCCAGAGAAATATTTTGTGCTGGTAATTGTAATTTTAGCCATGCATGAGTCCACATTTCAAAATACAAATTGTTTGTGCTAATAGCATGTTCCTGAAACAAGACTACATTTCTGGAAAAAAAGTATTTTGTGCTGGTAATATTTTCTCCTAGGCAGGAGTCCACATTTCAAAATACAAATTCTTTGTACTAATATAATACAGGAAAGATGTATATCTTTGTACCGTGTTAGCCAGTAGATAGAAAAATATTCAGAATTGAGAGTTCTCAGTGAGGACTCTCAATTCTGAATATTTTTGTACTAATATAGTTGTCCTGAAACAAGGCCACATTTTGGCAGAAAAATATTTTGTACTTGTAATATTTTGTAAATTCTTTGTACTAATACCGTGATCCTAAAACAAGGCAACATTTAAGTATATAAATATTCAGTACTAGTTTTTATCTAGCCAGGAGTCCACATTTCTGAATCTAAATTGTTTGTACTAATAATGTGCTCCAGAAAGCAGGCTACATTTCAGTATAGAAATCCTTTGTGCTAATTGTGTGGTCCAGCCAGCAAGCCAAATATCTGCATGGGACAGGGCTTGGACCAGCATTTCTAGCTTAAACATTGATCAGTAACAGGTGGGTGAGTGACAGGTGTAGGCCTGGTGGTCTGAGAACTCTGCCAAATTCAGGCAAGACACACGAAGGAGATCCAACTTGGAGTCCAAACATTTTGAAAAATTACTGACAGACACCACTAAAGTGGCATCAATTTATTTTAATTATTTATTTTACTCACTTATATAAAGCCAATAATTCCACAGTGCTTTACAGACATTATCAATTAGAATAAAATAGTATAATGTGGCTCTCACACCCCTTTCACTACAGGCAGCCCACCAGATGGAGACCAAACCCAACTTGGAGTCTCCATATTTCATAAAATTGTTTGTAAAATTAGTAGCAGTAGCAGCAGCAGGCACAGAAGCCATGAGAAAGGTGTCACATATTGCAATTATGTGAGATCAATGCAACATACTGAAAACAACAGCATCGCCTAGTCTGCCAAGTTTGCGACTGGGGTGCAAAAGTCATTAGAGATCCATGACTTGTTCATCTTGATGAAAGTTAGGCAGTGTACACTTGCAGAGGACAGGCGAACCCACACAAACACAGGGAGAACATACAACCTCCTTTCAGATGTTGTCCTTGGGGTTTTAATCCAGGACCCCAGTGTTGCAAGGCTGTAGTGCTAACAACTAAGCAACCGTGCTGCCTCTGCCACTTACACTGCTGCTGCTAATGTTTTTGCCTTGACAACTTGATGTTACCAGGGTTGGAAGTCTATAACTGCAATGCACATTGTGTGCCACGCTGCTGTTTTGGGAAAAATCACCTTTAAGATTGTCTACAAGCGTGTTTCGAACTTCTTCATGCGTGTGACCCTTTCGAGGGGGTGAAGCATCTGGCACAATTTTCTCTTGTATCATGGATCTAACAAAGTGGCAACCCAGTAATCAGCACTATCTTTAATCCTAACAATATGGCCAACAATTATGTTGTAAATAGTGCAGTAAGAAGGCACTCATGTGTCAGGGGCTTCCATCAGGTCCAAGTACATGGTATGTTGGTGTCAGAGAAAGACTTAAGCTTGCTTCCACCATCCTCTCCCGCCAACCATGGACAACAGAGAGAATCATTATCCTCTTCATCGCCTGACTGTTGCGTGCCCATCACCTCTTCCTTGTTGTCCTCCTCCATTTGTCCCTCAGCTCCTGCACCTTGAGCTCCCCTCTCAATCACTATAATCCACCCTTCCTCGGCACCCGCCTGTGCGATGATAGTCCAAAACTTAGAGATATTATCAATTCAGCATCCTTCTCTGCTTCGTCCTCTTCCTCTGTGCCCACCACCTCCTCCAGCAGACTATTCAAAGTATGTAGATGACCATAATAGTGACCAGCAGGTAGATGACCGGAATAGTGATGCTGATGATGGCAATGTCAGTGTTAACCATCTAAGGCTGGTTTCACACTTGCGTTTTTTTCGCGGTATTTTAGCGCTAAATAGCGCATGCGTTTTTTTTCCTATACTTTGCATGGGATGCGCTTATGTGCGCATACACATGCGTTTGTACGCGTTTTACCGCGCATGCGTTTTTTTGCGGTATGCGCTCGGGCGCACAAAATGCAACCTGTTGCATTTTTTGGTGCGTCCGACTTGCCTCAAAAAAACGCATGCGCGCGCAATGCGTTTTTTTTACAGCAAGACACCCATTATAGTCTATGTCTGCGCATATGTGCGCATTGGCATGCTTATGTATGCGTTTTTTTGCACATGCGTTTTTTTTTGTTAACCATGGAATTTAGGGGTTTGGGTTAGAGTTAGGGTTAGTTAAGGGGGTTTAGGGTTAGGGTTAGGGTCAGGGTTAGGGTTAGGTTTAGGGTCAGGGTTAGGGTTAGTTATGGTTTAGGGTTTGGGTTAGGGTTAAGTATGGTTTGGTTAAGGGTTAGGGTCAGGGTTAGGGTTAGGGTCAGGGTTAGGGTTAGGGTTTAGGGTCAGGGTTAGGGTCAGGGTTAGGGTTAGTTAGGGTTTAGGGTTTGGGTTAGGGTTAAGTATGGTTTGGCTAAGGGTTAGGGTCAGGGTTAGGGTTAGGGTCAGGTTTAGGGTCAGGGTTAGGGTTAGTTATGGTTTAGGGTTTGGGTTAGGGTTAATTATGGTTTGGTTAAGGGTTAGGGTCAGGGTTAGGGTTAGGGTCAGGGTTAGGGTTAGGGTCAGGGTTAGGGTCAGGGTTAGGGTCAGGGTTAGGGTCAGGGTTAGGGTTAGGGTTAAGTATGGTTTGGTTAAGGGTTAGGGTCAGGGTTAGGGTTAGGGTCAGGGTTAGGGTTAGGGTTAGGGTTAGGGTTAGGGTCAGGGTTAGGGTTAGTTAGGGTTTAGGGTTTGGGTTAGGGTTAAGTATGGTTTGGTTAAGGGTTAGGGTCAGGGTTAGGGTTAGGGTTAGGGTCAGGGTTAGGGTCAGGGTTAGGGTTAGGGTTTGGGTTAAGTATGGTTTGGTTAAGAGTTAGGGTCAGGGTTAGGGTTAGGGTCAGGGTTAGGGTTAGGTTTAGGGTTAGGGTTAGTTAGGGTTTAGGGTTTGGGTTAGGGTTAAGTATGGTTTGGTTAGGGTCAGGGTTAGGGTTAGGGTTAGGGTCAGGGTTAGGGTTAGGGTTAGGGTCATGGTTAGGGTTAGTAAAGTCATGGTTTGGGTTAGTGTGAGGGGCCACCTAATGTTGGAAAAAACCGCAAACGCGGTAAAAACGCACTAAAAACGCATACAAACGCATAAAAACGCAGCGTTTTTTTCATGCATGCTCATAAAAATGCTTGAAAAAAACGCAGCAGTTGTATGCTTATGTATGCGTTTTTTCAATGCGTTTTTTTGCGGGAAAACGCGCTGCAAAAAAAAGCAAGTGTGAAACCAGCCTTAGTAGCCATTTTGAAACTGTGCAAGAGGGTGCAGAGGTCCTTCATCTGTGTTCACTCGGCAAGCGTGATATGTTACACATTTGCACTGCATTGGGCCAGACCATGCAAAATGTCATACTTTACCAAACTTTTGCAGAGTGGAATTCCACTGTGTCAGCACAGCGCATATCAACCAGTTAACCGGTAGCCCGAAAGACCTCTCTAGCAATAAAAGTCGATGACAAGAGTGGTGTAGATGCCAGATATGAGCACACAGCAGCTGTGCTTTTTGCAGCAGCGCATCCAGACTGGGACAGTGACGTAGAAACTGCTGTACCACCAGGTTGAGATGTGAGCCATGCAAGGCATGTGTGCAAGGTTGCCCTGGTGTAGGTCAGCCACCAGGTTTGCACCGTTATCGCACACGGCTTTCACTGACTCCAGGTTCTGTGGAGACAGCCATTGCTCAAACATGGCCTGGATAGCTTTCAACAAAGCTTGAGCTGTGTGATTGCATTGTCCAAGGCATATTAATTTAAACACTGCCTGTTTGCAGTTTTCACTGGCTACGCAGTACGAAGGAGAAGGGGGATTGTCTCTTAACTGTTGGAAAGGGTGTTTCATTAAGGAAGAAGTTGAGGGCAAAGGTGGAGGCCCTACAGGAGGTGTTGGAGGCATAAGCAGTTGAGGAAGGGTTAGATACAGAAGCCTTGGGGATTCCAAGATTTGCTGTCTAGTGACACCTTGCTGTCTAGTGATTTTAGTTTACCATCCCTTGGTGTGTACTGGTTTACTTCTCCATCTTCTGGTATGTAGTAGTTTAGTTATCCAACTTTAGGTGTTTAGCAGTTTATTTCTTCAAGCCCTATTGTCTAGTAGTTTAGTTCTCCATCTTTTGGTGTGTAGTGGTTTAGTTATCCTACTTTAAGTGTGTAATAGTTTATTTCTTCAAGCCCTGTTGTCTGGTAGTTTAGTTCCCCATCTTCTGGTGTGTAGTGGTTTAGTTATCCAACCCAGGGCGTTTAGTAGTTTAGATCTCCAACCCCTGTTGTCTAGTAGTTTAGTTTCCCTTCTTATGGTGTTTAGTGGTTTAGTTCTCCATCCCCAAGCACCCTTCAAGCCTTAGGGATTCCAAGACTTGTGGTTCAGCTCCTTCCCCACCTGTCCCCACAGCCACCACAGGCACCCAGTACCCAGTCAGTGAAATATAATGCCCCTGTTCTTGCTTGCTTGTCCAGGTGTCAGTGTTGAAATGCACCCTGTCAGACATATATTTTTTTCATGGAACAGGTGATGTTGTCTGTGACATGCTGGTGTAGAGCAGGACCATCTTTCTTAGAGAAGTAATGTTGACTTGGCAACTGGTACTTGGAGATTGTGACGGCCATCAGCTTTCGGAAACCACTTGTATCCACAAGGCAGAAAGGCTGCATGTCTGTGGCCAACAGATTGGATTGACCAGCCAAATTGTCAAGGATTTCAACCAATTATCACAGAGATCACAGACCAGGAGTCAGGCAGAACCACCTGCTGTGATCTTTTGAGTGAACAGCTTTCATCTGGCCCCTATCGTCCAGACAATTACTCGATTGGACGATGATCAACAGAGGAGGCCCGCAGGCTGTTCCCAATAATTAGTTAGTGGAAAACTAACAGTGAGCACACGGCATATACACCTCTGGATTACAAAGCATGGAATATGTGTATATACCTCACAAAAAATGAGGAAAGTAGCATGCAACAGTGATCACAGCTTAAATAGTATCAAAAGAGTATTTACTCAAATGACAATAAAACATCACTGCAAAGTTAAAAACACTTAAAATTGCATAATGCAAAAAACTATACAATGACCCGCAATAGGGCTGTGCCTTTGCCCATCCCCTAATAACTTGTTCCCTTCTAGCTACACCAAAAGCACATTAATCATAACAAATTTGATCAAAACAAAAATAGCACAAATAGATAATGAAAATACACACACTGATACTACACAAATACAGCTGTGTAATTCAAAAGGTGCTCAAAAAAGGACAGAACAGAATGAGGGGGTCAAAGGTGGCCCACCAACGACTAAAATGGTGTAGCAATAACCTCTCCCAGGACACAGGGTGAGCTTGTACTAAGCAATACAAATTACCCAAATGAGTGGCCAAAGAGTCTCATACAACCTGGACCTGGAAAGAGTGTAACCCACATGGAGCAAAATGCCGATAGAGGATGAAACGAGTGAAGGAGGCAAGGGCAAAGGAATGCCCGATGCGTATTGCCAGAGGGACTGGCTTCTTCAGGGGCACTGACTGCAGTGCGGTTTAGAGTGTCTTATATACCTGTATATAATCAGGAGGCCGTGAACAGCTGGGGACAAAGGACCCAGGTGCATTCGAAAGTCCGGAAATGACATGTGCGTGCTGTAGTACCGGAAGTAGGCAGAGCGCATGTATGAATGTGCACACGCGCTATGAAGGTGGTAAGGTTTACAAGAGCGGTGCACAAATATGGCCACCGGAAGACACACTGCGCATGTGCGAGTCGGCAGATGGCATGTGTGTATTATAGTACCGGAACTAAACAAAGCGCGTGCGTGAATATGTGCACTTGCTGTGATGGTGGTGAGGTTTAAGAGCGGTGCACAAATATGGCTGCCAAGCACACACAGCGCATTCGCGGGTCGACGCATGCGCAGTGGTCATAGATTTATGGAGGCGGCGCACCATTATAGCCGCCAGACATCGCCGTTCTGCACATGTGCAGTAGCAATGATGCTGTCCCTTATACAAATGAAATAGTAATGGTGGTCCAGACATTACGCTCATAATAACAATAGAACGGGGCCTGGAAAAAATAGGGCCAAAAGATGGGACTCAATGGGTAAACAATAGAATTCACAGATGGAACCTAAGGAAAAAGAAGGGAAGTAGAAATGAAGATAAAAAATCATAATAATAATAAAAATAATAATAAAGAAAAACTAGTGTGAAATACATATACATAAACCACTAATTGGTAAGGGAAATATACATATGTATAAGAATAAGAGAAACAAAGTAAAAAAAAATGGAGTAATAACACTGGTAACATAAGTAATAATAATGAAAAATAATACAAAACGAGTAAAAAGTTTTTGAAAAACATGAGGGGGGGGGAGGAGAAACTGCGCAAGATGAAAGACCTCATCAAAAATATGAAAAATTGTTATGTCAACATTTATGTCAGTATCATGTGCAGGAGACCATGGTCTAAAGCAGATAAAAACCAGTTCATCTGCTATGCTAATGTCAGAGTATATACATGAAAAATGACTGTGGAAAATAAAGGGGGGGTTAGTACAGCAGACACACAAAGGTATGCAAAGAAAAACAAACATACAGACTTTGCAAAAAGATTTTATTGTTAAAAAAGTGACTGAAATAGTCACCAAAAGATTGCAAACCCAAAAGAAGGGGGGGGGGGAGGTCCCAAATGTACAAAACTTGCCACGATATCAAAAAATGGCCAACGATAAATAGAAAAAAAGGTATCAATCAAAATGGCATTCCTATAGGTAAAAATATACACCCGCAATAGGCCACAAAGGTGGAAGGGAGTAAATAGAGAGTCCCAAAGGGGCACCAAATACAAATATTATCAATACCAGACTACAAGTAAACACATGAATAAAAGAGGAGATGGATAAAATTCGAATCACAGATTCAGTGATAAAGAAGGGGAGAACTGAAGAGAGTGGTCCAGATCAAAATAGGGTATGTCAGGATATCTCGAGGCTCAGGAAACCAAGATCGCACCAGAATAGTGGGGTTAATCCAAGGTTCCAGAGGATACTTTTTGGATTTTTGAATCTATGAGGAAGGAAAAAGGTGAAAAAATGGAATAAAGGCCAAACATAGTCCAGAAACTCTTGCCAGAAGCAAACAAACAAAATTAGGTTTGTTTATAAAAGCCTGTAAAAAGCAGCTCCTCCTTGAGACCATGGGGAGCAAGGCTATTCAGGTCTTGGATCCATTTAGATTCACATCTAAGTAGTTAAGTAGATTCTTAACCACGTCCCCCCTCTGATATTCAACGGGACCTCCTCCAGACCCATCACTTTAAGTCCTGTAGAGCGACCATTATGAGCATCCAAAAAAATGCATAGCTACTGATGTTATATTTTTCCCCTTTTCAAGGTCCTTTTTAGCTGTAGAGATGTTGGAGAGATGTTGTTGTGTCCTTCTATGCAGCTCCTGTGTGGTCTGTCCCACGTAGACATTGGGGTGATCACAAATCAGGGCGTACACAAGGCAGCGAGTCTTGCAGTTGAAGAAGGTCCTCTTGGGCCTGATCTGGAAAGGGAAGATGGTTAACGGAAGCCCATCCTGGGCAATCATGTACTGGCACACATTACAGCTCCCACACGGAAAAGTGGCAACAACCCTAGTACCTATATTCAGTTTTATTGTTGGGCGCACATAATGGCTATGACATAGCAGGTGTTTGAGGTTTTTAGCTCTTCTCGCTATCATACTTGGTGTCTTAGAAATGTGGGGTACCAGTTTGGACTCACTCAACAAGATTCCCCAACTGCGATTCAGCATTTTGCCATTGATTGTTGTAGGTGGTGATAATGCCCAGAGGCTTAGAGGACTCATGTGTGTCTTTGGAGAAGTTCTGAGCGTGTGCTGGTTCTAGCCCTTTGATAGGCGGAGGAAATGATCCTCTTAAGGTAGCCATGATGTCTAAAGTGATCCGTCAACTTTTTGGCTTCAGACTGGAAATCAGACATGACACTGCAGTTGCGCTTCAGCCGGAGGAATTAGTCTGTGAGGATACCATTTTACAGGTGTCTAGGACGGAAACTGGAGCAGTGATTAGTAGCTGTTGGTTTACGGTATAGGGTGGTAGAGACATACGAACCCTCCAATGTTAGTTTGAGATTCAAGAATTCCACTGAGGTGTACAAGATATTTTAAGTAAGCCTGATGTTAAAGGAATTGTTATTCAGATCAACAATGAATTGTTTACAATCCTCTACCTGTCCAAAGCAACAAAATTTAATCGATATACCTGAGCCATTTAAGTGAATGTGTGTCAAAATTTTTGTGCTTGTAGACCACCGTTTCCTCCCACTACCCCAAAAAAAAGTTTGCATAAGAAGGTGCGCAGCATGCCCCCATAGCAGTACCAGTGACTGCCTGTAGAAATTTCTATCGAAGACAAAATAAGTTTTGTCCAGGACGAAGTGTATAGTTCCGGTACTATAACACGCACATGCCATCTGCCATCTGCACAGTGTATCTTCCGGCAGCCATATTTGTGCACCACTCTTGTAAACCTTGCCACCTTCATAGCACGTGCACACATTCATGCATGCGCTCTGCCTACTTCGGGTACTACAGCACGCACATGTCATTTCCGGACTTTCGAACACACATGGGTCCTTTGTCCCCAGCTGTTCACGGCCTCCTGATTATATACAGGTATATAAGACACTCTAAACCGCACTGCAGTCAGTGCCCCAGAAGAAGCCAGTCCCTCTGGCGATACTCGTTAGGCATTCCTTTGCCCTTGCCTCCTTCACTCCTTCCACCCTCTACTATTGGCATTTTGCTCCATGTGGGTTACACTGTTTCCAGGTCCAGGGTGTTTAAGACTCTTTGGCCACTCATTTGGGTCATTTGTATTGCTTAGTACAAGCTCACCCTGTGTCCTGGGAGAGGTTATCGCTGCACCAGTTTAGTCGTTGGTGGGCCACCTTTGACCCCCTCGTTCTATTCTATCCTTTTTGCAGCACCTTTTGAATTATACAGCTGTATTTGTGTAGTATCAGTGTGTGTATTTTCATTATCTATTTGTGCTGTTTTTGTTTTGATCAAGTTTGTTATGATTAATGTGCTTTTGTTGTAGCTAGAAGGGAAAAAGTTATTAGGGAATGGGCAAGGGCACGGCCCTATTGCGGGTCATTGTATAGCTTTTTGCATTATGCAATTTTAAGTGTTTTTAACTTTGCAGTGCTGTTTTGTTGTCATTTGAAAGACTCTTTTGATACAATTTAAGCTGTGATCACTGTTGTTTGCATGCTACTTTCCTCATTTTTTTGTCATGTATCATTTTAGAATGTAACGGGAGATCCCTATTAGTGGTGCCCTCCAGTTCTTGTGTTCATGTGTATATACCTCTGGATGATCACTGCTAATTCCACGATAAACCTACACTACACGCTGCCACCACCAATACATTTTTTTAAATAAATACAGGCCGATTGGATGCCATATTTCCTTTGAGGTCTTCACCATCAGGGTCTTCCATTCCTCCATCTCTTCTCTCTCAGAGTAGTAGTCATATACCGTCCCCCAAGCTCACCCACCCACTTCTTTGACCATTTTTCTGCCTTGCTGCCACACTTTATGTCCTCAGAATTGCCAACCATTATCCTGGGAGACATCAACAGCCCCAACTTCCCAACTGCATCCCAGCTTCTGTTTCTACCCACTTCTCTTGGCCGCTCACAACTTTCAACCTCTGAGGCACACAAATACAGTAACACACTTGATCTGGTCTCTGTCCAGCTCTGGTCAATCTCCTACCTAGATAACTCACCTCTTCCCCTCTCTACCTCAAGAAATTAGGACTAACCACTAGTTACACAATTTTAGGCACTGCCTACTAGAAACACATCTGTTTAGGGCAGCCTGTCACATTCTCTAATCATTTTTATATATAGCCCATTCTCTACTTCTCTGAACATAATTCTCCATCAAACTCAACTGAACCAAAAGCACTACAACTATTATTATTACTGTTATTATTTATTTATATAGCACCATTGATTCCATGGTGCTGTACATAAGAAGGGGTTACATACAAATTACAGATATCACTTACAGTAAACAAACTTACAATGACTGATACAGAGGCGAGAGGACCCTGCCCTTTCGGGCTTACATGCTACAGAATGGTGGGGAAGGAGACAGTAGGTCAGTGGGTTGCAGCAGTTCCGGTGTTGGTTGAGGTGATATCTCCAGTAGTGGTGAGGAGGTAGCGGGGTCATTGCAGGCTGTAGGCTTTCTCAAAGAGGTGGGTTTTCAGGTTCCGTCTGAGGGACCCGAATGTGGTTTATAGTCGGACATGTTGGGGCAAAGAATTTGAGAGGATGGGGGCTATTCGGGAGAAGTCTTGGAGCCGGTTGGGTGAGGAGCGAATAAGTGTGGAGGAGAGAAGGAGGTCTTGGGATGACCATAGATTACGTGAGGGAAGGTATCGGGAGATTAGTTCAGAGACATATGGAGGAGACAGGTTATAGATGGCTTTGTAGGTCAGTATTAGTAATTTGAACTGGATACGCTGAGGGAATGGAAGCCAGTGAAGAGATTTGCAGAGGGGAGAAGGGGAGGAGTAGCGAGGAGAGAGATGAATTCGTCGGGCAGCAGATTTAAGGATGGACTGGAGAGGTGCGAGGGTGTTAGCAGGGAGACCACAGAAAAGGATGCTGCAGTAGTCGAGGCGGGAGATGATGAGGGCATGCACAAGCATTTTAGTAGATTGAGGGTTGAGGAAAGGACGGACTCTGGAAATATTTTTGGGTTGGAGGCGACAGGAGGTAGAAAGAGCTTGGATGTGTGGTTTGAAGGACAGGGCAGAATCAAGGGTTACTCCGAGGCAGCAGACTTCCGGTACTGGGTAAAGCGTGATGTCATTAATTGTGATAGATAAGTCAGGTAAGGAAGATCTGTGAGATGGAGGAAAGATGATGAGTTCAGATTTGTCCACTTTGAGCTTGAGGAAGCGAGAGGAGAAGGAGGATATGGCTGATAGACACTCCAGGATTCTGGACAGCAGAGAGGTGACGTCTGGGCCAGACAGATAGATCTGAGTGTCATCAGCATAACGGTGGTACTGGAATACATGGGACATTATGAGTTGACCCAGACCAAGGGTATAAATTGAGAAGAGTAGGGGTCCTAGAACAGAGCCTTGGGTGACTCCAACAGAGAGAGGGTGGGATGAGGAGGTGGTGTGGGAGACGCTGAATGTGCGGTTTGAAAGGTATGAGGAGATCCAGGATAGGGCGAGGTCTTTGATGCCAAAGGAGGAGAGGATCTGTAGTAGGAGACAGTGGTCAACTGTGTTGAAAGCAGAGGACAGGTCTAGAAGGAGGAGTATAGAGTATTGTCTGTTTGCTTTGGCTGTAAGTAGGTTGTGAGTAATTTTGGTCAGGGCTGTCTCAGTGGAGTGATGGGGGTGGAAACCAGATTGTAGATTGTCAAAGAGCAAGTTAGATGAGAGGTGGGAGGAAAGTTCAGCTCGAGAAGTTTGGAAGCAAATGGGAGCAGTGATATTGGGCGATAGCTGGACATAGCCGTTGGGTCAAGGGTTGGCTTTTTAAGGATAGGCATGATTGTGGCATGTTTAAAAGCAGAAGGGAAGGTACCGGACATTAGCGATAGGTTGAAGAGGTGGTTAGGAATGGGATAAGTGTGGTGGTGAGGTTGGGGAGGAGGTGGGATGGGATGGGGTCAAGTGCACAGGTTGTGAGGTGCGATTTGGAGAAGAGGTGATTAAGCTCCTCTTCAGTGATGTTGGAGAGGGAGGTTATGGGGTTTGGGCATTGGTCTGGTATACAAAGGTGTTGTGGTGGTTGAACAATGAAGACTTGCCTTGTTTGGTTGATCTTATTTTTGAAGTGTGTGGCAAAGTTCTCAGCAGAGATGAGGGAGGTTGGAGGGGGCAGTGGTGGGCGGAGAAGGGAGTTGAAAGCTTTGCATAACTGTTTGGGATTGTAGGATAGGGAAGATACGAGGGTTGTGAAGTAGGCCTGTTTAGCAGAGGTGAGCGCAGATTTGAAAGCGAGTGTTGCCTGTTTGAATGCAGTGAAGTCATCTTGCGAATTTGTTTTCTTCCAATGCCGCTCTGCAGCCCTGGACACTTGCCGAAGCTTTTTAGTGGTGTTATTGTGCCAGGGTTGTCTGTTGGTACATCACATTCTGCCATGAACGAGAGGGACGACCGTGTCAATAGCTGATGCGAGAGTGGCATTGTAGAAAGCATTGGCACTTTCTGTGTTTTGAGTGAGGATATGGATGCCAGTGGTAGAATAGTCAGAGAGCGCGTGGGTGTCTAGGTGTGCAAGGTTTCTGCGAGGGTGTGCATGTTGCTGGACATGGGTGCCAGGAGAGGAGGACAGGGATGAGAAAGTGAGTAGATGGTGGTCAGAGAGAGGGAGAGGGGAGGTGGTGAAGTTAGAAAGAGAGCAGATGTGGGTGAAGACCAGGTCTAATGTGTGTTCATCTGTGTGAGTGGCTCTTGAGGACCACTGAGGAAGTCGAAAGGATGAAGTAAGGGACAGGAGTTTGGAGGCTGCTGACTGAAGGGTATCAGTGGGGATGTTGAAGTCACCCATGATGATAGTGGGGATGTCAGTTGAAAGAAAGTGAAGAAGCCAGGTAGAGAATTGGTCAATGAAGGCAGTCGTCGGGCCTGGAGGTCGGTATATGACGGCCACTTGGAGGTTGGAGGGAGAGTAGATGCGGACAGAGTGGACTTCAAAAGAGGGGAGGATTAGGGAGGGAAGAGGCGGGATTTGGGTTAAAGGTGCAGTTGGAAGAAAGGAGAAGACCCACTCCTCCACCGTGCCTGTTGCCAGGGCGAGGAGTGTGGGTGCAGTGGAGGCCGCCATAACACAGCGCAGCAGGGGAGGCGGTGTCATAGGGTGTCAGCCAGGTTTCTGAGAGGCCGAGAAAGGCAAGATTGCGAGAGAGAAAGAGGTCATGAATCACATGAAGCTTATTGCAAATGGAGCGGGCATTCCAAAGTGCTCCAGAGAGAGGGAGCAGGGGGCTGGGTGTCAATGGCACGGGTTTTAGGCTGGAAAGATTGCGGTAGTTCTTATTATCAGGGCTGGCTGTTGTGCTGACAGAGGGTTGAGAAGGGTGAATACGAAAAACTGCTGGACTGTGAGTGAGGTGCAGGTGGGGATGTTATGGTGGGTTAAGAAAGATGTGATGTGCTTGGTGTCTGAGATCGGTCAAAAACAGCAGGCATGTCCACCTGTGTAACAGCTGACGGGCCCATACTCACCACCACTGGCTGGTAAACAAGTGAAGGTTCTGCCTGACGGAGAACTGTGCGAAAACACTTGCCATATTGATGGAGGAGAAAGAAGCAGCAGATGTGGTTAATGGGGTTGCCAGTGGTTGGCGAGGACCACTAGTTCTGATTTTAGTGCAGTGAGATTCCCAGACTAACACATATTAATTGCGCATGTTCCGGCTCATGATCTGCTGTCATATCTTCAGTTGAGCAGTACCCCAAATTTAGGATTCCTTGTTCCTGTTGATCTCTCAAGAAGTGAAACTTAAAATCAATGTGTTTATTTCTTGGATTAACTCTTTCCATCTGAGCAAGGACTAGACATCCTTGATTGTCCTCATACATATTTGTTGGTCCCAATTGTTGTTCTAAGTCTGTTAGCAGTTGTCTTAATCATAGAACTTCTTGACTGGCATGTGCTGTGGCAACATATTCTGCTTCTGTCGACGACAGTGTTACTATAGATTGTTTCTTACTAGTCCACTTAATTGTTCCGCCTGAGATCAAGAAAAGATAGCCACTGGTAGATTTCCTGTCAATTGGATCTCCAGCCCAGTCTGCATCAAGGTATCCCATTAAAATGCATTTCTCACTTGCAGGTAGTGTTAGTTTAACCTCTTAAGGACCAAGCCACTTTGTAGGTTAATGACAAGGCTTTCATTTTGAAAACTGATTGTCACTTTATGTTGTTATAACTCTGGAAGGCTTCAAAGGATTCAACTGATTCTGAGAATTTTTTTTTCGTGACATATTGTACTTCATGTCAGTGGTAAAATTTCTTTGATATAACTTGTGTTTACTTATGAAAAAAATGGAAATATGGTGCAATTTTCAAACTTTTAATTTTTATGCCATTAAATCAGAGCGATATGTCACACAAAATATTTAATAAATAACATTTCCCATATGTCTACTTTACATCAGCACAATTTTGGAAACAAAATTTTTTTGTTAGGAAGTTAGAAGGGTTAAAATTTGACCAGCGTTTCTCATTTTTTCAACAAAATTTACAAAATCATTTTTTTAGGGATCACGTCACATTTGAGGAGTCAATATGACAGAAAATACCCAAAAGTGACACTATTCTAAAAACTGCACCCCTAAAGGTGCTGAAAACCACATTCAAGAAGTTTATTAACCCTTCAGGTGCTTCACAAGAAGTGAAGCAATGTGGAAGGAAAAAAAATGAACATTTAACTTTTTTTTCACAAAAATTTTACTTCGGACACAATTTTTTTTATTTTGTCAAGGGTATCAGGAGAAAATGAACCACAATATTTGTTGTGCAATTTCTCCTGAGTACAACGATACCCTATGTGTGGAGAGAGGCCACTCTTTAGGCGCACGGCAGGGCTCGGAAGGGAAGGAGCGCCGTTTGAGGTTTTGAACGTAAAATTGGATGGAATCGAGAGCGGACGCCATGTCGTGTTTGGAGAGCCCTTTATGTACCTAAACAGTGGAAACCCCCCAAAAGTGACATCATTTTGGAAACTAGACCCCCACCGAAACTTATCTAGATGTGTGGAGAGCACTTTTCACAGAAGTTTATAAGGTAGAGCAGTGAAAATAAAAAACATTTTTTCCACAAAAATGATCTTTTTGCCACCAAATTTTTATTTTCCCAAGGTTAACAGGAGAAATTGGACACCAAAAGTTGTTGTGCAATTTGTCCTGAGTATGCTGATACCCCATATATGGGGAGGAACCACTGTCTGGGCGCATGACAGAGCTTAGAAGGGAAGGAGCGGAAGGAGCGCCGTTTGACTTTTTCAACACAAATTGGCTGGAATTGAGATCGGACGCCATATTGCGTTTCGAGAGTGCACCTGATGTGCCTAAACTGTGGGAACCCCCCCACAAATTACACCATTTTGGAAACTAGACCCCCGATGAACTTATCTAGATGTGTGGTGAGCACTTTGAACCCCCAAGTGCTTCACAGAAGTTTATAACGTAGAGCTATGAAAATAAAAAATCTTATTTTTTTTTTTTCCATAAAAATGACCTTTTTGCCCCCAAATATTTAGTTTCACAAGGGTAATAGGAGAAATAGGATTCCAAAAGTTGTTGTGAAATTTTTCCTGAGTATGCTGATACCCCATATGTGGGGTGGAACAACTGATTGGGCGCATGGCAGAGCTTGGAAGGGAAGGAGAGCTGTTTTAGATTGCAGACTTTGATGGAATGGTCTGCAGGCGTCATGTTGCATTTGCAGAGCCCCTCATGTGCCTAAACAGTAGAAACCCCCCACAAGTGACTCCATTTTGGAAACTAGACCCCCCCGAGGAACTTATCTAGATGTGTGGTGAGAACTTTGAACCCCCAGGTGTTTCGCTAAAGTTTATAACGCCCGGGCGTGAAAATAAAAAAATTATATTTTTTCCACAAACATGATCTTTTAGTCCAAAATTGTTTTATTTTCCCAAGGGTGACAGGAGTAATTGGACCCCAAAGGTTGTTGTCTAATTTGTCCTGAGTACGCTGATACCCTATATGTGGGAGAAAACTACTGTATGGGCACACGTCAGGGCTCGGAAGGGAAATAGTGACGTTTTGGAATGCAGATTTTGATGGAATAGTCTGCGGGTATCATGTCGCATTTGGAGAGCCGCTCATGTGCCTAAACAGTGGAATCCCCACACAAGTGACCCCATTTTTTGTAGAGGCAGAATGAACAAAAACCAGCAATTCAGGAATTGTTTTTCTTTCTCTGTTGTGCGTGTGGTAAAATTGATAAGTCAGTTTTATTCTTCGGGTCAGTACGATTACAGCGATACCTCATTTATATTTTTTTTATGTTTTGGTGCTTTTACACAATAAAACCTTTTATAGAAAAAATTATTTTTGCATCGCTTTATTCTGAGAGCTATAACTTTTTTATTTTTCTGCTGATGGAGCTGTATGGTGGCTTGTTTTTTGTGGGACAAGATGGCATTTTCAGTGATACTATTTTTATTTATATTTATCTTTTTGATCGCGTTTTGTTCCACTTTTTCCAAGCGGTATAATGATAAAGCATAATTTTGTACTTTTTTTTGTGTTTTTTTATGGCGTTCGCTGAACGGGTTAACTAGGGTGATGCTTTTTTATAGATTGGATTTTTATGGACGCGACGATACCAAATGTGTACTTTTTTTGTTTATTTTATTTTTTACATAAAAATGTGCATTTATTAGGGAATTTTTATTATTATTAATAATATTTTTTATTTTTTTCCAGCATTGTAATGTATTATAAATGGAAGAAATTCTCCAGCTCCACAATGTTGTGAAAAACAGACTTCTTTATTCACATCAGATCATTACAAAGTGGGAGTAAAATGCCAGCATAGGAAATGCAGATGCTTGCGTTCTCAACATGTTTCTGGTGTCTAGGCACCCTTAGTCATGATACCAAGCATCACTAAGCACAGCGCTTTTAAGCTATGTCCGGTCGGCACACCGGTAAAATGATTAAAAAGCACTGAAATAGATATGACCTCAAGTGCAGCCACAACAATATACAATATATACATTATAAGTATAGCACATTTACAAAGGAAATAATATCTATTTCAGTGCTTTTGATTTTAATTCTGTTCAGTCACATATGTTTTTACTTGCTTGATTGTTAATCATTTTACCGGTGTGCCGACCGGACATAGCTTAAAAGCGCTGTGCTTAGTGATGCTTGGTTTCATGACTAAGGGTGCCTAGACACCAGAAACGCATTGAGAACGCAAGCATCTTCATTTCCTATGCTGGCATTTTACTCCCACTTTGTAATCATCTGATGTGAATAAAGAGGTCTGTTTTTCACAACATTGTGGAGCTGGAGAATTTCTTCCATTTATCGTCCAAGTGCCCTGACACGGCGTCTCCGTGCTCTGATAAGCAAGATGCCTTCGCTGGTGAGCTGGTTTTCTTTTTGATTTATTGCAATGTATTATACCTATGGAGGAAGCTTCTGAGACCATGCTGTGAGCATGGTCTCAGAGGCTTTCCGTAGCTTGATGACAGGGGTTGTCATGACAACCCCGGGTCATCATGGCAGAGATCGAGCCCCGCGATTACTTCACGGGGATGCTGATCAGAAGGCAGAGGGAGCTCCCGTCCCTCTGCCTCCCCCTGAACGCTGCGATCGCGCTCTATCACAGCAATTAGGGGGTTAACAGCCAGGGGCAGCGTGGTTGCCACTCCTGGCTGTTAGTGCAGGAAGTTCAGCCACTGGCAGCACTGAGCTTCTGCACTGACCGGGCGGGAGAAGCTAAAATTTTAGTGTCTCCTGCCCGATCATGCTGTGATCGGTCAGTCAGATTGACTGACCAATCACAGCATTCTGGGTAAAGGGACCGACAGCATGGGTCATTGCACCTCTTCCCCTGCCTGTTAGCTGTCTATGACAGCTGTCAGCACTGAGCTACCACTGCGTGTTTACATGCAGTGGTAGTTCAAATGCATGAAGGACACAGTTTGTCATGGTGCGGGAACCTACACCCGGCCATGACGGACTGTGTCCGTCAATGGACGTTAAGGGGTTAACACTGTTAGTCCCTTTCAAATAATGGATTACGCTCTTCATTGCATTCCAATCCATTTTGCTTGGCTTTGACACCTTCCTGCTCATAATTCCCGCTGCTGTTGCAATGTCTGGCCTTGTAATAGTTGCAAGATATAATAATTTTCCCATTCCCATAATTTTCCCATTGCCTTTCTGTATTGTTCATTATTCGGTAAGGCTACTTTCACACATCAGTTTTTTGCCGTCAGGCATGATCCGGCTTTTTTTAGAAAAAACGGATCCGGCATAAATTTTGGAGAACTGTAGAAACGGATCCGTTTTTTTGCTGGATCCGTCTCTGTTCCTGGAGGCTGGCCAATTGGATCTGAGCATGCGCAGACTTAAAAAAACCGGATCCGGTGGCTGGATCCGTCTTTTTCTGGATCCGGCGCATTCCGGCGCCCATAGACTTTCATTGTAGCAAAAAGCTGGAAGCGCCGGATCCGGCGCTTCCGGCTTTTTCGCCGGAGACAAAAAACGTTACAGTAGACGTTTTTTCAAGACGCCGGAATGAGACAAGTTGCCGGATCCGGTAAAAAACGGATGAAACGCAATGCCATCCGGCACGATCCGGCGCTAATGCAAGTCAATGGGGAAAAACCGGATCCGGCATTGCATTTTGCCGGATCCGTTTTTTCCAAAAAAAGCCGGATCGCGCCTGAAGGCAAAAAACTGATGTGTGAAAGAGGCCTAACAGATTCCGTTCATTATTTATTTTTTTCAGATAGTTGGTTTCCATTGGAGACTTTACTGGTTTTGCATCTTTCAATCCAAATGTTTTGATTATGTCTTGAATCATGTGATTTTGATTAAGAAGGAAACTCCCATCTTCTTCTCTTTTTATCTGTATTCCTAGGTACTGTTTCACATTTCTCAGATCTTTGATCTCAAAGTGTTGATCCACAATTTTCACTATCTCCGCTTCATCCCTTTCTTTTTCAAAACAAACTAAAATATCGTCCACAGCACATAGATCCATATGTCTGTCTGTCTCTTTGTATATAGACAAGGATTTTCTCTGCTTCTCTGAAAATTTTCATTTATGAGTACTTCTGTGACTTTATACTTTTCTGTAGCTTACAAACCATGTTTGGTTTCCTTTTATCCTTGGATCCTGGGAATTGTTCCATGTAAATGTCTTCTGTTAAGTCTCCATTCAGAAATGCTGCCTTTACATCCAGATGTTTCGTTGCTCCAACTGCCAACACAATTCTGATTGTGGTGTGTTTGACAACTGGATCAAATGTCTCATCATGGTCTTCAGCTGTGCCATCTGCTTGGTATTTTACTTTAAAAACTCATTTACATCCTATAGCCTTTTTTCCTTTGGTAGTTCTGTCAGTGTCCATGTCTTTGAATCATGCATGGATTTTATTTCTATTTCTGCAGCCTCTATCCATCTGTTGGCCTCTTCTTCTGAAAGTTGAGATGTGTCCTCCCAAGATGTAGGTTCATAAATTTTATTTGTACTTGCCTTGTATGAAAGATGTTGAGGTTGTCTTCCCTTGTTTTCTCTTATTGAGCGTCTTGATTCTGTATCTGTATGGAGCTGTATCTCTTGACTTTCAGTTTTTTGATTTTCATAGGTTTCCACTTCTTTCTCATCAGATGTTTCTGCAGTTATATCACCGTCGTTTCTCTCATTTTTCGTTTCCAGTTATGTCATTATTTCATCATTTAGATCTGCAATGAATGTCACACTGTTACTCACTATGATTCTGTCTTTCTTGGGATCTAGGATTCTGCATCCTTTACAATTGTCACTATATCCGACAAATATTCCTTCAATGGCTCTATATTGAAGTTTGGAGCGTTTTTCTTCTGGAATATACACAAAAACTTTGCAACCAAAAACTCTTAAATGATTCACACTTAGTTTCTTACCTAGCCACAGTTCATATGTTTTTTTTTTCAATTTTCTTAAAAAAAAGTCTGTTTTGTAGATAAGTAGCTGTCATTGCTGCTTCACCCCAGTATTTCTCTTGTAGTTTGGAGTCTGTTAGCGTACATCCTATCATTTCAGTCAGAGTTCTGTTTTTTCTTTCTGCTACCCTGTTCTGTTCAGGTGTGTATGGAACAGTCTTTTGATGCTCTATTCCATTCTGTCTTAAGTAGTTTTCTATTTGGTGTCCTGTAAATTCACCTCCATTATCACTTCTGATCATGACAGGCTTCCTCTGAAACTTGTTATTTGACTTTGTCACATAGTCTTATAATTTTTCAAAAACTTCACTTTTGTTCTGACGTGACTGTGTATCTTGAGTATCTTGTGTATCTTGTAGTCATCTATGAAGGTCATCATATATCTATTACCTCCTGATGTGGTCACTTTCATGGGTCCACATACATCAGTGTGTACCAAGTCAAGTTGTCTTGTGCTTTCTGTCTCACTCTCTTTAAGTATAGATACTCTTGTAGCTTTAGATTTCATACAACATTCACATTTTACGGTAATTGAGGAATGAGATATCAATAGGTCTTTTGTCAAATTCTTCTTTTGTAGCACCATTATACTCTCAGGATGTCTGTGTCCTAAACGTCTATGCCACATGTGAATACAATTCTCGTGATCATGTGTACATAACTTCATCTGTTCCTTTAATGTGTCTAGATGATATAATTGTCCACCTGCTTTGACATCAATTATACCTTATCTCCTGCTAGGATTGTACAATTATCATCTTTGAATTTTACAGTAAGTCCTTTGGTTGTCAGACTCTTTACGGATAACAATCCTCCTTCTAGTCCTGGAACATATAACACATCCTTTACTAGTAATTTTTAATTATGCCCAAATCTATCAGGACAAATTAGCATTCCTTGTCCAATAGCTTCTGTAGTTATTTTACTCCCATCTGCAAGATAAATTGCTTCCTTCTTATTTTCATCAAGTTCAGTAGAGAAGCTTTTATCACTAGTCATGTGACTTGTTGCTCCTGAGTCAATTAACCCGCCTGTAGATGACTCTATATCAGTTACTTTAAATGTACCGTTCCAGTGATCTGCATGTGGGTTAGAAATTGTGCTTTTTACTTTCTGTTTATTCTCACCAAGTCCTTTTATTCTTCTATGCTGGGCCCATAACCTGTTGCATAGTTTGGTTGCAGAAGAAACTTGTAAGAGTAGATTATATGGTGTTATTCAACTTTTATCTTCACAGAACATGAGGTACATGCATCAGCTTCTTAATACAGCATAACAGGAAGCCTGAAACAACCTTTTACCAGAGAGAAAATGAAACCAAAGTACAACAAGTATATGTATTACATTCAACTAAGCATATAACAGTAACAACATCGCCATCTACTGTCAGAAAAGTGAAAACTCCTCCTGCACACAAATAAGTCTGTATCTGTTGCATATCTGCCAACAATGATGCGGGGTAGCAAGGGTAATTCAGGTGCCAATTATGAGGACTGTACTGTGTGTGATGCTAAAGTGGAGGAAGAGGAGGAGAGGTCACTTGATGCAGAGCTTGCCATCCACTGGAGCACATTCTAGCCATTAACTACAAGGCATACCCCTGTGTGGCTGCCAAAGAAAGGGATTCGAGTAGCCCGTCCAGTAATAGAAGTTGTCTAAATGCTGCACAATTACTCACTGCAGCAAAACAAATCTGCTTCTCATCTCTCATATCATCCCTGTCTCACAACCCTAAAGAGCTATTCAGTACTTTCAATTCTCTCCTCGACCCCCCATCTCACACCCATCTCCCCCTCACTATTCACTCATCTCAGCTGAAGTCTCATTCCTTAAGCAAAAGATTGACATCATAAGACAAAGCTTTTGCCTAAAGTCCCCACAGCCCTTCCTCATAACTACTCAACTCTCCTCCTCCAAAAACAACTTCTCCACCATCATGAAAGATCAGCTTTCCTCTTTACTCTACAAATTATGTCTTACTACCTGTGAACTTAACCCAATTCTCTCCCACCTTATTCCAAACCTTACAACAGTCTTCATCCCAAAACTAACCCACCAGTTCAACCTGTCACTAACAATTGCCTTCCCCTCATGTTTCAAACATACTTTGATCCCATCCTTCCTCAAAAAGTCCTCCCTTGACCCTTCCTTTGTGTACAGCTATTGCCTCATATCACTTCTCCGCTATGCCTGAAAACTAGTGGAACATGTCCATTTTTAACTGTCCTCAAACCTCTCTTCCTGCTCCCTCGTTTACCTACTGACCACCAAATCTAAGCAACACTACTTTTTCCTCCTCCTTCTGGACTGGCCATCTGCCTTTGACACAGTGGTCCCATTTGCTCTTACTACAGAATCTCTCATGTCTTGGCATCACAGACTTAGTCTTATCTTGGATTTCCTCATATTTAACACAGGACATTCAGTGTCTCCCACTCACGTACCACCTCCTCATCTCGTCCCCTATCTGTCAGTGTACCCCAAGGTTCAGTTTTAGGACCCCTGCTCTTCTCCATCTACACCTTCTTCTTGGATTCTCACGGCTTTCAGTATCACTGCTATGATGATGACACAGAGATCTACCTCTCTGGACCTGATATCACGTCCTTGCTAACCGGAATGCCAAAATGTTAGTCCTCTATTTCATCTTTCTTCTCTACTAGATTTCTATAATTTAACATGGACAAAACTGAATTCATCATCTTTCCACCTTCTCATTCAACCCCCCAACTGATCTATCCATCCAAATCAATGGCTTGACTCTGATCTCTCCTTCAAATCTGAGATCGAAGACCTTTCCTCTTCATGCCGACTACAACTCAAAAATATCTCCCGAATTCGCAGATTCCTCAACCAGGAATCTGCAAAAACACTAGTGTATGCCCCTCATCCTCTCCCACCTTGACTCCTGCAACCTCCTGCTCTGTTGCCTCCCTTATACTATCACACCCATCCAATCTATTCTAAACTCTGCTGCCAGACTAATCCACCTGTCATCCTGTTATTCCCTGGCTTCTCCCCTCTGTCAAAAAACTGTGAAATTATAATATTTCTACTCTTGGAAATTGATGACATGTGTGTCAACAATTTTAGGAAATGTTTATACTCCAAGAATAGCAGGGTTACACTGGACTTTCACCTACCTTGTCTTAACTCCTTAACACCCAGCGTCTGTCATAGGGTGCCTCTCCCTTTTTGGTGTGGGCTTCGGCGATGAGCCTGCACCTTTTCCGGCACATGATAGCTGATCTGATCATGATCCACCCGCAGCTGTTAACATTTTAAATGCCATAGTCAATCTCTGACAGCAAACAAACCAGAACAAAACAAGGACCCCTAGAAAGAAACTTTTATTAGAAAGTTGTCCAAAAATATCGCTGAATAGGCCAGAATTAGAGATGAGCGAATTTGTTCGGAAAACAATCACCAAACATAAATTCGGCACGAATATGGCACATTCGGACTCGTGATCGGAAACACAAGCAAAATTTTATAAAACCAGGAAAAATCAGTAACATTTGGCAAAAAGTGCGGGAAAATATTTTCGTTGCCACAAAAGTATTTTCAGCACTTTAGCAACGATAATGATGGTGTATCACGAACGTGTCTGATGAGGGTCGGGGGTTTGCAGAGCTCAGAGGCATGGCAGTAATTTTTTTTCCCCTAACTTTGTGTGCACATTGCGGCTAGCCAATGAGGGAGCAGGAAGCACCCACAATGTCCTGACACAATGGCTTGTGTCACTGGCTGCTCAAATCACATGTCCCTCTCCATGTAAATAGTGGACATCTTGTTTTAGTGCCATTTTGACTCTGTAACAGCCCAGAGAGGCTGCTCCTGATGCTGGCACTGTTACAGTGGAGAAAACAGTATTTAGTCAGCCATCAATTGTGCAAGTTCTCCCACTTAAATAGATGAGAGAGGCCTGTAATTGACATCATAGGTAGCCCACAACTATGAGAATCAAAAAGAGAAACGAAATCCAGAAAATCACCCTTGTCTGATTTGGCAAGATTTATTTTGCAAATTATGGTGGAAAATAAGTGTTTAGTCATTACCAAAAGTTCATCTCCGTATTTTGTTATATATCCAGCTGAGGTGGTTCTGCAGCTGATAAGGCATGTATTATGATGTTCCTCTGCTGCTGAGGTGTGTATTCTTTGGTTCTACAGTAGCTGAGGTGTGTTATGTGGTTCTGCAATAACTGAGGTGTGTATTATGATGTTCTGCCAGTAGCTGAGGTGTGTATTATGTGGTTCTGCAGCAGCTGAGGTTTCTATTATGCTGTTTTGCAGAAGCTGAGGTATTCGGAGGTTCTGCAGATGCTGAAGTTTGTATAATATGGTACTGCAGTGGATGAGGTGTGTATTATAAGGGTTTGGTGCAGCTGAGGTGTGTATTATGTGGTTCTGCAGCAGCTGAGGTTTCTATTATGCTGTTTTGCAGAAGCTGAAGTATTCGGAGGTTCTGCAGATGCTGAAGTTTGTATAATATGGTACTGCAGTGGATGAGGTGTGTATTATAAGGGTTTGGTGCAGCTGAGGTGTGTATTATGAGGTTCTGCAGGAGCTGAGGTGTATTATGAGGTTCTGCAGCAGCTGAGGTTTCTATTATGCTGTTTTGCAGAAGCTGAGGTATTCGGAGGTTCTGCAGATGCTGAAGTTTGTATAATATGGTACTGCAGTGGATGAGGTGTGTATTATAAGGGTTTGGTGCAGCTGAGGTGTGTATTATGAGGTTCTGCAGGAGCTGAGGTGTATTATGTGGTTCTGCAGCAGCTGAGGTTTCTATTATGCTGTTTTGCAGAAGCTGAGGTATTCAGAGGTTCTGCAGATGCTGAAGTTTGTATAATATGGTACTGCAGTGGATGAGGTGTGTATTATAAGGGTTTGGTGCAGCTGAGGTGTGTATTATGAGGTTCTGCAGGAGCTGAGGTGTATTATGTGGTTCTGCAGCAGCTGAGGTTTCTATTATGCTGTTTTGCAGAAGCTGAGGTATTCAGAGGTTCTGCAGATGCTGAAGTTTGTATAATATGGTACTGCAGTGGATGAGGTGTGTATTATAAGGGTTTGGTGCAGCTGAGGTGTGTATTATGTGGTTCTGCAGCAGCTGAGGTTTCTATTATGCTGTTTTGCAGAAGCTGAGGTATTCATAGGTTCTGCAGATGCTGAAGTTTGTATAATATGGTACTGCAGTGGATGAGGTGTGTATTATAAGGGTTTGGTGCAGCTGAGGTGTGTATTATGTGGTTCTGCAGCAGCTGAGGTTTCTATTATGCTGTTTTGCAGAAGCTGAGGTATTCGGAGGTTCTGCAGATGCTGAAGTTTGTATAATATGGTACTGCAGTGGATGAGGTATGTATTATAAGGGTTTGGTGCAGCTGAGGTGTGTATTATGAGGTTCTGCAGGAGCTGAGGTGTATTATGAGGTTCTGCAGCAGCTGAAGTCTGTATTATGTGGTTATGCACTAACTGAGATGTATAATGAGGTTGTTCAGCAGCTGAGGTGTATTATATACAATGCATTGTATATTTTTCTGTGGATTTCAAATCATTGACTTTTTTTTCTTTTTATAACACACAAGAAAGTCAGACATATCTTCCCCAATATCCACATGATTCGTCATGGATTTGTTTTACAGATTTCCTGCAAAATTATTTACAGCATTACACACTGGTGTGAGCCCAGACTGATTAATAGCGGCTTATTTGGGATAAACATGGCAAAGTTCTTCTCTAAACAGCTCCCCTGCCATCAAGTTGTGTATTTCAATGCAAATCAGCCTTTTCAGGCCAGTGGAAGTGAGAGGTAATGCCAGATGTAACCCGAGGACACTGTATTTTGCAGGAAAGCAGAGATTTTTTTTCTAATTTTGTACACACCCCTTTAATATTTGTATTTTAGCCTTTTTGGCCCCCAGATACATCACGTTTCATCTGGCATTCCCATCCTGTACATTCATGGCATACCCATAGGATTTACCAAAAGTGTATAGTAGATGCCGATCACACCAATGGGGCTGACTCGCTCCCAGAGGCCGTGGGGTACTTGGTGCCGGGCCTGTTGATGTCAATGGGAGATGTCACAGTGGCAGTGACCCGGTCCGTAGCCTCAGGCGGTCAGTGTAAAAGGGGTAGAGTGATGAGGATAAAGTTGTTGAGATGATTCGTGACGCCACCTGTGGTTTCTGGTCAGTTTGACCAGCGCTGCAGGGTTGCTTCTTTGGGACAGATGGTGTGGTGCAGCAATGATGTTGAAGCTCCCCACAGGTGGAGCTGTAGTCCCAGGGCAGTGTAGATGAGGTTGGCAAGTGGGGAGATGGTGTAGCTGAGCCGGGTGTAAGGCGCAAGAATAAGTGGAGGACACAAGGGCATGTAGTTCCAAGGCTTTACTCACAGTCTGGTGCACACAGATGCCCGCTTCGGAGCCGTGTCCTCCAGGTCAGGGGCTCAGCCAACTCCCAGGCAAGGTAAAGTAAACCTTTCCAGCACTCCTCCAACATGTGCCTTCTCTGAACGTCTCCACACTAGCGCCTAATCTGAAGTACTTGTAGTTGCGTATTAAACTCAAGTTCCTCCTTCTTGATGTTACTTAGAACTCTACTTGTACGGCAGACAGCTGTAGCCTGCTTCGGGGATTCCTCGCTATCATGTCCCGGCTCACCAATGTTGCTGTTGTGCCCCCAAGTCTTAGAAGGGAATAAAGTGGTGATGACTTCTATTCCTCCGGTTTCTGCTGCAGGAACATCAGTATCCATACAACCTTGGGGTCCGGACCCCGGCCATGCGCTTCAAACTTGAGGAATGGCTCTGCTCTGACCCTAGTCCTTAGTTCTCTTCTCCTCCTTAAGTTCCATACTAAACTATCCTCCTTCTGAAGAATCGGGCTTTCTATGGCTCTTTCCTGTGCCAGCAGCTCCAGGTCACAGGAGTCTGTTGCAGCACTTCCTTCACTCCATCCCTCTCAGGGGATCTTCTCTCACAGACTGACCATTTCCTAATATTCTCCCACTCTCTTGTGCAGTCTAAGCGTCACCCACCTCCCAGCACTCTTCATGTTCCAAGCAGGGAGCCACAAAGGTTGCTCTGCTACACTACTGGTGAGCGAGTGGGATGCGAGTGTTGGAGTGTGGTCAGGTGTCTCCACCTTACCTGGATAGTGGGGTACCACACCTCAGGAGGAGGTGCAGTACCTCTGTGGTGACTGAACCCTCAGGGGCGCCACATACCCCCCATTAAACACAGCACGTCCGCGGTCTGCAAGTGAAACAAAGATTTTAAATAAGGAACATAAAATGCATTTTAAAAAAAATTTGTAACAGGTAAACAATTTTTAAACTAAACTTCCCAATATGGGAGGCACTGACTCTTAAACATTGCAGAACAAGTTAACAGGCTACCTATAATCTAACATTTTACTTAATTTAAAGTGCTATTGGTAGTAACCATTGCTAAGAATTTCACTACCAGTTCAGAGCCTACTATCCCCGCTGCAATGTATTTTCCTTTATCATTCACATTTTCACATTCTGCTGTTTCTTCTAGACCCATAGGTGACAACCGCTGACTCCTGGTTCGTCACCTGGATTCAAATTTTTATTCAAAACTTTTTTTTTTATTAAGCATAACTATGAGGCTAAATTCTGCAAAGTATTCACTCCTAATACTGCAGCTAAACATTGCTATCAACA
Source organism: Dendrobates tinctorius (assembly GCF_039654945.1). NCBI lineage: Eukaryota > Metazoa > Chordata > Amphibia > Anura > Dendrobatidae > Dendrobates > Dendrobates tinctorius. Next base: position 9,449,138 of record NW_027361827.1, on the reverse strand, counting down.
TTTTCAAAAGGCACATTATAAAATACTTCACAGTAAGACAACAGTAATTCTTGCAAGGGCTGGACACCGCTCCCAGCCGGGATTTCTTGCAGTGTCTCTGTAGCTGAAGTTGAACTCGGTCTGAGGTAGTCCTTGTTGAAGATTGTTCATGTAAAACCAAGAGAGAGCACCTTAAGAGGCGCAAACTATTTACAACAAAGTTTTTGGATCACTCCAAGTTCATGATCGCTCAGTTCAATAAAATGGGTGCCAACTGAGCGAACTGGGAAAAACAACGAGAAGCAAAAAACAATAAGGGCACAACGGTGCCCATACCCTCCTGGGTAACAGTTCAATTAGAAATGTACTTAGTGGTGGTCTTGTTGCTTGCATGAGGAAATGCGAGGATAACGAATCTCAGGTAGGGGAAATCCGTGATGCATGGTAACACCCATCAGCTGCTGAGGCTCCTCCGCCGAGATCAGAAGACGCCAATGGGCCACATCTGCTCCAGCTTTGCTCTTTTCAGCAGGGACTTCTTTCACTTCTCCATCGCAGTCAGCTTAGCATCTTGGAATTGAGAACACAACTCCTCCATTTGTTCCATGCGAAGTACCGGCCTGTTGCACGTGGTGGACGGAAACTCAGGGGTGAAACCGGTTGCAGGGGCGGCGGTCGTACCTGATGTTTCCTGACGGTGTTGTTTTGGCTCCGGTGCAGGCACTGGATGGCAGCCGGCAGCAGCGGTAGTTGCTGGAGCTGCCTGATCAGCGGGCGTTGACTGGAGTGCTGCAGGTGCTGGTTCAGGGTCTGTTGAGGCCTCCAGTGGGACCTGCGCGGCCGCGCCAGGTCCAGGCAGGAACACGGTCTCTGCTTCACATTCAGCTCCCGGGTCCTCAGGTAACTCCTCCTGGCAGACAGCGCCCAGCGGTGGCAGCAGCGTGGAAGTGGTGACAGGCGCTGCCGATGGCATAGCAGCGGTCGCGGGTTTCACAGGTGCTGCCTGGGGTGGAACTGGTGCAGCGGTGGAGGGTACCAGTGGTGGAGGTACCGTTTCTGCAGGCCTCTCCTGGGTGCGCTGCCGGTCCAAGGTCCGCAGGGCTTCCTGCTTCAGCCACAGACTGCGGTTCAGCATGGCGATTTCTTCCTCCAGCTGCTGACGGTCCATCACGGAAGCAGGGCCAGAGCCTTCGACTGGTGTGCCGGGGAAGGCAGGCTCCTCTTCTTCGCGCTCTTCAGGTCTCTGTCCTTCTTCCATCATGGCATCCTGGCGTTTCAGCTTCTCTCTGGGCTCCCTTCCCGCCACGGGGCTTTGCTCCTCCTTCCTGGGGCAGCGCCTTCTTCCTCTTCCTCCATACCAAGCCAGTATACGAACCCCTCTGGGGGTAGGCCATGTTGCTGTTGCATAGAAGTTCAGGCAGGGAAGGCCCAGGACAGTTTGTGCTCTTTTCTTAGGGCCACCCATGTTGTCACGCAGTTCTTCACCGCGCCGGCGGCCATTTTGAGAGTCCATTTTACAGTCTATCATTTTGGTTGTTTTGCACATTTTCAGCAATATCCAATGTAATAAATCTTCAGCACACAGGACCCGGTGGTACCGGGCTTTGTCATCCTGTTCGTGACGTCAAAGTTGACTCGCCCCCAGAGGCCATTGGGTACTCGGTGCCGGGCCCGTTGATGTCAATGGGAGATGTCACAGTGGCAGTGACCCGGTCCGTGGCCTCAGGCGGTCAATGTAAAAGGGGTAGAGTGATGAGGATAAAGTTGAGATGATTCGTGACGCCACCTTTGGTTTCTGGTCAGTTTGACCAGTGCTGCAGGGTTGCTTCTTTGGGACAGATGGTGCAGTGCAGCAATGATGTTGAAGCTCCCCACAGGTGGAGCTGTAGTCCCAGGGCAGTGTAGATGAGGTTGGCAAGTGGGGAGATGGTGTAAAGAAGTAGATGTAGCAGAGCTGGGTGTAAGGCGCAAGAATAAGTGGAGGACACAAGGGCATGTAGTTCCAAGGCTTTACTCACAGTCTGGTGCACACAGATGCCCACTTCGTTGCCGTATCCTCCAGGTCAGGGGCTCAGCCAACTCCCAGGCAAGGTAAAGTACACCTTTCCAGCACTCCTCCAACATGTGCCTTCTCTGAACGTCTCCACACTAGCGCCTAATCTGAAGTACCTGTAGTTGCGTATTAAACTCAAGTTCCTCCTTCTTGATGTTACTTAGAACTCTACTTGTACAGCAGACAGCCTTCTTCGGGGACTCCTTGCTATCATGTCCCGGCTCACCCACATTGCTGTTGTGCCCCCAAGTCTTAGATGGAAATAAAGTGGTGATGACTTCTATTCCTCCAGTTTTTGCTGCAGGAACATCAGTATCCATACAACCTCGGGGACCGGACCCCGGCCATGCGCTTCAAACTTGAGGAAGGGCTCTGCTCTGACCCTAGTCCTTAGTTCTCTTCTCCTCCTTACGTTCCATACTAAACTATCTTCCTTTTGAAGAATCAGGCTTTCTATGGCTCTTTCCTGTGCCAGCAGCTCCAGGTCACAGGAGTCTGCTGCAGCACTTCCTTCACTCAATCCCTCTCAGGGGATCTTCTCTCACAGACTGACCATTTCCTAATATTCTCCCGCTCTCTTGTGCAGTCTAAGTTCCACCCACCTCCCAGCACTCTTCGTGTTCCAAGCAGGGAGCCACAAAGGTTGCTCTGTTACACTACTGGTGTGCATGTGGGATGCGAGTGTTGGAGTGTGGTCAGGTGTCTCCACCTTACCTGGATAGTGGAGTACCACACCTCAGGAGGAGGTGCAGTACCTCTGTGGTGACTGAACCCTCAGGGGCGCCACAGGGCCATGACATGCTCCGCTGTCAGTCAAGAGATGGCAGAATTCCCACTCATGTGTAAAGGAGGACTTTATGCCACCTCTCCATGAAATAAGCAGTGCCTCTTTCTCCAGACAGATGTGGGTCCCATCGGTGAGATCCGCATGTACTATCCATTACGTAATATCCTGTGGATATATCATAAATGTACAGGATCAAAATAAACCATTAAGGGTGAGTTTAGATGTGATAGATGGTGGATTTGAGGTGCAGGTTCCACACCACATATTCAGACCAGCTTATGGTACAATACAGATGCGTAGGTCATATTATGTCAGGAAAAAAAAACTGAAGAAAGCTAAAATCATTTTTTTTAGGGCTCCTGGCCTTATTCATGTTCTGGGAACCTGGGAAAAAAACACTTGGTTGGGGACAGCAAAAGTATTTTTGCTTAGGGCACCACTTAGGCTAAGGTCCTGCCCATGTGTATGTGTATATGTCAGGCCAAAGGGTATAACCAGATTCTCAAAGAGACCCTCAGATGTGAGAAATGCCATCAATCCACTGGTCCCCCTCCTGAACCCTTATCAAGTTATAGGTTCCCTGTTGATCCAATTTAGAAAACCACTTAGCCCCGGACATTTGGTTACACAAATCAGGAATGAGAGGGAGTGGGTATATGTTTCTCACAGTGATTTTATTGAGTTCCTGAAATTCGAGGCAAGGACACAAACCACCATCTTTTTTTCTTTACAAAGAAAAATCAGGCTGCCACAGGAGAAACAGAAGGGCAGATATGCCCCTTACAAAGACTCTCGGAAATATATTCCTTCATAGCCAGCCGCTCAGGACCTGAAAGATTAAACAAATGGGCTTTGGGTAATTTAGCCCCAGGAATTAAATCAATGGCACAATCAAAAGACCGATGTGGTGGTAGAACCTCAGCTTCACTTTCGGAGAGCACGTCCTCAAAGTCCTTCAGGTACTCCGGAATACCCTCCAGACCGACAGACGTCACAGATACAGACTTTACACATTTAGTCATGAACACGGAATTGCAACATTGGTTAGTACAATTTGACCCCCATTGGACAATTTTCTCAATCAATAATGGGGTTATGACGTTGCAACCAAGGCATTCCCAAAACCAACCCCGCAGGTAAATTATCCAAAACAAAACAACTTATGTGTTCCATATGTGCATGTCAAACCTTGAGCAAGAAAACCTCAGAGACATAGATGATCCCCTCTTTGGTGAGAGGAGAAGAGTCAACAGCAACAATTTTAACTGGAGTCTAAAACCTGACTGTCCCTATCTTACAGTGAGTCACCAAGCGAGAGTAAATTAAGTTGATGGTAGAGCCACAATCAACAAAAGCTGTGGTGAGGGATAGACCACAGTCAACTTCCAACTCCACCTGGAGTGGGATTTTAGAAAATGAGGAAAATTGTACCTGAGGGTCTGGGTAACTTCCTCGACTGTTACCCAGACCTTGACGTTTCCCGACATCTTGATGGACGGAGGGCAAGAAGGGCAGTCCTTTTTCCAGTGTCCTGGAGCCCAACAATAAAAATACAGCTTGTCTTCCTTGCGGTGTCTCCTTTCCTTCTCCTTAAACGAAACGGCTCCCACCTCCATGGGTTCAACAGACTACAATGAAACCACTTTGCTAGAATACAAAGGTGTCTCCTGCTGCATCACTCCCTGAGCACGGAGTCTATGGTCCATGCAGAAGGCCTGTGTCATAGCTTCCTCGAGGGTGTCCAGTGGAGTATGTAATGCCAAGGCATCTTTCAGGTGCTTGACAGACCTTTACGGAACAAACCCCTGAGAGCCGAGTTGTTCCATGACACCTCTGCAGCCCAACGCCTGAAATCAGAACAAAACCACTTGGCTGAGTACTTTCCCTGCACCACACTCATAACCATGTCTTCAGCCAGACGCACATGTTCAAGTTCATCATATATATGTCCAAGGGCCTCAAGGAACCGATCCACTGACATTCTTTCAGGGGCCATAGGGGAAAGAGAGAAAGCCCAAGCCTGTGGAGCCTCCCTTAATAACAATATAATCACTCCCACCGTCGCCTGAAGAACGGGGTCGCAGGGAGAAAAACAGCTTACACCCCTCTTTAAAGGCCCGAAATTTCTTTTTATCCCCAGAGAAGGTGTCAGATAACTTAACAGGTGGTTCAGGAGAAATTAAAGAAACATCATTAACCCCCTCACCCTGAGCCCTAGAGGAAAAAGCACCCTGTACTGCATCCGCAACCTTCCTTTTAACCTGCTGCTGGGATTGAGCCAGGGTTCTCTGCTCAATAGACAACTTTTGCATCATTTGAGTGAGACTATTGACCTGCTCTGACAGAGCATGAAGAGGGTCCATAACAACAATACACTAATTTCGCAAAGCCCCACGCAAGAGAGGGAAAGATTTTTTATTGGTCAGTGATAATCTAATGGACACAGCACCAGAGTCAGAATGTGAGCCCGGGGAAGTGTGGAGGAAGCCAGAAGACTCCTGCAGTAACGTGCAGCCGCAGCTGTGAGTGCGCCGTAGGGTATCAGGACCTGCAACACTTGATAACAGGGGGAGTGGCTGGAGGTGGGGCAAAGCCTCGTACTCCCAAGAATGGCGACGGGAGAGTTGGCGGATCTGAGAGAAGCGCTAAGCAAGCCGAGGTCAGACCAGAGGGTAACACGGTAACCAAAGGAGTAGACAGACAGCGTGGTATAATACAAGCCGGGGTCAGAAGCCAGAGAGGGTAACGCGGTCACCAAGGGCACAAACGAGAGAATAGTCAGGGACCTTTAGCCAAGGTCAAAACCAGAGATAAGACAGAAGGTACAGAGTCTAAGTGCAGATACAAAACGAGGGATGGGCCAGGTCATACAAGGTACAAGCATACAAGAACAGGCAGTATACACAGGTATCATAAGGGTCAACTGCTCAGCCGAGAATGGAAGTATCACTGACGACGAGTTCAGCACAGGGGCGGGTAAATATAGCCTTCCCCAAACCAAAGGGAGGCCATGCAAAATTAACCCTAGAAGGACAGTGAGGGAAATCCCATCCAGAGCCATGACAAAATATATACAGTTGTGGCCAAAAGTATTGACACCCCTGCAATTTTGTCAGATAATACTCAGTTTCTTCATGAAAATTATTGCAAACACAAATTATTTGTTGTTATTATCTTCATTTAATTTGTCTTTAATGAAAAAACACAAAAAGAATTGTCCTAAAGCCAAATTGGATATATTTTCACACCAAACATAAAAAAGAGGGTGGACAAAAGTATTGGCACTGTTCGAAAAATCATGTGATGCTTCTCTAATTTGTGTAACTAACAGCACCTGTAACTTACCTGTGGCACCTAACAGGTGTTGGCAGTAACTAAATCTCAACCTCTGTCCTGTGTCCTTGTGTGTACCACATTGAGCATGGAGAAAAGAAAGAAGACCAAAGAACTGTCTGAGGACTTGAGAAACCAAATTGTGAGGAAGCATGAGCAATCTCCAGGCTACAAGTCAATCTCCAAAGACCTGAATGTTCCTGTGTCTACCGTGCGCAGTGTCATCAAGAAGTTTAAAGCCCATGGCACTGTGGCTATCCTCCCTAGATGTGGACGGAAAAGAAAAATTGACAAGAGATTTCAACGCAAGATTGTGCGGATGTTGGATAAAGAACCTCGACTAACATCCAAACAAGTTCAAGTTGCCCTGCAGTCCGAGGGTACAACAGTGTCAACCCGTACTATCCGTCATTGTCTGAATGAAAAGGGACTGTATGGTAGGAGACCCAGGAAGACCCCACTTCTTACCCTGAGACATAAAAAAGCCAGGCTGGAGTTTGCCAAAACTTACCTGAAAAAGCCTAAAACATTTTGGAAAAATGTTCTCTGGTCAGATGAGACAAAAGTAGAGCTTTTTGGGCAAAGGCATCAACATAGAGTTTACAGGAGAAAAAAAGAGGCATTCAAAGAAAAAAACACGGTTCCTACAGTCAAACATGGCGGAGGTTCCCTGATGTTTTGGGGTTGCTTTGCTGCCTCTGGCACTGGACTGCTTGACCATGTGAATGGCATTATGAGGTCTGAAGACTACCAACAAATTTTGCAGCATAATGTAGGGCCCAGTGTGAGAAAGCTGGGTCGCCCTCAGAGGTCATGGGTCTTCCAGCAGAACAATGACCCAAAACACACTTCAAAAAGCACTAGAAAATGGTTTGAGAGAAAGCACTGGAGACTTCTAAGGTGGCCAGCAATGAGTCCAGACCTGAATCCCATAAAACACCTGTGGAGAGATCTAAAAATGGCAGTTTGGAGAAGGCACCCTTCTAATATCAGGGACCTGGAGCAGTTTGCCAAAGAAGAATGGTCTAAAATTCCAGCAGAGCATTGTAAGAAACTCATTGATGGTTACCGGAAGCGGTTGGTTGCAGTTATTTTGGCTAAAGGTTGTGCAACCAAGTATTAGGCTGAGGGTGCCAATACTTTTGTCTGGCCCATTTTTGGAGTTTTGTGTGAAATGATCAATGTTTTTCTTTTTGCTTCATTCTCTTTTGTGTTTTTTAATTTAAGACAAATTAAATGAAGATAATAATACCAAAGAATTTGTGATTGCAATCATTTTCATGAAGAAACTGAGTATTATCTGACAAAATTGCAGGGGTGTCAATACTTTTGACCACAACTGTATATACTGTCTATATATACACTGCTCAAAAAAATAAACACTCAAATAACACATCCTAGATCTGAATGATTGAAATATTCTCATTGAATACTTTGTTCTGTACAAAGTTGAATATGCTGACAACAAAATCACACAAAAATCAATAGAAATCAAACTCATTAACCAATGAAGGCCTGGATTTGGAGTCACACACAATATTAAAGTGGAATGTAATGTCCTTAAAACAAGTCATGCTCCTGATGAGGTTGCAGATTGTCTCCTTAGGGATCTCCTCCCACACCTGGACTAAAGCGTCCACCAACTCCTGGACAGTCTGTGGCGCAACGTGTCATTAGTGGATGGAGAGAGACATGATGTCTCAGATGTGCTCAATTGGATTCAGGTCAGGGGAATGGGCGGGCCAGTCCATAGCTTCAATACCTTCATCTTGCAGGAACTGCTGACACACTCCAGCCACATGAGGTCTGGCATTGCCCTGCATTAAGAATAACCCAGGGCCAACCGCACCAGCATATGGTCTCATAAGGGGTCTGAGGATTTCATCTCGGTACCTAATGACAGTCAGGCTACCTCTGTCGAGCACATTGAGGGCTGTGTGGCCCTCCAAAGAAATGCCACCCCACACCATTACTGACCCACTGGCAAACCGATCATGCTGAAGGATGTTTCAGGCAGCAGATCGCTTTCCACGGCATCTCCAGACTTTGTCACGTCTGTCACATGTGCTCAATGTGAACCTGCTTTCATCTGTGAAGAGCACAGGGTGCCAGTGGCAAATTTGCCAATCCTGGTGTTCTGTGGCAAATGGCAAATGCCAAGCGTCCTGCACGGTCTTGGGCTGTAAGCACAACCTCCATCTGTGGACATCGGGCTCTCAAACCATCCTCATGGAGTCGGTTTCTAACCGTTTGTGCAGACACATGCACATTTGTGGCCTGCTGGATGTCATTTTGCAGGGCTCTGGCAGTGCTCATCCTGTTCATCCTTGCACAAAGGCAGAGGTAGTGGTCTTGCTGCTGGGTTGTTGCCCTCCTATGGCCCCTCCACATTTCCTGGTGTTCTGGCCTGTCTCCTAGTAGCACCTCCAGCCTCTGGACACTATGCTGACAGACACAGCAAACCTTCTTGCCACAGCTCGCATTAATGTGCCATCCTGGATGAGCTGCACTACCTGAGTAACTTGTATGGGTTGTAGAGTCCGTCTCATGCTACCACGAGTGTGAAAGCACAACCAACATTCAAAAGGGACAAAAACATCAGCCAGAAAGCATTGGTACTGAGATGTGGTCTGTGGTCCCCACCTGCAGATTGTGTGAGGGCCACTGATATCTGAGCGCTATGTCACAGGCTCGATGGCACAGCTGTGACAAAAGTGACTAGAGGATAAGGGAGATTGGATTGCTTTTAAAAAAGCAGATTGCAGAGCAGTGGGTAAACAGCAATGCCAGCCTGTCAGGAAGCCTTAAAAGGCAGCCAAACAACCAACACCACTGATACACCACAATATAGCCTCCCCTTGCACTGCACACACAGTGACTGGTGTGTTGTGCAGGCCAAATCGCTAGCAGCAGAAGCAGTTTTTTTTTCTTCTCAGCAGGACAAAAAAAAAAATTGGGATTGCTTTTAAAAAAGCAGTTTGCGGAGCGGTGGGTAAACAGCAATGCAGGAATGTCTGGAAGCCTTAGAAGGCAGCCCAACAACCAACACCACTGATACACCACTATATAGCCTCCCCTTGCACTGCACACACAGTGACTGGTGTGTTGTACAGGCCAAATCTCTAGCAGCAGAAGCAGTTTTTTTTTCTTCTCAGCAGGACAAAAAAAAAAAATTGGGATTGCTTTTAAAAAAGCAGTTTGTGGAGCAGTGGGTAAACAGCAATGCAGGAATGTCAGGAAGCCTTAGAAGGCAGCCCAACAACCAACACCACTGATACACCACTATATAGCCTCCCCTTGCACTGCACACACAGTGACTGGTGTGTTGTGCAGGCCAAATCGCTAGCAGCAGAAGCAGTTTTTTTGTCTTCTTCCCTGCCTAACGCTCTCCCTACAGAATCAGCAGCAACCTCTCCCTATACTGAGATCGGCAGAAGTAAGATGGCGGTCGGCGTGCACGCCCTTTTATACCCCCTGTGACGCCCACCAAAGCAAGCCAATCACTTGCATGCCCTTCTGAAAGATGGTGGTGACCCCTGCCTATGTCATCACGTTGCCCACAGTGTCCGTGGATCCTGATTGGCTGAAAAAGAGCGCAAAACAAACTTTTGAAACGCGACTTTGGCGCGTAAGTCGCCGACCTCGTGGCCGACCTCATCCTAGGGTCGGGTTTTGTTTCATGAAACCCGACTTTGCCAAAAGTCGGCGACTTTTGAAATTTTTCGACCCGTTTCGCTCAACTCTAGTCCTGAGTACGCTGACACCCCATTTGTGGGAGAAAACTACTGTATGGGCACATGTCGGAGCTCGGAAGGGAATTAGAGACGTTTTGGAATGCAGACTTTGATGGAATGGTCTGCGGGTGTCATGTGCGTTTGGAGAGCCCCTGATCTACCTAAACTATTGAAACTCCCCACAAGTGACCCCATGGAACTTATCTAGATGTGTGGTGAGCACTTTGAACCCCCAAGTGCTTCACAGAAGTTTATAATGCCCGGGCATGAAAATAAAAAAATCATATTTTTTTCCACAAACATGATCAATTAGTCCCCAATTATTTTATTTTCCCAAGGGTAACAGGAGAAATTCATCCCCAAATGTTGTTGTCCAATTTGTCGTGAGTACGCTGACACCCCATTTGTGGGAGAAAACTACTGTATGGGCACATGTCGGGGTTCGGAAGGGAAGTAGTGACGTTTTGGAATGCAGACTTTGATGGAATGGTCTGCGGGTGTCATGTGCGTATGGAGAGCCCCTAATCTACCTAAACTATTGAAACTCCCCACAAGTGATCCCATTTGGGACACTAGACCCCCCACGGAACTTATCTAGATGTGTGGTGAGCACTTTGAACCCCCAAGTGCTTCACAGAAGTTTATAACGCCCGGGCGTGAAAATAGAAAAAATCATTTTTTTCCACAAAAATGATATTTTTGCCCCCAATTTTTTATTTTCTTAATGGTAACAGGAGAAATTGGACCCCAAAAGTTGTTTTGCAATTTGTCCTGAGTAGGCCGATACCCTACATGTGGGGGTAAAACACTGTTTGGGCGCATGGCAGAGCTTGGAAGGGAAGGAGCACCATTTGACTTTTTCAACTCAGAATTGGCTGAAATTGAGATCAGACGCCATGTTGCATTTGGAGAGCACCTGATGTGCCCAAACAGTGGAAACCCCCAATTCTAACTCCAACCCTAACGCCAACACACCCCTAACCCTAATCTCAGCCCTAACCCTAACCCTAGCCCTAACCTTAACTCTAGCCCTAACCCTAGCCCTAACCCTAACCCTGGTCCTAACCCTAGCCCTAGCCCTAACCCTAACCCTGGCCCTAGCCCTAATGGGAAAATGGAAATAAATACATTTTCTTTTAATTTTATTATTTTTCCCTTACTAATTGGGTGACAATGGGGGGTTTGATTTACTATTTATGGCGGTATTTATTTTTGGCGGCTGTCGCACGCTAAAAGACGCTTTTCATTGTAAAAATAGTTTTTGCATCACCACATATTGAAAGCTATAACTTTTCCGTATTTTGACCCACCGAAGTCATGCGAGGTCTTATTTTTTGCGGGACGAGTTGACGTTTTTATTGGTACCATTTTCGGGCACGTGACATTTTTTGATCGCTTTTTATTCCGATTTTTGGGACGCAGAATGAACAAAAACCAGCGTTTCATGAATATCTTTTGGGGGGGGTGCGTTTACACCGTTCCGCGTGCGGTAAAATTGATAAAGCGCTTTTATTCTTCGGGTCAGTACGGTTACAGCGATACCTCATTTAGGTCTTTTTTTATGTTTTGTCGGTTTTATGCAATGAAAACTATTTTATATAAAAAATAATTATTTTTGTATCGCTTTATTCTGCAAGCTATAACTTTTGTATTTTTTCACTGACGATGCTGTATGGTAGCTCGTTTTTTGCGGGACAAGATGACATTTTCAGCGGTACCATGGATATTTATATGCGTCTTTTTGATCGCGCGTTATTGCACTTTTTGTTTGGCGGTATGATAATAAATCATTTTTTGCTTCGTTTTTTATTTTTATTTTTTAATGGGTTCGCTAAAGGGGTTAACTAATGGGATAGTTTTATAGGGCAGGTCGTTACGGACACGGCGATACCTAATATGTGTACTTTTATTGTTTTGTTTTTTTTTTATTTAAAAAATGGATTTATTGGGGGAATATTTTTTTTTTTTTTTAATTTATTTGGCGATTTTTTTTAAAATTATTTTTACACTTTTTTTTATTTTTTTAACTTTATTCCATAGTCTCAGGTGGGACATCACTGTCCTGTGACAGATTGCTGATCTGTCACATGACAGATCGCTGATCTGTCACATCACAGATCACTGTGACAGATCAGCAATCTGTCACAGGCAGTTCTGCAGACTTCCTCATGCCTGCGCTTTGCAGGCACTGAGGAAGTCAGCTCCCTACAGGCCCCCGAAGGCCCACGTCGCCATCTTGGATTCGGGGGCCTGCAGGAAAGGAGGCCCCGGCAGCAGCGCTGCACATTGCGCTGCCGTGGGGGGCTCAGGGAAGCACGGAGGGAGCCCCCACCCTGCCGATGCTTCCCTTTAACCCCCGGTACACCGCGATCATGTTTGATTGCGGTGTTCAAGGGGTTAACGTGTCGGGGGCGGTCCGTGACCGCCTCTGACACATAGTGCCGGGTGTCAGCTGTGATAATCAGCTGACACCCGGCCGCAATCCGCGGTGCTCACCACGTGGGCGCCGCTGATCGTGGTAGACATACTATCCCGTCCATGGGCATAGGGGCCCGGGTCCCATGGACGGGATAGTACGTCTGATGTCAGGAAGGGGTTAAAGACAGAAAATCCACAATGGTGACAGAAATAACTTGAATCTGACAAAAGTGATAATAAATAAAAAATCTATGAAATTGAACAAATGAAGGTCAGACATTGCTTTTCAACCATGCTTCCACAGAATTAAAAAAAATAAAATAAAACTCATGAAATAGGCCTGGACAGAAATGATGGTACCTTTAACTTAATATTTGGTTGCACAACCTTTTGAGGCAATCACTGCAATCAAACGATTCCTATAACAGTCAATGAGACTTCTGCACCTCTCGACAGGTATTTTGGTCCACTCCTCAAGAACAAACTGCTCCAGTTGTCTTGTGTTTGAAGGTTACCTTTTCCAGACGGCATGTTTCAGCTCTTTCCAAAGATGCTCAATAGGATTTAGGTTAGGCTCACAGAAAGCCACTTCAGAATAGTCCAATGTTTTCCTCTTAGCCATTCTTGGGTGTTTTAGCTGTGTGTTTTGGGTCATTATCCTGTTGCAAGACCCATGACCTGCGACTGAGACCAAGCTTTCTGACGCTGGGCAGCACATTTCTCCCTAGAATACCTTGATTGTCTTGAGATTTCATTGTACCCTGCACAGATTCTAGACACCCTGTGACAGATGCATCAAAGCAGCCTCCAAACATAGCAGAGCCTCCTCCATGTTTCACATTAGGGACAGTTTCTTGATATGCTTCATTTTTTCATCTGTGAACAGAGAGCTGATGTGCCTTGCCAAAAAGTTCCATTTTTGCCTCATCTGTCCATAGGACATTCTCCTAGAATCGTTGTGGCTTGTCAAATTTCAGTCTGGCTTTTTTATGATTTTTTTCAACAATGGTGTCCTCCTTGGTCGTCTCTCATGAAGTCCACTTTGGCTCCTACAACAAAGGATGGTGCGATCTGACACTGATGTTCCTTGAGCTTGAAGTTCACCTTTAATCTGTTTAGAATTCTTTCTTGGCTCTTTTGTTACCATTCGTATTATCCATTTCTTTGATTTGTCATCAATTTTCCTCCTGCAGCCACGTCCAGAGAGGTTGGTTACAGTCCCATGGATCTTAAATCTCTGAATAATATGTGCAACTGTAGTCACAGGAACATCAAGCTGCTTGGAGATGGTCTTATAACTTTTACCTTTAACATGTTTGTCTTTAATTTTCTTTCTAATCTCCTGAGACAACTCTTTCCTTCGCTTCCTCTGATCCATGTTGAGTGTAATACACACCATGTCACCAAAAAGCACAGTGAGTATCTGTAGCCCTCTATACAGGCCAACTCACTGATTCCATGATTGTAGGCACCTGTGATGCTAATTAGTGGACTCCCCTTGCTTTAACATGTCCCCTTTGTCACATTATTTTCAAGGGTACCATCATTTCTGTCCAGGCCTATTTCATGAGTTATGAGTTATGAGTTTCATGGTTGAAAAGCAATGTCTGACTTTTATTTGTTCATTTTCATAGATTTTTTATTTATTACTTTTGCAAGATTCAAGTTATTTTTGTGACCATTGTGGGGTTTTCTGTCATTAAAAGAGGGATACCAACAATTTTGACCACGTGTCTAGCAGTATACTGGCTCTTCACACAACATGGGGTTACATCACTAGACAATTGATGTTCAGCTTTAAAGGGTACTTTGGCATACAAATGTGACACCCCAGAGTCCAGTTGTCACAGTGACATTGCCTCCCTCTAAGGGGTAAAGTCATGCCTGGAGGCAGGGGGGGGCCCCATGCCAGGTAACAGATTACATTACAATTCCAGCTGCAGCTCAGAAAGGGGAGCTGCCTTATAATTTCTGGCCAGCAGAGGGGGTTAGTGAGTCAGCAAGCAGTCAGCTGTGGGAGCAAACAGAGAAGTTGTCATGGAAACGAGAGCAGCCTGAGCTGATGACAACACAGTTAAGCCTGAGGTAAAGGATCTTTCTGGAAGATCCAGTCAGTTGGTGAGGGACAGTTGATCTGTGAAGAGGGAAAGGACAGGAGCGAGAAGAGAGGCTCTGAGGAAGCTAAAAACTGTGTATAGCAGACCCCAGAGCGAAGTGCTAATAGAGAGAAAGGGACGCCAGAGTCCTGGGTGGGCAGGAGCTGTATGTCTTGACCGCCGAATCTGGAAGTACAGGGGTCTGCAAGTTCCTGAGTGACATTGAACACATGAGGGCATGGCAGCAGATCAGGAGCCCGGGGCTGACGGTGAAAAGGAAAGTACCTGTGGAATAGGCTCACGCTGACAGCCATACAGGTTAGAGAAACCATCACGCACTAGAGGGTCGCAGCTTAGTTACAAACAGCAGAGACCCGCACACAAAGCGCAGAAGGAAAGTCCCAAACCCCGACCTGGCAGGGTGGATCCCCTGAATGCCTCCAGGCGAGCCGGACTCAATCCATCACCTGTATGTGGTACTCCAGATTGCAACCACTTGCCAGTAAAAGGTAAAGAAACTGCACCTCTCTGTGTCCTCTTATTTCTCTGCACCCCAACGTTCACCGCCATCTGAACTATTAATCAAATATATTTGCCCTGGGACCCTCGCTCTACCCGTGGGGAGCTGAACCATCTTGGCTGCGTCACCATCAGCCCCAGGAGACCAAAAACCGCAGCGTCAGCTATTAATTGCTGAACACCACAGGTGGCGTCACACTTAAATACCACACAACTTTCCCCTATTTTATTACTGGACGCCTCAGGGCCATGGCCCGGGTCACTGTCGCTATGACATCCCCCGCTGATGTCAACGGGCCCGGTACCGAGTAACCTAAGGCCCTGCGGGGCGCGCCACAAACAGTAATAAAGTGATGTTGGCAATGATGCAGCAGCAGGTCTTGTCCATTCTGTGTAACAGTTTTCGGAAGGTCTGTGGAAACAGAATGATGTTCTGTAGGTCTCAGCAGAAATGCTATTATGCCGAGCCCTAGCTGTCTACTGACATCTGCTGGAGCTTTTAAAATATGAAAAACAAAGGTATGAAAGATCTGGCACTTAAGCTGAGGAAAGTATTGGCAATTTGCCATCGTCTCCCATTATTATTTAATTTTAGGTTTGTAATTAATGACTGCCACATGCTAAAAAAGAAACTCGCTTAAAAATGCTGACAATTGTGCAGCGGGATAGCAAAACTACTCCTGTTAATTGGCATCCTTAGCGTACTTTCAGGACAAGTGTGTTCGTTAACACAGATTATCTATAAAGAAAATGCAAATACAGCAATCTCTTTTACTTAGAAGCTATTTTAATGTATCTCCTCTTATCAAAGATTACAGAAGACTTTATATTTTTATAGATGAAGTTTACTTTTTGATTTAAAGTTTAAGTCCAGTAATGTTCTATGGAGGCTCAGTGCCCTCTCACCTCCGCAATGAAAGGGTCTTAAAAATCAAAATGGTTTCCTATAATGGGATAGATTCCTTAGTATAACATTAGATTAAAGTATAATATAAATATATTATAAAAGAAAATACACCTGATACTTGGATTTGTTTGGAGGAAAGGAGCAATGTATAACATTTTCTGGGGTGGGAAAATTTGTCATTGGGTAATGGATTTTTTTTGCATATTTTTCATCCCTTTACAAAATTGCACACAACCCAGTTACAGGATATCGCGGTTGGTCAAGGTTACTGCATGATAATTGGCACCAAGTAACAGCAGAAGAGAACCCCATTTAGGTCGGGATCACACATGCAAGAAACACGGCCGAGTCTTGCATGTTAATACAATAGCAATACATGGAGCCGCACTCCCCGATCCCGAGTGACGGCGGCAGTGTCGGGTATTAACATGCGAGACTCGGCTGTGTTTCTCACATGTTTGATCCCAGCCTTAGGGTCCCGTTACATTTAGCGATGCACCAGCGATCCCGACAACGATATGACCTGGTCAGGATCGCTGGTGCATCTCTAAATGGTCGCTAGTGAGCCGCCAAACAGGCAGATCTCACTAGCGATGCAGCGACGCAGCAGCGGTCGATACTTACCTGAAAAACGTGGCGATGAAGACGTCCTCCCGCCCGCGTCCATGCGTCGCTCGTCGGCGCCAGCAAGAAGCCCAGCAGGAAGCTGCCGACGAGAAACGGCCCAGGACGTTCTCGCGCGATCAACGATAGCCAGCGGGGGAGCCGGTCGGAGGTAAGTATCACATATAGCGATATCACTAGCGATATCGCTGCTGCGTCACAAAATCGCTGACACTTTAGCAATATTGCTAGCGATATCGCTATGTGTGAAGCCCCCTTTAGAGTTGAAACTTACAGTTAAGAAAATACGTGTGGTTTAATTCACAAATAACTTGTTAAAATGTATTATTCATATTATCTATGTGCCACATAATATGGCCTCATTCAGATGTCTGGGTTTTTAGCAGGGTATGGGAAAAAAAAAGACCATTTTTATCAGTGTGCTTGATCCCTTTTCGATCCGTTTTCATTTTTACCATCAGTGTGGCATCCATTTTTCCAATATTTAAAAAAACAAAAAATTCTCATACCCATTGCACAGTAATAAACTAACAGCAGTAGGATGACATATGGATGGTATTCATTTTTTATTTCATGGACCTATTAACTTGAATAGGTGAGTTTGATCTGCAAATCGGATCAGACAAAAGACTCATTTTTTTTATAGAAAATTAATCCATCAGAAAGAATAAATGTGTGATCGTGTTGATAGACTATAATGGATAGATGTTTGACCTTTGAAATATGCAAACTGCCTCTTCAAAGAGAAAGAGGACTTGAATTCTAGCATCACCTATCAGAAGTAGCAATCCTAAAAGCCAATATGAACCCTTTAAGAGCCTTTCCATATGACTTATAAAGGACAAACCAGAATCTGAATTTGCAGGCATGTGTTTCAGGGTGTTGCACCTCCTCACAGTATGAGATTTTATTTATTTGCATTGAGAGACCTCTGACTGGGGTCTAAAGAGTAACATGTCATGTGGCAAGGCTCGTTAAAGGGTATTGACTTTTATGCCGGGATCACACTACCGTGTGTGATGCGAGAAACTCGCACGAGTCTCTCGCATCAACACCTGGCACTCAGGACCGGAGCTGCGGCTGCATGTATTTCTATGCATGTATTTCTATGCAGCCGCAGCTTAAGTCCTGAGTGCCGGCGGCAGCGCCAGGTGTTGATGTGAGAGACTCGTGCGAGTTTCTCGCATCACACACAGTAGTGTGATCCTGGCCTTATTAGGATTGCTACTTCCAATAGGTGATGCTAAAGTTAAAGTCCTCTTCCCCTCTAAAGAGAAAGTTTGCTTATTAAATTTCCCAGAGGAGCATTGCATGGTCTATAAGTCTCCTTACAATGGTCATATCAGGCGTGTCACTTTCTATAAGGAGAAATGTTACCTCTTAGACACTTATCTGTGAAAAACATGGATGGAACGTATACATGGAAAACAAATGTCTGAATGGGGCCTAACAGCATAATTTTAAGAGCAAATGGATGCTGATCGCTGAAAATGTTTTCATGTAATGGGTGCAGGGAACCCTAGTCCTACACTAAGGGAATGCAGTGTAAAATGGAGAATGAAATCTGATTACTTGTATTGTCTCCATGTGAATCATCAAGTTATAAAAGTGTTTAAGTATAAGCCCATCCAATACAAAATATGTCCACCATAACAATGTTTTTAGATCTATGCTGACTTCTATAGAGAAAGCCCAGACTTATTTTTGATGGAGCATAATTAACTTTTCACCATAATACAAAAATAATGTCATGTAAATTTCTATTGCAAGTGGTTTCAATATCTATAGGAAACCTTATGGGCATCCTGACCCACTGTGCATTAGCCCTAAAGATGTATATTTAAACTCTAACCTATATATGAAAACCTACACGGGACACTAGGATTCTCGCTCAGTCGCTTTGCTACATGAAAAGTCAGGAAAACTGACTAGCAAAATATTTTGCTATGCTAATAAACTTCTTCCCATTTCTTGCAGAATCTGACAAGCAGATGCCTGGAGCAGCTTGATCAAAAGAAAAGCGATGTACTTGGCAACATACATCATATTGAGCAAGCTGCCACAGATCTCAAGGTATGAGACGTATCTAAAAATCAAGAAACACTGCAGGGTTACGTTCGATACACAAATATTGTAAATGCTGCTTGTTTAGCACTGAGTTGAGGGATTCGTATTCCGCAGCTTTCGAATACAATCAGTAAAATCCATTGGTTGCTCCTGACACAATTCATAATTGGATGTAATGAATGGTAGAACCTCAGAGTGCAATTCTTCAATCTCTTTCAGACAGTTCTCTGCCAATACATGTCAAAATGCAATATTTCTGATTATAAAAGTAAATATTCAGTAATTTACAAAAATGCATAGCAAAAAAACAGCAACAAATTGTAATATATCCTCATGGGTTGTTCTAATGCTGTATCTTCAGGAGTGCAACCCTCCTGACTCCTGGCTTCCTGGCTGCCAGCTTCTTAAGATTGACAGTTGGACCAGCGGCATGGTTATGTCCAAACTGTGCACTCTCCGAGGCTGCTAGCAAGGACTGCTTTACCTCTGCAACAAAGGCATTGAGGCTGGTTAGATCCTGCAATCCAGCCAGCTGCAGAGCACTATGAGCAGTGTCTGACTGGGGTGAGAAGGGCCCACCACAACCAACTCCAGGGCCCCACTTTTCAGCCACATACAAATGTGACATTATCATCAATCACAAATTTATATAACAATGAACTGGGCAGATTGTTATATGAATAAGATGCTGCATTTGTACATAGTGATTCGTGTATATTGTGCCAAGTGCTGCTCATATAAGAGGATGGTGGTCCACTCTTGCACAGGGGTCCGCTGGAGAATTCTCCTGTTTGCCTGTGAGCCAGTCCAAGCTTCACTATTAGCATGCTGCAATTTATAGAGCTTCCGTGCAGCACTTGCTCCTTCCTTATCTAGGTATTCTGCCATTCTGTGACTGCAGGATAGCCGGTAACTTTGACAATAAAGCTGGAGTCACACTAAACGAAAGTAAAATCGGTCCGAGTCTCCCTGCCGAGAGTCGCACAAGTGTAATGCGAATGTCATCTGAGTACAATCTGATTTTTCACATGTAGTATTCGATTTACATCCCAATGCAGTGTGATTGCTATCCGATTGCAATGCGATTTTAACATGAGTTTTGACATAGAGCAATTCTCTGTGATTTACACATCGTTTTCAAAGGAAATAGTCTTCAAAACACACACACACATAGAGAGATAGAATAAAAACCGGCAATTCATTTTCCCACTGCACTCGCATTGGCGTCAGAAAGGTGAAGTGAGTTCATTGGCTGTGAATTCTCATGGCCTGTCTGACAGCACTGCGAGTAAGAGAACTTTCCCACACTTGCGATGCCCTCAGACAGGAAGAAAGAGTTCAGAGGGAGACACTGAGCACATGTTGCTCAGTGTCTGCTGGATGACATGCTGTATGGTTTCATCATGCAAGCATGCAGCCTGCCATCTAGATGTAGCAGAGCTAGACCCGTCTTGCAACAAATGAATTAGCAGCATCTCTGTGGAAAGGTGAGGAATATTGTTGTTTGCTTTTTTAACTCTTTTGCAGATGACAAGGGCATCGGGGGAATGGGCGAGGTCGTAAGTATGGTCTAATTTAGATTATTAAAGAAGTATGTGTTATTCTTTCAATTAAAGGTCTTTATTCTGGGTGTCTTTGTTTTCATACAATGTGGGGTTAGTAATGGGGTGTTTTATTGACACCTCTCCATTACTAAACTCAGGGCTTGATGTCATCTGACAATACAAAGGTGACATCAACCCCCTCAACTATCGCCCCACTTACCACTGCTACAGAGCAAGTGGGAAGAACGAGGCTAAGTGCCAGAATTGCCATCTTAGAGATGCATCTTTTCTGAGGTGGCTGAGAGCTGATGTTTTTAGCCTGGGGGCAGTATCCATGGCCCCTTCCTAGGCTATTTGTCAAGAACACTGCACTGCACTTGCTCCCTGAGCCAGTGCACATGTCCTGAGTACAAAAACAGTGCTCAAAGATACCTGAGGAGCGGGACAGCAGCGGTGATGATGCATGCTTCAGACTATCAGGACCTGAAGCACGTGACTGCTGGGGGCGTTACCTAAGCTCCACAGAGCTAGGAGCTGCAGGGAAACTCCTAGAAAGGTAACTATGGGACAAGTTACCAAGGGGCATAGATAGAGACAGAAACCAGTTCAAGCCGGGGTCAAAGCACGAGATAGCAGGACAGTACCAAAGGGTTAGACAGAGCGAATAGTCAGGATGTAGCAATAGATTAGAAAGCCAGAACGGGCAATGGACGGTACAATAGGGACAAACTGTAACGGAGTAACAATAGCCAAGCCAGGAGGTCAGAACCGGAGAAGACAATAGTACCAAAATGAGAGACGGAGTTCAGAGTGAGGGGACAGACCGGGTTATACACGGGAATCAAACAAGCAATGCAGTATCCACGCACACCAGGGGGGTCAGACACACAGCCAGAATAACAGTATAGCTGACAGGGAATCCTAGTCTGGAGTGAGTATAAATACCCCTCCTAGATCCAAAGAGAGGCCGGCAAAAGTTAACCCCATGAGAACAGGACATTAACCATGTCCTAACCATGACACTATTAATATCATTCCGAAGCTTTCTGCATAGCCTTTGCTGGTTATTAATTATAGGGGGACCCTACGTCTTTTTTTTAGGGTCCCTCATTTTAATAGCCAGTAAAGCTGATATTAAAAGCCTGGAAAGCTCCATGGGTATTACCCCTTTCTTTCAACATCGACCCCCAGCCATTGGCTTTCTCTCTGCTGGTTACAAAAATAGCAGGGGAGCCATTTTTTTTCCAAAAATTAATCTTTTATTAATTAAATCCCTGTACAGTAAGCTGCACACACACTGTAATAATTGTATTTGTCACAGACATCTGTATATCTTCCTATTCAATTTGTATTTACTGTATGTAATGCATCTTTTCTATCCTGTCGGCTCCTGCAGTGATTTTACAGTACACGGCAGATGACTTACCGACTTTTCTTCTATCTATCTATGTAATATATATACATATACTGTATATGTGTGTCTGTGTCACCTACATCTATATACTGTATCTATGTATTCTATTTGTATATATCTATTCTATTCTAACCTGTCACTCTGATTTTATTGTATGCGGCACATGAATTGCCAGCTTTTCAAAGGACACCGGTGGGTAAAAATCGGATAGCACTCGCATGGTCCAAGTGCTGTGCGATCTTTTCTCACACCCATAAGCTTGCATTGGTGAGTCTCAGGTTAGTCTCGGTGACAATTGCAGCATGCTACGATTTTACACGGAGGTAGAATACACCCGAGAAAATAAATGGTGATGTGAGCTGCCCCATAGATTAATACTTGGCCGAGTGCTATGCGTTGCTTTTTTGCATAGCACTCACCCGTTTTCTATGGTAGTGTGTCACCGTGCACTATAAAACTAAAAATCCTTCCATTCTTGAGAACAAAGATGATTTTTAATAAGAGGTAAATTGCAAAATGGCTTGTTCTGACAAGCACTTTGCAATGTTATTTTTTTAACAACTTCACATAACCCTATTGTATTATAAAGGCTGTACATTAACTCCAACCATAACTTAATTAAAATATGAGACATGAACCAAGTGTTGGGAAACGGACCGCAATGTTTTATAAATAATCAGTAATAAATAATAAATTTAGTAAACAGCATCTCAGTCTTTAATTGACTCAAGGCGTAGCACAAATATTTAAATACAACCAACACCACCCAGCCACAAGTCTGCGTGTAACCTCTCTCTAATAAAACAAGCAACAATTAAAATAAACAAAATGAAGAACTTCAATCTTCAAGTTAGCAATAGGGATGAGCGAGTAGTGAAATACTCGGACTCGCTGTACTCGTTACGAGTAGCTCCTATTACTCGGGTACTCGTAATGAGTAGTGAGCCCAATGTAAGTCTAAAGGGCATGTCACACTAAGAGATATCGCTAGCAATATCGCTATAACTAGTGACGTTATAGTGATATTGCTAGCGATATCGCTGTGTCTGATACTTACCTACGACTGGCTCCCCCGCTGGTTATCGCTGATCGCGCGAGAACGTCCAGGACCGCTTCTCGTCGTCAGCTTCCTGCGGCGCTTCCTGCTGTGAGGACGAGCGACGCGTGGAGCCGGGCGGGAGGACGCAGGATCGCCTAGTGTGACAGGTAAGTAGCGACCCCCGTCCCCAGCGATGTCGCTGGTGAGATCTGCCTGTGTGGCAGCTCACTAGCGACCACTTAGCGATGTACCAGCGATCCTGACCGCGTCATATCGCTGGTCGGGATCGCTGGTACATCGCTAAGTGTGACAGTACCTTAAGGGAAATGCGAGTAATGGGCAGATAATGTGTGTGGGTGGAGAGTGTGTGTGGGCGGAGACTATGTGTGCGGGGGTCTGTGGGGCTGTGTGTGTGTGTGCGGGGCTGTGCCGGGCTCTGCTAGACCTGTGCGGGGCTGTGCTGGCCTCTGCCGGTCCTGTGTAGGGCCTGTGCCGTGCTGGGACGCTCCACGGCTGCTGTTAGTTGTTGTGGTTAGGATCAGGAGTCTGCAGTCCGCGTAGTTACCAACCTCTCTGGTTTTCTGTGACTTGGCTTGGTCTTGTTTTCCCCCTCTGTGACCCATTCATAACAGTTAGCAATGCTCTGTCACTAGCCATCAATGGGGTTAAATATCAAAATTCACCACCTCCTTCCAGCTAAGCCATCAATCCTGGGATTCCTGGATTCTGGCGGGAAAAGATTCACCAGGTGTTCCTTATCTGCCCAGTGACAAGATACCACCAAAAAACTCAGCAGGGTTTACCCTTGAAGGAACTTAGAAAGCAAACAATATTAGTCACACTAATCTTATCCCTTTATACACCCAAAAAAACTTATAATCCCATGGACCCCCTCAGTTTACTACACGGGGGCTAACATGGGATTATAAAAGTATACATTAACTACAACCATAACTTAATTAAAGTAAACCATAATGATCAATAATAAATAATCAATTATGTAAACAGTGGAGAACATGATAGAGGGCAAGGTATGGAGAACATGGTGGGCTCTGTGTTAAGAACATGGGTGGGGGCTCTGTGTGGAGAACATGGGCGGAAGGGCCAGTGTTAGGGGCAGGCAGAAAAGGCAGTCACCTAGGGCCCTCGCTCATTCAGGGGCCCCCAGCCAGTGGTGTACTGCTAATAGCACAACACACTACTGCTATGGGGCCCCTGAATAAGAGGGGCCCGGCATTGCCCTCCCCCATTGTACATTCAACTTATCGGCATCATATATACATAGATGCCGATGCAATTGAAAGCAGTGATGGATGACAGAGCGTCAGCTGACGCTCTCTCTCCCATCACTCCCCCTCTGCCTCTGACTCAGCATGTGCCAGCATTGGAGCTGATGATACGCTGAGACACTCTGCAGAAGCTGGAGCAGCAGGGGAATGAGGAGGAGAGGTAAGTATTGTGTGTGTGTGTCTGCTGCACTATACTGTGTGTGGGGGACTGCACTATACTGTGTGTGGGGGGGCTGCATTATTCTGTGTGTGGGGGGGGCTGCATTATACTCTGTGTGGGGGGCTGCACTATACTGTGTATGTGGGGGAGGCTGCATTTTACTGTGTGTGGGGGCTGCACTATGCTGTGTGTGGGAGGACTGCACTATAATGTGTGTGTGGAGGAGCTGCATTATACTGTGTGTGTGTGGAGGGGCTGCATTATACTGTTTGTAGGGCTGCATTATATGCTGAGGGGGCTGCTTTATTCTCTAAGATACTTTGAGAGGGTTGCTTTATACTCAGGGGGCTGCATTATATTGTGTGTGGGGCGCTGCATTGTGCTCTTAAGGAACTGCATTATACCCTGAGGGGGCTGCATTATACTCTGAAGGGGGTGCATTATACTGTGTGTGGGGGGCTACATTTTACTGTGTGTGTGGGGGCTGCAGTATACTCTGAGGGGGGCTGCAGTATATTCTATGTGGGGGGTTGCAGTATACTCTGAAGGGGGCTGCATTATATTCTGAAGGGGGCTGCAGTATACTCTGAGTATACTCTAAGTATACTCTTACCCCCTCTAAAGGTGGTTTGCACGTTAATGGCCAGGCCAATTTTTACAATACTGATGATTGTCACTTTATGATGTAATAACTCAGGAATCCCTACAATGGATCCCACTGATTCTGAGATTGTTTTTTCATGACATATTGTATTTCATGAAAGTGGTAAAATTTCTTTGATATGACTTGCATTTATTTGTGAAGAAAAATGGAAATTTGGCAAAAACTTTGAATTCTTATGCACTTAAATCACAGATATATGTCACACAAAATAAAAAATAACATTTCCCACGTGACTACTTTACATCAGCACTATTTTTTGTTATTAGGAAGCTATAATCTTTGATCTTTGATTTGCGATTAACTTAGTGACTGTTTCTTACAGTGCTGAGAACACCGCAGTTCAGCTTGGCTGGGAACGCAGCCTCAGTGACCGTCGATAACCTTGAAGAGTTTACTGCTAGTCACTAATATATATAACACAAATCCCATGAAAAAATAACATGGAACAAAGAAGAGATCCCAATAATAAAAAATCATTTTATTCAAGAATTATATTAAAATGACAAAAGCATAATGCCATGTAGGGGACGCCATGAACACTCAAAAAATCATCAGGAGGAGGAAATAATACATAACCCAGACTAGAACATGTGGAACAAATCACATGACAATACATGTCAATTATCCAGATTTCTATATATAAACGACCATAAGTAATGTCTAAATAGATAATATTAAAAAATTATTATTATCCCTCCCCAATACCCCAATAAGTGAGAAAAGTCTCTCCGTGAACTCAAGGCATAAATACTATAAGACCGTGTGTAAAGGAAGTCACCATGTAAGGCAATACCTAATCAAGAAAGCGCCACAGTGCACGGAGAAAATGATATATAATTACCTCTGTAGGAGAGTGTAAACCAGCGTCCCCTCACAGGGGCCCGGAAGAGGCAGGCGGCGAAACGCGCGTCGGGGTGAGGGGACGCTGGTTTACACTCTCCTACAGAGGTAATTATATATCATTTTCTCCATGCACTGTGGCGCTTTCTTGATTAGGTATTGCCTTACATGGTGACTGTGTCATTTACACACGGTCTTATAGTATTTATGCCTTGAGTTCACGGAGAGACTTTTCTCACTTATTGGGGAGGGATAATAATAAT
This sequence comes from Dendrobates tinctorius, assembly GCF_039654945.1. Classification (NCBI taxonomy): domain Eukaryota; kingdom Metazoa; phylum Chordata; class Amphibia; order Anura; family Dendrobatidae; genus Dendrobates; species Dendrobates tinctorius. The sequence continues at coordinate 9,423,408 of NW_027361827.1, read as the reverse complement.
TTTTTAATATTATCTATTTAGACATTACTTATGGTTGTTTATATATAGAAATCTGGATAATTGACAAGTATTGTCATGTGATTGGTTCACACATGTTCTAGTCTGGGTTATGTATTATTTCCTCCTCCTGATGATTTTTTGAGTGTTCATGGCGTCCCCTACATGGCATTATGCTTTTGTCATTTTAATATAATTCTTGAATAAAATGATTTTTTATTATTGGGATCTCTTCTTTGTTCCATGTTATTTTTTCATGGGATTTGTGTTATATGATTGTGTGAAGTGCCCTTCGTATTAGGTTTTGGACATTGCGGTTATTGTTATGCTAGTCACTAATGCTGTGCTCACAGCAGTTCATTCATCAGTGGTTCTCAGCATGAACGGTCACATCTTGGCACCATCCAGGTTGAAAGCTGTTTATGCCCAGACATGGATTACGGCATGTGACAGGATGACGTACAGATGAGGGATATTGTTTTTTTTTTTGTTTGTTTGTTTTATTACAGGAGACAAGGGCTTCAATGGAATGGGCATTAGGTGAGTATACTGTGTTTGTTATTTTTAAATAAAAAAGGAAAAGTGTGTTTTGTTTTGATTTTAAATAAAAGACTTCACTCTGGTTTTGTCTTTATTTACCATATATCTATAGGATTAGTAATGAATAAGTATCTGTAGATGCCTATCCATTACTAATCCGTGGGTTTGATTTCACCAGACAATACAAAGGTGACATCAATCCCACAAATATTACCCCACTTGCCACCTTCACAGGGCTAGTGGAAAAAGCCAGGCAAAGCACCAGAATTGGTGCATCTAATGGATGTGCCTTTTTTGGGAGGGTGCAGGCTGCTATTTTTAGGCTGAGGGCGGTCAATAACCATGGCCTCTTTCCAGCCTGAGAGTACCACCCCTCATCTGTCTGCTTTAGCAAAGCTGACTTTTCAAAAATGGGGGGCTACTCCACACATTTCTTTAAATTATTTAATTAAAAAAATGTTTAAAAAAAGCACGGGGACCCCTCTATTCTTGAAACCAGCCTTGCTAACGCTGACAGCTGAGGTTTGCAGCCCACAGCTGTCAATTTTAGCTGGCTGGTTATCAAAAATACAGGGGTACCCACGCTGAATTATTTATTTATTTATTTATAGCTCAGGTGGTGGGTGATGAAAACTTCCATAAGCCACCACCTGTTCTCACTGTTGTTAGCTGCAACAGGTTTAGGTTAATGGGAGTAATAGTCCCATCAGCCACCGCCTGCTCTCACTGTTATCAATTGAATATAACTCTTGACATTCTCCCTTGATAGTACTGATCACCAGCAGAGCAGGGGAGAATGATGCGAGCGGTCTGGGAACACCGCTACTGCACCGCTGCTTCTCAGGTGTGGGTACATGTCACACAGATGACATCCCTGTGTGTCATCCATTTGCACGTGTGTGGGAAATTTTGTGGTTTGTGCTGCTGTTAAAAAACTGACATTTCAGCATATTTTGCCCATGAACACATGGTCCATGGAAACACACTGACATGTGCACATTACATGTGTAAGTGTCTCTGGTACGTATGAAAAGTGTCACCACATGTACCGGAGGCCTTAAGGCCCTTTTATATTTAGCGATGCACCAGCGATCCGACCAGCGATACGACCCGGTCAGGATCGCTGGTGCATCGCTAAATGATCACTAGTGAGCTTCCACACAGGAAGATCTCACAGCGATGCAGCAGCGACGCAGCGCACGATACTTACCTTTCACACACAGCGATCCTGACGTCCTCCCGCCCGCGTCCAGCGTCGCTCGTCTCACACAGCAGGAAGCCCAGCAGGAAGCAGACGACGAGTCCTCCTGGATGGAGAAAGAAAAATGTTGTGAAGAAGAAACGGAGAGTGGTGGTCATGGGGGATTCCCTGTTGAGAGGAACAGAGGCCGCTATCTGCAGACCGGATATAACTTCAAGAGAAATGTGCTGTCTTCCAGGTGCAAAAATTAAAGATGTGTCTGACAGGATATCAGGACTCTTCAGACCTACAGATGACTACCCATTCCTGCTACTACATGTGGGGACAAATGACACTGCAAGAAATGACCTGGAAACCATCTGCAGAGACTTTGAAGACTTAGGCAAGAAAGTGAAAGAACTGGGAGCGCAGGTGGTCTTCTCTTCCATCCTCCCAGTGGATGGCCATGGAACAAGGAGGTGGAATAAGATTCTGCAGGTGAACAACTGGCTACGTCGATGGTGCCGTCAGCAACGATTTGGATTTCTGGATCACGGAGTGAACTACTTATACGATGGACTACTTGCTAGAGATGGGGTGCACCTTACGAAGACTGGAAAGCATGTATTTGGAAGTCGCCTTGCTACACTTGTAAGGAGAGCTTTAAACTAGAACAACATGGGAAGGGAAGCAAAAGACCAGAAAAAGCCATACACCAGACAAATGCTATTGAGAACTCTGCTAATAGAAGTGGAAAGGAAGAACAAAGACGAAAGAATCTAATTAATAAAAATATTGGAGAAAGAGAAACCAATCACAAACTAAAATGTTTCTATACTAATGCACAAAGCATGGGCAACAAACAAGGAGAATTGGAACTACTAACACAGGAAAAGAAATATGATGTCATTGGAATCACTGAAACTTGGTGTGACGATACACATGATTGGAATACAAGACTAGAAGGATACAACTTATTTGCAAGAAACAGACTTGATAAACGAGGAGGGGGTGTTGCATTGTATGTTAGAAACGCATATATCTGCACAGAGATTGAAGCTTCAGAGACTGGGAGTTCTGTGGAAACTGTTTGGGTAAGAATACAAGGACAGAACAATGGAAAGGACACCATTGTAGGCATTTACTACAGGCCGCCTGTGCAAGCTGAAGATATGGATGAACTCTTTATGCATCAAATGGCCAAGTTCTCCAAAAAATATGACATAGTTGTCATGGGAGATTTCAACTATCCAGACATTTGTTGGGAATCTCTCTCAGGCAAAACTAACAGGTCAAGGAAATTCTTATCCTCTCTTGCTGACAACTTTATCTTCCAAAAGGTAGGGGAGAAAACAAGGGGAACTGCTACCTTGGATCTAATCCTTATAAACAGGGAGGAAATGGTTGAGGAGGTAAAAGTGGCTGGAACCCTAGGAGGTAGCGACCATGCTATTTTAGAATTTTGGATAACTAGAGGCGGAAGACCTGTGAAGACTCAGACGTCAAGGTTAGATTTCAGAAAGGCAGATTTTAAGGGATTCAGAAAGATAATTGGAGGGATCCAATGGCTGGATATCCTTAAAGACAAAAATGTCCAGGAAGGATGGGAAATCTTGAAAAATGAAATTCTCAAAGCACAGTTGTTAACAATTCCGAAAAGAGGGAAGAATAGGAAGCATTTAAGGAAACCAGGATGGATGAACACAGAACTTAAGCACATGCTAAAAAGGAAGAAAAAAATGTTTATAAAATGGAAAGAGGGAGGCATATCTAAAGAAGAATATAATGCTGTCTGCAGAATCTGCAGGGCACAAATCAGATTAGCTAAAGCTGAAAATGAATTGAGGCTTGCAAGAGATGTCAAAAGCAATAATAAAGGATTTTGGGGATATGTCAAAAGTAAAAGAAAAGTCAAAGATGCTATAGGATTTTTACAGGATGAAAATGATGAAATGGTAAGACAGGATGTTGAGAAGGCTGAACTTTTAAATTCCTATTTTGCATCTGTTTTCTCTCAGAAAGGAAATGCAACACCAACTGTTATTCATTGTCCTATTAAGGGAATAGAAGAATCCAGGATATCTATAAACAGAAAGATAGTGAGGAAACACTTAGCTAACCTAAATGAATTCAAGTCTCCAGGTCCAGATGAATTACACCCCAGAGTACTGAAGGAGATAGCAGAAGAAATTTCTGAACCACTCTCCATAATCTTTGAAAATTCTTGGAGAACAGGAGAAGTGCCAGAAGACTGGAGAAGAGCAAATGTTGTTCCTATCTTCAAAAAGGGGAAGAAGGTGGACCCAGGCAACTATAGGCCGGTGAGTCTGACTTCTATACCAGGAAAGATCTTTGAACAAATTATTAAACAACATGTAAGTCAATACCTGGATAAGAATGAAGTGATCAAACAGAGTCAGCATGGGTTTGTAACTAATAAGTCATGTCAGACTAACTTAATTTCCTTCTATGACGGTATCACTGATTGGGTGGATCAAGGAAATGCTGTAGATATAGTATATCTTGACTTCAGCAAAGCATTTGACAAAGTCTCTCATACAATCCTTATTGAAAAAATGACTAAGTATGGAATGGACAAGGCAACTGTTAGGTGGATTCATAGCTGGCTTAGTGATCGGACCCAAAGAGTGGTCGTAAATGGCTGCACATCCAGTTGGAAGAATGTCTCAAGTGGGGTACCACAGGGCTCTGTCCTGGGCCCTGTATTGTTCAACATCTTTATCAACGATTTAGATGAAGGAATTGAGGGTAAACTGATTAAATTTGCTGATGACACAAAGCTAGGAGGGATAGCTAATACTAGAGAAGAGAGAGAGAGGATTCAAAAAGATTTAAATAAACTGGAGAAGTGGGCAGTAACTAACAGAATGGTTTTTAACAGGGAGAAATGCAAAGTACTACATCTGGGCAATAAAAATGAAAAAAGCATATATAGAATGGGAGGAATAGGGCTAAGTGACAGCACATGTGAAAAAGACTTGGGTATACTAATAGATCACAGACTGAATATGAGTCAACAGTGTGATGCAGCAGCAAAAAAGGCAAATGCAGTTCTAGGATGTATTAACAGAAGCATACAGTCTAGATCACGTGAAGTCATTATTTCCCTCTACTCCTCTTTGGTCAGACCTCATCTGGAATATTGTGTCCAGTTTTGGGCACCACATTTTAAAAAAGACATCAACAAACTGGAGCAAGTTCAGAAAAGAGCGACCAGAATGGTGACCGGTCTGCAAACCCTGTCTTATGAGGAAAGGTTGCAGGATTTGGGAATGTTTAGTTTGCAAAAGAGAAGACTGAGAGGAGACTTAATTGCTGTCTACAAATATCTAAAGGGCTGTCACATTGTAGAAGGATCAACTTTATTCTCATTTGCACAAGGAAAGACTAGAAGCAATGGGATGAAACTGAATGGGAGGAGACACAGATTAGATATTAGAAAAAACTTTTTGACAGTTAGAGTGATCAATGAGTGGAACAGGCTGCCACGAGAAGTGGTGAGTTCTCCTTCAATGGAAGTCTTCAAACAGAGGCTGGACAGACATCTGACTGGGATGATTTAGCGAATCCTGCTTTGAGCAGGGGGTTGGACCAGATGGCCCAGGAGGTCCCTTCCAACTCTACGATTCTATGATTCTATGATTCTATGAAATGGAGCCGCCCAATCTCGTGCGATCAGCGATGGACAGCGGGGGAGCCGGTCGGAGGTAAGTATCTCACATAGCGATATCGCCATAACGTCACAAAATCGGTGACGTTTTAGCGATATTGCTAGCGATATCGCTATGTGTAAAACCCCCTTTAGTCTGACTGATCAGTAGGAGGCGTGAACACTTAAAGTGCCTAGGGCAGCATGAATACCAAATAAGGCCCTGCAAATACCAAAGCTCCTGGCCTGGGGAGGAAACAAAAGAAAGTTTACAAAATTGACAGCATGGGATCCCAGCTGATTCTTTTTGTGAGGCAAAACATTTCACTGTAACCAGAACGCTACAGGGGGAATATAGTTAATTTTCTCCCTGCAGTCTTCCGCTAAGTGTGGTGGCTGGGCAGGTTAATAACACTATTAACTTGCAGATTAACCCCATATCTACAGGTTAATTATGTTTTTTTCTGGTGACAGGTTCCCTTTAATGTATAAGAATGATGCGGACTCCGGCAGTGAGCCCTAAACTTTCCCCGCACATGACAGCTGATTTGTCTTTTTTTTTTTTTTAATCGCAGCAGCAGCATATGGGGCATATATATCTATGGAGCATCTTATGGGGCAATAACCTTTATGGAGCAGTATATGGGGCATATTATTTTATGAAGCATCTAATATCTTCACTCCACAACACGGACAGTGCCACCGCTTCCTACAATGCCACCCTCACATCAGCCATAGACTCAGTAGCTCCTCTCATGCATGGCAAAGTGTGACAAACCAATAGGCAACCCTGGCACAACAACCTCACCAAAAAACTTCAACAAGCATCCAGGGTCACGGAGCGGCTTTGGAAGAAAACACACCTGCCAGACGACTTCACTGCTTTCAAACTAGCTACTCTGAGAATCATGTGGGAATAGTGGATGAGGGCAGGTATATCTCGCCCAGATACCTTTCCTATGTGGCCTAGTCTGGTCAGTATATCACCTGGTTACTAATGAATAATGGGAGGCGGATATAAAAGGATGCCAGGTGGTTGTGTGAGTGTCTCAGCCTGGGGACACAGAGAGCCTGTCTGTGTGAGAGACACACGTGAATGAAAGCAGTGCCCACGGTAACTGTGGTTTGGCTGGACGGGAGAAGCCCGCCAGTTGGTAGTTAGGTTGTACCTTGTTTAGTTAGTGCCGGACAGGCAAGGATTTGATTTATGTTTTTTTTCCTTTATGCATTGCTTTCACCTTTAATAAACCTGACCCAGTGTCAGTTATACCCGGACCCCGGCTGTGCGCCTGATTTTCATGCTGAACACACGTGACCTTTGACCCCAGCAAAGGCGATCCCGGAGTGTTTTATCACACTACACTTGCCTTTAAATCAGCCCTCACCTCTGGTAAACAGACCTATTTCTCAAACCTTGTATCTTCATTATCCCACAACCCAAAACAACTGTTCTTGCCCTGTCCTGGATTTCCTCATACCTTTCTGACCGCACATTCAGCGTTTCCCACTCCTACACTACCTCCTCATCCCACCCCCTCTCTGTTGGAGTCCCCCAAGGCTCTGTCCTGGGGTCCCTACTTTTTTCCATCTATACTCTTGGCCTAGGACAACTCATAAAGTCCCATGGCTTCCAGTATCACCTGTATGCAGATGACACTCAGATCTACCTCTCTGGCCCAGATGTCACCTCTCTGCTGTCCAGAATCCTGGAGTGTCTATCAGCCATATCCTCCTTTTTCACCTCTCGCTTCCTAAAACTCAACGTAGACAAAACTGAACTCATTATCTTTCCTCCATCTCACGTATCTTCCCTACCCAATCTATCTATTATGGTAAACGGCATCACGCTCTCTCCAGCACGTGAAATCCGCTGCCTCGGAGTAACTTTCGACTCTGCCCTGTCCTTCAAACCATACGTCCAATCTCTTGCCACCTCCTATCGCCTCCAACTCAAAAATATTTCCAGAATCCCTCCCTTCCTCAGTCCTCAATCTACTAAAACTCTTGTACATGCCCTCATCATCTCCCGCCTTGACTACTGCAACACTCTCCTCTGTGGCCTCCCTGCTAACTCTCTTGCACCACTCCAGTCTGTCCTCAATTCTGCTGCCCGACTAATCCACCTCTCTCCTCGCTACTCCCCTGTCTCCCCCCCTCTGCAAATCCCTCCATTGGCTCCCAATTCCCCAACGAATCCAGTTCAAACTACTAACACTGACCTACAAAGCCATCCACAACCTTTCCCCTCCCTATATCTCTAAACTAATCTCTCAATATCTTCCCTCACGTAATCTTCAATCCTCCCAAGACCTTCTACTCTCCTCTACACTTATTCATTCCTCACACAACCGCCTCCAAGATTTCTCCCGAATATCCCCTATCCTCTGGAATGACATGCCTCAACGCGTCCGATTATCCACCACCCTCAGATCCGTCAAACGGAACCTGAAAACCCATCTTTTCAGGAAGGCTTACTGCCTGCAATGACCATTCTGCCGCCTCACCACCGCCTGAGCTGCTGCCTCATCACCACCAGAGCTGCTGCACCCCCGACCTTCTGTCTCTTCCCTACTATCCCATAGAATGTAAGTCCGCAAGGACAGGGTCCTCTCCCCTCTGTACCAGTCTGTCATTGTAAATTTGTTTACTGCTAACGATATCTATAACTTTGTATGTAACCCCCCCTTCTCATGTACAGCACCATGGAATTAATGGCGCTATATAAATAAATAATAATAATATTTTTTTTTAATTGTTTTATTTTCAATTAGTCAAAAGGATAGTGATTAGAACTTTTGTGTTTTTTTTTAAATATTTTCTTAATACTTTTTTACTTTCTACTGGCTTTGATATCCCCTTTAGGAGACTTGAAGCAGCGAGTTTTGGGAAATTCGACTCACAGTTGATTCACAACAGACTGATCTACTTATCTCTAGTACAAGGAGCTTGCATGTGAAAAAAAAATTACCATTTGTAAAGCATTTGTTATTTACCCTTTGACTTACAGCCAATATATGACTGTAGCATTTTTTGTGCAAAAAACACTAGCAATAATCTCAGCAATAACTGCAGCATTTTTTGGGAAGCCTGTGTGTGAAAGCTGCGAGATTTTATGATGTGTGTAGTAAAAGGTGCAATCGCTAAGAATAATTTTTAATGTAGCAGAACATGTAACTATACTGCTCCGATATAAAGTAGCAATCCCGTATGTATTTGCATTACTAAATTTGACATAGGAGATGTGAAGAGAGTGGTGCAATGGAGGAAATTCGGTAAAACGTGGCAGCATAAAGTATAGTCTTAGAAAATGCATCCACTCTATTTCATTGTGTTCATTCTAGTAATTACAGCGGAAATTTCAACGTAATTACCCAGATGATATAGAAAGAGAAGTTGTTCAGTGCCATATAAAGCACCATGGGGGTGCCTAACAACCAATTTAAATGCCACCCTGTGTGTCACTGACTACTTTCTCACTTTACTTTCAGATATCCCCATCGAAACCTGGAATTTTCCTTTGCTTGTTTATCCAATCACAATAATTGAAGTACATATGTCCGTTTACTACCTTCAAATTTAAAGGGGCTGACCTCTTAATTGTTATTTTAACAAAGCTTTTGTGGTACTTACTAATATATAAGTATTACAAGTTTTTGTCCCTCTTGGTAATGCAGACTGCACTGCTCTAGGGTTCTCAAAATGTCTGCTGATGAAGGAGTATGCCCCCAGACCTGTCCATCAGCCTCCTCAAATTGAAAAACACTTCACATCAATGTTGTTTTTTCAAATGGAGGGAGTTGATGGACAGGTCTGGTCACATACTCCTCCATCAGCAGCCATTTTCTGTACAGGAGAGCAAGGGGGAGAATCTGTAATAATAATGTATTTATCAGTGTTATGATAGGTGCACATAGGCCTACTGAGCTTTTGGTGTGGCAATTCTATGTATAATGATTATCGTAACCAAACTATCCCTGCTCTGTGTCCGACGACTCTTCCCAAGACTGCAGATAAGCCCTTTGTATAGGAGTTTATCGGACTAGCCACTTGGCTGCTATGGCTCCCTTGGAAAGAGGGTGTCCAGCCTGGTAGGGCCGACTCATCACTAGACTTCTATCCATAGGCACTACAATAGAGGGGTCTTCTTTCATTATGGCAAACTATAATGCGTTAGATTTAAACTATTTGGCTAGGAAATTCTCTGATCTGTGAAAAGAACATCAGTGCAAGTCCTTAGAATGAGAACCATTTAATTTACATGAAAAGAAAATACTGAAATAATGTCGTTCGCGGTTTCTCCCACACGGCACCTTGCTGTCACTGCCAGACATGACATTGTCGACTTGTCTGGTGTACTCAACAGGCAGTGAAGGATTTTTTTTTAGGTAGCCTTATCAGCACAAGTCAGCTGAAAAGCTTAACAAAGCTCCAACCTCTGCTGTGAATGAAACATTATATGCTTCCTTTTGATACCTGACACTTTCGTGACACTCCCATCTGTGCTTCTAGGCCCACACTTTGGCAAGCAAAGATATGCTGACAGTGAAATTTACCGAGCTACGACTGCTCCTGGATGAGGAGGAAAAATCAGCAAAGAAATTTATTGAAGATAAGGCAAAGTTGGCATTGTGGGCGTATGATGGTCAGACAGAATCATGCCATGCCCAGATAAGTGAGATCGACAAATTTAAAGATCATATTAGAAGAATACATCATCAAACTGACGCTGTACAACTACTTCAGGTAATATGGCTTTGCTTAAACCACAACTATGGAAAGTAAAATGTAGGCTAACACCGCACTGCTTCTGCACACTAAGCCACACATATGCGCCAGGAAAAGTTCAGTAAATTTTAATGCTGCCCCCCACTCACCCAATGGTAGCACTTTTTTGTCCACTGTTTGGCCACTATGCATCTGCATACCAAATATTTCATTGCATAAGAAAGCACAACAAACTGCTGCCATAGACTGCAACACCTCTCTGCGGTATGCAATTATTTTGCGATGGTGGACGCCTGCACCCCTCTACACTGTGGACACTTTCGGATATGCACCACTCAACATTGAAACTGTAAAACTAAGAAGGAATAGTTGTGGAATTGTGAAAATCATAGGTAGAAGCGTTAATGGTGTGTAAATGATAAAAAAATGGAAACAAAAATTTCAAAACATTTTCATTTATTCCGTATCGAATATGAGAGGTGCACACAGAAACACATGTACTTACACGCCTTGCTATACTATCATTGATGCTATTAATGGTTGTCTGGGGAATATTTTGCTACACTGAATGCACAAATCATCAAGATGCACTGCTGGCAGCTCCATCTGTAATTGCTGACAAATTAAACCTCACATGTACAAGATGGTAGACAAGTCCTTAGATAATGCAGGCCATTGTAGTCCAGGTTCCCTACAAGGCTGGCAATACATTGATTAGGTTGTGGAATCAGTAGTAAGGCCACTTCTCCCAAGTGTCCCAGGAGACATTTTTCTACACAAAATCAGACCGTATGTTGCTCATGCTACTGAGTGCAGCCTGCATTGCCTAAGCATACTACCATGGCCTGAAGTGTCTATGGGCTTGTCTCCCATCAAGCACATCTATGACGTCAATGCTCAGCAATTGCAGAGAGAGCTGCCAGCAGTGCATCTCGATGATTTGCCCAAGTTAATTTAACATGGCAGAATATTCCTGAAACAGCTATTAATAATCTCACTGATAGCAGCGAAGGTGTGTAGTGTATGTACTTCTGCCCGTGGCGCTGTTACTTACCACATAATAAGCGGTGATGTTTTAAAAACTTTGTTTCAGTTGTTTCAGAATTTGCATATCATTATCATAATCCTATGAATTTCATAATTTCATGATTTTTTTCTGCTTGGTGTTGCATGTTCACTATTGAAAAATGAATAAGCCTGACAGCAGTGAAAAACACAATGTGTGCAGTCTAATCCATCCATTATATACAGATGCTTCTGACAAAATTAGAATATCATCAAAAGTTAATTTATTTCAGTTGTTCAATACAAAAAGTGAAACTCATATATTATATAGAGGCATTACAGAGTGATCTATTTCAAGTGTTTATTTCTGTTAATGTTGATGATTATGGCTTACAGCCAATGAAAACCCAAAAGTCATTATCTCAGTAAATTAAAGTAATTAACAAAAAAAAACACCTGCAAAGGCTTCCTAAGCATTTAAAAGGGTCCCTTAGGCTAGTTTCACACTTGCTTTTTTTTGCAGCGCGTTTTTCCCGCAAAAAAACGCATTGAAAAAACGCATACAAAAGCATACAACTGCTGCGTTTTTTTCAAGCATTTTTATGAGCATGCATGAAAAAAACGCAGCGTTTTTATGCGTTTGTATGCGTTTTTAGTGCGTTTTTACCGCGTTTGCGTTTTTTTCCAACATTTTTAGGTGGCCCCTCACACTACCCAAACCATGACTTTACTAACCCTAACCCTGACCCTAACCCTAACTCTAACCCTGACCCTAACCCTAACCCTAACCCTGACCCTAACCCTTAACCAAATCATACTTAACCCTAACCCAAACCCTAAACCCTAACTAACCCTAACCCTAACCCTGACCCTAACCCTAACCCTAACCCTGACCCTAACCCTAACCCTAACCCTGACCCTAACCCTAACCCTGACCCTAACCCTTAACCAAACCATACTTAACCCTAATCCTGACCCTAACCCTGACCCTAACCCTAACCCTAACCCTGACCCTAACCCTTAACAAAACCATACTTAACCCTAATCCTGACCCTAACCCTGACCCTAACCCTTAACAAAACCATACTTAACCCTAACCCTGACCCTAACCCTAACCCTGACCCTAACCCTAACCCTAACCCTGACCCTATCCCTAACCCTAACCCTGACCCTAACCCTAACCCTAACCCTGACCCTAACCCTTAACAAAACCATACTTAACCCTAATCCTGACCCTAACCCTGACCCTAATCCTTAACAAAACCATACTTAACCCTAACCCTGACCCTAACCCTAACCCTGACCCTAACCCTAACCCTAACCCTGACCCTAACCCTTAACAAAACCATACTTAACCCTAATCCTGACCCTAACCCTGACCCTAACCCTTAACCAAACCATACTTAACCCTAACCCTGACCCAAACCCCAACCCTAACCCTGACCCTGACCCTAACCCTAACCCTAAACCCCCTTAACTAACCCTAACTCTAACCCAAACCCCTAAATTCCATGGTTAAAAAAAAAAAACGCATATGCAAAAAAACGCATACATGAGCATGCCAGTGCGCACATATGCGCATCCATAGGCTATAATGGCCATTTTTAGCGCAAAACGTGCGCATATGTGCGCATGCGCTTTTTTGCAGGGCCAAAAAATGCAACATGCTGCGTCTGGAAAATACAAACGCACACTCCAAAAAAACGCAGCGCATGAAAATCGCATACATGCGCTTACAAGCGCGCAGGTATGCGCACCCATGTTAAATATAGGGGAAAAAACGCATGCGCACATATGCGTTTTTTTCCAGCGCTAAAAAACGCAAATGTGAAACCAGCCTTAGTCTGTTTCAGCAGGATCCACAGTCAAAAGGCAGTCATTGACACACTCCACAAGGAAGGAGTGTAAGTCGCAAAAGTTCTTTGCTAAAGAAGCTGTATCCAAGCATATTAATGGAAAGTAGAGTGGAAGGAAAAATTGTGGTAGGAAAAGGTGCACAAGCAACCTGGAAAACAGCAGCCTTGAAAGGATTATTAAGAAAAGGCCAATCAAAATTTTGGGGGAGACTCACAAGGAGAGGACTGCTGCTGGAGTCATTGTTTCAACAGGCACCACACACAGCCGTATCCAGGACATGGGCTACAAATGTCACATTCTTTGTGTGAAGCCACTCATGACCAATAGACGTGTCTTACCTGGGCAAAGGAGAAAAAGAACTGGACTGTTGCACAGTGGTCCAAGGTTTTGTTTTCAGATGAAAGTAAATTTTTCATTTCATTTGGAAATCAAGGTTCCAGAGTCTGGAGGGAAAGTGGAGAGGCCACAATCCAAACTGCTTGAGGTCTAGTGTAAAGTTTCCACAATCAGTGATGGTTTGGGGAGCCATGTCTTTTGCTGGTGTAGGTCCACTGTGTTTTATCAAGACCAAAGTCAGCGCAGGCGTCTACTAGTAAATTTTAGAGCACTTCATGCTTCCCTCTGCCGACAAGCTTTTTGAAGATGGAAATTTCATTCTCCAGCAGGACTTGGCACCTGTCCACACTGCCAAAATTAACAAAACCTGGTTCAAAATCAACAGTATCACTGTGCTTGATTGGCCAGCAAACTCACCTTACCTTAACCCAGAAGAGAATCTATGGGGTATTGTCAAGAGGAAGATGAGAGACACCAGACCCAACAATGCAGATGAGCTGAAGGCTGCTATCAAAGCAACCTGGGCTTCCATAAAACCTCAGCAGTGCGACAGGCTGATTGCCTCCATGCCATACCGCTTTGATGCAGTAGTTGATGCATAAGGAGTCCCGACCAAGTATTGAGTACATTGACTGAACAAAATCGTTTTTCAAGCTGGTGTCATAAAGTATTCTAATTTACTGAGATAATGACTTTTGGGTTTCCATTGACTGTAGGCCATAATCATCAACATTAGCATAAATAAAGACTTGAAATAGATCACTCTGTAATTACTCTATATAATAGTTTCACTTTTTGTATTGAAGAAATCAAATAAATTAACTCTTTGATGATATTCTAATTTTGTGAGAAGCATCTGTGTGTATCTTATGCCATTCATGATATTTTTGAATACTGCAAACAATAAGCACCATAGATTTGTATAATAGATTGTATGGTACTGGTCAGAAATTAATGAACTGTAACACAATTTTGGAATGATTAAAATTGGCTTATGCATGAAATATTATGTCAGATTTTCACTAGCAGGAGGGGCTAAAGAGAATATGTTACCGGGTATGAGCAGCAGAAAAGTAGTGACAGGTACTATAATGTTGGCGCTTTATTGCATAATGGATTTCTTACTGTGGCTTTGATACAAGACTTTATCTGCTGCAGCCCTGTCAGTACTCTCAATAATGAGCATATTCATGAGCTCCATCTATCACCACTCTGAAGAATGATTGGCAGTTTTCTGTGTGCAGGTAGGGCAGATAGAGCTCATCCCTGAATGATTTTATGAAAACTACATCAGGGTGTCCAGTAAGTGATACACCACTGGAATCAGGGTTTCTGTCTTTATTTTTTGCTGCCCTCAGACTGAGAAGCATAAATCTGGTGACAGATTCCCTTTAAGAGTCTCCTTATTATGGCAATCAGTGGTGGTCAAAGATCACAAGTGGGACATTGCTGTAATTCCCTGCATTACTGCTACAAATGAAATGGCGTCCAGGAATGCCAAGAGTTTGACCCCACTGTTGTGATATTAATGGCTTATCTTAAGGATACACAATCAAAAATGTAATAAAAAAAATGCTTTGCAATATTTGCAGCAATGTCTTTTTGAGACACAACCTCTTGGGTTTTTCAAGAAGAAGACGCTTCAGGAAATGCTTTAGTATAGTTTTTTTTTTTTGATAATTGCCTTAGTGTTTTTTCTATGTTTTTGTCTGCCAGAATTTCTTTCAGTGTTTTTCCTTGTTTTTTGTGCTGTCTTTTTTTACTGACATTTTCCTTCCCAGTTTCCGAGGTAAAAGATACTGGCAAAAGCCTAAAACAGGGTCACACTTGCGAGAAACTTGGATGAGTCTCGCGTCTCAATACCCGCCACTGCCGTCGGCACTCGGACCGGAGCGCTCAGCTGCATAGAAATACATGCAGCCGCACATTCCAGTCCCGAGTGCAGGTGGCAGAGCTAGGTATTGAGACGTGAGACTCATGCGAGTTTCTCGTAAGTGTGTCCCTGGCCTAAAAATGATGCTCGGGCATCTTCCTTGTGTCTTTTCAGCCCTCCCATTGGCTTGTAGTGTAAAGTGTATAGTGTCTTCCAAATGGAAAACTGATGAAGAATGGTCAATTCCTTAAACCACTTGGTATCTTCGGAAACCTGAAGCGGTTAAAAGATGCTCAAACATTTGATCATATGCACAGAGTGGTTTTTTATGTTGAAATATATATGTTATATTTTTTTTAGTGTTTTCTTTCAGCTTTTTCAGGTGGTTTACGGAGCGGAATTCCCCTGAAAAAGATTTTGTGTGCACACTTTATCTAACAAATGTGTTAGGGACATGATTTTGAAGTACTTCCCAATATAGAGGTGTTATTGGCTCTTTTGTGAAGCACTGTCAAGTTGTTGGGCAGGTTTCTTCACAGACTGCACAGCTCTCCAGTTTACAAAATAACTGATGATTGAGGAACATGTGAATACACCTGTATATCAGCCAAAAGAAAAGCTGCTTTGCTATGTGTAGCAGGAAGCCGATGGTCATTGCCCTTCCTTTAAGTGCCAGTTTGAGAACTATAGACCTGTGCTGTCTTCCAAGTGCGAGAGGAGACCCTGCATTATCTATAGAACAGGTATATAATAATAATTACTGCAAAATCATGTACCCAAGACATCTAGTAAAATATGAATTGGACATCCCCTTTAAGGTTCCATACAAAATGTAAAATCAGCATGCAGTATTCTAACATCATGTCATTTTGTACTGCCATTCTTTCTAAACTTAGATCCTGATTAATTGCGGTTCTTTTTAATCACTTTTTTTTTGTCATTCATTGCTGTTTTTTGAGCCAAATGCTTAAAATTGGCTGCCACAGTTCACTATTTTTGCGCAAAGTCAAAAATTGTTTTTTTTTAATTTTGCCTTTTACCTTTTTTGTTACTTTTTAGGACAAAAAGTCACACGTTTTGGAAAACTGCACAAAAATATCTGACTAATTTAAAATCGCTCCATTCAGGGGGTGGAGTACATTTGCGACAACTGTGTCTTTTTGAAAAGTCACAAATGATGAATAAACCAAAAACATCTGAAACTCTTAAAATCCACCCACAGTGGTGAATTAATAACAAACAAATGAACACGTATAAAATAGGCTTAGAAAAAGGTGCAGTTGTAAAGATGATATGACGGAAAACACTACAAATCGACAAAAATCAGAGACTAATGCAATAATGAATTGGACCCTATGATTTTTACAAATAGTCATCAAAAAATGTGTCTTCTCTGTTTTAAATTATTTTGAATAAATCATCTTTGTCTCTGTAATGATCGGGAATGAAGATGACAAACTTGATATATGATGTGGCTACAAAGCTTACTGGTGTTTTGCAGCAGACTGTGTTATTCCGCTGTTAGCCATCATATAAATGGCCTATGCTTTCATTTAGGATTTCTCCTCAGTTGAAAGAGAAATGAAGAGTCAGTCTGTTCCGGCTGAGCAACTGCATCCAGTCCCTGTCAGATTTGAGCACATCGAGGAATACTATAGTGCCTTCATAGAAAACCTCAAATCTTCAATCAAGGAGCCGCCTACAATCCGCTTTCAAAAAGGTAGGGATCACTTCTTAAAACAAACACCTCTTCTGTGAAAACCATTCCTGATTTAGACCATATTTTAGATTTTTATCATGGATTTTTTGTCTCCTTATTTCCTTATGTAATGTATGCTGGTCCTCTTCTGTGAGGTTTCTCACACTTTCTGAATGGTAGTGTAAGGGGGTGGAATAATACTATTTCATTGCTCTGCCTCCTTTAGTGTTCTTAATGTTTTGATTATAGTAATCCGGTGGTACTGCTACATGTCGACTCGTCATGTATTACCACCCGGAATCAATGGTATTGCCACACTATTATATGTGTTACCATTTCCTGTAAATATGTTGTGTTCCATCGTATAATGCTATGTTTTAGATAGGGAAAGTGTAGTGCACCCTTTGGACTCTAGACGGGGGAACTTTAGTATATAGTGCTCTTAGTAGGATAGGGTTAGGTGTAGGAGGGGCTGCCGGGAATTAAGGCTAGGTTAGAAGGAAGTTAGTTCAGACGGGGCCAGGGTGCCTGAAGTGTCCACATGGGCAATAGGCCCAGGATGGATTGGCAGCCATGCAACGTTAAGTAGCGAAAGTCCAAGTTATCCACGGCTATTGGACATCAGTACAGTGAGCCAGAACAGTAGAGATGATGTGACGACTCGTAGCCTGGGCGGATGCTTTTAGGGCTGGAGTCGGATGGAGTGAGGAACAGAAGGATGCTGAAGCTTCACAGGGAGCAGTACAGACGGGTCAGATACTTTTCCAGAAGCAACTAAACCAGGTGGCGGATGATTTCGAGACTGGGGCGAAAGAGGCAGAAGGAATTGTCATCATGGTAAGGTTAGGCCAGGAAGAAGCTGGGAAGCAGTCTAAGACGGTCCGGTCCAGGTACGTGCCGTATCAAAGTGTCAGCAAAGTAGGGAAAGCTGAGGAAGCAAGTAAAGACGGATGTGTTATCAATGATGTGCCAACTGTGGATATATTGTGTGAAGTTGTCAGTAAAGAAACCGTTTAAGTTACAATGGACTGTGTCTCAGTTATTGGGAGTTGCCTTGGAGAGGGGCCATCGCCACTTGGGAAGTGCCCAGGGGGACCCGAACCTGGAGATGCAGGTACGTCAAATGGTGGATTGTACTTTTCTGTGAGGGAAGGCCTTGACACTGATGCTTTAGTGTCTCTGGCCATGACTATAGTCCTGATAGACCCTTACAGTAGCAGAAGCATGGCAGCAGTGAGCAGGTCACGGGGCATTCTCATGGAGCTTTACCATGCACACAATCACAAACTATAGTTCTAAAATTAAATGGAAAATCCTATACGAGTCTTCCGAAATGTATAGGAGCAAACTGCTAGACTGATGGTTAGAGCTCCAAAAACATTTTTTTTAACTAGAATTCTAGTTCTCCAGAAGACACCAGTATTATAAATGGCACATGGGGCATACACTGTGATCATTACCATTCATCAAATAAAGTATTTACGACCAAATGTAGGTTGCCACTGGCCACCTCAAATTTCATTAAGTCCTGAATAGTCTCTGAAACATGATTCAGGCACATGAATAGTCCTTGGGAGCACTGTATAAGTATGTCATGCTTTTTTGAAAAGGGTCAAAAAACCCCTCTGGGAAAATCTTTCAAGCTAATTTTGATGGAACCTTGTGTGTCTACTTTTATGTAGGTTTTCACACCCTTTCTTCTTTAGGGTATCTCAGCAAAGAACGTATTTGATTCATTGTCTGCATGAAATACAGGGGCCATATTGGACAAAATTTTCTCTAAATTAGGTTTTTTTTGTCAAGACAACTGTATATGCATTAAAGGGGTTGCTTGAAAACTGATAGTCTATATCTAACTAATTGTTTAAAAAAAATAATAACTTTGGAATTTAAATAATTTGAAAGTTACCTACCATTTCCTATCTGCGCCAATGTATGCTTACATTTTTTTTTTTCACTTCCCAGCATGCGCTAGAGAGTCTCAAGATTATCATCAAAGGTTTGGGACTGCGGTCACCACCCTTGCTTCTTTTACCACCCTGAAATGAAACATGTTTCAAGGGTTGGTCTCTGCTCTACTGAGCATGAGCTGGGTCTCGTTTCTGTCACATGCTGAAACAGAAAACATTGATGATGTCCCATTTTAGGGTGGTGGAAACAGGGTGATGGCAGGGTCAGCTCTCCGATGTTGTCTGTTTCAGGGCACTAGAAGCATCAGGGTAGACTGGCTGCAGTCCCAGAACCTTAACAACGTTCCGTTTGATGCATGCTGGGAGACTCAAATAGAACGTTACCGGAAGTGAAAAAAAATTATAACAGAACGGTGGCATAGAGAGGGAATAGTAAGGAATAAATAAAAGTAAATTACACAAGTAATTAGCTTTTAAAATAAGATAGTTAGGCTGGGTTCACATTACATTTAGGCAGTCCATTAGGCGGTATAATGCGGTGTAACGCAGTCCGTTAACGCTGCCATTCAGCCCCATTGTCGGGCGCATCGCAATGCATGCCGTAAAGCGGCGCACTTTTGCGATGTGCCATCATTCACTGACGGAGCCTCGGACGCGGGCTGCAGCATGATGCGATTGTCAGCGTACTACGCCCGTAATACGCCAATGCAAGTCTATGGGTGCGCAAAAAATACGGATTACACACTGACCACACGTGTCACTTGCAAGAAATACGCAGGTCTTTTGGCTGCTGACAGGAAATGGGCCAATCCATGATCAGGAAGCCTAGACATGCAAATGAGCTAAAAAAGCACTCCAGACATCCAGGAAGTCAGCCTCCACGGAGTAAAGTAGCGTCATGGCGCCATATTTCCTTAATGTGGAGATGCTTATAGTATTAGTGCAGGAGCGGCCAGAACTTTGGGACCAAAGGGATGCCAATTATGCCAACCACGCAAGAAAGGAGGAGTCATGGAGGTGCATATGTCGCCAGATGTTCCATGACTTTGGTGATCGGCCACGTGAGGAGCAGCAGAAACTGAGTAAGTACAAGGCCCAAAAATTATTTAAAATACCTCACAAACAAAAATGATTACAGATTCTGCCCCTATCCCCATCCTGTCCTTCTCCTTTTTGCCTCATGAGGCGGGTAGATTTTGATGTGACACATAGTTTCACACTGCCATAATTTTGCCCAGGCCACAAGCTCCTCTTCCTCTTAGCCAACCAAGTTATTAAGTGTAGTTACTTGATACATAAACTATTCTGACCCTGTGTATCTGGCCTGGATGGGCCAATTAGATATGCCAGCCTGGCTACAAAGCACACCCCGAAGGTCACATGCCTAGACTACTGGTTGCAAATGTGACCAATCAAATATGTGAAATTGATAATATTTCCTGTCACATTGCAGTGGAAGATGTGATGAAACGCTGGCGAAGCATCCGGGACCAATACCGCCGGGAACGTCAGCAGCGGTCCAGGAGTGGGGATGCGGGCTACGTGAAACGCAAATATGTGTATTATGACCACCTCTCCTTCCTCGCCCCAATTCTGGATCTGAGACCGTAAGTACATACCTCACACCACATTACACCAATACTTTACAGGGCCAAAAATATTGATGTATTTTTGCCTCTGTTCTATTTCGTAACAGAACTCAATCCAACCTTACGGATCGAGGAACAGACTCAGAGACAGAGTTCATAATTGATCCTGTAGGGGATGAGGAGGCTGGCCCATCTTCTCCCCCTACAAGAAGCATGGGTGAAGATGAGTCATCACAGGAGAACCCATTGGCTGCCCAACAAACCACACCACCAGGACGGTCTGCTGCTGCCCCATCACCAATCCTGGAAGAGCAGGGCAACTTGAGCAGCAGCCCAACTGCCCAGATCCGGGGATCCCCACAGGCTGCTATTACATCCCGGCGAGGCCGAAGAAGGCGCCAGGTCGCTGTTCAAGAGAACAGGACCAATATGGACACAGGGGTCCTAAATTATTTATCTCGAGTCACTACAGATGATGGGGAGGAGGCCTACTCACATAGCCTGACCCTTTATCTTCGTGCCCTTTCCCGTGAGGTCAGGCTCCGTATTAGGGGATGTTTTCAGATCCTGCTTGATGCAAGCACCCCCCCCAATACCCCATATGAGCTTTTGGAATATCTGGAGAGGTGGCAGCTTTCCCCCAGAAATCTGATGCGCATGACACCACCCACACAGATGCTTGCTCAAGCAGGGTCTGAATATCCTCTAATACATGGGCCTACACCTCACCCCCTTCCTCCCCCTACACAACCTTCCCAACAGCAGCAACAGATTTATGGCTATAGCCAACCCCACCAATATGGCCACTTTTTCCCACCCAGTGTTGGAGGCTGGTCCCAACCTGGTTGGGGACGACATGGCTATATTGGTGGGTATGAGACACGGGCCTACCCGCCACAACAAGATGCCCCTCAGCAGTATTACTATGGCCACTACCCCCAACAAGCACAGGAGGAAGGTCAGTACCAACAGCATGGGCAACAGTATGCACCCACACAGGGCGATGTTGCTCAAAGTAGTCAGCAGCAACCACAGGCTGCTCCTCCGCCTTCTCCTTCCCAACATTCCACAATTTATAATTGGCTAAAAACATGGAAATTGTAAACCCATACTGTACGAGTGTTCTTAAGCGGTCTGATGGGAGAAGATGTCCAGTGTGTTTGAACTGGTGGTCAAAATCCCAAGCCAAAGTAAAAAAGAGGTTTTCTCCATCATCAAAATGAGCTAAAACAGATAATACTAACATTTCTTATGACGGTTTTCAAATCATATGATTAAGACACCATGACAGGCAAGGCTACCTTATGCGGTGCTATACTGGCAAAGTCAAAGGATCAAAATAGAGTACTCACTTGATAATGCATAGAAAAGGCGTGCTGTCCATATTCACTTAGTCAAATTTAGGCCAGCTAACTATATTCCAAAATCAAGGCAAACAGCCTCAAGACCATCACGCTCTCTCTATGTATTATCAAGTCAGTCTTCTAATTTGATCCTTTGACTTTCCCAGTATAGTGAGGTGAAATATTGTGTTTATTACAGACATGTAATACCGTTGTGGCCAAAAGTATTGACACCCCTGCAATTCTGTCAGATAATACTCAGTTTCTTCCTGAAAATGATTGCAAACACAAATTCTTTGGTATTATTATCTTCATTTAATTTGTCTTAAATGAAAAAACACAAAAGAGAATGAAGGAAAAAGCAAAACATTGATCATTTCACACACAACTCCAAAAATGGGCCAGACAAAAGTATTGGCACCCTCAGCCTAATACTTGGTTGCACAACCTTTAGCCACAATAACTGCGACCAACCGCTTCCGGTAACCATCAATGAGTTTCTTACAATGCTCTGCTGGAATTTTAGACCATTTTTCTTTGGCAAACTGCTCCAGGTCCCTGATATTTGAAGGGTGCCTTCTCCAAACTGCCATTTTTAGATCTCTCCACAGGTGTTCTATGGGATTCAGGTCTGGACTCATTGCTGGCCACCTTAGAAGTCTCCAGTGCTTTCTCTCAAACCATTTTGTAGTGCTTTTTGAAGTGTGTTTTGGGTCATTGTCCTGCTGGAAGACCCATGACCTCTGAGGGAGACCCAGCTTTCTCACAGTGGGCCCTACATTATGCTGCAAAATTTGTTGGTAGTCTTCAGACTTCATAATGCAATGCACACGGTCAAGTAGTCCAGTGCCAGAGACAGCAAAACAACCCCAAAACATCAGGGAACCTCTGCCATGTTTGACTGTAGGGACCGTGTTCTTTTCTTTGAATGCCTCTTTTTTTCTCCTGTAAACTCTATGTTGATGCCTTTGCTCAAAAAGCTCTACTTTTGTCTCATCTGACCAGAGAACATTCTTCCAAAATGGTTTAGGCTTTTTCAGGTAAGTTTTGGCAAACTCCAGCCTGGCTTTTTTATGTCTCGGGGTAAGAAGTTGGGTCTTCCTGGGTCTCCTACCATACAGTCCCTTTTCATTCAGACGCCAACGGATAGTACGGGTTGACACTGTTGTACCCTCGGACTGCAGGGCAGCTTGAACTTGTTTGGATGCTAGTTGAGGTTCTTTATCCAACATCCGCACAATCTTGAGTTGAAATCTCTTGTCAATTTTTCTTTTCCGTCCACATCTAGGGAGGTTAGCCACAGTGCCATGGGCTTTAAACTTCTTGATGACACTGCGCACGGTAGACACAGGAACATTCAGGTCTTTGGAGATGGACTTGTAGCCTTGAGATTGCTCATGCTTCCTCACAATTTGGTTTCTCAAGTCCTCAGACAGTTCTTTGGTCTTCTTTCTTTTCTCCATGCTCAATGTGGTACACAGTAGGACACAGGACAGAGGTTGAGTCAACTTTAATCCATGTCAACTGGCTGAAGTGTGATTTACTTATTGCCAACACCTGTTAGGTGCCACAGGTAAGTATCAGGTGCTGTTAATTACACAAATTAGAGAAGCATCACATGATTTTTCAAACAGTGCCAATACTTTTGTCCACCCTCTTTTGTATGTTTGGTGTGGAATTATATCCAATTTGGCTTTAGGACAATTCTTTTTGTGTTTTTTCATTTAAGACAAATTAAATGAAGATAATGATACCAAAGAATTTGTGTTTGCAATCATTTTCAGGAAGAAACTGAGTATTATCTGACAGAATTGAAGGGTGTCAATAGTTTTGGCCACAACTGTATGTGTCAGAAACGCGTAAGGTAGCCTTGCCTGTCATGGTGGCTTATTAATATGATTTGAAAACCTTCAGAATAAATGTTAGTATTATCTTGTGTAGCTCATTTTGATGATGGCTAACTCCTCTTTTTTACTTTGGATTACAAATGTGTAAAGTTGCAATGTTGTTATTGCACTATGTATGTTGTAGGATATGTTTGTAATTTTGTTTTAACAACAATGTTGAAATATGCCAAAAGGCCAATTTGGGCCATTGCCCAAGTTTTTCATAGGGCAAGAATATGTTTGCCTTACAAACTAAAAAAAACAAACAAAACAAAAGTAAAAATTTGGCAACTACACTTTAGTCTCTGTCTTAATTGTCCAAACCCCTATCAAAATACGCTTACCAAATCAATTCAACAGTCATAGATTCAGAAGGGGTAGAAATATATATATTTTGACACACATCAAACCAACATTGCCAACATAGATCCAGCATGCTCTTGCCAAGAAGGTTCCCCCTGAGGTGCCATAAAGTAATTAGTGAAAAGATCACGCACTTTGAGGCCAGAGATCGGTGTACGTTGATGGTTGATAGGTGGTCTCACCCTACGCACATTGTCCGGCCTACGCACAACACCAGCAGAGGAGGAACAATCATGTATCCTCGTGAAGTTATGAAGAACCACACAGGCTTTCACTACTTCATTAACATTTTGTTCACTCAGCTGAATGGCAGACTGGAGTACCCACCATTTGGCACAAAGAATGCCAAAGGAACACTCCACCAGTCGCCGAGCACGTGATAGGCGCAAGTTAAATATCCTGCGCCTGTGGTGAAGGTTGCGCCGGGGATATGGCCTTATGACATTGCGTGTTAACTGAAAGGCCTCATCTGCTACAAGGACATAAGGGACACATTCTTGAGTGGAGCCTGGTAGCTGGCATGGTGGTGGTAGATCCAACTTGCTGGTGCATAGCCGCCGAGCCATAATGGAAGCATTGAAGACTCTAGAGTCTCCCGTCCTTCCATAGGCCCCAATGTCAACAATTATAAACTTGTATTGAGGGTCGGCCACAGCCAACAATACAACAGAAAAGTATTGTTTATAATTGAAGAATTGGGAGCCAGAGTTCGGCGGCTTACGCACCCGGATATGTTTGCCATCAAGGGCCCCAATACAATTTGGAAACTGGCATTCTTCCTCAAAGTCCCTTGATATCCTCAACCAGTCTTCCATCCTGGCCTCGGGCATGACGACTTGATATAGTCTTGTCCATATTTCAATACATGTTGACCTGACTATGCCAGATATGGTTGATCTTCCAGTCAGAAACTCATGGTGGAGGGCAGCATAAGACAGGCCAGTGGCCAGGAAGCTGAAGAACAACAGAAAAGGATGATTGTTGAATGCACAAATTACCCAAAAAAACAGGTACATACATACCAAGCTTGGTAAGATTTCAGAGCAAATAACACACACATCTTGCTTTGCACAATGAGTAAGTGATATTCAGTACATATTCCACATAACATTCGGGTCTGTAAGTTGAAACATATGTGGACTAAGATGAGGGCCTAAAACTTACTCCAAGAAGGCAAAAATTCAAACTTTGCCCAACACATCATGAACATAGAGAATGTGGTTGTGTAGTACATACCGTATTGTGAGTAGAAGTCGCTCCTCTGCAGATATAGCTTTGCGCATCCTTGTATCCTGAAAGGTTATTCCAGGGCGCACTGTCTCCAAGAGTCGATCAAATGTTGCAAGGCTCATGCGACAGTATTGGTAGAATTTGACAGGATGCTCCCGCAGAGAAGAATAGAGGAGGTGAAAATTAACTCTTGTGAGTCGTTGCCTTAAAAGTGGATGTACCCACATGCGTCTCCTCCTCCGCGGATCCACTATCACTGGGTATGGTTGGCCAAAGCGGCGTGACAAAAGCCAGTTGAAGAGAACCTGCTCAGTTGTGTTGAAAGTCAGAGTGTTTGCCATGTTGCACATACAACACCAACACACCTAGTGAAGGCAAGGTGACAAATGGACAGAATGGAGGCTGCCACCTGTTCCTGAGCCAATAAATAGAATGCAGGCTAATGATTAAAATAGTTAGCAGGCCTCAAAACCGTTAAATGTCCATTTTGCAAGGCTGCGAGAAAATCTCGCCATACGGATTGCACACGGATGCCATACGGATTACATACGGATGCTCACATGCGCAAAATACGCGACCGCACCTTGCTTACGGATGACCTACGGAGCACTATTTAGGGGTCATTCATCCTTATTACGTCGTAAACTACGGACCGTATTTTGCGCCGGTTAGTGTGACCCCGGCCTAAGGGGCAAAGTGTAATTTATCCAGATTCCGTGTTGTTATCAGTGCACACAGAGAACCTACAACTTTCTGAATTTTTTCCAGCACTTAAATAAAACAAAAGCTATGCATGTATGGTATCTTTGTAATTGTCAGACCTGTAGAATTATATTGCCAGGTAATTTTTACTGTAAAAAAAAAAACAATTGGAGAATTGTGCTTTTATGCTGTATATTGCATAAAATGCCAATAAAATCCATTTAAGTTTATAGGTGTACCGTGAAAAAATGTGGAAAAGTTCATGGGGTATGAATACTTTTTCATGGCACTATAGAGAGGATTGCTTGCTGGAGAAACTATAATAAATTGGTTGCTCTGAATACATCTTATGGTAGCATAAAGTTATAGCTTAGTATACTTTTAAGGATGAAAAAGTACCTCAATTAAGCTGAATATCATGCACTTTGGTTCCAGAGGAAGATAAAAATCACCATGAAGCAAAAGTCCAAAACAGTTTTCCTGCTCCAAATAGCAGAATAAAAATTAGAGCTAAAGTGGCATAAATCTGCCATGGATAAATAGAAGTTCATTAATATCTAGGGGTGTTTTCATCGTCTAAAAGTTTCAGGGGTACAAGCCCTAACACATAGGTACTAACCCCACCTCTTCACGGCACAGGCAAAGCAAATTTCACACACTAGGCCTAGATTCACCAGTCCAGCAGTTCAGCCAATGAATAGATATCACTTTTTAAAATAAAAAGAGGTTGGCCATTTTTCTTCAAGAAAAGTATCACAGATTCTCCTCCTGTTGGCATTAAATCCTTTCTCACAGACTGCACAGCTCTCCTGCATCCCAAAATGGCAGATAATGATGATAGACATGTGACCAGAGTAGACCTGTCCATCATTATTCCACACACAGTGATTTTACAGTGGATGAGACCATTGACAGGTCACTTTCCTTCTACAGCCTTGATGTGGCGCTATTACTGGCTGCAGAATGGGTTATCGGAGAATCCATCTGTGAGCTCTTTATTATTGTCTAATGCAATGTTTCCCAAATTCCAGTCCTCCCAGTCCCCAACATGTATTGTTTTCAGGATTTCCTTAGTATTGTACAAGTGATAGAAGAGTCATCAAGGCATCAGGAATTCTCTCACCTGTGCAACACTATGGAAATCCTGAACAACAAATAGCCAAACTATTGTAAAGCAGTTGGCCCAACGAAGAGATCCATAGATAAAACTTAATGTTTTATTGAATATAACATGTAAAATAGAAAATATTAAAAGACACAGATCAGTCATACACAAAATACCCAGTAGGGGGAACTCCATCACTATCCAACCAATGAAATAATATGAAATAAATGACAAACACGCTTATAAGGCCCTTAAATTTAATGGATGTCCTGAAATGCACAATAAGAATAGAAGGTACGGGTTCCAAAATAAATCATAATGGAAAAAACTGTGCTAGGTCAAGGGCACTATAAAATAAGGTGTAGAACAATAGTCTAGCCCGGAGGGCAAAGAAGAAAGGGTAAATAAAGTGAGTGAGTGCCTTTAGCATCTCTTAACAAAAGTTCCTTTTATAGATACAGAGAGAGGACAAAGTAAGCCCCGCCGACAACATACATAAGTATAGTGCAGCTTGATCAATAAAAGGTTACAATACCTTGACTCTAGGACTACAGAGGTGGTAATGGTTGGTAGCACGGTCAACCCCCTCACTAAGATACACATTTCGCCCTGAGCTTCTCCCCAAGAAGAAGTCATTTTTCATTTTATCAATGAAATTTACAAAACCTATTTTCTTAGGGTCCTATTCATCTTTTGAAGTGACTTTGGGGGTCCTATATATTGGAAACCCCCAAAAGTGATACCATTTTGAAAAAGAGCACCCCTCAATGTAATCAAAATTGCTTTCAGGTAGTTTATTAACCCTTCAGGTGATTTTCAGGAATTAATGCAATGTGGCATAACAGGATTGAAAAAAAACAGAAAACTGACCGGCACATCAAGAACTAGTCTGAACAAGTGCATACTAAAAAACAGCCGACATATCAAAATAAGGAAATGGTTGTGCTCAGTTGCATTAAGGCGTGTCAATGTGAAATACATGAAGTGTGAATAGCGTAATGGCTTTTGAAATTTAGGAAAAAACACATGAGATGCTTAGCACAAAATTTGGCCAAAAAATGTGAGCCCATTCACCAACGTCAAGGTAATCTCATGAATCGGATGGGTCCCTGACCTAACTGCCCAGTATGAACACTTACCTCTGGCTAATCTCTTGGTAAAGCCTACATTTATGGGTTATTTTTACCATCTGAAAGCTGATAACTTCTGAACAGGCCACTGATGCCGACAGACTCTAAAGGGGGTTTTACACTAAGCAATATCGCTAGCAATATCGCTAAAACGTCACTGGTTTTGTGACGTTATAGCGATATTGCTAGCGATATCACTATGTCTGATACTTACCAGCGACCGGCTCCCCTGCTGTCCATCGCTGATCGCGCCAGAATGTCCGGCTCCATTTCTCGTCGGGCGCTTCCTGCTGAGACTTCCTGCTGTGACGTCCAGCGACGCGTGGAGGCGGGCGGGAGGACGCAGGATCGCTGTGTGTGAAAGGTGAGTATCGTGCGCTGCGTCGCTGCTGCATCGCTGTGAGATCTTTCTGTATGAAAGCTCACTAGCGATCATTCAGCGATGCACCAGCGATCCTGACCGGGTCGGATCGCTGGTTGGATCGCTGGTGCATCGCTAAATGTAAAAGGGCCTTAAGGCTTCTTTCACACATCCGGCTTTGTGTCTCCGGCGCCATGCGGCGAAAAGCCGTAGGGGCGGATCCGGGATGTGCCGGAGACACCGGATGCCTGTGTGGCCGGATACGGTGGCACCCACATTTAAAAGAGCAGCGCAAGACTCACAGTGTTCGCGCATGCACTGTGAGAAAAACCGGTCTGGCGCTGTCAAAAAACGTTGCAGCGAACGTTTTTTGCAGACGCCGGACGGCTACTTCTTGCCGTATCCGGCAAAAACCGGATGCGCCGCATACCCGTCCGGCACGGTGCGGCGACAATACAACTCTATGGGACAAAACCGGATCCGGTTGTTCCAAATTTCGCCGCATCGTGCCGGATTCAAAAAGCCGGATGTGGAAACTGATCCAAATTACAGCAAGACATAATGCAAAAAAAAGAGAAAAAATTAAAACTATACAAAAACAAATAAATTCAAAGGAAAATGATCTCTCTAAGACTAACATAAAATCTCAGCAAATTTACAGGGAAATACTTAACTTGAGACAAGAATTAAATAGGGCTATTCTTGACGACTTTGATAAAATCGTTAAAATATCAAAATTTAAAGTATACTCTGAAACGAACAAGCCAACGAGATTCATGATGTCCAAACTGAAGAGTGAGAGAATCCGTAGCAGAATATACAAAATAAAAAATGCAGCCGGAGATATAAAACATCACCCAACCGATATTGTAGAGGAATTCGCATCTTACTATGGGAAACTATATAACCTAAAGAACGTAACTCCTCAACCAGACCCCCAAAAAATAAATGAGTTTATTAAGAAACTACAACTTCCTAAAATCGACCCTCCAGACCTATCACAACTTAACTCACCTATACCAATTTCAGAAATTATAGAAACGGTAAACTCACTAAAACTACAAAAATCACCGGGCCCAGATGGACTAACAAATGAATACTTCAAAAACTTTGCAGACGTACTCGTCCCGTATATGGCTAAAATTTTCAATCAAGTTTCGGAGGGTGGCTCTTTTCCGGGGGAGATGTTGGAGGCAATTCTCATTGTGATACCCAAGACATTAAATAACCTAGAAGAAGTGAAAAATTTTCGCCCAATTTCCCTGATAAATTCAGATATAAAATTTTTTTCCAAAATGCTGGCTACAAGACTAAAGGGAATACTACCAAAACTAATCAATGATGATCAATCAGGCTTCATTGAAGGCAGACAAACTTCTGATAGTACTAGGAGACTTGTCAACATTATTAACAGAATTAACTCTACCCGAATTCCTTCAATACTCCTAACACTTGATGCCGAAAAGGCGTTCGATAGGGTCAATTGGTCATACCTAAAAACTGTTCTCCTAAATTTTGGTTTCAACAACAAATGGATAGAATTGGTGTTCAACCTATACTCCCAACCAAGCGCCAAAATTTACATAAATAACAACTTATCCAAATCATTTTATATAAATAATGGGACAAGACAAGGGTGCCCCCTCTCGCCACTGCTGTTCGCCTTGGCGATAGAACCTTTAGCTGAAGCAATTCGCATAAACGAAAAAATCACAGGGATCAACACTCCATCTAAACAATTCAAAATAAGCCTGTTTGCAGACGATATGCTGCTCTCACTCACAAACCCGACACAATCCATTGCAACACTGCTCGAGATAATAGAGGAATTTTCACAAATATCAAACTTTAAAATTAACAATAGTAAATCGAAAATCTTGCAATTCTATCTTTCAGATACTACAATAAACTCTATTAAAAATGTTTCAGAGTTTGGTTGGGAGGAGGACCAAATATCACACCTGGGGATTGTGTTCAAAAAAACATTACGCAATACAGTTAAAGCAAATTGCGAGACTTTTCTAGCCACTATCACAAATGACCTCCAACCCTGGAAAAACATAGGCCTGTCGTGGGTGGGCAGAGTGCTAGCAATAAAAACAGTGATACTCCCGAAACTTTTATACATTTTTAGGGCTCTCCCTCTTTCCTTTCCAATAACATTCTTTAATAGCTGCAACAAAAAAATCTTCTCCTTTGTCTGGGGAGAGAAGAGAGCTAGAGTAGACAGAACAATTCTCTATAAACATAAATATAACGGAGGAATGGGGATTCCAAACATTCTAACTTACTACCACGCCACTCTTATCAAACAAAGCCAATATTGGATGAGTGAGACTGCCGAACCATCTTGGAGGATGCTAGAGAGAGACCATAGTCCCTCAAACCCACTCAAAAATCTTCTCCTCAATCATATATTCCATATAAAAAGATATAGACTAAATCACCCAATTTTTCTGGCGATTACCCAAGCTTGGGATCATTTGGCCTCACCGAACAAAGCTGAGAAGCCAAAACTGAAAGAAAATTTCCCAATATCCCTGATCGCGTCTATTTACGGATTTACTGTGCCTGAAATATGGTCAAAAAATGGCATTCGAAAGTTGGGAGACGTTCTTGTAATGGATAAATTACTCAGTTTTTCCGAGATTAGAAACAAATTCAACCTACCCTTCTCAGACTTTATGCAATATTGCATAATCAAGGAGTATATACAAAAATTTGTCAGCTTGGTCCCTCCGAAAACAGAGGTGGTTCACCTTCTTCTAAATAATCCAAACCATAAAATTTTCTGGAGCACTAAATTCCTTTGCCGCTCTCTCAATAAAGATGGCGTCTTCACAAAAAACAAATATATGTTCAAGTGGGAGAAAGACTTCCAATTCTGCGCAACAAAAGGTCAATGGGAAAAGGCAATAAGAGACTCATACTCTTCCAACATATCAATACTACTTCACGAATCATTCTACAAAATATTAACAAGATGGTACCTAACTCCTTCTAGAATATCACATTTCAAAACAGATTCATCCCCTTTGTGTTGGAGGGGGTGCGGGCTCAAGGGAGATTTGAAACATATTTTCTGGTCCTGCCCAGCTCTCACAGAATTATGGAATAAGATTTCCATATATATTGGTGAACTTCTCGACAAGAACTTTACACTTTCCCCTCAAACAGTTTTTTTTTCCTTGGGCTTGGAAGAGGTACATTGCTCAACTAAAAAAGTTATAATACACCTTTTACTGATAACTAAAAATATGATAGCCTCCTTCTGGAGAAGAACTGACATACCAAGATTTTCTGACATTGTGGATAGACTAAAGACGCATAATACCTTAGACCTAAAATTCTCAATAACAAATGGATGCTTGCATAAATATGACAATAAATGGAGCATATGGAACACTAAATACCAAGATTTAGTTTAGTTTAGCTAAGACTTTTCTTGTTAATAAGTTTTTTTTCTTACTCTTAAACTAAAAGTAGCTTTCTAGCTATTTTCGATGTACATAGTTTGAACATGGAAATTCAAAGAAGATTATCTTACTAAGACAGATAAATTTTTTTGTAGTAGATATAAAAATATGTACAGCTCTGTCTATGTTACTATCAAAACTACTTTCTTTCCCTTCCCTACTCCTATCCCTTTCCTTCCCCCCTTTCCCTACTTACCAATGCGAATTACTACATAAACAAAGAGCATGTTTGTAAATTTTGCTAAAATACCTAATAAAAATATTTGAAAACAAAAAGCCGGATGTGTGAAAGCAGCCTAAGGCCGGTATTTGGCCATGGATTGACATGGCAAACATCAGGACCACACAATCAAGATCTCAGGGTGCAATGGGGTTAAAGAGGGAGCCCCCACACTCTGTTAACCATCTAGATGCTGAAGTCATTATTGACAGCAGCATTTAAGGGGTTAAACGGCTATAGTCGGTACTAACACTGATCGTGGCTGATGCAGCAAGTTGTCAGCTAATAGTGTACAGCCGACAGCTGCTGGATTGTCACCCATCAGGGCA
Source organism: Dendrobates tinctorius (assembly GCF_039654945.1). Lineage (NCBI taxonomy): Eukaryota > Metazoa > Chordata > Amphibia > Anura > Dendrobatidae > Dendrobates > Dendrobates tinctorius. Next base: position 9,390,882 of record NW_027361827.1, on the reverse strand, counting down.
TGCTAGTCTCTTATATTGCAGGTCATTAAAAAGATGTATTGGCGGTCGCTATGGGGTTAAGGAAACCCAAATGCATGAATGATTTTAGATGAAAATACAAGTATTTAAGTAAAAAAATATATATCCCCTGAGGTGGTCAAACAATCATGTCCCAACACATTTGGTAAAATAAACTAAAGGTACAGTTGTCCTTTAAAATAATTACCATAGTATAGAGCATAATAGAGAGTACAATGCCACATAAATACTGCAATATACTGTATATAGTGCCACCCAAGAGAATTGTAAATGGACATTTTCATGATGGAAATTTGTGCCACACATAGCACCATAGAACAAAACTGTGAACAGATAGTGTTTGCTTACCAGTAAAAACTTCCAAAAGTCACACAATTTTGGCACAACTTGAGGATGTGCTAAACTTTTGCGACTTTCAGCATTCTCACGCTATTTTTGCCCAGCTTCGACAAAGTGGGTGGAAGTGTCTTGGGACGGGAGGGTAGTGATCACAGCTCATCAAGTTCATGATGAGCAGCGGCTTTTAGTACGCTGCAAATCTTACACCAGCAGGGACTAGAGTAGGGTTTATGGCTAGGTGCACACACAAGATGCACACTACTCGTCTTTCTGGCCTTCCTGATTCATGAAGAGGCATTTTTACTCAGTTTCAACTATTCCCACTACAAAGTTTTCCCATCACAGACTATATAAACCCCAATTGATTGATGCCTTTTTGTCTATTTTCTTTGTCTAGTTTTGTGTGTTTTGCATCTTTTTTTGTTTGCATCCAATACATTATTCTATTTGCACATTTTTTTTCAGTTTATTTTATACTACTTTTTTTGTTTTCAGCTTTGTGGACAGAGTCTAGCGATTCCAGATGTTTTGGCCTCATTCAATTGCGACTTCTTAAAATCTCTGACAGTGGTGTTTAAAGGGAACCTTTCAGCTGAATTGTGTACAGTAACCTACATACAGTGTCAGGTCAGCGCAGTTACACTGATTACAATGATGAATCAAAATAGTATGGCCTAAAAAATGGCACTTCTACATAAATAATGTTTCAGAAACGATGCAAGAAGCTAAATACCATAAAATTAACAAACTATTGTGACACTTCATGAATAAAAATTGTATTAAAAGAAGATACATTCCAATGTCTGCAAACAACTGGTTAATGTGTCCTAAAAACATCCAAGATAAGTTTCTTTAAGCTCACAGAGAGTCATATGAATAAATATAGCCTGTAGTAGTGCCAGTGGTGAAAAGCTACAACATATAGACGCCTATGTGAGCTTACAAATAAGTATATGCTAACAGGTCCACAGGCTAGAAAAATATATATATGTCTCCATAGTAAAAAGCAAGGTTTCATAAAGTATCCCCCATGTGTATGGTAGAAACCCAAAAGGCAATGAAAATTTAAGATATAGAGCAAAGTTGCTCCCAAGTTGTGGAATAACCCAATTCAAGACACTTGCACTATATATGGCAATATGAAAATATCGACATGAACATGCCTGAATGGTTCACAATAGAGTTACCCAGACAGTTAAAGCCGTGCTAGCTGCAGGGGATAACAGTTAATACAAAGTGCATGTGTATGGTTCCGTGACCACTGTAGCCTGTCAATAATCGCCACAGCATCATAATAGGGCAACAATGAAGACAATGAAAACAATATAGAAAAGAGAGGTTAATTAGGAGCGGGCATATGACCTGAGTATTACAGCGTGGATCCCCAACGCGCATTTCATGTTAGCTTTTTCCTAACGAAAAACGGCAAAATGCACGTTGAGGCTGCAGGCGGGGGTCAATTTTCATCCACATGTAAGTTATCTAATTTTAGGCCTATTTGCTTTGAGTACATCATGATATGCTTACATGTGGTCCAAATTGGACAAAACCTTTGTGCACTGTCACTTTAGTCTTTTGGACCAGGGCATTGATGAGGGTATTGTTGATCCTTAGTTGTATGCACTAATAGGCACTTTTGCATTGCCATCAGCAAAGTTTTTTGTGCACTGTCACTTTACTATGTATTTACTATGATATTTGCAATCCTATGTTGTTGGCACTTTAAATCTTATAGCAATTGCACTTTATTTAGAATTATATGAGGCATAAAATCCCTTCTTGGTCCTTAAAAAAGGTTTCATTTATACTTCTGGAAGCCGGTTATAACCATTGTGATGAAATTTTCCCCTTTTGCCTGCTTGGTTAGCTGTATTCTTTGTTTGATTTTGTAATTTGTTTAATTAATAAAATTATTTAATATATAAAATAACTCTTTACCTCCCTTTTTTGCCTAAATTTGACATTGGTGGATGGTTTGTGTGTTGTTATATGCTATCCAGAGTTGGGGATTTCTTTTGGCCATTAATTGTAAATTTATGTGTACCTATAGTTATATGTTAAATAAACATACAGCCAGAATAAAGTCCTTTAATTGAAATAATCACACAAACTCCTTTATTGAATCTTAATTTACCATACTTACTGCATTGCCAAATCCCTGAATCCCTCAATCTCCTGCAACAAAAATAAAATAATAAACCAACAGAAATACTCCCTGTCCGATGTAGTCTATTTACTGAGTGTCCCACGATGATTTCACAAGTAGAAGAGTCACATCGGGAGATGTGACTGCTCTACCTGGGCTCTGGTGATACACTGCAGGAGCTAATTGCTCCTGCAGTGTATCACTGAGAGTTCACGGGATTTCGTGCTCTCACTTACGGCACTGCTGCGCTTGAAATTTCTCATGCAGCGGTGCTGCAAGTTACATCACAAACTCCAGTGAACTCTCACAGCAGCGCAGTGATACACTGCAGGAGGATCACCTCCTGTCAATGTACCGCCGGAGCCTGGGTAGAGCAGTCACATCTCCTGATGTGACTGCTCTACACGTGAGATCATCATAGGACTCTCGTTATTAAATGGGCTATAGTGGAAAGTATATGTTGGTTTATTATTTTATATTTGTTGCAGGAGATCGAGGGCGTTGGGGATTAGGTGTTTGGTGCGTATGAAGGGTTTTTTTTTGTTTTACAATTGAACACAGTCACCAGATGATGGGACTACTGTCCCATCATTGTCTCATACTGTCATTGTTATATGTGACAGCAGACATAGCCGGATGGGAGTAATAGTCCCATCAGACGATGCCTGCACACACATACACCTGCAGACAGACACAGACTGACATGCAAATATTCACTGCTCACACATAGTCTCCGCCCACACACTCTTCCTCCTTCCTTTCTGCAGTGTTTTTGGCACGCAAATCCGCAGACCTTTTTACACCTGCGGTTTGGCTGCGGATTTGACTAATTCAGTGTAAGTCAATGGGTGCAGAAATGCTGCAGATCTGCAAAAAGAATTGACATGCTGCGGAAAATAAAATGTCAACTTCTCTTATGAATACGCTGAGTTTTCTGTGCGGAGTTTCCCCGTAAACTAGCATTAGATGCAAAAATTCCACAGTTAAACAACACACATTCATTTTAAGTGCATTTTCACAGCAGAAACACATAAATGCATGCAATCCGCACTTAAGGATATCAGTCAAACCCAAATACCAGGAACCCTAAAACAAAGCAGCTTTACTTAAAGCATTGCACACCAACAAGAGACTAAATCCGCAGGGTCAAAAACACGGCACACAAAAACGTAATGAAAAAAACGCAAGTAGCCTAATTTAAATAAAAGCAGAAATGGTGCAGAAATTCTGCAATGTCATGAACTCACCAAATATTCATTATGGGAACATAGCCTAAAAGTATCCGGCTATTTTTGCTATTTCTTAAATGACCAGTAAACCCCTCCAAATCTCTGGTATTATTTAAACAACTTTGATCCATCTAAAATGTCCAACTAAGAGAAATAAAACATAACGTAGCATCTCCTCCAGAGAAAGATCCCCTTCTTAATCAGCATCTTGTTTTTTTATATCACTACAGATGGAGTTAATGGTCCCAACTCAAGATTGATCCAAAATCCTGGAAAACTAATGATAACAGGATCTCATGGGAACAGGTCAACACTCTTAAAATGTAAGTGGCATTGTTTTTCGCACGTTTGTGGCTCCATAGCGTTATAGGTTTCGTTGTCTACTCCTCCATTAGTTGGAGATACTGCGGTACAATATTGAGTTGCGAGCATTTTTGTCCATCTCCAATTTAGACTCTAGATGTCAGCATTGTAATGCACAGCGTGGCAAAGCACTGAGTAGACAGATGTAGAAGTACATTAATGTGGTGAGCTGTGATTTTTTTCGTAATGGAGTCAAGAATTGATTGCTGAGAAATGTCGTACAGCTGGCTGTACATATTAGATAATTTAATAAGCCGGTTACATAGTTTCCCCATAGGAGATATGCAACATAGATATACTCCATGACTCCTTTAAAATAAAGATTCCTCATAGCAGAGTTATAAAATACCCAACAAGATAATCTGAAAAAAAAGGCCAAAAATAACCAAAATCAGTTTTAAATCCTTTAAGGGGGTGTCCGACCTTAAGATACAAGTGTGCAGTCACTATATGTGACTGCAAACTTGTGAATCCTCACATCACACTGTTAGGATTCTCCAGTGCCAGTGCTGGCAAATGCAAGACCACAAGTATGTGCTTTGCATACATGCAGTCACATACTGACTGGACCTTGTATTGAGCGAAGTCAAAGACAGTCTAGTTGGATTCATAAGTCTGCAATCACATAGAGTGACTGCACATTTTTAGCCTAAGGCCTCTTTCACACATCCGTTTTGCGCCGTCAGGCGAGTTCCGGCTTTTTTTTGTAAAACCGGATCCGGCGAAATGCAATGCCGGATCCGGTTTTTCCCCATTGACTTGTATTAACGCCGGATTGTGCCGGATGGCATTGCGGTTCGTCCGTTTTTTGCCAGATCCGGCTATTTGGCCCATTCCGGTGTCTGGAAAAAACGGCTACTGTAACGTTTTTTGTCTCCAGCGAAAAAGCCGGAAGCGCCGGATCCGATGCTTCCAGCTTTTTGCCACAATGAAAGTCTATGGGCGCCGGAATGCGCCGGATCCAGAAAAAGACGGATCCAGCCACCGGATCCGTTTTTTTTAAGTCTGCGCATGCTCAGATCCAATTGGCCAGCCCCCAGGAAACAGATATAACCTGCTAGATGGATCCGGCAGAAAAATGGATCCGTTTCTACAGTTGTCCAAAATTTACGCCAGATCCGTTTTTTTCTAAAAATAGCCGGATCCTGCCTGACGGCAAAAAACTGATGTGTGAAAGTAGCCTAAGGCCAGACAACCCCACCTGGCCTAATTATTGCTGTTCCTCTGAATCTATAATCATTTTTCTTTTGTTCCTGCGCCCCTCCAAGGACCACTCCACCATGTCTATATGCATATACATGGAAGAGGAGGGGATATCTCGAAAAATTCAGGCCTGGCAATAAAAATATACAATTCTATAATGACAGGTTCTCATTAAGCCCTTAACACAAATGATTGTAGCGGTACATCAGCACTGAGGTGTCCGTGTGTGGATCGGGATCAGGAGCAGAGCCCTCTTTACACGCAGTAGATGCCGCCTATGCTGTCTTATAACAGCAGCTAGAGCTGAGCTAAGCTCATAGCGGACAGCGATTTTCACAATACTTTAGTATTGCAGCATATGGTATAAGGAGACGATCACAGCTTCAAGTCCCCTAATGGGACTGAAAAAGTAAGGTAAAAATAAAGTTTATAAAATATAAATATATACAGTGGGGTAAAAAAGGATTTAGCCAGACACCAACTGTGCAAGTTCCCCCACTTAAAAAGATTAGAGAGGCCCAAAACATCACTGCTTGAGAGGAGATCTGCATGGAGTAATGGCCAACATACCACCAACAGTGTGTGACAACCTTGTGAAGACCTACAGAAAACGTTTGACCTCTGTCATTGCCAACAAAGGATATATAACAAAATACTGAGATAAACGTTTGTTAATGACCAAATACTTATTTTCCACCATAATTTGCAAAATAAATGTTGTCAAATCAGACTAGGTGATTTTCTGGATTTGTTTCCTCATTTTGATTCTCATAGTTGTGGTCTACCTATGATGTCAGTTACAGGCCTCTCTCATCTTTTTAAGTGGGAGAACTTTCAGAGTTGGTGGCTGACTAATGCTTTTTTCCCCACTGTAGATACAGGGTGGGCCATTTATATGAATACACCTAAATAAAATGGGAATGTTTGGTGATTTCAACTTCCTGTTTGTGGCACATTAGTATATGGGAGGGGGGAAACTTTTCAAGATGGATGGTGACCATGGCGGCCATTTTGAAGTTTGTCCATTTTGGAAATGCTAGTCTAAGGGTGTCAGATTCCTTGTAGCAATGCTCGGACCTGACAATGTGGTGCTGGAAAATCTCACGGAACGTGCCATCTTCAGTGCATAAAGAGGGCAACACATCATGATGTAGAAAATTCAGATATCCAGTGACATTGGGGTTTCCATTGATGAAGAATGGCCCCACTATCTTTGTAACCCATATACCACACCATACCATCAATTATGGGTGTCAGGTCCGAGCATTCCTACATGAACAGTTTCCTGGAAAGTGGATTGGTCATCATGGGCCAGGTGAATGGCCACCAAGGTCTCCCGATCTGACCTCCTTAGACTTCTATCTTTGGGGTCATCTGAAGGCAATGGTCTATGCTGTGAAGATATGAGATGTGCAGCATCTGAAACAACGGATACTGGAAGCCTGTGCTAGCAGATAAGTACAATTGTATCAACAGGACCTATGTGTCCTTATGTGTTATCTGATATTATCTTTATTCATATTGATTAATGTGGTGCTCTGGTATGCAATTTATTTGCTGAAATATTAATTTATTCTTGTGAGAGCTTGCCATGTGAGCACCATGTGTGGTCTCTTTGTGGTAAATCCTCTGTTTATCATGTTGGTTTGGGGATAATGACATGAATATAGGTATTGTGCTGCATTAGTACCTAAACACCAGCACTGTGTGTCGCTTAATAATATCAGTGGTTATCGTGTATTCGAGTGTTTTTTTTTATAAATGATTAAACTTTTCTCACATTTATACTGTATACCCTATATATATGTTAAATATCTGCTTTCACTTACTATTCAAGCATTCATTAAACAAGTGGATCCAGGCCATCTGGCCCTCTGTTTCTGACTTAACGTCTTATAGGGTGAAGTAGGAGAGAAGCAAAAGCCGTCGGACGAGCGGGGGGGCGCCATTCTCGTTTTTCTTAGGGTGCCAACCTCTGCACCTAGGTAGGCGTCCAGACAGTTGTGTATCTAAGGTCAGATCACTTTTCTGCACATCGGCTGAGTGAGACTGATACTGTCTTTGAGCACTATTAATCACTTTTTACTGTCCATTTAAGAGACTTTAATATTGGTGCCTGTTTTTTTGTTGAGGTATTTGTATGGGCTTATCTCTGCGATTTTCATTTTTTAAGCAGAGGTGGACATTAGCCAGATTGACAGTATACTGGCAATTTAAATAGACAAAAGGATTCCAATGGTTGTTTTTCCCTAGTACTTTTTGTAGCCCATTGCATTGAGGCATTTCCAATGGTGGTATCAAGACCTTTTTGTTTTGTTTTATTATTACACTTAATAAAAGTTATATTTTAAACCAGTTTTTTTTCTAGTAAGCTCACGGTGTAGATGGAAGAGCGCTGGAATACATGCAGCCCAAAATAGCGGCTGGAAGATTCTAAGATAGTGACAGTGGCAGTGAACAGAAGGAACACCACCTATCATGGCATTAAAGGCGCCCAAGAGTATGAAAATTTGCTCAGCCCCACGAATGATGGCTGAAGAAGAATGCCCAGCAGCCAGAGTTGATCCCAGAATGGGAGGTACGTTCCAGAGCAGGGCGCGGCGCAGCGTAATGCGCGGCCCATCAAGTGGTAGATTGCAATGGAAGGAGGCACAGCTGAAGGCAGAGCCCCCAAGAGTGAAGCGTGACACAGCGGTCGCATCAGAAGTTCTGTCTAGGAAGAGGTGAAGCTAGATGCGCAGGTAGCTACTGGCGCCATTTTTTCTTCAATACATGAGTGAGAAGCGACGCGGTGAACCTTGAGCAAGTATGGTGCAGAGCAGGCGGAAAACTAGCGAGTCTCCTGACTGCTCTATGGACATTAGCTAGGAAGAGAAGAGATGGAAGTGGAGCAAGAGATGTCCTCTGCTCAGGGCCTCACAACACTAATACCCAGCCAGGACTTACAATTGTCTGTAACATGCTGGGGTGTCAGACACATGACACTCACCTGCGGCTACCACCATAAGCATCTTTACAGTACGATGCTCCCACAGCCCCAGATACGATTACTGGCTAACAGAAGTGGAAAAAAAACTACTTAGCCGTTTACACCCCATGCGCTGCAGGCTCCAAGCAACAGGTGCGATCCAATAATGTCATCATACTTGGCAACAGGCCCCCGAACTCACGGACCCCATAGCAACCATGTGGTCTGCCACTGCCTTACATCCTAGAATCATGCAATGGATAATACCATTTTATAGGGGTTGTTTGATTAACTAAAAATAACTTAAAATTCTATGAACAGTAGTAATTAGCAAGTATGCTCGTTGCTCGGGTGATCTCCGAGTATTTGGAAGTGCCCGGAGATTAAGTTTCTATTGCCGCAGTTGCATGATTTGCGGCTACTTGACAGCCTGAACACATGTGGGGATTGCCTGTTTGTTAGTAAATTCCCATATGCATTCAGACTGTCAAGTAGCCACAAATCATGCAGCTGCGGCGACAGAAACTAAATCTCCGACCACGCCAAAATACTCGGAGATCACACGAGCATACTCGGAGAACCCTGAGCAACGAGTATACTAGCTCATCACTAATGCACAGGCCTTTTTTCAAATGTGTTTTGGTGGTCCACTGTGTACCCTGGGCACAAGGCTGGAATAATGTGGAGATGCCTGCATTATCATGCCATTTCAACTGAAGATCACATGGATTAAACTCCTACTAGCCCTGCCTACTTAAACAGAAAGCAATTTGCATGTCATCTAATTTAGCTTGGCTGTTTAAGGGTTGGGGGATGAGTAATTGCTTACAGTGCACCTGCGTTTGAGGAGACATACATCCAACTCAGCATTTATCTAGATAACATGTATAGAAAATGACATTTTGTCCAAAGAGGTGGGGCTAACAGGAGGGGAAACCAAGTGATTGGCAGATGGAACATTATACAGGTATAGAAAGGACTGCAATAATGCAGAGCTATCAACAGATTTCAAGATTTCAATCAGCAAATTTCAAACACAAATTTGAGAAAGACCCCTATGGGTATGTTCCTCTAATCCTTCTGATGTAGTAATTAAAAGCTCTTCAACTTGGCCCAACAACCTCTTATAATGCATTAAACCTCATAGCTTATCTACTTTTCAAACATATCTGTTTGCTTAATATTGTGCGCTATGTTAGGGAGGCACAATACATCTACAGCTCTGCATTCATAGTAGCAGAAACTGCCCAGAAAATAATTTGCCATTCAGATACTGGAAGCACTGAATACCCTGGACTCATAGGCCCCGACAATTCATCAAGAAATTTTCGATAGGATCCTGGTGTAAATTATGAAATTTTGAAAAGTTGCAAAATTGCACCAAAATTTTGCAACGTTTTGTACTTTCACGCCAGTTTCTCCCAGTTCTTCCAAAATGGGCGAACGGGCGAGATCATGACACCATACTGTAGCTCAGATCTCTATTTCATGACAAACTATGGCGTTTCAGGGACTGGAGTAAGATTTTTGGCATTGCGCACAAAGGGACACTATTCTTCAGATTCTCCTGAATCTTGTAGCGGAGCAAACCTCTTCATGAATCGGAAGCTTCTGACTCCACCATGCCTCTCATCAATATGGGTGAGAAAACCACCAGTCTTGATGAATCACAGCCGTAACCCATAATTCAACATTGCTGTTTCTCCACTTTTCATAAGTAATTTGTGCCTTATTCTCCATAAGTTTTGCAACATTTTTTAAGCTAAAGTCTTTATTTTTAATGTCTTTTTTTTTTTTTTAAATATTTTTGCTAACAACTTTGCTTATCTAGATATTTTAGAAAGATTTTTGGAACATCTTACTCCAGATCCTGCCTTCTGGCATATTTTCAACATTGAAATCACCTATGCAACATTTTAAAGGATTACCGTACGTGACATTTTGCGCTTAAACAACTGCAAAAATGGCTGATGTGTAAATGTCCTTTTAAATTTTATTTCAGAACTCAATAAAACACCTGAAAATAAGTAACTTTGTAATATATCTTATCAGAAAAATCCGCTTTTTCGCTAAAAGAACTGATCATTCATTCTCAACATTCTCAATCCAGGGGTAAAATCTGTATTCAGTGAAGACAAACTTTCCCATTAGATTAGGAAATGACAGCTACTGCAGATACAATTCTATGTCTACAGCTCCTCCTTGCGCCTTCCCTCTCTTCTACATAGAGTCTTATCAGTAGTAGCGGTCATCTCCAAACTAAGTAATGGGAGTGTTTCTCTTCACTGAATACTGACATTTTATACGTGAATTGTGAATTTTAAGAGTGAACAATCAATCCAGAAGAAGAAAAAAACAGATTTTTCAGAAAAGACACAATTGTGTGAAAAAGTGTTTGCCCCCTTCCTGATTTCCTATTTTTTTACATGTTTGCTGAGCAAGTTTTGCCAGAAAACATATTGATGATCCCCAAGACTTTTGGGAGAATACTCTTTGGACTGATGATGAGACAAAAGTTGAACTTTTTTGAAGGTGTATGTCCCAGTACATATTGCATAGAAGTAACATAGCATTTCAGAAAAGGAACATCATACCAACATTAAAATATGGTGGTAGTGTTATGACCTGGGTCTGTTTTGCTGCTTCAGGACCTGGAAGACTTGCTGTGGTAAATGGAACGATGAAGTCTGCTGTCTTCCAAAAATTCCTGCAGGAGAATGTCTGGCCATCTGTTCATGACCTCAAGCTGATATACACTTGGGTTATGCAGCAGGATAATGATCCAAAACACATCAGCAAGTCCATGTCTGAATGGCTTAAGACAAGCAAAAGACTCTGGAGTGGCCTAGTCAAAATTCTTACCTTAATCCTATTGAGATGCTGTGGCATGACCTAAAAAGGACGGTTCATGCATGGAGACCATTCAAAGTGTCTGATTTACAACAATTGATGAGTGGGCCAAAATTCCTACAGAGCCTTGTAAAAGACTCATTGACAGTTATCACAAATGCTTGATTGTAGTTGTTGCTCATAAGGGTGGCTCAACCAGTTATTAGGTGTTAGGGGCAATCACTTTTTCACACAGGACCCTGTAGGTTTGGATTTATTTTCCCCTTAATAAGAAATACCTTCATTTAAAAACTGCATTTTGTGTTTACTTGTGATATATTTGTCTAATATTTAAATTTGTTTGGTGATCTGAAGCATTTAAGTGTGACAAATGTGCAAAAGAATAGGAAATCAGGAAGGGGGCAAACACTTTTTCACACAACTGTATATTGTGCTGTTCCATCTAAGTTTATGATTGTATGCTTATATAATTGTGTTATGTTACCTTTCTTTGTATTCAGTTTTGCATTTGGTATGCTGCCACCTGCTGTCCTTTTCTGTATAGCTGACGGCAGCTAATTAATTCTAGTACATGCCTCCCACTTCCAGGTTAGGTGACTCCTTCTCTTCCTGCCGGTGGCCATTACTAGTTTCCTTTTCACCTGGGAGAGACATGCTTACCAGGCTGTGGAAGGCATCAGTTTTTTGACCACACACACACAATTTGCTAAATTTGCTGAATCATCTTGCTGCATACCTTGCTGCACACATCTTGCTGTACCACCTGGGTTGTTACACCTGCATTTCTGGAGAAGTACTGCATTACCAATCATACGCTGTATGTCCAGATTTCCAATAAACAAGTCTGGACTTCACAATATCTGGTGTGTATCATCTCTCCGGACACATGAACAGCAAAACAGCAACAATGGTCCTTTCTGCTCTGCATCGAGGAAACGGAAGGTAAGAATCTCTCCCAGCCCCACTCAACTACACCTCCATTCGCCTCATGTGGGGACAGAACATATATTACAAAGGTGCTTATTTTCACTTGTGCTATTGATTTAGTAACTAAAAATTAAAATGATGGTTACTCTTTAAAGACATGAATAAAAAGTATTTTTAACATTGACATTCATGAATTGCGTGTCTCATTTTGATGGAAAAAAAATTGGCAAAGGTCACAAGACAAAAGGAAAGTAACAACCCCCCCTTTCACCACATAATGTTAGTGTTCCCCTGCCCCTCTCTGCAGAGATGGTCACACTTATGAATGCACAGGACTCAGTGTAAGTTATTTCTTTAACATTTTAGTAGCCAAATGGCATATTTAGCTATTAGAGCATTTTTTTGGTTAGTTTGACTACTATGGGTACAGCTCCATAGTTACTTTATGCTACCTTTTAGGTAGGGGGATCTTATTAAAGGGGTGGTTCACTTTATCCTCCAATTGAAAAAAAACAGTTGTATTTCTCACCTGGCATCTGCTGATAGACATGTCTGCTCACATATTCTTACATCAACTGAAATTTTGAGAACAGTAGAACTGTGTAGTCTGTGAGGAATTCTGAACTAACAAGTGCTTCACAAAGTACACCAGCTCTAAACCTGTGTCATCTATATTTTTGTTAAAATAGTGACAAAGTGAATGACCCTTTATGCTTTAACCTTTCTTCTTAAACTCTGCATTTTTATTCAAATTCTTTACAGATGCCAGAACCCCCACTTTAGATGCGGACACAATGCACCCAAAACTGAGGCTCTCTGAGGACTTACTCACAGTGCACTGTGCGTGGTTAGGAAAATTTAACTCTAACCACCCACCAAGGTTTGATAAACTCATGCAGATTCTGAGCAGAGACTCTTACTTCTCTGGCAGTCACTATTGGGAAGTAGACGTTCTCCAGGCAGGACAAGGATGGTGGATCGGAATCACGTACCCATCTATCCAGAGGAAAGGAGACACAGAGTTGAGTCGTCTTGGTTGGACAAGCGGATCATGGTGCATTAAAAGATATGATTATGAGTACTGGGCCTTCCACAAAGGAGAGAGGAAAGCCATTCATCTAAATAAGCCTCCAGAAAAAGTTGGGGTTTTCCTCGACTATGAATCTGGAGTGATATCTTTCTTTGATGTGACATCTGGAATGAAGCATTTGCATACTTTTCGCTGTAAATTTACAGAAACTTTGCATCCAGCTCTTCGTTTATGGGATGGATCAGTCACAATATGTAGAATGACTTAACATAATCAGAGTGAAGATAAAATGTACAAGTCTGTTCTGCCAGGTTTACATATGACCTTGCCTACGCATAGAGATGTTAATACACAAATTATTTTCGTGTTTTACTTGTGAACATAGGCTTACTTACTTCAAGTTATAAGACGTTCATGCACATTAGAACAATATCATCCTGAAAAACTTGTCTGGGAGACTCCCTAATAGGTAATGATGGAATGAAGGATAAACCATATTGAATATCAACTCCCAATCATTTTGTCTCTGGGAACATAACCCACCCACCAGTTGTATCTTCTCCCTTGATGAGTTGCATGTTTATAGATGGTTCTGGTACAGAAAAATAGTTGCCTGACAAGAAGGCATTTCAGTTGGCAGCTATTGAAGGTGTATCACCTTCACCCTAAAGATCATTGGTTCCCAAATCTCGTACTAATAAGGACTAAGAATCTTTGTGAGAATTAATTAATATAGCTGTCTCTATACTTTAGGTTGAATCTGTGGTATAACCTTCCTTGTCCACATATTCCTATAATGACACTTGAACCTAGCTAGTTCTTCCAGTGCCAATCTCTGCTATCAGAGAAAGCAAGTTTTTCAGGACAGGATCATAGATGTATTGAAATTAAAATTTGGGACTCCGTAAACCCACATTTATTTGCCAAAGATTGCCTAGCAAGGAGCTTTCTTTCCTAACCTTGCAAGTGGAGGTAAGGAGTACTTTTTTTAGTAGTACCAAATATTGCCATACAAATATGGGACTTGTTTCAGGTGAAAGTAATTTATATTTTTTCTTTGTACATTTTTTTTTTGGTGAAAAACTAAAACACTTTGCTTTTTTATAGGGTCATCATGATCACTAATAACTTAAAAAAATAAAATACTTAAAATGTTAAAATTAAATTAATGAATAAATAAAAATCAGTTAAAAAAAACGTTGTTGTTACCACTTACTCTGAATTGTATTGTTAGGGATGACAATACAGTTTTTATATGCAAAGGTTATGAAATATGAAATCATAAGTGACTTATTTGAGGATTTTCCTAATATATTGATGCCTGTCCTTGGATTCAGCCATCAGTGTGTTACTGGTGACAGCTGATCAGTCTTTACAAGTCTTGATGGAATGCCCAAACACTTTGGGGCCAATACATCAAAGTGTTTACAAGGAGTTTTACACCAGTTTTCCGGTGAAAAACACTTTGCGTTTAAAACATTTATGACTTTACCAATTTGCCCCAAAATTATACAATTTATGAAGTTTTCATACCAGCTCTCTGAAACTGGGCATGGCTTGGGCAAGATGCCACAGCTCACCTAATTCATGACCAGACCTGTCAAATCTTACCTCAGTCCGTCTAAAGTAAAATTTCTGGCAAGGTAGCCACCACTTTTAATGTATCGGATTAAACGGTGTTTGCCAGTTAATGAATCAGGCTTCTCTTGCTCCACCACATCCCTTCATTAAGGCTGGAATGTATGCCACCAATCTAAATTTATCAAGGCCCAAAGGAAAGGAAACTGTACAGGATGTAACTACACATCATAATTTATGGATATGGCAGTGGCATTTGGACAGATGTTAATTAATAAGGAAGTCTCCATAGAAGTTACCAGGAAAACACCCCACCAAACTACCTGAAGTTGCCTTTTCTTTGAAGCAACAGCCTTCTAGAGACTACCACATATCAAAATAACGAAGACACTGCTGCACTTACAGCCATTCACCAGTGGTACCTGACACAGCAATGTCTGTGTGTAGACCATGTACCAGGGTGGTCTCTCCCAGGATACAACGGGCCAAGGACAAAGAACATGACCAGGCAATTTGTTGAGGAACTAGTTTTTACTAACAACGAAAACTGTGTTACCCTGGAAACAGCAAGAAGGAAACACAGTTAACTATCACACACATATCTAGCCCAGATCAGCTAGGACCCCTGCACTGCACAACCGATAGTCCCAGTATGTTCTATTGGGTACACTATAATTTGCCTGCCTTGTGGTTCTGCCTAATGCGGTAACCGGGAGTTACCCAGAGCAAGGGTGTAGCTAGATGAGTGCAAGAGGTGGCCCCTGCAGTGGTGCAGCGCAGATTCACAAACTTAATTCTCTAAAATGACAATTCTGTTATGCTATCTATACACAAGCTCACCCATTGAGGGGAGTATCTATCTAAGGGTCCCATTACACATAGCAACGCTCCGGCGATCCTTACAACGATATGACCTGGTAAGGATCGCTGGTATGTCGCTACATGGTCGCTAGTAAGCTGTCAAAAAGGCAGATCTATTCCACGACGCAGCAACAATACAGCGATCCCTTGGTGGTCGTTGGGACCTTGTCACACAGCAGCTATTCTGACGACTCAGACCTTGATAGGCGTGATTCAAAGAGGTCGCTCGTCGTTGTTATGGCATCAAACACAGCGATGCATGCTGGCCAGCGGGATGCCAACGATCAAAAAATGGTTTAGGACATTCCAGCATGAATGAATGAAAGCATTATCAGCGATATCGCAGCGGGGGCCAGTTGCCGCTATGTGTCACACGTAGCGAGATCGCTGGCGAGGCCGCTGTTGCGTCACAAAACCTCTGATGTTTCAGCGATCTCACTAACCATCTCGCTATGTGTGACGGGGCCTTAAGGGTCACACAGTCCTCTTATCAAACAATGTCTCTGAGAATTTAGGTTTGGTGCCAAACTCTCTCTAAAGTCTGCGTACACGCTCCCACTGGGATCCCTGTGGTGAGGCCTGAGCTAAGGACTTACCGGCCGTTAACTGAACACAGAAGTGGCTGTATAATCGTCTGAATGGCCGTTTAGCTGGGAGACCGTGGAGTGGATCCTGGGCTTGTCACCTGGAGTGCAGTTTTTGCCTGACAGGCTAGCAGTGTATCCAACCGTAGTCATCTCCCCAACGTGATTCTCCTTCTTTGACTGAAATCACAGGAACAGTAGCACACTGCACACAACTGTTCTTATTAACTCTCCTGTGCCCCTGTCACATCGGTCTCTCTCTATCTGCACTCCGAGGTGACCGCCAGCAACTCTCAGCCATCCTTCAGTTTTTCAACTGATGCTGGGGCGCTTCAAACTGGTTATCTCCCTGTGTGCCAACTGACATGCAGGTGACAGTCATATGAATCTGCAAACAGCTGCCATCTACTGGCTTAAACACCAATAACATATTTTATGTTTACACAGGTAAGCAGTTGTGGAGTGGGAATCTTGAGCCACCAGCTCACATGTGTACAAGGTGGATTCTGGTGCTGAAGCTCAACCCATTCGAGTGAAATCAGATTGACGAGTGTTATCACGTCAGTAGTACAGTGCAGGGGCCATAGCATGACACAAGGGCCAATAAAGGGCAGTCAATGTACAATACTTGCCACAAACAGCTAGTTATTTATTATTAATAATCTCAAAGGGATTTTTATGCTTTCAGACAATTTTGAATAAGCTAAAAAAAAACATTCACAGCTGCTTCCTGCCGCATAGCATGTTCTAAATTTACTGCATAGAAGATTAATCCGCCATAAAAATAGCAGAGACCTTAAAACTCCTTTTTGGAAAGGATAGTTTATTCAGAAAGTATCCTGTTAACAAAGTGCAAGAGTTCAGTAACAATTTGAAAAAGAGCAGCTTCAAATATTACAAGGCATTTAGCAAAGACATTAACCCCTTCGCACCCGAGCCTGTTTTTGCCTTCGTGACCGGGCCAATTTTTTCAATTCTGACCAGTGTCACTTTATGAGGTCATAACTCTAGAACGCTTCAACGGATCCTGCTGATTCTGACATTGTTTTCTCGTGCCATATTGTACTTCATGATGGTGGTAAAATTTCTTAGATATGAACTGCGCTTATTTGTTAAAAAAATCAAAATTTGGTGAAAATTTAGAAAATTTTGCAATTTTCAAACTTTTAATTTTTATGCCCTTAAATCAGAGAGTGATATCGCACAAATTAGTTAATAAATAACATTTCCCACATGTCTAGTTTACATCTGCTCAATTTTGGAAGCATAATTTTTTTTTTTAGGAAGTTATAAGGGTTAAAAGTTGACCAGCGGATTTCTCATTTTTACAACAAAATTTACAACACCATTTTTTTGGGGACCACCTCACATTTGAAGTGAGTTTGGGGGGTCAATATGACAGAAAATACCCAAAAGTGACACCATTCTAAAAACTTCACCTCTCAATGTACTCAAAACCACATTCAAGAAGTTTATTAACCCTTCAGGTGCTTCACATGAATTAATGGAATGTGGAAGGAAAAAAATAAACATTTAACTTTTTTTCACAAACATTTTACTTCAGAACCATTTTTTTTTATTTTCACAAGTGTAAAAAGAGAAAATGAACCACAACATTTTTTGTGCAATTTCTCCCGAATACGCCGATACCCCGTATGTGGGGCTAAACCACTGTTTGAGCACACGGCAGAGCTCAGAACAGAAGGAGTGCTGTTTGACTTTTTCAATGCATAATTGGCAGGAATTGAGATCGGATGCCATGTCGCATTTGGAGAGCCCCTGATGTACCTAAACAGTGGAAACCCCCCACAAGTGACCCCATTTTGGAAACTAGACCCCTTAAAGAACTTATCTAGATGTGTTGTGAACACTTTGAACCCCCAAGTGCTTCACAGAAGTTTATAACGAAGAGTCATGAAAATAAAAAATCATTTTTTTTCCACAAAATGACCTTTTAGCCCCCAATTTTTATTTTCACAAGGGTAACAGGAGAAATTGGAACCCAAAAGTTGTTGTCCAATTTGTCCTGAGTACGCTGATACCCCATATGTGGAAGAAAACTACTGTTTGGGCACACGGTGGGGCTCGGAAAAGAAGTAGTGACGTTCTGGAATGCAGACTTTGATGGAATGGTCTGCGAGCGTCATGTTGCATTTACAGAGCCCCTGATGTACCTAAACAGTGGAAACCCCCAATTCTAATTCCAACCCTAACCCCAACACACCCCTAACCCTAATCCCAACCCTAACCATAACCCTAACCACAAACCTAACACCAACACACCCATAGCCCTAGCTCTAAGCCTAACCCTAACCCTAGCCCTAACCTGCTTGCCTGCTTTTTTTTTCTTTACTTTTTTTTTCTTTTTGTGACAAGATCGCTGCCCTGCGATCTGACTCATAGTAACGCCACTTCTCCTCTGATCTCACACTGACAGATGATCAGAGAAGCAGCATTACTATGTGACAAGATCGCTGCCTGGCACATAGTAACGCGACTTCTCCTCTGATCTCACACTGACAGATGATCAGAGGAGAAGCAGCATTACTGTGTGACAAGATTGCTGCCTGGCACAGCTGTGCTAGGCAGCAATCAGCTGTGCCAGGCAGCGATCTAGTCACACAGTAACGCTGCTTCACCTCTGATCATCTGTCAGTGTGAGATCAGAGGAGAAGTCACATTACAATGAGTCAGATCGCCGGGAAACAAGCAGCTTTCCCAGCAAGCGCTCTCATTGGCTGCTGTGACGCTGACGTCATCAGGACCTGAACCAATCAGGTCTCGATGACGTCGGGGGTCCCAGCATGCATTGTGCACCGGGATCCCCGCATTATAAGGTATGTGGGGGTCCCGGGGGTCACAAAACCGCCGACAGTAGATAAACGTCGGCGCTGCACAAAGCCCAGCAAGCGCCAACGTTTATCTACTGTGGGCGGTCGGGAAGCGGTTAAACATTCAGAGAAACTGCATTTCAAAAAGGACATTTCCCCTGGATGGTACCTCGTGCACTATGGATTCCCTTCAAATAAGGATCAAATTCATAAACCAAGGATTGTTGTCAATGGAGGTGGTGATGCAATAGATGTAAACATGCCAGGAAAATATAGTAAAATAACTAACCAATATACAGATACACAGGCTGTCAAAATCATAGGTGGATTATAATGAGGGCAATCTGGACTACTGCCAGGGGACCAAGGCTCAGGGGCCCATCACCAGATTGCCTTCACTACAATGATTTGTGTTCCACCATTGGCGCTGTGGTGCAGTGACCACTGTGTCCGCTAGGTGGCACTGTGTGGGTGCTCCAGGACAGGCATACAGGCATGTCCATTGTGGTAATGGAAATAGGATGAACGGCAGGATGGTAAATGACCGTTATGTATCCCAGGGTGGGTGGCTCTGGGATGGAAGCTTGAATGTGTGTTAATCAGCAGAGGTACTGCTGAGGTTTTTGTTACAATGTATCAGGGAAGGCTTCCAGGTGGCTGGTGAGATGGGTGGAACCAGTTACCAACAAACCCACCCAGGGGCGTGTGTCTGAAGTAAAGCCTGTGTGTGTGGTTGTGAATCTGAAGGACCTGCAATGAGGTCATAGCCATATGATGCTGTGGGTGTGGCTATGGACCATAAAAGGTGACCTGGGTAGGTCACATGAGGCAATGCCTGGATCTGATTGGTCCGTGTGGAAGGTCCCGGAAGGCCGACATACTAGAAGGTGTGCTGCCTTCCGGAAGCGCACATGTGGACGCCGCTGACCGTGTGTGGCCTGTGTGTAATAGCCTGTGAGTACTGGACAGTCCCCAGGAGGGAAGGGATGTCAGGACTGAGAAGCAGTTAAGAGGTAACCCCGGACAGGGGGAATTAACTCGACGCAGGCAGTGACTAGCCAGGTCTTTCACCGGGAAGGAACAACCACGGGAAGGGCAGTCTCCAATGAAGGAAACCACCTATGCCAAAACATGGTATCCATCCACAGACAGCTGTTTCGGGGTATTGCCCCTCATCAGTGTGGAGTAGGAAACTGGCTAGTGGGAGCAATGCCTAGTAACAGACTATGAAAAAAGGAGGATGATTGACCTCATGGAGTTTCCTACTCCACACTGATGAGGGGCAATACCCCGAAACAGCTGTCTGTGGATGGATATCATGTTTTGGCATAGGTGGTTTCCTTCATTGGATACTGCCCTTCCCATGGTTGTTCCTTCCCGGTGAAAGACCTGGCTAGTCACTGCGTGCGTCGAGAAACATGTGATGATGTCTCCGCGGCTTATATATTTGCATGTTTTACATATTTCCCATAAGGGATGGGAGCAGTGCTCTAGAATCACTGCGTTGAGAAACACGTGATGGTGTCTCCGCAGTGTCGGATGTTGATCTCCATGAGGTCAATCATCCTCCTTTTTTCATAGTCTGTTACTAGGCATTGCTCCCACTAGCCAGTTTCCTACTCCACACTGATGAGGGGCAATACCCTGAAACAGCTGTCTGTGGATGGATACCATGTTTTGGCATAGGTGGTTTCCTTCATTGGAGACTGCCCTTCCCGTGGTTGTTCCTTCCCGGTGAAAGACCTGGCTAGTCACTGCCTGCGTCGAGAAACATGTGATGGTGTCTCCGCGGCTTATATATTTGCATGTTTTACATATTTCCCATAAGGGATGGGAGCAGTGCTCTAGAATCACTGCGTTGAGAAACACGTGATGGTGTCTCCGCAGTGTCGGATTTTGATCTCCATGAGGTCAATCATCCTCCTTTTTTCAGGGGGAATTAACTGAGAGACTGTAGAGCCTGTTTGCTGGACAAAGCGCAGCTTGTGTGACCACAGGGCTAAGAGAGCGGAGCTCTACATTGAATCTTCATTTTGTCTGATGTAAGACTGTTGCTGCTCTATGGTTTATGCTGCACAATAAACCAGATGGACTGATTTATGTGAACAACCCATGCCTGGCGTGCTTAATCCGCTGCCGAGTGAGTGTCCCTCAACACGAACACTGGGTGTTACCTTACAATTGGTGGAGAATGCTAGGGGCAATGGACAAGGTCTGCAAATCTCGGTTGCTAAGCGCAACGGTTCCAAGAAGCACATGTTGCAGTGCTGACGACTCTGAGCCAGGGGAGCAAACGGTCGTGAAAACCGTGAGTTATGCTGACTGAGGTCAGACAAAGAGATTGTTGATAATTTATGGCATACCATTGAGGAGAAAAGGCATCCGAAAACTTATGTGGCTGACACCAGCAGGTAACGGACAGGCGTCCGTGTTGTACTGACCGGGGTCAGTGAGAAAGACTGTGTATCTGAATGGTTCAGGTTGCCAGGTCCTGGAGGGTCAGTGTTGGGAAATTCTGGGAGAAGAATCGGATCCCTGGAGCACGTGCTGCGACCTTGGACCTGGTGAGGCGTGAGTGTTGGACGGTCTCAGGAGGAGACGGACGTCCTGAATAGCACCCGCTGAGGCCCTGGACCTGGTGAGGCCGATGTGTTGGGAAATCCTGGGAGGAAGGTCGGATCCCTGAATAGCACCTGGTGACGCCTGTGTGTTGGACGGTTCCAAAGTGGGGATGGACGTCCTGAATAGCACACAGACAGGCCACGTATGTTTTTGTGTTGTGTCTTTTTTCTCCCTCTCAAGTCTGCTTGCGGTGGCTCAGTGGGATCACGAAGGTGACAAGTGGCTTGCTGTAACTCGGCGGGGTTACGAAGGTGACAAGCGGCTAGCTGTAACTCAGCGGGGTTACGAAGATTGCTGTGGATCGGCGGGTCCACGAACACAGGACAGTATGAGTTGTAGCAGTGCCAGTAAGAGTTGGCATGGTGTCGTGCTTAAAGGGCCAGTATAAGCCCAAAAGACAAAAACTGTATAGTGTGAACTTTGGTCTAAGAAGGCCTGTAGAAGGGACATGGGGAAATCCCGAAAGCGGGAGGTGACCCAAATCGGGGTGGTAACCCAAAAAGGGGTGGAGTCCCAGGGTGAAGCGAAGTCCAAAAAGGGGATCGTAGTCCAAAAAGGGGCAGAGTTTTCAAAAGGGGCAGCACTGGTTACCTCAGTGGACATGTCTGGGGAACAGCGGTGTTTGTGTATGACTTTTTCTGAGTGCGGCAAATTCTTTCCAGATGACAATGGGCCACAGGTGTGTATTGTGATGCTACACCGTGAAGGAGTCTCTGGATGGCTGGACTCAAAGAGTCAGGTGACTCTGACAGGAACTCCTCTCATTTTCCGTCTGACCGAGAAAAAGGTCAAGGTTCGCTGCCACCATGTGGTCACTGTGGACTATACTGTGGACAGAGTAATGATTGAAGGGTCCAAAAGGGTTGAGTGACAAGGTGACAGTATACCACCAAACTTAGTGTATCCCTTTGAAAGGGGCCGGGACTTTATCTTGTTTGAAGATGCAGGGGAAGTGGATGAAGTGTGGGGTGGCTCAAAGGAGGAGGTAGCACCACCTAAGGTTGAAAGTCCAGAGCTCCGGGTGACCGAGAGAAAGTGTGGGTCTGACCAACTCGGGGATTTGGCTGGGGTGACCAAACGTGTGACCGTGGGAAACGGGGTACCTCCAGAAAAGGGGTCCAACACCTGTGTGAATGGGGGCTTGCTGGTCCTGGATGACAGGTTGAGTGATGACTCCAATTTGACTGCTATCACCCTACAGCTAGAGGGTCAAGTTGACAACCTGACCAAGGAAGTGTACATGTGGAAAGAGCGAGTTGACAGTTTTCACCAGGTTGAAGCGCACATACGAAAATCGGAGAGAGAGCACCAAGAGATCTGTCAACAGCTGGTGAAGGAATGTTTAAAGGTGGCGAGTATGGAAGTCCGAGCTCTCGGCAGTCAAGGCCCTGAGACAAACGGCCAAGCACAGAGTAGATGAGCTTGAGAAAGATGTCTTGGAGCTCAGAGGTCACCTGTTAACGTGGCAAAGTATGAATAAGACCCTCAGAGAAGATGTGGAAATGCTCAAAGAAACTGTAAGAGGTCTTCTGCGGAAGAAGTTGGTGGACGAAGACTTACAGCGGCCGGGCCCGAGTGATGACAAGACGGAACTGCCAGTACCCATCTTGGCAAGGGGTCTCAAAGAGGTAAAATCTCCTGAAAATGTGGAGCGGAAAGCTGAACAAGATATTCCCCCGGTCGGGACAACTGTGTTGAGGGAAGTGTCCGTGGTAAACCCAGAGCCTTCTGTCCAGGAAGAGAGCAAGTCCACACCCTTCAAGTGCGTGATTGACATACCCAAAGATGTGCAAGAAGCCTGTACCGATGAAGGTATGCATGAGGCTTTTAAAAAGGTGGTCAAAGCGTGTAGGGTGCACTGGGCACCTGAGACTCGGCAGTTGGTGGTGCTATCAGCCAGGGAAGATACAGCAAAACGGGAAGCTGTCCTGACAGATATGCATCTTCAATGTCTCCATGCTAAACAGATGTTCAGGCGGAGTAATGTGAAAGCTGCTCGACATCTAGAGCTGTCAAGGGAAGCTAAGAATTGGCTGGGATTGGGGGAAAATATAATTCCGGTACCCAAATATCTGGTAAAGAGTCGTTGGAAGGCTCGGTAAAGTGATGCAAGACCTTGTGGATATCTCCGGTGTGGCGAGGGTGAGGATCCCTCCTGATGGTGAAATCCAGGTATCTGGTGAAGAGCGCATGATTCCCATCATTGTGGCTGGCTCCATGGAAAGCCTAAGGAACTTCCGGATGCTCCTGGAATACCGAGTGACATACCTGCAGGAGATAGAGCAGTTGAGACTGGACCGACTGCAGGTTAATAAAGAGATGCGGAACATCAGATGGCAGCAGCCTGCATCCCGGGGTATAAGGACCAGAAGGTACCCTCGAAATAATGATATGACAGGTAGCCAAAGACTTTCTGCATGTGGCAGTTCTACTCATAGTATGAGACAGGGAGACCTTAGCTCCTGTGAGACACTAAACGGGTCAGACTCAGGCCAGACAGTTGACGCGACTGTAAGTGGGACTTCTGACTGTACTTAACTGGAGTGCCGGCCAGTGAGAGAAAGGTTGGGTGATGGAGCACACTGCAGAAAGGTAGAGACTAAAGAGTGTCTGGTGACGCAGACGGACTTTGACTTTAAGACCAAAGCCCAAGACCGATATACTGACCGCTGGGGGCGGGGGAGGCCTAACGTAAAAATGATGCTGTATGATGCCCAAAACAGATTGAGATGGTCCTCTCGACTGGTAGGGCAAGGTGACATGGGTGCCTGGTCTCGAGACCCCTGGGTGATGTCATGTGTTCAACCCCACAAGTTTGAACAGAGGGGGGAGGTATGTGGTGCAGTGACCTCTGTGTCCGCTAGAGGGCACTGTGTGGGTGCTCCAGGACAGGCATACAGGCATGTCCATTGTGGTAATGGAAATAGGATGAACGGCAGGATGGTAAATGACCGTTATGTATCCCAGGGTGGGTGGCTCTGGGATGGAAGCTTGAATGTGTGTTAATCAGCAGAGGTACTGCTGAGGTTTTTGTTACAATGTATCAGGAAAGGCTTCCAGGTGGCTGGTGAGACGGCTGGGACCAGTCACCTACAAACCCACCCAGGGGCAAGTGTGTCTGAAGTAAAGCCTATGTGTGTGGTTGTGAATCTGAAGGACCTGCAATGAGGTCATAGCCATGTGATGCTGTGGGTGTGGCTACGGACCATATAAGGTGACCAAGATAGGTCACATGAGGGAATGCCTGGATTTGATTGGTCCGTGTGGAAGGTCCCGGAAGGCCGACGTGCTAGAAGGTGTGCTGCCTTCCTGAAGCACACATGTGAACGCCGCTGACTGTGTGTGGCTTGTGTGTAATAGTCTGTGAGTACTGGACAGTCCCCAGGAGGGAAGGGACATCAGCACTGAGAAGCAGCTAAGATGTAACCCCGGACAGGGGGAATCAACTGAGAGACTATAGAGCCTGTTTGCTGGACAAAGCGCAGCCTGTGTGTCCACAGGGCTAAGAGAGCAGAGTTCTACATAGAATCTTCAATTGGTCTGATGTAAGACTTTTGCTGCTCTATGGTTTATGCTGCACAATAAACCAGATGGACTGATTTATGTGAACAATCCGTGCCTGGCGTGCTTAATCCGCTGCCGAGTGAGTGCCCCTCAACATGAACACTGGGCGCTACCTGGCAGGCACGGCACTGACTAAGGAACGTGTCTCTGACTGCGTAGCCCCCATTGATTTAGCTAGAGGGTAAGATTATGGTGCCAGAATTCCCCCCTCCCACTATTCCCTCCAGGTAATGCTCTATTGGGACCCCCTAATGACCAATGGGGGATAGAGGAAGGGGCGGCCAGCCACACCCACAGGGGTAAAATCCAGGTACCAGGGGTCTGGGACTCCTCTTTCTCCTCGGCTGACCCTTGGTAGCTTTTCTGGATCATACATGGCCGATTGTGGGGCACGGCCAGTATATATATGCTTTTGTGTAATACGTGTGGCGGATCTACAAATATTTTACATAATGCATTGCTGATATATCAGATAATTCAGTATAGTATGTGGTACAGTTATGTATATGCTACAACATAACGCCATTACTGAGAAGATGCCATTACTTATAGCTTAAAGGAACAAAGAGATTTCCAGCCATGTGCCCCCCCGAAACCTTTACTGTCGGCTTCATGTCACCATTTTACCAGGCTGTTGCAGGGGGGATTACACACGCACACACGCAGGAGGAAAAGGATAGAATTACACAGACCTGGCAGAGAAAAAAGGGGGGCTACAGGGGGGGAAGCTGTAAAGGGGGATGATAACTGCTGCTTGGAAGTCACACGCCAAGGAAATGGTGAGATTATTTTCCTCCTATGTAGTACCTACAGTGGGTCAAAAAAGTATTTAGTCAGTCAGCAATAGTGCAAATTCCACCACTTAAAAAGATGAGAGGCGTCTGTAATTTACATCATAGGTAGACCTCAACTATGGGAGACAAACTGAGAAAAAAAAATCCAGAAAATCACATTGTCTGGTTTTTTTTCATTTTATTTGCATATTATGGTGGAAAATAAGTATTTGGTCAGAAACAAGCAATCAAGATTTCTGGCTCTCACAGACCTCTAACTTCTTCTTTAAGAGTCTCCTCTTTCCTCCACTCATTACCTGTAGTAATGGCACCTGTTTAAACTTGTTATCAGTATAAAAAGACACCTGTGCACACCCTCAAACAGTCTGACTCCAAACTCCACTATGGTGAAGACCAAAGAGCTGTCAAAGGACACCAGAAACAAAATTGTAGCCCTGCACCAGGCTGGGAAGACTGAATCTGCAATAGCCAACCAGCTTGGAGTGAAGAAATCAACTGTGGGAGCAATAATTAGAAAATGGAAGACATACAAGACCACTGATAATCTCCCTCGATCTGGTGCTCCACGCAAAATCCCACCCCGTGGGGTCAGAATGATCACAAGAACGGTGAGCAAAAATCCCAGAACCACGCGAGGGGACCTAGTGAATGAACTGCAGAGAGCTGGGACCAATGTAACAAGGCCTACCATAAGTAACACACTACGCCACAATGGACTCAGATCCTGCAGTGCCAGACGTGTCCCACTGCTTAAGCCTGTACGTGTCCGGGCCCGTCTGAAGTTTGCTAGAGAGCATTTGGATGATCCAGAGGAGTTTTGGGAGAATGTCCTATGGTCTGATGAAACCAAACTGGAACTGTTTGGTAGAAACACAACTTGTCATGTTTGGAGGAAAAAGAATACTGAGTTGCATCCATCAAACACCATACCTACTGTAAAGCATGGTGGTGGAAACATCATGCTTTGGGGCTGTTTCTCTGCAAAGGGGCCAGGACGACTGATCCGGGTACATGAAAGAATGAATGGGACCATGTATCGTGAGATTTTGAGTGCAAACCTCCTTCCATCAGCAAGGGCATTGGAGATGAAACGTGGCTGGGTCTTTCAACATGACAATGATCCAAAGCACACCGCCAGGGCAACGAAGGAGTGGCTTCGTAAGAAGCATTTCAAGGTCCTGGAGTGGCCTAGCCAGTCTCCAGATCTCAACCCTATAGAAAACCTTTGGAGGGAGTTGAAAGTCCGTGTTGCCAAGCGAAAAGCCAAAAACATCACTGCTCTAGAGGAGATCTGCATGGAGGAATGGGCCAACATACCAACAACAGTGTGTGGCAACCTTGTGAAGACTTACAGAAAACGTTTGACCTCTGTCATTGCCAACAAAGGATATATCACAAAGTATTGAGATGAAATTTTGTTTCTGACCAAATACTTATTTTCCACCATAATATGCAAATAAAATGAAAAAAAAACAGACAATGTGATTTTCTGGATTTTTTTTTCTCAGTTTGTCTCCCATAGTTGAGGTCTACCTATGATGTAAATTACAGACGCCTCTCATCTTTTTAAGTGGTGGAACTTGCACTATTGCTGACTGACTAAATACTTTTTTGCCCCACTGTATGTTGGCATCCTGCCCTGAGATATACACTTAACATGCAGTGTATACAGATTCAATCTATCCATGCCAGGCCAGTGCACCCTGAAATATATTCACTTCACCTATATAGGTTGTACCCCTGAGTATAGCTGCACCTCAGTATATATACGGCTGTATAGCACCCATGTATATGCACCTCCTGAGCTATAGCAGTACCTTAGTACGTATGGCACTTCCTCTATATATATAGTTGTACCCGGAATTATAGTGCTACATGGTGTATACATGATATATCAATACTCCAGAAGATCAGTAAATATAGCTTTACTCCTCTTGGACCTTTATAAGCCTGTATAGGGCTGTCTCCTGTATATATGGAAGCATTTAGCTTTTGTAATGTGCTTTGCTGGATGTCTCCCCCTAATGGTGCTGCATTGTCATTACAGCAGGTCAACAGTCATGCCATATACCCATTATTTATTTACCCACATTGCCTTTGATGGGGTACCACCGGATAGTGCGGCAGGGAAGAGTTTACCTGAAGGCCATAAACACAAGTGCCAGCCATTACTGAGGGCGGGCAGAGCTAGAAACACAAGTGCTGGCTATTACTGATGGCAGGCAGAGCCATAAACATAAGTGTCGGCCATTACTGAGGGCAGGCAGAGCCATGGATACAACAGTCCTGGCCATTAATGAGGGCTAGCAGAGACATAAACACAACAGTGTCAGCCATTACTTAGGGTGGGCAGAGCCACAAGACCACTTGTTAACGCTCTTCTGTTCTCCGATTTTGCAGGTTTTCAGACTCCTTCTCCCCATGGCATAGCTATTTGGCACCCAGTGTCTTCCATCCCTTTGGGACACGGTGGCCAATCATTGATGCCTTTGATCCACGCTTTGGTTACACCAGCTACTTGGCAAGGCTACGGTAAGGTGTGGGAGGAGTGGTGCTCATAAATTCGGGGTAAGCCAGTCGACAAGTGCGACCGTGCGAGATGCGAGGTTTTGGTAGAATTTTTAAACCGACTTACACTAAGAGGCGCTTCAGGTACAGCTGCGCAACACAATTTATCAGGCTTAGCGATCTTTGCTAATGGGATTTTTCATTAAACAGGCCTTTAAAGGCAGGATAAGACTACAACCTAGTCTGGAGTGTCTTTGTCCTATCTCACTGAGCCTACTGCGCGATATTATAACTATTTCCTCATCAGTGAGCAAGTTGCAATTCGAAACTGCCCTGCTAACAGTAGCTTTCGCTATTGTTTTTTTTGGGGGGCACTTTACATTAGTGAGCTAGTGCCCCGTCAAAATCAGCGGTGGAAGGCGGTATTAATCAGCAATGATTTAGTGATATGCAGCGGCGCTCTGTGCTTTCGCGTGCAGAAATTCAAGCCCGATAAAAGTAGTCAAGTGCTACGCGAATTTAAAACAGGGAAGCAGATTCTTCCTCGTGCACACAGACGGGTCCACCCTTACCAAGTACCAGTTAGGGCATTCAAAAAGTTGGCGCTAACCCAGCAGAATACAGTACACATTCCTTTCCAATAGGAGATGCCACCGAAGCAGCCAGAGCAGGAGTATCAGAAGCAGAGGTGCAGAGGATGGGTCGCTGGAAATCCTCGTGCTTCACCAGGTATATAAGACCAGATTTGCTCTATTAACACACTTATCGTTCACAGGAGTCTGTAAGCCCACGGTGTGGATAATAGGTCACTCATATGTCTTCTGGACGAGGAAAAGGGCCGAACTGCGGCAAGGCGGTTTAAGCCTGGGCTTGCCTGGGCTAAAAGGTCAATCAGAGAAGAATCAGAGGTCTAATATGGCAACGAAAGCAAAAGGGTCGATGATATTGGTATTGCATGCCGGTGGTAATGACCTGGCTTACCGGGGATAAAGGTCAATTGGAGAGGAATCAGAGGTCTAAAATGGCAACAAATGTTCCCAGAGGTGCTGGGCATCAATATAAAGGCAAAAGGGCCGAACTGCGGCAAAGCGGTTTAAGCCTTGGCTTTCGTGGGCTAAAGGTCAATTGGAGAGGAGTCAGAGGTCTAAAATGGCAGCAAACGTTCCCAGAGGTGCTGAGCTTCGCTATAAAGGCAAATGGGCCGATGATATTGGTATTGCACGCCGGTGGTAATGATCTATGCACAAGAAAAAGTGCTGAGCTTTGCACGGTAATGGCTACGGACATAGAGCATTTTACGTATCTGTTCCCACACATGATGTTGGTATAGTCGGAGATAGTACCGTGAGCGGTATGGAAAAGAGTGAACAAACCAAAGGCCATTGAAAGATCAAGGAAAAAGGTCAATGCAAGGATGGCTAAGATCGTGAAAGGAGGTTTCGTCATCGTGGTCCGACATTACCAATTGGAAGGAGGCTGCCCAGGACTCTTAAGGCCGAATGGAGTCCATCTTACGGACATTGGGCTCGATATATTTTTGTCTGGTTTGCAGGATGGGGTTGAACAGGCTCTAAGCCTGATGGGTGGGGGTCGGAGTCCTGTGTAGGTCATACACAGGATCCTCCGTGGCGGTAATGCCGGGAGGGGCAAGGGTTCGTAACCCTCATTTGGCCGGTTCGCATGTCTATCACAGATGGGGCCTACGGCGATTGAGCCAGTTGCGGAACGTACTTTGCCCCTCCCCGCGTGGTGTAATTTAATTAATACACTGTGACCGACCTGTTCAACCCATCCCTAGCCTGTTTTTGTTTTTATTGGAGGGTCTAGCGGGAGGGAGGAATGCACCGTCTATGCCAAACAGGTCTACGCAGTCTGGCAGGCACGGCACTGACTAAGGAATGTGTCTCTGACTGCGTAGCCCCCATAGATTTAGCTAGAGGGTCAGATTACGGTGCCAGAATTCCCCCCTCCCACTATTCCCTCCAGGTAATGCTCTATTGGGACCCCCTAATGACCAATGGGGGAAAGAGGAAGGGGCGGCCAACCACACCCACAGGGGTTAAATCCAGGTACCAGGGATCTGGGCCTCCTCTTTCTCCTCGGCTGACCCCTGGTAGCTTTTGTCCCACCCTCCCTCCCTTATGTATATATGTCGTTGTTTTGTTTTCCTTTTATTTAAAAAAAAAAAAAAAATTCCTGCTATTGTTTTTTGTTTTAAGTCACAGCGGTAATGCCGGGAGGGGCAAGGGTTCGTAACCCTCATTTGGCCGGTTCGCATGTCTATCACAGACGGGGCCTACGGCGATTGAGCCAGTTGCAGAACGTACTTTGCCCCCCCACATGGTGTAATTTAATTAATAAACTGTGACCGCCCTGTTCAACCCATCCCTGGCCTGTTTTCGTTTTATAGGAGGGTCTAGTGGGAGGGGGGGGAATGCACCGTCTACGCCAAACAGGTCTATGCAGTCTTACAGCGCATATATCCCAGCAAGGAGCTTTCATGACACTGCGTTGCTGACATTGCAAAATGGCAGCGCAGCTCCAGGGGAGCTCCCATAGCCTCTACCATGATGTGCCAGCATGACGTCATCACGCTAGCAAGCACTGGCCAGTAGAAGGGGAGCCTTGGGGACCACAGCAGAGCGCCTGGGGAAGGGGAGTGAGGTATGTCTGTATGCAGGGCCGGCTCCAGGTTTTTGAGAGCCCCGGGCGAAAGAGTCTCAGTGGGCCCCCCCCTTTAACACATACCACGATTCATGATGCACAAATACAGCAGAGAAATATAGGTATAGTACAATGTAAGATTTCACTTCATATTTGAGTAATAGCTATTGAAAATTTAAAAATACCATACAGCAGAGGGGCTTTATATAAGTCACCCCCTTATATGCCAATTTTTGTTACCTACTCAAGAGGCATGAGATCATTAGCAACCGACTAACATACAAAGGGGCCTTATGGAAGATTCAGTCTGTCGGATCCATCCTCTCATTCTCTGGCAGGGGTGGTGTACTGAAATTTACGGTTGGCTTAAAGGAGTATTCCATTAGAAGAAGTGGTCACCTACCCATCGGAGAGATCGGTAGGGGTCGCAATACTGAAAGCTGTACTGATCACTAGAAAAGATCATCAATTCAGTGAAGCTACCATATCTCGGACCCCCATTGATTACCAAGTTAGCACCTGCCGCTTTAAGTGCATCACCACAACTTAGAAACTTCCGCCCAACTGAGCCGCGATCAAAAAAATCCTCATGAGTCAGAGGAACATAAGAGAACAGAATGCACGTTGCCGACGTTTCCTGTTTAATCACCAAGAAGAATCATAACAACATAACAATAATAAAGAAAACGTGTGAAGAGGTGACAGCGAGGAAAAGACCCTGACTAGAGGGGGACAAGACCAGGGAGAGGAGCACAGGGAGCTTATAGGGAACTGTGAGGAGAGGAGGAAGACGATGCAGTAGCAGAGATGGGGTTATGTTATGCTGCACAACAGAAAGGGAGCTGAGGCTTTCACCGAGCTGCTGAGACGTCATGGGCAAAATCAGCTCTGCTGCATCTATGTGGAGTAGTGAGGCTGTAGTTTATTTGGTGCAAGACATAGTGGTGGTGGTATGTCTTACGGAGGCAGACGAGCGCACACGCAGAGAGGCGGATACGGAGGCAGATGCGCGCAGAGGCAGATACGGAGGCAGACGGAGAAAGAGACAGACGAGCGCACACGCAGAGGCAGATACGGAGGCAGACGGAGATAGAGGCAGATGAGCGCAAACGCAGAGGCGGATACGGAGGAAGACGGAGGAACACGCAGAGGCGGATACGGAGGCAGACGGAGCCACACACAGAGGTGGATACGGAGATAGATGTGCGCAGAGGCGGATACAGAGGCAAACAGAGATAGAGGAAGACAAGCGCACACGCAGAGGCGGATACGGAAGCAGATGCGCGCAGAGGCAGATACGGAGGCAGACGGAGATAGAGGCAGACGAGCGCACACGCAGAGGCGGATACGGAGGAAGATGGAGGCACACGAAGAGGCGGATACGGAGGCAGACGGAGCCACACACAGAGGTGGATACGGAGGTAGATGTGTGCAGAGGCGGATACAGTGGCAGACAGAGATAGAGGAAGACAAGCGCGCACACACAGAGGCGGATGTGGAGGCAGATGCGCGCAGAGGCAGATACGGTGGCAGACGGAGATAGAGGCAGATGAGCGCACACGCAGAGGCGGATACGGAGGAAGATGGAGGCACACGAAGAGGCGGATACGGAGGCAGACGGAGCCACACACAGAGGTGGATACGGAGGTAGATGTGTGCAGAGGCGGATACGGTGGCAGACGGAGATAGAGGAAGACAAGCGCACACGCAGAGGCGGATGTGGAGGCAGATGCACGCAGAGGCGGATACGGAGGCAGACGGAGATAGAGGCAGACGAGCGCACACACAGAGGCGAATACAGAGGCAGATGTGCACAGAGGTGGATACAGAGGCAGACAGAGATAGTGACAGACGAGCGCACACGCAGAGGCGGATATGGAGGCAGATGCGTTCAGAGACGGATACGGAGGCAGACGGAGATAGAGGCAGACGAGTGCACACACAGAGGCGGATACGGAGGCAGACGGAGGCATACGCAGAGGCGGATATGAAGACGGACACAGGCACACGCAGAAGTGGATACGGAGGCAGACGCAGAGGCGGATACGGAGGCAGACGCAGAGGCGGATACACATTATATAGACATACACACACATGTTACATAGAAATAGACACACACATCTGTGGTGCCATCACACGGAGACATATCACTATACTGACACATTGCAGCCCCCGTGTCACGCACACATCCAGCTCAGCTACATCTTGCAGCTTGCACCGCGCACAGCCCGCCACATCCTCTCCCGGTGCAGGTCTCGGTATCTCACTTCCCGCAGTCACCGGACAGGTGGAGCGGTGATGCAGTCAGAGATCAGCCCGGGCTGTATTGGCCTCAGGTATCAGTGTGCGGGGCCTGGTGGGGCTGCAGGTATCAGTGCGCAGTATCCGGCGGGGTGCAGGCTGGGCAGCAGAGCCCTCCGTGGTGTTGTTGCTGTGCTGCATAATCCCAGACAGTGTGAGTGGGCCCCCCCCCCCGTCTCGCCAGGGTCCCGGCATTTGCCCGGGTGCGACAGGTACTGACGTCGGCCCTGTCTGTATGTGTTGTTTTATTTATTAACATCTCATATGACATGTGAGGACTCGTACTGTATATAGGAGGCTCTATGGGGACTCACACTATATATAGGAGGCTATGTATGGCTTATAATTTATATGAGAGGCTATATAACGGCTCATATTGTGTATATAGAAGGCTATGTCCGGGCTCCTGCTGTATATAGGAGGCTATGTGTAGGCTCATACTGTATATGGGAGGCTATATGGGGTTCATACTGTATACAGGATGCGATGTACAGGTTCATACTGTATATAGGAGGCTATATGGGGGCTCATATTGTATACAGGAGGTTATGTTCAGGCTCATACTGTATATAGGAGGCTACATGAGGTCACACACTGTATACAGGAGTCTATGTGCATGCTCATACTGTATATAGGGGATATATGGGCTCATACTATATAAAAGAGGCTAAATAGGGGATCATATTGTATATAGGTGGCTTTGTGTGGGCTTATCCTGTATATAGGAGGCTTTGTGTAGGCTCATACCGTATACAGGAGGCTAAGTGTGAGCTCAAACTGTGTACAGAAGGCTATGTGCAGGCTTATACTGTATACAGGAGGCTGTATGGGATCATACTATATACAAGAGGCTATATGGGGGCTTGAACTGTATACAGGAGGCTATATGCGGGTTCATACTGTGTATAGGAGTCTATATGTGGGCTTACACTGTATACAGGTGGTTATGTACTGGCTCATAGTGTATATATGAGACTATATGGGGGATCAAAATCTATACAGAAGGCTATGTGCGGCCTCATACTGTATATAGGAGGCTATATGGAGGCTCACACTGTATACATGAGGTTATGTGTGGGCTCATACTGTATATCGGAGACAATGTGCGGGCTCATACTGTATCTAGGGGCTCATACTATATGAGGCTATATGGGGGTTCACACTGTATACAGTAGTTTATGTGAGGGCTCACACTGTATATAGGAGACTAAATGTGGGTTCATGCTGTATATAGGAGGCTATGTGCAGGCTCATGCTATATATAGGAGGCTATGTGCAGGCTCATGCTATATATAGGAGGGTATGTGTGTGCTCATACTGTATACAGGATGCTATATGCGGTCTCATAATCTGTATTGGAGGCTGTATGGAGGCTCGCGCAGTATACAGGAGGCTATGTGTGGGTTCAAACTGTACATAGGGAGCTATGTGGGGCTTATACTCTATATAGTGTATATTATATAGTGTATATATATATATATATATACAGGGGTGGGATTCAGCGGGTTCTCCCCGGTTCGGTGGAACTGGTTGTTAAAAAAGCAGCCGGTTCCCGAACCGGGGAGATCCAGAGCCGTGATCCGGTCCTCTGATGTTGCTGGCGGCGCTGCCTGCAGGCAAGGAGCAGAGGAGGACTCTTGCTCTGCTTCCTGCCGGATACCACGCGCGCATTGATACTTGACGTGCTGCTCTCTGTCTGCTGACTACTGGACAGAGCAGCACAGCACACCCCGGCGGCCCCCGCTGCCCATGCACTGATTCCTGCGGCGCAGTGCGGCTATAATTGGCTGGTAACTAGACTCTGGAGCTCGCTGGACTGGACTCAGCAGTTACCCGCCGCTGTGGCTGCCCAGTAAGCTGAGCGCCTGAGCCTGGACAGGAGGACACTAGTCTGTGTGTGGTGACCGTGGCCCGCCGCCCGCCTGCCTCACCGCGGGATTATTTACTTTAGTCATCAGTTCAACTTCAGCCTATGGTACACACAGGCCAACACCAGGTCAGTTGTATATGTGCAGTGCTGCTGATTATTGGGGACCTGTGCTGTGCAGTGCTGCCTATTAGGGACCTGTGTGCCTGCCTATTGGGGGCCTGTGCTGTGCTGCCTACTAGGGACCTGTGCCTGCCTAATGAGGATATGTGCTGCCTATTGGGGACCTGTACTGCCTATTAGGGACCTGTGCCTGCCTATTGGGGACCTGTGCAGCACTGTGCTGCCTATTGGGGACCTGTGCCTGCCTTTTGGGGACCTGTGCTGCCTATTAGGCTGGTTTCACACTTGCGTTTTTTTTCGCGGGATTTTAGCGCTAAAAAACGCATGCGGTTTTTTTTCCTATACTTTGCATGGGATGCGCTTATGTGCGCATACACATGCGTTTGTATGCGTTTTTCCGCGCATGCGTTTTTTTGCGGTATGCGCTCGGGCGCACAAAATGCATCCTGTTGCATTTTTTGGGCGTCCGACTTGCCTCAAAAAATGCAACAGGATGCGTTTTTTTACAGCAAGACACCCATTATAAGTCTATGGGTGCGCATATGTGCGCATTGGCATGCTTATGTATGCGTTTTTTTGCGCATGCGTTTTTTTTTTACCATTAGTTGGACAATGGAATTTAGGGGTTTGGGTTAGAGTTAGGGTTAGTTAAGGGGTTTAGGGCTAGGGTTAGGGTTAGCTAGGGTTTAGAGTCAGGGTTAGGGTTAGGGTTAGTATGGTTTGGTTAAGGGTTAGGGTTAGGGTCAGGGTTAGGGTTAGTATGGTTTGGTTAAGGGTTAGGGTTAGGGTCAGGGTTAGGGTTAGGGATAGGGTCAGGGTTAGGGTTAGGGTCAGGGTTAGGGTTAGGGTTAGGGTCAGGGTTAGGGTTAGGGTCAGGGTTAGGGTTAGGGTCAGGGTTAGGGTTAGGGTTAGGGTTAGTAAAGTCATGGTTTGGGTTAGTGTGAGGGGCCACCTAATGTTGGAAAAAACGCAAACGCGGTAAAAACGCACTAAAAACGCATACAAACGCATAAAAACGCTGCGTTTTTTTCATGCATGCTCATAAAAATGCTTGAAAAAAACGCAGCATTTGTATGCGTTTGTATGCGTTTTTTCAATGCGTTTTTTTGCGGGAAAAACGCGCTGCAAAAAAAAGCAAGTGTGAAATTAGCCTTAGGCACGTGTGCTGCCTATAGGGAACAATACTGCCTATTGGGGACCTGTGCCTGCCTATTAGGGAACAATGCTGCCTATTGGGGACCTGTGCTGCCTATTAGGGAACAATGCTGCCTATTGGGGACCTGTGCCTGCCTATTGGGGATTTGGCACTTTGTAGTTCTGATGTGATTTTATAAGTACTATATATTAATAAATTATTATTACTCTGTCGATTATACTTGTGGTTGTGATATTTTCATAAACCATTCTTTTTGTGGTGTTCTAGTTGTGGAAATATGCCAATTTAACCCTGCAATTAAAATCATCATTGACATAGATGGGACTTGAGTAACACCAGTTTGCAAGAAGGGTATGGTGATTTTTACTTTTAATTTCCATTAGGACGCAGACATGTAGTGCACAGCCTGGCCAGCCGGACAGTCAAGTGAGACAGCTGCATAGAAATATATGCAGCTGTCACACTCGGGTCAGGAGAGCCGCTGGCCAGAATGTGCACTGTTCTGATCTCATTCCAATTTATTTTTTTTTCAACTGTTTGACTGCGCCCCTACTTGTATATGCTTGAGGAAAAGGTGCGTGTAAATGGGTGTGGCTTAATAATGGGGTGGTTTTCCTACACACAAACACAGAACCTGTTGCTAAAAATTTGAATCCCACCACTGTGTGTATATATATATATATATATATATATATATATATCCTGTGTATATATATGCTGTATATACACAGTACCTGGAATAACAAAAGAACCATATTCTATAACTCTCCAAATAATACAATTAAAGAATAAAGAACATTGGGAGCTTAAATACCCTGAATTGAGATAAATGGATGTGACATCGGGTATACTCTAAGGGTACCTTTACACTTAGCGATGCACCAGCGATCCCGACAACAATATGGATCGCTGGTGCATCGCTAAGTGGTCGCTAGTGAGCTGTCACACAGGCAGATCTCACCAGCGACATAGCAGGGGCCGGGGGTCGCTACTTACCTGTCAGACACGGCGATCCTGACGTCCTCCCGCCCGCGTCCACGCGTCGCTCGTCGGCACCACAGGAAGCCCAGCAGGAAGCACCCGACGAGAAATGGTCCAGGACGTTCTCGCGCGACCAGCGATAACCAGCGGGGGAGCCGGTCGGAGGTAAGTATCAGACATAGCGATATCGCTAGCAATATCGCTGCTACGTCACAAAATCGGTGACGTTACAGAGATATTGCTAGCTATATCGCTATGTGTAACGGGGGCTTAAGTCTTGTTTTAACAAATAGTACAACATTTTATTTAAGATGACACAAACCAGACAAATCAGAGTGTAAATATAACCATACAGAAAATGACAATGATAAAAATAGGCAGGCAGCAATACAATCATGGGGCAACAAAATAGGCATATAGCATATCAAAGAAGTCAAGGGGGTCTTATTGTACAAAACAATCTACAGAAAAATTCTTTATAGTATAAGCCCCTTAAGACATTTTACAAGAGGGATGGAGGAGGTAATAGTGTGTCCAAGAGGTGGACATAAGATGTGTATGTGTTTAGAAATTGCAGTACACAGGGGAAGTCAGCAGAGGTACCGTATTTTTCACTTTATAATACGCACCCCAAATTTTGAGGAGAAAAATAAGAAACAAATATTTTTTAATAAAATGATGGTGCTTCTAATAATCCATGCATCTTATTGCTTGCCGGGGGTGGTTGCTTTGTTGAAGCGGGGTCCCAAGGTCACTGCTGGAGGAGGGGGGTGATGCTGCAGGCCGCAGGCAGGGATGAGGGGGTGCTCCAATGTGCAGCGCTCTGCTGCAGGGGTCTTGTGCTGGTGCCGGGGGTCTTGTGCTGCTGCTGCTTGTGGGCTTGTGCTGCTGCCCTGGGGTCTTGTGCTGCTGCTTGGGGGCTTGTGGTGTTGCCAGGGGGGCTTGTGCTGGTGCCAGGGGTCTTGTGTTGGCAGGGGGGCTTGTGCTGCTGCTGGGGGCTTGTGCTGCTGCCGGGGGGCTTGTGCTGCTGCCAGGGGGGCTTGTGCTGCTGCCAGGTGTCTCCAGTGCCCAGCGGTGTCTCCGACACTGCCCAGGGCTCTGCTGACATTTTGCAACAGGCCAGAGCCCCGGGGCACTTTCACGGTTCCCTCTGTGTGACACCGGCAATATGGCCAGGGGTGGCGCATGTGCACAAGGTGATCTCGAGTTCCGAGATCACCATCAGCGCATGCGCCGCCCCCGGCGGCGGCCATATTACAGGGGTCCATCACACAGGGGGAACCGAGAAAGAGCCCCGGGGCTCTGTCGCAAAATGTCGGCAGAGCCCCTGGCAGTGCCGGAAACACCGCTGGGCACCGGAAACACCGCTTGACACCGGAGACACCCACAACACTGCCGGGCACCTGGAGACACCCGGACACCTCTGAGGCCTACACCCAGTAAGGTATGTATGCTTCGTAAGACACACCCCCATTTTCCCCCCAAGTTTGGGGGGGAAAAATGTGTCTTACAAAGCAAAAAATACGGTACTTTATAACCATAAGGAGACTGCCTCCAGTGTAAATATATGTGAAAATGCCCTGTCCAAAAGGATTGTTATCACAGCCTGATAATAAGTCAGGAGTGCCAAAAAGATGCGTAGTTAACACACAAATGTCCATCATAGGGCCGCGGCGGAACACTTGGGTAAGAGGCATAACAGCACATGGGTAAGAGGCACTTCTTGCGTGTTACCACTACAGTCATGGCCAAAAGTTTAGAGAATGACACAAATATTATATTTTCACATGATCTGCTGCCCTCTGGTTTTTATGTGTGTTTGTCAGATGTTTAAATCACATACAGAAATATAATTGCAATCATATTATGAGTAACAAAAGGTTATATTGACAGTTATAATGAGTTAATGCAGCAAGTCAATATTTGCATTGTTGACCCTTCTTCTTCAGGACCTCAGCAATTCTCCCTGGCATGCTCTCAATCAACTTCTGGATCAAATCCTGACTGATAGCAGTCCATTCTTGCAAAATCAATGCTTTTATTTTGTCTGAATTTGAAGGTTTTTGTTTGTCCACCCGTCTCTTGATGATTGACCACAAGTTCTCAATGGGATTAAGATCTTGGGAGTTTCCTGGCCATGGTCCCAAAATCTCTATGTTTTGTTCCCTGAGCCATTTAGTTATCACCTTTGCTTTATGGCAAGGTGCTCCATCATGTTGAAAAAGGCATTGTTGATCGCCAAACTGCTCTTGGACGGTTGGGAGAAGTTGCTCTCGGAGGACATTCTGGTACCATTCTTTATTCATGGCTGTGTTTTTAGGCAAGACTGAGAGAGAGCCCATTTCCTTGGCTGAGAAGCAACCCCACACATGAATGGTTTCAGGATGCTTGACAGTTGGCATGAGACAAGACTGGTGGTAGCGCTCACCTGGTCTTCTCCGAATAAGCCGTTTTCCAGATGTCCCAAACAATCGAAAAGGGGATTCATCAGAGAAAATGACTTTACCCCAGTCCTCAGCAGTCCACTCCCTGTACCTCTTGCAGAATATCAGTCTGTCCATGATGTTTTTTCTGGAGAGAAGTGGCTTCTTTGCTGCCCTCCTTGAGACCAGGCCTTGCTCCAAGAGTCTCCGCCTCACAGTGCGTGCAGATGCACTCACACCTGCCTGCTGCCATTCCTGAGCAAGCTCTGCACTGCTGGTAGCCCGATCCCGCAGCTGAAACACTTTTAAGAGACGGTCCTGGCACTTGCTGGTCTTTCTTGGGCGCCCTGGAGCCTTTTTGGCAAGGGAACCTCTCTCCTTGAAGTTCTTGATGAAGCGATAGATTGTTGACTGAGGTGCAATCTTTCTAGCTGCGATACTCTTCCCTGTTAGGCAATTTTTGTGCAGTGCAATGATGACTGCACGTGTTTCTTTAGAGATAACCATGGTTAACAGAAGAGAAACAATGACGCCAAGCACCAGCCTCCTTTTAAAGTGTCCAGTGGTTTCATTCTTACTTAATCATGACAGATTGATCTCCAGCCCTGTCCTCATCAACACCCACACCTGTGTTAATGGAGCAATCACTGAAACGATGTTAGCTGGTCCTTTTAAGGCAGGGCTGCAATGATGTTGAAATGTGTTTTGGGGGATAAAGTTAATTTTCTAGGCAAATATTGACTTTGCAAGTAATTGCTGTTAAGCTGATCACTCTTTATAACATTCTGGAGTTTATGCAAATTGCCATTAGAAAAAATGAAGCAGTAGACTTTGTAAAAATTAATATTTGTGTCGTTCTCTAAACTTTTGGCCATGACTGTACTAGTTATACCATGATGGACATTTGTGTGTTTAAGTATGCATATTAAACACATCTTGTCTGGTGAGGGATATGGTTGTTTTTTTATTTTCGATTTATTACAGGAAAGAGGGCGTCAATGGAATGGGCATTAGGTGAGCATAACTGTTTTAGTTATTTGTGAGGCAGTGACCGGAGTCATATGTGAGGGTCGCTATGTGTCCCCCAGAATGCGCTCAGAAGCGTATTAGATCCGCTGGAGTGCCCTGTCGTCCCAGCAGTGTGCCTGTGACTCACAGGGCAGAATAAAAGTGAGTTTGAGCCTGGTCAAGTTATTTGGACCAAGGAGTTTACTCAGGAAAACCCGGTATGGGCTTTTATTTTTTAAACAGACTGCAGGAAGGTAGTGGGGTCCGGTCCGTTTCCTCCAGCCCAGGTCTTATAAGTGGCCTATGGCCACAGATTGGAGAAAGGAAAAAAAAACCCTGCAGAAAGGGTTTTGGGGTGTGTCAGTTCTGAGTTGCACAGAGACAGAGCAGTGGTCTGCAGAGCTCCCTGTGTGAGGCAACACAGGTCCAAGCTGAGCCAAGGTCTGGCACCCCTTTCATACCCGGGCAACGCGGTCGCTCATGGCAACTGGCCACGGACTGTTTTGCTTCCCGGCTGCGATCCGGAAGATACCGCGTGCTGTGTACTGAGTGAGTTTTTTTGGACATTAAAAACTTTTTCGTTTTTGAACTTGCTTGGGTCACTGCCTCATAACTGCACAGTGTGGACACTGCTGCTTTACATATTTTTAACTTTAACTTTTCGTGACAAAGCCAATTTGGTACTTAATGACCAAGCCAGTTTTTTACAATTCTGACCAGTCACTGATTCTGAGATTGTTTTTTCATGACATATTGCACTTCATTGTAGAAGTAAAATTTCTCCAATATAATATTTATGAAAAAACGGAAATTTGGCAAATTTTGAAAATTTAGCAATTTTCAAACTTTTAATTTTTGTACCCTTAAATCAGAGAGTGATGTCACACAAAAAGTTAATAAATAACATTTCCCACATGTCAACTTTACATCAGCACAATTTTACAAACATTTTTTTTGTTAGGACGTTTTAAGGGTCAAAAGTTGATCAGCGATTTACAATTTTTCCAACAAAATTTTCAAAAACTTTTTTTATGGACCACCTCACATTTGGAGTGAGTTTGGGGGGTCAGAAAATACTCAAAAGTGACACCATTCTATAAACTGCACCCTGCAAGGTGCTGAAAAGCACATTCAAGAAGCTTATTAACCCTTCAGGTGCTTCATGACAACTAAAGCAACGTGGAAGGAAAAAATGAACCTTTTACTTTTTTTACAAAAAAATTAATTTTGAACATTTTTTTTTATTTTCACAAGGGTATCAGGAGAAAATGGACCACAAAATTTGTTGTGCAATTTCTCCTGAGTACGCTGATACCCGATATGTGGGGGAAAACCACTGTTTGTGTGCATGGCAGGGCTCAGAAGGGAGGGAGCACCATTTGACTTTTTGAACACAAATTTGGCTGGAATCAATGATGGTGTCATGTCACGTTTGACGACCCCCTGATGTATCTAAACAGTGGCACAGCCCAATTCTATCTCCAACCCTAACCCCAACACACCCCTAACCCTAATCCCAACCCTAACCATAACCATAGCCACAAACCTAACCAGGCTTGGACTGGCTCATAGGTTAACAGGGGAATCCCCCGGTGGGCCCCTGTGCAAGTCTGGGCCCCCAACCCCACTGTATGAGAAGTACTTGGCATAATTCAATTGATTTTGTATAGAAAAAGGCAACATATCATTCATTACTCAAACTACCCAGTTTATTATTATATAGAGACATAGGTAAATTTGTGAACATGGGTAGTGTAATATTTGGATGCAGGTGGGCCCCTAAACTCAGTGTTACTGGTGGGCCCTTGGCACCCCAGTCCGACACTGAACCTAACCCTAACACACCCCTAACCCTAATCCCAACTGTAACTGTAATCCTAACCATAACCACATCCCTAACTTTAGCCCAACCCTAACCTAGCCCCAACCCTGCCTTTAGCCAAATCCTAATGTGGTAGGGGCCAGGCTAGGGGGGTGGGCCACTGCTTACCAGACGAGACAAAGATGAGACGGAGACAGCTTCCACTTGTAACAGTTCTGGATTTATTTGTCGTCCTCCTGACGACCACCAAAATGCACCGCAGCTTCTTTACACCACTGTATCGCCAGGCTCGGGTACCTATTCTTCAGCTCCAGTCACAGTAACGCACCTCGCAGATCTTTCACTGGGGGCTGTCCTAGACCAATCTACCCCCAGCGCTTCACCTGCCCGAGATCATCTTCCAATCGGTACCCCCGGGGCCTCGTCTGTCTTGCGGTACGTCGAGTCAGGGTCTCTCCCCTGGCTGCCTCTTCTCCTTGCCTGTCCTGCAGTCCGTCGGGTCAGGGCCACCCCCCCCTGACTGTCTCTTCTTGGTCCGTCCCCCTGGCTGAGATCTTCTCACTTTCTCCGTCTTCTTCTGAGCTCCTCCCGGGACTAAACTCTCCTGGAGCCCCGCCTTCTTCTATTTATCCCCTCTCTCACAGGGGAATTTCCCACCCAGGTTCCTATCTCCCCGCCCCCCATGACTAAGCGGATTCCTAAGCCCTAAGCTGATGTTAAGTCCTGTACTACTCTCCCCTGCCATCTTGTGGTGATTTCATGGTACTGCATTCCCTTTTCTGTCTTTCCCTGCTGTTACCTTTCTAACCTGTCAATCTCTGTCACTAGTGCACAAACCGTCCCCTCCTTCTACCAGTCACGTCTGTCCATCAAGTCACCTTCCCCACACTAACTTTAGCCCAACCCTAATCCTATCCCAACCCTAACCCTAACTTTAGCCCAACACTAACTTTATCCTATCTCTATCCTTAATGGCAAAATGGAATAAATACATTTTTTTTATTTTATTATTTTTACCTAACTAAGGGGGTGATAAAGAGGTTGTATCACAGTGATCAAAATGAACCAGTAGGAAAAATTTCCTACTGTTGCTGGGTGCCGACCGACAGATTTTGGCGGACGTATTGCGCATGTGCCCGCCATTTTCTTCCAGAAGAAGATGCTGGCGGCACGGGGGACTTCATGGGAGATTGCAGGGACTCCAGAGGTACCGGGGGTGATTGGGGGACCCCATTTCTCTCTTCTCTGATGTGCGATCACCTCAGAGGAGAGAGAAATTAAATGGGAAAACAGACTTTTTTGTTGCGGTCGCCGTTATTCCGTTAATAACGGCAACTGCAACACTGGGGTCGGTAAAAATCAACCCGATTCATGTTCTCTGGTGTCTCAGCTACCCAGCTATACACTTATTTCTCATCGTCGTTAAAAAGCGACGCTGAGGCATAAGTACCCTTAACTGCCACCATTAAAAGGCATATCGGTGGTTGTTAAGGGTTAAGCAAAAAAGGAAAAGTGTGTTTTGTTTTTATTTAAAATAAAAGGATTTTATTCTAGCTGTGTATTTATTTACAATACAACTATAGGATTAGTAATGGATAGGCATCTCATAGATCCGTGGAATTGATGTCACAGGACAATACAAAGGTGACATCAATCCTACAATTATGACCCCCACTTGCTACCGCCACTGGGTAAGTGGGAAGAGCCAGGCAA
The DNA here is from genome assembly GCF_039654945.1 of Dendrobates tinctorius. Lineage (NCBI taxonomy): Eukaryota > Metazoa > Chordata > Amphibia > Anura > Dendrobatidae > Dendrobates > Dendrobates tinctorius. The sequence goes on along the minus strand of NW_027361827.1, from coordinate 9,346,409 downwards.
AGCACATAATAGATCTAATAGATGCGCCTTTTCTGGGGCGACTGGGGGCTGCTATTTTAAGGCTGTGGTGGCCAAGATCCATGGCCCCTTACCAGCCTAAGAATACCAGCCAGCCCTCAGCTGTCTGCTTTAGCTTGTCTAGTTGTCACAAATGGGGAGGACCCCACACCGTTTTTTAAAATTATTTATTTGTTATTTAAAAAACAGTGTGGAGACCCCTATATTCTTGATAGCCAGCCTTGCTAAAGCTGACAGCTGAGGATTGCAGCCCACAGCTGCCAGTTTTGCTTGGCTGGTTATAAAAAATACAGGGGAATCTGTATTTATTTATAGTGCAGGTGGCATCTGATCAATACTTCCATCAGCCGCTGCCTGCTCTTGCTGTTATCAGTTGAATACAACTTTCAACATTGTCCCCTGCTCGCGCTGATATATACGCGAGCAGGGAACAATGATGTGAGCAGTCTCCAGCATCTGGCACCAGGGAACAGTACAGCTGATTCCCAGGTGCCAGTACGTGTCACACTGATGACATACGGAAGTCATCCGTGCCTCATCAGTGTGTGTGTGTGCAGGACGTTTTGCACGGACATGTCAGCGTATTTTACCCACAGACGCACTGTCCATGGAAACACACTGACATGTGCGCAGACCCATTCATTTGAATGGGTCTACGTGTGTGTTTCTGGTTCTTGTGAAAAATGTCACCATACATATCGGAAGCACTAACGTTTGAAAGAGCCCTAACACAGTAATGGGATAAAATCAATTCCTAAAAAAGCAAAAAGGTCAATAGCAGATAGCAGAGCAAACACTTTTTTAAGAGTTATTTTTTAATGTATAAATCAAACTATAAAGAATCATTCATAAAAATATTGTGATTTGAAAATCTGTTTACAAAATAGTGAAATAGAGTGCCATGCGTTAATCACAGCCATACAAGCAACAGCACATTCACCCATTTAGAATTGACAGATCTAGTACAGCAACTCAATCTTACATGCCACCGAATAGTTGGTTACAAAAAATACTCAAAACCCTGTGCAATTGACTTACTTAGATTATGCATTGGTAAGGTAAAAGGTGAGTGGAGAAAAACTATTGGATAATTGACAGGTTTTAGATTTTGAGGCTCCCTTAGAAGCCTATATGTAAAAAAAGGAACAAAAAATGACAAGTTCAAAAGTGTCTTTTAATGCCCATTGGTCATTTGTTTTCAAGAAATCACATCAACTTCTTTTTGAAATGTTAAACACAGAAGAAGAAAGGGAGTGTTCATGCTATGTAATATGAACATGGCCTAAGGCCTTATTCACACATCAGGATATTAGTCATTATTTTGCATCAGTATTAGTGAGTCAAAACCAAAAGTAGCTCCAAGTTGTTCAATTATACATTTTCTTACTGTAGGTTCCATCGCTAATAAAAAAAATTACTGACCTTGCCACCCCCCATGCGCTGTGGGCTCTGAGCACCAGGCGCGATTCAATAATGTCATCCCACATGGCAATGGGCCCCCCAACTCAAGGACACAATGTAGCGACCTTGAGGTCTGCCACTGCCTTATATCATAGAATCATGCAATGGATAACACCATCTTATAGGGGTTGTTCGGTTCAATAAAAATAACTTAAAATGCTACGAACAGGCATGTTTTCTCATGTGCTTTGGTGGTCCACTGTGTACACTGTGCACAAGGCTGGAAAAATGTGGGGCTTCCAGCATCACAAGGATTAAACTCCTACTAGCCCTGCCTCCTTAGGCAGAAAGCTATTTGCATGTCAACTAGATTAGCTTGGCTGTTTAATGGTTGGAGGGTGAGGAATTGCATACAGTACGCCTGCGTTTGAGAAGACATACATCCAACTCAGCATGTATTTAGAAAATGACATTTTGTCCAAAGAGGCAGGGCTAGTAGGACGGAAAACCAAGTGATTGGCAAATGGAATATTGTGCAGGTGTAGAAAGCTCTACATTATTATAATCAGGGGTATATGGTTCCTAGTGGCAGACCAGGCTGCCAATAAGGGGCCCTTGAAAGGGGGGGCCCAATGCAGAAACACTTGAATGCAATTACGCTCAGTCAGGTCCACCGAAGACCAGAGGATCCTCAATCGGACCGGAAGTCAGGAGAAGGATCCACCTCTGCTAAAGATGTGAGTTTAACTGCGCAGAGGATGCCTCACTGTCTGCTCTGTAGAACTGATGATAGGAGGCTCTGCCCACTAGTTTCGGTCTTCAGCAGAGAAGAGTGGTTGGTTACAATATGGCCATTGCTCTCTCCCCAGCTTTGCATAGTAGTGGTCTGCTCTCCCCTTCTGCTTTCTGACCTTCAATTACAGCGAGAGAGCTCAGCAGTCGGGCCACAGGAGGAGGGGAAGCTGCACCACAGAGAAGATGGAAGTACAGGATTCAGAGAGAAAAACTTGCTGAATGCAATATGTGCAATCATCTGAAGGGAGGGTAAGTGCATGTGCTCCATCACTTACCCCAGCAGACCGCGGGTGTCCCTTCAGTCTGTGACATTCCGTATACAGCACCACCAACAGGAGATGTCGGGTGCAATGACGTCACTGCATCGTACTGCCAGCACCCACTGCGAGAATGGATAGAAGTGGAGTCAGAGACTTCAGAGCACGAGGTGTCTGGATTAGTTACGTATAGGTATTTTTTTTTATTTTCGGGAGATTGTGAGGGACGATCACACTATATAGGGTGCTGTGAGTTGGACAATCATAGTATATGCAAAGGGAGAGGTGGAACTACTGTGCCGTGGTCTGAAGAGAGGCTGGAGGGACATGACTAGGTAAGCACCTGACTTTTCACTAGAGCCCCCGATGGTGGGGTTAGGCTTGGTTTTCTATGAACACTAAATCTTTCTCCAGGAAAGACCATGGACACATGGCAGCTGACCCCCAAGGGACTGGCAGCTAGTGTAAAGAAGAGAGGTTCATTGGATGCAGTGAAGAGCCGGAGGCAGAGAAGGGGTTTACAGGATTTACTGAACAGGTAATTAAACAAGAAATACTCAACGCAGGGAGGCAAGGCTAGCAACAGCGACAGGAATTGCACACAAACACAATGCACTAGAGAAAGATATCCCAAAACAAGGTAGCTTATCGCCTGGATTTCTTGCAGGAGAAAGGCTGGAAAATCTTCCGACGGTGTCGCAAATCGTGGACAAAGTCTCCGGCTCGTTTTCCTGACTGTGGAACAAGATAACTCAGTAGTGTAACAGTCAATCTTAGTGTCAGTACTAGAGTTGAGCGAAACGGGTCGAAAAAAATCAAAAGTCGCCGACTTTCGCCAAAGTCGGGTTTCATGAAACGAAACCCGACCTTAGCGTGAGGTCGGCCACGAGGTCGGCGACCATCGCGCCAAAGTCACGTTTCAAAAGATGCTTTTGTGCCCTTTTTCAGCCAATCAGGAAGAACGCACACTGTGGGCAACGTGATGACATAGGCAGCGGTTACCACCATGTTTGTGAAGGGCATGCAAGTGATTGGCTTGCTTTGTGTGACATCACAGGGGGTATAAAAGGGTGTGCACGCCGACCGCCATGTTACTTATGCTGATCTCAGAATAGGGAGAGCTGCTGCTGCTGCTGATTCTGTAGGGAGAGCGTAAGGCAGGGAAGAAGATACCAAAAACTACTTCTGCTGCTAGCGACTTTGCCTGTACAACACACCAGTTACTGTGCAGTGCAAGGGGAGGCTATATTTTGGTGCATCAGCTCTGTTGGTTATTAGGCTGCCTTTTAAGGCTCCCTGATAGCTGCATTGCTGTTTTCACACTGCTGAGCAAACTGCTTTTTTCAAAGCAATCCAAATTTTATTGTTTTGTCCTGGTGAGTTACTGAGCGTTCATTTTTTCACACACCGTACAGCGGTGTACGCTCCTCGCACAGTACCGTGTACCGGCTGTTATCACGGCCAAATTGAAGCTATCTGTGTGTGACTCTGTAAGAAAAAGCCGAGGAGTTTGTCCGTTCTTACAGACCTACACTTTTGGGAGATTCCAATTCTGCCCAATTCTATATACACCTTGTAGTTAGTCATACACTAGGCAATTTCTGCCTGTCACATTGCGGTGTAATCTGTCCTGGGCCTGAGACAATAGTTCAGCGTCCTCCAATCTACAGTGAGCTTCAAATTCTCACCAATACTATATACACCCTCCACCTTCTCATACACCAGCCAATTTCTGCCTATCACATTGCGGTGTAATCTCTACTGGGCCTGAGACAATCGTTCAGCGTCCTCCAATCTACAGTGAGCTTCAAATTCTCACCAATACTATATACAGCTTCTGCCTTCTCATACACCAGCCAATTTCTGCCTGTCACATTGCGGTGCAATCTCTACTGGGCCTGAGACAATAGTTCAGCGTCCTCCAATCTACAGTGAGCTTCAAATTCTCACCAATACTATATACAGCTTCTGCCTTCTCATACACCAGCCAATTTCTGCCTGTCATATTGTGGTGTAATCTCTACTGGGCCTGAGACAATCGTTCAGCGTCCTCCAATCTACAGTGAGCTTCAAATTCTCACCAATACTATATACAGCTTCTGCCTTCTCATACACCAGCCAATTTCTGCCTGTCACATTGCGGTGTAATCTCTACTGGGCCTGAGACAATCGTTCAGCGTCCTCCAATCTACAGTGAGCTTCAAATTCTCACCAATACTATATACAGCTTCTGCCTTCTCATACACCAGCCAATTTCTGCCTGTCATATTGTGGTGTAATCTCTACTGGGCCTGAGACAATCGTTCAGCGTCCTCCAATCTACAGTGAGATTCAAATTCTCACCAATACTATATACAGCTTCTGTCTTCTCATACACTAGGCAATTTCTGCCTGTCACATTGCGGTGTAATCTGTCCTGGGCCTGAGACAATAGTTCAGCGTCCTCCAATCTACAGTGAGCTTCAAATTCTCACCAATACTATATACACCCTCCACCTTCTCATACACCAGCCAATTTCTGCCTGTCACATTGCGGTGTAATCTCTACTGGGCCTGAGACAATCGTTCAGCGTCCTCCAATCTACAGTGAGCTTCAAATTCTCACCAATACTATATACAGCTTCTGCCTTCTCATACACCAGCCAATTTCTGCCTGTCACATTGCGGTGCAATCTCTACTGGGCCTGAGACAATAGTTCAGCGTCCTCCAATCTACAGTGAGCTTCAAATTCTCACCAATACTATATACAGCTTCTGCCTTCTCATACACCAGCCAATTTCTGCCTGTCATATTGTGGTGTAATCTCTACTGGGCCTGAGACAATCGTTCAGCGTCCTCCAATCTACAGTGAGCTTCAAATTCTCACCAATACTATATACAGCTTCTGCCTTCTCATACACCAGCCAATTTCTGCCTGTCACATTGCGGTGTAATCTCTACTGGGCCTGAGACAATCGTTCAGCGTCCTCCAATCTACAGTGAGCTTCAAATTCTCACCAATACTATATACAGCTTCTGCCTTCTCATACACCAGCCAATTTCTGCCTGTCATATTGTGGTGTAATCTCTACTGGGCCTGAGACAATCGTTCAGCGTCCTCCAATCTACAGTGAGATTCAAATTCTCACCAATACTATATACAGCTTCTGTCTTCTCATACACTAGGCAATTTCTGCCTGTCACATTGCGGTGTAATCTCTACAGGGCCTGAGACAATAGTTCAGCGACCTCCAATCTACAGTGAGATTCAAATTCTCACCAATACTATATACAGCTTCTGTCTTCTCATACACCAGCCAATTTCTGCCTGTCACATTGCGGTGTAATCTCTACTGTCCCTGAGACAATACTTCAGCATCCTCCAATCTACAGTGAGATTCAAATTCTCACCAATACTCTATACAGCTTCTGTCTTCTCATACACCAGCCAATTTCTGCCTGTCACATTGCGGTGTAATCTCTCCTGGTCCTGAGACAATAGTTCAGCGTCCTCCAATCTACAGTGAGATTCAAATACTCACCAATACTATATACAGCTTCTGTCTTCTCATACACCAGCCAATTTCTGCCTGTCACATTGCGGTGTAATCTCTACTGGGCCTGAGACAATAGTTCAGCGTCCTCCAATCTGCAGTGAGCTTCAAATTCTCACCAATACTATATACACCCTCCAACTTCTCATACACCAGCCAATTTCTGCCTGTCACATTGCGGTGTAATCTCTACTGGGCCTGAGACAATCGTTCAGCGTCCTCCAATCTACAGTGAGATTCAAATACTCACCAATACTATATACAGCTTCTGTCTTCTCATACACCAGCCAATTTCTGCCTGTCACATTGCGGTGTAATCTATACTGGGCCTGAGACAAGAGTTCAGCGTCCTCCAATCTTCAGTGAGATTCAAATTCTCACCAATACTATATACAGCTTCTGTCTTCTCATACACCAGCCAATTTCTGCCTGTCACATAGCGGTGTAATCTCTACTGGGCCTGAGACAATAGTTCAGCGTCCTCCAATCTACAGTGAGATTCAAATTCTCACCAATACTATATACAGCTTCTGTCTTCTCATACACGAGCCAATTTCTGCCTGTCACATTGCGGTGTAATCTCTACTGGGCCTGAGACAATAGTTCAGCATCCTCCAATCTACAGTGAGCTTCAAAGTCTCACCAATACTATATACAGCTTCTGCCTTCTCATACACCAGCCAATTTCTGCCTGTCACATTGCGGTGTAATCACTACTGGGCCTGAGACAATAGTTCAGCGTCCTCCAATCTACAGTGAGCTTCAAATTCTCACCAATACTATATACAGCTTCTGCCTTCTCATACACCAGCCAATTTCTGCCTGTCACATTACGGTGTAATCTCTACTGGGCCTGAGACAATAATTCAGCGTCCTCCAATCTACAGTGAGATTCAAATTCTCACCTATACTCTATAGACCCTTTACCTTGTTTTACAGTACCATATAGCTGTTGTTATTTTGGGTACCTTTTTTAAAAAAATGAAGAAGTATGGTGGAAGAGGCCATGGAAGTGGGCGGGGGTTGCCAGCTGGTCCTGATGGTGGTGTTGGTGGTGGTGCTTCTGCTGGTTGTGCCAAAAGCACAATAGCAAATAAGGCAGGAGGTAGTGAGCCTGCGTCATTGTCTGGCTCCACAAGGCCTCGTAGGCTCCCTTTTCTCGGAGTAGGTAAACCGCTTTTAAAGCCGGAGCTTCAGGAACAAGTTTTAGCTTACATTGCTGACACAGCCTCCAGCTCTATCGCCTCCTCTTCTGAAGTTTCAAAAAACAAAAGCACTGCGTCGTCAGTGGAGGCTCCTGGTCAGGAACAACACCTTTCCTTGTGTCCTTCACCCCTACCAAAAGTGAAAGATGCGGCAGGCAACACTACAGATTACTCCATGGAGCTCTTTTCTCATACCATGCCTGGGTTATCAAGTCAAATTGTGAATTCCTCAGTCCAAGATGAATCTGACACGGAGTGCACTGATGCACAGCCACTGCTAGATTTATCTGCTGGTGCATTCACTCAGAGCACTACATTGTCCTCGAAGGGTACTGAGCCAGAATCTGACCCTGATGAAACTCAGGTGCCCCTTCCCGCATACTATACCACCATACACGGTGACACAGAGGAAGGTGCACATGACATTGAAGAGGAGGTGATGGATGACCCAGTTGTTGACCCAGATTGGCAACCATTGGGGGAAGAGGGTGCCGCTGCCAATAGCTCAGAAGAGGGGGAGCATCCGCAGCAGGCATCGACATCGCAACAGTTGTTATCTGGCAGGCCTGGAGCAGTCCAAAAACGGGTTACAAAAACCAAAAGAGTTGCAGGACAGCTTAGCCAGACGGTCAAAATAGCACAGCGTGCAAGGCCTCAAAATGTCTTCCATAGAAGGAAGAGTGCAGTGTGGCACTTTTTTGAACAAAATCCTAATGATCAGGCAAAGGTTATCTGTAAGAAGTGCGCAAAGACCTTTAGCCGAGGGAAAAATCTGAGAAATTTGAATACCAGTTGCATGCTTAGACATTCAACCACCATGCACTTGCAAGCGTGGACGGACTACCAAACCTCACGTACCACATGTGCAACTGCTCCCAAAGAAGGTAGTCAGCAACGCTGCATTGTTTCCCCCACTGTAAGCCCACCGGTTAGCACACCACTAGCAGCAAAAGTTGAGGTGTCGTCGCAAGGCCAAAGCAGTCAGGGAATCACAATGTTATATCAATGAAAGACTGAATCTAGGCCATCAGAAAGAACACCAACTCCAACACCATCATCAACCCTCTCTCAGTCCGCCATGTCCACCGCTAGTTCCACCATTTGCAGCTCTCAAGTCCAGCTCACCTTACCAGAGACTATGAGTAGGACAAGAAAGTACTCATCTTCTCATCCGCGTACACTGGGTTTGAACGCCCACATTGCCAAACTAATCTTGTTAGAGATGATGCCCTACCGGTTGGTTGAAAGTGCAGCTTTCCGCGAAATCATGGCCTACGCAGTACCACGCTATGACCTACCCAGTCGCCACTTCTTTTCTCGCAAAGCCATGTCAACCCTCCACCTTCATGTGAAAGACTGCTTTGTCCAAGCACTCAAGCAATCAGTGAGTGGAAAGGTGCACCTCACAACTGATGCATGGTCCAGTAGGCATGGCCAGGGCCGTTACGTGTCCATCACTGCGCACTGGGTTAATGTGGTGGATGCAGGGGGTGGGACAGTGCTGCCTAGCCCACGGTATAGGAAACAGTTGGCTGTAAGCATTCGATCCTCCTCCTCCAGAAGCGAAAGCTCAACCACAGAGCTCAGTCGCACGAGCACTCCATCCGCAGCTGCCAGTGTTGCACACGAGGTGTCCCCCTATCGATCAGCTAGTGGAAAGCGTCAGCAGGCTGTGTTGCAGATGATGTGTTTGGGCGACAGACACACCGCGGAGGTACAGGCCGACTACTTTCAGCGACAAACTGTATCATGGCTGGGAAGTCTACATCTTGAGGCAGGCAAGGCAGTTAGTGATAACGGCCGGAATTTTGTGGCAGCCATAGCCCTTTCAAAACTCAGACACATACTTTGCTTGGCTCACACCTTGAACCTGGTGGTGCAGTGCTTCCTCAATAATTATCCGGAGTTAACAGGCCTGCTCCAGAAGGTTCGAAGACTGTGCTCGCACATCCGCCGGTCGCCGGTACACTCCAGTCGTATGCAGAAGCTGCAGCAATTGCTCCACCTTCCCAAGCACCGCCTAATTATCGACGTTGCAACAAGGTGGAACTCCACCCTGCACACGGTTGAGCGGCTGTGCGAACAGAGGCAGGCCGTAATGCATTTGTGGGAGGATACACGGGCAGGCACTTTGAGGGCAGATATGGAGTTGACAGGTGTGCAGTGGTTGAAGCTGAAAGATCTCTGTAAAGTCCTTCAGTGTTTTGAGGAATGCACACGGCTGGTAAGCGCAGACGACGCCATCATGAGCATGAGCATCCCACTTATGCGTCTGCTCATGCAAACTTTGCCGCACTTTAAGGAGCAGGCGTCTGCAGCCGAGGTAGATGAGGAGGAAGAGGAGGAGGGAAGCCTTGATGAAAGTCAGCCATTGTCTGCTCTGGTAACTCTCCTGGATGAGGTGGAGGAAGAAGAGGAAAAGAAGGAGGAGGAGGATGATGATGGGGATGATTATTTAGGGAAGGAGGATGCTTCTCGTAGGGCAAGAGAAAATGTTGGCGTGGCAAGGTCTGGTACAGGGTTTGTGCGTGACTGGAGGGATGTGGATTTGCCAGAAAGTGCTCCTCCACCCAGCACTCGCAGTGCATCATTGACACCGGGAACATTGGCCCACATGTCAGATTATGCCTTGCAGATCCTAAAAAGGGACCCCCGCATTGCCAAAATGATGAACGATGATGACTACTGGTTGGCCAGCATCCTGGATCCACGCTATAAAGGCAAATTCCAAAACATAATGCCACAGGAGAACCTTGACCTAATATTGGCTAACAAACAAGCAACTCTGGTAAACCGGTTGGTTGAGGCATTCCCAGCACACAGCAGCGGTGATGGATCTCACACGAGCCGTAGGAGCCAGGGGCAACTTGGAAGAGATGTTCGTGGTGCACACATCAGAAGTGGCGTTGGAGACAGGGGTTTCATGACCATGTTGTGGACTGATTTTTCAAGTCCCGCTCACACGACTGGTAATACTACATCGATTGAAAGTGACAGGAGACAGCAGTTGTCAACTATGGTTACAAACTACTTCTCGTCCCATATCGATGTTCTCCCTCACAGGTCATTCCCATTTAACTATTGGGCCGCTAAACTGGACACCTGGCCTGAGATGGAACAATATGCCTTACAGGAGCTCGCTTGCCCAGCTGCAAGTGTGCTATCAGATAGAGTCTGCAGTGCAGCTGGATCAATCCTGACAGAAAAAAGGACACGTCTGTCGACCCAAAATGTGGATGATCTAACCTTCATTAAAATGAACCATGCATGGGTTTCCAAGGATTTTGTCCCACCTTACCCTGATGACACATAGGTTGCCAGAAAAATGGCTTGCTTTGGTCCTCCTCTTCCTCAGACTTGACCAATTTCGCCTTTAGCAGCAGCTGAATGTCTCAGATCAACATATGCCATTTTGTAAACCTCCCTAACTGGGCTGCCTCCCCCCCCATGGCCGGGGTCACCACCTAGCGCACACAACCGTGTGAGTGCCGTTGCCCTGGACAGGTGGGTAGGCCGACTCTTGGGTGCGGGCACTGGCACAGGGTCTCTCATAGTGCAATCAAGTGTCTCTGACGGTGGGGGTGCACACCCACCGTCAGACACACCGCCATACTATGAGGGGCCCAGTGCCAGTACCGACACCCACGAGTGTGCCCCCCTTGCTTGGGCAGGGCCACAGCATTTGCAATGTTTACCTCTCCCTGCTCCTCTGCTGTGTAGTCTGGGCTGTCAAATCCTTCACTGGGACTGCACTACAAATTTGTTGAACTGATAGATGATGGTTAAGACGTAGCTATGCCCTGTCCCCCTGGCCGGGCTCTAGTTTCAGATGATCAATGGCTTCCATTTCTTATGGACGTCGACTCACAATGACATGCAGTGGTGGTTTATCATCAGCTTTCACAGTTTTCCTACTCACAGACGTGTGACATTCCGGCGCACATTTTTAAATGGGCCCTCTCATGCCAGTCTCATAGAATCGCCTACGGCCTGTGGCTTCTGTCTTTTGCACTCCAAAGTTACGTGACAGATCATGATAGGCAGTGAGCAACATGTTTACATCTCTCCCTGTGATAAAAATTTGATGGAGATGAGTTACGCTGATGAGAGCAATGGTACAGCAACACTTTCTTCACAAAGTTGTGTTTTCGCTGTCTCCACACACAAATTAATTGAGGGTCAGCATCGCCTCTGAAAATTGTGACGGAAGATTTTCCCGTGATTATGAATTCCTAGATTTCTGCAATCACTAGACTTTATGTCAGTAATTGTATGCATCTTATTTCCTATTGCGGAGAGGCTGGACTGTCTTACTGAGACAGAAATATATATGAAGATTTTAAAATACCACCAAAAGTGTATACTGGTGTACGCTTCAAAAACATTTCCTTTTTTCTACTTTTTAGATTGTTGTCTAATCCATACTGAGAACACGGAGATTTTAAATGTTTAAACTATGCTATATATACCTGCTATCCAGTGATAATGTACCCTTTCTCACCTTTGTCCAATCACGTCTAATCCATACTGGGCCTGAGACCGTCTGAGCCTGCCTCCTGATCTATAGACATAGGTTTTTAATGTGTAAGCCATGCTACATATATACGTGTTATCCGGTGAAACTGTACCCTTTATCAACATTCTACAATGTTGTCGAATCCATACTGTGCCTGAGAACGGCTGCCGAGCTGTTAAGCAAGCTACAGCACCTGTGGTTTGGACACGAAATTTTTTCATTTTGTCAGGAATGCCGGTTAGGCCTAATTCCGTAATTGCGGTTGACCTGCACTTACTGGGAAATCATCGTTCGCGGGGAATAATTGGAATCCCAGATCCCCATCACTAACGGTGTTCAGCGGGTTATCAGCACCTGTAAGCGACAAAAGCTGGTGCTTTTAGTGTAGCACGCATGCAGCCCCGGACATGTAAGGGCATGATAGACCTGTTATTGCTCGATCTCGCGTGCCAGAGCCTCGCATATTCCTCTAGTAAGCTTGACGCATACCGCGGGGGCATGCCGGAGTCTCGGTCGTTAACGGAATAAAGCTGAGAAATCGCTAGCACAACTACAAACGGACATACCACACCACACAGAGAATCGACAAAGCTTGCAATCTGTCCATCTTTTCTGTAGCTTGTATGGTTGTGGTTTCCTGGGTGGAGTCCAATTAAGCCACAGGCTCCACTCCTGGTGGTGCCCTTTTGGACATTTCTTTAAGGTTCAGCTTTGCAATCATACAGCCCCCAGAAACAAAATACTTTGCCTTCATGGACGCAGTTTGGAGGTTCGTGGAAATAACGCCGCCCCATCGGCAGTTGGCATAATTTATTGGTGGGAAGTCCGACAGTATATGATAGTGTTCGATTTCAGAATTTTTTTTTTTTGGTTTGTATTTTACATTTTTATTCCAGCCTTTCTGGACTTCATAAGGGCATGACAAGCCTATATCTGTGTCTCCTCCACCTCCTCCTTTTACTCCTCCACCTCTTTTCTAAATGTAGTTGCCCTTTTCCATATGTTATTTTTGTCTTCTGAGCATTGTAATTTGTTTTCTATGTGTTTGTATGTGTTTGCCTGCCATTGTTTTCAATGTGGTTCGACGAACATTCAACGAACTTGCCTCCTGTGCGACGAACCAAAACACTAGCGGGGTGGCTCAACACTACTCCTGATATATAGAAGTACATTGTTCATGTTTAAACTATGCTATATATACCTTTTATCTGGTGATACTGTACCCTTTCTGCCAGGAAGTCCTCCTCCAACCAACACTCTAAGTGTATCATTGACACCTGGAACATTTTCCCACATGTGTGATTATTTCTTGCGGATCTTCTTGTTATATTGTGGTGTGATCCATCCTGAGCGTGTGAGTGTCTATGGGTTACTCCTGCAATTTAGATGTACATTTAAAAATTACCCCAACACTGTATACAGCTCTACGCTTGTGATACATTACCCATTTACTGCTTGTTATATTCTGGTCTAATCCAAACGGACCAAGTGAGAGTTATTTTCTGACTGTGGAAATAAATACTGAAATTGACAACAATGACACCTACACTGTGTACAGCTGTACTCTTGAGATCCATTACCATTTTACGGCTTTTTAGATTGTGTTGTAATCCAATACTGAGCCTGAGAGTGTCTGTGTGTGCCTCCTCAAATATCTACGGAGATTTAGAATGTTTAAACTATGCTATATATACCTGCTATCTGATGATACTGTACACTTTGTCTAATTTTTATATTCTTGTCTAGTCCATACTGAGCCTGTGAGCGTCTCTGTGTGACTGATGGAATATATAGGGCGATTGACAATTATCCTTTTACTGAATAGAGCTGTACGCTTCTGATACAGTGCCATATATCTGATGTTATTTTGGGTCTATTTTCTGCAAAATTTTGAAGTTTGGTGGAAGAGGCCGCGGACATGGGCGTGGGGGGGCCAGCTGGTGCTGATGGTGGTGGTGCATCTGTTGGTAGTGGCAAAAGCACAATAGCAGCTAAGGCAGGAGGTGTTGAGCCTGTGTCATGGTCTGGCTCCGGAACGCCTGGAAGGCTACCTTTTCTGGGAGTAGGTTAACCGCTTTTAAATGCGGAGCATGAGGAACTGGTTTTGGCTTATATTGCCGAAACAGACTCCTGCAAATATGCCCTCCTCTTCTGAAGTTTCAAAAAATGCAAGCACTGAGTCGTCAAGTGCTGGCTCCAGGTCAGGAAGAACCCTTTTCCTTGTGTCCTTCACCCCTACCAAAAGTGAATGATGCAGCAGGCCACACTTCACATTAGTCCATATAGCTCTTTCTATCATACCATGCCTGAGTTATCAAGTCAAATCGTGAATTCCCAAGTCCAAGATGAATCAGACATGGAGTGTGGGTGGCCAGCCAGGGCAGTGGGGTTAATCGGTACTGGGCCGGTGTCTCACAGGGATGTGTCACGCTGGTGGTGACCCGTTCCGTGGCCCTGGGCGTCCATGCAAAGGGGTGAATTACGTTTATAGGTGAATGATACGTGACGCCACCTGTGGTTTCTGATTAGATTGACCAGCGCTGCAGTGTCGCTTCTCTGGGACAGATGTTGTGGTGCAGCTAAGATGTAGAAGCCCTGCACAGGTAGGGCCATAGTCGCAGGGCAGATGAAAGAGTTGGTAGATGGTGTGCAGTGCAGGATGTAGCAGAGCCGTGCGCCAGGCACAGGAAAAAGATGACACACAGTCGTGCAGTTGCTTTACCTGTACTTGGTAAGTGCCGTCCAGGACTCAGAGTACAGATGGAGAAGGAGTTGGTCAGCCTGGAAGCCAATTTTGAATTCTCTCTCTGCAGATAAGTAGTGTGGCCTCCGTTCTAGAGCTTATCTGAGGTACTCGCAGTGCTGAGTTCAATGAAGTTCCCCCTGTTGACTCTCTTTTGGAACTTTCTCGTATGGCAGGCAGCCGTAGCCTTTTCCTTCTGGCTCCCACACGTCGATGCTGGGGTCTCCGAGCTTTAGTTGGGGACAGAGCATTTACAGCTGCTACTTCCTCCGGTTTCTGCTGCAGGAACGTCAGTGTCCCTACAAACTCGGAGACCGGAATCCGGACCATGCGCTCCAGCATGGCTCTTTGAGCAGGTGGAGGGGGCATACTCATGGGCGACGGCACAGGCACAGGGCCCCTCATAGTATGCAAATTGTCTCTGCCGGTGTCTCTGCCAGTGGGACCACCCCCACCCGCCGTCAGACACACCGCCACACACCGCCATACTATGAGGGGCCCTGTGCCAGTGCCGTCGCCAACAAGTGGGCCCCCCCTGCTTGCTCTGGATCACAGCACTTGCAAAGTTGAAATACTTACCTCTCCCTGCTCCACCGCCATGACGTCTTCCGCGTGTCCTGACAGTGATATTCTGATCAAAAAGCGCAATGACATCACGTCTGTACGCCCTCTGCCTAAACAGCCAAGTGCAGTGAGATGGAAAATGGGGACGACGAGGAGTCCAGACTAGTACAGGGATTCCCTAGTGAGGAGACTTATTTAATTGTTTTCAATGTTGGGACAGCAATTTTTGGGGAGCACTATACTCTGGAGAATGATATATGGGGCCCACCATACCCTGGAGCATTCCAAAGGTGGACATCAGACACTGGAGCAGCATTTACAGGGCCCATTATACACTGGAGCATTAGAAATGGGGCCCATTATATATGGAGCATTATTTGGGCCCATAAGACAGTGGAGCTTCATCCATGGGGACCAACATATACTGTAGCATTATGTGGAGCTCATCATAAACTGTTTCAAACATTATATGGGACCAATGATTCTGTATGGAGAAATATATGGGCCTCATTACTCTGTATAGCGCACTATGCGGTTCCCATAATACTGTATGGAGTAATATACTGTCCGTTTTTGGAGCTACTGGAGAATTTAAAATCGATATCAGTCATGAGATGTAAAAAGTGAAGTATTTTTCATTGTACTATACTGCTATTTCTCTACCATATCGGAGCATCATGAGTTGTGGTATGTGTTAAAGGGGCGCTCTTTGGCCCAGGGCACATGAAAACCTGGAGCCAGCCCTACCCCTCCACAACTTTAGCCAAATAGCCCCCAGTTTTCAGTGCGTAACTATTGTTATAAAGTAAATTAAGGTTGACAAGCTTCAGTAATAAAAATTGATGTTTTTGCCATTCAAATGGGCACTGTAGGTGTGTTTAATTTCCTCCACTCCCTGCCGACTTTGCTTCCCCATTGACTTGCATTGGGTTTCGTGTTTCAGTCAGCCTTCGACTTTTCTTGATACTCGGCCGATTTTATTCGACCCGACTTTTGAGAAAGTCAGGTTTCATGAAACCCGACTCGACCTGAAAAAAGGCAAAGTCGCTCATCTCTAGTCAGTACGCTGAGGAATGAATGGCGTGGAGTTATCAGTCGGAGCTGCGGAGAGGGAGTCAACCTTCTCCTGTCGCTTTCCCACCCAGTCTCTCACGTTCCCGTACTCAGTCCTCTTTATATTCCCCTTGCCCCCTACTGTCCTGGGTGAAGGTCCTTCCCTCCCAGAAGAACCCTTCCCCGGCAACAGTGGTGACAGCCCCGATAGTTCCGGCCTCAAAGAGCACCGGAAACCACTGACTCTGTCTAGGCTCATCTTCCTACACCTCCCCTCTCTTTTCACTTGCCATTCCACGGGTGAGGCATCCTCAGCATTGTTAGAGAGCTGTTTGACTGTTTTAGCGGTTTGCCGCCAATTAAAATGATCCTGATTGTAACGATTGGGGGGTTATCCAGCCGCTGTGCGTTCTGAGCGATGTAGATTGAAAGGAATAGTGGAGTCTTCCAGTGGAGGTAAAGATGGATCTGCACCTGCCGTGAAGTTTTCTTTCGGGGCTTCAGGGCCCTGACCAACTGATGAATTTTCAGATGGCTGTTCGGAATTTTCTTCCTCTTCATCTTTCACAGCCACAGGAAGCACCACTTCGGGAACCTCAGTGGTGTCTTCCCTTTGCATGGGGTCCTCAGAGAGGCATGGCCAGAGTATGGACCACTCTCGTATACGGGCCCTTCCATACCGACCCGACGCTTCACTTTGTATGGCCTACTCTCTCACCGATTTTCCAGCTTGTCACGTGGACGTTTCTCCTGCACCAACACTCGATCACCAACCTGAAGATCTGTCCCTCGCAGAGGAAGCTTCTCAGGGTGCTCCAGTTGCTGGAGCAGTATCTGAACCAGATGATGTAAAGTCTGTAGATGTGGCAATGTTCTCGGACTCAGGTAGACACCCCCATCCGTGGGTAGTCCTCTCCTGGATCCTGCTCCAGTTCCGTGACTTCCAGTCCCGTTCGGCCGAACAACAAAGAGTAAAGTGTGTAACCTGTGGTTTGATGGACTCAATCGTTGTAGATATGTGGCGCCCCTGAGGCTCAGTCGCCACAGAGGTACTGCACCTTCTCCTAAGGTGTGATGCCCCACCATCCAGGTAAGTTGGAGGCTCCTGACCACGCTCCAACACTCGCACCCCACACAATAGAGTAGTTCAGCAAAACCACATTGCGACTCCTTGCCTAGAGAGAGGCAGAGCACCTTTGGTGGTTCACTGCTTGGAACACTAAATGTGCTGGGAGGTGGGTGGAGTTTAGAACACATAAAAGAGTGGGATGGTTTAGGATTACAGGTCAGTCGTTCAGTCAGAAGGAGAGTAGGAGAGAGGAAGCCACTCGGAGAGGAGTGGGGATCCCTGGAAGAGGGATGGAGGAAGGAGTGCTGCAGCTGCCTCAGTGATCTGAGCCAGCTTACACGGGAAAGGAAAGAAGGAGAAAGACATTGAACTGAAACCTGAGTTTGCATAGGAGAGAAAGACAAGTACGGAATGTAGGAGTAAAAGGAAACACAGAGGACGTGGATTAGAGGAAGAACCCTGCCTAGAAGTTCTAAGGGCAAGGACGGGGCCCGCTCCCCGAGGTTGTATGGACACTAATGTGTTATGAATGAGTCACCGAGGAGGAAAAACAAAAACAAGCTAAGCCACAGAAAACCAGAGAGGTTGGTAACTAAGCGAATTGCAGACCCCTGATCCTATCCACACAACTAGCAATAGCCGTGGAGCGCACCTACAATGATCCTAGACGCCTCGTCACAGCCGGAGAACTAAATAAGCCTAAAGCAAGAAAAGGGGAAATCTAAACTGCTCCAGAGCAGACCCCAAAGCAATAGACAGCCCCCAAACATGTATTGTCGGTGAGACAAGATGAAAACACAAACACAGAGAGAAAAATAGGCTGAGCAAACGATGGGGCCCACACTAACTTGAAAGGACAGGAAAGGAAAGATGCTGTCTGCAATCACGCACAAAACCCTGCCAAAAAATGTCCATCACTTTCTGATAACAAAAACCCTGAAGTCGCTAAACTTCAATTCCCTATATCAGCACTCTGGTATATTCTGAAGACAGAGCAAAAAGAGACCAATCTGATCAGGGACAAAAAGCAAACTGGCATAAACAGAGACATAAGAATGGAAATTCAGCACAGCCCCAGCAGGGGCTGGCTGACCACAAAAACTGAGTAAACCAGACCAAATCTCATGTGAAAAAATAGCAGAGCACACTTAGCTTGAGAAGGCAGGAACAGAACTGGAAACCAGAACCTCAGGCCAGGGAAAAATCACCAGCACAAAATTAGGGAATCAGCTGTCTTAAATCCAGTCAGAGACTCCTGATGTCCACTCACAGTCCTCCTCAGGTGGCAGGTCTCTGCAATTTAGATCAGCTTCATTACCTACTGTCACAACTAGAAGGAGCCCGGATGGAGAACTCACGACTCCTCTGTCAACACAGCCAGCTCCACCACCCTCACCAGAAGCCAGAGGTAAACCAGAAAATGAGTTCACAACAGTATCCCCCCCTTAAGGAGGGGTCACCGAACCCTCATCCACGCCACCAGGCCAATCAGGATGGGCCCGGTGAAAAGCATGAGCCAATCTATCGGCATGAATGTCAGAGGCAGAGACCCAAGAATTGTCCTCCTGGCCATAGCCCTTCCACTTGACCAAATACTGGAGTCTCCGTCTAGCCAGATGAGAATCCAGTATTTTCTCTACCTCATATTCCACATTACCTTCAACCAACACAGGGTCAGGAGGTGCCGCCATAGGAACCACTGGCTCAACAAACCTCTTCAACAGAGACTTATGAAACATGTTATGGATCTTAAACGTAACTGGAAGAGCCAATCGAAAAGAAACCGGGTTAAGAATCTCCAAAATCCTATAAGGTCCCATAAATCTTGGCTTGAACTTTGCAGACGCAACCTTCATAGAGATATTTTTTGATGACAACCAAACCATATCACCCACTGTACACCGGGGACCAGTGGTCCTATGCCGTTTGGAAAACCGCTGCGCCTTTTCTTGAGAGAGGGACAACTTATCCACCACTTGGTCCCAAATCTGCTGCATTCTCTCTACCACAGTGTCAACACCTGGGCAGGCTGAAGATTCAACTTGCCCTGAAGAAAATCGAGGATGAAACCCAAAGTTACAGAAAAAGGGCGACATCAATGTGGCAGAACTAGCTCTATTATTTAGGGCGAATTCGGCCAATCTCTGCTCTGAATCCACTCCTGTGTCTCCATTCAATGTCAGCAAGCAGTTAATCCTGAATGCTATCTCTGTGTTTTCAACTCTGCAAGCTTATATCTGGTAACCAGCTTTTCCAATCTCTGCTCTGAATCCACTCCTGTGTCTCCATTCAATGTCAGCAAGCAGTTAATCCTGAATGCTATCTCTGTGTTTTCAACTCTGCAAGCTTATATCTGGTAACCAGCTTTTCCAATCTCTGCTCTGAATCCACTCCTGTGTCTCCATTCAATGTCAGCAAGCAGTTAATCCTGAATGCTATCTCTGTGTTTTCAACTCTGCAAGCTTATATCTGGTATATAGTTTTTTTCAACTTACTCTGCTTGTCCCCTTATGTTGTGAGGTCAAGAAACTTTTCAAAGTGCTTTATGTGTCACACGGCGGCTGCCACGGACTTCTCCTCTTACCTCCCTCCGGCCCCGGCTCACCCGCTCTCCGGGGGTCTCCTCGCTGCCGCGCCGGCCGCTGCAGGCCTCGGCGCGGTCTCTCCCGGTCTCCCGTCCACGGCCCACGGCCGCCTCGGTCCAGCCCCCTGGTGCGCGCTCCCGCTCCTCCTCCTCGGCGGGCGCGTTTCCTCGCTATGGCCGGGTGCGCATCCTCCCCCACCTGAGGACGCGCGTGTCCTCCTCCAGCTGGAGGTCATGACCTGGAAGCCCTTCTCTCTTCCTATATCAGGCCGCCTCCTTCTGGAGGCGATGCCTGACTATCACTAGAACTTGCTAGTGACTCTGGCCGCTCTCCTAGTGCTCCCTAGCCTTCTCCCGTGCATTTACCCAGTCCCTCTTGTGCTCTCTTTCCTAGGTTCTGTGGCATCAGTCCTCGTCCGTTTCCCTCCTGTGTCTTCAAGCCGTGCCATCCCTCCTGTCTCGCCAAGACGTGCCATCTCTCCTGTGTCTCCGAGCAGTGTCGTCTGTCCAGTGCCTGCTATTTGGTTCTACCCGTCTGTCCACTTATACTTCCCCGGGTACCGGCTACCGTGGTGATAGTTACCCGTGGGCATGCCCCATACACTCCCTGTATAGGGGGTGGTCCACCTGGTCAGCTCGCCCTCGGGAGGTTCGTTGCCACGGTCTAGTGGGTCCACCCCAGGAGTACCTTACAGGATAGTCAGGCCATGGATCCCACTGGTACCTCGACCCCGACCCAAAAGGAACTTTTGTTCCTTCGTGAGAACCAGGCAAGGATCATGTCGTTCCTCAAATCGATGGAGTCCCGACTTTCCTCTTTGCAGACCTCCGATCCGGGAATTGCCTCCCAGATCTCCGGCCTGCAGCAGGAACCGGCCCAGCAGCGCGACACCCAGGCCCATATTTTGAACTACATTGCCTCTGTAGATAACCGCTTACTAGCCCTACAGACGGCAGCTGCAGTCCCGGCACCTGTGGCAGTCCCACACTCCTCTCCCCGGTTGGCCAAACCCCCACGTTATAGCGGAGATCCCAAACTCTGTCAGGGGTTCATCAACCAGTGTCAGTTGCATTTCGAGTTGGCTCCCCTACAGTATCCCTCCGACCGGGCCAAAGTGGCTTTTATGATTTCCCACTTTGAGGGTGAGGCACTGGCCTGGGTGAATCCCTTGTGGGAACGCGATGACCCGATAGTCTCCCAGCTCGCGACCTTCTTGGAGACCTTTCGTAAGGTCTTCGATGAGCCCGGTCGCCTGGTCTCTGCTACCGAGTCTTTATTTTGCCTTCGCCACGGTACTCTCTCGGTAGGACAGTATGCCATCCAGTTCCGTACGTTATCCTCGGAGCTGGGGTGGAACAATGAGGCCCTGGTTGGGGCTTTTTGGCGAGGCTTATCGTCCCGAATCAAGGACGAGCTGGCAGGCCGGGATACACCCACGTCTTTGGAGGACCTCATCTCGCTGGCAACACGAGTTGATCTACGCTTCCGGGAGCGTTCCCGCGAGATGGCCAGGGAGAGAAGGCCCAATCGTTTTTCTCCTCCTACACACAGCCCACCACGCTCGCGGTCCTCCGCCGTGGCCGCAGCTCCCGAACCCATGCAAGTGGACCGACTCAGGCCCGCGGAGCTTTGCCGCCAGGACAGACTCGCTCATGGCCTTTGTCTCTATTGTGGCAGCGCCTCCCATCTCCTGCGTTCCTGTCCTGTGAGGCCGGGAAACTCCTCCGCCTAGGACAGGTAAGAGAGGCCTCCCTAGGTGTCACTGACACCTCTCTACCCTTGACCCTTTCTGTTGTGTTTTTCCTGGGCTCCAAACGTTTTTCGGAGTTAGCCTATATTGATTCTGGGGCTGCGGGAAACTTCATCCAACTCGAGGCGGTGAAAAGATTAGGGATACCTGTCAGGTCCTTGGAGGTTCCCCGGCAGTTAGCCTCTGTCGACGGTGCTCCCTTGCGCGAAGCCGTTCCACTGGTCACTGAAGAGCTGGAGTTACAGATCGGGGTCTTGCACCGTGAAAAGATAACCTTCTTCGTGCTGCCGTCTTTGTCCCACACCGTGCTCCTGGGTCTTCCGTGGTTGCGGATGCATGAACCTGTTCTGGATTGGCGGTCCGGAGACATTCTTCGCTGGGGCCACTTCTGCCAAACCAGATGTCTCCGCCCAGTACGACCCCTCAAATGCTCGTCTCCTGTCTCGGGCCCGGCGGAGTTGCCTTCGGCTTACTGGGCCTTCGCGGACGTCTTCAATAAAAAGGAAGCGGAGGTACTCCCTCCGCACCGGCAATATGATTGTCCAATCGAGCTTGTTCCTGGCTCGTCTCCGCCCCAAGGGCGGATCTATCCGTTGAGTCCACTCGAGTCCCAGGCCATGACCGAATATGTACAGGAGAATTTGGCCAGGGGCTTCATCCGAAAGTCTTCTTCCCCTGCTGGAGCTGGCTTCTTTTTTGTCAAGAAGAAAGACGGGTCCCTGCGCCCCTGTATTGACTATCGTGGTCTCAACGAGATTACCGTTAAGAATAGATATCCGCTACCTCTCATCCCCGAGTTGTTCAACCGGCTACGTGGGGCACGAATCTTTTCTAAATTGGATCTCCGTGGAGCCTACAATCTCATCCGTATTCGCTCCGGAGATGAGTGGAAGACCGCCTTCAACACCAGAGATGGACACTATGAGTATCTCGTCATGCCCTTTGGGTTGTGCAACGCTCCCGCAGTCTTTCAGGAATTTGTGAACGACGTCTTCCGGGACCTTCTGTATTCCTGTGTGGTGGTGTACCTCGACGATATCCTGGTCTTCTCTCCTGATCTGTCCACCCATAGAAGAGATGTCCGCCGCGTACTGCTCCGTTTGAGGGAGAATCGTCTGTACGCCAAGTTGGAGAAGTGTGCCTTTGAACAGTCCTCTCTTCCATTTCTGGGCTATATCATCTCCGACTCTGGTCTGCGTATGGATCCTGAGAAGGTTTCGGCCGTGCTTAACTGGCCACGTCCTCTAGGGGTGAAAGCCATTCAGCGTTTTCTCGGCTTCGCAAACTACTACCGGCAGTTCATCTCCCATTTCTCCTCTTTGACTGGCGCTATTTCGTCTTTGATCCGTAAGGGAGCCAACCCACACGTCTGGACCCCTGAAGCAGAAGGAGCCTTTCTATCTCTGAAACGTGCCTTTGCCACGGCTCCCGTACTCCATCGCCCTGAGGTCAACAAACCATTCATCCTTGAGGTGGATGCATCCGCAACTGGAGCCGGAGCTGTTTTGTCTCAGAAGTCCTTCTCCGGCAGGCTCGTTACATGCGGTTTCTTTTCAAAATCATTCTCCACTCCAGAGCGGAATTATTCCATTGGAGACCGAGAACTGCTTGCCATCAAGTTAGCCCTAGAGGAGTGGAGGTACTTGTTGGAGGGCGCCGCACATCCCTTCACAATCTACACAGACCATAAGAATCTAGCGTACCTGCGGTCTGCACAAAGACTCAACCCTCGGCAGGCCAGGTGGTCTCTGTTCTTCGGCCGATTCGACTTTGACCTGCATTTTCGTCCAGGCAACAAGAACCTCAAAGCCGACGCCTTGTCCAGGTCCTCTCTTTCCACGGATGTCGAGGAGGAACCTGCACATATCTTGGACCCATCCAGGTTCATCACCGTGGCACCGCTTTCTCTCCTCGCTACCCCACCTGGCAAGACTTTTGTTTCTGAGAGGGACCAAAGACGAATCCTCCACTGGGGCCATGCTTCTAAGCTGGCGGGTCATCTCGGCCATAAAAAGACACTTCTTTTGGTGTCCCGCTATTACTGGTGGCCGACCCTTTCCCAAGATGTCCGGGATTTCGTCGCTTCCTGTCTCTCGTGTGCCAAGATCAAGGTGCCTCGGCAGCTGCCTTCTGGTCTTCTACATCTGCTTCCAGTACCCTCGTCACCTTGGCAACACATCGCCATGGACTTTATTACGGACCTACCCTCCTCTGCCAAGTGTACTTTCGTCTTAGTGGTAGTAGATAGATTCTCTAAAATGGCACACTTCATCCCTTTGCCTGGCTTGCCATCGGCTTCTGCCTTGGCGAAGATTTTCGTCCAGCACATCTTTCGTCTCCATGGACTGCCCCAACATATTGTTTCGGACAGAGGAGTCCAATTCACCTCTCGCTTCTGGAGAGCTCTATGCAAATCAATGGATGTCACTCTTGACTTCTCATCTTATCATCCACAGTCCAACGGTCAGGCAGAACGGACGAATCAGAGTTTGGTGAACTACCTCCGGCACTTTTCTAATATCCACCAGAACGACTGGTCTGAATTACTCCCGTGGGCTGAGTTTTCCTATTATAACCACATCAGTGAATCTTCTGGCAAATCCCCGTTCTTTGTCGTCTACGGTCTACATCCTGGTGTACCTCTACCAGTTCCCCCCGCCTCGGGTGTACCGGCGGCTGATCTTCTGTCCGGCGAATTCTCCAGGATCTGGCAGGAGACCAAGACCGCTCTCGAGTTGGTGCGTAACAGGGTGAAAGGATACGCAGACAAGAGGCGCCTGGATGTTCCACCATATCTCCCAGGTGATAAAGTTTGGCTAGCCTCCAAGTTTATTCGCCTCAAAGTCCCGTCCCACAAACTGGGTCCCCGCTATATTGGACCTTTTGAGGTCTTGTCCCGTATTAATGATGTCTCCTATAAATTGCGTCTTCCCACCTCTCTCCACATCCCTAATGCTTTCCATGTGTCTTTGCTTAAGCCAGTTATTTTCAATCGTTTCCTTTCTGAAGCTCCTCATTCACCTCCGCCTGCCGCCGCAGACGATATATTTGAGGTGAGAGATATTTTGGCCATGAGAAAGCAAAAAGGGAAAACCTTTTTTTTGGTTGATTGGAAGGGCTTTGGTCCTGAGGAGAGATCCTGGGAGCCCCAGGAGAATATCCAAGCTCCTCGAATCCTGGCTAAATTTTTGTCTGGTCTGCGGGGGAGGGCGTGTAAGGGGGGGTACTGTCACACGGCGGCTGCCGCGGACTTCTCCTCTTACCTCCCTCCGGCCCTGGCTCACCCGCTCTCCGGGGGTCTCCACGCTGCCGCGCCGGCCGCTGCAGGCCTCGGCGCGGTCTCTCCCGGTCTCCCATCCACGGCCCACGGCCGCCTCGGTCCAGCCCCCTGGTGCGCGCTCCCGCTCCTCCTCCTCGGCGGGCGCGTTTCCTCGCTATGGCCGGGCGCGCGTCCTCCCCCACCTGAGGACGCGCGTCTCCTCCAGCTGGAGGTCATGACCTGGAAGCCCTTCTCTCTTCCTATATCAGGCCGCCTCCTTCTGGAGGCGATGCCTGACTATCACTAGAACTTGCTAGTGACTCTGGCCGCTCTCCTAGTGCTCCCTAGCCTTCTCCCGTGCATTTACCCAGTCCCTCTTGTGCTCTCTTTCCTAGGTTCTGTGGCATCAGTCCTCGTCCGTTTCCCTCCTGTGTCTTCAAGCCGTGCCATCCCTCCTGTCTCGCCAAGACGTGCCGTCTCTCCTGTGTCTCCGAGCAGTGTCGTCTGTCCAGTGCCTGCTATTTGGATCTACCCGTCTGTCCGCTTATACTTCCCCGGGTACCGGCTACCGTGGTGATAGTTACCCGTGGGCTTGCCCCATACACTCCCTGTATAGGGGGTGGTCCACCTGGTCAGCTCGCCCTCGGGAGGTTCGTTGCCACGGTCTAGTGGGTCCACCCCAGGAGTACCTTACAGGATAGTCAGGCCATGGATCCTGCTGGTACCTCGACCCCGACCCAAAAGGAACTTTTGTTCCTTCGTGAGAACCAGGCAAGGATCATGTCGTTCCTCAAATCGATGGAGTCCCGACTTTCCTCTTTGCAGACCTCCGATCCGGGAATTGCCTCCCAGATCTCCGGCCTGCAGCAGGAACCGGCCCAGCAGCGCGACACCCAGGCCCATATTTTGAACTACATTGCCTCTGTAGATAACCGCTTACTAGCCCTACAGACGGCAGCCGCAGTCCCGGCACCTGTGGCAGTCCCACACTCCTCTCCCCGGTTGGCCAAACCCCCACGTTATAGCGGAGATCCCAAACTCTGTCGGGGGTTCATCAACCAGTGCCAGTTGCATTTCGAGTTGGCTCCCCTACAGTATCCCTCCGACCGGGCCAAAGTGGCTTTTATGATTTCCCACTTTGAGGGTGAGGCACTGGCCTGGGTGAATCCCTTGTGGGAACGCGATGACCCGATAGTCTCCCAGCTCGCGACCTTCTTGGAGACCTTTCGTAAGGTCTTCGATGAGCCCGGTCGCCTGGTCTCTGCTACCGAGTCTTTATTTTGCCTTCGCCAGGGTACTCTCTCGGTAGGACAGTACGCCATCCAGTTCCGTACGTTATCCTCGGAGCTGGGGTGGAACAATGAGGCCCTGGTTGGGGCTTTTTGGCGAGGCTTATCGTCCCGAATCAAGGACGAGCTGGCAGGCCGGGATACACCCACGTCTTTGGAGGACCTCATCTCGCTGGCAACACGAGTTG
The DNA here is from genome assembly GCF_039654945.1 of Dendrobates tinctorius. Taxonomy (NCBI): domain Eukaryota; kingdom Metazoa; phylum Chordata; class Amphibia; order Anura; family Dendrobatidae; genus Dendrobates; species Dendrobates tinctorius. The sequence goes on along the minus strand of NW_027361827.1, from coordinate 9,320,183 downwards.
ATCTACGCTTCCAGGAGCGTTCCCGCGAGATGGCCAGGGAGAGAAGGCCCAATCGTTTTTCTCCTCCTACACACAGCCCACCACGCTCGCGGTCCTCCGCCGCGGCCGCAGCTCCCGAACCCATGCAAGTGGACCGACTCAGGCCCGCGGAGCTTCGCCGCCAGGACAGACTCGCTCATGGCCTTTGTCTCTATTGTGGCAGCGCCTCCCATCTCCTGCGTTCCTCTCCTGTGAGGCCGGGAAACTCCTCCGCCTAGGACAGGTAAGAGAGGCCTCCCTAGGTGTCACTGACACCTCTCTACCCTTGACCCTTTCTGTTGTGTTTTTCCTGGGCTCCAAACGTTTTTCGGAGTTAGCCTATATTGATTCTGGGGCTGCGGGAAACTTCATCCAACTCGAGGCGGTGAAAAGATTAGGGATACCTGTCAGGTCCTTGGAGGTTCCCCGGCAGTTAGCCTCTGTCGACGGTGCTCCCTTGCGCGAAGCCGTTCCACTGGTCACTGAAGAGCTGGAGTTACAGATCGGGGTCTTGCACCGTGAAAAGATAACCTTCTTCGTGCTGCCGTCTTTGTCCCACACCGTGCTCCTGGGTCATCCGTGGTTGCGGATGCATGAACCTGTTCTGGATTGGCGGTCCGGAGACATTCTTCGCTGGGGCCGCTTCTGCCAAACCAGATGTCTCCGCCCAGTACGACCCCTCAAATGCTCGTCTCCTGTCTCGGGCCCGGCGGAGTTGCCTTCGGCTTACTGGGCCTTCGCGGACGTCTTCGATAAAAAGGAAGCGGAGGTCCTCCCTCCGCACCGGCAATATGATTGTCCCATCGAGCTTGTTCCTGGCTCGACTCCGCCCCAAGGGCGGATCTATCCGTTGAGTCCACTCGAGTCCCAGGCCATGACCGAATATGTACAGGAGAATTTGGCCAGGGGCTTCATCCGAAAGTCTTCTTCCCCTGCTGGAGCTGGCTTCTTTTTTGTCAAGAAGAAAGACGGGTCCCTGCGCCCCTGTATTGACTATCGTGGTCTCAACGAGATTACCGTTAAGAATAGATATCCGCTACCTCTCATCCCCGAGTTGTTCGACCGGCTACGTGGGGCACGAATCTTTTCTAAATTGGATCTCCGTGGAGCCTACAATCTCATCCGTATTCGCTCCGGAGATGAGTGGAAGACCGCCTTCAACACCAGAGATGGACACTATGAGTATCTCGTCATGCCCTTTGGGTTGTGCAACGCTCCCGCAGTCTTTCAGAAATTTGTGAACGACGTCTTCCGGGACCTTCTGTATTCCTGTGTGGTGGTGTACCTCGACGATATCCTGGTCTTCTCTCCTGATCTGTCCACCCATAGAAGAGATGTCCGCCGCGTACTGCTCCGTTTGAGGGAGAATCGTCTGTACGCCAAGTTGGAGAAGTGTGCCTTTGAACAGTCCTCTCTTCCATTTCTGGGCTATATCATCTCCGACTCTGGTCTGCGTATGGATCCTGAGAAGGTTTCGGCCGTGCTTAACTGGCCACGTCCTCTAGGGGTGAAAGCCATTCAGCGTTTTCTCGGCTTCGCAAACTACTACCGGCAGTTCATCTCCCATTTCTCCTCTTTGACTGGCGCTATTTCGTCTTTGATCCGTAAGGGAGCCAACCCACACGTCTGGACCCCTGAAGCAGAAGGAGCCTTTCTATCTCTGAAACGTGCCTTTGCCACGGCTCCCGTACTCCATCGCCCTGAGGTCAACAAACCATTCGTCCTTGAGGTGGATGCATCCGCAACTGGAGCCGGAGCTGTTTTGTCTCAGAAGTCCTCCTCCGGCAGGCTCGTTACATGCGGTTTCTTTTCAAAATCATTCTCCACTCCAGAGCGGAATTATTCCATTGGAGACCGAGAACTGCTTGCCATCAAGTTAGCCCTAGAGGAGTGGAGGTACTTGTTGGAGGGCGCCGCACATCCCTTCACAATCTACACAGACCATAAGAATCTAGCGTACCTGCGGTCTGCACAAAGACTCAACCCTCGGCAGGCCAGGTGGTCTCTGTTCTTCGGCCGATTCGACTTTGACCTGCATTTTCGTCCAGGCAACAAGAACCTTAAAGCCGACGCCTTGTCCAGGTCCTCTCTTTCCACGGATGTCGAGGAGGAACCTGCACATATCTTGGACCCATCCAGGTTCATCACCGTGGCACCGCTTTCTCTCCTCGCTACCCCACCTGGCAAGACTTTTGTTTCTGAGACGGACCGAAGACGAATCCTCCACTGGGGCCATGCTTCTAAGCTGGCGGGTCATCTCACCATAAAAAGACACTTCTTTTGGTGTCCCGCTATTACTGGTGGCCGACCCTTTCCCAAGATGTCCGGGATTTCGTCGCTTCCTGTCTCTCGTGTGCCAAGATCAAGGTGCCTCGGCAGCTGCCTTCTGGTCTTCTACATCCGCTTCCAGTACCCTCGTCACCTTGGCAACACATCGCCATGGACTTTATTACGGACCTACCCTCCTCTGCCAAGTGTACTGTCGTCTTAGTGGTAGTAGATAGATTTTCTAAAATGGCACACTTCATCCCTTTGCCTGGCTTGCCATCGGCTTCTGCCTTGGCGAAGATTTTCGTCCAGCACATCTTTCGTCTCCATGGACTGCCCCAACATATTGTTTCGGACAGAGGAGTCCAATTCACCTCTCGCTTCTGGAGAGCTCTATGCAAATCAATGGATGTCACTCTTGACTTCTCATCTTATCATCCACAGTCCAACGGTCAGGCAGAACGGACGAATCAGAGTTTGGTGAACTACCTCCGGCACTTTTCTAATATCCACCAGAACGACTGGTCTGAATTACTCCCGTGGGCTGAGTTTTCCTATTATAACCACATCAGTGACTCTTCTGGCAAATCCCCGTTCTTTGTCGTCTACGGTCTACATCCTGGTGTACCTCTACCAGTTCCCCCCACCTCGGGTGTACCGGCGGCTGATCTTCTGTCCGGCGAATTCTCCAGGATCTGGCAGGAGACCAAGACCGCTCTCGAGTTGGTGCGTAACAGGGTGAAAGGATACGCAGACAAGAGGCGCCTGGATGTTCCACCATATCTCCCAGGTGATAAAGTTTGGCTAGCCTCCAAGTTTATTCGCCTCAAAGTCCCGTCCCACAAACTGGGTCCCCGCTATATTGGACCTTTTGAGGTCTTGTCCCGTATTAATGATGTCTCCTATAAATTGCGTCTTCCCACCTCTCTCCGCATCCCTAATGCTTTCCATGTGTCTTTGCTTAAGCCAGTTATTTTCAATCGTTTCCTTTCTGAAGCTCCTCATTCACCTCCGCCTGCCGCCGCAGACGATATATTTGAGGTGAGAGATATTTTGTCCATGAGAAAGCAAAAAGGGAAAACCTTTTTTGTGGTTGATTGGAAGGGCTTTGGTCCTGAGGAGAGATCCTGGGAGCCCCAGGAGAATATCCAAGCTCCTCGAATCCTGGCTAAATTTTTGTCTGGTCTGCGGGGGAGGGCGCGTAAGGGGGGGGTACTGTCACACGGCAGCTGCCGCGGACTTCTCCTCTTACCTCCCTCCGGCCCCGGCTCACCCGCTCTCCGGGGGTCTCCTCGCTGCCGCGCCGGCCGCTGCAGACCTCGGCGCGGTCTCTCCCGGTCTCCCGTCCACGGCCCACGGCCGCCTCGGTCCAGCCCCCTGGTGCGCGCTCCCGCTCCTCCTCCTCGGCGGGCGCGTTTCCTCGCTATGGCCGGGCGCGCATCCTCCCCCACCTGAGGACGCGCGTCTCCTCCTCCAGCTGGAGGTCATGACCTGGAAGCCCTTCTCTCTTCCTATATCAGGCCGCCTCTTTCTGGAGGCGATGCCTGACTATCACTAGAACTTGCTAGTGACTCTGGCCGCTCTCCTAGTGCTCCCTAGCCTTCTCCCGTGCATTTACCCAGTCCCTCTTGTGCTCTCTTTCCTAGGTTCTGTGGCATCAGTCCTCGTCCGTTTCCCTCCTGTGTCTTCAAGCCGTGCCATCCCTCCTGTCTCGCCAAGACGTGCCGTCTCTCCTGTGTCTCCGAGCCGTGTCGTCTGTCCAGTGCCTGCTATTTGGATCTACCCGTCTGTCCGCTTATACTTCCCCGGGTACCGGCTACCGTGGTGATAGTTACCCGTGGGCTTGCCCCATACACTCCCTGTATAGGGGGTGGTCCACCTGGTCAGCTCGCCCTCGGGAGGTTCGTTGCCACGGTCTAGTGGGTCCACCCCAGGAGTACCTTACATTATGATCCATGTAGTGCTGGACATGTGTTTATTTGACCACAACATTTTATTGGGACCTGGTGTCTCAATTTAGTGTGATTGATTAACGAGAAGAGAGAGCCAAAAAAAAAAAAAAAAAAATCTTAGCCTTAACCTCCTATATAATCAGACATAGCTAGGGGGAGCATTTATGCAGGGGGCATTTATGCACATGTAATCTAAGTACATGTATCAAAGTGCTTCTGGCAGTTATAACATGGCAGTTAGATAGGGCAGGAGACAGGTAAGACATTTATATACATCTACTCCATGTACATTTGGAGTACAACAAATATATACCATATGCATTTGTGTAATTTTAATCCTGGCCGCTGCATTCACACACATCCACCGCCCTGGCATTAACTCTCTACACTCCATCCATATTGGCCCCTCGCTTCTTTCCTCTCCTATGTATAGCACTCACGCTCTTTTCACATTGTTAAATTGCACAGATCCAGTCAGTCCAACCATTCAACATCAGAGACGCTCTCACAAATCACCTAACCATCTGCTCACTCTTTCTATCCTCCTTCTCCTAGTCGCAGGAGACATTGCTCCCAACCCTGGTCCCCCATGTTATAGAAAGTCAAACCCCCCGACTGCTACTCAGAAACCCCTCTAATCTTATTGATATTCCCTGCATGCCATCTGTCTCTCTTAATTGTGCACTTTGGAATTCTCGCTCAGTGTGTAACAAACTCTCCTTAGAAGTCATAGAAGTCATAGAAGTCATAGAATCGTAGAGTTGGAAGGGACCTCCTGGGCCATCTGGTCCAACCCCCTGCTCAAAGCAGGATTCGCTAAGTCATCCCAGTCAGATGTCTGTCCAGCCTCTGTTTGAAGACTTCCATTGAAGGAGAACTCACCACTTCTTGTGGCAGCTTGTTCCACTCATTGATCACTCTAACTGTCAAAAAGTTTTTTCTAATATCTAATCTGTGTCTCCTCCCATTCAGTTTCATCCCATTGCTTCTAGTCTTTCCTTGTGCTAATGAGAATAAAGTTGATCCTTCTACAATGTGACAGCCCTTTAGATATTTGTAGACAGCTATTAAGTCTCCTCTCAGTCTTCTCTTTTGCAAACTAAACATTCCCAAATCCTGCAACCTTTCCTCATAAGACAGGGTTTGCAGACCGGTCACCATTCTGGTCGCTCTTTTCTGAACTTGCTCCAGTTTGTTGATGTCTTTTTTAAAATGTGGTGCCCAAAACTGGACACAATATTCCAGATGAGGTCTGACCAAAGAGGAGTAGAGGGAAATAATGACTTCACGTGATCTAGACTGTATGCTTCTGTTAATACATCCTAGAATTGCATTTGCCTTTTTTGCTGCTGCATCACACTGTTGACTCATATTCAGTCTGTGATCTATTAGTATGCCCAAGTCTTTTTCACATGTGCTGTTGCTTAGCCCTATTCCTCCCATTCTGTATATGCTTTTTTCATTTTTATTGCCCAGATGTAGTACTTTGCATTTTTCCCTGTTAAAAACCATTCTGTTTGTGGCTGCCCACTTCTCCAGTTTATTTATATCTTTTTGAATCCTGTCTCTCTCTTCTCTAGTATTAGCTATCCCTCCTAGCTTTGTGTCATCAGCAAATTTAATCAGTTTACCCTCAATTCCTTCATCTAAATCGTTGATAAAGATGTTGAACAATACAGGGCCCAGGACAGAGCCCTGTGGTACCCCACTTGAGACATTCTTCCAACTGGATGTGCAGCCATTTACGACCACTCTTTGGGTCCGATCACTAAGCCAGTTATGAATCCACCTAACAGTTGCCTTGTCCATTCCATACTTAGACATTTTTTCAATAAGGATTGTATGAGATACTTTGTCAAATGCTTTGCTGAAGTCAAGATATACTATATCTACAGCATTTCCTTGATCCACCCAATCAGTGATTCCATCATAGAAGGAAATTAAGTTAGTCTGACATGACTTATTAGTTACAAACCCATGCTGACTCTGTTTAATCACTTCATTCTTATCCAGGTACTGACATACATGTTGTTTAATAATTTGTTCAAAGATCTTTCCTGGTATAGAAGTCAGACTCACCGGCCTATAGTTGCCTGGGTCCACCTTCTTCCCCTTTTTGAAGATAGGAACAACATTTGCTCTTCTCCAGTCTTCTGGGACTTCTCCTGTTCTCCAAGAATTTTCAAAGATTATGGAGAGGGGTTCAGAAATTTCTTCTGCTATCTCCTTCAGTACTCTGGGGTGTAATTCATCTGGACCTGGTGACTTGAATTCATTTAGGTTAGCTAAGTGTTTCCTCACTATCTTTCTGTTTATAGATATCCTGGATTCTTCTATTCCCTTAATAGGACAGTGAAGAACAGTTGATGTTACATTTCCTTTCTGAGAGAAAACAGATGCAAAATAGGAATTTAAAAGTTCGGCCTTCTCAACATCCTGTCTTACCATTTCATCATTTTCATCCTGTAAAAATCCTTCATTCATGACTTCTTCCTTTCTAATTCTCTTAACCTCCTGGCTCTTACTGAAACCTGGATCCAGCAGTCAGACACTACCGCTGCTGCTGCTCTTTCATACGGGGGGCTACACTTCTCTCATACCCCAAGATCAGACAATAGAGCAGGTGGAGGCGTTAGTCTGCTCCTATCACCAAAATGTACCTTTCAGGTTATCCCTCAACTACCCTCACTTGTCTTCCCTTCTTTTGAGGTCCATGCCGTCAGACTCTACATCCCCTTCTCCATGCGAGTGGCGGTGGTGTATCGTCCTCCCGGCCCCACCCATCAGTTCCTGTATCATTTTGCCACTTGGCTTCCACATTTTTTCTCCTGTGACATCCCTACCCTCATCATGGGAGATTTCAACATCCCCATTGCTCTTCACCTCTCCCCATCTGCTACTCACCTTTTATCTCTAACCTCCTCGTTTGGCCTTTCGCAGCTTACTAATTCTCCAACGCATGAAGACTGAAACTCCCTCGACTTGGTCTTCTCTCGACTTTGTACAGTGGATGATTTTGCAAACTCCCCTCTCCTGCTCTCTGACCACAATCTTCTTTCATTCTCTATAAAGAACTGCCAGGCTGCTCAGGTCACCCCCACTGTCCAGACTTATAGAAACATACAGGCCATTAACACCCAGAAACTTATGAAGAACTTGCAGTCTTCATTGGCCCCTATCTACTCCCTCTCATGTCCTGATTCTGCATTGAAGCATTACAATGAAACACTTCAAAGTGCCCTGGATGAATTTGCACCCCCTATAAATAGAACACCACAACACAGACAGCGACAACCCTGGCACACGGTGCAAACACGTTTCCTGCAGCGGTGCACCAGGTGCGCCGAACGTCTGTGGAGAAAATCCAATCTACACGAAGATTTCATCCATTTTAAGTTTATGCTTAGAACATACAACACTGCCCTTCACCTCTCCAAACAAACCTATTTCAACACCCTCATCACCTCACTGTCCAATAACCCGAAACGTCTCTTTGACACTTTTCATTCTCTACTCAATCCAAGAGTACAGGCGCCAAACACGGAGCTCCGTGCTGACGATCTGGCCAATTACTTCAAAGAAAAAATTGACCAGATTCGACAGGAAATTATCTCCCAATCACCTCATACCATGCACTGTCCTCCCTCCCCCACTGCATCTAACTCACTCTCTGATTTTGAACCAGTCACAGAAGAAGAAGTAAGCGGGCTCCTTGCATCTTCTCGCCCAACTACTTGCACCAATGACCCATTTCCGTCACATCTCCTCCAGTCCCTTTCCCCTGCTGTCACCCCTCACCTAACTAAAATATTTAACCTCTCTCTCTCTTCTGGTATTTTTCCCTCCTCATTTAAGCATGCCATCATACATCCACTACTTAAAAAACCATCCCTCGACCAAAACTGTGCCGCTAACTATAGACCTGTCTCTAATCTTCCCTTCATCTCTAAACTCCTGGAACGCCTGGTCCACTCCCGTCTTATCCGCTATCTCTCAGAAAACTCTGTTCTCGACCCTCTCCAATCCGGTTTCCGCTCTTTACACTCCACTGAAACTGCCCTCACTAAAGTCTCTAATGATCTGCTAACAGCTAAATCAAATCGTCATTACTCCATGCTAATTCTCTTGGATCTCTCTGCAGCATTCGACACTGTGGATCATCAGCTCCTCCTCACTATGCTCCGTTCCATTGGCCTCAAGGACACCGTTCTCTCCTGGTTCTCCTCCTATCTTTCCGACTGCTCCTTTACTGTATCTTTTGCCGGTTCCTCCTCCTCTCACCTTCCCCTTACTGTTGGGGTCCCCCAAGGATCGGTTCTAGGCCCCCTCCTCTTCTCCTTGTACACTGCCCCTATTGGTCAAACAATCAGTAGATTTAGTTTCCAGTACCATCTCTATGCTGATGACACCCAATTATACGCTTCTCCTGACATCACGTCAGCCTTTCTAGAAAACACCGGCGATTGTCTAAACACTGTGTCTAATATCATGTCCTCACTATATCTGAAACTGAACCTGTCAAAGACTGAACTCCTGGTGTTTCCTCCCGCTACTAATGTACCTATACCCGACATTGCTATTTCTGTGTGTGGTTCCACTATTACTCCCCAGCAACATGCCCGCTGTCTTGGGGTCATATTTGATTCCGAGCTTTCCTTTGCCCCCCACATTCGATCACTGGCTCGCTCTTGTCATCTGCACCTCAAAAACATTTCTAGAATTCGACCTTTTCTTACTTTTGACTCTGCAAAAACTCTTACTGTTTCTCTTATTCATTCTCGGCTCGACTATTGTAACTCTCTTCTAATCGGTCTCCCTCTTACCAAACTCTCCCCTCTCCAATCTGTCTTGAATGCTGCAGCCAGGATCATATTCCTCACCAATCATTACACCGATGCCTCTACCTTGTGCCAGTCATTACACTGGCTACCCATTCACTCCAGAATTCAGTATAAACTTATTACCCTCACCCACAAAGCCCTCCATGGCTCAGCACCACCCTACATCTCCTCCCTTGTTTCAGTATACCACCCTACCCGCGCCCTCCGTTCTGCTGATGACCTGAGGTTAGCATCTTCAATAGTCAGAACCTCCCACTCCCGTCTCCAAGACTTTACACGTGCCGCGCCAATTCTTTGGAATGCACTTCCTAGGTGAATACGATTAGTCCCCAATCCCCACAATTTTAAGCGTGTCCTGAAAACGCATTTATTCAGACTGGCCTATCGCCTCAACACATTAACCTAATCTATCCCTGTGTGGCACAGCCAAAAGTTTTACCATAACCAGATTTCCCGCATCATGTTCCCACATGCTTTACGCATCCGTTAGCCCTCTGTGTATGTACTGTTACACACTTAACATTATGGCTGGTCTATACAATCAGGGCAACTGTTACCACCCACCTTTCGTGTCTACCTCTTTCCTCATAGACTGTAAGCTTGCGAGCAGGGCCCTCCTCTCCTCTTGGTATTTGTTATAATCTACTGTATGTGATTATTGTTATGCTGCAATGTCTATTGTCTGTACAAATTCCCTCTGAAATGTAAAGCGCTGCGGAATATGTCGGCGCTATAAAAATAAAATTTATTATTATTATTAGGGCAAAAATGAGACCCAATCATCCTGATCAGCAGATATAAAACATCTCAAATAGGACTCCAAAGTCTGGTTTGTTCTCTCAGTCTGCCCATTGGTCTGTGGGTGAAATGCAGAGGAGAGGGATAACTGAATTCCCAGCTTGGAACAAAAAGCTTTCCAAAATCTGGAGACAAACTGGACTCCTCTGTCCGACACAATGTTCTCAGGAATCCCATGCAACCGAACCACCTGTTGTAAAAACAAGGGCACCAACTCTAAGGAAGATGGCAGCTTTGGGAATGGTGCAAGATGGACCATCTTAGAAAATCTATCACAAATCACCCAGATAACAGTCATTCTCTGAGAGACAGAAAGATCAGAAATAAAATCCATTGAGATATGGGTCCATGGCCTCTTGGGCACCGGCAAGGGCATCAACAACCCACTAGAACGAGAACAGGGTTTAGACCGGGAACAAGTCCCACATGACTGCACAAAATTCCTGACATCACGAGATAAGGCGGGCCACCAAAAAGACAGACTCACCAAATCTCTGGTACCAAAAATACCTGGATGACCAGCCAATGTGGAGCAATAAACTTCAGACATCACTCTCTTCCTCCACTGGTCAGGAACAATCAATTTTCCCATAGGACAACGCTCAGGTTTGTCCTCCTGAAATTGTTCCAGGGCACGTCTCAAATCGGGCGAGATGGCAGAAAGAACTACCCCCTCACCTAGGATGGTAGTAGGTTTGGTGACAATAGGAGAATCAGCAAAGAAACTCCTAGAAAGGGCGTCTGCCTTAACATTCTTAGTGTCCGGAAGAAAGGAGACCACAAAAACAAAACGCGTGAAAAACAAGGCCCACCTAGCCTGTCTAGGATTCAAGCATTTAGCCGACTCCAGGTAAATCAAATTCTTGTGGTCAGTGGGGACCACAACTTGATGTCTAGCTCCCTCCAACCAATGTCTCCACTCCTCGAACAATTCCCGATTCCCCACATCATAGTTGCGTTCAGATGGGGAGAACTTTCGGGAAAAGAAGGCACAGGAATTCATTTTAGAAGTCACCGGATCTTTTTGGAACAAAACAGCTCCTGCAGCAATCTCCGAAGCATCTACCTCTACCTGAAATGGAAGTGAGACATCAGGTTGCCGTAAAACCGGAGCAGAAGTGAACCTCCGCTTCAGCTCCTGAAATGCCAAAACAGCCTCTGGAGACCAATTCAGCACATCAGCGCCCTTCTTGGTCAGATCGGTCAGTGGTTTGGCAATACCAGAAAAATTAGCTATAAATTTACGATAAAAATTAGCAAAACCCAAAAACTTCTGGAGAGCCTTCAAAGAAGTGGGCTGAACCCAATCATAAATGGCCTGTACCTTGGCCGGGTCCATTTCAATAGTTGACGGAGACAAAATAAATCCCAAAAATGAAATCCTCTGTACACCAAAAAGGCATTTCAATCCCTTAACAAACAGGGAATTCTCCCTCAAAATCCGGAACACAGTCCGAACATGTTCCACATGAGAATCCCAATCACTAGAAAAGATTAGAATAGCATCCAAATAGATGATCAAAAACTTACCCACAAAGTCCCGGAAAATATCATTCATGAAGGATTGGAAGACAGAAGGGGCATTAAAAATATTCAGGATTGAGAGTCCTCAGTAGTTGATACCTTTTAATGGCTAACTGAAAAGATGGTAACACATTGCAAGCTTTCAAGACTACTCAGGTCTCTTCATCAGGATAGACTAATACAAAATCTGAAGTCAAAAGGTATCAACTACTGAGGACTCTCAATCCTGAATATTTTTCTATCTACTGGCTAACACGGTACAAAGATATACATCTTTCCTGTATCAGAAGGGGCATTAGTGAGCCCAAAAGCCATCACCAGGTACTCAAAATGTCCCTCCGGAGTATTAAACGCCCTCTTCCATTCATCCCCATGCTTGATGCAAATAAGATTATACGTCCCCCTGAGGTAAAGCTTAGTAAACCAGCAGGCACCTTTAACTCTGGAGAATAAATCAGAAATCAGGGGTAACGGATACTGATATTTAACCGTAATCTTGTTAAGGGAACGATAGTCAATACAAGGCCTTAATGAACCATCTTTCTTAGCCACGAAAAAAACCCCAGCACCTAAGGGTGAAGAGGATGGTCTAATATGACCCTTCTCCAACGACTCCTTAATATAAGATCGCATAGCCTCGTGTTCAGGTACACATAAGTTGAAAAGCTGACCCTTGGGAAATTTACACCCAGGCCTCAACTCAATTGCACAGTCATAACTCCTATGAGGAGGCAGGGACGCAGACTTACTCTCACTAAATACATCATAAAAATCAGCCAAATAGTCAGGAACATCATGAGACTGGGGAGAGGTGGAGAAAACAGGAGTGTCACCAAGAGCACACCGACAGCCCCAACTCACCACAGACACAGATTTCCAATCCAAAACTGGATTATGGATTTGCAACCAGGGAAAACCCAGAACAATAGTAACATGCAAATTATGCAGTACCAAAAATCTACAATTTTCTTGGTGGTCTGGGGCGATCCGCATTATCACCTGGGTCCAAAACTGAGGTTTATTCTCCGCCAAAGGAGTAGCATCAATACCCCTCAAAGGAATAGGCGTCCGTAGAGGTATCATGGGAAAACCACAACGTTTAGCAAAATCCATATCCATCAGATTCAAAGCCGCTCCTGAATCCACAAAAGCCTTGGTGGAAAATGTGGATAAGGAGCAGATCAGAGTAATTGCCAAAAGAAACTTAGGTTGTACACCACCCACAGCAAATGTGTGTGCAAAACGTTTCTCTCGTTTAGGGCAGACAGAAATAATATGAGAGGCATCTCCACAGAAAAAACGCAGCTTATTGTGCCTTCTATACTCCTGACGTTGCACCCTAGACAAAAGTCTATCACATTGCAAAGGTTCAGACATTTGTTGAAAAGGTGGCAACACCTCTCGTGTAGTTTTACGTTCACGTAAACGCCGATCAACTTGAATGGCTAATGACATAGAATCGTCAAGACCAGAGGAAACAGGAAATCCCACCATAATATCTTTTACGGTTTCTGATAAAACCTTGCGAAAGAGAGCTGCCAAGGCACCTTCATTCCATGTATTAAGGACCGCCCACTTTTGGAATTTTTGACAGTATAACTCTGCAGAATTCTGACCCTGGTTCAATGCCAATAGGGCTTTCTCAGCTTGATCAATAGCATTAGGTTCATCATACAACAACCCCAAGGCTTTTAAAAATGCATCCACATTAGTCAGAATAGGATTTTCAGGTGTCAAAGAAAACGCCCATTCCTGGGGATCGCCGCGCAGCAAGGAGATGACAATTTTAACCTGTTGCGCAGAGCTCCCCGATGAGTTAGGCTTCAAGGCAAGAAATAATTTACAATTATTCTTAAAATTCAAAAATTTAGACCGATCCCCAGAAAACACATCAGGAGTAAGGATTTTTGGTTCAACAGCATGTGATTGAGCGAGATAGGCGGAAATTCCCCGCACTTCAGCAGCGAGCTGCTCCACACGATCAGACAATTGCTTTTTCTCCATTAAGGAAAAAATCCTCCTATGGCCCCAGAAAAAAAGAGGAAAAAATACATATAAAAAAAAAATTCTGACATTTTTTTTTTTTACAATTTTGTTTTTTCCTGCTTTTGAGTACCCTAGAATCTGCGGTATGGCTGGAGATTCTGTTATGAATGAGTCACCGAGGAGGAAAAACAAAAACAAGCTAAGCCACAGAAAACCAGAGGGGTTGGTAACTAAGCAGATTGCAGACCCCTGATCCTATCCACACAACTAGCAGTAGCCGTGGAGCGTACCTACGATGATCCTAGATGCCTCATCACAGCCGGAGAACTAAATAAGCCTAAAGCAAAAAAAGGGGAAATCTAAACTGCCCCAGAGCAGACCCCAAAGCAATAGACAGCCCCCAAACATGTATTGTCGGTGAGACAAGATGAAAACACAAGCACAGATAGAAAAATAGGCTGAGCAAACGATGGGGCCCTCACTAACTAGAAAGGACAGGAAAGGAAAGATGCTGTCTGCAATCACACACAAAACCCTGCCAAAAAATGTCCAACACTTTCTGATAACAAAAACCCTGAAGTTGCTAGACTTCAATTCCCTATATCAGCACTCTGGTATATTCTGAAGACAGAGCAAAAAGAGACCAATCTGATCAGGGACAAAAAGCAAACTGGCATAAACAGAGACATAAGAATGGCCCCTGCTGGGGCTGTGCTGACCACAAAAACTGAGTAAACCAGACCAAATCTCATGTGAAAAAATAGCAGCGCACACTTAGCTTGAGAAGGCAGGAACAGAACTGGAAACCAGAACCTCAGGCCAGGGAAAAATCACCAGCACAAAATTAGGGAGTCGGCTGTCTTAAATCCAGTCAGAGACTCCTGATGTCCACTCACAGTCCTCCTCCTCAGGTGGCAGGTCTCTGCAATTTAGATCAGCTTCATTACCTACTGTCACCACTAGAGGGAGCCCGGATGGAGAACTCACGACTCCTCTGTCAACACAGCCAGCTCCACCACCCTCACCAGAAGCCAGAGGTAAACCAGAAAATGAGTTCACAACACTAATGATTCTGCAGCAGACACCGGTGGAGTAGTGGGCTGTAAATGCACTACTCCCATCTAAGACTTGAGGGCACAACAGCAACACGGATAGAGAGCCGGGACTTAGGAGTAGAGAGTCCCCAAAGCAGGCTACATCTGTCTGCCGTACAAGTAGAGTTCTTGGGAACATCTGTCAGGAGGAACTCCAGTGTAACTCAGTACTAGGAGATCTTCACACTTAAAGGCGCTATAGAGGAGATGTTCAGAAAAGGCACATAAGTTGGCGGAGCGTGGAAGGGAGCGTTCCATCTTGCCTGGGGGTTGACTGAGTTCCTGACCTGGAGTACACGGCACAGAAGCGGGCACTACAGACTGTGAGTAAAGCTTTGGAACTACATGCCCTGGTGTCCTCCATTCCTTCCTGCGTCCGTCCGCCTGGCACTGCTACATCCCCTGCGCCAAACACTACACCATCTAAGTGTCTCCACATCTACACTGCCCTGGGACAACAGCCCTGCCTGTGGAGGGCTATAACATCATTGCTGCACCGCACCATCTGTCCCAGAGGATCTGTCTGCAGCGTCGGCTTAACACCTCCCTTGCCGAACACCACAGTTGGTGTCACAAACTATTCATCTAACTACATTCCACCATTCACAACTTCCCCTATTACTTGGGCGCCCAGGGCCACAGTCCGGGTCACCGCTGCTGTGACACATCCCACTGATATCGGCCCGGTACCGAGTACCCCACAGCCCTGGAAGGGCGACCCAGATCCACACGAGTTCAGAGACATACTCTGGCCACCTAGCCTTCCTATTGTCTTCCAAAGTTCTTAACATCTGAATTAGAGTGCAGATAAACTGCTCACAGGCCCCGTTTCCCTGAGGATGGTATGGTGTGGTGTGTGATCTGTCGAAGTGATAGATCCGCTGTAATTCATCCATTATTCTTCTCAAGAAACAAGCTCCTTGATCCGAATGGATCTGCTGCGGGCATCCATACACTCGAAAAAAATGTTTATAGATGGCGTACGCAGTGGACTCAGCCGTCTGGTCCCGGGTGGGAGTCACCACCGCAACCTTCATGAAATGGTCTACCATCACTACACAGTGGTCGTATCCTTGGTAGGCCGGCCCGATGGTCAAATAGTCGATGGTCAACATTTCCAGGGGGGCTGAGGTTACTATCATCTGAGTAGGAGCTCTTTGTTGCTGGGACTTAGCCAACTCACAGGCCGACAGAGTCTACAAGCCTCCTCGACCGCAGCTCTTAGCCGTGGGTGGTAAACAAACCGCTGTAGCCACTGGAAAGTTTTTCAAGACCGAAGTGAGCCTCTTTTTCGTGAGCTTCAGTGGCCATGGTAGACAGCACCGTCTCTGGAATCACCATCTGCCAGGAAGCTCCAAGCTCCCTCTGTAGTTGAACCTTCAGCTATAACAGCCTGTTTCTCATCTGGAGGCGCTCCCACTGCATCTTCAATGCTTCTGGAGTCAGAGCACTCCGCTGTTTCTGTCTAGGCAGCTTCTTCAGTGTCACCCATTGTCTGAACAGAGCAAGTTCACAATCTTCCTGCTGCAACCGGACCCACTCATCCCGAAATCTTCCCAACACTCCTTCATGATGGGAGGGTCTGTACACTCCCTGACAGAAGTTATGTCACTTAACCATGTTATGTAAATAAAAGCTTATAACCTGACGTTAAATTCATCTATTGGTTGTATAAAGTATTCTTTTGAAAGCTGAAACCCTCCTAAATGTGGTTTAGGTTAAGAAAATAAATTGCCATCAATGCAGAAATATTGATCATTTAATGGACACAGAATGGTCAGATTTTGGCAAGACAAAAGTTTTGTCGCCTGGTCATATAATGCACTCAATCCTAGTTTACATCCTCACCTGTGCTCAATAAATGATTGGTTAATTAGTGGGTGTGTATAAAAAGAAACCCAGCACCCCAGACCTTCATTTGAGCTGCAACTTGAGCTCTGACAACATGCCAAAAATCCACCCTGCGACCAAAGCCTGGATTATCAAGAGGCTGAAGACCAGATCCACTGCAGAGGTGGCTGGCACCTTTAATGTGTCTCAGCATCAAGTACAAAGAATTAAAAAAAATTTGAAGAGACTGGAGATGTGTTTGGCAAGTCCAGGTCCCGCAAACCCCGCAAGACAACTGCTCAGGAGGAACGTTTGTTGGTTAGAAAATCCAAAGCATGCCCCTCTTCCACTGCAGCAGAGCTCCAACAGGCCTGGTCACCTCAAGTCCCTGTGTCAACTAGAACAGTTTGTAGGATTCTGTCTCGAAATGGCCTCCATGGTCGAATCAGTGCCCAGAAGCCAGCACTAAACAAAAGGCAAATAAAAAATCGTGTGGCATTTGCAAAGTCCCACAGCTTGCTAAGCATATGGACGCTGGAAAAGTGGCAGAAGGTGGATTTCTCTGATGAATCTTCAGTAGAATTACACCACAGCCGCTGCAAATACTGCAGGAGACCTACTGGAGCCCGTATGGATCCAAAATTCACCCAGAAAACAGTTAAATTTGGTGGTGGAAAGATCATGGTCGGGGGTTACATTCAGTATGGGGGTGTGCGAAACATTTGCAAGGTGGAAGGCAATATCAATAGCCTAAAATATCAAGAAGTATTAGCTACCTTTTATATTCCAAATCTTAAAAGGTGTCAAATTCTGCAGCAAGATGGTGCTCCATCTCATACATCCATCTCTACAACAAAGTTCTTCCAGGCAAAAACAGATCAAGGTGCTCAAGGACTGGCCAGCCCAGTCACCAGACATGAACATCATAGAGGATGCTTGGGGTAGGATGAAAGAAGAAGCTTGGAAGACAAAACCAAAGAATCTAGATGAACTCTGGGAGGCATGTAAGACTGCATTCTTTGCTATTCCTGATGACTTCATTAATAATTTGTATGAATCATTGTTCAACTGCATGGATGCAGTCCTTCAAGCTCATGGAAGTCACTCAAAATATGAAAAATAAGGCTGTACAACATTGTTCAAAAGAACCTACATCACCAGTGAGCAGTGAGTATGTCCGTATGAGAGTTGAATAATAGAGTAATAAGATAATAATTGTCATCTGTATTATCTGTCAATCTGTTCTGTCAATATACTAACTGGTTGTGTACTGTGTAGCACAGAGCTGGGATAGACTCCGTGCAGTGTTATTTTGGTCATTTTGGATTGGCAGTAAAACATATGAGGCTGTATTTTGTATAGGACTGTGTTTTTTGTTTTTGTGGTTTTTGTTGTTCTTGTTGTTTAAGAAGTCGGCTTTGGTGTTCTCAGAGTGTCAGTGGACACTGCTGTAGTTTCATAAGTTGTGTTAATTATTTCAAAGTGCAAAATAGGCAGGCTGTGTGAATCCTTGTATGTATGTTTATGAGAAACTCTGAATGAGCTGAATTAGGCGGAGTGATTGAGATAAGTGGTTTTTGTTCTCTTGTTTTTGTAAAATCAACTGACCACTGAAAAGTGAAGGAAAAAAAAATCCCTGAATGAGCATGTATGAATGAATCAGCACACATCATTTTGTGTCAAGAGATTGTTACCTTTCTAGTTCTTGTGGGAGATCCTGGACAGATGCGTTATAGATATTTTAAATCTACATCTGAGACTGAATGAATTGAGTAATGATATAGCTCGTGTTATATGTGGCATTACAATGTAAAGTTTCCTGGATGCATTTGGCCAGAAAAGGGCAAGGCTCGATTGCTCACCTTATACAGTAATCTGCTCTTACAGTGAAATCCCGTGGTTTTGAGGGTTTTGTAGAAATTGATTTTGTCTAAAGAGCTGCTGCATTCTGTTACTGTGTGAAGGGCACTAAATTTCTAAAATTCTGATGGGAGGGGTGAACAAAAGTGCTGGGTAATTGCTTGTGTTTCTCCTCTCTTATCCATGCTGATTGTCTAATGGGAAGGGGCATGGAGCTGCGCTCAAAATTCTCTATATTTCTGTCCTTGGTGTAATGCTCGCTAGGAGGCTTGTGCATTTTAGAGCAACAGTAATTAATTGAAGTGGAATGAAATTTTGTAAGTTGAAGTTGGAAGTTGAAAGTAAAATATGGTGCCTAATTTAGAAGGACACTTGTAAGTGATTGGTCATTAATGTGTTTGTACCTGCTTCTAGCTGTGTGATTGATATATAGCAAATTGAGGATTAGCAGAAGGAGGTAGCCAACTGCATGGCTGATAAAGTAGGTTAGAGGCCTATCACATCTGGGCCTTCTTACTTTAGTCAGCGGGTTTTTTTGTTGTGGGTAAGAGGCGAGGGCAAGGAGCCTTCTGGCTACACCTTGGCAGGCATATTTTTACTTGCTATGTGTGGCCTGTAAGACAAGGTCCAGGCACACTGAGAGGGCATTTCAGAATAAAGTTGAGCTGTCTAAGTTGAAGCAGCCTTCCCACGTTCCATGGAGCTGGACTAGTAGGTAAAATGCCTATTCCTGTTATGAATGGGTCACCGAGAAGGATAGCAGGCCCAGGCTAAGCCACAGAAAACCAGAGAGGTTGGTAATTAAGCGGATGCAGACCCCTGATCCTGTCCACACAACTAGCAGTAGCCATGGAGCGTACCTACGATGATCCTAGATGCCTCAGCACAGCCGGAGAGCTAACTAAGCCTAAAGCAAGAAAGGGGAAATCTAAACTGCCCCGGAGCAGACCCCCAAAGGAGTAGATAGCCCCCAAACATATATTGTCGGTGAGACAAGATGAAAACACAAACGCAGGCAGGAAAATAGACTGAGCAAATGATGGGGCCCACACTGACTAGACAGGACAGGAAAGGAAAGACACTGTCTGCAATCACGCAAAAAAACCTGCAAAAAAGTCCAACTCGTCTGATGCACAAAATCACTGAAGTCACACGACTTCGCCCCCACTAATCAGCACTCTGTTATATTCTGAAAGCAAAGCAAAAAGAGACCAATATAAAAGGGGACAAAACAAACTGGCACATGAAGTAACATATGCGCGGTGATTCAGCACAGCCCCAGCCGAAGCTAGCTGACCCGCACAAAGCAGAGATAAACAAAACCAGATCAAATGCAAACAGAATAGCAAATGAACCACTTAGCTGAACATGCAGGGAAAGAGCAGGAGACATCAGACCTCAGGAGGCACAAGAAGAAAATTACCAGCAGGGATAGAGGGAGTCAGCTGTCTTAAATCTCAATCAGAAACCCCAGATCTCCAATCGTCTTCCTCATTATCAGGTGGCAAGCCTCTGTCAATCAAATCAGCTCAACTACCTTCAGTAACCACCAGAGGGAGCCCAGAAAGAGAACTCTCAATCTGACCAGCTCCACTATCTTCAGTAGTCACCAGAAGGAAGCCAGAGAGAGAATTCACAAAATATTCCTATTCTAGTCAGCTGATCTAATGGGTGAGAGATAAAGAGCCTTCCCGTTACATCCTGTAGGTCTACCGAGTGAGAGGCAAGGAGCCTTCCCGCTACACCTTGGCAGGCTCGCTCTGACTTGCTACGTGTGGCCTGTAAGACAAGGTCCAGGCACACTAGAAGGGCATTTCAGAATAAAGGAGAGCTGTCTGACAAATAAGTTGAAGCCATGGCAACTTATTCTGTGTGTGCATGTAAGTGCCTCCCAATGGGATTCCACCGCTATGCAGATTGTAAAAGACAGAGAAGAAAGGAAGCAGTAAAACAGGTGGGACAATATTGAAAAAGGCAAAAATGCCAGAGTGTGAATGTTTGGATGTACAAAAAAGGCACAGACAAGGGAAGAAAATAGCAAGTGAATAAATGATGTTTGAGAATATGCAGCAGTATGGAAGTAAGGTGTATTATGAATGTTTTGATTGACAAAGTTTAACCAGAGACCCAGACAAAACAGATGGACTTGTAAACACTGTGGTCAGACTCAGACAAACCCAGACTGAATAGCTACTTGTGTGACCTGTGCTACCGAACTAAGTGAGTTGCGGTAAATCCTGTCCGGACAAGATCATATGTAGTGACATAAGAAACTGACATAATAGTGTGGTTAGTGGGTAGTGGGGTCATTGACCTTTGAGGAGAAAGCTGACAGTAGACACCAGATGACCAACCACATCAGGACCTAGAAGGGTGACTAGAGTAAGAAAGATGCAGGAGTGTTATCCCTGGAGCCCCTCTGACCAGCTAGCTATGCTGAAGCAGCTGCCTGACCCTGAAAACCAACCATTCCCATTTTACAGACACATAAAGGAAATACAGGGGACATATAAGTGTACCTGGGCAGACCTAGAGAGGTTGGTGAGTTTAAAGGCAGGTGACGCACTAGGACACATAATTAAGACACACACAGATGTGGCAAGGAATCAAGCTTGGGGCATGGATGATAAATCTGCACGGTCTGGGAAGACGTACTGTGGGTCACTAAAACAGTGGGCTACAGTGGAACAATCAGAGCAGTCGGTACTCCTGACTAATGTGACACAGCAAAAAGGAGAGAGTGTAGAGATGTACTTTGGACGGTTACAGCTGAAGTGGGCAGACATGGGGTACAGTCCCATAAACCCACTTGATGTTAAAATACTGGTGAATGCATTCATTGACAGTATGAAAAAAGACTTACGAGACGCAGTACAGACAGGCTGACCTGAATGGAGACATGTAGATCCGAAAGACCTCCTTAAGGTAGCTAAAGTAGTTGAGCAAACAAGGACGATAAGACAACCTGTCATATATGCTGGAGCACAAGGAAAACAGTGGAGACGTAGTAAGGGATCTAGGGACCTAGAAGCAGTGAGGTGCTGGAATTATGGTGCCTACAAAACCTATTGTTAGTGACAATACCCCTATGAATTTACTGTCATGATTAAATTGAAAGAAGGAACCACTCCTCCTTGTTTTAAAGCAAAACCCCTTGGGCCTAGCCAAATCAATGGCCCTGAGCAGGAATATTAAAGAGTATGTTAAGGCAGGGATTCTGGTTCAAAGATATTCTCCTTGCAACGTATCCCATTATGAAAAAAAAGGACCCAAGCGTTCCCCTGACACTTACAGAAAGGTTCATGACTTAAGGGCTATTAATGATGTTACAGAGTGTATGATCTCAATTGTCCCTGATCCACACACATCTGTCACAGATCCCAGTGATGTCAAAATGTTTCACAGTTATTGATTTGGCGAATGCATTTTTCTCTGTACCACTGCACCCTGTCAGCATCTTTTTTCCTTTACTCATGAAGGTAAACAATATTATTGGACAGTCCTCCCACAAGGGGGAAAGAACTCCTCTACCAAATATTCAACAGCAATGGCAGGGATCCTTGTGTAGTGGCAACCACCTCATCCGCAGATTGTACTATTACAGTACGTGGATGACCTCTTGCTGTTCTGCCTGGACCAGATGTCCTGCAGGAAAGCTAGTTTTCTTGCTATGTTTTTTGGCAGAAAAGGGTTGCAAGGTCTCACATGACAAATTACAGTAATGCAAACAAAAGGTGACATTTTTGGGACATTGTATTGCCGAAGGTACAAGACACCTGACTGAAGACAGAAAACAGGCAATTCAAAATCTCCCTCTACCCAGGTAACATCAGCATCTACGCACTTTCCTAGGCTTGGTGACCTACTGCAGGCCTTGGATAAGGTCTGCTTCACAAATGATGCAACCACTCTATGACTGCTTGTGTCAGCCCCGGCCTTAGGCATTCCAAACTATGACCAGCCATTTATTTTGTTTTGTACAGAGCAGGGAGGACATGCTACCGAAGTACTGACACAAACAACATGGAGGGAAACAGAGACCAATAGCTTACTACTCAGCACAATTAGACCCAGTGATCAGAGGGTCGCCTACGCATGTCCGTGTGGTAGGAGCAGCTGCACTACTACTAGGAAAGGCATGTGAGATCACACTGACGTTTCCTTTGACAATTTATTCCCCACATGACATCCATTCCATACTCGTACAAGTTCAACCAAAAAATCTGTCTATGGCCAGACAGCTCCGACTTGAATGCGCTCTACTAATTCCTGAGTATGTCACCTTCAAAAGGTGTAACATTCTGAATCCAGCCACCCTTCTGCCTGTGGATTCAGAAAAGGGGGAATTGGTGACAGCTTAGCAAGTGAGGAAGAATACTTCGACATGACGTATGAACATGACTGCATAGAACTGATGAGTCAGGAGACAGTGGGTTTTGCACACGTTCATGAAAAACCTGTTCCTAATGCAGATTTTGAGTTTTTTTGTAGATGGCTCCAGATACCACCTGGATGGACGATTCTACACTGGATATGCAGTAGTGTCCTCACATGAGGTAATCCGAGCTGAACCACTCCCTACTCACATGTCTGCACTGAAGGTAGAGTTGAAGGCACTCACTGAGGCATGTAGAGCCGCTGCAGGTAAAGTCGTTAATATTTACACAGATTCGAACTATGCATGGGGAATAGCCCATGATTATGGCCCTATCTGGAGAAGCAGAGCCTTTCTTACATCAGCCGGTAAGCCCATTAAGAATGTAGAGCTGGTTAAACACGTGATGGAGGCATTGATGTTACCCATCCACGTTGGCATTGTCAAGGTAAAAGCACACACAAATGGTGACTCCGTGGAGGTAGAGGGCAAAAGAAGGGCGGACGAGGCTGCTAAAATAGCAGAAAGGCGGCCTAGGGAGCAGTGGACGGTGGCAGGGAGTCAGCGTATTCCTGCAACACTGAGCCTAGATTTCCTGAAATCCCTCCAGCAACAGGCTGCCCAAACAGAGAAGGAACACTGGGGGAGACTGGGAGCTGAGCTGAACTCAAATGGAGTATGGGAGAATAAGGAAAATTGTGTCTACCGAAGTCCCTGTTCCCAATTATGGTGCAAGCAACACATGGCCCCACTAACGCCTCAAAAAGTCACATGTGTGCCATGGTAGATGCCTTCTGGATTGCTCCTGGTTTCAGTTACGCAGCCGCGAAAATCGTACAATCATGCCTCATCTGTGCACAGCACAACCCGGGTGAAACAGTAAAAGTCCCTAAGGCTGGTTTCACATTTGCGTTTTTTAGCGCTGGAAAAAAACGCACACCTGCGCATGCGTTTTTTCCCCTATATTTAACATGGGTGCGCATACCTGCGCGCTGGTAAGCGCATGTATGCGATTTTCATGCGCTGCGTTTTTTTGGGGTGTGCGTTGGGATTTTCCAGACGCAGCATGTTGCATTTTTTGGCCCTGCAAAAAAGCGCATGCGCACATATGCGCACGTTTTGCGCTAAAAATGGCCATTATAGCCTATGGATGCGCATATGTGCGCACTGGCATGCTCATGTATGCGTTTTTTTGCATATGCGTTTTTTTTTTTTAACCATGGAATTTAGGGGTTTGGGTTAGAGTTAGGGTTAGTTAAGGGGGTTTAGGGTTAGGGTCAGGGTTAGGGTTAGGGTCAGGGTTAGGGTCAGGATTAGGGTTAAGTATGGTTTTGTTAAGGATTAGGGTCAGGGTTAGGGTCAGGATTAGGGTTAAGTATGGTTTTGTTAAGGGTTAGGGTCAGGGTTAGGGTTAGGGTTAGGGTCAGGGTTAGGGTTAGGGTCAGGGTTAGGGTCAGGGTTAGGGTTAAGTATGGTTTTGTTAAGGATTAGGGTCAGGGTTAGGGTCAGGATTAGGGTTAAGTATGGTTTTGTTAAGGGTTAGGGTCAGGGTTAGGGTTAGGGTTAGGGTCAGGTTTAGGGTCAGGATTAGGGTTAAGTATGGTTTGGTTAAGGGTTACGGTCAGGGTTAGGGTTAGGGTCAGGGTTAGGGTTAAGTATGGTTTTGTTAAGGGTTAGGGTCAGGGTTAGGGTTAGGGTCAGGGTTAGGGTTAGGGTTAGGGTCAGGGTTAGGGTTAGGGTCAGGGTTAGGGTTAGGGTTAGGGTTAGGGTTTAGGGTTTGGGTTAGGGTTAAGTATGATTTGGTTAAGGGTTAGGGTCAGGGTTAGGGTTAGGGTCAGGGTTAGGGTTAGGGTCAGGGTTAGGGTTAGTAAAGTCATGGTTTGGGTAGTGTGAGGGGCCACCTAAAAATGTTGGAAAAAAACGCAAACGCGGTAAAAACGCACTAAAAAAGCATACAAACGCATAAAAACGCTGCGTTTTTTTCATGCATGCTCATAAAAATGCTTGAAAAAAACGCAGCAGTTGTATGCTTATGTATGCGTTTTTTCAATGCGTTTTTTTGCGGGAAAAACGCGCTGCAAAAAAAAGCAAGTGTGAAACTAGCCTAAGAAAGCGACACCTAAGCCTCTCTACCCCTTTCAGAGACTGCAGATTGACTACATACAGCTACCAAGGTAGGAGTGTATGCAAATGTCCTAGTATGTGTAGATTTCTTCTCTGGTTGGCCGGAAGCCTATACAGTAAAATGTGCAAATGCAAAAACGACTGCAGACAAACTGATAAAAGAACTGATCTGCAGGTATGGTGTCCCAGAAACCATAGAAAGCGATAGGGGTACACACTTCATGGGAGAAATAATGAGGGAAGTCATGCAGGCCCTGGGTGTGCAGCAAGAATATCATACACCATATAGACCACAAAGTGGTGGGAAAGTGGAAAGAAGAAATGGGACACTTAAACTGAAAATTCAAAAGGCCATGGCAGACACAGGAAAGAGCTGGGTAGAGTGCTTGCCTCTTGCACTCTTTTCAGTCAGACAAACTCCAAATAGAAAGACAGGTTTGTCTCCTTTTGAAGTCCTGTTTGGTAGTGCACCAAAGACTGGTCTGTACATCCCACAGGTGCTACAAATGCAACATGGTTCTATGACAGCCTATGTCCAGGCCTTGCAGAAAAGACTTAATGTGGTGAATAAACATGTGTTCTCATCCATTCCAGATCCTAATGAAAGTGCAGAGGTGCATCAGCTGAATCCAGGTGATTGGGTGGTTATATGCAGACACATGAGGAGCCTGGACCCACGATTTGACTGCCCCTTCCAAGACCAGCTGACCACATCCACCTCAGTAAAACTTGAGGGAAAGCCCACCTGGATCCTCGCCAATCACTGCAAGAAGGTCCTTTCAACAGCAGAATGACTGTTCTCCTACTCACCTTGCTGGCAGTGACAGGATTACTGCACTCTACAGAGACACAGGATAAACCCTTAAATGCTGACTGGGACAACAAACTTATTCGACATCATGCTCTTCTTATAAAGGACATGGAAGGACAGAAACCGAAAGACTGTACACACAGCCCAGTATCTGCGAGGACATACTTAGCCTTACCTCTGGAGCCATGGAAGGTATTAACCCCACACTGCATACACAATGAGACTTGATCTCAACCTAGGTTTTGGGGAAAAGATGTGCCCCATAATGTATCTGCCTCATTGGCTATAATCGGATGGGCCGCTAATCCCTGGTTTCCGTTTAATATAACGCGGCCTAAGGTACAAATGTGGTGGCAGGAATATGATTCAAACATCGGAAATATGGTCGCCAGGAGGAGGACTGAAATCCCTCACTCAGACCCCATTCCCAATGATGGACTGTGGTTCAGTCTTCAACACACTGGAGCAAACACCTGTGGTGAGGACAATAATTGTGGGTCGCCCTCCAGTCCCAGGGCAGTGGGGTACTCGGTACTGGGCCGGTGTCAGGGGGAAAGTATCACGGCTGCTGTGACCCGGTCCGTGGCCCTGGGCGCCCAATGTCAATGGTGGTGGGTGGTTAATGGAATTGAATAGTTTGTGACGCCACCTGTGGTGTTCGGCAAGGGAGATGTTAAGCCGACGCTGCAGACAGATTCTCTGGGACAGATGGTGGGATGCAGCAATGGTGGTATAGCCCTCCACAGGCAGGGCTGTTGTCCCAGGGCAGTGTAGATGTGGGACACCTTGATGGTGTAGTGTCCGGCGCAGGGAATGTAGCAGTGCTGGCGGACACAAGAAGGAATGGAGGACACCAGGGTTTGCAGTTTCAATGCTTTACTCACAGTTCTTGGTAACCACTGGTGCCCACTTCCATGCCGTGTTCTCCGAGGCAGAGACTCAATCAACCTCCCAGGCAAGTTAGGCTTCTCCTCTCCAACACTCCGCCAACATGTACCTTTCCTGAACGACTCTTCTATTGCGCCTTTTAGTGTGAAGAGCTCCAGTATCGTTCCTCCTGTCAGATGTTCCTAGAACCTTACTTGTATGACAGACAGCTGTAGCATGCTCAGGGATGCTCCTGGATCCCGGCTCTCTATCCGTGCTGCTGTTATGTCCCAAGTCTTAGATGGGAGTAGTGCATTTACAGCCAACTACTCCACCGGTGTCTGCTGCAGAACCAAAAGTGTCCATACAACCTCGGGGACCGTGCCCCTGACTTGTGCTGAGAACCTATAGGGAGGGTTCCTCTTCCAACCCACAACTCCTCTCTGTTCTCCTACTCCTTCGTTCCGCGCTGTTCCTTCTCTCTAATGGAAGCTTAGGTTGCAGTTCTACGTCTTTCTCCTTCTCTCCCTTTCTCGTGCCAGCTGGCTCAGATCACTGAGGCAGCTGCAACACTCTCGCTTCTATCTCTCTTCTGGGGAGCTCGTCCCACCAAGACCAGTCCTCAGCCTCTCCTGACTGACTGTTTTCCTCCGCCTTGACCTCCCCTCAGGCTGACCTCCTGTCAGTCTGCTCTCAGACTGAACTCCAGACTGAACTGAACTGAACTCTTATTCTAAACCTTCCCACTCTTTTCTACCTAACTCCACCCACCTCCCAGCACATCTCGTGTTATGAAGCAAGGACCCATGAAAGGTGCTCTGCTACCCTCTAAGCATGGAGCCGCAATCTGGTCCATTGCTGAACTATCCTGTGTGTGGGTACAGGTGTTGGAGTGTGGAAAGGAGTTCCCAACTTACCTAGTTGGTGGGGCACTACACCTTAGGAGAAGGTGCAGTACCTCTGTGGCGACCGAGCCTCAGGGGCGCCACAATTGCTTCCGCATATACACTCATGATCAAACACAGGTTAATGAGACGGTGCACCAAGATGGTGTTGAAGGCTGTAAAGCATCTCCGGGTAAAATAATAAGGAAAGAAAGGGGTAAATGTACATCTGGTATAAGTGGAAAACAAATGAATAATACTTGGTATGCCCATAAGCCTATGTCAGGACTTTTGAGTTTATACCAATGTATACAGACCCCTGGTCACGTTTGTGTTCTCCCAGAAGGAGTATTCTTGGTTTGCGGACATCGTGCCTACAGGTGGGTGAGCCCAGACATAAGAGGAGTTTGCACTCTTGCCAAACTAACACCAGCCACTTTCATAGTTCCTCATAGTAAAATAGACACAGCAGCAGTTCCAATTCATACTTTGTATAGAAGGGCTGCAGACAATAAGCCCCGTCCAAATGCTAGATCGCATCTAGTAGAAATGGGAATAACAAATAAAGTATTCAGTAGTATGCTAATATACACAAATGTGGGATAAATTAGTGGAAACTACCGACTACCTGGATGATCAGATTTTCCAGATTCTAGAAGTTCTTAATGAAACTAATACAATACAGCGACAATTAATCATAGTTACTAACCAACATACTATAGTACTATTCAGCAAATATCAATCCAAGGAAAGTAAGGCGCATCCGGCACTGTCCCTGGGAAAGAAATACCCGCAAAGCTGCTTTTAACCGCTATCAGTGTAACACCTGTAACCCTTATTGAACGGGTGCTCTATCCATATAAAGAAAAAACATGAAATGTCATAGTGGAAAAAGACAGCAGGATGGCACTCACCGTTCAATTGAAATGATTCACTGTATTTCATATAGACAAAGCATAGGCATCGGCACGGGAGAAATGTAAAAAGACGGACGACAGCCGTTTCGTGCACAATGCACTTCAACAGGTCCTATGCTCAGGCTCAAGGAAACACTAATTTATACCACATGTGTGAAAAAAAAACAAAGCCTACGCTTTGTCTATATGAAATAAAGTGAATCATTTCAAGTGAACGGTGAGTGCCATCCTGCTGTCTTTTTCCACTATACTATAGTACTAGATTACCTGACAGCAAAAGAAGGAGGAATGTGTCAAATAATTGGTCCCACCTGTTGTAATCATATCGACCCTGCTGGCAATCTCCAGATCAGGGCCAGTTTAGACAAAATAGGTGAACTTAGAGACCAATGGTTAAAACAACACAGTGCAAACAGAGACTCCTGGTGGGGTAACACATTCTCTTTTTTTTTTAAATCCAGCAAATTGGTTTAATGGCCTAGCAGGATGGATTTTTGGCATGTACAGACTTATATGCAAATATTGTTGTTTTGCTTATTGTTTTATAAGCGCTAATATATGTATTACTTAAGCTACTGAATAATGAATGTGTGAAAAAAGAATCAAAGGCTGAACCTTCTGTAGTGTATCATAGACCCCAGATAGCCATTGCTGATGGAGAAAGTGTGTCCACACTGAGGGTGGATGGGCAAAGCAGGTAGGAAGCCCCCTTACAGGTTCTAGACCCATGAGACAGTAGCTCCTTTGTGGACATCAGCTGACCCTGTGGCAAAGGTTATACCATTTACAAAAGAGGGAAATTGATATAGAAGGGTTAATGGTTTGCCTTTAATTGCCTTTAACTGCTAGAATTTATTCTCATGATGCAGCAGTCTCCTCTTCAAGGAAACTATGCTTCTTATCATATATGTTCTCAATAGTCTGCCACAACGTGTTCTGGGTACATGGTAAATAAGGTATGACCCTGAGGTGACGGTGGGGACTACATTAGCTCAATAAAGTTACATATTTGTTGTAAATGGTATAAAAGATTGCCTTGTGTTTCATTACGTCAGATAAAGTGACTTGCCCATGACCTGTGTGCAGTCTCCTTTGTCCCCAAGCGCTTGTAAATTAAGGGCGTAAACACCTAATTTGGCCTCACTGGTGATCTAGCATATCTGACTCTGGGTCAGAACGAAAACAGCTACAACAGACTCTAATAGCACCACAACTTTATTCACCAATGTTATCCAACATATATTTGTATTTTACTTAATTATTTGTTTGAATATCACATTACTTTCTGTGGGCTACAAAACTTTTGTATTGCCAATTTCTCACCATTCTGTGTCCATTAAATGATCAATATTTCTGCATTGATGGCAATTTATTTTCTTAACCTAAACCACATTTCGGAGGGTTTCAGCTTTCCAAAGAATAATTTATACAACCAATAGATGAATTTAACGTCAGGTTATAAGCTTTTATTTACATAACATGGATAAGCAACATAACTTCTGTCAGGGAGTGTATT
Organism: Dendrobates tinctorius; assembly: GCF_039654945.1. Lineage (NCBI taxonomy): Eukaryota > Metazoa > Chordata > Amphibia > Anura > Dendrobatidae > Dendrobates > Dendrobates tinctorius. The sequence goes on along the minus strand of NW_027361827.1, from coordinate 9,290,518 downwards.
TGGTCCAGTGTGGCCGTCACTGCCCCAGCAGTCTTTCAGAACCGGGGAACCTCCTCTTCCTCCAACATCTCATCTTTACTCTTTCCAGGTAGTGCAGGTCTTGCTCTGGACAAGGCGTCGGTGTGGGTGCTCTCTGCCCCCATTTTATAAGCGATTCTGTATTGGAACTTTGCCATCCGGGCCACCCAGCATTGTTCCAGGGCCCCTAGCTTGGCAAACTCCAGATGCGCTAATGGGTTATCAGTGTACACCAGCACCTTTGAGCCGGACAGGTATTCTGCAAATCTCTCCATCATGGCGCACACCAACGCTAGCAACTCCAGCTTGAAGGAACTGAAGTTTTCCAGGTTGCATTCGGAATCGTGAAGGGACCGGCTAGTGTAGGCGATCATCCTCTGTCTCCCGTCCTGCACCTGCAACAATACAGCCCCAAATCCATGCAAGCTGCTATCAGTGTGGAAAATGAACGGTATAGAGAAGTCTGCATAAGCCAGTACCGGGGCTTTGGTCAGCGCCTTCTTTAAGTCACAAAATGCTTTCTCTTGCCTCTACTCCCAAGGGATGATTGACCCTTGGCATTTGGGGGTGTCCCTTTTAATAGTTCGAGTAACGGTTGCACCACCCGGGCAAAGTTCTTCATGAAGCGATGGTAGTACCCTGTCAATCCCATATATTCTCTGGGATCGTCCAATCTCGAATCACTGCAATTTTCTCCTTTGATGGCTTCACACCCTTGGTGGAAACGACATGACCTAGGTACTCGATCTGGGTCCGGAACAAGTGACATTTTAGTGGTTTCACTTTTAGCCCATACTTCTGTAAACGGCTCAACACTTGCTGTAGTCTCCGCAGATGATCTTCAAACGAGGTAGCATATACGATAATGTCATCCAGATACAGTGTTGGACTGGAGAACCTTGGGCCCATCAGAGAAAATCATTCTTGGGGCCCACTATGTAGCTACATAGAAATAAATACAAGACCACCAATTGTGTGGTAAAACACACTAATATCAGGATATAATATAAGGTAGTACACGTCTTAATTATGTAGCAGGGGTTGGGGTAGAATCATAGAGGGGTAGCCCCCTCATAGAACATAATGTAGCCCCCCTCATAGAATATAATGTAGCCTCCCTCATAGAATATAATGTAGCCCCCCCTCATAAAATAATGTAGCCCCCTTCATAAAATATAATGCAGCCCCCTCTCATAGAATATAATGCAGCACCCCACAAAATATAATGCAACTCCTTCATAAGGTATAATGCAGTCCCCACAGTAGAAAATAATGTAGCACCCTCATAGGGTATAATGCAGCCCCCTTCATATAGTATAATGCAGCCCCACCACAGAATATAATGCAGCCTCCCCATAGAGTATACTGTAGCCCCCTCATTGGGCATAATGCTGCCCCCTCATATAGTATGATGTAGCCCCCCCAGAATATAATATAGTCCCCTGAGAGAATAATGCAGCCCTACCACAGAATATAATGCAGCCCCCCATAGAGTATACTGTAGCCCCCTCATATAGTAATATGTAGCCCCCAGAATATAATGTAGTCCTCTGAGGGAATAATGCAGCCCCACCACAGAATATAATGCTGCCCTCCCATAGAGTATACTGTAGCCCCCTCATAAAGTATGATGTAGCCCCCAGAATATAATGTAGTCCCCTGAGAATAATGCAGTCCCCCACAGAATATAATGTAACCCCTTCATAAAGTATAATGCAGTCCCTCTCCACCCCCATCATTGTCCTCATTACCACCTCCCTCATTGCCTTCTCCCCCACCACCCCTATCATTGTCCCCCATGGCCCCCATCACTGCCCATTACACCACCTCAATTATTGCCTCCTCCCCCACCACCATCATTGTCCATTTCATCACCTCCATCATTGCCTTCCCCCACCATCATTGCCCATTTCATCACCTCCATCATTACCTCTCCTCACCACTATCATTGCCCATCACCTCTATCATTTCCTCCACCACCATCATTGCCTATCCCCTCCATCATTGCCTATCACCTCCATCATTGCCTCCCCACCTTCATTGCCTCCCCCCACCACCATCATTGCCCATCACCTCCATTATTGCCTTGCTCCACCACCATCATTGCCTATCACCTCCATCATTGCCTCCCCCACCATCATTGCCTAGCATCTCTATCGTTGCCTCCCCCACCATCATTGCCCATCACCTCCATCATTGTCTCCCCCACCGCCATCATTGCCTCTCCCACCAATATCATTGTCCTTCCCCACCACCCCTCTCTCACACACACACACACACACACAAAGCACCGCATCACTCTCACCCTCACGCACAAAGCACCGCACCACATACACACACGCAGGCATACAGACACACAGCACAGCTCATCTCCCCGCAGCAGCAGCAGCATATCTCGACACCCTCTTCCTTGCTGGCAGCTTTCTGTCTGAGACAGCGTGCTGGATGATGGCATCATCCAGCTGGGTTGTCTCAGACAGGAAGCGCCGGGCAAGAAGCAGGACGCCGGGATGTGATGCGCTGTTTGTCTGCATGCCTGCATGTGTGTATGTGGTGTGGTGCTTTGTATGTGTGGTGCGGTGGTGGGGCTTTACATGCGGGCAGTGTTAGCTGCAGCCTGCGGCTAACGCTGCCCACTATTAAAGAGAAATGGTATTCACGTCTCTCCAAGCCCATAGGGGCGTGAGGAAGCGTGAATATTCATTTCGCTTTAGCAATGGGGACAGGATCCTGTCTCCAGCTGCTGCTACGCTGGCACAGGGTGGGCCCCTTGACTTAAGGGCCTCATAGCCCCTGGAGCAGTGGGGGCCCTTGGTAGCTGCTGGCCAGTATGCCAGCAGGTGTTAGTGCCTGGGCCCACTGGAAAATCCTCCGGTTCTCCAGTGGGCCAATCCAAGCCTGTCCAGATAGATGAGCATGGCCTCAAAGTTCAAATCACGTAGACACCTCTGTTATGAATGAGTCACCGTAGGAGGCAAAAACAGAAATACAAGCTAAGTCCAGAAAACCAGAGAAGTTGGCAGCTATCGGATTGCAGACCCCTGAACCTATCAACAACGACTAGCAGTAGCCGTGGGGGGTTCCTACGGTGCCCTAGACCCCTCGATCACAGCCGGAGAACTAAATAGCCTGAAGACAGAAAGGGAAATCTAAACTGCCCCAGAGCAGACCCCAAACCAATAGGCAGCTCCCAACATATAATGACGGTGAAGCAAGATGAAAAAACACGCACAAAGATAGAAAGATAGGCTGAGCAAATGATGGGGCCCAAGCTAACTAAATAGGAAAGGATAGAAAAGCTGCTGTCTGCAATCCGCCAAAACCCTATCAAAACAAGAGCCAACAGACTGATAGGGAAAAAAGCCCTGAAGACGCTAGGCTTCAAATAGACTATATCAGTACTCAGGTATTTTCTGAAGACAGAGCAAAAAGGAATTCAGCTCACCCCAGCAGGGAATGGCAGAAATCCAGAAAAACAAGGCAAAACAAAACCAAAACACAAATGCAAAAATCAGAGCAGAAAACTTAGCTTTTGAGGAGCAGGAATCAGACTGGTCTTCTAGAATCCCTCAGAGATCACCAGCAAGGCAGAAGGGCGTCGGCTGCCTTATATCCAGTCAGCAATTCCAGTCACCCAGTCATCATCATCCAGCTCAGGTGCTTTGTAATCAGCCTCACTACCTTCCTTCACCAGAAGAGGGAGTTCATCAGACCTCAATTGTGAAGGGGAAAATGAACTCACAACACCTCTCCATCAGTCATTGGAATGTACGGGGGGCATTGGCCAGGCCGAATGGCATCCTGTTGAACTCAAAGAGACCCATGGGAAGTATAAAGGCCGTCTTTACCCGATCCTTTTCTGACATGGGCACTTGCTAGTAGCCACTGGTGAGATCCAGCATCGAGAAGAATTTGGCCTTTCCCAACGCTGACAGAGATTCCTCAATCCGGGGCAGAGGTTATGAGACCCGCATAATACAGGCATTAAGCTTGCGGTAGTTTACATCATCTTCAGTATCCCGTCCTTCTTCCGCATCAGCACAATGTGAGCTGCCCACGAACGCTGGCTTTCTCTAATGATACCCGCCTGTAGCATCTGCCCGAGTATTTCTCTCACTTCCTGATATAACTGGGGGGAATCTGTCAGTAACGCTCTTGAATGGGTGCTGTATGGTATCTCGTGAGTAATCGCCGTGGTGCAGCTGAAGTCATCCTCATGATTTGCAAAAACGGACTGATATTGCCCCAGTAACGCTTCTACTTGTTGCACTTGGGTGGGCGTGAGTTCAGACAGATCACCTCACATCTGTTCCAGAATGTGCCGACCCTCTTGGATGTATTGAGGTTCGGCTGTCGGAGAAGTAGTGACTTTTACCAACCACGGGTCTTCTGAATTCACCACTAACTGTATGACCTGGGGCGGTATGACTTCTTCGGGCATGCCCACTACCCGTGCGACTTCACTCCAGTGTGGGACGACAATCTCCTGGTCTGTCAAATTTACTCAGCGTACAAGCACCCTCCCTTCTCGTACCACGGCCAGTGTTCGGGCCACCAAGAGTCCTGCAGGCAGTTGTTCCACTACCGAAGGTTCCAATTGGACTTCCACCCCCTCCAGCGGGGCATGTGCCCGGACGGACAGGGTTAGTACGGTCTGTCCTGGTGGTAAGATGAGTTGGGTGGAGGCCTGCACAACCACTTTTCCTAACATATCCTCTTGACTGGAGACTTCCTGCACCCAAGCCGTACGAATTAAGTGTTGGAACACCCGCCGCTGGGGGGTTTGCAGACTACATTGGTTTAAAAACAAGTGAGAGAGGTCATCACTCAGCAGTTTTCCAAATTCTTTCAAGATATTAATTCCCAGCGTAACGATATGACCATGACCAGCCTCTCCCTGGGTCAGCTTGATACCCCTCCATCCAAGATTCTTCCCGTGGTCACTTGAGACGCGGTATCCACCAGGCAACGCACTGTCCGGCCATCGAACTCAGCCCAGACCAGCGGGCACGTAGACACCAGGTTCGTGGGACTTTCACTACTCCTTCCTTTCCATTCTGGCTCCGGGTGACGTCCCCCAGGCTCGGAGCCCTCTAGTTTAACAGGCGGCGCGGCCGGGGGCCGACCTGTCGTGGACATTCCCTAGCTATATGTCCTATTTCTCCACAGTTATAACAATCGAAGGACCTCTACCGATGGAACCTTCAGGCCTCTTTATGGACATTTGCTTCATTATGGCTTCTGGCGGTGCACTGGCTGGCCTGAATTTTCTCTTTCACCTGAGTCAGTTCTTTTCTCATCTCTTCTACCCATTGGGGTTCAGCTACCGACTGCACTGCTGCTTCACCACATTGGACCTTCCCTACTGGGACTGTCACCCCCTGCTCCTGTTCACGTGAGCGGGCCTCTCTCCCTATGTCAGCAAAAGTGATATGAGGGTCACTGGTTTTGTGACATAGCAGCGATATTGCTAGTGATATCGATATGTGTGATACTTACCTCCGATCTGCTCCCCCCTGGTTATCGCTGATTGCGCGAGAACGTCCTGGGCCGTTTCTCGTCGTCAGCTTCCTGCTGTGGAGATGAGCGACGCATGGACGCGGCCGGGAGGACGTCAGGATCACCTCGTCTGACAGGTAAGTAGCGACCCCCGACCGCTGCTATGTCGCTGGTGAGATCTGCCTGTGTGGCAGCTCACTAGCGACCACTTAGCGATGCTCCAGCGATCCATATCATTGTCGGGATCGCTGGTGCATCGCTAAGTGTGACAGTACCTTTAGGAGTCGGATTTCTGCGTTTACTCTGCAGGGATCCAGACCCTCACATTCTGCAGTCTCCTGCTGTTTATCTACTGCACAGGAGATTGCAGAGGAGATTGCCTTGCAGCAAATCTCTCCTGAGGCTGTCATTCTGTCCTCCTACTGAGCATGCTCATGGGACGATCTCCCATTGGAGATCGGGAGTCATGTGCTCAGGTCCCGCTCCAGATCTCATTGATCCATCTCAGAGATCTGGAAGCTTGCGGAAGGTCCCGGCTGCTATAAAAGGTGCGCATGGCTGTTCCGCCATGCGCTAGTATACTTACTTGCTGCTGTGTGTATGAGGACGGATGTATAATTCTGGTGAATGACTCATTATAAAACCCCTTCCCTCTGATATTACGTATGTGGTTAGGGACTGAGTTTAGAATGAGCTCCAGCGCTCCTCTGCTGCAACATCCACAGTTGCTAGCGTCCGACATTGCGCTTGCGCCTTAGCCTTGTCATTTAGTGGCAGTGTCCACACCGTGCTGCAGTAGCAGCCCCCTTTGCATTCGCAGTTGCGACGCTGTGCAAACGGTAGGTCTAGACGGACGGAGTGCCGCCGTCCCGGGCTACTCCTGTGACCTGATACCGTGTGTGCATTTTTACTGAGTACTGTGACTTCAACAGGCTCAGTCTTTTGTGTTTGTACTTGTTTGGCGTCTCTGTGAATTAACTGAGACTGCTCTGTGCACCTGGGTGAAGTTTAACCCTGTATGCATTTCCGCCATATTGCTCCTGCCACCACTTAGCAGCGGTTATATCACCTACTGCACGGTGGACCCCGAGTGGCGAACGCACTTTATTATTTTTATTTAGTGCGTACCGCCGTTCCTAACAGTAGGGAGGTGACTCTCAGGCCCCGAGGGGGGGGACGACTCGAACTCTATAAGGAGGCCCTTCTTGATGACATTGGGGATCCATCGGGAATTGGAAAAGGTCCACCAATGGTGGAAAAATTTGCGAGCCTCCCCACCCCCTGGTCGGAGTCATTGTTTATCCTGCTGGTGCTGTTGTTGGGGAACAAGGATGTTCTCCCCCCCCCCCCCGCTTAGCATAACTCCATCTCCCAGTTTTTCCCTTTCCCTTTGCCTGGGAGGTTTGGGACTGAGAGGCATGAAAAAAATGCTTCCTGGGAGGTTTCTGCTCAGGAAGGGCCTTTTTCCTATATGTGGCTTTCTCAAAAATTTCGTAAAGAGCAGGCCCAAATACGTAACATAGTAACATAGTTTTGAAGGCTGAAGGAAGACCTTATGTCCATCTAGTTCAGCCTATTTTTAGTGCAGCTGTTCTGCATTGTTGATCCTGGGGAAGGCAAAAAAAAAAAAAAAAAAGCCACAGAGTAGAAGCCAATTTTCTCCATAGGGAAAAAAATTCCTTCCCCTAAGCTGGGTCAACCATCTACCTATAATATTCTGTTATTCTTAACCTTCTATACTGTTACTCACAAGAAAAGCATCCATTCCTTTCTTAAATTCATTCAGTGAGTTGGCCATCACCACTTCCTCAGGGAGAATTCCAGAGCCTCACTGCTCTTACCATGAAGAACCCTCTTCTATGCTGGTGCAGAAATTGGTTTTTCCTCCAAACGAAGAGAATGCCCCCTTGTTCTTGTCACAGTCCTTGGTACAAACAGTTCATTGGAGAGATCTCTGTATTGCCCTCTGATATACTTGTACATATATATCAAGTCTCCCCTAAGTCTTCTCTTTTCTAGAGTAAATAGACCTAATTTTGATAACCTTTCTGGGTATTGTAGTGAACCGACTCCATTTATCATTTTGGCAGCCCGCCTTTGAACCCTTTCAAGTTCAGTAATGTCTTTCTTGAGCACCGGCGTCCAAAATTGCACACAATACTCCAAGTGTGGTCTGACGAGTGATTTGTACAGAGGGAGAATTATGTTTTCATCTCGTGTCCCCAGACCTCTTCTAATGCATCCCATGACCCTATTTGCTTTGGTGGCAGCTGCCTGACACTGGGCACTCCAATTTAGCTTCTTATTGACTAAGATGCCCAAGTCTTTTTCCATGTCTGATTTCCCCAGCAGTTTCCCATTTAGTAAGTAATAATAGCATCTGTTTCTCCTTCCCATGTGCATAACCTTACACTTATCTGTGTTAAACCTCAGTTGTCATTTTTCAGCCCAATTCTCCAATTTACTCAATTCTGTCTGTAGTTGCAAACTGTCCTCCTTTGTGTTAACTACCTTACATAGTTTTGTATCATCTGCAAATACTGATATTTTACTGTGTAAGTCAACCACTAGATCATTAATAAATATATTAAATAGTAGGGGGCCCAATACAGAACCCTGTGGTAACCCTGGCCCAATCTGAGTATGCACCATTAATAACCACTCTTTGTTTTCTATCACTAAGCCAGCTACCTACCCATCTACACACATTTTCCCCTAGCCCAAGCTTTCTCATCTTACTTACCAATCTTTTACGTGGGACAGTGTCAAGTGCTTTAGAGAAGTCGAGATAAATGACATCTAATGATTCTCCTTGGTTCATTTGAGAGCTTACATCCTACTAGGAGCGATCCTTCATAAATCCATGTTGATATGGAGTTAAACGTTTATTAACATTGAGATATTCCATAATGGTATCCCTTAGAAACCCTTCAAAAATTTTACCCACAACAGATGTTAAGCTTACCGGCCTATAGTTTCCAGGTTCCCTTTTACACCCCTTTTTGAATATTGCAGTGTGATTCCTATAAGTGTGTCCTAGAAGTGTGAAGATAAATTTAAGAATTAAAACCAGAAGGACGTATACTAGGGTGACCGCAAAAAATCGATGTCGGAATTTTGTCCGTCTGGACCCCACAAAACGATTCCCCTTTCCAGATATTGAGATAGCCAAAATTTGAGCTCGATCAAACGACGTTAACCTGTGCCGCTTGTCGCTCAAAGTTTGAAAAGTTGTTAATGGCTAATAAATTGCTCAGTAGCACAGATGAACCATCAGAGCACGCTAACCTACATGAGTTGATAATTTTACATAGTTATCTAATCTACTCTAGAGCTTTTGTTAAAGTAGTTTTTGAAACGTCAGAATATAATGCTCGACATTTGCTTACAACTTGCAGGACATATTGCTTTTGTTCTTCATCTTTTGTCAGAAGGTCGTTAAAGTCGGTTACTTCCTACCTCTTTTAATTTTTCTTTCCTAACTTTTGGATTTACAACCCTAGCGTGCTCTGATGGTTCATCTGTGCTACTGAGCAATTTATTAGCCATTAACAACTTTTCATTGTCTGTAATGGTGGGATCAAAAAACGATTATCCCACCAACTCTGCATTCAAATACCACAAATGGTTCGAAAATTTGGTCAGGGCTATTTCTGCAATGTTGTTGTCACATTCTTTATAGTCTAACAGACTATGCAAAATACCTAAATCTTAAAATACCTCAATTTGGATTTTTTCAAACTTTGAGCGACGAGCGGCACGGGTTAACGTCGTTTGATCGAGCTCAAATTTTGGCTCTCTCAATATCTGGAAAGGGGAATCGTTTTGTGGGGTCCAGACTAACAAGATTCCGACATTTTCCCCCCCCCCATATGAGATCCGGTCACCCTAATGTATACAGACTGTGCCCTGCTACCTGCCACCATCGCACTCTAACAAGCATCTCTATTCTTCCGACAGGTATGTTCATCCACCCAGCTCTTCTGCTGTCTGTCTATGAAGTGCTCATAGTCCATCACCCAGCTTTGCACATAGACTTGCCTCTGCACCTAGCATTCACATGGTATGCCTTTCAGCTAACTCCAGCTTACCCCAGAGTTATTTATGACCTTGTTTACTCTGGCTTGATCATATGCATCTGGTCCACTCTTAATTGTGTGACCAAGATGAGCAGAGACCACTCCTCTCTGCTTCACACCTGACTGCACTTAGTTGTACATATATTGCATAGCTCAAGTCTGCAGTGTGATTCCTATAAGTGTGTCCTAGAAGTGTGAAGATAAATTTTAGAATTAAAACCAGAATTGAACCAGAAGGGAACTGAAGGTAACTGTACACAGTCACTGTAAACAATGTTTGTTTGTTTTCACTTTCACCCCAATAATCCTTCACTTTCTGCTAATTCCCCTAATCCCTACTCCTAGTAAGGAGCTGTTCATCTCTTCTTCAATCCTCCCCATCCACCTCACCTCCTCCTCAAAACTGTTCATTAACATACAATCCTCTGTCTCCAAACACAGACAGCCCCCTCATGCCCTCTCCTGCTCCCACCTGCTAACACTTTCTCTGCTCCTTCTCACGGCTGGTGATACCTCTCCAAATCCTGGTCCTCCTCACCACATTCCCACAGTCATTTCTACCTCCCATCCACGCTCTATCACAACCTTCCGTAACCATTCCAACCTTATACCCATTCACCCAGCCCCCGGTTCCCCAGTCCCACTAACAGGAGCTCTGTGGAACGCTCGCTCTGTCTGCAACAAGCTTTCCTACATCCATGATCTTTTTGTCACTACCAAACTTTCCTTCCTCGCCATCACCGAAATCTGCCTCACCCCTTCTGACACAGCCTCTCCTGCTGCACTTTCATATGGTGGCTTCCACCTTTCTCACACCCCCCACCCCAGCAGCAAACATGGCGGAGGAGTTGGTTTTCTCCTGTCAGATACCTGCTCCTTCACCCCAATCCCACTGCCACCCTCTGTTACCATCCCTTCCTTTGAGGTGCACTCTGTGCGCATCTACTCCCCCTCCAACTGGCTGTCATCTACCGCCCCCCAGGGCCAGCCACCACCTTCTTTGACCACTTCACCACCTGGCTACTTCATTTCCTTTCCGCGGACATCCCTACTATCATCATGGGCGACTTCAACATCCCCATTGACACTTCCCTCTCAGCTGCCACTAAACTTCTATCTCTCACTTCCTCCTTCAGCCTCACTCAATGGTCTTCTACAGCCACCCACAAAGATGGCCACACACTGGACCTCATCTTCACCCACCTCTGCTCCCTATCTAACCTCTCTAACTCACCTCTTCCTCTCTCTGACCACAACCTTCTCACATTCTCTTCCCTCTCCACTTCATGTCTACAATCCCCACCCCACAAACTTTCACACCCTCGCAGAAATCTTAAACACCTTGACCTACACTCTGAATCCCTCCTCCCTCTCACAGATATAAGTTCCTTACACAATGCGGATGACACTGCTGCTCTATATAACACCACAATAGCTGTAGCTTTGGAATCTGCTGCCCCACTTACACATACCAAAGCTCGCAAAATCAACAGACAGCCCTGGCACACCAGCCTGACCAAAGAACTGAGGCGAGCTTCCAGGGCTGCTGAGCGCAGATGGAAAAGATCCCACTCCAACGAGCACTTCATCGCATTCAAACAGTCCATCACTACTTTCAAGACCACACTCGCCACAGCTAAACAAACCTACTTCTCATCTCTCATATCCTCCCGGTCTCACAACCCTAAACAGTTATTCAACACCTTCAATTCTCTCCTCCGTCCCCTAGCACCTCCTCCCTCCCCACTCATCTCAGCTGAAGACTTTGCCTCATTTTTCAAGCAGAAGATTGATAACATCAGAGACAGTTTTGGTCAACAACCCCCAGAGTCCCTCCTCCCGACCCTCCACCTCCAAAACCAACTTCTCCACCATTACAGAAGATCGACTCTCCACTCTACTCTCAAGATCACATCTCACCACTTGTGCACTTGACCCGATCCCTTCCCACTTCATCCCAAACCTCACCAGTGTCTTCATCCCAACCCTAACCCATCTCTTCAACCTATCACTAACAACTGGTGTTTTCCCCTCAAGCTTTAAACATGCCTCCATCACACCTATCCTCAAAAAGCCCTCTCTTGACCCATCCTCTGTATCTAGCTATCGCCCTATATCACTTCTCCCCTATGCCTCCAAGCTACTGGAACAACACGTCTACCTTTAACTGTCCTCCCATCTCTCTTCTTGATCCCTCTTCGACCGCTTACAATCTGGCTTCCGGTCACACCACTCCACTGAAACTGCCCTTACTAAGGTCACCAATGACCTCTTAACCGCCAAGAGCAAGCGACACTACTCTGTCCTCCTCCTCCTGGACCTGTCGGCTGCCTTTGACACAGTGGACCATTCCCTATTACAAACCCTCTCATCCCTTGGCATCACAGACTTGGCCCTATGCTGGAGCTCATCATACCTAACAGACCGGATATTCAGCGTCTCCCACTCACACACCACCTCCTCCTCACCTCGCCCCCTATCTGTCGGAGTCCCACAAGGTTCAGTCCTAGGACCCCTGCTCTTCTCCATTTACACCCTTGGTCTGGGACAGCTCATAGAATCTCATTGCTTTCAGTATCATCTCTATGCTGATGACACACAGATCTACATTTCTGGACCAGATATCACCTCCCTACTAACCAGAATCCCTCAATGTCTGTCCACTATTTCATCCTTCTTCTCTGCTAATTTCTGAAACTTAACATGGACAAAACAGAATTCATCATCTTTCCCCCATCTCACGTGACCCCCCCCAACAAACCTATCCATTACAGTAAATGTCTGCCCACTCTCTCCAGTCCCACAAGCTCGCTGCCTCGTGGTAATCCTTGACACTGATCTCTCTTTCAAACCACATATCCAAGCCCTTTCCACTTCCTGCCGACTTCAACTCAAAAATATTTCACGAATCCGTTCATTCCTCAACCAAAAATCTGCAAAAACCCTAGTCCATGCCCTTATAATCTCTCGCTTTGACTACTGCAACCTCCTGCTCTGTGGCCTCCCTCGAACACTCTCGCACCACTCCAATCTATTTTAAACTCCGCTGCCTGACTAATCCACCTGTCCCCCCACTATTCCCCAGCTTCTCCCCTCTGTCAATCCCTTCACTGGCTCCCCATTGCCCAGAGACTCCAGTACAAAACCCTAACCATGACATACAAAGCCATCCACAACCTGTCTCCTCCATACATCTGTGACCTCGTCTCCCGGTACTTTCCTGCACGCAACCTCCGATCCTCACAAGATCTCCTTCTCTACTCCCCTCTTATCTCCTCTTCCCACAATCACATGCGCGAGAGCAATCTTGTATCACCCCTACTCTGGAACTCTCTACCACAACATATCAGACTCTCACCTACCATCGAAACCTTCAAAAAGAGCCTGAATACCCACCTCTTCCGACAAGCCTATAACTTGCAGTAACCACCGATCGACCAAACCGCTGCATGACCAGCTCTTCCCTCGCCTACTGTACTTTCACCCATCCCTTGTAGATTGTGAGCCTTCGCGGGCAGGGTCCTCTCTCCTCCTGTACCAGCTATGACTTGTATTGTTTAACATTATTGTACTTGTTTTTATGTATACCCCTCTCCTTACATGTAAAGCGCCATGGAATAAATGGCGCTATAACAATAAATAATAAATAATATTGGTACCACATTTGCTTGCCGCCAATCAAAGGAACAGACCCTGTTTCTATAGAGTCTTTAAATATAAGGAATAGAGGCCTGTCCATCACATTACTTAACTCCCTTAATACCCGAGGGTGAATGCCTTCAGGGCCTGGTGATTTGTCAATTTTAATCTTACAAAGGCGGTTCTGCACTTCTTCCTAGGTTAGGCAGGTAATACTTAATGGGGAGTTTACATTATCACTCTGCATTTCCCCTGGCAAATCCTTTTCCTGTGTGAACACTGTTTAGAAAAAAAAAAGTATTTAAAACATTTCCTTTTCCCACATCGCTCTCTATTTCACCCTCATTGTTCTTTAAAGGGCCGACACCATCAATTTTAATCTTTTTACTGTTTATATAATTAAAGAATAGTTTGGGATTTGTTTTACTTTCCTTAGCAAGGAGTCTCTCAGTTTCCACTTTTACTATTTTTTTTTTTTTTTTACACATTTTATTTTTTTCTCTATAACTTTTTAATGCTTCTTCATTGCCTTCTTGGTTTAGCTTCCTAAATGCCTTGCTCTTGTTATTTATTCCCCTTTTTACATCCTTATTTTAGCCACATTGGGGTTCTCCTGTTCCTAGCCCTTTTATTTCGCCTTTAAAGGGGATTGAGCATAACTTGACTTTCTAGGCGACATCCCCACTCCACATCTTGAGCCAGAGGGCTCTTCTGGCAGAGTTAAATTGAACCAGGGATCTGGCAGCAATCCTAATTGACTCCATAGACTAATCAGCCAAGAAGGAAGGGGCCCTTTGGAGAATAGGCAGAGAGTCCAATAACTGGGATATGTGATTTTACAACTCCTCCAGCCATTGGAAGAGGGCTCTGGCCACACAGGTGGAAGCTATATTGGCTTATAACGCAGAGGTGGATGTTTCCCAAGATTTCTTCAGCAGACTTTCTATTTTCCTATCCATCGGATCTTTCAGCTGCGAAGAATCCTCTAAGGGGAGTGCGTTTTTTTTTTCCGCTACTCTCTCCACCTGTACGTCCACCTTAGGAACGTCCCATCTAGAGGAGTCACTTTCCAAGGGAAACCTATTCTTTAATTATGAGGGGGTGGAAAGACGTTTCTCTGGAAGCTCCCATTCCTGAGATATCAAATCCAGGATGTTTTTGTGTACTGGAAAGCCAATCTGTCTCCGTTTTTAATCTCAAAAACATTTCGTTCTGAAATCGACTGACTCCTCCTCCAACCCCATTGTACTATGTACTGAGCTCACCAGCTCTTCTATATACTCTGAGGAGAAAAGATATTTCCTTGCCTCTGATGTTTTAGGGGATGTAGATTCCTCCCATCTCCCTGAAGATGAAGTATAAGAGTGCTCGGACTGAGTCCTCCACTTGAATTTTCCTCTTAAAAAGATGGTCCCGGAGAGGGGGGTGGCAGAGGGGTAAATGCGGCTAAAGATGATTGAACCTCCTGCTTAACCAGGGTACGGTTTCCTCAAGGAGAGAGGGCTGTTCTGCTCTGACCACTTTATCCATGCACACTTGACAAAGCTTCTTCCATAGCGAGGGAAGCTTCCTATTACAGATAGCACATTTGTGAGTCTTTTTGGCAGGGGCTTTATGGACAGAATTGTCTCCCTGAAAGAGAGGGAGAGTAGTGCAAGTAGAAGAATACCAATGACCAGGACCCTAGCCTAGGACCCACCCTGCATCAGACTTACTGGAAATGGGAAAGCGCTTGGCTCTGCAGGAGGAATCAGTCTTGCCTGGAGGTGTCTTCAGGCAGGTTTATATAGCCATAAACCCTGCCCTCAGCAGAAGTGAATTTTCCCCTCCTCTTCCCTGATTCAGTGACCAGGCTTCCGCGTGCTCAGCGCACCATTCTGCAGGCTGCAGGGAGACCAAACCTGGAAGTACATACGTTCCAGGGTGGAACGCAAGGCCTGGAAGGGATATGCGCCCTTTGACAACATCACTTCCGGGGTGCTGAACAGCGCGAAACAGGAGGAGGAAAGACCAGAGAGCTCAGGGAGGCCTCCAGTCGGGGATCGCTGGCACGCTTTACCCCCATGTGGGGACGCAGGTGGGCCAGGAAGGTCCCGAGATCACCGGACATGGGGCGATGGGGAGCAGAACGGAGGAGGAGGGCCGAGCCCATGACCACCACTGCCTGGCTAACAGGAGGTAAGCTGCAGTCACCAGCCCCACAGGATACATGGTAACCTACCAATGACCCATGGGGGACAGAAAGACACTGGCGAGTAGGAGGTGGGAGGGGCTTTTAACCTCTTTGTGCTTCCTGTCCCCCATTAGGGTGTGGAGACAATCTCCTATGCTGTCGTGGAAGGTGACTAGAGAAAATTATGTTATACTATATATTATTACACAGTTCTAAAAATGCCATTCAAATAATGGACTTTTGCTTGGGTGAATGTTACCAACCTGCCACAAGATATTAGAATTTATGAAGTTTCATGCCAGCTCTGTCAAAGTGGGCACAGCTTGGGCATGATGCCATGGCTCATCTAATTCATGACTAGTAGTGATGAGAGAGTGACAAACAGCCACGAGACATACAGTCATGGCGACACAAACATAGTATTAGAGCATGCTGAAAGATTCTCTATTAGTACTCAAGCGTGCTCTGATAACACCTTATCCAAGCACGCTCGCTGATCACCAATTACCAGCCATGGTATACCCAATGCCATAAATCTTACCTCAGTCAGTCTGAAGTAAAAATTCTAGCAAGGTAGACACCACTTAAAATGCATCTGATCAAGAGGCGCTTGCCAGATAATGAATCAGTCGCCTCTTACTCCACCACATGCCTTCATTAAGGCTGGAATGTATGGCCCAAACTAAATTAATCAGGGCCCAAAGCAAAGGAAAGCTGTACAGGCTGCAACTACACACCATAATTTATGGATATGGCAGTGACATTTGGACAGATGTTGATAAATAAGGGAGTCTCCATAGAAGTTACCAGGAAAACACCCCACCAAACTACCTGAGGTTGCCATTTCTTTGAAGCAACAGCCTTCTAGAGACTACCATATATCAAAATAACGAAGACACTGCTGCACCCACAGCTGTTTAACAGTGGTATCTGACACAGCCATGTGTATACAAGGTGGAGTCTAGTGCTGAAGCTCAACCTATTAAAGTGAAATTGTGAAATTAGATGGACGAATGTTACCGCGTCAATAGTACAGTGCAGGGGCCATGGCATGACACAAGGGCCAATAAAAGGTGGTCAATGTAAAATACCCCTCCATGGAAAGTCAGCCTTTTGATCCAGAGGATATAAGAAAAGTTTGAGAATAAACTGTTTGCAAAGATTTTATGCTTTCAGACAATTTTGAACATAAAAGCAAAAAAAAACAAAAAAAAAAACAAAAAAAACAAAAAAAAAAAAAAAAAACACACAAGCCCCACACCCCTCTCTGCTGCATAGCATGTTCTAAATTTACTGCCTAGAAGATTAATCCGCCATAAAAATAGCAGAGACCTTAAAACTCCTTTTTGGAAAGGATAGTTTATTCAGAAAGTATCCTGTTAACAAAGTGCAAGAGTTCAGTAACAAATTGAAAATGAGCAACTTCAAATATTACAAGGCATTTAGCAAAGTCTTTGAACATTCAGAGAAACTGCATTTCAAAAAGGACGTTTCCCCAGGATGGTACCTCGTGCACTATGGATTCCCTTCAAATAAGGATCAAATTCATAAACCAAGGGTTGTTGTTAATGGAGGTGGTGATGCACTAGATGTAAACATGCCAGGAAAATATAGTAAAATAACTAACCAATATTCAGGTAAACATGCTGTCAAAATATCATGGTTCAGTTCAAAAGTATGAAGTGTGATGTTGAGGTTTACTAAGGGATATCTGTTGTACTCATGCTCTATGTTCAATGGATCTGTACAAGCATTAAAATAATGATGTGCTAATTGCTAGTTAATTCCTAAAAAGCAAAAAAGGTCCATAGCAGAGCCACCACTTTCAATAGATTTATTTATTTTTTTTTTTAAATGTATATCTCAAACTAAAGAAATCAGTCACAAAAGTGCTGTGATTTGCAAATGTCAAAATCTGCTTACAAAACAGTGATTGCCATGCATTGGTCATAGCCGTACAAGCAACAGCACATTCACCCATTTAGAATCAACAGATCTAGTACAGCAACTCGATCTTACATGCCACCAAATAGTTGGTTACAAAAAAAGACCCAAAACCCTGTGCAATTGACTTACATAGAATATGTATTGGTAAGGTAAAAGGTGTTTGGAGAAAAACTGTTAGATAATGGTCAGGTTTTAGATTCTATTAACATTTTGTTCTTGTGTTGTAATTCTCTATTGCTTCTTCTGTGACAGAGTCATCCTCTTCGATGTCTCTCTTAACCGTTTTGCCTTCAAGGTCAAAGATTTCCTCTGGAGGAAAGCCACGTGGCTCTGCCACCTTCACAGTCAACATGTTAAGAGTTATCACAGTGCCTGCAGGGATTTTTGTTTTTGCCACTACGGATTTACCAAGCTGAAAGAGACAAAGGACCAGTTAGTTAAGTAACAAAGCCAATCTAAAAACAACAACAAGTATGCCTGCACACATTTTCACCTATACAATCAAGTTTATTTCCTTAACCTGTTACACACAGCTGAAAGTGAATGAGGTCCAGCACATCCATATGCCTTACCACGTCAAAAGAGGGCATCTTATCGGTTTTCTTTAAGGGTGCATCATCTTACCTTAGCTCCTGAATATTGAGGGTATGTGCATGCGATCAGTAATTGCTTAAGACTTTTCACCCGTCATATATAGGTAACTTGCTAATAAGTATTGAACATGTTACCTTTTTTTTCCCTAAATCTGCTGTGGTCATGAAATGTTCACTAGATGTCAGTAAAAAGTATATTCAAATTCACACAAGCAAATAAATCAAGCCTTAGATATCCATAAATTAAGATGAGTAATAATGAGAAATGACAGGGAAAGAGTATTGAACAAGCTTACTGAAATGTAACACTTTGTACAAAAGCCTTTGTTGGTAATGACCACTTCAAGATGCCTCCTGTATGGAGAAACTAGTTGCATGCATTGCTCAGGTGTGATTTTGTCCAATTCTTCCACACAAACGCTCTTCAAATCCTGAAGGTTGTGTGGGCTCCTTCTATGAACTCTGAACTTTTGTTCCTTCCATAAACATTCTATTGGATTCAGGTCTGGAGATTGTCTTGGTCGTTCTTAGCAGCTTTATTTTCTGTCTTGGAAACTAATTGAGATTTTCAATTTCAGTGTTTGGGATCATTGTCTTGCTGAAATGTCCACCCTAGTTTCATAATCATCCTGGTAGATGGCAGATCTATCAAGGATGTCTCAGTACATTTGTGCATTCAGCCTTCCTTTAATTATATGAAGTTTGTCGGTGTCATATGCAGAATAGCCCCATACAGCACTGTTGGTATGGTGTTTTTTGTAGCGATATGCAGTGCCATTTGGCCTTCAAACATGGTATTATGGTAGCCAAAGAGTTCCAATTTTGGTCTCATCTGACCAGACTATATTCCTCAGTGTTTCAAAGGCTTGTCTAAATGTTGGGCAAACTTAAGCACACTAGAACATGTTTTTTGTTCAGCTTTGGATTTGTGTGGCGAGCATGCATATAGGCCATGGAGGTTGAGTGCATTGCTTTATGGTTTTCTTTAAAACAATTGTACCTGCTGATTGCAGGTCTCTGTAGCTCTACGCAGGTGGGCCTTAGCTCTTGACAACTCTTCAAACAGGTGCAAAGAGAATTAACAGAAATCTTGCAGGGAGCACTTGGTTGTGGCGGTGAAATAATGTACTTTGCACGTCTGGCTTATGGCCTCAACATTGGTCACTGGAACCTTCAACAGTTTAGACATTCTGTAACCAATGTCGTCAGTATGTTTTGCAACAATGAGGTTGAAGGTCTTTGGTAAAACCAAATAACCAATCTCATGAGGTTTGTGTGCCCCTTGGTAATGAGACATTGTAGGCCATCAATTAAACCAGCTGATATTTTCGCCAAGTGGCAGGATTCCTTTATAAAATTACTGATAGCCTTAGGTTGGTGTCATGACTGTATGTATGGCTTTTGCATCTCTCTTCATGTGTTAAATACTTTGTCGCACCACGTTACACAATTTAATTTATTGACATCTATAATAAATTTTATTTCTATAGCGCCGACATATTCCGCAGCACTTTACATTTCAGAGGGGATTTGTACAGACAATAGACATTACAGCATAACAATAATCACATAGATCATAACAAATACCAAGAGGAATAAGGGCCCTGCTCGCAAGCTTACAGTCTATGAGGAAAGAGGTAGACATGAAAGGTGGGTGGTAACAGTTGCCCTGATTGTATGGACCAGCCATAATATTAAGTGTGTAACAGTACAGACACAGAGGGCTAATGGATGCATAAAGCATGTGGGAACATGATACGGGGAACTTGGTTATGGTAAAACTTTTGGCTGTGCCACACAGGGATAGATTAGGTTAATGTGTTGAGGCAATAGGCCAGTCTGAATAAATGCGTTTTCTGGGCACGCTTAAAATTTTGGGGACTAATCGTATTGACCTGGGAAGTGCATTCCAAAGAATTGGCACAGCAGGTGTAAAGTCTTGGAGACGGGAGTGGGAGGTTCTGATTATTGAGGATGCTAACCTCAGGTCATCAGCAGAGCGGAGGGCGCGGGTAGGGTGGTATACTGAAACAAGGGAGGAGATGTAGGGTGGTGCTGAGCCATGGAGAGCTTTGTGGGTGAGGGTAAGGCCGGGGTCACACTGGCGAGGAATACGGCCGAGTGAGAGGCGCTAAATGCACGCATTAGACACGGACCAATGATTCTCTATGGGGTCCCTCGCACCAGCCGTATATTTTTCATCCGTATTCTACTCTCCGTGCCAATCGCAGCATGCTGCGATTGTCAGCGTACTACGGCCGTAGTACGCCAATGCAAGTCTATGGGTGCGCAAAAAATACGGATTACACACGGACCACACATGTGACTTGCGAGAAATACGCACCCGGTGTCTTTTAGCAAAGCCAGAAATTCAGTGCGCTATACAGTAAACTCACACTGACAGGTTTAATAAAGAAAGAAAGAATAGATATAGACACACACTATATTATATATATTGCATTCTATGTGTCTATATCTATTCTTTGGTTTCTGTTAGAAACCCTGTCATAGGGCTCCATTATATGTCCATTTTGCAAGCCGGCGAGAAAATCTCAGCATACGGATGCCATACGGATGCTTACATGCGCAAAATATGCGACCACACCTTGATTACGGATGACATACGGAGCACTGTTTAGGGGCCATTCATCCGTATTACGCATGTAAAATACTGACCGTATTTTGCGTCGGTTAGTGTGACCCCGGCCTAATAAGTTTATACTGAATTCTGGAGTGGATGGGTAGCCAGTGTAATGACTGGCACAAGGTAGAGTCATCGGTGTAACGATTGGTGAGGAATATGATCCTGGCTGCAGCATTCAAGACCGATTGGAGAGGGGAGAGTTTGGTAAGAGGGAGACCGATTAGAAGAGAGTTACAATAGTCGAGATGAGAATGAATAAGAGAAACAGTAAGAGTTTTTGCAGAGTCAAAAGTAAGAAAAGGTCGAATTCTAGAGATGTTTTTGAGGTGCAGATGACAAGAGCGAACCAATGTGGGGGGCGAACCAATGTCGAATGTGGGGGGCGAAGGAAAGCTCGGAGTCAAGTATGACCCCCAAGACAGCGGGCATGTTGCTGGGGAGTAATAGTGGAACCACACACAGAAATGGCAATGTCGGGTATAGGTACATTAGTAGAGGGAGGAAACACAAGGAGTTCAGTCTTTGACAGCTTCAGTTTCAGATATAGTGAGGACATGATGTTAGACACAGCGTTTAGACAATCGCCGATGTTTTCTAGAAAGGCTGGCGTGATGTCAGGAGAAGAAGCATATAATTGGGTGTCATCAGCATAGAGATGGTACTGGAAACCAAATCTACTGATTGTTTGACCAATAGGGGCAGTGTACAAGGAGAAGAGGAGTGGGCCTAGAACCGATCCTTGAGGAACCCCAACAGTAAGGGGAAGGTGAGAGGAGGAGGAGCCAGCAAAAGATACAGTAAAGGAGCGGTCAGAGAGATAGGAGGAGAACCAGGAGAGAACGGTGTCCTTGAGGCCAATGGAACGGAGCATAGTGAGGAGGAGCTGATGATCCACAGTGTCGAATGCTGCAGAGAGATCCAAGAGAATTAGCTTGGAGTAATGACCATTAGATTTAGCTATTAGTAGATCATTAGAGACTTTAGTGAGGGCAGTTTCAGTAGAGTGTAAAGAGCAGAAACCGGATTGGAGAGGGTCGAGAAGAGGGTTATCAGAGAGATAGCGGATCATACGGAAGTGGACCAGGCGTTTCAGGAGTTTAGAGATGAAGGGAAGATTAGAGACAGGTCTATAGTTAGTGGCACAGTTTTGGTCGAGGGATGTTTTTTTAAGTAGTGGATGTATGATGGCATGCTTAAATGAGGAGGGAAAGATACAAGAAGAGAGAGAGAGGTTAAATATTTTAGTTAGGTGAGGGGTGACAGCAGGGGAAAGGGACTGGAGGAGATGTGACAGAAATGGGTCACTGGTGAAAGTGGTTGGGCAAGAAGATGCAAGGAGCCTGCTTACTTCTTCTTCTGTGACTGGTTCAAAATCAGAGAGTGAGCTAGATGCAGTGGGGGAGGGAGGACAGTGCATGGTATGAGGTGATTGGGAGATAATTTCCTGTCGAATCTGGTCAGTTTTTTCTTTGAAGTAATTGGCCAGATCGTCAGCTCGGAGCTCCGTGGTTGGGGCCTGTACTCTTAGGTTGAGTAGAGAATGAAAAGTGTCAAATAGACGTTTCGGGTTATTGGACAGTGAGGTGATGAGGGTGTTGAAATAGGTTTGTTTGGAGAGGTGAAGGGCAGTGTTGTATGTTCGAAGCATAAACTTATAATGGATGAAATCTTCGTGTAGATTGGATTTTCTCCACAGACGTTCGGCGCACCTGGAGCCCCGCTGCAGGAAACGTGTTTGCAGGGTGTGCCAGGGTTGTCGCCGTTTGCGTTGTGGTGTTCTATTTATAGGGGGTGCAAATTCATCCAGGGCACTTTGAAGTGTTTCATTGTAATGCTTCAATGCAGAATCAGGACATGAGAGGGAGGAGATAGGGGCCAATGAAGACTGCAAGTTCTTCATAAGTTTCTGGGTGTTAATGGCCTGTATGTTTCTAGAAGTATGGAAAGTGGGGGTGACCTGAGCAGCCTGGCAGTTCTTGATAGAGAATGAAAGAAGATTGTGGTCAGAGCAGGAGAGGGGAGTTTGCAAAATCATCCACTGTACAAAGCCAAGAGAAGACCAAGTCAAGTGAGTTTCCGTCTTCATGCGTTGGAGAATTAGTAAGCTGCAAAAGGCCAAACGAGGAGGTTAGAGATAAAAGGTGAGAAGCAGATGGGGAGAGTGGAAGAGCAATGGGGATGTTGAAATCTCCCATGATGAGGGTAGGGATGTCACATGAGAGAAAATGTAGAAGCCAAGTGGCAAAATGATCCAGGAACTGATGGAGGGGCCGGGAGGACGATACACCAGCGCCACTCGCATGGAGAAGGGGGTGTAGAGTCTGACGGCATGGACCTCAAAAGAAGGGAAGACTAGTGAGGGTAGTTGAGGGATAACCTGAAAGGTACATTTTGGTGATAGAAGTAGACCAACGAATCCACCTGCTCTATTGTCTGATCTTGGGGTATGAGAGAAATGTAGTCCCCCGTATGAAAGAGCAGCAGCGGTAGCGTCTGACTGCTATGGTTTGATTTCTTTGCCTGTGTGGATTGGATGGGTTGTTACAGGCATCTGGTGAGAATTCCATGTCCAATAGCCCCTTTAGAAATATATCAACTTTGAAAATTGGTGATTTGTTCAATTCATATTTTACACACTGTTTGTCACTCACCAATTCCCATCATTTGCAATATAATGTTAACAGGTTTTGGCAACCATACAGGAAAAAAGGTCTATGAGAGCAACATCTTGAAATATTTTGGTGTGTAGTATTTAGGCTAAAAAAAAAGTTTTAGTATAAAATACTAGGCTGCTATACTTCTATACACTAGGGTTAATCAGGCTACTCATTTGCAACAAGAAAATAAGGCAAAGTATTTGTGATTTTGTTAATGACAAACTTCCCAGAAATTAAATTCCAGGGAGGAGAAAAATTTACAGATCAGATTTTTTCTCACTCCTTCAGTTAGTCATTAAGGAGGCCAGTCTGGCTTCACACAAGTCAGACACTTTTCCCTCCCCATCTCAGAATATTATAATTATATTTTCATTCTCGAGTAAAGTTGTAAAGTTATGAATCTTTGAGATGTACTGCAATACCTCATTTTGTTTACTTTTCTTTCAAACTCCATGTTGAATGCACTGTTTTTACTATCTTGTTCATGCTTCAAGTTGCTGTTTTGAAATACAGGTCTGGCATATATCCTTACTTAGACCGGGGTCACACCTGCGAGTGTGATGAGCGAGTCTCTTGAACCACACTCTTAAATGTGACCCTGGCCTTAAAAGTAAGCTTCTCTGCTCTTCTACCTCATTCTCAAACATGGAGAGAACAGCAGAGAAACCAACACTGGAGTGCAGATACCTGACAGACCTGCAGGTCAAGTCAACTACGCCAATTGCACAAAAAAGAAGTTAAAACAGCCCTTTCAGTATGAAGTTTGAGAGTAAAGAAAGCAACGTAAAAAAAAAAAAAAAAAAAAAGTGAAGTGTTGCCAATCCAGTTACATTTTTTCCTTTACTAAATGGACAAAAAAGAAAAATATTATAGGGGTTACCTTGTTGAGGCAAGGGATTTCACATGGCAGGAGTCGTTTTACTGGAGATCCCATTGACTTTTCTACCAGCCTTATAGATTTGACTAGTTCAGCCAATTCACTTAGATCAAGAGAAGCCTGATGGTCTGTTCCTTTCCATGTTTTGTCGAGGGTTACATGGCGCTCCACCACTTTAGCTCCCATTGCTACAGCTGCAACAGTAACAGCAATGCCAGTTTCATGGCCAGAATAACCAATTGGGATGTCTGGAAAGACGGACTGAAATTCCTAAATGTAAAAATAAAGCAATAAAAAATCAGATTGATAATCTAAAAAAAATACTTAAATCCATTTCACTTAATACATTACAGAGTCAATATTTTGGGACTTTGCATTTGTAATAAAATAACAAATCCTCCACTCCCTCCCGAAAAGTCACACGTAAAATCCATCTAAATGACATTTTAAAGCTTCAGAAGAAATATTTAAAAGGCAGTTCCTTCCACAGCTGTCAGTTACAAGCTCAAAGCTTATGCAAGATTGTATCGTCATGTAAGCATCCCACCCATCTCACCTGTATTACACGTAGATTAACATCTTCTGGGAGAAGGGGGTATGCACTAGTGCACTGGAGAAAGCAGAAGTTTGGATTAATTGGCTTTACAATGTCGTACACACGGCGCATGGTATCCATTGTCTGCATGCCACTTGAGATCACCATTGGTCGACCTGTGAAGGGAAAATTTAGTCTTAAGGTTAAAAATGTAAAAAATAAAGCGCAATTAGTGTAAAGCATACTGTATGTGGAACAGTATTTTCAGTTTACAAAAAAAACAAAAAAAAAACAAAAAAAAAAACCCCCCCCAAAAAAAAAAAAAAAAAAAAAAACACTTACTACCCAAATCACTCCCAGACCAATATGACGGTCATAATTAAATCCCCAACTAATCCCAGCAGAAGTAGACAGACAGAAGGCCCCCTTGTGCAGGAATATATGGTCTCATCATAATGCACATTTCCAAACCTACTTTGGGGAGGATAGTGGGCCCCCTTAACTCTTAGATCTCTGTGTGGCTGCACCAATGGAATTTCTCCTCCTTGAATCCCACAACAGGTAGCATATAAGGATTTCTCTACAAGCTACATAGATCTTTGTACAGGTTAACAACATGTGCAACAGACAAGAGGATCAGGGAGCTTCCATGCAACAATGATTGCAGCCGACTGAGGCTGAATCTGAGGATTCTTGCCGGCACGCCAACCAGGTAAAATTGGAAACAAAACAAAAATAAAAAAACACACCTTTATTCAGGCACAATTAACAACTAAGGGCAATTAAGTCACTGTTTTAATATGGCTTAATCATGCCGGAATAAAGGTTTTTCATTTTACCTGGTTGGTGGGCCAGCAAGAATCCCTTTTCCTTGATTATTTTTGCTGAAGCCTTGACCCGTGAGATCTTCATTCAGGGACCAAGCTTTAACATTCATTGCTCATTAGGAATTGTATGCACTGCTTAGGTTTTGTTACTGGGCCATATTGTAGAGTATATGACATGTCCATGAGTGAATTTTTAGTCATCTAAATTGACCCAGATTCTTATTGAAAATAGTTTTGTTTTTTAATTAAAGAGACCTACAGCACAGATTGGCGAAATCTTGGATTTTTGCTCCCAATCCTCCCACCTAGAAGTGTAGGAGTCCAAAAGACTAGAAGGAACCAATTACTCTTCCAGAATGACAGCTGCTAAGTAGGAGGTCAGAAGCTGCCTATATTTTGCAATTCATCTACTTTAAAACAGGGTTTTCCCATAAGAACAACTTATTACATAGCCACCAATTATTGGGCATCCTCACCATCTGACCAGTTGCTAGTAAATCCTATGGCTCCCCCCACCCCAATCACACACATGTTTGAGACAGGCCAACTACATCATCCAGCACTGCCAGATCCCTCTGATCAGTACAATACAGGGGCTGTGGGGTTCTTTTGGCACATTTTTGGACATTTTCTACTGGCTGAGCTACTTAAATCAATTGTAGGATTGAATCAACATCCAATTCTTGGACAGAAGCGAGCTCCTGTGGGATAAGTAGTTTTCAAAGAGCACTTGTAGTGATTGCAGCTCTTCCGCAAGCCCCATCTCTTTACAGCCATGAGTGTCAAGCAACATAATGAGCAGGTAGCAGCACGGTGGCTCAGTAGTTAGCACTGTATCTTTTCAACACTGGGGTCCTGGGTTCAAATCCCATCAAGGAAAACCTCTGCAATGAGTTTGTATGTTCTCCGGTATGCTGCAGGTGCTACAATAGGGATAGTGAATTTAGATTGTGCGCCCCAATGGGGACAGTGATGATAATGTCTGTAAAGTGCTGTTGAAATTGATGGAGTTCTACAAGCAAATTATAATAAATAAGGAAAAAACATCTGGGGCCAAATATCAAGTTTTGGAAGCATCATAATTAAGTCTGTGGAAAATCGAGTTTAATAAAGGACTTGACTTACCCTTCTCAGCAGTCTTTTTTATATACGGAAGGTTATTAGTGTCTCCTGACCCAACCTTAAAGAAAGGTACCGCAAGCTCATGTAGAAACTCTACTGCCATCTACAAGAAATTATCAGATAAATCAGATTATAATTGCAGACAAATTCCACCCCCAGCCCCCAAAAAAATAATAACAAAAACACACACCTCTTGCCACTTATCTAAAATTAAGCCATTTCAGCCAGAAATTGGTGCAGATTACAGCCTAAATCTAGGCCTAACACCATGCTCCAAATTAAGTGCAGTGTGAATTTTCATACATTTGCAGCGCAAATTAGGGCTAATGAATGAGACACCAGCCTTACCAAATTCCCCAGTGTTTGCAACACATCACGGGCTGAAGCCTAAAGGCCCCGTCACACTAAGCGATATCGCTAGCAATATCGCTATAACGTCACTGGTCTTGTGCCGCAGCAGCGATATCGCTATGAGTGATACTTACCTCCGACCGGCTCCCCCGCTGGCCATCGCTGATTGCGCAAGAATGGCCTGGGCCGTTTTTCGTCGCCAGCTTCCTGTGGTGCCGACGAGCGACGCGTGGACGCGGGCGGGAGGACGTCAGGATCGCCTGGTGTGACAGGTAAGTAGCGATCCCCGACCCCTGCTATGTCGCTGGTGAGATCTGCCTGTGTGGCAGCTCACTAGCGACCACTTAGCGATGCACCAGCGATCCATATCGTTGTCGGGATCGCTTGTGAATCGCTATGTGTGACAGTACCTTTAGACTACTCACATGTATGAGACATGATAGACCCCATTATTTGTGAAAAACTGGGTCATACCTGAGATCTATATGATGTGTAATGCAGTAGTTCCAATAAGTGTATGGGCAGAATGAATGAGCAGCGTCCCCAGGCCTACCCTTACCTCATCCATTGCAGAGGCGGTGAAGAAAATGCCAATTTCTTTTGCAAATTTCTGCAGCTCCCGATACTGGTCATGACTGAACTCCAGATGGCGCTTATGTTCCCCATACGTTTTTCCCCAAGAATGAGGTGAGGTATATGGTCGTTCTAAGGCTTTTTTATTAAATTTGTAGTCCAGCTCGCTCTTCTGGAACTTGGCACAGTCAGCACCACACTCCTGTAGGTAGAAACAAGGCTAAGAAACCAACATATCACTGGAGACTTTAGAAGCACCAACAATTTCTGCCAGATCAACTGTTCATATTTTACCACCATTATGCACATAGCCTTAAAGGGAATCTGTCACCAGGTTTTTGCCAACTAATCTGAAGTCAGCATATGATAGAGACAGAGACCCCAATTCCAGTAATGTGTCACTTACTGGGCTGCTTGGGGTAATTTTGATAAAAGTCTCATATCAGCTGGAGACCACCGGAGGACTAACAAACCTGCTGATATTTAGTCCCCCATATCCATAAGCTCTGAGTGTCCCACCACTGACAGATGTGTGCACCTCCAGCATGCAAAATGTATTAGAGACGTCCCCTGCGTTCATAGACGCTGGCAAGTGTGTGCAGTGATAGCAGCTGGGTGAGATCATTCTGCGTCACCTGCTTGATTGCCGCCAGATGCTACCTGCGCCAACACAGGGCTGACAACAATTGCAGGTGGAGCAGAACGACCTCACCCAGCTGTCGGACCTGTGTGAGAAGTGTGTTTGCCATCACTACACGCACTTCCCAGAATCCTGTGCGCACAGTGAGAGTCAGTCATATGTAGCTCTTGATGACAGGAACTGCGCATGCGCAGCCAGCTGATTGTTCACTGGAAAGGACAGATGAAGTGCGCAGACGGAATAATGCCAGAGGGCCCGTTGCGGAGGATGAAAGGTTGTTTTTTTTTGAAGGAAACATAATTTTAACTGTAAATTGCAAAAACAGTTACACATTTTCTGCTAATTAAATGTATACTTTACAGTGGTACAACCCCTTTAAGGCTGGATATTGGCGACATCCTTTGTCTAGGTCATGAACATCAGTTTAATGGGGGATCTCACTCTCCTCTCCTACTGATCAGCTAACTGAAGCA
This sequence comes from Dendrobates tinctorius, assembly GCF_039654945.1. Lineage (NCBI taxonomy): Eukaryota > Metazoa > Chordata > Amphibia > Anura > Dendrobatidae > Dendrobates > Dendrobates tinctorius. Next base: position 9,261,871 of record NW_027361827.1, on the reverse strand, counting down.
GTTCTGGCACCTCAGAATGGCCACAGCCATTTTTTGCTGCCCTGTATGGCATGGAGCTCAATAATTCACACAAATTAAGAGAGCTGTGCCAGTTCTGGTGCACTGCACCCCCTTCAATTAGCTGGTGGGGTTACTGAGAGTTGGGCTCCTACCAATCTGATACTGACAACCCATCATAATGATGGGCGATTGAAAAGTTAACAAAACTCAATTTAGGTTAAAGGGAACCGGCCATTTGAAAAAACGCTATTAACCTGCAGGTATGGGTTAATAGTGTTCTCAGCCTGCCCGCTGACCGCACTTGAGCCCCACTGCCAGGAGGAAATTAACTTTTTTCCTCCTGGTAACGTTCTGGTCTCAGTCATGGGGGTGGAGACAGCGGTGACTCAGCCAACGCCATGTATAGAGGCAGCTGTCCCTAGCACTGACAGACAGCTGGATCTAGTAATGAGCTGCTGTCAGTCAGTGCCGGGGGCTCGATTAACCATGTCTGCACATTAACAGTGTTTCACATGACCGGTTTCCTTTAACGTTCCCTCGATGAGTTTGCGAAATCTCATGCCAACTTTTCATTTTCCTGCCTTACGCTGTGTAACCTGACCTGCAGTGCATTTATGAATCTTCAATGTGATTAATCAGTCAGGTTCCCTATACAAACATGTATGCGTAGCAATGTGTACTTGTGTAGGGTGTACCCATTAATATTCGTAAAGATTACTTAATGGCCTCAATTCATCATTTGCCATCTCGGCAGTTTTTCTTTCCTTTTCTCTTAATGTACTCACTGTCAAATAGTAAGTAACATGTTTTGACAGACGGTACAAAGTTTTTACCAGAAAATCTGATTATATATATATATATATATATATATATATATACACACATACATATACATATATATATATATATATATATATATATACATACATATACATACACACACACACACACATATATACACACATATACACACATATATACATACACACACACACACTCCCTGACAGAAGTTATGTCGCTTATCCATGTTATGTAAATAAAAGCTTATAACCTGACGTTAAATTCATCCATTGGTTGTATAAACTATTCTTCTGAAAGCTGAAACCCTCCGAAATGTGGTTTAGGTTAAGAAAATAAATTGCCATCAATGCAGAAATATTGGTCATTTAATGGACACAGAATGGTCAGATTTTGGCAAGACAAAAGTTGTCGCCTGGTCATATAATGCACCCAGTCCTAGTTTACTTCCTCACCTGTGCGCACTAAATGATCGGTTAATTAGTGGGTGTGTATAAAAAGAAACCCAGCACCCCAGACCTTCACTTGAGCTGAAACTTGAGCTCTGACATGCCAAAATCCACCCTGTGACCAAAGCCTGGATTATCAAGAGGCTGAAGACCAGATCCACTGCAGAGGTGGCTGGCACCTTTAATGTGTCTCAGCGTCAAGTACAAAGAATTAAAAAAAGATTCGAAGAGACTGGAGATGTGTTTGACAAGTCCAGGTCCGGCAGACCCCACAAGATAACAGCTCAGGAGGAACATGTGTTGGTTAGAAAATCCAAAGCAAGCCCCTCTTCCACTGCAGCAGAGCTCCAACAGGCCTGGTCACCTCAAGTCCCTGTGTCAACTAGAACAGTTTGTAGGATTCTGTCTCAAAATGGACTTCATGGTTGAATCAGTGCCCAGAAGCCAGCACTAAACAAAAGGCAAATAAAAAAACGTGTGGCATTTGCAAAGTCCCACTGCCTGCTAAAACAAATGCAAGCTGGAAAAGTGGCAGAAGGTGGATTTCTCTGATGAATCTTCAGTAGAATTACACCACAGCCGCCGCAAATACTGCAGGAGACCTACTGCAGCCCATGCGAATCCAAAATACACCCAGAAAACAGTTAAATTTGGTGGTGGAAAGATCATGGTCTGGAGTTACATTCAGTATGGGGGTGTGCGAAACATTTGCAAGGTGGAAGGCAATATCAATAGCCTAAAATATCAAGAAGTATTAGCTACCTCTTATATTCCAAATCATAAAAGGGGTCAAATTCTGCAGCAAGATGGTGCTCCATCTCATACATCCATCTCTACAACAAAGTTCCTCCAGCAAAATAGATCAAGGTGCTCAAGGACTGGCCAGCCCAGTCACCAGACATGAACATCATTGAGCATGTTTGGGGTATGATGAAAGAGGAAGCTTGGAAGACAAAAACCAAGAATCTAGATGAACTCTGGGAGGCATGTGAGACTGCATTATCTATCAAGCTCATGGAAGTCACACAAAATATTAAATATGACTGTAATAGCACCACCACTTCATTCACCAATGTTATGCAACATATATTTGTAATTTAAGTTAATTTCTTTGAATATCACATTACTTTCTGTGGGCGACAAAACTTTTGTCTTGCCAAAATCTGACCATTCTGTGTTCATTAAATGATCAATATTTCTGCATTGATGGCAATTTTCTTAACCTAAACCACTTTTCGGAGAGTTTCAGCTTTCAAAAGAATAATTTTTACAACCAATGATTGAGTTTAACGTCCGGTTAGAAGCTTTTATTTACATAACATGGATAAGCGACAACTTTTGTCAGGGAGTGTATGTGTGTCACTCCAGAGGGGGGAGCAAAGAACATCTGCAACAAAACTCTGACTTTCTGATCATAAATGGTGACAAAAATATAATAGTTATTATTATTAACATAGATGGGCACAAATGCAATAATTAATCAGGCCCTATTTATATCAGATGAGGAACAGTCTTCCTTCCGAATGGGAATCTAAACATTTATCTTATAACCCTCAAAATACATTTTTTGCGCGACACCTAGGGCGGGATGGGGTTGCGATGCTACAGTTCATCTAATTTATGATGAGCTGTGGCAATCCTTACCCAGAAACGGAATGAGCAACGCACAGGATATCTCGCGTGACGCTCTCATCTCTTAAGGAAACAGGAGTGCCTTACTCCTACACGCCCCTTTATCAAGGCTAGATCGCAGAGCACTAGTCCTGCTGAATTAGGCACCATGAAACTGGACCATTGTCCAGTCTCGTTACAAGTCTGCAGTCTTGGAATCCTCATATTGCATGCTGTGAGGATCCTCTGGTGTCGGTGGTCACAAGTTAGCGACATGCATACGCCTTGCCAAATACCGACGAGACGGGGAGTATGCATATTACATACATGCAGTCACACGAATGCCGTTCCTGGTACCAACACTGGAGAACCCTCAGGCTATGTGCCCACGTTAGCGTTTATAAACACTTAGAAAACCAGACTCCTTCCCAGAAACCGCGTGTTTTACTGCCGCGCGTTTTTTGCGCAAAAAACGCGCGTTTTTGATGCGTTTTTTTTCCGCGCGGTTTCTGGGAACATTGGAAATGGTTAAAAACGCTCAGCTATGCGGAAAATAATGAGCATGCTGCATTTTTAGCCGCTAAGCGTTTTCTAGGCTTTTAAAAACGCATGCATTGGCACAAGAAGCCAAAAATGCATTAAATTTAATGGGAAGCTTCTATTAAGCGTTTCTGCAGCATCTGATCCGGCAAAAACGCTGCGGAAACGCTTAAAAAAAAAAAAACCGCAACATGGGCACACAGCCTCAGTAGTGCGTGCACTGAGGATTCACGTGTCAGCAGTTATACACTGTGACTGCAGACTTGTAAAATGCACCCATTTCATCAACTGGGTTGTCTGGTCCTAAGCTACAACCGTCATGGGCCTACCATCAGAAAAAATTTCTAGACTGCACTTGACAAACTCTCACCTCTACACCCTAAACAGCACAGCATACAATTAAATCAAATTAAGCATTCTGCTCTTGTGGACTTCTTGGAATACACAATATTCCCTTGGAGCAAGTAGTGTAAAGCACACGCTTAGACAGAACAGGAATTTTAGTTCCAACAGGCTATGCAGCTAGAACTTCAGACACCAGCTTTTCACATACCTGTTATCTTTAGAGATGTTCCTTTTTTTTTTTTGTTTTTTTTCTTATAGCCAAGCTGAACTTGGACCTAGGTCTTTTCATCAACCTATGTAACCATGAATGGATAGGAGAAACTATCAGAAATCAGATCTCCTGCTTTGCACTAAGGAGGGGCAAATAAAGTTTATGGTTTGACTGTCTTATGGCAAAGCTTGTTAAAAAGGTAGTGACCTAGGATTGCTACCACCAATAGGTGGTACAAGAGTTCAAGTCCTCGTCCTCTCTAAGAGGAAATTTGAGTAGGGGCAGTTAGTGATTTTTCTCGTTTGTAAAAACTGAAATATTGGCCAAACACTGAGGACCCTTGCTCCAGTAAAAAAAAGAACGCGGATGTTGCAGTTTGGCAAGAACCATGGCACAACTAATATGTCTCGTTAAATAGAACCTGCTGTAGCAATGGCCACTAAACTCATTACCGCTATATGGTGGGGGTGCCAGGTGTTGGACCACCCATCATGCTATATTAAGAATAGGTATACACACTTGTCCTCAACAATAATAAAATCACCCTTTATACATAGGTAGCACTTCTTGAAAACAGAGATTAACACATTTTTGTATCTAATATACAGATATACACTGGCGCTGCCAATAGAAAGAAAGAGCTGCTGGTGCCTAGACAGAAGCTGTGCTTTTACTGCCAAGAAAGGGTTCAGTAATGATAAAAGTGAAAGTAAACGTCCTGACTTTCACACATAAACCCAGAGCATACAGGAGATACAGATCTACCACGCCAGCAAGATACACTAATGAGCGGTGACAGAACTTATGCAGACTAAGGGTACTGTCACACAGTGACTCACTAGTGATCCCGACAACGATATCAACGTGTCAGGATCGCTGGTGAGTCGCTATGTGATCGCTGGTGAGCTGTCAAACAGACAGCTTCACCAGTGATCAGCACCAGCGACGCCGAGCGCCCGGCGCCGCTGTCTACTTTAGTTACCAGCACGCTGATAAAGGGATCTGGTAACTAAGGTACACAGAGGGTTTCTAAGGGACGTGCATCACTTAGAAACCCGATGTGTACCTTAGTTACCAGCTCCCTGCATTAGTGCGCTGGTAACTAAGGTACACAGAGGGTTTCTAGGAACCGCACGGTGCTTAGAAACCCTGCGTTTACCTTAGTTACCAGCTGATCGCTGGTCTCCCACCTGTCATACGCAGCGATGCGTGAGGGCCAGCGGGAGACCAGCGATCAAAGAAATGTCCAGGGCTTTCCAAGATCGATCAGCGATACCGGCAGTGGGGCCGGTCGCAAATTGCTGTCACACACAGCGATCTCACTGGTGAGATCGCCGTTAGGTCACAAAACTTGTGACTCAGCAGCGATCTCGCTAGTGAGATTGCTATGTGTGACGGGGCCCTTACCCTAACTCTGCTGAATGAAGGTGCTGTGCTGATCACAGTGAATGATCCACAGAATTGCTGGATAAGTATGTGACAAGCTGGGAGGATGAAGTGAATGAGCTCAGCTAAATGGAGCGCAAGTAGTGAATAGAGCCGGGCAGAGCCAAGATAGCTCCAGCCAGTAGCGTTCTGGATGTACGGCTGAAGGGGGCCGACACTGTCATGCACTGACAGCGTGTGACGTCACAGGCTAAGGCTATGGGGCCAAAAACCCACGCGTTTCAAAGCAAAACGTGCTTCTTCATCAGGCTCCATTCAGCTGAGCTCATTCACTTCATCCTCCCAGCTTGTCACATACTTATCCAGCAATTCTGTGGATCGTTCACTGTGATCGGCACAGCACCTTCATTCAGCAGAGTTAGGGTAAGTCTGCATAAGTTCTGTCACCGCTCATTAGTGTATCTTGCTGGTGTGGTAGATCTGTATCTCCTGTACGCTCTGAGTATCGGGTTTGTGTGTGAAAGTCAGGACGTTTACTTTCACCTTTATCATTACTGAATTGTCCTGTGAGCGCGGTACCTTCCTCTATTTACACATTTTTGTATCTCCCAGTATATATTTGGGAACAAAAACAAAATAAGTGACTAAATAGAATGTTGAGAGAGATTTAAAATATTGAGTTTTATTGATTGATCAACACAAAAATATATTTACTCAGAATTTTACAGAAATAATAGGAACAGAAAAAAATGGAGGCGAAGATAAGAATCCACCTGAATACTGGTAAAATCAAAAAATGTTCTTTTCTCTGATAAACTGACTCAAGCTAGACTCTTCATATTTAACCATTGAGAAATGCTTAGTGCAAATAAATAGTATTTAGATGTAAAAATTTATGATCAGTCTATTTAAAGTTCATGCACTGTTCAACATAAGACACTAGATGGCAATACAGCCATAACATGACAGCATATTAAATATACAAGAGAAAAATTCCATGACAAAAAAAATACAATGCTTCTCTATCTCATAAGGAGCACAAAATATCAGGGTTTGAAACAGACCCACAATATATTTAGTGTTGAGTGAGTATGCTCGTTGCTCGGGTTTTTCGAGCATGCTCGGGTGTCCTCCGAGTATTTTGGCGTGCTCGGAGATTTAGTTTTCGTCTCATCTGCATGATTTGCGACTTGTAGACAGGCTGAATACATGTGGGAATTCCCTAACAAACAGGCATTCCACACTAGTATTCAGCCTGGCCAGCAGCCATAAATCATGCAGCTGAGATGACGAGCACACCAAAACACTCGGAGGACACCCGAGCATGCTCGGGAAAATCCGAGCAATGAGTATACTCACTCATCACTAGTAATATTAAGTAGACAACCCTTTAACCCCAAGCCCCTTCGTACATTAATGATAGCCTCATTTTTAAAATTCATGCGTCACTTTATGAGGGAACTCTGGAACACTTAGTGATGGGCGAGTAGCATTGTTGCTCGGGTCTCCGAGTATTTTGGCATGCTCGGAGAATTATTTTTCTTCATCTCAGCTGCATGATTTGCGACTTGTAGATAGGCTGAATACATGTGGGGATTCCCTAACAGACAGGCATTCCACACATGTATTCAGCCTGGCCAGCAGCTGAGACGACGAAAACTAAATCTCCGAGCACATCAAAATACTCGGAGGACACCCGAGCATGCTCGGAAAAACCCAAGCAACGAGTATACTCACTCATCACTAACCCTAGTGATTCAGAGAATATATTTTGGGACATTTTACTTACGATAGTAGTGAAATTTGTTCGACATGACTTGCATTTAAAAAGATCAGAAATGTTGCAAAGATTTAGCAAACTCATGCCTATAAACCAGAGAGCTTTGGCACAAAATAATTGCCAAACATATAGCACTTGTCAACTTTACATCTGCACCAGGTTGTTTTTTTTTTTTTGTTTTTTTTTTAGAAGTCAGAGTTTAAAATTGATCATTAATTTCTAAATTTTCCAACAAATTTACAAAACCAATTTTTTTTTTTTTTTTTTTTTTGGGGGGGGGGGGGGGGGACCTTACCACATTTGAAGTGACTTTAACCCCTTCATGACCCAGCCTATTTTGACCTTAATGACCTGGCCATTTTTTGCAATTCTGACCAGTGTCCCATTATGAGGTAATAACTCTGGAACGCTTCAACGCATCCTAGCAATTCTGAGTGTTTTTTCGTGACATATTGGGCTTCATGTTAGTGGTAAATTTAGGTCGATAATTTTTGCGTTTGTGAAAAAAAAATCAGAAATTTGGCGAAAATTTCGCAATTTTCAAATTTTGAATTTTTATTCTGTTAAACTAGAGAGTTATGTGACACAAAATAGTTACTAAATAACATTTCCCACATGTCTACTTTACATCAGCACAATTTTGGAAGCAAAATATTTTTTTTGTTAGGAAGTTAGAAGGGTTAAAAGTTGACCAGCGATTTCTCATTTTTACAACAAAATTTACAAAACCATTTTTTTTTAGGGACCACCTCACATTTGAAGTCACTTTGAGGGGTCTATATGGCAGAAAATACCCAAAAGTGACACCACTATAAAAACTGCACCCCTGAAGCTACTCAAAACCACATTCAAGAAGATTATTAACCCTTCAGGTGTTTCACAGCAGCTAAAGCAATGTGGAAGGAAAAAATGGACATTTTCATTTTTCCAACACAAATTTTCTTTCAGCATCAATTTTTTCATTTTCACATGGGCAACAGGATAAAATGGATCCTAAAATTTGTTGGGCAATTTCCCCTGAGTACACCGATACCTCATATGTGGTCATAAACCACTGTTTGGGTGCACGGCAGGGCCCGGAAGGAGCGCCATTTGACTTTTTGAATGGAAAATTAGCTCCAAAAGTTATCGGACACCATGTTGCGTTTGGAGAGCCCCTGTGTGCCTAAACATTGGAGCTCCCCCACAAGTGACACCATTTTGGAAACTAGACCCCTTAAGGAACTTATCTAGATGTTTAGTGAGCACTTTGAACCCCCAAGTGCTTCACAAAAGTTTATAAACAGAGCAGTGAAAATAAAAAATCATTTTTTTTTCCCTCAAAAATGATTTTTTAGCACGCTATTTTTTTATTTTCACAAGGGTAACAGGAGAAATTGGACCACAAAAGTTGTTGTCCAGATTGTCCTGAGTACGCTGGTACCCCATATGTGGGGGGCACTGTTTGGGTGCACGGCAGGGCGCAGAAGGGAATGAGCGCCAATTGACTTTTTGAAATGAAAATTAGCTCCAATCGTTAGCGGACACCATGTCGTGTTTGGAGAGCCCCTGTGTGCCTAAACTTTGGAGCTCCCCACAAATGACCCCATTTTGGAAACTAGACCCCTAAGGAACTTATCTAGATGCATAGTGAGCACTTTGAACCCCCAGGTGATTCACAGAAGTTTATAATGCAGAGCAGTGAAAATAAAAAAATTTTTCCTAAAAAAAATTTTTTAGTTGGCAATTTTTTATTTTCACAAGGGTACTAGGATAAACTGGACCCCAAAAGTTGTTGTCCAGTTTGTCTTGAGTACGCCGATACCCCATATGTGGGGGATGACCACTGTATGGGCACACGTCAGGGCTCGGAAGGGAAGTAGTGATGTTTTGGTATGCAGACTTTGATGGAATGGTCTGCGGGCATCATGTTACATTTGCAGAGCCCTTGATGTACCTAAACTGTGGAAACCCCCCACAAGTGACCCCATTTTGGAAACTAGACCCCATAAGGAACTTGCCTAGATGTGTGGTGAGCAGCACCTTGAACCCCGAAGTGCTTCACAGAAGATTGTAACGCAGAGCCATGAAAATAAAAAATCTTTTTTTTCCTCAAAAAATTAATTTTTAGCTCGCAATTTTTTATTTTCGCAAGGGTAACAGGAGAAATTGGACCCCAAAAGTTGTTGTCCAGTTTGTCCTGAGTACGCTGGTACCCAATATGTGGGGAGGGTCCATTGTTTGGGCACACGTCAGGGCTCGGAATGGAAGTAGTGACATTTTGAAATGCAGACTTTGATGGAATAGTCTGCGGTCGTCATTACGTTTGCAGAGCCCCTGATGTGCCTAAACAGTGGAAACCCCCCAGAAGTGACCCCATTTTGAATCTAGACCTTCCAAGGAACTTATGTAGATGTATGGTGAGCACTTTCAACCCCCAAGTGCTTCACAGAAGTTTATAATGCAGAGACGTGAAAATGAAAATTTTTTTCCACAAAAATAATTTTTTAGCCCCCAATTTTTTTATTTTCCCAAGGGTAACAGGAGAAATTAGTCCCCAAAAGTTGTTGTGCAATTTTTCCTGAGTACGCTGATACCTCATATATGGGGGTAAACCACTGTTTGGGCACACGTCGGGGCTTGGAAGGGAGGGAGCACCGTTTGACTTTTTGAACGCAAAATTGGCTGGAATCAATGGTTGCACCATATCGCGTTTGGAGACCCTCTGATGTGCCTAAACAGTGGAAACCCCTCAATTCTAACTCCAACCCTAACCCCAACACATCCCTAACCCTATCAATAACCCTAACCCCAACACACCCCTAACCCCAACACTAACCATAACACTAACCACAAGCGTAACCCTAATTCTAACCCTAACCCCAATTCCACCCAAAGCCCAACCCTAACCCTAATTCCAACCCTAACCCTAATTCCAACCCTAACCCTAATGGAAAAATAAAAATATTTTCTTTATTTTATTAGTTATGCCTACCTATGGGGGTGATCACTGTGAGAGTGATCAAAATGAAATAATGGAATCTGCAGCCGGCAGATTCGGGCGGGCGCACTGCGCATGCGCCCACCATTTTCCAAGATGGCGACGCCCATGAACCGGACCCGCCGGACACCGGGAGCGACTTAGAAGGTGCCGGGGGCGGTGAGAGTGGGTGAGGAGGTTATCGGAAGCTGGCGGGGAGCGGAGGGAATGGTAGGGGGGGCAGATGACAGCGGCGGCAGATCCCCGCTGTCATTCAGTGGCGGGAGGGGCGATCGCCGGTGGGGGGGGGGGGGTCGAATCGGCTTCTCCAGCAATGTCCGATGCTACTGCAGCATCGGCCATGGCTGGATTGTAATATTTCATCAATTTTCATTGATGAAATATTACTATCGCTCTGATTGGCTGTTAAAAGTGAAACAACCAATCATAGCGATCGTAGCCACGTGGGGGCGAAGCGACGCCCCCTGTGGTGAATTACAAAGCCCCCTGTATCTGCGGGTCAGGTGACCTTTCATTGACCCCGGTCACCCGACCCGCAGGGGGGCTTTGAATTCATGACACAGGGTATGTGTCATAGGTCGGATTGGCACCGACTTTCATGACGCATACGCTGTGTCACAGGTCGGGAAGGGGTTAAGGGTCCTATGTGACACCATTCTAAAAACTATGGTGTTCAAAAATCACATTCAAGACGTTTAAACCTTCAGGTGCATCACAGGAATTACAATATGCAATGAAAAAATGAAAAATTTTTTTAACCCAAAATGTTTTATTTTCACATGATTAACAGGCGTAATTGCACAATAAATTGTGGTCCACTTTCTCCCGAGTACATGGAAACCCCATGTGTGGTGGGAAGCTGCTATTTTGACACTGCCGGGCGCCAAAAGGAGTGAGGTTTTCAAAGGTATGTGGGCACCATGAAGCATGTGAAGGCCCTTGGGGTGCCAAAATAGTAGTAGTCACCCCACAAATCACCCTATTGAATTCAATCTACTGGTTTTCTTGGTATGTGAATTTCATAAAATGATGGCATATTTAAGCTGTGTAGTGTACATAAAGTCATGCAGAAATAAAAGTTAGAAGTCCATGGACGAATGGAAGACTTTGAACAGTCCATATACAGATCGGGTGTTTATCCCCCCTCTGTAACATAGGTTGCAAAAAAGGAGCAAAGTTTCTCTTCGCAGTTTGAGGGACTTCACCAGAGAAATATTGTCTTTGTGCAACACGGGCACCTTCAGCTCCAGAAGTACTGCGCCTTTCCCATTCTTGACTTCCAAATATTAGGGCCTTGATCACTACCTCCTGGAACTGAAGAAAGGTCCCAGTCTGCCTGCACATCTTGATAGACGTAGAAAATCTGGAGAGCAAAACCTTGTTTTGTTGCAACTAAGCAGCATGTAAAAAGCATGGATAAGCTGCTGCAAGACACAGGTCCAAAGACCGAAAATAATGGTGAAAGCGGATGTATGTGTCCAAATCTGCAACGCTGATAAAAGATGGATGGCGGACGATATTCTTCAAAGCTTTATTGCAAACAGGTTAATAGGCAATGCGTTTTGAGGTCATGCAGGACCTCTTAAACAGGACAAAACCTTACAAGTTGACTGTCAGATCTGCACGAGGCAGAAAAACAAAGCTTTATCATCATACCGCCGAACAAAAAGTGTAATAAAACGTGATCAAAGAGACAAATGTAAATAAAAATGGTACCGCTGAAAACGTTATCTTGTCCTGCAAAAAACAAGCAGTGATACAGCTCCATCAGCAGAAATATAAAATGTTATAGCTCTTAGAATAAAGAAATGCAAAAATAATTTTTTTATATAAAATAGTTTGTGTAAAAGCGCCAAAACATAAAAAAAAATGATAAAAATGAGATATCGTTGTAATCGTACTGACCCGAAGAATAAAGCAATATTACCACATGCGGAACCGTAAACAAAAAAAAAAACAAAAAAAAACAATTGCTGTTTTTTGTTCATTCTGCCTCCCAAAAATCAGAACAGAAAGCGATAAAAAAAGTCATGTGCTCGAAAATAGGTATTAGACCTACCGGTAATGATGTTTCCAGGAGTCCATCCTGACAGCACCATGGAGGACGTCCTCCTCCTCCTTACAGGGACAGGAAGCACACGAGAGGTTAAAGGTCACGTCCCACCTCCTCTCCCTCAGTGATTTAACAAGTACCGCAAAGTGGATGATGCTAGTAACAGTTTAATGAAACAATCATATTACAGCATATGACATATCAAAATACAACATAGCATAACATAACAGGGAGGGAAGTACCCGTGCTGTCAGGATGGACTCCTGGAAACATCATTACCGGTAGGTCTAATACCTATTTTCCAGGACGTCCACCTGACAGCACCATGGAGAGTACCAAAGCACCTCCTCAGGGTGGGATTACCGCCTGGAGAACTTTTCTTCCGAATGCGGTCTGCTGACCAGCCAACACGTCAAGCTTGTAGTGCTTGCAGAATGTATTCAGATTGGCCCAGGTTGCTGCTCTACAGATTTGGTCAACCGAGGCCCCCGCCCGTTCGGCCCATGAGGCTGATACCGCCCTCGTAGAGTGGGCTTTTATGGACCCTGGCGGGCTAACGCCTTCGGCTTGGTAGGCGTCAGAGATTACTGAGGTAATCCAGCGCGCGATAGACGCCTTAGAGGCCTTCTTCCCCTTATTTTTACCCCCAAAAAGGATGAACAAGTTTGGGTCAATGCGCCAGCTATTGGTGGCTTCTAGATAGTCTAGCACCGCGCGCCTCACATCCAGCGAGTGAAGACGCTGTTCTTTTTTATTACGGGGATTGTCGCAGAACGATGGTAACACTACCTCCTGGTTTAGATTCTTTGAGGAGACTACCTTCGGGGTAAATGCCGGGTCTAACCTTAGGATTATACTATCCCCTCTTATCTGTAGATATGGGTCCTTAGTGGACAGGGCCTGGATCTCCCCTATCCTTTTGGCCGTGGTAATGGCTACTAGGAAGGCCGTTCTACGGGTGAGGGCAGGGATGGTTATTTTCTCCCCTAGAGCATAGTGGTCTGTACAGAGGGACCTGAGTACCAGACCCAGATCCCACGGCGGGGTGAGCTGCCTAATCGTGGGACGCAGGCGCTGCGTGGCCTTTATAAATCTTATTACCCAGGGATGAGCAGCTAGCTGGTAATCGAAGAAGGCGCTTAAGGCTGAAACCTGGACTTTTAGCGTGCTAGGCTTAAGGCCTTTATTAAAACCTGCCTGCAAAAAACTTAGTATGCTAGGGAGGTCAGGGGTGCCTGCCACGAGATCGGACCTGCCACCCTCCAGACAGAATCTTTTCCATATCTTCCTATAGATTGCGGATGTCACCGGTTTCCTACTGGCCAGTAGGGTGGATATGACCTGGTCCGACAATCCCTTTGTCTTCAGGATGTCCCTCTCAGGATCCAGGCCGATAGATGAAGTCTTGCTGGGTTTGGATGGTAGATCGGGCCCTGGTGGATGATGTCCTTCCACAGGGGTAGCTCGACCGGATTTCCGACTGCCATGGCTCCTAGAAGGGGAAACTAGCTTCTCTTCGGCCAGTATGGAGCGATCAACATCACTCGTGCGTGGTCCTCGCGTATTTTCCTGAGCACTGCCGGTATAAGGGCCAGTGGCGGGAATGCGTAGGAGAGGGATTCTCCCCAGGTCTGACTCAGGGCATCCACGCCTTCTGGGTGGTCCGTCGGATTCAGGGAATAGAATCTGGGGACCTTCGAATTCTTTCGGCTTGCAAAGAGATCTATACTGGGGGTCCCCCAACGCTGACAAAGATGGTTGAAGATCTCTTCGTTCAGTTCCCATTCTGTCGGGCGAATCCGTTGTCTGCTCAAGTAGTCTGCTACTTCGTTCTGGGAACCCTCTAGGTGTACTGCGGTCACTGATCGGACTGTTCTTTCTGCCCAAGCGAATATTTTTCCTGCTAGGTCCTGTAGTGGTTGATGTCTGGGCCATCCCTGGTGCTTCAGGAATGCCACTGTCGTCATATTGTCGGATAGTATACGGACATGACGATTCTCTAGTATCGACTGGTTCCGCCGTAGCGCTTCCCAGACCGCGTAGAGTTCTCTGAAATTGGAGGATCTGGTCTTGATGTCTACTGGCCATCTCCCCTGGAAGATTTTCCCTTCTATGTGGGCTCCCCAACCCCACACACTGGCGTCCGTGGTGACTACCACGTATGGAGAGGCTGTCCAAAATACGCCCACCTGAAGGTTTCTGGACCGTGTCCACCACTGAAGGGACTCTCTTACTCGTTCTGGCAGCCTTAGGGGTCTGTCTAGCGACGCCTGACTTCTGTCCCACGTCGCAAGGATCTCTTTCTGCAGTGATCTTGAGTGGAATTGGGCCCATCGGACGCACTGGATGCAGGCCGTCATGAGGCCCAGGACCTCCATTGCCTCTCTTATGGAGCACTGACGTCTCAACAGGTCTCTGGTTTTGGTCTGAATAGTCCTCTGCTTCTGTTCGGGTAGCCAGGATATTCTGTCGGTTGAGTCTAGGAGGACCCCGAGAAATATTTTCCTGTTTTCTGGCCTGATGTTCGACTTCTCCCAATTGATCACCCATCCAAGGAACTCCATTACCGTAGTTGCTCGGTTTCTGTCGCGAACGAGCGCTTCCCTGGATCTTGCCACCAGTAGGAAGTCGTCTAAATAGGGTATGATCACGATACCCTGATCTCTCAGGTAGGCCACTACTTCTCCCACCAGCTTTGTAAAGATTCTGGGAGCTGAGGCCAACCCGAATGGAAGACACTGGAATTGGAAGTGGCAGGTCCGGGTTGGTAAACTGACCGCAAACCTTAGCAGTCTCTGGGATGAGGGATGGATAGGGACCTGGTAGTAGGCCTTCTTTAGGTCTAGGGTGCACATGACGGCGTCCCGATCTATCAGGAGGGTTGCGGATCGGACCAATTCCATCCGGAATCTCTTGTACTTGACCCAGGCATTTAGTGGTTTCAGGTTTATGATGGTACGGGCCTCGCCAGATGGTTTTGTGATCGAGAACAGGGACGAATAGTACCCTTTCCCTCTTTCTGACGGGGGAACTGGTACTATGACCTTTGATTTTACCATGTCCTGTAGATCCGTCCACATTGCGGAGTCCTCCAGGACGACAGTGGGGGTAATATATCTTTCGGGGGGAGGTGAATAAAGCTCTATATTGTAGCCCTCCGCGATGGTTCTGAGGACCCACTGATTGTGGGTGACTCGGGACCAGTTTGCTGCGAAGTGGCGAAGTCTCCCCCCAATACCTATGGCGTCATTGCCTCCTCGATCTAGAGGTTGATGTGAATGGAGGACCTCTGTCCCTCCCGGTCTGGCTGAAGGAGCCCTTATAGGAGCCTCTACTGGACCTTGCCCGACCCCTGAACTCGGTCTGCCTCCTAGAAAAGGAGCCTCTCCGAAAGGACTGGGGTTGTCTGGGTTTTTCCTCCGGGAATCCCTTCTTTTTATCGGACACCAGCTCTAGAATGTTATCTAGGGCTGGCCCGAATACCCTCAGGCCCGAGAAGGGGATGGCGCATAGCTTAGTTTTTGAAGCGTTGTCCCCCGACCAGGATTTGAGCCAGACTGCTCTTCGGGCCGCGTTGGAGAGGGAGCTGTTTCTGGCTGCAAATCTTACCGATTCGGCCGACGTATCTGATAGGAACGCCGTAGCCGATTTCATGAGCGGAAGGGATGCTAGGATGTCTGATCTAGGGGTCTTGTTGGTTAGGTGTTCTTCCAACTGCCCCATCCACAAAAACATAGACCTAGCCACCGAGGTGGCTGCTATGTTGGCCCTAATAAGAGCCGCCGACGTCTCCCATGCTCTTTTTAATAAGACGTCTAACTTTCTATCCAACGGGTCTCGAAGACCTGATGAGTCCTCGAATGGGATAGCCGTCTTTTTGGTAACTTTAGCGACTGGGACATCTATTTTAGGAATTTCTTCCCATGCCCGGGTTTCCTCAGGATCAAAAGGCAGTCTGCTTCTAAAGTCTCGGGAGAGTGTCAGTCGACGCTCTGCCTCCTTCCACTCCTCCTGGACCATCGTTTTGATGTGTTCACTTACAGGGAACACTACCTGTCTACGGGCCACCAGTCCTCCGAACATTAAGTCCTGCCTGGACTGTGGTTTAGGGACCTCCTCTATCTGCATAGTATTTCTGACTGCTTGGACCAACTCGTCCGTGTCCTCCAGTCTGAATAGGTATTTCCTGCTCTGATCTTGTCTATCCCCCCGGATCTCGCCTTCTTCTTCCTGATCCGAATCCCGGAATTCGGACTCCTCACTAGGGCTTTCTTCCGACTCTGGGTCCGCTTCCCACCTTGGACGTTTGCGACTCGGCCCTGGGCTGGGGGACTGACGCCGTGCGAGGCTGGATGTAGAGGCCCGAACTTCCTCCCTTATCAGTGATCTCATTTCGGCTAGGAGGGATGGCTGTTCCTCGCCTACGACCCTTGAGGTACAGGATCCGCATAGGGTCTTGTTATATGTGTCTGGCAGCTTTACCCTGCATACTGGGCATCTGACCGATTTGGAGGTGGCCTTTGCCGGGTCCTTCGCCCCCGAGGGGGATTCTGTCGGGGCTCCCTTCTCCTAATAATACAGAAGGGGCACCTACTCAGATCTGGGTTGGGGTAATGGGTGGGAGAGGGTGGTCTGCGTTATGCGCACTTACCCCTCCGCCTGCTGGAGCGACCCCTTCCATCCTGGCGCGGTCCGCAGGGCGCTATGGACCTCCGAAACGTGCTCCCTGGATCTCCAGAAGCGCGCTCTGTGCCTTAGGAGCGCGCGCTGTGGACCCCGGAGGTGAGCGCTGTGTGGCTTCAGTGGCGAGCGCTGTGGCTTCCGTAGCGAGCGCTGTCTGGCTTCTGTAGCGAGCGCTGTCTGGCCTCAGCAGCGAGCGCTATGTGGCTTCAGAAGCGCGCGCTGGGATTCAAAGGCCGGTGTCTGACGTCACCGGATGTGACGCGCGGCCTCTCGCGCTAGGCCGCCTCCTCCACTTCCTGCTCTGCGCGTGACTATGGCGGCCTCCTCCGGCCAGCCGCCGTGGGGAGCCAACCCCCATCCATATGCGGCGGACTGCCACTCCGGCCTCTTCGCCTGCTATGGCGGACTGCGGAGGCCTCATTCCTGCCTCCCAGCGCCGGCTGCGCCAGTCGTCCGTCGGTGCCCGCCCGGCCAGCCGCCTGCGGGGAGCCGACCATCACCTGCCGTGGCGGTGAGTTTTTGGAGCCGAGAGCCTCTCATAGGGAGGAACGGCTCCCTCCAGGAGCGTCGTCCTGCTCCTGGCCTTTGGGGCAGAGGGACTCCCCACTGGAGAGTTTCGGCCCCGGGACCTCTTGACAGGGGAAGGCTTGGACTAGCCGTACGATCCCCTGAGCCCCTCCGGTAAGCTTCTCGTGTGTCCCTCCGTGCAGGGACAGGAAAAACACTGAGGGAGAGGAGGTGGGACGTGACCTTTAACCTCTCGTGTGCTTCCTGTCCCTGTAAGGAGGAGGAGGACGTCCTCCATGGTGCTGTCAGGTGGACGTCCTGGAAAATGGTACCAATATAAACATCAGCTCTCCCGCAAAAAACAAGCCCTCACATGACTGTCAGCCGAAATATAAAGAGATTGTAACTCAAAATAAGGTGATGCAAAAACTAGTTTTCGCAATAAAGAGTCTTTTTAGTGTGTGACAGCAGCCAAACATAAAAACCCGAAATAAATATGGCATCTCTGTAATTGCATTGACCCGAAAAATAAAGAAATAAAGTTGCCTAATCAATTATGCTGCACGAGAAACGGCGTTAAAAAAAATAAATAAAAACCAATTCTTCATATGCTGTTGATTTTCTCATTCCGCCTCCCAAAGATTGCAGTAAGGCTCTGCACTGAGCGCTTACTCTGGGGTTTCCATGTAAATCTTTGAAATAAGCAATTCAGAGAGAACCCTCGATGGAAGATTCCCTATAATGAGGCAGATGGAGGCACTGGATGCCATAGGACCTGTGATCCAGCGGTGTCCGTCTTTAGGATTGTATAAAAGTGCCATCGGCCACAGTTTTGTGCACTTCTGAAAAGGACACAGCTGAACAGAGGCCAGACTTGAGTAAATCTGCTGCCTCATTATAGTGAATGGATCCCTTGCGGGTTTCATCTGTCATGTCACTCGGAGATTTAGATGGAAACCCCAAAGTGCTCAGCGTAGAGCACCAGATAAATGTGATCCCAAAATATTATGTAAAAATGTTCCCAATAAAGGCTTCAACTCAATCCACAAAAAAAAAAAAAAAACTCACTCAGGTCTGTTAAGGGAAATATAGGGGCTTCCACGTTACTAGTATCACAAAGGTTATGGAAAAGCTAAAAGGCTCCTCGCTCCCAGAAAGAAATTCAGCAAATTATCAGCTCCCAAATCCAAATGCCCCCCCCCCATTCTGAGCCCCAGTGTGCCTAAAGAATATTTAGCATGTTTGGCATTTTTGTAGTGATGAGAGCTTGCCTAATTTATAGGTGCATATCTCCAGAAGCATGAGCAGGGAATAATACACTACAACAGCAGTTTGCAATTTTCAATCATCAACATCCACTGGAGTCAAAATAGTCACTATATCTGTAGATAAATTACCAAAGGGATATGATTTCTAAAATGGGGTCACTTGAGGGGGCAGAGTCTACATTTCTAATACTTATGGGCTCTTTATATGGAATCTGCAAACTAGCGGTCCTGCTGCTGGGTTGTTGCCCTCCTACGGCCCCCTCCACGTATCCTGGTGTACTGGCCTGTCTCCTGGTAGCGCCTCGAGCCTCTGGACACTATGCTGACAGACACAGCAAACCTTCTTGCCACAGCTCGCATTGATGTGCCATCCTGAACGAGCTGCACTACCTGAGCCACTTGTGTGGGTTGTAGAGTCCGTCTCATGCTGCCACGAGTGTGAAAGCACAACCAACATTCAAAAGTCACCAAAACATCATCCAGAAAGCATTGGTACTGAGATGTGTTCTGTGGTCCCCACTTGCAGAACCACTCCTTCATTGAAGGTGTCTGGATAATTGCGAATAATTTCCTTCTGTTGTCTATTCTATTTGCACAACAACATGTGAAATTAACAATCAGTGTTGCTTCCTAAGTGGATAGTTTGATTTTACAGAAGTTTGATTTACTTGGAGGTATATTCTGTTTAAGTGTTCCCTTTATTTTTTTGAGCAGTGTAATAAATTATATAGGTATAAAGGAAAATGTGAAAAGTAAATGTTTATTTTTTCCTTCCACATTCCAAAAATTCCTGTGAAGCACCTGAAGGGTTAAAACTTCTTGAATGTGGTTCTGAATACCTTGAGGGGTACAGTTTTAACCCCTTCCTGACATGAGACGTACTATCCCGTCCATGGGACCCGGGCCCCTATGCCCATGGATAGGATAGTACGTCTACCGCTATCAGCGGCGCCCATGTGGTGAGCGCCGCTGATCACGGCCGGGTGTCAGCTGATTATCACAGCTGACACCCGGCACTGTGTGTCAGGGGCGGTCACGGACCGCCCCCGACACGTTAACCCCTTGCACACCGCGATCAAACATGATCGCGGTGTACCGGGGGTTAAAGGGAAGCATCGGCAGGGAGTGGGCTCCCTCCGTGCTTCCCTGAGCCCCCCACGGCAGCGCAATGTGCAGCGCTGCTGCCGGGGGCTCCTTTCCTGCAGGACCCCGAATCCAAGATGGCGACGGGGGCCTTCAGGAAGCTGGCTTCCTCAGTGCCTGCAAAGCGCAGGCATGAGGAAGCCTTCTGCAGTGCCTGTGACAGATTGCTTATGTCACAGTGATCTGTGATGTGACACATCAGCGATCTGTCACAGGACAGTGATGTCCTACCTGGGACTATTTAATAAAGTTAAAAAAAAATAAAAAAATAAAAAAAAAAAAAAAAAGCGTTAAAATAAATCGCCAAATAAATTAGAAAAAAAAAAAAAAAATATTCCCACAAATAAATCCATTTTTTAGTAATAAAAAAAAAAAATAAAAAAAATAAAAGTACACATATTAGGCATCGCCGCGTCCGTAACGACCCGCCCTATAAAACTGTCCCATTAGTTAACCCCTTTAGCGAACCCCTTAAAAAATAATAAAAAAACGAAGCAAAAAATAATGATTTATTATCATACCGCCAAACAAAAGGTGTAATAACGCGCGATCAAAAAGACGCATATAAATATCCATGGTACCGCTGAAAACGTCATCTTGTCCCGCAAAAAACGAGCTGCCACACAGCATCATCCGCAAAAAAATAAAAAAGTTATAGCTCGCAGAATAAAGCGATGCAAAAATAATTTATATAAAATAGTTTTCATTGCATAAAACCAACAAAACATAAAAAAACGACCTAAATGAGGTATCGCTGTAACCGTACTGACCCGAAAGAATAAAACCGCTTTATCAATTTTATCACACGCGGAACGGTGTAAACGCACGCCCCCAAAAGAAATTCATGAAACGCTGGTTTTTGTTCATTCTGCGTCCCAAAAATCGGAATAAAAAGCGATCAAAAAATGTCACGTGCCCGAAAATGGTACCAATAAAAACGTCAACTCGTCCCGCAAAAAATAAGACCTAACATGACTCGGTGGGTCAAAATATGGAAAAATTAGAGCTCTCAATATGTGGTGATGCAAAAACTATTTTTACAATAAAAAGCGTCTTTTAGCGTGTGACAGCTGCCAAACATAAAAACCGCCATAAATAGTAAATGAAACCCCCCGTTATCACCCCCTTAGTTAGGGAAAAATAATAAAATTAAAAAAAAGTGTATTTATTTCCATTTTTCCATTAGGGTTAGGGTAGGGTTAGGGCTAGGGTTAGGGCTGAGACTAGGGTTAGGGGTGTGTTGGGGGTTCGGGTTGGAGTTAGAATTGGGGGTTTCCACTGTTTGGGCACATCAGGGGCTCTCCAAATGCAACATGGCGTCTGATCTCAATTCCAGCCAATTCTGAGTTGAAAAAGTCAAATGGTGCTCCTTCCCTTCCAAGCTCTGCCATGCGCCCAAACAGTGTTTTACCCCCCACATGTAGGGTATCAGCCTACTCAGGTCAAATAGCAAAACAATTTTTGGGGTCCAATTTCTCCTGTTACCCTTGGGAAAATAAAAAAATTGGGGACTAATTGATCATGTTTGTGGAAAAAATACGATTTTTTTATTTTCATGCCCTGGCATTATAAACTTCTGTGAAGCCTTTGGGGGTTCAAAGTGCTCACCTCACATCTAGATAAGTTCCTTAGGGGGGTCTAGTTTTCAAAATGGGGTCATTTGTGGGGGGTTTCCACTGTTTAGGTACATTAGGGGCTCTCCAAAGGCAACATGACACCCGCAGACCATTCCATCAAAGTCTGCATTCCAAAACGTCACTACTTCCCTTCCGAGCCCCGACGTGTGCCCATACAGTAGTTTTCTCCCATATATGGGGTATCAGCATACTCAGGACAAATTGGACAACAACTTTTGGGGTCTAATTTCTCCTGGTATCCTTGGGAAAATAAATAAATGGTGACTAAGATCATGTTTGTGGAAAAAATATGAATTTTTTTTTCACGCCCGGGCGTTATGAACTTCTGTGAAGCACTGGGGGGTTCAAAGTGCTCACCACACATCTAGATAAGTTCCTTGGAGGGGTCTAGTTTACAAAATGGTGTCATTTGTGGGGGGTTTCCACTGTTTAGGTACATCAGGGGTTTTCCAATCGCGACATGGTGTCCGATCTCAATTCCAGCCAAAAACGTCAAATGGCGCTGCTTCCCTTCCGAGCTCTGCCATGCGCCCAAATAGTGGTTTACCCCCACATGTGGGGTATCAGCGTACTCAGGACAAAATTGCACAATAACTTTTAGGGTCATATTACCCTTGGGAAAATAAAAATTGAGGGTGAAAAGATCATTTTTGTGGAAAAAATATGATTTTTTTTTTTAATTGTACCGCTGTACGTTATAAACTTCTGTAAAGCCCTTGTGGGTTCAAAGTTCTCACCACATATCTAGATAAGTTCCTTAGGGGGGTCTAGTTTCCAAAATGGGGTCACTTGTAGGGGGTTTCCACTGTTTAGGTACATCAGGGACTCTCCAAACGTGACATGGCGTCCGATCTGAATTCCAGCCAATTTTGCATTGAAAAAGTCAAACGGCGCTCCTTCCCTTCAGAGCTCTGCCATGCACCGAAACAGTCATTCCCCCCCACATATCAGGTATCAGCGTACTCAGGATAAATTGCACAATAACTTTTGCAGTCCAATTTCTCCTGTTACCCTTGGTAAAATAAAAAAAATTGAACCTGAAGTATTTTTTTTGTGAAAAAAAGTTAGATGTTCATTTTTTTTAATATTCAAAAAAATTCCTGACGCACCTAAAGGGTTAATAAACTTCTTGAATGTGGTTTTGAGCACCTTAAGGGGTGCAGTTTTTAGAATGGTGTCACTTTTGGGTATTTTCTATCATATAGACCCCTCAAAGTGACCTCCTACTATCGCACATGGCTGCATGCAATCTGCGCACCCTAACTTTAGCATAGGGTGCGCAGACCGTGCGCTGGCCGTGCACTAGTAGGATTTTGGCGTGCGCTGTGCACTTTTGAAGGTGCGCCGGACGCACCATGTTGCATTTTGGCGCGCTCGGCGCACCTTCAAAAGTGCGCAGCGCACACCAAAATCTTACTAGCGCACCATCTGCGCACCCTATGCTAAAGATAGGGTGCGCAGATTGCATGCAGCCGTGCGCGATAGTAGGAGGCGATGACCGGATGGGGCGGGGCTTAGCGGCACCGTGCGCTGCATGTAAAATGCGCTAATGTGAAACCAGCTACCAGTATAGTGACAATTTTGATAGCAATTAAAACAAACATTAACTCACAGCACCTTATGGAAGGATAGAGTTAACATAACTCAAGGCTGAAGCACACATCAAATCCAAGGAGTCCATCTTGGAACACGTCAAAATACCAAAAATAGTAAAAAAGGATAGCGCCTCACAAGTTGGCGAATTTGCAAAACATTTATTCTGCCTCCAGTTGCAGGGTGGACAAAAATCAATGAGAAAAAAAAAAAAAAAAAAAAAGTCGGATTTTTTTTATTTAAATCGGATTTTTTTCAATAAACTGCTTTTTGAGGAAAATATTTTACCATCCAAAGGTTCTTCCATCATGAGATAAAGCTGAGTTGTTTAACTCAGTAGAATAAAGGCTGTATATGTGTAACATTCACAATGCCATGCTCTTCCAGAGGTTTCTGTAGGATTAGTGGGCAGTTTCTCTCCTATATTATCACAGACGCTCGCTTTACTTACGCAGTTCTCAAAACTGAATTTGACTCCGCAGAGGTCCCAGCCTCTTCTTCACGGCAAAAATGTTACATGAACAGAGTTGAGAAAAAGACCTTAATCCTATTGTTCTACAAACCTATGAATACAGAATCAACCCCTTCAGTGCCAAGTCCAAGAAGTTAGACAATATGTTTCTGATTGTTTGGAGTGGAATAGATCTGCACAACACAAGAGGAATGTGAATCTAAGTGTGAGGAGGAGGAAGGGCAAGCAGACAAGAAAATGAAAGTGAAACTTTGAGCACAATACTGCAGCATAGCCACAGACAGACAAGTCTGGATCTGTTTGTGTGTACGATCTGAGGTTTATTACATTCTTTCCTTATAATGGCAGCAGGCCGTAAAAGAGACCCAGTTTGGGAATATTTTAATGAAGCTCCTTCGCCTATCGGTAAGGCAGGCATGCGTGCAAAATGCAAACGATGCAACAAAGAGATGCAAGGCCTGGTGGCGCGAATGAGGCAACATCATGAGAAGTGCGGTGATGAAGATGACCAAATAAACACTTCTGAACAGGCAGGATCTTCAGGTTGGTAAACATTTTTATTAAATCCTATTTCTAAAGACTGAACTGTCATGTGTGAGAAAAATTATATTTCTTATTATTACTGCATGTTACTGTCATTTGGTACAGTTATGAAGAAAAACAAATATTCCTTTTGGGGCAGGGGCAGTGATGTGTTGTGTACAATAAGCAGAAATTGTATAAACAATAAAATAACAGCATTGGACTTTTTTTGTTTAGGGGAATTCATGGATTCTGGAAACTATCCACCTCCAAGATCACCATCATCCTGTTCTACAGTTTCAGAGTTATCCATCCAGGATAGTGCTTCATTAGCAGCAGCAGCATCATCATCAGACACCCACAGCCACATATCACCATCACCCAAAAAGAAGAAAAAACCTTTACCTCCTGGAACCACCATAGATAGGTTTGTGATAAGAACTAGCAGATTAGAAAAAGAGTTGATTGATGAAAAAATTGCCCAGTTTATTTATGCAACGAACTCTTCTTTCCGTCTGACTGAGAACCCACATTTCATTAATATGGTTCAGTCACTGAGACCAGGATACAGTCCACCCAGCAGAGCTGATGTTGCAAGGAAACTGCTGGATCAAGTGTATGACAGAGAAATGGAGCAATGTGCAACAGCTCTGGAGGGTAAAATTGTTAACCTAAGTATTGATGGGTGGAGTAATGTCCACAATGATCCTATTGTATGTGCTTGTATAACAACAGAAGAAGGTAAAGTCTTCCTTGCACAAACAACTGATACGTCAGGAAATGCACACACAGCAGAATACTTACAAGAAGTGGCAGTAAAAGCTATAACGACATGTGAACAAAAATTCAAATGTCTAGTACGCAGTTTGGTCACTGACAATGCTGCAAACGTATCCAAGATGAGAAGAGATTTAGAAGAGCAGGGAGGGAATACAAAGCTGCTAATAACATATGGTTGCAGTGCTCATTTGCTGCACCTCTTAGCCAAAGACTTAAGTGTTCCAGAAATAAAGGCTAATGTTGTTGAAATTGCTAAATACTTCCGTAATAATCATTTTGCTGCAGCAGCTCTGAAAAGGATGGGTGGAACCAAGCTAACGCTCCCACAAGATGTTAGATGGAACTCTGTGGTGGACTGTTTTGAGCAGTATATCAAAAACTGGCCTATTCTGATGACACTTTGTGAAGAAAATCGAGATAAAATAGATGGCACTGTCACGGCCAAAATCCTCAACATTGGGCTTAAGAGAAATGTTGAACATATGCTGAGCTTCCTGAAACCCATCTCTCAAGCTTTAAACAAAATACAGAAAAATAGCTGTTTTATTGCGGATGCTGTTGAAATTTGGAAGGAACTGAGTGAACACTTAAAAACAGAACTACACATGGACAGAATTAAATTACAAGCAGTAAACAAACGAATGGGACAAGCACTGACTCCAGATCATTTTTTGGCAAATATTGTCAATATCCAATATCAGGGTCAAAACCTAAGTGCTGAGGAAGAGGAGTTAGCTATGACATGGGTATCCAGAAATCATTCATCTTTAATGCCAACTATAATAAACTTCAGAGCTAAGGGGGAACCATTCAAGAAATATATGTTTGCTGAAGATATTTTAAGGAAGGTCACACCAGTAAACTGGTGGAAGTCACTTAAGCGCTTGGATTTAGAGACTGTTCAAGTAATGATTTCACTTAACAGCAGTAGCTTCTTCTGCAGGCGTTGAAAGAATATTCTCTTCCTTTGGACTCATTGATTCTAAATTGAGAAAATCGGTTGGGACCCAATAAAGCAGGAAAGCTTGTTTTTCTTTTCCAGATTATGAATAGGAACAAAGAAGAAGATGATGATGATGATGACGACAAGTGAGCTACAGAGGACAGCAGAGACAGTAGTATTTAAGTTTTTCATGTGTCGGCTGGGCTGACAGTCTAAGTTTCTTAAAATATATATATATTTTGTTTAGCCAAATTAGTTAACAAACATGGATGTTTGTTTAAGCAAATAACTTATGCTGTAATGTTGTTATTGTTTCAGTTGAATAAATCTATTTAAATTGTTATTAAGGTCAGGATTATTTTTCTCCTTCCTAAGTACAACAGAACAGTGGTGTCCAAATATGAATGATTAACCCATTAAACTGGGGAGAAAAAAGTAATATAAAAAGTGATTCTAAAAATCTTCATCTACTTGCATGTTAAAGTAGCAAGAACTAGTTTAGGTAGAAACTTTGATTTAAATCACTGATTTAAATCAAGCCTTACTGACTAGTGATTTAAAATCAGTTAGATTTAAATCAAATCCACCCTGTCCAGTTGTGATGTTTCGATCCAAAGAGATCTTTATCAAGCACAATACACATTGAACACTTATGTACAGGTTGATGATTCCACTTTTCTAGTATCATTTGATGTGGTGTCTTTGTACACTTCTATTGAGCATGCATGATGAAGGCCTCTCTTCAGTAGATGTAACGCTCGCTAACTCTGACGGCGCCTGACTGCATGGTTTATCCTGGGAAGGAATTATTTCCTTTTCGGCGATGAATACTACCTTCAGCACCATGGGACAGCAATGGGGTCCAATGTGGCCCCAACTTATGCTAACATCTATATGGCTGTCCTGGAGGGCGAGCATGTGTACTGGTCACCATTCTGGCGCCATGTGAGAGGTTGGCGGTGTTACATCGACGATATTTTTTTCCTTGTAGGATGTCAGTAAAAATTATCTTGATGCCTTCCACCAATCTTTAAATGAAATTTTTCAGGAACGCAAGTTCACTATGGATTGCTCACAGAAGATAGTTTTTTAAAATTAATGGTGTTCTGCATACTGATTTGTTAAAAAAACAAAAACAAAAAAAACAAAGAAAAAAAAAAACCTGAATGAATAATATGCTGCATTACTCCAGTGAACATCCAAGAAGTATGATTGAGTCATTACCTTGGAGCCAGCTTCTTAAGAGTTAGAAGGGTGGTTTTGTGTGATACATTGGTAGATCAACGCTTGGAAGAAATGTGCAATAGATTTCTGGTCGGGTAATCCTAGGGATAAACTTATGGAATATAAGCAAAGAGCTCTAGATACACCTCAAAGTGAATTATTGCATCCCAAAGTATTAATGAAAGAATAAGCAGATAACATTTGTTACAACTTATAATGGCTTGAGTAGTAAAATTGCAGATGTTGTCAGGAAACATTAGCCACTGTTGAGTAAGGGTCACACGAATATTGAGGAATTTAAGTTTCCACCACTCTTCTCCTTTAGAAGAGGCCGGAATTTGAATGATGAATTCACCAAGTCTGACATCGGGAGTTCTAAGAGGGATATAGAATTAACATTGAGCAGCCCAAGTCTGGGGAATTTCCCCTGGCTTGGTTGTGCCTGCTGAGGCAATATGCTCAAGGATCAATATTTTTTCCATCCACAATCTGAAAAGTATATTATCCACAAACAATAAAATTGTACGAGTAGTTTTGTGGTTTGCACAATGTTGTCCGTGTGGTCCCCTTTATGGGAGGGGAGACCACTATGGAAATAAGAGCGAGAATCAGTAAACATAAGAGTTGGTTGAACTTCCGGTTCCAAAGCATTTTAAAGAGTTGGGACATACGGTTAACCAGCTACGCTTTAGAGTTCTAGACGATGTCCCTTCAACAAGGCGGGGTGGTGGTAGAGTTGCTCTGTTAAAGAAAAAGGAACTAAAATGGATTTTTGAAATAGAAACATTAAGACCTAAAGGTATGAATACAGAGTACAACCAACAGAGTTGTTTGCTAAAATAGTGATCCTAGTTGGCTGATGATATCTGTATTGATAAATTATGATTCTCCTACTTCCCTTTCAACGTATTGCTTTTAACTTATCTTTTAATCTACACCAGGTTTTTCATCCGATGACGGAGTTGGACTATGGAGATATGAACGGATATAAGATTTTAATGCTTTTGCTCATCTCCAGATCCCCCCCATTGCGTTCACATGAAGTTGTCCCTTTAAAAGGCAAATGTATAGGTATTGTTTTATGGTGTTACTTATACTGCATTAATGTATTGATATTATAGGTTAGCTAAATAATATGGAGATAACCATTTCATTATGTAAATGGAGTAAGCTAGAGCATATTTGCATATCCTGTTCTGTATTAATAATTCTTGTGGATCTGGTTATTATAAGGACTTGTAATCTGTGGATATATGTAAATGGGGGATTACCCAATATGCTCTCGATCTATATATATCACACACACACACACACACGTGCATTATGAGAACCTGGATGGAACTAATGCACCCTGTTATGTTGTATATAGTTATCACCATTACTATATCATGTAAACGGGATATATGATATAAGCTAGACCATATTTGGATATCCTATTTTACATTTGTGATTTGGGTCTGTGATTTGTACTTTATGGATATATTAAAACGATGAAGGATTAGCCAATATGGTCTTGGCTTCTTGCATATAATATACGAGAGCCTGGAAGGAATTATATCCATTTATTATATTGCAGATTGTTATCACTATGATACTTACCATGGTGTGATTTGTAAATGTAGGGAGTCATTAACATATATTGATAGGTCCCCAGATCGCTGTGGATTCCAGATGATTGGTAATTTTTGATAGGGAACGGTTAAATAGTGCGAGTATAAAGAGAACTCTGCTAGAATTGGGAGTTACGTTCTCTGGATAGTGTTAGCTCTGTTGAGTTACGTGGATTGCGTACACAGCCAACGCTGATGATTAAACACTGATGATTAAACCAATGTATGACGGACTCACAGTGACCTGAATGATGGAGCCAGTTTGCAACCAATCGGAGGAAGACGCTGGAGCATGTGCAGAACAGTATGCCCGCCGGTTTAGAGAGACATGGGTGGGGTCTTGAAGATGATTGGCACAGTGATCACCATGACAACGGGAATGCTTCACCTTATTTGCTGGGGACTTTGTTTTGCTAATACATTGTGCACTTCCTGTGCCTGCATTTACGTGTGGAATATTGCGATGAGCAGTCTGAGGGGGCGGTTTGGGTGCTAGTAAGTAGATCTTCCAACTCATTCAATTGAGGGGTTTTAAACTTGGATGTTGTGATTTATTTTTATAATTGTATGTGCATGTCTATTAATGGATGATGTTAATTAAGGGGTGGTGTTTACACTATTTAAGTGCGGTTATTGCAGTGTGTTTTGTGCTTGATAAAGATCTTTGGATTGAAAAGTCACAACTGGAGGCGGAATAAATGTGAGGAAAATTTACCAACTTATGAGGCACTGTCCTTTTTTACCATTTGGGATTTTGATAGCAAAGGATGTTGCCAAATGAAAGTGCAAATATGCCATTGTAGTGCCCATACATTGTGCCCAGCTCATGCACCCCATACATTTAGGCAGGTGGGCTCTCGGCATCCAGAAGTTTGGCATTACTGTAGTGCAAACTGTGAATTAGGCAAACCTTAGGGATCAGGAGGATGAGGTGGAATTTAGAAGGCCAAAAGTCGCTGAGCTAGATTTCTGTGTGTGAGCCGTATCACTTTTCCAGAGCCTTTATGCTACAAGTAACATGGAAATCCCATTTATTTCTGAGGTGATAAACGTGAGGGTTGTTTTTTGTGGGTTGAGTAGAAGCTTTTGTTGGTGGCACTTTGAGGTATAGAACATTTTCGATCACAGTTATCCTGTGCTCTATACTGAGCACTTACACCAGGCTTTCCATCTAAAAGACACATGATTTACATGAATCCTAAGTGATCCATTCATTACTGAACAGTTTCTATTCAGCTTTTAAAAAGGTGCACAAAACTGGCAGACCACCCTTATGCATTCCTAAAAAGATGTACAGTCAAGTCAGAGGCCAGACATCTTTCATAGTGCCTCCATCTCTCTCATTACGGGGAATCTTCTGCCAGAGGCTGTCTGAATCACGTATTTCAAAGATTTACACGGAAGCTCCAGTGTAAGCGCTCAGCGCAGGATAAATGTGAACATAACCTTACTGCAATCTTTGGGAGGCAGAATGGAAAAAAAATAACCCAGCATGTGAACAATTGGTTTTATTTAGGTCGTTCCTCATGTGGTGTAAGTAATTAGATGACAGATACCAGTTTTATATTGTTTGTGTAAGCCAAATCGCCGCCATTTCCATGACACAGACTCCCTCATACATGGCTCATGTTTAATTTATAAATTTACTGTAGCAAAAAGGTAACATCACAGGCTTTAAGTCATTATTATGCTACAATAGTCGAGCCAGATATTATATGTTCTATTTATTGGATTACAAGTTTAGAACGAGAAACTTTTGCATATTTACAATTATACACTAGGCAGTAAGTGGAAAAAAAAAAAAAAAAAAAAAAAAAAAAAAAAACACAGTTTAACAAAAACGTACTGAACAACATTTGTGCAGTCTGATTTTTTTTTTCTGAGAAATAGTATCACCTCCATCAGATTTTCCTTCATAGATTACCTCAAATCTTAAGATTATTATGTAAGGCTAGAGAACAACCTCTCCACAGTAACTTGGGTTGGTGGCAAAGCCGTAGCCACATGGGCAACATCTCTAACAATTTCAGGGTGTAAAGGAATTGCCTTGTGCAGTCAGCTTTGATGAACAATTGAACTCTTCTAACTTCCTTTCACAGCAAGTGAAAACCGTTGCTGAAATATGGTCCATCTGTTTTCTAAGAGTGGAATCTTTTCTGTGCAGCAACGCTTTCCCTGCTCCATGTCGTCCAAATACTGTTCTAAATCATACTTCTCATCTGATGAGGATAAAGAAACAGCAGCAGCACTAGCAGGACCCGAGTCCTCTTGCTCTTGGCTGTCGTGTAGCCCACTCATCCCAACTGCTACCTCAATCTCAGAGCTTCTTTTCCTTTAGTAAGCTTTTGATCAAGCAGTATACGATGACTCGGGTCCACATAAACAGCTGCCAGAAGAATTTCATTTTCTAATAGCAGTGTCCCTGTTTCATTTAAGCATCAATGCCATCTGCGATTAAACCTCCTCTTTGGGACAGGCAAAACAAGTTATTCCACTCCTTTATTTTAAAAAAAAAAAAAAAAAAAAAAAAAAAATATATATATATCATAATAATAATACTACAAGCAAATTTCCAATGACTATAGTCAGTGAAAAATAGAAGAGATCCGGTAATATTAAAATTTAAATATTTAATGATCCATTAAAATACCATCAGAGGATTAAAAAAAAAAAAAAAAAAAAAAAAAAAAAACAGCAAGCATAGAAATGTCTCAAAGAGATGCCACTAAAAAACAATATATGCAAGATCATAAACCAGGTATGAACAACCAATAGGTAGTAGATATAAGGTAAATCAGACTAGTAGAGTCACCTGGCACAAAAACAATTCCAACATTACTAGAAGTATATAATCAACTTCAATGTGCAGGGAAAGGTTAATGTGGCCAGCAAAATAACACAAGTATTAACTACCTGGAGATCAGAAGAGATGGAACAAGTGGCAGCTCCCAACGCGCGTTTCACGCTTGCCATATTAACCTTTCCCTGCACATTGATGAAGTTGATTATACACTTGTAGTAACAGTGGAATTGTTTTTGTGCCAGGTGACCCTACTAGTCGGATTTACATTATATCTACAACCTATTGGTTGTTCATACCTGGTTTATGATCTTGCATATATTGTTATTTTTAGTGGCGCCTCTTTGTGAGACATTTCTCTGCTTTAAATCCTTTTTGATGGTATTTTAATGGATCATTAATATTTAAATTTTAACATTACTGGATCTCTATTTTTCACCGTCTAGTTATTGGAAATTTACTTCGTGTTGTTTTGAAGTGCCAGTTCCATTTGTACTCTGTACCTTGTGTTTTTTTTTTTTTTTTTTTATTATATAAAGGATTAAAAAAATTAAAGGCCAGGAGTTAAATTCTCAGCTTGTAACTTCTTTGTCACTGTAAATGGGTGATGAAGCAATTCCTTCAATTCAGCCACCTGTGTCCACTGACCTTCATGTAGTGTTACCTGAGGGTTGGCCATATCGAGAAGGAAGGGTCCAGCTCAAGCAATCGCTCAATCATTAATAGGTGCTGACCCCCTGGGTGTCTTGAACCACAGTTGCCCCTTTTCCAGCACATCGCTTCAAGATTAAATCAATTTTAGGGGTTCTGGCAGCAATAGCCAATTTCCTCACTTTGCTAATCAGAGCTCCAGCATGTAGACTATCGCTTATTGCCAGCGGCAGCGTGCGCACAATACAGCACATGTGATGAATAGGAAAGAGGTGTGAAGCAGATTCAACAAGATCTAATTGTACTGAATCATTTTGCTATTCTGCTGTAGAAATACCTGTTTGTTCCTCTATTATGGGAACAGGACTGTGACCTTCCATCTCCAACATATTGAATGTAAAATGTTCTTCTAGCTGCTGTTCACCTTCATTATTCTCATTCATCAGTTTAATTGTACTTATGTTTGAAGCATTGTCAGTTACAATAGCAAGAACCTGTTCTTTGAATTCATAATCTTGCAGAACATTTTCCACTAAGGTCTGGAGAAACTGGCTGCTGGGATGAGCTTTAGTATCTTTTACTGCCAGCGTCTTAACAATTTTTTTGTTGTGACAAACATATCAAACGTTGATAGCAAAATAGTTCACTCTGACGTGTGCAGGCATCAATTTTAAAAACACAGCGTCTCGAGAGTCTTAAGATCTTTTCCAATCACTAATTTTCTAATACTTTCTCTTTTCAGAGAAACACCAAGTTTGCAGGCCATTTCTCCATTATGAGCTGCAAAAGCTGGTCGTGCAAATAATGATAATGGTGCACCGTCCTTCACAACAAGCTCAATGAGCTGTCTTTTAAACACATCTACGGTCATTTTTAAGTGGGTTTTACACATAGCGATATCGCTATAACGTCACCGATTTTGTGACGTTATAGCGATATCGCTATGTGTGATACCTCCGACTGGCTCCCCCGCTGTCCATCGCTGATCGCGCGAAAATGTCCGGCTCCATTACTCATCGTCAGCTTCCTGCTGGGCTTCCTGCTGTGACGACGAGCGACGCGTGGAGGCAGGCGGGAGGACGTCAGGATCGCTGTGTGTGAAAGGAGAGTATCGTGCGCTGCTGCATCGCTGCGAGGTCTGCCTGTGTGACAGCTCACTAGCGATCATTTAGCGATGCACCCGTGATCCTGACCGGTCGGATCGCTAAATGTAAAAGGGCCTCTACAGTAACTGTCACTTACAAAATATCTTGTAACTGACGTTTGCTTGCCCTTTCCTCCCCCTTTCCTCCTCCTTTGCCTGGCGGAAAGTGCTGGGCTGTTTTTTTGGTGCTGCTGTGATCTTTTTCAATCACAGCTTTGTAAACACCTTTTTAGATTGGAAGCTCTTAAAGAAGCTTTTTTATCACTGCCCAAGTATGCACTGATTTTGGCATAACAGCAGGTTTTCATCTGGGTCACTTATACACAAAATATTTTTTATTTTGAGTCCCCATGAAATGCTCAAATACAGCTGACTTCAAAAGATGCTTCTTAGACATTTTGTAATTATGTAAATTTGCTCTCAAAATAATTTTGTCCTGTAAAAAATAAGGTATATTGAAATTGTTGCAATAATTGGGAATCATGCACTGTATAATTTAGGATAGAAATAAAACAATTTTTGCATAAATCAACAGGACAGATAAGTATAACGTTTGTAAAATATGTTGTTAGGCTAGCTTCAGACTAGCGTTTCTAGGCGCAGCACAGGGCTGCCGCTAAGTCCCGCCCCGGCCACGTCCCCTCCTGTCATCTCCTCCTCCGATCGCATGACTGTGCATGCGGTCAGTGTACCCTATACTTAGCGTTGGGTGCGCTGGTCTGTTTTTGCTGGCTCTGCACCCAGCGCACAAAAACGTGCTGTGTTGCATTTTTGTGAGCTGGGCGCAGCGCCAGCAAAATCAGACCAGCGCACCCAATGCCAAGTATAGGGTACGCTGATCGCATGCACAGTCATGCGATCGGAGATGACAGGAGGGGCCGTGGGTGGGGCTAAGCGGTGGCCCTGCGCCCAGAAACGCTAGTCTGAAACTAGCCTTAGATAGCTTTACCCTAAACTTTCAGTGTCAGGCTTATCTCAGGGTACAGCTCAATAAATGCTTCACATCATATTTTTCAAAGTCTGAAGAGATGAGGAGGAAGGGAGCAAGTTTGTGCTGAATCATATACCAGAACACACATACAGTATGTCCTCATCGATCCTGTTACTGTATTTCTGAATTTGAAATGTTAGAATATAAAAAGGAAAAATTGTTTTCTATGTATAGTGTATACAAGTCATCAGAGCAGCTAATTTCTCCAAACAGGAGCCAAGAGGAAAAACAAAACTAAAACATCAATTATACAGAGACAACATATTGGACTATTGATTTATGCACAGTTTATTGAAAGTTTAGATATGTTTTAAGAAGTACTTACCTTAATCTTGCTAATCTGTTCACTCCAGAAATTCTGAGATGAATGCAAGCATTTCTTCCTTGTGTGTTTGCCATTTTTCCCCATTATCTGTAGAGGAGCTTCACTACTTATGAACAAACTGCAGCACAGATTCATCTCAGCTAAAAGTCTAGATCATAGGCCGGGATCACACATGCGAGGAATACGGCCGAGTCTCACACGTTAATCCCTGGCACTCAGGAGCGGAGTGTGCAGCTCTATGTATTGCTATGCTGCCGCATGCTCCGCTCCTGAGTGTAGGCAGCAGTGCTGGGTATTAACATGAGAGACTCAACTGTATTCCGCGCATGTGTGATCCCAGCCTTAGATCAGGAATAGGACATTTCATATATCTCCCAAATTCTTATAAAAAAAAAAAAATCCCCACAAACTGCATTGAACTACTGTACCCAATTATATATTTTAGAAATTGGACCGTTTTATACGGACTCCAACTCCATCAATATGGGCTCCGACTCCACAGCCCTGTTCTTTTCGACAAAGTTTTTGAATTGCCAGCTATAATTTTCCCCATTTTTCATCAGCATTCATATGAAGGCTTTTTTGTGGGACAAGTTGAAGTTTATTTGAACCACTTTCGGGCACATAATATTCTGACTTTTAGAAGACAAAATGAATAAAATAAAAAACAAAAAACAGCATTTTAGAGATTGTTTCTGGGGTTTTCTTTTATGCCATTTCACTGTGGTAAAAGTGAGAAGACAGCTTTAGTCCTCGGCTTAGTAAAATAACAGCAATACATTTATATACAGTAATTCTGGTTGTCAATTCACACAATTTTATAGAAGAATTGTTTTTGAGATTATATATTTTGAGAGCTATAGCTTTTTCTTTTAGCTTTCCCACTGATGGAGCTGTGTGGCAGCTTTTTTTTTTTTCTCTTCGCAGGACAAGATGACCGTTTGTTTGCCACTTTTTTTTATTTTCTTTTATGGCGTTCACTGTAGCAGGACTGTGGAGTTGGAGTCTGGGTCCATTTTATAATCGATTTCAGCAAAATGGACAGACTCCAAAAATAGATAAACTGGGTACAGTAGTACAACGCAGGATGTGCTGTAAATATTTTCATAAGAATTTGGAAGTTATGAAAGGTCTGTACAGTGCCTGATCTAAGGATCTCGGTTTTTAGTGGAGAGGAATCCGTGCTGCACTTTATGTACATGCTCAGTAGTGACCACGGCTGTGGAGTCGTAGTGGAGATGAATCTGTGTTAGGCCGGTTTCACATTAGCGCATTTTATGCGCGCGCACGGCCGGGGGTAGCTCCGCCCCCGATCCAGCTCTCTGCCAGGCGTGCCCGCCCCTTCCTTGTAGCGCCGCCTCCTAGCGGACAGCGGCGCCTGCGATCGGCGCACCCTCTCTTTAGCATAGGGTGCGCCGATCGTGCGCAGGCCGTGCGCTAGTTGCGCTTTGACCTGCGCTGCGCACTTTTGACGGTGCGCGCCAAAATCAAACTTTTCGGATTTTGGCGCGCACGGCGCACCGTCAAAAGTGCGCAGCGCAGGTCAAAGCGCAACTAGCGCACGGCCTGCGCACGATCGGCGCACCCTATGCTAAAGATAGGGTGCGCCGATCGCAGGCGCCGCTGTCCGCTAGGAGGCGGCGCTACAAGGAAGGGGCGGGCACGCCTGGCAGAGAGCCGGATCGGGGGCGGAGCTACCCCCGGCCGTGCGCGCGCATAAAATGCGCTAATGTGAAACCGGCCTTACACTTTATGTACATGCTCAGTAGAGACCAGTGCTATGGGGTCATAGAGGAGATGAATCTGTGCTGCACTTTATGTATATACTCAGTAGTGACCAGTGCTGTGGAGTCGTAGTGGAGATTAATCTATGCTGCACTTTATGTACATGTGTAGGGTTCAGACAGGTTCTTAGGATGCAGTGACAAGACACAAGACTGAGTGATTTGTAAAATAAACGTTTATAAATTAGTGCCACTGGGGCTTTGCTGAACAAACCAAATAGGCAAAAACAAACTGTCCTCGCAGGGACTCAATAACATTTACAACATTTTTTCTTATATTAAATATGACTAATCCGGCTAGTCCGGGTGTTGCAGGCCACGTACGGCCAAACTAAGGGTCCTTATTTCCTATGGACAACTTATCCTTCCAGGCGTCGTTCAGGATCGCAGATGCAGCAGCTTAGAGATCGTTGATGCGGCTGTCTTGATGCCTCGGTATCCCGGGAAGATTTGGGCTCGACAGGCCCTGAAGAAACTGCCGATGGGGCGCAACAGGCCCTGAAGAAACTGTGCCGATGGGTGCAACAGGTGTCTCCTTGCCACTCTCGTCTCACAGCGGAGTCATGACGCAGTCTCTAAATATAACCGTTCACCAACCTCTGCTCAGAGTCCCTCAGCAAACCGGACGGGGGCCTCTACGGCCGCCTGTAGCGAGGTGGCGCCCCCTGGGGTCGGTGATGACAGGGCCACAGCTGTGGGAGGACGCAGGGGGGCAGTGTCCTGACCGCTGTAACCGAATGATCTGTAGTCGCAGCGGTCACTTGAGGTAGGGGACTTGTCACAACAGGGCGGGAGTGGCTGTAAGCAACCGTATGCAGGGAGCGGCCGCCGGTGAAAGTCTCTCACGTTTCACTTGTCGGTGAGTGCGTAGCTTTCCCTTCACAGACCCCTGCTGGCCTCTCCAAATCACACCATCCGCTCCCTCGGTCCTCTCTCATACGGCTTCCTGTCTGTTGTCAGGCTCTGTCAACTGCCACTTCAGCATGCCCCCTGCTCCTTTTATCCTTGCCCCGCCCCCTGTTTCCCTGACAACTTGTCAAGTCTCTCCCTTTACTGTCCTCCCAGTGTCATTCCCTCAGGAACCCTGATGGCGGTCCCCTGGGTACCTGCCCGGTCACTGCCTGGGAGTCCTCTCCCCACACTCCCCCACCCTGTAAGCTTGCCAGTCCTCGGGCGAGGGCCTTAGTCTATTGAGATCGGTCTGTAGGGGTTTCAATGTTTGTTGCCATATGAATTGATCTTGCTCATATCGTTCAGGGGGTTTGCCGGCTGTTGACCGCTCGGAGCGTCTAAGTTCAACTGAGGTAGAGTCTGGGGTGGTGGACATCGGTGGGCTGATTGGTGCGGGTGGGCCAATTGTGTCAGATGACTCATTACTGAGTGGAGGGCCTCTGTGTCCTGGGAGACAATCTTAGTCGTCGGCCGGGTCCCAACATATGGAAGACGGTACGGATGTCGACAGGGTAGGCTCCGGTTGCTTCGGGTCGGAGGAAGTACATGGGCGTAGCATATTACGATGCACAATGAGTGGGCAGTGTTTCATCCTCCTCAGGTCGTATTTCTTACACCCGTCTGGATGGATACGGCGTAAGACCCGATAAGGACTTTCTTCCCAACGTGGCTCCAGTTTGTTCTGGGGGTGTTGATCTAGTACAAGCACCTGGTCCCCGCTTTGGAGGTGAGGAGGTGGGATTGCATTCTTCCCTGGGTGCTCCCAGTCTCGGAGCTTGGTGTGTACAATTTGTTGAAGAGTTTGCAGCTGGTGACGATGATTTCGGACCCAAGATGACACTCCAGTCCAGGGCTGAGGCTCTTCGGGGGTCTAACTCCACCTCCATGATCCCTTTACCTTCTCGTCCGAACAGGGAATAGGGGCTATAGCCAGTCATTCGATGTACCCTATTGTTATAGACCCAAACTAATTCAGAAACATATTCGGGCCAACGGGCCTTCTTGTCACTCTCCAGAGTGCGCAACATCTGAATCAATGTCCGATTAAATCGTTCACAAGTCCCATTCCCTTGCGGGTGATACGGTGTGGTCCGGGATTTGTCAATTCCATAGAGGTGATGTAGTTCTTCCATGACTTTTCCCAAAAAACATGCCACCTGATCAGAATGTACTCGTTGAGGACAGCTGTATACTTGTATAAAGTTTCTACAAATTGCGGAGGCAGCTGACTCTGCGGTCTGATCCCGAGTGGGGGTGACCACAGCGAACTTGGTGAAATGATCTACCATAACGAGACAGTGTTCGTATCCCTGAAATGCGGGCCCAATGGTCAGATAATTCACCATCAGGAGCTCAAGGGGCGCTGAGGTTACAATAGTCTGTGTTGCAGCTCGCTGAGCGGGTGGTTTGGCCAATTCACACAAGCGGCAGGTCCGGCAAATTTCATCCACAACAGCCAGCAAGAGCGGGTGGTAAGCTTTCTGTTGCAGCCATTGCAAAGTTTTTTTTGTTCCGAAATGGGCCCCTTTTTCGTGAGCCTCCCGAGCCAGTACGTGAAGTTGGGCTCCTGGCGCAACCACCTGCCAAACCGTCATCGAGGTTGTTTGTGATGTTATTTTACGATACAATAATCCCTTTCGGATAACCAACCTCTCCCATTGTCGCAGCATAAGCAACAGGTCTTGCGTCAAATTTTGACCTTGGGGGTCAGTGGGTAATTGCCCAGCAGCGACCCATGTCCTGAGAAGGCCAACCTCTTCATCTTCTTGTTGCTGTTGTATCCACTTATCCCGGGATTGTTCCAATATGGCCCCTGGGGTCTCAGAGGAAGATTTTTTTTTTATTGTCAGTTGTGAGCACGGAAGCAGTGAGAGTTAACAGTATTTCCTCTCCTTCTAATTCTTCATCTCGATTCTGTCCTGGAGTTGTATGTCGAATCCTGGAGAGGGCGTCTGCATGGACATTCTCGGCCCCTCTTTTGTAGATAATCTTATAATTGTACATCGCCATCCGGGCCACCCATCACTGTTCCAGAGCCCCCAATTTGGCGTTTTCCAAATGAGCCAGCGGGTTGTCAGTTTGCACTACCACCTCGGAGCCTGCTAGGTACTCTGCGAATCTCTCAGTCATAGCCCACACCACTGCGAGGAGCTCGAGCTTAAAGGAGCTGTAATTGTCAGGGTTACGCTTGAGTCATGGAGTGAGCGACTTCCATATGCGATCACCCTCTCCCGGCCATCCTGAACCTGTGACAACACAGCACCCAGCCCGTGAAGACTCCCATCCGTGTGCAAGATGAACGGTTGAGAGAAATCCGCATAAGCCAACACTGGGGCATCTGAGAGCGCAGCCTTGAGGTCTCGAAAGGCCTCTTCCTGAGGGTGTTGCCACTGGATTTTTCTCCCATTGGCCCCAGCGAGAGCCCCCTTCAGCAGGTCATGCAGGGCTCGAGCTCTACATGCAAAATTCTTTATGAAGCGACGATAATATCCGGCTAACCCCAGAAAAGCCCGCATGTCTTTCACCGTCTCGGGGGTAGGCCATTCCTGGATAGCAGCAACCTTCTCCAGGGATGGCCTCAAACCCTCTGCCGAAACGACATGACCCAGATACTCAATCTGAGAGCGAAATAGGTGGCATTTCTGAGGCTTCACCTTCAACCCGTACTTTGGCAACCGGCTGAGTACCTGTCCCAACCGCTTCAGGTGGTCCTCAAAAGGTGGCGGCATAGACGATGATGTCGTCCAGATAGATCAACGTAGCCTCAAAATTGGGATCTCCCAGACACCGCTCCATCAATCGCTGAAAGGTCCCGGGGCATTGGCCAGCCCAAACTGCATCCGATTAAACTCAAACAGTCCCATGGGCAATATGAATGCCGTCTTGGCTCTATCTTCTTCTGACATGGGCACCTGCCAGTACCCACTGGCCAAGTCCAGGGTTGAAAAATATGTTGCTTTTCCCAAGGCGGACAGGGATTCTTCTATGCGGGGTAGTGGATATGAGTCTTTAATAGTGCAAGCATTCAGTTTACGATAATCCACACAGAATTGTAGTGTACCATCTTTCCTCCGGACCAACACGATTGGGGCCGCCCAGGGGCTTTGACTTTCCCGTATCACTCCTTTTCGCAGCATCTGGGCCAGCAAAGTTTTCACCTCCTGGTAGAGTTGTGGAGGGATATGTCGATATCGCTCCCTGATAGGGGCCGCTCCTGCTGTGGGGATTTCGTGAGTGATGGCGGTGGTACACCCAAAAATCTTCTTCATGACTAGCAAATACTTCATGGTACTGTCCAAGCAATGTTTTTATCTGTGAGAGTTGGGCTGAAGTTAACCCAGAAAGTTCGGCCCGCATCTGCTCCAGAATATTTCGACCCTTCTCCTGAGCCGAGACTTCGGTGGCCTGTAGGGTTCGAATCGTTACTTCGCAAGGATCCTCGGAGTGTACTCGCAATTGAACCGCGGAGGCTGGCAGCACTTCCTCTAAAGGCTTTACTAGTTTGGCCAGTTCAATCCGTGCTTTCAGAACGGTGTCTCGGTCGTCAAGGTTAACGCAGCGCACCAGGACGGTCCCTTTTTGCACTGTAGCCAGGGAGCAGGCCACCAGTATGGCAGGAGGTAAGCGCTCCGAGTGGCACGGCTCCACCTGCACCTCCACGCCCTCCAAGGGTATCGGGGCCCGAATTGGCAGGGCCACCACGGTCTGACCAGGAGGTAGCACAAGCAGGGGAGTCGCTGGCGTGATGACCTTGCCCAGAGCCTCGCCTTCCTGACGGTCCTGATGTACCCGCGCCAGCTGCTGGAATACCTGTCCCTGGGCCGTGTGAGAACCCTACTGCTTCAGAATCTTCTGTGTAGGATCATTTATCAGTAGGAAACCGAACTCTTGTAACACATTCATGCCTAGGGTGACAGGGTGCCATTTATCAGTTTCTCCTTGAGTTAGTACCACCCCTCTGCGACCAAGGGATTTACCGCACAGCGTCACCTGCACCCACACCACCCCGGCAACCGGGACCGGCAGTTGGTTGGCGGCTATTAGTCTGATCATGGGCCCCCACTGAGGTCTTGCTGCCTCCGGGAAGTTTTGTTGAAAGTATGTTGCAGGCACAGTGGTTACTTGTGACCCCGTGTCCACCAGGCACCGGACGGCCCAGCTCTCCACTTCTGCCCAGACCACCGGACATTTTGCTACCAAGTCTTCGGGACTTCCACCACCCCTAGTTGTGGTTTTCGGCCCCCGAGCGGCGTCCCCCCAGCACGGAGCCCTTTAGTTTAATGGCCGCTGGGGGGGGGTGGGTATCTCCCACGCCGCGGACACTCTCGGGCGAAGTGGCCTGGTTCTCCACACTCATAACATCGGGCCTGTGCAGACTGATCACCCCACGGGGGGCGTGATCCCCATGGGATGGGGTTAAAGCTAGGTCGTCCAGTCCCGGTCCTCCTCTTTACTTGGCCAACTCGCCCTTAATATTCTTCAACTCTTGCTTCATCTCCTCCACCCACTGAGGCTCTTCGACTACATTCACGGAGGCCTCCACACCTCGTATCTTCCCATGGGGACCGCCATCCCCTGCTCTTGCTCTCGAGCCCGTGCCTGACTTCCCACTTCTGAAAAGTCTATTTGGGGATTCATTCTGATCTGCTCCCGTAATGCCTGCTTTATTAATGGATCCCGCAGTCCAGTCAGCAGTAGGTCGCATAGGGTAATGTCAACAGGTCCTACCCCTAACCCCTCCTTTCTTTCAGTGACCATATGCAATTCTTGGAGGACATTCATATACTGAGTGATTGTCTCCCCCTCTCCCTACATCCAACTGAACAAGTGGGTCCTTAACTCTCCCACATTAGTTGGGCCCCCATGGGTCTGTTCTACTATCTGTAAAACTTTATCAAAAGTGTTACGGTGTCCCGGAGGTTTCAACATCACTGACCTCCTCACCTCCCCGTCTAGTGCCAAGAGAGCCATTTCGGCTTCCAGATCGGAAGTCAGTGGGTGCATCCGTAAAAAGCACCCGCATCTGCTCTGTCCAGCTCCATAGTATTGGAGCCAGAAAATCTAGGCAGGTTGTTCAGCATGGCCCCCAATGAAATGCTGGAACGGGGACCCTCGTTATTTGTATTAGTTCACAGCTCTGCCCTGATCTAGGACACCACTGTCCGTGCTCGGAGACTGCATCCTGCCGACTACGCCAAGTGTAGGGTTCAGACAGGTTCTTAGGATGCAGTGACAAGACACGAGACTGAGTGTGATTTGTAAAATAAACGTTTATAAATTGGTGCCGCTGGGGCTTTGCTGAACAAACCAAATAGGCAAAAACAAACTGTCCTCGCAGGGACTCAATAACATTTACAACATTTCTTATATTAAATACGACTAATCCGGCTAGTCCGGGTGTTGCAGGCCACGTACGGCCAAACTAAGGGTCCATATTTCCTATGGACAACTTATCCTTCCAGGCGTCGTTCAGGATCACAGATGTGGCCGCTTAGAGATCGTTGATGCGGCTGTCTTGATGCCTCGGTATCCCGGGAAGATTTGGGCTCGACATGCCCTGAAGAAACTGTGCCGGTGGGGCACAACAGGCCCTGAAGAAACTGTGCCGATGGGG
This sequence comes from Dendrobates tinctorius, assembly GCF_039654945.1. Lineage (NCBI taxonomy): Eukaryota > Metazoa > Chordata > Amphibia > Anura > Dendrobatidae > Dendrobates > Dendrobates tinctorius. Next base: position 9,219,076 of record NW_027361827.1, on the reverse strand, counting down.
CACAACAGGCATCTCCTTGCCACTCTCGTCTCACAGCGGAGTCATGACGCAGTCTCTAAATATAACCGTTCACCAACCTCTGCTCAGAGTCCCTCAGCAAACCGGACGGGGGCCTCTACGGCCGCCTGTAGCGAGGTGGCGCCCCCTGGGGCTGGTGATGACGGCCGCAGCTGTGGGAGGAGGCAGGGGGGCAGTGTCCTGACCGCTATAACCGAATGATCTGTAGTCGCAGCGGTCACTTGAGGTAGCGGACTTGTCACAACAGGGCGGGAAACAGCGGGTGTGGCTGTATGCGACCGTATGCAGGGAGCGGCCGCCGGTGAAAGTCTCTCACGTGTCACTTGTCGGTGAGTGCATAGCTTTCCCCTCACAGACCCCTGCCGGCCTCTCCAAAACACACTGTCCGCTCCCTCGGTCCTCTCTCATACGGCTTCCTGTCTGTTGTCAGGCTCTGTCAACTGCCACTTCAGCGCGCCCCCTGCTCCTTTTATCCTTGCCCCGCCCCCTGTTTCCCTGACAACTTCAGTCAAGTCTCTCCCTTTACTGTCCTCCCAGTATCATTCCCTCAGGAACCCTGATGGCGGTCCCCTGGGAACCTGCCTGGGAGTCCTCCTCCCCACACATGCTCAGTAGTGACTAGTGCTGTGGAGTCTAAAATTGAGGAGTCAGAGGTCTGGCTTACAGACTCCAAAACCCTGCACTGTAGGGGTTAACTAGTGCGACTAGTGTGTTTTTTTAACACATAACCATGTGCATTTATTTGTGTAATATTTTGTGAGGGAGTGGGGTGTTTTAATAGAGCGACAAGTAAAAAACTATGTGACATTAACTTATTGGTCTGATCACTGATCTAGTGTATTGCAATGCTTGAGACCAATGACATTACACATGTAGATCTCTTGTTATACCCCGCTATTGCCTGGGTCTAATAGGCCACCATACCTGGCATACCAGGTGCCATGACAGACAGCTCCCTGTTTTGTTGCCTCGCTACATGATCGCTGGTGAGCTGCCAAACAGGCAGATTTCACCAGCGAGGACGCTGGTATCCAAGGTAAATATCGGGTAACTAAGCATGCGGCACATAGTTACCCGATATTTACCTTGGATACCAGCTCCCAGTGTCTGCTTATATACAGCGCTGGGAGCTCGCTGATCATTGCTCTCCCGCTGCCACATGCAGCGATGCGTACTGGCTAGCAGGAGACAAACGATCAAAAAATGTCCCCGGACATTCCTGCACTATCAGCGACCTGGCGGGGGGTGGTGGGACGCTGATGCATGTCACACACAGCAATATCACTGATGCGTCACAAAATCAGCGATCTCACTGTGTGACGGGGCTCTTACTGCAGGAGCTCAGCTGCGACGAGCTCCTGACAGTGATCGTGCGGGAGGCTAATATGTTAGCACTTCATGGAGATCACATGCTGTTATCGGTTAGGCCTCTTTCACACTTCAGCTTTTTGTGTCAGTTAAAATCGGCCAAAAAGGCGGACAAGCGGATCCGTTGTTAACTGATGTGAACGATGCCACAGGATCCGTAAAATGAGGAGAGAGAGAGAGAGAGAGAGAGAGAGAGAGAGAGAGAGAGAGAGAGAGAGAGAGAGAGAGAGAGAGAGAGAGAGAGAGAGAGAGAGAGAGAGAGAGAGAGAGAGAGAGAGAGAGAGACACTTTTTTTTGGCCGGCACCCAATTTCAGGTTAAATGGGTGTCTGGAGGATCCACCACCCAAAAAACACGTTGCAAGCTCCGTTTAGAGATCTTTGAGGATGTTGACTGTCACCAACATTTTGGCGGATCCTCACAAAAGCAGATGCAACGGACGGCAATCCGTCAACAATGAAAGTCAATGGGGGAAAAAACGGATCCGCAAAAAAAAATTGCAGATCCGTTTTTCTTCAAAACCTGGCGGATTTTGACTGATTGTAAAAAACGGAAGTGTGAAAGAGGCCTTAGTCAGACTGACTGTTTTCAGCAGAGTGTGAGGACCACTGAAATAGGTTCCTGCATCTCTGGCACCATGTGCTTTCACAGACTCCATGAGTTTTTTTTTTTTTTCTTTTAAATTTAATGACTAACATAGTGGTGTGGGAATTGACACCTCACGACGTGCCAGGTCCATTATTGGTCGTTAGAGTAAGCAATTCATGGGGGGATGAGAGTTCATTTTTACAATAAAAAGGACCTCTAATAAAATAAATATTTTGCATATGTTCTATTCACCATTAGGTCACATTAAACAAGGTAAATTCATTAAGTGACTGGCTCACCACATTAAATAAAGCAAATCATTTTTGCCCTCTTCTCCATTAGATCATGTATTTGCATGCCGATTGTGCTACGCCCACTCAGTAAGCAGGATCCAGAGTCTGCATAAAATTAATTACAGATGGTTTCATAACACAACAGGACAGCCTTACTTTGGAAGGCGATAGGCCAAGAATAAAGTGATATTAAAGAAAACAAATTGGCAAAATATAAGCACTTATTCAGTGCTTGCTGAACAGCATGACATGATGCAGCCCACTTGTATTAGTGTATAGTTTGTTATTATCCATCTGTATTAAATAATTAATTTTGTTTTCAGTTACATTTACTCATTAAATTTAGCTTCAAGTTTAAAATTTGTGATTCATAGACACTTATTCCATGTATACCAAGCAAAAAAAAGCCATTAAGTGTGTTGTACATTAGACTCACCAAGAGAGGCAAAGCAAATAGAAAATCTAAATTTGTATATTCTAGCAGCTAGCCCAAACTCACAATAACACAGGTAGACCAGTTTGCCAGGGTGGATACAAACTGTACGGGAACAGAATACTCGAGTCCCCATATGTCTGAGTATTGTCAATTAACCGATTTCACGTAGACTACGATTTTATTTTGCGTGCACATAAAAGATGCAATTTTGCAAACAAAGTTTGCTTGTTCTCCAAATCATTGTTTTGATCTGCAATTTTTATTCCTTGGAGATTTCAAAAGAAGTAGTTTAACCCCTTTCCTACATTGGACGTACTATTCCGTCCATGTGACCTGGGACCTAAGTCCCAAGGACGGAATAGTACATCCAACGTGATCAGCGGCGCTCACGGGGGGGGGGGGGGGGGGGGGGGGGGGAGCGCCGCTGATTGCAGCCGGGTGTCAGCTGACACAGCTATCGCAGTTATCACAGCTGACACCCGGCACTACATGCACATTAACCCCTAGCACACTGCGATTAAACATGATCGCAGTGTACCGGTGGCACAGGGAAGAATCATGCAGGGAGGGGGCTCCTTGCATGCTTCCCTAAGCACATCGCGTCGCTCCGAGGGTCTCCTCCCTGCAGGCCCCCAGATCAAATATGGCCGCGGGGGCCTTCGGGTTCCTGCAGGGAGGCGGCTTCCTCAGGCACGGTGGAAGCCTGTGCAGCGCCTGTCATATCACGTGCCCATCGGCACACCCCTGACGTGATCATGCGGCACCAATGGGTTGCCATAATTAAGGTCTGCTGAAGACCTCAGTGCTCGTCATGATGATTTTCCTGTGAAAGTCGCCTGTAGCGGTCATAGGAGATCATGATCTTCTACATAGCTGTGCTGATGCACATCTACGTACAGCATAAAGCTAAGTTCACATTTGCGTTTGGGTGCTCTGCGCACTTCTTCCCTTCAGATCCGCATTCGTCCTATGTACCCATCTTTAACATTGGGTACGCAGGGACATGCATTGCAAGCGTCTGCCGTTTTGACGTGCCCGGCGACCACACGGGAACACATGTTGCATTCCCATGCGGTCGGCGGACACGTCAAAACGGAGGACGCATCTGCATGCATGTCCCTGCGTACCCAACGTTAAAGATGGGTACATAGGACGAATGCGGATCTGAAGGGAAGAAGTGCGCAGCCCTATGCAGAGCACCCAAACGCAAATATGAACTTAGCCTTTGTGAAAAGATGATCACAGCTTTAACTCCTTAAGGACTGGAGGCATTTCAGTTTTTGAATTTCCATTTTTCCCCTCACCTTCCCACAGCCATAACTTACTTTTCTATCAATATGGCCATGTGAGGGCTGTGGTTTTGCAGGACAAGTTATACCTTTGAACGACACCTTTGGTTTTAACATATTGTGTACTGGAAAACGGGAAAAATTCCAAATGGTGAAATTGCAATTCCAGTTTTTCGGATTTTTTTTTTTTTTTTGAACATGTTCACTAAATGCTAAAAACAGACCTGTCATTATGATTCTCCAGGTCATTACCAGTTCATAGACACCAAATATGTCTAGGTTCTTTATTTAAGAGGTGAAAAAAAATTCCAAAGTGCATAAAAAAAAAAATTAAAAAAAAAAAAAAAAAAAAATGATGCCATGTTCTGAGACATGTAGCGTCTCCATTTTTAAGGATCTGGGGCCGGGTTAAGGGCTTATTGTTTGCACGCCGAGCTGACATTTTTATTGATATTTTGGTACAGATACCATCTTTTGATTGCAGCGACCAAAAAGAAAAAAAAAAAAAAAAAAATAATAATAATTCTGGTGTTTTGATTTCTCACTACGCTGTTTACCGATTAGATTAATTCTTTTTATATATTGTTACATCGGGAGATTCTGAAAGCAGTGATACCAAATGTGTAGATTTGAGGTGAAGGGGGGGGGGGATGATTTGAACCTTTACATTTTTTAAAAACATCTTTTCTTATTTGCTTCAATAGTCCCCATCGTAGACTAGAAGCTGCTCTCTGTAGCAGATATGCTCACTTTCTATGAGCGCCGACCGCTGGGCGGCACTCATAGCTATCTGGCCATCACAACCACAGGGGTCCCCTGCTGACCCCTTGTTGTCATGCCAACCCATTGGCGACCTGTTATGTGACACGGGCGCCGATGGGAGGAGGGAATGAGGCGCCTCCTGCATGTTCATGTTAAATGCCACTGTCATTTAACATGTTACAGCTGTGGGTGGATCACGATTCTACCAGCATCTGTTAGGGGCACATGTCATGTGATCAGATCAGCTGTCGCTTGCCAGAGAAAGGGGACATCCAGTGACGGACTCTGCCCATCATTGGACGCTAAGGGGTTAAGTTCCGTAAGGGACCAAAACAAAAAGCACCAACATTTGGTATCGCTGAAGTTGTAAGAGGAAATATAAGGGTATGTTTCCACTTAGTGCATTCCTTGCGCTTTGGACGGAGCTGAAGCCTTCTGTACGCACAGTGATTCCAGGTACGTGCTCATTGAACACATCCAGAATCGCCGCAGCTTGTTCATAGAGTAGGCTATTTACCTTGCATCTTACACCTGTTTCACACGTCAGTGTCTCCGTATGTGTGGTGACAGTTCTCTCGCGTACCAGAGACACTGACACACGTAGACTCACTCAAAACACGCTGACAAGTTTGTTTTTTGAGCGACAGCACGGTCCCATAGAAGTCATTGGGTCCGTGTAAACACGTACCGCACACGGACAGCGTCCTTGTGCATTTTAAAAGTCATAGGGTTAACATAGAAACAAATTGTTTCAATACACGGACAGCACATGAATGTGACAAGTTGACACACAGACATCTCCAGTACCAGAAATATCAGAACGTGGGAAACCGGCCTTAGATATGGAATATATGTAGATTTCAGGGGAATAAACATACCTAAAATAGGGGTATATGTTTTTTGTAACATGGAAAGCCATGTAGATTATATGAAGGGCTGTGGAGTCAGGAAGTCAAACACATTTACAGCACCTTCTGCACTGAACCCAATTTATTATATACTTTAGGAGTCCGAGTTGGTCCATTTTATACCAACTCCACCAAAATGGACACTGAATCCTCAGCCCAGAATATGGGATACGTGTACATTTCCCTGTAAACAGGTCAACAGGGTCTTGGGGGGGGGGGGGGGGAGAATATAATGAATAAATACCCTGCAAACTTTTCCGTGTTACACCCACAAACTTTAATGTACCGTATTTTATGTGATATACCAATACAAAGTAGCAAAGTATTTGTGAAGAGTAATTTTGTGAAAATCGGGTTTCATGAAACCCGACTCGACCCTAAAAAAGGCACAGTTGCTCACCTCTATTATGTGACATCAGTAGGCAATTGGTCACTCTGTATTTTGTTTGGGGGTATCAGACTACAGGGCTGAAAACAAATTCACATCACAATTTTCAGGTTTATATTTTTAAATTACTTAGAAAACCATGTGTCATTTTCTGTGCCCTTCACAAAATACTTGCTACTTTGTGCATCACATAAGATACATTTCAGTTGGGCCCCAGAGGAAACAGAGGCGAACTCATTCAAAAGAAATGGGGGGGGGGGGGGGGGAAAAAAAAAAAAAAAAAAAAAAACCACACACACCACACTGATGGCCAAAAATTCATCAAGTTTCAAGTATGCTACTGTAACAAAACTTGGTAAGTTTCAGGCCTTTATTGGAAGAAAACAATTCATGAGAAAGTTAGCGATTAAAAAGTATTTTGTCAAAAAAGGTTCCACTAGTGATAGTGTTCTAAACCAAAATAATGAACCCGGATAAAAATCACACTGCCCAACATAGCAAATCTAATTTCCATCCGTTAAACAAATACTCAATGGCTTTTGACTCCTTTCGAAAAATATTTGACAACATTAAGCAGGTCAGTGAGAAAAGATGTTTGAATATTAGCTATAATCTCAATTTTTATTAACATCGGGCTATATTACAAGTGCAGATCAAAATATTATGGTATATGCCCAGCGGATAAAGGGGAAGTATCGTGATATTGGACTATGACCAGTATCACAAGGAGTTAATGAAACTTTTAGGGGAAAATAGAACATACAGAAAGATGGATGCTGACCACACATTAACTTTGTTTCAGAGATGAAGGTTCTTATTACCAGGGGACTAAAAGCATGTTTTTTTAAACAAACTTAAAGACAGCAAACATGTCTTACAACAAACCAATTACAGTGGCAAGACCACTACATTATGGGCATGTTAAAGATTACATCATTATATACAGCCATTCAACAAGATTGAAGCCGCAGTTTATTACTTTGAACCAATCACAGGTTCCCCCCAGATCAAGTGTATTTTTTTTTTTTTTTCTTTAAATACGAGGCAGACTGCTACACCCAACAGTGGGGTACTGCCATGGGGACCAGGTTTGCACCCAGTTATGCCAACCTCTACGTAGGGAGATGGGAAGACCTTACCATCTACCCTTATGGCGTGCTGCGCACGAACCTGGTGCCCTGGCAACGTTTTATTGATGCCATTTATATGATCTGGGGGTTGGGAATCGCCATCTTGATTTAGTAAAAATTAGTTTTATTTAAAGTTTATGTCTACAACTAGTTCTGAGAAAATTCTCGATCTAAATACATTTATCAAAGAAGGACTAATACAGACATTTACCGAGAAGGCTGACCAATGTTCCCCATAGTCAATATGAGGTCGCACAGAAACTGCTCCCGTTCCCAACTTTTTGCCAAGGAGGCATAGACTCACAAAAATTCCTAAATAAAGGATATGATAAAAAAGTTAGAAAAAGTGTGAAATAGATTTCTAGGGTGGACCTTCATATTAAAAGTGAAAAAGATGGAGATTAAGATACTATGACAGTGCCCATTATTACCGAGTATAACTCAGATACGGTACATATATCTTAAACACAAATTGTCAACGACACTGGGATATTCTAAAAGACAAAAAAATTATGGGGGACAAATTATCTAAACATGCCAGATTTATTTAAAAAAAAAAAAAAAAGCCTGTGAGCTGGGGAATACGATTGCCCTGTCTGTGCGCAATCCTCATTAAAAAAAAAAAAAAAAAAAAAAAATTGGGGCTTTTTCAACAAGATCTAAAAAGGTTTTTTTTTTCCTGTGCCGAAAATTTAAGATGTGCAAAACATTGCACAATAACAAGCAGTCTGAACACTAAAGGGGACACAGAATGTCAAATTTCAGGTATTACTACATGTATAACCTACGGGGCTATCTATGCTAAAAAATAAAATGTCCCAAAACACAAAAAAAAAAGTTATATGTGGGGCGCACTAAACGTCCCACGAACAAAAGAGTTAGCACCTCCGTAATAGAAAAAAAAAAAAAAAAAAACAACTCATCCCCTTTCAAAATTTTTCAGAATTTCATTAGGCTCATTACAAGGCACTGATGTAGTGGGCATACAAATCATCTGGAAACACTGGCGCAATGGAGATTTCATAAGGCAAAATGTCAAGGCCTCAAAGCCGCTGGATACTTCAGCTAGACACTAAGAACAAGAGGTCGTAATAATGAAACTGAACTTTTTGCTTTCCAATGAGTGTCACCTGACAGAGCACAGAGGGCATTTAAAAACAATGGAGGACAATCCCTGAAGAAACCAAGTGATTTCCAAAACGCGTTGGAATTTTTTTGTCCTCTGCATTATACCGGCTCCAATCACGTGACCACCTACTTAACACAGGTCCTGTTAGTGCTAAAGGTTACCTGACGGACCACCGGAGGAACAGCGTGCCAACGCTGACAACCACTTGTAGCTCAGGACTAAGTAAATCTTATCAAGAATCCAGAACTCCAATTCTTGTGATGTCTTATGTACTCTTTCTAGTCTGGTATTTTAACAGGAAGACTGATCAGCAAGTGATGTCCATATTGGTGGGTTTCTGTGCTTAGCGTTATTGTTTAGGCCAAGAATGTACTTGTAACATGTACCCATGCTGTAAGCTTCCAATACAGACAAGCTTGACCACCATCATCCTGTTTATGGTGCTAACCCAGACCTGGGCAGAGTCTGCACACTGTCCCATCTGCGTCAACCTCATTGGTTGAGGCGGGGCCTCCAGCCACCTCCTCCACCAATCAGCATGTGAAACAACTGACACAAGTCAATCACCTCAGCTTTTTACTGCTGAGAGTCAGCGCATCGGAGACAGGAACAGAAGCAACGCGTCGGGGAATTGGACCAAGGTGAGTAAGTGGTGCGTTATTTTTTCCATGTTTATGGGATGTTTGAGTGGGCATGGGGGTGTCATGCTTCACATTGGGAGGCTGTGTGGGCTCATACGATCTGTAGGGGGGTGTCAGCATACTTAATTATGCTCAATATTAAGTGATATATTAATTGTAGTTATATATCAATATTAAGTAGAATTAATTTCAGCCTATTGGTTCGGCCCTCCACAGCAGTCACGGTCTCATGTGGCTCCTCGGGAAAATTAATTGTCTACCCCTGTGGTAAGCGCATTCCTTAATGATTTTGCACTGGTAATACAATATACACCTGCATGTATGAGATGTTTTCTGTCCCGGTAATCTACATATATTGATGTTCATTCCCCATCCAACAAGTAAAGCAAATGTAATATACACCTGTTAGCGGGAGAAGGAGCACAAATCCCATATAATCCACAGATATCCCCACCCAAGAGGCCCAGGAAACCTACTATACGTCTAGATTTTTGGAACAATAAGTTACTCGTTTTTTAGTACACCCCTAAACTCCACCCTGAGACATCCAGACCAGTAAAGAGGAGGGAATAGCTAAATACAGACCAAACACTGGCCATAGGCCAGCCGGGGAAACAGGGGGATTCTGTCGCTATAGGCGAGCCGGGGAAACAACAGGCGGGGGGGGGGGGGGGGGGTCGCTCGCTATAGGCGAGCCGGGGAAACAACAGGGGGGGGGGGGGGGGGGGGTCGCTCGCTATAGGCGAGCCGGGGGAAACAGGGGGGGGGGGTCGCTCGCTATAGGCGAGCCGGGGGAAACAGGGGGCTTCGCTCGCTATAGGCGAGCCGGGGGAAACAGGGGGGGGGGGGTTGTCCTCGCAATGGGCAAGCTGGGGAAGCTTCACCCCCTACACGTTGGCAGGAATCTTGCAGCAAGCCCACTCACACCACTCCTAACACCCACACTGTCACCATGCAGACAGCAGGGAGATGCCGGCTCTGTGCCACTGGTCTCTGGGGGTCTGTGCACAGCGAGGACACTCCATGGCAGGAGCCCAGTCATCCCCTGCTGAGGGTGGCACCGGTATGGCTGGCACTGCCCCAGCACCATACAGCCAGCCTCTTACCTTCACCAAGCGAATCATCTTCTTGGCGATCTCTAGGTCGCCCTGGTGATTCTGCCCAATTTCAGCTATGATGAAGCATGGGTGGTCGCCGCCCACCATACGGCCGGGGCACAGCTCAAACTCGAGAGACATGGTGACTGCAGGCAGCTGGAGGCGAGGAGTGCGGGGCTGTGGATGCGGAGTCCGGGCGCTTTTAACCTCTCTTGCAGCCGCCTGCGCTGCCTGTCAGTGACGTGTTCTCCGCAGAGCCACACCCTCAGCCAATCAAACGCCGGCAAACAAGGAAGTGTGGTCACCTGATCCAGCTAGGGGGTAGGTTGGGCTGAGCAGCCGTGGCCACGCCCCTGCCTTTATTTGTGGCGTGAGTACCGTGAGTGGCCGGCAGAATGCAGCACTGTCTCTCTGAGGGAGAGCTGAGGTCGCGTCTGGAGTAGAGGTCACGTGCTGCACGTCCTGACTGTTCCTCCAGATCGCCCTCAGCTTATTCATTGCGCGCGTTCTCATCTCTCGTGCGCGCGCACGTGGAGCACATTCAGTGCTAAGCAGTCCCATCGGAAACCTAGGCTGATCACAGATATGCATGTTTTTCAGATGTTGTCCGTTTCCTAAGTGTTGTTTTTGTGTGTCCTTTTTCAAGACTCCCAAATTGTCCACTGTCTTTAACTGCTTGGCGCTTTAGAAAACCTGAAACCAGTTTGGACCTTCTCCAAACAAGCCCGTTCCCAAAAAGTATATGTGTCCTACATGGTGTTAACAGCGTCTTATTGTTTCTTATGTGATGTATATACTGCCAGCTCAGTGTCTCCTGTGTGCTATATAGATATACAGCCTACTCAGTGTCTCCTGTGTGATATATAGATATACAGCCTACTCAGTGTCTCCTGTGTGATATATAGATATACAGCCTACTCAGTGTCTCCTGTATGATATCTATACCGCCTACTCAGTGTCTCCTGTGTGATATATATACAGCCTACTCAGTGTCTCCTGTATGATATCTATACCACCTACTCAGTGTCTCCTGTGTGATATATAGATATACAGCCTACTCAGTGTCTCCTGTATGATATCTATACCGCCTACTCAGTGTCTCCTGTGTGATATATATACAGCCTACTCAGTGTCTCCTGTATGATATCTATACCACCTACTCAGTGTCTCCTGTGTGATATATATACCGCCTACTCAGTGTCTCCTGTGTGATATATATACCGCCTACTCAGTGTCTCCTGTGTGATATATATACCGCCTACTCAGTGTCTCCTGTGTGATATATATACCGCCTACTCAGTGTCTCCTGTGTGATATATATATACCGCCTACTCAGAGTCCCCTGTGTGATATATATACCGCCTACTCAGTGTCTCCTGTGTAATATATATACCGCCTACTCAGTGTCTCCTGTGTGATATATACAGCCTACTCAGAGTCCCCTGTGTGATATATATACAGCCTACTCAGAGTCCCCTGTGTGATATATATACCGCCTACTCAGTGTCTCCTGTGTGATATATACAGCCTACTCAGAGTCCCCTGTGTGATATATATACCGCCTACTCAGTGTCTCCTGTGTGATATATACAGCCTACTCAGAGTCCCCTGTGTGATATATATACAGCCTACTCAGAGTCCCCTGTGTGATATATATACCGCCTACTCAGTGTCTCCTGTGTGATATATATATACAGCCTACTCAGTGTCTCCTGTGTGATATATATATACAGCCTACTCAGTGTCTCCTGTGTGATATATATACAGCCTACTCAGTGTCTCCTGTATGATATCTATACCACCTACTCAGTGTCTCCTGTGTGATATATATACTGCCTACTCAGTGTCTCCTGTGTGATATATATATACAGCCTACTCAGTGTTTCCTGTGTGATATATATACAGCCTACTCAGTGTCTCCTGTATGATATCTATACCGCCTACTCAGTGTCTCCTGTGTGATATATATACAGCCTACTCAGTGTCTCCTGTGTGATATATACAGCCTACTCAGAGTCCCCTGTGTGATATATATACAGCCTACTCAGAGTCCCCTGTGTGATATATATACCGCCTACTCAGTGTCTCCTGTGTGATATATATACCGCCTACTCAGTGTCTCCTGTGTGATATATACAGCCTACTCAGAGTCCCCTGTGTGATATATATACAGCCTACTCAGAGTCCCCTGTGTGATATATATACCGCCTACTCAGTGTCTCCTGTGTGATATATACAGCCTACTCAGAGTCCCCTGTGTGATATATATACAGCCTACTCAGTGTCCCCTGTGTGATATATATATACAGCCTACTCAGTGTCTCCTGTATGATATCTATACCGCCTACTCAGTGTCTCCTGTGTGATATATATACAGCCTACTCAGTGTCTCCTGTATGATATCTATACCACCTACTCAGTGTCTCCTGTGTGATATGTATACCGCCTACTCAGTGTCTCCTGTGTGATATATATACCGCCTACTCAGTGTCTCCTGTGTGATATATATACCGCCTACTCAGTGTCTCCTGTGTGATATATATACCGCCTACTCAGTGTCTCCTGTGTGATATATATATACCGCCTACTCAGAGTCCCCTGTGTGATATATATACAGCCTACTCAGAGTCCCCTGTGTGATATATATACCGCCTACTCAGTGTCTCCTGTGTAATATATATACCGCCTACTCAGTGTCTCCTGTGTGATATATACAGCCTACTCAGAGTCCCCTGTGTGATATATATACAGCCTACTCAGAGTCCCCTGTGTGATATATATACCGCCTACTCAGTGTCTCCTGTGTGATATATACAGCCTACTCAGAGTCCCCTGTGTGATATATATACCGCCTACTCAGTGTCTCCTGTGTGATATATACAGCCTACTCAGAGTCCCCTGTGTGATATATATACAGCCTACTCAGAGTCCCCTGTGTGATATATATACCGCCTACTCAGTGTCTCCTGTGTGATATATATATATACAGCCTACTCAGTGTCTCCTGTGTGATATATATATACAGCCTACTCAGTGTCTCCTGTGTGATATATATACAGCCTACTCAGTGTCTCCTGTATGATATCTATACCACCTACTCAGTGTCTCCTGTGTGATATATATACTGCCTACTCAGTGTCTCCTGTGTGATATATATATACAGCCTACTCAGTGTCTCCTGTGTGATATATATACAGCCTACTCAGTGTCTCCTGTATGATATCTATACCGCCTACTCAGTGTCTCCTGTGTGATATATATACAGCCTACTCAGTGTCTCCTGTGTGATATATACAGCCTACTCAGAGTCCCCTGTGTGATATATATACAGCCTACTCAGAGTCCCCTGTGTGATATATATACCGCCTACTCAGTGTCTCCTGTGTGATATATATACCGCCTACTCAGTGTCTCCTGTGTGATATATACAGCCTACTCAGAGTCCCCTGTGTGATATATATACAGCCTACTCAGAGTCCCCTGTGTGACATATATACCGCCTACTCAGTGTCTCCTGTGTGATATATACAGCCTACTCAGAGTCCCCTGTGTGATATATATACCGCCTACTCAGTGTCTCCTGTGTGATATATACAGCCTACTCAGAGTCCCCTGTGTGATATATATACAGCCTACTCAGTGTCCCCTGTGTGATATATATATACAGCCTACTCAGTGTCTCCTGTATGATATCTATACCGCCTACTCAGTGTCTCCTGTGTGATATATATACAGCCTACTCAGAGTCCCCTGTGTGATATATATACAGCCTACTCAGTGTCCCCTGTGTGATATATATATATACAGCCTACTCAGTGTCTCCTGTATGATATCTATACCGCCTACTCAGTGTCTCCTGTGTGATATATATACAGCCTACTCAGAGTCCCCTGTGTGATACATATACAGCCTACTCAGTGTCCCCTGTGTGATATATATATACAGCCTACTCAGTGTCTCCTGTGTGATATATATACAGCCTACTGTGTCTCCTGTATGATATCTATACCGCCTACTCAGTGTCTCCTGTGTGATATATATACCGCCTACTCAGTGTCTCCTGTGTGATATATATATATATACAGCCTACTCAGTGTCTCCTGTGTGATATATATATACAGCCTACTCAGTGTCTCCTGTGTGATATATATACAGCCTACTCAGTGTCTCCTGTATGATATCTATACCACCTACTCAGTGTCTCCTGTGTGATATATATACCGCCTACTCAGTGTCTCCTGTGTGATATATATATACAGCCTACTCAGTGTCTCCTGTGTGATATATATACAGCCTTCTCAGTGTCTCCTGTATGATATCTATACCGCCTACTCTGTCTCCTGTGTGATATATATACAGCCTACTCAGTGTCTCCTGTGTGATATATACAGCCTACTCAGAGTCCCCTGTGTGATATATATATATACAGCCTACTCAGAGTCCCCTGTGTGATATATATACCGCCTACTCAGTGTCTCCTGTGTGATATATATACCGCCTACTCAGTGTCTCCTGTGTGATATATACAGCCTACTCAGAGTCCCCTGTGTGATATATATACAGCCTACTCAGAGTCCCCTGTGTGATATATATACCGCCTACTCAGTGTCTCCTGTGTGATATATACAGCCTACTCAGAGTCCCCTGTGTGATATATATACCGCCTACTCAGTGTCTCCTGTGTGATACATACAGCCTACTCAGAGTCCCCTGTGTGATATATATACAGCCTACTCAGTGTCCCCTGTGTGATATATATATACAGCCTACTCAGTGTCTCCTGTATGATATCTATACCGCCTACTCAGTGTCTCCTGTGTGATATATATACATCCTACTCAGAGTCCCCTGTGTGATATATATACAGCCTACTCAGTGTCCCCTGTGTGATATATATATACAGCCTACTCAGTGTCTCCTGTGTGATATATATACAGCCTACTCAGTGTCTCCTGTATGATATCTATACCACCTACTCAGTGTCTCCTGTGTGATATATATACCGCCTACTCAGTGTCTCCTGTATGATATATATATATATATAGCCTACTCAGTGTCTCGTGTGTGATATATATATACAGCCTACTCAGTGTCTCCTGTGTGATATATATACAGCCTACTCAGTGTCTCCTGTATGATATCTATACCACCTACTCAGTGTCTCCTGTGTGATATATATACCGCCTACTCAGTGTCTCCTGTGTGATATATATATACAGCCTACTCAGTGTCTCCTGTGTGATATATATACAGCCTACTCAGTGTCTCCTGTATGATATCTATACCACCTACTCAGTGTCTCCTGTGTGATATATATACCGCCTACTCAGTGTCTCCTGTGTGATATATATATACAGCCTACTCAGTGTCTCCTGTGTGATATATATACCGCCTACTCAGTGTCTCCTGTGTGATATATATATACAGCCTACTCAGTGTCTCCTGTGTGATATATATATATACAGCCTACTCAGTGTCTCCTGTGTGATATATATATATACAGCCTACTCAATGTCTCCTGTGTGATATATATACAGCCTACTCAGTGTCTCCTGTGTGATATATATACAGCCTACTCAGTGTCTCCTGTATGATATCTATACCGCCTACTCAGTGTCTCCTGTGTGATATATATACCGCCTACTCAGTGTCTCCTGTGTGATATATATATACAGCCTACTCAGTGTCTCCTGTGTGATATATATATACAGCCTACTCAGTGTCTCCTGTGTGATATATATACAGCCTACTCAGTGTCTCCTGTATGATATCTATACCGCCTACTCAGTGTCTCCTGTGTGATATATATACCGCCTACTCAGTGTCTCCTGTGTGATATATATATACAGCCTACTCAGTGTCTCCTGTGTGATATATATATACAGCCTACTCAGTGTCTCCTGTGTGATATATATACAGCCTACTCAGTGTCTCCTGTATGATATCTATACCGCCTACTCAGTGTCTCCTGTGTGATATATATACCGCCTACTCAGTGTCTCCTGTGTGATATATATACAGCCTACTCAGTGTCTCCTGTGTGATATATATATATACAGCCTACTCAGTGTCTCCTGTGTGATATATATATACAGCCTACTTAGTGTTTCCTGTGTGATATATATACAGCCTACTCAGTGTCTCCTGTGTGATATATATATATATATATATGTATACGGCCTACTCAGTGTTTCCTGTGTGATATATATACAGCCTACTCAGTGTCTCCTGTGTGATATATATATATATATGTATACAGCCTACTCAGTGTTTCCTGTGTGATATATTTACAGCCTACTCAGTATCTCCTGTGTGATATATATACAGCCTACTCAGTGTCTCCTGTGTGATATATATATACAGCCTACTCAGTGTCTCCTGTGTGATATATATACAGCCTACTCAGTGTCTCCTGTGTGATATATATATACAGCCTACTCAGTGTCTCCTGTGTGATATATATATACAGCCTACTCAGTGTCTCCTGTGTGATATATATATACAGCCTACTCAGTGTCTCCTGTGTGATATATATATACTGCCACCTCAGTGTCTCCTGTGTGATATATATATATATATACTGCCACCTCAGTGTCTCCTGTGTGATATATCTATATATACTGCCACCTCAGTGTCTCCTGTGTGATATATATATATATATATATATATATATATATACAGCCTACTCAGTGTCTCCTGTTTGATATACAGTGGGGAAAAAAAGTATTTAGTCAGTCAGCAATAGTGCAAGTTCCACCACTTAAAAAGATGAGAGGTGTCTGTAATTTACATCATAGGTAGACCTCAACTATGGGAGACAAACTGAGAAAAAAAAATTCAGAAAATCACATTGTCTGTTTTTTTTCATTTTATTTGCATATTATGGTGGAAAATAAGTATTTGGTCAGAAACAAAATTTCATCTCAATACTTTGTGATATATCCTTTGTTGGCAATGACAGAGGTCAAACGTTTTCTGTAAGTCTTCACAAGGTTGCCACACACTGTTGTTGATATGTTGGCCCATTCCTCCATGCAGATCTCCTCTAGAGCAGTGATGTTTTTGGCTTTTCGCTTGGCAACACGGACTTTCAACTCCCTCCAAAGGTTTTCTATAGGGTTGAGATCTGGAGACTGGCTAGGCCACTCCAGGACCTTGAAATGCTTCTTACGAAGCCACTCCTTCATTGCCCTGGCGGTGTGCTTTGGATCATTGTCATGTTGAAAGACCCAGCCACGTTTCATCTTCAATGCCCTTGCTGATGGAAGGAGGTTTGCACTCAAAATCTCACGATACATGGCCCCATTCATTCTTTCATGTACCCGGATCAGTCGTCCTGGCCCCTTTGCATAGAAACAGCCCCAAAGCATGATGTTTCCACCACCATGCTTTACAGTAGGTATGGTGTTTGATGGATGCAACTCAGTATTCTTTTTCCTCCAAACACGACAAGTTGTGTTTCTACCAAACAGTTCCAGTTTGGTTTCATCAGACCATAGGACATTCTCCCAAAACTCCTCTGGATCATCCAAATGCTCTCTAGCAAACTTCAGACACACAAAGACGGTAACACCCTGGACCTGGTTTTCGCCCGGCTCTGCTCAATCTCCTACATAGATAACTCACCGCTTCCCCTCTCTGACCACAACATTCTCTCCTTTACACTCACAAATCCTCGCTCACCCCAGCACCCTCCTACCTACCATTCAGTCAGAAATCTACAAGCCATTAACCCTCATACACTTTCAGACTCCCTACACTCATCACTGTCCCCAATCTCTTCTTTGTCCTGTCCTGATCTGGCTGTACATCACTTCAATGACACTCTTAGAAGCACCCTTGACCAAGTAGCTCCCCTCACCCTCAGAACCTCCAAACACAGAGTGAAACAGCCCTGGCTCACATCGCAAACCCGATTTCTCCAGCGATGCTCTAGGTGTGCTGAACGCTTATGGAGGAAAACACGCACACCAGAAGACTTCATACACTTCAAATTTATGTTAAGGACTTATAACTCTGCCCTTCACCTCGCCAAACAGACCTACTTCACCACCCTGATCTCCTCACTATCCAACAACCCCAAGAAACTTTTTGACACCTTTCACTCCCTCCTCAGGCCAAAAGCACAAGCCCCTATCACAGACATTTGCGCTGATGACCTTGCCTCCCACTTTATAGAGAAAATAGACAATATCCGTCAGGAAATCCGCTCCCAATCACCAAATTCAGTGACTCCCATCCCTCCCTGCATTCCCCCTGGCTCACTCTCCACATTCGATCCCATCACAGAAGAAGAAGTCTCCAGGCTCCTCTCCTCTTCTCGTCCGACTACATGCACAACTGACCCCATTCCCTCACATCTCCTCCAGTCTCTCTCCCCAGTCGTCACAACTCACCTAACTACAATCTTTAATCTCTCCCTCTACTCTGGCATTTTCCCCTCCTCCTTCAAACACTCTATCATTACTCCATTACTAAAGAAACCCACCCTCGACCCATCCTGCACAAACAACTACAGACCAGTCTCCAATCTCCCCTTCATCTCTAAACTCTTGGAGCGCCTGAGATACTCACGCCTTACCCGTTACCTCTCCACTCACTCCCTCCTAGACCCTTCACAGTCCGGTTTTCGCCCCCTACATTCGACAGAAACTACACTCATCAAAGTGACCAATGACCTTCTGACAGCAAAACGTAATGGTGACCACTCTCTGCTCATTCTTCTCGACCTTTCTGCAGCTTTCGACACTGTTGACCATCCTCTCCTACTCTCTAGGCTCCAGTCACTAGGCATTAAGGACACTGTTCTTTCCTGGTTCTCCTCCTATCTTTCCGACCGCTCCTTCAGTGTTCTGTTTTCTGGCTCCACTTCATCTCCTCTTCCTCTCACTGTTGGGGTACCTCAGGGCTCAGTCCTTGGCCCCCTTCTCTTCTCTCTCTATACGGCCCCAATTGGACAGACCATCAGCAGATTTGGCTTTCAGTACCATCTTTATGCTGATGACACACAACTGTACACATCATCCCCTGACCTTACCTCCGCTGTACTACAGAACGCCACTGACTGTCTGTCTGCAGTCTCCAACATCATGTCTGCTCTCTATCTGAAACTCAACCTCTCCAAAACTGAACTTCTTCTGCTCCCACCATCTACTAACCTCCCTAAATCTGACATTTCCCTCTCTGTGGGTGGCACCATAATAACACCCCGACAGCAGGCACGCTGTCTGGGTGTTATGTTCGACTCCGATCTCTCCTTCACCTCCCATATACAATCTCTTGCCCGCTCATGCCGCTTACACCTAAAGAACATCTCTAGAATCCGCCCTTTTCTCACCATGGAAACAACAAAAACTCTCACTGTCGCCCTGATCCACTCCCGCCTGGACTACTGTAATGCTCTATTAATTTGCCTCCCTCTCACTCGACTCTCCCCTCTCCAGTCTATCCTTAATGCAGCAGCCAGGGTTGTCCATCTGGCTAATCGTTACTCAGACGCGTCCGCTCTTCGCCAGTCGTTACACTGGCTGCCAATTCATTACAGGGTACAATTCAAAGTACTTGTTCTCACCCACAAAGCTCTCCACAGTGCGGCACCCCCTTACATCTCCTCCCTCATTTCTGTCTATCGGCCTAACCGACCGCTGCGCTCTGCAAATGACTTTCGACTAACCTCTGCCCTAATCCGTACCTCCCACTCCCGACTCCAAGACTTCTCCCGTGCTGCGCCAATCCTCTGGAATGCTCTACCCCAAGATATTAGGATCATCCACAATTTGCATAGTTTTAGGCGCTCGCTCAAAACGCATTTGTTCAGAGCGGCCTATCACATTCAGTAATCAAAGTCATGTTATGTTTGTGTGTGTGTAGCCCATTCACTATCTCCATCTAACCCCCACCCCCTGAAGATGGCTGGACCATCATTGTAAATACATCATTGTAAATACAAACCTATGCTTTGTATCTCCCCCACCTCATTGTAGATTGTAAGCTCCACAAGCAGGGTCGTCTTATTTCGCTTTAATTATTGTATTGTTAACATTGTTACTTATGACTGTTGTGTTTGAAACTGTTCAACTGTAAAGCGCTGCGGAATATGTTGGCGCTATATAAATAAAGATTATTATTATTATTATTATTATTCAGATGGGCCTGGACATGTACAGGCTTAAGCAGTGGGACACGTCTGGCACTGCAGGATCTGAGTCCATGGTGGCGTAGTGTGTTACTTATGGTAGGCCTTGTTACATTGGTCCCAGCTCTCTGAAGTTCATTCACTAGGTCCCCCCGCGTGGTTCTGGGATTTTTGCTCACCGTTCTTGTGATCATTCTGACCCCACGGGGTGGGATTTTGCGTGGAGCACCAGATCGAGGGAGATTATCAGTGGTCTTGTATGTCTTCCATTTTCTAATTATTGCTCCCACAGTTGATTTCTTCACTCCAAGCTGGTTGGCTATTGCAGATTCAGTCTTCCCAGCCTGGTGCAGGGCTACAATTTTGTTTCTGGTGTCCTTTGACAGCTCTTTGGTCTTCACCATAGTGGAGTTTGGAGTCAGACTGTTTGAGGGTGTGCACAAGTGTCTTTTTATACTGATAACAAGTTTAAACAGGTGCCATTACTACAGGTAATGAGTGGAGGAAAGAGGAGACTCTTAAAGAAGAAGTTACAGGTCTGTGAGAGCCAGAAATCTTGATTGCTTGTTTCTGACCAAATACTTATTTTCCACCATAATATGTAAATAAAATGAAAAAAAAACAGACAATGTGATTTTCTGGATTTTTTTTTCTCAGTTTGTCTCCCATAGTTGAGGTCTACCTATGATGTAAATTACAGACGCCTCTCATCTTTTTAAGTGGTGGAACTTGCACTATTGCTGACTGACTAAATACTTTTTTTCCCCACTGTATATATACAGCCTACTCAGTGTCTCCTGTGTGATATATATATAGCCTACTCAGTGTCTCCTGTGTGATATATATATATATATATATATATACAGCCTACTCAGTGTCTCCTGTGTGATATATATATATACAGCCTACTCAGTGTCTCCTGTGTGATATATATATACAGCCACCTCAGTGTCTCCTGTGTGATATATATATATATACTGCCACCTCAGTGTCTCCTGTGTGATATATATATATATATACTGCCACCTCAGTGTCTCCTGTGTGATATATATATATATATATATATATATATATACAGCCTACTCAGTGTCTCCTGTTTGATATATATATATACAGCCTACTCAGTGTCTCCTGTGTGATATATATATAGCCTACTCAGTGTCTCCTGTGTGATATATATATATACAGCCTACTCAGTGTCTCCTGTGTGATATATATATACAGCCTACTCAGTGTCTCCTGTTTGATATATATACAGCCTACTCAGTGTCTCCTGTGTGATATATATATACAGCCTACTCAGTGTCTCCTGTGTGATATATATATACAGCCTACTCGGTGTCTCCTGTGTGATATATATACAGCCTACTCAGTGTCTCCTGTGTGATATATATATACAGCCTACTCAGTGTCTCCTGTGTGATATATATATACAGCGTACTCAGTGTCTCCTGTGTGATATATATATACAGCCTACTCATTGTCTCCTGTGTGATGTATATACAGCCTACCCAGTGTCTCCTGTGTGATAATATATACAGCCTACTCAGTGTCTCCTGTGTGATATATATACAGCCTACTCAGTGTCTCCTGTGTGATATATATATATACAGCCTACTCAGTGTCTCCTGTGTGATATATATACAGCCTACTCAGTGTCTCCTGTGTGATATATATATACAGCCTACTCAGTGTCTCCTGTGTGATATATATATACAGCCTACTCAGTGCCTCCTGTGTGATATATATATAGCCTACTCAGTGTCTCCTGTGTGATATATATATATATATATACTGCCACCTCAGTGTCTCCTGTGTGATATATATATATATATACAGCCTACTCAGTGTCTCCTGTGTGATATATATATACAGCCTACTCAGTGTCTCCTGTGTGATATATATATACAGCCTACTCGGTGTCTCCTGTGTGATATATATACAGCCTACTCAGTGTCTCCTGTGTGATATATATATATATACAGCCTACTCAGTGTCTCCTGTGTGATATATATATATACAGCGTACTCAGTGTCTCCTGTGTGATATATATACAGCCTACTCATTGTCTCCTGTGTGATATATATACAGCCTACCCAGTGTCTCCTGTGTGATAATATATACAGCCTACTCAGTGTCTCCTGTGTGATATATATATACAGCCTACTCAGTGTCTCCTGTGTGATATATATATACAGCCTACTCAGTGCCTCCTGTGTGATATATATATAGCCTATTCAGTGTCTCCTGTGTGATATATATATACAGCCTACTCAGTGTCTCCTGTGATATATATATATATATATACAGCCTACTCAGTGTCTCCTGTGTGATATATATACTGCCAGCTCAGTGTCTCCTGTGTGATATATATATATATATATATACAGCCTACTCAGGGTCTCCTGTGTGATATATATATATACAGCCTACTCAGTGTCTCCTGTGTGATATATATACAGCCTACTCAGTGTCTCCTGTGTGATATATATATACACCCTACTCAGTGTCTCCTGTGTGATATATATACAGCCTACTCAGTGTCTCCTGTGTGATTGATATATATACAGCCTACTCAGTGTTTCCTGTGTGATATATATATATATGTGGTCAGTACAGGAACGGATCCGTTATTCGCCATTTTAGCGGATTTTGACTGACCAAAAAAACTGATGTGTGAAACAGGCCTTACCCACATTGTTTTCATTGGTGTTTTTTAACTGTTTTTATTATGCGCTTGGTTTTCTTGGCATTGTATGAACAATAAAAGTCTTTTTGCATAGTGATATTCAGCTGAGAGTGCGCTCCATTCTGTGCTTCTTCTTCTTGTTTCTTTCTTGCACTAGAAATATGAAAAATTAAGAATGTTATCGCAAAAATTGGCCAGTTTATGTATACCTGGAAGCCACGTTAGGCCAGTTTCACACATCAGTGTCTCCGGTACGTGTGGTGACAGTTTTCACACGTATCGGAGACACTGACACACGTAGACCCATTCAAATGAATGGGTCTATGCACATGTCAGCGAGTTTTCACGGACCGTGTGTTCGTGTGCAAAACACACTGACATTATGTTGTATAAAAAGGGTGCACCAAACAATCAATGGGTTCTATATATGAGGGTGCAAATGCCTTGCATGGAGAGAACCATGAAATGTAAGAGAAAAAAGACCAAGCAAAGAATGGCCTGCACACCAATTAAATCTGATAACACATAATAATCGTAGAAAAATGCTTTATTGGAAAACACAACACACGTGTTAAAAACAATTAAAAAGGACAAAGGAAGTCCATGTAACACCCCTGCATATAATAATCACATACAGCCATAATAGGTATAGAGCCCTTTTTGTATCATTAAGAGTACAGACAATGAAAAGCCATCACAATACACCATGTGTGCAGAGTTTTTTCTGAGACATATGTAGTCTCCAAATTGATTCCTATATACCAGCCCAATGTACAAACTTTCCAGGACCACAATTCAGGAGCCTGCAAACAAATAAGGCTGATAAAATGTAAGAGAAGTTGTAGCTACATACTCACTGTGCCACCTAATGAGCAAAAACCCTGAAAGCCAGCTCAATATTGCCAGATGATGTGCTGGTGGATGGCCAGGCACCCATGAAGTCTGTGGATAGCCAAGGGAATAATGCCCATAGGCATCCAAAATAAAGCTAACACAGGGCTGAAGACATGGAGCAGGGGTGTGAGGAGAAACCCCACGCGTATCGCTTGCTTAAAGCAGCTTCATCAGGGGGTGTGTGCTTGCTGGCCCAAACTCAGCATTTAAATAGCATGTAGATAATACCTTAAACGTCATCTGGTGTGTGAAAACTCCCCAGCGGTCATGGCCCTGCAGATGTCTCGTGCAGCCCGGTGTTCACACCAAAATCTCCCGAGAGGACCGCTGGATTGTCCCATCTCGCCGAAATCTCGCGGGAAGACCGCGAGATCATTCCATATACCGCTGTATTGGTTTGTTTGCGCCTGCGCAGTGTATTCAGTTTATTCAGACCGGTCTGATACAGCAACTAGTGTTGCTGTGTATAAAGGGATGCAAACCAGAGGCTGCAAAGCCTTCAGCACAAATAGCACAAAGTATCCTTTGCCTTCGTATAATCACTAACCTGGCACTGTCTATGCATCACATGGTAGGAAAAAATGTATATAATCCATCAAAATCATGCAAAAACACAGTACCTCCCACATCTAAAGAGAAAAAAAAAAATAGAGCAAATCAGCCAAAATGTATTTTTATGCACTCCAACCAATAAGTGCGCAAAAAAGGTAATCACTATGCACACATGAAGTGTGTATATACGCATACACCGAAAATAAAATACATATATATACACACACATGTATACAAATGTATGCACAATAATGAATGTACAATAGATAGTTTAACAATATATATAGACCTCCATGGCTTTGATATTATAAAATAGCAAAAAACCTTGACCGTACTCAAAACGGCCAAGGTCACATATTTGTACATGATTGGGTGATCTCCGAGTATTTTGGTGTGCTCGGAGATTTAGTTTCTGTCGCCTCAGCTGCATGATTTATGGCTGCTGGACACCCTGAACACATGTGGGAATTCCCTAACAAACAGGCATTTCTCACATGAATTCAGCCTGTCAGGCTTCGGTACGAGGACGATAGGACTCGACCATCCACTTTTCGATTCCTCTATCACCCCGAGGTCTAGCATCCTCTTCACCTCTTTGGATATCACCTCTCTCCGTGCTTCCAGAATTCTTTAGGGCTTGGGGTTCACCCTTATGTGCGGTTCTGTCAACACGTCATGCTTGACCACCTGCGTATGCCCCGGCAACTCTGAGAATAGATCACGGTTCCACTGTAACAGCTCATGTCACTGTTTCCTCTGGGCCGACGTAAGAGTCTCTGCAATGGTGACATCTTCCATGGTGAGTTTGGGACTGGCTCCCAGGCAAGGGGTGTCCAGCGATTCTTGGATTCTGCAGGGTTTTCGCAAGTTCATATGATAGACCCCGGCTTTTGAACCTTGTAATTAACTTTGACCAGTCTTTCAACCATCTCGTATAAACCTTGCCACTTGGCTAGGAACTTGCTTTCTACCGTGGGGATAAGCACTAGAACGTGGTCCCCTGCCTGGAACTGCCTTTGCCTCGCTGATCGGTTATACACCTTTGCTTGTGCCTCCTGTGCCTGGAGAAGATACTCCTTCACAATAGGCATCACTTTCGCCATTCTTTCCTGCAGCTAGGTGAAATGCTCTAAAATGCTCTGGTGTGGAGTGACGTGACCTCAGCTTCCCATGTTTCCTTGGTGATGTCCATGAGCCTTCGCGGATGTTGATCATACAGGGGCTCGAACGGCAAGAAGCCAGTAGAGACCTGGGGAACTTCCCTGATGGAGAAAAGCAGAAACAGAAGCAGATAGTCCCAGTGTCGACCGTCCTTCTCAATGACCTTTTTGAACATTGCTTTCAGGGTTTTATTGAACGCTCTACTAGGCCATCGGTCTGTGGATGATACACTGAGGTTCGCAACTGGGCAATCTGGAGGACCCTAGAGTCCTTTCATAACCTTGCTGATGAACGGGGTTCCCTGGTCTGTCAGAATCTTATTCGGCAGGCCTGTCCTTGCAAAAATATGGACAAGTTCCCTGGCGATACTCTTAGCCAAAGGGTTCCTTAGGGATACTGCTTCAGGGTACCGGGTCGCATAGTCCATTACCACTAGGATATATTGGTGCCCTCGTGCCGACTTAACTAACGGACCTACTAAGTCCATAGCCATTTGCTCAAATGGGATCTCTATTACTGGTAACGGGACTAGAGGACTTTGGAAATGCGCAGAGAGAGTCGTTATCTGGCAGGTGGGGCAGGACCTACAATAATTCTGGATCTCCCGATAACATCCCGGCCAATAGAACCTCTGCAGTATTCTCTCCTGCATTTTCTCCACCCCCAGATGTCCCCCCAAAAATGCGAATGGAACATGTCTAGAACCCTCCGCTGGTAGGAACAGATGCTTCACTATTTAACCTTACCTCAGTGTAGTCACTCTATACAGCAATTCGCTTTTGACTGCAAAGTGTGGGTACATGGTGTCAGCCCCTGGCTCTTGAGCAACCCCATCAATCAGTCACATTTTCAAAGGCCCCTTTTAGGGTAAGATCCAACATTTGAGCAGTCCCAAAATTTTCACCAGACACTCCCAGCTCTGCCTCCCTGATCACCGATTTGTCCTCATCACCGGCTAGGACACACAAGGGGAACTCCTCCACCTCCGACTGCAATGGGGATTCATCAGGGTTGCGTTGGCTCCTGCCTGAGGCACTGGACACCCCTGCTTTTCCCCACAAATCCCAGAACAGGTCAAAGTCCTGCCCGATTATCATGGTGTGCAGCAAGTCTCTGACTACCTCGACCTCATGGAACTCCATATCACAGCTCATTTAAATCATCACTCTGGCAACAGGGTAGTCTTTGGCATCCCTGTGGATATAGTGGATGCCCACATGTTTCCCTGTGATCAACTGGTGAGGAAGTGTGGCGCCCCTGAGGCTCAGTCACCACAGAGGTACTGCACCTTCTCCTAAGGTGTAGTGCCCCACCAACTAGATAAGTTGGGAACTCCTTTCCACACTCCAACACCCGCACCCCACACACGGGATAGTTCAGCAGGACCACAATGCGGCTCCATGCTTAGAGGGTAGCAGAGCACCTTTCGTGGGTCCTTGCTTCGTAACACGAGAAGTGCTGGGAGCTGGGTGGAGTTGAGATATATAAAAGATTGGGAAAGTATAGGATTAGAGGTTCAGTCTGGCAGAAGGTCAGGCGGGTAAGAAGTCACTCAGATAGGAGTGAGGATCCCTGGAAGAAGGGATGGAGGAAGGAGTGCTGCAGCTGGAACGGGAAAGGAACAGAAGAAGAAAGACGTAGAACTGCAGCCTAAAATTCCATAAGAGAGAGAAAGAACAGTGCGGAACGAAGGAGTAGGAGAACAGAGAGGAGTTGTGGGTTGGAAGAGGAACCCTGCCTATAGGTTCTCAGCGCAAGGCTAGGGCCCGGTCCCCGAGGTTGTATGGACACTTATGGTTCTGCAGCAGACACCGGTGGAGTAGTTGGCTGTAAAGGCACTACTCCCATCAAAGACTTGGGCACAACAGCAACTGAATAGAGAGCCAGGACTCCGGAGAAGGGAGTCCCCGAGAGAGGCGACAGCTGTCTGTCATACAAGTAGAGTTGTTAGGAACATCTGACAGGAGGAACTTCAGAGTACCACGGTACTGGAGCTCTTCACACTAAAAGGTGCAATAGAGGAGTCATTCAGGAGAGGTACTTGTTGACGGAGTGTTGGAGAGGAGAATCCTGACTTGCCTGGGAGGTTGATTGAGTCTCTGCCCCGGAGGACATGGCACAGAGGCAGGCACCAGTGTGTACCACAAACTGTGAGTAAAGCTTTGGAACTGCAAGCCCTGGTGTCTTCCCTTCATTTGTGCGCTAACACCGTCAGCACAGCTACATCTGGGTACCAGCATCCCTCACACCGCCTGTGCCTATTATCATCTATTGCAACTACACTGCCCTGGGTTACAGTTTCACCTGTGGGGAGCTATACCATCTATGCTGCAACACACCATCAGCCCCAGAGGATCTGCACGCAGCGTTGGCTTAACATCTTGCTTGCCAAACACCACAGGTGGCATCACAAATTATTCCATTCCATTAACTACAAACCACCATTGATTTGGGCGCCCAGGGCCAAGGACCCTGCCGTGACATATCCCACTGACACCGGCCCGGTACCGAGTACCCCACGGCCCTGGGAGGGCGACCCAGAAGCGTGGCCCTTATCAGGGTCACCAAGCTCCCAGAGTCCAAGAGTCCTGACACCACTACTCCGTTTATGGTCATAGGACATGACTGCAGCCCTTCTCTGGTCTGATAGTCCACACTGTAGGCTGGGTAGGCATAATACGAGCACCGCCTGCCGAGGCTGCAATCTATCTGCTCGGCAGAGATACGACAACGGGATTCTATGTGTCCAGGACCGTGAAACCACCAGCAGATCAGGTCTTTAGCAGCAGCATTCGGTAGCCCCTCAGCAGCTCCTTGAGACCTTGGACTCCCCCTCGTGGTGGCTCTGTTAACCCTCCTTTGGGACTCGGTCTCCCGCTGGGTATCCCAGTATAGAGATGTACCACCCCCTGGCTTCCTCAAGGACCTCTCGATCACATGGTACCTTTCTGCGAGGCCCACCAGGTCATCCGCATTCCTTGGGTCTCATTGTACAACCCAGGTCTGCACCAGCCTGGGGAGAGAGTGAATAAATCGGTCCATAATGACCCGCTCGACCATCTGGGCTGGAATAGAGGACTCTGGCTGCGACTATTTCTGGACCAAATACAACAAGCCAAACATTTGTGAGCGGGGAGGTTTGTCACCACAATACGCAGAGTGATGAACCCTTTGGGCTCTGATAGACATCGTGACTCCTGAGCGTGCCAATATCTCCGTTTACAAATTGGCATATTCCCAGGCATCCTGCAAGACCAAGTCAAAACACGTTTTCTGGGGTTCACCTGCCAGCACCTCCACCCACTGTTCCCGGGGCAGCCTCTCCCACTGTCATGATCCAGGTTGGATTATGACAAATAAATGCAGAAGTAACCTTTTTTTTCCTTAAGCTGTGTGCTTAAAGTTAGTTTTGCCCCCGGTGGCCATTAGGGTCATTGCACTGTGGTGGTTTCAGTTCTAGTTTTGCCCCTGGTAGCTGTTAGGGTCATTGCACTCTGGTTACTTTAGTGCACGTGATTATAAAGCAGGTGTGATTGCTCTGGCTCTGACCTATAAAAGAGTGTCAGGTGTTGCAATCACTGTTGGTGATATTGGTCATTTCAACTATCCTTGGTGGAGGAAGGAGCTAGAGAGAGTTCCTTGCAGCTCAGTCAGAGTCCTGGTGTGGAAGGAACCACAGATAGGAATTCCTTGCAGCTCTGACAAAGCTTGGTGAAGCAGCAGCTATTCAGGAGGAAAGCTGCATTCTGGTGCTGGACTCTGTTGCTGGGAGCAAAAGCGACAGACCAAAGCTAAGTGGTGTTATCCCTGTTTGTACCTTTCCTTTTGTGTGTTTCAGTGCAGTGGTGGGATTAGTTTCTGCACCGTCCATTTCACTAGAAAGGGCTAGGTGCAGGGCGAGCTAGGGTTTTTAGGTATCCTGCTCGGCGCCAGGTGCGGAACCTGCATAGGGACTGTCTGGAGTGTAGAGACAATGACTCAGGGGAGTGCAGGAGGTCTCCATGTCCCCGTTCCCTATCGCAGGGCCCTCCATTGTATCGGTTTCCCTGGTGTTTCCCTTTATTATTTAAATTTTCCCTGCTGGAGGCGGTGTATCCAGATACACGTGTAATTCTGAAATTCGCCTGCTGGAGGCGGTGTATCCGGCTGCACGTTATATTATTTAAATTCATCCTACTGGAGGAGGTGTATCCAGGGTCACGTGTGTCAGAGAAATTCACCCTGCTGGAGGCGGTGTATCCAGTCACACGTAACCATCACACCCACTCTGCAACCCATTCAAAAACAGTCAAGAACGCCTCTATATCATCGCCTGGGGTCCTCTTTTGCATGGCTCGCCTTACCGCTTTCCAGACGCAGAAGTCATCACCTTGATGTGGGGGAGGGGCGGTTTCTCTGCTGTGGACCTCTCCCATCAGGAGTTCCATCTGCATTTTCTGCTGCTTTATCCATTGCATTAGGAGCTTATTTGTCTCTAGCTGTACCTGGTGGTGCTGCTGCTGGCTCAGGATCAGGTGTTTGAGTAGCTCATCCATTTTGTCCGACTGGTGTTCCATCTCCAAAGCTGCCTTAACCCAGGACATCCGATTTGTCCACCGCTGCTACACGTGTTCCTGGAACGTTGCCCGCATTCGAAACACCATGTTTGAGGGGTTGACAGGTTTAGCTGCTCCTCGAGGTAGCCTCAGGCACATGGGTGGTTAAAGCCTCCCTGTGGTCTTAATGCCTCATAAACCAAAAACAAAATGGTAACAGAAAAAACAGCCTGTATGGCTCAAATGAAAGTAAACAGTTCATATACAGTCCTGCCCAAATCCTCGGGGACAGCAGACATGGCCGCTCTCGCAGGAGCTAGCAATCCAGAGGCTTGCTTCCTCCACACACATAGACAGAGAAAAAAAAACTGGCTGGAAATGTAACTCCAGCCACACCCTAGAGGTGGAGATATGGTGGGTAGGCGTCCCGCCCATCTTTGACCTACCCACCATGAAAGCCATGCCCATATAGCAACAGGATTTCTCTCAGCACATACCATGCTGGAGAAAACACTTATGGCTTTCACATCACACAGGAAAGCAATCTTTGTGACACATATCTCCTCTCATGTACAACACCAGTGACCCTGTCACACTGGTGTTATAAAGTATTCTAATTTACTGAGATATTGACTTTTGGGGTATTCATTGGCTGTAAATAGAGTTGAGCGAAACGGGTCGAAAAAATTCAAAAGTCGACGACTTTCGCCAAAGTCGGGTTTCATGAAACGAAACCCGACCTTAGCGTGAGGTCAGCCACGAGGTCGGCGACCATCGCGCCAAAGTCGCCTTTCAAAAGATGCTTTTGCGCCCTTTTTCAGCCAATCAGGAAGAACGGACACTGTGGGCAACATGATGACATAGGCAGCGGTTACCACCATGTTTGTGAAGGGCATGCAAGTGATTGGCTTGCTTTGTGTGGTGTCACAGGGGGTATAAAAGGGCGTGCACGCCGACCGCCATGTTACTTATGCTGATCTCAGAATAGGGAGAGCTGTTGCTGCTGATTCTGTAGGGAGAGCGTTAGGCAGGGAAGAAGATACCAAAAACTACTTCTGCTGCTAGCGATTTTGCCTGTACAACACACCAGTTACTGTGCAGTGCAAGGGGAGGCTATATTTTGGTGCATCAGCTCTGTTGGTTATTAGGCTGCCTTTTAAGGCTCCCTGATAGCTGCATTGCTGTTTTCACACTGCTGAGCAAACTGCTTTTTTCAAAGCAATCCAAATTTTATTGTTTTGTCCTGGTGAGTTACTGAGCGTTCATTTTCTCACACACCGTACAGCGGTGTACGCTCCTCACACAGTACCGTGTACCGGCTGTTATAACGGCCAAATTGAAGCTATCTGTGTGTGACTCTGTAAGGAAAAGCCGAGGAGTTTGTCCGTTCTTACAGACTTACACTCTAGGGAGATTCCAATTCTGCCCAATTCTACACCTTGTAGTTAGTCATACACTAGGCAATTTCTGCCTGTCACATTGCGGTGTAATCTGTCCTGGGCCAGAGACAATAGTTCAGCATCCTCCAATCTACAGTGAGATTCAAATTCTCACCAATACTATATACATCTTCTGCCTTCTCATACACCAGCCAATTTCTGCCTGTCACATTGCAGTGTAATCTGTCCTGGGCCTGAGACAATAGTTCAGCGTCCTCCAATCTACAGTGAGATTCAAATTCTCACCAATACTATATGCATCTTCTGCCTTCTCATACACCAGCCAATCTCTGTCTTTCACATTGCGGTGTAATCTCTACTGAGCCTGAGACAAAAGTTCAGCGTCCTCCAATCTACAGTGAGATTCAAATTCTCACCATACTATATACATCTTCTGCCTTCTCATACACCAGCCAATTTCTGCCTGTCACATTGCGGTGTAATCTCTACTGGGCCTGAGACAATAGTTCAGAGTCCTCCAATCTACAGTGAGATTCAAATTCTCACCAATACTATATACATCTTCTGCCTTCTCATACACCAGCCAATTTCTGCCTGTCACATTGTGGTGTAATCTCTACTGGGCCTGAGACAATAGTTCAGCGTCCTCCAATCCACAGTGAGATTCAAATTCTCACCAATACTATATGCATCTTCTGCCTTCTCATACACCAGCCAATTTCTGCCTGTCACATTGCGGTGTAATCTCTACTGTGCCTGAGACAATAGTTCAGCGTCCTCCAATCTACAGTGAGATTCAAATTCTCACCAATACTCTATAGACCCTTTACTTTGTTTTACAGTACCATATAGCTGTTGTTATTTTGGGTACCTTTTTAAAAAAAATGAAGAACTATGGTGGAAGAGGCCATGGAAGTGGGCGGGGGTTGCCAGATGGTCCTGATGGTGGTGTTGGTGGTGGTGCTTCTGCTGGTTGTGGCAAAAGCACAATAGCACCTAAGGCAGGAGGTGGTGAGCCAGCATCATTGTCTGGCTCCACAAGGCCTCATAGGCTCCCTTTTCTGGGAGTAGGTAAACCGCTTTTAAAGCCAGAGCTTCAGGAACAAGTTTTGGCTTACATTACTGACACAGCCTCCAGCTCTATCGCCTCCTCTTCTGAAGTTTCAAAAAATAAAAGCACTGCGTCGTCAGTGGAGGCTCCTGGTCAGGAACAACACCTTTCCTTGTGTCCTTCACCCCTACCAAAAGTGAAGGATGCGGCAGGCCACACTACAGATTACTCCATTGAGCTCTTTTCTCATACCATGCCTGGGTTATCAAGTCAAATTGTGAATTCCCCCGTCCAAGATGAATCTGACATGGTGTGCACTGATGCACAGCCACTGCTAGATTTATCTGCTGGCACATTCACTCAGAGCACTACATTGTCCTCGCAGTGTACTGAGCCAGAATCTGACCCTGATGAAACTCAGGTGCCCCTTCCCACATACTATACCACCATACACGGTGACACAGAGGAAGGTGCACATGACATTGAAGGAGGAGGTGATGGATGACCCAGTTGTTGACCCAGATTGGCATCCATTGGGGGAATAGCTCAGAAGAGGAGGAGCATCTGCAGCAGGCATCGACATCGCAACAGCTGTTATCTGGCAGGCCCGGAGCAGTCCAAAAACGGGTTACAAAAACCAAAAGAGTTGCAGGACAGCTTGGCCAGACGGTCAAAATAGCACAGCGTGCAAGGCCTCAAAATGTCTTCCATAGTAGGAAGAGTACAGTGTGGCACTTTTTTGAACAAAATCCTAATGAACAGGCAAAGGTTATCTGTAAGAAGTGCGCAAAGACCTTTAGCCGAGGGAAAAATCTGAGAAATTTGAATACCAGTTGCATGCTTAGACATTTAACCACCAGGCACTTGCAAGCGTGGACGGACTACCAAACCTCACGTACCACATGTGCAACTGCTCCCAAAGAAGGTAGTCAGCAACGCTACATTGTTTCCCCCACTGTAAGCCCACCGGTTAGCACACCACCAGCAGCAAATATTGAGGTGTCGTCGCAAGGCCAAAGCAGTCAGGGAATCACAATGTTATATCAACGAAAGACTGAATCTAGGCCATAAAAAAGAACACCAACTCCATCACCATCATCAACTCTCTCTCAGTCCGCCATGTCCACCGCTAGTTCCACCATATGCAGCTCTCAAGTCCAGCTCACCTTACCAGAGACTATGAGTAGGATAAGAAAGTACTCATCCTCTCATCCGCGTACACTGGGTTTGAACGCCCACATTGCCAAACTAATCTCGTTAGCTATGATGCCCTACCGGTTGGTTGAAAGCGCAGCTTTCCGCGAACTCATGGCCTACGCAGTACCATGCTATGACCTACCCAGTCGCCACTTCTTTTCTCGCATAGCCATCCCAGCCCTCCACCTTCATGTGAAAGACCGTATTGTCCATGCACTGAAGCAATCAGTGAGTGGAAAGGGGCACCTCACAACTGATGCATGGTCCAGTAGGCATGGCCAGGGCTGTTACGTGTCCATCACTACGCACTGGGTTAATGTGGTGGATGCAGGGTCCACAGGGGACAGCGGTGGTGGGACAGTGCTGCCTAGTCCACGGTATAGGAAACAGTTGGCTGTAGGCGTTCGACCCTCCTCCTCCTCCAGAAGTGAAAGCTCGTCCACAGAGCACAGTCGCACGAGCACTCCATCCGCAGCTGCCAGTGTTGCACACGTGGTGTCCCTCTATCGATCAGCTAGTGGAAAGCGTCAGCAGGCTGTGTTGCAGATGATGTGTTTGGGCGACAGACACACGGCGGAGGTACTGGCCGACTACTTTCAGCGACAAACTGAGTCATGGCTGGGCAGTCTACATCTTGAGGCAGGCAAGGTAGTTAGTGATAACGGCCGGAATTTTGTGGCAGCCATAGCCCTTTCAAAACTCTGACACATACCTTGCTTGGCTCACACCTTGAACCTGGTGGTGCAGTGCTTCCTCAATAATTATCCAGAGTTAACAGGCCTGCTCCATAAGGTTCGAAGACTGTGCTTGCACATCCGCCGGTCGCCGGTACACTCCAGTCGTATGCAGAAGCTGCAGCGATTGCTCCACCTTCCCAAGCACTGCCTAATTATCGACGTTGCAACAAGGTGGAACTCCACCCTGTACATGGTTGAGCGGCTGTGCGAACAGAGGCAGGCCGTAATGCATTTGTGGGAGGATACACAGGCAGGCACTTTGAGGGCAGACATGGAGTTGACAGGTGTGCAGTGGTCGAAGCTGAAAGACCTCTGTAAAGTCCTTCAGTGTTTTGAGGAATGCACACGGCTGGTAAGCGCAGACGATGCCATCATAAGCATGAGCATCCCACTTATGCGTCTGCTCATGCAAACTTTGACGCACATTAAGGAGCAGGCGTCTGCAGCTGAGGTAGATGAGGAGGAAGAGGAGAAGGGAAGCCTTGATAACAGTCAGCCACTGTCTGCTCCGAGACCTTTCCTAGACGAGGTGGAGGTAGAAGAAGAAGAGGAGGAGGATGATGATGGGGATGATTATTTAGGGGAGGAGGATGCTTTTCGTGGGGCAAGAGAAAATGTTGGCGTGGCAAGGTCTGGTACAGGGTTTGTGCGTGACTGGAGGGATGTGGATTTGCCAGAAAGTGCTCCTCCGCCCAGCACTCGCAGTGCATCATTGACACTGGGAACATTGGCCCACATGTCAGATTATGCCTTGCAGATCCTAAAAAGGGACCCCCGCATTGCCAAAATGCTGAACAATGATGACTACTCGTTGGCCAGCATCCTGGATCCACGCTTTAAAGGCAAATTCCAAAACATAATGCCACAGGAGAACCTTGACCTAATATTGGCTAACAAACAAGCAACTCTGGTAAACCGGTTGGTTGAGGCATTCCCAGCACACAGCAGCGGTGATGGTTCTCACACGAGCCGTAGGGGGCAACATGGAAGAGGTGTTCGTGGTGCACACATCAGAAGTGGCGTTGGAGACAGGGGTTTCATGACCATGTTGTGGACTGATTTTTCAAGTCCCGCTCACACGACTGGTAATACTGCATCGATTGAAAGTGACAGGAGACAGCAGTTGTCAACTATGGTTACAAACTACTTCTCGTCACATATCGATGTTCTCCCTCACAGGTCATTCCCCTTTGACTATTGGGCCGCTAAACTGGACACCTGGCCTGAATTGGCACAATATGCCTTACAGGAGCTCGCTTGCCCAGCTGCAAGTGTGCTATCAGAAAGAGTCTTCAGTGCAGCTGGATCAATCCTGACAGAAAAAAGGACCCGTCTGTCGACCCAAAATGTGGATGATGTAACCTTCATTAAGGGTCCCTCATAGTGCAATCAAGTGTCTCTGACGGTGGGGGTGCACACCCGCCGTCAGACACACCGCCGTACTATGAGGGGCCCAGTGCCAGTACCGACACCCACGAGTGTGCCCCCCTTGCTTGGGCAGGGCCACAGCATTTGCAATGTTTACCTCTCTCTGCTCCTCCGCTGTGTAGTCTGGGCTGTCAAATCCTTCACTGGG
This sequence comes from Dendrobates tinctorius, assembly GCF_039654945.1. Lineage (NCBI taxonomy): Eukaryota > Metazoa > Chordata > Amphibia > Anura > Dendrobatidae > Dendrobates > Dendrobates tinctorius. The sequence goes on along the minus strand of NW_027361827.1, from coordinate 9,183,103 downwards.
ACTGCCGCTACAAATTTGTTGAACTGATAGATGATGGTTAAGACGTAGCTATGCCCTGTCCCGCTCACCGGGCTCTAGCTTCAGATGATCAATGGCTTCCATTTCTTATGGACGTCGACTCACAATGACATGCAGTGGTGGTTTATCATCAGCTTTCACAGTTTTCCTACTCACAGACGTGTGACATTCCAGCGCACATTTATAAATGTGCCCTCTCATACCAATCCCATAGAATCGCCTACGGCCTGTGGCTTCTGTCTTTTGCACTCCAAAGTTACGTGACAGATCATGATAGGCAGTGAGCAACATGTTTACATCTCTCCCTGTGATAAAAATTTGATGGAGATGAGTAACGCTGATGGGATCAATGGTACTGCGATACAGCAACACTTTCTTCACAAAGTTATGGTTTTGCTGTCTCCACACACAAATTAATTGAGGGTCAGCATCGCCTCTGAGAATTGTGACGGAAGTTTTTCCCGTGATTATTAATTCCTAGATTTCTGCAATCAGTAGACTTTATGTCAGTAATTGTATGCATCTCATTTCCTATTGCGGAGAGGCTGGACTGTCTTACAGAGACAGAAATATTTATGAAGATTTAAATATACCACCAAAAGTGTATACTGGTGTATGCTTCAAAAACATTTATTTTTTTCTACTTTTTAGATGGTTGTCTAATCCATAATGAGAACACGGAGATTTTAAATGTTTAACCTATGCTATATATACCTGCTATCCAGTGATAATGTACCCTTTCTCACCTTTGTCCAATCACGTCTAATCCATACTGGGCCTGAGACCGTCTGAGCCTGCCTCCTGATCTATAGACATAGGTTTTTAATGTGTAAACTATGCTATACATACCTGTAATCCGGTGATACGTTACCCTTTCTCACCTTTGTCCAATCACGTCTAATCCATACTGGGCCTGAGACCGTCTGAGCCTGCTTCCTGATCTATAGACATAGGTTTTTAATGTGTAAACTATGCTATACATGCCTGTAATCCGGTGATACGTTACCCTTTCTCACCTTTGTCCAATCACGTCTAATCCATACTGGGCCTGAGACCGTCTGAGCCTGCCTCCTGATCTATAGACATAGGTTTTTAATGTGTAAACTATGCTACATATATACGTGTTATCCGGTGAAAGTGTGCCCTTTATCAACTTTCTACAATGTTGTCGAATCCATACTGGGCCTGAGAACGGCTGCAGAGCTGTTAAGCAAGCTACAGCACCTGTGGTTTGGACACGTAATTTTTTCATTTTGTCAGGAATGCCGGTTAGGCCTAATTCCGTAATTGCGGTTGACCTGCACTTATTGGGAAATCATCGTTCGCGGGGAATAATTGTAATCTCAGATCCCCATCACTAACGTTGTTCAGCGGGTTATCAGCACCTGTAAGCAACAAAAGCTGGTCCTTTCAGTGTAGCGCGCATGCAGCCCCGGACATGTAAGGGCATGATAGACCTGTTATTGCTCGATCTCGAGTGCCAGAGCCTCGTGTATCCTTATAGTAAGCTTGACGCATACCGCGGGGGCATGCCGGAGTCTCGGTCGTTAACGGAATAAAGCTGAGAAATCGCTAGCACAACTACAAACGGACATACCACACCACACAGAGAATCGACAAAGCTTGCAATCTGTCCATCTTTTCTGTAGCTTGTATGGTTGTGGTTTCCCGGGTGGAGTCCAATTAAGCCACAGGCTCCACTCCTGGTGGTGCCCTTTTGGACATTCCTTTAAGGTTCAGCTTTGCAATCATACAGCCCCCGGAAACCAAACACTTTGCCTTCATGGACGCAGTTTGGAGGTTCGTAGGAATAACGCCGCCCCATAGGCAGTTGGCATAATTTATTGGTGGGAAGTCCGATGGTATATGATCGTGCTCGATTTCAAAATTTTTTTTTTTTTTGGTTTGTATTTTACATTTTTATTCCAGCCTTTCTTGACTTCATAAGGGCTTGACAAGCCTATATCTGTGTCTCCTCCACCTCCTCATTTTACTCCTCCACCTCTTTTCTAAATGTAGTTGCCCTTTTCCATATGTTATTTTTGTCTTCTGAGCATTTTGTCTGCTTTGGGACCCCTTTAAAGGTGTTTTGTAATTGTTTTCTATGTGTTTGTATGTGTTTGTGTTTGCCTGCCATTGTTTTCAATGGGGTTCGACGGTGTTCTTCGAACGTTCGACGAACATTCGACGAACCAAAAAACTAGCCGGGTGGCTCAACACTACTCCTGATATATAGAAGTACATTGTTAATGTTTAAACTATGCTATATATACCTGGCATCTGGTGATACTGTACCCTTTCTGCCAGGAATTCCTCCTCCAACCAACACTCTAAGTGTATCATTGACACCTGGAACATTGTCCCACATGTGTGATTATTTCTTGCGGATCTTCTTGTTATATTGTGGTGTGATCCATCCTGAGCGTGTGAGTGTCTATGGGTTACTCGTGCATTTTAGATGTACATTTAAAAATTACCCCAACACTGTATACAGCTCTATGCTTGGGATACATTACCCATTTACTGCTTGTTATATTCTGGTCTAATCCAAACTGACCAAGTGAGAGTTATTTTCTGACTGTGGAAATAAATACTGAAATTGACAACAATGACACCTACACTGTGTACAGCTGTACTCTTGAGATCCATTACCGTTTTACGGCTCTTTCGATTGTGTTGTAATCCAATACTGAGCCTGAGAGTGTCTGTGTGAGCCTCCTCAAATATCTATGGAGATTTAGAATGTTTAAAGTATACTATATATACCTGCTATCTGATGATACTATACACTTTGTCTAATTTTTATATTCTTGTCTAATCCATACTGAGCCTGTGAGCATCTCTGTGTGACTGATGGAATATATAGGGCGATTAACAATTATCCTTTGACTGAATAGAGCTGTACGCTTCTGACACAGTTGCCATATATCTGATGTTATTTTGGGTCTATTTTCTGCAAAATTTTGAAGTTTGATGGAAGAGGCCGTAGACGTGGGCGTTGGGGAGCCAGCTGGTGCTGATGGTGGTGGTGCATCTGCTGGTAGTGACAAAAGCACAATAGCAGCTAAGGCAGGAGGTGTTGAGCCTGCGTCATGGTCTGGCTCCGGAACGCCTGGAAGGCTACCTTTTCTGGGAGTAGGTTAACCGCTTTTAAAGGCGGAGCATGAGGAATTGGTTTTGGCTTACATTGCCGAAACAGACTCCAGCAAATATGCCCTCCTCTTCTGAAGTTTCAAAAAATGCAAGCACTGAGTCGTCAAGTGCTGGCTCCTGGTCAGGAAGAACCCCTTTCCTTGTATCTATCACCCCCACCAAAAGTGAATGATGCAGCAGGCCACACTTCACATTAGTCCATGTAGCTCTTTCTATCATCCCATGCCTGGGTTATCAAGTCAAATTGTGAATTCCCAAGTCCAAGATGAATCAGACATGGAGTGTGGGTGGCCAGCCAGGGCAGTGGGGTTAATCGGTACCGGGCCGGTGTCTCACAGGGATGTGTCACGGTGGTGGTGACCCGTTCCGTGGCCCTGGGCGTCCATGCAAAGGGGTGAATTACGTTTATAGGTGAATGATACGTGATGCCACCTGTGGTTTCTGATTAGATTGACCAGCGCTGCAGTGTCGCTTCTCTGGGTCAGATGTTGTGGTGCAGCTAAGATGTAGAAGCCCTGCACAGGTAGGGCCGTAGTCGCAGGGCAGATGAAAGAGTTGGTATATGGTGTGCAGTGCAGGATGTAGCAGAGCCGTGCGCCAGGCGCAGGAGATAGATGACAGACACAGTCATGCAGTTCCTTTACCTGTACTTGGTAAGTGCCGTCGAGGACCCAGAGTACAGATGGAGAAGGAGTTGGTCAGCCTGGAAGCCAATTTCGAATCTTCTCTCTGCAGATAGGTATTGTGGCCTCTGTTCTAGTGCTTATCTGAGGTACTCGCAGTGCTGAGTTCAATGAAGTTCCCCCTGTTGACTTTCTTTTGGAACTTTCTCGTATGGCAGGCAGCCATAGCCTTTTCCTTCTGGCTCACACACGTCCATGCTGGGGCCTCCGAGCCTTAGTTGGGTGCAGAGCATTTACAGCTGCTACTTCCTCCGGTTTCTGCTGCTGGAACGTCAGTGTCCCTACAAACTCGGAGACCGGAATCCAGACCATGCGCTCCAGCTAGGAGTGAGCATTAACTCTGCTCATCCTCCAGCTCCCCTTCTCACGTCCACACACTTCCCCTTCCCTGCACAGAGTGCCCTAACTTACCTCCTCCCGGCCACAGAGAGCAGCTCCTCAGCAGTCAGGTTCAGAGGTCTCCCTGCTGGCCTGGAGTGGGAAATGTGTTGTGTGTTGGTTGAACTGCTAGAGAGATCCTTCGTTGCTCCCAAGCATGACATCACACTCCCTAGGAGGAAGGTAATGCCACTGTGGTGACCATACTCCTGGGGATGCCACAAGTGCACTTATGCCCAGCCACTGCTAGATGATTCTGCTGGTACATTGACCCAGACCACTACATTCCCCTCACACTCTACACAGCCAGAATCTGACACTGAGGAAACTCAGGTTCCCCTTCCCGCATACACCTTACACGGTGACAAAGAGGAAGGTGCAGATGAAAGTGCAGGTTCCTTGAGCAGGTGGGGGGGCATACTCATGGACGATGGCACTGGCACAGGGCCCTTCATAGTACGTAAAAGTGTCTCTGTGTCATGATCCAGTGTTGGATCTGGCGGTATTAAATGCATTAAGTGAACTTTTTTTCCTTTGGTTCCAAAGTGAGTCATGATTGCCCCCGGTGGCCATTAGAATTATCACGTGGTGTCGTTCATTCTAAGTTGCCCGGTGGTGGGGAATGGTATCGCACCTTAGGTTTAGGTTAATGTTCACTTAATTATGGATCAGGTGTGACACCCTATAAAGGTGTGCTCAGGGTGTTCACTCACGGCTGGTGATATTTCTTGCTGAGTTGTTGGAGAGCCTGGTGGAAGGATGGAGCTAGATAGGAGTCCTGCGCAGTCAGCCAGAGAGAACGAGTGCCAGCTAATGGTGTCTGCAGGAAGGACTGGCATGGCTTGGTGGAGTCGCAGTTTATTGTGTCGGCGGGAAGTGCGGGCATGGCTTAGAGGAGTGGCGACTAGGAAGAGAGTTGCACTCAGCATGCTCTACTTGGTTGCTGAGAACTGGACTCGAGCATGCTTGGATTCTTGGCAGAGGCTGGACTCATCTTGGGACTCTGTGTACTGGACTGCTGCAAGTGGTGAAGGACTCTGCTCCCAGGCTGCACTATGGTGACGGATCCAGTTATGGTGATGGATCCAGGTGGAGGGGAAGATGCACGCAGGTGGTGGGCTCTGTTGCTAGGAGCGCACGCAACAGAGCAAAGCTAAGTGGTGTTCCCCCTGTATTGTCTCTTTCCTCATGTGTGTTGTTAGTGCAGTGGTGGGATTAGTCTCCGCACCGACCTATTCCCTAGTGAGGGTTTAGGCTCAGGGCGAGCAAGGGCGTTAAGGTACGCGTGCGGCGACAGGTGCGGAGCCTGTTTAGGGAATGTGAAGAGTGTAGGGACACTGGCTCAGGGGAGTGCAGGAGGTCTCCATTTCCCCATTCCCTATCGCAGGGCCCACCATTGTTAAAGTTTCCCAGGTTCCCCCTTTATTATTTGATTATTGTATGTATAACGTGTAATACCTAAATTCGCCAGGTGGAGGCGGCGTATCCACCTGCACGTTTTATTATTTAAATGCGCCCCACTGGAGGCGGTGTATCCAGGGTCACGTGTGTTATGGGTCCGCCTTGCGGTATCATCTGCGTCCTGACACACGTGATCATGACATTATCACAGGCCTTACAGTTTTTTTTTCTGGTGAGCCTTGGCCATGTGGAGACCTGTTAGTAATTGCTGCCGGGCCTCACTGAGGTGAGTGGGGAGCGGCAAGGTGTTTAGAGCCGCTGCAGCAGCAGTTATCACGGTCTGGGGCCTCTGCTCAGGTAACCAGGAAATTAAAATGGCGGCTTTGGCAAATTGCGGGTCTGGCAAAAGCCCCTGGAGTCGCTGCTGGGGAGCGGGACTTGCTCATGCACGTGGGCGTACCCAGGCAGGTGGGAGGAATGGTGCCCCACGGAGCTGCTTGGTGTTCCCCGAGGTGAAGGGGTGCGTTCCAGTGATGAGCAGACTGATGTAGAGTCCGCGGGGTTTACGCCAAATCTTCAAATACCACCGTAGAAGCCGCCCCTCCTGGCCGTGTGGAGGCGGCCAGTGAGTGTATATTTCCTCCATATGCGTTCCCTCTCCTCCTGGTGTGAGCAGCAGGTGTGCTGCGGGGGAGTAGGGACAAATCTCAACCCTCGCCATTAAACCAACCCTGGGAGGCGCAGACCTCATGGTGAAAGGGTTGGAGGGTGGTGTCCCTTGGTGAATGGTGGGGGTGTGAGTGTGGTGACACAGGGGGACGCCTCTGTTGTCGAGTCCAGAGTGAGTTCACCAAATTATGACAAACGTATGTGAGCAATAAACGTTCAGGTCCGGACCTGTGTGTGAACGAGCATGTATGGGTGCCACCAAAAAACATCTTGGAAATGTGTTGTGGAGTCTGATCAGCTCTTAGCATACATACACATACATAAACTCATTCCCCAGGTCGGCGCTGTGGAGATGAGTGGTTCCTCCAAAATGAACATGTATTGCCAATACCAGCGGTGTTTGTCATAAACCTGAAGTGTCAGGGAATGGTGGGGTGAACTCAGGGTCTGGGCGTCCCCGCTGTAGGTGTTTCCCTAATGAGGGGTGGTCTTGAGGGTCCAGAGGCCCCTCATTAAGGAGGGGGTACTGTCATGATCTAGTGTTGGATCTGGCGGTATTAAATGCATTAAGTGAACTTTTTTTCCTTTGGTTCCAAAGTGTGTCGTGATTGCCCCCGGTGGCCATTAGAATTATCACGTGGTGTCGTTCATTCTAAGTTGCCCGGTGGTGGAAATTGGTATCGCACCTTAGGTTTAGGTTAATGTTGACTTAATTATGGATCAGGTGTGACACCCTATAAAGGTGTGCTCAGGGTATTCACTCACGGCTGGTGATATTTCTTGCTGAGTTGTTGGAGAGCCTGGTGGAAGGATGGAGCTAGATAGGAGTCCTGCGCAGTCAGCCAGAGAGAACGAGTGCCAGCTAATGGTGTCTGCAGGAAGGACTGGCATGGCTTGGTGGAGTCGCAGTTTATTGTGTCGGCGGGAAGTGCGGGCATGGCTTAGAGGAGTGGCGACTAGGAAGAGAGTTGCACTCAGCATGCTCTACTTGGTTGCTGAGAACTGGACTCGAGCATGCTTGGATTCTTGGCAGAGGCTGGACTCATCTTGGGACTCTGTGTACTGGACTGCTGCAAGTGGTGAAGGACTCTGCTCCCAGGCTGCACTATGGTGACGGATCCAGTTATGGTGATGGATCCAGGTGGAGGGGAAGATGCACGCAGGTGGTGGGCTCTGTTGCTAGGAGCGCACGCAACAGAGCAAAGCTAAGTGGTGTTCCCCCTGTATTGTCTCTTTCCTCATGTGTGTTGTTAGTGCAGTGGTGGGATTAGTCTCCGCACTGACCTATTCCCTAGTGAGGGTTTAGGCTCAGGGCGAGCAAGGGCGTTAAGGTACGCGTGCGGCGACAGGTGCGGAGCCTGTTTAGGGAATGTGAGGAGTGTAGGGACACTGGCTCAGGGGAGTGCAGGAGGTCTCCATTTCCCCATTCCCTATCGCAGGGCCCACCATTGTTAAAGTTTCCCAGGTTCCCCCTTTATTATTTGATTATTGTATGTATAACGTGTAATACCTAAATTCGCCAGGTGGAGGCGGCGTATCCACCTGCACGTTTTATTATTTAAATGCGCCCCACTGGAGGCGGTGTATCCAGGGTCACGTGTGTTATGGGTCCGCCTTGCGGTATCATCTGCGTCCTGACACACGTGATCATGACATTATCACAGGCCTTACAGTTTTTTTTTCTGGTGAGCCTTGGCCATGTGGAGACCTGTTAGTAATTGCTGCCGGGCCTCACTGAGGTGAGTGGGGAGCGGCAAGGTGTTTAGAGCCGCTGCAGCAGCAGTTATCACGGTCTGGGGCCTCTGCTCAGGTAACCAGGAAATTAAAATGGCGGCTTTGGCAAATTGCGGGTCTGGCAAAAGCCCCTGGAGTCGCTGCTGGGGAGCGGGACTTGCTCATGCACGTGGGCGTACCCAGGCAGGTGGGAGGAATGGTGCCCCACGGAGCTGCTTGGTGTTCCCCGAGGTGAAGGGGTGCGTTCCAGTGATGAGCAGACTGATGTAGAGTCCGCGGGGTTTACGCCAAATCTTCAAATACCACCGTAGAAGCCGCCCCTCCTGGCCGTGTGGAGGCGGCCAGTGAGTGTATATTTCCTCCATATTCGTTCCCTCTCCTCCTGGTGTGAGCAGCAGGTGTGCTGCGGGGGAGTAGGGACAAATCTCAACCCTCGCCATTAAACCAACCCTGGGAGGCGCAGACCTCATGGTGAAAGGGTTGGAGGGTGGTGTCCCTTGGTGAATGGTGGGGGTGTGAGTGTGGTGACACAGGGGGACGCCTCTGTTGTCGAGTCCAGAGTGAGTTCACCAAATTATGACAAACGTATGTGAGCAATAAACGTTCAGGTCCGGACCTGTGTGTGAACGAGCATGTATGGGTGCCACCAAAAAACATCTTGGAAATGTGTTGTGGAGTCTGATCAGCTCTTAGCATACATACACATACATAAACTCATTCCCCAGGTCGGCGCTGTGGAGATGAGTGGTTCCTCCAAAATGAACATGTATTGCCAATACCAGCGGTGTTTGTCATAAACCTGAAGTGTCAGGGAATGGTGGGGTGAACTCAGGGTCTGGGCGTCCCCGCTGTAGGTGTTTCCCTAATGAGGGGTGGTCTTGAGGGTCCAGAGGCCCCTCATTAAGGAGGGGGTACTGTCATGATCTAGTGTTGGATCTGGCGGTATTAAATGCATTAAGTGAACTTTTTTTCCTTTGGTTCCAAAGTGTGTCGTGATTGCCCCCGGTGGCCATTAGAATTATCACGTGGTGTCGTTCATTCTAAGTTGCCCGGTGGTGGGGAATGGTATCGCACCTTAGGTTTAGGTTAATGTTCACTTAATTATGGATCAGGTGTGACACCCTATAAAGGTGTGCTCAGGGTGTTCACTCACGGCTGGTGATATTTCTTGCTGAGTTGTTGGAGAGCCTGGTGGAAGGATGGAGCTAGATAGGAGTCCTGCGCAGTCAGCCAGAGAGAACGAGTGCCAGCTAATGGTGTCTGCAGGAAGGACTGGCATGGCTTGGTGGAGTCGCAGTTTATTGTGTCGGCGGGAAGTGCGGGCATGGCTTAGAGGAGTGGCGACTAGGAAGAGAGTTGCACTCAGCATGCTCTACTTGGTTGCTGAGAACTGGACTCGAGCATGCTTGGATTCTTGGCAGAGGCTGGACTCATCTTGGGACTCTGTGTACTGGACTGCTGCAAGTGGTGAAGGACTCTGCTCCCAGGCTGCACTATGGTGACGGATCCAGTTATGGTGATGGATCCAGGTGGAGGGGAAGATGCACGCAGGTGGTGGGCTCTGTTGCTAGGAGCGCACGCAACAGAGCAAAGCTAAGTGGTGTTCCCCCTGTATTGTCTCTTTCCTCATGTGTGTTGTTAGTGCAGTGGTGGGATTAGTCTCCGCACCGACCTATTCCCTAGTGAGGGTTTAGGCTCAGGGCGAGCAAGGGCGTTAAGGTACGCGTGCGGCGACAGGTGCGGAGCCTATTTAGGGAATGTGAAGAGTGTAGGGACACTGGCTCAGGGGAGTGCAGGAGGTCTCCATTTCCCCATTCCCTATCGCAGGGCCCACCATTGTTAAAGTTTCCCAGGTTCCCCCTTTATTATTTGATTATTGTATGTATAACGTGTAATACCTAAATTCGCCAGGTGGAGGCGGCGTATCCACCTGCACGTTTTATTATTTAAATGCGCCCCACTGGAGGCGGTGTATCCAGGGTCACGTGTGTTATGGGTCCGCCTTGCGGTATCATCTGCGTCCTGACACACGTGATCATGACATTCTGCCGGTGGGAGAGCCCACCCACCGTCAGACACACCGCCACACACCGCCGTACTATGAGGGGCCCTGTGCAAGTGCCGTCGCCAACGAGTGGGCCCCCCTGCTTGCTCTGGATCACAGCACTTGCAAAGTTGAAATACTTACCTCTCCCTTCTCCATGACGTCTTCCGCGTGTCCTGACAGTGATATTCTGATCAGAGAGCGCAATGACATCACGTCTGTATGCCCTCTGCCTAAACAGCCAAGTGCAGTGAGATGGAAGATGGGGACGACGAGGCGTCCAGACTAGTACAGGGATTCCCTAGCGAGGAGACTTATTTGTTTTCAATGTTGGGACAGCAATTTTTGGGGAGCACTATACTCTGGAAAATGATATATGGGGCCCACCATACACTGGAGCATTCCAAAGGTGGACATCAGACACTGGAGCAGCATTTACAGGGCCCATTATACACTGGAGCATTAGAAATGGGGCCCATTATATATGGAGCATTGGGCCCATAAGACAGTGGAGATTCATCCATGGGGACCAACATATACTGTAGCATTATGTGGAGCTCATCATATACTGTTTCAAACATTATATGGGACCAATGATTCTGTATGGAGAAATATATGGGCCTCATTACTCTGTATAGCGCACTATGCGGTGCCCATAATACTGTATGGAGTAATATACTGTCCGTTTTTGGAGCTATTGGAGAATTTAAAATGGATATCAGTCATGAGATGTAAAAAGTGAAGTATTTTTCATTGTACTTTACCGCTATTTCTCTACCGTATCAGAGCATCATGAGTTGTGGTATGTGTTGAAGGGGCGCTCTTTGGCCCAGGGCACATGAAAAGCTGGAGCCAGCCCTACCCCTCCACAACTTTAGCCAAATAACGCCCAGTTTTCAGTGCGTAAATATTATTATGAAGTAAATTAAGGTTGACAAGCTTCAGTAATAAAAATTGATGTTTTTGCCATTCAAATGGGCACTGTAGGTGTGTTTAATGTCCTCCACTCCCTGCCGACTTTGCTTCCCCATTGACTTGCATTGGTTTTCGTGTTTCAGTCGGCCTTCGACTTTTCACGATAATCGTCCGATTTCGTTCGACCCGACTTTTGAGAAAGTCGGGTTTCATGAAACCCGACTCGACCCGAAAAAAGGTAAAGTCGCTCATCTCTAGCTGTAAGCCATAATCATCCACATTTATGGAAATAACCACTTGAAATAGATCACTCTGTAATTACTCCATATAATATATGAGTTTCACTTATTGTATTGAAGAACTGAAATAAATTAACTTTTTGATGATATTCTAATTTTGTGAGATGCACCTGTATATACAGCCACCTCAGTGTCTCCTATGTGATGTATATACATCTGCCTCAGTATCTCTCATGTGATGTATATACAGCCACCTCAGTGTCTCCAGTGTGATGTATATGCAGCTGCCTCAGTGTCTCCTACGTGATGTATATACAGCTACCTCAGTGTCTCTTATGTAATGTACTAGCTGAAGAGATCGGCGTTGCCCGGGCATAGTAACTTACTACGATTAGTTATAGCAAAATTTTAATGATTATATATATATATATATATATATATATATATATATAAAGCTGAGTGTATAGCCCCCTCCACTCCGCATAGCCACATTCACTATAATATCCCACATCATCCCGTCAGCCAGAGCTACCGGACTACTAATATCCCACATCATCCCATCAAGGCCACTGGACTACTACCCCTGATATCCCACTTCATCCCATCAACCATAGCCACCGTACAACTACCACTAATATCCCACATTATCCCATCAGCCAGAGCCACCGAACTACCACTAATATCCCACATCATCCCGTCAGCCAGAGCCACTGGACAACTACCACTAATATCCCATATCATCCCGTCACAGCCGCTGGACTACTACCCCTAATTTCCCACATCATCTTGTCAACCAGAGCCACCGGACTACTACCTCTAATATCCCACATCATCTCATCAGCCAGAGCCACCGGACTACTACCCCTAATATCCCACATCATCCCGTCAGCCTGGGGTCAGAACCAGAGCGCTGAGTGGAACGGTCCTAACTTCCATACTGGAGATCCCTTTAAGAGAGGCCTGGAGTCAGTACCAAAGCGCAGAGTGGATTTGCTCTCACTTCCATACCGGGGATCCCTTTAATAGAACCCTGGGGTCAGAATCAGAGTGCGGAGGGATTTGCCCTAACTTCCATACAGGAGATCCCTTTAAGAGAGCCTGGGGTCAATACCAGAGCATTTGAAAGCAATTTCCCTGACATCCATACCGGGGATCCCTTTAAGAGAGGCCTGGGGTCAGTACCAAAGCGCAGAGTGGATTTGCCCTAACTTCCATACCAATAATCCCGTTAAGAGGGAAGATGTGCCTATGGGACGGAGGATGTGTGATGCGCATATAGGCAGAGAGGGGGGATTCATTTCTGTCATGCTCTCTGCTCCTTTCTGGGGGGCAGACAATGGCTGGGAGCTTATGTTCCCAGGGATGCTAGTTTTCTCCCACCATGTCAGTGTCTGCTGAGGTGTTGTCAAGTGGGAAAACTTGCTCATAGCAACCAATCTCAGCTCAGCTTCTTTTAACTAGCTCTGGTGAAATGAGAGATGCTTAGTGATTGGTTGCAAGGAAAACTGTTGCGCATAGCAACCAATCACAGCTCAGCTTCTTTTGAACAGCTCTGGTGAAATGAAAGATGCGAGGCGCTGTGTGTTCTCCCCAGGATGTGCATGGAGGGATATGAAGGCCATAGGTGTGCACGGCAGTCACTGGCATAGCTGTGACTGCAATGCAGACTGATAATAAAAGTAAGTGTTAGTCTTGCACATGTTATTGTCCAAGACAGAGGTACGGAAAACCTGCTCTGGATGTTGTGTTTGAAGCAGACTGCAGGATAGTAGTTTGTGCAGTCTGGTTCATTCCGGACCCAGTATTTCCATGTGGCTGAAAGCTACAGGTTTCTGTGATAAAGGCTCTGCAGGAAAGGGTTAGTGAGTGCTGAGTAGGTCTGAGGGAGTCGCAGGTCTGTCAGGGCCAGAGTGAGTTGGTGCTTGTTGCTGTGCAGAGCAGTTGGTGTGCTCATGTATGCGATGTATATGCAGCCCTCCCAGTGTCTCTTATGTGATGTATATACAGCCACCTCAGTGTCTCCTGTATGATGTATATACACCTGCTGCAGTGTCTCCTATGTGATGTTGTAGTGCTAGCATCTCTTCCTGCAGTCCTTCTCTCCTTGCAGAGACATCAGCGTACTCACCGCCAAGGCTTCCGTCTTGCCCCTTTCGGGTCTGCTGCTGCCAAGGGTGCACACAGTCCTAGCAGGTCTCAAGGCACTGTGCTTAGAGCACGCGCACCCTTCGTTTTTCTTAAAGGTGCCACGCGCGTTCCTCTAAAGTGATCCAGCCAATAGCTGGAGGTCGCTTTCTTTTTAACTCCCTCCTCCAACATGGAGGTGCCTGTGCAATGTTGTGAGTTTATTCATAACACGCTTGTCAGTTCTCAGGTCCCTGTACTTACATCCAAGTCTGCTGCACCCACCAGTGCTTCCTTCAACGGTAGCTGAGACTGCTGCACCCGTCACTCCTTCCTTCAACGGTAACTGAGTCTGCTGCAGCCCTCAGTGCTTCCTTCAACGGTAGCAGAGCCAGCTGCACCCGCCAGTGCTTGCCTCAACGGCTGCAGAGCCAGCTGCACCCACCAGTGCTCATTTCTCCGTCTGACTGTCCTGTCTGCACCTGCGGTTCCTGCCATCTTCTCTGCCTGCCTGCTTCTGTTGGACATTCCCCCGGACCATTCCAGCTATCCGCTCCTAGGGGCCAGCCGCCATCTACCCAAGGTTAGTCCTGGAGTAGCACCTGGATCACCTCCCTTGTCTCTCCACAGACTGCGGAGTCGTTAGCTGCTGTGTGTTCGTGGTTGGATTGGCTAAGGCTCCTAGTCACACCCCTCCAAGTCTCCCTTGGGCTTTGGCACAGTGGTTCCACATCCCAGCCTGTTACAGTTTGCACAGGCCATGGAAACCACTGGCTCCCAGGCGTCTTCCATCTCGGACCTATACCAGGAGGTCTCATTCCAGAAGGATCTGCAGGACAATATTCTTTCCTATCTACGGTCTTGACCGTGTGTCCATGTGCAAAACACGCTGACATGTCCGTTTTAACCCGGACACACGGGCCGTGAAATGTGCCACACATGTGCACACAGAGAACAGTGCACACGAACGGCCGCCGGGTAAGTAGCGCTACTGTAAGCCGCTGTTCCCCGGTGGCTGGTACTGAACATGACTGTCATCCATTCTCCCTGCTCTGCCGGCAAGCAGAGGAGAAGGAATGAATGAAAATCTTACCTGCTGTGACCACCGGACCATGGAATAATGCAAATGAGGAGGTTACAGCAGGTCAGTTTTTCATTCCTTCTCCTCTGCTCGCCGGCAGAGCAGAGAGAATGATGACAGCTGGCTTCATCACCAGCCGCCGAGGGACAGCGGTTTACAGTAGCACTACTTCCCCGGCAGCTGTCTGTGTGATCCTGATGCGGCACACGGGTGGCACACGATTGCCACACGTGTGCCGCATGTAGAACACACATGGACACACGGACACTGATATCTCCGGTACTGTTTTTTCTGGTATCGGAAATATCAGGATGTGTAAAACCAGCCTTAGACAGTCTACAACTCTATGGGAACCTAATTTGAATTCTCTTAGGCTAAAGTCTAATATCTTCGTGGAGGTGTAGTGATCCTGCTGTGATTAAAAATGTCTGAGGCTAAGGGGCGGAGTGCTCAGTCAAAAGGCCAAAGCATACAAATTAAAAAACTGACCGTCACATCCAAACATGAACTAGGGGTGAACAGGTGCCTACCTATAGTCACCAACTCATATACAATCAAACAAACAAGGCAGCAAACAGCAGCGCTATAGCATGCAAAAATGAAACATGAAAATTGAATTGCATTACTGCAATAGAAATATGAAAAATTGAGAATGCTTAGCGCATAAATTGGCCAATTCATGTGTACCTGGTAGCCACAGTAAGGCGATTCTCATATACCAGGACCTAAGAATGCCAATCCTCTCTGAGGCCGGTTTCACACGTCAGTGTCTCCGGTACGTGTGGTGTCAGTTTTCTCACGTACCGGACACACTGATACACGTAGACCCATTTAAATGAATCGGTCTACTGTATGTACATGTCAGCGTGTTTTCACGGACCGTGTGTCCATGTGCAAAACACACTGACATGTCAGTTTTAACCCAGACACACGGGCTGCAAAAGGTGCCGCACACGGAGAACATTGAAACACGGACGGCCGCCAGGGAAGTAGCGCTACTGTAAGCTGCTGTTCCCCGGCAGCTGGTATTGAACCCGGCTGTCATCCATTCTCCCTGCTCTGCCAGCAAGCAGAGGAGAAGGAATTAATTAAAAACTGACCTGCTGTGACTTCCGGACCGTGGAATAATGCAAGTGAGGAGGTTCCAGAGGTAGAGCAGGGAGAATGATGACAGCCGGCTTCAGCACCAGCCGCTGGGGGACAGCGGCTTACAGTAGCGCTATTTCCCCGGCGGCTGTCCGTGTGATCCTGATGCGGCACTCGGGTGGCACACGGTTGTCACACGTGTGCTGCATGTAGAACACACATGGACACACAGACACTGATATCTTCGGTACTGTTTTTTCCAGTACCGGAAATATCAGGACATGTAAAACTAGCCTTAGACAGTCTACAACTCTATGGGATCCTAATTTGAATTCTCTCCTAGGTTAAAGTCTAATATCTTTGTGGAGGGGTAGTGATCCTGCTGTGATTAATGCAGACAAATAAAAAAACTGACCGTCACATCCAAACATGAACTAGGTGTGAACAGGTGCCTACCTAGAGACGCCAACTCATACACAATCAAGCAAAAAAGGCAGCACACTGCAGCGCTATAGCATGCAAAAATGAAACATGAAAATTGAATTGTATTACTGCACTAGAAATATGAAAAATTGAGAATGCTTAGTGCATAAATTGGCCAATTCAAGTGTACCTGGTAGCCACGGTAAGGCGATTCTCGTATACCAGGACCTAACAATGCCAATCCTCTCTTAGATAGTCTACATCTCTATGGGAACCTAATGTGAATTCTCTCTTAGCTAAAGTCTAATATCTTCGTGGAGGAGTAGTGATCCTGCTGTGATTAAAAATGCCTGAGACTAAGGGGCGAAGTGCTCAGTCAGAAGGCCAATGCATACAAATCAAAAAACTGATTGTCACATCAACTTTAGGTAGGCACGTGTTCACACCTAGTTAATATTTGGATGTGACGGTCAGTTATTTGATTTGTTTGCTACCTCATGGGCTGTATGACTGCCCGATTGACCTCCTGCTGCGTACCTCACCTACACGAGTCTCGGTGTCTCTTATGTAATGTATGTACAGCAGCCTCAGTATCTCCTATGTGATGTATATACAGCAGTCTCAACATCTCCTATATAATGTATATACATCAATCTGAGTATCTCCTATGCGATGTATATACAGCAGCCTCAGTGTCTACTATGTGATGTATATACAGCCATCTTAGTGCATCTTATGTCATGTATACAGTCATGGCCAAAAGTTTTGAGAATGACACAAATATTAATTTTACAAAGTCTACTGCTTCATTTTTTCTAATGGCAATTTGCATATACTCCAGAATGTTATAAAGAGTGATCAGCTTATCAGTAATTACTTGCAAAGTCAATATTTGCCTAGAAAATGAACTTTATCCCCCAAAACACATTTCAACATCATTGCAGCCCTGCCTTAAAAGGACCAGCTAACATCGTTTCAGTGATTGCTCCATTAACACAGGTGTGGGTGTTGATGAGGACAGGGCTGGAGATCAATCTGTCATGATTAAGTAAGAATGACACCACTGGACACTTTAAAAGGAGGCTGGTGCTTGGCATCATTGTTTCTCTTCTGTTAACCATAGTTATCTCTAAAGAAACACTTGCAGTCATCATTGCACTGCACAAAAATGGCCTAAGGCTACTTTCACACATCAGGTTTTCGGCGTCAAGCGCGATCCGGCGTCGTGCCGGAACGCCGGATCCGGCAAATGTTTTGTAAAACCGGATGTGACGGATCCGGTTTTCTGCCGGATCCGTCTTGTTCTTGACAGACAAAACCGGATCCGTCTCATCCGGTTCATCCGTTTTTCTATCCGTTTTTCGACGGATTACGCCGGATCCGGTTTTTAAAAACATCCCTTGTGGCCTTCCGAACGGGATTGGCTACTGGAAAACTATATATAGCGTGTTCCTACAGCCCTTCTTTGACAGGTTGTAGAGGAGAAAGTGCAGGTTGGAGAGAAGAGCAAGTTACTGGCGAAGATGGATGTTGTGATTGGAAATATTTTGAAGAATTTGGCGGATTTTACAGCGGAGGCGAATCGTTTGAGGGTGATTGTTCTGGAGAAGGAGAGAGCGAGACAGCAGCGCATCAGGCATCGTAGACGACGTTTGTGGATCCACCCCATCACAGCCAAGAGAATGACGCGTGGGGTCTATTCTACACTCTGCATGGACCTTCGATGAAACCCGGATACATTTTTTGGATATGTTCGGATGAAAATGGAGAATTTTGATTACTTGGTGGAGCGCATTGCACACCTCATAAGAAAAGCAGACACCTATTGCCGCTTCTCTGTTTCACCCGCAGAGCGTCTGATGGTGACTTTAAGGTAAGCCACATTTATTGGATGTGCTCGCATCAGAGCACACTTTCACTGCAATCTTGTTGGTGGTAGTTTGTATCTCCAAGTGTTATAGCTGAGTTTTGGTATGTAATGCTGTGATTTAAAACTAATTGATTGTTTTTTAATTCCCCACAGATTTCTTGCAACTGGAGAATCCCTTTCGTCACTGCATTTCCAGTACAGACTCGGGATTTCCACCATATCTGGAATAGTGAAGTACACATGCCGTGCACTGTGGGACTCCTTAGCTGAAGAGTTTTTACCAGAGCCCACAACAGAGAGGTGGATTGAAATTTCAGAAAAGTTTCAACAGATATGTCAGTTTCCCAACTGCTTGGGCGCTGTGGACGGGAAACATATCCGCATTGTAAAGCCAGCCGGATCGGGATCGGAATATTTCAATTACAAGAAATATTTTTCAATTGTCCTCATGGCCATTGCTGACGCGGAATACAAATTTATTGCTGTTGATATTGGGGCCTATGGCCACTCCAATGACTCTCAAGTTTTCAAACTGTCTGCCATGGGGCGTAAACTGTATGGAAACACCTTCCAGTTCCCACCACCTAGACCGCTGCCGCAAACATCTGGTCCACCTATGCCATTTGTCTGTGTAGGGGATGAAGCCTTCCAGCTGTCAGAACACCTTTTGAAACCGTACTCTAGCAGAGGATTGACAAGAACAAAACGCATTTTTAATTACCGCCTCACAAGAGCAAGAAGAATGGTTGAATGTACCTTTGGTATTCTGACAGCCAAATGACGGGTCCTATTGACTGCGATCAACCTCAAGACAGAAACTGTGGACGAGGTGATCAAAGCTTGCGTGGTACTCCACAATTTTGTTATCTGCAAGGAACCCATTTCCATTGAGGACACCTCTGAAGAAACCACCTTGCAAGATTACCAAGACATTACCACTAGAAGTTCTGTGACGGTTTCAGTAATGAGGGACAATTTTGCACTATACTTTATGTCACCTCAAGGCAGAGTACACTGGCAGGATGACAGAGTGTGAAAGATTTGTGCCCAACCAAACTTGTGTACCTTCTGTACCAACAGTATATACCTTTGCCTACCAAAGTTGGCTATCTTGTCATGGTCTCTATTTTTAGCTTTAGGCCACAGGTGTGTACCTGGTTGTGTTTTATGCAAAGTATTTCACCTTTTAACAAAAGTTGTGTACATTGTTAGGAAATCACCAACAATAAACACAACTTTTTAGGTGAAATACTTTGCTTCAAACACAACCAGGAACACAACTGTGGCAAAAAGCTAAAATTTACCCACAGTTATATACCTGGTTTTGAATACCTTTTTACCTTTTAAATACCCTGTATTTAACCTTTTTTTTAAACATATTTCGCCGCAGAAAGAAATGACAGACAACCAGTGTAAACAATAATTTAACTTTTATTTAAAATATTTTTTTTTTGTAAACTGTTTTTAAAGTTAAAAAAACTTTTTTAATAAAGGTTTGAAACCAACTGGGCATTTTTATTACAAAACACATCATAAATCTGTGTAGTGTGGGGTGGAAATACTGCTGGAGGGGCTGCGGGACACTTCGACACTGGGAGTGTGGAGAGAGGATTGGGATCGTGGTGGGGAAGGAACAGTTAGAGGTGATGGTGTGGAAAAAGCTACAGAATGGGTGGACATGTGGGAGGCAGAAGAGGTGGTGGGCGGTGGAGTGGAGGGTTGGGCAGGGACTGTAGGAGCAGATGATGTTGATTGCAAGTTGTATGGGGAAGGAGTTTGGTACGGGGAAGGAGTTTGGTATGGGGCAGGTTGCTGGAAGTGGGGAGGTTGCTGGTACTGGGGAGGTTGCTGGTACTGGGGAGGTTGCTGGTACTGGGGAGGTGGATGGTATGTAATAGGAGGGGGAGGATGGAAAGTGGCTGGAGGGGGTGCAGATGTAATAGGAGGGGGAGGATGGAAAGTGGCTGGAGGGGGTGCAGGTGGAGGAACTACTGTGGTGGGAGGAGGAGGTTGGGAGGTAACTTGCTGGAGAGCACCGTGGCATGAATGCATTACATGCATCTGCTGGGTAGAAGATAGCGTTTCCATGCGCTCCACAACAGACCTAAAAAAGGTGTGGTTTGGCGAAGATCTTGCTTCTGAATGCATGGTTTGCAGAAGTGTCTTCACCTCCAGAATGCTGGAGTTGATCTGCTGAAAGCCTGCGGAGATTTGCTCTGACAAGACTTTTAGACAGTTCTGGAAAGATGCATTCAGATGCAAGAACTCTGGCGCATAAGTCTTTTCCTGACCCCTCTGCCGCTGCCGCCCAGTACCCGCAGGTGTACTAGAGGTGGCAGGGGCAGAAGGGTGGGGTAAAGGGAAATCGATCTCCTCACCAGCAGCTTCATGTAATGTAGGCGGCCACAATGCTCCTGTGCTGGTGGATGGGACAGATGGGTCGAATGTGTGGGAAGGCTGGGAAGGTGCAGATGTACCGGGGCGGTCGAAGTGTCCCTCGGTGCCGGTCTCCTCAGGGATCGCCTCAGAAGGGTCCAATCGTGCAGGCTCCCGAGTGCTGCTCACCGTGCTGTGGAATAAAGAGAAAAAAAAACAATTAAAATAGTGACATGGTATGGCCCTGGCTGAAAAAAAAAAGTTACATCTAACATTTTTTTTCACATGTGGTGTGTAATATTTACCTTCTAGTGACCATTGTTTCCCAGAGGAACGACAGGGCTTGTGCGTACTTGTACTTGCTCCTGCGTCCTCCAGATCCACTCGGGGCCCGCATCTCTTTATTGAACTCCTTCTTGAAACGATCCCTCACAGACCGCCACCGCTTCACAATTCTGTTCCCTGAAACGAGAAAGGAGTGGTTAGTATACAACATCAGTGTTTCCCAAACTCCAGTCCTCATGGTCCCCAGGGGTCATGTTTTCAGGATTTCCATAGTAAATAGAAATCCTGAACACATGATCCGTGGGGACCACGAGGACTGTTGTTCGGGAAACACTGGTTTACATCAAGCAACCGGTACTGTATATACTTACGCTCTTTAATCTGGGCCCGAGCATCGAGGTCCTCCCAGCGGTCCACAAGGAGCGAACAGATTTCCTCCCAGAGTCGCCGGGTAACAATCAGGTCAGCGTGGCGGCGGTCAGCCATATTCCAGAGCGGCTCCCTTTCTCTGACGAGATCGATGAGGTGGTCCACATCGATTCCTCCATCCTCACCGTCAGAGTCGGGAGCACGCTGTGAAGGCTGTTAAAGAAAAAGACTAAAATAACATAATTAGCCTCCACAAAAGAAATGAAATAAAAAGTGCAAAAAAACAAAGCAAAAATATTTATACTTACACGCTGGTGACCGCCGCGTTGCTGTCGCCGACGACCCTGGGAGGCACTGCAAGGACCTCTTGGCCGAGCACCAGATTGGGAAGACTAGAGAAGAAAACAAAAAATGTTATGTCTTTGGATGTAGGCATTTGTTTGCTGTGTGTGGTCTGCAGAACATTGTTTTCTATGTTGTGTGTAGTGTGATGTTGTGTTTCTGCGTTTGATGCCAAAATCTTACCAATTGTGAGCCCACTCCAGGTGTCTGTCCACCCCTTCCTTCTTCTTCTGGGAGCTCCTCTTCATCTTGTGATTCCTGTTTTGAAATAAAAGGCAATGAATAGACATATATTACAGAGATGATGGATTTTGGAAATAAAAACTTACCGTCAAACGCTGACGATGCGAGGGAGGGCTCCCAGAAGAGGATGTGCTGTCTTCCTGCTGGCCAGACTCCATGGCTGTGGGTGGTGTTCCTGCTGCTGCCATTGCTGCTGCTGCTGCTGCTGCTGCATCTCTTGGGCGGCTGTTGAATAAAGAGAAACAAAGGGCCAATGAATATCTTGATATTCCATGGCCCTAGTTTGGAGGAATGGGGGATTTGATAATTACCGTCTCTCATCTGCTGCTGGACTCCCCTCCTCAGCATGTTCCATTTGCTGCTCCATTTGGCGTGGTGGTGGTGCTGATGGTGCTGCTGCAGATGTCTCCTGCTCCTGGTTCTTGGCTTGGGTGGCATGTTGGGTGTGGCTGAGGGTCCCACTGTCTTGCTTTTATATATGTCTTGTGGGCAGAGCTACTGAGCATGCTCAGACCAGAAAAAAAACGGATCCGGCCACCGGATCCGGCTGTCGCCGGATCAGGCGCATTGCGGCGCTCATAGGCTTTCATTGTGTGAAAAAGCCGGACACACCGGATCCGGCGTGTCCGGCTTTTTCGCCGGAGACAAAAAGCGTTACAGTAGCCGTTTTTTCCAGACGCCGGATCGCGACACATTGCCGGATCCGGCGAAAACCGGATGAAACGCATGGCCATCCGGCTCGATCCGGCTCTAATGCAAGTCAATGGGGGGAAACCGGATCCGGCATTGCATTTCGCCAGATCCGGTTTTTGTCAAAAGCGCCGGATCGCGTCTGACGGCGAAAACCTGATGTGTGAAAGAGGCCTTACAGGGAAGAGTATCGCAGCTAGAAAGATTGCACCTCAGTCAACAATCTATCGCATCATCAAGAACTTCAAGGAGAGAGGTTCCCTTCTTGCCAAAAAGGCTCCAGGGCGCCCAAGAAAGACCAGCAAGCGCCAGGACCGTCTCTTAAAAGTGTTTCAGCTGCCGGATCGGGCTACCAGCAGTGCAGAGCTTGCTCAGGAATGGCAGCAGGCAGGTGTGAGTGCATCTGCACGCACTGTGAGGCGGAGACTCTTGGAGCAAGGCCTGGTCTCAAGGAGGGCAGCAAAGAAGCCACTTCTCTCCAGGAAAAACATCATGGACAGACTGATATTCTGCAAGAGGTACAGGGAGTGGACTGCTGAGGACTGGGGTAAAGTCATTTTTTTCTCTGATCAATCCCCTTTTTGATTGTTTGGGACATCTGGAAAACGGCTTATTCGGAGAAGACCAGGTGAGCGCTACCACCAGTCTTGTCTCATGCCAACTGTCAAGCATCCTGAAACCATGTGTTGGGTTGCTTCTCAGCCAAGGGAATGGGCTCTCTCTCAGTCTTGCCTAAAAACACAGCCATGAATAAAGAATGGTACCAGAATGTCCTCCAAGAGCAACTTCTCCCAACCGTGCAAGAGCAGTTTGGCGATCAACAATGCCTTTTTCAACATGATGGAGCACCTTGCCATAAAGCAAAGGTGATAACTAAATGGCTCAGGGAACAAAACATAGAGATTTTGGGACCATGGCCTGGAAACTCCCCAGATCTTAATCCCATTGAGAACTTGTGGTCAATCATCAAGAGACGGGTGGACAAACAAAAACCTTCAAATTCAGACAAAATAAAAGCATTGATTTTGCAAGAATGGACTGCTATCAGTCAGGATTTGATCCAGAAGTTGATTGAGAGCATGCCAGGGAGAATTGCTGAGGTCCTGAAGAAGAAGGGTCAACACTGCAAATATTGACTTGCTTTCAATAACTCATTCTAACTGTCAATATAACCTTTTGCTACTCATAATATGATTGCAATTATATTTCTGTATGTGATAAAAACATCCGACAAACACACATAAAACCAGAGGCCAGCAGATCATGTGAAAATATAATATTTGTGTCATTCTCAAAACTTTTGGCCATGACTGTACAGCTGCCTCAATGTCTCATATGTGATGTATATACAGCAGGCTCAGCGTCTCCTACATGATGTTTACTGCAGACCTCTGACTATTTTAGTTCCATAAACATTGCATAAGCAGTGATGAATTTCCCACTAGGAGGAGATATGCATTGAAAAATGCATCTATTGTCACGTTCCACCTTTCAGTGTGTCTAGGATTTAATCACACAAAAGTCCTGAAATTTAAACAACCCTTGTAATTGGGACACATCCCTTACAAAGTACAATAATTCACGCAATTGGTTCCTAAATCAGGCAACACAAAGGGATGCTAATAAAACAATTTTTTATTGAATCATTTTTTTAAAAAACATGATAAAGGAATTCATGAATTTACAATACTACTAAGGACCTCATGTCATAGACAAACTGCGATGCAAAAAGAAGCTGAAAAAACAGCAATATCACCACATAAAATGGTTGAACCTGCTGAAAAAATGCCTCTTTAATATAGAATACTATATCCAGTGTATAAAGTACAATTGTACAAAGTGCTAAATTCTATACACCAATCTCCTTCCTCTAGCTAAGTAGCACAAAAGGCCCACCCAATGGGCACATATACCTGTGGTGTTTATCAATTGAATACATGTGTAAAAAAGTGGGCTAAATAAGCCACTATGAAGTGCTTAACATGCATATAACTATAGCGCTATAGAAATGTGTCATTAGAGGCTGTACAGACTGATGTGTAAAACACTACCAGTCATGTATAATAAACAGCCATTTTAATCACAGAGTCAAAAAGGGCTAAATAAGCCACTATAAAATACTTAGCATACATATAACTATAGCGCTATAGAAAGGTGTCTCTAGAGGTTGCACAGACTGATGTATAAAACAGCTATTTTATATAGGGTTATGTGCACATATATACACATCCAAGCTGAAAAATAAACAAATGTGTACAAATTTCCATAGCACCATAAAACACATGAGTTTTAACAAATGCATATAGCTATAGCATCTCAAAATGTACCCATAAGTAGGGCTAGGTAAATTCTATGTAAAGGGCATAGCGGTAAAATCCCAATGAACATGAAAAATCATTACCGGTATATTGCACGTGGATGTCCTGGCGTCCTCACTGCCCCGATGCACGTTTCGATCCCCTTCATCAGGAGGCGTGTCAAGGCAGGGGGCACGCAAGGTATAAATAATGATAGGCACTTCATGATAGGACAGTGAAAAAAGGCATAAGTTTGAAGCTACCAATGGGAGCGTGTGTTTCAAAATAACACCGGCGATCACAGCCGGATATGACCCAAGACGCCGCTCTCATACTGAGCACTCCAGGCGCATGCGCCTGTAAGATGGATCAACCTTCCTAAGTAAATAGTAAACTCCATCTGCGCATGCGTCATCATTGCTTACTCAATATCCTGGGGAAGTTACGGCGCATATGTCGGCTAAGCAGGCCCTTATAACTAAGGGAGAATGCATACTGCGGTCTCGTGGGACAGAATAGGACGTCATAAATGACGTTTTTCTAAACGCCCCACTATGTGACCGCAAATAGCCTTCTAAAATAGGTCTGCAGCCCACAAACGCGCACAATTTCACCAGTACATAGTATTGCATACAAATTTATCACTATGTGATGACAAAATATAAGTGGCCTATATTTATAATTAGTTATCCCGATAACATTACTATCACATAAAAAACAGACTACATATAACAAATATTACAAGATGAGCGCAATCCAACATTATACCAAAATATTTTTTTATATAGGACAATTTCTTTTCTTTTAATCCAGATCTCTCCTTCCAATCCTCTTCTTCTGATTAAAGGATCGCCATATATGCTTCAGTCGATCATTTTTATAGGAGTCCATTTAGATCACCCCACATTAGTATTTGCCATTAAATTCATCATGATGGGGAATGATTTTCACAGGTACAAAAACGCATAAACTGAAGAAAACAAACAGACAATTTTAAAACAAATCCTACTTAAAAAATATATATAAAACCTTGTACAAGCAATTACCCCCTACCCCTATTTTAAAATGTCACAACATAAGGAATGAACTACCAATCTCAGAAAGTCTCAAAAAAATTGCCCGAAGGAAAGAGGTTCACAAAAAGGCCCCAAACCCAAAATTCTCATTAAGGCCCTGTGGTACAAGAGTTCCCAATCTATAAATCCACTGACATTCTTTCTTAGCTAGCCATTTATTAAATATCACCTCCTCTAATCCCTAAATTAACCACATCTATCCCTTTAACCTTTATGAGCCAGTTTGATTTGATTCAGCCAATGAGGAATTCTCAGAAGTGTGGGCACATCCTGTTAGGCATGTAGGCATGTGTGACGAGTGTCAGCTTACGCTGAGTCGTTCTTCTTTGAAAGAGTGGACCCTCTGGGCCGTGGCACCCACCCACCTAGGGCGAGCTGACCTAATGAGAACCACCCCCTATACAGGGAGTGTCAGGGGCAAGACCAAGGGGGTGAGCCACCACGGCAGCTGGACCAGACGGCCGGCTCAGGGAAACAAGACAAGGCAAGACGAGTGGATAATTCAAAGAAACTTCATTAAGGAAGACTTCAGGTACAACAGGTGCAAAACGTGGACACACAGAACATAAGGCAAGGTGCGTGCAAGAGCACGCCGAGGTCCAAGACTTGAGGAACTCTTCAGGGTGCAACAGGAGCAAACGTGAACACACAGAGTTCGTGGAACAGGGTGCGTGCAATGGCACGCCGAGGTCCAAGCATGGAACGAGCAGATAGTACGCGGACATCGGACTCCGGACAACAGTCCACGATCAACCAGGGAATCAGGGTCTGTAGCTCAGAGGATGATCGGCAGGATCCAGACACCCAGAAGTCAGCCAGGGTTCCATGCAAGGAAACAAGATAGAGTTAGTGACATGGTGCGTGTCAACGGACACGCCAGGATCAGGTTCACAGAACAGAGACCTGCGCATGCCAAGGGGCATGCCAGGGACGGGTCAGGTTCACAGGACGGTGGCCTGCGCAAGCCAAGGGGCATGCCAGGGATGGGTCAGGTTCACAGGACGGTGGCCTGCGCATGCCAAGGGGCATGCCAGGGAGAGGCACAGAGTACGGTGGCATGGAATCCAAATGCTGGCATCGACCGACAGGGTCCAGGTATCTGGCTACGGACATCAGCTCCGGACATCAGGCCGCAGTCATCTAGGTCCGGACCTCTGGCAGCGGTCGGCAGGTTATGGAATCCGGCAGGCAAACTAGGGAACAGAGAAGAGCAAAAGAGACAAAGGCTTTGTGCAAGAGTAGCACGAAAAGGCACAATGCGAGAACCAGCGTGAGTGCAAGGAAGCACAGAGACCACGGCTGGGAGCACCGGCAGGTGGTACTGACGATGGCAGTTGCAAGCGGGCACGACTAGAGGCGGCACCGCTGCGGGGCCACGCAGCCAGACCACTATAGCACTGGATGGGGCACGGCTGGGGCACACAGGCGAGCACGGCTAGAGGCGGCACGGCTGAGGCACACCAGGCAGGCACAGGTGACCAGGCACGTGCACAGAGGCACGGAGCCACAAGGCAGGGCTAGGCAAAGGGTACAGGACAGAGCCACATGCGAGACAGCATGGCAAAGCGTAGTACGAAATGTGCAAGTGCGCACGAAACAGGGACAAGACAAAGAACGAGGCAGAGACCTGCGCATGCGGAGAGCGGGACAGGGACAGTCTAGCAGCGGAGCATAGGCCGAAGCCCAGAGCCGGGCCAAGGAAGGACCTTGGGACTAGACAGGGTACAGAGCGAGGCCTGCACGTGTAGAGACACGCCAGGGAGAGGTTTAGAGCGGAGACCGGCACGTGTAGAGACACGTCAGGGCAGGGTACAGAGACGGAGGCCTGCACGTGCAAGGACACATCAGGGCAGGGTACAGAGACGGAGGCCTGCACGTGTAAGAACACGCCAGGGAAGGGTACAGAGACGGAGGGCTGCATGTGTAAGAACACGCCAGGGACAGAGACAGAGGCAGGGTACCTGAAGCCACAAAGCAGAGCGAGACATGAAACAAGGACAGAAACATGAAACAGAATCAGACCAAACAAGGACTACAAGGCAAAGCAGAGCAGGGACAAAACATGGCATGAAGGACAAACTCTAGACAAGACACGGGTCGGAATACGAGCACGGAGCGTGTACAGAGACGCACGACAGAGCAGAGTGCAAGGGCACAGAATAGAGGGAGCGCCCACAGACCAAGCAGCCATGCAGGGACACCACACAATACTCAGGCCCTGAGCATAGGAAGGGGCGGCCTGATATAGGGCATAGCACCTCCTCTTCCAGGTCAGGACCAGGGGAGCACTTCCGGGTTCAGATCCACAGGATAACAGAGCATAGTCACATGATCAGAGTTCCAGACATGACGAGATGACTGCAGAATCAGTGCTGAAACCTAGACAGGTCACCTGATCAGAGTTCTAGACATGACGAGATGATTACCAAACCAGACAGTGCAGGATCCTAGGAAAGGTCACATGATCAGCGTTCCAGACATGACGAGATGATTGCAGAACTAGACAGTGCAGAATCCAGACAGGTACACCTGATCAGAGATTCTAGACATGACGAGAAGATCACAGAAGACAGAGCAGAAATGCAGGCATCCTGCAGCTCAGACATGAGGTGAGTGTGCACACTGCTCTAGGGAACGAGCAGGATAGCAGACAAGATATGCGCATGCACATCGCTCCAGAAGATCTTGAGAGAAAACAGACAGGGCAGACATGACAGACATGACAGACATGACAGCATGTTAACTAATGGCATGGCTGTGATTGGCTGCTGAAATGATGTCATGATGCACTATAAAAGCCGCCGCCGCCATTTAGGCTTCACTCTGCTGTGAATTCAGTTATGGACAGGCTGCTGTTCAAGACTCTGAGGGACAGTTAGAGATAGCGATTTGCAAAATAATATTGTGCTTTACCCAGGCTACATTATCAATCACTGTAGCTTTCTTTTGCCTTGCAGCCCTGTTCACAGCTGTCTGCAAGGTCTGTGTGAGTGCAGCTCATTCTGTAGTGTGTCCTGCAGCCACCTCTGGTTGTAGGCCGCTCAGCGTGCGTCACTGCCACATACATATTTTTGTTTTATTGCTGCTCATTTTTCACTAATTCTCCTATTAGTGTGCATCCATCCGTATCCATATACATTGGTTGCAAACACTATAGGAGTAGACAGCGGAGCCTTTCTGCAGCCTTTCAGTGCTAGTGCCCATTTCTCTGCACTGTTCACGGCTGTTAGTGAGGTCTCTGTGTGAGTGCAGCTCACGTTGTAGTGTGTTCTGCACCACCTCTGGTTGTAGTCTGCTCAGCGTGCGTCACTGCCTCATGCATAGTCCTTTTTTTGTGTTATTGCAGCTCATTTTTCCTGATTTTTTCTCCTATTAGTGTGCTTCCATCCGTATCCATCTACATTGGTTGGTTGCAAACACTATATAGGAGTAGATAGAGGAGCCTTTTTGCTGGCTTGTGCCCTGCAGCCGCAGCCAGATTAGTATTAGCCTATTTTTGGAGCCTCATCTATTGCATTGTAGGTTACCTTCCTGCATTGTAATAGCTCCAAAAAGTTTGTGATACTATCGCTATCACATCTTTGGTCACATCCTTTTTGTTTTTTTGAAGAAAAACACTTAAATATAGTTCACCAAACACTCCACTTGACAGTTATGTAGGCCACATTAGCGCATATTAAAGTGTAGTCCACACACTTTATAAAATTAGTGTTTCTTATACTTGTTAGCAGCTGTTCAGGAATAAGCACACTAAGCCCCCCCTTTGTACTTTTCTGCCTATCTTTATCAGTCTGCCAAGATGATGAAGGCAGGGAGTAAGGCACGTGGTCGTGGAGTTTCAGTAGGGAGAGGACGTGGGGATTCTGTGCCTTCTGCGGGCAACAGTGACTCAGCATCCCCCAGTTTTACCAGGCAACAGTCCTTTATGCGCAGCTTTGTAGGACCTCGCCGTACCCCACTGCTGCGGGACGAACAAATTGAAGCCGTTGTCGGATGGATGGCAGCTAACGCATCGACTTCAATGACTTCCACATCCTCTCAGGGCCAGAGCACTGAAGAGCAACCATCTGTCTCTTCATCACCTGCCAAATTGCCCAGGTAGTCAGAGAGCCCTGGACAAGAGCCATCTCATTCTCTACTTCTGTTCTCTGAATCTGTTGGCTTGGAAAGAGGGTCCAGCCAAGCAGCATTCTAGAATATGAAGAAGAGGGAGTATGCAGTGATGCGCAACTGCTTTGTCCCTCTGAATCTGAAGAGGTGGGTGGGCCAGTGCCTATGGTCAGCACACCTCAGTATGCATCAGATGATGAGACTCAGTTGCCACTTTCTGGTGCGTACTGTGCTGGCGAGACTACCCAGGAGAAGCAGGTGTTTGAAGAGGGGAGTGTAGATGATGAGGTCCTTGACCCATCATGGCATGAGGAACAGGAAGGTGGTGGGAGCAGCTCTGAGGAAGAGATTCCCCGAACGGCCAAAACAGGAGGGAGAGAGAGGAGGCAGACTTGGTTGTCTGTAGCCTCCACTTCGGCACCCGTTAGGAGCATTCCTCTTCCAAAAGCCAAAACGGGCGCTCCCAGGACTTGCAGTGCCTGGTCCTTTTTTGACACAGTTGCAGATAACATTTGCTTTGTCAAATGCAAGCTGTGTAATCATAAAGTCAAAACAGGGAAAAGTGTCAGCAACCTGAATACCACAAATATGTGGAAACATGTGCGGACCAAGCACGTGGTGGAGTTACAAAGACACACTGAAGACATAGGCCAACCTACAGCACCACCTACCACCTCTTCAGCTCCTGTTGTAGCCTCTTCCTCCAGCTCACACACAGCTGGTTCGGCTTCCTCACAGGATCACCATGGAAGAACCTCTGGCACTGTTGTCCAGAGACCCAGTGACATTCCACCCACAGCACCACGTTCCCTGTCATCCTCACACTCCCAGGCCACTCTACAGCCATCGGTAGCACAGGCATGGGAGAAAAGGCGGCCATACTCGGCAAACCATCCCCGAGCACAGGCTCTGAATGCTGGCATTGCCAAACTACTGGCCCTTGAAATGCTCTCATTCAGGCTGGTGGAGACTGACACCTTCCGTAACTTCATGGCATTGGCAGTCCCACAATACACCATACCCAGCCGCTTTTATTTCAGCAGGCAAGCCGTCCCTGCCCTGCAAAAGCATGTGGAGGGAAAAATTAAACATGCAAGGTCCACCTGACCACCGATGCGTGGACCAGTAACCATGGAGAGGGACGATACCTTTCCCTCACTGCCCACTGGGTCAATGTTGTGGAGCCAGGTACAGATCTTGAGAGTGGCGCTGTACGTGTTCTGCCAACTCCAAGGATTGCAGGAATCCAGTCTGCACACATTGACTCCTCCTCATACTCCAGTTCCTCAGAATCAGCGCTGCAGGAGCCTATGACCGATATGAGCACAGCCGTGGCCAAACGTCAACAGGCCATACTGAAATTAATTTCTTTGGGGAATCGAAGCCACACAGCGCAGGAGCTCTGGAATGCCATCAAGCAGGAGAGCGATGTGTGGTTTGGACCAGCGAATCTCCAGCCAGGCTTGGTAGTGTGTGACAATGGCCAAAATCTGGTGGCAGCTCTGGGCCTAGGCAACCTCACTCACATCTCATGTCTGGCACATGTGCTCAACTTGGTCGTGCAGAGCTTTCTGAGGGACTATCCGGATCTTGATGCACTGCTGCACAAGGTCCGCATAGAGTGCGCTCACTTGCGGTGTTCCAGCATGGCAAGATCGCGCATTGTAGCTCTGCAGCGCCGATTCCGCCTTCCGGAACATCGCATCATATGTGACCTACCCACCAGGTGGAATTCAATGTTACATATGTTGGAGCGGTTGTGTGAGCAGCAGGCAGCAGTAATGGAGTACCAGCTGCATCAGGTGCAAACAAGTCGCACTGTGCGCCAGTCACACTTCAGCACCACTGAGTGGGCCTCTATGAAGGACATCTGCCTTCGATGATTCCACTCGGATGGCGAGTGCAGATGATGCACTAGTCAGCATGACTGTCCCCCTTATCTGCCTGCTTCAAAAAGCACTGCAAGCACTAAGGGAGGAGGTTTTGGAAGAGGTGGAGGATGAGGAGTCACAAATGCCATCTGCTTCTGGATAGTCTGCGCAACGTGGTTCCTCACAAAGGCCTAGACAGGGGACACTTTGTGAGGAGGATGAGGAGGAGTCAATGGAGGAGGAAGACATTTCTCCAGAGGAGGGAGGTACACAATGCTCTAGTAGTCAGTATGTACAGCGAGGGTGGGGTAATGCAGAGTAGGCAGAGATGACGCCTCAAGTAGGGGACAGCGTTTCTTGGGCAGTTGGGAGTCTGCAGCACATGGTTGATTTCATGCTGCAGTGCCTGAGAAACGACCGCCGCATCGCCCACATTCTCAACACGGCTGATTATTGGGTGTACACCCTCCTAGATCCTCGCTACCGGGAAAACTTACAAAGCCTCATAACACCGTTGAAACGGGAGCGTAAAATGCAGGAGTACCAAGGCACACTGGTGCATTCCATCATGTTCTCCATTCCACCCGAGA
The DNA here is from genome assembly GCF_039654945.1 of Dendrobates tinctorius. Taxonomy (NCBI): domain Eukaryota; kingdom Metazoa; phylum Chordata; class Amphibia; order Anura; family Dendrobatidae; genus Dendrobates; species Dendrobates tinctorius. The sequence goes on along the minus strand of NW_027361827.1, from coordinate 9,151,036 downwards.
GCAGTGCTGCTAGTGCTTTACAAAGCAGCTCTGTGCATCGAGGCAGTGGAGGAAGCTCTGCACAAAGAGGGAGCAGAGGCAGCGCCTCAGCACAAGGCAAGACCAGTATGGCCCAAATGTGGCAAAGTTTTGTGTGCCCGCCACAAATGTCTACACCATCACAGACGGCTCCAGTCAGCAGGAGGCAACGTTTCCGTCAGATGGTGACAGACTACATGTCTTGCCCTGTCAGTGTACTCCCAGATGGCTCTTCCCCCTTCAAGTTTTGGGTCTCTAAGCTGTATACATGGCCAGAGCTTAGCCAGTATGCATTGGAGGTGCTGGCTTGCCCTGCTGCTATTGTATTATCGGAACGCGTCTTTAGTGCCGCAGGTGGTGTACTAACAGACTGTCGCACGCGACTATCCTCCGATAACGTTGACCTGCTTACTTTTCTGAAAATGAACAAGCCTGGATCTCACCGGAATTTGCCAGTCCTCTTACAAGAATAAATAATTGGTTGGCAACAGTATCCAGGTCTCCAGTTGTGTTCATGTTTCTACCACCTGAACTGTAATCCCTGGCCTCCAACACTGCCAGTTGTTGCACATAAGTGCCGTCTGCACAGAGAAAAACACTAGCTCCTGTGTTAGTGGGGTTCAGTAGCGCCAGCTGCTCCCCTCTTGTGTGTCCAGCAATATCTCCTGCTCCCTCCACATTCAAACTACATCACATTTTACACTTGCTCCAAGTAGGCCTCAGCCTACACCATGATTGATCCTGGGCTCCAACACTGCCAGTTGTTGCTCAGAAGTGCCGTCTGCACAGAAAAAAACACTAGCTCCTGTGTTAGTGGGGTTCAGTAATGTCAGCTGCTCCCCTGCTGTGTGTCCGGCAATATCTCCTGCTCCCTCCACATTCAAACTACATCACTTTTTACACTTGCTCCAAGTAGGCCTCAGCCTACACCATGATTGATCCTGGGCTCCAACACCGCCAGTTCCTGCTCAGAAGTGCCGTCTGCACAGTCAACATATGCTCCAGTGTTAGTGGGGTTCAGTAATGCCAGATGCTCCCCTGCTGTGTGTCTGGCAAAGTCTCCTGCTGCCTCCACATTCAAACTACATCAGATATTAAACTTGCTCCAATTAGGCCTCAGCCTAAACCCTGATTGACCCTGGGCTCCAACACCGGCAGTTGTTGCTCAGAAGTGCCGTCTGCACTGAAAAAAACACTAGCTCCTGTGTTACATACATAGTAACATAGTTTTGAAGGCTGAAGGAAGACCTTATGTCCATCTAGTTCAGTCTATTTTTAGTGCAGCTGTTCTGCATTGTTGATCCTGGGGAAGGCAAAAAACCCACAGAGTAGAAGCCAATTTTCTCCATAGGAAAAAAAATTCCTTCCCGTAAGCTGGGTCAACCATCTACCTATAATATTCTGTTATTCGTAACCTTCTATACTGTTACTCACAAGAAAAGCATCCATTCCTTTCTTAAATTCATTCAGTGAGTTGGCCATCACCACTTCCTCAGGAAGAGAATTCCAGAGCCTCACTGCTCTTACCGTGAAGAACCCTCTTCTATGCTGGTGCAGAAATTGTCTTTCCTCCAAACGAAGAGAATGTCCCCTTGTTCTTGTCACAGTCCTTGGTACAAACAGTTCATTGGAGAGATCTCTGTATTGTCCTCTAATAAACTTGTACATATATATTAAGTCTCCCCTAAGTCTTCTCTTTTCTAGAGTAAATAGACCTAATTTTGAAAACCTTTCTGGGTATTGTAGTGAACCAACTCCATTTATCATTTTAGTAGCCCGCTTTTGAACCCTTTCAAGTTCAGTAATGTCTTTCTTGAGCACCGGCGTCCAAAATTGCACACAATTCTCCAAGTGTGGTCTGACGAGTGATTTGTACAGAGGGAGAATTATGTTTTCATCTCGTGTTCCCAGACCTCTTCTAATGCATCCCATGACCCTATTTGCTTTGGTGGCAGCTGCCTGACACTGGGCACTCCAATTTTGCTTCTTATTGACTAAGATGCCTAAGTCTTTTTCCATGTCTGATTTCCCCAGCAGTTTCCCATTTAGAAAGTAATTATAGCATTTGTTTCTCCTTCCCATGTGCATAACCTTACACTTACCTGTGTTAAACCTCATTTGCCATTTTTCAGCACAATTCTCCAATTTACTCAAATTTTTCTGTAGTTGCAAACTGTCCTCCTTTGTGTTAACTACCTTACATAGTTTTGTATCATCTGCAAATACTGATATTTTACTGTGTAAGCCATCCACTAGATCATTAATAAATATATTAAATAGTAGGGGGACCAATACAGAACCCTGTGGTACCCCACTAGTAACCCTGGCCCAATCTGAGTATGCACCATTAATAACCACTCTTTGGTTTCTATCACTAAGCCAGCTACCTACCCATCTACACACATTTTCCCCTAGCCCAAGCTTTCTCATCTTACTTACAAATCTTTTATGTGGGACAGTGTCAAATGCTTTAGAGAAGTCGAGATAAATGACATCCAATGATTCTCCTTGGTCCATTTGAGAGCTTACATCCTCATAGAAGCTGATCAGGTTAGTTTGACTGGAGCGGGGTTCAGTAACGTCAGCTGCGCCCCTGCTGTGTGTCTGGCAATATCTCCTGCTCCCTCCGCATTCAAACTACATCACATTTTACACTTGCTCCAAGTAGGCCTCAGCCTACACCATGATTGATCCTGGGCTCCCACACCGCCAGTTGCTGCTCAGAAGTCCCATCTGCACAGTTAACATATGCTCCAGTGTTAGTGGGGTTCAGTAATGCCAGCTGCTCCCCTGCTGTGTGTCCGGCAAAGTCTCCTGCTGCCTCCACATTCAAACTACATCAGATGTTAAACTTGCTCCAAGTAGGCCTCAGCCTACACCATGATTGATCCTGGGCTCCAACACTCCCAGTTGTTGCTCAGAAGTGCTGTCTGCACAGAAAAAAACACTAGCTCCTGTGTTAGTGGGGTTCAGTAACGCCAGCTGCTCCCCTGCTGTGTGTCCGGCAATGTCTCCTGCTGCCTCCACATTCAAACTACATCAGACATAAAACTTGCTCCTAGTAGGCTTCAGCCTACACCATGATTGATCCTGGGCACCAACACCACCAGTTGCTGCTCAGAAGTGCCATCTGCACAGTCAACATATGCTCCAATGTTAGTGGGGTTCAGTAATGCCAGCTGCTCCCCTGCTGTGTGTCCGGCAAAGTCTCCTGCTGCCTCCACATTCAAACTACATCAGATATTAAACTTGCTCCAAGTAGGCCTCAGCCTACACCATGATTGATCCTGGGCTCCAACACTGTCAGTTGTTGCTCAGAAGTGCCGTCTGCAGAGAGAAAAACACTAGCTCATGTGTTAGTGGGGTTCAGTAACGGCAGCTGCTCCCCTGCTGTGTGTCCAGCAATATCTTCTGCTGACACCTGTGATACCTGGCTCACCATTCACATTTTCAACTCTTTATTCAAATCTCTCATATCAAAACATTTCTCACTCTATATAAAAGCCATTCCCTAGATACTAATATTCTCATAAGATACATCAATATCAAAAATACTTTGCATTAAAACTTTCAACAATTATTCTTGTAACTGCTAGACACCGCTCCCAGCCGGGATCTCTTGCAGTGTCTCTTTGAGGTAGACATCATCTTCGCAAAGTGTCCTTATGTAAAATCTTGACATCATCTTCGCAAAGTGTCCTTATGTAAAACCAAGAGAGGGCACCTAAAGAGGTGCAACTATTTACAATAAAAGTTTGGGGTCATACAGCATTCATGATCTCCTCAGTTCCAAGTGTAGAAACGCTGCCAATCAAAACAGGGCAACTCTGGGAAAAAAAAATCAAAAATCAAACCATGATGAGCAAACAAAAAGACACAACTGGTGCAAACAAACCCTCCTGGGTCACGAGCGTTAATGTAAATTCACTAATGTTGGTCCCCTCCTGGGGTTCTGGAAGCCGATTGGGTACCGCTACCAGATGCAAAGAAGGCATTTACAGTCCTCAAATATTCCCCCTCTAGTGGTGTGAAGCCTGTTGTTTTCTGTACCTTTGGCTTAGGCTGCTTCCAGGGGAGATGCTCTGGTTTACCACCTCCTGGTGGGTTGATGGCTTTCCTATCCATTGCTGCCTGAAGTGCAACAGGGGCGGCAACAGGTATCGGGGAAGGCACACACGCTTTCTCCTTCAGGTAAGTAGCCAGGAGATCTTCGGGGATACGCCTGATGTTTAACGCGTACCAGCCGCATAGTCCTTCATGCCAGGTGTAGGTAACATATTCCCCTGGCTGCAGGTCACACGCTGGGTGTCCCTTCCGGAGGTGAGACTCCATACCCCTTCGACTGAAGAACAAATCAGAGATCCTCTGGGGGTCTGCAATAAATCCAAACCCCCGTTCCTTGTTCACATTGAGGACCTGTCCCCATCCAGCCGAGTCCCGGGGACCGTAGCGAGTCTGGGTCTAATACCGCTAGCCGGCCCTGCTCCCTCTCCCGGTGCTCAGCTGCCAGTTGCCGGATGGTAGCTTGACAATAGGCCTCAGTCTTCTCTTCCTCCTCCCGGGACCTGCTCTCACCCACTGGGGCCCGTGGCACCACCGTTAGGGGCTCAGATGTCTCCCCCTTGGGACTAGCATCCCGGTCCCAGACAAGGTCCAGCACGACCTGTCCTGCCGCTACTACGGGCGTACACCCCAGGGCCTTCCCAGGTGCAGGGGCTGCAGTCATACCTGGGAACTCCTGGCGGTGCTCCGGCTCCGGTACAGGCCTGACATGGTGGGCCACTGCAGGGACATCCACCGGAACGGCGGGTCCGGGTGCTGGCGGTGGCGGAACTGATGATGGCTTCGGGTCCGCAGGGGCCTCCAATGGGACCTGCGCAGCCGCGTCAGGTCCAGGCGAGAGCAAGGCCTCGGATCCCGGGGTCTCCGGTGACTCCTCCAGGCAGGCCGCGACCAGCTGTATGGACAGAGGTGCCGGTGGTGTAGGCCGCTCCTGGGCGTGTGGCCTGCTCAGCCTCAGCTGCAGATGGCACGTCAGCTGGGCGATGTCATCTTCTAGTTGCTGGAGGCTCATCTCAGAGATGGGGTCGGAGCCTTCAGCCATGGCGCCGGGAAGATCCGACTCAACCTCTGCGCGCTCTACAAGCCTCCTTCCCTCACTCTCCAAAATGACGTTCTGGCGTTCTTCCTGCCTCGGCCCCTTTCCCGCCACTGGCTTCTTCTGCCCCTCCTTCCGGGGGCAGCGTCTTCTTCCAGCGCCTCCATACGAAGCCAGTATACGAACCCCTCGGGGGGTGGGCCATGTAGCTGTCACAAGGCCCAAGACTGTCACAAGGCCCAAGACTCTTCGCAGTCTTTTCCTAGGACCTTCCATCTCTTCACACCTTTCTTCTCCGCGCCAGCGGCCATTTTTAGTATTCATGTCAAAGTCTATTAAATTGGGTCTTCTGCACATTTTCAAAAGTTCAAAGTCCAACAAATCTCAGGCACACAGAACCCGATGGCATCGGGTCTCGTCATCCTGTTCGTGACACCAAAATTGGGTCGCCCTCCCAGGGCTGTGGGGTACTCGGTATCGGGCCGGTGTCAGTGGAATGTGTCACAGCGGCGGTGACCCGGACCGTGCCGCTGGGCGCCCAAGTAATGGGGGAATGTAGCTTATGGAATGGAATAGTTTGTGATGCCACCTGTGGTGCTCGGCAAGGGAGGTGTTAAGCCGACGCTGCAGACAGATCCTCTGGGACAGATGGTGTGATGCAGCAGGGATGGTATAGCCCTCCACAGGCAGGGCTGATGTCCCAGGACAGTGTAATTTTAATGGTTGGGAATAGTAGTGGGAATGTGGACAGAGCAGGAGACATTGCCGGACACATCAGGGGATCAGCTGACGTTACTGAACCCCAGTAACACAGGAACAAGTGTTGATTGTGCAGACGGCACTTCTGAGCAGCAACTTGTGGTGTTGGAGGCCAGGGTAAATACTAGAGACAGAGTGGAGCCAGAGGCCTAATTGGAGCACGTTCAAAATCAGTAGTAGTCTACAACAGATATTAAACTTGATGAAATTGGGCCTCAGCCTACAACCTGATTGACCCTGGGCTCCAACATCGCCAGTTGCTGATCAGAAGTGCCGTCTGCACAGTCAACATATGCTCCAGTGGTATTGGGGTTCCGAAATGTCATCTAATCCCCAGCTGTGTGTCCGGCAATTTCTCCTGCTCTGTCCACACTCACACAACTACAGATTTTAAACTTGCTCCAAATAGGCCTCTGTCTCCACTCTGTTTGTAGTATTTTCCCTGGGTTCCAGCACCGCCAGCTGTTTCCCGGCATTGTCTTTGGCACAGGTACTCCCTCCTGCCCAGCCTGGTTCCAGCACGCCTGCTGTTTCCGGATAGGGTCAATGTCATTTTGCCACCAATATGTTGTCCTGTCGTGTTGCGGTCGGGTTAGCCGAATCAATGGTGCCTGCAGTTTATGGGCTTCCTATGTGGGCTGCGGGATCTGGCAACAAAGGCTGGTTCCATAGTGCCAATAGGGCAAGCACCCCCTGTAGGACTGTGGGTTTCGGTAACTGCGGCCGGCTTGCGGCCTTGCAACTTTGTTTTTCATGGGTACCTTCTGCTACCCATCTGGGTTCCAGCACCGTCAGCTGGTTCTCGGCAGTGCCTTTGGCTGAGGTGCCTCCTTCTCGGTATCCGAGTTCCAGCAATGTCTGCTGGTCCTTGGTAGTGCTTTCTAGCACAGGTACCTCCTGCTTAGTAACTAGGTTTCAGCACCGTCAGCTGGTCCTCGGTAGTGTCATTGGCACTTGTTCCTTCTGCTGCCCCTCCGGGTTCCAGCACCATCAGCTGGTTCTCGGCAGTGTCTTTGGCACGGGTACTCCCTCCTGCCCAGCCTGGTTCCAGCACGCCTGCTGTTTCCGGGTAGAGTCAACTTCACTTTGCCACCAATACGTTGTCCTGTCGTGTTGCAGTCGGGTTAGCCGAGTCAATGGTGCCTGCAGTTTATGGGCTTCCTATGTGGGCTGCGGGATCTGGCAACAAAGGCTGGTTCCGTAGTGCCAATAGGACAAGCACCCCCTGTAGGACTGTGGGTTTCGGTAACTGCAGCCGGCTTGCGGCCTTGCAACTTTGTTTTTCTTGGGTACCTTCTGCTACCCATCCGGGTTCCAGCACCGTCAGCTGGTTCTCGGCAGTGCCTTTGGCTTAGGTGCCTCCTTCTCGGTATACTAGTTCCAGCAACGTCTGCTGGTCCATGGTAGTACTTTCTAGCACAGTTACCGCCTGCTTAGTAACCAGGTTCCAGCACCATCAGCTGGTCCTCGGTAGTGCCATTGGCTCTTGTTCCTTCTGCTGCCCCTCCGGGTTCCAGCACCGTCAGCTGGTCCTCGCTAGTTCCATTGGCTCTTGCAGCTTCTGCTACCCATCCGGGTTCCAGCACTGTCAGCTGGTTCTCGGCAGTGCCTTTGGCTTTGGTGCCTCCTTCTTGGTATCCGAGTTCCAGCAACGTCTGCTGGTTCTTGGTTGTGCTTTCTAGCACAGGTACCTCCTGCTTAGTAACCGGGTTCCAGCACGGTCAGCTGGTCCTCGGATGTGCCATTGGCTCTTGTTCCTTCTGCTGCCCCTCCGGGTTCCAGTACCGTCAGCTGGTTCTCGGCAGTTCCTCAGGCTTCTTGTACCTTCTGCTACATTTCCAAGTTCAAGCTTTTGGAAATGGTTTTTGGTTATTACTCTGGATCTCTCTGACGACGACCCTGAAGACAACGACCCTGAAGACCACCCCGAAGAAGACGACGACCACGAAAACGATGACCCTGAAAATGACGACCCGGAAGACCACCCCATAGAAGACCAAAAAGATGACCCTGAAGAAGATGACCAAGAGGACAATGAACAAAGGAAACAACCACCAAGATACAGAACAACAAGAGACAGAAGACCAAGAAGCAGAATACCAAGAAGCAGAAGAACAAAAAGCAGAACATTAAGCATAAGACTAAAAATCATAGCAAAACATATTATCCAAATTATAAGCAGAAGAAGACTAAGCAGTGTATGGGGGTGAGTCAGTTCCTCCTCGTGGTGCCCCTGGAAAATGCCTGCTGCTGCAGGCCAAACTGAACGCGGACAAATCCTGTTGTAAATCTTTTGTGACAGGCAGAACGGAAGGTGTAATCTTCAAACTTTTATAGATAACAACTACAGGAATGCCTGTCACAAATAAGAATATGATGAAGAAGAAGAATAGGAAGAAGATGAAGAAGTAGAATATGAAGAAGAATAATAGTTGAATAAGAAGAATATGAAGAATGTAAAAAAAAGAATAATAGGAAGAAGGTGAAGAAGAAGAAGATGAATAAGGTGAAGAAGTTGATGAAAAAGATGCTGCTGCTGAGGATCATGAAGGAGAAAGTGTGGGAGAAGTCAAAAAGAAGGTGAAAAGCATGGAAGTAGTGAAACATACATATCTGACAAAATATAAAAGAGGTTAACATAGTCAATATCTTTGTAACTCCGAACGTCTTTAAAAAAAAAAAAAATTATTCCTGCTATTCCATTTGATTGGGCTAAACCTCTATGCCTTTAATGTCTCCTCCACCTCCCCCAATACATTCTACATTATTCTTAGTTGCTTTTCTTCATGTAGAATTAACCTACAAGGAAAGAAAGGGTTTTTTTTAATTCCGATATTTCTGTCCCATTGATTTGCATTGGTTTCCGGTATCGGAATCAGCGATACCCGATACTTTTTGGGTATCGGTCCGATCCAATCCGATCTGATATTTCACGATATCGGATGGTATCGCTCAACACTACCTCGCCAGAGACGGACTACACCTCAACAAACCTGGGAAACACACATTCGCCAGAAGACTCGCTACACTCATCAGGAGGGCGTTGAACTAGAAGAAGAGGGAACGGGAAGAAAAACATTAGACAAGAACATGAAGGCAGAAAATATACTGATGAAGGATATGAGGTGCGGCAAAGAAGTCCCAGACAACATACTTGGAAAGCAAGTAAGAACATTTCTAAAACAATCCACAGGGAGAAGATTGGAAGAAAACAAAATCCTCTAAACTGCATGCTCGCAAACGTCAGAAACCTGACAAGCCTGACAAACAAGATGGAAGAACTAGAAGTAGAAATATCAACAGGTAACTATGACATAGTGGAAATAACTGAGACATGGTTAGATGAAAGCTATGACTGGGCAGTTAACTTACAGGGTTACAGTCTGTTTAGAAAGGATCGTAAAATTCGGAGAGGAGGAGGGGTTTGTCTTTATGTAAAGTCTTGACTAAAGTCCACTTTAAGGGAGGATATTAGCGAAGGGAATGAGGATGTCAAATCCATATGTGTCGAAATACATGGAGGGAAAAATAGTAACAAAATTCTCTTTGGGGTCTGTTACAAACCCCCAAATATAACAGAAATCAGATCCACTTTAGCAGCTAGTGCATGAAATTTAAAGTAACACGACAAGAGAGAGAGAGAGAGATTTCCCTGCCAGAATGGTTTTTAATGAAAGGAAAATATTCCGGGCATGCTCAGTATAAAAAGGCGGATCCGTCGCCCATTATAACGCATGGCAGACAGCGAAGGATCCGTTGCTTTCCGCTGTTTTAACGCAAACAGAAAAACGTTTCATTGTCCGTCCACCCCAGACAGCGGACACCAAAATTATGATGGATCCGCCAAAAAACGGATGCAACGGATGACCACCTGTCAAAATCCGCCGCTAATGCAAGTCTATGGGGAAAAAAACGGATCCGCCAAAAAAAGTGGCAGATCTGTTATTTTTTTTCAAAACGGCGGATTTTGACTGTCAAAAAACTGAAGTGTGAAACAGGCCTAAGGCAGATATATGAGGCTGCAACCCATAATGAGGTCCTTGTTATGGTGGACTTTAACTACCCGGATATTAACTGGGAAACAGAGACCTGCGAAACCCATAAAGGCAACAGGTTTCTGCTAATAATCAAGAAAAAATATCTTTCACAATTGGTGCAGAATCCAACCAGAGAAGCAGCACTTTTAGACCTAATACTATCAAAAAGACCTGAAAGAATAATAAATCTGCAGGTTTTCGGGCATCTAGGAAATAGTGACCACAATATTATACAGTTTCACTTGTCTTTCGCTATGGGGACTTTTCAGGGAGTCACAAAAACACTGAACTTTTGGAAGGCAAAGTTTGACCAGCTTAGGCCGGTTTCACATTTGCGGTTGTGTTCGCAGTGTTTCATCCGCATATATCCGAATGCGTCATGCATACCTATCTTTAACATGGTGTACGCAGTGACATGAGTTTGCATGCGCTCACCTGCGTTTGTGTATGGTTGAGTCGTTTTGCAGTGTGCGGCGGGGCGAACGCATGTTGCATTTTTTGCGGCGTCAAATATCCACGGTCATCCGCATGTGGATAACTGCGGATGAAGTGCATTAAAAAAAGCATTACTGTCTACGAGAATGCAAGGGTACGCAACGACATGCGTCCGCTTTGCGTTTGCGTACGCAAACGTATGCCAGAATTTACATAAGACACGCCAATTGGGTGTGGCTTGTGTTGAGGAAATATCAGTGGAAAAAGCATTGTCATATCGAACGCAACCGCAAACGCATTTGCATGCATTTGCATGTGTTTTTGCATGTGTTTGCGGTTGCGGAAGATACTCTGCAGACTCAACCGCAAATGTGAAATTAGCCTTAGAGATGCCCTTAATCTGGTTGACTTGGACAATGTCCTCAGAAATAAGAATACTTAATTGAGAAATATTTAAGAACATCCTTAATAGGCACTGTAAGCGGTTTATACCTTGTGGGAATTAAAGGAAAAGAAATAGGAAAAATCCAACGTGGCTAAACAAAGAAGTAAGTGGGGCAATTAACAGTAAAAAGAAAGCATGTAAACTACTAAAGCAGGATGACATTGTTGATGCTCTAAAAAACTACTGGGAGAAAAATACTTTATCTAAAAAACTAATTAAAGCTGCCAAAAGGAAACAGAGAAACACATTGCTAAGGAGAGTAAAACTGATTCCAAACTGTTCTTCAACTATATCAATAGTAAAAGAATCAAAAGTGAAAGTGTAGGCCCCTTAAAAAATTGTGAGGAAAGAATGGTTGTAGATGATGTGGAAAAAGCTAATATATAAGCACCTTCTTCTCCATGGTATTCACGGTGGAAAATGAAATGCTAGGTGTAATGCCAAGAGACAAAGAAAACCCTATATTAAGGGTCACCAATCTAACCCAAGAAGTGTGAAACCGGCTAAATAAGATTAAAATAGATAAATCTCCAGGTCTGGATGGCATACACCCATGAGTACTAAGAGAACTAAGTAATGTAATTTCTTATACTATACTTCCCAATATGAGAGGCACTCATTCTTGAACGTTGCAAACAGTTATCAATTAACTACCTACAATTCTAAGTCAAACAGTGCAATTTTTCATACTTTACGTAATTCTAAGTGCTATTATCTGTGACTCACTATCACTTCAGTATTCTTCGTCTTTCTTTCTCTAGTACCCATTTCTTCTTCTCTTTCTAGTGCACATTTTCTATCAAAACATTTCTCATTCTATATAAAAGCTATCATAAGACACATTATGAAATACTTCACATTAAAACTTTAAACAATTATTCTTGCAAGTGCTGGACACCGCTCCCAGCCGGGATTTCTTGCAGTGTCCGTTGAGGTAGACATCATCTTCGCAAAGTGTCCATATGTAAAACCAAGAGAGGGCACCTAAAGAGGCGCAACTATTTACAAGTAAAAGTTTTTGGATCACTCAAAGTTCATGATTGCTAGTTCAATAAGAAGCCTGCCAACAACACAGGGCAACACTGGGAAAAGAAAACTAACCATGATGGTCAAAAATAAAACAAGAAGCACAATGGTGCAAACAAACCCTCCTGGGTCACGAGAGTTACTGCAAGTCATTAGTGCTGGTCCCCTCCTGGGGTTCTGGAAGCTGAGATAGAACTGCTACCAGATGTAAAGAACGCATCTACAGTCCTCAAATATTCCTCCTCCAGTGGGGTGAAGCTTGTGGTTTTCTGTACCTTTGGTACACTCTGGCCAATGGGAGCAGTAGGTGGATTCTGCCGAGAAGCTGCTGCTTGGGGTACCGCAGAGGTGGGGACTGGTACAGGTGGGGATACACGCACTTTCTCCTTCAGATACATGGATAATAAGTCCTCAGGTATGCGGCGTACGTTTAAAGCGTACCAACCGTGTAAGCCCTCATGCCGGGTATAGGTGACATATTCCCCTGGCTGCAGGTCTTGCACTTGGTGTCCCTTCCAGAGGTGAGACTCCACATCCCTCTAGCTGAAAAACAAGCCAGAGATCCTCTGGGGGTCAGCGATGAACCCAAACCCCCGTTCACGGTTCACGTTGAGGACCTGTCCCCATCCAGCCGAGTCCCGGGGACCATAGCGACCCGCACGGTCCTTCTCCTTCCTGTCCAGATCCGGGCCCAGTACCGCTAGCCGGCGCTGCTCCCTCTCCCGGTGTTCAGCTGCCAGTTGCCGGATGGTCTGCTGACAATAGGCCTCATCCTTCTCTTCCTCCTCCCGGGACCTGCTTTTACCCACTGGGGCCCGCGGCACCACCGTTAGGGGTTCAGGCATTTCCCCCCTGGGACTAGTATCCCAGTCCCAGACAAGGTCCAGCACGACCTGTCCCATCACTATCACGGGCATGCACCCCAGGGCCTTCCCAGGTGCAGGGGCTGCAGTTATACCTGGGGCCTCCTGGCGGTATTCCGGCTCCGGTCTAGGCTTGAGACGTGGGCTGCTGCAGGGATATCCACCGGAATGGCTGGTCTGGGTGCCGGCGGTGGTGGAGAGGATGGTGGATCCGGGTCCGCAGGGGTCTCCGGTGACTCCTCCGGGCAGGCCGCGACCTGCTGTATGGACAGCGTGGAGGTGTAAACTGGCACTGCCTGAGGACAGTCCGGTACATCGGTGGCAGGTACCGTTGGTGAAGGTACCAGGTCCAGAGGTGCCGGTGGTGTAGGCCCCTCCTGGGCGTGCGGCCTGCTCAGCCTCCATAAGGCCTCCTGCCTCAATCGCAGATGGCACGTCAGCTGGGCGATGTCATCCTCCAGCTGCTGGCGGTTCATCTCAGAGATGGGTCGGAGCCTTCAGCCATGGCGCCGGGGAGATCCAACTTAACCTCCACGCGCTCTACAGGCCTCCTTCCCTCTCTCTCCAAAATGGCGTTCTGGCGTTCTTCTCCCCGCCTCGGCCCCTTTCCCGCCACTGGCTTTTTCTGCCCCTCCGTCCGGGGGTGGCGTCTTCTTCCAGCGCCTCCATACCAAGCCAGTATACGAGCCCCTCGGGGGGTGGGCCATGTTGCTGTCACATAGTAATTCAGGCAGGGGAGGCCCAAGACTCTTCGCGGTCTTTTCCTAGGACCTCCCATCTCTTCACGCCCTTCTCCGCGCCAGCGGCCATTTTTAGTATTCATGTCACAGTCTATTAAATTGGGTCTTCTGCACATTTTCAAAAGTCGGGTCTTGTCATCCTGTTCGTGACGCCAAGTTGGGTGACCCTCCCAGGACTGTGGGGTCCTCGGTACCGGGCTGGTGTCAGCGGGATGTGTCACAGCAGCGGTGACCCGGTCCGTGGCCCTGGGCGCCCAAATCAATGGGGGAATGTAAATTGTGGAATGTAGTTAATGGAATAGTTTGTGACGCCACCTGTGGTGTTCGGCAAGTAGGATGTTAGGCCGACGCTGCATGCAGATCCTCTGGGGCTGGTGGTGTGTTGCAGCCTAGATGGTGTAGCTCCCCACAGGTGAAGCTGTAGAACCAGGGCAGCGTGGATGCAATGGAAGAGGAGAGGTGCAGGCAGTGTGGAGAATGGTACCTAGCTGTAGTGGTGCTGAATGTGTTAGCGCACAAATGAATGGAGGACACCGGGGCTTGTAGTTCCAAAGCTTTACTCACAGTCTGTTGTACACACACACAGGTGCCTGCCTCTGGGCCGTGTCCTCCGGGTCAGAGACTCAATCAACCTGCGGGCAAGTTAGGATTCTCCCCTCCAACACTCCGCCAATATGTACCTTTCTGAACGACTCCTCTATAGCGCCTTAAAGTGTGAAGATCTCCTAGTACTGAGTTACACTGGAGTTCCTCCTGACTGATGTTCCCAAGATCTCTACTTGTACGGCAGACAGCTGTAGCCTGCTTCGGGGACTCCCTTCTCCTGAGTCCCGCTCTCTATCCATTGCTGTTGTGCCCCAAGTCTTAGATGGGAGTAGTGCATTTACAGCCAACTACTCCACCGGTGTCTGCTGCAGAACCATAAGTGTCCATACAACCTCGGGGACCGGGCCCCGGCCTTGCGCTGAGAACCTATAGGCAGGGTTCCTCTTCTAACCCACGTCCTCTCTGTTCTCTCTACTTCTTCATTCCGTACTTGTCTTTCTTTCTTATGGAAGCTTAGGTTTCAGTTCTACGTCTTTCTCCTTCTTTTCCTTTCCCGTGCCAGCTGGCTCAGATCACTGAGGCAGCTGCAGCACTCCTTCCTCCATCCATTCTTCCAGGGATCTTCACTCCTGTCTGAGTGACTTCCTACCCGACTGACCTTCTGTCAGACTGAACCTGTCGTCCTACACTTTCCCACACTTTTATGTATCTTAACTCCACCCACCTCCCAGCACGTTCAGTTCAAGCAGGGAACCACCAAAGGTGCTCTGCTACCCCCTGAGCAAGGAGCCGCAACGTGGTTGTGCAGAACTACCCTGTTGTGTGGGGTGCAAGTTTTGGAGTGTGGAAAGGAGTTCCCACCTTACCCGGATGGTGGGGTACCACACCTTAGGAGAGAGAGGAAGGTGCAGTACCTCTGTGGCGACTGAGCCTCAGGGGTGCCACAAATGTAATAGACAAACCATTATTTCTTATATTTAGGGACTCTATTACGGCGGGGTCTGTTCCACAGGACTGGCGCATAGCAAATGTGGTATCAATATTCAAAAAGGGCTCTAAAAGTGAACCTGGAAATTATAGACCAGTAAGTCTAACCTCTATTGTTGGTAAAATATTTGAAGGGTTTTCTGAGAGATGTTAATCTGGATTATCTCAATGAGAATAACTGTTTAACTACATATCAGCATGGGTTTATGAGGAATCGCTCCTGTCAAACCATTCTAATCAGTTTTTATGAAGAGGTAAGCCATAGACTGGACCAAGGTGAGTAGTTGGACGTGGTATATTTTGATTTTTCCAAAGCGTTTGATACCATGCCCACACAAGAGGTTGATACACAAAATGAGAATGCTGGGTCTGGGGGAAAATATGTGTAAATGCAACTGGCTTAGAGATAGAAAGCAGAAAGTGTTTATAAGGCTCCTTTCACATATCAGTTTTTTAGCGTTCGTCACAATCCGTCTGCTCAATGGATCGACGGGATCTGTCGCAGATTGTGAAAAACTGATGCAACGTATCCATTTTTTCCACGGATCCTACTGCCAGATCCGGTGAAAAAACGCATCCTTTGCATCAGTTTTTCCATCCGTTTCTTCCATTTTTCGACGGATCTGTTTTTTAAAAAGGCTAAATGGGAGGCTCCCAAACGTTATTGGCTACTGAAAATCTATATATATAAAGTGTTTCTACACCCCATCTTTGACAGGTTATAGAGCTAGTGGCAAAAATGGAATGTGTTATCGTGAACATTGTGAAGATCTATGCGGATTTTACTTTTGAGGCAAATCGTTTGGCAGTGATTGTTCGTGAAAAGGAGCGAGAAAGACAGCGCATCATGCGTCTGCGCAGGCGATGTTTTTGGGTCCACCCAATTACTGCACAGAGAATGACACATGGGGTGTATTCTACATTATATTTGGAGCTGAGACAAAACCCCATGAAGTTTTTTGATTATCTTCGGTGAAAGTGGAAAACTTTGACATCTTGGTTGAACGGGTTGGAGACCTCATCCGGAGAAAAGACACATTACCACTTCTCCATTTCACCGGTGAAGCGTTTGATGGTGACTCTAAAGCCCCGTTACACTAAACGATGTCCCAGTGATCTCACCAACGATCCGACATGATGGGATCACTGGAACATTGTTAGGCTGATAGCTGGTGAGCTGCCCCAGCGATCAGGACCAGCGATGCTGGACGCTGGTTTCTAATGTAAACGTCGGGTATCCAGGAGCAGCGTGACCGGCATACATGCTGGTTTCAAAGGTAAACATCGGGTATCTAGGGGCCGCGCGACTCCTGGATACTCGACGTTTACCTTGGAAACCAGCGTGTACGCCGGTTTCCAAGGTAAACAGCGGATATCCAGGAGCCGTGGCTCCTAGATACCCGTTGTTTACATTAGAAACCAGCGTCTCTGATCGCTGGTCTCTCGCTGCCACACACAGCGATGCCTGCTGGGCAGCGTGAGACCAGCGATGAAAAACGGCCCAGGACGTTCGACGATGATCAGCGATAACCGGCAGGAGGGCCGGTCGCTGATCCCCGTCACACACATCGATCTCGCTGGCAAGATCGCTGATGTGTCACAAAATCAGCGATCTCGCTAGCGAGATTGCTGTGTGTGACGAGACCCTTAGGTAAGCCATTTTTATTGTATCTACTACTCTAAAGCAGACTTCTGTAATGTTGTTGTTGGTAGTTTTCAGTAATTATTGCCTTGCCTTTTTCAACAGATTCCTTGCAACTGGCGAATCCCTTTCCTTTCTCCATTTTCAATTTCGACTCGGGATTTCCACCATATCAGGGATTGTTAAACACACCTGCTGCGCATTGTGGGACTTTTTACACACAGAATTTATCCCACAATGGAGAGTTAGCTGGACATAGCAGAAAAATTTCTAAACATTTGTCAGTTTCCCAATTGCTTGGGTGCAGTGGACGGTAAGCATATAAGGATTGTCAAACAAGCTGGATCTGGCTCTGAATATTTTAATTACAGGAAGTATTTATCCATCGTGCTTATGGCCATTGCAGACACGCAATACAAGTTTATAGCGGTCGATATTGGGTCCTATGGCCGCTTCAATGACTCTCAAGTTTTTAAAATGTCTGCAATGGGGCATCATTTATATGGAAACAGCTTCCAATTTCCACCACCAAGACCGCTTCTTCAAACTTCTGGGCCACTGATGCCGTTTGTATGTGTTGGGGATGAAGCATTCCTACTCTCGCAACACCTGCTGAAGCCATATGCAAGTAGTGGATTGATGCCAACTAAAAGAGTCTTCAATTATCGCTTAACATGAGCACAGAGAATGGTTGCGTGTGCTTTTGGCATTCTAACATCCAAATGGCGAGTTCTGTTGACAGCTATTAACCTGAAGACTCAGACTGTGGATGAAGTGATGAAAGCTTGTGTGGTCCTGCATAATTTTCTAATATGCAAGGAACAGGTTGCCATGGATGACAATTTGGTTGAAACCACCTTGCGTGACAATCAAAATAATACTTTTCGGAGTCCTGTGGCAGTTTCAAGAATGAGGGACAAATTTGCTGAATACTTTATGTCACGTCCAGGAAGAGTAGAATAGCAGGATGAGATGGTTTGATATCTTTGGCTTTTGATAAAATGTACTGTATGTTGGAGTACCAAACTTATTGCAGTTTTCATAGTTGTGAGTATACCATGATTTTTTTCCATTAATCAAAGTTTTGTGCGTTTTGTAACTTTACCCCTAGTTTTGCATGTTTTGCACCTTTACCCCAAGTTTTATACATTTTGTACCTTATACCCAAAGTTGTACATTTTGTACCTTATACCCAAAGTATTGTACATTTTGTACCTTTTACCCAAAGTTTTGTAACTTATCATTAAATAAATGAAAGACAACAAATCTTTTTTGAAAAAAATATATTTTTATTTATAACTAGTGTTGAGCGATACCATCCGATATTCAGAAATATCGGATCGGATAGGATTGGCCCGATGCACAAAAGTATCGGGTAGCGCCGATTCCGATACCGGAAGTCCCATTCAAGTCAATGGGACAGAAAAACCCCTTTCTTTACTTGTACATCCTGTTCGGGAGGGGGGAAGAGTGTGGGCGGTGCGTGGGCGGACACTGTGCGTGTCTGTGTGTGCGGGCGGGGTCTGTGCCGATTGTCGGGGGCCTGTGCCGGCTGCCGGTGGTCTGTACGGGCCTCTTGGGGGTCTGTGCCGACTGTCGGTGGTCTGTGCCGGCTGTCGGGGGCCTGTGTGGGCCTCTCGGGGGCCTGTGCCGGCTGTCGGTGGTTTGTACGGGCCTCTCGGGGGTCTGTACAGGCCTGTCGCGGGCCTGTGCCGACTGCCAGTGGTCTGTACAGTCCTCTCGGGGGGCCTGTGCTGGCTGTCGATGGTCTGTACTGGCTGCCGGGGGCCTGTACGGGCCTCTCGGGGGTCTGTGCCGACTGTCGGTGGTCTGTGCGGGACTGCCGGGGGTCTTGTGTGTGTGCAGGCATCGTCCGATGGGACTACAAGTCCCATCGGGCGATGCCTGCTACAATGACAGTGATTGACACATTAGCTAATGATGGGACAGTAGTAGTCCCATCATCAGACTAATGTGTTGAATGTAAAAAAAAAAAAAAAAACATACTACATACATGCTACATATAAACTACATTCATACAACATACATACATACTACATACTACATACATGCTACATACATACTTCATTCATACAACATACATACATACTACATACTACATACATGCTACATACATACTTCATTCATACAACATACATACTGTACATACTACATACATGCTACATATATACTACATTCACACAACATACATATTTACTACATACATACTACATATATACTACATTCATACAACATACATACATACTACATACATACTACATATATACTACATTCATACAACATACATACTACATACATACTACATATATACTACATTCATACAACATACATACTACATACATGCTACATATATACTACATTCATACAACATACATACATAGTACATACATGCTACATATATACTACATTCATACAACATACATACATACTACATACTACATACATGCTACATATATACTACATTCATACAACATACATACTACATACATGCTACATATATACTACATTCATACAACATACATACATACTACATACTACATACATGCTACATATATACTACATTCATACAACATACATACATACTAGATACTACATACATGCTCCATATATACTACATTCATACAACATACATACATACTACATACATACAACATGCTACAGACATGCAACATACATACATACTACATACATACAACATGCTACAGACATACAACATACATACATACTACATACTGCATACATACTACATACAATACATTCATACAATACATACATATAGACATACAGTACATATAACATAGAGTACATACTCACCATCACTTGTCACTTTGATCCTCGAAGCCAGTGTCATCTGTGGAAAAATATGAAAATAACAAACAAGCAATATACTCCCTGATCTGCAGAAATCCACGCGTGTCCCACGCCGATCTCCCATGGAGAACAGAAGCATCAGCTGATGCGACCGCTCTCTATGGGGCTCCAGGAATCCAGTGACGGGAGGTAGGTATCCTTCCGCACTATATTCCTCTGCCGCTGTAAAAAATAGTCCCTGGTCTCACTTTATGGCAAAAGCTGCATGGGAACTTTCTCACACAGCAATGCCAAAAGTGAGACTAGGAACTATTTTTTTACAGTGGCGGAGGAATACAGTGCGGAAGGATACCTACCTCTCGTCATTGGATTATTGAAGCCCCTAGAGAGCGGTCGCATCAGCTGATGCTGCTGTTCTCCACGGGAGATCGGCGTGGGACCCTCGTGGATTTCTGCGTATCAGGGAGTATATGGCTTGTTTGTTATTTTCATATTTTTCATAGATGACACTGGCTTCAGGGATCAAAGTGACAAGTGATGGTGAGTATATTCTCTATGTTATATGTACTGTATGTCTATGTATGTATTGTATGAATGTATTGTATGCAGTATGTATGTAGTATGTATGCAGTATGTAGTATGTATGTATGTATGTATGTTGTATGTCTGTAGCATGTTGTATGTATGTAGTATGTATGTAGTATGTACTATGTATGTATGTTGTATGAATGTAGTATATATGAAGCATGTATGTAGTATGTATGTATGTTGTATGAATGTAGTATATATGCAGTATGTATGTAGTATGTATGTATGTATATTGTATGAATGTAGCATATATGTAGTATGTATGTAGTATGTAGTATGTATGTATGTTGTATGAATGTAGTATATATGTAGCATGTATGTAGTATGTATGTTGTATGAATGTAGTATATATG
Organism: Dendrobates tinctorius; assembly: GCF_039654945.1. Taxonomy (NCBI): domain Eukaryota; kingdom Metazoa; phylum Chordata; class Amphibia; order Anura; family Dendrobatidae; genus Dendrobates; species Dendrobates tinctorius. The sequence continues at coordinate 9,130,667 of NW_027361827.1, read as the reverse complement.
TAGCATGTATGTAGTATGTATGTATGTATGTTGTATGAATGTAGTATATATGTAGTATGTATGTATATTGTACGAATGTAGTATATATGTAGTATGTATGTAGTATGTAGTATGTATGTATGTATGTTGTATGAATGTAGCATATATGTAGTATGTATGTAGTATGTAGTATGTATGTTGTATGAATGTAGTAAATATGTAGCAAGTATGTAGTATGTATGTTGTATGAATGTAGTATATATGTAGCATGTATGTAGTATGTAGTAGGTATGTACGTTGTATGAATGTAGTATATATGTAGCATGTATGTAGTATGTATGTATGTTGTATGAATGTAGTATATATGTAGTATGTATGTATGTTGTACGAATGTAGTATGTATGTAGTATGCATGTATGTTGTATGAATGTAGTATACATGTAGTATGTAGTATGTATGTTGCATGAATGTAGTATATATGTAGTATGTATGTATGTTGTATGAATGTAGTATATATGTAGCATGTATGTAGTATGTACAGTATGTATGTTGTATGAATGTAGTATATATGTAGCATGTATGTAGTATGTATGTATGTTGTATGAATGTAGTATATATGTAGCATGTATGTAGTATGTAGTATATATGTATGTTGTATGAATGTAGTCTATATGAAGTATGTATGTAGTATGTATGTATGTTGTATGAATGTAGTATATATGTAGTATGTATGTAGTATGTTTTTTTTTTTGTTTTTTTACATTCAACACATTAGCCGGATGATGGGACTACTACTGTCCCATCATTGGCTAATGTGTCAATCACTGTTATTGTAGCAGGCATCGCCCGATGGGACTTGTAGTCCCATCGGACGATGCCTGCACACACACAAGACCCCCGGCAGGCCCGCACAGACCACTGGCAGCCGGCACAGACCACTGACAGCCGGCACAGGCCCCTGAGAGGCCCGTACAGACCACCGGCAGCCGGCACAGGCCCCCGGCAGCCGGCACAGACCACCGACAGCCGGCACAGGCCCCCGAGAGGCCCGTACAGACCACCGGCAGCCGGCACAGGCCCCCGACAGGCCTGTACAGACCCCCGAGAGGCCCGTACAGACCACCGGCAGCCAGCACAGGCCCCCGGCAGCCGACACAGACCACCGACAGCTGGCACAGGCCCCCGAGAGGCCCGTACAGACCACCGGCAGCCGGCACAGGCCCCGACAGGCCTGGCCAGACCCCCAAGAGGCCCGTACAGACCACCGGCAGCCGGCACAGGCCTCCAGCAGCCGACACAGACCACCGACAGCCGGCACAGGCCCCCGAGAGGCCTGTACAGACCACCGGCAGCCGGCACAGGCCCCCAACAGGCCTGTACAGACCCCCGAGAGGCCGGTACAGACCACCGGCAGCCGGCACAGACCCCCGACAGTCGGCACAGACCCCCCACACTCGGCACAGACCGCGCATCATGATGCGCACAGACCACGCATCATGATGACATCATTTCAGCAGCCAATCACAGCCACAACAGTGGCTCATTGCATTATGGGGATTGATGCAAAATAAAATTGAAATTGAAAAAATATCGGTACTCGGTATCGGAATTCCGATACAGCGAATATCGGCCGATATCCGATATTTGCAGTATCGGAATGCTCAACACTATTTATAACCCAATTATAAATTCATATAGTTTGGGGTGGAGATAGTAGTGGAGGGGCGGACCACATTGATAGTGGGAGAATGGAGATTGGGTTGGGGTAGTGATGGATCGGAAGCTGAAGGGGTTGAGAAAACAAGAGGTTGGGCAGGGAGTGCAGGCTGGGCAGGGAGTGGAGGTACAGATGGTGTGGTTGGGAGCTGGTACGAGGAAGGAAGCTGGTACGGGGAAGGAAGCTGGTATGGGGAAGGAGTGGGAGGAGGGACAGTGGCTGGAGGGGGGTAGTGTTAGGGCTGGCGGAACGCACCAAATAATAAAATAATAGTAAGGTGCGTTCGCAGCCCGGGGTCCACCATGCAGGAGTGGTAAACTGCTGCTTAGTAATGGCGGAAGTATAAAGCGGTATACAAAAAGGTCACACGTGGGTTAACGTCACCCAGTATGAACAGAAGCAAACTCTGTTACGACACAGAGCCGCACTACCGCTGAACATAAATGCCGGAGCCTGTTAAATTCACAGCACTCGGCAAGAGAGCGCTCAGTATGTGGTCACAGAACTCAGCCACAAGGACACGAGGTCTGAGTCCCTCTAGAACTACTGAGCATGCGGCGTCGCACCTGCGGACGCCTCTAGTGAACGCTGACCACAGAGAAGTGCAGACTATGTGCACCGTGGCGAACAGACAAAGCCACTGGTGGATGTTGATGCCAGTCTCTGACTCTATCTCTACCTGGATCTCAGCCTGGGCGCTAGCAGGCTAGGTTACGCATGGGTTCTGGGAGCTCAGACACCTGATCGGGGAGTTCCAGAGGTTTAGTGAAGTCGGTGTCAATCTAAACCTCTGGCTGGACTGGTCCCGCTCCAACCCTCGGTAAAATGAAGATTAATGCGGGTGGAGATGGTAATGAGCTCCTCCAGCGTTGCGGGAACCTCCCTATTGGCCAGGGCGTCCTTGACATGATCAGCCAGGCCTCTCCAGAAGATGGGAATGAGGACCTTATCAGGCCACTCCAGCTCTGAGACCAGAGTCCGGAAGTGGATGGCATATTGGCTGACCAAGGACGAACCCTGTGTTAAAGCCAGGAGCTGGAGCGCAGTGTCATGTGTGACCCGAGACCCCAAAAAGACTTGTTTCAGAGTGACCAGGAACAGAGAGGCACTCTGTAGCACAGGGTCACCGCGCTCCCACAGCGGAGTGGCCCACTCCAGAGCCCTGCCCGACAGGAGGGAGCTGATAAATCCCACCTTAGCCCGCTCTGAGGGGAATCGTGCCACCAGCAGCTCTAGGTGTATAGCGCACTGGCTGACGAAACCCCTACATGAGGCACTATCACCTGAGAACTTCTCGGGCAGAGGGAGGCAGGACAAAGTCGGAGCAGGGATGGCAGTGGTCACACGGGAGACAGCCTCCGTGGCTGCCTGAACAGCGACCACAGTAACATGTAGATGTGCTGCAGCAGTTGCTGTTCGTCCGCCATTACTAGCCAGACCCTGGCGCTAATATAATGTTAGGGCAGGCGAAACGCACCAAATAATAAAATAATAGTAAGGTGCGTTCGCAGCCTGGGGTCCACAGTGCAGGGGTGGTAAACTGCACTCCACATGGTCTAAATCTTTCTCTATATTAGCGCATGGCCGAGCGGCCATGCAAACCTTTTATAACAGTGTCCTTCCGGAACCTTGCTGACCTTCCTGATGGTCCAATCCGAGCTGGAGAAGGACCTGAGCATGTGACCTCCGATCTCCAATGAGAGATCGTCCCACGGGCATGCTCAGTGGACCAAAAGGAGAACTTAGTGACTCGCCCCCCAGAGACCGTGGGGTACTCGGTGCCGGGCCCGTTGATTACAATGGGAGATGTCACAGTGGCGGTGACCTGGTCCGTGGCCTCAGGCGGTCAATGAAAAAGGGGTAGAGTGATGGGGATAAAGTTGTTGAGATGATTCGTGATGCCACCTGTGGTTTCTGGTCAGTTTGAGGTTGGCAAGTGGGGATATGGTGTAAAGAAGCAGATGTAGCAGAGCCGGGTGTAAGGCGCAAGAATAAGGCCGGGGTCACACTGGCGAGGAATACGGACGAGTGCGAGGCGCTAAAAGCACGCATTAGACACGGACCAATGATTCTCTATGGGGTACCTCGCACCAGCCGTATATTTCTCATCCGTATTCTATGGTCCATGCCAATCGCAGCATGCTGCGATTGTCAGCGTACTACAGCCGTAGTACGCCAATGCAAGTCTATGGGTGCGCAAAAAATATGGATTACACACGGACCACACGTGTGACCTGCGAGAAATACGCAGGTCTTTTGGCTGGTGACAGGAAATGGGCCAATCCATCATCAGGAAGCCTAGACATGCAAATGAGCTCAAAAAACGCTCCAGACATCCAGGAAGTACGCCTCCACGGAGTACAGCAGCATCATGGCGTCCACTTACATTAATGTGGAAATGTTAATAGTCCTGGTGCAGGAGCGTCCCGAACTATGGGACCAACGTGATGCCCATTATGCCAACTGGGCAAGAAAGGAGGCGTCATGGAGGCGTATATGTAGGCAGATGTTCGATGACTTTGGTGATCGGCCACGTGAGGAGCAGCAGAAAATTCGTAAGTACAAGCCAAAAAATGAGTAAAAGTACCGCACAACAAAAAATGAATATAGAATCAGCATCCCCCTTCCTGTGCTTGTAGTTTTTTCCTCATGAGGCCATTAGATCTGGATGTGACACGTGGTTTCACACAGCCATAATTTCGGTTTAGGCCACAAGCTCCTCATCCTCCTAGACAAACAAATTATTAAGTGTAGCTACTTGATACATCAACTAAAGAGACCCTGTGTATCTGCCCAATTATAGATATGCCACCATGGGTGGAAAGCACACCCCAGAAGGCCCCATGCCTAGACTACTGGTAGCAAATGTGACCTATCAAATATGTGAATTTGACATTATTTCCTGTCACATTGCAGTGGATGATGTGATGAGACGCTGGCGAAGTATCCGGGACCAATACCGCCGGGAACGCCAGCAGCGGTCCAGGAGTGGAGATGCTGGCTACGTGAAACGCAAATATATATATTACGACCGCATCTCCTTCATCGCCCCAATTCTGGATCTGAGACCATAAGTAGATACCTCACACCACATTACACAGATACTTTACGGGGCCAAAAATAGGTATTTATTTTTGGCTCTGATCTATTTCTTCACAGAACTCAGTCCAACCTTACGGACAGAGGCACTGGCTCGGAAACCGACCCCATCATTGATCCTGGGTCTGCAGGGGAAGAGGTGGCTGGCCCATCTTCTCCCCCTACTAGGAGCAGGGGTGAGGAATCAAGTCAGGATGTTCCATTGTCTGTGCCCCAAAGCCCACCACCAGGACCATCTGGTGCTGCTGCTGCATCAGCAACAGCAGAGGATCAGGGCAATATCAGCAGCAGCCCAACTGGCCACATCCGGGGCTCCCCTCAGCCTGCTGCCACATCCCGGCGAGGAATAAGCCGAAGACGGCAAATACCTGCCCCTGATACCCGCACTTATGTGGACACTGGGGTCCTCAATTATTTAGCCAGAGTAAACACTGATGATGGGGAGGAGGCATAATCTCACAGCCTGGCCAATTATCTCCATGCCCTTTCCCGTGAGGTCAGGCTCCGTATTAGAGGATGCTTTCAGATCCTGCTTGATGCCTGCACATACCCCAATACGCCCTACGAATTATTTGATTATACTAAGAGGTGGCAGCTTTCACCAAGAAATCTCATGCACCTTAGGCACCCCCCACAAATGCAAGCTCAAGCAGGATCTGAGGATCCTCAAATATGTGGGCCTACACCTCACCCCCTTCCTCCCGCTACCCAACCTTCAATTCAGCAGCCACAAATGTCAGTCTCTAGCCAACCCCACCAATATGGCCACTTGTTCCCTCCCAATGTTGGAGGCTGGTCCCAACCTGGTTGGGGACGATATGGCTATATTGGTGGGTATGAGCTACGTGCCTACCACAGCCAACAAGATGCCCCTCCCCATTATTACTCTGGCCAGTACCCCCAACATTCCCAGGAGGCAGGACAATTCCCACATCATGGGCATCAGTATGGCCCCATACAGGGTGATGTTGGGCACAGTATACAGCAGCAACCACAGGCTGCTCTTCCACGTTCCCCTTCCCCTACGTATGAGAAATTATAGGTATGTGGCCACAATCAGTCTGATGGCCGGACATGTCCAGTGCGGTTTCACTGGTGCTCCAAATACAAATCCAAAGGAAAAAAACAGGTGTTCTCCATCACCAAACTTTGTTAAAAAATTGAACATTCACATTTTTCCACAATGTTTTCCAAACATATTAATAATCCATCATGACAGGCAAGGCTACCTCACGCCTTTCAGACAGATATTACATGTCTGTCCAAAAGAGAATAATTAACCGCGATATACTGTAAAGTCAAAGGATAAAAATACACTACTCACTTGCTAATGCCTAGGAAAGGCGTGCTGGCCTTAGTGAAGTAGTCACCTTTATTGCAAGAAATCTATAGTAACAAATCAAAGCGACCAGCCTTCATAATATCACGATCTCTCTATGTCTTAACAAGTGAGTATTGTTTTTTCATCCTTTCACTTGACCAGTATAGCATGGTTAAATATTTTCTGTTCTACAGACATGTAATATCTGTCTGAAAGGCGTGAGGTAGCCTTGCCTGTCATGGTGGAATATTAATATGATTGGAAAACATTCTGAAGAAATGTGAGTGTTATCTTTTAGCAATAATTTTGGTTCTGGAGAGCACCTCTTTTTTTCCTTTGTATTGAAATATTCTCATGCAGCAATGTTGTTATTGCCTAATGTTTTTTTGTGTTATGTTATATAATGTTACTTTTCAAAAAAGTTTTATAATGCAAAAAGGGCAATTTGGCCCATTGCCAAACTTTTCATATGGCAATATTATGTTTGCCTTTAAGAAAAAAAAAAAGCAAAAAGGCAAAACTAAAAATTTGTCTACTACAGTTACCGTCTCTGTGTGATTTCTCAAAAACCCTGTCAACATACTAACATACGCTAACCAATGCAATGAAACAGTCATAGAATCAGAAGGGGTTGAGTAATATATATTTAGACACACTTAAAGAAACAAATTATAACATAGACACAGCATGCTCTTGCCAAGAAGTTGCCCCCTCAGAAGAGATAAAGTAATTAGTGAAAATATCACGCACTTTGAGGCCAGAGAGCGGTCTACGTTGAGGGTTCATAGGTGGTCTCACCCTGCGCACATTGTCCGGCCTACGCACAACACCAGCAGAGGAGGAACAATCATGTATCCTGGTGAAGTTATGAAGAACCACACAGGCTTTCACAACTTCATTAACATTTTGTTCACTCAACTGAATGGCAGACTGGAATAAACGCCATTTGGCACAAAGAATGCCAAAGGAACACTCCACCAGTCGCCTAGCACCTGATAGGCGCAAGTTAAAAATTCTGCGCCTGTGGTCAAGGTTGCACCGGGGATATGGCCTCATGACATTGTGCGATAACTGAAACGCCTTACCTGCCACAAGGACATAAGGGACTGATTCTTCAGTGGAGCCTGGTAGCTGGCGTGGTGGTGGTAGATCCAACTGGTTGGTGCGTAGCCGCCGAGCCATTATGGAAGTATTGAAGACTCTAGAGTCTCCCGTCCTTCCATAGGCCCCAATGTCAACAATTATAAACTTGTATTGAGGGTCTACCAGAGCCAGCAATACAACAGAAAAGTATTGTTTATAATTGAAGAATTGGGAGCCAGAGTTCGGCGGCTTACGCACCCGGATATGTTTGCCATCCAGGGCCCCAATACAATTAGGAAACTGGCATTCCTCCTCAAAGTCCCTTGATATCCTCAACCAGTCTTCCATCCTGGGCTCGGGCATGACGATTTGATGGAGTCTTGTCCAGATTTCACTACATGTTGACCTCACTATGCCAGAAATGGTAGATCTTCCAATGAGAAACTCATGGTGGAGGGCGGCATAAGACAGGCCAGTGGACAGGAAGCTGAAGAACAACAGAAATGGATAATTTTAGAATGCAGAAAGTCCAAAAACATCAGTTACATGCCGACCAAACTTGGTAGGAATTGAGATAGAATAACACACACATATTTGGTTGCACAATGAGTAAGTGATATGCAGTACATATTAGACCTAACATTCTGGTGTGTAAGTTGAACCATATTAGGAGTAAGATGAGGGCATTAAACTTAGTCCAAGAAGGCAAAAAAACATACTTTAGCCCACACATTATGAACATAGAGAATGTGGTTGTGTAGTACATACCGTATTGTGAGTAGAAGTCGCTCCTCTGCAGATATAGCTTTGCGCATCCTTGTGTCCTGAAAGGTTATCCCAGGGCGCACTGTCTCCAAGAGTCGATCAAATGTGGAAATGCTCATGCGACAGTATTGGTAAAATTTCACTGGATGCTCCTGCAGAGAAGAATAGAGGCGGTGAAAATGACCTCTTGTGAGTCGTTGCCTCAAAAGTGGATGGACCTACATGCGTCTCCTCCTCCGCGGATCCACTATCACTGGGTATGGTTGCCCAAAGCGCCGTGACAAAAGCCAGTTGAAGAGAACCTGCTCAGTTGTATTGAAACTCAGACCCTCTGCCATGTTGCACAAAGAACACCAACACACCTCGTGAAAGCAAGGTCACAAATGGACAGAATGGAGGCAGCCACCTGTTCCTGAGTGTATAAATAGGGTGCAGGCTAATGATTTAAATTGTTAGCAGGCATCAAAACCATTAAATGTCCATTTTGCAAGGCTGCAAGAAAATCTCAGCATACGGATTGCATACGGATGCCATACGGATTACATACGGATGCTTACATGCGCAAAATACGCGACCGCACCTTGCTTACGGATGACCTACGGAGCACTATTTAGGGGTCATTCATCCGTATTACGCCTGTAATCTACGGACCGTATTTTGCATCGTTTAGTGTGACCCCAGCCTAAGTGGAGGACACAAGGGCATGTAGTTCCAAGGCTTTACTCACAGTCTGTTGCGCATACAGGTGCCCACTTCGGTGCCATGTCCTCCAGGTCAGGAGCTCAGCCAACTCCCAGGCAAGGTAGAGTACACCTTTCCAGCACTCCTCCAACATGTGCCTTCTCTGAACGTCTCCACACTAGCACCTAATCTGAAGTACTTGTAGTTGCGTATTAAACTCAAGTTCCTCCTTCTTGATGTTACTTAGAACTCTACTTGTACGGCAGACAGCTGTAGCCTGCTTCGCGGACTCCTTGCTATCAAGTCCCGGCTCACTCAAGTTGCTGTTGTGCCCCCAAGTCTTAGGTGGGAATAAAGTGGTGACAACTTCTATTCCTCCTGTGTCTGCTGCAGGAACATCAATATCCATACCTCGGGGACCGGACCCCAGCCATGCGCTTAGAACTTGAGGAAGGGCTCTGCTCTGACCCTAGTCCTTAGTTCCCTTCTTCTCCTTACGTTCCGTACTAAACTATCTTTTTTCTGCAGAATCAGGCTTTCTATTTCTCTTTCCTGTGCCAGCAGCTCCAGGTCACAAGAGTCTGCTGCAGCACTTCCTTCACTCCATCCCTTTCAGGGGATCTTCTCTCACAGACTGACCTTTTCCTAATATTCTCTGGCTCTCATGTGCAGTCTAAGCTCCACCCACCTCCCAGCACACTTTGTGTTCCAAGCAGGGAGCCACCAAAGGTGCTTTGCTACGCTACTATGTTGTGTGGGATGCAGGTGTTGGAGTGTGGTCAGGTGTCTCCACCTTACCTGGATAGTGGGGTACCACACCTCAGGAGGAGGTGCAGTACCCCTGTGGCGACTGAACCCTCAGGGGTGCCACATTAGTCCCTGGAGTAGCTTGCTGTTGACCAGCATGCGTTGCTATAGCTGGCCCAGAGGTGGCCGCAGCAACCAAACCCACAGAGCTGGTCTGAGCGGATCGCCGTGATCGACGAGCCTGCTGAGCAGCCTCCTGTGTGACTGGAGAGGAATGGGAGACTGCCAAATGCAAGGCTCGGGATTCCTGCTGTGCAGTGACAGGAACCAGATGCCTAACAGGTAGGTGTGGGAGGAACTACCGGGGAGGGTGGACGGGCTTGGGAGGTGACCTGTGCTAGAGCAAGATGGCAGGCTTGCATGACATGCATCTGCTGGTCAGGAGACATCTTGTCCATGCGCTCGAGTACTGCCTGAAAAAAGCAATGATTCGGTGACTTACTTGCATCTAAATGCATCCTATCCAGACAACTGCTCATTCAACCATGCTGTTGTGCATGAGGTTGAATCCAGAAGTCATTTGCTCAGCCAAAAGTTTGATTGAGTTCTGAAAGGATGAATTTAAATGCAAGAACTCAGGCGCATAGCTCCTTTCCTGACCTCTCTTGCGCTGCCGGCCAGAACCCAAAGGTGTTCTAGAGGTGTCGACAGTGTCAAAGGCGTGGGGAAAAGGGAAAGCTACCTCGTCACCAGCAGCTTCATGTAACGAAGTCTGTCACGATGCTCCAGCGCTGGTGGATGGGGCCAAGGGATCAGACGTGAGGGAAGGTGCAGACGGGTCAGGTCTATCAAAGTAGTCTCCGGTGGCGGACTCCTGTGGGATCGCTCCAGAAGGGTTCAACTCTGCAGCAGGCTCCCGAGAGCTGCATACAGTGCTGTGGTACAAAGAAAAAAAAGGAATTAATAAACGATATTGCTTTGCCCTGGCTGAAACCCAAAAATAAGATTAGACATGTAAACATTTTTACTTAATAAATGGGGTGGGGAATATTTACCTTCTGCTCACCATGGTTGACTGAGGAATGACAGGGCTCTAGCATGCTTATACTTTCTCCTTGAAACACCAGATCCTAATGCTAATTAAAGCCAAGATCAACTCCAGAGCATTCAATGATAAAACATTTTTATTAGTTCACATATAAAATCTAAAAAGACTTTTTTGTGTCTTCACACATGCACGGGGCTCCTTTATGCACAGTAAACGCTGCTAGGACCCAGGTAATGGCCCCTGTGGCTCTATTCATGAAGCAGACACTTTAGGTTGGTTTGTTGGAGGCTGTTGGGATTAATCCTTATGAGCATGCAGCTTTTAGACTTCATTTCTGTTTTTTTCCAGCTAATTGGCACTAGCTGCTAGGCTACAATAGGTGTTCACAGCTTCACACAGTAGTGCCTGGTGCCCTTTTTGATATTGATATTTACAGTATTTGGCGGTGGTAGCCATAGTGAGTGACTTTATGCACCATAATATGTCTGTGAGTTTAACCATTGTGAATTTGATTGTTATTTTTCATGAATTGTAGTCCCTTGGTCCAGAGCCATGCAGCAAAATTGATATTAATGGGAGCCTTAAGTTCTTCTTTTTCTTGCACCTTTTTGAAGACACAAAAAAGTATTTTTACATTTTATATGTGAACTAATAAAAATGTTTTATCATTGAATGCTCTGGAGTTGATCTTGGCTTTAATTAGCATTAGGACCTGGTGTTTCATGTGGTTTGTAAGTGGAGCATAATATATTTGTCACGGTCACGCGTGTCTGGACGCAGTGAGTACCGCAAGGCGAACCCATGTGACGCACGTGACCCTGGATACACCGCCTCCAGTGGGGCAAATTTAAATAATAAACACGTGCAGCTGGATACACCGCCTCCAACTGGCGAATTTAAACATTACACGTATATACAAGTCTGGAAACCCCGCCTCCAGTAAGGCAAATTTAAACAATAAGAGAAACCTGGGAAATATTAACAATGGTGGGCCCTGTGATAGGGAATAGGGAAGTGGAGACCTCCTGAGCTCCCCTGAGCCCCAGTGTCCCTATGCCGGTTCCGCACCGGGTGCGCAACAGGAACCTAAAAACCCTAGCTCGCCCTGACTTAAACCCTCACTAGGGAACTGGTCGGTGCCGAAACTAATCCCACCACTGAACTAAAACACACATGAGGAAAGATGACAAAACAGGGGAAACACCACTTAGCTTTGCTCTGTTGCGTATGCTCCTAGCAACAGAGCCCACCACCTGTGTGCATCTTATCCACCCGGATCCATCACCATAATCAGATCCATCACCATAGTGCAGCCTTGGAGCAGAGTCCACCACCAATTGCAACAGTCCAGTAACAGAGTCCCAATGATGAGTTCAGCTTCTGCCCAAAAAGTCAAGCATGCTTGAGTCCAGCTTTCAGCAACCAGGTCCAGCATGGTGAGTGCAACTCTCACCATCGTCGCCACTCCACCAAGCCATGCAAACACCTCCTGCCGACACCATAAACTGTGACTCCACCACGCCATGCCAGCCCTTCTTGCAGACCACATAGCTGCCACTCGTCCCCTCTGGCTGGGCTGCGCAGGACTCATGTTCAGCTCCTTCATTCACCCAGGCTTCCTTGTGAATGACTAACACACAATATCACCAACAATGATTGAACCCACCTGGCTCCCTTTTATAAAGCCTAACACCTGATTTGTAATTGCGTGCACAATAACCCTAAAACTAAGGTGTGATACCACTCACCACCACTGGGCAACTTAGAATGAAACACCACGTGTAATAATTCTAATGGCCACTGGGGGCAATCAACCCACTTTGGCACCAAGCCAAAGGAAAAAAAGTTCAATTTGTGCATTTAAACTGTCAGATCCAGCCTGGACCATGACAATATTGTTCAGTTTGTGGCAAATTTAGGAATAATTTATACTTGCTCCTGCATCCTTCCAATCCACTCGGGGACTGCATCTCCTTGTTGAAATCCTTCTTGAAGCAATCTTTGAGTGACCGTCACAGCTTGATAACCCTGTCTCCTGTAAAGAGAAAGCACAAATTGGTTAGTATACAACACATTACATCCTGCAACATAACTTACTGAACTGTGAATACTTACGCGCTTGATTCTGGGCCGGAGCATCGAGGTACTCCCAGTCTTCCACAACTTCAAAGCACACTTCCTCCCAGAGCAGAGCATGTTCCACAGCGGCTCCCGCTCTCATACCAGATTGATGAGGAGGTCAATGTCCAGATTTATCTTGATCGGATTCTGTCTCCATTTGTATCTTCTTTGCAGTATTTTGTTCGAGATACACCAGATCTCCTCCATTGGCAAGTATAGATGTTGAGGCTCTATACTTGTCCATCCCTCATGTTCATGGCTTGGAGGCAGTAAAATATTTTTTGAATATGAGAGGGTGTCAATACCAGGAACACAACCACTTTGTATTAAACTCCTTCAATTTTGCTTGACACGCAATTTTTTACCTTTAACCATAGGGTCTACCACCAGCTAAGGGGGACCGCTATGGTGAGTCCCTGTGCGCCGGCTTATGCTAATCTCCTCCTCGGCTGGTGGAAAGAAATGGTGGTTTTTGGGAGTGATCCTGTGGATGGTCTGTCTATGTGCAGGTACATAGACGATATTTTCATGGTATGGAAGGGCTCAGTTGAGGACTTCAGTGATTTTTTTGGCCAAACTTAACCACAATGATATTGGACTGTATTTTACATCGGTGACTGAGACATCGACCTTGCCCTTTCTTGATATCCTCATTGAAAAAAATGATAAGGGGGAGTTGGTGACATCTACATATAGAAAACCTATATCTACTAATTCTTTATTACATTGGAGTAGTCACCACCCCCAACATCTAAAAAGAGCCATCCCTAAGGGACAGTATCTTAGGGCTCGTAGAAACTGTTCCAAAATGTCAACATTTGAGTCCCAAGCTAAGGACCTGAGGGATAGATTCCTGGACAGGGGCTATCCCCGAAATGTTCTGAAGGAAGCTTATCAAGGAGCAAAGGGTTGCGTGCGTTCTGAGTTGTTGAACCCAACTAAGAAAAAATCGGAAAATGGCACCCTTAGATTTATTACCACATTTGACAATGGGGCTGTTCCAGTGTGAAATATCATTACGAAACATTGGTCCATCTTACAAATGGACAATGATTAGAGATGAGCGACTTTGCCTTTTTTCGGGTCGAGTCGGGTTTCATGAAACCCAACTTTCGCAAAAGTCGGGTTGAACGAAATCGGCTGATTATCGTGAAAAGTCGAAGGCCGACTGAATCACGAAACCCAATGCAAGTCAATGGGGAAGAAAAGTCGGCAGTCAGTGGAGGACTGGAAACACATCTACAGTGCCCATTTTAATGCCAAAAACATCAATTCTTATTCCTTAAGCTTGGCAACCTTAATTTAGTTTATAATAATAGTTAGGCATTGAAAACTGGAGGTTATTTGGCTAAAGTTGTGGGGGGGGAAGTGCTGGCTCCAGATTTTTGTGGGCCCAGGGTCAAAGAGTGTCACTGGGCTACTTTAACACATGACACAATTCATGATCCTTTGATACGGCAGAGAAATAGCGGTACAGTACAATGAAAAATACTTCAATTCTTACATCACATGACTGATATCCATTTTAAATTCTTCAATAGCTCCAAAAACAGACAGTATATTCCTCCATACAGTATTATGGTCACCGCATAGTGCGCCATACAGAGTAATGAGGCCCATATATTTCTCCATACAGAATTATTGGTCCCATATAATGTTCGATACAGTATATGATGAGCTCCACATAATGCTACGGTATATGTTCGTCCCCATGGATGAAGCTCCACTGTCTTATGGGCCCACATAATGCCCCATATATAAGGGGCCCCATTTCTAATGCTCCAGTGTATAATGGGCCCTGTAAATGCTGCTCCAGTGACTGATGTCCACCTTTGGAATGCTCCAGTGTATGGTGGGCCCCAGATATCATTCTCCAGAGTATAGTGCTCCCCAAAAATTGCTCCCAACCTTTAAAACAATTAAATAGGTCTCCTCGCTAGGGAATCCCTGTACTCTGGACTCCTCATCGTCCCCATTTTCCATCTCTCTGCACTTGGACTGTTTAGGCAGAGGGCGTACAGACGTGATGTCATCGCGCTCTTTGACCAGAATGTCACTGTCAGGAAAAGTGTTTGGTTTCCGGGGGCAGTATGGTTGCAAAGCTGAACCTTAAAGGAATGTCCAGAAGGGCACCTCCAGGAGTGGAGCCTGCGGCTTAATTGGACTCAACACGGGCAACCTCAACCATGCCATCCACAAAAAAGCTGCACAGATTGCAAGCTTAATTCCATTAATGAACGAGACTCAGGCATGCCCCCGCGGTCCGCGTCCAGCTTACTAGAGGGACACGCGAGGCTCTGTCACGCACGATCGGCCAATAACAGGTCTGTCATGCCCTTACATGTCCGGGACTGCAAGCGTGCTACAATGAAAGGACCAGCGTGTATCGCTTACAGGTGCGGCTATCACGCTGAACCCTGTTAGTGATGGGGATCTGGGATTACAATTCTTCCCCGCGAACAAGCATTTCCCAGTAAGTGCAGGTCAACCGTAATTATGGAATTAGGAGTAGAGTTGAGCGACTTTTGGTTTTTTAAGGTCGCGTTTCGTTTCGTGAAACCCGACTTTTCCAAAAGTCGGGTCGAGCAAGATCGTCCGATTATAGGGAAAAGTCGGGGTCGTCCCGAAACACGAAACCCAATGTAAGTCAATGGGGAATAAAAGTCGGCAGTGAGAGGAGGACAGGAAACACACCTACAGTGCCCATTTGAATGCCAAAAGCATCAATTCTTCTTACTTAAGCTTGTCAACCTTAATTAACTTCATAATACAAGTTACGCACTGAAAAATGGGGGTTATTTGGCTAAAGTTGTGGGGGGAGGGCTGGCTGCAGGTTTTCATGTGCCCTGGGCGAAAGAGCGCCCCTTTAACACATACCACAACTCATCATGCTCCGATACGGCAGAGAAATAGCGGTATAGTACAATGAAAAATACCTCACTTTTTACATCTCATGACGAGGCCCATCTATTTCTCCATACAGAATCATTGGTCCCATATAATGTTTGAAACAGTATATGATGAGCTCCACATAATGCTACAGTATATGTTGGTCCCCATGGATGAAGCTCCACTGTCTTATGGGCCCACATAATGCTCCAAACATAATGGGCCCCATTTCTAATGCTCTAGTGTATAATGGGCCCTGTAAATGCTGCTCCAGTGTCTGATGTCCACCTTTGGAATGTTCCAGTGTATGGTGGGCCCCATCTATCATTCTCCAGAGTATAGTGCTCCCCAAAAATTGCTGTCCCAACATTGAAAACAATCAAATAAGTCTCCTCGCTAGGGAATCCCTGTACTAGTCTAGACTCCTCGTCGTCCCCATCTTCCATCTCACTGCACAGTATTTCAGCTTTGCAAGTGCTGTGATCCTGGGCAAGCAGGGGGGGCCCACTCGCTGGCGACGGCACTGGCACAGGGCCCCTGATAGTACGGTGGTGTGTCTGATGGCGGGTGGGCCGAACCTGCACTTTCATCTGCAGCTTCCTCTTTGTCACCGTGTAAGATGGAACTGTATATGGGAAGGGTAACCTGAGTTTCATCAGGGTCAGATTCAGGCCGGGTAGCGTGCGAGGGGAATGTAGTGGTCTGGGTCAATGTACCAGCAGATTCATCGAGCAGTGGCTGGGCATCAGTGCACTTGTGTCGCCCCCAGGAGTACGGTCGCCACAGTGGCATTACCTTCTTCCTAGGGAGTATGATGTCATGCTTGGGAGCAACGAAGGATCTCTCTAGCAGGTTAACTGATTGGGCGGCGTTATTCCCACGAGTCATGACCCTCCAAACAGCGTTCATGAAGGAAAAGTGTTTGTTTTACGTGGGCAGTATGGTTGCAAAGCTGAACCTTAAAGGAATGTCCAGAAGGGCACCACCAGGAGTGGAGCCTACGGTTAAATTCGACTCCACCTGGGAAACCTCAACCATGCCAGCTACAGAACAGATGCACACATTGCAAGCTTAATTCCCTTAACGAACGAGACTCCGTCATGCCCCGTGGTCCGAGTCCGGCTTACTAGAGGGACACGTGAGGCTCTGGCACATGAGATTGGCCAATAACTGGTGTGTCATGCCCTTACATGTCCGTGGCTGCATGTGCGCTACACTGAAAAGGTCAGCGTTTGTCGCTTACAGGTGCAGATAACCCGCTGAACAACGTTAGTGATGGGGATCACTGATTACAATTATTACCCGCGAACAATGATTTCCCAGTAAGTGCAGGTCAACCGCAGTTCCGGAATTAGGCCTAACCGTCATTCCTGAAAAAATGAAAAACTTACGTGTGCAAACCACAGGTGCTGTAGCTTGCTTAACAGCTCGCCAGCCGTTCTCACGCCCAGTATGGATTACACGTGATTGCACAAAGGTGAGAAAGGGTACCGTATCCCCGGATAACATGTATGGATAGCGTACACATTCAAAATATATGTCTCAGGAGGCAGGCTCAGACGGTGTTAGGCCCAGTATGGATTGCACGTGATTGCACAAAGGTTAGAAAGGGTACCGTATCCCCAGATAACATGTATGGATAGCGTACACATTCAAAATATATGTCTCAGGAGGCAGGCTCAGACGGTGTTAGGCCCAGTATGGATTGCACGTGATTGCACAAAGGTTAGAAAGGGTACCGTTTCCCCGGATAACGTATGGATAGCGTACACATTCAAAATATATGTCTCAGGAGGCAGGCTCAGACGGTGTTAGGCCCAGTATGGATTGCACGTGATTGCACAAAGGTTAGAAAGGGTACCGTATCCCCAGATAACATGTATGGATAGTGTACACATTCAAAATATATGTCTCAGGAGGCAGGCTCAGACGGTGTTAGGCCCAGTATGGATTGCACGTGATTGCACAAAGGTTAGAAAGGGTACCGTATCCCCGGATAACATGTATGGATAGCGTACACATTCAAAATATATGTCTCAGGAGGCAGGCTCAGACGGTGTTAGGCCCAGTATGGATTGCACGTGATTGCACAAAGGTTAGAAAGGGTACCGTAACCCCGGATAACATGTATGGATAGCGTACACATTCAAAATATATGTCTCAGGAGGCAGGCTCAGACGGTGTTAGGCCCAGTATGGATTGCACGTGATTGCACAAAGGTTAGAAAGGGTACCGTATCCCCAGATAACATGTATGGATAGCGTACACATTCAAAATATATGTCTCAGGAGGCAGGCTCAGACGGTGTTAGGCCCAGTATGGATTGCACGTGATTGCACAAAGGTTAGAAAGGGTACCGTATCCCCAGATAACATGTATGGATAGCGTACACATTCAAAATATATGTCTCAGGAGGCAGGCTCAGACGGTGTTAGGCCCAGTATGGATTGCACGTGATTGCACAAAGGTTAGAAAGGGTACCGTATCCCCAGATAACATGTATGGATAGCGTACACATTCAAAATATATGTCTATACATCAGGAGGCAGGCTCAGATGGTGTCAGGCACAGTATGGATTTGACGGCCCAGATTACACAGCGGAGGAGCAGGGAGAGGTAAAGATTGCAAATGCTGGGGCCCTGCCCAAGCAAGGGGGGCCCACTCGTGGGCGTCGGTACTGGCACTGGGCCCCTCATAGTACAGCGGTGTGTCTGACGGCGGGTGTGCACCACCACCGTCAGAGACACTTGATTGCACTATGAGGGACCCTGTGCCAGTGCCCGCGCCCAAGAGTCGGCCTACCCACCTGTCCAGGGCAACGGCACTCGCACGGTGTCGTGCGCTAGGTGGTGACCCCGGCCATGGGGGGGGAGGCAGCACAGTTAGGGAGTATTAGAAAGTGGCATATGTTGATGTTGGACATTCAGCTGATGCAAAAGGCGAAATAGGTGAAGTCCCAGGAAGAGGTGGACCAAAGCAAGCCATTTTTCTGTCACCCTATGTGTCATCAGGGGAAGGTGGGACAAAATCCTTGGAAACCCATGCATGGTTCATTTTAATGAAGGTTAGATCATCCACATTTTGGGTTGACAGACGGGTCCTTTTTTCTGTCAGGATTGATCCATAGAATCATAGAATCATAGAATCATAGAATCGTAGAGTTGGAAGGGACCTCCTGGGCCATCTGGTCCAACCCCCTGCTCAAAGCAGGATTCGCTAAATCATCCCAGTCAGATGTCTGTCCAGCCTCTGTTTGAAGACTTCCATTGAAGGAGAACTCACCACTTCTCGTGGCAGCCTGTTCCACTCATTGATCACTCTAACTGTCAAAAAGTTTTTTCTAATATCTAATCTGTGTCTCCTCCCATTCAGTTTCATCCCATTGCTTCTAGTCTTTCCTTGTGCAAATGAGAATAAAGTTGATCCTTCTACAATGTGACAGCCCTTTAGATATTTGTAGACAGCAATTAAGTCTCCTCTCAGTCTTCTCTTTTGCAAACTAAACATTCCCAAATCCTGCAACCTTTCCTCATAAGACAGGGTTTGCAGACCGGTCACCATTCTGGTCGCTCTTTTCTGAACTTGCTCCAGTTTGTTGATGTCTTTTTTAAAATGTGGTGCCCAAAACTGGACACAATATTCCAGATGAGGTCTGACCAAAGAGGAGTAGAGGGAAATAATGACTTCACGTGATCTAGACTGTATGCTTCTGTTAATACATCCTAGAACTGCATTTGCCTTTTTTGCTGCTGCATCACACTGTTGACTCATATTCAGTCTGTGATCTATTAGTATACCCAAGTCTTTTTCACATGTGCTGTCACTTAGCCCTATTCCTCCCATTCTATATATGCTTTTTTCATTTTTATTGCCCAGATGTAGTACTTTGCATTTCTCCCTGTTAAAAACCATTCTGTTAGTTACTGCCCACTTCTCCAGTTTATTTAAATCTTTTTGAATCCTCTCTCTCTCTTCTCTAGTATTAGCTATCCCTCCTAGCTTTGTGTCATCAGCAAATTTAATCAGTTTACCCTCAATTCCTTCATCTAAATCGTTGATAAAGATGTTGAACAATACAGGGCCCAGGACAGAGCCCTGTGGTACCCCACTTGAGACATTCTTCCAACTGGATGTGCAGCCATTTACGACCACTCTTTGGGTCCGATCACTAAGCCAGCTATGAATCCACCTAACAGTTGCCTTGTCCATTCCATACTTAGTCATTTTTTCAATAAGGATTGTATGAGAGACTTTGTCAAATGCTTTGCTGAAGTCAAGATATACTATATCTACAGCATTTCCTTGATCCACCCAATCAGTGATACCGTCATAGAAGGAAATTAAGTTAGTCTGACATGACTTATTAGTTACAAACCCATGCTGACTCTGTTTGATCACTTCATTCTTATCCAGGTATTGACTTACATGTTGTTTAATAATTTGTTCAAAGATCTTTCCTGGTATAGAAGTCAGACTCACCGGCCTATAGTTGCCTGGGTCCACCTTCTTCCCCTTTTTGAAGATAGGAACAACATTTGCTCTTCTCCAGTCTTCTGGCACTTCTCCTGTTCTCCAAGAATTTTCAAAGATTATGGAGAGTGGTTCAGAAATTTCTTCTGCTATCTCCTTCAGTACTCTGGGGTGTAATTCATCTGGACCTGGAGACTTGAATTCATTTAGGTTAGCTAAGTGTTTCCTCACTATCTTTCTGTTTATAGATATCCTGGATTCTTCTATTCCCTTAATAGGACAGTGAATAACAGTTGGTGTTACATTTCCTTTCTGAGAGAAAACAGATGCAAAATAGGAATTTAAAAGTTCAGCCTTCTCAACATCCTGTCTTACCATTTCATCATTTTCATCCTGTAAAAATCCTATAGCATCTTTGACTTTTCTTTTACTTTTGACATATCCCCAAAATCCTTTATTATTGCTTTTGACATCTCTTGCAAGCCTCAATTCATTTTCAGCTTTAGCTAATCTGATTTGTGCCCTGCAGATTCTGCAGACA
This sequence comes from Dendrobates tinctorius, assembly GCF_039654945.1. NCBI lineage: Eukaryota > Metazoa > Chordata > Amphibia > Anura > Dendrobatidae > Dendrobates > Dendrobates tinctorius. The sequence continues at coordinate 9,110,205 of NW_027361827.1, read as the reverse complement.
GCATTATATTCTTCTTTAGATATGCCTCCCTCTTTCCATTTTATAAACATTTTTTTCTTCCTTTTTAGCATGTGCTTAAGTTCTGTGTTCACCCATCCTGGTTTCCTTAAATGCTTCCTATTCTTCCCTCTTTTCGGAATTGTTAACAACTGTGCTTTGAGAATTTCATTTTTCAAGATTTCCCATCCTTCTTGGACATTTTTGTCTTTAAGGATATCCAGCCATTGGATTCCTCCAATTATCTTTCTGAATCCCTTAAAATCTGCCTTTCTGAAATCTAACCTTGACGTCTGAGTCTTCACAGGTCTTCCGCCTCTAGTTATCCAAAATTCTAAAATAGCATGGTCGCTACCTCCTAGGGTTCCAGCCACTTTTACCTCCTCAACCATTTCCTCCCTGTTTATAAGGATTAGATCCAAGGTAGCAGTTCCCCTTGTTTTCTCCCCTACCTTTTGGAAGATAAAGTTGTCAGCAAGAGAGGATAAGAATTTCCTTGACCTGTTAGTCTTGCCTGAGAGAGATTCCCAACAAATGTCTGGATAGTTGAAATCTCCCATGACAACTATGTCATATTTTTTGGAGAACTTGGCCATTTGATGCATAAAGAGTTCATCCATATCTTCAGCTTGCACAGGCGGCCTGTAGTAAATGCCTACAATGGTGTCCTTTCCATTGTTCTGTCCTTGTATTCTTACCCAAACAGTTTCCACAGAACTCCCAGTCTCTGAAGCTTCAATCTCTGTGCAGATATACTTGTTTCTAACATACAATGCGACACCCCCTCCTCGTTTATCAAGTCTGTTTCTTGCAAATAAGTTGTATCCTTCTAGTCTTGTATTCCAATCATGTGTATCGTCCCACCAAGTTTCAGTGATTCCAATGACATCATATTTCTTTTCCTGTGTTAGTAGTTCCAATTCTCCTTGTTTGTTGCCCATGCTTTGTGCATTAGTATAGAAACATTTTAGTTTGTGATTGGTTTCTCTTTCTCCAATATTTTTATTAATTAGATTCTTTTGTCTTTGTTCTTCCTTTCCACTTCTAATAGCAGAGTTCTCAATAGCATTTGTCAGGTGTATGGCTTTTTCTGGTCTTTTGCTTCCCTTCCCATGTTGTTCTAGTTTAAAGCTCTCCTTACAAGTGTAGCAAGGCGACTTCCAAATACATGCTTTCCAGTCTTCGTAAGGTGCACCCCATCTCTAGCAAGTAGTCCATCGTATAAGTAGTTCACTCCGTGATCCAGAAATCCAAATCGTTGCTGACGGCACCATCGACGTAGCCAGTTGTTCACCTGCAGAATCTTATTCCACCTCCTTGTTCCATGGCCATCCACTGGGAGGATGGAAGAGAAGACCACCTGCGAACGCTGCTGCGTTTGGCGTGCACGCCCTTTTATAGCCCCTGTGACGCCACACAAAGCAAGCCAATCACTTGCATGCCCTTCTCAATGATGGTGGTGTCCGCTGCCTATGTCGTCGCGTTGCCCACAGTGTGTGTCCTTGGCTTAAAAAGGGCGCTGGAAGCATCTTTTGAAACGTGACTTTGGCACTCTGGTCGCCGACCTCGTGGCCGACCTAACGCTATGGTCAGGTTTCGTTTCATGAAACTCGACTTTTGCGAAAGACGGCGACTTTTGAAATTGACCGACCCGTTTCGCTCAACTCTAACAATGATATTTAACCGTATTTGAGTAATAATCCTAGAATAACCTACAAAAAAGCATGATCTTTAAATGATAGATTTATGCATAGTCACTTCTCAGCTCTGATTACTAGAACGTGGCTCCACAGTGATGCTGTTGGCTGCTATAAATGTGGTCACTGTGTGGCCTGTCAACATATTTGTACAGGCAGGAGCCTTGAGAGTAATGTGACAGGCAAGCGTTAATCTATTGGACATTTTGTGAACTGTAGCACTAAGGGTGTTATTTATAAGGCCACTTGCACCTGTGGACTTGAATATGTGGGAAAACCAATCCGAGAATTCAGGAAGAGGATTGGGGAGCATGTTGGTGATGTTTTACATAAAAGGGACACCCCAATTTCCAGACATATTCATAGTTTGCATAACGGTCAAATTGAACATCAAAAGTTTACTTTGACAAGGTATTCAAGCCAAAAAGGGGGGGCAACTGGGATCAGTTGCTGTTGCAACGGGAAGCCAAATAGATTTTCTATTTGGACATGGTTATACCTAAGGGCCTTAATGATCAGATCAATTATGGTTGTTTCATTTGAATTCCATCTTCTTTGCTTGCCAATTTAATTACCCACAATTCAACACTATATTGTCTAAATCCCTCCTGTCACTTCATAATAGAATATGCATATATATATTGTATTTTTGTCACTACTTTGTTGTTTATTCATGATCCAGGCTTTGATTTCCCCTATTCATTTTTTGTAAACATTGATAGGTTGTTCATTATATTACTGGTAATATATTTGCTCACTATAGTGACGATTGTGATGTTGTGCGTCTTACTCCAGTGTATTGTTAAACTGTGTGCCCCCACTAGTGGACAATTTATAGATCGGGTGCATATGATCGATGTGATCCTCACGCTCTATACACTGAGTTGCGCTTAGTGGGTTGTGCTTTAAGTTTTCGGAAGTGACGCTTCCCCTCACTACTACGCTCCATTGAGCGGAACACATTTGTCTGTGTGCGCTCCATTGAGCGGAACACATTTGCCGGTGTGCGCTCCTTAGACCGGAAGTCGGGCGCCTTTATCGATGCACTCCATGGACTAGGATGTGGACGTTGTAGCCGGAAATGACATTTGCGTTCCAGTGAGTTGGTTACACTCGTGCGCTCCATGGACCGGATGTCACTGTGGCAATGGCGCGCGGTTCAGAAACTGATAGCGTGCAGATCAGAATACGGGAGTGAGTGCTTCTTTTGCATAATTCAGGCCACACATGAGGTATTAATTATGGCGACAGACGGTATTGTTCATTAGTGATTATGTCACGTGGACCCATCCTGTGTGACACGGCTCACAGGCCGGTAACTAAAACAACAGGACGCGGCACGTGATACTGTCCTGTGTGACGCGGCTCGCAGGCCAGTAACTAAAACAACAAGACAAGGGGTAGGGAAAACAGTTACAATGGTGGACCCTGCGATAGGGAAAGGGGATGTGGAGACCTCCTGCACTCCCCTGAGTCAGTGTCCCTACCGCTCCTAACGTTCCCTATGCCGGTTCCGCACCGCTCGCGATCACGAACCTGTCGCTCTAGCACACCCTACACCTATCCCTTGCTAGGGAGCTGGGTGGCGCAGGCACTGGCCCCACTGCTGTGCTAATAAACACTAAGGAGAAAACACAAACGGGGAAACACAAGATAGCTTTACTCTGTTGCACTTGCTCCTGGCAACAGAGTCCACCACCAGCATGCAGCTCTCCTCCTGAATCGCTGCCACCAAGCTCTGGCAGGGCTAAGGAAATCCCTTATGACTCCTTTCTCACCAGGTTCTGTCAGAGCTGATCTCCAGCTCCTTCCTCCACCAAGGATGGTTGAAATGAACACTAACACCAACACTGATTGCAACACCTTTGACTCTTTTATAGCAGAGCCAGCAATCACACCTGCATTATAACCATGTGCACTTAACTAATGAAACTAGAGTGCAATGACGCTCACCACCACCGGGGGGGAAAACTTAGAACAAACGACACACAGTGCAATAATCCTAATGGCCACCGGGGGCAAAAATACCTTAAGCACAGCTTAGAAAAAAAAAAGGTTACCTGTCCTTTATATCAGTCCTGATCCAGCATAGATCATGACAGATTACACATGAAGTGATGTTTTATAAATATGTCCTTTTCCCTTCACTCTCTACAGGCAGTATTGAGAGTAGAAGGATACATGTCTCTCTAGTTATAGCACTATGGCACTTTATGACAAGCTAGTCCCCTGAGGAGTTTGCTTGGATGAAACACGTTGGGACACCTGTTTAGGGAAAGTGTAATATAGGGTTAGATGTGGACTGTCCTTGTCAGGGCGGAAGTTTGGGGGAAAGATGACTGCGAGCCCCATAGGGATCGACAGGGTATTTTCTTCCCAAAGTTCTTTTCCAGGGACCCTTGCTAACATATAGGATCGCTGAAGACTCCCAGCTCTGCTTCAACTTGGCTGTGAGACTGTTCCAATTTCTTTTTTTCTCACCTTCTTATACATGTGTGTAGCTGTTACTTTTGGCTTTCATCATTGTATAATTTATATATGTGCAATTTGGGTTATGACATATATATGCTTGACTGTGAATTTCCAATTGCTGTATCCTGGTGATATATTGTCATCTATTCTGATAATTATTTAGGTGACATTTTATATCGTTAATAGTGTGTCGAGGTGGGTTTTTTTCTGTTTTATTAGGGACCCTTTACTTAATCGACAATTTTAATGTATTTTTGGGTAAGACACACTTTTCAGGCTTTTTATCTAACAGAGTAAAAGTTATGTTTTAATTTCACCTATTGCTGTATATCAATGTCCAGACTTGCCTCCTCAAAATCCGAGAAGCCTGTTAAAAAAGACAAAAAACAAAAACATCAAACTCAAATCATCCACATGAAGTAGAAAAATACTAAAACACCAAAAAAGGGTACTTACTCTCTGCTGATCGCCGCAACGCTCACGCTGATGACCCTGGGAGGTGCTTTGAGGACCTCTACGCCGAGCCCCAGAATGTGAAGACTATACAAAAAAAAAATTATGTGCTTGGATGTAGGAATATGTATTGTGTGTACTGTGATGTCTGTGATGATCTGTTTTTTATGTGTTGGGTGTGCTGTGATGTCTGTGTGTTAGCGTGGCTGGTCAGGAGCCGGAATCTCCAGGAGTGGACCCTCTGGACGGTGGCACCGAGGGGCCCCGGGCGAGCTGCCAGGTGGAACCGACCCCTATACAGGGACCGTTAGGAGCAGGCCCAGGGGTTCGAGTACCACGGTACATGCATGCAGAGACGCCGCCGGCCGCGAGCCTATCAAAGGAAACCTCCGTGGATGTCGGGCGGTGGGAGGCTGCGGCGTGGGAGCGGTGGCTGGGTGAGTATGCAGAGACGGCGTGACACTGTGATGATCTGTTTCTGCGACGCATGTAAGAAACTTATGGGTCGCCCTCCCAGGGCTGCGGCGTTTCTCGGTACCGGGCCGGTCTCAGCGGGTGGTGTGTCACAGTAGCGGTGACCCGGTCCGTGGCCCTGGGCGCCCAAGTAATGGTGGGATAATGCTTATGTTGGAATGTAGTTAATGGAATAGTTCGTGATGCCACCTGTGGTGTCCGGCAAGTGGGATGTTAGGCCGACGCTGCAGACAGATCCTCTGGGACAGATGGAGTGGTGCAGCAGTGATGTTATAGCCCTCCACAGGCAGGGCTGTCGTCCCAGGGCAGAATAGGTGAAGTGACACTTAGATGGTGTAGTGTCTGGAGCAGGGGATGCAGCAGTGCCAAGCAGGCGGATGCAGGAAGGAATGGAGGACACCAGGGCATGTAGTTCGAAAGCTTTACTCACAGTCTGTAGTTCCCGCTTCTGTGCCATGTCCTCTGGGTCAGGGACTCAGTCAACCTCCAGGCAAGATGGAATGCTCCCTTCCAACACTCCTCCAACTTATGTACCTTTTCTGAACGTCTCCTCTATAGCGCCTTTAAGTGTGAAGATCTCCTAGTACTGAGTTACACTGGAGTTCCTCCTATCAGATGTTCCCAAGAACTCTACTTGTACGGCAGACAGCTGTAGCCTGCTTCGGGGACTCCTTACTCCTGAGTCCCGGCTCTCTATCCATGTTGCTGTTGTGCCCCCAAGTCTTAGATGGGAGTAGTGCATTTACAGTCCACTACTCCACCGGTGTCTGCTGCAGAACCATTAGTGTCCATACAACCTCGGGGACCGGGCCCTGGCCTTGCGCTTAGAACTTCTAGGCAGGGTTCTCTCCTAACCTACGTCCTCTGTGTTCCCTTTTCTCCTACTCTCCATACTTGTCTTTCTCTCTTATGGAAGCTCAGGCTTCAGTTCAATGTCTTTCTCTTTCTTTCCTTTCCCGTGCCTCGGGGACCGGGGACCGGGCCCCGGCCTTGCGCTTAGAACTTCTAGGCAGGGTTCTCTCCTAACCTACGTCCTCTGTGTTCCCTTTTCTCCTACTCTCCGTACGTGTCTTTCTCTCTTATGGAAGCTCAGGCTTCAGTTCAATGTCTTTCTCTTTCTTTCCTTTCCCGTGCCAGCAGACCCGGGTCACTCAGGCCTGCTGCAGCACTCCTTCCTCCATCCCTCTTCCAGGGATCCCCACTCCTCTCCGAGTGGCTTCCTCTCTCAGACTCCCCGTCTGACTGACCTGTAATCCTAAACCTTCCCACTCTTTTATGTATTCTCAACTCCACCCACCTCCCAGCACGTTTAGTGTTCCGAGCAGGGAACCACCAAAGGTGCTCTGCTTCTCTCTAAGCAAGGAGCCGCAATGTGGTTTTGCTGAACTACTCTATTGTGTGGGGTGCGAGTGTTGGAGTGTGGTCAGGAGTTCCCACCTTACCTGGATGGTGTGGCACCACACCTTAGGAGAAGGTGCAGTACCTCTGTGTGACTGAGCCTCAGGGGCACCACACTTACACTCTGCGCGCCTGTTCCTGGAATTTCTCCACCCCATCCGTCTCCTTCTGGAAGCACCTGTGATGCTGCAGCTTCCTGTGAAACCAGAATTAATGCATATAGGGTTATGTGTACAAAAAAATGTTAAAATCACCAAAAATAAAAATTTTAATTACCTCAGTTCGCTGATGCTGTGAGGGAGGGCTCCCAGAAGAAGACATAATGGCCTGGCTTGGTCCCTGGTTTCTCAAAGTATCTGCAAGTTTAAATACACTTGTTAGCTACTATACAAATTATATATTAAGCTTTCTGGCCTTTAATACTTACATCACGACTTTCACTGGTGGCCTGGCTTGGTCACTGGTGGCCTGGCTACTCCAAGTATCTGCAAGTATAAAGACACTTGTTGACTATTATAATAAGATTATTTCTGTGTTGTCCGCTGCCTTAGGAAAAAAAAAGATAGCTCCAGAGCTATTAGGATTTCAACACCTCCCCCAAAAAAAATCCCCCTATGCCCCCCTCAAACAAAAAATGCTAAATACTTTAGTAGGTTGCTAACTCCTCCCCCTCTGTAATTTAAAGGTTAGATATGCACGATGCGCAAGCAAACATAACCCTCCACCTCCTGTATTTCCCCCAAAAAAAACAAACATAATAACACAGCCACATTAGTGCGTTGTAAACACCATTGCACAGTAAATACCCTCCTTCCCATTTTAAGTCCCTAAAACCCCCACTTGAATAACACACCTACCCAAGTAGTACCTTGCAAACACCATTGCATAGTAAATACCCTCCTTCCCACTTTAAATCCCTAAACCCCCACTTGAATATCTATTGACCAAAGATGTCATGTTTTAAAAACCCTGTTAAAATTTTAAAGACCCAATTTCTGCATTCCCCATTTGTATGCACCATTTTTTTTGAAAATAGAACCTCAAACACCTCTGTATTGCATGTAAACCAAAATAACCAACACAGGTGCTTTCCTGTGTGACATAACCCAAAATTTTAAAGTTACCTTGGTGAAATGATACTACAGATTACAATTTTTTAGAACCATTTTTAATATTTTTTTTTAAACTTTTTTTTAATTTTTGTTAAAGCAACTAGGAGCTACACTGCTCTTTATTTGAAATACAAGAACAGTAAATGAAAAATAAAAAAAATGCTTGGCCGGACTCACACACACTTGACGGACTCACACACACACTCACCAGACTCACACACACACACACACTCGCCGGACTCACACACACACTCGATGGTCTCACACACACACTCGCTGGACTCACACACACACACTCGCCGGACTCACACACACACACTCACACTCGCCGGACTCACACACACACTCGCCGGTCTCACACACTCGCCGGACTCACACACACTCGCCGGACTCACACACACTCGCCGGACACACACACACACACTCGCCGGACTCACACACACACTCGCCGATCTCACACACACACACTCGCCGGACTCACATACACTCTCTGGACTCAAACACATTCGCCGGACTCACACTTGTTGGACTCACGCTGACTGCTGGCTGGACTCCCACTGGCCTCTGTGTAGCTGGACTCTGGCTAGCTGGATTCTGGCTGTACTCTTGCTGGCTGTAATGCTTGCTGGCTGTCACATCGCCATCGGATACAGGGACTGCTGTTCCTGCTTCAGCCACTAGGAGGCACCAGACTGGCAAGTCGCCGTCAGACCCGAGCTCTGCTATTCTGGTCTCGGCCTCTGGGAGGCGCCGGACTGTCATGTCACGGTCAAACTCGGGGACGGCTGTTCCTGCCTTGGCCACTGGGAGGCGTCGTGGTCCGCCCTTGGGTACTGCTAATAGGGAGGAGGCTCCTCCGCAGGCATCTGGTGGCCGCAGGCTGCGCTCCTCTGTCGGGCATGAAGGGGTTGGTGCATCACCATCTGGCCTGGTCCTGGGGGCGGTCCTAATGATGTCTTCAGACCGTGAACCTGTGAGGGATGATCTGATCCCTCAAATACCTTGGGGCTGGTCTTGCAGGCCGCCAGATATAGTCTTGGTTTCCCCAGTGTGCTAGTTTGTTTGCTATCTTTGATTCGGACCTTTGCCTGGATTTCTGACTCTGCTCCTGCCTGACGATTTTGTACCTCTGCCGCCCTTCTGGTTTACGACTCTGACCTTGGCCTGGTTTTTGACGCTGCGACTGCCTAACGATTTTGTACCTCTGCCTCCCTCCCGGTTTATGACTCTGACCTTGGCCTGGATTTTACTCTGCTACTGTCTGCCATTTTTGTACCTCTTTCTGGCGACCTTCCTGCTCTGGTCCACTGCTCTTATTCAGACATCTACCTCCTGGGCTCTGCTGTAAATCCAGATCCCTGTATAGGGGTAAAAGGTATTGGGGATGCTCGGGGTGCTGTCTTACTGCAGCCCAGACTCGCAGACGGACGTCACACTGGCACATTGAGGAGTGAAGTCCTACCTGGCAGGTTTATATAGATTTTGGGCTGTCTGGCCAGTTGGCTAGAAAATAATAATTGGAGCATGCTCAGTTCAAAAAAATGGAATCCGTTGCCCATAGGCTTCCATTATAGCCAACGATGGACGGCGCCGGATCTGTCACTGGCTGACTTTTCGACGTAGACAAAAAACGTTACTTTGTCCATCGTCTCCAGCCGCCAGACTCAAATTCTCTGACGGATCCAGCGAATGACGGACGAAATGTGAGGCCATCTGTCGCAATCCGTCGCTAACACAAGTCTATGAGAAAAAACGGATCCAGTGGCACCAGTCACCGGATCCATTTTTTTCAAAATATGTGAAAGCAGCATTGGTACATTCTCTAACTGAGTCGCTGTGCCAGTGGGGTACCGCAGGGGTCAGTGTTGGGACCTACCATCTTCAACATATTTACTAGTGATGAGGGAACATGCTCGCAACTACTCGTTACTCGCCCGAGTATCACAGTACTCAGTGTACTCGGTGAGCACCGAGCATTTCCGGGATTATTCGGCAGGAACTCACTTTTTAGAGACCCAATCACACTGCAGGGATTGTCTGCCAGGCAATGAAACGCCGCAGCCATCTTTGTTGTAGTCGTGCAGTGATTGGCTGGCCGCACAGCATCATCAGGGGTATGAGACCGGACGCCGCCCTGCTCGGCGCATTCAGCTCCAGATTGAGAGAGTGTAGGGAGAGGTACTGCCGATATAGGGTCAGAATTGGGGATTCATTAGTTAGTGTGGGGTCTACCATCCTAAATGCTCACATCCAGCTAAAACAACAGTGCTTCTAAGGCCTCATACCCATTGGCGATTAAAAAAAGGTCCGATTTCTGGACTGGAAAAAAGGGTGGAGTACTATGCCAGTGTCTTGCGATTTCTATGCAATTTTTTTTTTCCATCCGTTTTCCATCCATTTTCCGTCCGTTTTTCATCAGTTTTTTTTTCCCTGACACTCTTTTTCTACAGTCATTTACAGGACCATTTACAGTGTTCTATACCACAGAATGGTGATGTATCCGTTAAAGACCGATTTTGGCTGAGAAAAAAATCACAAGTGAGATGTCACCCATTCACTAACATGGGTCAGAGTGCAATCCGATTAAAAATTGGATTGCAATCGTCCGCTTTCATCGCCAGTGAGTATGAAGCCTAAGGACTTATTCTGGAGTATATAGGTTCCAGTGTTAGGTAGGCAGGGTAGTGTACGTCGCGCTATACACATCAGTGCAAGGCCTGCAGGCACTGTATGTGTGTATATACTTATCATTGCATACTGTATATGAAGAGGGTCCATTCCCTTCCTGTGTTCTGGTGCTGCTGCTGCTACCTGTAGGATATATTAGACGTATATAGCTAGCCCCAGGTGTAATTGGAATACAGGCCACACATTTTTTGGTGTGGTATGTCCGTGCCAGCTTATATCTGTGCATGCTCAAAGTTTGCCCAGTTTACGGCTGTTTTCTTTTTTGGCCTGGCTGTCACTTTTGGTTAAACACAGGAGTATTTAGCCAAAAAAAAAATACAGGCCACACATTTATTGTAGTGGTATCTCCGTTGCTCATATCTGTGTGTGCTCAAAGTTTTGCAAGTTTACGATGCTTTTCTTTTTTTCTCCTGGTTGAAACTATACTTAAATACAGCACTAGTTAGGGCAAAAATAAAAAAAAACAGGGTACACATTTGTCGTAGTGGTATCTCCGTGGCACCTCATATCTGTGTGTGCTCAAAGTTTTGCCAGTTTACGGCGCTCTTCTTTTTTTGTCCTAGGTGAAACTTTACTTATATACAGCACTATGTTGCAGTTTTTTAAAAAACAGGCCACATTTTACAGTGGGGTCTATCTCTGACACGCCTCATACATCCATGTGCCAAAAATTGAGGCATTTTAGGCCTAAATTCCCTTTTGAGCAGCACAGAACATGTTAACCCTGGTGATTTAGTGGCGGAGAATGAGGAGACATAATGATAAATCATACTGAAATCAAAAAACTAAATAAAAAATGTGAATCCACCTATGAAAGAAAATAATAAAAGGGTGGGGGCGAACACAGGTTCATAGATACTGTATGAAGCCAGCATGTGTCCAATGAGATATGTTTGTCCCGAGCAACAATTCAGAGACAGGAATATAACTTAAAATATAATAGTATTTCAATATTTTTCTATTGTACAGGTATACACTAGATCCTAAGGGGATAGTCCAGAGACAGTAAAACTGGAAAATCTAATAAATAAAGCTCAATGTGTGTGTGTATGTATGTATCTATGTCCGGGATTGGCATCTGCACCGTCACAGCTACAGCCACAAAATTTTGCACAGTCACACGTCTGGACCCCGAGAGCGTCATAGGCTATGTTGTGAGGCGAAATTTTAGCCCTGCACGTTCCAATTCACCAAACAATTTAGCCTACTATTCTTATCATTTCTATGGTGTTATCGTCCTTCTGTAAAGCTGGAAATAACACAATTTTTATTCGGTCGTCCATGACAGCACCACCTGAGACAGGGGAGCCGCCCTCCAGGAACAGGAAATCCTACAGATACATAAGGGCGGCACCTCTCCCACGCATCAGTTGGCTTCCTGTTCCTGGAGGAGAGGATTCCCTACAGATCATGCCATCATGGACGAAGGAATCCCCAGGCTGGCTGTCTGACTCAGGTAGCGGGGGGGTCTCCTACCTCGGGCAGTGCGGAGTCCCCTGAAAGCACCACGGTAGCCCAGGTAGGGTTCCACGTCAGTGTGCGGGGCAGGTGGGAGCGGGGTCCGGCGGATGCCCGTCTCCTGGGCCTGCGCCGGCGGGTAAGTTTGGATCCTCCCCCCGGACCCCGTTCCTTGGTCCTGCTGGTGCGGTCTCCCTTCGTCCGGGCCGCGGTCGGGGGCATACGGCTGTGCAACTTTCCCAGAACTTTGCCATTGTTCCCCTGCCTGAGCTGGATTGTACTTCTGTCTCGCTCGCTTGGACTCCTTGGCTGTACAACAAACTCTGGCGTCTGCTGCCAGCGTTCTCACATGGGAATTTTTTCAGTAATTCCACTACAAGGGCTCTCTTGTACAGCAACATTTTTGTACACCTCTCTGCCTCTAGAAGAAGATATTGAAAGTTCTCCTTGTAGCGTGGGTCCAGAAGTGTCACCAAGCAATAAAGAGTATCACTGAAAATTTTTATAATGCAATGGTCGCGGGAAACTCAGCGCAACATAAAGTCAGCCCAATGAGTCCCAGACTGCTAACAAGCAACACCTCCGTGTCGTCACCAAGGTGATGACTGACCATGCTGTCCTCCTCCATGTCCTCAGGCCTACAACACTTACAATGAACCTCAGTAAGATCATAGTAGAAACATCATAATAAATACCTTCTTGTAAATACATCCCTGTATTTTTAAGTTCCCCCATCTCATTTTAGATTGTAAGTTATCACGAGCAGGATTGTTTTGTTTTGGTTTAATTATTGTTATCGTTGTTACTTTTGTAGATTGTAAGCTGTCACCATCAGGGTAGTTTTGTTTTGGTTTAATTATTGGATTATTGTTATCGTTGTTACTTAGGACTGTTGTGTTTGAAACTGTTAAACTGTAAATATGTTTTCGCTCTGTAATAACTCTCAATCTTCAAATTAGAACACAGATAAGCAGGATGGAGACGTTAATTATGGTGTCATTCACACTCACCCTCTTTGTGGATTCGTCAATGTTTTGGAGGATGTTACATATGTCAGACATCCATGTCCACTCCTCACATGTTATTTTTGAAGACAGAACTGAATACTGACAAACCTGTTGATGATGGTAGATTATTCACCAACTGCCATCTTCTGCTCACAATTCCTTTCCAACATCTGCAGTGTAGAGTTCCAAGGGCATCACACACCAGTTGTTGAGCCATAAGCTGCCAGCGCTGCTGAATCACGGCAAGGGCCGATGAAGCTGTAGCTGACTTTCTAAAATGGGTATTTTGAGCGTTGCACTTTCCAAGCAGATCTGCCAGCTCCATGTCGGTTTTCCAAAAACGTTCACCAAGTTGTTTAAGCGCATGAGATAGGCATGGCACGTGTGTGAGCTCGCCTCACCACAGAGCAGCCACCAGGTTCCAGTCATTGTTGCACACAACCATGCACACAACCATGCCTGGTTGTGGGTTCAGGCGTCTCAGCCACCGATGTGCCTGCTCTTTCAGAGCTGTCCAAAACTCTTCAGCATTTTGGGGTTTGTCACAGAAGCATATTAGCTTCAGCACAGCCTGTTTCTGCTTTCATTTGGCAGTGCTGCAGTGCTTCCAGCTTGTGACTGATGTGGTCATTTTGGAGATGGAGGCTGAAGAGGAGGCGGAGAAGGTGCAGGAGCTGTAGACTGTGGGGACAACCCAGATTGACATAGGTCATGCAATACTCGGGGTTTGGGAGGACGTGCACCATACCAAGGTTGGAGTGGGTCCCAGCTTCCACTATGTTAACCCATTGTGCTCTCATTGAAATGTACCATCCCTGACCACAAGCTCTTGTCCACGTGTTTATGGTTAGGAGATTTTTCCACGTAACAGCATTGTGGAGGGCACGGGTAATGTTGTGGGACACATGCCTGTGTAATGCCGGGATGGCACACTGGGACAAATATTCGTGCCCTCGGGGTGATACTCGACTCTGCCTTCTCTTTAAAAGTAAGATCCAAGCCCTTGCCTCCTACTGCCCATTACAACTCAAAAACATTTCCTGGATCTGTACATTCCAAGAAAATTCAAAAATGTTTGTGAATGCCCTCATGATCTCCCTCCTCGACTATTGCAACCTTATACTTTATAGTTTCCCTTCTAGCACTCTTGCCTCACTCAAACCTATCCAAAACTCTGCTGCCAGAGTAATCCAACTGTCTCTCCATTATTCCCCAGCCTCTCCTCTGTGCCATGTCCTTCACTGCCTTCCTATTGCCCATATGCTACAGTTCAAAACCCTAAGGCTGAGTTCACACGTGGCGTTTTTTTCGCGTTTCCGCGGCAGTTTTAACCGCGCGATTTTGCCACGAAAACGCGAAAAATAAGCATCCCATGCATTCCTATGGGATTCCGCAATGCTGTGCTAATGCTGCGGTTTTTGCCGCGGCGGAATCGCTTCGCGGTAAAAACCACAGCATGCTAATTAATTTGCGGAATCGCAGCGATCCAGCACCCATAGGAATGCATTGTTCCGCTTACTTCACGCATGTGGCTGTGCACACCATGCGGAAAGTAAGCAGAACAATTGCGGATGGTACCCACGGTCCGGAGGAGAGGAGACTGTCCTCCAGGCTTTGGGTACCATATCCCTGTAAAAAATAGAATTTAAAAATAAAAAGTATTGTTATTCTCACCCTCCGACGTCCCGTGCAGTCTTCCCGCTTCTCTTCACGCTCTCGTTCCCAGTAGTCCTTTGCGAAAATGCCCGCGATGGCGTCCGTTCTCGCGGGATCGCGAAGTCTCGCGGTCATTCGCGCGACGTCATCGCGAATTACCGCGAGACATCGCGATCCCGCGAGAACGGACGTCATCGCGGGCATTTTTGCAAAGGATTACTGGGAACAGCTGCGCGGGACGTCGGAGGGTAAGAATAACACCATTTTTTATTTTTTTTTACATTCTATCTTTTACTACTGATGCTGCATAGGCGGCCTCAGTAGTAAAAAGTTGGTCACACTTGTCAAACACTATGTTTGACGAGTGTGACCAACCTGTCAATCAGTTCTTCAAGCGATGCTACAGATCGCTTGGAAAACGCTAGCATTCTGCAAGCTAATTCCGCTTGCAAAATGCTAGTTTTTCCACGGGAAAATCGCGGGAATTTAAAATGCGATTTTCCCGCGGACTGGAATTCCGGAATTCCCGCAGTAATTTCCGCGAGAGTTCCGGTACGTGTGCACTTAGCCTAAATATGACATACAAAGCCTTCCACAATCTGTCTCCTCCATACATCTGTGACATGGTCTCCCAATGTCCGACTGGCTCATGACTTCTTGTACGCAAACCCAGTGTGCCGTCAGCGAGATGATCATCCTTGCCCACAAGCGCTTGTCCACTGGTCTGTGGTTCGTGCACTTTCCCTGTACCAGCATTGTTGATGTCCCAGGTAATGTTGTGGGACACGTGCTTGCTTGTCTAATGTTGTGACGGCAGACTGGGAGAAATAGTGTCGGGTGGGGACAGAGTACCTTGTTAAGGTCACCGCCATCATGTTGCGGAAAGCGTCCGTTTCCCACAAGCCTAAAATGCAACATTTCAAGCGCAAGCAGATGAGAAATTTGTTAATTTAGTGCTGTGGCCTGTGGGGCGTTGGCTGCATCTTTCCGCTTACATTCCAATAACTGGGGTATGGACAACTGAAGGCTGCACTGGGACAAGGACGTGGACGTGCTTGATGATGGTGCTATTTGACTGTGGTCAACAGCAGGTGCAGGGAAGGAGACATCTTTGCATGCACTGTGGACAGGGGATTGGCTTGCACGCACAACAGCGAAAGAAGCAGTGGTATCAACCGCAGACACTGTTCATGGAGCCTGGTGTTCAACCAACAAAGTTTGTTGCTTTTCTGCCATGTGCCTGATCATGCTGGTGATGGTAAGGCTGCTAGTTAACCCGTTCATGACCCAGCCTATTTTGACCTTAATGACCTGGCCATTTTTTGCAATTCTGACCAGTGTCCCTTTATGAGGTAATAACTCAGGAATGCTTCAACGGATCCTAGCAATTCTGAGATTCTTTTTTAGTGACACATTGGACATCATGTTAGTGGTAAATGTAGGTCAATAACTTTTGCGTTTATTGGTGTAAAAATGAGAAATTTGGTGAAAATTTTTAAAATTTCGCAATTTTAAAATTTTGAATTTTTATTCTGTTAAACCGGAGAGTTATGTGACACAAAATAGTTAATAAATAACATTTTCCACATGTCTACTTTACATCGACACAATTTTGGAAACAAAGTTTTTTTTTTTCACAATAATTTTCTTTCAGCCTCAGTTTTTTCATTTTCACATGGGCAACAGGATAAATTGGATCCTAAAATTTGTTGGGCAATTTCTCCTGAGTACACCGATACCTCATATGTGGTCATAAACCACTGTTTGGGCGCACGGCAGGGTCCGGAAGGGAAGGAGAGCAATTTGACTTTTTGAGTGGAAAATTAGCTTCAATCCTTATCGGACACCATGTCGCATTTGGAGAGCCCCTGTGTACCTAAACAGTGAAAACCCCCCACAAGTGACACCATTTTGGAAACTAGACCCCTTAAGGAACTTAGTTAGATGTGTAGTGAGCACTTTGAACCTCCAAGTGCTTCACAAAAGTTTATAACGCAGAGCAGTGAAAATAAAAAATCATTTTTTTCCTCAAAAATGATTTTTTATCACGCTATTTTTTATTTTCACATGGCTAACGGGAGAAATTGGACCTCAAAAGTTCTTGTCCAGTTTGTCCTGAGTACGATGGTACCCCATATCTGGGGGGGAAACACTGTCTGGGCGCACGGCAGGGCTCAGAAGGGAGGAGCGCCATTTGAATTTTTGAAATGAAAATTAGCTCCATTCGTTACCAGACACCATGTCGTGTTTGGAGAGCCCCTGTGTGCCTAAACTTTGGAGCTCCCCCACAAATGACCCCATTTTGGAACCTAGACCCCCTAAGGAACTTATCTAGATGCATTTTGAGCACTTTGAACCCCCAGGTGCTTCACAGAAGTTTATAATGCAGAGCCATGAAAATAAAAAATATTTTTTTCCTCCAAAAATTATTTTTTAGTCCGCAATTTTTTATTTTCACAAGGGAAATAGGAGAAATTGGACCCCAAAAGTACAGAGATATCCCGAATGAAAACTTCTTCCAGAGCGCTCTGGACCTCAGATTTGGGCGAAGGTTCACCTTCCAACTAGACAATGACCCTAAGTACAATACATAGCTAAAATAACAAAGGAGTGGCTTCTGAACAACTCTGTGACCATTCTTGACTGGCCCAGTTAGGGCCCTGATCTAATCCCAATTGAGCATCTCTGGAGAGACCTGAAAATGGCTGTCCACCAACGTTGACCATCCAACTTGACGGAACTGGAGAGGAAGCATGGCAGAGGATCCCCAAATCTGGATGTGAAAAACTTATTGCATCATTTCCAAGAAGACTCATGGCTGTACTTGCTTAAAAGGGTGTTTCTACTCAATACTGAGCAAAGGGTCTGAATACTTATGAACATGTGATATTTCAGTTTTTCTCTTTTAATAAATTTGTAAAAATTTCTATATTTCTGTGTTTTTTCAGTCAAGATGTACTTTATTGAGAAAAAATGAGAAAAAAATGAACTTTTTTGAATTTGCCAAATGGCTGCAATGAAACAAAGAGTGATAAGATTAAAGGGGCCTGAATATTTTCTGTACCCACTGTATGTGTCACAGGGTTTCCACAACATTGAGGAGCAGAAGACTGCGTCGTTGGATTGATCTTACTCCTGCGCTGAGAATAAGCACTTCTCCTTCATTTTAATGGTGTTTATTGTAGGGGCGGCAGGACACTACCCAATCACCTTACTTTCAGTAAGTGCCAGTGGCGTCTTTTAAACTCAGGCTAATCTGATGTGTTTGTCAAGCACAGGAATCTCTGGTATTTTTTGTTGATGAATTGTCTTTTGTATCATTTTTTCGGTAGTTTTTTTTAGCATTCTCAGAAAGGTTTGGCCACCGTCGTTTCTTTGTTGGAATTTCCCATGATATTTATGATGTCTTTTTGACTCTTGTTTTCTGGGTTCTTTTTTTTTTAAATTTCATTGACTAAATAAAAAACGATGTCAGAATGCGCAAAAGGAGGTTTAGTTGTCTGCCAGTCGTCTTCTGAGCTCTCTCATTGACTGGTATTATAAAGTACACAATGTCTTCCAAGCATTCAACTGCAGAAAAATGGACATATCACCTCTTTTAACTGCTTGGTGTTTTAGAAACCTAAATTGTTACAAGACATTCAAAAGACTGAAAATACGTACAGGCAGGGCCGTCATCAGAGCTTTACTGCCCTTACTGGCGTATGGGGCCCAATGAGCAGAGGAGACCCAAAGCGGTCCCCCTCTGTTCTGCTCATCGGGTCCCAGCGGTAGGATCCTGCCGCATCAGTAACTAGCTGTGCGTCCTCTGACACACGATCAGTTAAAATCTGTTGCAGTGCAGGAGACACTATGGAGCTGATGCATTATACTATGGGTGCATTGTACTATGGGGCTGCTGTATTATACTATGGGTGCATTATACTATGGGGCTGCTGCATTATACTATGGGTGCATTATGCTATGGGGCTGCTGAATTAAACTATGGGGCTGCTGCATTACATTATGGGGTGCATTATACTTCTATAGGGGTGCACTATACTATGGGTGCATTATACTTTGGGGCTACTGCATTATACCATGGGGTGCATTTTACTGCTATGGGGTTGCATTATACTGTGGGGTGCATTATATTGCTATGGGGGTGCATTATACTGCTATGGAGGTGCATTATATTACTACTAGATTATGGCCTGATGCTATCGCATTGGGAGGATGCGATAGCATCACACCTCTTGCCATGTTAACCCTCAACACACACACTCCTCTCACCTTTCACCATCTCCACTCACTCTTTCACTCCACATATGACCCCTTCTCTCACTCTGTCTCTCATACTCACGCCGTCATCGCCGCTGCTCCACGATCCCCGACATCTTCTTCCGCCGGCGCCATCCTGGATCCAGATGTTGTCCACGCCGGCGACATGTTCTTGCGGCGACGCCATCTTGAGTATCGTGAAATCCCGCGATACTCAAAATGGCGTCGCCAGAAGAACATGTCGCCAGCATGGACGACGTCGGGATCCAAAATGGCGTTGGCGAAATCTCGCGAGTTTTCGCCGATGCCATTTTGGATCCCGACGTCATCCTCGCCGGCAACATGTTCTTGCGGCGACGCCATCTTGACTATCGCGGGATTTCGCCGATCCAAAATGGCGTCGCCGCAAGAACATGTCGCCGGCGTGGAGGACGTCTGGATCCAGGATGGCGCCGGCAGAAGATGATGTCGGGGATCGTGGATCAGCGGCGATGACGGTGTGAGTATGAGAGATGGAGTGAGAGAAAGGGTCGTATGTGGAGTGAAAGAGTGAGTGGACGTGAGTGGAGATGGTGAAAGGTGAGAGGAGTGTGTGTGTTGAGGGTTAACATGGAAAGAGGTGAGCGGTGACGTCACCGGTTACAACTGGACAGAAGTTGTTACAACCGGAAGCTGCTTAGGGCATTTATTATTATAGATAGGGTAAATTTTTCTGCTATGTGGTGCATTATGCTTCTATGACACTGCATTATACTATGAGGTGTATTATACTCCTATGGGAGTGCATTATACTGCTATGGGGGTGCATTATGCTGCTATGGGGTGCATTATACTCATATGGGGTGCATTATACTGCTATGTGGGTGCATTATACTATATATGACTATGGGGTACATTATACTACTATGGGGGTGCATTTTACTGCTATATATGACTATGGAGTACATTATACTATTATGGATGACTATGGAGGCAATATGGAGAGACACGGGGAAATATGGAGAGACTTGACGCAGAATGGGAGGACACATGGGGTCCAGTATGTGGGATTTTATTACTGTAGTGGCTAAATAAAGGATATTATTTTTGAGGATACTGTTTTCAGTGTGGGAGAGGAGATGTCCTGTTACTGTGCAGGGCGACACAGTCACTTATTTTCTTCATCTGGCGTAGTGTAGAGGTTGGTGAAAAATTGGGGAATGTGCTCTAGATAACTGTGCTATTTTCTGTAGAGATGAGTCCTGGCTGAAAGAAGTGATGGCAGTGTGCGCTGGATAAAGATGAAAAGTGAAGATGAAAAACTTCAACTAGACATGTCACTGGTGAGTCAGTGTGCTACCTGTACACTGATACTATATATTGTATACTATATACAGAGCTCCTGTGCATTATGTCACTGGTGATCACTGTATTATCTGTACACTGACAGTATACACAGAGATCCTTTTTATAATGTCACTGGTGATCACTGTATTACCTGTACACTGACACTAAATACAAAGCTACTGTGTATGTCACTGGTGATCACTGTATTACCTGTACACTGACACTATATGTACACTGACACTATATACAGAACCCCTGTGTATGTCACCGGTGATCACTGTATTACCTGTACTCTGACAGTATATACGGAGCTCCTGTGTATAATGTCACTGGTGATCACTGTATTACCTGTACACTGACACTATATACAGATCTACTGTGTATAATGTCACCGGTGATCACTGTATTACCTGTACACGGACACTGTATACGAAGTACAGAGCTTCTGTGTATAATATCACTGGTGATCAATGTATTACTACCACTATGTTTTGGTAATATGAGATCTGGTCATGATGTGGCGGTATTTGTTTCTTGTATGTGGTATTTTTCAGTCACCATGTGGTGGTAATATGTGATCTGGTCATGGTGTGTCGGTTTTTGTTACTTGTATGTGGTATTATTTGATCACTATATGGTGGTAATATGTGGTCTGGTGTGGTGGTATTTGTCCCTTGTTTGTCATTTTAAAAATTGAAAAATAAAAATATAACTAAATTGTATTTGGATATTTTAACAAATATTTAGCAAGTTACAGTAGAGTATAGCCCAGCCAAAAGAGTCTACCTTGTCATAGTGATGGATTAAAAAATCTTTTGGCCAAAACAAAACCTGCTAGTTATGTATGTGGTGATGGGAACTGTAAAAATGTGATTGATAAGGATGTGGTGCGGAAGTGGAGTTTTTCTAAGAGAGGGCAGTGGGACTGTGGATTGTTTGAGGGGAGGAGCGTGGGTGGACTCTCATGGGGGCCCTGAAAATTTTGCCAGTATGGTGTCCCGAAATTCCTAGTGGCAGCCATGTGTACTGTAATTTATTTTAACACAGAAATGCATATGTTCTTTCTCCTGAGCGTTTTCACATATGTTTTTCAGCTGGTTTCCACAGTGAAATTCATATGAAAAAGGCGCAGTGTGCACATACGCCAATGCAATTTTAAAGCCAATGTGTCACAGGGTTTCCTGTTATGATTGGGTCACCGAGGAGGAGAGCAAGCCCAAGCTAAGCCACAGGAAACCAGAGAGGTTGGTAACTAAGCAGATTGCAGACCCCTGATCCTATCCACACAACTAGCAGTAGCTGTGGAGCGTACCTACGATGATCCTAGATGCCTCGGCACAGCCGGAGAGCTAACTAAGCCTAAAGCAAGAAAGTGGAAATCTAAACTGCCCCAGAGCAGAACCCAAAGGAATAGATAGCCCCCAAACATATATTGTCGGTGAGACAAGATGAAACCACAAACGCAGGCAGGAAAATAGACTGAGCAAATGATGGGGCCCACACTGACTAGACAGGACAGGAAAGGAAAGACGCTGTCTGCAATCACGCAAAAAACCCTGCAAAAAGTCCAACAAGTCTGATGCAAAAAACACTGAAGTCGCACGACTTCGCCCACTATATCAGTGTGAAGGGTTAATACTAAAATCAGAGTTGAAGTTTCATTTTATCCATTCTCTGAAGGTTTTGTTTCTTAATTTTTGTTGTTGTAAGATAAATTTTTATAATTGGCATGGGCTTTTATGAAACCAGACTGTTCTCATCAGGTACAAAGATAAGGGAGGCGGGGGTGTAAAACTCTGAAGAATATGCCATTATACTACTTTCTACGCTATCTAGGTACGGACATATATGTAGTTTCCGGTTTTCTTGCAATATTATTGGCTTATAAAGTTAAATGATGCTATTGGTACTTGAGAACCTTGCATAATTAAGCAAAAGATTATAAAAAATGTGACTAAAATAAAGGGGCTTAGTGATCTGCCTCGATCCTCCCGTACAGAGACTCTGTCTCCGTGTGGTCATTTGAGTTGCTAGCAACACTGGAATAATTTGGAAATCACTGGATCAACCGTGAAGGGTTAATTTAGCCCTCCCAAAATAGCTACCTCGACAGTGGCGCCCAACGTGGGGACCCCGAACAGGGACGCCTCTGCTCCCGGAGGACAACAAGACAAAGGACCCTCGGAGTGGACACAGGTGCTGGAAAATTGGGACTGATCATCCCCCACAACCACGGTAAGTTGGCAGTTATACTGTTCAGACTGACCGTTGGTGTGGTTTTCCTGTGCTTGTTGCTGCAAAGAGGATCTGAGGTTTGACCCCTGGTGGGGTGATTCATGGGTGGAATCATATAGAGGTGTAGTCCCGTTGGGGGCCCAGTGCTCGAACCGTACCTCATAAGGGACGGACACCCCGGATTGACCAGTGATTGTGACTCTCTTTATAGTCAAAATATCCTGAATTCCTGGTCATTGTTAGTTATCAGGCGTGGTGAGTGATCGAAGATGGGTAGGATACGTAACTCAGGTATATATAGATAGATATATAGAACCAGAGGTGTCCGGAGGGATAGTCTGAGACGCCCTCCTCCTTTCACTGAGTACCGCGAATTTTGGGCTTCCCAGAGGGGGTTGACCCTGTGGAACAAACGGAGACGGCTGCTCCAGTATTGTGCACAATTTGTCAGGATATTTAGCTCTAAAGGAGAGAATTATGTTTCTGTGGAAGAAAAAGAAAAGTTTGGAATTGTGTGAAGGATCAGATACTGTTAGTCTTATGATTCAAAGACGAGGAAAGAAATGTGTCAGGAATGCAGGAAAAATATTTTCGATTCTGGGATTTCCTAAGGGCGGGAGGTTGCAGCCTACGCTATGGGATGAAGGAGTTAAAAAATAAATAAATAAATAAAGGGAGATTGACTGATGATGGATTACTTGAAAGCGCTGAGGAATTCCGTGGCTTGGCACATGAATTGTATAATGAAGGTTATGTGGACATTGAACAGCAAGTGAGTTCTGATTGTTTCTGTTACTGCTATGTTGAAGAAGGAAAAATTATCTATTATGACAGGGATGGGATGTTTTTTGGTTCAAGAAAGTGACTGTGGTATGAGAATGTGATTGATTAAAGAAGGAACTAAGATCCAGACAATGTGTCAGGCAGTCGAATAGTTAAAAGTGATGATTTGAAAAAAGAAGTTTCCCTGCTAGATGATAAGGTCCCTCCCCAGGAAATCAAGCCTCTCCTCCCGACTGTAGGCTCTGTGCCCCTTAACCCTAAGGCACCGATGTATCCTGGACTACCAAAACTCAGTATGCCCCCACCCTATGATCCTGCCGGGTGGATCTGTGCTGTATGTGTAGTTACTAATCCTCAGTGGAGAGAGGTCTGTTATAATTGTGGCACACATTAGACCGAGAGTTGCAGCCCCCACCTCTGCTACCAGCACGTATTATCATCCACCGCCAGCTTTAGTCCCCGTTATTGCTAGTGGTTGAGTATCCACCCCTTCCATTTATCAGCTCCAGAGGAAAAAAAAAAAAGTTTTCAGAAGACTTTAACCCGCTCTGTTCAGCAGAGAGAGAGAAAAAAAAAAAGAGCAAACAGCAGCCTCTAGCCCCCACCGCAGCTGCGAGCACACAGTGTGCCCTTCAGCCCACACAGCAAACTCTCGCCCCCCCCTCGACTTCAGCTAGTGGGAACCCTGCTCCTCAGCCCCTCCCTGCTAATTCTCGTTACTGCTCAGTTCGTGATCTCTCCCACATGTCCAGTAAATTTACTAGGGGCAGATTTATTATCACAGTTCTGCTCCAGAATACAATTCCAAGATGATGGTCAGATGGTTTTTTTTTGTTATATAATCCCTATGTAGATGAAGACAGTGAGGAAATCTGTATTTTGCATGCCCTTCTTATGGTTATGATGGCCCTGATAGGCCCAGGTCCACCCCCAATATTGCCTGAGGATCAATGACTCACCCCATACCTCTCAGAGATACCATCTAAACTCTGGTCAAAAGGGCCAAATGATATAGGGAAAATGCCTGTAAAACCAGTAAGTGTTTCTCAAACCTGGTGCCTAATCCACATACTCTTTTGTCCCAAATACCCCAGGATGCTGCTTGGTTTACAGTTATTGATCTTACCAATGCCTTCTTTAGCATTCTGTTACACCCAGACTGCCAGTTTCTATTTGCATTCACTTATCAGGGACGACAGTTAATATGGACAGATATGCCACAAAGGGCCCAAAACAGTCCCAACCAGTTTGCAAAAAAAATATGAGCAGGTGTCTTTTGCCATTTCTGCCACTGTTAACCTCCTTAAAGCATCTGGCAGCACTGAACTGTCGAGTTTCGACCTCGAGACTTCAGTTCTGCCTTGGTCAAGTGATATTCTTGGGTCACTGTCTCCTTCAGGGTGTCAGACACCTCGCAGAAGAAAGAAAAATAGCTGTCAGCTCCCTTCCTTTCCCAAAAGATGAAACTGAACTCCAGCATTTTCTTATGCACTTATTTTTGTCAGTGGATACCGGATGCATCCTACATAATGCAACCCCTTTACAACGCCTTGAAAGACGGTATAATGAACTATAAGGAAAGATGGCAGTGATGAGGATTACCTCCAATATGATTGTTCCCAACTTCTGACAGAAGAAACAGCTACTCCACCAAATGCCAGTGAGAATCCTCTCCCAAATCCTGATCTGGTGTTATACACGGATGGTTCAAGATATGCTGACGAGTGTGGTAGATTCACACGGGATACGCTGTTACCACAGAGGACACTGTAGTGCACGCAGCTGTGCTCCCGCCTTCACAGTCAGCACAAGAAGCAGAACTCCAGGCTCTGTCTACTGCATGTACTTTGGCCAAGAACAGACGGGCTAATATATACACAGACTCATGGTATGCATTTGGTATTGCTCACGATTTTGGGGCTTTATGGGCCAATCGAGGGTTTTCTACTACTGCCGGAACCCCAGTGAAAAATGCTGAAGCTGTTAAAAACCTCATGGGCTCGATCAAATTACCTACTCAGGTGGCTATTATCAAAGTTAAGGCGCATGATCCTAGGACCAGTCCACAGACTGTTGGAAACGTATTTGCGGATATGCAAGCAAAAGCCGCCGCTCTTTTACCCGTTGAACCAACCATACCAACTATGGTGACCACACGCTCTCAGCATAAACAGTTACAAAAAGCACTGACCCTACAAGAACCTGATGATCTACAACAGACTGAAGTTTTCTGTCGGACCCCGCGAGACCGCTTAATGACGATGCAGAGAATGTCTCCAAAGGAAGAGGTGAAGCAATGGAAGACTGATGGGGCACGAATGGATAATGGTCTCTGGAAAAAGGACCAACTTGTGTGTCTCCCTAAGCGGATGTACCCTGCTATTGCCACATGGGCACATGGACCTACACATCGAGGAAAGAATCAGGCCCTCGCACTGGTGCAAAAATTCTACTGGGCCCCAGGAATTTCCACAGTTTTGTCAGCGCTCAACCGTGCCTGTAATATCTGTCAGACCTGTAATCCCGATCAACTTCAACGTGTGCCCCCGAAGCATCTTGCTAAGCCCGACTATCCTTGCCAAAGGCTCCAGGTGGACCATATCACGTTGCCTAAGTCTGGAAGGTATGAATACTGTTTGGTTGTTGTTATGTTCTCCAGTTGGCCGGAAGCATTCCCTGTTACCAACATGACTGCAAAAACTACAGCGAAGAAACTGGTGTTGGAAGTTATATGCAGATATGGGGTTTCAGAAGTTGTTGAAAGTGATCAAGGCCCGGTCTTTTCTTCTCAAGTGTACTAAGAAGTTCTGACAATGCTTCGATCCACTGTAGCCCTCCATACTCCGTACCACCCACAATCCAGTGGGAAAGTTGAGAGGCTGAACGGCACACTGAAGGGACAATTGACCAAAATGATGCAGGAGACTACAGCTCCATGGCCAGAGCTCCTACCCATTGTACTATACCACATTCGTACTACCCCTATTGCAAAGCATGGCCTGTCCCCATATGAGATATTGTTTGGTGCTAGGCCCCCAGTTGCAAATTTCCAGCCCCAGCAGTTATCAGAAGAAACTGACCGTGCTGTTCAATATGTTATTCAGCTTAGTAAAAATCTTGCTAAAACCTATGTTCTAGTTTCCTTTTCTTCTCCAGATTCAGCAGAAACCGACACCTGTTATCACCTGAAGCCTGGTGATTTGGTAGTCGTGAAGAGGCATGTCAGGAAGCACGGACTAGAACCCTTGTATGACGGTCCCTATCAAGTTCTCCTCATCACCCAACAAGCCAATAGCAAATGAAGGGACATAATGTTTTGGTTTTTCGCATTTTCCATATTATTACTGGTAGAAGTTAAAAGTTAAAGTTAGAAGATATTCAAAGACTCAGAGATCAATATGATAAAGACAATGATCGTAATAAGGACAGTTGGTGGTCAGACACTTTCTCCTTTCTCAATCCAGCCAATTGATTTAAGGGAATTGGGGGCTGGGTAGCTGGGATCTTACAAAGCTTGTTACACATTGCTGCCTGTATCCTTGTTGTATATGTGATACTAAACCTTGTTCTTTGGTGTATTTCTGTATGTATTAGGAAATTCTGCACTAAGACAGCTAATGATGATACCAAAGGCGTCGTTGCCCCTGCTCTTCTCTGCACCAATCTCAAAAGGCTACTTGATGAAGATGTCGAAGCCAAGCACATGCCTACCTACAAAAGATCCCCACCACCATCATCAAAAATTGTTATTCGTGAACTGCAGTATACAGGGGGATGGGTGCGCCGCGACAGCCATGACTGATAACACTGCATCAGCCATGTGAAGACCAGTACCCCTCAAGCTGTTAGCTTGGGATAGCACCTCTGATGCTGCATATGTGTTAAAAAAATTTATCTAGGGGGGAATGTGAAGGGTTAATACTAAAATCAGAGTTGAAGTTTCGTTTTATCCATTCTCTGAAGGTTTCGTTTCTTAATTTTTGTTGTTGTAAGATATATTTTTATAATTGGCATGGGCTGTCATGAAACCAGACTGTTCTCATCAGGTACAAAGATAAGGGAGGCGGGGGTGTAAAACTCTGAAGAATATGCCATTATACTACTTTCTACGGTATCTAGGTACGGACATATATGTAGTTTCCGGTTTTCTTGCAATATTATTGGCTTATAAAGTGAAATGATGCTATTGGTACTTGAGAACCTTGCATAATTAAGCAAAAGATTATAAAAGATGTGACTAAAATAAAGGGGCTTAGTGATCTGCTTCGATCCTCCCGTACAGAGACCCCGTCTCCGTGTGGTCATTTGAGTTGCTAGCAACACTGGAATAATTTGGAAATCACTGGATCAACCGTGAAGGGTTAATTTAGCCCTCCCAAAATAGCTACCTCGATATCAGCACTCTGGTATATTCTGAAAGCAGAGCAAAAAGAGGCCAATCTAATAAGGGATGAAAACAAATGGGCACAAGCAGTAACATATGGATGGTGATTCAGCACAGCCCCAGCCGGAGCTGGCTGACCCACACAAAACTGAGATAGACAAAACCAGATCAAATGCAAACAGAATAGCAAATGAACACTTAGCTGAACATGCAGGGACTGAGCTGGAAACATTAGACCTCAGGAGGCAAGAAGAAAATCACCAGCAGGGATAGAGGGAGTCGGCTATCTTAAATCCAAATCTGAAACCTCAGATCTCCAATTGTCATCCTCATTATCAGGTGGCAAGCCTCTGTTATTAAGATCAGCTCCATTACCTCCAGTAACCACCAGAGGGAGCCCAGAAAGAGAACTCGCAACCCCTCTGTCAATCTGACCAGCTCCACTACCTTCAGTAATAACCAGAGGGAGGCCAGAAAGCGAATTTACAACAGTTTCCGCAACAGAGAGGAGCCAAAGACCGCGGTGTTGGATTGATCTTACTCCTGCGCTGGGAAGAAGCACTTCTCCTTCATTTTAATGGTGTTTATTGTAGAGGCGGCGGCAGAACAGGACCCATTCACCTTACTTTCAGTAAGTGCCATCTTATCTCATGCACTTTATTATACTTCACTATATGTACTTTATTTAGCCTTGACAAGCATTCTTGCTGCATAGGTTACTTACTACTCTGTACCCACAGAAATAGGTTGTAATGTCAAGTGCCCTGGTCTAGTCTCATTTTCGCTGACTAACACGTCAGATAAATTGATTAAAATTCTATTAATCTATATTGACCAGATTTAATATTGTGAAAAATGAGGATGAATGAGCTCATGGAGATCAACATCCAACACTGCGGAGACACCATCACATGTTTCTCAACGCAGTGATTCTAGAGCAATGCCCCCATCCATCCCTTATGGGAAATATGCAAAAACATGCAAAACACAAGCCGCGGAGACACCATCACATGTTTCTCAACGCAAGCATGACTCGTCAGGTCTTTCCCCGGGAAGGAACAACCACGGGAAGGGCAGTCTCCAATGAAGGAAACCACCTATGCCAAAACATGGTATCCATCCACAGACAGCTGTTTCGGGGTATTGCCCCTCATCAGTGTGGAGTAGGAAACTGGCTAGTAGGAGCAATGCCTTGTAAAAGACTGTGAAAAATGAGGATGAATGAACTCATGGAGATCAACATCCAACACTGTGGAGACACCATCACATGTTTCTCAACGCAGTGATTCTAGAGCAATGCCCCCATGCCTTATGGGAAATATGCAAAAACATGCAAAACACAAGCCGCGGAGACACCATCACATGTTTCTCAACGCAAGCATGACTAGCCAGGTCTTTCCACGGGAAGGAACAACCACGGGAAGGGCAGTCTCCAATGAAGGAAACACCTATCCTCATTTTTCACAGTCTTTTACTAGGCATTGCTCCTACTAGCCAGTTTCCTACTCCACACTGATGAGGGGCAATACCCCGAAACAGCTCTGTGGATGGATACCATGTTTTGGCATAGGTGGTTTCCTTCATTGGAGACTGCCCTTCCCGTGGTTGTTCCTTCCCGGGGAAAGACCTGGCTAGTCATGCTTGCATTGAGAAACATGTGATGGTGTCTCCGCGGCTTGTGTTTTGCAGATTTAATATTGGTCATATAAGGACACATTTTTCTGGTGCTTATATTTATATTGCTTTGAGAGCTATACACATAATTTGGGATCCTTTAATAATTTCTCCTGCTTTTAGTAGCGATACTCTGACAGAATATAGGCTGAACTGGATGGACAAATGTCTTTTTTCGGCCTTGCTAACTATGTTACTATGTTACTCTATTTTCTATATATCTATATTTTTAATGTTTATTTATTATCCTTTATAAAATAATCTCTGTTTGGTGTAAAATACTCTATGTTTTTTTGGATATTTTATTTTAGTTGTTCCTAGATTTGATTGTCTTCAGATTCATTAAGATGTCTCATTTTATCGCTTTACCAGCCTTACCAAACACCAAGTTCTTGCCGCAAATTGTCATCAGGGAAATAGTAAGTTACATGGGATCTCAACAAATATAGATTCTGACCGGGGGTGCAGTTTGTTTCCAAGCTTTGGAGGGCATTTTGCACCCGTCTGGGGATCCATCTGTCATTTTCTTCGGCATTTCACTCATAGTCTAATGGGCAGACTGAATGGGTTAACCATAATCTGAAGACGTATGTCAGGTGTTTTATGTCTGAAAATCAGGAGGATTGGGTTATTTACTTACTGTTAGCCAAATTCACTGTAAATCGTTGTCATTAAACTACTGGTAAGTCCCCATTTTTCGGGGCATATAGGTTCTAGCCTCAGTTCAGTTTATTTAATATAAATCGTCCTTCTGGGTTACTTGAAGTGGAACGGTTTTCATCACCTATTACATCCATATGCAGGCTTGGACTGGCCCACAGGCTAACAGGGGAATTCCCCGGTGGGCCCCTGTGCAGATCTGGGCCCCCAATCCCACTATATGGATAGTATTTGGCATAATTCACTTGATTTACTCTGTACAGGAAAAATCAGCATATCATCATTCATTAACTAAACTACCTAGCTTATTATTATTTAGAGATATAGGTACATTTGAGAATGAGAGGAGTGTAATAGGTATATGCAGGTGAAGTCAATGTTACTGGTGGGCCCTTGGCACCCCTGTCCGACATTGTCCGTATGGCAGGGAGTTACTAATAATTTGAGGAAGATGGGATCCAGATATAAAGTTGTTGTCCAGTTTGTCCTGAGTACGCTGGTACCCCATATGTGGGGGGGGAAACACTGTCTGGGCGCATGGCAGGGCTCAGAAGGGAGGAGCGCCATTTGACTTTTTGATATGACAATTAGCTCCAATCGTTAGCAGACACCATGTCGTGTTTGGAGAGACCCTGTGTGCCTAAACTTTGGAGCTCTCCCACAAATGACCCCATTTTGGAAACTAGACCCCCTAAGGAACTTATCTAGATGCATATTGAGCACTTTGAACCCCCAGGTGCTTCACAGAAGTTTATAATGCAGAGCCGTGAAAATAAAAAATATTTTTTTTCCTCCAAAAATTATTTTTTAGTCCGCAATTTTTTATTTTCACAAGGGAAACAGGAGAAATTGGACCCCAAAAGTTGTACAGTTTGTCCTGAGTATGCTGGTACCCCATATGTGGGGGGGAACCACTGTTCAGGCACACGTCGGGGCTCAGAAGGGAAGTAGTGACTTTTTGAAATGCTGACTTTGATGGAATGGACTGCGGGCATCATGATGTGCCTAAACTGTGGAAACTTCCTACAAGTGACCCCATTTTGGAAACTAGACCCCCCAAGGAACTTATCTAGATGTGTGGTGAGCACTTTGAACCCCCAAGTGCTTCACAAAAGTTTATAACGCAAAGCTGTGCAAATAAAAAATCATTTTTTTTCCACAAAAATAATTTTTTAGCCCCCAATTTTTTATTTTCCCAAGGATAACAGGAGAAATTAGACCCCCAAAGTTGTGCTATTTTTCCTGAGTACGCTGGCATATGTTGGGGTAAACCACTGTTTGGGCACACGTCGGGGCTTGGAAGGGAAGCAGCACCGTTTGACTTTTTGCATGCAAAATTGGCTCGAATCAATGGTGGCACCATTTTGCGTTTGGAGACCCCCGATGTGCCTAAAAAGTGGAAACCCCTCAATTCTAACTCCAACTCTAACCCCAACACACCCCTAACCACAACCCTAACACCAACACATCCCTAACCCTAATCCCAACCCTAACTATAACCCTAACCCCAACACACCCCTAACCCTAATCCCAACCCTAACCATAACCCTAACCACAAGCCTAACCCCAACCCCAACACACCCCTAACGCTAATCTTTACCCCAATTCCAACCCTAACCCTAATTCCAACCCTAACCCTAATTCGAACCCTAACCCTATTTCCAACCCTAACCCTATTTCTATCCCTAACCCCAATTGTAACCCTAACGCTAATTCCAACCTTAACCCTAATTCCACCCTAACCTGTTGTGAAATCTCTCTCTGGCTTCCCTCTGGCGATTACTGAAGGTAGTGGAACTGGTCAGATTGACAGAGGGGTTGCGAGTTCTCTTTCTGGGCTCTCTCTGGTGGTTATTGGACGTAGTGGAGCTGATCTAATTGACAGAGGCTTGCCACCTGATAATGAGGAAGACGATTGGAGATCTGCAGTTTCAGATTGGGAATTAAGACAGCTGACTCCCTCTATCCCTGCTGGTGATTTTCTTCCTGTGCCTTCTGAGGTCTGATGTCTCCTGCTCTTTCCCTGCATGGTTCAGCTAAGTGGTTCATTTGCTATTCTGTTTGCATTTGATCTGATTTTGTCTGTCTCTGCTTTGTGCGGGTCAGCCAGCTCCGGCTGGGGCTGTGCTGAATCACCGCCCATATGTTACTGCATGTGCCAGTTTGTTTTGTCCCTTGTTATATTGGTCTCTTTTTGCTTTGCTTTCAGAATATACCAGAGTGCTGATACAGTGGGGGTGAAGTCGTGCGACTTCAGTATTTTTTGTGCATCAGACGTTTTGGACTTTTTGCAGGGTTTTTTGCTTGATTGCAGACAGTGTCTTTCCTTTCCTGTCCTGTCTAGTCAGTGTGGGCCCCATCGTTTGCTCAGTCTTTTTTTCTGCCTGTGTTTGTGTTTTCATCTTGTCTCACCGACAATATATGTTTGGGGGCTATCTATTCCTTTGGGGTCTGCTTAGATCTGGGGTCTGGGCAGTTTAGATTTCCCCTTTCTTGCTTTAGGCTTAGTTAGCTCTCCGGCTGTGCCGAGGCATCTAGGATCATCGTAGGTACGCTCCACGGCTACTGCTAGTTGTGTGGACAGGATCAGGGGTCTGCAATCCGCTTAGTTATCAACAACTCTGGTTTTCTGTGGCTTAGCCTGGGCCTGCTATCCTCCTTAGTGACCCTTTCGTAACACTAACCCTAACCCTAATTCCAACCCTAACCCTAATTCCACCCTAACCCTAATTCCAACCCTAATTCTAACCCTAATTCTAACCCTAACGCTAATGGAAAAATAAAAATGTTTTCTTTATTTTATTATTTGAGCCTACCTACGGGGGCGATAAAGGAGGGGTTTATTTACCTTTTATTTTATATTGATCACTGTGAGAGTTTATCACAGTGATCAAAATGAATGAATGGAATCTGCAGCCAGCAGATTCGAGCGGGCGCACTGCGCATGCGCCCGCCATTTTACAAGATGGCGGCGCCCATGATCTGGGACCACGGGACACCGGGAGCGACAGCGGCACTCAGAAGGTACCAGGGGTTGGGAGGGGAGGTGATCGGAAGCTGGGGGGGAGCGGAGGGAAGGGAGGGAGAGCAGATGATGACAGCGGTGGCAGATCGTCGCTGTCATTCAGTGGCAGGGGGCAGATCGCCCCCGTTAGTCGGTGGGGGGGTCGTCGGATCGGTGTTTCCGGCCATGTCCGATGCTACTGCAGCATTGGCCATGGCTGGTTTGTAATATTTCATCAAATTTCATTGATGAAATATTACTATCGCTCTGATTGGCTGTTTCACTTTTAACAGAAAATCAGAGTGATTGTAGCCACGTGGGAGCTAAGCCACCCCACCTGGGGTGAAGTACAAAGCCCCCTGTACCTGCCGGTTGGGTGATCTTTCATGAATAATAAAGATAACTTGGCACTCAACTTCTAGAATTTTTTTTG
Organism: Dendrobates tinctorius; assembly: GCF_039654945.1. NCBI lineage: Eukaryota > Metazoa > Chordata > Amphibia > Anura > Dendrobatidae > Dendrobates > Dendrobates tinctorius. The sequence goes on along the minus strand of NW_027361827.1, from coordinate 9,077,034 downwards.
GATTTTTTAATGCAGCCAGAAAATAATAGACATTTCAGACTCACTGGCCTTCATCAGTAGTAGACTGCAGTATAGTAGTTAATCGCATTCAGTGTGATAGTAGAAGTGACACCATAGTCACTTTAAATGAGCCTGGTCATGCACTAGGCGCTGGGCATGGAGCCTGAATCAAATAGTACCTGGGTGGGTGGGGGTGCCGTGCAGACATCAGCGACTCAGAATCCATTGTTGGTCAGCTGTGACCTTTGGTGACCCCGGTCACCTGACCCGCAGGTGGGTTTTGAAGTCATGACACAGCATATGCGTCATGGTCGGATTGGCACCGTTTTTCATGACGCATACGCTGTGTCACAGGTTGGGATGGGATTAAACTACCCCTGCTGATGCGGCCATGGCCAGTGGTGCAAATGTCCTTTTTGGGGTTATCAGCAGAGTCTCTAAAAAACAAGAAGACTGGTAGGGGGACATTCATTGTCTCCCTCTACCACACCACCTCCAAACCTCAACTTCTGTCTTTCGTTGTTCCCCAAGGCTCTGTTCTAGGACCCCTACTCTTCACCATCTATACCTTCAGCCTGGGCCAGATGATGTAATGGCACAGTTTGCAATATCATCACTACGCCGATGACACGCAGATCTACCTATCTGTACCTGACATCACCTCCTTACTGACCATAATCACACATCTTCCCACATAATACTTCTTTTCTGCTCGCTTTCAAAAACTGGACATGAACAAATCAGAATACATCATCTTTCAAGCATCTCACGCTGAGTACACCTGAGAGCTGTGTATGCCTCATTCGGTACCACTTTAGTAAGAGGAAAACTTTGCCCTAGAGAAAATGATTTTCTAGACATTCACTGCCTTTTTGGAACATTTTTTGCAGCTATGATATTCATGTTCTTGGTGTGGATGTGGAAATGTTATAAGTCACGTCATCAATACGATCATCATGCATATGCTGCAAAGAGGAAATCAGGTTTTTCAAAAGGTCGGGGTTATATAGGTTTTGTGGCATTCCTTTAACAATGTTGGTTACACTCGGACAATTAATTTTAGACTGTAACATTTGTATATTATTGGCAATATGTTTAGGTGAAGATGAAGAAGCTTGTGCCACGGGTGTGTTTATAGTTACGGATGGTACACTCCTCTTTAAACTTAGTTTTTCACGAGATCCGACACTGACCTGCTTTCCATAATACAGCATCTCACGAACATGTTGCACTTTGCCCTTTATAAAGACATGTGCGTGTTTGGCAACATATTTGGGACGGGCATTTCTTAGGGCGAGTCTCACACGCGCATCTGGTACACCGATCTTCTGACGGGCATAAAACCCATTCTGTTAATTGATGGTGGCTAAATGACGAATCATTGTTGGCTGTATCCTGGATGTCATACCTCCTATAGCCACTGCTGTTATTAATCATGTACTTTCACGTTCCTGTCATCACCATGCCCCTTTTTCAGATCACTTCATTCAACGATTCTTCCGCCATATTTTTGCTAAAAACCTGCACCTTCCCAGCAGCAACTATGTATGAAACCACATTACAGTTTTGCAAGGTGTTTATGAAGCCCCCCAAAAAAGGCCACACTATGTTGAGGTCTACCCCCAGTGGGTAATGTTTGCCATCCCATACACTTAGTGTATGGGCATTACAAGTCTAGGAGACCGGCTCCTTTAAATTGGGCATAGTTTTAAATCAGGCCTTCCTTCACGTCTAATCATCCACCCCCACTAGAGCAACAGGGTTAACATGTTCCGTCCTGCTACAGCCAGTGTCGAATTCCAAACTGTTACGCTGCACTCACCGCGTACCTCCGCAGCTGGTGCACGCCACCCGACTTCTTCACTTCTGGTCTCGCGTCCGGTGCTGAGGTCCCGTAGGTTGCGCGTGTGTGCTGCTCGCTATTGACTCTGCAGCTGCGCGTCCGGTACCAGGTCCCATCGGGCACAGTTGGACACAACCCGCAGCTCTGACTGCGCCTGCACTGACTCTGACATCTCTATGGTCCTGGAGGACCTGACCCAGAAGTCTCGGCACCCATTCCCTATCAGGCCTCCTCTTCCCGTAGGCGGTGCCTGATTATCACTTTTGCTTCCTTGCTAGTCCTTCTTTATGCCTGCATGGTGGCTCTCTGTACTCAGGTCCACTACCTTGTACTCTGGCATGCTTCCCAGCACGCGCTCTGCTCTGTCTTGTACCCAGACGTGCTTCATAGGGGCATGCTCTGCTCTGTCTTGCACCCAGACATGCTTCCTAGTATGCATCCTGCACCATCCTGTACCCTGCGTGCCCCCGTGTACACGCTGTATGCACTTTCGTACCCAGCGTGCCCTGAGTACATGCTTTACCTATTACTATACCTTGCGTGCCCCCGTCTTCACCCTGCTAAACACCGTCTCTCGTGCCTCCTTCGAGCCGGCCACCTGGTTTCAGGAATCATGGTACTTTATTCCCCTGGGCCTGCACATGACGCTCCCTGTATAGGGGTGGTCCTCACTAGGTCAGCTCACCCGGGGTGGGTTGGTGTCACGACCCAGAGGGTCCACTCCAGGAGTCATCACATGAACAAGGGTGGGTGGTTTTGCTGGGCGTAAAATACTTGTTTTGGAAAAGGTTGAGGTGTACCCCACAAGGGAACATGTTTGCCAGCCAACACACTTAGTGTATGGGCATTACAAGTCTAGAAGACCCACTCCTTTTTAATGGGACATTTCTTGTTAACAGGCCCTCCTCCATGTTTCTTCCAATGGGAAATTGGGTTTATCGGGGTGCATATGACTTGGTAGCAGGGCAGGCCTTGCTGTCAATGCATAAGAAAACAGAATGGGAGTACAAAATGAATAACCTGAAGTGAGTTTCCTGTGCCCATCCAGTATGTGGCTTCAAAGGCTTATTGGGGTGCATATGACTTGGTAGCAGGGCAGGCCTTGCAGTCAATGCATAAGAAAACAGAATGGGAGTAGAAAATGAAATGAATAATGTGAAGTGGATTTTCCCATGCCCATCCAGTATGTGGGTTCAAAGGCTTATTGGGGTGCATATGACTTGGTAGCAGGGCAGGCCTTTCAGTCAATGCATAAGAAAACAGAATGGGAGTACAAAATGAATAATGTGAAGTGGATTTTCCCATGCCCATCCAGTATGTGGGTTCAAAGGCTTATTGGGGTGCATATGACTTGGCAGCAGGGCAGGCCTTGCATTCAATGCAACATTTTTTATTTTAGCCTTCCTGGACATCTCATGATTCATGAAAGGGGTATTGGGGTGCGTTGAAATTCTTGCCAGCCCATCCACTCACTGCATAGGCTATAACAGTTTTGGAGACCCACTGGTTAATAATGGCCCTTTAAGCAGATTAATGCTGCCTGATGCCCCTGTAAAAATAGGCTCTGTGACTTAAAGAGTCCCTCCTTCATAAACGAAACAAGATGTGTCTGCTTATGTGTCACACACCACATGGCCATCTGGAGTTGGTAAATGTTACAATGACATTTCCCAGTGAATGCATTTGTTTTCGTTGAAAGCAATGTTAAAGTTAAAAACGCTTCAAAAATGCTGCATCTGCACATAGCCCAAGTGGGGGAGGAGCATTTTGGTCTGGAGTTATTTATTTTGCCTTATATGCAAGAAATTAACCTGGAAAGGATGTACCTTAACAAATTTCCCAGCAAAATCCGTTTTAGTTTAGTTTTGGTATGTTTTTTGGTGCACCGGTAAAAATGGCATGAAACTCTGAAAAAATTGCTTAAAGCTGTGAACTAGGAGTCAGGAATGCTTCCAGGGCCGATCCCCATGATGTTCCCGTGTCATTTGAGCAGTGTTTCAATCATTTTCAGGTGTTTTTAGACGTTAAAAGGACCCCCGGGGGATCACGGTAAAAATGTTCGGGTCTCCCATAGACTTACATGTGGCTCGTTGTTTTGTCCGAATACCCGAGTATTCCAGTTTGCTCGACCCGAGCAACGAGCACCCGAGCATTTTAGTGCTCGCCCATCACTAATATTTACTAACAATCTGGTAGAAGGTTTACACAGTAAAATATCTATATCCAAAAGGAAAGAGAGACCGGACTTGGGGATCCTAGTTAATGATAAATTTACCTGGAGAAGCCAGTGCCAGGCAGCGGCTGCCAAGGCAAACAAGATCATAGGGTGCATTAAAAGAGGTCTGGATACACATGATGAGAGCATTATACTGCCTCTGTACAAATCCCTGGTTAGACCGCACATGGAGTACTGTGTATAGTTTTGGGCACTGGTGCTCAGGAAGGATATAATGCAACTGCAGCAAGTACAAAGGAGGGCAACCAAATTAATAAAGGGGATGGGGGATGTCAAGAAACCAGATTGTATCTTAATTACCCAGACAACTGTTTTTGCAAGCCAAGTGGAGTTGGTTTTTCAATCTGTATATTGGCTTGTGGATTTAAGTGTAGATTCTGGTGGGTCAAGAAGAGAGTCTTGCAAGCTGATATACTATTTAACATACTGTGTAAGTCTGTAATAATGACTGTAGTATGTGTTTATCTTTGTCTATTGATGTGTACTGATATGCTAATTGTGCATTGTATTATGAAACTTGTTTGTTGACTTTTAAAGGAAAGAGGCAACAGAATGTGAGGGTGTACTGAAGGACACTGGGTAATTCTAAAACTAGCTTACCTGCCTGGGGTATAAAAAGATCCTGAGAAGGAGAGACCAGGTCTTATCTCATCTCATCACACAGAGAGCTACCAGTCTGCACAACACTCAGCGGACGAGAGTGAGGACTGCAGCCAATTCATCATGGCACCATCACGAGGGACACGGATCTATGATTCTAAGGGAAACAACCTAGGAGTGATCAGCGCCGGTTCGAAGGACACAGATCTGATCCAGTGACCATCCCTGAACCATGGATATGTTTGGAGATAGCCAGGTTTTGGGACCTGCTGGTCTCCTGGTTCCATGGAGATGGTCGGATAAACCAGGTGATGACTCTCGTGTCAACTGACTTTGGACCTTGTATGGACAGTATGAACTGTCACCTCCCTATGCTTGTTGTTATCTATTCTCTGTGTGTATATCACAGGTGGAATAGCGACCCTGGGAGCTCTGACGTTGTGTCAACTGGCTTTGGACCTTGTACGGACTCTATGGACTGTTCTCGGTCATCTCCCTACGCTTGTCATTATCTCTTCTCTTTGTGTATATTACAGGTGGAATATTGACCCTGGGAGCTCTGACGTAACATCTATCGTTATCCAGGCGAGTGAGTGGAAGGGTTAGGCCCTGTAATGTGCACCATGTTGGGGGTAATTGCTGGGATTGTTCTGTTTGCTATTGGGTGTTGTGGTTCAATAAAGCATTGCCACACTGTTTTACCCTAACCCTGCGTTGTCTGTGTAGTATGTTGCCCACTGGGAGATAGAGCAGGCATTCAGTGGTATGAGCCCTGGTCCATGCAGTCTTTCTAAAGGCAGCCAGGCCAGCGGACGAGAGCATCTTCTTCCGCCGGCGCCATCCTGGATCCAGACGTTGTCCACGCCGGCGACATGTTCTTGCGGCGACGCCATCTTGAGTATCGTGAAATCCCGCGATACTCAAGATGGCGTCGCCGCAAAAACATGTCGCTGGCATGGACGACGTCGGAAATCCAAAATGGCGTCGGCGAAATCTTGCGAGATTTCGCCGACGCCATTTTGGATCCCGACATTGTCCACGCCGGCGACATGTTCTTGCGGCGATGCCATCTTGAGTATCGCGGGATTTCATGATAGTCAAGATGGCGTCACCGCAAGAACATGTAGACCGGCGTGGACAACGTCTGGATCCAGGATGACGCCGGCGGAAGAAGATGTCGGGGATCGTGGAGCAGCGGCGATGATGGCGTGAGTATGAGAGACGGAGTGACAGAAAGGGTCGTATGTGGAGTGAAAGAGGGAGGGGACGTGAGTGGAGATGGTGAAAGGTGAGAGGAGTGTGTGTTGAGGAGGTGTGTGTGTTGAGGGTTAACATGGCAAGAGGTGTGTCACTATCCTCCCGATGCGATAGCATCGGGCCTTAATCTAGTAAGTATATAAGGGGACAATACAAATATCTCTCCGGGGATCTGTTTATACCAAGGAGGGTGATGGCCACAAGGGGGCATTCTCTGCGTCTGAAGGATAGAAGGTTTTTCCACCATCATAGAAGAAGATTCTTTACTCTTAGGGCAGTGAGAGTCTGGAATTCCTTGCCTGAGTAGGTGGTGATGGCGAACTTAGTCGAGAGGTTCAAGAGAGGCCTGGATGTCTACCTGGAGTGTAACAATATTGTATCTTACAGTTATTAGGTTCTTTAGAAGGACGTAGATCTGGGGATTTGTTCTGATGGAATATAGGCTGAACTGAATGGACAAATGTCTTTTTTTGGCCTTGCTAGCTATATTACTATGTTACTATGGTACTATGTTACTATTTTACTATGAGCATTTTCAGATATGTTTTTGAGATGGTTTTCACAGTGAAATTCATTTGAAAAAGGCGCAGTGTGCTTATACCCCAATGTGATTTTAAAGAACATACAGTGGGTACGGAAAGTATTCAGACCCCTTTAAATTTTTCACTGTTTGTTTTTTTTGCAGCCATTTGGTAAATTCAAGAAATTTCATTTTTTTCTCATTAATGTACACTCTACACCCCATCTTGACTGAAAAAAAAGAAATGTAAAAATTTTTGCAAATTTATCAAAAAAAGAAAAACTGAAATATCACATGGTCATAAGTATTCAGACCCTTTGCTCAGACGCTCATATTTAAGTCACATGCTGTGCATTTCCTTGTGATCCTCCTTGAGATGGTTCTACTCCTTCATTGGAGTCCAGCTGTTTATAATTAAACCGATAGGACTTGATTTGTAAAGGCACACACCTGTCTACATTATATAAGACCTCAGAGCTCACAGTGCATGTAAGATCAAATGAGAATCATGAGGTCAAAGGAACTGGCCAAGGAGCTCAGCGACAGAATTGTGGTAAGGCACACATCTTGCCAAGGTTACAAAAGAATTTCTGCAGTACTCAAGGTTCCTAAGAGCACAGTGGCCTTCATAATGCTTAAATAGAAGTTTGGGACCTCCAGAAGTCTTCCTAGACCTGGCCGTACAGCCAAGCAGAGCAATCATGGGAGAAGAGCCTTGGTGAGAGAGGTAAAGAAGAACCCCAAGATCACTGTGGATTAGCTCTACAGATGCAGTAGGGAGATGGGAGAAAGTTCCACAAAGTCAACTATCACTGCAGCCCTCCACCAGTTGGGCCTTTATGGCAGAGTGGCCCAATGGAAGCCTCTTCTCAGTGCCAGACATATGAAAGCCCGCATATAGTTTGCTAAAAAATACATGAAGGATTCCCAGACTATGAGAAGTAAGATTCTCTGTTGTGATGAGATGAAGATAGATCTTTTTGGTGATAATTCTAAGCGGTATGTGTGGAGAAAACCTGACACTGGTCATCACCTGCCCAATACAATCCCAACAGTGAAAGATGGTGGTGGCAGCATCATGCTATGTAGGTGTTTTTCAGCTGCAGGGACAGGACGACTGGATGCAATTGAAGGAAACATGAATGCGGCCAAGTACAGAGATATCCCAGATGAAAACCTCTTCCAGAGCGCTCTGGACCTCAGATTTGGCCGAAGGTTCACCTTCCAACAAGACAATGACCCTAAGTACAATACATAGCTAAGATAACAAAGGAGTGGCTTCTGAACAACTCTGTGACCATTCTTGACTGGCCCAGTTAGGGCCCTGATCTAAACCCAATTGAGCATCTCTGGAGAGACCTGAAAATGGCTGTCCACCAACGTTGACCATCCAACTTGACGGAACTGGAGAGGAAGCATGGCAGAGGATCCCCAAATCTGGATGTGAAAAACTTATTGCATCATTTCCAAGAAGACTCATGGCTGTACTTGCTTAAAAGGGTGTTTCTACTCAATACTGAGCAAAGGGTCTGAATACTTATGAACATGTGATATTTCAGTTTTTCTCTTTTAATAAATTTGTAAAAATTTCTATATTTCTGTGTTTTTTCAGTCAAGATGTACTTTATTGAGAAAAAATGAGAAAAAAATGAACTTTTTTGAATTTGCCAAATGGCTGCAATGAAACAAAGAGTGAAAAGATTAAAGGGGCCTGAATATTTTCTGTACCCACTGTATGTGTCACAGGGTTTCCACAACATAGAGGAGCAGAAGACTGTGTCGTTGGATTGATCTTACTCCTGCGCTGAGAATAAGCACTTCTCCTTCATTTTAATGGTGTTTATTGTAGGGGCGGCAGGACACTACCCAATCACCTTACTTTCAGTAAGTGCCAGTGGCGTCTTTTAAACTCAGGCTAATCTGATGTGTTTGTCAAGCACAGGAATCTCTGGTATTTTTTGTTGATGAATTGTCTTTTGTATCATTTTTTCGGTAGTTTTTTTTAGCATTCTCGGAAAGGTTTGGCCACCGTCATTTCTTTGTTGGAATTTCCCATGATATTTATGATGTCTTTTTGACTCTTGTTTTCTGGGTTCTTTTTTTTTAAAATTTCATTGACTAAATAAAAAACGATGTCAGAATGCGCAAAAGGAGGTTTAGTTGTCTGCCAGTCGTCTTCTGAGCTCTCTCATTGACTGGTATTATAAAGTACACAATGTCTTCCAAGCATTCAACTGCAGAAAAATGGACATATCACTTCTTTTAACCGCTTGGTGTTTTAGAAACCTAAATTGTTAAAAGACATTCAGAAGACTGAAAATACATACAGGCAGGGCCGCCATCAGAGCTTTACTGCCCTTACTAGCGTATGGGGCCCAATAAGCAGAGGAGACCCGAAGCGGGCCCCCTCTGTTCTGCTCATCGGGTCCCAGCGGTAGGATCCTGCCGCATCAGTAACTAGCTGTGCGTCCTCTGACACACGATCAGTTAAAATCTGTTGCAGTGCAGGAGACACTATGGAGCTGATGCATTAAAGAAAGGGTGCATTATACTATGGGGCTGCTGTATTATACTATGGGTGCATTATACTATGGGGCTGCAGCATTATACTATGGGTGCATTATACTATGGGGCTGCTGTATTATACTATGGGTGCATTATTCTATGGGGCTGCTGCATTATACCATGGGGTGCATTTTACTGCTCTGGGGTTGCATTATACTGTGGGGTGCATTATATTGCTATGGGGGTGCATTATACTGCTATGGAGGTGCATTATATTACTATAGGGTAAATTATACTGCTATGTGGTGCATTATACTATGAGGTGTATTATACTCCTATGGGAGTGCATTATACTGCTATGGGGGTACATTATGCTGCTATGGGGTGCATTATACTCATATGGGGTGCATTATACTGCTATGTGGGTGCATTATACTATATATGACTATGGGGTACATTATACTACTATGGGGGTGCATTTTACTGCTATATATGACTATGGAGTATATTATACTATTATGGATGACTATGGAGGCAATATGGAGAGACACGGGGAAATATGGAGAGACTTGACGCAGAATGGGAGGACACATGGGGTCCAGTATGTGGGATATTATTACTGTAGTGGCTAATTAAAGGATATTATTTTTGAGGATACTGTTTTCAGTGTGGGAGAGGAGATGTCCTGTTACTGTGCAGAGCGACACAGTCACTTATTTTCTTCATCTGGTGTAGTGTAGAGGTTGGTGAAATATTGGGGAATGTGCTCTAGATAACTGTGCTATTTTCTGTAGAGATGAGTCCTGGCTGAAAGAAGTGATGGCAGTGTGCGCTGGATAAAGATGAAAAGTGAAGATGAAGAACTTCAACTAGACATGTCACTGGTGAGTCAGTGTGTTACCTGTACACTGATTCTATATACTGTATACTATATACAGAGATCCTGTGCATTATGTCACTGGTGATCACTGTATTATCTGTACACTGACAGTATACACAGAGATCCTTTTTATAATGTCACTGGTGATCACTGTATTACCTGTACACTGACACTAAATACAAAGCTACTGTGTATGTCACTGGTGATCACTGTATTACCTGTACACTGACAATAAATACAGAGCTACTGTGTATTTCACTGGTGATCACTGTATTACCTGTACACTGACACTATATGTACACTGACACTATATGCAGAACCCCTGTGTATGTCACCGGTGATCACTGTATTACCTGTACACTGACAGTATATACGGAGCTCTTGTGTATAATGTCACTGGTGATCACTGTATTTCCTGTACACTGACACTATATACAGAGATCCTTTTTATAATGTCACTGGTGATCACTGTATTACCTGTGCACTGACACTATATACAGAGCTACTGTGTATAATGTCACCGGTGATCACTGTATTACCTGTACACTGACACTGTATACGAAGTACAGAGCTTCTGTGTATAATATCACTGGTGATCAATGTATTACTACCACTATGTTTTGGTAATATGAGATCTGGTCATGATGTGGCGGTATTTGTTCTTTGTATGTGGTATTTTTCGGTCACCATGTCATGGTAATATGTGATCTGGTCATGGTGTGTCGGTTTTTGTTACTTGTATGTGGTATTATTTGATCACTATATGGTGTTAATATGTGGTCTGGTGTGGTGTGGTGGTATTTGTCCCTTGTTTGTCATTTTAAAAATTGAAAAATAAAAATATACCTAAATTGTATAGCCCAGCCAAAAGAGTCTACCTTGTCATAGTGATGGATTAAAAAAATCTTTTGGCAAAACAAAACCTGCTAGTTATATATATGGTGATGGGAACTGTAAAAGTGTGATTGGTGAGGATGTGGTGCGGACGTGAAGTTTTTCTAAGAGAGGGCAGTGGGACTGTGGATTGTTTGAGGGGAGGAGCCTGGGTGGACTCTCAAGGGGGCCCTGAAAATTTTGCCAGTATGGGGTCCTGAAATTCCTAGTGGCAGCCATGCGTACTGTAATTTATTTTTACATAGAAATGCATATGTTCCTTCTCCTGAACGTTTTCACATATGTTTTTCAGCTGGTTTCCACAGTGAAATTCAAATGAAAAAGGCACAGTGTGCACATACGCCAATGCGATTTTAAAGAGAATATGTGTCACAGGGTTTCCTGTTATGATTGGGTCACCAAGGAGGAGAGCAAGCCCAAGCTAAGCCATAGAAAACCAGAGAGGTTGGTGTTACAGAACCACTCAGCACCCAGAATATGTTGTGCAGTTACAATGGGGCAAAAAAGTATTTAGTCAGTCAGCAATAGTGCAAGTTCCACCACTTAAAAAGATGAGAGGCGTCTGTAATTTACATCATAGGTAGACCTCAACTATGGGAGACAAACTGAGAAAAAAAAATCCAGAAAATCACATTGTCTGTTTTTTTTTTCATTTTATTTGCATATTATGGTGGAAAATAAGTATTTGGTCAGAAACAAAATTTCATCTCAATACTTTGTGATATATCCTTTGTTGGCAATGACAGAGGTCAAACGTTTTCTGTAAGTCTTCACAAGGTTGCCACACACTGTTGTTGGTATGTTGGCCCATTCCTCCATGCAGATCTCCTCTAGAGCAGTGATGTTTTTGGCTTTTCGCTTGGCAACACGGACTTTCAACTCCCTCCAAAGGTTTTCTATAGGGTTGAGATCTGGAGACTGGCTAGGCCACTACAGGACCTTGAAATGCTTCTTACGAAGCCACTCCTTCATTGCCCTGGCGGTGTGCTTTGGATCATTGTCATGTTGAAAGTCCCAGCCACGTTTCATCTTCAATGCCCTTGCTGATGGAAGGAGGTTTGCACTCAAAATCTCACGATACATGGCCCCATTCATTCTTTCATGTACCCGGATCAGTCGTCCTGGCCCCTTTGCAGAGAAACAGCCCCAAAGCATGATGTTTCCACCACCATGCTTTACAGTAGGTATGGTGTTTGATGGATGCAACTCAGTATTCTTTTTCCTCCAAACACGACAAGTTGTGTTTCTACCAAACAGTTCCAGATTGGTTTCATCAGACCATAGGACGTTCTCCCAAAACTCCTCTGGATCATCCAAATGCTCTCTAGCAAACTTCAGACGGGCCCGGACATGTACAGGCTTAAGCAGTGGGACACGTCTGGCACTGCAGGATCTGAGTCCATGGTGGCGTAGTGTGTTACTTATGGTAGGCCTTGTTACATTGGTCCCAGCTCTCTGCAGTTCATTCACTAGGTCTCCCCGCGTGGTTCTGGGATTTTTGCTCACCGTTCTTGTGATCATTCTGACCCCACGGGGTGGGATTTTGCGTGGAGCACCAGATCGAGGGAGATTATCAGTGGTCTTGTATGTCTTCCATTTTCTAATTATTGCTCCCACAGTTGATTTCTTCACTCCAAGCTGGTTGGCTATTGCAGATTCAGTCTTCCCAGCCTGGTGCAGGGCTACAATTTTGTTTCTGGTGTCCTTTGACAGCTCTTTGGTCTTCACCATAGTGGAGTTTGAAGTCAGACTGTTTGAGGGTGTGCACAGGTGTCTTTTTATACTGATAACAAGTTTAAACAGGTGCCATTACTACAGGTAATGAGTGGAGGAAAGAGGAGACTCTTAAAGAAGTTACAGGTCTGTGAGAGCCAGAAATCTTGATTGCTTGTTTCTGACCAAATACTTATTTTCCACCATAATATGCAAATAAAATGAAAAAAAAACAGACAATGTGATTTTCTGTTTTTTTTTTCTCTCAGTTTGTCTCCCATAGTTGAGGTCTACCTATGATGTAAATTACAGACGCCTCTCATCTTTTTAAGTGGTGGAACTTGCACTATTGCTGACTGACTAAATACTTTTTTGCCCCACTGTATATGTATATATAATAGGTTCCATGTGAGATGCATGTCCCTAATGTATCAGCAGTGTCCGCCCTCCCCCCACCTTTGTAATTCCCACAGTAAACATCCGCAGGCTCCTGCCACCTGTGGCTTTTGTAATGCATGTCTGGTCTGACGCTTGTCTATTGGCCGGCCCTCTGTAGCTGTGTGATATATTCTGTGCCCTGAGAGTAAAGTGTTGTCAGACTGGAAATACATGGAGAAGCAGTGATCTCTTATATGCGCCCATGCACTCAGAGGAATTCCAGCCAGCGTCATTCGTTCAGACTCCAGCCAACGCAGAGTGGACCTCCGAAAACACGGGGTGGTACTGAAAGAGGTACCCCAGCTTGGAAGCCTGCGGATGTTTACTGTGGGAATTACAAAGGTGGGGGGAGGGCGGACACTGCTGATACATTAGGGACATGCATCTCACATGGAACCTATTATATATACATATAACTGCACAACATATTCTGGGTGCTGAGTGGTTCTGTAACAGTTGGTAACTAAGCGGATTGCAGACCCCTGATCCTATCCACACAACTAGCAATTGCCGTGGAGCGTATCTACGATGATCCTAGACACCTCGGCACAGCCGGAGAGCTAACTAAGCCTAAAGCAAGAAAGGGGAAATCTAAACTGCCCCTGAGCAGACCCCAAAGGAATAGATAGCCCCCAAACATATATTGTTGGTGAGATAAGATGAAAACACAAACGCTGGCAGGAAAATAGACTGAGCAAATGATGGGGCCCACACTGACTAGACAGGACAGGACAGGAAAGACGCTGTCTGCAATCACGCAAAAAATCAGCAAAAAGTCCAACACGTCTGATGCAAAAAACACTGAAGTCGCACGACTTCGCCCACTATATTAGCACTCTGGTATATTCTGAAAGCAGAGCAAAAAGAGGCCAATCTAATAAGGGACGAAAGCAAATGGGCACAAGCAGTAACATATGGACTGTGATTCAGCACAGCGCCAGCCGGAGCTGGCTGACCCACACAAAACTGAGATAGACAAAACCAGATCAAATGCAAACAGAATAGCAAATGAACACTTAGCTGAACATGCAGGGACTGAGCTGGAAACATCAGACCTCAGGAGGCCAGAAGAAAATCACCAGCAGGGATAGAGGGAGTCGGCTATCTTAAATCCAAATCTGAAACCCCAGATCTCCAATCGTCATCCTCATTATCAGGTGGCAACCCTCTGTTAATTAGATCAGCTCCATTACCTCCAGTAACCACCAGAGGGAGCCCAGAAAGAGAACTCACAACCCCTCTGTCAATCTGACCAGCTCCACTACCTTCAGTAATAACCAGAGGGAGGCCAGAAAGCGAATTCACAACAGTTTCTGCAAAAGAGAGGAGCCAAAGACCGCGTTGTTGGATTGATCTTACTCCTGCGCTGGGAAGAAGCACTTCTCCTTCATTTTAATGGTGTTTATTGTAGGGGTGGCGGCAGGACAGGACCCATTCACCTTACTTTCAGTAAGTGCCATCTTATCTCATGCACTTTATTATACTTCACTATATGCACTTTATTTAGCCTTGACAACCATTCTTGCTGCATAGGTTACTTACTACTCTGTACCCACAGAAATAGGTTGTAATGTCAAGTGCCCTGGTCTAGTCTCATTTTCCCTGACTAACACGTCAGATAAATTGAGTAAAATTCTATTAATCCATATTGACCAAATTTAATATTGGTCATATAAGGACACATATTTATAATATCATTTTTCTGGTGCATATATTTATATTGCTTTGAGAGCTATACACATAATTTGGGATCCTTTAATAATTTCTCCTGCTTTTAGTAGCGATACTCTGACAGAATATAGACTGAACTGGATGGACAAATGTATTTTTTCGGCCTTGCTAACTATGTTACTATGTTACTATGTTACTCTATTTTCTATATATCTATATTTTTAATGTTTATTTATTATCCTTTATAAAATAATCTGTTTGGTGTAAAATACTCTATGGTTTCTTGGATACTTTATTTTAGTTGTTCCTAGATTTGATTGTCTTCAGATTCATTAAGATGTCTCATTTTATCGCTTTACCAGCCTTACCAAACACCAAGTTCTTGCCGCAAATTTTCATCAGAGAAATTGTAAGTTACATGGGATCTCAACAAATATAGATTCTGACCGGGGGTGCAATTTGTTTCCAAGCTTTGGAGGGCATTTTGCACCCGTCTGGGGATCCATCTGTCATTTTCTTCGGAATTTCACTCATAGTCTAATGGGCAGACTGAACGGGTTAACCATAATCTGAAGTCGTATGTCAGGTGTTTTATGTCTGAAAATCAGAGGATAGGGTTATTTACTTACCGTTAGCCAAATTCACTGTAAATAATCGTTGTCATTAAACTACTGGTAAGTCCCCATTTTTCGGGGCATATAGGTTCTGTTCAGTTTATTTAATATAAATCGTCCTTCTGGGTTACTTGAAGCGGAACAGTTTTCATCACCTATTACATCCGTATGCAGGCTTGGACTGGCCCCCAGGCTAACAGGGGAATTCCCCGGTGGGTCCCTGTGCAGATCTGGGCCCCCAATCCCACTATATGGATAGTATTTGGCATAATTCACTTGATTTACTCTGTACAGGAAAAATCAGCATATCATCATTCATTAACTAAACTACCTAGCTTATTATTATTTAGAGATATAGGTACATTTGTGAATGAGGGGAGTGTAATAGGTATATGCAGGTGAAAAGTGGGCCCCTCAAAGTCAATGTTACTGGTGGGCCCTTGGCACCCCAGTCCGACACTGTCCGTATGGCAGGGAGTTACTAATAATTTGAGGAAGATGGGATCCTGATATAAGAGTGTGGCTGATCGGAGACGTTTGGTGGGTACGGACTTTTGTATTGGAGACTTGGTTTAGGTGTCCTCTAGGAACATTAAGTTGAAGGTTCCATCTTGGAAACTGGGTCCCAGGTTTATCAGTCCTTATAAGATCATAATAATAATAATCTTTATATAGCGCTAACATATTCCGCAGCGCTTTACAGTTTGCACACATTGTCATCACTGTCCCCGATGGGGCTCACAATCTAAATTCCCTATCATTATGTCTTTGGAATGTGGGAGGAAACCAGATTACCCGGTGGAAACCCACGCAAACACCATAACATACACACATAACATACAAACTCCTTGCAGATGTTGTCCTTGGTGGGATTTGAACCCAGGCCTCCAGCGCTGCAACGCTGCAGTGCTATCCACAGAGCAACCATGCTCCTCATAGCAGTAGTCAATCCTATTGCATTTCGCCTTGCTTTGCTGCCCACCTTTAGGATCCATAATGTATTTCATCGATCTCATCGATGTTACTTCTTCAATACCATCACCACTCCCCCATCTCCTGGTTCATTGGAGGGGGTACATTCCTTAGGAGAGGATGTGAGTACTAGCATCTGATGTTAATGTGACCAAACTGCTCCGGTCTTTTCACGTGGCACACCCCGATAAACCCGGTCCTGAGGTTCTGGAGGTCCCTTCTAGGAGGGAGAGTACTGTCATGGGGTTTCTACAACAGAGAGAAGCCAGAAGACCATGGCATCTTATTTCTCCTACTCGCGCACTGAGAAGAAGCACGTCTTCGTTTTTGGCAGAATAGGGGTTAATCAGCCATGTTGGAAAACCCTGAGCTCTCAGCTGAGCTCAGTTAACCATTCCCGCTCCCTTTATAATCTGGCTCCTTATTCAAATCCATGTCAGAGCTAGCATTTGCTGCATGGCTTAGGAGGAGTTCATATGAGAAGGATTTCTGGAGGAGTTATCTGTGACTGTTGCATGGTTTGTATGTTTGGTATTCCCTTCCCTCCTCTACTTTGGTTTATTCCCCTTCCTCCACTCCCAGGTGCATTCCTCTGTTATATGTGAGTAAATATTTTGTATGTTTTGTGTTTTCTGTATACCGCTGTTTGTGTTGCCTTGTTTGTTGGGTTGGTGTACTGCGGTGCATGGTAATGCCCCTCTTCCCTGGGTAGGGGAAAGAACAGTCGAAGGTCTAACTCTGGAGATAAGGTAAGGGTGGCAGCACCAGCATCTTCACCTTCAGAAGTATCCTGGGGAATATAGCGAGCTAGGGCACCCCCTAGTGTCGGGGACAGGGAAGGAGCCTCTGGTCCCAGGTCACCCGACAGCTGTGTCGTGCCAATATGTAAAATAGTCCAATCTTCATAAAGAAATAAAACACAATTTTTCATTCATATTTATTATCTGTATACCATCTATATCTTTTTATATCCATATGACATCCATTTTATACATCAACAATGTAAAAAATAACAAAAAGGCCAAGTACAGTTTTCTATGTTAGCTCTGTTCATATGTCCACTGTAGTATCAGAAAATGTAATTAATGTCCAAGAAGGCAAGAAGGATCCATTGCATAACTGACGTAAACGGAAGTATAAGGACCCCATTGAGTATTATTGGGTCTGTCTGAGTTCTGTGTTTAGACTCAGAAAAAAAGAGCATATTAGGCCGGAGTCACATTACCGTAGAATATGACCTAGTACTATGCGAGAATACATTGCATAGCACTCAGCTCACTGATAATCTATGGGGCAGCTCACATCAGCACTTATTTTCGCTGGCGTATTCTGTGTACGTGTAAAATCTCAGCATACTGTGATTGTCACCGAGACTCGACTGAGACTCGCCAATGCAGCCTATGGGTGTGACAAAAAATATTGCACAGCACTCGGACCATGCGAGTGCTGTTCGATTTTTACGCAATGGCGTCCTTTGAAAAGCCGTCAATTCATGTGCTGCATACAGTAAAATCACAGAGTGACAGGTTAGAATAGAATAGATAGAATAGTTATGCAGTATACACATAGAATACATAGATGTCAGTGACACACACATACAGTATATATACAATGGGTATCTAAAGCATTCAGACCCCTTTAAACTTTTCACTCTTTGCTTCATTGCAGCCATTTGGTAAATTAAAAAAAAAAACAGAAATGTAGAATTTTTTGCAAATTTATTTAAAAAGAAAAAACAAAATATCACATGGTCATACAATGGGTACGGAAAGTATTCAGACCCCTTTAAATTTTTCACTGTTTGTTTTTTTTGCAGCCATTTGGTAAATTCAAGAAATTTCATTTTTTTCTCATTAATGTACACTCTACACCCCATCTTGACTGAAAAAAAACAAATGTAAAAATTTTTGCAAATTTATCAAAAAAAGAAAAACTGAAATATCACATGGTCATAAGTATTCAGACCCTTTGCTCAGACACTCATATTTAAGTCACATGTTGTCCATTTCCTTGTGATCCTCCTTGAGAAGGTTCTACTCCTTCATTGGAGTCCAGATGTATTTAATTAAACTGAGAGAACTTGATTTGCCAAGGCACACACCTGTTTATATAAGACCTCACAGCTCACAGTGCATGTCAGACCAAATGAGGTCAAAGGAACTGGCCAAGGAGCTCAGAGACAGAATTGTGGCAAGGCACAGATCTGGCAAAGGTTAAAAAAGAATTTTTGCAGTACTCAAGGTTCTTAAGAGCACAGTGGCCTCCATAATCCTTAAATGGAAGAAGTTTGTGACAACCAGAAGTCTTCCTAGACCTGGCCATCCAGCCAAATGAGCAATGGGAGAAGAGCCTTGGTGAGAGACGTAAATAAGAACCCGAAGATGATTGTGGCTGAGCTCCCGAGATGCAGTATGGAGATGGGAGTAAGTTCCACAAAGTCAACTATGTCTGCAGCCCTCCACCAGTCGGGCCATTATGGCAGAGTGGTCCGATGGAAGCCTCTCCTCAGTGAAAGCCCACACAGAGTTTTCTAAAAAACACATGAAGGACTCCCAGACTATGAGAAATAAGATTCTCTGGTGTGATGAGATGACGATAGACCTTTTTGGTGATAATGCTAAGCGATATGTGTGGAGAAAACCAGGTGCTGCTCATCACCTGCCCATTATAATCCCAACAGTGAAACATGGTGGTGGCAGCATCATGCTATGGGGGAGTTTTTCATCTGCAGGGACGGACAACTGGTTGCCATTGAAGGAAACATGAACACAGTCAAGTACAGAGATATCCTGGATGAAAACCTCTTCCAGAGTGCTCCGGACCTCAGACAATGATGCTAAGCACACAGCAAAAATAACAAAGGAGCGGCTTCTGAACAACTCTGTGACCATTCTTGACTGGCCCAGCCAGAGCCCTTACCTAAATCCAATTGAGCATCTCTGGAGAGACCTGAAAATGGCTGTCCACCAATGTTCACCATCCAACCTGATGGAACTGGAGATGATTTGCAAGGAAGAATGGCAGAGGATACTTAAATCCAGGTGTGAAAAACTTTTTGCATCATTCTCAAGAATACTCATGGCTATACTAGCTCAAAAGGGTGCTTCTACTCAATACTAAGCAAAGGATTTGAATACTTATGTTATGACCATAAGTGATGGGCAAGCACTAAAATGCTCAGGTGCTCGTTGTTTGGGTTGAGCAAATTGGAATACTCGGGTACTCGGACAGAACAACGAGTACAATGTAAGTCTATGGGAGACCCGAACATTTTTACCACCTTCCCCCCGGGGGGTCCTTTTAAGGTCTAAAAACCTCTGAAAAATATAGAGACACTGCTCAAATGAACATCATGGGGATCGCCCCTGGAAGCATTCATCACTCCTATTTCACAGCTTTAAACAATGTTGTCAGAGTTTCATGCCATTTTTAACGGTGCACTAAAAAACAAACCAAAATGAAACCAAAACGGATTTTTCTGGGAAATTTGTTAAGGTACATCCTTTCCAGGTTAATGACTTGTATAGAAGGCAAAATAAATAACCCCAGACCAAAATGTTCTTCCACCACTTGGGATATGTTCAGACGCAGCGTTTTTGAAGCGTTTTTCAACTTTAACATTGCTTTCAACCAAAACAAATGCATTCACTGGGAAATGTCATTGTTAGATTTACCAACCCTAGCTGGCCATGTGGTGTGTGACACATAAGCAGACATATCTTGTTTTATTTATGAAGGAGGGGCTCTTAAAGTCACAAAGCCTATTTTTACAGGGGCATCAGGCAGCATTAATCTGCTTAAAGGGCCATTATTAAACAGTGGGTCTCCGAAACTGTTATAGCCTATGCAGTGAGTGGATGGGCTGCCAAGAATTACGACGCACCCCAATACCCCTTTCATGAGATGTCCAGGATGGCTTCCATAGAAAATGTTGCACTGAATGCAAGGCCTGCCCTGCTACCAAGTTAAATGCACCCCAATAAGCCTTTGAACCCACATACTGGATGGGGCCAGGAAAATCCACTTCACATTATTCATTTTGCACTCCTATTCTGTTTTCTTATGCATTGACTGCAAGGCCAGCCCTGCTGCCAAGTCATCTGCACCCCAATATGCCTTTGAACCCAGGTAGTGGATGGGCACAGGAAAATCCACTTCACATTATTCATTTTGTACTCCCATTCTGTTTTCTTATGCATTGACTGCAAGGCCTGCCTTACTACCAAGTCATATGCACCCCAATTCCCCCAATTCCCCCTTGGAAGAGACATGGAGGAAGGTCTATAAACAAAAAATGTCCCATTAAAAAGGAGTGGGTCTCCTAGACTTGTAATGCCCATACACTAAGTGTGTTGGCTGGCAAATATGTTCCCCTGTGGGGTACACCTCAACCTTTTCCATAACAAGTATTTTACACCCAGAAAAACCACCCACCCTTGTTCGTGTGACGACTCCTGGAGTGGCCCCTCTGGGCCGTGATACCAACCCACCCAGGGTGAGCTGACCTAGTAAGGACCACCCCCTATACAGGGAGCGTCAGGTGAAGGCCCAGAGGAATAAAATACCACGACTGCTGGAACCAGGTGGCTGGCTTGAAAGAGGCATGAGAGACGGTGTTTAGCAGGGTGCAGACGTGGGCACGCAGGGTACAGGAATATGTAAAACGTATATAAGGTTTCAATAGGCAAGGAGGGAAATCATGAGGGCGTTCACAAACATTTTTGAATTTGCTTGGAATGTACGGATCCAGGAAACGTTTTTGGGTTTTAATGGGCAGAAGGAGGCAAGGGGTTGAATCATAGCTTGAAAGAGAGGGCAGAGTAGAGTATCACCCCGAGGGCACGAACATGCAGGAATATTTGTCCCGGTGTGCCGTCCCGGCATTACACAGGCGCGTCTCCCACAACATTACCCGTGCCCTCCACAATGCTATTACTTGGAAAGTTCAGCTAACCACAAACACGTGGACAAGAGCTTGTGGTCAGGGACGGCACATCTCAAAGAGTGCACAATGGGTTAACATAGTGGAAGCCAGGACCCACTCCAACCTTGATATGGTGCACATCCTCCCAAACCCCGAATATTGCATGCTCTACATCAATATGGGTTGCCCCCACAGTCTACAGCTCCTGCACCTCCTCCTCCTCCTTCGCCTCCTCTTCAGCCTCCAGCTAGAAAAGGTAGCACATCAGTCACATGCTGGAAGCACTGCAGCACTGCCAAATGAAAGCGGTAACAGGCTGTGCTGAAGCTAATATGCTTCTGTGACCAACCCCAAAATGGGAAGAGTTTTGGACAGCTCTGAAAGAGCAGGCAGATTGGTGGCTGAGACCGCTGAACCCACAGCCAGGCATGGTTGTGTGTGACAATGGCTGAAACCTGGTGGCTGCTCTGTGGCGAGGCAAGCTCACACACATGCCATGCCTGGCTCATGCGCTTAACAAAATTGGTCAACAGTTTTGGAAAAGCAAGATGGAGCTGGCAGATCTGCTTGGAAAAGTGCAACTCTCGAAATACCCATTTTAGAAAGTCAGCTACAGCTTCATCTGCCCTTGCCGTGATTCAGCAGCACTTCCAGCTTATGGCTCAACGACTGGTGTGTGATGCCCCCAGCCCTTGGAACTCTACACTGCAGATGTTGGAAAGTATTTGTGAGCAGAATAGGGCAGTTGGTGAATAGTCTACCATCATCAACAAGTTTGTCGGTATTCAGTTCTGTCTTCACACATAACAAGTGAGGAGTGGACATGGATGTTTGACATATGTAACATCCTCAAAAACTTTGACGAATCCACAAAGAGGGTGAGCATCAATGACACCATAATTATCATCTCCATCCTGCTTATCTATGTTCTAATTTGAAGATTGAGAGTTATCATAGAGCGAAAACATATTTACAGTTTAACAGTTTCAAACACAACAGTCCTAAGTAACAATGATAACAATAATCCAATAATTAAACCAAAACAAAACTACCCTGCTCGTGACAGCTTACAATCTACACTAAATAACAACAATAACAATAATTAAACCAAAACTAAACAATCCTGCTCATGATAACTTACAATCTAAAATGAGGTGGGTGAGATAAAAAATGCAGGAATGTATTTACAAGAAGGTATTTACAATGATGTTTGTACAATTATATTACTGAGGTTAGCTCTAAGTGTTGGAGGCCTGAGGACAAGGAGAAGGAGGAGAGCATGGCCAGTCATCCTCTTGGTGAAGACACGGAAGTATTGACTGTTAGCAGTCTTGCACGCATGGTTGAGTTTTTGTTACGCTGCCTTTCCTGTCACCGTCGCGTTATCAAAATTTTGGGTGATGGGCAATACTGATTGGTGACACTTCTAGACCAACGCTACAAGGAGAACTTTACATATCTTATTCCAGAGGCAGACAGGTGTACTAAAATGTTGGAGGAACAGAGGGCCCTTCTTGCGGAATGATTAAAAAAATTCACATCTGAAAAAGTTGGCAGCAGAGGTCAAAGTTTGTTGGCCAAGCAAGGAGTACAGGTGAGGCTACTTTCACACTTGCTTTGTTTTGCAGCGCGTTTTTCCCGCAAAAAAAACGCATAGAAGAAACGCATACAAACGCATACAAATGCTGCGTTTTTTTCAAGCATTTTTATGAGCATGCATGAAAAAAATGCAGCGTTTTTATGTGTTTGTATGCATTTTTAGAGCGTTTTAACCGCGTTTGCGTTTTTTCCAACATTAGTTGGCCCCTCACACTAACCCAAACCATGACTTTACTAACCCTAACCCTAACCCTGACCCTAACCCTGACCCTTAACCAAACCATACCCTAACCCTAACCCTGACCCTAACCCTAACCCTTAACCAAACCCTACCCAAACCCTAACCCTAACCCTAAACCCTAACTAACCCTTAACCAAACCATACTAACCCTAACCCAAACCCTAACCCTAACCCTAAACCCCCTTAACTAACCCTAACTCTATCCCAAACCACTAAATTCCATTGTCTAACTAATGGTCAACAAAAAAATGCATGCGCAAAAAACGCATACATGAGCATGCCAATGCGCACATATGCGCACCCATAGACTTATAATGGGTGTCTTGCTGTAAAAAAAATGCATTGCACGCGCATGCATTTTTTTGAGGCAAGTTGGACGCCCAAAAAATGCAACAGGATGCAAATTGTGCGCCCGAGTGCACACCACAAAAAAACGCATGCGCGTAAAAACGCATACAAATGCATGTGTATGCGCACATAAGCGCATCCCATGCAAAATATAGGAAAAAAACGCATGCGTTTTTTAGCGCTAAAATACAGCGCAAAAAAACGCAAGTGTGAAACCAGCCTGAGAGAGACACAACTCCAAGCCAGCAAAGGCAGTGGAACACTAGCAAAGTTTGGGGAGAGTTTTCTCAGACCTTCCCATTGTCCTGTCCCTGAGGCGCAGGGGACTCTCACATGGAGTGCAAGTTTTTGAAAATGCTGAGGGAGTACCTTGTTGACCGTACCAACATCCTCTGTCATTCCTCTGTGCCTTCAAATTATTGGTGGCATGAACTGGCTCTCTCTACTGCACACATGCGCTGTACTCACGGTCAAAAAGCGCATGGCTGTTACTGGCCAAACAACCCCTTGGTAAATGACAGTACTGCTTTTAGTGGCTGGAGACAATGGGAACTGTCCTTTGCAGTACCACTGCTCTAAGGACGGAGCACGCTACTCAGCCTCCTATGTGCTGCTTGTCCACGCCAAAAATCTTTGATGTCTTGCCTGATTTCTCTTAAGCTGGCCCCATGCCTCTAGGTCACCGGGTCTGTCTGCTGCATTTTGCCACAGCATCGGCATTTCGGGTGCATAGTGCACTGCCCCCCTTCACCTCCTCTTCAGCCTCCAGCTAAAAAAGGTAGCACATCAGTCACAAGCTGGAAGCACCACAGCACTGCCTAATCAAAGCTGGAACAGGCTGTGCTGAAGCTAATATGCTTTCGTGGAAAATGCCACAATGCTGAAGAGTTGTGGACAGCTATGAAACAGCAGGCATATCGGTGGATGAGACCAGTGAACCCACAGCCAGGCATGTTTGTGTGTGACAATGGGTGGAACATGGTGGCTGCTCTTTGGTGAGGCAAGCTCACACATGTGCCATGCCTGGCTCATGCGCATAACCAAATTGGTCAATGTTTTTTGAAAAACGACACAGAGCTGGCAGATCTGCTGGTAAAAATACAATGCTCTAAATACCCATTTTAGAAAGTCAGCTACAGCTTCATCCGCCCTTGACATGATTCAGCAGCGCTTGCAGCTTCTGGCTCACCGACTGGTGTGTGATGCCCCCAGGGCCTTGGAACTCTACACTGCAGATGTAGGAAATGATTTCTGAGCACAAGAGGGCAGTTGGTGACTAGTCTACCAGCATCAACAAGGATGCCGGTATTCAGTCCTGTCTCCACACATAACATCTGAGGTGAGGACATGGATGTCTGACATGTGTACCATCCTCCAAAACTTTGAGGAATCCACCAAGAGGGTGAGCGTTAATGACACCATAATTAGTGTCTCCATCCTGCTTGTCTGTGT
Source organism: Dendrobates tinctorius (assembly GCF_039654945.1). Lineage (NCBI taxonomy): Eukaryota > Metazoa > Chordata > Amphibia > Anura > Dendrobatidae > Dendrobates > Dendrobates tinctorius. Next base: position 9,052,327 of record NW_027361827.1, on the reverse strand, counting down.
TCTAATTTGAATATTGAAAGTTATTATAGAGCAAAAACATATTTACATTTTAACAGTTTCAAACACAACAGTCCTAAATAACAACAATAACAATAATCCAATAATTAAACCCAAGTAAAACTACCCTGTTCGTGACAGCTTACAATATACACTAAGTAACAACGATAACAATAATTTATCCCAAACAAAACAATCCTGCTCTTGACAACTTACAATGTAAAATGAGGTGGAGGAGCTTAAAAACACAGAGCTGTATTTACAAGAAGGTATTTATGTTTGTATTATACTGTAATCTTACTGAGGTTCGTTGTAAGTTGTAGGCCTGAGGACAAGGAGGAGGAGGAGGACAGCATGATCAGTCATCCCCTTGGTGACGAAACGGAAGTGTTGCCTGTTGGCAGTCTGGGACGCATTGGGCTGACTTTATATTGTGCTGCATTTCCCGTGACCCTCGCAGTATCAAAATTTCTGGTGACAGTCATTACTGGTCGGTGACACTTCTAGACCCACGCTACAAGTAGAACTTTCAGTCTCTTCTTCCAGAGGCAGAGAGGTATACAAAAATGTTGCTGTACCAGAGGGCCCTTGCAGCAGAATTACTGAAAAAATTCCCATGTGAGAACGCTGGCAGCAGACGTCAAAGTTTGTTGTACAACCAAGGAGTCCAAGCAAGAGAGACAGAAGTACAATCCAGCTCAGGCAGGGGAACAATGCCAAATTTCTGGGACAGTTTTCTCAGACCCTCCCATCGTGCTGGCACAGAGGCAAGGGGTGCTGGCACAAGAAGGCAAAGTTTGGGAAGATGCTGAGGGAGTATCTTGAATATCGTACAAACGTGCTCCGGGATTCCTCTGTGCCTTTTAATTGTTGGGTATCCAAGATGGACACGTGACATGAACTGGCTCTCTACTCCTTGGAGGTCCTGGCCTGCCCTGCTGCTAGTGTGGGGAAGGTGACTTGACGGACAGACGTGACTGGTAGTAGGAGGGGACGGTTTGTGCACTAGTTACGGAGATTGACAGGATAGAAGGGTGACAGCTGGGAAAGGTAGATAGGAGGGTGTAGTACCGAGGAATGACCACAAGATGGCAGGGGAGAGTAGTTGAGGACTGAACATCAGCTTACGGCTCAAGAAACGCTTAGTCATGGGGGGCAGGAAGATAGGAACCCAGGCGGGCAATTCCCCAGTGAGAGAGGGGATAAATAGAACTGATTGGGGTTCCAGAGAGGCTAGTCCCGGGAGGAGCTCAGGAAAGGAAGACTCAGGACAGAAGACCGGAGACAGTGGAAGAGCTCGACCAGGGGACTGACTGAGAAAAGACAGTCAGGGGGGTGGCCCTGACCCGACGGACTACAGGACAGACGAGGCCCCGGGGGTACCATTTGGACGACGACCTCGGGCAGGTGAAGCGCTGGCGGTAGATTGGTCTAGGACAGCCCCAGTGCAAGATCCGCGAGGGACGTTACTCCGACTGGAGCAAAGGTGCAGGTACCCGGGCCTAGAGATAGAGTTCTGTAAAGAAGCTGCGGTGCGTGGTAGTGGTCGTCAGGAGGACGATTAATAAAATCCGGAACTGTTACAAGTGGAATCTGTCTCTGTCTCGTCTTTGCCTCGTCTGGAAAGCAGCGGTCCACCCCCCAAGCCCGGCCCCCTCCCACACTAGTGTTCTGTCAGATCGGGTTTTTTGGGCTGCTGGTGGAATTACAACAGATAAACGCATCCGCCTGCCAACTGACAATGCTGACTCTTATAAAAATGAACAAGGGCTGGATTGGGCAAGACTTCGGTACACCACCAAATGAAAACTGAAAAATATAACTTCAAATACATTGTCTTTTTTGTGAAGGTGTATTATAATGCACTTCTTCACAACCACACATGGGTATCCGCTTCCGCTATCCGCTATTTGGTCTGTTTGGTGCTATGCTCCTCCTTATCCTCATGCTCATCATCCACAACTAGTAGAACACCAGAGTGAACGCATTCCGTGATCAAAAGTCACTCAATTTTTGTGCCAGGGTGTTTTTATGATGCCCGTTACTAATTTGAAACAAAAACAATGGTTACTTCCCCAGGGGGAACTGTAATAAAAATGAGATGTACGTATATTCTCCCCATTTATTGTTATAGTACCAGTTTTACTATCTCTGGACAATCAGTGGCGTAGCAACTGTTTGTGGCGCCCAGGGCGGTCGAAAAATTTGCTGCCCCTTTGGTCGTTGATAATCCGGAAGCATCCGAAGAGCCCACACTACACTCAAAGATCTAATTTTTAGTCTGCTACTAACTCTGCTGTTATTATTTCTACATTTCTAGACTTTCATCTTCTTGCAGTTCTCTCTATATATATGTATGTATTAGCTTGATGATGCTGGATGAAGACCTAATGGCTTTTTTAATAATAATTTTTAATAATGTGACAGAAAAAAAAACAGAAAGTACAAATTATTTTCGAAACTTGGGTAAAGTTCAGCGGTGTTCGCCGGGCCGGAAGTGCGCTGCCACGCCCATGGTGGAGACACACAGACAGGTCCTGCTGGCTGCTGCTGCTGCACTGTGCCTCCGCGCTTCTCCCACAGAGGAGAGGAATTGCTGCTGCTGCCGCGCCGCCCCCACACACGTGCCGCATGGGGCGGACCGCCCCCCCGCCCCCCCACTTTACGCCACTGGGCACTGCTGAGGTGTTATGGAAGCCCAGGTTGCTTTGATAGCAGCCTTCAGCTCGTCTTAAGAGATCTGGTTGCTCATAATATTAGCCAACGTGTTGCGCAGAGATAGACAGGGAGCGCTCTACTGGTTCAAAACGAAAATGGAAGTGAAGCTCCCTGAACTGACATAGAAATCAGGACACTTTGAGGATAAGAAAGTTTAATTTCTTTGTGCTTTGCAACACTTTGGGCTGAACAATCCCTTTAAGGCTGTGGTCACACTAGCGTATGGCATCCGATGCGAGAGCTCTGCTGCGAGTGTGAGTCGAGTGTCCTGCTACTGCACTCCCATCCTCTCACACAGAGCTGATCAGAGCACAGCTGCAGAGGAGGCGGAGAAAGTAGTTTCTCCATCTCCTCCGTTGCCGGTGTCACCGTATATCGCACCGCACTCAGATGATATCCGAGTGATGTGCGTTGTGTCACTCGCACCCATAGATCCAAGTGAGCCGAGACTCAGCCAAGTCTCATTGCCAATCGCAGCATGCTGCGACCGATTCAGCATGAGAAAATCGCAGATATGATCTGCCCCAAAGAATAACACTGGAACGAGTGCTATGCAATGTTTTCTCGCATAGCACTTGTCCGTATTCCACGGTAGTGTGACGCCGGCCTAAGTCTCCCATCGAGACTCAGTTTCCTAGTACAGAGCACATTAATAAAGGTTTAGGACGTTACCTTCAGGTAGGAGCCATAATAGCGATTGATATAAGGACTGTCACACGGGCTCAGAACAGTGATCTCTTGTTGAATGTCCTCAATCTCATCTTCTGCCTCTTCCAGGTCTATGATCTTGATGGCCACCACTTTTTTACTGCGATTCTCTATACCTTTGTACACTTCTCGAAATGATCCCCTCCCAATGCGCTCCAGCTTGGTGAAGAGGCGTTCTGGGTCCATTCTCGATCCCTACAGAGGAAGAAATAATCAGAAAGCCACAATACCTAGTGCCTTTACCATTTACTTTCTAGATGAGCCGTCACATCACAGCAGCTGCTTCCCTCCGTCCCCCCTGTCCCATTTCCTTTACTGAATTCCGTATACAAAGCCCGGGGCAAGTGGCGGCGTAATGCAGGCTGCGCCGGGCAGTTATATCGGTCACAGTCCTCCTCGTGTAGCAATAACCAGTGATGGATTCCGTGTACAGACAGCAGTCACTTTGATATTAAATCACAATCAGTTTTGTTTTTCTGAAATCAACCACAAACTGTCTTCACTTTCCAATCTGCATGGTAACAATAACGACTGCCTGAAGGCGACATTCTTTCAGCTGATCCCTGAGGCTCATTCTGTACTGCTGTATGTGGATCAGTGCTGAGTGCGCAACTCTGGAGCCGGTTAGTGCAGGTGCAGCTCATGAGAAGCGAGACGAGACCATGACTAGTGCACAACAGACACGATGCAATGAAAACAGACCCTTGAAGAAGCCACGTTACCCATTAGACCTGGAGGCTGGCGGAGTTAGCACGGCTTCTTGGTGGGCGACCCAATAGAGGTGTACTGCAATAAGAGTGAGAATTACATGTGATAGGAAGTCCCGTAGGTGCGCCATTCTGGAGCAATCTGTTTCCCTCAGTGACAGATCAGTGACCCATAGACTGGGGGTGGCGGAACAGCACACACAACTTGCCCCACATTGCTCGCCCCCTCTATAATCTGCACAGCCCTGAATGCAACACACTGACTGTGAGACTGTTCTGCTACCAATAGTCATAGGCAGTGGCTGCAATGTGCAGAGATAACATGTCCCTACTGCTGGGATGTATGGAGCCCAGCACACTACATCCGCAGCTCCCTCCTATACTAAGCTATGGCAACCCATAGCACTGAGCCATAGCCACTCAGCACAGCAATACACAGGGTCCTAACAGCTGGCCTGCTCTATACAGAGAACAAAACAGTCCTCCCTGATGCCACACACGTACTTACGTCATCGCCGCCTGGGATCCTGGGACATGTAGTTCTTTTGGAAGCCGTTGTCTATTGTCCTGATGGCACCCAGAACTACAAATCCCACAAGCTAAAGGTGCGGGGTGTTCTGGGAGTTGTAGTAGCTAGACATGAACGTAAACAGGAGACATTTAAGTCATGTGACCAGAGTTAGGCGTTACGTCACGCCTATGGAAACCGCTCCGGGAAAGTGGGAGGGAATAAGGGGAACTGGTATCACATGACCACAAGTAACCCATGCACTGCTGATATACTGTGGTGGAGGCCGTGTGCGCACGTGTGTGCTCCGCCCGTGGTTGTCACAGACCATAGAAAATAAAATGTATTCCGTGCTCTGCTCTTCTCCCACAGAGGAGAGGAATTGCTGCTGCTGCCGCGCCGCCCCCACACACGTGCCGCCTGGGGCGGACCGCCCCCCCGCCCCCCCCACGCTACGCCACTGTTGTGAGTTCATTTTCCCCTTCACTACTGAGGCCCGAGGAACTCCCTCTTCTGGTGAAGAAAGGTAGTGAGTCTGATTGTCAAACACCTGGGGCTGATGATGATGACTGGCTGAGTGGAGTTAATGACTGGATATAAGGCTGCCGACGCCCTTCTGGCCTGCGGGTGATTTCTCTGTGGACTTCTAGGAAACTAGTCTGATTCCTGCTCATCTAAAGCTAAGATTTCTGCTTTGCCTTTTTGCATTAGTGTTTTGTTTTCCTTGCTTTTCTGGTTTCTGCCATTCCCTGCTGGGGTGAGCTGAATCTCCTTTTGCCTGTTGCTCTGTCTTCAGAATATTCCTGAGTGCTGACATAGCTTTTTTGAAGCCTAGCATCTTCAGGGCCTTTTTTACTGTCAGTTTGTTGGCTCTTATTTTCATAGGGTTTTTCACGGATTGCAGACAGCAGCCTTCCTGTCCTTTCCTATCTAACCTAGCGTGGGCCCCATCTTTGCTCAGTCTATCTTTCTGTCTGTGTTTTGTTCTTTCTTCTTGCTTCACCGTCATTATATGTGGGGGGCTGCCTTTTGCTTTGGGGTCTGCTCTGGGGCAGTTTAGATTTCCCTTTCTGTCTTTAGGCTATGTAGTCCTCCGGCTGTGATCGAGGGGCCTAGGGCATCGTAGGAGCCCCCCACGGCTACTGCTAGTTGTGTTGATAGGTTCAGGGGTCTGCAATCCGATAGCTGCCAACTTCTCTGGTTTTCTGGACTTAGCTAGCATTTCTATTTTTGCCTCCTACGGTGACTCAATCATAACACGCCACTGTGGACAATCCTCTTAGGAACTAGTGTATACCTCTATAATAGAAAAATATTGAAATACTATTATATTATATAAACGTGTAAAGGAAAAGCAAGTCGGCACTGCCAATACTACTGCCCCGTCGAAGTGCTAGTAAGCATGAAACGGCCGTCGTCAGACATTGCTCACTCCTCCCTCCAGCCTCCCGGCCATGAAGTTTTAATGTGGATTGCTAAATAAAGCGGACTTTTTCACCTGGATCAGTGAGTGCTATGCTATTCTTTCCTCTCATTAGACTATTATATTTTAATTTATATCCATGTCTCTGAGCTGTTGCTAGGGACAAACATATCTCATTGGACACATTCTGGCTTCATATCTATGAACCTGTGTTCGCCCCTCCCTTTTGTTATTTTCTTCATAGGTGGATTCACATTTTTTATTTATTTGTTTGATTTCAGTACGATTTATCATTATGTCTCCTCATTCTCCGCCACTAAATCACCAGGGTTAATGTGTTCTATGCTGCTACAGGCAGTCCAATTTTTGGCAAGGATGTCTATGATGCCCATAGTATATTTTTAAAAAATGTACCCCCAATGGGGAAATGTTTGTCAGCCCAGGCACTGCATGTATATAACGAGTAAATGGGTATTTAGGCCTAAAATGCTTCAATTTTTGGCACATGGATGTATGAGGCGTGTCAGAGATAGACCCCACTGTAAAATGTGGCCTGTTTTTTAAAATAATACAACATATTGCTGTATATAACTTGAGTACCAGACAGGCAAACAATGGAGTACCGGCCTAAAATCCACAAATTTTTATCACTTGGACGTTTGAGGCGTGTCACAGATACAGTAATTCCACCAGTGGCACTAAAAACACGCTCTGACAGAATGCTAGACGTAGGGCAGGCCAGGACCTCCAAGGCGTAGAGAGCCAGTTCATGCCATGTGTCCAGCTTGGATACCCAATAATTAAAAGACACAGAGGAATACCGGAGGACGTTTGTACGATCTGCAAGGTACTCCCTTACCATCTTCCCAAACATTGCACTTCTTGTGCCAGCACTAGTGTTGAGCGATACCATCCGATACCCTAAAATATCGGATTGGATGGTATCGGCCCGATACGAAAAAAGTATCGGGTATCGCCGATTCCGATACTGGAAGTCCCATTCAAGTCTAAGGGACTTCCGGTATCGGAATAAGAAAAACCCTTTTCTGTCCTTGTACAGCCTCTCGGGGGGGTGTACGGACCTTCCGGGGATCTGCACCGGCCTGCCGGGGGGCTGTGCCGGCCTCCCGGTGGTCTGTGCCGGCCTGCCGGTGGTCTGTACCGACTGTCCGGGTGTCTGTGCAGGCTGCGGGGGGCTGTGCCGGCCTGCCGGTGGTCTGTACCGACTGCCCGGGGGTCTGTGCGAACTGCCGGGGGGCTGTGCCGGCCTGCCGGTGGTCTGTACCGACTGTCCGGGTGTCTGTGCAGGCTGCGGGGGGCTGTGCCGGCCTGCCGTTGGTCTGTACCGACTGCCCGGGGGGCTGTGCCGGCCTGCAGGGGGGCTGTGCCGGCCTGCCGGTGGTCTGTGCCAACTGTCCGGGGGTCTGAGCAGACTGCGGGGTCTGTGCAGGATCGTCCGATGGGACTACAAGTCCCATCGGGCGATGCCTGCTACCATGACTGTGATTGACACATTAGCCAAGGATGGGACAGTAGTAGTCCCATCATCCGGCTAATGTGTTGAATGTACAAAAAAAAAAAAAAATACATACTACATACATACTACATGCTACATACATACTACATACATGCTACATACATGCAACATATATACTACATGCATGCAACATACACACATACTGCATATATACCACATGCATGCAACATGTATACTACATATATACCACATATATACTACATGCATGCAACATGCATATATACTACATGCAACATGCATACTACATACATGCTACATACATGCAACATACATATTCAATATATACCACATGCATGCAACATGCATACTACATATATACCACATATATACTACATGCATACAACATGCATACTACATATATACCACATATACCGGGGGGCTGTGCCGACTGTCCGGGGGTCTGTGCCTACTGCCCAGGGGTCTGTACCGGCCTGCCGGGGGGCTGTGCCGGCCTGCCGGTGGTCTGTACCGACTGTCCGGGGGTCTGTACCGACTGTCCGGGGGTCTGTGCAGGCTGCGGGGGTCTGTACCTGCCTGACGGTGGTCTGCACCGACTGTCCGGGGGTCTGAGCGGACTGCCGGGGGTCAGTACCGGCCTGCCGGGAGGCTGTGCCGGCCTGCCGGTGGTCTGTACCGACTGTCCGGGGGTCTGAGCGGCCTGCCGGGGGTCTGTACCGGCCTGCCGGTGGTCTGTACCGGCCTGCCGGGGGGCTGTGCCGACTGTCCGGGGGTCTGTGCAGGCTGCGGGGGTCTGTGCAGGATCGTCCGATGGGACTACAAGTCCCATCGGGCGATGCCTGCTACCATGACGGTGATTGACACATTAGCCAATGATGAGACAGTAGTAGTCCCATCATCCGGCTAATGTGTTGAATGTACAAAAAAAAAAAAAAAATACATACTACATACATACTACATGCTACATACATACTACATACATGCTACATACATGCAACATATATACTACATGCATGCAACATACACACATACTGCATATATACCACATGCATGCAACATGTATACTACATATATACCACATATATACTACATGCATGCAACATACATATATACTACATGCAACATGCATACTACATACATGCTACATACATGCAACATACATATTGCATATATACCACATGCATGCAACATGCATACTACATATATACCACATATATACTACATGCATGCAACATGCATACTACATGTATACCACATATACCGGGGGGCTGTGCCGACTGTCCGGGGGTCTGTGCCGACTGCCCAGGGGTCTGTACCGGCCTGCCGGGGGGCTGTGCCGGCCTGCCGGTGGTCTGTACCGACTGTCCGGGGGTCTGTACCGACTGTCCGGTGGTCTGTGCAGGCTGCGGGGGTCTGTGCCGGCCTGCCGGTGGTCTGTACCGACTGTCCGGGGGTCTGAGCGGACTGCCGGGGGTCTGTACCGGCCTGCCGGTGGTCTGTACTGACTGTCCGGGGGTCTGAGCGGACTGCCGGGGGTCTCAACCGGCCTGCCGGGGGGCTGTGCCGGCCTGCCGGTGGTCTATACCGACTGTCCGGGGGTCTGAGTGGACTGCCGGGGGTCTGTACCGGCCTGCCGGGGGGCTGTGCTGGCCTGCCGGGGGGCTGTGCCGACTGTCCGGGGGTCTGTGCAGGCTGCGGGGGTCTGTGCAGGCATCGTCCGATGGGACTACAAGTCCCATCGGGAGATGCCTGCTACCATGACGGTGATTGACACATTAGCCAATGATGGGACAGTAGTAGTCCCATCATCCGGCCTATGTGTTGAATGTAAGAAAAAAAAATACATACTACATACATACTACATGCCACATACATACTACATACATGCTACATACATGCAACATATATACTACATGCATGCAACATACATACATACTGCATATATACCACATGAATGCAACATATATACTACATATATACCACATATATACTACATGCATGCAACATGCATACTACATATATACCACATATACCGGGGGGCTGTGCCGACTGTCCGGGGGTCTGTGCCGACTGCCCAGGGGTCTGTACCGGCCTGCCGGGGGGCTGTGCCGGCCTGCCGGTGGTCCGTACCGACTGTCCGGGGGTCTGTACCGACTGTCCGGTGGTCTGTGCAGGCTGCGGGGGTCTGTACCGGCCTGCCGGTGGTCTGTACCGACTGTCCGGGGGTCTGAGCGGACTGCCGGGGGTCTGTACCGGCCTGCCGGGGGGCTGTGCCGGCCTGTCGGTGGTCTGTACCGACTGTCCGGGGGTCTGTACCGAATGTCCGGGGGTCTGTGCAGGCTGCGGGGGTCTGTGCAGGCATCGTCCGATGGGACTACAAGTCCCATCGGGAGATGCCTGCTACCATGACGGTGATTGACACATTAGCCAATGATGGGACAGTAGTAGTCCCATCATCCGGCCTATGTGTTGAATGTAAGAAAAAAAAAAATACATACTACATACATACTACATGCTACATACATACTACATACATGCTACGTACATGCAACATATATACTACATGCATGCAACATACATACATACTGCATATATACCACATGCATGCAACATGTATACTACATATATACCACATATATACTACATGCATGCAACATGCATACTACATATATACCACATATACCGAGGGGCTGTAACGACTGCCCGCGGGTCTGTGTAGACTGCCGGGGGGCTGTGCCGGCCTGCCGGTGGTCTGTACCGACTGTCCAGATGTCTGTGCAGGCTGCGGGGGGCTGTGCCGACTGCCCGGGGGTCTGTGCGGACTGCCGGGGGGCTGTGCTGGCCTGCCGGTGGTCTGTGCCAACTGTCCGGGGATCTGAGCAGACTGCGGGGGTCTGTGCAGGATCGTCCGATGGGACTACAAGTCCCATCGGGCGATGCCTGCTACCATGACGGTGATTGACACATTAGCCAATGATGGGACAGTAGTAGTCCCATCATCCGGCTAATGTGTTGAATGTACAAAAAAAAAAAAATTACATACTACATACATACTACATGCTACATACATACTACATACATGCTACATACATGCAACATACATGCAACATACATACATACTGCATATATACCACATGCATGCAACATGCATACTACATATATACCACATATATACTACATGCATGCAACATGCATACTACATATATACCACATATATACTACATGCATGCAACATGCATACTACATATATACCACATATACCGGGGGGCTGTGCTGACTGTCCGGGGGTCTGTGCAGGCTGCGGGGGTCTGTACCGGCATGCCGGTGGTCTGTACCGACTGTCCGGGGGTCTGAGCGGACTGCCGGGGGTCTGTACCGGCCTGCCGGTGGTCTGTACCGACTGTCCGGGGGTCTGAGCGGACTGCCGGGGGTCTGTACCGGCCTGCCGGAGGACTGTGCCGGCCTGCCGGTGGTCTGTACCGACTGTCCGGGGGTCTGTGCAGGCTGCGGGGGTCTGTACCTGCCTGCCGGGGGCTGTGCCGGCCTGCCGGTTGTCTGTACCGACTATCCGGGGGTATGAGCGGACTGCCGGGGGGTCTGTACCGGCCTGCCGGTGGTCTGTACCGACTGTCCGGGGGTCTGAGCGGACTGCCGGGGGTCTGTACCGGCCTGCCGGAGGACTGTGCCGGCCTGCCGGTGGTCTGTACCGACTGTCCGGGGTCTGTGCAGGCTGCGGGGGTCTGTACCTGCCTGCCGGGGGCTGTGCCGGCCTGCCGGTGGTCTGTACCGACTATCCGGGGGTCTGAGCGGACTGCCGGGGGTCTGTGCCGGCCTGCCGGGGGGCTGTGCCGACTGCCCGGGGGGCTGTGCGGACTGCCGTGGGTCTGTACCGGCCTGCCGGGGGGCTGTGCCGACTGTCCGGGGGTCTGTGCAGGCTCCGGGGGGTCTGTGCAGGCATCGTCCGATGGGACTACAAGTCCCATCGGGAGATGCCTGCTACCATGACGGTGATTGACACATTAGCCAATGATGGGACAGTAGTAGTCCCATCATCCGGCCTATGTGTTGAATGTAAGAAAAAAAAAATACATACTACATACATACTACATGCTACATACATTCTACATACATGCTACATACATGCAACATATATACTACATGCATGCAACATGCATACTACATATATACCACATATATACTACATGCATGCAACATGCATACTACATATATACCACATATACCGGGGGGCTGTGCTGACTGTCCGGGGGTCTGTGCAGGCTGCGGGGGTCTGTACCGGCCTGCCGGTGGTCTGTACCGACTGTCCGGGGGTCTGAGCGGATGGCCGTGGGCCTGTACCGGCCTGCCGGTGGTCTGTACCGACTGTCTGGGGGTCTGAGCGGACTGCCGGGGGTCTGTACCGGCCTGCCGGTGGGCTGTGCTGGCCTGCCGGGGGTCTGTACCGACTGTCCGGGGGTCTGTGCAGGCTGCGGGGGTCTGTACCTGCCTGCCGGGGGGCTGTGCCGGCCTGCAGGTGGTCTGTACCGACTATCCGGGGGTCTGAGCGGACTGCCGGGGGTCTGTACCGGTCTGCCGGGGGGCTGTGCCGGCCTGCCGGGGGGCTGTGCCGACTGCCCGGGGGTCTGTGCAGACTGCCGGGGGTCTGTACCGGCCTGCCGGGGGGCTGTGCTGGCCTGCTGGGGGGCTGTGCCGACTGTCCGGGGGTCTGTGCAGGCTCCGGGGGTCTGTGCAGGCATCGTCCGATGGGACTACAAGTCCCATCGGGAGATGCCTGCTACCATGACGGTGATTGACACATTAGCCAATGATGGGACAGTAGTAGTCCCATCATCCGGCCTATGTGTTGAATGTAAAAAAAAAAAAAATACATACTACATACATACTACATGCTACATACATACTACATACATGCTACATACATGCAACATATATACTGCATGCATGCAACATACATACATACATACATACTGCATATATACCACATGCATGCAACATGTATACTACATATATACCACATATATACTACATAAAAGCAACATGCATACTACATGTATACCACATATATACTACATGCATGCAACATGCATACTACATATATACCACATATACCGGGGGGGCTGTACCGACTGCCCGGGGGTCTGTGCGGACTGCCGGGGGGCTGTGGCGGCCTGCCAGTGGTCTGTACCGACTGTCCGGGTGTCTGTGCAGGCTGCGGGGGGCTGTGCTGGCCTGCCGGTGGTCTGTACCGACTGCCCGGGGGTCTGTGCGGACTGCCGGAGGGCTGTGCCGGCCTGCCGGAGGTCTGTGCCAACTGTCCGGGGGTCTGAGCAGACTGCGTGGGTCTGTGCAGGCTCCAGGGGTCTGTGCAGGCATCGTCCGATGGGACTACAAGTCCCATCGGGCGATGCCTGCTACCATGACGGTGAATGACACATTAGCCAATGATGGGACAGTAGTAGTCCCATCATCCAGCTAATGTGTTGAATGTACAAAAAAAAAAAATACATACTACATACATACTACATGCTACATACATACTACATACATGCTACATACATGCAACATATATACTACATGCATGCAACATACATACATACTGCATATATACCACATGCATGCAACATGCATACTACATATATACCACATATATACTACATGCATGCAACATGCATACTACATATATACCACATATACCGGGGGGCTGTGCCGACTGTCCGGGGGTCTGTGCCGACTGCCCGGGGGTCTGTACCGGCCTGCCGGGGGGCTGTGTCGGCCTGCCGGTGGTCTGTACCGACTGTCCGGGGGTCTGTGCAGGCTGCGGGGGTCTGTACCGGCCTACCGGGGGGCTGTGCCGGTCTGCCGGTGGTCTGTACCGACTGTCCGGGGGTCTGAGCGGGCTGCCGGGGGTCTGTACCGGCCTGCCAGGGGGCTGTGCCGGCCTGCCGGGGGGCTGTGCCGACTGTCCGGGGGTCTGTGTCGACTGCCCGGGGGTCTGTGCTGACTGCCGGGGGTCTGGACCGGCCTGCCGGGGGGCTGTGCTGGCCTGCCGGGGGGCTGTGCCGACTGTCCGGGGGTCTGTGCAGGCTGCGGGAGGCTGTGCCGGCCTGCCGGTGGTCTGTACCGACTGCCCGGGGGTCTGAGCAGGCTGTGGGGGTCTGTGCAGGATCGTCCGATGGGACTACAAGTCCCATCGGGCGATGCCTGCTACCATGACGGTGATTGACACATTAGCCAATGATGGGACAGTAGTAGTCCCATCATCCGGCCTATGTGTTGAAAGTAAAAAAAAAACTACATACTACATACATACTACATACATGCTACATACATACTATATGCATGCAACATGCATACTACATATATACCACATATATACTACATGCATGCAACATACATATATACTACATATATACTACATGCAACATAAATACTACATATATACTACATGCATGCAACATACATATATACTACATGCATACATACTACATATATACCACATGCATGCAACATGCAAACTACACATATACCACATATATACTACATGCATACTACATATATACCACATGCATGCAACATGCATACTACATATATATACCACATATATACTACATGCATGCAACATACATATATACTACATATATACTACATGCAACATAAATACTACATAAAAACTACATGCAATATGCATACTGCATGCATGCAACATACATACTACATATATACCACATGCATGCAACATGCAAACTACATATATACCACATATACTACATGCATACTACATATATACCACATGCATGCAACATACATATATACAACATATATACTACATGCATGCAACATGCATACTACATATATACCACATATATACTACATGCATGCAACATACATATATACTACATATATACTACATGCAACATAAATACTACATATATACTACATGCAACATGCATACTGCATGCATGCAACATACATATATACAACATATATACTACATGCATGCAACATGCATACTACATATATACCACATATATACTACATGCATGCAAAATACATACACCATATATACTACATGCATGCAACATGTATACTACTTATATACCACATATATACTACATGCATGCAACATACCTATATACTACATGCAATATGCATACTACATATATACTACATGCATGCAACATACATATATACTATATATATACTACATGCATGCAACATGCATACCACATATATACTACATGCATGCAACATACATACATACAACATATATACTACATGCATGCAACATGCATACTACATATATACCACATATATACTACATGCATGCAGCATACATACATACAACACATATACTACATGCATGCAACATGCATACTACATATATACCACATATATACTACATGCATGCAACATACAGTACATATATACTACATGCAACATGCATACTACATATATACTACATGCATGCAACATACATATATACTACATATATACTACATGCATGCAACATGCATACTACATATATACCACATGCATGCAACATACATATATACCACATATATACTACATGCATGCAACATATATATAATACATATATACTACATGCAACATACATACTACATATATACCACATGCATGCAACATGCATACTACATATATGCTGCATATATACTACATGCATGCAACATACATGCATACTACATATATACCACATGCATGCAACATGCATACTACATATATACTACATGCATGCAACATACATATATACTACATACAATACATTCATACAATACATACATATAGACATACAGTACATATAACATAGAGTACATACTCACCATCACTTGTCACTTTGATCCCCGAAGCCATTGTCATCTATGGAATAAATATTAAAATAACAAAGCACCAATATACTCACCCCTGATCCGCAGAAGTCCACGGGTGTCCCACAACGATCTTGCGTGGAGAACAGCAACATCAGCTGATTCTACCGTTCTCTACGGGCTCCAGGAAACCAGTGTCGGGAGGTAGGTATCCTTCCACCCTGTATTCCTCCGCCACTGTAAAGAAAAAAAAAAGTCCCTAGTCTCATTTTATGGCATTGCTGTGTGAGAAATTTCCCATGCAGCTTTTGCCATAAAGTGAGACTAGGGACTTTTTTTTTTTTTAATGTGGCGGAGGAATACAGGGCGGAAGGATACCTACCTCCCGACACTGGTTTCCAGGGGCCCGTAGAGAACGGTAGCATCAGCTGATGCTGCAGTTCTCCACGCAAGATCGTCGTGGGACTCTCGTGGATTTCTGCGGATCAGGGAGTATATTGTTTGTTTGTTATTTTAATATTTATTCCAAAAATGACAATGGCTTTGGGCATCAAAGTGACAAGTGATGGCGAGTATGTACTCTATGATATATGTACTGTATGTCTATATGTATGTATTGTATGAATGTATTGTATGTAGTATATATGTATGTTGCATGCATGTAGTATATATGTAGTATGCATGTTACATGCATGTGGTATATATGTAGTATGTATGTTGCATGCATGTAGTATATATGTATGTTGCATGCATGTAGTATATATGTAGTATATATGTAGTATGCATGTTGCATGCATGTGGTATATATGTAGTATGTATGTAGTATGTATGTTGCATGTAGTATATATGTATTATATATATGTTGCATGCATGTAGTATATATGTAGTATATATGTATGTTGCATGCATGTAGTATATATGTGGTATATATAGTATGCATGTTGTATATATGTAGTATGTATGTTGCATGCATGTAGTATGCATGTTGCATGTAGTATATATGTATGTTGCATGCATGTAGTATATATGTGGTATATATGTAGTATGCATGTTGCATGCATGTAGTATATATGTTGTATGTATGCATGTTGCATGCATGTAGTATATATGTGGTATATATGTAGTATGCATGTTGCATGCATGTCGTATATATGTAGTATATATGTATGTTGCATGCATGTAGTGTATATGTAGTATGCATGTTGCATGTAGTATATATGTATGTTGCATGCATGTAGTATATATATGTGGTATATATGTAGTATGCATGTTGCATGCGTGTAGTATATATGTTGTATGTATGTTGCATGCATGTAGTATATATGTGGTATATATGTAGTATGCATGTTGCATGCATGTAGCATATATGTTGTATATATGTATATTGCATTCATGTGGTGTATATGTAGTATGCATGTAGTATACATGTAGTATGTATGTTGAATGCATGTAGTATATATGTAGTATGTATGTTGCATGTAGTATATATGCTGTATATATGTATGTTGCATGCATGTGGTATATATGTAGTATGCATGTAGTATATATGTGGTATATATGTAGTTTGCATGTTGCATGCATGTGGTATATATGTAGTTTGCATGTATGTTGCATGTAGTATATATGTATGTTGCATGCATGTAGTATATATGTAGTATGTATGTTGCATGTAGTATATATGTAGTATATATGTATGTTGCATGCATGTAGTATATATGTGGTATATATGTAGTATGCATGTTGCATGCATGTGGTATATATGTAGTATGTATGCTGCATGCATGTAGTATGAATGCAGCATGTATGTAGTATGTATGTAGCATGTAGTATGTATGTAGTATGTATTTTTTTTTTTTTTTTTTACATTCAACACATAGGCCGGATGATGGGACTACTACTGTCTCATCATTGGCTAATGTGTCAATCACCGCCATGGTAGCAGGCATTACCCGATGGGACTTGTAGTCCCATCGGACGATCCTGCACAGACCCCCGCAGCCTGCTCAGACCCCCGGACAGTTGGTATAGACCACCGGCAGGCCGGCACAGCCCCCCGGCAGGCCGGTACAGACCCCCGCAGCCTGCACAGACCCCCGCACAGTCGGTACAGACCACCGGCAGGCCAGCACAGCCCCCCGGCAGGCCGGTACAGACCCCCGGCAGGCCGGTACAGACCTCCGGCAGGCCGGTACAGACCCCCGGGCAGTCGGTACAGACCACCGGCAGGCCAGCACAGCCCCCCGGCAGGCCGGTACAGACCCCCGGCAGGCCGGTACAGACCTCCGGCAGGCCGGTACAGACCCCCGGGCAGTCGGTACAGACCACCGGCAGGCCGGCACAGCCCCCCGGAAGGCCGGTACAGACCTCCGCAGCCTGCACAGACCCCCGGACAGTCGGTACAGACCACCGGCAGGCCGGTACAGACCCCCGGGCAGTCGGCACAGACCCCCGGACAGTCGGCACAGCCCCCCGGCAGGCCGGTATAGACCCATGGCAGTCCACACAGACCCCCGTCAGTCGGCACAGACCCACGGGCAATCGGCACAGACCACCGGCAGGCCGGCACAGCCCCCCGGAAAAGGCCGGTACAGACCCCCGGGCAGTCGGCACAGCCCCCCGGCAGGCCAGCACGGCCCCCCGGCAGGCCGCTCAGACCCCCGGACAGTCGGTACAGACCACCGGCAGGCCAGCACAGCCCCCCAACAGGCCGGTACAGACCCCCGGCAGTCCGCTCAGACCCCCGGACAGTCGGTACAGACCACCGGCAGGCCGGCACAACCCCCCGGCAGGCCGGTACAGACCCCCGGGCAGTCGGCACAGACCCCCGGACAGTCGGCACAGACCCCCGGTATATGTGATATATATGTAGTATGCATGTTGCATGCATGTAGTATATATGTGGTATATATGTAGTATGCATGTTGCATGCATGTGGTATATATGCAGTATGTATGTATGTTGCATGTATGTAGCATGTATGTAGTATGTATGTAGCATGTAGTATGTATGTAGTATGTATGTAGCATGTAGTATGTGTGTAGTATGTACTACTGTCCCATTATTGGCTAATGTGTCAATCACCGTCATGGTAGCAGGCATCGCCCGATGGGACTTGTAGTCCCATCGGACGATGCCTGCACAGACCCCCGCAACCTGCACAGACCCCCGGACAGTCGGCACATCCCCCCGGCAGGCCGGTACAGACCCCCGGCAGGCCGCTCAGGCCCCCGGACAGTCGGAACAGACCACCGGCAGGCCAGCACAGCCCCCCGGCAGGCCGGTACAGACCCCCGGACAGTCGGTACAGACCCCCGGGCAGTCAGCACAGACCCCTGGACAGTCGGTACAGACCACCGGCAGGCCGGCACAGCCCCCCGGCAGGCCGGTACAGACCCCCGCAGCCTGCACAGACCCCCGGACAGTCGGTACAGACCCCCAGGCAGTCAGCACAGACCCCCGGACAGTCGACACAGCCCCCCGGCAGGCCGGTACAGACCCACGGCAGTCCGCACAGACCCCCGTTAGTCGGCACAGACCCCCGGGCAGTCGGCACAGACCACCGGCAGGCCGGCACAGCCCCCCGGAAGGCCGGTACAGACCCCCGGGCAGTCGGCACAGCCCCCCGGCAGGCCAGCACAGCCCCCCAGCAGGCCGGAACAGACCCCCGGCAGGCCGGTACAGACCCCCGCCAGGCCGCTCAGACCCCCGGACAGTCGGTACAGACCACCGGCAGGCCGGCACAGCCCCCCGGCAGGCCGGTACAGACCCCCGGCAGTCCGCTCAGACCCCCGGACAGTCGGTACAGACCACCGGCAGGCCGGCACAGCCCCCCGGCAGGCCGGTACAGACCCCCGGGCAGTCGGCACAGACCCCCGGACAGTCGGCACAGCCCCCCGGTATATGTGGTATATATGTAGTATGCATGTTGCATGCATGTGGTATATATGCAGTATGTATGTATGTTGCATGCATGTAGTATATATGTTGCATGTATGTAGCATGTATGTAGTATGTATGTAGCATGTAGTATGTATGTAGTATGTAGTTTTTTTTTTACATTCAACACATAGGCCGGATGATGGGACTACTACTGTCCCATCATTGGCTAATGTGTCAATCACCGTCATGGTAGCAGGCATCGCCCGATGGGACTTGTAGTCCCATCGGACGATGCCTGCACAGACCCCTGCAGCCTGCACAGACCCCCGGACAGTTGGCACAGCCCCCCGGACAGTCGGCACAGCCCCCCGGCAGGCCGGTATAGACCCATGGCAGTCCGCACAGACCCCCGTCAGTCGGCACAGACCCACGGGCAATCGGCACAGACCACCGGCAGGCCGGCACAGCCCCCCGGAAAAGGCCGGTACAGACCCCCGGGCAGTCGGCACAGCCCCCTGGCAGGCCAGCACGGCCCCCCGGCAGGCCGCTCAGACCCCCGGACAGTCGGTACAGACCACCGGCAGGCCGGCACAGCCCCCCGACAGGCCGGTACAGACCCCCGGCAGTCCGCTCAGACCCCCGGACAGTCGGTACAGACCACCGGCAGGCCGGCACAACCCCCCGGCAGGCCGGTACAGACCCCCGGGCAGTCGGCACAGACCCCCGGACAGTCGGCACAGCCCCCCGGTATATGTGATATATATGTAGTATGCATGTTGCATGCATGTAGTATATATGTGGTATATATGTAGTATGCATGTTGCATGCATGTGGTATATATGCAGTATGTATGTATGTTGCATGTATGTAGCATGTATGTAGTATGTATGTAGCATGTAGTATGTATGTAGTATGTATGTAGCATGTAGTATGTGTGTAGTATGTACTACTGTCCCATCATTGGCTAATGTGTCAATCACCGTCATGGTAGCAGGCATCGCCCGATGGGACTTATAGTCCCATCGGACGATGCCTGCACAGACCCCCGCAACCTGCACAGACCCCTGGACAGTCGGCACATCCCCCCGGCAGGCCGGTACAGACCCCCGGCAGGCCACACAGGCCCCCGGACAGTCGGAACAGACCACCGGCAGGCCAGCACAGCCCCCCGGCAGGCCGGTACAGACCCCCGGACAGTCGGTACAGACCCCCGGGCAGTCAGCACAGACCCCTGGACAGTCGGTACAGACCACCGGCAGGCCGGCACAGCCGCCCGGCAGGCCGGTACAGACCCCTGCAGCCTGCACAGACCCCCGGACAGTCGGTACAGACCCCCAGGCAGTCAGCACAGACCCCCGGACAGTCGATACAGCCCCCCGGCAGGCCGGTACAGACCCACGGCAGTCCGCACAGACCCCCGTCAGTCGGCACAGACCCCCGGGCAGTCGGCACAGACCACCGGCAGGCCGGCACAGCCCCCCGGAAGGCCGGTACAGACCCCCGGGCAGTCGGCACAGCCCCCCGGCAGGCCAGCACAGCCCCCCAGCAGGCCGGTACAGACCCCCGGCAGGCCGGTACAGACCCCCGGCAGGCCGCTCAGACCCCCGGACAGTCGGTACAGACCACCGGCAGGCCGGCACAGCCCCCCGGCAGGCCGGTACAGACCCCCGGCAGTCCGCTCAGACCCCCGGACAGTCGGTACAGACCACCGGCAGGCCGGCACAGCCCCCCGGCAGGCCGGTACAGACCCCCGGGCAGTCGGCACAGACCCCCGGACAGTCGGCACAGCCCCCTGGTATATGTGGTATATATGTAGTATGCATGTTGCATGCATGTGGTATATATGCAGTATGTATGTATGTTGCATGCATGTAGTATATATGTTGCATGTATGTAGCATGTATGTAGTATGTATGTAGCATGTAGTATGTATGTAGTATGTAGTTTTTTTTTTACATTCAACACATAGGCCGGATGATGGGACTACTACTGTCCCATCATTGGCTAATGTGTCAATCACCGTCATGGTAGCAGGCATCGCCCGATGGGACTTGTAGTCCCATCGGACGATGCCTGCACAGACCCCTGCAGCCTGCACAGACCCCCGGACAGTTGGCACAGCCCCCCGGACAGTCGGCACAGCCCCCCGGCAGGCCGGTATAGACCCATGGCAGTCCGCACAGACCCCCGTCAGTCGGCACAGACCCACGGGCAATCGGCACAGACCACCGGCAGGCCGGCACAGCCCCCCGGAAAAGGCCGGTACAGACCCCCGGGCAGTCGGCACAGCCCCCCCGGCAGGCCAGCACGGCCCCCCGGCAGGCCGCTCAGACCCCCGGACAGTTGGTACAGACCACCGGCAGGCCGGCACAGCCCCCCGACAGGCCGGTACAGACCCCCGGCAGTCCGCTCAGACCCCCGGACAGTCGGTACAGACCACCGGCAGGCCGGCACAACCCCCCGGCAGGCCGGTACAGACCCCCGGGCAGTCGGCACAGACCCCCGGACAGTCGGCACAGCCCCCCGGTATATGTGATATATATGTAGTATGCATGTTGCATGCATGTAGTATATATGTGGTATATATGTAGTATGCATGTTGCATGCATGTGGTATATATGCAGTATGTATGTTGCATGTATGTAGCATGTATGTAGTATGTATGTAGCATGTAGTATGTATGTAGTATGTATGTAGCATGTAGTATGTGTGTAGTATGTACTACTGTCCCATCATTGGCTAATGTGTCAATCACCGTCATGGTAGCAGGCATCGCCCAATGGGACTTGTAGTCCCATCGGACGATGCCTGCACAGACCCCCGCAACCTGCACAGACCCCCGGACAGTCGGCACATCCCCCCGGCAGGCCGGTACAGACCCCCGGCAGGCCGCTCAGGCCCCCGGACAGTCGGAACAGACCACCGGCAGGCCAGCACAGCCCCCCGGCAGGCCGGTACAGACCCCCGGACAGTCGGTACAGACCCCCGGGCAGTCAGCACAGACCCCTGGACAGTCGGTACAGACCACCGGCAGGCCGGCACAGCCCCCCGGCAGGCCGGTACAGACCCCCGCAGCCTGCACAGACCCCCGGACAGTCGGTACAGACCCCCAGGCAGTCAGCACAGACCCCCAGACAGTCGACACAGCCCCCCGGCAGGCCGGTACAGACCCACGGCAGTCCGCACAGACCCCCGTCAGTCGGCACAGACCCCCGGGCAGTCGGCACAGACCACCGGCAGGCCGGCACAGCCCCCCGGAAGGCCGGTACAGACCCCCGGGCAGTCGGCACAGCCCCCCGGCAGGCCGGCACAGCCCCCCGGCAGGCCGGTACAGACCCCCGGCAGGCCGGTACAGACCCCCGGCAGTCTGCTCAGACCCCCGGACAGTCGGTACAGACCACCGGCAGGCCGGCACAGCCCCCCGGCAGGCCGGTACAGACCCCCGGGCAGTCGGCACAGACCCCCGGACAGTCGGCACAGCCCCCCGGTATATGTGGTATATATGTAGTATGCATGTTGCATGCATGTGGTATATATGCAGTATGTATGTATGTTGCATGCATGTAGTATATATGTTGCATGTATGTAGCATGTATGTAGTATGTATGTAGCATGTAGTATGTATGTAGTATGTAGTTTTTTTTTTACATTCAACACATAGGCCGGATGATGGGACTACTACTGTCCCATTATTGGCTAATGTGTCAATCACCGTCATGGTAGCAGGCATCCCCCCGGCAGGCCGGTACAGACCCCCGGCAGGCCGCTCAGGCCCCCGGACAGTCGGAACAGACCACCGGCAGGCCAGCACAGCCCCCCGGCAGGCCGGTACAGACCCCCGGACAGTCGGTACAGACCCCCGGGCAGTCAGCACAGACCCCTGGACAGTCGGTACAGACCACCGGCAGGCCGGCACAGCCCCCCGGCAGGCCGGTACAGACCCCCGCAGCCTGCACAGACCCCCGGACAGTCGGTACAGACCCCCAGGCAGTCAGCACAGACCCCCGGACAGTCGACACAGCCCCCCGGCAGGCCGGTACAGACCCACGGCAGTCCGCACAGACCCCCGTCGGTCGGCACAGACCCCCGGGCAGTCGGCACAGACCACCGGCAGGCCGGCACAGCCCCCCGGAAGGCCGGTACAGACCCCCGGGCAGTCGGCACAGCCCCCCGGCAGGCCAGCACAGCCCCCCAGCAGGCCGGTACAGACCCCCGGCAGGCCGGTTCAGACCCCCGGCAGGCCGCTCAGACCCCCGGACAGTCGGTACAGACCACCGGCAGGCCGGCACAGCCCCCCGGCAGGCCGGTACAGACCCCCGGCAGTCCGCTCAGACCCCCGGACAGTCGGTACAGACCACCGGCAGGCCGGCACAGCCCCCCGGCAGGCCGGTACAGACCCCCGGGCAGTCGGCACAGACCCCCGGACAGTCGGCACAGCCCCCCGGTATATGTGGTATATATGTAGTATGCATGTTGCATGCATGTGGTATATATGCAGTATGTATGTATGTTGCATGCATGTAGTATATATGTTGCATGTATGTAGCATGTATGTAGTATGTATGTAGCATGTAGTATGCATGTAGTATGTAGTTTTTTTTTTACATTCAACACATAGGCCGGATGATGGGACTACTACTGTCCCATTATTGGCTAATGTGTCAATCACCGTCATGGTAGCAGGCATCGCCCGATGGGACTTGTAGTCCCATCGGACGATGCCTGCACAGACCCCTGCAGCCTGCACAGACCCCCGGACAGTTGGCACAGCCCCCCGGCAGGCCAGCACATCCCCCCTGCAGGCCGGTACAGACCCCCGGCAGGCCTCTCAGACCCCCGGACAGTCGGTACAGACCACCGGCAGGCCGGCACAGCCCCCCGGCAGGCCGGTACAGACCCCCGCAGCCTGCACAGACCCCCCGACAGTCGGTACAGACCACCGGGCAGTCGGCACAGATCCCCGGACAGTCGGCACAGCCCCCCGGTATATGTGGTATATATGAAGTATGCATGTTGCATGCATGTGGTATATATGCAGTATGTATGTATGTTACATGTATGTAGCATGTATGTAGTATGTATGTAGTATGTATGTAGCATGTATGTAGTATGTATGTAGCATGTATGTAGTATGTATTTTTTTTTTACATTCAACACATAGGCCGGATGATGGGACTACTACTGTCCCATCATTGGCTAATGTGTCAATCACCGTCATGGTAGCAGGCATCGCCCGATGGGACTTGTAGTCCCATCGGACGATCCTGCACAGACCCCCGCAGCCTGCACAGACCCCCCGGACAGTCGGCACAGCCCCCCGGCAGGCCGGTACAGACCCCCGGCAGGCCGCTCAGACCCCCGGACAGTCGGTACAGACCACCGGCAGACCGGCACAGCCCCCCGGAAGGCCGGTACAGACCCTCGGGCAGTCGGCACAGACCACCGGGAGGCCGGTACGGACCCCCGGCAGTCCGCACAGACCCCCGGGTAGTCGGCACAGACCCCCAGCAGGCCGGTACAGAACCCCGGGCAGTCGGCATAGACCCCCCCGGAAGGCCCGAACTGACGGCGCATCATGATGCGCACAGACCGCGCATCATGATGACGTCATTTCGGCAGCCAGTCAGAGCCACAGCAGTGGCTCTTTGCATTATGGGAACTTCCGATTCCGATATCCGATATTGAAAAAATATCGGTACTCGGTATCGGAATTCCGATACAGCGAATATCGGCCGATACCCGATATTTGCAGTATCGGAATGCGCAACACTAGCCAGCACCCCTTGCCTCTGTGGCAGCACAATGGGAGGGTCTGAGAAAACTGTCTCAGAACTTTGCCATTGTTCCTCTGCCTGAGCTGGATTGTACATCTGTCTTTTGCTTTGACTCCTTGGCTGTACAACAAACTCTGATGGTGTCTGCTGCCAGCATTCTCACATGGGAATTTTTAACTAATTCCGCTACAAGGGCCCTGTGGTACATCAAAATTTTTGTACACCTCTCTGCCTCTGGAATAAGAGACTGAAAGTTTTCCTTGTAGCGTGGGTCTAGAAGTGTCACCAACCAGTAATGAGTGTCCCCGAAAATTTTTATAATGCGAGGGTCAGGGGAAACGCAGCGCAACATAAAGTCAGACTACTAACAGGCAAGACTTCCGTGTTCTTACCAACAGAACGACTGACCATGCTGTCCACCTCCTTCTTACCCTCATCCTCCTCCGCCCTGTCCTCAGACCATTCCCACTGAACAGACGGTATGACAGCTGTGCTTGTAGTACCATCTATAGCGCATGAAAGTAGCTCCTGTTCTTCCTTCTCTTCCTCCTCCTCATTGTCTACCAATCCGCTTTGTGTCGACATGAGGCTAGGCTGAGTGTAATCACCTTGTATGGTTCCTTGCTCCATGTCCTCGTGCTCTGCCTGCAATGCATCATCTTTAATTGTGAGCAGAGAGGTTTGCAGAATGCTGAGAAGTGGGATGGTGATGTTAATTATGGCGTCATCGCTGCTCACCATCTTGGTGCAGTCCTCAAAGTTCTGGAGGATGGTACATATGTCTAACATCCATGTCCACTCCTGAGGTCTTATGTGTGGAGTCGCAACTGAATATTGATGGCTTTGTTGATGCTGGTAGTCAACAACTGCCCTCTTCTGCTCACAAAACTTTTCCAACATATGCAGTGTATAGTTCCAACACGTGGGGACATAACACACCAGTCGGTGAGCCAGAAGATGCAAATGCTGCTGAAATCCGGCAAGTGCGGCTGAAGCTGTAGTTGACTTTCTAAAATGGGCAGACATACGGTGTTCTTTCACTAGCAGATCCGGCAGTTCCAGGTAGCTTTTGAGAAATCGTTGAACCACGAGGTTAAGCACATGAGCCAGGCAAGGTATGTGTGTGAGCTCACCTTGCCTCAGGGCCGCCACCAGGTTCCGGCCATTGTCACACACGACCATGCCTGGCTGTAGGTTCAGCGGTGTCAGCCTAATATCTGACTGCTCTTTCAGCGCTCTCCACAACTCTTCTGCATTGTGCGGTTTGTCACCTATGCAGGTTAGCATCAGCACAGCCTGTTGCCGTGTGGCTGAGGCAGTGCTGCAGTGCTTCCAGCTTCTGACTGATGTGTTCATTTCAGAAATAGAGGCTGAAGAAGAGGAGGAGAAGGAGGTGTAGGAGCTATAGACTGTGGGGGCAACCCTGATTGACGTAGGGCCCGCAATCCTTGGCGTGGAGAGGAAGTGTTCCATCCCAAGGTCTGACTGGGTCCCGGCTTCCACTATGTTAACCCAGTGTGCTGTCAGTGAGATGTACCATCCCTGCCCACAAGCACTTGTCCATGTGTCCATGGTTAGGTGGACTTTCCCAGTAACAGCATTGTTGAGGGCACGGGTAATGTTGTGGGACACAAGCTGGTGTAATGCCGGTACGGCACAATGGGAAAAATAGTGGCGACTGGGGACTGAGTACCTTGGGATGGCCGCCGCCATCAGGTTGTGGAAATCTTCCATCTCAACGAGCCTAAAAGGCAACATTTTGAGCACAAGCAGACGAGAAATGTGCGAATTAAGTACTGGCCTGTGGGGCATTGGCTGTGTATTTCCGCTTGCATTCCAATGACTGGGGTATAGACAACTGAAGGCTGAGCTGGGGCAAGGATATGGATGGGCTTGATGATGGTGCTGGTTGACTGTGGGCAATAATAGGTGCAGGGCCCGAGGCATCTTCACAGGTACGGTGAACTGGGGATTGGCTTGGACGCAAAACATTGGAAGAAGCAGTGTTGTTACCTGCAGACAGTGTTCCTGGAGTCTGGGGTTCGGCTCACAAAGTCGAGTGCTTTGCTAGCATGTCCCTAATCATGCTGGTGGTGGTCAGGCTGCTAGTTTTGCTACCCCTGCTGATGCAGGCATGGCAAGTGCTGCAAATGGCCTGTTTGGGGAATCAGCAGAGTCTTTAAAAAATAACCAGACTCGGGAAGATCTAACAGAAGGAATTGCAACTCCTGTTGGTGTTACGGGCAACGGATGCCCGCCTTCTGTCTGCGGCCACCACACTGCTTCTTCCTGCCTGTTGGGGTGATATGCCTCCTTCCCCATGTGTGCTGCTGTCCTCGCTCTGCATGTCCTCCTGCCAGGTTGGGTCAGTCACTATGTCATCCACCACCTTGTCTTCCACATCGGAACCCTGCTCCTCCTCCTGACTTTCCAGCAATTATGTCTCATCATCGTTCACCTAAGGTGACTGTAGCTGCTCAAAGATTTGTGCATCGCTACATAGAATATCATCTTGCCCCGCTTCAAGTGGAGCGGGCGAGAGGCACAAATCTCCAAATGGATAACTGAACAGCTCTTCGGAGTGTCCGGGTGTGGTATCAGTTGTCTCAGGGCACTCGGTATGGGGGGAGGAAGGACGATCAGGGTGAGTAATATCCGGTCCACACTCACGGCTAATCACACTTGAACGTGTGGAAGACATGGTGGTGGTGGTGGCTAACTGACTGGAAGCATTATCTGCTATCCAACCAACAACCATTTCACACTGCTCTGGATTCAATAGTGGTGTGGTGCGGTCCCCTAGAAACTGGGACAGGAAGGTCGAGCGCGAAGATGTGGGTCTTTGCTGTGGCCCACTTTCAGCTTGTCAACGGCCTCGTCCTCTGCATGCACCATCAGCATCACGTCCACTTCCCCGTCCCTTGCCCCTTGCCTTGCCCATTTTAAATGGACTACTGAAATATTTGTACAAATGGCTTTCTTGGGAGAAAAATTAGATGTGATAGGTACTGTATGCCTGCAAAGCAAAGAATTTTCCATCATAGATACACGAGGCCTCAGCCTGAGATAACAGACTGTATTAATTTTTTTGTATTTTGTGGATACAAAAGACTGCTGGATAGAACGACTATGACAGCCAGGCCAAAAAAAGGAAACCATTGTAAACTGGCCAAACTTTGAGCACACACAGATATGAACTGACACGGAGATACCGCACAAAAAAATATGTGGCCTGTTTGTTTTTTTTGGCCTAAATACTGCTTTAGTTAACCAAAACTGACAGCCCGGCAGAAAAGAGAAAAATGCTGTAAACTGGCCAAAATTTCAGCATTCACAGATATGATCTACCACGGAGAAACCACTCCAAAAATATGTGGCCTGTTTTTTTTTGGCCTAAATACTGCTTTATTTAACCAAAACTGATAGCCAGGCAAAAAAAGAGAAAAAAGCTGTAAACTGGCCAAAATTTCAGCACACACAGATATGAGCTGGCACGGAGATACCGCACCAAAAAATGTGTGGCCTGTATGTTTTTTTTTGGCCTAAATACTGTTTCATTTAACCAAAAATAACAGCGAGACAAAAAAGAGAAAAAAGCCATAAACTGGCCAAAATTTCAGCACGCAGAGATATGATATATGTAATGCTCTACATACACACATACAGTGCCTACAGGCCTTGCAATGATGTGTATACAGCGACATACAATCCCCTGCCTGCCTAACACTGTAACCTATATAGTTCGGAATTAGTCCTTAGAAGGACTGTGGTTTAGCTGGATGTGAGTATTTAGGATGGTAGACCCCACAATAACTAAGAAATGCCCAATTTTGACCCTATCAAGGCAGCCGCTCTCCCTACACTCTCTCAATCCGGAGCTGAATGCACCGAGCAGGGCGGCGTCCGGTCCCTTATACCCCTGATGATGCTGTGCAGCCAGCCAATTACTGCACGACCACAACAAAGATGGCTGCGGCATTTCATGACCTGGCAGACAATCCTTGCACCGTGATTGGGTCTCTAAAGTCCACCAAAATTGCTGGGTTGAGACCCAAGTTCCCGCTGAGTAATCCCAGAAATACTCGCTGCTCGCCGAGTACCCAAGCACAGTGATATTCGGGCGAGTACCGAGTAGTGGTGAGTAGAGTTGAGCGACTTTTGGTTTTTTAGGGTCGCGTTTCGTTTCGTGAAACCCGACTTTTCCAAAAGTCGGGTCGAGCAAGATCGTCCGATTATAGGGAAAAGTCGGGGTCGTCCCGAAACACGAAACCCAATGTAAGTTAATGGGGAATAAAAGTCGGCAGTGAGAGGAGGACAGGAAACACACCAACAGTGCCCATTTGAATGCCAAAAGCATCAATTCTTCTTACTTAAGCTTGTCAACCTTAATTAACTTCATAATACAAGTTACGCACTGAAAAATGGGGGTTATTTGGCTACAGACTGTGGGGGGGGAGGGCTGGCTCCAGGTTTTCATGTGCCCTGGGCGAAAGAGCGCCCCTTTAACACATACCACAACTCATCATGCTCCGATACGGCAGAGAAATAGCGGTATAGTACAATGAAAAATACCTCACTTTTTACATCTCATGACGAGGCCCATCTATTTCTCCATACAGAATCATTGGTCCCATATAATGTTTGAAACAGTATATGATGAGCTCCACATAATGCTACAGTATATGTTGGTCCCCATGGATGAAGCTCTACTGTCTTATGGGCCCAAATAATGCTCCAAACATAATGGGCCCCATTTCTAATGCTCTAGTGTATAATGGGCCCTGTAAATGCTGCTCCAGTGTCTGATGTCCACCTTTGGAATGTTCCAGTGTATGGTGGGCCCCATCTATCATTCTCAGACGGTGTTAGGCCCAGTATGGATTGCACGTGATTGCACAAAGGTTAGAAAGGGTACCGTATCCCCGGATAACATGTATGGATAGCGTACACATTCAAAATATATGTCTCAGGAGGCAGGCTCAGACGGTGTTAGGCCCAGTATGGATTGCACGTGATTGCACAAAGGTTAGAAAGGGTACCGTATCCCCGGATAACATGTATGAATAGCGTACACATTCAAAATATATGTCTCAGGAGGCAGGCTCAGACGGTGTTAGGCCCAGTATGGATTGCACGTGATTGCACAAAGGTTAGAAAGGGTACCGTATCCCCGGATAACATGTATGGATAGCGTACACATTCAAAATATATGTCTCAGGAGGCAGGCTCATACGGTGTTAGGCCCAGTATGGATTGCACGTGATTGCACAAAGGTTAGAAAGGGTACCGTATCCCCAGATAACATGTATGGATAGCGTACACATTCAAAATATATGTCTCAGGAGGCAGGCTCAGACGGTGTTAGGCCCAGTATGGATTGCACGTGATTGCACAAAGGTTAGAAAGGGTACCGTATCCCCAGATAACATGTATGGATAGCGTACACATTCAAAATATATGTCTCAGGAGGCAGGCTCAGACGGTGTTAGGCCCAGTATGGATTGCACGTGATTGCACAAAGGTTAGAAAGGGTACCGTATACCCGGATAACATGTATGGATAGCGTACACATTCAAAATATATGTCTCAGGAGGCAGGCTCAGACGGTGTTAGGCCCAGTATGGATTGCACGTGATTGCACAAAGGTTAGAAAGGGTACCGTATCCCCAGATAACATGTATGGATAGCGTACACATTCAAAATATATGTCTCAGGAGGCAGGCTCAGACGGTGTTAGGCCCAGTATGGATTGCACGTGATTGCACAAAGGTTAGAAAGGGTACCGTATCCCTGGATAACATGTATGGATAGCGTACACATTCAAAATATATGTCTCAGGAGGCAGGCTCAGACGGTGTTAGGCCCAGTATGGATTGCACGTGATTGCACAAAGGTTAGAAAGGGTACCGTATCCCCAGATAACATGTATGGATAGCGTACACATTCAAAATATATGTCTCAGGAGGCAGGCTCAGACGGTGTTAGGCCCAGTAAGGATTGCACGTGATTGCACAAAGGTTAGAAAGGGTACCGTATCCCCGGATAACATGTATGGATGGCGTACACATTCAAAATATATGTCTCAGGAGGCAGGCTCAGATGGTGTTAGGCCCAGTATGGATTGCACGTGATTGCACAAAGGTTAGAAAGGGTACCGTATCCCCAGATAACATGTATGGATAGCGTACACATTCAAAATATATGTCTCAGGAGGCAGGCTCAGACGGTGTTAGGCCCAGTATGGATTGCACATGACTGCACAAAGGTTAGAAAGGGTACCGTATCCCCAGATAACATGTATGGATAGCGTACACATTCAAAATATATGTCTCAGGAGGCAGGCTCAGACGGTGTTAGGCCCAGTATGGATTGCACGTGATTGCACAAAGGTTAGAAAGGGTACCGTATCCCCGGATAACATGTATGGATAGCGTACACATTCAAAATATATGTCTCAGGAGGCAGGCTCAGACGGTGTTAGGCCCAGTATGGATTGCACGTGATTGCACAAAGGTTAGAAAGGGTACCGTATCCCCGGATAACATGTATGGATAGCGTACACATTCAAAATATATGTCTCAGGAGGCAGGCTCAGACGGTGTTAGGCCCAGTATGGATTGCACGTGATTGCACAAAGGTTAGAAAGGGTACCGTATCCCCAGATAACATGTATGGATAGCGTACACATTCAAAATATATGTCTCAGGAGGCAGGCTCAGACGGTGTTAGGCCCAGTATGGATTGCACGTGATTGCACAAAGGTTAGAAAGGGTACCGTATCCCCAGATAACATGTATGGATAGCGTACACATTCAAAATATATGTCTCAGGAGGCAGGCTCAGACAGTGTTAGGCCCAGTATGGATTGCACGTGATTGCACAAAGGTTAGAAAGGGTACCGTATCCCCAGATAACATGTATGGATAGCGTACACATTCAAAATATGTCTCAAAAGGCAGGCTCAGACGGTGTTAGGCCCAGTATGGATTGCACGTGATTGCACAAAGGTTAGAAAGGGTACCGTATCCCCGGATAACATGTATGGATAGCGTACACATTCAAAATATATGTCTCAGGAGGCAGGCTCAGACGGTGTTAGGCCCAGTATGGATTGCACGTGATTGCACAAAGGTTAGAAAGGGTACCGTATCCTCGGATAACATGTATGGATAGCGTACACATTCAAAATATATGTCTCAGGAGGCAGGCTCAGACGGTGTTAGGCCCAGTATGGATTGCACGTGATTGCACAAAGGTTAGAAAGGGTACCGTATCCCCGGATAACATGTATGGATAGCGTACACATTCAAAATATATGTCTCAGGAGGCAGACTCAGACGGTGTTAGGCCCAGTATGTTTTGCACGTGATTGCACAAAGGTTAGAAAGGGTACCGTATCCCCGGATAACATGTATGGATAGCGTACACATTCAAAATATATGTCTCAGGAGGCAGGCTCAGACGGTGTTAGGCCCAGTATGGATTACACGTGATTGCACAAAGGTTAGAAAGGGTACCGTATCCCCGGATAACATGTATGGGTAGCGTACACATTCAAAATATATGTCTCAGGAGGCAGGCTCAGACGGTGTTAGGCCCAGTATGGATTGCACGTGATTGCACAAAGGTTAGAAAGGGTACCGTATCCCCGGATAACATGTATGGATAGCGTACACATTCAAAATATATGTCTCAGGAGGCAGGCTCAGACGGTGTTAGGCCCAGTATGGATTGCACGTGATTGCACAAAGGTTAGAAAGGGTACCGTATCCCCGGATAACATGTATGGATAGCGTACACATTCAAAATATATGTCTATACATCAGGAGGCAGGCTCAGACGGTGTTAGGCCCAGTATGGATTGCACGTGATTGCACAAAGGTTAGAAAGGGTACCGTATCCCCGGATAACATGTATGGATAGCGTACACATTCAAAATATATGTCTATACATCAGGAGGCAGGCTCAGATGGTGTCAGGCACAGTATGGATTTGACGGCCCAGATTACACAGCGGAGGAGCAGGGAGAGGTAAAGATTGCAAATGCTGGGGCCCTGCCCAAGCTAGGGGGGCCCACTCGTGGGCGTCGGTACTGGCACTGGGCCCCTCATAGTACAGCGGTGTGTCTGACGGCGGGTGTGCACCACCACCGTCAGAGACACTTGATTGCACTATGAGGAACCCTGTGCCAGTGCCCACGCCCAAGAGTCGGCCTACCCACCAGTCCAGGGCAACGGCAATCGCAAGGTGTCGTGCGCTAGGTGGCGACCCCGGCCATGGGGGGGGGGCAGCACAGTTAGGGAGTTTTAGAAAGTGGCATATGTTGATGTTGGACATTCAGCTGATGCAAAAGGCGAAATAGGTGAAGTACCAGGAAGAGGTGGACCAAAGCAAGTCATTTTTCTGTCACCCTATGTGTCATCAGGGGAAGGTGGGACAAAATCCTTGGAAACCCATGCGTGGGTCATTTTAATGAAGGTTAGATCATCCACATTTTGGGTTGACAGACGGGTCCTTTTTTCTGTCAGGATTGATCCAGCTGCACTGAAGACTCTTTCCGATAGCACACTTGCAGCTGGGCAAGCGAGCTCCTGTAAGGCATATTGGGCCAATTCAGGCCAGGTGTCCAGTTTAGCGGCCCAATAGTCAAAGGGGAATGACCTGTGTGGGAGAACATCGATATGGGAGGAAAAGTAGTTTGTAACCATAGTTGACAACTGCTGTCCCCTGTCACTTTCCATCGATGCAGTATTACCAGTTGTGTGAGCGGTATTTGAAAAATCAGTCCACAACATTGTCATGAAACCCCTGTCTCCAACGCCACTTCTGCTGTGTGCACCACGAACACCTCTGCCAAGCTGCCCCCGGCCCGTACGGCTCGTGTGAGAACCATCACCGCTGCTGTGTGCTGGGAATGCCTCAAGCAACCGATTTACCAGAGTTGCTTGTTTATTAGCCAATATTAGGTCAAGGTTCTCCTGTGGCATGATGTTTTGTAATTTGCCTTTATAGCGTGGATCCAGGATGCTGGCCAACCAGTAGTCATCATCATTCATCATTTTGGCAATGCGGGGTCCCTTTTTAGGATCCGCAAGGCATAATCTGACATGTGGGCCAATGTTCCCAGTGTCAATGATGCACTGCGAGTGCTGGGTGGAGGAGCACTTTCTGGCAAATCCACATCCCTCCAGTCACGCACAAACCCTGTACCAGACCTTGCCACGCCAACATTTTCACTTGCCCCACGAGATGCATCCTCCTCCCCTAAGTAATCATCCCCATCATCATCCTCCTCCTCCTCTTCTTCCTCCACCTCGTCCAGGAGAGGTCCCTGAGCAGACAATAGCTGAATGTCATCAAGGATTCCCTCCTCCTCTTCCTCCTCATCAACATTGGCTGCAGACGCCTGCTCCTTAAGGTGCGTCAAAGTTTGCATGAGCAGACGCATAAGTGGGATGCTCATGCTTAGGATGGCGTCGTCTGCGCTTACCAGCCGTGTGCATTCCTCAAAACACTGAAGGACTTTACAAAGGTCTTTCAGCTTCGACCACTGCACATCTGTCAACTCCATGTCTGCTCTCAAAGTGCCTGGCCGTGTATCCTCCCACAAATGCATTATGGCCTGCCTCTGCTCGCACAGCCGCTCCACCATGTGCAGGGTGGAGTTCCACCTTGTTGCAATGTCGATAATCAGGCGGTGGTTGGGAAGGTGGAGCAATCGCTGCAGCTTCTGCATACGAACGGAGTGTACAGGCGACCGGCGGATGTGCACGCACAGTCTTTGCACCTTCCGGAGCAGGGCTGTTAACTCCGGATAATTTTTGAGGAAGCACTGCACCACCAGGTTCAAGGTGTGAGCCAAGCAAGGTATGTGGCTGAGTTTTGAAAGGGCTATGGCTGCCACAAAATTACGGCCGTTATCACTAACTACCTTGCCTGCCTCAAGATGTACACTGCCCAGCCATGACTCAGTTTGTCGCTTCAAGTACTCGGCCAGCACCTCGGCGGTGTGTCTGTCGCCCAAACACATCATCTGCAACACAGCCTGCTGACGCTTTCCACTAGCTGCTCGATAGGGGGACACATCGTGTGCAACAGTGGCAGCTGCAGATGGAGTGCTCGTACGACTGCGCTCTGTGGACGAGCTTTCGCTTCTGGAGGAGGAGGAGGAGGAGGAGGGTCGAACGCCTACAGCCAACTGTTTCCTATACCGTGGGCTAGGCAGCACTGTCCCACCACCGCTGTCCCCTGTGGACCCTGCATCCACCACATTAACCCAGTGCGCAGTGATGGACACGTAACGGCCCTGGCCATGCCGACTGGACCATGCATCAGTTGTGAGGTGCACCTTTCCGCTCACTGACTGCTTGAGTGCATGGACAATGCGGTCTTTCACATGATGGTGGAGGGCTGGGATGGCTTTGCGAGAGAAGAAGTGGCGACTGGGTAGGTCATAGCGTGGTACTGCATAGGCCATGAGTTCGCGGAAAGCTGTGCTTTCCACCAACCGAAAGGGCATCATCTCAAACGAGATTAGGTTGGCAATGTGGGCGTTCAAACCCAGTGTACGCGGATGAGAGACTGAGTACTTTCTTGACCTACTCATAGTGTCTGGGAGGGTGAGCTGGACTTGAGAGCTGCATATGGTGGAAGTAGCGGTGGACAGGGCGGACTGAGAGAGGGTTGATGATGGTGATGGAGTTGGTGTTCTTTCTGATGGCCTAGAATCAGTCTTTCGTTGATATAACAGTGGGAGTCCCTGACTGCTGTGGTCTTGCAACGACACCTCAACATTTGCTGCTGTGCTAACCGGTGGGCTTACAGTGGGGGAAACAATGTAGCGTTGCTGACTACCTTCGTTGTGATCAGTTGCACATGTGGCACTTGAGGTTTGGTGTTGTGTCCACGCTTGCAAGTGCATGCTGGTTAAATGTCTAAGCATGCAGCTGGTATTCAAATTTTTCAGATTTTTCCCTCGGCTAAAGGTCTTTGCGCACTTCTTACAGATAACCTTGGCCTGATCATGAGGATTTTGTTCAAAAAAGTGCCACACTGCACTCTTCCTACTTTGGCAGACATTTTGCGGCCTAGCACGCTGTGATCTTTTGACCCTCTGGACAAGCTGTCCAGCAACTCTTTTGATGTTTGGAACCTGTCTTTGGAGTGCTCCGGGCCTGCCAGATAACAGCTGTTGCGATGTCGATGTCTGCTGTGGATGCTCCTCATCTGAGCTATTGGAAGCAGCACCCTCTTCCCCCAATGGATGCCAATCTGGGTCAACAACTGGGTCATCCATCACCTCCTCTTCTATGTCATGTGCACCTTCCTCTGTGTCACCGTGTATGGTGGTATAGTGTGCGGGAAGGGGCACCTGAGACTCATCAGGGTCAGAATCTGGCTCTGTACACTGCGAGGACAATGTAGTGCTCTGAGTGAATGTACCAGCAGAATCATCCATCAGCGGCTGTGCATCAGTGCACTCCATGTCAGATTCATCTTGGCCTGGGTAATTCACCATTTGACTTGATAATCCAGGCATGGTATGTGAAAACAGCTCCATGGAGTAATCAGTAGTATGGCCTGCGTCATCCTTCAATCTTGGTTGGGGTGAAGGACACAAGGAAAGGTGTGGTTCATGAACATGAGCCTCCAATGACGACTCAGTGCTTTTACTTTTTACAACTGAAGAAGAGGAGGCGATAGAGCTGGAGGCTGAGTCAGCAATGTAAGACAAAACTTTTTCCTGATGCTCTGGCCTTAAAAGCGGTTTGCCAACTCCTAGAAAACTAAGCGTTCGAGGCCTTATGTAGCCAGACGATGACGCAGGGTCAGCACCTCCTGTATTCGGTCCTATTTTGCTCTTGCCACTACCATCAGATCCACCACCAACACCATCATTACCAGCTGCCAACCCCCGCCCAATTCCACGGCCTCTTCCACCAGCCTTCCTCATTTTTGGTAGAAATGTAGACAAAATCCAACAAACTATATAGTAATGTAAAACAAGGTACAAGGTGTCTATAGGACAGGGGAGATTTTGAATTTCTGCAGACACTTGTGGACACTGGACACTTTTGGATTGTGTGAGGCCCACTGATATCTGAGCGCTATGTGACAGGCTCGATGGCACAGCTGTGACCAAAGTGACTAGAGGATAAGGGAGATTTTGAATCTCTGCACACACTTTTGGACACTGGATGGACACTTTTGGATTGTGTGAGGCCCACTGATATCTGAGCGCTATGTGACAGGCTCGATGGCACAGCTGTGACCAAAGTGACTAGAGGATAAGAGAGATTTTGAATCTCTGCACACACTTTTGGACACTGGATGGACACTTTTGGATTGTGTGAGGCCCACTGATATCTGAGCGCTATGTGACAGGCTCGATGGCACAGCTGTGACCAAAGTGACTAGAGGATAAGGGAGATTTTGAATCTCTGCACACACTTATGGACACTGGACACTTTTGGATTGTGTGAGGCCCAATGAATATCTGAGCGCTATGTGACAGGCTCGATGGCACAGCTGTGACAAAAGTGACTAGAGGATAAGGGAGATTTTGAATCTCTGCACACACTTTTGGACACTGGATGGACACTTTTGGATTGTGTGAGGCCCACTGATATCTGAGCGCTATGTGACAGGCTCGATGGCACAGCTGTGACCAAAGTGACTAGAGGATAAGGGAGATTTTGAATCTCTGCACACACTTTTGGAAACTGGACACTTTTGGATTGTGTGAGGCCCAATGAATATCTGAGCGCTATGTGACAGGCTCGATGGCACAGCTGTGACAAAAGTGACTAGAGGATAAGGGAGATTTTGAATCTCTGCACACACTTTTGGACACTGGATGGACACTTTTGGATTGTGTGAGGCCCACTGATATCTGAGCGCTATGTGACAGGCTCAATGGCACAGCTGTGACCAAAGTGACTAGAGGATAAGGGAGATATTGAATCTCTGCACACACTTTTGGACACTGGATGGACACTTTTGAATTGTGTGAGGCCCACTGATATCTGAGCGCTATGTGACAGGCTCGATGGCACAGCTGTGACCAAAGTGACTAGAGGATAAGGGAGATTTTGAATCTCTGCACACACTTTTGGACACTGGACACTTTTGGATTGTGTGAGGCCCACTGATATCTGAACGCTATGTGACAGGCTCGATGGCACAGCTGTGACCAAAGTGACTAGAGGATAAGGGAGATTTTGAATCTCTGCACACACTTTTGGACACTTTTGGATTGTGTGAGGCCCAATGAATATCTGAGCGCTATGTGACAGGCTCGATGGCACAGCTGTGACAAAAGTGACTAGAGGATAAGGGAGATTGGATTGCTTTTAAAAAAGCAGTTTGCGGAGCAGTGGGTAAACAGCAATGCAGGAATGTCAGGAAGCCTTAGAAGGCAGCCCAACAACCAACACCACTGATACACCACTATATAGCCTCCCCTTGCACTGCACACACAGTGACTGGTGTGTTGTGCAGGCCAAATTGCTAGCAGCAGAAGCAGTTTTTTTGTCTTCTCAGCAGGACAAAAAAAAAATTGGGATTGCTTTTAAAAAAGCAGTTTGCGGAGCAGTGGGTAAACAGCAATGCAGGAATGTCAGGAAGCCTTAGAAGGCAGCCCAACAACCAACACCACTGATACACCACTATATAGCCTCCCCTTGCACTGCACACACAGTGACTGATGTGTTGTGCAGGCCAAATCGCTAGCAGCAGAAGCAGTTTTTTTGTCTTCTTCCCTGCCTAACGCTCTCCCTACAGAATCAGCAGCAACCTCTCCCTATACTAAGATCGGCAGAAGTAAGATGGCGGTCGGCGTGCATGCCCTTTTATACCCCCTGTGACGCCCACCAAAGCAAGCCAATCACTTGCATGCCCTTCTGAAAGATGGTGGTGACCCGTGCCTATGTCATCACGTTGCCCACAGTGTCCATGGACCCTGATTGGCTGAAAAAGAGCGCAAAACAAACTTTTGAAACGCGACTTTGGCGCGTAAGTCGCCGACCTCGTGGCCGACCTCATCCTAGGGTCGGGTTTCGTTTCATGAAACCCGACTTTGCCAAAAGTCGGTGACTTTTGAAATTTTTCGACCCGTTTCGCTCAACTCTAGTGGTGAGCACATTCGCTCATCACTAGCGAGCACGTTCGCTCATCACTAGTGCTTATCTGTAGCACAGTTTCCGCCGTTTGATGGAGAAAATAGGGGTTCCAATTGCAAATGAGAAAACGGCAGGGCCGGTTACAAATCTTTGATTTTTAGGAATTAATTTGGATACTGTGGCCATGGTTTTCAGTTTACCTGATGCAAAATTGGCAAGTTAACAGCTCTGATAGACCAGTTCATGATGGCGAAAAAAGCCAGATTAAAACATGTTCAATCTCTTTTAGGTTTGCTGGTTTTTGCTTGTAGAATAATTCTTATTGGGTATGTTTTTTGTAGATGCTTGTCTTTGACAACGAGGGGTGTAGAAAGGCCTAACCATTTTGACAGGATTTCTAGGTTCATAAAGGAGGATTTATTGATATGGCAAACATTTTTACCCACTTTTGACGGTAAGGTGATATGTCAGGAGGATGAAGTGTCAAACTTTGATTTGCGGTTAGTTACGGACTCGTCGGGTCATTGCAGTTTTGGGGCAGTTTATGATTCGCAGTGGTGTAGGTTGGATTGGCCATCTGCATGGCAGGTTCACCTGTACTAGAGAACATTACTCAGCTGGAGTTGTTTCCTTTCATGGTGGTTATTGAGATTTGAGGTCATGCCTTGAAAAATAAATGGATTTGTTTTTGGTATGATAATTTGGCTGTAGTCAATGCTATTAATTCTTTATCATCTTCTTCCTTGCCGGTGTTAGCCTTGTTAAGGCACTTAGTCCTTAGGTGTTTGCAGTTGAATATATGTGTCGGACGTGGATAATAAAGTTGCAGATGCTTTGTCTCTTTCACAGATGAAGCTTTTCAGGGAGCTGCATCCACGGGCAGAAAAGACAAGTTTCAGTTGCCCAGACCACTTGTGGATCATCGCAGAGCAGAGTTGGCATACCTAGTACAGACGTCGGTGGCTCACTCGATGTGGAAAAGTCATGGTACTGCATGGAATCAGTGGATGATGTCTGCCTGGGGCAATTTTCGTGTGAGTGATGAGTCTCATGTGGACACTACTTTGTCTTTGTTGTAAGTTTGGAGGAGGAAATGTCTGTCAGATTTTAGCATGCAAAAACATCTATCAGGAGTAGCTTTTATGATTAAGCTTTGGGGATGTAGGGATACTGTATAACAGGAATTTCTCATCAGGCAGATTGTAAAGGGTGGGAAAAAAGTGAAGCGATAACAGGACAAGAGACGTTCTGTGTCTTTTGCTTTATTGTCACTGCTTATCGGCTGTTTACAGATGGTTACTCACACCACGAAAATGAATCAGGAAGGGAAAGGTTTTTCGCTCATGATAAAAGCACTAGGCAGTCCATTTTGTCTGGTTCAAATAGTGAAGCAATATATGGTGAAGCGTCCGGCTTGGGCTCAATTCTTGCTTCAAGAATCTGTGGCGTCTCTGACTGTTTCAGTTCAAGACCATATTCAAAATGTGCTTACCACAGGTTGGTAATGAAGCGTTGCAATTTGGGATGCATTCTTTCAGGATAGGAGCAGCTACTAAGGCTAATGCTGTAGATCTGGGTGAGGAAGCAATAAGCAGCTGAGGAGGTGGAAATCTTTGTTTTTTTGGGAAGTATGTGAGACCTGATTTTTTGTTAGGTGGTGATAGTGAGTTTTGTTTTTGCTTTATTTTGCAGATATATTACTGCGTCATCTATGGATCACTGGCCATTTGTTCATATATTGTTCAGAGAAACGGGCGAGTCTGTGCCCTTTGAGCCTGACCTTGGGTCAAGAAGGAGACGTTTCATTGGGAAGGTTATCGTGGGTTGAGGTGGTTTCAGATGCTCGGTAGGATTGAAGCGATTAGCAAGTTATGCGTGAATCCCATCGTCATATTCATACACGAGGGGGCTAATAATTTGGGTAAAATAAAGTTGGCTGAACTCATTGGGATCATAAAATCTGATTTTACACGATTTAGGAGATTCTTTCCTCAAAAAAGTGTTTTAGTTTGGTCTGAAGTTTGGAATGGACAAAGCAACGGTTAGGTGGATTCATATCTGGCTTAGTGATCGGACCCAAAGAGTGGTTGTAAATGGCTGCACATCCAGTTGGAAGAATGTCTCAAGTGGGGTACCGCAGGGCTCTGTCATGGGCCCTGTATTGTTCAACATCTTTGTCAATGATTTAGATGAAGGAATTGAGGGTAAACCGGTAAACTGATTAAATTTCCTGATGACACATAGCTAGGAGGGATAACTGATTCTAGAGGAGAGAGAGAGGATTCAAAAAGATTTAAATAAACTGAAGCAGTGGGCAGCAACTAACAGAATGGTTTTAACAGGGAAAAATGCAAAGTTCTACATCTGGGCAATAAAAATGAAAAAAACATATACAGGATGGGAGGAATAGAGCTAAGCAACAGCACATGTGAAACAGACTTGGGTATACTAATAGATCACAGACTGAACATGAGTCAACAGTGTGATGCAGCATATGATCAATCTAGTGTCCAAAGAAAAAGTGTATATAAAAAATGGCAATTCAACTCAGAATATATAACAAATCCTTACTTATAATAAAGAGGAAAAAATTAAGAGATCCATAAAATAATCATATTTATTTTAAACTCAAGGTATAAGAACAAGACATAAATACAAAAATTCAGCAGAATGCCTCAAAAAATGACGGGATAGCAATCACATATAAATCCCCAGAATAAATAGCAATATATTTGGGGCTAGGATGTATAAAAGATACCTCCCAACAACAACCATAGCCTGTACTCCCATAAGTCATATGTATTCCAGTAAAAATAAGCTATGTTGGAGTGCAATGCAGTTCCACTGGGACGGTGTTAGGGCAGCGGAGATGGTGAAGCTCTCCACGGGCAGAGCTGTGTCCCAGGGCAGTTGAGCCAGTGACGATGATGGTGAATGCGGTGTAAAGCAGGCGAGATGTTAATAACACGAAGGACACAGTTGGGTACAGTTTCTGGGTTTTTACTCACAAGTCTCGTGCACACGATGACCCACTTGGCACTGTCTCCTCCGGGGGAGGGGTCCAGCAAACTCTCAGTTAAATTGGTGACACCGTTTCAGGACTCCTCTTTATGTTCTCCTTTCTTGGCCGTCTCTCTCTGCGCTACTCTCCTTACTTTCCTGCCCTGTGCCTTCATAAGCAGTGTCCCCTATCCAGCAGCCTCGGACCTTGCCGAGCAACATGGATAAGGCCCCGGGGTCCTTTATCTCTACGGCTGCCTTTTTGAGGAATGTTTGTGGATTTGGCTGAGGCACTTAAAGTTACCTCAGCTTCAGGCTTTCTAGCTGAGCCTTGTAGTTCTCCACTAGCCTCAGGGTCCGGCTCCCTTACTGCGACCTGGTCCTTCCCTTCCGGGATACGGGCCCCACGGTTGGCTTTCACACTACCTGTGCCCCAAGGACCCCCTTATTTTCTCCTAGGAGCTTCTTCTAGATGTTTCTCGCTTCTCTGACCCTCACTCCTCTCACGTCAGTCCTGCTCTTCCGCTGTACTGCCACCGACTGACTGACTGGATCTTTCCAGAACAATCTTCCGTTTACCTCACACTAACTCCTCCCACCAACTGTCATCTCACTCTCACTGATTGGATGTCCTCAATCACTCCACTTCCTAAGCTCCTCCCCTTCTACCTACCTTCCCCACTCAACTACCTACCCCTTTCCTAGCCAGTCTGGGATGAGGCCATCCTCCCGAAGGGTACACCCAGATGCCCTAACTAACCTGGTGTGTGTTGGGTGTGAGTCTTAAGAGTCCTAAGTGGTGCCCCCTCCTTACCTGAGGGCGGGATACCACACCTCTGGATGAGGTACAGTACCTCTGTGGTGACTGGACCCTCAGGGCTGCCACAATAAATAAAGTGCATAGTGCAAACATAAATAACTAGGATATACCAATGAGCCAATGGTAAGGAGGGCTGTTGTGATCTATCTTGATTTGACTTCTGAGTCGGGGCTCCCTCTTTTTGTGGTTACTGTGGGTAGTGGAGCTAGCCAAAGTCTGACACCTGACGATGATGATTGGAAATCCAGGGTTACTGACTGGAGTATTTAAGTGAGCAGGTTTCCTTCAGTGGCTGCTGGTGATTAGTTTTCTTCCTTTGCATTCTGAGGTCTGCTGTCTCCTTCCTGATCCTGCATTTTTCAGTTAAGTTGTTCATTTGCTAATCTTTTGCATCTGATCTGGTTTTGTCTCTTTCTGCTTTGCTGTGCGAGTTCAGCGTTCTCCCTGCTGGGGCAGTGCTGGATCCCACTCCATATGTTACAGCTTGTGTCAGTTTGTTCAGTCCCCTGTTATATTAGTCTCTTTTGCTTTGCTGCTAGTTCATACCAGAATGCTGATATAGTGGGAGAGAGGTCGTGAGACCTCAGTGTTTTTTTGTACATCAGACGTGTTGGATTTGTAGGGTTTTTGCCTGATTGCAGACAGTGTCTTTCCTTTCCTTTCCTATCTAGTCAGTGTGGGCCCCATCATTTGCTCAGTCTATTTTCTGCCTGCGTTTGTGTTTCATCTTGTCTCACTGACAATATATGATTGGGGGCTATCTATTCCTTTGGGGTTCTACTCCGTGGCAGTATAGATTTCACCTTTCTTGCTTTAGGCATAGTTAGCTCTCCGGCTGTGCCGAGGCATCTAGGGCATCGTAGGTATGCCTCACGGCTACTGCTAGTTGTGTAGTTAGGATTAGCGGTCTGCAATCCGCTAAGTTACCAACCTTTCTGGTTTCCTGGTGGCCTAGCCTATTCCTGCCATCCTCCTCGGTGACCAGTTCATAACAGAATCACCAGCCTAAACTGTAGACTCTAGGGTACTCTAAAGAAGGAAAGGATTGTAAAAAAAAACAAAAAAAAGTGTCAGAATTTTTTTATGTATTTTTTCCTCTTTTTCTCTGGGGCCGTAGGAGGATTTTTTCTTT
This sequence comes from Dendrobates tinctorius, assembly GCF_039654945.1. Classification (NCBI taxonomy): domain Eukaryota; kingdom Metazoa; phylum Chordata; class Amphibia; order Anura; family Dendrobatidae; genus Dendrobates; species Dendrobates tinctorius. The sequence continues at coordinate 9,008,205 of NW_027361827.1, read as the reverse complement.
AATTGACTAAGCAATTGTCCGATCAGCTCGCTGCTGAAGTGCGGGGAATTTCTGCCTATCTCGCACAATCATCTGCTGTAGAACCAAAGATCCCTACTCCTGATGTGTTTTCTGGGGATCGGTCAAAATTTTTGAATTTTAAGAATAATTGTAAATTATTTCTTGCTTTGAAACCTAACTCATCGGGGAGCTCGGTGCAGCAGGTTAAAATTGCAATCTCCGTGTTGTGCGACGATCCCCAGGACTGGGCTTCTTCTCTGACACCAGAAGATCCTATTTTGGCTAATGTGGATGCATTTTTTCAAGCCCTAGGCTTGTTGTATGATGAATAGATCAAGCTGAGAAAACCTTATTGGCATTGAACCAGGGTCAGGATGCTGCAGAGCTATATTGTCAAAAATTCTGAAAGTGGGCAGTCCTTACTAAATGGAACTATGATGTCCTAGCAGCTCTCTTTCGGGAAAGGTCTGGCAGAAACCGTAAAAGATGTTATAGTGGGATTTCCTGTCCCCTCTGGTCTTAACGACTCTATGTCATTAGCCATTCAAATTGATTGACGTTTACGTGAACGTAAAACTACGCAAGAGGTGGTGCTGCCTTTCGAACAAACTTCTGAACCCATGCAATGTGTTAGGGTTTTGTCTAGAGCGCAATGTCAAGAGTTCAGAAGGCGCAATAAGTTGTGCTTCTTTTGTGGGGACGCCTCTCATACTATTTCTGTCTGCCCTAAACGAGAAAAACGTTTTGCTCACTCATTTGCGGTGGGCAGTGCACAGCCTAAGTTCCTTTTGGCGGTTACCTTGATCTGCTCATTGTCCACATTTTCTGCTAAGGCTTTTGTTGATTCAGGAGCAGCTTTGAATCTGATGGATTTTGACGTTGCCAAACGTTGTGGTTTTCCCATGGTGCCCCTGTGGACCCCTATTCCTTTGAGAGGTATTGATGCTACCCCTTTGGCGGAAAATAAACCCCACTTTTGGACCCAAGTGATAATGCGGGTCGCCCCGGACCACCAAGAGAATTGTAAATTTTAGGTGTTTTACAATTTACATGATATTATTGTACTGGATTTTCCTTGGTTGCAAACCCATAATCCTATTTTGGATTGGAAATCTGTGTCTGTGGTGAGTTGGGGTTGTCAATGTGTTCTTAGTGACATTCCTGTTTTCTCCACCTCTTCCCAGTATCATGATGTTCCTGACTATTTGGCTGATTTTTCTGATGTATTTAGTGAGAGTAAGTCCGCGTCTTTGCCTCATAGGAGTTATGACTGCGCAATTGAGTTAATGCCCGGTTGTAAATTTCCCAAGGGTCGGCTTTTCACCTTATCGGTACCTGAACTTGATGCTATGCGATCTTATATCAAGGAGTCATTGGAGAAGGGTCATATCACACCATCCTCTTCACCTTTAGGTGCTGGTTCTTTTTTTGTGGCCAAGAAAGATGGCCCATTAAGGCCATGTATTGACTATCATTCCCTTAACAAAATCACTGTTAAATATCAGAACCCTTTACCCCTGATTTCTGATTTATTTTCCAGAGTTAAAAGTGCTTGTTGGCACAATAAATCCAAGCCAAGGGGGACAAAAGACCAGGTACAAATGCCACAATAGGGCTAAGTATAGAGTGGTGAATATATGCCAATTAGAATAATAATAGTACAAAAAAGTAAACCTTAGAGCAGGAGAGCGATTCACCTTATGTGGAGCTGTAAATCCCATCCTGATACCCCGACATGCATTTCACCGCTGCGCTTCTTCCTGGGGGCGTGGTTATGTGGGGGGCAGAAAGCTATTTATACAGACAGCGGTCAATAAAGGACACCACCACTGAGATGGAAAGAGTACACAACTGGATTCGTTATATAGACGATTTTTTTTCATCTGGGAGGGTGCTGAGCAGCAACTTGATAATCTGATGAGTAAGATTAATTGTAATGACCTTAAAATTAGGCGTACATATAAGTCAGGAAGAACGCTGGACTTTCTAGACTTTAAAATCACGGCACCCACTACCAAGGGTGGTTTGCACGTTAACTCCCGGGCCAATTTTTACAATTCTGACCACTGTACCTTTATGAGGTCATAACTCTGGAACGCTTTCATGGATCCCGGTGATTCTGACATTGTTTTCTCGTGACATATTGTACTTCATGTTAGTGGTAAAATTGCATTCAAATAACTTGCGTTTATTTGTGAAAAAAACGGAAATTTGGCGAAAATTTCGCAATTTTCCAACTTTGAATTTTTATGCCCTTAAATCACAGCGATACGGCACACAAAAAACTTAATACATAACATTTCCCACATGTTTACTTTACATCAGCACAATTTTGGAACCAAAATTTTTTTTTGTTAGGAAGTTATAAGGGTTAAAAATTGACCAGCGATTTCTCATTTTTGCAACACCATTTTATTTTTAGGGACCACTTCACATTTGAAGCCACTTTGAGGGGTCTATATGATAGAAAATACCCAAAAGTGACACCATTCTAAAAACTGCACCCCTTAAGGTGCTTAAAACCACATTCAAGAAGTTTATTAACCCTTTAGGTGCGTCACAGGAATTTTTTGAATATTAAAAAAAAAATGAACATTTAACTTTTTTTCACAAAAAAAATACTTCAGGTTCAATTTTCTTTATTTTACCAAGGGTAACAGGAGAAATTGGACTGTAAAAGTTATTGTGCAATTTGTCCTGAGTACGCTGATACCTGATATGTGGGGAGGAACCACTGTTTCGGCGCATGGCAGACCTCAGTAGGGAAGGACGTTTGACTTTTTCAATGCAAAATTGGCTGGAATTCAGATCGGACGCCATGTCGTGTTTGGAGAGCCCCTGATGTACCTAAACAGTGGAGACCCCCCAAGTGACCCCATTTTGGAAACTAGACCCCCCAAGGAACTTATCTAGATATGTGGTGAGAACTTTGAACCCACAAGGGCTTCACAGAAGTTTATAACGTACAGCGGTACAATTAAAAAATCATATTTTTTCCACAAAAATGATCTTTTCACCCCCAATTTTTATTTTTCCAAGGGTAACAGGACCCTAAAAGTTATTGTGCAATTTGTCCTGAGTACGCTGATACCCCATATGTGGGTGTAAATGACTATTTGGGCGCATAGCAGAGCTCGGAAGGGAAGCAGCGCCATTTGACGTTTTTGGCTAGAATTGAGATCGGACACCATGTCGCGATTGGAAAACCCCTGATGTACCAAAACAGTGGAAACCCCCCACAAATGACACCATTTGGGAATCTAGACCCCCCAAGGAACTTATCTAGATGTGTGGTGAGAACTTTGAACCCCCAAGGGCTTCACAGAAGTTTATAACGTACAGCAGTACAATTAAAAAATCATATTTTTTCCACAAAAATGATCTTTTCACCCTCAATTCTTATTTTTCCAAAAGTAACAGGACCCTAAAAGATATTGTGCAATTTATCCTGAGTACGCTGATACCCCACATGTGGGTGTAAACCACTATTTGGGCGCATGGCAGAGCTCGGAAGGGAAGCAGCGCCATTTGACGTTTTTGGCTGGAATTGAGATCGGACACCATGTCGCGTTAGGAAAGCCCCTGATGTACCAAAACAGTAGAAACCCCCCACAAATGACACCATTTTGGAAACTAGACCCCCCAAGGAACTTATCTAGATGTGTGGTGAGCACTTTGAACCCCCCAGTGCTTCACTGAAGTTTATAACGACCGGGCGTGAAAATAAAAAAATCGTATTTTTTCCACAAACATGATCTTTTAGTCCCCATTTTTTTATTTTCCCAAGGGTAACAGGAGAAATTGGACCCCAAAAGTTGTTGTCCAATTTGTCCTGAGTACGCTGATACCTCATATGTGGGAGAAAACTACTGTATGGGCACACGTCGGGGCTCGGAAGGGAAGTAGTGACGTTTTGGAATGCAGACTTTGATGGATTGGTATGCGGGTGTCATGTGCGTTTGGAGAGCCCCTGATGTACCTAAACTATTGAAACTCCCCACAAGTGACCCCATTTTGGAAACTAGACCCCCCACGGAGCTTATCTAGATGTGTGGAGAGCACTTTGAACCCCCAAGTGCTTCACAGAAGTTTATAACGCCTGGGCGTGAAAATAAAAAAAACATTTTTTTCCGCAAAATTATATTTTTGCCCCCAATTTTTTATTTTCCTAAGGGTAACAGGAGAAATTGGACCCCAAAAGTTGTTTTGTAATTTGTTCTGAGTAGGCTGATACCCTACATGTGGGGGTAAAACACTGTTTGGGCACATGGCAGAGCTTGGAAGGGAAGGAGCACCATTTGACTTTTTCAACGCAGAATTGGCTGGAATTGAGATCAGACGCCATGTTGCCTTTGGAGAGCACCTGATGTGCCCAAACAGTGGAAACCCCCAATTATAACTCCAACCCTAACCTCAACACACCCCTAACCCTAATCTGAGCCCTAGCCCTAACCCTAGCCCTAACCCTAACCCTAGCCCTAACCCTAGCCCTAACCCTAACCCTAGCCCTAACCCTAGCCCTAACCCTAACCCTAGCCCTAACCCTAACCCTACCCTAACCCTAACCCTAGCGGAAAAATGGAAATAAATACATTTTCTTTTAGTTTTATTATTTTTCCCTAACTAAGGGGGTGATAACGGGGGGTTTGATTTACGATTTATGGCGGTTTTTATGTTTGGCGGCTGTCGCACGCTAAAAGACGCTTTTTATTGTAAAAATAGTTTTTGCATCACCACATATTGTGAGCTATAATTTTTCCGTATTTTGACCCACCGAGTCATGTGAGGTCTTATTTTTTGCAGGACGAGTTGACGTTTTTATTGGTACCATTTTCGGGCACGTGACATTTTTTGATCGCTTTTTATTCCGATTTTTGGGATGCAGAATGAACAAAAACCAGCGTTTCATGAATTTCTTTTGGGGGGTGCGTTTACACCGTTCCGCGTGCGGTAAAATTGATAATGCGTTTTTATTCTTCGGGTCAGTACGGTTACAGCAATACCTCATTTAGGTCGTTTTTTTATGTTTTGTCGGTTTTTTGCAATGAAAACAATTTTATATAAAAAATAATTATTTTTGTATCGCTTTATTCTGCGAGCTATAACTTTTTAATTTTTTTGCGGATGATGCTGTATGGCAGCTCGTTTTTTGCGGGACAAGATGACGTTTTCAGCGGTACCATGCATATTTATATGCGTCTTTTTGATCGCGCGTTATTGCACTTTTTGTTCGGTGGTATGATAATAAATCATTATTTTTTGCTTCGTTTTTTATTTTTATTTTTTAAGGGGTTCGCTAAAGGGGTTAACTAATGGGACAGTTTTATAGGGCAGGTCATTACGGACGTGGCGATACCAAATATGTGTACTTTTATTGTTTTTGTTTTTTTTTTATTTTGAAAAAATGGATTTATTGGGGAATATTTTTTTTTTTTTTTACTAATTTATTTAGCGAATTTTTTTTAATTATTTTTAACACTTTTTTTTTTTTTTTTTTTACTTTATTACCTTGTCCCAGGTGGGACATCACTGTCCTGTGACAGATCGCTGATCTGTCACATCACAGATCACTGTGACAGATCAGCGATCTGTCACAGGCACTGCTGCAGACTTCCTCATGCCTGCGCTTTGCAGGCAGTGAGGAAGTCAGCTCCCTGCAGGCCCCCGTCGCCATCTTGGATCCGGGGGCCTGTAGGGAAAGAGCCCCCCGCAGCAGCGCTGCACATTGCGCTGCCGTGGGGGGCTCAGGGAAGCACGGAGGGAGCCCCCTCCCTGCCGATGCTTCCCTTTAACCCCCGGTACACCGCGATCGCGTTTGATCGCGGTGTGCAAGGGGTTAACGTGTCGGGGGGCGGTCCGTGACCGCCCCTGACACATTGTGCCGGGTGTCAGCTATGATAATTAGCTGACACTCGGCCGCGATCAGCGGCGCTCACCACGTGGGCGCCGCTGATCGCGATGACGTAATATTCCGTCCATGGTAATTAGGTCCATGGTCACATGGACGGAATATTACGTCAATTGTAGGTAAGGGGTTAAAAACAGATATTTAGAACAGTTATTTTTATGTTTGCACTATGCACTTTATAGCTTACTAGCTGAAGAGCCCGGCGTTGCCTGGGCATAGTAACCAACTGTGGTTAGTTATAACAAATATTAATGAATATATTGCTCATAAAAACCGTGCATCTAATCCTATCCTGTGTGATACTGACTGCTGAGCCGTGTATCTAATCCTATTCTGTGTGATACTGAAAGCTGAGCCGTGTATCTAATACTAAACTGTGTGATACTGTGTGCTGAGCTGCGTATCTAATCCTATCCTGTGTGATACTGACTGCTGATCTGTGTATCTAATTCTATCCTGTGTGATACTGCCTGCTGAGCCATGTGTCTATTCCTCTCCTGTGTGATACTGACTGCTGAACTTTGTATCTAATCCTATCCTGTGTGATTCTGACTGCTGAGCTGTGCATCCAATCCTATCCTGTGTGATACTGGGCTCCCCCTGCAGTCTGTGTCAGAGGGTGATCTGTGTTGGCACGGTAATAAATTGTGTTATTTCCAGCTTTACAGAAGGATGATAACACCATAGAAATGATAAGAATAATAGGCGTCAGTTACCACAACTGTCTACAAAGAAGACTGTTGCTGATAGCAACCAATCACAGCTCATTTTTTATCTTTTAAACAGCTTTGGGACAGCATGGCGAGTTTTGAGTGGCGACTTTTGTGTTTCGACTTTTATGTGGCGAGGTTGGTGTATGTGTGGTGAAATGTGTGCTGAGGGTGGTATATGTGTTGAAGCAGGTGGTAGCGTGTGGCACATTTTGTGTGTATGTTCATATCCCCGTGTGTGGTGAGTACCCCATGTCAGGGCCCCACCTTAGCAACTGTACGGTATATACTCTTTTGCGCCATCGCTCTCATTCTTTAAGTCCCCCTTGTTCACATCTGGCAGCTGTCAATTTGTCTCCAACACTTTTCCTTTCACTTTTTCCCCATTCTGTAGATAGGGGCAAAATTGTTTGGTGAATTGGAATGCGCGGGGTTAAAATTTCACCTCACAACATAGCCTATGACGCTCTCGGGGTCCAGACATGTGACTGTGCAAAATTTTGTGGCTGTAGCTACGACGGTGCAGATGCCAATACATACATACACTTTTTCCCCCATTATGTAGATAGGGGCAAAATTGTTTGGTGAATTGGAAAGCGCAGGGTTAAAATTTTGCCTCACAACATAGCCTATGACGCCCTCGGGGTCCAGACATGTGCCTGTGCCAAATTTTGTGGCTGTAGCTGCGACGGTGCAGATGGCAATCCCGGACATACAGTACATACATGCACACACACATTGAGCTTTACATATTAGATTTTTACTGGAATACATATGACTTATGGTAGTACAGGCTATGGTTGTTGTTGGGAGGTATGTTTTATATATCCCAGCCCCAAATATATTGCTATTTATTCTGGGGATTTATATATGATTGCTATCCCATCCTTTTTTGAGGCATTCTGCTGAATTTTTGCATTTATGTCTTGTTTTTATACCTTGAGTTTAAAATAAATATGATTATTTTTTGGATCGCTTCATTTTTTCCTCTTTATTATAAGTAAGGATTTGTTATATAGTGTGATGCAGCAGCAAAAAAGGTAAATACAATTCTGGGATGTATTAACAGAAGAATACAGTCTAGATCACGTGAAGTCATTATTTCCCTCTACTCCTCTTTGGTCAGACCTCATCTGGAATACTGTGTTCAGTTTTGGGCGCCACATTTTAAAAAAGACATCAACAAACTGGAACAAGTTCAGAGAAGAGAGACCAGAATGGGACCGGTCTGCAAATCATGTCCTATGAGGAACGGTTAAAAGATTTGGGTATGTTTAGCTTGCAAAAAAGAAGACTGAGAAGAGACTTAATAGCTGTTTACAAATATCTCAAGGGTTATCACATTGTAGAAGGATCAACTTTGTTCTCATTTGCACAAGGAAAGACTAGAAGCAATGGGATGAAACTGAATGGGAGGAGACACAGATTAGATATTAGAAAAAAACATTTTGACAGGGTGATCAATGAGTAGAACAGGCTGCCATGAGAGGTGGTGAGTTCTCCTTCAATGGAAGTTTTCAAACAGAAACTGGAAAGACATCTTTCTGGAATGATTTAGTGAATCCTGCTTTGAGCAGGGGGTTGGACCAGATGACCCAGGAGGTCCCTTCCAACTCTACCATTCTATGATTCTATGAAGTGGTGCCCACAGGGGCATAACTATAGCGGTTGCAGCTGCAACGGGGCCCGGACTGCTTAGGGGCCCGTCCGTCCAACAATAGTGAAGAAAAACGAGGACCCAACCATGTGACCTGCAGCAGGGAGGTGTCACCGCAGGTCCTCTAGTTACATGGGGAAGATGGATTGAATGTGGTCACTGGGTCACGTGATCCAGAGAGAGGCGTGTCCACAGGTCCTTCAGCCGCGCCACTGCTTGAGTGTGTGAGAGGCTGAGTGCTGCAAGCTGTTGCTGCATCCTCCTCCTGCTGGCCAAGGGTCCCTCAGATCTACACCTGTCCTGTGAGTCCTGTTATTAGGTGTCGCTCGGTTCTCTCTCTCTCTCTCTCTCTCGATGAGGCTCTATAGTACACAGTGAAGTGCACACTGATGATACATGATGAGGCTCTATAGTGCACAGTGAAGTGCACGCTGATGATACATGATGAGGCTCTATAGTGCACAGTGAAGTGCACACTGATGATACATGATGAGGCTCTATAGTGCATTTGATTTGAATAGGGGGAAAATGTGCAGTAGCTGGCCATGGCGACTAAATAGTAGACAGAGCAGCTCTGTAAGGCAGCAGTTCCAGCTGGCATCAAGAACAGCTGACTGGCAGGGGTGCTAGGTGTTGCACCCCCACTGATCAGACATTGCTGACCTATTCTAAGGTTAGTCAGTGTTAGTGATTTATCTGCATCTGGATTTTTTCTGCAAACACATGGAGCTGCATCCTGATCAGGATTTGGTTGGAAATGTGAAATTCTGACTTCTTGGGCAGATGAGAGAGTTGAGAAAGACTGGTGAAAGTGAATTCAAAAGTAGATGTTCCTAGAACTCTACTTGTATGACAGACAGCTGTAGCCTGCTCGGGGATGCTCCTGGATCCCGGCTCTCTATCCGTGTTGCTGCTGTGTCCCAAGTCTTAGATGGGAGTAGTGCATTTACAGCCAACTACTCCACCGGTGTCTGCTGCAGAACCATAAGTGTCCATACAACCTCGGGGACCGGGCCCCAGCCTTGCGCTGAGAACCTATAGGCAGGGATCCTATCCAACCCACTCCTCCTCTCTGTTCTCTTTACTCCTTCGTTCCGTACTTGTCTCTCCTTCATATGGATGCTTAGGTTACAGTTCTATGTCTCTCTCCTTCTCCTCGGACCCGTCCTCAGACTCTCCTGACTGACTGTCCTTCTGTCAGACGGCCCCCTCTCGGACTGACCTGACCTCTCTGGGACTCACCCCAGACTGACCTGTAATCCTAAACCTTCCCCACCTTTTATATGGATCTAAACTCCACCCACCTCCCAGCACATCTCGTGTTACGAAGCAAGGACCCACGAAAGGTGCTCTGCTACCCTCTAAGCATGGAGCTGCAATCTGGTCCTTTGCTGAACTATCCTGTGTGCGGGTGTAGGTGTTGGAGTGTGGAAAGGAGCTCCCAACCTACCAGGATGGTGGGGCACTACACCTTAGGAGAAGATGCCGTACCTCTGTGGCGACTGAGCCTCAGAGGCGCCACATACCCCCCCGTTAAACACAGCACGTCCGCGGGCTGCAAGGTAAACAAAGTAGACAGCAAAGAAACATACAAAAATTTTGCAACGCAGAACAAACTTTTCATATTCTAAGCTTCCTAGTATAGGAGGTACTCATCTTGAACGTTACCAACAATTCTTATTTAACTATCTAAAAAATGTTTTTTTAATTCTAAGTGCAGTTCTCAATTTCAAAGTGCTATGCTCTGTAATACATTTCTTTCTCATCTTTCTCTTCTCTCTCTCTTCTAGACGCAAGACGCTGACCGCAGATACCTGGTCAGTCACCTGTCACTTTCAATTCTTTATTCAAATTGCTCATCTCTATACCAGACATTCCTAATTCTTCTATAAAAGCTATCTCTTAATTACTAATACTCTTATAAAACACATTATCAAATACTTTTCAATAAAACAGTACAAAGATTCTTGTAAGTGCTGGACACCGCTCCCAGCCAGGATTTCTTGCAGTGTCCTTAGAGGTAGACATCATCTTCGAAAAGTGTCCATGCAGAACATCATCTTCACAAAGTGTCTATTTATGTAAAACCAAGAAAGGGCACCTAAAGAGGTGCAAACTATTTACAAGAAAGTTTTGGATCATACAGCGTCCATGATCTCCTCAGTTCCAATCAGAAAACAACGCTGCCAATAAGATTAGGCAACAAAAAGTGCTACCAGCAAAAAAATAGAACATGATGAACAAAAAGGCACAACTGGTGCAAACTAACCCTCCTGGGTAACGAGAAATTTTGAAAATTTTCTAATTGTGGTCCCCTCCTGGGGTTCTGGAAGCTGAACTGGAACTGCTACCAGCTGAAATGCTTTTCTGTGTCTTCATCTTGTTTCTGGCTTCTTGCTAAGGAACCTCAAAACTGTGGCAAAGGGAACCCGTGATGCATCTCAATGCCCATCAACTGTTCTTCAGCAATAGGTGATTCCACGGCTCTGGTGTGAGGTCTAGCACCAAGGGATGCCTCTGCTTGTCGGCGCTGATAGGCGACTAAGTGGGGGTTTTCCGGCAACGGGATGTCAATGTTACTATGCCAAATCAACCTAGACTCTTCCAAGCCATAGAGATGCCTGACCCTGCGGGCCTGGTCCAACCGTACCCTTCTCAATAGGGACCTCCTCCACCTTCCCGTCTCCGACCGACTTGGGCCCCCAGCCGACTCTTCCAACTGCCCCAATTCGAGTTGCAGTAAGCCCGCCTCTGACAACGTGAACTCAGGGTAATCCATTAGGAGGGCCGTGATATATACCTGGTACTTCCCGGCAGTGTGGCCTCTGCTCCGGTGCAGGCGTAGTGGCGTTGGGCTCAGCCCGGTGGGATACAGGGGACGGCGGTGGAGCAAATGGCGGCTCTGGGTCCACAGGGGCCTCCGGTGGGACCTGCGCAGCCGCGTCAGGTCCGGGCGGGAGCTCCGCTTCCTCCGCTCCAGCTCCCGGAGTCTCCGGTGACTCTTCCGGTGGTGTGATGGCAGCGGCAGGCTCCACAGAGTCTGCCGAGAGAGTCCGGTGCAGCAGCGGCGGGTACCGATGTAGCAGGTACCGCAGATGTAGGCCCCTCCCGGGCACGCTGCCAGATCAGTGTCCATAGCGCTTCCTGCCTCAGCCGCAGGCGGCGCGTCAGCTGGATAATCTCGTCCTCCAGCTGCTGGCGGTTCATCTCGCAGATCGGGTTGGAGCCTTCAGCCATGGTGCCAGGGAGATCCGTTTCCCCACGCTCCGCAGGCCTCCTTCCCTCTCTCTCCAAAATGGCATTCTGGCCTTCTTCCTGCCTCGGCCCCTTTCTCGCCACTGGCTTCTTCTGCTCCTCCTTCCGGGGGCGGCGTCTTCTTCCAGCGCCTCCATACCAAGCCAGTATACGAACCCCTCGGGGGGTGGGCCATGTAGCTGTCACATAGTAATTCAGGCAGGGGAGGCCCAAGACTCTTCGCGGTCTTTTCCTAGGACCTCCCATCTCTTCACGCTCTTCTTCTCCACACCAGCGGCCATTTCTAATGTCCATTTTACAGTCTATCAAATCAGGTCTTCTGCACATTTTCAAAAGCGTAAAGTCCAATAAATCTCAGGCGCACAGAACCCGATGGAATCGGGTCTCGTCATCCTGTTCGGGACGCCAAATTGGGTCGCCCTCCCAGGGCTGTGGGGTACTCGGTACCGGGCCAGTGTCAGGGGAGATGTGTCACAGCCGTGGCGGGGACCCAGTCCGTGGCCCTAGGCGCCCAATATCTATGCGATGGTTTTTGTGGTTAATGGAATAGTTGTTCGTGACGCCACCTGTGGTGTTTGGCAAGTAAGATGTTAAGCCAACGCTGCGTGCAGATCCGCTGGGACTGATGGTGTGATGCAGCAAAGATGTAGCTCCCCATAGGTGGAGCTGTAGTCCCAGGGCAGTGTAGGTGCAATGGATCTGGAGAAGTGCAGGATGGTGTGGATGCTGGTACCCAGATGTAGCGGTGCTGAATGTGTTAGCGACGAAGGAATGGAGGCAACCAGAGCTTACAGTTTCAAAGCTTTACTCACAGTTCGTGGAACACACTGGTGCCTGCCTCCGTGCCGTATCCTCCGGGGTAAAGACTCAATCAACCTCCCGGGCAAGTCATGGCTCTCCTCTCCAACACTCCACCAACATGTACCTTTCCTGAACAACTCCTCCAATGCGCCTTGTGGTGTGAAGCACTCCAGTACTTAGTTACCCTGGAATACCTCCTGTCTAGATGTTCTTAGAACTCTACTTGTATGACAGACAGCTGTAGCCTGCTCAGGGATGCTCCTGGATCCCGGCTCTCTATCTGTGTTGCTGTTGTGTCCCAAGTCTTGGATGGGTGTTATGAATGAGTCACCGTAGGAGGCAAAAACAGAAATACTAGCTAAGTCCAGAAAACCAGAGAAGTTGGCAGCTATCGGATTGCAGTCCCCTGAACCTATCAATAACAACTAGCAGTAGCCGTGGGGGGTTCCTACGGTGCCCTAGACCCCTCAATCACAGCCAGAGAACTAAATAGCTTAAAGACAGAAAGGGAAATCTAAACTGCCCCAGAGCAGACCCCAAAGCAATAGGCAGCCCCCAACATATAATGACGGTGACGCAAGATGAAAAAACACTCACACAGATAGAAAGATAGGCTGAGCAAATGATGGGGCCCAAGCTAACTAAATAGGGCAGGATAGAAAAGCTGCTGTCTGCAATCCACCAAAACCCTATCAAAACAAGAGCCAACAGACTGATAGGGAAAAAAGCACTGAAGACGCTAAGCTTCAAAAAGACTAAATCAGTACTCAGGTATTTTCTGAAGACAGAGCAAAAAGGAATTCAGCTCACCCCAGCCGGGAATGGCAGAAATCCAGAAAAACAAGGAAAAACAAAACCAAAACACAAATGCAAAAAGCAGAGCAGAAAACTTAGCTTTTGAGGAGCAGGAATCAGACTGGTCTCCTAGAATCCCTCAGAGAAATCACCAGCCAGGCAGAAGGGCGCCGGCTGTCTTATATCCAGTCAGCAATTCCAGTCACCCAGTCATCATCATCCTGCTCAGGTGCTTGGTAATCAGTCTCACTACCTTCCTTCACCAGAAGAGGGAGTTCATCAGACCTCAATGGTGAAGGGGAAAATGAACTCACAACAGATGGGAGTAGTGCATTTACAGCCAACTACTCCACCGGTGTCAGCTGCAGAACCATAAGTGTCCATACAACCTCGGGGAGCAGGCCCTGGCCTTGCGCTGAGAACCTATAGGCAGGGTTCCTATCCAACCCACTCCTCCTCTCTGTTCTCTTTACTCCTTTGTTCCGTACTTGTCTCTCCTTTGTATGGATGCTTAGGTTACAGTTCTACATGTCTCTCCTTCTCCTCGGACCCATCCTCAGACTCTCCTGACTGACTGTCCTTCTGTCAGATGGCCCCCTCTGGGACTGACCTGACCTCTCTGGAACTCACCCCAGACTGACCTGTAATCCTAAACTTTCCCCACCTTTTATATGGATCTAAACTCCACCCACCTCCCAGCACATCTCGTGTACGAAGCAAGGACCCACGAAAGGTGCTCTGCTACCCTCTAAGCATGGAGCTGCAATCTGGTTCTTTGCTGAACTATCCTGTGTGCGAGTGTAGGTGTTGGAGTCTGGAAAGGAGCTCCCAACCTACCAGAATGGTGGGACACTACACCTTAGGAGAAGGTGCAGTACCTCTGTGGTGACTGAGCCTCAGGGGCGCCACACACAGGCATCCTGATTCGGGTGCGTCTACGTTGACAATCATATGTTTTTTATTGCAACAAAACTATAGTGTGCAAAATGAATAGGGAAAATGTGAATTTGGGTGGAAAATATTTTGTCATGGTGGTGCCCTTTTGAAAGTTTGCACCGGGGCCAATAACTTTGTAGTTACGCCACTGGTGCCTCGTAAATGTTGGAGAGGAGCACACGACTTGCAGGCTTTGGATAAGGCACAGAGATTGCTGAATATGAGAGTATCTCATTTCGTGCATTCTACAGGAGGGGTGGCCATTGAGCATTGTATGTTTTAAGGTGATAATGGAGATCTACTGGCCAATGGCGTTGATTTGAATGCCATAGGTAATCATATATTTTTAAATGGTTTGCAGGAAAGTGTGGAATATGCCTTATCCTTGTTGCGTAGAGGTGATCGGAAGGTCGAAGAAGTTTTTCGCCCTCCTCCCTTGGCTGTAAATTTTGGCCCATTGTAATACATGCTCACTGGGTACAGTGACAGGCATGTTGAGAGTTGTTACAGGAGTTAAAATCTGGGTCAAGTGATTGTGGTGTTTGTAATAGAAAATTAATAAATTAAAGCTGTGACTATTTTCCACCCAACAGGAAGTTGCTGTCTTTATTTTATTTCAGGCTGTAAGAGATCATCCCGGGTAAGGTTATAATGTAAAAGCAGTCTCTACCCTCCCTGATCTCAGTTTTTAACAAGTTGATTAATAAGTAGTGTTGAGCGATACCACCCGATACTGAAAAATATCGGATCGGCCAATCTAAAAAAAGTATCGGGTAACGCCGATTCCGATCCCGGAAGTCCCATTCAATTCAATGGAACAGAAATATCGGAATTAAAAAAAAAACATTTTTTCCCTGTAGGTTAATTCTACATGAAGAAAAACAACTAATAATAATGTAGAATGTATTGTGGGAGGTGTAGGAGACATTAAAGGCATAGAGCTTTAGCCCAATCAAATGGAATAGCAGTAATTTTTTTTTTTTTTTAAAGACGTTCGTAGTTACAAAGATATTGACTATGTTAAAGTCTTTAATATTTTGTCAGATATGTACAGTATGTTTCACTACTTCCATGCTCTTCACCTTTTTTACTTCTCCCACACTTTCTCCTTCATCATCCTCAGCAGCATCTTTTTCATCAACTTCTTCTTCACCTTATTCATCTTCTTCTTCTTCTTCTTCACCTTCTTCCTATTTTTATTTTTAAATTCTTCATATTCTTCTTATTCAACTATTATTCTTCTTCATATTCTACTTCTTCATCTTCTTCCTATTCTTCTTCTTCATCATATTCTTATTTGTGACAGGCATTCCTGTAGTTGTAATCTATAAAAGTTTGAAGATTACACCTTCCGTTCAGCCTGTCACAAAAGATTTACAACAGGATTTGTCTGCGTTCAGTTGGGCCTGCAGAAGCAGGCCTTTTCCAGGGGCACCACGAGGAGGAACGGACTCACCCCCATACACTGCTTAGTCTTCTGCTTATAAATTAGATAATATCATTTGCTCAGATTTTTAGTCTTATGCTTAATGTTCTTCTGCTTTTGGTTTTTATGCTTCTTGTTCTTCTGTCTCTTGTTGTTCTGCATCTTGGTGGTTGTCTTCATGTTCTTTGTCCTCTTGGTCATCTTCTTCAGGGTCATCTTTTAGGTATTCTTCTGTGTGGTCTTCAGGGTCATCGTCTTCAGGGTCATTGTCAGGGAGATCCAGAGTGAGAATCAAAAACCATTTCCACAAGCTTGAACTTGGAAAAGTAGCAGAAGGTACAAGAAGGCTGAGGAACTGCCGAGAACCAGCTGACGGTGCTGGAACCCGGATGGGTAGCAGAAGGAACAATAGCAAATGGAACTAGCGAGGACCAGCTGACGGTGCTGGAACCCGGAGGGGCAGCAGAAGGAACAAGTGACAATGGCACAACTGTGGACCAGCTGAGGGTGCTGGAACACGGTTACTAAGCAGGAGGTACCTGTGCTACAAAGCACTACCAAGTACCAGCAGACGTTACTGGAAATCGGATACCAAGAAGGAGGCACCTAGGCCAAAGGCTCTGCCGAGAACCAGCTGACGGTGCTGGAACTCGGATGGGTAGCAGAAGGAACAATAGCAAATGGAACTAGCGAGGACCAGCTGACGGTGCTGGAACCCGGAGGGGCAGCAGAAGGAACAAGAGCCAATGGCACAACTGTGGACCAGCTGACGGTGCTAGAACACGGTTACTAAGCAGGAGGTACCTGTGCTACAAAGCACTTCCAAGGACCAGCAGACGTTGATGGAACTCGGATACCAAGAAGGAGGCACCTAGGCAAAAGGCTCTGCTGAGAACCAGCTGACGGTGCAGGAACCCGGATGGGTAGCAGAAGGAACAATAGCAAATGGAACTAGCGAGGACCAGCTGACGGTGCTGGAACACGGAGGGGCAGCAGAAGGAACAAGAGCCAATGGCACAACTGTGGACTAGCTGACGGTGCTGGAACACGGTTACTAAGCAGGAGGTACCTGTGCTACAAAGCACTACCAAGGACCAGCAGACGTTGCTGGAACTCAGATACCAAGATGGAGGCACCTAGGCCAAAGGCTCTGCCGAGAACCAGCTGATGGTGCTGGAACACGGTTACTAAACAGGAGGTACCTGTGCTACAAAGCACTACCAAGGACCAGCAGACATTGCTGGAACTCGGATACCAAGAAGGAGGCACCTAGGCCAAAGGCTCTGCCGAGAACCAGCTGACGGTGTGGAACACGGTTACTAAGCAGGAGGTACCTGTGCTACAAAGCACTACCAAGGACCAGCAGACGTTGCTGGAACTCGGATACCAAGAAGGAGGCACCTAGGCCAAAGGCTCTGCCGAGAACCAGCTGATGGTGCTGGAACACGGTTACTAAACAGGAGGTACCTGTGCTACAAAGCACTACCAAGGACCAGCAGACATTGCTGGAACTCAGATACCAAGATGGAGGCACCTAGGCCAAAGGCTCTGCCGAGAACCAGCTGATGGTGCTGGAACACGGTTACTAAACAGGAGGTACCTGTGCTACAAAGCACTACCAAGGACCAGCAGACATTGCTGGAACTCGGATACCAAGAAGGAGGCACCTAGGCCAAAGGCTCTGCCGAGAACCAGCTGACGGTGTGGAACACGGTTACTAAGCAGGAGGTACCTGTGCTACAAAGCACTACCAAGGACCAGCAGACGTTGCTGGAACTCGGATACCAAGAAGGAGGCACCTAGGCCAAAGGCTCTGCCGAGAACCAGCTGATGGTGCTGGAACACGGTTACTAAACAGGAGGTACCTGTGCTACAAAGCACTACCAAGGACCAGCAGACATTGCTGGAACTCGGATACCAAGAAGGAGGCACCTAGGCCAAAGGCTCTGCTGAGAACCAGCTGACGGTGCTGGAACCTGGATGGGTAGCAGAAGGAACAATAGCAAATGGAACTAGCAAGGACCAGCTGACAGTGCTGGAACCCGGAGGGGCAGCAGAAGGAACAAGAGCCAATGGCCCAACTGTGGACCAGCAGACGTTGCTGGAACTCGGATACCAAGAAGGAGGCACCTAGGCCAAAGGCTCTGTCGAGAACCAGCTGACGGTGCTGGAACCCGGATGGGTAGCAGAAGGTACCCAGGAAAAAAACAAAGTTGCAAGGCCGTGAGCCGGCCGCAGTTACCGAAACCCACAGTCCTACAGGGGGTGCTTGTCCTATTGGCACTACGGAACCAGCCTTTATTACCAGAACCCGCAGCCCACATAGGAAGCACCGTAACTGCAGGCACCATAGACTCGGCTAACCCGACCGCAACATGACAGGACAACGTATTGGTGGCAAAGTGACGTTGACACTACCCGGAAACAGCAGGCGTGCTGCAACCAGGCTGGGCAGGAAGGAGTGCCCGTGCCAAAGACACTTCCGAGAACCAGTTGATGGTGCTGGAGCCCGGATGGGTAGCATTAGCTACAAGAGTCAATGGAACTACCGAGAACCAGCTGACAGTGCTGGAACCCAGAGTGGCAGCAGAAGGAACAACAGCCAATGGCACAACCGTGGACTAGCTGACGGTGCTGGAACACAGTTGCTAAGCAGGAGGTACCTGTGCTACAAATCACTACCAAGGACCAGCAGACGTTTCTGGAACTCGGATACCAAGAAGGAGGCACCTAGGCCAAAGGCTCTGCCGAGAACCTGCTGACGGTGCTGGAACATGGTTACTAAGCAGGAGGTACCTGTGCTACAAAACACTACCAAGGACCAGCAGACGTTGCTGGAACTTGGATACCAAGAAGGAGGCACCTAGGCCAAAGGCTCTGCCGAGAACCAGCTGACGGTGCTGGAACCCGGATGGGTAGCAGAAGGTACCCAGGAAAGAAATAAAGTTGCAAGGCCGTGAGCCGGCCGCAGTTACCGAAACCCACAGTCCTACAGGGGGTGCTTGTCTTATTGGCACTACGAAACCAGCCTTTATTACCAGAACCCGCAGCCCACATAGGAAGCAACAAAACTGCAGGCACCATAGACTCGGCTAACCCGACCGCAACACGACAGGACAACGTATTGGTGGCAAAGTGACGTTGATACTACCCGGAAAAGGCAAGCGCGCTGGAACCAGGCTGGGCAGGAGGGAGTACCCGTGCCAAAGACATTTCTGAGCAGCAACTGGCGATGTTGGAGCCCAGGATCGATCACAGAGCAGGCTGAGGCCTACTTGGAGCAAGTTTTACATCGGTTGTACACTACAACTGATTGTAACCGTGCTCCACTTAGGCCTCTGGCTCTACTGTCTCTAGTGTTTTCCCTGGCCTCCAACCCCGCAAGTTGCTGCTCTGAAGTGGCGTCTGCCCAATCCACACTTGTTCCTGGGTTACAGGGGTTCAGTCACGTCAGTGGATCCCCTGATGTGTGTCAGTTTCGTTGCTTCCTATGTGGGCTGCGGGTTCTGGTAATAAAGGCTGGTTTCGTAGTGCCAATAGGACAAGCACCCCCTGTAGGACTGTGGGTTTCGGTATCTGTGGCCGGCTTACTCAGGAGCGAGTGTTTCTATCTGTGCGGACGGCACTTCCAAGCTACAACTGGCTGTGTTGGAGCCCAGGATCAATGCTCCGAGCAGGCTGAGGCCTACTTGGAACAAGTAGAAAATAAGATGTTGCGTGATTTTGGAGGCAGCAGGAGACTTTGCCATCCGCACAGCAGGGGAACAGCTGGCGTTACTGAACCCCACTGACACCGGTGCGAGTGTTTCCATCTGTGCGGACAGCACTTTCAAGCTACAACTGGCTGTGTTGGAGCCCAGGATCAATGCTCTGAGCAGGCTGAGGCCTACTTTGAGCAAGTAGAAAATAAGATGTTGCGTGATTTTGGAGGCAGCAGGAGACTTTGCCATCCGCACAGCAGGGGAACAGCTGGCGTTACTGAACCCCACTGACACTGGAGCGAGTGTTTCTATCTGTGCGTACGGCACTTCCAAGCTACAACTGGCTGTGTTGGAGCCCAGGATGAAGCATGCAGCAGGCGGAGGCCAACTTGCAGCTGGTTTTATAGAGGTTGTAGACTACTACTGATTGTAACCTTGCTCCGCTATGGCCTCCGGCTCCACTGTCTCTAGTATTTCCCCTGGCCTCCAACCACGCAAGTTGCTGCTCTGAAGTGGCCTCAGCACAATCCACACTTGTTCCTGGGTTACAGGGGCTCAGTCACGTCAGTTGATCCCCTGATGTGTGTCTGGCAAGGTTTCCTGCTCAGTCCTCATTCACACTACTAGTAATGGGAATGTGGACAGAGCAGGAGACCTTGCCGGACACACATCAGGAGATCAACTGACGTGACTGAGCCCCAGTAACTCAGGAACAAGTGTGGATTGTGCAGTCGCCACTACAGAGCAGCAACTGGCGGGGTTGTATGCCAGGGGAAAAACTGAAGACAGTGGAGTCAGAGGCCTAAGTGGAGCATGGTTAAAAATCAGTAGTAGTCTACAACCTCTATAAAAATCAGTAGTAGTTTGAATGTGGACGGAGCAGGAGACATTGCCGTCTACACATCAGGGGAACAGCTGGCGTTTCTGAACCACACTAACACAGGAGCTAGTGTGGTGTTCTCTGGGAAGACGGCACTTCTGAACACCAACTGGCGCTGTTGGAGCCCAGGATGAGGCATGCAGCAGGCGGAGGCCAACTTGCAGCTGGTTTTATAGAGGTTGTAGACTACTACTGATTGTAACCGTGCTCCACTTAGGCCTGTGGCTCCACTGTCTCTAGTATTTCCCCTGGCCTCCAACCCCGCCAGTTACAGCTCTGAAGTGGCGACAGCACAATCCACACTTGTTCCTGGGTTACAGGGGCTATGTCACATCAGTGGATCCCCTGATGTGTGTCCGGCAAGGTCTCCTGCTCTGTCCACATTCCCACTACTAGTAATGGGAATGTGGACAGAGCAGGAGACCTTGCCTGACACACATCAGGGGATCAACTGACGTGACTGAGCCCCAGTAACTCAGAAACAAGTGTGGATTGTGCAGACGCCACTTCAGAGCAGCAACTGGCGGGGTTGGAGGCCAGGGGAAATACTAGAGACAGTGGAGCCAGAGGCCTAAGTGGAGCATGGTTAAAAATCAGTAGGAGTTTGAATGGGGATGGAGCAGGAGACTTTGCCGTCCACACAGCAGGGGAACAGCTGGCATTACTGAACCCCACTAACACAGGAGCTAGTGTGTTTTTCTCTGTGAAGACGGCACTTCTGAACACCAACTAGCGTTGTTGGAGCCCAGGTTGAGGCATGGAGCAGGCTGAGGCCTGATGTTGTTGGCATGTGGATGGAGCTGTAGACTTTGCCGTCTACACAGCAGGGGAACAGCTGGCGTTACTGAACCCCACTAACACAGGATCTAGTGTGTTTTTCTCTGTGAAGACGGCACTTCTGAATACCAACTAGCGTTGTTGGAGCCCAGGTTGAGGCATGGAGCAGGCTGAGGCCTGATGTTGTTGGCATGTGGAGGCAGCAGGAGACTTTGCCGTCTACACAGCAGGGGAACAGCTGGCATTACTGAACCCCAGGGGATCAACTGACGTGACTGAGCCCCAGTAGCTCAGCAACAAGTGTGGATTGTGCAGACGCCACTTCAGAGCAGCAACTGGCGGGGTTGGAGGCCAGGGGAAATACTAGAGACATTGGAGCCAGAGGCCTAAGTGGAGCACGGTTAAGTGGAGCACAGGAGCTAGTGTGTTTTTCTCTGTGCAGACGACACATCTGAGCGACAACTGGCTGTGTTGAAGCCCAGGGATTATAGTTCAGGTGGTAGAAACATGAACACAACAGGAGACCTGGATACAGTTGCCAACCAATTATTTAGTCGGGAAGAGGACTGGAAAATTCTGGAGAGATCCAGGCCTTGTTCATTTTCAGAAAAGTAAGCCGGTTGACGTTATCGGGAAAATAGTTGTGTGTGACGGTCTGTTAGTACACCACCTGCGGCAATCAAGACGTGTTCCGATAATACACTGGCAGCAGGGCAAGCCAGCACCTCCAATGCATACTGGCTAAGCTCTGGCCATGTATCCAGCTTAGAGACCCAAAACTTGAAGGGGGAAGAGCCATCTGGGAGTACACTGACAGGGCAAGACATGTAGTCTGTCACCATTTGACGGAAACGTTGCCTCCTGCTGACTGGAGCCGTCTGTGATGGTGTAGACAATTGTGGCGGACACACAAAACTTTGCCACATTTGGGCCATAGTGGTCTTGCCTTGTGCTGAGGCGCTGCCTCTGCTGCCTCTTTGTGCCGAGTTTCCTCCACTGCCTCGATGCACAGAGCTGCTTTGTAAAGCACTAGCACCACTGCGGCCGGGTGGAATAGAAAACATGATGGACTGCACCAGTGTGTCTTGGTACTCCCGCAGTTTACGCTCCCGGTTCAACGTTGGTATGAGGCCTTGTAAGTTGTCCCAGTAGCGAGGATCTAGGAGGGTGTACACCCAATAATCAGCCGTGTAGAGAATGTGGGCGATGCGGCGGTCGTTTCTCAGGCACTGCAGCATGAAATCAACCATGTGCTGCAGACTCCCAACTGCCAAAGAACCGCTGTCCCCTGCTTGAGGCGTGATCTCTGCCTCCTCTGCATCACCCCACCCTCGCTGTACATATTGACTAGAGCTTTGTGTACCTCCCTCCTCTGGAGAGATATCTTCCTCCTCCATTGACTCCTCCTCATCCTCCTCACAAAGTGTCCCCTGCCTAGGCCTTTGTGAGGAACCACGTAGCGCAGACTGTCCAGAAGCAGATGGCATTTGGGACTCCTCATCCTCCACCTCTTCCAAAACCTCATCCCTTAGTGCTTGCAGTGTTTTTTGAAGCAGGCAGATAAGGGGGACAGTCAGGCTGACTAGTGCATCATCTGCACTCGCCATCCGCGTGGAATCATTGAAGGCATGCAAAACGAGGCAGATGTCCATCATAGAGGCCCACTCAGTGGTGCTGAAGTGTGACCGGCGCACAGTGCGACTTGTTTGCGCCTGATGCAGCTGGTACTCCATGACTGCTGCCTGCTGCTCACACAACCGCTCCAACATATGTAACGTTGAATTCCACCTGGTGGGTAGGTCACATATGATGCGATGTTCCGGAAGGCGTAATCGGCGCTGCAGAGCAGCAAGGCGCGATCTTGCCGTGCTGGAACGACGCAAGTGAGTGCACTCTATGCGGACCTTGTGCAGCAGTGCATCAAGATCCGGATAGTCCCTCAGAAAGCTCTGCACGACCAAGTTGAGCACATGTGCCAGAAATGGGATGTGAGTGAGGTTGCCTAGGCCAAGAGCTGCCACCAGATTTCGGCCATTGTCACACACTACCAAGCCCGGCTGGAAATTCGCTGGCACAAACCACACGTCGCTCTCCTGCTTGATGGCATTCCAGAGCTCCTGCGCTGTGTGGCTTCAATTCCCCAAAGAAATTAATTTCAGTACGGCCTGTTGACATTTGGCCACGACTGTGCTCATATCGGTTGTAACAGGCTCCTGCTGCACTGTTTCTGAAGAACTTGAGTAGGAGGAGGAGTCAATGTGTACAGACTGGATTCCTACAATCCGTGGAGTTGGCAGAACACGTACAGCGCCATTCTCCAGATCTGTACCAGGCTCCACAACATTGACCCAATGGGCAGTGAGGGAAAGGTATCGTCCCTGTCCATGGTTACTGGTCCATGAATCGGTGGTCAGGTGGACCTAGCTACTAACAGCATTTAGTAGTGCATGTTTTATTTTTCCCTCCACATGTTTCTGCAGGGCAGGGATGGCTCGCCTGCTGAAATAAAAGCGGCTGGGCACGGTGTATTGTGGGACTGCCAATGCAATGAAGTCCCGGAAGGTGTCAGTCTCCTCCAGCCTGAATGAGAGCATTTCAAGTGCCAGTAGTTTGGCAATGCCAGCATTCAGAGCCTGTGCTCGGGGATGGTTTGCCGAGTATGGCCGCCTTTTATCCCATGCCTGTGCTACCGATGGCTGTCGAGTGGCCTGGGAGTGTGAGGATGACTGGGAACGTGGAGCTGTGGGTGGAATGTCACAGGGTCTCCGGACAACAGTGCCAGAGGTTCTTCCTTGGCGATCCTGTGAGGTAGCCGAACCAGCTGTGTGTGAGCTGGAGGAAGAGGCCCCAGCACGAGCTGAAGAGGTGGTAGGTGGTGCTGTACGTTGGCCTACGTCTTCAGTGTGTCTGTGTAACTCCACCTCGTGCTTGGTCCGCACATGTTTCCACATATTAGTGGTATTGAGATTGCTGACATTTTTCCCTTTTTTGACTCTCTGATGGCACAGCTTGCATTTGACAAAGCAAATGTCATCTGCAACTGTGTCAAAAAAGGACCACGCACTGCAAGTCTTGGGAGCGCCCGTTTTGCCTTTTGAAAGAGGAATGCTCCTAACGGGTGCCGAAGTGGAGGCTACAGGCAACCAAGTCTGCCCCCCCTCTCTCCCTCCTGTTTTGGCCGTTCGGGGAATCTCTTCCTCAGAGCTGCTCCCACCACCTTCCTGTTCCTCACGCCATGATGGGTCAAGGACCTCATCATCTACACTCCCCTCTTCAAACACCTGCTTCTCCTGGGTTGTCTCGCCAGCACCGTACGCACCAGAAAGTGGCCGCTATGTCTCGTCATCATCTGATGCGTACTGAGGTGTGCTGACCATAGGCACTGGCCCACCCGCCTCTTCAGATTCAGAGGGACAAAGAAGATGCGCATCACTGCATACTCCCTCTTCTTCACATTCTAGAATGCTGCTTGGCTGGACCCCTCTTTCCAAGCCAACAGATTCAGAGAACAGAAGTAGAGACTGTGATGGCTCCTGTCCAGGGCTCTCTGACTGCCTGTGCAATTTGGCAGGTGGTGAAGAGACAGATGGTTTCTCTTGGGTGCTCTGGCCCTGAGAGGATGTGGAAGTCATTGAAGTCGATGCGTTAGCTGCCATCCATCCGACAACGGCTTCAATTTGTTCCTCCCGCAGCAGTGGGGTACGGCGAGGTCCTACAAAGCTGCGCATAAAGTACTGTTGCCTGCTAAAACTGGGGGCTGCTGACTCACTGGTGCCCGCAACAGGCACAGAATCCCCACGTCCTCTCCCTGCTGAAACTCCACGCCCACGTGCCTTACTCCCTGCCTTCTTCATCTTGCTAGACTGATAAAGATAGGCAGAAAAGTACAAAGGGAGGGGCTTAGTGTGCTTATTCCTGAACAGCTGGTTACAGGTAGAAGAAACACTAATTTTATGAAGTGTGTGTGTGGACTACACTTTAATAGGAGCTAATGTGGCCTACACAACTTTCAAATGTAGTGTTTGGTTAACTTTATTGTTTTATTTTGTGAAAAAAAACTAAAGGGATGTGACCAAAGATTTGAAAGTGATAGTATCACCAACTTTTTGGAGCTATTACAATGCAGGCAGGTAACCTACAATGCAAAAGATGAGGCTCCAAAAAAATTGGGTAATACTAATCTGGCTGCAGCTGAAGGGCACAAGCCAGAAAAAAAGGCTCCTCTATCTACTCCTATATAGTGTTTGCAACCAACCAATGTAGATGGATATGGATGGATGCACACTAATAGGAGAAGAAAAAATGAGCTGCAATTAAAGAAAAATATGTGTGAGGCAGTGACGCACGCTGAGCAGCCTACAACCAGACGTAGCTGCAGGACACATTACTCAGCGTGAGCTGCACTCACACACAGTCAGAGACCTCTCAGACAGCCGTGAACAGTGCAGCTAAGTGGGCACTAGCACTGACAGGCTGCAGAAAGGCTCCGCTGTCTACTCATAGAGTGTTTGCAACCACCGT
Organism: Dendrobates tinctorius; assembly: GCF_039654945.1. NCBI lineage: Eukaryota > Metazoa > Chordata > Amphibia > Anura > Dendrobatidae > Dendrobates > Dendrobates tinctorius. Next base: position 8,982,838 of record NW_027361827.1, on the reverse strand, counting down.
ATATGGATACGGATGGATGTACACTAATAAGAGAAAAAATGAGCTGCAATAAAAGAAAAATGTGTGAGGCAGTGACACGCTGAGCGGCCTACAACCAGACGTAGCTGCAGGACACACTACTCAGCGTGAGCTGCACTCACACACAGTCATAGACCTCTTAGACAGCCGTGAACAGTGCAGCTAAGTGGGCACTAGCACTGAAAGGCTGCAGAAAGGCTCCGCTGTCTACTACTAGTGTTTGCAGCCAATGTATATGGATACGGATGGAAGCACACTAGATATATTTTTTTAAAAATAAGCAGCTCAAAAAGAAAAATATGTATGAGGCAGCAGTGAGGCACGCTGGGCGGCCTACAACCAGGCATGGCTGCAGGACCCACTCCACAGCGTGAGCTGCACTCACACAGCCCTTGCAGACAGCTGTGAACACTGCTGCTAGGGAAAAGAAAGCTACAGTGGTGGTTTATGTAGCCTGGGTAAAGCACAATATTGTTTTGAGAATCGCTATTTCTAACTGTCCCTCACAGTCTTCAACAGCAGCCTGTCCCTAACTGAATTCACAGCAGAGTGAACAGAAATGACGGCGGCGGCTTTTATAGAGCATCATGACATCATTTCAGCAGCCAATCACAGCCATGCCAATAGTTAACATGCCTACATGCCTAACAGGATGTACCCACACTTCTGAGGATTCCCATTGGCTGAATCAAAGCGAGCGGGCTCATAGCATTATGGGAACTTCCGATTCCGGTATCCGATATGAAAAAAGTATTAGAAGTCAGTATCGGAATTCCGATACAGCTAATATCGGCCGATACCCGATACTTGCGGTATCCGAATGCTCAACACTATTAATAAGGCAGCAGAAAATGATGTATTGAACACACGGAAAACTTTTTTCTTCAAATAAAAAATCCTAAAACTACATTTTTTTACCACCTTCCCAAATTACACAAGGCCCTCACTAACCCAACAGGGTGACCCATAATCTCTGGGATTAACTCCCTTACTATGAACCTATCAGAATATATAGATAAAATAATGCAATACCATGTTTAAATTATCTAGTCATCTCAGAGATTACACGCATTTCATTCAAGTACTTCAAGGTATTCAATGGAATCCAAAATACATCTTTCTTACTCTTGATGTATTCTCTTTGTACGCCAACATTTCACACGACATAGAATTACTGTGTTTTAATAAATATTTGATTATGGGCAACAGATTACCTGACAAGCAAAAATCATTTTTTACTGGCCTTCATTTTATTTTAAAGAATAATTTCGTCACATTTTTAAAAGAGTAATCCTATCAGACAGCGGGCACCGTGATGGGATCAAAGGTGGCACCTACTTAGGCTAATTTATTTATGGGAGAATTCAAAGAGATCTTTATTTATAATAGCAGTAGTAAACAAAATATCTGCTATAAAAGATTTATTCTTCATATGGGACAATTCAAATGAGGAAACCTTTATCAAGGAAGTTACTTCCAATAATTGGGGAATTTCTTTTTCACCTAATTATGACCCTGTAAATATTGATTTTTTTTTTAGATGTGACTATCTAATCAATGGTAATACAATCTGTACTAAAAGCTTTTTTTAAAGCGTTGATGCAAATAGCTACATCAACTACCACAGTCGTCATTATGGCACGTGGCTCGACAATATGCCACTCAATCAATTTAAAAGAATCCGTAAGAACTGCATCCTAGATTCGGATTTTGATGCACAAACTAGACTATTAAAAGAAAGATTCTAATCTCAGAAATATCCCAAAAATATGGATATTCACTGTTAGGCCGGGGTCACACTAACCGACGCAAAATACGATCAGTATTTTACATGCGTAATACTGATGAATGGCCCCTAAATAGTGCTACGTATGTCATCCGTAATCAAGGTGTGGTTGCGTATTTTGCGCATGTCAGCATCCGTATGTAATCCGTATGGCATCCGTATGGCGAGATTTTCTCGCAGGCTTGCAAAATGGACATATAATGGAGCCCTATGACAGGGTTTCTAACAGAAATCAAAGAATAGATATAGACACATAGAATGCATATATATATACCATATATACTCCAGTATAAGTCGATCCGAGTATAAGTCGACCCCCCTAATTTTGCCACAAAAAACTGTGAGAACTTATTGACTCGAGTATAAGTCTAGGGTGGGAAATGCTCCATAGATTATTCCCCCATATGGTGTCCCCAGAAGAAGCTCCATAGATTATTCCCCCATATGCTGCCCCCATAAGAAGCTCCTTAGATTATGCCCCCCATATGCTGCCCCCATAAGAAGCTCCTTAGATTATGCCCCCCATATGCTGCCCCCATAAGAAGCTCCTTAGATTATTCCCCAATATGCTGCCCCCATAAGAAGCTCCTTAGATTATGCCCCCCATATGCTGCCCCCATAAGAAGCTCCATAGATGATTCCCCCATATGCTGCCCCCATAAGCAACTCCATAGATTATTCCCCCATATACTGCCCCCATAAGAAGCTCCATAGATTGTTCCCCCATATACTGCCCCCATTAGAAGCTCCATAGATTGTTCCCCCATATACTGCCCCCATAAGCAGCTCCATAGATTGTTCCCCCATATACTGCCCCCATTAGAAGCTCCTAAAGATTATTTCCCCATGTGCTGCCGCTGCTGCTGCATGTAAAAATAAAAAAATGACATACTCACCTCTCCGTCGCTGGGTGTCAGATTCTCACCTGTCCTGCGTCCATGGCTGCTCACTGCTATCTGCCACGTCATTAGTCAGTGATGTTCAGACTGCAGGGGGCGCGGCGCGCACTAACCACGTCACCGCGCCCTCTGCTGTCTGAAGTCACTGACCGATGACAGACACAGACAGCAGCAAGCAGCCATGGACGCAGGACAGGTGAGTATCGCTATACTTACCCATCCTGACGCTGTGTCTTGAGCCCCCAGCTTCTCCGCGCTCTCTCTTCCTGCCTTCAGCGGTCATGTGGTACCGCTCATTAAAACTCATGAATATGCGCATATTCATGAGTTTTAATGAGCGGCACCACGTGACCGCTGAAGGCAGGAAGAGAGAGCACGGGGAGAAGCTGGGGGCTCAAGACACAGCGTCAGGATGGGTAAGTATGACCTGACACCCCTCCCCCTCCCCTCCGACCCCCCGGTGTATATGACTCGAATATAAGACGAGAGGGGGACTTTCAGCCCAATTTTTTGGGCTGAAAATCTCGACTTATATTCGAGTATATACGGTATATATATATATATATATATATATATATATGTGTGTATTCTATGTGTCTATATCTATATCTATCGTTTCTTTATTAAACCTGTCAGTGTGAGTTTACTGTATAGCGCACTGAATTGCCGGCTTTGCTAAAAGACACCGGGTGCGTATTTCTCGCAAGTCACATGTGTGGTCCATGTGTAATCCGTATTTTTTGCGCACCCATAGACTTGCATTGGCGTATTACGGCCGTAGTATGCTGACAATCGCAACATGCTGCGATTGGCACGGAGCGTAGAATACGGATGAGAAATATACGGCTGGTGCGAGGGACCCCATAGAGAATCATTGGTCTGTGTGTAATGCGTGCTTTTAGCGCCTCTCACTCGGCCGTATTCCTCGCCAGTGTGACCCCGGCCTCCGTGAAAAAGGTCAAACCAGAAAATGGAAATAAGCATAACTCCAACATTATCACTCAATTCAACTCCTACCACAAAGAGATACGCTAGATATTTCTTCATCACAGGCACATGCTCCAGAAGATCCTGTTCTAGGAAAAGCTTTGGCAAACAAACCTTGCCCATGTCCTTTTGCACAAACAAAAGAAAATATTTTGGCTCCAAGCCATCTTTGAGAAAATGTTTTTCCAGTAACCCCGTCACCCATAAGTGGAGTGAATTGCATTTTTAAATGCATGTCAAATGGTTGTCTATGTTGCCTGTCCATTAATCATAACACTAATATTTTTTTCTCCACGACCACTGGAGAGAATTTCCTAATTAATCAATACTTAATGTGAAGTACCGATCATGTGATATATGTAATAACCTGTGGCTGCAATAAGCAATATGTGGGCACAGCCACTCAATAACTTCAAAAAATAATTAATTCACACAGCTATAATATCCAAAGAGGTTTTCTAAAACATGGCTTATCGAGGCACTGTTCCATAGAGCACAATAGGGATAGAAAACAATTAATGATCAGCCCTGTTAAACACATACCTTGTGATATGCCCAACCGCAACCAGAATCTAAACAGAAAAGAAATCTACTGCATGTACAGGTTAAGCACACTGAAACTTCACAGATTGAATGAGGTAACCGAAGCCTTTCTATAGCTGTGCTTGTTTAGGCTCACGCATCTTAGATTTATAATACCATATGACAATCATAAATGAGTTGAAATAGAAACTTTACAATGTATATACAACCCCCTTGCAGCAATATTGACAACAACCAACAGTAATGCAAACATTTAAAGGAATCTGTCACAACACTTGACTTATCTAATCTGTCACCACTCACCAATATTTTTAGGCCAATCACTCCCTTTGAAGTTATCTACCTATTGAAGGATCCTCCAGGTGACACCATCTCACTACTGTTCAGGATTTTTCAAGATGACCAGACTACTAATTCAGAACCGCCTGCCCGTCTTCATAAAATGGATGGAAGAGTTGGAAAGACCTCTTTCATTAAAGGAATGCTCCAAAATACTCCTCATGCACAAGTCCTTGCTTTGCCAATAATAGATAAGAAAAAGAGGGACATACAAAAATGCAGGGATCACCATATAGAATGACAAATTTTATTAATACATTAATCACCACATATCTCTCTATATAAAAATCAATGTGTGTGCATGTGTGTGTGTGCATGTGTGTGTGTGTGTGCGTGTGTGCGTGTGTGTGTGTATCACCAACCAATCATGAAGCATCTCTCATTTCACCAGAGCTGGTTAAAGTAGCTGAGCTGTGATTGGTTGCTATGCGCAAGTTTTCCCACTTGACAACACCTCAGCAGACACTGACATGGTGGGAGAAATCTAGCATCCCCAGGAACATAAGCTCCAGCCATCGTCTGTCCCCCAGAAAGGAGCAGTGAGTACATGACAGAAATGAATCTCCCCTCCCGTGTGGTATCATTAAGTGACACACATGAATGTAGGAAAGTGCACATATTAAATGTCATGTGGATTTAATATTTTCTCACAGACACTTTTATGCATTATTGATGTGTTACTGTACTCTGATGCTGTGAGTTTTTTTTAAAGTGCTACTTTCCCCATAATTCACCTGAATATACCCATATAACACGTAATGCTTTTCCCATAACAACCCATTAAATATGATACTATACTGCATACTGATGCTGTACATCCATGAGCAATTTAGCCGGACAAATTACAAGTTGACGGTGCATGAAAATGTGTGTGAAGGTTTCTCTACTGTACTAATGTATAAGGTTTGTGCCTGTCCATTGGTGAAAAGCATGACTGTGATATTTATGGTGGCAGATAAGTGAGAATATCAGCCTGATCAGTAGAAAACCTGCGATCTTAGTGAACCAGGTTTCTGTGCAATTTAACTATTCTACTTTTACTGGCTCTGACGGGATAATGCGGGATATTAGGGGTAGTAGTCCGGTGGCTCTGGCTGATGGGATGATGTGGGATATTAGTGGTAGTAGTCCGGTGCCTCTAGCTGATGGGATGATGTGGGATATTAGGAGTAGTAGTCCGGTGCCTCTAGCTGATGGGATGATGTGGGATATTAGGAGTAGTAGTCCAGTGGCTCTGGCTTTCGGGATGATGTGCGATATTATGGGTAGTAGTCCGGTAGCTCTGGCTGACGGGATGATGTGGGATATTAGGGGTAGTAGTCCGGTGGCTCTGGCTGATGGGACGATGTGGGATATTAGTGGTAGTAGTCCGGTAGCTCTGGCTGACGGGATGATGTGGGATATTAGTGGTAGTAGTCCGGTGGCTCTGGCTGATGGGACGATGTGGGATATTAGTGGTAGTAGTCCGGTAGCTCTGGCTGACGGGATGATGTGGGATATTAGTGGTAGTAGTCCGGTAGCTCTGGCTGACGGGATGATGTGGGATATTAGTGGTAGTTGTCCGGTGGCTCTGGCTGATGGGATGATGTGGGATATTAGTGGTAGTTGTCCGGCAGCGCTGGCTGACGGGATGATGTGGGATATTATAGTGAATGTGGCTATGCAGAATGGGCGGGGCTCTACACTCAGCTTTATATATAAATAGATATAATCATTATAATTTATGATAACTAACCATAGTTAGTTACTATGCCCGGGCAGCGCCGGGCTCTTCAGCTAGTCAAATATAAAAACATTTAAAAACAAAATGCATAATGCATGTGTCAGAGACACCGCACTACACTTGCTCATAGAGCCAGTGCACGTGTCCTGAGTACAGAAGCAGTGCTAAGAGTTACCTGGGGAGCAGGGCAGCAGAGGTGACAAAGTGTGCTTCAACTAATAGTGTCAGAGAAGCCAGAGAACTCAGATTGTGGCAAAGCAGAAGTCATGCACGGTACAGACCAGCGAGGTACAGGAGGAATAAACAGACGGGAGGTCAGACAAAGCAAAAGGTCATACACAAGATATCAGTACAGTACCAGGGAGGAGACAGAGCGGATAATCAGGGCCAAGCAGAGATCAAAACCAAACAGACATAGGAGGTACCAGGCAGAATCCAAAGCGATATCCAGAGAACAGACCGAGTCATACACAGAGAATCAAGCAACCAGAACACAGCACTAACACACTCAGGGGTCACCACACAATGCCAAGGGCAAGAGTATAACTGACAGGGATGGGAGCGTCCTGAGGCTATAAGAAGCCTCCCCCAGAACCAGGGAGAGGCCACAATCATAGCCCCAGGTGTGCAGGTAAGCCTGCATCGGGATCACAACCTTTAACCCCAGAAATGCCAGTCATCAGCACTGGTTCCAAACATTAACCCCACGTGTGCGAGTCAAACCCGCACTGAGATCATGACAGCATGCCTGTTGTGTGCAGGAGCACCGGACTGCCCACTGACACCTATCAATAGCACATGTGGTAGATAATTGAATAGTGAATCATTGTGCCTCCCCAATAGTTAAGATAAGACACAAAAAAGGTTCAAATACAAAGTGAGCCTAGGACAAGATAGCCTATCTAGAATATCAGGTGATAGTCAAGAAAACAATAATTGGCACCCAATACAAGAGAAGTTGTGTGTGAATTGATTATCCGTACCTATAGACCATAACTACAAAAACACTGCTGAATAATATCTAGCTTGGTCCATTATAAATACATAGAAAAGTTATATAAACCAACATTGATAGACATATATACTGTCAGAGTGTTAAATTCAGAGGTTCAGCTAACCCAAAGCAATCTTTGTCAATGAAAGCAATAGCTGACTAGTGGCACTGGCAACAGGTAGTCAGCAGCTCAAACTATGCTCACAGAACCAGACTCACGAAACAAAGATCAAGAAACAGCTCCTGTCAGCCCAATGCATGTCGTCACATGAGTGGCTTCATCAGGTGCCAACATGTGTTGCTTAAAACACATCCTTGCTTTGCTTATTATCACAGGAGAGGAACAAAAAAACCCGTCTATCTAGGTGGTACAGATACCCCCTTGAATATCCACACAATATAGCCTTCAGCCTCAGTAACTTTTTAGAGATGTCTCAATGAGATATGTTCTTATTTCCATATACAGTGGTCATTAGTGTTGAGCGATACATAGAATCATAGAATCATAGAATCATAGAATCGTAGAGCTGGAAGGGACCTCCTGGGCCATCTGGTCCAACCCCCTGCTCAAAGCAGGATTCGCTAAATCATCCCAGTCAGATGTCTGTCCAGCCTCTGTTTGAAGACTTCCATTGAAGGAGAACTCACCACTTCTCGTGGCAGCCTGTTCCACTCATTGATCACTCTAACTGTCAAAAAGTTTTTTCTAATATCTAATCTGTGTCTCCTCCCATTCAGTTTCATCCCATTGCTTCTAGTCTTTCCTTGTGCAAATGAGAATAAAGTTGATCCTTCTACAATGTGACAGCCCTTAAGATATTTGTAGACAGCTATTAAGTCTCCTCTCAGTCTTCTCTTTTGCAAACTAAACATTCCCAAATCCTGCAACCTTTCCTCATAAGACAGGGTTTGCAGACCGGTCACCATTCTGGTCGCTCTTTTCTGAACTTGCTCCAGTTTGTTGATGTCTTTTTTAAAATGTGGTGCCCAAAACTGGACACAATATTCCAGATGAGGTCTGACCAAAGAGGAGTAGAGGGAAATAATGACTTCACGTGATCTAGACTGTATGCTTCTGTTAATACATCCTAGAATTGCATTTGCCTTTTTTGCTGCTGCATCACACTGTTGACTCATATTCAGTCTGTGATCTATTAGTATACCCAAGTCTTTTTCACATGTGCTGTCACTTAGCCCTATTCCTCCCATTCTATATATGCTTTTTTCATTTTTATTGCCCAGATGTAGTACTTTGCATTTCTCCCTGTTAAAAACCATTCTGTTAGTTGCTGCCCACTTCTCCAGTTTATTTAAATCTTTTTGAATCCTCTCTCTCTCTTCTCTAGTATTAGCTATCCCTCCTAGCTTTGTGTCATCAGCAAATTTAATCAGTTTACCCTCAATTCCTTCATCTAAATCATTGATAAAGATGTTGAACAATACAGGGCCCAGATATCGGGAAATATCGGATCGGATTGGATCGGACCGATACCCAAAAAGTATCGGATATCGCCGATTCCGTTACCGGAAACCAATGCAAGTCAAAGGGACAGAAATATCGGAATTAAAATAAATAATAATAATAATAATAAATAATAAATTTTATTTTTATAGCGCCGACATATTCCGCAGCACTTTACATTTCAGAGGGGATTTGTACAGACAATAGACATTACAGCATAACAATAATCACATACAGTAGATTATAACAAATACCAAGAGGAGTGAGGGCCCTGCTCGCAAGCTTAAACCCTTTCTTTCCTTGTAGGTTAATTCTACATGAAGGAAAACAACTAAGAATAATGTAGAATGTATTGGGGGAGGTGGAGGAGACATTAAAGGCATAGAGGTTTAGCCCAATCAAATGTAATAGCAGGAATTAATTTTTTTTTAAGACGTTCGGAGTTACAAAGATATTGACTATGTTAACCTTTTTTATATTTTGTCAGATATGTATGTTTCACTACTTCCATGCTCTTCACCTTCTTTTTGACTTCTCCCACACTTTCACCATCGTCAGCAGCAGCATCTTTTTCATCAACTTCTTCTTCACCTTATTCATCTTCTTCTTCTTCTTCACCTTCTTCCTATTATTCTTTTTTTTTACATTCTTCATATTCTTCTTCTTCAACTATTCTTCTTCTTCATATTCTACTTCTTCATCTTCTTCCTATTCTTCTTCTTCATCATATTCTTATTTGTGACTGGCATTCCTGTAGTTGTTATCTATAAAAGTTTGAAGATTACACCTTCCATTCTGCCTGTCACAAAAGATTTACAACAGGATTTGTCCACGTTCAGTTTGGCCTGCAGCAGCAGGCCTTTTCCAGGGGCACCACGAGGAGGAACAGACTCACCCCCATACACTGCTTAGTCTTCTTCTGCTTATAATTTAGATAATATCTTTTGCTCAGATTTTTAGTCTTATGCTTAATGTTCTTCTGCTTTTTGTTCTGCTGTTTCTTCTTCTGCTTCATGGTCTTATGCTTCTTGGTCTTCTGTCTCTTGTTGTTTTGTATCTTGGTGGTTGTCTTCATGTTCTTTTTCCTCTTGGTCATCTTCTTCAGGGTCATCTTTTTGGTCTTCTTTGGGGTGGTCTTCAGGGTCGTCGTCTTTGGGGTCGTCGCCTTCTTCAGGGTGATCTTCAGGGTCGTCATCTAAAGGGTCATCGTCTTCGGTGTCGTCGCCTTCTTCGGGGTGGTCTTCAGGGTCGTCATCTTTAGGGTCGTCGTCAGGGAGATCCAGAGTGATTACCAAAAACCATTTCAAAAAGCTTGAACTTGGAAATATAGCAGAAGGTACAAGAAGGTTGAGGAACTGCCGAGAACCAGCTGACGGTGCTGGTACCCAGAGTGGCAGCAGAAGGAACAAGAGCCAATAGCACTACCGAGGACCAGCTGATGGTACTGGAACCTGGTTACTAAGCAGGAGGTACCTGTGCTAGAAAGCACTACCAAGGACCAGCAGACGTTGCTGGAACTCGAATACCGAGAAGGAGGCACCTAAGCCAAAGGCACTACCAAGAACCAGCTGATGGTACTGGAACCTGGATGGGTAGCAGAAGCGTCAAGAGCCAATGGAACTACCGAGGACCAGCTGATGGTACTGGAACCCGGTTACTAAGCAGGAGGTACCTGTGCCAGAAAGCACTACCAAGGGCCAGCAGACGTTGCTGGAACTCGGATACCGAGAAGGAGGCACCTAAGCCAAAGGCACTGCCGAGAACCAGCTGACGGTACAGGAGCCCGGATGGGTAGCAGAAGGTACCCATGAAAAACTAAGTTGCAAGGCCGCGAGCCGGCTGGAGTTACCGAAACCCACAGTCCTACAGGGGGTGCTTGTCCTATTGGCACTACGGAACCAGCCTTTGTTGCCAGATCCCGCAGCCCACATAGGAAGCACATAAACTGCAGGCACCATAGAGTCGGCTAACCCGACCGCAACACGACAGGACAAAGTTTTGGAGGCAAAGTGACATTGACACTACCCGGAAACAGCTGGCGTGCTGGAACCAGGCTGGGCAGGAGGGAGTACCCGTGCCAAAGACACTGCCGGGAACCAGCTGGCGGTGCTGGAACCCAGGGTAAACACTACAAACAGAGTGGAGACGGAGGCCTAATTGGAGCAAGTTTAAAATCTGTAGTTGTGTGAGTGTGGACAGAGCAGGAGAAATTGCCGGACACACAGCTGGGGATCAACTGACATTACTGAACCCCAATAACACTGGAGCATATGTTGACTGTGCAGACGGCACTTCTGAGCAACAACTGGCGGTGTTGGAGCTCATGGTTAATACTACAAACATAGTGGAGCCAGAGGCCTAATTGGATCAAGATTAATATCTGTTGTAGACTACTACTGATTTTGAAGTTGTTCCAATTATGCCACTGGCTCCACTCTGAACCCCAATAACACTGGAGCATATGTTGACTGTGCAGACGGCACTTCTGAGCAGCAACTGGCGGTGTTGGAGCCCAGGGTTAATACTACAAACATAGTGGAGCCAGAGGCCTAATTGGATCAAGATTAATATCTGTTGTAGACTACTACTGATTTTGAACTTGCTCCAATTATGCCACTGGCTCCACTCTGTTTCTAGTATTTACCCTGGGCTCCAACACCGCCATTTGCTGCTCAGAAGTGCCGTCTGCACAGTCAACACTTGCTCCTGTGTTATTGGGATTGAGTAACGTCAGCTGATCCCCGGCTGTGTGTCCGGCAATTTCTCCTGCTCTGTCCACATTCCCACTACTACTAGAGGGAATGTGGACAGAGCAGGAGAAATTGCCGGACACACAGCCGGGGATCAGATGATGCTACTGAACCCCAGTAACACAGGAGCAAATGTTGATTGTGCAGACGGCACTTCTGAGCAGCAACTGGCGGTGTTGGAGCCCAGGGTAAATACTAGAGACAGAGTGGAGCCAGAGGCCTAATTGGAGCAAGTTTAAAATCAGTAGTAGTGTGAATTTGGACAGAGCAGGAGACATTGCCGGACACACAGCAGAGGAGCAGCTGACATTACTGAACCCCACTAACACAGGAGCTAGTGTTTTTCTCTGTGCAGACGGCACTTCTGAGCAGCAACTGGCAGTGTTGGAGCCCAGGGTCAATCAGGGTGTAGGCTGAGGCCTAATTGGAGCAAGTTTAATATCTGATGTTGTGTGAATGTGGACAGAGCAGGAGAAATTGCCGGACACACAGCCGGGGATCAGCTGACGTTACTGAACCCCAGTAACACAGGAGCAAATGTTGATTGTGCAGACGGCACTTCTGAGCAGCAACTGGCGGTGATGGAGCCCAGGGTAAATACTAGAAACAGAGTGGAACCAGAGGCCTAATTGGAGCAAGTTTAAAATCAGTAGTAGTGTGAATGTGGATAGAGCAGGAGACATTACCGGACACACAGCAGGGGAGCAGCTGACATTACTGAACCCCACTAACACAGGAGCTAGTATTTTTCTCTGTGCAGACGGCACTTCTGAGCAGCAACTGGCGGTGTTGGAGCCCAGGGTCAATCAGGGTGTAGGCTGTGGCCTAATTGGAGCAAGTTTAATATCTGATGTTGTGTGTTGTGAGTTCATTTTCCCCTTCACCGTCGATGTCTGATGAACTCCCTCTTCTGGTAAAGGAAGGTAGTGAGGCTGATTACCAAACACCTGATCTTGTAGATGATGACTGGGTAACAGGAACTTCTGACTGGATATAAGGCAGCCGACGCCCTTCTGAGTCGCTGGTGATTTCTCTGCTGGATTCTTGGAGACCAGTCTGATTCCTGCTTCCCAAAGATAAGTTTTTGCTCTGCTATTGAACTTATTAGTTTTGTTTTGTTTACCTTGTTTTTTGGAGTTCAGCCATCCCCAGTCGGGGGTGTGCTGAGTTCCATTTTTGTCTCTGATCAGTTTGTCTCTTTGCTCTGTCTTCAGAATTTACCTGAGTGCTGATATAGTCATTTTGAAGTCCTAGCGACTTCAGGGCCTGTTTTTCCTATCAGACGGTTGGGACATTTTTTGGTAGGGTTTTTTACGGATTGCAGACAGCAGCTTTTCTATCCTGTCCTTTTTAGTTAGCTTGGGCCCCATCGTTTGCTCAACCTATCTTTCTATCTGTGTTAGTGTTTTCATCTTGCTTCACCGTCATTATATGTTGGGGGCTGCCTATTGCTTTGGGGTCTGCTCTGGGGCAGTTTAGATTTCCCCTTTCTTTCTTTAGGCCTATTTAGCTCTCCGGCTGTGATCGAGGGGTCTAGGGCATCGTAGGAACCCCCCACGGCTACTGTTAGTTGTTGTGGATAGGATCAGGGGTCTGCAATCCGATAGCTACCAACCTGTCCGGTTTTCTGGACTTAGCTTGTATTTTTGTTTTTTCCTCCTTCGGTGACTCATTCATAACAGAATCACCAGCCATACCGCAGATCTTAGGGTACTCAATAGCAGGAAAGAATTGTAAAAAATAAAAAAAGAGTTTGTCAGAATTTTTTTTGTGTGTATATTTTTTCCTCTATGTCTCTGAGGCCATAGGGGGAATTTTTTTTCTTTCTCAATGGAGATGAACCAATTGTCTGATCATGTGGAGCAGCTCACTGCTGAAGTGCGGGGAATTTCCACCTATCTTGCTCATTCACATGCTGCTGAACCAAAGATCCCTACTCCTGATGTGTTTTTTGGGGATCGGTCTAAATTTTTGAATTTTAAGAATAATTGTAAATTATTTTTTGCCTTGAAGTCTAACTCGTCGGGGAGCTCCGTGCAGCAGGTTAAAATTGTCATCTCTTTGCTGCGTGGCGATCCCCAGGATTGGGCGTTTTCTTTGAAACCTGATGATCCTATTCTTACTAATGTGAACGCATTTTTTCAAGCCTTGGGGTTGTTGTATGATGAACCTAATGCTATTGATCAGGCTGAAAAGGCCCTGTTGGCATTGAGCCAGGGTCGGGATTCTGCAGAGTTGTACTGTCAAAAATTCCGAAAGTGGGCGGTCCTTACCACCTGGAATGATGGTGCCTTGGCAGTTCTCTTTCGGAAGGGTTTGTCAGAAACCGTAAAAGATACTATGGTGGGATTTCCTGTTCCCTCTGGTCTTGACGTTTCTATGTCATTAGCCATACAGGTTGATCGGCGTTTGCGTGAACGCAAAACCGCACGAGAGGTGTTGCCACCTGTTGAACAAATGTCTGAACCTATGCAATGTGATAGAGTTTTGTCTAGGGCGCAACGTCAGGAGTTCAGAAGGTGTAATAAGCTGTGTTTATTCTGTGGTGATGCCTCACATATTATTTCTGTCTGCCCTAAACGAGAGAAACGTTTTGCACACACATTTGCTGTGGGTGGTGTTCAACCTAAGTTTCTTCTGGTAATTACTCTGATCTGCTCCCTGTCCACATTTTCCGCTAAGGCTTTTGTGGATTTGGGAGCAGCTCTGAACCTGATGGACTTGGATTTTGCTAAACGTTGTGGATTTCCTATGACACCTCTGCGGACGCCAATCCCTTTGAGGGGTATTGATGCTACTCCTTTGGCGAAGAATAAACCTCAGTTTTGGACCCAGGTGGTAATGCGGGTCGCCCCAGACCATCAAGAGAATTGCAGATTTTTGGTGTTGCATAATTTGCATGATACTATTGTTCTGGGGTTTCCCTGGTTGCAAATCGATAATCCAGTTTTGGATTGGAAATCTGTGTCTGTGGTGAGTTGGGGTTGTCGGTGTGCCCTTAGTGATGCTCCTGTTTTCTCCACCTCTCCCCAGTCGCATGATGTTCCTGACTATTTGGCTGATTTTTATGATGTATTTAGTGAGAATGAGTCTGCGTCTTTGCCTCCTCATAGGAGTTATGACTGTGCAATTGAGCTGAGCCCTGGGTGTAAATTTCCCAAGGGTCAACTTTTCAATTTATCTGTACCCGAGCACGAGGCTATGCGATCCTATATTAAGGAGTCGTTGGAGAAGGGTCATATTAGACCATCCTCTTCACCCTTAGGTGCTGGGTTTTTTTTTTCGTGGCTAAGAAAGATGGGTCATTAAGGCCTTGTATTGACTATCGTTCCCTCAACAAAATTACTGTTAAATATCAGTATCCGTTACCCCTGATTTCTGATCTATTCTCCAGAGTTAAAGGTGCTTGCTGGTTTACAAAGCTTGACCTCAGGGGGGCGTATAATCTTATTCTCATTAAGCATGGGGATGAATGGAAGACGGCGTTTAATACTCCGGAGGGACATTTTGAGTACCTGGTGATGCCTTTTGGGCTCACTAATGCCCCTTCTGTCTTCCAGTGCTTCATGAATGATATTTTCCGAGACTTGGTGGATAAATTTTTGATCATCTATCTGGATGATATTTTGATCTTTTCCAAGGATTGGGACTGTCATGTGGAACATGTTCGGACTGTGTTCCGGATTTTGAGGGAGAATTCCCTGTATGTCAAGGGATCGAAATGCCTTTTTGCTGTACAGAGGATTTCATTTTTGGGATTTATTTTGTCTCCGTCAACTATTGAAATGGACCCGGCCAAGGTACAGGCTATTTATGATTGGGTTCAGCCCACTTCTTTGAAGGCCCTCCAGAAGTTTTTGGGTTTTGCTAATTTTTATCGTAAATTTATAGCTACTTTTTCTGGTATTGCCAAACCATTAACTGATTTGACTAAGAAGGGTGCTGATGTGCTGAATTGGTCTCCGGAGGCTGTTTCTTCCTTTCAGGAGCTGAAGCGAAGGTTCACTTCTGCTCCGGTTTTGCGGCAACCTGATGTCTCACTCCCGTTTCAGGTAGAGGTGGACGCTTCTGAGATTGGTGCAGGAGCTGTTTTGTCCCAAAAAGATCCTGTAACATTTAAAATGAATCCCTGTGCTTTCTTTTCCCGAAAGTTCTCCCCATCCGAATGTAACTATGATGTGGGAAATCGGGAACTGTTAGCCATGAAATGGGCATTTGAGGAGTGGAGACATTGGTTGGAGGGAGCTAAACATCAAGTTGTGGTCCTTACTGACCACAAGAATTTGATTTACCTGGAGTCGGCCAAACGCTTGAATCCTAGATAGGCTAGGTGGGCCTTGTTTTTCACACGTTTTGATTTTGTGGTCTCTTTTCTTCCGGGCACTAAGAATGTCAAGGCAGACGCCCTCTCTAGGAGTTTCTTTGCTGATTCTCCTGTTGTGACCAAGCCTGCTACCATCTTAGGTGAGGGGGTAGTTCTTTCTGCCATCTCGCCCGATTTGAGACATGCTCTGGAAGAGTTTCAGGAGGACAAACCTGAGCGTTGTCCCATTGGAAAAGTGTATGTTCCTGACCAGTGGAGGAAGAGAGTGATGTCTGAAGTTCATTGCTCTGCATTGGCTGGTCATCCAGGTATTTTTGGTACTACAGATTTGGTGAGTCGGTCTTTTTGGTGGCCTGCCTTGTCTTGTGATGTCAGGAAATTTGTGCAGTCCTGTGGGACTTGCTCTCGGTCTAAACCTTGTTCTCGCTCTAGTGGCTTGTTGATGCCTTTGCCGGTGCCCAGGAGGCCATGGACCCATATTTCAATGGATTTTATCTCTGATATGCCTGTCTCTCAGAGAATGACTGTTATTTGGGTGATTTGTGATAGATTCTCTAAGATGGTCCATCTTGTACCACTCCCTAAGTTGCCATCTTCCTCAGAGTTGGTGCCCTTGTTTTTGCAACAGGTGGTTCGCTTGCACGGGATTCCTGAGAACATTGTATCTGACAGAGAAGTTCAGATTGTGTCTAGATTTTGGAGGACTTTCTGTTCCAAGCTGGGAATTCAGTTGTCCTTCTCCTCTGATCAGGATGATTGGATTTCATTTTTGCCCTTGGCCGAATTTGCTTTAAATAATAGAGCTAGTTCTGCCACTTTGATGTCACCTTTTTTGTAACTTTGGGTTTCATCCTCGATTCTCTTCAGGGCAGGAGGAGCCTTCTGCCTGCCCAGGTGTTGACACTGTGGTGGAGAGAATGCACCAGATCTGGGACCAAGTGGTGGATAAGTTGTCTCTCTCCCAGGAAAAGGCCCAGCGGTTTTCCAACCGGCATAGGACCATTGGTCCCCAGTTTAAGGTGGGTGATATGGTTTAGTTGTCATCAAAGAATATCGCTATGAAGGTGGCTTCTCCAAAGTTTAAACCTAGATTTATTGGACCTTACAAGATTTTGGAGATTCTTAATCCAGTCTCTTTTCGATTGGCTCTTCCTGTTACATTTAAGATCCATAACGTGTTTCATAAGTCTCTGTTAAAGAGGTTTGTTGAGCCAGTAGTTCCTGTGGTGGCACCTCCTGACCCGGTATTGGTTGAAGGTAATGTGGAATATGAGGTTGAGAAGATACTGGATTCTCGCCTGGCTAGACGGAGACTCCAGTATTTGGTTAAATGGAAGGGTTATGGCCAGGAGGATAATTCTTGGGTCCCTGCATCTGATATCCATGCCGAAAGATTGGTTCGTGCCTTTCATCGGGCCCATCCTGATCGCCCTGGTGGCGTGGATGAGGGTTCAGTGACCCCTCCTCAAGGGGGAGGTACTATTGTGAGTTCATTTTCCCCTTCACCGTCGATGTCTGATGAACTCCCTCTTCTGGTGAAGTAAGGTAGTGAGGCTGATTACCAAACACCTGATCTTGTAGATGATGACTGGGTAACAGGAACTTCTGACTGGATATAAGGCAGCCGACGCCCTTCTGAGTCGCTGGTGATTTCTCTGCTGGATTCTTGGAGACCAGTCTGATTCCTGCTTCCCAAAGATAAGTTTTTGCTCTGCTATTGAACTTATTAGTTTTGTTTACCTTGTTTTTTGGAGTTCAGCCATCCCCAGCCGGGGGTGTGCTGAGTTCCATTTTTGTCTCTGATCAGTTTGTCTCTTTGCTCTGTCTTCAGAATTTACCTGAGTGCTGATATAGTCATTTTGAAGTCCTAGCGACTTCAGGGCCTGTTTTTCCTATCAGACGGTTGGGACATTTTTTGGTAGGGTTTTTTACGGATTGCAGACAGCAGCTTTTCTATCCTGTCCTTTTTTGTTAGCTTGGACCCCATTGTTTGCTCAACCTATCTATCTATCTGTGTTAGTGTTTTCATCTTGCTTCACCGTCATTATATGTTGGGGGCTGCCTATTGCTTTGGGGTCTGCTCTGGGGCAGTTTAGATTTCCCCTTTCTTTCTTTAGGCCTATTTAGCTCTCCGGCTGTGATCGAGGGGTCTAGGGCATCGTAGGAACCCCCCACGGCTACTGTTAGTTGTTGTGGATAGGATCAGGGGTCTGCAATCTGATAGCTACCAACCTGTCCGGTTTTCTGGACTTAGCTTGTGTTTTTGTTTTTTCCTCCTCCGGTGATTCATTCATAACAGTTGTGTGAATGTGGACGGAGCAGGAGACATTGCCGGACACACAGCAGGGGAGCAGCTGGCATTACTGAACCCCACTAACACAGGAGCTAGTGTTTTTCTCTGTGCAGATGGCACTTCTGAGCAGCAACTGGCGGTGTTGGAGCCCAGGGTCAATCAGGGTGTAGGCTGAGGCCTAATTGGAGCAAGTTTAATATCTGTTGTTGTGTGAATGTGGACGGAGCAGGAGACATTGCCAGACACACAGCAGGGGAGCAGCTGACATTACTGAACCCCACTAACACAGGAGCTAGTGTTTTTCTCTGTGCAGACGGCACTTCTGAGGAGCAACTGGCAGTGTTGGAGCCCAGGGTCAATCAGGGTGTAGGCTGAGGCCTAATTGGAGCAAGTTTAATATCTGTTGTTGTGTGAATGTGGACGGAGCAGGAGACATTGCCAGACACACAGCAGGGGAGCAGCTGACATTACTGAACCCCACTAACACAGGAGCTAGTGTTTTTCTCTGTGCAGACGGCACTTCTGAGCAGCAACTGGCAGTGTTGGAGCCCAGGGTCAATCAGAGTGTAGGCTGAGGCCTAATTGGAGCAAGTTTAATATCTGTTGTTGTGTGAATGTGGACGGAGCAGGAGACATTGCCAGACACACAGCAGGGGAGCAGCTGACATTGCTGAACCCCACTAACACAGGAGCTAGTGTTTTTCTCTGTGCAGACGGCACTTCTGAGCAGCAACTGGCAGTGTTGGAGCCCAGGGTCAATCAGGGTGTAGGCTGAGGCCTAATTGGAGCAAGTTTAATATCTGATGTTGTGTGAATGTGGACGGAACAGGAGACATTGCCGGACACACAGCAGGGGAGCAGCTGGCGTTACTGAACCCCACTAACACAGGAGCTAGTGTTTTTCTCTGTGCAGACGGCACTTCTGAGCAGCAAGTGGCGGTGTTGGAGCCCAGGGTCAATCAGGGTGTAGGCTGAGGCATAATTGGAGCAAGTTTATTATCTGATGTTGTGTGAATGTGGAGGGAGCAGGAGACAATGCCAGACACACAGCAGGGGAGCAGCTGGCGTTATTGAACCCCACTAACACAGGAGCTAGTGTTTTTCTCTGTGCAGACGGCACTTAAGTTCTGAGCAGCAACTGGCGGTGTTAGAGCCCACGGTCAATCAGGGTGTAGGCTGAGGCCCAATTGGAGCAAGTTTAATATCTGATGTGTGAATGTGGAGGGAGCAGGAGACATTGCTGGACACACAGCAGGGGAGCAGCTGGTGTTACCGAACCCCACTAACACAGGAGCTAATGTTTTTCTCTGTGCAGACGGCACTTCTGAGCAGCAACTGGCGGTTTTGGAGCCCAGGGTCAATCAGGGTGTAGGCTGAGGCCTAATTGGAGCAAGTTTAATATCTGATGTTGTGTGAATGTGGAGGGAGCAGGAGATATTGCCGGACACATAGCAGGGGAGCAGCTGGCGTTACTGAACCCCACTAACACAGGAGCTAGTGTTTTTCTCTGTGCAGACGGCACTTCTGAGCAGCAACTGGCGGTGTTGGACCCCAGGGTCAATCATAGTGTAGGCTGAGGACTAATTGGAGGAAGTTTAATATCTGATGTTGTGTGAATGTGGACAGAGCAGGAGATATTGCCGGACACACAACAGGGGAGCAGCTGGCATTACTGAACCCCACTAACACAGGAGCTAGTGTTTTTCTTTGTGCAGACGGCACTTCTGAGCAGCAACTGGCGGTGTTGGAGCCCAGAGATTACAGTTTAGGTGGTAGAAACATGAACACAACAGGAGACCTGGATACTCTTGCCAACCAATTATTTAATCTGGAAGAGGACTCGCAAATTCCAGCGAGATCCAGGCCTTGTTCATTTTCAGAAAAGTAAGCCGGTCAACGTTATCAGAGGACAGTCGCATGCGACAGTCGGTTAGCGCACCACCTGCGGCACTAAAGACGCGTTCCGATAATACACTAGCAGCAGGGCAAGCCAGCACCTCCAATGCATACTGGCTACGCTCTGGCCATGTATCCAGCTTAGAGACCCAAAACTTGAAGGGGGAAGAGCCGTCTGGGAGTACACTGAGAGGGCAAGACATGTAGTCTGTCACCATCTGAGGGAAATGTTGCCTCCTGCTGACTGGAGCCGTCTGTGATGGTGTAGACATTTGTGGCGGGGACACAGAACTTTGCTACATTTAGGCCATTCTGGTCTTGCCTTGTGCTTAGGCGCTGCTTCTGCTCCCTCTTTGTGCAGAGCTTCCTCCACTGCCTCGACGCTCAGAGCTGCTTTGTAAAGCACTAACACCGCTGCTCTCGGGTGGAATGGAGAACATGATGGAATGCACCAGTGTGTCTTGGTACTCCCGCATTTTACGCTCCCGGTTCAACGGTGTTATGAGGCTTTGTAAGTTGTTCCGGTAGCGAGGATCTAGGAGGGTGTACACCCAATAATCAGCCGTGTTGAGAATGTGGGCGATGAGGCGGTCATTTCTCAGGCACTGCAGCATGAAATCAACCATGTGCTGCAGACTCCCAACTGGCCAAGAAACGCTGTCCCCTGCTTGAGGCATCATCTCTGCCTGCTCTGCATCACCCCACCCTCGCTCTACATACTGACTACTAGAGCATTGTATGCCTCGCTCCTCTGGAGAGATGTCTTCCTCCTCCATTGACTCCTCCTCATCCTCCTCACAAAGTGTCCCCTGCCTAGGCCTTTGTGAGGAACCACGTTGCGCAGACTGTCCAGAAGCAGATGGCATTTGTGACTCCTCATCCTCCACCTCTTCCACAACCTCCTCCCTTAGTGCTTGCAGTGTTTTTTCAAGCAGGCAGATAAGGGGGACAGCCATGCTGACTAGTGCATCATCTGCACTCGCCATCCACGTGGAATCATCGAAGGCATGCAAAACGTGGCAGATGTCCTTCATAGAGTCCCACTCAGTGGTGGTGAACTGTGAACGGCGTGCAGTGCAACTTGTTTGCGCCTGATGCAGCTGGTACTCCATTACTACTGCCTGCTGCTCACACAACCGCTCCAACATATGTAACGTTGAATTCCACCTGGTGGGTAGGTCACATATGATGCGATGTTCCGGAAGGCAGAATCGGCGCTGCAGAGCTGCAATGCGCGATCTTGCCATGCTGGAACGCCGCAAGTGAGTGCACTCCATGTGGACCTTGTGCAGCAGTGCATCAAGATCCGGATGGTCCCTCAAAAAACTCTGCACGACCAAGCTGAGCACATGTGCCAGACATGGGATGTGAGTGAGGTTGCCTAGGCCCAGAGCTGCCACCAGATTTTGGCCATTGTCACACACTACCAAGCCTGGCTGGAGATTCGCTGGCATAAACCACACGTCGCTCTCCTGCTTGATGGCATTCCAGAGCTCCTGCGCTGTGTGGCTTCGATTCCTCAAAGAAATTAATTTCAGTACAGCCTGTTGACGCTTGGCCATGGCTGTGCTCATATCGGTCGTAACAGGTAAGCGTTAACGGGTCCATGCGGGGGTACACCGTGACGGCTCCTGCAGCGCTGATTCAGAGGAACTGGAGTATGAGGAGGAGTCAATGTGTACAGACTGGATTCCTGCAATCCTTGGAGTTGGCAGAACACGTACAGCGCCACTCTCAAGATCTGTACCTGGCTCCACAACATTTACCCAATGGGCAGTGAGGGAAAAGTATCGTCCCTGTCCATGGTTACTGGTCCACGCATCGGTGGTCAGGTGGACCTTGCTACTGACGGCGTTTAGTAGCGCATGTTTAATTTTTCCCTCCACATGCTTTTGCAGGGCAGGGACGGCTTGCCTGCTGAAATAAAAGCGAAAAGCGGCTGGGCACGTTGTATTGTGGGACTGCCAATGCCATGAAGTTACGGAAGGTGTCAGTCTCCACCAGCCTGAATGAGAGCATTTCAAGGGCCAGTAATTTTGCAATGCCAGCATTCAGAGCCTGTGCTCGGGGATGGTTTGCTGAGTATGGCCGCCTTTTCTCCCATGCCTGTGCTACCGATGGCTGTAGAGTGGCCTGGGAGTGTGAGGATGACAGGGAACGTGGTGCTGTGGGTGGAATTACACTGGGTCTCTGTACAACAGTGCCAGAGGTTCATGGTGATCCTGTGAGGAAGCTAAACCAGCTGTGTGTGAGCTGGAGGAAGAGGCTACAACACGAGCTGAAGAGGAGGTAGGTGGTGCTGTAGGTTGGCCTACGTCTTCAGTGTGTCTTTGTAACTCCACCACGTGCTTGGTCCGCACATGTTTCCACATATTTGTGGTATTGAGGTTGCTGACACTTTTCCCTCTTTTGACTTTCTGATTACACAGCTTGCATTTGACAAAGCAAATGTCATCTGCAACTGTGTCAAAAAAGGACCACGCACTGCAAGTCCTGGGAGCGCCCGTTTTGGGTTTTGGAAGAGGAATGTTCCTAATGGGTGCCGAAATGGAGGCTACAGGCAGCCAAGTCTGCCCCCTCCTTCTCCCTCCTGTTTTGGCCATTCGGGGAATCTCTTCCTCAGAGCTGCTCCCACCACCTTCCTGTTCCTCATGCCATGATGGGTCAAGTACCTCATCATCTACACTACGCTCTTCAAACACCTGCTTCTCCTGGGTAGTCTCGCCAGCACAGTACGCAACAGAAAGTGACACCTGAGTCTCATCATCAGATGCGTACTGAGGTGTGCTGACCATAGGCACTGGCCCACCCGCCTCAGATTCAGAGAGACAAAACTGTAGCACATCACTGCATACTCCCTCTTCACATTCTAGAATGCTGCTTGGCTGGCCCCCTCTTTCCAAGCCAAGAGATTCAGAGAACAGAAGTAGAGATGGCTCCTGTCCAGGGCTCTCTGACTGCCTGGGCAATTTGGCAGGTGGTGAAGAGACAGATGATTGCTCTTCAGTGCTCTGGACCTGAGAGGATGTGGAAGTAATTGAAGTCGATGCGTTAGCTGCCATCCATCTGACTACGGTTCAATTTGTTCCTCCCTCAGCAGTGGGGTACGGCGAGCTCCTACAAAGCTGTGCATAAAGGACTGTTCCCTGGGAAAACTGGTGGATGCTGAGTCACTGGTGCCCACAGCAGGCAGAGAATCCCCACGTCCTCTCCCTGCTGAAACTCCACGCCCACGACCACGTGCCTTACTCCCTGCCTTCTTCATCTTGGTAGACTGATAAAGATAGGCAGAAAAGTACTAAGGGCATAGTGTACTTATTCCTGAACAGCTGCTAACAGGTATGAGGTTATTTTCACTAAAAGGTTGAAACAAAAGCGCAATAGGGTCTTATCCGGGTAAAATGTTCAAATACTGAAAGTATTAGACTCACCTTCTCAAAGATATAATAAAGCCTGTATAGTAAGTCAGCCTGCTGCACGTCCAACGGTCCACAGCGGAACCGTACCACAATTCAATAAGGAATAAATTCTTGGACTTTGAGTGCGCTGCCAGACAGATTCAATAACCACACAAGGTTAAAAAAAAAATTAATTAACCCTTTAATCCCTACGCGTTTCGAAGCATAACGCTTCTTCTTCAGGGGTTGATACATCAACCCCTGAAGAAGAAGCGTTATGCTTCGAAACGCGTAGGGATTAAAGGGTTAATTAATTTTTTTTAACCTTGTGTGGTTATTGAATCTGTCTGGCAGCGCACTCAAAGTCCAAGAATTTATTCCTTATTGAATTGAGCTAACAGGTATGAGAAACACTAATTTTATAAAGTGTGGCCTACACTTTAATATGAGCTAATGTGGCCTACACAACTGTAAAGTGGAGTGTTTGGTGAACTTTTTTTACGTGTTTTTTTTCACAAAAAATTAAGGATGTGACCAAAGATGTAAAAGCGATAGTATCACAAACTTTTTGTAGCTATTACAATGCAGGAAGGTAACCTACAATGCAATAGATGAGGCTGCAAAAAATAGGCTAATACTAATCTGGCTGGGGCTGCAGGGCACAAGCCAGCAGAAATGCTCCTCTATCTACTCCTATATAGTGTTTGCAACCAATCTAGCTGGACACGGATGGAAGCACACTAATAGGAGAAATTCAGGAAAAATAAGCAGCACTACAGCAAAAAAGGACAATGTATGAGGCAGTGACGCACGCTGAGCGAACTACAACCAGAGGTGGCTGCAGAACACAATACAACGTGAGCTGCACTCACACACAGAGACCTCACAGACAGCCATGAACAGTGCAGAGAACTGTGCACTAGCACTGAAAGGCTGCAGAAAGGCTCCGCTATCTACTCCTATATAGTGTTTGCAACCAATGTAGATGGATACAGATGGAAGCACACTAATAGGAGAAATCAGGAAAAATGAGCGGCAATAAAACAAAAAAGGACAATGTATGAGGCAGTGATGCACGCTGAGTGGACTACAACCAGAGGTGGCTGCAGAACACACTACAGCGTGAGCTGCACTCACACACACAGACCTTGCAGACAGCTGTGAAAACAGCGCTGCAAGGCAAAAGAAAGCTACAGCGGTTGATAAAGTAGCCTGGGTAAGCTACGCTGGATCACAGAGTGAATTACTTATACGATGGACTACTTGCTAGAGATGGGGTGCACCTTACGAAGACTGGAAAGCATGTATTTGGAAGTCGCCTTGCTACACTTGTAAGGAGAGCTTTAAACTAGAACAACATGGGAAGGGAAGCAAAAGACCAGAAAAAGCCATACACCTGACAAATGCTATTGAGAACTCTGGTATTAGAAGTGGAAAGGAAGAACAAAGACAAAAGAATCTAATTAATAAAAATATTGGAGGAAGAGAAACCTATCACAAACTAAAATGTTTCTATACTAATGCACAAAGCATGGGCAACAAACAAGGAGAATTGGAACTACTAACACAGGAAAAGAAATATGATGTCAATGGAATCACTGAAACTTGGTGGGACAATACACATGATTGGAATACAAGACTAGAAGGATACAACTTATTTGCAAGAAACAGACTTGATAAACAAGGAGGGGGTGTCACATTGTATGTTAGAAACGCGTATATCTGCACAGAGATTGAAGCTTCAGAGACTGGGAGATCTGTGGAAACTGTTTGGGTAAGAATACAAGGACAGAACAATGGAAAGGACACCATTGTAGGCATTTACTACAGGCCGCCTGTGCAAGCTGAAGATATGGATGAACTCTTTCTGCATCAAATGGCCAAGTTCTCCAAAAAATATGACATAGTTGTCATGGGAGATTTCAACTATCCAGACATTTGTTGGGAATCTCTCTCAGGCAAAACTAACAGGTCAAGGAAATTCTTATCCTCTCTTGCTGACAACTTTATCTTCCAAAAGGTAGGGGAGAAAACAAGGGGAACTGCTACCTTGGATCTAATCCTTATAAACAGGGAGGAAATGGTTGAGGAGGTAAAAGTGGCTGGGACTCTAGGAGGTAGCGACAATGCTATTTTAGAATTTTGGATAACTAGAGGCGGAAGACCTGTGAAGACTCAGACGTCAAGGTTAGATTTCAGAAAGGCAGATTTTAAGGGATTCAGAAAGAGAATTGGAGAGATCCAATGGCTGGATATCCTTAAAGACAAAAATGTCCAGGAAGGATGGGAAGATCTACTCAAAGACGATACGGCGATCCGTATAACGACCTCGGCGGTCGTTGGAACCTTGTCACACAGCAGCTATTGTGACTACTCAGACCACGATAGGCGTGCTTCAGCGTTGCCTTTTCCATGCCCCTCTGCTCCGATTGGTGGCCACTACTGCGCTATCACAACGTAGTAGCGACACAGGCACGATTTTGCTTTTTCTTTTCAACTCCCCCTCAGCTCCGATTGGTGACCACTACTGCGCTATCATTCTCTGATTGGGCGACCTCATCATAAAAGGCAACGTAATAGCGCTTCCTTACTTTTTTCCTGAGTGCTGTGGATCGTATTATACGGTTTTCCTTCAGCGTGCCCGTGTGAGTCGCTAGTGGGTTATTATTCGTGGATTTCACTACACGGTTTGCTTCAGCGTCCCTGTCTGAGTCGCTAGTGCACTATTATTCGTGGATCTTACTACACCTTCTGGTTGCTCCGTCTGCAAGGTAGGCATTGTTTGGGGTCTCAAATTAGGGTCTTCGTAGCGTTTCCTTTTATAGGTCAGCTATCAGTTGTATGCAATCATAACTCTATTCTACATTGTGGTCATGCTTTTACACTTGCAAGCAAATGGAGGGCTGCTTGGCTTCTATCTGTGTACATATGCTTTGGCATGGGCAGCCATTTTAGTTTTGCTGCCCCGTCCAACAAACACTAGTGTATTTCAAACGTGGATTTTGAGTTTTCTAAAATGTTACATGTATTGTTCCGTTCTCACTGTTTGCTTTTATTTTTTTCAGATGTCCTCCAATAGCCAGAAATTAATTCGGGAATTGATCGAATTGTTATCGCTCCTTGCCCTGCCTTTGGAAGATAAAATCTGCTGACTACAGCAATAAATATAAAAAAAGGAGGCTTATGATAAACTAGTTGCCCTCTTCAAGCAGCACAATCCCAGCGACACGGTGGATGAGAATGTGGTGAAGAAAAAAAATAAGGGCCTACGCACAGTCTACAAAAAAGAACTTAATAAGGTCAAGAAGTCCACGAAGCATGGTGCCGGTACAGAAGAAGTGTATGTGCCCAAGTTATGGTACTACGGCTTGATGGCCTTTACACATGACCAAGAGGTACCACGCTCAATGGCATCAACGATGTCGCTGCCTGAGGAAGAAGAGCCAGAGATCCGGCCAGACTCCCCTGTCGGAGATGTAAGTACCTTATTTGCTTCCCTCAAAATAACATTTAAACTTAGTATGTACATGGCATAGTTGGATAGAAAATAGTAACTCTGGTTTTACATGATTAATTTTGCAGATTATAAAAGTTATCCCTTCCAGTACAGATAAGTATACACCTTTACTTGTTTCGGCCCACTCAGTTTTTATACCATTGAATCCATTTCTTATCCTGTAGTACTAGTCCCACCCACACATTTGTTTCCAGTGCATGTATACGCTTGTGACTGCTGTTCATGATATCCAATGCAAATGCATTACTGTATTTGGGTGCTGCTGTATGATGTACAATAAGTTTTGGTTTTTCCTTTAACATGCATTTTCTGTTAACTCAGGAGTGTTGTCAAGCTTTGCCAACACCAACATGTGGCAGTGATGACATCTCCAGTACATCAATCAATACTGAGGAGACTAGTGAAGAAGCTGCACTTTCCACTATACCTCGGCGACTCTCATCATCAGGTCGCAAAAGAAAGGCCACCACATCGCCTTCACCTGATTTCCTCGATTTGGCAAAGAAAATTTTAACACAGCAGAGCAAACCCTCCATTAGCGGCTTTGCACAGTTTGTGGATGACAGACTTCGTACGCTGGATGAAACCCAAAGGATGCATGCCGAAAGGGTAATATTTGAGGCATTAAATAAAGCGGCAGCGGGGAAACTGACTGAAACGTCTGCTGTGTTCGAGCGAAATCCGTGGTCACAGTACCCATGGACACATATGCAAGAGTCTCTTGACAGCACACCAAGGAGGGGCATTGAGCCTCCGCAAAACCTGAACCTTGGGCCCCCACAGTATCCCATGTTACCTCAGGCTTCCCAATTTTTTTACTCCGCCCAGGCAGCGATTTAATGATTCAGACTCGTATTATCAACAATTGTAGTTCAAGTGATGTTTTCTTTTGTTTACTGATTACTTATGAAATGTTGTGTTTGTTTTATTGTTTACATATTTTTGACTGTAATAAAAATGTTATTTTACTTCAAACTTGTGGCCTGCTTTACTAAAATCTGTATACAGTTATTAGCTGGCCTACTAAGGCAGGGTAGTGGCTGGGTTTAGGTCAGCTCAGGGCCGCCATCAGGGCAGTACTCCCGCTACAGATTCCCAGATATAATGGGTGTGTTTTTATTAGTTTATTTTAATATTTTTTAAGCTTTTTTTTATATATATTCTGTAAAAATTAACAAAATAAACTAAAAAATTCCAAAACAAAAAAGTGGCTCTTATTGGCTGCCACCCTGCTGTTGGGCCGCCACATACCTCTCCAGCATCACTCCATGTTGGTGCACAGCTGCCATCATCTGCCTGTGTGATGCCAGCAGGTCCTGTAAGGTAGGGATTTCTGTTGAGGGAATGGTAAAAGTTAACCAGGCTAATTCTTTTTCAACATCTAACTAAAGGTACATGTTTGTTGTTTAACAGTTACGTTTTTGGGGCACCTCTGGTTCCTCTGATGAGTCGCTCACAACCCACCTGGATCCTGTGACACCACCGACTAGGGAAACACATAAAACTTAATATTACACGACAGCCCTCAATCCTTTTAACACCCAAGTATCCTTTCCAACTTGTCGGGAGCTTATACTATGTGCTTCAATTACCGGAAGGCGAGCCTGCACCAATGTCACAGAGTGACGCTGGAGAGAATCCCATTGTGGGGGATGAAGTGGATGACCCCACATGTGGAGGCAGGGTAGCAGCTGGAGAAGGGGTTGCAGCGGTCAAAGGGGTAGCTGCGGTAGCTGCTGGAGATGGTGGTGCTGCTGGAGATGGTGGTCCTAGGGATAGGAAAAAAATTCTTTTGAGCGGAATACTCCTTCAACTAACTTAGTTGATTAGAGATTTTGGAGCGGGACTTTTGCTACTTTAAATTATTATTATTATTATTATTATTATTTATTTATATAGCGCCATTAATTCCATGTTGCTGTACATGAGAAGGGGTTACATACAAAGTTATAGATATTGTTAACAGTAAACAAATTTACAATGACAAATTAAGCGTTCGCTACTGTTATGTGTTATGCTATGGAGCATGGTGGGGAGAGTAGAGGACGTCAGAGCAGGAGGTGGGACAGGCACCCCAGGGCGGTGATAACCAACAAAACAGAACCTCTCCAGATCCGCTCAACAACACTCACCACGATCCCTTTGATTTTGAGCCCAGATGCTGGCGATGCGCTCACTAGACCGGTAGTGCAGGCCCGACAGCTTTTTCTGGAACTGGGTCGTGGAGCGCTCCACACCAAATCTGCGGGCTAGGCCTCTCCGGATCCTCCTCAGCACTGCCCATTTGTGGTACATGGGATGCTGATGGAATGCATCACATGCACAGTCATGTGCATCCAAATCCCTTACCAAAAAGAAACCTCAGCATCACCCATGGTGAAGAATGCCTCCTAGCCGCCATCTTTTCATACCTACGGGCACCACGCCGCATCAACGACGCCCACCAGAGCGTCATGACGTCATGACGTATGTTCGACGCCGTTGGGGACGCTAATGCGTCCTCGAAGGGAAGCACCCCTCAGTTCAGCGTATCCGCCTGATCGGAGACGCAACTGCGTTCGCAAAGTGTCGCTTCCTCCGTACAGCGTCTATGGTCAGACGGGAACGCTGGTGTGTGCACTGTTCCTGTTTTGTATGGATATCTATACATCTAACATGGTTAACATAGGTGTATAGACATTAAAATTAGGAATATATTTGTATGCATATTGGTATGTACACCATGTTCCTAGTTATTATGCAATTGTTCCTTTTCTCTGTTTTTCTCTAAAGGGTCTGTGCAAATGACAGTCAGTGTAATAAAAATCATCACGCGTTGGAGTATATATCGAATTTTATTGAAGAAACCTCCCAATGAAGACAGTATATGCAATATTTTTCCATTCCGCCTCCATTTTGGGAAACTGAATGTAGCTCTGTAGACTATGGCAATCGCATTACATGTCTCCGGAATTAAAACGCTGATCAGGGACCTTGAAACAGCTGCAGAAAATTGCAAGTCTTGCAGTGAGCGTCCGGTGGCCAGGAATCGCAGCGTGACTGCCAATCTTTCGACTGCCGGGACAGCAGCACGCATTGCTGTATCCTTCCGTTGAATAAGTGGCATAACACTTTCCATTAACAGTTTGAAGGATTCCTCCGACATCCACAGATAGTTTTGGGAATCATGAGGATTCTTTTCCTGAAGCTCTCTCTTGCAAGTTGCATGTGGGAGAATTTGGACTTCTTCTCCAGCCATTCTCTGGTCCACAAGCGGCGCTTTCGTTTGGAACGCCTCTCTAGCATCCGTGCCTCATCTTGTTGCTGAGCTTCCTCAACCCGCAATGCAGCAACCACAACAGCACGCTCCGCGTCATTCATGATGTGCAAACTGCAAAATAAAATGTAAAGATGAAAGATGTTTCAACAAAACAATAACGCGATTATTATAACTATAAATTGAAAGAAGAAAGCTACTGACCATCGATGCAGGGATCACTGGAAATTACAAATTTTATTGGTAATAGACAAACATAAGATTGTTAAAAACCTTAAAAAGTCAAAAAATGACAAAGACAAAGCACAAGACCCACAATAGAGCCAAACAAGCCTCCCTGAAGTGGATAGAGATATATACAAATGGCTTTAAAATGTGCTATAACAAGCCTGCAACAATATTACATTTTCAAGTGTATACATATCTGCTTAGATCTTAATAGTCCTATACAGAGGTAGATCTGTTAGAATTAAACATCCTGTATAACAGGCTATGCAAATGCACACTGATAGGAGCCATATAAATAGAAAGAACACACTGCAGCCATAGGATACAAAAGGAATCATCAACCTATATAAAATATCACATATAAAGTATAGCCCAATAGCTGATAATGCAGAAATAAGATCCTGCCTGCATGGTCCCAATGTAAAGCCACTTACAAGGGGGGAGCTTGTGGAGTGCCCGACGCGTGTCGCCACCGCAAGGTGGCTTCGTCAGGGGCTAAAGAGTCTGTCTGTTACACTGGTTTAAATATATTACATGATCAAGATGTATATGCGACAGCTGCGGCAACATACCTAATCAGCCGCAATGGAGACCAGGACGCGCAGGCACGCCAGAGAGAGGTAATCAGTGACTCATCGGTATTTCCGGATATTGAACCATGTAATGTAATGCTTCTCAGTGCGCAAGCGCCGATGGTTGCCTTAGTAACAAATCCTGTGAGCGTCGGAGCGCTTGTATGACGTGACAACTGAAGTGATTTAAAGCGAGTATTATGTTAAATCCCCAGTATATAAACACCAAGTGTATACTTGCAAATCAAAGAATACTAAATAGACGCATTCACACGTCACCGCCACAATAGGAGGCATACGATGTAATTTATTACAGTGCGCAGGCGCGAGAACCAACAGTTCCCATGGTGACTAAATCAGAGGCGTCAAAGCACCTAAATGACGTATTGGGTATTTGTATGCGCAGGCGCAATACCGGCAATAGTAAATACAAGGTATAAATTGTGTAAAAAAACAGCCCGCTAACGCGCAGCCCTTTCAAAATATACGGCTAACAAACGAGAATGCCGCAGTAACAAATAGAAAAAGGGGTCAACAAGGCTGTGTGACATAATGGAAATCAGGTGCGCTAGCGCAATGACAAAGCAGACCAGCTTTGATCCGTAATATACAAGCGAAAATATAGAATAAGCGCCATTTTCCCGGACTATAAACCACATCACTCGGCTCCATATACACACATCATCACAAAAATAGAAAGCATACAATATACTAGATCCTGCAACGTAGACACGCAGCCATTTGTGGATTTAAGGCTGCATGCCATAATGATAAATGGTTGTTATAATTATAACCAAAAAACGTCAGAAAAACTAAATAGTATGCTGAATATCGTCAGTAATTATCACAATATTAAATATTATATTTAGTCCACAATATATGAGCACAAAGTATAGAATAAGCGCAGCTAGTCCGGACTTGTGGTCAAATGCACAAAAACAGCGGCAAAAATTGCCACAAAAGTGGTATATGTATATTACATTTGGCCTACCATAAGGAAGCACGTAAACACAACCAACTGGTACACAGTTGTTAAAAAACATATACAACTGTATGCCATATCAAACCACACGACATGAGCGTGCCTAAATGTCACCATGAAATGCATATGTAAATACCCGTACGCAGTGGAAAAATTACCACAATCATGACACATATGTTTAACACACTTTGGATATCAAAATATCATTTGACCTTTCACATAGAACATGTGAAGACAGACAAAAAAAACACACAAAGGGTAGATAGAGCGCCATGTTCATGGGGTAGATGAAAAACACACGAAAAGTGGATAAAACCCCACACTCATAATTATTAATATTGAAAATAGATCTTATTTCTCCGATTGGTACATAAACCAAAACGGAGGAAAAAAAATTCACCACAAGCTCCACCCCTTTTGAAATTTGTAAGTCAGGCTTATATTAATTCACAATTTTTTTGGTCTACTAATGAAAATTAAACAAATGAAAAATAAGTGAAAATAAGACGCCACAAGCTCCACCCCAGTGTCAGCACATAATGGACTTCCAAAGTTTAGGCAGTCAACATTTCTTTATCCATATACAATACAGATACTATTGGCAGTAATATCAAAAGAACATGCCAGGACACGACATAAACAGTGTGCAAATACATGGACAACCTCCTAAGACATAAAAAGAAAGTCTAACATGTCCAAGATTCAGAATAGAAATATCACACTAAGTCCATGCTGATATCCAGATATCTTCAAAGGTAGAGCTTTCTTTATATAAGTCCAGCCAAAAAGAAGGTGGAAGATTCAATTCACAATAAGAAGATCCAAAAAGAAGCTTGGTCCACGTAGATGTTGCAAAATAAGCATAATATATGCAAACAGACAAGGAAACAACCAGCAGGGGTAGAATTTCCAAGCAGTTATTCCCGAAATGCTGAATCAAACACCTGAAAGGAAACGAGGGAGAGGAATTAAATTACTGGACTGAATCAGATTTGTTTATAGTAGCCAGTAAATAACAGCTCCTCATTTAGTCCCAAAGGAGACCGGCTGCGGAGATCGAAAATCCATCTGGATTCACGCCTCAATAATTCCAGCGTGATATTTCCGCCTCTAATATTGATCTGAACTGCCTCAAGGCCCATAATCCTGATGCCCGTACTGCGGCCATTGTGTTCACACAAAAAGTGTGTAGCCACTGAAGTGAGAGTTTTACCTTTTTCACGGTCTGTTCTTGCGGTATTAATATTAGAAAGATGCTGTTGTACCCTCTTCCGAAGTTCTTGTGTAGTTTGTCCCACGTAGATTTTCAGACATGGACAAAATAAGGCATAAACAAGATTCTTAGACCTACAATTGAAAAATGCCTTAGAGACAATGGGAGAGGTCAAAGTAGGAACAGTTACCCCCTCACTACCAACAGTTAAATGGCAGATGTTACATCGACCACACGCGAAAGTCCCCAACAGGCGTACACCCCTGTTAAGATTACATACAGGTCGTTTGAAGTGACTGTGGCACAATACATCCTTAAGGGATTGTGCCTTTCTAGCGATAAGAGTGGGGTATTACGCTATATGAGGTGCAAGTTTAGGCTCATTGACCAGCATACCCCAGTATTTAGTGAGTATACCCCGTAGATCCCGCCACTGGTTGTTATAGGTGGTAACCAAGCCTAGGGGTTGGTCAACTTTTGGGAGTCGTGGACCAAGTAGATCTACCCGACCCTATCTCTAGCCGCTTGAAAAGCTCGAGATATTACCTTGCGCGGGTATCCCCTATTTTGAAAACGTCTCGTCAGATCCTTGGCTTGTGTCGCAAAATCTTCCTGCTTAGAGCAGTTTCTTTTTAGTCGAAAAAATTGTCCTTTTGGAATTCCGTTTCTCAAATGCTCAGGGTGAAAACTAGAGTAGTGCAAAATACTATTAGTGGAAGTCGGCTTCCGAGATAGGGTGGTTTGAATGGACGATCCCTCAATGACCAAATTTAGATCCAAAAATTCGGTGGCCAAACCTGCAAAATTAGCCGTAAGGTGAATATTAAAAATATTGTCATTGAGGTCATCAACAAATTTTTTACACTCCTCCAAAGGTGCCGTCCAAAGTAGTAGAACATCATCAATATAGCGCCACCATCTAAAAACATATTTCTTAAATTCCGGTGACGTATACACTCTTGTCAACTCCCACCACCCCAGAAATAAATTGGCAAACGAGGGCACACACCCTGCACCCATCGCTGTGCCAGACACCTGCCTATAAAATACCCGATCAAATATGAAATAATTCTTATCCAGAATGAAGTGCAACAGGTCTATAATAAAAGAATCAAGTTGTCGATCGCCTGTAGAATGTTGGTCCAAAAAGAAAGTGACCGCCTGAATCCCCAAATCGTGCCGGATATTGGTGTACATGGATTCAACATCCAGGGTAACTAAAGAAGTACCAAGGGGAATAATAAGATCTTTCAACAAAACCAATAAATGTGAGGTATCCTTAACATGAGAATCAAGAGTGGAAACCAAGGGTTGAAGAAAAAAAGCAACATAAACACAAGGTTTTTCGAAAATCCCACCAATACCCGATACGATTGGATGACCAGGCGGATCTACAATGGACTTGTGCACTTTGGGTAACATGTAAAAGGTGGGAGTTCTGGGATGGTGGGAGGTCAAGAAATCTTTTTCTTTTTTGTTCAGAACATGATGGATGTGTGCCAAATTCAAAAGATGATCTAATTTGGAATTAAACACTATAGTGGGGTCAGATGGAAGTACCTGATAGAAGGAAGGGTTACTCAGCTGTCTTTTGGCTTCTCTGACATAAAGATCGACCGGCCAGATCACAATATTACCTCCTTTATCAGCCTCTCTGATCACTAATTCCTTGTTCCCACCTAGTTTTTTTATGGCCATTCTTTCAGAGATTGTTACATTATTTAGAAAGTTGGGTTTGATGTCCAATTTCTGTAGGTCTCTACATACCGCATCAAAGAAGATTTGGACCACTGGGAACAAGGAAAACTTGGGTGTTGCTTGCGAGGGTAGACGTCTAGTGAAATGGGTTCTCGTAGAGGAATTTTCATTCTCCTCCAAAAGTGAAAGAAGATCCCTGAATATCTGTCTGTCCTCCATGGGCAAAGTATCAACAATGGATGGCTGATGATACATAAGTTTAAACGTTAACTGTCTGCAAAATAAATACAGATCTTTAATAAAGGTAAATTTATCAAGGGTATTTGTAGGACAAAATGATAACCCACTCTGCAAAATAGAGATTTCATTGGGCGATAATTGGTAGGTAGATAGATTGATAATAGACAGCTTACCCCCATCTTTCCGGGAGCAATCCAACAAGCCAGGATGGATGGTGGTAGGACAATTCAATATCTGCGATTCTGTCTGGTGTCCCTCCGTTGTCCGGGGGACCATTGGCGATACCTCCTGCCTCTCCTTACAGGTTCTTGTGCCACGTTTGCCCCTCCTATGGGGAGGATGGTCTTTTCAAATGTTCGACCATTATCATGAATCTTCTAATTGAGCATGATCGTGCCTTGTTGGTAGCAACCAAGGATAAAATTAAAATCTGTGAAAATAAGTTACATATGTTTGACTCCAAAACTATGGTTGAACCTTTTTAAAGCCGCCTAAAAAATATAGTTGATCAGTATGAAAAAGAGATCATTGGGGGCAAAAAGCGGAAGTTTAAATGCGACCAGATGGACTTCAAAAATGGTAAAGCCTACAGATGGATGCATAGGGGTAATAAAAGACGACATGTACCTGATGTTAATACGAGCAAGGATAACCCCACAGCTAATGAATCGCAATCTAGCGATTTTTTATCGTCAGATCAGAGCGACCTAGAAGGCGCCATAGGAGGGGCAAACGTGGAACAAGAACCTGTAAGGAGAGGCAGGAGGTATCGCCAATGGTCCCCCAGACAACGGAGGGACACCAGACAGAATCGCAGACATTGAATTGTCCTACCACCATCCATCCTGGCTTGTTGGATTGCTCCCGGAATGATGGGGGTAAGCTGTCTATTATCAATCTATCTACCTACCAATTATCGCCCAATGAAATCTCTATTTTGCAGCGTGGGTTATCATTTTGTCTTACAAATACCCTTGATAAATTTACCTTTATTAAAGATCTGTATTTATTTTGAAGACAGTTAACGTTTAAACTTATGTATCATCAGCCATCCATTGTTGATACTTTGCCCATGGAGGACAGACAGATATTCAGGGATCTTCTTTCACTTTTGGAGGAGAATGAAAATCCCTCTACGAGAACCCATTTCACTGGACGTCTACCCTCGCAAGCAACACCCAAGTTTTCCTTGTTCCCAGTGGTCCAAATCTTCTTTGATGCGGTATGTAGAGACCTACAGATATTGGACATCAAACCCAACTTTCTAAATAATGTAACAATCTCTGAAAGAATGGCCATAAAAAAACTAGGTGGGAACAAGGAATTAGTGATCAGAGAGGCTGATGAAGGAGGTAATATTGTGATCTGGCCAGTCGATCTTTATGTCAGAGAAGCCAAAAGACAGCTGAGTAACCCTTCCTTCTATCAGGTACTTCCATCTGACCCCACTATAGTGTTTAATTCCAAATTAGATCATCTTTTGAATTTGGCACACATCCATCATGTTCTGAACAAAAAAGAAAAAGATTTCTTGACCTCCCACCATCCCAGAACTCCCACCTTTTACATGTTACCCAAAGTGCACAAGTCCATTGTAGATCCGCATGGTCGTCCAATCGTATCGGGTATTGGTGGGATTTTAGAAAAACCTTGTGTTTATGTTGCTTTTTTTCTTCAACCCTTGGTTTCCACTCTTGATTCTCATGTTAAGGATACCTCACATTTATTGGTTTTGTTGAAAGATCTTATTATTCCCCTTGGTACTTCTTTAGTTACCCTGGATGTTGAATCCCTGTACACCAATATCCGGCACGATTTGGGGATTCAGGCGGTCACTTTCTTTTTGGACCAACATTCTACAGGCGATCGACAACATGATTCTTTTATTATAGACCTGTTGCACTTCATTCTGGATAACAATTATTTCATATTTGATCGGGTATTTTATAGGCAGGTGTCTGGCACAGCGATGGGTGCAAGGTGTGCGCCCTCGTATGCCAATTTATTTCTGGGGTGGTGGGAGTTGACAAGAGTGTATACGTCACCGGAATTTAAGAAATATGTTTTTAGATGGTGGCGCTATATTGATGATGTTCTACTACTTTGGACGGGACCTTTGGAGGAGTGTAAAAAATTTGTTGATGACCTCAATGACAATATTTTTAATATTCATCTTACAGCTAATTTTACAGCAGGTTTGGCCACCGAATTTTTGGATCTAAATTTGGTCATTGAGGGATCGTCCATTCAAACCACCCTATTTCGGAAGCCGACTTCCACTAATAGTATTTTGCATTACTCTAGTTTTCACCCTGAGCATTTGAGAAACGGAATTCCAAAAGGACAATTTTTTCGACTAAAAAGAAACTGCTCTAAGCAGGAAGATTTTGCGACACAAGCCAAGGATCTGACGAGATGTTTTCAAAATAGGGGATACCCGCGCAAGGTAATATCTCGAGCTTTTCAAGCGGCTAGAGATAGGGATCGGGTAGATCTACTTGGTTCACGACTCCCCAAAGTTGACCAACCCCTAGGCTTGGTTACCACCTATAACAACCAGTGGCGGGATCTACGGGGTATTCTCACTAAATACTGGGGTATGCTGGTCAATGAGCCTAAACTTGCACCTCATATAGCGTCATACCCCACTCTTATCACTAGAAAGGCACAATCCCTTAAGGATGTATTGTGCCACAGTCACTTCAAACGACCTGTATGTAATATTAACAGGAGTGTACGCCTGTTGGGGACTTTCGCGTGTGGTCGATGTAACATCTGCCATTTAACTGTTGGTAGTGAGGGGGTAACTGTTCTTACTTTGACCTCTCCCATTGTCTCTAAGGCATTTTTCAATTGTAGGTCTAAGAATCTTGTTTATGCCTTATTTTGTCCATGTCTGAAAATCTACGTGGGACAAACTACACAAGAACTTCGGAAGAGGGTACAACAGCATCTTTCTAATATTAATACCGCAAGAACAGACCATGAAAAAGGTAAAACTCTCACTTCAGTGGCTACACACTTTTTGTGTGAACACAATGGCCGCAGTACGGGCATCAGGATTATGGGCCTTGAGGCAGTTCAGATCAATATTAGAGGCGGAAATATCACGCTGGAATTATTGAGGCGTGAATCCAGATGGATTTTCGATCTCCGCAGCCGGTCTCCTTTGGGACTAAATGAGGAGCTGTTATTTACTGGCTACTATAAACAAATCTGATTCAGTCCAGTAATTTAATTCCTCTCCCTCGTTTCCTTTCAGGTGTTTGATTCAGCATTTCGGGAATAACTGCTTGGAACTTCTACCCCTGCTGGTTGTTTCCTTGTCTGTTTGCATATATTATGCTTATTTTGCAACATCTACGTGGACCAAGCTTCTTTTTGGATCTTCTTATTGTGAATTGAATCTTCCACCTTCTTTTTGGCTGGACTTATATAAAGAAAGCTCTACCTTTGAAGATATCTGGATATCAGCATGGACTTAGTGTGATATTTCTATTCTGAATCTTGGACATGTTAGACTTTCTTTTTATGTCTTAGGAGGTTGTCCATGTATTTGCACACTGTTTATGTCGTGTCCTGGCATGTTCTTTTGATATTACTGCCAATAGTATCTGTATTGTATATGGATAAAGAAATGTTGACTGCCTAAACTTTGGAAGTCCATTATGTGCTGACACTGGGGTGGAGCTTGTGGCGTCTTATTTTCATTTATTTTTCATTTGTTTAATTTTCCATTAGTAGACCAAAAAAATTGTGAATTAATATAAGCCTGACTTACAAATTTCAAAAGGGGTGGAGCTTGTGGTGAATTTTTTTTCCTCCGTTTTGGTTTATGTACCAATCGGAGAAATAAGATCTATTTTCAATATTAATAATTATGAGTGTGGGGTTTTATCCACTTTTCGTGTGTTTTTCATCTATCCCATGAGCATGGCGCTCTATCTACCCTTTGTGTGTTTTTTTTGTGTGTCTTCACATGTTCTATGTGAAAGGTCAAATGATATTTTGATATCCAAAGTGTGTTAAACATACGTGTCATGATTGTGGTAATTTTTCCACTGCGTACGGGTATTTACATATGCATTTCATGGTGACATTTAGGCTACTTTCACACATCAGGTTTTCGGCGTCAGGCGCGATCCGGCGTCGTGCCGGAATGCCGGATCTGGCAAATGTTTTGTAAAACCTGATGTGCCGGATCCGGTTTTCTGCCGGATCTGTCTTGTTCTTGACAGACATAACCGGATCCGTCTCATCCGGTTCATCCGTTTTTCTATCCGTTTTTCGACGGATTACGCCGGATCTGGTTTTTAAAATTGACCCTTGTGGCCTTCCGAACGGGATTGGCTACTGGAAAACTATATATAGCATGTTCCTACAGCCCTTCTTTGACAGGTTGTAGAGGAGAAAGTGCAGGTTGGAGAGAAGAGCAAGTTACTGGCGAAGATGGATGTTGTCATTGGAAATATTACCACTAGAAGTTCTGTGACGGTTTCAGTAATGAGGGACAATTTTGCACTATACTTTATGTCACCTCAAGGCAGAGTACACTGGCAGGATGACAGAGTGTGAAAGATTTGTGCCCTAACCAAACTTGTGTACCTTCTGGACCAACAGTATATACCTTTGCCAACCAAAGTTGGCTATCTTGTCATGGTCTTACTATTTTTAGCTTTAGGCCACAGGTGTGTACCTGGTTGTGTTTTATGCAAAGTATTTCACCTTTTAACAAAAGTTGTGTACATTGTTAGGAAATCACCAACAATAAACACAACTTTTCAGGTGAAATACTTTGCTTCAAACACAACCAGGAACACAACTGTAGCAAAAAGCTAAAATTTACCCACAGTTATATACCTGGTTTTGAATACCTTTTTACCTTTTAAATACCCTGTATTTAACCTTTTTTTTAAACATATTTCGCCGCAGAAAGAAATGACAGACAACCAGTGTAAACAATAATTTAACTTTTATTTAAAATATTTTTTTTTTGTGTAAACTGTTTTTAAAGTTAAAAAAACTTTTTTAATAAAGGTTTGAAACCAACCAAATGGGCATTTTTATTACAAAAAAAACATTATAACTCGGTGTAGTGTGGGGTGGAAATACTGCTGGAGGGGCTGCGGGACACTTCGACACTGGGTGTGTGGAGAGAGGACTGGGATCGTGGTGGGGAAGGAACAGTTAGAGGTGAAGGTGTGGAAAAAGCTACAGAATGGGTGGACATGTGGGAGGCAGAAGAGGTGGTGGGCGGTGGAGTGGAGGGTTGGGCAGGGACTGTAGGAGCAGATGATGTTGATGGAAAGTTGTATGGGGAAGGAGTTTGGTACGGGGAAGGAGTTTGGTACGGGGCAGGTTGCTGGAAGTGGGGAGATGTCTGGTACTGGGGAGGTTGCTGGTACTGGGAAGGTTGCTGGTACTGGTGAGGTTGCTGGTATGTAATAGGAGGGGGAGGATGGAAAGTGGCTGGAGGGGGTGCAGATGTAATAGGAGGGGGAGGATGGAAAGTGGCTGGAGGGGGTGCAGATGTAATAGGAGGGGGAGGATGGAAAGTGGCTGGAGGGGGTGCAGGTGGAGGAACTACAGTGGTGGGAGGTGGAGGTTGGAAGGTAACCTGCTGTAGAGCACCGTGGCACGAATGCATTACATGCATCTGCTGGGTAGGAGATAGTGTTGCCA
This sequence comes from Dendrobates tinctorius, assembly GCF_039654945.1. Taxonomy (NCBI): domain Eukaryota; kingdom Metazoa; phylum Chordata; class Amphibia; order Anura; family Dendrobatidae; genus Dendrobates; species Dendrobates tinctorius. The sequence goes on along the minus strand of NW_027361827.1, from coordinate 8,942,038 downwards.
TGCGCTCCACAACAGACCTGAAAAAGGTGTGGTTTGGCGAAGATCTTGCTTCTGAATGCATGGTTTGCAGAAGTGTCTTCACCTCCAGAATGCTGGAGTTGATCTGCTGAAAGCCTGCGGAGATTTGCTCTGACAAGACTTTTAGACAGTTCTGGAAAGATGCATTCAGATGCAAGAACTCTGGCGCATAACTCTTTTCCTGACCCCTCTGCCGCTGCCGCCCAGTACCCGCAGGTGTACTAGAGGTGGCAGGGGCAGAAGGGTGGGGTAAAGGGAAAGCGATCTCCTCACCAGCAGCTTCATGTAATGTAGGCGGCCATGATGCTCCTGTGCTGGTGGATGGGACAGATGGGTCGAATGTGTGGGAAGGCTGGGAAGGTGCAGATGTACCGGGGCGGTCGAAGTGTCCCTCGCTGCCGGTCTCCTCAGGGATCGCCTCAGAAGGGTCCAATCGTGCAGGCTCCCGAGTGCTGCTCACCGTGCTGTGGAATAAAGAGAAAAAAAAACAATTAAAATACTGACATGGTATGGCCCTGGCTGAAAAAAAAAAGTTACATCTAACATTTTTTTTCACATGTGGTGTGTAATATTTACCTTCTAGTGACCATTGTTTCCCGGAGGAACGACAGGGCTTGTGCGTACTTGTACTTGCTCCTGCGTCCTCCAGATCCACTCGGGGCCCGCATCTCTTTATTGAACTCCTTCTTGAAACGATCCCTCACAGACCGCCACCGATTCACAATTCTGTTCCCTGAAACGAGAAAGGAGTGGTTAGTATACAACATCAGTGTTTCACAAACTCCAGTCCTCATGGTCCCCAGGGGTCATGTTTTCAGGATTTCCATAGTAAATAGAAATCCTGAACACATGATCCGTGGGGACCACGAGGACTGGAGTTCGGGAAACACTGGTTTACATCAAGCAACCGGTACTGTATATACTTACGCTCTTTAATCTGGGCCCGAACATCGAGGTCCTCCCAGCGGCCCACAAGGAGCGAACAGATTTCCTCCCAGAGTCGTCGGGTAACGATAAGGTCAGCGTGGCGGCGGTCAGCCATATTCCAGAGCGGCTCCCTTTCTCTGACGAGATCGATGAGGTGGTCCACATCGAGTCCTCCATCCTCACCGTCAGAGTCGGGAGCACGCTGTGAAGGCTGTTAAAGAAAAAGACAAAAATAACATAATTAGCCTCCACAAAAGAAATGAAATAAAAAGTGCAAAAAAACAAAGCAAAAATATTTATACTTACATGCTGGTGACCGCCGCGTTGCTGTCGCCGACGACCCTGGGAGGCACTGCGAGGACCTCTTGGCCGAGCACCAGATTGGGAAGACTAGAGAAGAAAACAAAAAGTGTTATGTCTTTGGATGTAGGCATTTGTTTGCTGTGTGTGGTCTGCAGAACATTGTTTTCTATGTGTTGTGTGTAGTGTGATGTTGTGTTTCTGCGTTTGATGCAAAAAACTTACCAATTGTGAGCCCACTCCAGGTGTCTGTCCACCCCTTCCTTCTTCTTCTGGGAGCTCCTCTTCATCTTGTGAATCCTGTTTTGAAATAAAAGGCAATGAATAGACATATATTACAGAGATTATGGATTTTGGAAATAAAAACTTACCGTCAAACGCTGACGATGCGAGGGAGGGCTCCCAGAAGATGATGTGCTGTCTTCCTGGTGGCCACACTCCATGCCTGTGGGTGGTGTTCCAGCTGCTGCCATTGCTGCTGCTGCTGCATCTATTGGGCGGCTGTTGAATAAAGAGAAACAAAGGGCCAATGAATATCTTGATATTCAATAGCCCTAGTTTGGAGGAATGGGGGATTTGATAATTACCGTCTCTCATCTGCTGCTGGCCTCCCCTCCTCAGCATGTTCCATTTGCTGCTCCATTTGGGGTGGTGGTGGTGCTGATGGTGCTGCAGTGGTCTCCTGCCTTCTCCTGCTGCGCTTGGTTGCTTTCTTGGGTGGCATGTTGGGTGTGGCTGTGGGTCCCACTGTCTTGCTTTTATATATGTCTTGTGGGCAGAGCTACTGAGCATGCTCAGACCAAAAAAAACGGATCCGGCCACCGGATCCGGCTTTCGCCGGATCAGGCGCATTGCGGCGCTCATAGGCTTTCATTGTGTGAAAAAGACGGACGCGCCGGATCCGGCGTGTCCGGCTTTTTCGCCGGAGACAAAAAACGTTACAGTAGCCGTTTTTTCCAGACGCCGGATCGTGACACATTGCCGGATCCGGCGAAAACCAGATGAAACGCATGGCCATCCGGCGCGATCCGGCGCAAATGCAAGTCAATGGGGGGGAAACCGGATCCGGCATTGCATTTCGCCGGATCCGGTTTCTGTCAAAAGCGCCGGATCGCGCCTGACGGCGAAAACCTGATGTGTGAAAGAGGCCTTTAGGCACGCTCATGTCGTGTGGTTTGATATGGCATACAGTTGTATATGTTTTTTAACAACTGTGTACCAGTTGGTTGTGTTTACGTGCTTCCTTATGGTAGGCCAAATGTAATATACATATACCACGTTTGTGGCAATTTTTGCCGCTGTTTTCGTGCATTTGACCACAAGGCCGGACTAGCTGCGCTTATTCTATACTTTGTGCTCATATATTGTGGACTAAATATAATATTTAATATTGTGATAATTACTGACGATATTCAGCATACTATTTAGTTTTTCTGACGTTTTTTGGTTATAATTATAACAACCATTTATCATTATGGCATGCAGCCTTAAATCCACAAATGGCTGCGTGTCTATGTTGCAGGATCTAGTATATTGTATGCTTTCTATTTTTGTGATGATGTGTGTATATGGAGCCGAGTGATGTGGTTTATAGTCCGGGAAAATGGCGCTTATTCTGTATTTTGCGCTTGTATATTACGGATCAAAGCTGGTCTGCTTTGTCATTGCGCTAGCGCACCTGATTTCCATTATGTCACACAGCCTTGTTGACCCCTTTTTCTATTTGTTACTGCTGCATTCTCGTTTGTTAGCCGTATATTTTGAAAGGGCTGCGCGTCAACGGGCTGTGTTTTTACACAATTTATACCTTGTATTTACCATTGCCGGTATTGTGCCTGCGCATACAAATACCCAATACGTCATTTAGGTGCTTTGACGCCTCTGATTTAGTCACCATGGGAACTGTTGGTTCTCGCGCCTGCGCACTGTAATAAATTACATCGTATGCCTCCTATTGTGGCGGTGACGTGTGAATGCGTCTATTTAGTATTCTTTGATTTGCAAGTATACATTTGGTGTTTATATACTGGGGATTTAACATAATACTCGCTTTATATCACTTCAGTCGTCACGTCATACAAGCGCTCCGACGCTCACAGGATTTGTTACTAAGGCAACCATCGGCGCTTGCGCACTGAGAAGCATTACATCACATGGTTCAATACCCGGAAATACCGATGAGTCACTGATTACCTCTGTCTGGCGTGCCTGCGCATCCTGGTCTCCATTGCGGCTGATTAGGTATGTTGCCGCAGCTGTCGTATATACATCTTGATCATGTAATATATTTAAACCAGTGTAGCAGACAGACTCCACAAGCTCCCCCCTTGTAAGTGGCTTTACATTGGGATCATGCAGGCAGGATCTTATTTCTGCATTATCAGCTATTGGGCTATACTTTATATGTGATATTTTATATAGGTTGATGATTCCTTTTGTATCCTATGGCTGCAGTGTGTTCTTTCTATTTATATGGCTCCTATCAGTGTGCATTTGCATAGCCTGTTATACAGGATGTTTAATTCTAACAGATCTACCTCTGTATAGGACTATTAATATCTAAGCAGATATGTATACACTTGAAAATGTAATATTGTTGCAGGCTTGTTATAGCACATTTTAAAGCCATTTGTATATATCTCTATCCACTTCAGGGAGGCTTGTTTGGCTCTATTGTGGGTCTTGTGCTTTGTCTTTGTCATTTTTTGACTTTTTAAGGTTTTTAACAATCTTCTGTTTGTCTATTACCAATAAAATTTGTAATTTGTAGTGATCCCTGCATCGATGGTCAGTAGCTTTCTTCTTTCAATTTATAGTCATTGTTCTTACTGACTGCGGGTGGATCCGTTTTTCATTCAGTGGTGCCCTCCTGTGATTTTTTATATATTTTAGCGATTATTATAACTGTACATGTTAAATGTTATGATTGCATATAATTGATAGCTGACGTATAAGTAATGAAAATGCTACAAAGATCCTACAATGGCGGGGGCGGGCGGGCAGGGCAGGAAAACTAAAATGGCTGCCCATGTCAAAGCCTATGTACACAGAAAGAAGCCAAGCAGCCCTCCATTTGCTAGCAAGTGTAAAAGCATTATCACAATGTAGAATAGAGTTATGATTAAATATAATAGATAGCTGACCTAAAAAAGGAAACGCTACAAAGATCCTAATTTGAGACCCCAAACAATGCCTACCTTGCAGACGGAGCAACCAGAAGGTGTAATAAGATCCACTTATAATTGCACACCAGCGACTCAGACAAGGACGCTGAAGCAAACCATGTAGTAAAATCCACGAATAATAACGCAGTAGCGACTCACAGGGTGACGCTGAAGCAAAACCGTATAATACGATCCACAGCGCTCAGGAACAAATGATGGAAGCACTACTACGTTGTCTTCTTTTATGACGAGGTCACCCAATCAGAGATTGATAGCGAAGTAGTGGCCACTAGTGTTGAGCGACTTTTGTTTTTTTAGGGTCGAGTTTCGTTTCTTGAAACCCGACTTTTCCAAAAGTCGGGTCGCGCAAAATCGGCCGACTATAGGGAAAAGTCGAGGTCGTCCCGAAACACGAAACCCAATGTAAGTCAATGGAGAATTAAAGTCGGCAGTGAGAGGAGGACAGGAAACACACCTACAGTGCCCATTTGAATGCCAAAAGCATAAATTCTTGTTACTGAAGCTTGTCAACCTTAATTAACTTCATAATACTAGTTATGCACTGAAAAATGGGGGTTATTTGGCAACAGTTGTGGGGGGGAGGGCTGGCTCCAGGTTTTCGTGGGCCCAGGGCCAAAGAGCGCCCCTTTAACACATACCACAACTCATGATGCCCCGATACGGCAGAGAAATAACAGTATAGTACAATGAAAAATACTTCACTTCTTACATCTCATGACTGATATCCATTTTAAATTCTCCAATACCTCCAAAAACGGACAGTATATAACTCCATACAGTATTATGGCCAGCGCTTAGTGCGCTATACAGAGTAATGAGGCCCATATATTTCTCCATACGGAATCATTATTCCCATATAATGTTTCAAACCATATATGATGAGCTCCACATAATGCTACAGTATATGTTGGTCCCAATGGATGAAGCTCCACTGTCTTATGGCCCCAAATAATGCTCCATATATAATGGGCCCCATTTCTACTGCTCTAGTGTATTATGGGCCCTGTAAATGCTGCTCCAGTGTCTGATGTCCACCTTTGGAATGCTCCAGTGTATGGTGGACCCCATATATCATTCACCAGAGCATAGTGCTCCCCAAAAATTGCTGTCCCAACATTGAAAACAATTACATAAGTCTCCTTGCTAGGGAATCCCTGCACTACTCTGAACTCCTTGTCGTCCCCATCTTCTATCTCACTGCTCTTGGCTGTTTAAGCCCTCCCACCGGCAGAGACACTTTTGCGTACTATGCGATGCCCTGTGCCAGTGCCATCACCCATGAGTATGCCCCCCACCTGCTCAAGGAACCTGCACTTTCATCTGCACCTTCCTCTTTGTCACCGTGTAAGGTGGTATAGTATGCGGGAAGGGGAACCTGAGTTTCCTCTAGGTCAGATTCTGGCTGTGTAGAGTGCGAGGGGAATGTAGTGGTCTGGGTCAATGTACCAGCAGCATCATCCAGCAGTGGCTGGGCCTCAGTGCACTTGTGGCGTCCCCAAGAGTACGGTCGCCACTGTGGCATTGCCTTCCTCCTAGGGAGTGTGTTGTCAAGCTTGGGAGCAACGAAGGATCTCTCTAGCAGTGAAACCAGCACACAGCACATTTCCCACTCCAGGCCAGCAGGGAGACCTCTGAACCTGACTGCTGAGGAGCTGCTCTCTGTGGTCGGGAGGAGGTAAGTTAGGGCACTCTGTGCAGGGAAGGGGAAGTGTGTGGACGTGAGAAGGGGAGCTGGAGGATGAGCAGAGTTAAGGCTCACTCCTAGCTGGAGCGCATGGTCCGGATTCCGGTCTCCGAGTTTGTAGGGACACTGACGTTCCTGCAGCAGAAACTGGGGGGAAGTAGCAGCTATAAATGCTCTGTACCCAACTAAGGCTCGGAGGCCCCAGCATCGACGTGTGCGAGGCAGAAGGAAAAGGCTACAACTGTCTGCCATACAAGTAAAGTCTGAGGAACATCTGTTAGACAGGAGGCGTTTCAGTGAACCACGGTCCTGTGAGTGCTTCCCCCACAAGCGCTAGAAAGGAGACGTTCAGGAAGGTACATGTTGGCGGAGTGTTGGAAGGGAGCTTTCCATTCTGGCCCCGGAGGTTGGCAGAGGTCCTGACCCGGAGGACACAGCACGGAGGCAGGCATCTGTGTAACCTGCAGACTGTGAGTAAAGCTTTGGAACTGCACACTCTGGTGTCCTACAGTTATTCCAGCACCGCTACATCTGGGTACCAGCACCTACACCACCTGTGCCTTTCCCCCATCACTACATCTACACTTCCCTGGGACTCCAGCTCCACCTGTGGGGAGCTTCACCATCTTTGCTGCACAACACCATCAGTCCCAGAGGATCTGCATGCAACGTCGGCCTAACATCTATGTTGCCGAACACCGCAGGTGGCGTCAAACTATCTATATAAACTCTTTACCATTATACCACGTCATTTACATGGGCGCCCAGGGCCACCGTCCGGGTCACCGCTGCTGTGACACATCCCACTGACACCGGCCCGGTACCGAGTACCCCACAGCCCTGGGAGGGCGACACATATGTCGACTGCTGATCGGGCGGCGTTATTCCCACGAACCTCCAAACAGCGTCCCTGAAGGCAAAGTTTTTGGTTTCCGGGGGCTGTATGATTGCAAAGCTGAACCTTAAAGGAATGTCCAAAAGGGCACCACCAGGAGTGGAGCCTGTGGCTTAATTGGACTGCACCCGGGAAACCACTACCATACAAGCTACAGAAAAGATGGACTGATTGCAAGCTTTGTCGATTCTGTGTGTGGTGTGGTATGTCCGTTTGTAGTTGTGCTAGCGATTTCTCAGCTTTATTCCGTTAACGACCGAGACTCCGGCATGGCCCCGCGGTACGCGTCAAGCTTACTAGAGGGATACGCGAGGCTGTGGCACGTGAGATCGAGCAATAACAGGTCTAGCATTCCAGTACATGTCCGGGGCTGCATGCACGCTACACTGAAAGGACCAGCTTTTGTCGCTAGCAGGTGCAGATAACCTGCTGAACTCCGTTAGTGATGGGGATCTGGGATTCAGATTATTCCCCGCGAACGATGATTTCCCAGTAAGATCAGGTCAACCGCAATTCCGGAGTTAGGCCTAACCGTCATTCCTGAAAAAATTACGTGTCCAAACCACAGGTGCTGTAGCTTGCTTAACAGCTCGGCAGCCGTTCTCAGGCCCAGTATGGATTCAACAACATTGTAGAAAGTTGATAAAGGGTACAGTTTCACCGGATAACACGTATATATGTAGCCTAGTTTACACATTAAAAATATATGTCTATATATCAGGAGGCAGACTCAGATGTTCTCAGGCCCAGTATGGATTTGACCAGATTGTACAAAGTTGAGAAAGGGTACTTTATCACTGGATAGCAGGTATATATAGCATAGTTTAAACATGTAAAATCTCTGTGTTCTCAGTATGGATTACACAGCAATCTAAAAAGTGGAAAAAAGGAAATGCATTTGAGGCGTACACAACTATATACTTTTGGTGTTATTTTTAAATCTTCATATATATTTCTGTCTCAGTAATACAGTCCAGCCTCTCCACAATAGGAAATGAGATGCATACAATTAGTGACATAAAGGTTATTGATTGCAGAAATCTAGGAATTATTATTCACGGGAAAAACTTCCGTCACAATTCTCATAGGCGATGCTGACCCTCAATTAATTTGTGTGTTGAGACAGTGAAAACATTTTTTTGTGAATAAAGTCTTGCTGTATCGCACTTCCGTTGATTCCATCACTGTTACTCATCTCAATCCAATTTTTATCACAGGGAGCGATGTAAACAAGGTGCTCACTGGCTATCATGATCTGTCACGTAACTTTGGAGTGCAAAAGACAGAAGCCACAGGCCGTAGGCGATTCTATTTGATTGGCATGAGAGGGCACATTTTGAAATGTGCGCCGGAATGTCACACGTTTGTGAGTAGGAAAATTGTGAAAGCTGATGATAAACCACCACTGTATGTAATTGTGAGTCGACGTCCATAAGAAATGTAAGCCACTGATCATCTGGAGCTAGAGCCCGGCCAGCAGGACAGGGCATAGCTACATCTTAACCATCATCTTTCAGTTCAATCAATTTGTAGTGGCAGTCCCAGTAAAGGATTTGACAGCCCAGACTACACAACGGAGGAGCAGGGAGAGGTAAACATTGCAAATGCTGTGGCCCTGCCCAAGCAAGGGGGGCCCACTCGTGGGCGTCGGTACTGGCACTGGGCCCCTCAAAGTACGGCGGTGTGTCTGACGGCGGGTGTGCACCACCACTGTCAGAGACACTTGATTGCACTATGAGGGACCCTATGCCAGTGCCTGCGCCCAAGATTCGGCCTACCCAATTGTTCAGGACAACGGCACTCGCACGGTGTCGTGCGTTAGGTGGTGACCCCGGCCATGGGGGGGCCGCCCACTTAGGGAGGTTTACAAAGTGGCATATGTAGATGTGGGTCATTCAGCTGCTGCAAAAGGCGAAATAGGTCAAGTTCGCGGAATAGGAGGAGAACCAAAGCAAGCCATTTTTCTGGCAACCTATGTGTCATCAAGGGAAGGTGGGACAAAATCCTTGGAAACCCATGCATGGTTCATTTTAATGAAGGTTAGATCATCCACATTTTGGGTTGACAGACGGGTCCTTTTTTCTGTCAGGATTGATCCAGCTGCACTGAGAACCATCACCGCTGCTGTGTGCTGGGAATGCCTCAACCAACCGGTTAACCAGGGTTGCTTGTTTAGTAGCCAATATTTGGTCAAGGTTCTCCTGTGGCATGATGTTTTGTAATTTGCCTTTATAGCGTGGATCCAGGATGCTGGCCAACCGATAGTCGTCATCGTTCATCATTTTGGCAATGCGTGGGTCCCTTTTTAGGATCTGCAAGGCATAATCTGACATGTGGGCCAATGTTCCCGGTGTCAATGATGCACTGTGAGTGCTGGGTGGAGGAGCACTTTCTGGCAAATCCACATCCCTCCAGTCATGCACAAACCCTGTACCAGACCTTGCCACGCCAACATTTTCACTTGCCCCACGAGATGCATCCTCCTCCCCTAAGTAATCATCCCCATCATCATCCTCCTCCTCCTCTTCTTCCTCCACCTCGTCCAGGAGAGGTCCCTGAGCAGACAATGGCTGAATGTCATCAAGGATTCCCTACTCCTCTTCCTCCTCATCAACATTGGGTGCAGACGCCTGCTCCTTAAGGTGCGTCAAAGTTTGCATGAGCAGACGCATAAGTGGGATGCTCATGCTTAGGATGGCGTCGTTTGCGCTTACCAGCCGTGTGCATTCCTCAAAACACTGAAGGACTTTACAGAGGTCTTTCAGCTTCGACCACTGCACACCTGTCAACTTCATCTCTGCTCTCAAAGTTCCTTGGCGTGTATCCTCCCACAAATGCATTATGGCCTGCCTCTGCTCGCACAGCCGCTCAACCATGTGCAGGGTGGAGTTCCACCTTGTTGCAATGTCGATAATGAGGCGGTGGTTGGGAAGGTGGAGCAATCGCTGCAGCTTCTGCATACGAATGGAGTGTACAGGCGACCGGCGGATGTGCGCGCACAGTCTTCGCACCTTCTGGAGCAGGGCTGTTAACTCCGAATAATTATTGTGGAAGCACTGCACCACCAGGTTCAAGGTGTGAGTCAAGCAAGGTATGTGGCTGAGTTTTGAAAGGGCTATGGCTGCCACAAAATTACGGCCGCTATCACTAACTACCTTGCCTGCCTCAAGATGTACACTGCCCAGCCATGACTCAGTTTGTCGCTGAAAGTACTCGGCCAGCACCTCGGCAGTGTGTCTGTCGCCCAAACACATCATCTGCAACACAGCCTGCTGACGCTTTCCACTGGCTGCTCGATAGGGGGACACCTCGTGTGCAACAGTGGCAGCTGCAGATGGAGTGCTCGTACGACTGCGCTCTGTGGACGAGCTTTCACTTATGGAGGAGGAGGAGGAGGGTTGAACGCCTACAGCCAACTTTTTCCTATACCGTGGGCTAGGCAGCACTGTCCCACCACCGCTGTCCCCTGTGGACCCTGCATCCACCACAATAACCCAGCGCGCAGTGATGGACACGTAACGGCCCTGGCCATGCAGACTGGACCATGCATCAGTTGTGAGGTGCACCTTTCCACTCACTGACTGCTTGAGTGCATGGACAATGTGGTCTTTCACATGATGGTGGAGGGCTGGGATGGCTTTGCGAGAGAAGAAGTGGCGACTGGGTAGGTCATAGCATGGTACTGCATAGGCCATGAGTTCGCGGAAAGCTGCGCTTTCCACCAACCGATAGGGCATCATCTCTAACGAGATTAGTTTGGCAATGTGGGCGTTCAAACCCAGTGTATGCGGATGAGAAACTGAGTACTTTCTTGACCTACTCATAGTGTCTGGGAGGGTGAGCTGGACTTGAGAGCTGCATATGGTGGAAGTAGCGGTGGACATGGCGGACTGAGAGAGGGATGATGATGGTGATGGAGTTGGTGTTCTTTCTTATGGCCTAGATTCAGTCTTTCGTTGATATAACAGTGGGCTTCGCTGACTGCTGTGGCCTTGCAACGACACCTCAACATTTGCTGCTGTGCTAACCGGTGGGCTTACAGTGGGGGAAACAATGTAGCGTTGCTGACTACCTTCTTTGTGATCAGTTGCACATGTGGTACTTGAGGTTTGGTGTTGTGTGCACGCTTGCAAGTGCATGCTGGTTAAATGTCTAAGCATGCAACTGGTATTCAAATTTTTCAGATTTTTCCCTCGGCTAAAGGTCTTTGCGCACTTCTTACAGATAACCTTGGCCTGATCATGAGGATTTTGTTCAAAAAAGTGCCACACTGCACTCTTCCTACTTTGGCAGACATTTTGATATTTTGACCCTCTGGACAAGCTGTCCAGCAACTCTTTTGATTTTTGGAACCTGTCTTTGGAGTGCTCCGGGCCTGCCAGATAACAGCTGTTGCGATGTCGATGTCTGCTATGGATGCTCCTCCTCCTCATCTGAGCTATTGGAAGCAGCACCGTCTTCCCCCAATGGATGCCAATCTGGGTCAACAACTGGGTCATCCATCACCTCCTCTTCAATGTCATGTGCACCTTCCTCTGTGTCACCGTGTATGGTGGTATAGTGTGCGGGAAGGGGCACCTGAGTCTCATCAGGGTCAGAATCTGGCTCTGTACACTGCGAGGACAATGTAGTGCTCTGAGTGAATGTACCAGCAGAATCATCTATCAGTGGCTGTGCATCAGTGCACTCCATGTCAGATTCATCTTGGCCTGGGTAATTCACCATTTCACTTGATAATCCAGGCATGGTATGTGAAAACAGCTCCATGGAGTAATCATTAGTATGGCCTGCGTCATCCTTCAGTCTTGGTTGGGGTGAAGGATACAAGGAAAGGTGTGGTTCATGAACATGAGCCTCCAATGACGACTCAGTGCTTTTATTTTTTGCAACTGAAGAAGAGGAGGCGATAGAGCTGGATGCTGAGTCAGCAATGTAAGCCAAAACTTTTTCCTGAAGCTCTGGCTTTAAAAGCGGTTTGCCAACTCCTAGAAAACTAAGCCTTCGAGGCCTTGTGGAGCCAGACGATGACGCAGGCTCAACACCTCCTGCATTCGGTCCTATTTTGCTTTTGCCACTACCATCAGATCCACCACCAACACCATCATTACCAGCTGCCAACCCCCGCCCAATTCCACGGCCTCTTCCACCAGCCTTCCTCATTTTTGGTAGAAATGTAGACAAAATCCAACAAACTATATAGTAATGTAAAACAAGGTACAAGGTGTCTATAGGACAGGGGAGATTTTGAATTTCTGCACACACTTGTGGACACTGGACACTTTTGGATTGTGTGAGGCCCACTGAATATCACAGCGCTATGTCACAGGCTCGATGTCGCAGGTGTGAAAAATGTGACTAGAGGAACGGAGATTTTGAATTTCTGCACACACTTGTGGACACTGGACACTTTTGGATTGTGTGAGGCCCACTGAATATCACAGCGCTATGTCACAGGCTCGATGTCACAGGTGTGAAAAATGTCACTAGAGGATAACAGAGATTTTGAACTTCTGCACACACTTGTGGACACTGGACACTTTTGGATTGTGTGAGGCCCACTGAATTCACAGCGCTATGTCACAGGCTCGATGTCGCAGGTGTGAAAAATGTCACTAGAGGATAACGGAGATTTTGAATTTCTGCACACACTTGTGGACACTGGACACTTTTGGATTGTGTGAGGCCCACTGAATATCACAGCGCTATGTCACAGGCTCGATGTCGCAGGTGTGAAAAATGTCACTAGAGGAAATGGAGATTTTGAATTTCTGCACACACTTGTGGACACTGGTCACTTTTGGATTGTGTGAGGCCCACTGAATATCACAGCGCTATGTCACAGGCTCGATGTCGCAGGTGTGAAAAATGTCACTAGAGGATAACGGAGATTTTGAATTTCTGCACACACTTGTGGACACTGGTCACTTTTGGATTGTGTGAGGCCCACTGAATATCACAGCGCTATGTCACAGGCTCGATGTCGCAGGTGTGAAAAATGTGACTAGAGGATAACGAAGATTTTGAATTTTTGCAGACACTTGTGGACACTGGACACTTTTGGATTGTGTGAGGCCCACTGAATATCACAGCGCTATGTCACAGGCTCGATGTTGCAGGTGTGAAAAATGTCACTAGAGGGTAACAGAGATTTTGAATTTCTGCACACACTTGTGGACACTGGACACTTTTGGATTGTGTGAGGCCCACTGAATATCACAGCGCTATGTCACAGGCTCGATGTCGCAGGTGTGAAAAATGTGACTAGAGGATAACGGAGATTTTGAATTTCTGCACACACTTGTGGACACTGGACACTTTTGGATTGTGTGACGCCCACTGAATATCACAGCGCTATGTCACAGGCAGAAATTGGCTAGTGTATGACAAACTACAAGGTGTATATTGAATTGGGCAGAATAGGAATCTCCCTAGAGTGTAGGTCTGTAAGAACGGAACAAGTCCTCGACTTATCCTTACAGAGCGACACACAGATAGCTTCACTGTGGCCGTGATAACAGCCATTACACGGTACTGAGAGAGGAGCGTGCACGTACACGGGTGTCCGGTGTACGTAAAATTGTCAAGCTCCGTGTTTTTTAAGTTTACGGACTGACACACGCTGTCTCTCTATAGTTTTGAATGTGATCAAACAGCAAATATATTTAACTGTTTGAAAGCTAGACAAAACTAGAAGGTGCAGGTCTGTAAGAACGGAACATGTCCTCGACTTATCCTTACAGAGCGACACACAGATAGCTTCACTGTGGCCATGATAACAGCCATTACATGGTACTGAGAGAGGAGCGTGCACGTACACGGCTATCCAGTGTACGTAAAATTGTCAAGCTCCGTGTTTTTTAAGTATACGGACTGACACACGCTGTCTCTCTATAGTTTTGAATGTGATCAAACAGCAAATATATTTAACTGTTTGAAAGCTAGACAAAACTAGAAGGTGCAGGTCTGTAAGAACGGAACATGTCCTCGACTTATCCTTACAGAGTGACACACAGATAGCTTCACTGTGGCTGTGATAACAGCCATTACACGGTACTGTGTGAGGAGTGTGCACCGCTGTATGGTGTGAAAAAATGCACGCTCAGTACCTCACCAGGACAAAAAAAAAATTGGAATTGCTTTTAAAAAATCAGTTTGCAGAGCAGTGGGTAAACAGCAATGCAGCCGTCAGGAAGCCTTAGAAGGCAGCCTAACAACCAACACCACTGATCCAGCAAAATATAGCCTCCACTTGCACTGCACACACAGTAACTGGTGTGTTGTACAGGCAAAATCGCTAGCAGCAGAAGCAGTTTTTGGTGTCTTCTTCCCTGTCTAACGCTCTCCCTACAAAATCATCATCAGCAGCAGCTCTCCCTATTCTGAGATCAGCATGAGTAACATGGTGGTCGGCGTGCATGCCCTTTTATACCCCCTGTGACGCCCATCAAAGCAAGCCAATCACTTGCATGCCCTTCTGAAAGATGGTGGTGACCCCTGCCTATGTCATCACGTTGCCCACTGTGTCCGTGGATCCTGATTGGCTGAAAAAGAGCGCAAAACAAACTTTTGAAACGCGACTTTGGCACTTAAGTCGCCGACCTCGTGGCCGACCTCATCCTAGGGTCGGGTTTCGTTTCATGAAACCCGACTTTGCCAAAAGTCGGAGACTTTTGAAATTTTTTGACCCGTTTCGCTCAACTCTAGTGGCCACCAATCGGAGCTGATGGGGCGTTGAAAGGAAAAAGCAAAATCACGCCTGCGTCGCTGAGTTCTGAGTCACCAACGAGGTCGCTCGTCGTTGTTATGGTGTCAAACTCAGCGATGCATGCTGGCCAGCGGGACACCAATGATCAAAAAATGGTCTAGGACATTTGAACACGATCAGCGATATCGCAGCGAGGGGCTGGTCGCCGCTATGTGTCACACGTAGTGAGATCGCTGGCGAGGTCGCTGTTGCGTCACAAAACCTGTGACGTTTCAGCGATCTCGCTAACGATCTCCCTATGTGTGACGGGGCCGTTAGGCACTTGAGCAACTTAGATCATGATCAGAGATATGCAGGAATTAATCACTTGGCTGAGTCCTGTATGAGGTCAATGTTTCCATATTTTTTACACTTTCCTCTCCTAAAATAATGGATTGATGCCCACCTAAATGAGAGTATATTCTTCCCTCTCTTAGCTATCTTATTCCCCTATCTTACGCCTCTCCCGCTTTAATTCTGCCCTGGATCCCCCCTTCAAATCTAACCTTACTTACCTTCCTCTTCTCCCTTTTCTCTATTTCTCTCATATTTCCCTCCTCCTCTTCTCCACTATATTTGGTCATGCCACAAAGTTCAATAAGGTAGTTAGAGATAGTTGTTGCTATAAATGTACACTTCTAACATTGACCACATTGTAAAACTGTTTTTATTGTACTTCATAGATATCATTTTGCTGTCTTGACGTCACGCAACCTATGAAACTCATTAAACTTTTATTTTACCCTTAAAAGTTTACGTATTTACAAAACAGTGGGTGAAATACTTTGCCTGATAGGTTCTCTGGAGGGTGTGACAAGTTTGTTGTTTTCAGGGAGGCCTGTAAACTCCACTTCATGTCACGTCCTTGTTCCTCAGGAATTGAGGAGCAATGGGTGGGGATAATAATCTCGTTCCTTCAGGGTGACCCCCAAGGATGGGCATTTTCTCTCCCGTCTGATTCTCAGTCGCTCCAGATGGTGGAAGAATTTTTTCTGGTACTGGGTAATAGTAATATATACAATGACCCCGACTGCATCTTGCTGGCTGAGTCAACACTACATCAGCTTCAGCAGGGAGACTGGCCAGTCTTGGAGTATTGCTCCAAGTTTAGGTAGTGGTCCACGGACTCCAAGTGGAATGACCTCAGTCTCCGTAGCCAGTTCTGTGAAGGGCTATAATAATAATCTTTATTTTTTTTATATAGCGCTAACATCACTGTCCCCAATGGGGCTCACAATCTAAATTCCCTATCATACTGAGATATGGACGGAAACCGGAGGAAACCCACGTAAACACAGGGACAACATACAAAACTCCTTGCAGATGTTGTCCTTGGTGGAATTCGAACCCAGGACTCCAGCGCTGCAAGGCTGCAGTGCTATCCACTTAGCCACCATGCTACCCCGCTATCAGTAAGGATGAAGGATGCTATAGCTCTATATGAGACTCCAGTTTCCTTTTAGGCGGCCACGTCTTCACCAGAGACATAAGGAGACACCCCAATGTGTGGGATGTCCAGAGATAAGGGAAATCTGGTCTGAGTCATCTGAAGAACCCATGCAGTTAGGTGCGGCAACTCGTTCTGGAAAGCAGTCTGTTTTTTGGCGCAAAGGGGAGTATGTTTTTAATGTGGTAGAAAGGGCCATTTCGTGGGCATGTGTCCTTCCCTATCTCATGGTAAATAGCTGAAGGAAAACTAAGGAGCACGGGTTGCGGGGAGGTTTGCAACCCGGGTGCACATATCACCTCCGTAGGTAGGACACATTTTTTTCCGCCAGCGACAATCCATCTGGGCAAAAATAAAGTGTTTATTACTGCATTTCTGGACCGTGGGGTGCAGTTTAACTTGATCGACCCTAGGTTCGTCAAGGTCCAGGGCCTCAAACCACATGCACTGTTAAGACCTATACCCATAATTGCCATCGGCTCCATTCCCCTGAGATGGGTATTTTACTCAAGCCATCTGAGGGTTACATCTACAGATAGGGGGCATGCACGCAGAAAATATTGACTGTTTTGTGCAAGAGGGTCTCCCCTCTCCTGTGGTTCTTGGAATTCTTTGGCCCACTCTGCACAACACTGTGGTAGATTGGCAGACTCAGGAGATGGTAAAGTGGAGTGAGAATTGTCAAGGACACTGCTTAGGCACCCGACTTGCAAGGGTGGATACCCAGTTGTGCCTAAATACCTGTCTGACTTTGGGGATGTTAGCAGGGGAGCCAAGAACTTCTTCCCCATCATCTTTATGACTGTGCTATTAATCTTGTTCCTCAGAGCAAGCTGCCTAAGTGCAGACTATACACTGTGTTCCAAATTATTATGCAAAAAATATTTCCTCATATTTTCTCTAAATTACCTACAGTATATGAATTGCAGTCATTGTTATTTTCCAGTCATCTAATATTCTAGTATAATTGCAATGAGTTTTCAACCTTTTTATTTTGAACAAAAAAATGGTCAATTGTGAAATGATAAGCTTTATCAGCTTATTACAAAATGAAATCAAACAGTTTTCAAGTCAAAACTTTATTCTAAGGGATGTTACATTTGCACATAGGACCCCTTGTTCGAAAGAAGCTTCTGAACTCTCTCGTCCTTTGAATTTGTCAGTTTTTGGATGGTTTGTGCTTCAATTGTTTTGCATGTGGACAGAATACCCTCCCAGAGCTGTTGCTTAGATGTGAACTGCCTCCCGCCATCATAGACACTCCTTTTGATGATGCTCCAGAGGTTCTTAATGGGGTTGAGGTCAGGGGAAGATGGTGGCCACACCATAAGTTTGTCCTCCCATAGCAGCCAGAGATGCAGATGTGTTATTTGCAGCATGAGACGGTGCATTATCATGCATGAAAATGATCTTGCTGCGGAAAGCACGGTTCTTCCTCTTGAACCATGGCAGGAAGTGCTGTTTTAGAAACTTCACATAGATTATGGAGTTCATCTTTACCCCTTCAGGGATCCTAAAGGGGCCGACAATCTCTCTCCCCATGATTCCAGCCCAAAACATTACTCCACTTCCTCCTTGTTGGCGCCTTAGCCGTGTTTTCATGGGGTGTCCATCAACCAGCCATCCTCCACTCCATCCATCTGGACCATCGAGCGTTGCACGGCACTCATCGGTAAACAAAACAGTTTAGAAGTCAGTCTTCATGTATCGTTTGGCCCACTGGAGCCGTTTCTGCTTGTGTGCAGTGGATAGAGGAGGTCGACAGGATGGCTTACACACAGCTGCAAACCTCTGAAGGACCCTGCATCTTGTTGTTCGGGGGACGTTGGAGGCACCAGCAGCTTCAAAAACTTGTCTGCTGCTATGACAAGGCATTTTTGCAGCTGCTCTTTTAACCTGACACAATTGCCTGTTGGAAAGAGTCCTCAATTTTTCCTTTTCAGCATGCACACGTGTGTGCTGGGAATCAGCTACATACTTCTTTCAGTGATATAAAGAGCCCTGACACACATCACCATCAATGAGTTTAAATGACAAACAAAAAAATTCTAACCTTATCACTCCTAAACTCTTTTTGCATAATAATTTGGAACACAGTTTATAATGTCTCTGGTCCAGAAAGGCAGGCCATGAAGCACTATATCGCGGAAAGTTTGGCAAAGGGTCATATCAGACCATCCTCATCCCCCATTGCTGCTGGGTTTTTCTTTGTAAAGAAGAAAGATGGGGGTTACATCTCTGGCCTAGATTTCTGCAAACTCAATCTGATCACGGTCCAGAATCTGTATACGCTCTCTCTCATCCCGGACCTCTTTAATCAGATTGTAGGAGAAAAATGGTTTTCTAAACTGGATATCAGGGTGGCATGTAATCTAATTCGTATTAAAGAGGGGGATGAGTGGAAAACAGCTTTCAATACGCTTGAGGCACACTAAGAGAACCTTGTGATGTCATTTTGGTTGACGAATGCTCCCGCCATCTTTCAGCACTTTGTAAAAGACATTTTTAGCCACCTGGTAGGTAGATTTGTGGTAATCTGTTTTGATGACATATTCATTTATCATCTGACCTGGAATCACATCAGGTACATGTCAGGCAGGTCTTGCAGATACTCAGAGCCAATAACTTATTTGTCAAACTAGAGAAATGTATGTTCTTAGTTGAGGAGATCCCTTTTCTAGGATATGTTTTATCATCCACCGGTTTTCGCAGAGATTCGGTGAAAGTCCGGGTGGTACTCAGTGGGATCGTCCTGAAGATTTGAAGGCCTTACAAAGGTTTTTGGGTCTTGCCAACTACTATCGTAAGTTCATCAAAAACTTTTCGGTAGTGGCCAAACCTCTGACAGATATGACCAGGAAGGGGACAGACTTTTCCAAGTCGTCCAGTCTGGATAGAGAGGAATTTGATACCTTGAAAGAGTGCTTTGCAGCTGTGCCGATTCTCACACAGCCTGATATCACTCAGCCTTTTATCATCGAAGTAGACGCGTATGAGGTCGGGGCTGTATTGTCACAGGGTGTGTCTCCTGGTAATGGCATCCATGTGCATATTTTTTTTAAAAATTGTCATCTGCGGAGAGAAATTATGACATTAGTGTTAAATATACATATTCTTGTATATTTATTTATTCAGGACTTGTTACCAGATGTGATACTCTAAAATATGACAATGTTCTTATAAAAAAAATGTAGTGGTTTATTTGGATTCTTCCATCAAAAAAGATTATTACAGAAAAACATAAAAATAGGTGAAATGATTATAAAGAGATTGTCCATTTGTTCATAGCAAAGCTTGTATCCTTCTTTCCTGGAATTCTGCAAGGAACTGTTAATTCTGTCTCGGTCATAGACTTCTCTTGAAGCAATATGTAGTGATTAAGGCTGGTTTCACACTTGTGTTTTATCGTGTAACGCATTGTGCGCTATCGATCGCACGCGCATTTGTCCCCTATCTTTAAAATGGCGTGCGCAGTGTCTAGCGATTGCACGTAGGCCACCGCATTTCAGTGCGCTGCGCATTTTCCATGTCTGCGATCAGACGCGCCGGACGCTACATGTTGCATTTTTTGGTCCACCCAACGTCGTTGAAAATAAAATAGTATTACAGTCTATGTGCGCGCTGACGTGCGCTGTATAGCGTGCATGTCAGCGCTTTGCAAGCGCGTGCAATTTCACAGTAAACAATGTCTAGACACTGTGTAAATCCAGCCCCTCAACAAGAAACATTGTTTTGGAGCATGGGAGATAAAAGAAGGGCTTTGTACTCGCCAGCAGCGGAAGAATTGGCAGACGCAGAGCGTGAGGTGAGTAGTTTGCTACCTTTGTGTAAGTATACCTGCCTGTCCAAATGTTTAATTATTTCTTTTCTTTTACAGACCTCAGCATCAGACCAGCCAAGTGAGGGTGACCAGCCGGAGCAGCGTACACAAAGCACGGCAGGAAGAGACGCACGGTAGGAATCTTTTTTCCTTTTTATTTTTTTTTAAAATTTTTTGTATTCAGGTTTTTCTGTCCTGCCTTTCTCCCCTTTTTTATCTTCTATATCACTCTACATAAATGCAAAGATTCTAAATGTATTTCTTTTCTAGGTTCCACAACGGGATGAGGATGTGTATCTCGACAATGAGCAACTCATCAGCCTTGTCCAGGAGCGTGTGCCGTTGTGGGACAGCCGTGACCAGCAGTACAAGACAGTGTGGTGACCCTGCAGCTATGGAATGAAGTGGCTGCAGCATTGATGGAGGGCTGGGACAGCGCCTCTGCAACTGTCAAAAAGGCGTTCAGTAAGTATTTCTCTGTTGTGTGATGCTGCATTGACTCTTGATCCTGATGATACCTGTGTGTTTACTGCAAGAGATCTCCTTGCAGTAAACACACATGTGTCCTCAGGTTCAATAGTGTACGCATGCTGTCTCTTTTTTATGGTTCACTCTTGATCCTGATGCTACATGTGTGTTTACTGCAAGAGATCTCCTTGCAGTAAACACACGTGTCCTCAGGTTCAATAGTGTACGCATTGTGTATTGTCATGCTGTGTCTTTTTTATGGTTCACTCTTGATCCTGATGCTACATGTGTGTTTACTGCAAGAGATCTCCTTGTACTAAACACACATGTGTCCTCAGGTTCAATAGTGTACACATTGTGTATTGTCATGCTGTCTCTTTTTTATGGTTTACTCTTGATCCTGATGCTACATGTGTGTTTACTGCAAGAGATCTCCTTGCAGTAAACACACATGTGTCCTCAGGTTCAATAGTGTACGCATTGTGTATTGTCATGCTGTCTCTTTTTTATGGTTCACTCTTGATCCTGATGCTACATGTGTGTTTACTGCAAGAGATCTCCTTGCAGTAAACACACATGTGCCCTCAGGTTCAATAGAGTACGCATTGTGTATTGTCATGCTGTATCTTTTTTATGGTTCACTCTTGATCCTGATGCTACATGTGTGTTTACTGCAAGAGATCTCCTTGCAGTAAACACACGTGTCCTCAGGTTCAATAGTGTACGCATGCTGTCTCTTTTTTATGGTTCACTCTTGATCCTGATGCTACATGTGTGTTTACTGCAAGAGATCTCCTTGCAGTAAACACACGTGTCCTCAGGTTCAATAGTGTACGCATTGTGTATTGTCATGCTGTGTCTTTTTTATGGTTCACTCTTGATCCTGATGCTACATGTGTGTTTACTGCAAGAGATCTCCTTGCAGTAAACTCACGTGTCCTCAGGTTCAATAGTGTACGCATTGTGTATTGTCATGCTGTCTCTTTTTTATGGTTCACTCTTGATCCTGATATTCAATAGTGAATGCATTTTTATTGCAATTTTTTGGGATTCAGCATTGATGACAACTTAACTCAGGTGTGTGTGGTGTTACAGATGTTACCATCATTGCATTGTACAACCTAATTTTTTTTTGTTCTTTTCCATTGTTTCAACAGTGAACAAAGTCCGCACACGTTGGCGCTCAATGAAGAACCGTTTCAACACTGATGTTCGTGCTGAGGGACAGGTTCGCAGTGGCTCATCTGCAAGGACAAGAACCAAGTACCGCTATCATCGCGCCTTGGAATTCTTATGACCAGTACTTGCCACCAGAGCGTAAGTATTTTTTTTTTTGGATTTACCCTAATTACATTTATATTCCACTGCTGATCAGTCTTGTTAATGCTTGATACTAATGTTTACCTTTTTTTCCCACAGCACCTGGAGCAGCACCCTGCAACCTGTCCCGGGAGCGGTTCTTCATCGATCGACCTCGGACCCGTCCCAGCCATCCGACAGCCAGGAAGCAAGTTGCAGGTCAGCAACACAGATAGCTGATGACCAGGAAGCTGGTCAATCAGGTGTTCCCCTGTCCAAGGTCTCTACCACTGGTGATGCAGGCACTACCCGCCAGCGGCAGAGGGCCTTGGACAGGCCTGTCTTGCCCGAGTTCATGTACTTGAGCGAGGCCTTTCATGCCAGCCTCAAGACACTGTCCGAAAGAGTGGAAAGTGGGTTCTTACTAATGGAACGTGGTTTTAACCACATGGAACACATACTCCACTCTTTCGACCAGCGCCTTGACCGGCTGGATGCCGACCTCAAAATACCAGTGCACCATTTCTTTAGTAAAATTGAACGGGGCATGGTGGATCACCTTAGTCCTGAGCAGCAGCTGACTGTGTTAGACGCCTGCAACACTGCTTACTTGCAGGCTATGTAGCTGAATCAGTACGTGCAGCAGTCAGTGTTGTCATTCCCACCTGTGCCACCACTGCCTCGCTTCACCATAGTACCGACTTCTGCTGCATATCATTGCACAGCCACCTGCATTCCTAGCCAAGCCAGGCATCACTACACCACACCAATGTCGAGTGCTGCTGGACACTCCACCCCCGCCGCCACCACCATGTCATGCGCTGCTCCTGTCTGGAGCACCAGTACTGCCACCGTTACCACATCTTGGCACACCTCCAGCGCTAAATCTGGTTGGGCCACCACCTCTTCACCTGTTCGTAGCACAGAGAGAACATCATCTCCGGATCGGACCATACAAGGAGCACCCCAACCACCACTCTTCAGAGGACCACCACCACATCTCCTCATAGGAGCACCGCCACCATTACTCTGCAGAGGATCACCGCCAACACTTCGCCTCCTCATCGCACCACCACAACTCCACATCAGAGGAGCACTGCCACCACTTCACCTGATCGGAGCACTGCCCACACTTCTCCCACCAGAAGCACCGGGCATAATTCTCCTTCCATTAGCACCGACACCACCATTTCACATTCAAGGAGCACCGTCAGCGCCACCACCGAGCACCCTAGGGGAGAACCACATTCTGTTTTTTTTTCCACTCGTCCACGGACCACCAGCTCTAGGCGGTCAAGCCATGTAAGGCGGTCACACGGTGGTAGTCGGTCCAGGCAGGTGACTCCTGCCCCAAAGAAGAAGAAACAAAAGACTTTGTTACTCAATCCCCCTTCTAATGTTTCACAACCTTCCTCCTTTATCATTCCTGACCTCCTTCCCGCGGTAACACCTTCACCTAGAACCCCTTCCTCAGTTTCCAGCCGTTCCTCCTCTCTCCACACCCCCAAAGTATCCAACACTTCGCCCAAACATCCTTCAAAGGGAAAATAATTTAAAAAAAAAATAAAAATAAATAAATATTGAATATTTTGTGTTCAAATAATGTTTGGTTAATGTGTCTTTCGCCGCCTTCACACGCTGCGCCGTACACACACTGCGCCGTACAGTTTTCTTTTTTGTGAACACATAGCTCCAGAAATTTTGGAGATATGTATTTGCAAAAAAGAAAAATCCATTCCATATGATGTGCATTTTTTTACATGCCCTCAGTGTCTTTTCTCTGGTAATATGTAATAGAGGATGGTGTTGATTGCAAGGCCTATCTATTGTTACCTTGATTAGTATCCTTATCAGTTAATCTACTATGGTGTTTTTTAACATCATTTAACTATTTGGAATACAATCCAAGGCTATTATAGATAGACCTTCTAAATAACCTCATCCTCTATTAAATGTGTGTTTACAAAGTAAGGAGATGATGTAGAAAATACACGTCATATGTTCATGAACTTGCCCTTGTATCATACTTTGAAACTTGTAGAAAAAAACAATAAAGGTATAAACACAGGGTTTTTATTAACATACACAACACATAAAAATTTGGTTACACCATTTGCTCTTTTGCATGTTACCCGTCCTACATCAGAGGTGAAGTAGGCCGCAAATTTGTCCCTCATTTGCCCTACTTCAACAGATGACCGTAGAGGGTGCTGATTAAATTCAGGCAAGGGCTTAGGAGAGGAATCATCTAGTTCAAAACTAGGGTGCTCTCTATCATCACAAAATTGTGTAGAACAACACAGGCCTTCACGACCTCATCCACGGTTTCTAGTTTAAGATTAACGACTGTGGAGAGAATGCACCATCTGGACACTAGTATACCAAAGGCACACTCTACAGTTCTTCTGGCCCTGGTCAGCCTGTAATTAAAAATTCTTTTTGTGTGGTCAAAGTCCCGGCAGGAGTATGGTTTGAGCAGATGTTGGCACATTTGGAATGCCTCATCCCCAACCATTACAAAGGGCTGTGGTGGACCTTCGGTGTTGGGAAGAGGCCGTGGCATGGGGAAATTGAACTGGTTGCCATACAACCTCCGGCCCATGTCCGAGTTCTTAAAAGCCTGGGAGTCATTACCACACCCAAATGCAAAAATGTCCACTGCAACAAACTTACAGTCTGCATCAGAAATGGCCATTAGTACTGTAGAGAAGTACTTTTCATAGTTGTAGTACTCTGATCCAGTTCTCTTGGGTTTTATAATCCTGATGTGTTTCCCATCCACCGCACCCAAACAATTAGGGAAATTGCAGACTGTCCAGAATCTTTCTGCATTTTCAAGCCACTTTTCCACGGTGGGAAGGGGCATAAATTCTGGACAGAGAACGTCCCACAAAGCCTGGCAGGTGTCTGCAACTATTACAGACAAGGTGGATATTCCAAGACGGAACTGGAAGTGCAGAGAAGAGAGTGTCTCTCCAGTAGCCAGGAATCTGGGACACAAAGAAACAGCAAGAATTTATATTTGTGTATAGGGATTTTTAACACATCAAAAAAAAACCAAAAAAGGGGCACACCAATAAATAAATATGCATCCTTTTCTTTAAAAAAATGGCCTCAAAACAATGCAGCATACTTTTGTTAAGTACATGGCAGATCAAGAATTCTGCCAGAATATAATAGTACATCAAAGAACAAATAATATTATGCAGTCAGTGCTTTTGCTATATTACGTACTGTAATGTGACCAGGAGCCGTTCCTCGGGAGGAATTGCACGACGGAACGGTGTGTCCTGTCTGCGGATGACATCTTGTACACGACCAAGTAAATACATGAAGCTTTGTTGGGTCATCCGTGTGTAATCCATAAATTTCTCCGGGTTTGCCTGTAGCTCGCTGTAGAGGGTGTGGTACTCTCCCCGGCTCTCCCAGAGTTCAACAATAGGATGAATCCACAAACGCCGACGCTGCCGTCTTCGCTGTCTCTCTCTCTCCCTTTGTTCATGGCAAGTAACTCCATAAGCTTGAGCCATCCTGATGTCCAGATCCAAGTTGAAGTGAAAGCTCTTCCAGCGCAGATCCATGTCTTCATAAACTGCTAGCAACTGGGAAGAATAGCTGTAAACTGGGTCTAGATAAGGAATTCCAATAAGACACGCCCACTGCTGACCAATTGGTGGAGTATGAGTCACTTAATTGGTCAATGATTTTTAATCCTGATTGTGACATTATGCGTAATAATCACGCAAACACATGCAAAATGCTTACAATCGCATATAATTGGCTTACCGCGCATGATTATGTTCCAAAAAAAGCTGCGTTTACAAGCGTTTTTTTATAGGTTTGATGTGCGCTCAAAATGCAGTGCATAGTAAACTAGCCTAAGTTACATACCAGCTGTTCATTGAACGTAGTGACCGAGCAGAGATGTCCCCTCGAGTGTGTGTCTCATGGTGGTGAAGAAGCGAGCGCCCCCCTACTTCCTGCAGGCAAAGAATTATATACGTCTCTCAGAGCACATGGTCTCTATATATGGGGTTGACATTTACCATGAGCTAAACTCACAGAAATAACAAATGTAGAGTCAGCAGAAAGCAATGCGTTCAGTACAGAACTGAGTGTAATAAGAAATTAACAACCAATTAATATTTAACAATTAGTAACAGTGATCTCTTGGCAATCAAGTGGGCCTTTGAAGAGTGGCGTCATTTTCTGTGAATCGGTTCCAATACTACTAAAAGGGGTTATTTTTGTGTATATATTCTTTGATCTTGAAAAAGAGGTTTTTGATGCTCATGGGGACGCCCCTGCTGCTTGTCTGTTAAGTAAACTGTTTGTGCATATGAATCTCCATCTGAGAGTTCCTAGTGAACATCATGATTCGGTCTTGGCCAGACATCCTGGTAATAAAGTCATCACTGATCTTACTCAGCATTTTTGGTGGTCAGGGGTATATAAAACAGCTAGTACCTTCAAAAATTCAAAACTAAATAGCACGCAAGGTAAAATTTAACTTTTGTTTTCAAATAATTTTACTGTTTTTTTAGAAATAAACAGGGTAGTGAAAGGAAGGTAGGAAGGGAGGGAAGGGAGTGGGGAATAAACAACCTTGTACAGGTACGGGAAAAAAAATTTAAAAACTAGAGAACCCACAAACAGGCATAGAATAACATATATCGAATAACAACATAAAAGAAAAAAAAAATCGACAATCCTTATTATGGGGTAACATTCTTGGAAGGAGATACAGCATCCCAGTACTAAAGTGCCCAGGTTTAAACTTCAAAATATAGTGCCTCTTGATAAGTCTATTTGATATGAAATTTATTGTTCCAGGTCTTCCATTTTTTTGAGTATTTGTGAATGTGATTGTTGTTAATCGCAAATCTGCGTTCTAAATCGCTGTGTTGGCCTATCTTGTCAAGTATGTCTGAAAACTTGGGAACCTCTGCTTTCTTCCACCATTGTGCTAACATGGTCTTGGTCACTAAGAGGATGTGTATGATAATGTGTCTTACCGAATCATCAAATTGTTCCATGTCTAATGAAAGAAATGCTCTTTCTGGTGTAATTGTGAAGTCCTTAGCAATGAGGTTAATGTGCTGTGTGACTTGAAGCCAGAGGTTTTTGATTTTTGAACAACCCCAGAAAATATGGTAGAGGTTCCCTTGGTGTCCACAATCTCTCCAGCACAAGGAAGATAGCTCTGTGTTAAAATGCGACAACCTCGTCGGTAGAGTTGAGCGAAACGGGTCGAAAAAATTCAAAAGTCGCCGACTTTTGGCAAAGTCGGGTTTCATGATATGAAACCCGACCCTAGGATGAGGTCGGCCACGAGGTCGGCGACTTACCCGCCAAAGTCGCGTTTCAAAAGTTTGTTTTGCGCTCTTTTTCAGCCAATCAGGATCCACGGACACTGTGGGCAACGTGATGACATAGGCACAGGTCACCACCATCTTTCAGAAGGGCATGCAAGTGATTGGCTTGCTTTGGTGGGCGTCACAGGGGGTATAAAAGGGCGTGCACGCCGACCGCCATCTTACTTCTGCCGATCTCAGTATAGGGAGAGGTTGCTGCTGATTCTGTAGGGAGAGCGTTAGGCAGGGAAGAAGACCAAAAAACTGCTTCTGCTGCTAGCGATTTGGCCTGCACAACACACCAGTCACTGTGTGTGCAGTGCAAGGGGAGGCTATATAGTGGTGTATCAGTGGTGTTGGTTGTTGGGCTGCCTTCTAAGGCTTCCTGACAGGCTGGCATTGCTGTTTACCCACTGCTCTGCAAACTGCTTTTTTAAAAGCAATCCAATCTCCCTTATTCTCTAGTCACTTAGGTCACAGCTGTGCCATCGAGCCTGTCACATAGCGCTCAGATATCAGTGGGCCTCACACAATCCAAAAGTGTCCAGTGTCCAAAAGTGTGTGCAGAAATTCAAAATCTCCCCTGTCCTATAGACACCTTGTTTTACATACTATATAGTTTGTTGGATTTTGTCTACATTTCTACCAAAAATGAGGAACGCTGGTGGAAGAGGCCGTGGAATTGGGCGGGGGTTGGCAGCTGGTAATGATGGTGTTGGTGGTGGATCTGATGGTAGTGGCAAGAGCAAAATAGGACTGAATGCAGGAGGTGTTGAGCCTGCGTCATCGTCTGGCTACATAAGGCCTCGAACGCTTAGTTTTCTAGGAGTTGGCAAACCGCTTTTAAAGCCAGAGCATCAGGAAAAAGTTTTGTCTTACATTGCTGACTCAGCCTCCAGCTCTATCGCCTCCTCTTCTTCAGTTGTAAAAAGTAAAAGCACTGAGTCGTCATTGGAGGCTCATGTTCATGAACCACACCTTTCCTTGTGTCCTTCACCCCAACCAAGATTGAAGGATGACGCAGGCCATACTACTGATTACTCCATGGAGCTGTTTTCACATACCATGCCTGGATTATCAAGTGAAATGGTGAATTACCCAGGCCAAGATGAATCTGACATGGAGTGCACTGATGCACAGCCGCTGATGGATGATTCTGCTGGTACATTCACTCAGAGCACTACATTGTCCTCGCAGTGTACAGAGCCAGATTCTGACCCTGATGAGACTCAGGTGCCCCTTCCCGCACACTATACCACCATACACGGTGACACAGAGGAAGGTGCACATGACATAGAAGAGGAGGTGATGGATGACCCAGTTGTTGACCCAGATTGGCATCCATTGGGGGAAGAGGGTGCTGCTTCCAATAGCTCAGATGAGGAGCATCCACAGCAGACATCGACATCGCAACAGCTGTTATCTGGCAGGCCCGGAGCACTCCAAAGACAGGTTCCAAACATCAAAAGAGTTGCTGGACAGCTTGTCCAGAGGGTCAAAAGATCACAGCGTGCTAGGCTGCAAAATGTCTGCCAAAGTAGGAAGAGTGCAGTGTGGCACTTTTTTGAACAAAATCCTCATGATCAGGCCAAGGTTATCTGTAAGAAGTGCGCAAAGACCTTTAGCCGAGGGAAAAATCTGAAAAATTTGAATACCAGTTGCATGCTTAGACATTTAACCAGCATGCACTTGCAAGCGTGGACACAACACCAAACCTCAAGTGCCACATGTGCAACTGATCACAACGAAGGTAGTCAGCAATGCTACACTGTTTCCCCCACTGTAAGCCCACCGGTTAGCACAGCAGCAAATGTTGAGGTGTCGTTGCAAGGCCACAGCAGTCAGGGAATCCCACTGTTATATCAACGAAAGACTGATTCTAGGCCATCAGAAAGAACACCAACTCCATCACCATCATCAACCCTCTCTCAGTCCGCCCTGTCCACCGCTACTTCCACCATATGCAGCTCTCAAGTCCAGCTCACCCTCCCAGACACTATGAGTAGGTCAAGAAAGTACTCAGTCTCTCATCCGCGTACACTGGGTTTGAACGCCCACATTGCCAAACTAATCTCGTTTGAGATGATGCCCTTTCGGTTGGTGGAAAGCACAGCTTTCCGCGAACTCATGGCCTATGCAGTACCACGCTATGACCTACCCAGTCGCCACTTCTTCTCTCGCAAAGCCATCCCAGCCCTCCACCATCATGTGAAAGACCGCATTGTCCATGCACTCAAGCAGTCAGTGAGCGGAAAGGTGCACCTCACAACTGATGCATGGTCCAGTCGGCATGGCCAGGGCCGTTACGTGTCCATCACTGCACACTGGGTTAATGTGGTGGATGCAGGGTCCACAGGGGACAGCGGTGGTGGGACAGTGCTGCCTAGCCCACGGTATAGGAAACAGTTGGCTGTAGGCGTTCGACCCTCCTCCTCTTCCACCTCCTCCAGAAGCAAAAGCTCGTCCACAGAGCGCAGTCGTACGAGCACTCCATCTGCAGCTGCCACTGTTGCACACGATGTGTCCCCCTATCGAGCAGCTAGTGGAAAGCGTCAGCAGGCTGTGTTGCAGATGATGTGTTTGGGCGACAGACACACCGCCGAGGTGCTGGCCGAGTACTTGAAGCGACAAACTGAGTCATGGCTGGGCAGTGTACATCTTGAGGCAGGCAAGGTAGTTAGTGATAACGGCCGTAATTTTGTGGCAGCCATAGCCCTTTCAAAACTCAGCCACATACCTTGCTTGGCTCACACCTTGAACCTGGTGGTGCAGTGCTTCCTCAAAAATTATCCGGAGTTAACAGCCCTGCTCCAGAAGGTGCGAAGACTGTGCGCGCACATCCGCCGGTCGCCTGTACACTCCGTTCGTATGCAGAAGCTGCAGCGATTGCTCCACCTTCCCAACCACCGCCTCATTATCGACATTGCAACAAGGTGGAACTCCACCCTGCACATGGTGGAGCGGCTGTGCGAGCAGAGGCAGGCCATAATGCATTTGTGGGAGGATACACGGCCAGGCACTTTGAGAGCAGACATGGAGTTGACAGGTGTGCAGTGGTCGAAGCTGAAAGACCTTTGTAAAGTCCTTCAGTGTTTTGAGGAATTCACACGGCTGGTAAGCGCAGACGACACCATCCTAAGCATGAGCATCCCACTTATGCATCTGCTCATGCAAACTTTGACGCACCTTAAGGAGCAGGCGTCTGCAGCCAATGTTGATGAGGAGGAAGAGGAGGAGGGAATCCTTGATGACATTCAGCCATTGTCTGCTCAGGGACCTCTCCTGGACGAGGTGGAGGAAGAAGAAGAGGAGGAGGAGGATGATGGGGATGATTACTTAGGGGAGGAGGATGCATCTCGTGGGGCAAGTGAAAATGTTGGCGTGGCAAGGTCTGGTACAGGGTTTGTGCGTGACTGGAGGGATGTGGATTTGCCAGAAAGTGCTCCTCCACCCAGCACTGGCAGTGCATCATTGACACCGGGAACATTGGCCCACATGTCAGATTATGCCTTGCAGATCCTAAAAAAGGGACCCCCGCATTGCCAAAATGATGAACGATGACGACTACTGGTTGGCCAGCATCCTGGATCCACGCTATAAAGGCAAATTACAAAACATCATGCCACAGGAGAACCTTGACCTAATATTGGCTAATAAACAAGCAACTCTGGTAAATCGGTTGCTTGAGGCATTCCCAGCACACAGCAGCGGTGATGGTTCTCACACGAGCCGTACGGGCCGGGGGCAGCTTGGCAGAGGTGTTCGTGGTGCACACAGCAGAAGTGGCGTTGGAGACAGGGGTTTCATGACAATGTTGTGGGCTGATTTTTCAAATACCGCTCACACAACTGGTAATACTGCATCGATGGAAAGTGACAGGAGACAGCAGTTGTCAACTATGGTAACAAACTACTTTTCCTCCCATATCGATGTTCTCCCACACAGGTCATTCCCCTTTGACTATTGGGCCGCTAAATTGGACACCTGGCCTGAATTGGCACAATATGCCTTACAGGAGCTCGCTTGCCCAGCTGCAAGTGTGCTATCGGAAAGAGTCTTCAGTGCAGCTGGATCAATCCTGACAGAAAAAAGGACCCGTCTGTCAACCCAAAATGTGGATGATCTAACCTTCATTAAAATGAACCACGCATGGGTTTCCAAGGATTTTGTCCCACCTTCCCCTGATGACACATAGGGTGACAGAAAAATGGCTTGCTTTGGTCCACCTCTTCCTGGTACTTCACCTATTTCGCCTTTTGCATCAGCTGAATGTCCAACATCAACCTATGCCACTTTCTAAAACTCCCTAACTGTGCTGCCTCCCTCCCCATGGCCGGGGTCACCACCTACCGCACGACACCGTGCGAGTGCCGTTGCCATGGACAGGTGGGTAGGCCGACTCTTGGGCACGGGCACTGGCACAGGGTCCCTCATAGTGCAATCAAGGGTCTCTGACGGTGGTGGTGCACACCCGCTGTCAGACACACCGCTGTACTATGAGGGGCCCAGTGCCAGTACCGACGCCCACGAGAGGGCCCCCCTTGCTTGGGCAGGGCCCCAGCATTTGCAATCTTTACCTCTCCCTGCTCCTCCGCTGTGTAATCTGGGCCGTCAAATCCATACTGTGCCTGACACCGTCTGAGCCTGCCTCCTGAGACATATATTTTGAATGTGTACGCTATCCATACATGTTATCCAGGGATACGGTACCCTTTCTAACCTTTGTGCAATCACGTGCAATCCATACTGGGCCTAACACCGTCTGAGCCTGCCTCCTGAGACATATATTTTGAATGTGTACGCTATCCATACATGTTATCCAGGGATACGGTACCCTTTCTAACCTTTGTGCAATCACGTGCAATCCATACTGGGCCTAACACCGTCTGAGCCTGCCTCATGCTGTATAGACATATATTTTGAATGTGTACGCTATCCATACATGTTATCCAGGGATACGGTACCCTTTCTAACCTTTGTGCAATCACGTGCAATCCATACTGGGCCTAACACCGTCTGAGCCTGCCTCCTGAGACATATATTTTGAATGTGTACGCTATCCATACATGTTATCCAGGGATACGGTACCCTTTCTAACCTT
Organism: Dendrobates tinctorius; assembly: GCF_039654945.1. Classification (NCBI taxonomy): domain Eukaryota; kingdom Metazoa; phylum Chordata; class Amphibia; order Anura; family Dendrobatidae; genus Dendrobates; species Dendrobates tinctorius. The sequence goes on along the minus strand of NW_027361827.1, from coordinate 8,909,796 downwards.
TGTGCAATCACGTGCAATCCATACTGGGCCTAACACCGTCTGAGCCTGCCTCATGCTGTATAGACATATATTTTGAATGTGTACGCTATCCATACATGTTATCCGGGGATACGGTACCCTTTCTAACCTTTGTGCAATCACGTGCAATCCATACTGGGCCTAACACCGTCTGAGCCTGCCTCCTGAGGCATATATTTTGAATGTGTACGCTATCCATACATGTTATCCAGGGATACGGTACCCTTTCTAACCTTTGTGCAATCACGTGCAATCCATACTGGGCCTAACACCGTCTGAGCCTGCCTCATGCTGTATAGACATATATTTTGAATGTGTACGCTATCCATACATGTTATCCAGGGATACGGTACCCTTTCTAACCTTTGTGCAATCACGTGCAATCCATACTGGGCCTAACACCGTCTGAGCCTGCCTCCTGAGACATATATTTTGAATGTGTACGCTATCCATACATGTTATCCAGGGATACGGTACCCTTTCTAACCTTTGTGCAATCACGTGCAATCCATACTGGGCCTAACACCATCTGAGCCTGCCTCATTCTGTATAGACATATATTTTGAATGTGTACGCTATCCATACATGTTATCCAGGGATACGGTACCCTTTCTAACCTTTGTGCAATCACGTGCAATCCATACTGGGCCTAACACCGTCTGAGCCTGCCTCCTGAGACATATATTTTGAATGTGTACGCTATCCATACATGTTATCCAGGGATACGGTACCCTTTCTAACCTTTGTGCAATCACGTGCAATCCATACTGGGCCTAATACCGTCTGAGCCTGCCTCCTGAGACATATATTTTGAATGTGTACGCTATCCATACATGTTATCCAGGGATACGGTACCCTTTCTAACCTTTGTGCAATCACGTGCAATCCATACTGGGCCTAACACCGTCTGAGCCTGCCTCCTGAGACATATATTTTGAATGTGTACGCTATCCATACATGTTATCTGGGGATACGGTACCCTTTCTCACCTTTGTGAAATCACGTGTAATCCATACTGGGCGTGAGAACGGCTGACGAGCTGTTAAGCAAGCTACAGCACCTGTCCAGACAAGTACAGGGATTCCCTAGTGAGGAGACTTATTTGATTGTTTTCAATGTTGGGACAGCAATTTTTGGGGATCACTATACTCTGGAGAATGATAGATGGGGCCCACCATACACTGGAACATTCCAAAGGTGGACATCAGACACTGGAGCAGCATTTACAGGGCCCATTATACACTAGAGCATTAGAAATGGGGCCCATTATGTTTGGAGCATTATATGGGCCCATAAGACAGTGGAGCTTCATCCATGGGGACCAACATATACTGTAGCATTATGTGGAGCTCATCATATACTGTTTCAAACATTATATGGGACCAATGATTCTGTATGGAGAAATAGATGGGCCTCGTCATGAGATGTAAAAAGTGAGGTATTTTTCATTGTACTATACCGCTATTTCTCTGCAGTATCGGAGCATGATGAGTTGTGGTATGTTTTAAAGGGGTGCTCTTTCGCCCAGGGCACATGAAAACCTGGAGCCAGCCCTCCCCCCCCCCCAGTTTGTAGCCAAATAACCCCCATTTTTCAGTGCGTAACTTGTATTATGAAGTTAATTAAGGTTGACAAGCTTAAGAAAGAAGAATTGATGCTTTTGGCATTCAAATGGGCACTGTAGGTGTGTTTCCTGTCCTCCTCTCACTGCCGACTTTTATTCCCCATTGACTTACATTGGGTTTCGTGTTTCGGGACGACCCCGACTTTTCCCTATAATCGGACGATCTTGCTCGACCCGACTTTTGGAAAAGTCGGGTTTCACGAAACGAAACGCGACCCTAAAAAACCAAAAGTCGCTCAACTCTACTCGTCGGGGTATAGTACCACCTATTTAACAATTTGAAATAACTCTCATGAAGACCCATTGATATGTTGGAATTGTAAGTGTTTTTGATGGCATCGTTCCTGTTCTCGAGACGGATATCAGCACCAAAATCGGACTCCCATCTCTTCATGTATATGTTTTTGTGGTTCGTTAGGTCTTTGACGACAGATCTATACAAATTACGCAGACTCCAGAGGTTTTTATTTTTAAGGTTGCACAACAGTGAAGATAGCATTTCATAATTCAAAGTCTTCCCTTTTATGAATTTCCAAATTCTGTCTTTCAACATGGTGTAAAAGACTAGCTCAGATGTCGGTAAATTATATTTAACCCTGATCTCACCGAATTTCAGGAACTCCACTCCACTAAAAACATCCCCCACCCTTTTAATTCCAGATTTCCCCCAAACCTCCGGTATCGGGAGATCATCCATCAGTGCCAATGAAGAAAGAGGCAACTTTAAGATTTGCTCTGCTTTTTTGATATTTTTAGTCGGCTTAATGAGATTCCTCCAGGCTGAGATTATCGGCCGGAATATAGGATGAGATGAGTTCGCACTGGGCTTTTGCAGAAGGAAGTTAAAGAAAAGCTTTTGCAATGAACCTCTATCACTAGCATCTCAATCCAAGCCATACCAAGCTGGATGTGTCATGTTTTCAGTAAACCAGTGCCAGCTCTGTTTGATGAGCGAGGCCTGATAATAAGCGTATATGTTGGGCAGTCCTGCGCCCCCATGTTTTTTATTTTTGTACATCAAGTCTGCAGATATTCTTGCTTTTTTACCTTTCCAAATAAATAGTCCTCTATCAATGGTTTGGCGCGGAAAGCTAACTGGCAAAGTCCTAAATATGTATAAAATTTTGGGAAGGATAAAAGTTTTGACTGCCAGAATCTTCCCAAAGATGGAAGTCTCTAGCTGAGCCAAAAAGGATAGATCGCCTGTAATAGTCTTTATAATGCTGTCTAAATTGGCCCTAACTGTGGCTTGGATTGATCCAGCTATTCTAATCCCTAGATAGACAATCTCTTTCTCCTCCCAAATGAACTGGGTTTGGGCCTTTATTTCGCTAATTTCAGATTGTTTCATCTTTAGAGTTATAAATTTTGATTTGTTTGGGTTTATCTTAAAATAAGATGCTCTAGAGAATTTTTCTAGTTCAACTGAAAGGGCTTTAATGGAGTTTGCAGGATCCAGTAGCGTGAGGAATAGATCTGCGAATAATCCAATTTTAAAATTTTGTGATGGCAGTTCAAAGCCTTTAATATCATTGAAAATTTAACTTTTAATCAAAACGATTAAAAAGAGGTTCTTTACTCAACCTCCTATAAAACAAAGTGCTCATGTGCTCAGAACATATATACACACACAAAAAAAAAAACCCAGATGAACAAAATGATGGATGCAACTCTTACTGTGCAAATATTTATTTTTTACACAATCCCAAACATAAATGGGAGGAACATGTTGCATACCTATCAAACACATGTAGGTCTTATATCGCAGGTTATAAATAAAATACACAGTTAGTGCCTGACATTATCATTGCACTTATTTTTACACCTGGAACATCATAGGAGCAAATATCACCCTCTCTATATGAAAAGATCACAGTATATATGAAAGTCTTGATACTTTCCAAACATACATCCTATTATAGAAAACAATTTTTGCAGCAAATAAACATAGTGCATTGGCAATGTCTATGAATGCATATGTTATTTCACATCAACATTGCTCACTGCAGCCATTTATAAAGTGAATCATTAATATTTAGTATTGCACTTTTTTGGAACACTGTCACCTGGTGCTTGAGGGGGGTATTTTTCAATGACTCCCATGCTTATTCCTCCTTTGTCAACTGCTTGTTGTTCTATCCGTGGACTCCCTCCCAACGCGTTTCGATAAGGAGTTTCATTAATTATCGGTCAAGTGATATAATTTATAAGGCCACATGTGAGTGCGGCGTTGAGTATGTTGACAAGATGAGGAGGGAATTATGAAGAAGGGTGGGCGAGCATTTAAGTGATACTGCTAACAAGAGGGACACACCTATATCCAACCATTTAAATCATGTTCATGGAGGGGACACAGAGAAATTAAAATTCATGGGAATAGAGAAAGTTACCCCGCACCCAAGAGGAGGTGATTGGGATAGGAGTCTTTTTACAGAGTCTTGACAGGAAAAAAAGTGCATAGTACCCAGAATTTTCTGTCTAGCTTCAGTAGCTATTATAAATCGCTCTATAATATTAACCCCTTCCTGACATCAGATGTACTATCCCGTCCATGGGACCCGGGCCCCTATGCCCATGGACGGGATAGTACGTCTACCGCGATCAGCGGCGCCCACGTGGTGAGCGCCGCTGATCGCGGCCGGGTGTCAGCTGAATATCACAGCTGACACCCTGTACTATGTGTCATGGGCGGTCACAGACCGCCCCCGACACGTTAACCCCTTGCACACCGCGATCAAACATGATCACGGTGTACCGGGGGTTAAAGGGATGCATCGGCAGGGAGGGGGCTCCCTCCGTGCTTCCCTGAGCCCCCCACGGCAGCGCAATGTGCAGCGCTGCTGCGGGGGGCTCTTTCCCTGCAGGCCCCCGAATCCAAGATGGCGACAGGGGCCTTCGGGGGCCTGAGGAAGCTGACTTCCTCAGTGCCTGCAAAGCGCAGGCATGAGGAAGTCTGCAGAACTGCCTGTGACAGATCGCTGATCTGTCACAGTGATCTGTGATGTGACAGATCAGCAATCTGTCACAGGACAGTGATGTCCCACCTGGGACTATGTAAGAAAGTTAAAAAAAAAAAAAAAAGTGTTAAAATAATTAAAAAAAAAAATCGCCAAATAAATTAGAAAAAAAAAAAATATTCCCCCAATAAATCCATTTTTTTTAAATAAAAAAAAACAAAACAATAAAAGTACACATATTAGGTATCGCCGCGTCCATAACGACCTGCCCTATAAAACTATCCCATTAGTTAACCCCTTTAGCGAACCCCTTAAAAAATAAAAATAAAAAACAAAGGAAAAAATAATGATTTTGTCATGATCTGACAGTTTTAAATTGCACTGGGTGAACTTTTTTTACTTTGGAAAGTTCCAAGGTGTCTTGACTGTCCCCGGTGGTGGTTAGTGGTATCGCACTTTAGGTTTTTGTGCACGTAATTATGGATCAGGTGTGACACCCTATAAAGGTGTGCTAGGGGTGTGCAATCACGGCCTGTGATAATGAGAGATTGTGTTCACTCTGAGTTGGAGAGCCTGGTGGAAGGATGGAGCTGGAGAGGAGTCCTGCGCTGCTTAGCCAGGGGGGATGTGTTTCAGCTATGGTGTCTGGACGAAGGGCTGGCATGGCATGGTGGGGTCGCAGTGATGGTGTCGGCGGGAAGTGTCTGCATGGACTGGTGGAGTGGCGACTATGGAGAGTGGCACTCACCATGTGGGACTTGGCTGCTGAGCTGGACTCAAGCATGCTTGACTTCATGTCAGAAGCTGAACTCATCCTTGGGACTCTGTTTCTAAGCAGCTGCAACTGGTGGTGGACTCTGCTCCAAGGCTGCACTAAGGTGATGGATCCAGGTGGAGGAGAAGATGCACGCAGGTGGTGGGCTCTGTTGCTAGGAGCGCACGCAACAGAGCAAAGCTAAGTGGTGTTCCCCCTGTATTGTCTCTTTCCTCATGTGTGTTATTAGTGCAGTGGTGGGATTAGTCTCCGCACCGACCCATTCCCTAGTGAGGATTTAGGATCAGGGCGTTAAAGTTCGCGTGCGGCGACAGGTGCGGAGCCTGTATAGGGAATGTTAGGAGTGCAGGGACACTGGCTCAGGGGAGCTTAGGAGGTCTCCATGTCCCCATTCCCTATCGCAGGGCCCACCATTGTTAAAGTTACCCAGGTTCCCCCTTTATTATCTGATTATTGTATAACGTGTAATACCTAAATTCGCCAGGTGGAGGCGGCGTATCCACCTGCACGTTTTATTATTTAAATGCGCCCCACTGGAGGCGGTGTATCCAGGGTCACGTGTGTTATGGGTCCACCTTGCGGTATCATCTGCGTCCTGACACACGTGACCATGACAGATTTATTATCATACCGCCAAACAAAAAGTGCAATAACGCGCGATCAAAAAGACGCATATAAATATCCATGGTAACGCTGAAAACGTCATCTTGTCCCGCAAAAAACGAGCTGCCACACAGCATCGTCAGCGAAAAAATAAAAAAGTTATAGCTTGCAGAATAAAGCGATACAAAAATAATTATTTTTTATATAAAATAGTTTTCATTGCATAAAACCGACAAAACATAAAAAAACGACCTAAATGAGGTATCACTGTAACCGTACTGACCCGAAGAATAAAACCGCTTTATCAATTTTACCGCATGCGGAACGGTGTAAACGCACCCCCCAAAAGATATTCATGAAACGCTGGTTTTTGTTCATTCTGCGTCCCAAAAATCGGAATAAAAAGCGATCAAAAAATGTCACGTGCCCGAAAATGGTACCAATAAAAACATCAACTCGTCCCGCAAAAAATAAGACCTCATATGACTCAGTGAGTCAAAATACGGAAAAATTATAGCTCTCAATATGTGGTGATGCAAAAACTATTTTTACAATAAAAAGCGTCTTTTAGCGTGCGACAGCCGCCAAAAATAAATACCGCCATAAATAGTAAATCAAACCCCCCATTATCACCCCCTTAGTAAGGGAAAAATAATAAAATTAAAAGAAAATCTATTTATTTCCATTTTCCCATTAGGGTTACGGCTAGGGCTAGGGTTACGGCGAGGGTTAGGGTTAGGGCTAGGGTTAGGGTTAGGGTTAGGGCTAGGGTTAGGGTTAGGGTTAGGGCTGGAGTTAGAATTGGGGGTTTCCACTGTTTGGGCACATCAGGTGCTCTCCAAATGCAACATGGCGTCTGATCCCAATTCCAGCCAATTCTGAGTTGAAAAAGTCAAATGGTGCTCCTTCCCTTCCAAGCTCTGCCATGCGCCCAAACAGTGTTTTACCCCCACATGTAGGGTATCAGCCTACTCAGGACAAATTGCAAAACAACTTTTGGGGTCCAATTTCTTCTGTTACCGTTAAAAAAAAAAAATAAATAATAAAAATTATTAATAAATAAAAAATTGGGGGCAAAAATATAATTTTTGTGGAAATAAATGATTTTTTTTATTTTCACGCCCGGGCGTTATAAACTTCTGTGAAGCACTTGGGGGTTCAAAGTGCTCACCACACATCTAGATAAGTTCCGTGGGGGGTCTAGTGTCCAAAATGGGGTCACTTGTGGGTAGTTTCAATAGTTTATGTAGATTAGGGGCTCTCCAAATGCACATGACACCCGCAGACCATTCCATCAAAGTCTGCATTCCAAAACGTCACTACTAGAGTTGAGCGACTTTTGGTTTTTTAGGGTCGAGTTTCGTTTCGTGAAACCCGACTTTTCCAAAAGTCGGGTCGAGCAAGATCGTCCGATTATAGGGAAAAGTCGGGGTCGTCCCGAAACACGAAACCCAATGTAAGTCAATGGGGAATAAAAGTCGGCAGTGAGAGGAGGACAGGAAACACACCTACAGTGCCCATTTGAATGCCAAAAGCATCAATTCTTCTTACTTAAGCTTGTCAACCTTAATTAACTTCATAATACAAGTTACGCACTGAAAAATGGGGGTTATTTGGCTAAAGTTGGGGGGGGAGGGCTGGCTGCAGGTTTTCATGTGCCCTGGGCGAAAGAGCGCCCCTTTAACACATACCACAACTCATCATGCTCCGATAATGTAAAATACTTCACTTTTTACATCTCATGACGAAGCCCATCTATTTCTCCATACGGAATCATTGGTCCCATATAATGTTTGAAACAGTATATGATGAGCTCCACATAATGCTACAGTATATGTTGGTCCCCATGGATGAAGCTCCACTGTCTTATGGGCCCAAATAATGCTCCAAACATAATGGGCCCCATTTCTAATGCTCTAGTGTATAATGGGCCCTGTAAATGCTGCTCCAGTGTCTGATGTCCACCTTTGGAATGTTCCAGTGTATGGTGGGCCCCATCTATCATTCTCCAGAGTATAGTGCTCCACAAAAATTGCTGTCCCAACATTGAAAACAATCAAATAAGTCTCTTCGCTAGGGAATCCCTGTACTTGTCTGGACTCCTCGTCGTCCCCATCTTCCATCTCACTGCACAGTATTTCAACTTTGCAAGTGCTGTGATCCTGAGCAAGCAAGGGGGGCCCACTCGTTGGCGACGGCACTGGCACAGGGCCCCTGATAGTACGGTGGTGTGTCTGATGGCGGGTGGGCCGAACCTGCACTTTCATCTGCAGCTTCCTCTTTGTCACCGTGTAAGATGGAACTGTATATGGGAAGGGTAACCTGAGTTTCATCAGGGTCAGATTCAGGTCAGGTAGCGTGCGAGGGGAATGTAGTGGTCTGGGTCAATGTACCAGCAGATTCATCGAGCAGTGGCTGGGCATCAGTGCACTTGTGTCGCCCCGAGGAGCACGGTCGCCACAGTGGCATTACCTTCTTCCTAGGGAGTGTGATGTCATGCTTGGGAGCAACGAACGATCTTTCTAGCAGGTTAACTGATTGGGTGGCGTTATTCCCACGAGTCATGACCCTCCAAACAGCATTCATGAAGGCAAAGTGTTTGTTTTATGTGGGCAGTATGGTTGCAAAGCTGAACCTTAAAGGAATGTCCAGAAGGGCACCACCAGGAGTGGAGCATACGGTTAAATTCGACTCCACCTGGGAAACCTCAACCATGCCAGCTACAGAACAGATGCACACATTGCAAGCTTAATTCCGTTAACGAACGAGACTCCGTCATGCCCCGCGGTCCGAGTCCCGCTTACTAGAGGGACACGTGAGGCTCTGGCACATGAGATTGGCCAATAACTGGTGTGTCATGCCCTTACATGTCCGTGGCTGCATGTGCGCTACACTGAAAAGGCCAGCGTTTGTCGCTTACAGGTGCAGATAACCCGCTGAACAACGTTGGTGATGGGGATCACTGATTACAATTATTACCCGCGAACAATGATTTCCCAGTAAGTGCAGGTCAACCGCAGTTCCGGAATTAGGCCTAACCGTCATTCCTGAAAAAATGAAAAACTTACGTGTGCAAACCACAGGTGCTGTAGCTTGCTTAACAGCTCGCCAGCCGTTCTCACGCCCAGTATGGATTACACGTGATTGCACAAAGGTGAGAAAGGGTACCGTATCCCCAGATAACATGTATGGATAGCGTACACATTCAAAATATATGTCTATACATCAGGAGGCAGGCTCAGACGGTGTTAGGCCCAGTATGGATTGTACGTGATTGCACAAAGGTTAGAAAGGGTACCGTATCCCCAGATAACATGTATGGATAGCGTACACATTCAAAATATATGTCTATACATCAGGAGGCAGGCTCAGACGGTGTTAGGCCCAGTATGGATTGCATGTGATTGCACAAAGGTTAGAAAGGGTACCGTATCCCCAGATAACATGTATGGATAGCGTACACATTCAAAATATATGTCTATACATCAGGAGGCAGGCTCAGACGGTGTTAGGCCTAGTATGGATTGCACGTGATTGCACAAAGGTTAGAAAGGGTACCGTATCCCCAGATAACATGTATGGATAGCGTACACATTCAAAATATATGTCTATACATCAGGAGGCAGGCTCAGACGGTGTTAGGCCCAGTATGGATTGCACGTGATTGCACAAAGGTTAGAAAGGGTACCGTATCCCCGGATAACATGTATGGATAGCGTACACATTCAAAATATATGTCTATACATCAGGAGGCAGGCTCAGACAGTGTTAGGCCCAGTATGGATTGCACGTGATTGCACAAAGGTTAGAAAGGGTACCGTATCCCCGGATAACATGTATGGATAGCGTACACATTCAAAATATATGTCTATACATCAGGAGGCAGGCTCAGACGGTGTTAGGCCCAGTATGGATTGCACGTGATTGCACAAAGGTTAGAAAGGGTACCGTATCCCCGGATAACATGTATGGATAGCGTACACATTTAAAATATATGTCTATACATCAGGAGACAGGCTCAGATGGTGTTAGGCCCAGTATGGATTGCACGTGATTGCACAAAGGTTAGAAAGGGTACCGTATCCCCGGATAACATGTATGGATAGCGTACACATTCAAAATATATGTCTATACATCAGGAGGCAGGCTCAGACGGTGTTAGGCCCAGTATGGATTGCACGTGATTGCACAAAGGTTAGAAAGGGTACCGTATCCCTGGATAACATGTATGGATAGCGTACACATTCAAAATATATGTCTATACATCAGGAGGCAGGCTCAGACGGTGTTAGGCCCAGTATGGATTGCACGTGATTGCACAAAGGTTAGAAAGGGTACCGTATCCCCGGATAACATGTATGGATAGCGTACACATTCAAAATATATGTCTATACATCAGGAGGCAGGCTCAGAAGGTGTTAGGCCCAGTATGGATTGCACGTGATTGCACAAAGGTTAGAAAGGGTACCGTATCCCCGGATAACATGTATGGATAGCGTACACATTCAAAATATATGTCTATACATCAGGAGGCAGGCTCAGACGGTGTTAGGCCCAGTATGGATTGCACGTGATTGCACAAAGGTTAGAAAGGGTACCGTATCCCCGGATAACATGTATGGATAGCGTACACATTCAAAATATATGTCTATACATCAGGAGGCAGGCTCAGACGGTGTTAGGCCCAGTATGGATTGCACGTGATTGCACAAAGGTTAGAAAGGGTACCGTATCCCCGGATAACATGTATGGATAGCGTACACATTCAAAATATATGGCTATACATAAGGAGGCAGGCTCAGACGGTGTTAGGCCCAGTATGGATTGCACGTGATTGCACAAAGGTTAGAAAGGGTACCGTATCCCTGGATAACATGTATGGATAGCGTACACATTCAAAATATATGTCTATTCATCAGGAGGCAGGCTCAGACGGGGTCAGGCACAGTATGGATTTGACGGCCCGGACTACACAGCGGAGGAGCAGGGAGAGGTAAAGATTGCAAATGCTTGGGCCCTGCCCAAGCAAGGGGGGCCCACTCGTGGGCGTCGGTACTGGCACTGGGCCCCTCATAGTACGGCGGTGTGTCTGACGGCGGGTGTGCACCACCACCGTCAGAGACACTTGATTGCACTATGAAGGACCCTGTGCCAGTGCCCGCACCCAAGAGTCGGCCTACCCACCTGTCCAGGGCAACGGCACTCGCACGGTGTCGTGCGCTAGGTGGTGACCCCGGCCATGGGGGGGGAGGCAGCACAGTTAGGGAGTTTTAGAAAGTGGCATATGTTGATGTTGGACATTCAGCTGATGCAAAAGGTGAAATAGGTCAAGTCCCAGGAAGAGGTGGACCAAAGCAAGCCATTTTTCTGTCACCCTATGTGTCATCAGGGGAAGGTGGGACAAAATCCTTGGAAACCCATGCGTGGTTCATTTTAATGAAGGTTAGATCATCCACATTTTGGGTTGACAGACGGGTCCTTTTTTCTGTCAGGATTGATCCAGCTGCACTGAAGACTCTTTCCGATAGCACACTTGCAGCTGGGCAAGCGAGCTCCTGTAAGGCATATTGTGCCAATTCAGGCCAGGTGTCCAGTTTAGCGGCCCAATAGTCAAAGGGGAATGACCTGTGTGGGAGAACATCGATATGGGAGGAAAAGTAGTTTGTAACCATAGTTGACAACTGCTGTCTCCTGTCACTTTCCATCGATGCAGTATTACCAGTTGTGTGAGCGGTACTTGAAAAATCAGTCCACAACATTGTCATGAAACCCCTGTCTCCAACGCCACTTCTGCTGTGTGCACCATGAACACCTCTGCCAAGATGCCCCCGGCCCGTACGGCTCGTGTGAGAACCATCACCGCTGCTGTGTGCTGGGAATGACTCAAGCAACCGATTTACCAGAGTTGCTTGTTTATTAGCCAATATTAGGTCAAGGTTCTCCTGTGGCATGATGTTTTGTAATTTGCCTTTATAGCGTGGATCCAGGATGCTGGCCAACCAGTAGTCGTCATCGTTCATCATTTTGGCAATGCGGGGGTCCCTTTTTAGGATCTGCAAGGCATAATCTGACATGTGGGCCAATGTTCCCGGTGTCAATGAAGCACTGCGAGTGCTGGTTGGAGGAGCACTTTCTGGCAAATCCAAATCCCTCCAGTCACGCACAAACCCTGTACCAGACCTTGCCACGCCAACATTTTCACTTGCCCCACGAGATGCATCCTCCTCCCCTAAGTAATCATCCCCATCATCCTCCTCCTCCTCTTCTTCCTCCACCTCGTCCAGGAGAGGTCCATGAGCAGACAATGGATGAATGTCATCAAGGATTCCCTCCTCCTCTTCCTCCTCATCAACATTGGCTGCAGAAGCCTGCTCCTTAAGGTGCGTCAAAGTTTGCATGAGCAGACGCATAAGTGGGATGCTCATGCTTAGGATGGCGTCGTCTGCACTTACCAGCCGTGTGCATTCCTCAAAACACTGAAGGACTTTACAGAGGTCTTTCAGCTTCGACCACTGCACACCGGTCAACTCCATGTCTGCTCTCAAAGTGCCTGGCCGTGTATCCTCCCACAAATGCATTATGGCCTGCCTCTGCTCGCACAGCCGCTCCACCATGTGTGTAGGGTGGAGTTCCACCTTGTTGCAATGTCGATAATGAGGCGGTGGTTGGGAAGGTGGAGCAATCGCTGCAGCTTCTGCATACGAACGGAGTGTACAGGCGACCGGCGGATGTGCGCGCACAGTCTTCGCACCTTCTGGAGCAGGGCTGTTAACTCCGGATAATTTTTGAGGAAGCACTGCACCACCAGGTTCAAGGTGTGAGCCAAGCAAGGTATGTGGCTGAGTTTTGAAAGGGCTATGGCTGCCACAAAATTACTCCCGTTATCACTAACTACCTTGCCTGCCTCAAGATGTACACTGCCCAGCCATGACTCAGTTTGTCGCTGAAAGTACTCGGCCAGCACCTCGGCGGTGTGTCTGTCGCCCAAACACATCATCTGCAAGACTGCCTGCTGACGCTTTCCACTAGCTGCTCGATAGGGGGACACCTCGTGTGCAACAGTGGCAGCTGCAGATGGAGTGCTCGTACGTCTGCGCTCTGTGGACGAGCTTTCGCTTCTGGAGGAGGAGGAGGAGGAGGGTCGAACGCCTACAGCCAACTGTTTCCTATACCGTGGGCTAGGCAGCACTGTCCCACCACCACTGTCCCCTGTGGACCCTGCATCCACCACATTAACCCAGTGCGCAGTGATGGACACGTAACGGCCCTGGCCATGCCGCCTGGACCATGCATCAGTTGTGAGGTGCACCTTTCCGCTCACTGACTGTTTGAGTGCATGTACAATGCGGTCTTTCACATGATGGTGGAGGGCTGGGATGGCTTTGCGAGAGAAGAAGTGGCGACTGGGTAGGTCATAGCGTGGTACTGCATAGGCCATGAGTTCGCGGAAAGCTGCGCTTTCCACCAACCGAAAGGGCATCATCTCAAACGAGATTAGTTTGGCAATATGGGCGTTCAAACCCAGTGTACGCGGATGAGAGACTGAGTACTTTCTTGACCTACTCATAGTGTCTGGGAGGGTGATCTGGACTTGAGAACTGCATATGGTGGAAGTAGCGGTGGACAGGGCGGACTGAGAGAGGGTTGATGATGGTGATGGAGTTGGTGTTCTTTCTGATGGCCTAGAATCAGTCTTTCGTTGATATAACAGTGGGATTCCCTGACTGCTGTGGCCTTGCAACGACACCTCAACATTTGCTGCTGTGCTAACCGGTGGGCTTACAGTGGGGGAAACAATGTAGCGTTGCTGACTACCTTCGTTGTGATCAGTTGCACATGTGGCACTTGAGGTTTGGTGTTGTGTCCACGCTTGCAAGTGCATGCTGGTTAAATGTCTAAGCATGCAACTGGTATTCAAATTTTTCAGATTTTTCCCTCGGCTAAAGGTCTTTGCGCACTTCTTACAGATAACCTTGGCCTGATCATGAGGATTTTGTTCAAAAAAGTGCCACACTGCACTCTTCCTACTTTGGCAGACATTTTGTGGCCTAGCACGCTGTGATCTTTTGACCCTCTGGACAAGCTGTCCAGCAACTCTTTTGATGTTTGGAACCTGTCTTTGGAGTGCTCTGGGCCTGCCAGATAACAGCTGTTGCGATGTCGATGTCTGCTGTGGATGCCCCTCATCTGAGCTATTGGAAGCAGCACCCTCTTCCCCCAATGGATGCCAATCTGGGTCAACAACTGGGTCATCCATCACCTCCTCTTCTATGTCATGTGCACCTTCCTCTGTGTCACCGTGTATGGTGGTATAGTGTGCGGGAAGGGGCACCTGAGTCTCATCAGGGTCAGAATCTGGCTCTGTACACTGCGAGGATAATGTAGTGCTCTGAGTGAATGTACCAGCAGAATCATCCATCAGCGGCTGTGCATCAGTGCACTCCATGTCAGATTCATCTTGGCCTGGGTAATTTACCATTTCACTTGATAATCCAGGCATGGTATGTGAAAACAGCTCCATGGAGTAATCAGTAGTATGGCCTGCGTCATCCTTCAATCTTGGTTGGGGTGAAGGACACAAGGAAAGGTGTGGTTCATGAACATGAGCCTCCGATGACGACTCAGTGCTTTTACTTTTTGCAACTGAAGAAGAGGAGGCGATAGAGCTGGATGCTGAGTCAGCAATGTAAGACAAAACTTTTTCCTGATGCTCTGGCTTTAAAAGCGGTTTGCCAACTCCTAGAAAACTAAGCGTTCGAGGCCTTATGTAGCCAGACGATGACGCAGGCTCAACACCTCCTGCATTCTGTCCTATTTTGCTCTTGCCACTACCATCAGATCCACCACCAACACCATCATTACCAGCTGCCAACCCCCGCCCAATTCCACGGCCTCTTCCACCAGCCTTCCTCATTTTTGGTAGAAATGTAGACAAAATCCAACAAACTATATAGTAATGTAAAACAAGGTACAAGGTGTCTATAGGACAGGGGAGATTTTGAATTTCTGCACACACTTGTGGACAGTGGACACTTTTGGATTGTGTGAGGCCCACTGATATCTGAGCGCTATGTGACAGGCTCGATGGCACCGCTGCCTGTGACCAAAGTGACGAGAGGATAATGGAGATTTTGAATCTCTGCGCACACTTTTGGACACTGGACACTTGTGGATTGTGTGAGGCCCACTGATATCTGAGCGCTATGTGACACGCTCGATGGCACAGCTGCCTGTGACCAAAGTGACGAGAGGATAATGGAGATTTTGAATCTCTGCGCACACTTTTGGACACTGGACACTTGTGGATTGTGTGAGGCCCACTGATATCTGAGCGCTATGTGACACGCTCGATGGCACAGCTGCCTGTGACCAAAGTGACGAGAGGATAATGGAGATTTTGAATCTCTGCGCACACTTTTGGACACTGGACACTTGTGGATTGTGTGAGGCCCACTGATATCTGAGCGCTATGTGACAGGCTCGATGGCACAGCTGCCTGTGACAAAAGTGACGAGAGGATAATGGAGATTTTGAATCTCTGCGCACACTTTTGGACACTGGACACTTGTGGATTGTGTGAGGCCCACTGATATCTGAGCGCTATGTGACACGCTCGATGGCACAGCTGCCTGTGACCAAAGTGACAAGAGGATAATGGAGATTTTGAATCTCTGCGCACACTTTTGGACACTGGACACTTGTGGATTGTGTGAGGCCCACTGATATCTGAGCGCTATGTGACAGGCTCGATGGCACAGCTGTGACAAAAGTGACTAGAGGATAAGGGAGATTGGATTGCTTTTAAAAAAGCAGTTTGCGGAGCAGTGGGTAAACAGCAATGCCAGTGTGTCAGGAAGCCTTAAAAGGCAGCCCAACAACCAACACCACTGATACACCACAATATAGCCTCCCCTTGCACTGCACACACAGTGACTTGTGTGTTGTGCAGGCCAAATCGCTAGCAGCAGAAGCAGTTTTTTTGTCTTCTTCCCTGCCTAACGCTCTCCCTACAGAATCAGCAGCAACCTCTCCCTATACTAAGATCGGCAGAAGTAAGATGGCGGTCGGCGTGCACGCCCTTTTATACCCCCTGTGACGCCCACGAAAGCAAGCCAATCACTTGCATGCCCTTCAGAAAGATGGTGGTGACCCGTGCCTAGGTCATCACATTGCCCACAGTGTCCGTGGATCCTGATTGGCTGAAAAAGAGCGCAAAACAAACTTTTGAAACGCGACTTTGGCGCGTAAGTCGCCGACCTCGTGGCCGACCTCATCCTAGGGTCGGGTTTCGTTTCATGAAACCCGACTTTGCCAAAAGTCGGGGACTTTTGAATTTTTTCGACCCGTTTCGCTCAACTCTAGTCCTTAAATTACAGAGATATGACACACAAAAAACTTAATAAGTAACATTTACCACATGCTTACTTTACATCAGCACAATTTTGGAACCAATTTTTTTTTTTTTGTTAGGAAGTTATAATTGTTAAAAGTTGACCAGCGATTTCTCATTTTTACAACACCATTTTATTTTGGGGACCACATCACATTTGAAGTCACTTTGAGGAGTCTTTATCATAGAAAATACCCAAAAGTTGCACCATTTTAAAAACTGCTCCCCTCAAGATGCTCAAAACCACATTCAAGAATTTTATTAACCCTTCAGGTGCTTCACAGGAATTTTTTGAATTATTTAAAAAACAAAATGAACATTTAACTTTTTTTCACAAAAAAATTATTTCAGGTCCAATTATTTTTATTTTACCAAGGGTAACAGGAGAAATTGGATGCAAAACTTATTGTGAAATTTGTCCTGAGTACGCTTATACCTGATTTATGGGGGGGAACCACTGTTTCGGCGCATGGCAGAGCTCAGAAGGGAAGGAGCGCTGTTTGACTTTTTCAGCGCAAAATTGCCTCGAATTGAGATCGGACGCAATGTTGCATTTGGAGAGCCCCTGATGTGCCTAAACAGTGGAACCCCCCACAAATGACACCATTTTGGAAACTATGCCCCCTAAGGAACCTATCTAGATGTGTAGTGAGAACTTTGAACCCCCAAGGGCTTCACATAAGTTTATAGCGTACAGCCGTAAAATCAAAAAATCATATTTTTTGCACAAAAATGATCTTTTCACCCCCAATTTTTATTTTCCCAAGGGAAACAGGACCCAAAAAGTTATTGTGAAATTTGTCCTGAGTATGCTTATATCCCATATGTGGAGGTAAACCACTGTTTTGGTGTATGGCAGAGCTCGGAAGGGAAGGAGCGCCGTTTGACTTTTTCAATGCTAAATTGGCTAGAATTGAGATCTGGCATTTTGGAGAGCCCCTGATGTGCCTATACAGTGGAAACCCCCCCACAAGTGACCAATTTTGGAAACTAGACCCCCCAAGGAACTTATCTAGATGTGTGGTGAGCACTTTGAACCCCCAAGTGCTTCACAGAAGATTATAACGTAGAGCCATAAAAATAAAAAAAATCATATTTTTTCCACAAAAATGATATTTTTGCCCCCAATTTTTTATTTTCCCAATGGCTGATATGCCACATGTGAGGGTAAACCACTGTTTGGGCGCATGGCAGAACTTGGAATGGAAGGAACACTATTTGACTTTTTTAAAGCAGAATTGGCTGGAATTGAGATCAGACACCATGTCGCGTTTGGAGAGCCCCTGATGCACCTGAACAGTGGAAATCCCCCCAATTATAACTTCAACCCTAACCCCAACACACCCCTAACCCTAATCTCAACCCTAACCCTAGCCCTAACCCTAATGGGAAAATGGAAATAAATACTTTTTTAAACATTTTTATTATTTTTCCCTAACTATGGGGGTGATAAAGGGGGGGGTATGATTTACTATTTATAGTGGGTTTTTATGTTTGGCAGCTAAAAGACGCTTTTTATTGCAAAAAAATATAGTTTTTGCATCACCACATTTTGAGAGCTATAATTTTTAGATATTTTGGCCCACAGAGTTATGTGAGGTCTTATTTTTTGCGGGACGAGTTGACGTTTTTATTGGTACCATTTTCGGGCACGTGACAGTTTTTGATCACTTTTTATTCCGATTTTTGGGACGCAGAATGAACAAAAACCAGCATTTAATGAATTTCTTTTTTGGGAGGTGGGCGTTTACACCGTTCCGCGTGTGGTAAAATTGATAAAGTGGTTTTATTCTTCAGGTCAGTGCAGTTTCAGCGATACCTCATTTTTTTTTATGTTTTGGTGCTTATATACAATAAAAACAATTTTATATAAAAAATAATTATTTTTCATCGCTTTATTCTGCGAGCTATAACTTTTTTATGTTTTTGCTGATGATGCTGTAAGGTATGGCAGCTCGTTTTTTGCGGGACAAGATGACGTTTTCAGCGGTACCATGGTTATTTATATCCGTCTTTTTGATCACGTGTTATTGCATTTTTTGATCTGCGGTAAGATGATAAAGCATTGTTTTTTGCCTTTTTTTTTTTAAGGGGTTCACTAAAGGGGTTAACTAGTGGGACAGTTTTATAGGGCGGGTCCTTATGGGCGCGGCAATGCTAAATATGAATACTTTTATTGTTTTTTTATTTACAAAAAAGAATTTATTAGAGTTTTTTTTTTAATTTATTTAGGAATTTTTAAAAAATTATCATTACACTTTTTTTTTTTTACTTTATTACTTTGTCCCAGTGTGGGACATTACTATATTGTGTCAGATCGCTGATATGACACTTTGCATAGCACTGTGTCAGATCAGCGATCTGAAAGGCAGTGCAGGAGGCTTTCTCAGCGCCTGCTCTCAGCAGGCACTGAGAAGGCCGCCTCCCTGCAGGACGCGGAAGGCCCCCGCGGCCATCCTGGTTCCGGCAGCCTGCAAGGAGGAAGCCCTCGGAACAACGAGAGCACATCTCATTGTTCCGAGAGGCTCAGGGAAGCACACAGGGAGCCCCCTCCCTGCGCGATTCTTCCCTATTCTCCCGGTACATCGCGATCATGTTTGATCACAGTGTGCAAGGGGTAGTGTGCCAGGAGCAGTCCATGTTGATCAGCTGCCACCCGGCCTGATCACTATGACATACTATCCCATCCATGGGCATATGGGCCCAGGGCACCTGAACGGGATAGTACGTCAGATGTCAGAAAGGGGTTAAATGGAATCTGTCAACACATTTGACTTATCTAATCTGTCACCACTCACTAATGTTTTTAGGCCTCTCAATCTCTTTGAATGTATCTGCCTATTGAAGGATCCTCCAGGTCACTCCATCTTATTACTGTACAGGATTTTTCAGGATGACCAGACCACTAATTCAGACACCCCTGCCCATCTTCGCAAAATGGGAGGATGAGTTGGAAAGACATCTTTCAATATAGTAGTGTTCCAAAATGCTCCCTCTCACACACAAGTCCTTGCTCTGCTTATTATTACAGGAGAGGAACTAGAAAACATCTACCTAGGTGGTACAGATTCCCCTTGATAATCCATACAATATTTCTTTCAGCCTCAGCAACTTTCTAGAGATATCTCAATGAGATAGGTTTTTATTTCCATATACTGTGGTCATGTTTCATTTTTAGGAAGCAGTATTTGAACTGTTAAACAAAATCTCCATGATCAAGGCACAGCCATCAATGGCTTTAACCCTTCTCTCTCTTAGCGACATTCTGGCTATTGGCTTTAAAAAGGGTCTTCTTAGACACTTTTTGTCAGCAGCTAGGAAACTGATAACTAGACATTGCCCACATGACTGCAAACTCCAGAAGCCTGACAAACAAGATGGAAGAACTAGAAGCAGAAATATCTACAGGTAACTATGACATAGTGGGAATAACCGAGACATAGTTAGATGAAAGCTATGACTGGGCAGTTAACTTACAGGGTTACAGTCTGTTTAGAAAGGATCGTACAAATCGGAGAGGAGGAGGGGTTTGTCTTTATATAAAGTCTTGCCTAAAGTCCACTTTAAGGGAGGATATTAGCGAAGGGAATGAGGATGTCAAGACCATATGGGTCGAAATACATGGAGGGAAAAATAGTAAAAAATACTCATCGGGGTCTGTTACAAACCCCCAAATATAACAGAAATCATGGGAAGTCTACTAGTAAGGCAGAAAGATGAAGCTGCAATCCATAATGAGGTCCTTGTTATGGGGGACTTTAACTACCCGGATCTTAACTGGGAAACAGAGACCTGCAAAACCCATAAAGGTAACAGGTTTCTGCTAATAACCAAGAAAAATTATCTTTCACAATTGGTGCAGAATCCAACCAGAGGAGCAGCACTTTTAGACCTAATACTATTTAATTGACCTAACAGAGTAACAAATCTGCAGGTCGTCGGATATCTAGGAAATTGCGACCACAATATTGTACAGTTTCTCTTGTCTTTCACTAGGGGAACTTGTCAGGGAGTCACAAAAACACTGAACTTTAGGCTAGTTTCACATTCGCGTATCTGTGTGCAGCGTTTGAGCCGCATAGATCCACATGCGTCATGCGCACATATCTTTAACATGGTGTGTGCAGGGACATGCTTTTGCATGCGTTCACATACGGATGCGTACGCATGCGTCATATCACGGTTTGCGGCAGGGCGCGGCGAACGCAACATGTTACATTTTTTGAGGCATGAGTGCGTAAAAAAACGCATAACTGTCTATGGGAACGCATTGGTACGCTAGGACATGTGTACGCATGCATTTGAAATGCATGCGTACTTCAGACTGAATATGTCCAGGAAGTTGTTTTCACTTCCACTCCTAATGTGTCCTCTTCCCCCAATGTGTCCTCTGCCAAAGTTTCTGACCCAATCCTCCAATTGACTGCTACTTCCCCTGTAACAACTCCCCCAACCACTCCTAGCCTACCTTCCCATCTCAACACCCCCCAGGTCGACAATGTAACTCCTTCCTGCAGATCCCAAAAGTAAAGCCCTTTTTTTTCTATTTTGTTATTTATTGGTCAAATTTCCTCTTGCTAAGTTTGTTAATAAAAATTATTTTGGTTCACAATGCCTGTCTCTTTTTCTCTTTATTTAAACATGTGTGTATTGTTGAGTAAAGTATTAACGGGTGTTACAGTCCAGGTATTTATTATTAAAGTTACAGTCAAGGTGTTAGTATTAAAGTCAGCAAACAGTACAGGTACATAACATTACAGGTACAGTTTACAGGTACAGGTAAGATTCCATAATAACAGGGTCTGTACCACGGGTCAGGCGTATAGCAAATGTGGTGCCAATATTCAAAAAGGGGACAAAAACTGAACTCGGAAATTATAGGCCAGTAAGTTTAACTTCAACGGTGGGTAAAATCCTGGAGGGTTTTCTAAGAGATACTATACTGGAGTATCTGGAGAAGAATAACCTCATGACCCAATATCAACATGGGTTTACAAGAGACCGTTCCTGTCAGACTAATCTGATAAGCTTTTATGAAGAGGTAAGTTCCAGACTTGACCAAGGGAATGCAGTGGACGTGGTGTACATGGACTTTTCAAAAGCTTTTGATACGGTGCCACACAAAAGGTTGATACATAAAATGAGAGCAATGGGGATAGGGGAAAATGTGTAGGTGGGTTAAGAGCTAGCTCAGGGATAGGAAACAAAGGGTGTTTATTAATGGAGCACACTCGGACTGGGTCACGGTTAGCAGTGGGGTACCACAGGGGTCAGTTTTGGACCCGCTTCTTTTTAACGTATTTATTAATGACCTTGTAGGGGGCATAGAGAGTAGAATTTCAATATTTGCAGATGACACTAAACTCTGCAGGGTAATCAATACAGAGGGGGACAATTTTATATTACAGGAGGATTTATGTAAACTAGAAGCTTGGGCTGATAAATGGCAAATGAGCTTTAATGGGGATAAATGTAAGGTCATGCACTTGGGTAGAACGAATAAGATGTATAATTATGTGCTTAATTGTTAAACACTGGGCAAAACTGTCACTGAAAAAGACCTGGGTGTATGGGTGGACGACAAACTCACATTTAGTGGCCAGTGTCAGGCAGCTGCTGCAAAGGCAAATAAAATAATGGGATGCATTAAAAGAGGCATAGATGCTCATGAGGAGAACATAATTTTACCTCTATATAAGTCACTAGTGTGACCACACTTAGAATACTGTGTACAGTTCTGGTCTCCGGGGTATAAGAAAGACATAGCTGAACTGGAGCGGGTGCAGAGAAGAGCGACCAAGGTTATTAGGGAACTAGGGGGTCTGCAATACCAAGACAGGTTATTACACTTGGGGTTGGCTTAGGGGTGATCTTATTACAATGTATAAATATATGCGGGGACAGTAGAAAGACCTTTCAAATTATCTTTTTACTCTTAGACCTGTGATGGGGACAAGGGGGCATCCTCTACGTCTGGAGGAAAGAAGGTTTAAGCATACTCACAGACGCGGATTCTTTACTGTAAGAGCAGTGAGACTATGGAACTCTCTGCCATATGATGTTGTAATGAGTGATTCCTTACTAAAATTTGAGAAGGGACTGGATGCCTTTCTTGAAAAGTATAATATTACAGGGTATATACACTAGTTTCCTTAATATTGCGTTGATCCAGGGAGCTAGTCTGATTGCCGTATGTGGAGTCGGGAAGGAATTTTTTTCCCCAATGTGAAGCTTACTGTTTGCCACATGGGTATTTTTTGCCTTACTCTGGATCAACATGTTAGGGCAAGTTAGGGTAGGATATGGGTTGAACTAGATGGACTTAAAGTCTCCCTTCAACCTTAATATCTATGTTACTATGCTTACTTAGTGGCTTAAACCATTTTGTCTTGCCATGCCACACGTCCAATATCCAAA
Source organism: Dendrobates tinctorius (assembly GCF_039654945.1). Taxonomy (NCBI): domain Eukaryota; kingdom Metazoa; phylum Chordata; class Amphibia; order Anura; family Dendrobatidae; genus Dendrobates; species Dendrobates tinctorius. The sequence goes on along the minus strand of NW_027361827.1, from coordinate 8,887,012 downwards.
ACAAAGTAGGCAGCAAATTTATCCCTCATTTGGGGATGTGCATGGCCGAAGTAGCTCAGTTGGGAGAGCGTTAGACTGAAGATCTAAAGGTCCCTGGTTCGATCCAGGGTTTCGGCAAAATTGTCCAATATCCAATTGCACTGGTTTCATAATCCGAATGTGTTTGCTGTCCACAGCCCCCAATATCCAGGTCACTGGTTCGATCCTGGGTTTCAGCCACATCCTTCTGCTTATAGGTAGATGGTTGACCCAGCTTAGGGGAAGGAATTTTTTTCCCTATGGAGAAAATTGACTTCTACTCTGTGGGTTTTTTTGCCTTCCCCAGGATCAACAATGCAGAACAACTGCACTAAAAATAGGCTGAACTAGATGGACATAAGGTCTTCCTTCAGCCTTCAAAACTATGTTACTATAATGAGGTTTAACACAGATAAGTGTAAGGTTATGCACATGGGAAGGAGAAACAAATGCTATAATTACTTACTAAATGGGAAACTGCTGGGGAAATCAGACATGGAAAAAGACTTAGGCATCTTAGTCAATAAGAAGCTAAATTGGAGTGTCCAGTGTCAGGCAGCTGCCACCAAAGCAAATAGGGTCATGGGATGCATTAGAAGAGGTCTGGGGACACGAGATGAAAACATAATTCTCCCTCTGTACAAATCACTCGTCAGACCACACTTGGAGTATTGTGTGCAATTTTGGACGCCGGTGCTCAAGAAAGACATTACTGAACTTGAAAGGGTTCAAAGGCGGGCTACTAAAATGATAAATGGAGTTGGTTCACTACAATACCCAGAAAGGTTATCAAAATTAGGTCTATTTACTCTAGAAAAGAGAAGACTTAGGGGAGACTTAATATATATGTACAAGTATATCAGAGGGCAATACAGAGATCTCTCCAATGAACTGCTTGTACCAAGGTCTGTGACAAGAACAAGGGGGCATTCTCTTCGTTTGGAGGAAAGACAATTTCTGCACCAGCATAGAAGAGGGTTCTTCATGGTAAGAGCAGTGAGGCTCTGGAATTCTCTTCCTGAGGAAGTGGTGATGGCCAACTCACTGAATGAATTTAAAAAAGGAATGGATACTTTTCTTGTGAGTAACAGTATAGAAGGTTACGAATAACAGAATATTTGGGCAACTTCCACTGTAGTCCTCAGATTACCTCTTGGTAATCCTGCAATGTGGTATTAACAGGCTCCTCAAGTTCTAAGTTGGGTCGCTCTTTTGCCAGGATGTAATTAGGCATAACAACACATGCTTTCACAACCTCATCAATTGTCTCAATTTTAAGATTAATAGATGTACCCAAAATGCACCATTTAGATACCAGCAATCCAAAGGCACACTCCACAGTTCTTCGTACCCTTGTCAGTCGGTAGTTGTAAATCCTTTTGGTGTGATTCAAGTCCCAACTTGAGTACGGTTTTATGAGGTTGGCACACATTTTAAATGCCTCATCCCCAACCACATCAAACAGCATTGGTGGTCCGTCAGTGTTTGGAAGAGGTAGTGGCTGTGGAAAATTGAAATCATTACAATACAAACCTTGGCCCATGTCTGAGTTTTTGATATTCTGGGAGTCATTTCCTCGTACAAAAGAGCCAATGTCCACAGCGACAAATTGACAGTCAGCATCTGCAATCGCCATGAGAACAATGGAAAAGTACTTTTTGTAATTGAAATACTTGGATCCACTTCAGGCTGGTTTCATAATCCGAATGTGTTTGCTGTCCACAGCCCCCAAACAGATTGGAAAACTGCAAATGTCTAGAAATTTTTTGAAAGCAGGAGGAGAAGATGAGTCAAATCTACTAAAATATAATGCTCTTTATTTAATATTGGACGCAAAATAGAAACAGACAAATATAAAATAGTAATATCAAGTGATTATTTGATGTGGGAAAAGCAGCGATAACTGCCAAGAGAAAAAGACTGGATGGTGTAAGGTAATCGGAACACTCACATGTCAGAAATTAGGACTAAGTCCAAGTAGTAAAACAAAGAGGCCTGAGACATTTTAATCTTGGACAAAAGAAAGAGGTGACAGAGCTGGGGCAGAAAAAATATATATAACAAGCAGATAGTTGCTCACCATAGCATTGACCTTCATTCACAAGAATCCAGTCAAAAATGCCATAACTGAGACATAAAATGGGAATACTCTAATAATGGTCCATAAATAAATAAATATACTGTATGTATGGGTGCATGCTCAGCCGTACTATAAAATCAAATACCGTAATGCAAACGCCAAAGTGCTTAAACTGGATCAAAATATAAGTAAAAGAGGCCGTACTGCCTAAGCTACAAACAGTAACACTTGCACAAATTGCATACAGATCTCAATAATTACCCATGGTGAAAGATGTGGGGTCAAAAATGCACGTTTCACAAGCAAACCTGCTTTTTCAGGGGTAATTTTGCAGCATTTTCCAGCCAGAGTTCAGTTGTGGGTTGGGGGAGGAATTCTTCATGCAGAACGTCACATAAAGCACGGCAGGTGTCTCCAGCAATCCCAGAAAGGGTGGACACTCCAATCCGGAATTGAAAATGTAGAGATGATAAGGTGTCTCCGGTAGCCAGGAATCTGTCCACCAGAAAATGGGGTAAAAAATAAGTACATGGCTTTTCAAACAATAATACTAATGACGTGTTTGTTTTTCAAAATGACATACCTCAGAGTCACCAACAGATGGATTACAGCCTAGGCACTGCTTGTATTATGCTTATCACGCTTGCAGTGTGAACCATCAGCCTGGAGACATTTCCTGGGTCCATAAATGGGGTGCTGGTGTCAGGACTATTGGACTCAGGGAGTTTGGTGACCCTGATAAGGGCCACACTCCCCTACCAGTTGATCCCAGGGACACACATTGGCTTCCGCTGTATCCATATATAGCAAGGACTATTACTCTGCCAGAGTGTCTATAAAAATAAACTGTGGTACTGAGTCCCATGAGGTCAGGATTGTGAGACACTTACTACACCACATGATAATCGGGCAGGTCTTCAGCCTGTTTTGGGACATGTGGGGAAAGGTAGGGTTGCTAAGTGACTCTGTCACGCACAGTGTGGGAAAGACTAAGTGCAACACGAACGGATGAAGGAATGAAGCACAGACACTAGGGAAAGGATGAGTGGAGACCCTTAGGCAGATCTAATAACACCCTCCCTACCCTACCATCTCTAAATTGGTTCCTCACCAATGGCTGAGCAGGAAACCTAAGCCCTGTATATCCCTAGAGCTAAGCCCTGGATAGGGAGGGGGTGGGCTGAGCACTAATTAGTCCCCACTGTAAACTAAAAATAAAAAGGTTAACAGACAAGGGGAATGAACTTAGCTTGAGCACACTCAGAGAGGTAACACCAAATGTCCTCAAACAGCTCCAGAGAGGAAGTTAGCTGACTGCTATAGCTCCAAGCCTTCACAAGGGAAAAATGTGAATATCACCAGCAACTGGGGATTTATTAACACCCAGGTCCAGGTGTCTCAACTACAGCTAGAGGGAGGTTGCCGCTGGGTCCAAGAGTCAGAAGGATTAAGGAGGTCAATGAGGCTGAGGTTCCTAATCTGGGGGTTTCTGGGGAAAATTTTGGCTCTGCTCAAATGCGAGATCTTTCCCTAAACGGGTTATTCTAAAATGTGTCTATGATATATGGGGTTGCTCAAGAGCCGGGGACTGAAATAAGGTTCCCACACTGTATCAGGTGACCATACTGAGCAGAGGGGAGATAGGGGAGCAGCTGTTGGTTCCAGGTCCTTAACAGTGTAAGGTTTTAGACATGACCCATTCACATGTTTTTGGGGGACATCTGAGGTTAGAGAAAACGTAGAAGAGAATAATGCAGAGCTTCTATTGGCCAAGTGTTATCGGGAGATCCTAAATTATTGTAGGTCCTGCTCCACCTGCCAGATAACCGCTCCCTCTACTCTCTTCCGAAGTCCCATAGTTCCGTTACCTGTGATAGAGGTCCCATTTGAGAGGATTGCCATGGATTTAGTGGGTCCTCTAGTTAAATTTGCATGAGGGCACCAACATATCTTAGTGTTCATGGAGTATGCAACCCCATACCCTAAAGCAGTACCACTAAGAAACTCCTCTGCCAAGAGTATCACCCAGGAGCTTGTTCGTATTTTTGAATGAACAGGTGTGCTGAAGGAGATTTTGACAGACAAGGAACCCCTTTCATTAGCAAGGTAATGAAGAAGTTGCGTAAGGTCCTTCAGATTGCCAAGCTGCGAAACTCAGTCTACCATCAGCAGACAGACAGCCTAGTAGAGCGCTTCAATAAGACCTTGAAGGCAATGCTTAAGAAGGTCATTGGGAAGGAAGGTCAAGACTGGGACTGTCTGCTTCCATTTCTGCTCTTCTTAGTCAGAGAAGTTCCACAAACTTCTACTGGTTTCTCACCGTCCGAGCTCCTATATGGTTGACATCCGTGAGGGCTCCTGGACATCGCCAAGGAAACCTAGGAAGCTGTGGGCACACCACACCAGAGCATTATAGAGCATGTCGCTCAGTTACAGGAGAGGATGGCAAAAGTAATGCCCATCATAAAGGAGCATCTTCTCCAGGCACATGAGGTACAGGCAAGGGTGTATAACCGTTTAGTGAGGCTGAGGCAGTTCCAGCCTGGGGACCGCGTGCTAGTGCTTTTCCCCATGGTGGAGAGCAAGTTCTTAGCCAAGTGGCAAGGAACATATGAGAAGGCGGAAAAACTGAGCGAGATGAATTACAAGGTGCACCAGCCAGGCCAAAGGAAGCCGCACCAAACATACCATGTGAACTTGCTCAAGCCATGGTGAGATCGGGAGTTGCTGGAAACCCCTTGCCTAGGAGTCAGTCCCAAAGCCACAGTGGACGATATCACCCTTGCAAAGTCTCTAACACTGGCCCAGAGACAACAGTGTCGGGAACTGTTGTAGCAGAACCATGACTTGTTCTCGGAGTTGCCAGGACAGACACAGGTAGTGGAGCATGATGTGTTGACAGCACCACATGTAAGGGTGAACCTCAGGCCCTATAGAATTCCTGAAGCACTTCGCGAGGTAATAGCAAATGAGGTGAAAAGTATGTTAGACTTCAGGGTGATTGAGGAGTTGAAAAGTGGATGGTCCTGTCCCATCATCCTCGTCCCAAAGCCCAATGGTGAGTGGCGGTTTTGCAATGATTACCGCAGGCTGAATGAGGTCTCCAAATGTGATGCATATCCAATACCCAGTTTTAATGAGCTCATTGAGAGACTGGGAACATTACAACCTTCGACCTGACGAAGGGGTACTGGCAGGTCCCCATGTCCCAGAGTGCCAAGGAGAAAACGGCCTTCTCGATGCCTGATGGGTGTATCCAATACACCAGAATGCCCTTTGGACTGCAAAAGGCTCCAGCAACCTTCCAGAGGGCTATGGATAGAGTCTTTAGCCGGGAGGGCTATTAATATCTGCCCACTGCATTTTTTCCAAGAAAATAATCTTTTATTAAATACATACATGTCCCCTAATTTGCACACACTATACTAACTGTATTGCTCACAGGCATCTATATATCTAACTATTCTGCATGGATGTACTGTATGTAATCAATGTCCTCCCACCGGCCCTCCCACCGGCAGAGACACTTTTGCGTACTATGAGGGGCCATGTGCCAGTGCCGTCGCCCATGAGTATGCCCCCCAACCAGCTCAAGGAACCTGCACTGTCATCTGCACCTTCCTCTTTGTCACCGTGTAAGGTGGTATAGTATGCGGGAAGGGTAACCTGAGTTTCCTCTGGGTCAGATTCTGGCTGTGTAGAGTGTGAGGGGAATGTAGTGGTGTGGGTCAATGTACCAGCAGAATCATCTAGCAGTGGCTGGGCATCAGTGCACTTGTGGCGTCCCCAGGAGTACGATCGCCACAGTGGCATTACCTTCCTCCTAGGGAGTTTGATGTCATGCTTGGGAGTAACAAAGGATCTCTCTAGCAGTTAAACCAACACACAACACATTTCCCACTCCATGCCAGCAGGGAGACCTCTGAACATGACTGCTGAGGAGCTGCTCTCTGTGGTCGGGAGGAGGTAAGTTAGGCCATTCTGTGCAGGGAAGGGGAAGTGTGTGGACGTGAGAAGGGGAGCTGGAGGATGAGCAGAGTTAAGGCTCACTCCTAGCTGGAGCGCATGGTCTGAATTCCGGTCTCCGAATTTGTAGGGACACTGACGTTCCTGCAGCAGAATCCGGAGGAAGTAGCAGCTGTAAATGCTCTATACCCAACTGAGGCTCGGAGGCCCCAGCATCGACGTGTGTGAGCCAGAAGGAAATGGCTACGACTGCCAGCCATATGAGAAAGTTCCAAAAGAGAGTCAACAGGGGGAACTTCATTGAACTCAGCACTGCGAGTACCTCAGATAAGCGCTAGAATGGAGGCCACACTACCTATCTGCAGAGAGAGAAATCCAAATTGGCTTCCAGGTTGACCAACTCCTCCATTTGTACTCTGGATCCTGGACAGCACCTACCAAGTACAGGTAAAGGAACTGCACGACTGTGTCTGTCATCTTTCTCCTGCGCCTGGCGCACGGCTCAGCTACATCCTGCACTGCACACCATCTCCCAACTCTTTCATCTGCCCTGCGACTACGGCCCTACCTGTGCAGGGCTTCTACATCTTAGCTGCACCACAACATCTGTCCCACAGAAGCGACACTGCAGCACTGGTCAATCTAATCAGAAACCAGAGGTGGTGTCACGTATCATTCACCTATAAACGTAATTCACCCCTTTGCATGGATGCCCAGGGCCACGGAACGGGTCACCAACACCGTGACACATCCCTGTGAGACACCAGCCCGGTACCGGTTAACCCCACTGCCCTGGCTGGCCACCCACACTCCATGTCAGATTCATCTTGGACTGGGGAATTCACGATTTGACTTGATAACCCAGGCATGGCATGATAGAAAGAGCTACATGGACTAATGTGAAGTGTGGCCTGTTGCCTCATTCAGTTTGGGTGGGGGTGCAGGACACAAGGAAAGGGGTTCTTCCTGACCAGGAGCCAGCACTTGACGACTCAGTGCTTGCATTTTTTGAAACTTCAGAAGAGGCGGGCATATTTGATGGAGTCTGTTTCGGCAATGTAAGCCAAAACCAGTTCCTCATGCTCTGCCTTTAAAAGCGGTTAACCTACTCCCAGAAAAGGTATCATTCCAGGCATTCCGGAGCTAGACCATGACGCAGGCTCAACACCTCCTGCCTTAGCTGCTATTGTGCTTTTGCCACTATCAGCAGATGCACCACCACCATCATCACCAGCGGGCCCCCCACGCCCACGTCCGCAGCCTCTTCCACCAAACTTCAAAATTTTGCACAAAATAACATCAGCTATATGGCACTGTATCAGAAATGTACAGCTCTATTCAGTCAAAGGATAATTGTCAATCTCCATATATATTCCATCAGTCACACAGAGACGCTCATAGGCTCAGTATGGATTAGACAAGAATATAAAAAGTAGACAAAGTGTACAGTATCATCAGATAGCAGGTATATATAGCATAGTTTAAACATTAACAATGTACGTCTATATATTAGGAGTAGTGTTGAGCCACCATGCCCGTGTTTTGGTTCATGACACAGGAGGCAAGTTCGTCGAACCCCATTGAAAACAATGGCAGGCAAACACAAACACATACAAACACATAGAAAACAATTACATAACACCTTAAAAGCAGAGAAAATGCTCAGAAGACAAAAATTACATATGGAAAAGGGCAACTACATTTAGAAAAGAGTTGGAGGAGTAAAAGGAGGAGGTGGAGGAGACACAGATATAGGCTTGTCATTCCCTCATGAAGTCAAGAAAGGCTGGAATAAAAATGTAAAATACCAACCAAAAAAAAATAATTCTGAAATCAAACACGATCATATACCGTCGGACTTCCCACCAATAAATTATGCCAACTGGCGATTGGGCGGCGTTATTCCCACGAACCTCCAAACAGCATCCATGAAGGCAAAGTGTTTGCTTTCCGGGGGCAGTATGATTGCAAAGCTGAACCTTAAAGGAATGTCCAAAAGGGCACCACCAGGAGTGGAGCCTGCGGCTTAATTCGACTCCACCCGGGAAACCACAACCATGCCACCTCAAGAAAAGATGCACATATTGAAAGATTTGTCGATTGTGTGTGGTGTGGTATGTCCGTTTGTAGTTGTGCTAGCAATTTGTCAGCTTTATTCCGTTAACGAACGAGACTCCGGCATGCCCCTGCGGCACGCGTCAACCTTACTAGAGGGATACGCGAAGCTCTGGCACTATCATGGTCTATCATGGCGTTACATATCTGGGGCTGCATGCGCGCTACACTGAAAGGACCAGCTTTTGTCGCTTACAGGTGCAGATAACCAGCAGAACACTGTTAGTGATGGGGATCTGTGATTCCAATTATTCCCCGCGAACGATGATTTCCCAGTAAGTGCAGGTCAACCGCAATTCCTGAATTAGGCCTAACCGGCATTCCTGAAAAAATGCAAAAAATTACGTGTCCAAACCACAGTTGCTGTAGCTTTCTTAACAGCTCGGCAGCCGTTCTCAGGCCCAGTATGGATTCGACAAGATTCTAGAAAGTTGATAAAGGGTACAGTTTCACCAGGTAACACGTATATATGTAGCATAATTTACACATTAAAAACCTATGTATATAGATCAGGAGGCAGGCTCAGATGGTCTCAGGCCCAGTATGGATTAGACGTGATTGGACAAAGGTGAGAAAGGGTACCGTATCACTGGATAACAGGTATGTATAGCATAGTTTACACATTAAAAACGTAGGTCTATATAACAGGAGGCAGGCTCAGACGGTCTCAGGCCCAGTATGGATTAGACGTGATTGGACAAAGGTGAGAAAGGGTAACGTATCACCAGATTACAGGTATGTATAGCATAGTTTACACATCAAAAGCCTATGTCTATAGATCAGGAGGCAGGCTCAGATGGTCTCAGGCCCAGTATGGATTTGACCAGCTTGTACAAAGTTGAGAAAGGGTACATTATCACTGGATAGCAGGTATATATAGCATAGTTTAAACATTTAAAATCTCCATGTTCTCAGTATGGATTAGACAACAATCTAAAAAGTAGAAAAAAGGAAATGTATTTGAAGTGTACACCAGTATACACTTTTGGTGGTATTTTTAAATCTTCATATATATTTCTGTCTCAGTAAGACAGTCCAGACTCTCCGCAATAGGAAATGAGATGCATACAATTACTGACATAAATTCTAGTGATTGCAGAAGTCTAGGAATTCCTATTCACGGGATAAACTTTCGTCACAATTCTCAGAGTCCATGCAGACCCTCAATTCATTAGTGTGTGGAGACAGCGAAAAACCTATCTTTGTGAAGAAAGTGTTGCTGTATCGCATGATCCCATTGCTATTACTCATATCCATATAATTTTGATCACAGGGAGAGATGTAAACACGGTGCTCACTGCCTATCATGCTCTATCACGTAACTTTGGAGTGCAAAAGACAGAAGCCACAGACCGTAGGTGATTCATTTGGATTGGCATGAGAGGGCACATTTAAAAATGTGCGCTGGAATGTCACACATCTGTGGGTAGGAAAACTGTTAAAGCTGATGAGAAACCACCACTGCATCTCATTGTGAGTCGACATCCATAAGAAATGGAAGTCATTGATCATCTGAAGCTAGATCCTGGCCAGCGGGACAGGGCATAGCTAGGTCTTAACCGTCATCTTCTATCAGTTCACCAAATTTGTAGTGGCAGTCCCAGTGAAGGATTTGACAGCCCAGACTACACAGCGGAGGAGCAGGGAGAGGTAAACATTGCAAATGCTGGGGCCCTGCTCAAGAAAGGGGGGCCCACTCGTGGGCGTTGGTACTGGCACTGGGCCCCTCATAGTACGGTGGTGTGTCTGACAGCGGGTGTGCACCCCCACCATCAGAGACACTTGATTGCACTATGAGGGACCCTGTGCCAGTGCCCGCGCCCAAGAGTCGGCCCACCCACCTGTCCAGGGCAACGGCACTCGCACGGTTGCGTGCGCTAGGTGGTGACTACGGCCATGGGGGGAGGAGGCAGCACAGTTAGGGAGGTTTACAAAATGGCATATGTTGATGTGGGACATTCACCTGCTGCTAAAGGCGAAATTGGTCAAGTCCCAGGAAGAGGCGGACCAAAGAAAGCCATTTTTCTGGCAACCTATGTGTCATCAGGGTAAGGTGTGACAAAATCCTTGGAAACCCATGCATGGTTCATTTTAATGAAGGTTAGACCATCCACATTTTGTGTCGACAGACGGGCCCTTTTTTCTGTGAGGATTGATCCACCAGCACTGAAGACTCTTTCCGATAGCACACTTGCAGCTGGGCAAGCGAGCTCCTGTAAGGCATATTGTGCCAATTCAGGCCAGGTGTCCAGTTTAGCTGCCCAATAGTCAAATGGGAAAGACCTGTGCGGGAGAACATCGATATGGGAGGAAAAGTAGTTTGTAACCATACTTGACAAGTGCTGTCTCCTGTCACTTTCAATTGATGCAGTATTACCAGTCGTGTGAGCGGGACTTGAAAAATCAGTCCACAACATGGTCATGAAACCCCTGTCTCCAACGCCACTTCTAATGTGTGCACCACCAATACCTCTTCCAAGTTGCCCCCGGCCCCTACGGCTCGTGTGAGAACCATCACCGCTGCTGTGTGCTGGGAATGCCTCAACCAACTGGTTTACCAGAGTTGCTTGTTTGTTAGCCAATATTAGGTCAAGGTTCTCCTGTGGCATGATGTTTTGGAATTTGCCTTTATAGGGTGGATCCGGGATGCTGGCCAACCAGTAGTCGTCATCGTTCATCATTTTGGCAATGCGGGGGTCCCTTTTTAGGATCTGCAAGGCATAATCTGACATGTGGGCCAATGTTCCCGGTTTCAATGATGCACTGCGAGTGCTGGGTGGAGGAGCACTTTCTGGCAAATCCACATCCCTCCAGTCACGCACAAACCCAGTACCAGACCTTGCCACGCCAACATTTTCTCTTGCCCCACGAGAAGCATTCTCCTCCCATAAATAATCATCCCCTTCATCATCCTCCTCCTCCTCTTCTTCCTCCACCTCATCCACGACAGTTCCCTGAACAGACAATGGCTGACTGTCATCAAGGCTTCCCTCTTCCTCTTCCTCATCATCCGCGGCTGCAGACGCCTGCTCCTTGATGTGCGTCAAAGTTTGCATGAGCAGACGCATAAGTGGGATGCTCATGCTTATGGTGGCGTCGTCTGCGCTTACCAGCCGTGTGCATTCCTCAAAACATTGATGGACTTTACAGAGCTCTTTCAGCTTCGACCACTGCACACTTGTCAACTCCATGTCTGCCCTCAAAGTGCCTGCCCGTGGATCCTCCCACAAATGCATTATAGCCTGCCTATGTTCGCACAGCCGCTCAACCATTTGCAGGGTGGAGCTCCACCTTGTGGCAACGTCGATAATTAGGCGGTGCATGGGAAGGTGGAGCAATCGCTGCAGCTTCTGCATACGACTGGAGTGTACCGGCGACCGCCGGATGTGCGAGCACAGTCTTCGAATCTTATGGAGCAGGCCTGTTAACTCCGGATAATTAGTGAGGAAGCACTGCACCACCAGGTTCAAGGTGTGAGCCAAGCAAGGTATTTTGAAAGGGCTATGGCTGCCACAAAATTACGGCCGTTATCACTAACTACCTTGCCTGCCTCAAGATGTACACTGCCCAGCCATGACTCAGTTTGTCGCTTCAAGTACTCGGCCAGCACCTCGGCGGTGTGTCTGTTGCCCAAACACATCATCTGCAACACAGCCTGCTGACGCTTTCCACTAGCTGCTCGATAGGGGGACACATCGTGTGCAACAGTGGCAGCTGCAGATGGAGTGCTCGTACGACTGCGCTCTGTGGACGAGCTTTCGCTTCTGGAGGAGGAGGAGGAGGAGGAGGGTCGAACGCCTACAGCCAACTGTTTCCTATACCGTGGGCTAGGCAGCACTGTGCCATCACAACTGTCCCCTGTGGACCCTGCATCCACCACATTAACCCAGTGCGCAGTGATGGACACGTAACGGCCCTGGCCATGCCTAGTGGACCATGCATCAGTTGTGAGGTGCACCTTTCCACTCACTGATTGCTTGCGTGCATGGACAATGGTGATGGATGATGGTGTTCTTTCTGATGGCCTAGATTCAGTCTTTCAATGCAATAGCAGTGTGATTCCCTGACTGATTTGCCCTTGCGACGACAACTCAACATTTGCTGCTGGTGGTGTGCTAACCGGTGGACTTACAGTGGGGGAAACAATGTAGCGTTGCTGACTACCTTCTTTGGGAGCAGTAGCACATGTGGTACGTGAGTTTTGGTAGTCCGTCCACGCTTGCAAGTGCATGGTGGTTAAATGTCTTAGCATGCAACTGGTATTCAAATTTCTCAGATTTTTCCCTCGGCTAAAGGTCTTTGCGCACTTCTTACAGATAACCTTTGCCTGATCATTAGGATTTTGTTCAAAAAAGTGCCACACTGCACTCTTCCTACTATGAAAGACATTTTGAGGCCCTGCACGCTGTGCTATTTTGACCATCTGGCCAAGCTGTCTTGCAACTCTTATGGTTTTTGTAACCCATTTTTGGACTGCTCCGGGCCTGCCAGATAACAGCTATTGTGATGTTGAAGCCCGCTGTGGATGCTCCTCCTCCTCTTCTGAGCTATTGGCAGCAGCACCCTCTACCCCCAATGGATGCCAATCTCGGTCAACAACTGGGTCATCCATCACCTCCTCTTCAATGTCATGTGCACCTTCCTCTGTGTCACCGTGTATGGTGGTATAGTATGTGGGAAGGGGCACTTGAGTTTCATCTGGGTCAGATTCTGGCTCAGTACACTGCGAGGACAATGTAGTGCTCTGAGTGAATGTACCAGCAGAATCATCTATCAGTGGCTGTGCATCAGTACACTCCATGTCAGATTCATCTTTGCCTGGGTAATTCACGATTTGACTTGATAACCCAGGCATGGTATGTGAAAACAGCTCCATGGAGTAATCTGTAGTGTGGCCTGCCGCATCCTTCAATTTTGGTTGGGGTGAAGGACACAAGGAAAGGTGTGGTTCATAAACATGAGCCTCCAATGATGACTCAGTGCTTTTATTTTTTTAAACTTCAGAAGAGGAGGCGATAGAGCTGGAGGCTGAGTCAGCAATGTAAGCCAAAACTTGTTCTTGAAGCTCCGGCTTTAAAAGCGGTTTACCTACTCCCAGAAAAGGGAGCCTTCGAGTACTTGTGGAGCCAGACGATGACGCAGGCTCAACACCTCCTGCATTAGGTGCTATTTTGCTTTTGCCACTACCAGCAGATCCACCACCAACACCAACACCATCATTACCAGCTGCCAACCCCCGCCCACTTCCACGGACTCTTCCACCACACTTCCTCATTTTTGGGGAAAATGTACCCAAAAAACCACCAACTATATGGTACTGTAAAACAAGGTACAAGGTGTATATAGTAATGGGGAGAATTGGAATCTCTGTAGACTTCAGGACACAGTTGGATTCTGTCAGGCCCTGTTTATTTTACAACGCAATGTGACAGGCAGATTCTGGATGGTGTAATAAAGGTGGATAGAGGACTGTGGAGAATTGGAATCTCTGTAGACTTCAGGACACAGATGGATTCTGTCAGGCCCTGTTTATTTTACACCGCAATGTTACAGGCAGATTCTGGATGTTGTAAGAAAGGTGGATAGAGGACTGTGGAGAATTGGAATCTCTCTACACTTCAGGACACAGTTGGATTCTGTCAGACCCTGTGTCTATAACACCACAATGTGACCGGCAGAAATTGCTTAGTGTATGACAAACTACAAGGTGTATATAGAATTGGGCAGAATTGGAATCTCCCTAGAGTGTAGGTCTGTAAGAACGGACAAACTCCTTGACTTTTATACGGAGTGACACACGCTGTCTCTCTCTAATTTTGAATATAATCAAACAGCAAATATACTAAACTGTTTGAAAAACGGACAAAACTATAAGGTGTAGGTCTGTAAGAATGGACAAACTCCTCGACTTTTCCTTACAGAGTCACACACGTAGATAGCTTCAATTTGGCCATAACAGCCGTTACACAGTTCTGAGAGAGGAGCGTGCATGTACACCGCTGTACGGTGTATGTAAAATTGACAAGCTCCGTGTTTTTGTATACGGACTGACACACGCTGTCTCTCTCTAGTTTTGAATGTAATCAAACAGCAAATATACTAAACTGTTTGAAAAATGGACAAAACTATAAGGTGTAGGTCTGTAACGGACAAACTCCTCGACTTTTCTTTACAGAGTCACACACGTAGATAGCTTCAGTTTGGCTGTGATAACAGCCGTTACACGGTACTGTGTGAGGAGCGTACACCGCTGTACGGTGTGTGAAAAAATGAACGCTCATTACCTCACCAGGACAAAACAATACAATTTGGATTGCTTTTAAAAAAGCAGTTTGAACACCAGTGTGCACACAGCAATGCAGGTAGCCTTAAAAGGCAGGCTAATCACCACCAGCGCTGCTGCACAAAAGCAAAAATCTTCACCTTTCACTGCACAGTAACTACAGTGAAAAGCGCTAGCAGCAGAAGCAGTTTATTTTCTTTTTGCCTTCCTAAAGCTCTCCCTACAGAATCAGCAGCTGCAGCAGCTCTCCCTAATCTGAGATCAGCATGAGTAACATGGCGGTCGGCGTCCCCGCCCATTTATACCCCCTGTGACGCCACGCAAAGCAAGCCAATCACTTGCATGCCCTTCTCCAAGATGGTGGTGACCGCTGCCTATGTCATCACATTGCCCACAGTGTCCGTTCTTCCTGATTGGCTGAAAAAGGGCGCTAAAGCATCTTTTGAAATGCGACTTTGGCGCTAAAGTCGCCGACCTCGTGGCCGACCTCAAGTCAAGGTCGGGTTTCGTCTCATGAAACCCGACTTTTGCGAAAGTCGGCGACTTTTTGAATTTTTTTGATCCGTTTCGCTCAACTCTAGTTGTGATAATACCCTGCTTTGCTATTACCTGCCAGTACTTGTGTATTGTATACTGTCTACTAGTACTGACACGCTGTATTATCTGTCTCTTTTGGTTTTTACCTGAATCATCCACATTTTGTACAACAATCTACTGATTCATCCATATCTGTGTTCAACAACCTCTGATATCATCTACTGCTGTTCTACTATACCATCTGTTATCTCCCATTGTTGTCCATATCATCCCAATAAATAGTAGACTTAAGCACCCATACAGTCTTGTTTCTGGGAGTGGATTAAAGGTTAAGCCGTGTGCTGGAATCCACATAGCGTCACACGTGGAAGAAGGCAGAACAGTAAAAACGGACCGCTGGTTGCAAGCGGTGGTTACCCAGGCTATACGGGGCCGCTATCACCCAACCTGCTCCACATGTGGGTACTACAGCAGTCGCCATACAGCCGCAGGGACAAGAGCTGAGTGCTCAGTAAAAATGAAACTGCCGGTCGCAGGCGGTGGTTACACTCACTGTACGGGACTGCTATCACCCAGACTGCTCCGCATACGGGTATTACAGCAGCTGCCATACAGCCGCAGGGAATAAGAGCCCAGGGCTCAGTAAAGGGCCGCTAGTCGCACATGGTGATTGCATAGACTGTACGGGACCGCTAACACCCACACTGCTCTGCATACGGGTATCACAGCAGCCGCCATACAGCCGCAGAACGCTACTGCAACCCGCCAAGAAGTGCTACATCTTTCCCACCACGCAGAAGCCCACCATACATAGACTGTTTCACGCCAAAATACTCAGCAGTATGCAGCTAAACTCACAATGTCTTGAAAAAGCACATCCTCACTCATAACAAGGTCATAAGCAAGCTCCAGCAGGTCATCATCAGCAGAGCTCGCAGCTGCTGTCACTCGTGCCGCACAAGAGATGCATCTAAAGCTGAGACAAACAGATCAAGGTGCCGAAGCCACACGTCTGCAGACAGAGAGAGAGGCAGAAGCTGCATGTCTGCAAGCAGAAACCACACATCTGCCAGCAGAGAGAGAGGCCGAAACTGCACACCTGCAGGCAGAACTAGACTTGCTGTAGACAAAGAGACAGCAGCTGCAATAGCTAAAGCAGAGTATTTGGAAGCTATGAAAGACCCTGATTATGAGAGACGCAGCTACATTCTTGGACCAGATCTAGAGCAGCAAGATCCAGCGCAACGCATCGCAGAGTACGTCTGTCTACATTCCGGCGCAGATGACAGCCCTGAAGCATCATATGAATCATCCCGTGCTGATTACCAGCGATCCAACCCTGAGCTTCACTACCAAAGGCGAGGAGATGTCCAGCACAGGGATGCCGACCACAGTGACCGTTCCACTGAAAAGAAGGTACAGCTCCCATCCCGCCTTAGAGAGCCACCATCTTCACCAACAAGGTACTGCACAGACTATCCGGAGTCAGAAGCGTCTTACAGGTGTCGGGGTCGTAAACGACAATAAATCCTCATTCACCAGTCATTCCAAATCATTGTGCGAGCGCAAAACATCTGGTACCAATTAAGAATGACTCAGACACGCAGCTGATTCAGTCTTAGCTAATGTCCCGCATCCACACCTGTCAGGAGCAGTACAACAACTGGCTTTATTAACAAATACACAATACTATATTGAGTGTTAGGGGAAGGCGTGCATTAGGCGGGGTTTATGCAGTATACATCTAGTGTCCAGTCTCTCTCTGATTCGTCAAAAAGTCTCCCGATGGTTACTTCTTCTTCACATTCCTGAGTTATCTTTTTTTAGGAGAAATGAAACTTAACTTAACTCTTTAGACACTGAATTTAAGTGAAAGTGAACACTGGCAGCCATCTTTAATACAGTTACATTTGCATTAGCAAGCAATTAGGAAAAACTTATTGTTTCACAGTATAAAAGTATAAAAGTTATATAAGAAAATATATTTTCACCTTGACAATCCCCCCTAAACACTAAGTTTTTCCCTTAATGAAAGATCCTTCGAGACTGTCCATGTGATGGGAAAAGGGGAGGTGGATTTCTTCATCCAGACACCTCAGAAGCTCTCCCCTAGCGAGAGGCCTCCAGGCAGCTGAACCCTTCACTAACCTCACATGGAGTTCTCCCGCTGTCCCTAAACTAAGTCTCTTAACATCATCTGAGAATGGGGGGTTTTGTCTACTCTCTTGAGGGGAATATACTTAGGGATCTCCCCTAGATCAGTACCATCGTACTCTGGTGGGTCTACTTCTTGATTGAGGAAGGTGCCAGTCGGAGTTGCTTTGGCAATAACCTTTTTATACAAGGGAATAACACAACAAAGAGTTATCGATCCAATTACAAGGAGGGCAATCAGTACTATACAAGCTTGTTGAAGGAATCCCTTGAGTCCACCCAACCAGCCGGAAAAGAAAGATGTGTCTACTCCAGCATTAGTTTTCAATTCTGCTGCTAACCCAGTTATCTTTTTAAGGGCTATCATGGTTTTTCCATTCACTCCAGAGTTCTGAGGGATATAGGTACAACTCTCCTCTCCCACCATCCCACAAACTCCTCCTTTCTCAGCTAATATCATATCAAGGGCTAGTCGATTTTGGAGTGTCATTCTAGTGTTAGGGCCCAATTCTTCAACTATACCTTGGAAGGCATCTTGGCTGAAATTGACAAACCTTTGTTCACTGTAATATATGTAATTGATCCATTCAACATTTTTATTAATCTGCACCTGTGGGATTATAGAAGCAAAGCCAGCATAGATCTGGTTCTGGGCTTTAAATTGGTCAGGCACCCCCCTTGGCACTCCAATAGCATCAATATATACTAGTGGATCTTCTTCATAACTCATATGGAGCTGATCGAGGCTTCTCCTTTTCCTGGTAGGTTCATCAGGTATCTTTGGATCCCAGGGTAGAATCTTGAACTGCATAGCTAGTTTAACAAGGGTGCATTGGCCTGTCCAGGCATTTGGCAACCTAGGACGGAGCTTACCATCTCCACATAACCAATAAATGTCATACCTATATTGTGTATGTTTGATTAACAAGTCAGTATCTAGAGAACTATTCTCTTTGCAGAAACCTGTCTCGAAGATCCCTACTGGTGTACCTGTGGTGTCGTGGGAATTATAGCAGGTGTAATTGTCAGCTAATACAGTTACTTCTCCTGGGACCTTTAGTTTGGGTTCCTTATGAATTAGTAGGACGTAATCTGGGCAATCAGTGGGCTTCAAACCTTTCAACAAATTCATGACACAGGCAGTGGTGTTGTCATCAGGGAAAAGCAATGCATGTGTGTATAGGTGTGTATTCGCAGCAGCACAAGCAATACATCCTACAGAGATATTCTGGACTTTTACATTGTACCTCACCCATTCTAACCACAAATTTTTCCTTGGGGCTGTTTGTGTTTCTATGGAGAAAACCTCTTGCCAACTGAGACCTGGAATGGGGATCACTTCATTAACTACATTTTGCAAACGCTCACCTGGGCCTATTTTAGGTGTACTGGTAACGGGGGCCTTGGTTGGTCTGAAGCTAATATCCTGAAGCCGTATATGGCCTAAATACGCATAAGGTCCAGCACTAAATACATAATTATAATGCCTTCCTAGTACGAACGTCTGCAGATCAGCAGATTGAGGGCTTTCAAGATTTAGGAGAAGGGGGTGACAGCTTCTACCCCATTTACAGCCCCTAAATGGTTGCAGAAGGGCTGTTAGATGCATTCTCTCACGAAGACTCCTACCCGTCCCATCCTTGGGGAACATGGCTTCGCTAGGTTTATATCCCCAATCATTCCCCGTACTCCAGGCAGCATCTGTCCAATAATGACAATTATTGTTGTCTTGTCTGGTAACACACATATAGAACTGGATGATCCCCTCTACCACCCGTTCAGTCTCAAGGCACTTGACTACATCACAGAAATCAAATCGCCAGATATTCACCGGGGCTGTCAGGTTTACCCAGAGAATAAAGGGACCAGAATTCTTATTTACAATAGGGGCCGAAGAGGTAGGGGCGAGGATGGCCCCCAGTCCCAAGGTCAAAAACAACAGCAACATTTCCCTTCAGTCACTACTGTGACTAAACACTGGTTCGGTCTCTTTTACAGTGTGAAGCATGAATCCAGGTGCTCTTTCCTTCAAGTTTTACTGCAGTGGGGGTGACCAGGATCACCGTGTGGGGTCCTTCAAATCTCGGCTGGAGACAATCTCTGCGCACAAACTTTTTCACATACACCAGGTCTCCTGGCACAAAGTCATGGACCACGTCACCTGTGGATTCTGGAAGAGAAGCAGAAACTGTAGAGTGGGTGTTAGACAGTTCCTTAGACAATGCAATCACAAATTGTACAACTTTATCATTTGTCTCAGACAACTCTTGTGGCCTAATGTCTCCTATTTTAGGTGGAGCACCAAAAAGAATCTCAAAGGGAGTCAGGCCGTGTTTTCCCTGTGGGGTGTGTCTGATATGGTATAGGACCACGGGGAGCAAATCTGGCCATGGGAGTGGGTGGTCCTGGCTCATTTTAAGCAACTGGGTCTTAATTGTGGAGTTCATTCTCTCAACTTTGGCTGAACTGGAGGGGTGATAGGGGGTGTGCAGACCCAAATCTGTCCCTAACATGTGCCACAATTCCTCGTAGACATTGGCAGTGAAGGCTGGGCCTTGATCTGATTCAACAACTTCGGGAATTCCAAATCTGCACGAAATTTCAGTGATGAGCTTCTTAGCTGTAGTTTTGGCAGTCATGTTGGTCACTGAGTAGGCTTCGGGCCATCCTGAGAACATATCCACAGCCACTAGGACGTACTCATACTTTCCTGACTTGGGCATCTGAATATGATCAACCTGGATTCTCTGCCAAGGGTAGTCTGGTTTGGCAAGATGCTGAAGTGGAACCTTGGCGGTGGCTGTTGGGTTACAGATGGCACAGACTGGGCAGGCTCTTGAGTAGGCTGTGACAGTGGTAGAGATTCCTGGGGCACAGTAGAGCTTCTTGATACAGGCCAGAGCTTGGTTCTTTCCTCGATGAGTTGATCCATGAGCCCATGCTGCAACGGCTGGATACATTCTTTTGGGTAGACAGGGTTTCCCATCCACCTTATAGAGTCTAGGAAATTGGTATTGTCCGGCAGAACTACGATTCCCATGAATGGCTCCTGCAGCTTCCCACTGCTTCTTTTCTTCTTTAGAGGTCAACTTTTGTTCTTCCCACAATCTCTCTTCAGGTGGTCGGGCTGGCTTCCAGACAGATCCGGTGGCAGGGTATTCCATTTCCATGTCTTCTATCAACTCCCTCTTCTTTCTTCGGGCTTCGGACTTCTCAAAGTCTCGTTCTTCTTCGGCTTGGGTAGCTTCTTTGGTTGCCTGTTCTCTTGTTTGTGCTCTGGTAAGCACAGGCATCACAGGTGTATCAGTGCCTTCCCAACAGGGTTTTTCTGGTGCTGTTTCTTCTTCCCACTTTGCTGAGACATTCTTTATGGCAGCAGCTTTGGCAGCTTGATCTGCTAAATGGTTTCCTCTAGTCTCCTTCGAATTGACTTTCCCGTGAGCTTTGACCTTGATCACCGCAATTTGTACAGGTAGCTCCAATGCCTTCATCAGGGCTTTAATCCTTAGTGCATGTTTAACAGGGGTTCCTGTAGCCGTAATGAACCCTCGGGACTTCCACAGGAATCCAAAATCGTGACAGATTCCATAGCCGTATCTTGAGTCAGTGTAGACATTGGCCGTCTTCCCTTCTGCTAGATAACATGCTTGTTGTAGGGCCACAAGTTCGGCTTCTTGAGCCGAAAGGTGTGGTGGCAAGGCTTCAGCCAGAAGGACTTCTGTTTCAGTGGTGACCGCATATCCAGTGTGGAACTTGCCATAAGAGTCTGCAAATCGAGATCCATCAGTCCATAGTTGCAAATCAGGGTTGAGAAGTTCTTGAGTTACCACATTTTGTGGTGCAGAGGCTTCTTGTTCCAGTGCTTTTACACAGTCATGCGGGTCATCAGGTGACCTCCCGTCTGGTAAATCCTTATACCCGTCAGGGAACTCCCCCCTAGAATGTGGAAGCAAAGTGGCTGGGTTGATGGTAGTACATTTCTGGAAGGTGATGTTGGAGGGCAGAAGTAGAGAGCACTGAAGTCTGAGATGTCTTTGGCTCGTTAGATGCTTAGGAGATGTTTGTTGGAGGACAGCAGAGAGATCATGTCCAGCTTGAATGACCAAGTCATGACCAAGTGCTATGTCAGCAGACTTATCCAGAAGAACATGGGCTGCATGCACAGCCTTGAGGCAGGAAGGAGCAGTTCTGGCAACAGGGTCTAGCCTGGCTGAGTAGTAGGCCAGAGGACGGAAACGATCAGCATGTTTCTGTGCCAGCACACCAGAGGCATGTCCTTCAGATTCTGAAACAAAGAGATGAAACGGCTGAGTGTAGTCAGGGAGACCCAGAGCAGGGGCGCTGACAACAGCTTCCTTGAGAGCCAGGAAACAGTCCTTTTGCTGAGCATAGATATACGGATTTTCAGCATGATCCCAGTCCGGTCCTCCAGTCTTGAGGCAATCATACAAAGGTTGCATGAGTCTTGAAGCATCCGGAATCCACTGTCTGCAGTAGGTAATGAGTCCTAAGAAAGACTGCATAGCAGAGTATGTCTTTGGATAAGGGATATCCTCGATTGCATGTTTTCTGTCCTCGGTGAGGTGTCTCGAGCCTTGAGAGATGCAGTGTCCGAGGAAGACGACTTTCTCTTTGCACCACTGGACCTTGGCCTTTGAGACTTTGCAGTTGGCAGAATGAAGAAAAAGGAGCAAGGACTCAGAAGCAGCAAACAGATTCTCTTCAGTTCCACAGAGGAGTAGGTCATCAACATACTGGAGAAGCGTGACATGAAGATTCTGTAACACCCACGGATCCAGGGTCATCTTCATAGCATGAGTGAACTGGTTAGGGGAGTTCTGGGCACCCTGTGGTGTCCTGGTCCAGGTCAGCTGAGATCCTTGAAACGTGAAGGCAAATAAAAACTGTGAGTCTTCATGAAGCGGGACACTGAAGAAAGCATTAGCCAGGTCAATAACGGTGAAGAGTGTTGCTGAAGTAGGCACTTGAGAAAGCAAGGTGTTTGGGTTGGGTACCACAGGAGTTTCCAAGATGGTGGCTGAATTGACTGCTCTGAGGTCCTGTACAAGTCTGTACTTCGGAGGGTCTCCAGGAGCTGTCTTCTTCTTCACTGGAAACAGGGGTGTGTTACAGGGTGAAACACATCTGATTAGCACTCCAGAATGTAAGAGGGAGGTAATCTGAACTCCAAGGCTCCGCTCTTGGGCAGCCTTAAGCGGATACTGAGGTAGTCTGGGGTATGGGTGCCCAGGTTTGAGGTGGACTTTTACTGGAGGCACTTTGAGCAGACCCACATCCTCAGGTCCAGTTGACCACAGAGTGGTAGGTAGATTGGGCAAATCCGGGGAAGGTGTCGTTTGCAGAGTCATCATCATCAGAGGGAAAGCCTTAAGGACACAACGATCTTCAGTGCCTTGTTGTGAGGCAGGATCTTGTAATTGCAATTCCATCCCTTGATCACCGAAGATGATGGTAGCGTGAAGCCTTTGAAGGAGGTCAGCTCCTAGAAGGTTGACGGGGCAGGTTTCAGACACCAGAAATTTGGCAAAGACACCAGAGAATGGGCCAGCTGGGACGGGAACAGTGAGTGGTGATGAGGTTTGTT
Organism: Dendrobates tinctorius; assembly: GCF_039654945.1. Lineage (NCBI taxonomy): Eukaryota > Metazoa > Chordata > Amphibia > Anura > Dendrobatidae > Dendrobates > Dendrobates tinctorius. The sequence goes on along the minus strand of NW_027361827.1, from coordinate 8,864,254 downwards.
GACCTTCAACTCCAATACATGTGAGGAAATCTGAAGACAGGGAGATTGTAGGAGGCAGCTGAGATGAAGAGATAACAGAGGTGGCCGCCCCAGTGTCCACTAAGAACTTGAGAGGTTGATTGTCCACTTCCAGGGTCACTGTACCACAAGACGAGGAAGTACAGGTGGCGGGAAAAGTGGGCACCGGTTGGCCTGAACTTCATGAGTGTGGAGGAGGAAGAGGTCTCTGAGGGTGCCCCCTGCGAGGACAACTTCTTCTCATATGACCAGGGCTGGCACACTCCCAACACAGATGTCTCCCTTGGTCATCACGAACTGGTCTGTCCCTGTAGTTTTGGCCCTGGGACCCTCTCGGCCTCAAGCGTGGTGATCCATACCGATCCTGAGCCTGATACACCATAACAGGTACTTCTGAGGCTTCTGCCATATACATGGCTGGTTTCTTCTTGCCTTTGTCCTTCTGTGCTTCCTTCTCTGCTTCCTTTTCTGCTTCTTTTTCTTCCCTTTGAAGCATTTTCTGATAACTCTTCACAACAGTGAGGGCCTGTTTTAGGGGACCATCAGGTAATTCGGGACGAAGCTTCATGACCTTATCCTTCAGTGGATCTTCCAGACCATCAATAAAAGCACGGACCAACAAGGCTGCCTGCGTCTTCACATGAGTTGAATAACCCAAGTCTTCAAACTGCATAGTTAGTCTGCCAGCGTATTTCTCCACAGCTTCACCAGATTCTTGTTGTATATCCTGTATTGATCCTGCTTCGTCACAGACGATCCTGGGCCCACTTTGTGAGTTGAGCGATAAACTCCTTTCCAGACTTGAACTTGTTGAGAGGTCCTGCTTTAGTGGGGTCCAATTCCTTCATGATGGTGGGGAGAAAATATTCGGAGGCTTTGATTGAGGTGATGCCTGATAGATCAGACCATGTAGCCCCGTAGATGCTCCTAGTCTGTTCCAGTTTCCTTACATACTGCATGGGAAATTTGTCCGGGTCAGGTAACTTGTTAACAATAGCATCAATTTGTACCGGAGTGAAGGGTTTGTATTTCAGCTTCAGCCCTTCTTCTTCTTCGTCATGTGTCACTGCCTCATCCTTCGGGGCAGTTGGGGGTGCTGTGGGTATTACCTCATCCAGGGGCTTTATACCTGTGTGCATCAGTGGTATCATGTATTCAGCTACCAAGGGCATGATGCCCTCTAATCCGGATTCATGGTAACAGACGATCCTAACTTCTTGTAAATCGAGATCTGGGGTTGATTGGAGACAATTCTTGATGACTTCAACGTGTTCCTTCATACAGGGGCCCAGTGGGTATCCAAAGAGTCCTGAAGATATCAATGGTATAGCCAAAGTTCTACGAGGAAGTGTATCTCTCCCTAGCCGTCCTGCAAAGATAAGCACTGTCTGTAAGGCGGTCTGCAATATTGTACGGCAATGCTCGGGTGTCCTGTAATCATATATAGGGCCTGCAGTGTGTAACACTATATCACAGGGCAAATTCCCTCCCTGGGTGGACATAGCGTCTCCTGGATGCAAGGGGCCATAATTGGTAAGGTAGGCCTGACACTCTTGGGTTATGGCTGGGCCTCCCTTTTTAGCTATCTGTTGGGCCAAACCACCTCTATGCGACAGGGTAGAGTTAGCTGGGTTCACTATGGCTCCTATCTGGTGGGTAACTATGTCCCCATACCCCACTGAGAAAAGAACCTGGGAGCCCTGAGGTGTGATGTAATAGCGTGAATGACAGGGGAACCAGATTTCAGGGTCATGGGGCAACCTAGAGGATTTGTTGAGAGGGGTAGGTAGTGGGCTCCTTCCGGGCCGGGGGGATTCGAACGGACCTAATAGCAGTGGCGGGGCAGGGGGAATTGTAGCAACCTGATTGTCAGAATCTTCTGATCCCTCATCATCTCCGATAGCTTGGCGCCTCATACGCATTACGGACCGGAAAGCCGTACTGCCGGTCAGGGCATCAAGAGTGAAGGGACCTTGACCAGGTGTATTTACAAATATCACAGTGGGTTGCAGCGGGAGACTAGGCCCAGAGGCCGGAACAGAAACAGGAACATTAGAGGTGGGAACAGCATCGGTCGGTGCCGGAGGTTTCTCAGGAAGTGGTGGTCCCTGATAGTACTCGCCGGAAAGTGTTACCAGCGGACATAGTGGCTGGGGAGGAATTCCGGGTGCACCAAGATGGCTGCCGGTGGAGGCGTGGCATGCCCCACTTCCGTCCATGGTCTGGGCGGAACCCCAAGGACGGCCCGCCCCACACACACGGCAGGTTTCCACCCAGGTTGGATTCTGCACGCCACAAACAGGACACACCCACGCTTCTGGAGAGCTCGTCTTGTCGCCATTATAGGGCGGTGGTTGGGACTGCATTTTCATCATCAGTGGCACGGCGGCCATTTTACAATCTATAAGATCACAGTTCAAAGGCATTTTATAACCAAACACAGGTTCCGCATTGTCTGATCCTCCTTCCCCATCAATCTCTTTCCATCCTTCATTCTTCAAGCCTCGCGCAACTCGCAGATGAGCTTGTGCTTGTTCTAACAATCCTTTATCTTTCAACATGCCTCGTTTGTTCTCTATGAGATTATGCCACATAGCCGGCTGTAATCTCCCTGACGAGGGCAATCCTACATGCTTATACAATCTCTCAACATTCTTGACTGCCTTCTTGCCTTCCCGTGACGCTACTATTGCCTTGACCTCCACAGCATCCTCATCTAACTTGTGGGGCACAGACTTCTTCTGCTTTAAGATACGCAGCATGACTCTTACAGAATACTATGGTTCTCTGCAGAAAAACCACTGGTAGCGATATCAACACTGATGTTCCACAGTACGGAGCCTCACGTTCGACGTACTAGGAAAAGAGCCTCGCGCTCAATATTTCCTTTCCCTAACCTTGAACAGCAGTGATTAACAGATTATCCTGCCACGATATTCCAACAGTCGGGAGGCGGTCTCCTAGTGAGAGCCCTACACAGAAATACAGGTGGTCCCTTCTCGGGACGTCTTAATTACCTAGTTGGTACAATATCACAGAGGCTGCGTCTCCTATCCCTTCCTCTAAGTTGCCCCACAATCTGCAACTAGCTCAATTTATCACTCCACTTCACTACTAGACAATAGTCACGGGTAGGGTGGTTAAATGGAGTACAATGACCGGTGGAGGAGGTGTGGTGTACACGAGGACGCGCAGAATGCGACGTCTCTCAGTTGCTGGTTCAGAGCGTGGCACAGGATCGCACTCAGTCTCACCACTCGACCGGTCACCCCTCAGACCCAAGGAGACCACAGACAAACCAATAACGGCTGAGACACTAGCAAGTGTGACACATACAGTGTATATGATCTCACTTACTGTGTTTTGGAGGGTGATCAGTCCTCGAGGTCAGCCACTACAGGTATCATCCACAGACATCCAGGCATGGGTCCAGAGGAGCCTCGGATCACTGTCCACGCCCCCCGTTGGGCTCCAAATTGTCGGGGTCGTAAACGACAATAAATCCTCATTCACCAGTCATTCCAAATCATTGTGCGAGCGCAAAACATCTGGTACCAATTAAGAATGACTCAGACACGCAGCTGATTCAGTCTTAGCTAATGTCCCGCATCCACACCTGTCAGGAGCAGTACAACAACTGGCTTTATTTACAAATACACAATACTATATTGAGTGTTAGGGGAAGGCGTGCATTAGGCGGGGTTTATGCAGTATACATCTAGTGTCCAGTCTCTCTCTGATTCGTCAAAAAGTCTCCCAATGGTTACTTCTTCTTCACATTCCTGAGTTATCTTTTTTTAGGAGAAATGAAACTTAACTTAACTCTTTAGACACTGAATTTAAGTGAAAGTGAACACTGGCAGCCATCTTTAATACAGTTACATTTGCATTAGCAAGCAATTAGGAAAAACTTATTGTTTCACAGTATAAAAGTATAAAAGTTATATAAGAAAATATATTTTCACCTTGACACAGGTATGGTGATGCACCACACACTAGACATGACTATTACACACCGGCTCATGCCAGCACTGACGGAGCCACCATGGACCTTGCAAAGTTCCTTGCCCGCCGAGAACTAGTTACAAAGGGACTTGTAAAGTTCACTGATAAAGCAGAGAACTATCGGTCATGGCAAGCCTCATTCCGGAACGCCATTCATGGTCTGGACCTTTCTTGTAGTGAGGAGTTAGATCTCCTGGTAAAGTGGCTCGGAAGTGAGTCAGTCGAGCATGTCAAAAGACTGAGAGACATTAATGTAAAGCATCCTCGCACAGCCCTACATAGAGTGTGGGAAAGACTTGCTGAAAGCTTAGAGAACTGAGAGATTTATTGAATGAGTTGCAGGTTGCCCAGCAGGAAGGAGACTTGCCCAGATTGGCATTCTTAGACACCGCTAAGGGTGTCAATTCGATAATACAGAAACTTCCTTACCACCTACAAGAAAAGTGGATTACATGTGGTTCGCAGTATAAACAAAATCATGATGTATCATTCCCTCCTTTCACTGTATTTGCTGATTTTGACACCAAACAATCTAGGATTAGAAATGACCCTGGTTTTGACTTTAACCTCTCACTTTGCCAGGAACTGTGAAGCTAGCGTGAAAGGTGCAGAATGCAGCAGAACGGATCACAATACAGCCTTGCATCCTGGATCACCTCCACCAGTGTTGTCGCAAGCAGAGGAGTACGATGGGAAGCAGAAGGACACTGACGAAGACAACCCTGAGGTCAGCTCTAAAGGTACAGAGATCTGTAGGGGACTCACAAGAGGAAGGTCCTGTTCAAAACTCTGCTTTGTACGAATCTATCCTGCAGGCCACAAAGACAAAGCCTTCAAGATATATGCAATCCTGGATGATCAAAGTAACAGGTCTCTAGCCAGGTCCATCTTCTTTGACAACTTCAGCATTGTAGGCCCTGGTTCTCCCTACACCCTGAAGACATGTTCAGGTACCGTTGAGACTGCAGGGAGAAAAGCAACTGGATACAAAGTGGAGTCCATAGATGGCCAGACCTGCCTATCATTGCTGACCATCCTGGAGTGCAACCAGATTCCGGACAACAGGTCAGAGATACCTTCACGGGAGGTGGCGAGACATCACCCCCATCTAAAGCGTATAGCCCACCTGATACCTGAGATGGATCCAGGAACCCCAATAGCTCTACGTCTGGGAAGAGATATACTATGTGTCCACAAGACTAGAGAATGTATAAACGGCTCTGGGAAGGCTCCGTATGCACAGAGGCTCGACCTTGGATGGGTCATCATAGGAGACGTCTGTCTAGGAAGAGCACACAAACCGGCCTCAGTCAACAGTATGCTTACTAGCACACTAGAAAATGGACATCTATCTCTCTTCCGGCCATGTCACAATAGTCTGCTGGTAAAGGAATTGCCAAACAGCACCCCACTACCTTGCACTTTATCAGCACCTACCAATGAAGACCATGCCTGTGAAGGTGAACAAGAAAACATGGGAGTTATGGTCTTCCACTGGACAAAGGAGGACAACAAGGTAGTGATGTCCATAGAAGTTAGGATGTTCCTGGACATCATGGATACACAAATAGTCAAAGACAACCTCAACAAGGGACAACCTATTCCTGGAGACAGTGTGCTAAAGAAGCTCGATCCAATTGTTGACCAAGACGGGCTGCTGAGAGTAAGTGGCCGTCTTCAAGAATCCGAGGAAGAAGTTTCAGAGAAACACCCGGTAATTATCCCTGAACATCATCACGTCACAACCCTGCTCATTCAGCATCATCATGACTTGGTGAGACACCAAAGTCGTTTGTTCACTGAAGGGAATCTGCGGGCGGCAGGTCTATGGATAATCGATGCAAAGAGAAGCGTGAGCAAACTCATCTTCAACTGTGTTACGTGTCCCACAAACTCTGTGGCTCGTTCAAAAATCCGAAGATGGCCAATCTTCCATTCGACAGACTCAGTACCGAACCCCCCTTCACCAATGTTGGACTAGACGTATTCGGTAGAGTTGAGCGAAACGGGTCGAAAAAATTCAAAAGTCGCCGACTTTTGGCAAAGTCGGGTTTCATGAAACGAAACCCGACCCTAGGATGAGGTCGGCCACGAGGTCGGCAACTTACGCGCCAAAGTCGCGTTTCAAAAGTTTGTTTTGCGCTCTTTTTCAGCCAATCAGGATCCACGGACACTGTGGGCAACGTGATGACATAGGCACGGGTCACCACCATCTTTCAGAAGGGCATGCAAGTGATTGGCTTGCTTTGGTGGGCGTCACAGGGGGTATAAAAGGGCGTGCACGCCGACCGCCATCTTACTTCTGCCGATCTTAGTATAGGGAGAGGTTGCTGCTGATTCTGTAGGGAGAGCGTTAGGCAGGGAAGAAGACAAAAAAACTGCTTCTGCTGCTAGCGATTTGGCCTGCACAACACACCAGTCACTGTGTGTGCAGTGCAAGGGGAGGCTATATAGTGGTGTATCAGTGGTGTTGGTTGTTGGGCTGCCTTCTAAGGCTTCCTGACATTCCTGCATTGCTGTTTACCCACTGCTCCGCAAACTGCTTTTTTAAAAGCAATCCCAATTTTTTTTTTTTGTCCTGCTGAGAAGAAAAAAAAACTGCTTCTGCTGCTAGCAATTTGGCCGGCACAACACACCAGTCACTGTGTGTGCAGTGCAAGGGGAGGCTATATAGTGGTGTATCAGTGGTGTTGGTTGTTGGGCTGCCTTCTAAGGCTTCCTGACATTCCTGCATTGCTGTTTACCCACTGCTCCGCAAACTGCTTTTTTAAAAGCAATCCAATCTCCCTTATCCTCTAGTCACTTTTGTCACAGCTGTGCCATCGAGCCTGTCACATAGCGCTCAGATATTCATTGGGCCTCACACAATCCAAAAGTGTCCAGTGTCCAAAAGTGTGTGCAGAAATTCAAAATCTCCCTTATCCTCTAGTCACTTTTGTCACAGCTGTGCCATCGAGCCTGTCACATAGCGCTCAGATATCAGTGGGCCTCACACAATCCAAAAGTGTCCAGTGTCCAAAAGTGTGTGCAGAGATTCAAAATCTCCCTTATCCTCTAGTCACTTTTGTCACAGCTGTGCCATCGAGCCTGTCACATAGCGCTCAGATATCAGTGGGCCTCACACAATCCAAAAGTGTCCACTGTCCACAAGTGTGTGCAGAGATTCAAAATCTCCCTTATCCTCTAGTCACTTTTGTCACAGCTGTGCCATCGAGCCTGTCACATAGCGCTCAGATATTCATTGGGCCTCACACAATCCAAAAGTGTCCAGTGTCCAAAAGTGTGTGCAGAGATTCAAAATCTCCCTTATCCTCTAGTCACTTTTGTCACAGCTGTGCCATGGAGCCTGTCACATAGCGCTCAGATATTCATTGGGCCTCACACAATCCAAAAGTGTCCAGTGTCCAAAAGTGTGTGCAGAGATTCAAAATCTCCCTTATCCTCTAGTCACTTTTGTCACAGCTGTGCCATCGAGCCTGTCACATAGCGCTCAGATATCAGTGGGCCTCACACAATCCAAAAGTGTCCACTGTCCACAAGTGTGTGCAGAAATTCAAAATCTCCCTTATCCTCTAGTCACTTTTGTCACAGCTGTGCCATCGAGCCTGTCACATAGCGCTCAGATATTCATTGGGCCTCACACAATCCAAAAGTGTCCAGTGTCCAAAAGTGTGTGCAGAGATTCAAAATCTCCCTTATCCTCTAGTCACTTTAGTCACAGCTGTGCCATCGAGCCTGTCACATAGCGCTCAGATATCAGTGGGCCTCACACAATCCAAAAGTGTCCAGTGTCCAAAAGTGTGTGCAGAAATTCAAAATCTCCCTTATCCTCTAGTCACTTTTGTCACAGCTGTGCCATCGACCCTGTCACATAACGCTCAGATATCAGTGGGCCTCACACAATCCAAAAGTGTCCAGTGTCCAAAAGTGTGTGCAGAGATTCAAAATCTCCCTTATCCTCTAGTCACTTTTGTCACAGCTGTGCCATCAAGCCTGTCACATAGCGCTCAGATATTCATTGGGCCTCACACAATCCAAAAGTGTCCAGTGTCCAAAAGTGTGTGTAGAGATTCAAAATCTCCCTTATCCTCTAGTCACTTTTGTCACAGCTGTGCCATGGAGCCTGTCACATAGCGCTCAGATATCAGTGGGCCTCACACAATCCAAAAGTGTCCACTGTCCACAAGTGTGTGCAGAAATTCAAAATCTCCCTTATCCTCTAGTCACTTTTGTCACAGCTGTGCCATCGAGCCTGTCACATAGCGCTCAGATATCAGTGGGCCTCACACAATCCAAAAGTGTCCAGTGTCCAAAAGTGTGTGCAGAAATTCAAAATCTCCCTTATCCTCTAGTCACTTTTGTCACAGCTGTGCCATCGACCCTGTCACATAACGCTCAGATATCAGTGGGCCTCACACAATCCAAAAGTGTCCAGTGTCCAAAAGTGTGTGCAGAGATTCAAAATCTCCCTTATCCTCTAGTCACTTTTGTCACAGCTGTGCCATCGAGCCTGTCACATAGCGCTCAGATATTCATTGGGCCTCACACAATCCAAAAGTGTCCAGTGTCCAAAAGTGTGTGTAGAGATTCAAAATCTCCCTTATCCTCTAGTCACTTTTGTCACAGCTGTGCCATGGAGCCTGTCACATAGCGCTCAGATATCAGTGGGCCTCACACAATCCAAAAGTGTCCACTGTCCACAAGTGTGTGCAGAAATTCAAAATCTCCCTTATCCTCTAGTCACTTTTGTCACAGCTGTGCCATCGAGCCTGTCACATAGCGCTCAGATATCAGTGGGCCTCACACAATCCAAAAGTGTCCAGTGTCCAAAAGTGTGTGCAGAGATTCAAAATCTCCCTTATCCTCTAGTCACTTTTGTCACAGCTGTGCCATCGAGCCTGTCACATAGCGCTCAGATATCAGTGGGCCTCACACAATCCAAAAGTGTCCAGTGTCCAAAAGTGTGTGCAGAGATTCAAAATCTCCCTTATCCTCTAGTCACTTTTGTCACAGCTGTGCCATCGAGCCTGTCACATAGCGCTCAGATATTCATTGGGCCTCACACAATCCAAAAGTGTCCAGTGTCCAAAAGTGTGTGCAGAGATTCAAAATCTCCCCTGTCCTATAGACACCTTGTACCTTGTTTTACATTACTATATAGTTTGTTGGATTTTGTCTACATTTCTACCAAACATGAGGAAGGCTGGTGGAAGAGGCCGTGGAATTGGGCGGGGGTTGGCAGCTGGTAATGATGGTGTTGGTGGTGGATCTGATGGTAGTGGCAAGAGCAAAATAGGACCGAATGCAGGAGGTGCTGACCCTGCGTCATCGTCTGGCTACATAAGGCCTCGAACGCTTAGTTTTCTAGGAGTTGGCAAACCGCTTTTAAAGCCAGAGCATCAGGAAAAAGTTTTTTCTTACATTGCTGACTCAGCCTCCAGCTCTATCGCCTCCTCTTCTTCAGTTGTAAAAAGTAAAAGCACTGAGTCGTCATTGGAGGCTCATGTTCATGAACCACACCTTTCCTTGTGTCCTTCACCCCAACCAAGATTGAAGGATGACGCAGGCCACACTACTGATTATTCCATGGAGCTGTTTTCACATACCATGCCTGGATTATCAAGTGAAATGGTGAATTACCCAGGCCAAGATGAATCTGACATGGAGTGCACTGATGCACAGCCGCTGATGGATGATTCTGCTGGTACATTCACTCAGAGCACTACATTGTCCTCGCAGTGTACAGAGCCAGATTCTGACCCTGATGAGACTCAGGTGCCCCTTCCCGCACACTATACCACCATACACGGTGACACAGAGGAAGGTGCACATGACATAGAAGAGGAGGTGATGGATGACCCAGTTGTTGACCCAGATTGGCATCCATTGGGGGAAGAGGGTGCTGCTTCCAATAGCTCAGATGAGGAGCATCCACAGCAGACATCGACATCGCAACAGCTGTTATCTGGCAGGCCCGGAGCACTCCAAAGACAGGTTCCAAACATCAAAAGAGTTGCTGGACAGCTTGTCCAGAGGGTCAAAAGATCACAGCGTGCTAGGCTGCAAAATGTCTGCCAAAGTAGGAAGAGTGCAGTGTGGCACTTTTTTGAACAAAATCCTCATGATCAGGCCAAGGTTATCTGTAAGAAGTGCGCAAAGACCTTTAGCCGAGGGAAAAATCTGAAAAATTTGAATACCAGTTGCATGCTTAGACATTTAACCAGCATGCACTTGCAAGCGTGGACACAACACCAAACCTCAAGTGCCACATGTGCAACTGATCACAACGAAGGTAGTCAGCAACGCTACATTGTTTCCCCCACTGTAAGCCCACCGGTTAGCACAGCAGCAAATGTTGAGGTGTCGTTGCAAGACCACAGCAGTCAGGGAATCCCACTGTTATATCAACGAAAGACTGATTCTAGGCCATCAGAAAGAACACCAACTCCATCACCATCATCAACCCTCTCTCAGTCCGCCCTGTCCACCGCTACTTCCACCATATACAGCTCTCAAGTCCAGCTCACCCCCCCAGACACTATGAGTAGGTCAAGAAAGTACTCAGTCTCTCATCCGTGTACACTGGGTTTGAACGCCCACATTGCCAAACTAATCTCGTTTGAGATGATGCCCTTTCGGTTGGTGGAAAGCACAGCTTTCCGCGAACTCATGGCCTATGCAGTACCACGCTATGACCTACCCAGTCGCCACTTCTTCTCTCGCAAAGCCATCCCAGTCCTCCACCATCATGTGAAAGACCGCATTGTCCATGCACTCAAGCAGTCAGTGAGCGAAAAGGTGCACCTCACAACTGATGCATGGTCCAGTCGGCATGGCCAGGGCCGTTACGTGTCCATCACTGCGCACTTGGTTAATGTGGTGGATGCAGGGTCCACAGGGGACAGCGGTGGTGGGACAGTGCTGCCTAGCCCACGGTATAGGAAACAGTTGGCTGTAGGCATTCGACCCTCCTCCTCCTCCACCTCCTCCAGAAGCGAAAGATCGTCCACAGATTGCTGTCGTACGAGCACTCCATCTGCAGCTGCCACTGTTGCACACGATGTGTCCCCCTATCGAGCAGCTAGTGGAAAGCGTCAGCAGGCTGTGTTGCAGATGATGTGTTTGGGCGACAGACACACCGCCGAGGTGCTGGCCGAGTACTTGAAGCGACAAACTGAGTCATGGCTGGGCAGTGTACATCTTGAGGCAGGCAAGGTAGTTAGTGATAACGGCCGTAATTTTGTGGCAGCCATAGCCCTTTCAAAACTCAGCCACATACCTTGCTTGGCTCACACCTTGAACCTGGTGGTGCAGTGCTTCCTCAAAAATTATCCGGAGTTAACAGCCCTGCTCCAGAAGGTGCGAAGACTGTGCGCGCACATCCGCCGGTCGCCTGTACACTCCGTTCGTATGCAGAAGCTGCAGCGATTGCTCCACCTTCCCAACCACCGCCTCATTATCGACATTGCAACAAGGTGGAACTCCACCCTGCACATGGTGGAGCGGCTGTGCGAGCAGAGGCAGGCCATAATGCATTTGTGGGAGGATACACGGCCAGGCACTTTGAGAGCAGACATGGAGTTGACAGATGTGCAGTGGTCGAAGCTGAAAGACCTTTGTAAAGTCCTTCAGTGTTTTGAGGAATGCACACGGCTGGTAAGCGCAGACGACGCCATCCTAAGCATGAGCATCCCACTTATGCGTCTGCTCATGCAAACTTTGACGCACCTTAAGGAGCAGGCGTCTGCAGCCAATGTTGATGAGGAGGAAGAGGAGGAGGGAATCCTTGATGACATTCAGCCATTGTCTGCTCAGGGACCTCTCCTGGACGAGGTGGAGGAAGAAGAGGAGGAGGAGGAGGATGATGGGGATGATTACTTAGGGGAGGAGGATGCATCTCGTGGGGCAAGTGAAAATGTTGGCGTGGCAAGGTCTGGTACAGGGTTTGTGCGTGACTGGAGGGATGTGGATTTGCCAGAAAGTGCTCCTCCAACCAGCACTCGCAGTGCATCATTGACACCGGGAACATTGGCCCACATGTCAGATTATGCCTTGCGGATCCTAAAAAGGGACCCCCGCATTGCCAAAATGATGAACGATGACGACTACTGGTTGGCCAGCATCCTGGATCCACGCTATAAAGGCAAATTACAAAACATCATGCCACAGGAGAACCTTGACCTAATATTGGCTAATAAACAAGCAACTCTGGTAAATCGGTTGCTTGAGGCATTCCCAGCACACAGCAGCGGTGATGGTTCTCACACGAGCCGTACGGGCCGGGGGCAGCTTGGCAGAGGTGTTCGTGGTGCACACAGCAGAAGTGGCGTTGGAGACAGGGGTTTCATGACAATGTTGTGGACTGATTTTTCAAATACCGCTCACACAACTGGTAATACTGCATCGATGGAAAGTGACAGGAGACAGCAGTTGTCAACTATGGTTACAAACTACTTTTCCTCCCATATCGATGTTCTCCCACACAGGTCATTCCCCTTTGACTATTGGGCCGCTAAACTGGACACCTGGCCTGAATTGGCACAATATGCCTTACAGGAGCTCGCTTGCCCAGCTGCAAGTGTGCTATCGGAAAGAGTCTTCAGTGCAGCTGGATCAATCCTGACAGAAAAAAGGACCCGTCTGTCAACCCAAAATGTGGATGATCTAACCTTCATTAAAATGAACCACGCATGGGTTTCCAAGGATTTTGTCCCACCTTCCCCTGATGACACATAGGGTGACAGAAAAATGGCTTGCTTTGGTCCACCTCTTCCTGGTACTTCACCTATTTCGCCTTTTGCATCAGCTGAATGTCCAACATCAACATATGCCACTTTCTAAAACTCCCTAACTGTGCTGCCTCCCCCCCCATGGCCGGGGTCACCACCTACCGCACGACACCGTGCGAGTGCCGTTGCCCTGGACAGGTGGGTAGGCCGACTCTTGGGCGCGGGCACTGGCACAGGGTCCCTCATAGTGCAATCAAGTGTTTCTGATGGTGGTGGTGCACACCCGCCGTCAGACACACCGCTGTACTATGAGGGGCCCAGTGCCAGTACCGACGCCCACGAGTGGGCCCCCCTTGCTTGGGCAGGGCCCCAGCATTTGCAATCTTTACCTCTCCCTGCTCCTCCGCTGTGTAATCTGGGCCGTCAAATCCATACTGTGCCTGACACCGTCTGAGCCTGCCTCCTGAGACATATATTTTGAATGTGTACGCTATCCATACATGTTATCCAGGGATACGGTACCCTTTCTAACCTTTGTGCAATCACGTGCAATCCATACTGTGCCTGACACCGTCTGAGCCTGCCTCCTGAGACATATATTTTGAATGTGTACGCTATCCATACATGTTATCCAGGGATACGGTACCCTTTCTAACCTTTGTGCAATCACGTGCAATCCATACTGGGCCTAACACCGTCTGAGCCTGCCTCATGCTGTATAGACATATATTTTGAATGTGTACGCTATCCATACATGTTATCCAGGGATACGGTACCCTTTCTAACCTTTGTGCAATCACGTGCAATCCATACTGGGCCTAACACCGTCTGAGCCTGCCTCCTGAGACATATATTTTGAATGTGTACGCTATCCATACATGTTATCCGGGGATACGGTACCCTTTCTAACCTTTGTGCAATCACGTGCAATCCATACTGGGCCTAACACTGTCTGAGCCTGCCTCATGCTGTATAGACATATATTTTGAATGTGTACGCTATCCATACATGTTATCCAGGGATACGGTACCCTTTCTAACCTTTGTGCAATCACGTGCAATCCATACTGGGCCTAACACCGTCTGAGCCTGCCTCCTGAGACATATATTTTGAATGTGTACGCTATCCATACATGTTATCCAGGGATATGGTACCCTTTCTAACCTTTGTGCAATCACGTGTAATCCATACTGGGCGTGAGAACGGCTGGCGAGCTGTTAAGCAAGCTACAGCACCTGTCCAGACAAGTACAGGGATTCCCTAGCGAGGAGACTTATTTGATTGTTTTCAATGTTGGGACAGCAATTTTTGGGGAGCACTATACTCTGGAGAATGATAGATGGGGCCCACCATACACTGGAACATTCCAAACGTGGACATCAGACACTGGAGCAGCATTTACAGGGCCCATTATACACTAGAGCATTAGAAATGGGGCCCATTATGTTTGGAGCATTATTTGGGCCCATAAGACAGTGGAGCTTCATCCATGGGGACCAACATATACTGTAGCATTGTGTGGAGCTCATCATATACTGTTTCAAACATTATATGGGACCAATGATTCTGTATGGAGAAATAGATGGGCCTCGTCATGAGATGTAAAAAGTGAGGTATTTTTCATTGTACTATACCGCTATTTCTCTGCTGTATCGGAGCATGATGAGTTGTGGTATGTGTTAAAGGGGCGCTCTTTCGCCCAGGGCACATGAAAACCTGCAGCCAGCCCTCCCCCCCCACAACTTTAGCCAAATAACCCCCATTTTTCAGTGCGTAACTTGTATTATGAAGTTAATTAAGGTTGACAAGCTTAAGAAAGAAGAATTGATGCTTTTGGCATTCAAATGGGCACTGTAGGTGTGTTTCCTGTCCTCCTCTCACTGCCGACTTTTATTCCCCATTGACTTACATTGGGTTTCGTGTTTCGGGACGACCCCGACTTTTCCCTATAATCGGACGATCTTGCTCGACCCGACTTTTGGAAAAGTCGGGTTTCACGAAACGAAACGCGACCCTAAAAAACCAAAAGTCGCTCAACTCTAGTATTCGGTCCTTGGTCCGTGGCTACTCGACGCACTAGGAAATCCAATACTGAAGCAAAGTGTTGGGCAGTTCTATTCACTTGTCTGTCCATCAGATCTGTTCATATTGAAATAATCGAGTCTATGGACACTTCAAGTTTCACAAATGCGTTTTGACGCTTCACCGCAATCAGAGGCCCTGTGAAGCATATTCGCTCAGAGGTACGAATTTCATTGGAGCGGCAAGAGGACTCCAAATCCCATCCAACTTGGACATCACTAATGTTGTAAGGTACCTAGGCGAGCAAGGATGCACCTGGACTTTCAATCCGCCACACTCTTCGCACATGGGAGGTGCCTGGGAGAGAATGATAGGCATAGCACGCAAGATACTGGACTCTATCTTCTTGCAAATGAACACCAGACTCACACTTGAGAGTTTAACCACGTTCTTGGCTGAGGTATCGGCTATCATGAACGCCAGGCCACTGTCAGCACTCTTCAGCGATTCCGGAGACCCGACTGTCCTTACTCCAGCAATGCTACTCGCGCAGAAAACCTGTGTCCTGAGAGCTCCACACGGAGAATTCAATGATAAACATCTCTTCAGATGCCAATGGAGGCAAGTACAAAGCATGTCCAATGTCTTCTGGGACAGATGGAAGAAGCAATATCTCTCCACTCTACAAACCAGGACAAAATGGCAAAAAGAACGCCCAAACATCTAACCAGATGATGTGGTACTTGTCAAAGACACTCAGTCACATCCTAATGAGTGGCCACTTGGCCTAGTCACCAAGCCTCTTCCAAGCAAGGATGGGAAAGTGTGCAAGGTAGAAGTCAAAGTGAGCAAACTTGGTGAGAACAAACTGTTCCTCAGGCCAGTTACTGAACTTGTATTGTTATTATCCCCAAAACAGCCAAATAATGGCATCTTTTGATGCCAAGCGGGGAGTGTTCTGCCCATTCTGTGCAGCTAGATATTTTTAAGTGCTGTTTCAGCTATAGCCATTAGGTGTCATAAGTTGTCCTCTTTTATTCATGTGTTTGGAATTTTCTGTTCCCAAAATGGTTAATTGTTCAGAACCACCCCTTCTTTCTGCCCTGGTCAACAACATGCAACCATTGTCCAGCAGTCTTCTGAGTAGCTCACATTTGCTCAGCTCAGCTCTTTGCAAAACCATTGCTATAACAAGCGGATTCCGGTAAGGATAATGCAATTATGAGTTATGCATCTGTGTTAGCAGCCATAATACAGCCCCCCTTGATGTTTGAAATGCATGCTCTGCTCTTTTGATGTTATTTCATTGCATGCTTGTTATAAGCATCCTCTAGTTAAGCATCCTCTGTTCAGTCTCTGCAAGCTTGCAACCGTTTTAGACATGTTTCTCTTTGCTGCTGGGTACGTTATATTGCTCAGCTCTTATATAATGCATGATAACAGCATCCTGTATCATTGCTACGGTTGTGATAATACCCTGCATTGCTATTACCTAACAGTACTTGTGTTTTGTATACTGTCTACTAGTACTGACATGCTGACATTATCTGACTCTTTTAGTTTTTACCTGAATCATCGACATTTTGTACAACAATCTACTGAATCATCCATATCTGTGTTCAACAACCTCTGATATCATCTACTACTGTTCTACTATACCATCTGTTATCATCTCCCATTGTTGTCCATATCATCCCAATAAATAATAGA
Source organism: Dendrobates tinctorius (assembly GCF_039654945.1). NCBI lineage: Eukaryota > Metazoa > Chordata > Amphibia > Anura > Dendrobatidae > Dendrobates > Dendrobates tinctorius. The sequence continues at coordinate 8,847,770 of NW_027361827.1, read as the reverse complement.
CTTAAGCACCCATACAGTCTTGTTTCTGGGAGTGGATGAAAGGTTAAGCCGCATGCTTGAATCCACACAGCGTCATACGTGGAAGAAGGCAGAACATTACCCATAAAATGTATTACCCACTGATGACCAATTGTCTGTACTAACCTGAAGATTATCTTTCTCCCTATCATCTAGTTTTAATCGATTTTCAGCAGCTAAAGATCTACAACTCTTTTCAAGTTAACTGATTTATAGAAAAATATACTTTGATAACACGATGGATGGGATCTTTCCTTCTGAAGCAGAGAAGGAAGCAATAAGGACCTTGGAACATAAATTTAAAACCAGCTACAAATCAGTCGAAGACATGCATATATATGAAACCATGTCAGGTGTAATCGAACTAGTCAAAATGGTTTGAACCAGGGGATGGATCACGGAAGAAGTATATGAATCTTTGGGAGGAGGTATATGGTGGCAATTGTTGGTTCCTCAATCCAAAGTCCCTCCTTCTGCGTATTGCCATTCTCAACAGCATCTGATAAGATAACCTGCAATTCCATTCTGAACTTGGATCAGGGGTTAAAGGCAAGTTTACGATAACAGTTGGTCTACAATTGTCTATACATTTTTTTTTCATATAAACTTACTGGCCAGATGACAATATTTTCACCTTCTTGGATTTGGGTAACATTTCGTATGGATACTTTCCATGTTTGCTGCTTTCTGATTCCTCCCCCAATTGTTCCAAGGTGTTTCTCACAAAATTGGAATATCATCAAAAAGTTAATTTATTTCAGTTCTTCAATACAAAAAGTGAAACTTATATATTATATAGAGTCATTACAAACAGAGTGATCTATTTCAAGTGTTTAAGATAACCTGCAATTCAGTTCTGAACTTGGATCAGGGGTTAAAGGCAACTTTACGATAACAGTTGGTCTTCAATTGTCTATACATTTCTTTTTCATATAAACTTACTGGCCAGATGACAATATTTCCACCTTATTGGATTTGGGTAACATTTCGTATGGATACTTACCATGTTGCTGCTTTCTGATTCTTCCCCCAATTGTTTCAAGGTGTTTCTCACAAAATTGGAATATCAAAAAGTTAATTTATTTCAGTTCTTCAATACAAAAAGTGAAACTCATGTATTATATGGAGTCATTACAAACAGAGTGATCTATTTCAAGTGTTTATTTCTGTTAAGATTGATGCTTATGGCTTACAGCCAATGAAAACCCAAAATTAATTAGCTCAGTAAATTAGAATAATTAACTAAAAACATCTGCAAAGGCTTCCTAAGCATTTAAAAAGGTCTGTTAGTCTGTTTTAGCAGGCTCCACAAACATGGGGAAATGGGGAAGACTGCTGACTTAACAGATGTCCAGAAGGCAGTCATTGACACACTCAGCAAGAGGGGTAAGCCATAAAAAGTCATTTCTAAAGAAGCTGGCTGTTCACAGAGTGCTGTATCCAAGCTTATTAGTGTAAAGTTGGGTGGAAGGAAAAAGTGTGGTAGAAAAAGGTGCACAAGCAACCGGGATAACGGCAGCCTTGAAAGGATTCTTAAGAAAAGTCCATTCAAAAATTTGAGGGAGATTCACAAGGAGTGGACAGCTGCTGGAGTCATTGCTTCCAGAGCCACCACACACAGACCTATTCAGGACATGGGCTACAAGTGTAGCATTTCTTGTGTCAAGGCACTCATGACCAATAGACAACGCCAGAAGCATCTTACTTCGGTCAAGGAGAAAAAGAACTGGACTGTTGCTTAGTCGTCAGTCCATTTCGAAATCAAGGTCCCAAAGTCTGGAGGAAGAGTGGAGAGGCACACAATCCTAGCTGTTTGGGGATCCATGTTGTCTGCTGGTCTAGGTCCACTGTGTTTTATCAAGACCAAAGTCAGCGCATCCATATACCAGGAAAGTTTAGAGCACTTCATGCTTCCCTCTGCCGACAAGCTTTTTGGAGATGGAAATTTCATTCTCCAGCAGGACTTGGCACCTGTCCTCCCTGACAAAAGAGACAATAACTTGTTTAAAAACAGTATCACTGTGCTTGATTGGTCAGCAAACTCACCTGATCTTAACCCGATAGGGAATATATGGGTTATTGTCAAAAAGAAGATGAGGGACACCAGACACAACAATGCAGATGAGCTGAAGGCTGCTATCAAACCAACCTGGGCTTCCATAACACCTCAACAGTGCCTCAGGCTGATTGCCTACATGCCACGCCGCCTTGATGCAGTAATTGACTCAAAAGGAGCCCGACTAAGTATTGAGTGCATTTACTGAACATACATTTCAGTAGGTAAACATTTTGGATTTTAAAATCATTTTTCAAGCTGGTGTGATAAAGTATTCTAATTTACTGAGATAGTGACTTTGGGGTTTTCATTGGTTGAAAAACATAATCATCAACATTAACAGAAATAAACACTTGAAATAGATCACTCTGTTTGTAATGACTCAATAATATATGAGTTTCACTTTTTGTATTGAAGAACTGAAATAAATTATCTTTTTGATATTCTAATTTTGTGAGACACACCTGTATGTGTATATATATATATATATATATATATATATATATATATATATATATATATATGTGTGTGTATGTTACATTTCTTTTATTTTACATTTATTTATTTTATTGTTGGTTTTAGTATTTCTCATTTCACTTCCTTTTCTTATCCCATATAACTTTGGGCACTCACATGATAATTTATGTTGTTTGTGATTTTACACCACTTTATGACTACATGTAAAATCATTTATGGGTAGTAATACACAGTTTATTACCACAATAAGGATATAATAATTTTTCCTTATGGTATTCTATTAGAGATGAGCGAGCATGCTCGTCACAATTCGGCATTTGCCCAAGCATCTCACTGCTCGAGATGCTTGGTGCTTGCCAAATATTTCCGGGGTTGCTCGGCGGGAGCCCGGGTCCCCGCCCTGCATGTTTGGTGCTCTTTAGAGAGCCAATGAACATGCAGGGATTGTTTGCCACACACTGTAATGCCGCAGCCATGTTGGTTGTGGCATTACAGTGACTGGCTGGCCGCATAGTGTCATCAGGTCTATAGCAGACCAGGCGCTGCCATGCTTGTCTGCTCTGGACTCAGGCAGTGTAGGGAGAGTTGCTGCTGAGCTAGGGAGAGATTTGGTTGTTTATTAGTTAGTGTGGGTATACCATATCTAATATACAAATCCATCTCTCCCAACAGTCCTTCTGAGGACTAATAAAGGTGTATTATAGATATCAGTGCTAGGCAGGCAGGAAATTGATGTGGCAGACTTCATTGCATATAGCAAGAAGGTCCATTCCACTTCTGTCTGCTGCCTATTACAGATATTCATACACATAACCCCAGGTATCAGGGCCAGGAAAAAAAAAAAAAATTTTGCATCCTAATCCTGATTATTTGCTTTAAAAGCAATCCAGAGAGCATCATTTTTCGGCTCCATTTGCTTGTTGGCACTGCAGAACACAGCCAGATCCTTTCCATATTACAGTGCTAAAAATTCAGCTAATATCAAGTGGGGTTTGTCCATCACATGGAACACATATCAGTGTGCAAAAAATTGTGCCATTTCAGACCTCCATTTAATTTTTTTTTGCTGTGTCTTAGCCAAGCTATTGACACCAGTTTTCTGAAAAAAAGAAATAGTTACCTACAGGCCAGATATTTCAAACTGTGGTTTGTCTGTCAAACGTATTACATAGTGCGCTCAAAATTGTGCCATTTCAGGCCTCAATTTAATTTTTGTTGCTGTGTCTTAGCCAAGTTATTGACACCACTTTTCTGAAAAAAGAAATAGTTACCCATAGGCCAGATATTTCAAAGTGTGGTTTGTCTTCACACAGATCACATAAGTTTGCTCCAAATTCAGCCATGTGTAGTGAACGTGGAAAATATTGTCCTCCATTTAAAATGGGCAAGGAGCATGGCAAGGGACAGTGAACTGGACGTGCTGGTGATGGTGCACGCAGAGGCCAAGGCCATGGGCAAGCTGAAATTGTGCCACAACAAACACCCACATCTTCTCGCCCGACCTTCCTGTCCCTATTATTATGGGACTGCAGCAGCACACCACTATTGAACCCAGAGCAGTGTCAAAAGGTTGTTGGTTGGATAGCGGGTAATGCTTCCAGTCAGTTTGCCACCACCACCACCCTGTCTTCCACACGTTCAAGTATCAGTAGCCGTGAGTCTGAACCACATATTCCTCACCCTGATCCTCCTTCCTCCCATCATGCAGAGTGCCCGGAGACAACTGATCCCACACTTGGACACTCCGAAGAGCTGTTCACTTTTCCATTTATAGATTCGGGCCTCTCACCTGGTCCACTTGTAGTGGGGCAAAAAGAGATGGCATGTAGCAATGCCTAAATATTTGAGCAGCCACAGAAAAATGAAGGCAACAGTGGGAAAGTGTCACAAAAGGTGGACGATGATGAGACAGAATTGCCAGAAAGTCAGGATGAGGACCAGCGTGCAGAAGTGAAAGACGAGGTGGTGGATGATATAGTAACTGACCCAACCTGGCAGGAGGACATCAGCACACAGGGAGAGGGAGGCATAGCACCCCAACAGGCAGGAAGAAGCAGTATGGTGGCCGCAGACAGAACGTGGGCAACCATTCCCTTTAACACCAACAAGAAGGAAGTTGCCAGTCCAACTGTTAGGTCTTCCCGAGTCTGGTTATTTTTTAAAGACTCTGCTAATAACCACAAAAAGGCCATTTGCACCGCCTGCCAGGCAAGCGTTAGCAGGGGTAGCAAAACTACCAGCCTGACCACCACCAGCATGATAAGGCACATGGCAGCAAATCACCCGACTTTGTGGGACAAACCCCAGGGTCCAGGAACAGTGTCTGTGGATGACAACACTGCTTGCATGCAAAGATGCCTTCTGCCCTGCACCTGTCATTACACACACAACTAGCTCCATCATCAAGCACGTCCACGTCCTTGTCCCAGAGCTGCAATCAGTTGTCCATACCCCTGTCCTTGGAACGCAAAAGCAAATACAAATCCAACACCCCACAAGCCGCACTACTAAATTCACACATTTTGTGACTGCTGGCGCTCAAAATGTTGCCATTTAGGCTCGTGGAGACGGAAACTCGGTACTCGGTCACCAACCGCCACTATTTCTCCCTGTGTGCCGTCGCCGCATTACACAAACACGTGTCCCACAACATTAGCCGTGCCCTCAACAATGTAGTTACTGGGAAAGTCCACCTAACCACAGACACGTGGACAAGTACTTGTGGGCAGGGACGGTACATCTTTCTGACGGCACATTGGTTTAACATTTTTGGAAGCCAGGACCCAGTCGGACCTTGGATTGGAACACGTCCTCCCGACGCCAAGTATTGTGGGCCCTAGGTCAATTAGGGTTGCCCCCACAGTCTACAGCTCCTGCACCTCCTCCTCATCCTCCTCTTCAGCCTCCATATCTGAAATGACTACATCAGTCAAGCTGGAAGAACTGCAGCACTGCCTTAGCCAAGTCGGAACAGGCTGTGCAGAAGGTAATATGCTTAGGTGACAAACCGCACAATGCTGAAGAGTTGTTGACAGCTCTAAAAGAGCAGGCAGATCTATAGCTGACACCACTGAACCTACAGCCAGGCATGGTGGTGTTTGACAATGGCCGGAACCTGGTGGCGTGCTTAACCTCGTAGTTCAGCGGTTTCTCAAAACCTACCCAGAGCTGCTGGATCTGCTTGTCAAAGTACGCCACCTGTGTGCCAATTTTAGAAAGTCAGCTACTGCTTCCGCCGTGTTTCAGCAGTGTTTGCAGCTTCCGACTCACCGATTGGTGTGTGATGTCCCCATGTGTTGGAACTCTACACTGCAGATGTTGGGAAGGATTTGGAGCAGAAGAGAGCAGTTGTTGACTACCAGCATCAACCTTTTCCATCGGTATTCAGTTCAGACTCCACAAATAAGACCTCCGGAGTGGACATGGATGTCAAACATATGTATCGTCCTCCAAAACATTGAGATGGTGAGCGGCGATGACACCATTATTAGCGCCACCATCCCGCTTCTCTTCTGAAATGCACTCTGCTCACAATTAAATGCATTGCAGGCATTTGAAACAAAGCATGATTAAATAGCTGTATATAAGTGTGATTGAACAAAAGAAGAGAAATGAGAGAATGTGAAGAAGCGCACTTGTGTAGGGAAGGTGGACTGACGTACGGACCTGTCTGCAGTAGGAAGGCAGAGGTGTAGCGTATTTTAGGTGGACTGTTAGAGTGAGAGATGGGAAACAGCTGGAGATAAAGAGGAAGAGTGTAATATTGGAGTTTGACCATTAGAGGGCAGTGGAGAGTTGTGAGGATAGGACTAAACAGCAGCCATTGGCTAAAGAAATTGTCAAGTCATGGGGGGCGGGGTGACCAGAACAAGAAGGATATAAAAGAGGGAGAGAAGGTTCTGGAAAGGGCTGTCAGTGAGAGGAGCGCAGGCAACAGGAAGATCTGCTGAGGAGAAAAGACAAGAAAGAAGCTCCAGAAGGGACTGACAGCTGAGACGGTCAAGGGGTGTAGCCCCGATGATAGTAGCCGCAGACAGAGACAGCCTGTGGGTACCACAAGGTGGACGGACTCGGACTGGTGAAGCGCTGCAGTAGATAGGCCTAGGGCAGCTGCAGTGAAAGAGCCGTGGGGGTCGTCACACGGAAGTCAGGAGGAAGTGAAGGTACCCTGGCCTGTGTGCGGAGAGTGTAAATTGCTGTCGCGTGTTGCTGTGGTCGTCGTGACAACGGCTAATAAAGAAGACGTGTTGGACACAATCCTGTCTCTGTCTCGAGTCTGTCTGCGGCAAGAAGCGGACCAACCCCCTGTCGGTTACCCTACCTACATTTGCATATATAACTACCTACATTTTGCATATATAAATACCATATGTGGACACATACTGTATATGGAAACCTTTATAAGCAAAAGAGAAGTATGTGGTGAATATTACAAGTCTTATGTTGTGGTTACTGTAGGGTAAAAACAAACATAGGAAAAGACACCACCATGAAAAGAGTAAAATAATTGTATTAAATTGATGCATATAAATAAATAATAGGATAGAATAAATGTGATGTGAAGCAGAGAAAAAAAAAGCCAAAAAAGAAATAAAGAAAAAATGTGTATGCAAGAACATAAATAATCACATATGCAAAAACCAAACAAGCTAGTAGCATAAAAAGTATATTAAATATCCAATGAGAAAAGTGTATAATAAAGCACAAAGCATGTGCTTATTGATATAAGTACCTATATGTATAGAATATAGTGATGGACGAGCACTAAAATGTTCGGGTGCTCGTTGCTCGGGTCAAGCAAATTGGAATGCTCGGGTGCTCGACCCGATCAACAAGCCCATTGTAAGTCTATTGGAAACTCAAGCATTTTAGTGCAGTCTGCAGATGGACTAAAAATTGCAGAAATCAATGGGAACAGTGCTCAAATGCCATGGGAGCAGCATGGGGAAGACCCCTGGAGTCATTTCTGAATCCCAGGTCTCTGTTGTGAACAATGTTGTCAGAGTCTTACGCCACTTTTACAGGCGTACAATAAAACATACAAAAACTAAACCAAAATAAATTTTCCTGGGAAATACGTTAAGGAACATCTTTTCCAGGATAAAGACTTGTATACAAGGCAAAATAAATAATCCAATAAAAATGCTCCTCCACACTTTGAGCTATGTTCACACATAGCATTGTTGATGAGTTTTTGAACTTTAGCATTGCTTTCAACCAAGATGAATGCATTCACTGGGAAATGTCATTGTAACATTTTACAACCTTATCTGGCCATGTGGTGTGTGACACATCATCAGACACATCCTCCTTCATTTATGAAGGAGGGACTCTGAAAGTCACAAAGACTTTTTATAGGGCCATCAGGCGGCCTTTACTATTCTTAAAGGGAAGGTGACATAAAAAAAAAAGAATTAATGTTTACATTTTCTTAAAAAAAAATTATCATTTGTTTTTAATTTTGTAAAATATGAAAAATAATTTTAAAAAGTTTGGCATTTCCACTTGTTAACACTAGGGGGAGCAGCTACTGAAGTTTGGCACAAAAACCTAGTGTACAACTAGCTCACATTACTGCACTGCAGTAATTATGGGTGGAATCTGCTGACATGGGTGTGATGTCACTCCTCTCCTCCCCTTCTGGGTGTTTGGTAAATGAAAAGACAGGATGACATCTAGGAACACAGTGAGCTGCCATTTTGATGGGGCCTGCAAAGTTACTGACTGTCTTTGCATGTAAAGTCTGGATCAGAACAGGCCATCAATCAGCAGACATGTTTCCTGGATTTCTGTGGAGCAGACAAGCAGACGGTCCATCCATGTGTATAAAACACAGCACTCTAGGTACAATCCCTGGCACCGAACCGGGCGCCCCCCATAGACCAGCACACTGCTCTTCTGAAATACTCTGTGCTGCTGTCACCCTGCTCCTCCACCATATATCTCCCTCTGTGCCCCCATAGACCAGCACACTGCTCTCCTGAAATACTCTGTGCTGCTGTCACCCTGCTCCTCCACCATATATCTCCCTCTGTGCCCCCCCATAGACCAGCACACTGCTGTCACCCTGCTCCTCCACCATATATCTCCCTCTGTGCCCCCCCATAGACCAGTACACTGCTCTACTGAAATACTCTGTGCTGCTGTCACCCTGCTCCTTCCACCATGTATCAGGCCCCTGTCACCTCGCTTTCACACATCGCCAGGACAGGATCTGAGGAGAGGAATGGGGTCTTCGGTCACTGAGGATGGCAGGCAGCAAGGATTCTGGGGGCAGGGTGACAGCAGCACAGAGTATTTCAGGAGAGCAGTATGCTGGTCTATGGGGGGGCACAGAGGGAGGTATATAGGGGAGGAGCAGGGTGACAGCAGCACAGAGTATTTCAGGAGAGCAGTGTGCTGGTCTATGGGGGGGCACAGAGGGAGATATATGGTGGAGGAGCAGGGTGACAGCAGCACAGAGTATTTCAGGAGAGCAGTGTGCTGGTCTATGGGGGGCACAGAAGGAGATATATGGTGGAGGAGCAGGGTGACAGCAGCTCAGAGTATTTCAGGAGAGCAGTGTGCTGGTCTATGGGGGGCACAGAGGGAGATATATGGTGGAGGAGCAGGATGACAGCAGCACAGAGTATTTCAGGAGAGCAGTGTGCTGGTCTATGGGGGGCACAGAGGGAGATATATGGTGGAGGAGCAGGGTGACAGCAGCACAGAGTATTTCAGGAGAGCAGTATCACACAGGATAAGATTAGATACACAGCTCAGCAGTCAGTAGAACACAGGATAGGATTAGATACACGGCTCAGCAGACAGTATCACACAGGAGAGGATTAGATACATAGCTCAGCAGACAGTATCACACAGGAGAGGATTAGATACACGGCTTAGCAGTCAGTATCACACAGGATAGGATTAGATACACGGCTCAGCAGACAGTATCACACAGGATAGGATTGTCAGGATGTGATGTGAGACTATGATAGATCTCCTGGAGTGGACCCGCTGGACCGTGGCAACGAACCCCCCACAGGCGAGCTGGCCAGGTGGACCACCCCCTATACAGGGAGTGTTTGGGGCAGGCCCGTGGGTAACTATCACCACGGCAGCTGGTACCCAGAGGGAGTACAGGAGGGCCGACAAGAGACCGGAGATGCTGGCGGAAGACCTCCTCTGGAACAGGAACACGGTTGGCGGGCAGATCGGGAGCACGGCCGAGACGGAAGGAAGAGGACACCAACTAGACAACACAGCCAGGGGACCGGGACAGACCGGAACGCGACCTTGACCTCCAGAACCTAGGAGAGAGGACAGAGGTAAGATGGGACAGCTTAGCGGCAGGAAGGAGACAGGAGTGCGCACAGGGACAGGGGCCAGAATCACTAAGCAGGGCATCAGTGATAATCAGGCACCGCCAGTAGTAAGAGGCGGCCTGATATAGGGTGTCGTAGCAGGACTTCCGGGTCATGGCCCCTCCCAGAGCTAGGAGGGGAGAGCGCGCGACCTTAGGAGGGATAGGGAGTGCGCGTGCGCCTGACAACAGTGTGCGCGCGCCCCCGCTGCGGAGCAGGAAGCTGGCCTGGGGTGCGCGCCCGACGAGGCGCAGGAGATCGGGCAGAAGCAGGCGCCGGGTCTGTGCGACGGAGGAGGGAGGACCGCCGATAGGATCGTGGGAGCCGGGACTGTGGCGTGGAGACCACCCGAGAGTGCGGCAGAGGAGCAGGTACAGGCGGGGGCCGCGGCGGCAGCAGCATGACAGTACCCCCTCCCTACGCGCCCCCCTCCGCAGAGTGGAAAAAAACTTAGCCAAAATACGAGGAGCCCGAATATTCTCCTGAGGCTCCCAGGATCTCTCCTCGGGACCAAAGCCCTTCCAATCGACCAGAAAAAAGGTCCTCCCCTTTTGCTTCTTCATGGCCAAAATGTCTTTAACCTCAAACTCATCGTCCGCGGAGACAGGCGGCGACGACAGAGTGGCAGAGGTTTGGAAGCGATTGAGGATGACCGGCTTTAGAAGGGAGACATGAAAGGCATTAGGGATATGGAGTGAGGCGGGAAGTCGTAGTTTGTAGGAGACGTCGTTAACATGAGCCAAGACCTCGAAGGAACCAATATAGCGAGGACCCAGTTTATGGGACGGGATTTTGAAACGAATGAACCTGGAGGACAACCAAACCCTATCACCAGGGTGATATGGCGGGGAATCCAAGCGCCTTTTGTCTGCGTGTCTTTTTACCCTGTCGCGTGCTAACTCGAGAGCGGCCTTGGTCTCCTGCCAGATCCTGGAGAAATCCCCGGACAGAAGCTCAGCCGCCGGTACACCCGAGGCAGAGGGAACCGGAAGCGGTACACCAGGATGCTGCCCGTAGACGACAAAAAAAGGAGATTTACCAGAAGACTCGCTGACGTGATTGTTGTAGGCGAATTCTGCCCATGGGAGTAAGTCTGACCAGTCATCCTGGTGGGCATTAGAAAAGTGCCGGAGATAATTCACCAAATTTTGGTTAGTCCGCTCCGCTTGTCCATTGGACTGTGGATGATACGAAGAAGAGAAGTCAAGAGTGACATCCATAGACCTGCAAAGGGCTCTCCAGAAGCGAGAGGTAAATTGGACTCCTCTGTCCGAGACAATATGTTGGGGTAGACCATGGAGACGGAAGATGTGGTGAATGAAAACTTTTGCCAAGTCTGGTGCTGAAGGTAACCCGGGAAGAGAGAAGAAATGTGCCATCTTCGAGAATCTGTCGACCACCACAAGGACGACGGTACAATCTGCAGACGTGGGTAAATCGGTAATAAAATCTATGGCAATGTGTCGCCAGGGGGACGATGGAACTGGAAGCGGATGTAAAAGACCGGAAGGCAGCTGCTTGGGCACCTTGGTTTTAGCACAGGACGGACAGGAAGCGACATAGTCTCGGACATCCAGGAGAAGAGTCGGCCACCAGTAGTAGCGGGAGACAAGGACACGTGTCTTCTTAAGGCCGGCATGGCCCGCAAGTTTGGAAGCGTGTCCCCAACGTAGGATCCGTCTTCGGTCCTTCTCTGGTACAAATGTCTTACCAGGTGGCGGTGACACGAGAGAGAGGGGTGCCACCGTGATGAGCCTGGATGGATCCAAGATATGCGTGGGTTCCTCCTCCACATCCACAGAAAGGAAGGACCTGGACAAAGCGTCAGCCTTGAGGTTCTTGTCGCCGGGACGAAAGTGCAGCTCAAAATCGAATCGGCCGAAGAACAGGGACCACCTGGCCTGCCGAGGATTGAGTGTCTGTGCCGAACGAAGGTAAGCCAGGTTTTTATGATCCGTAAAGGGATGTACGGCTCCCTCCAACAGGCGCCTCCATTCTTCCAGAGCTAATTGATGGCAAGCAGTTCGCGATCTCCGATGGAGTAGTTTCGCTCCGAAGTGGAGAAGGACTTGGAGAAGAAACCGCAAGTAACCAGCCTACTAGAGGAAGATTTTTGAGACAGAACTACTCCCGCCCCGGTTGCGGAGGCGTCCACCTCGAGGATGAAAGGTTTGTTGGCCTCGGGGCGATGGAGCACGGGTGCCGTGGCAAAAGCTTGCTTCAGAGACATGAAGGCGTTCTCGGCTTCAGGGGACCAGACGTGCGGATTAGCTCCCTTACGGATCAAGGAGGAGATGGGACCAGTCAAAGAGGAAAAATGAGGAATAAACTGCCGATAGTAATTTGCGAAGCCCAGGAATCGCTGAATGGCCTTTACCCCATGGGGACGCGGCCAGATAAGGACAGCAGATACCTTCTCCGGGTCCATGCGCAAGCCAGAGTCGGAGATGACGTATCCTAAGAACGGAAGTGAGGACTGTTCGAAGACGCACTTCTCCAACTTAGCATACAGGCGATTCTCCCTTAAACGTAACAGTACTCGGCGGACATCTCTCCTGTGGGAGGGCAGATCGGGAGAGAAGACAAGAATATCGTCCAGATATACGACCACACAGGAGGAGTACAGAAGGTCTCGGAAGATGTCATTTACAAATTCCTGAAAGACTGTGGGGGCGTTGCACAATCCGAACGGCATGACAAGATACTCGTAGTGCCCATCCCTGGTGTTGAACGCGGTCTTCCATTCATCTCCGGAGCGAATGCGGATGAGATTGTAGGCTCCACGGAGATCCAATTAGGAAAAGATCTGCGCCCCTCGCAGCCGATCGAATAACTCAGGGATGAGAGGTAGGAGGTATTTGTTCTTGATGGTGATCTCATTATACCCCGATAGTCGATACACGGGCGGAGAGACCCGTCCTTCTTCTTGACAAAAAGAAACCTGCTCCGGCGGGTGAAGATGACTTCCGAATGAAGCTCCTGGCCAAATTCTCCCACACGTATTCCGTCATGGCTTGGGATTCGAGTGGACTCAACTGATAAATCCGCCCTCGGGGCGGGGTGGAACCTGGAACAAGTTCGATCGGGCAATCATATGGCCGGTGCGGTGGGAGGGTCTCTGCTTCCTTCTTGTCAAAGACGTCAGCAAAGGCCGCGTAGGCCGGAGGCAGGTCCACAGGGCCCGAGGCAGGTAGCGAAGTCTTGAGAGGTTGTACTGGGAGAAGACATTTGGTCTGGCAAGGACGGCCCCAACGAAGAATGTCCCCAGAACGCCAATCCAGGATAGGTTCATGTGTCCTCAACCACGGAAGACCCAGGAGCAAGGTGTGGGACAGTGACGGCAGCACGAAGAAAGCTATCCTCTCACGGTGCAGAGCCCCGATCTGTAAATCCACTTCTTCGGTGACCAAAGTGACGGTCTCGCGCAGGGGAACACCGTCGACTGACGCTAACTGCTGAAGAACCTCCAAGGACCTGACAGGTATCCGCAATCTTTTTACCGCCTCGAGTTGGATGAAGTTCCCTGCAGCCCCTGAGTCGATATAGGCCACCTCAGAAAAACGTTGAGAACCCAGGACAAACAAGACAGAGAGGGTCAAGGGTGGAGAGGTATCACAGACACCTAGGGAGGCCTCTCTTACCTGTCCTAGGCGGAGGCGTTTCCCGGCCTCACTGGACAGGAACGCCGAAGATGGGAGGCGCTGCCACAATAGAGACAAAGACCATGCGTTAGTCTCTCCTGGCGACGCAGCTCCGCTGGTCCGAGTCGATCCACCTGCATGGGCTCCGGAGCAGACGCCGTGGTGGAAGGATGCGGGTGAGGACTGCGTGTGGAAGGGGAAAAACGAGAAGGCCTTCTGTCCCTGGCGGCTTCGCGGGAGCGCTCCTGGAAATGCAGGTCAATTCGCGTTGCCAGAGAGATGAGGTCCTCCAAAGACGTCGGTGTGTCTCGCCCAGCCAACTCGTCTTTGATTCGAGCCGACAAGCCGCGCCAGAAATCCCCCACCAGGGCCTCGTTGTTCCATCCAAGCTCAGAGGCCAACGTACGGAACTGGATGGCGTACTGCCCCACAGAGAGGGCACCCTGACGGAGGTTAAATAGGGACTCGGTAGCAGAAACCAGGTGGCCAGGCTCATCAAAGACTCTACGAAAGGTCTCTAAGAAGGTCGCAAGCTGGGAGACTATCGGGTCGTCACGCTCCCACAAGGGGTTTACCCAAGCCAGCGCCTCACCCTCCAAATGGGATACCACAAAGGCCACCTTGGCCCGGTCGGTAGGGTACTGCAGGGGCATCAATTCAAAATGCAGCTGGCATTGATTAATGAACCCCCGACACAATTTGGGATCACCGCTATAACGCGGAGGTTTGGCCAAACGGGGAGACTGGTGCGGAACTGCCGCCTGAGCAGGGGCTGCAGCAGCGGTCTGGAGAGCTGATAGGCGGTTATCCACCGAGGCTATATAGTTCAGAATGTGGGCCTGAGTGTCGCGCTGCTGGGCAAGCTCCTGCTGGAGACCGGAGATCTGAGAGGCCATCCCTGGATCTGAGATTTGCAAAGAGGAAAGACAGGACTCCATGGATTTGAGGAACGACATGATCCTCGCCTGATTTTCTCAGAGGAACAAAAGTTCCTTCTGGGTCGGGGTCGGGTACCAGCGGGATCCATGGCCTGATTATTCTGTGATGTGAGACTATGATAGATCTCCTGGAGTGGACCCGCTGCACCGTGGCAACGAACCCCCCACGGGCGAGCTGGCCAGGTGGACCACCCCCTATACAGGGAGTGTTTGGGGCAGGCCCGCGGATAACTATCACCACGGCAGCTGGTACCCAGAGGGAGTACAGGAGGGCCGACAAGAGACCGGAGATGCTGGCAGAAGACCTCCTCTGGAACAGGAACACGGTTGGCGGGCAGATCGGGAGCACGGCCGAGACGGAAGGAAGAGGACACCAACTAGACAACACAGCCAGGGGACCGGGACAGACCGGAACGTGATCTTGACCTCCAGAACCTAGGAGAGAGGACAGAGGTAAGATGGGACAGCTTAGCGGCAGGAAGGAGACAGGAGTGCGCACAGGGACAGGGGCCAGAATCTCTAAGCAGGGCATCAGTGATAATCAGGCACCGCCAGTAGGAAGAGGTGGCCTGATATAGGGTGTCGTAGCAGGACTTCCGGGTCATGGCCCCTCCCAGAGCTAGGAGGGGAGAGCACGCGACCTTAGGAGGGATAGGGAGTGCGCGTGCACCTGACAACAGTGTGCGCGCGCCCCCGCTGCGGAGCAGGAAGCTGGCCTGGCGTGCGCGCCCGACGAGGCGCAGGAGATCGGGCAGAAGCAGGCGCCGGGTCCGTGCGACGGAAGAGGGAGGACCGCCGATAGGATCGTGGGAGCCGGGACCGTGGCGTGGAGACCACCTGAGAGTGCGGCAGAGGAGCAGGTACAGGCGGGGGCCACGGCGGCAGCAGCGTGACACAGGAACACCGCACTGCACTTGCTCACTGTGCCAGTGCGGGTGTCCTGAGTACAAAGACAGTACTCACAGATACCTGTGGAGCAGGGCAGCAGTGGTGACGATGCATGCTTCAGAGTATCAGGACCTGAAGCACATGACTGCTGGGGGCATGGCCTAAGCTCCACAGATCTAGGAGCTGCAGGGAAACTCCTAGAAAGGTAACTACGGGGCAATGTTACCAAGGGGCATAGACAGAGACAGAAACCAGACGAAGCCAGGGTCAAAGCACCAGATAGCAATACAGTACCACGGGGTTTAGACAGAAAGGATAGTCAGGACGTAGCAATAGGTCAGAAAACCAGAACGGGCAATAGACGGTACAATAGGGACTAACTGTAACGGAGTAACGATAGCCAAGCCAGGAGGTCAGAACCAGAGAAGACAGTAGTACCAAAGCGAGAGACGGAGTACAGAGTGAGGGAACAGGCCGGGTCATACACGGGAAGCAAACAAGCAACGCAGAATACACGCACACCAGGGGTCAGACACACCAGAACAACAGTATAGCTGACAGAGAACCCTGGTAAAGAGTGAGTATAAATACCCCTCCCAGATCCAGAAAGAGGCCACGAACACGTAACCCTGTGAGTGCAGGGCAAGAACCCTGTTCAAACCATGACAAGGATGAGATACAAAGCTCAGCAGTCAGTATCACACAGGAGAGGATTAGATACACGGCTCAGCACACAGTATCACACAGGATAGGATTAGATACACGGCTCAGCAGACAGTATCACACAGGATAGGATTAGATACACGGCTCAGCAGACAGTATCACACAGGATAGGATTAGATACACGGCTCAGCAGACAGTATCACACAGGATAGGATTAGACACATGGCTCAGCAGACAGCATCACACAGGATAGGATTAGACACATGGCTCAGCAGACAGTATCACACAGGAGAGGATTAGATACACGGCTCAGCTGTCAGTATCACACAGGATAGGATTAGATACACAGATCAGCAGTCAGCATCACACAGGATAGGATTAGATACACGGCTCAGCAGACAGTATCACACAGGATAGGATTAGATACACGGCTCAGCAGACAGTATCACACAGGATAGGATTAGATACACGGCTCAGCAGACAGTATCACACAGGAGAGGATTAGATGCATGGCTCAGCAGACAGTATCACACAGGAGAGGATTAGATGCATGGCTCAGCAGTCAGTATCACACAGGATAGGATTAGATACACAGCTCAGCAGACTATCACACAGGATAGGATTAGATACACAGCTCAGCAGTCAGTATCACACAGGATAGGATTAGATACACGGCTCAGCAGTCAGTATCACACAGGAGAGGATTAGATACACAGCTCAGCAGGCAGTATCACACAGGATAGGATTAGATGCATGGCTCAGCAGTCAGTATCACACAGGAGAGGATTAGATACAGGGCTCAGCAGTCAGTATCACACAGCATAGGATTAGACACATGGCTCAGCAGTCAGTATCACACAGAAAAGGATTAGATACACGGCTCAGCAGTCAGTATCACACAGAAAAGGATTAGATACACGGCTCAGCAGACAGTATCACACAGGAGAGGATTAGATACACGGCTCAGTGGACAGCATCACACAGGATAGGATTAGATGCATGGCTCAGCAGTCAGTATCACACAGGAGAGGATTAGATACACGGTTCAGCAGTCAGTATCACACAGGAGAGGATTAGATACACGGCTCAGCAGTCAGTATCACACAGGAGAGGATTAGATACACAGCTCAGCAGTCAGTATCACAGGATAGGATTAGATACACAGCTCAGCAGTCAGTATCACACAGGAGAGGATTAGATGTCCAGCAGATTGCCAAGTGTTTGAGACAGCAGGGAGCAGCTCCTCCTATGTTTTGCAAGAGCAGGGGCAGCAGCTGGTCGGGTGTTTTGGAAAGAGCAGCTCGGTCTCCAGCAGCTCGTCCTGTGTCCTCTCCTGCAGCTGGTATGGGCAGAGTGAGCATCCAAGGCTTGCAATAGAGTGAAAATGGAGCTAAAAGGAAAGCACTGGGCTCTAATAAGATGGCGCCTGGCCACACCTACAGCTGTGAATTGAGCTGCCCACAGAGGCGTGCCCAGTTCACTCCTGATACTGCTGCAATGAAAGAGATAGGGTCAGCAGCCGACTATTGTCTCTTATGACCACCAGGGACTGCCGTAAATGAGCATGGAAAGTGTCGTTCAGCAGCCAGAGAGGTAAGATGGCAGCCCCCAGTGGCTGCATTACTACAGAAAAAAAAAAATCCATACACACCACTGAGTCAAGCTTAGGGGACAATATCTTTTTATACTATTTTCTTTTTTACATTAAATTATGAAAAAACACGGCACCTTCCCTTTAAAGGGCCAGCAGTCAGCCCTCACAGTTCTTAGAGAGCCATCAGCCGGCTATGCTTTGTTGTTCCCATTATGAAACAGTGGGTCTCTTATACTGTCATTGCATATGCAG
The DNA here is from genome assembly GCF_039654945.1 of Dendrobates tinctorius. Taxonomy (NCBI): domain Eukaryota; kingdom Metazoa; phylum Chordata; class Amphibia; order Anura; family Dendrobatidae; genus Dendrobates; species Dendrobates tinctorius. The sequence continues at coordinate 8,829,897 of NW_027361827.1, read as the reverse complement.
TGAGTGTCAGGGCTGCCCAACATTAGGACGCACCCCAATACCCCTTTGAAGAGACGTACAGGAGGGCCTCCTGAAAACAATGTTCCCATTATTAGGAAGTAGGTCTCCCATAGTGTTTGCCTATGTAGTGAATGCAAGGGCTGCCAAAAATTTGGAGGCACTCTAATGCACCTTGGAAGAGACATAGAGACGGGCCTCATGATAAAATGTTCCCATTAGAAAGGAGCAGGTCTCCTATACTTGTAGTGCCCATGCAGTAAGTGTATGGGCTGACAAACATTTACCCCTGGGGGGTATACATGAGCATACTGTATAACCATTTTTTGGGGTATGGTAATCATAAACACCCTTTAAAAAAATTATGTGGGTGCTGCATCACGGACCACAGTCACCCTGATGATATGGTAATGGAGGATGAGGAGACAGAGGAGGACAACAAACAAATAGTCAAAAAAAAGAAAGCTTATACCCATGTGTGAGTGTGAAGAAGTGCACAGGAATAGATCTCCCAAAAAAGACACTGTATTTGAGTTTATGTTACGCAGTTATCATTCATTGGTGTTGAGGAGTCTGGCCCAATCCAGTCTTTGTTCAGTTTTATAAAAGTCAGCCTGTCAGCATTTTCAGTTGACAGGCGAATACGCTTATCAGTTATAATTCCACCAGCGGCACTAATAGCCCGCTCTGACAAAATGCTAACGGCAGGGCAGGCCAGAACCTCCAAGGCATAGAGAGCCAGTTCATGCCATGTGTCCAGCTTGGATATCCAATAACACTGCGCAATAAATTTCAGGGAAGTTCTTGTCCCCTGAGAAAATTGTATTGTATCTTATAGATGTTGATATGCTGAACATGAATATGTGCTCCAAACGTCTGTATCACGTAAGGTTTTTAACCCCTTTATGACCGGAGCTTTTATCGATTTTTCAGATTTCCCAGAGCCATAACTTTTTTATTTTTCCGTCAATATGGCCATGTGAGGGCTTATTTTTTGTGGGACAAGTTGTACTTTTGAACGACACCATTGGTTTTACCATGCCATGTACTTTAAAACGGGAAAAAAATTCCAAGTGAGGTGAAATTGCAAAAAAAGTGCAGTCCCACACTTGTTTTTTGTATGGCTTTTTTGCTAGGTTCACAAAATGCTAAAACTGACCTGCCGTTATGATTTTCCAGGTCATTATGAGTTCATAGACACCAAACATGTCTAGGTTCTCTTTTACCTAAGTGGTGAAAAAAAATTCGAAAGTTTGCTAAAAAAAATTAAAAATTGCGCAATTTTCCAAAACCCGTAGCGTCGACATTTTTCGTGATCTCGGGTTGGGTGCATGCTTATTTTTTGCGTGCTGAGCTGATGTTTTTAAGGATACTGCATTTATGCAGATAAGTTCTTTTGATTGCCCGCTATTGCATTTTAATGCAATGTTGTGGCAACCAAAAAACCGTAATTGTGGCGTTTTGAATTTTATCGCTACGCCGTTTAGCGATCAGGTTAATTCTTTTTTTTATTGATAGATCAGCCGATTTTGAACGCGTCGAGACCAAATATGTGTGGGTTTGATTTTTTTTTATTGTTTTACTTTGATTGGGGCGAAAGGGGGGTGATTTGAACTTTTATGTTTCTTTTATATTTTTAAACACTTTTTTTTTTTTTAACTTTTGGCATGCTTCAATATCCTCCATAGGAGGCGAGAAGGTGCCATAGCGCGATCGCCTCTGCTACATAGAGGTGATGCTCAGATCACCTCTATGCAGCAGAATTACAGGCTTGCTATGAGCGCCGACCACAGGGTGGCGCTCATAGCAATCTGCTATCAACAACCATAGAGGTCTCGAGGAGACCTCTGGTTGTGATGACAATGCAGCGATGACCCCAGATCATGTGACAGGGGTCGTCACTGCGAGTACATCATCCGGGAGTGCATTTAAATGCCCGCTGTCAGAGTTTGACAGCAGCATTAACTACTTAATAGGCATCGTGATTCCGCTTGTGCCTATTGCGCGCCTGTTGAGCCCACCTCAAAACGGGGGGATACTGCCAGCTGATGGAATAGTACATCAGCTGGCAGTAAGGGGTTAAGAAACAACAGTTTATAGTCTACATTATGATGTCCGAGACACTACATACATGTGCCTCGATGTCAGTAGCAAAAGCAATTGTTCCAAAAGTGTTTTGCAGATGACTTTCATTTATAATCCGTGTCAGATGCTTCTCGAATAAGATTCCAGCAATAGTCAGCCAGCATTGATGTACTCCACTTTCCCTCGTACCTTTTCTCCATCAGCGCAATGTCTTGGTGAAATCTTTCACCGCGTTCATCGCTCATGGCACAAAGATTGGCTGGAAAAAACTCCAAGTGAGAATGTAAAAAATGCATTTTTAGTGACATATTGCATTTCATCAAATGATATGCTGTGAGCACGTTGTCCACAAGCTGTTCAAAGTTCAGTGCCCTGCTATTGCCAAGGAAGTTGAAGGTCACATCTTTAAAGGTTTTCCATGCCACTTGTTCAGCACCTTGCAAAAGACCATCAAGCTACTGTCATTCATTATATCTCTGATCTGTGGGCCAATAAAAATACCTTCTTTAATCTTTGCATCACTTATTCTTGGAAATTTTTGTCACAAGTAAGAAAAGGCTTCCGATTCTTTGTTAATTGCTTTGACAAAATTCTTCATAACCCCAAGTTTAATATGAAAAGGAGGGAGAAATATCTTTGTTGGATCAACGAGAGGATTATATTTAACATTCTTCTGTCCAGCAACCAGGTTTTCGCAGAGTGGCCAGTCCTTTCTGAAATAGTGCATTTCTCGTGCACGACTGTCCCACTCCCAAATAAAACAACAATACTTGGTATATCCAAGCTGCAGACCAAGAAGTAGTGCAACAACTTTTAGATCACCACATATGTTCCAGTTATAATTTCTATAATTAATGTGGGTCAATAGTAACTCCATATTCTCATACATTATGTATACAGTATGTCCAATAGGTATAGAAGGATAGATATTTCCATTATGTAGTAAAACAGCCTTCAGACTTAAAACTGACGAGTCAATGAGCAGTCGCCATTCCTTTGGGTCATGTTTGCATTCAAGAGCACCAAAAACCCCAAAATGTCATTGCAAAAGGTTAAACTGTCGTCATGCTTGAAAAACTGATTAAAGACTTCTTGACGACTGCAAAAAACAGAAACTCTTGTTCCTGGTAACAAGAGATCCCGATCTTGTAGCCTTGATCCCAATAATTCTGCCTGCCTCTTTGACAATTTCAAATCTCTGTCCAAGTCACTCAGATTAGCTTGACTGAACAGATGTGGATTAGATGTAGAAGGCTCAAAGTCTGGGTCTGCAGCAGTTTCATTTTCCACTGACATTGTTAGTTCATCTTCATCGTCCTCCATTGTCCATACTTTGGGCAGCTTTGGAACACGAAGACTTTCATCATGTGGCACTGGTCTTATGGCTGAAGGAAGAATAGGATATTCTATTGATTTCTTGTTTTTGCTGAATATCCTGTTACATTCGTAAGGCATAAATAGCAATCTGTTACATGATCTCTCTGCTCTCTCCATATCATTGGGACAGCGAACGGCATTGAAGGTCGTGATCCATTCAGCCATGCTCCAAGTATGCCAGTATTGTCTTTTGATTCCTCCCCTGCCCAAGAGATGTGGTATGCTCCGTACACGGTAAGCCGAATGATTCACTGCGCCTGCGCGGAATTCGCATAAGTGCTTGCATATGTGTAGATCACATTTATGTTATTTCACTGGAAAATTCAGAATATACTGCATCAGAAAAAGTTCATATATGAGTTTTTAGAATTATATCAGAATATTATAATGTTTCATATGATTTCTCAAAAACCTGACGTGATAAGAATAATCTGAAGTCATTTCTGAAATCAGCATGAAAAAAAATCTATCAGGAACACTCAAAATTGTCTGAGGGAAAAAACCTTGGTAGCACAGTTTAATCATAAGGCACAGAGGAGGACATTGCTATGGTCAGCAAGGTACTCCCTCAGCATCTTCCCAAACTTTGTACTCCTTGTGAGAGTACCTTGCACCTCAGGACCTGTGCGATGGGAGAGTATGAGAAAACTCTCCCAGAACTTTGACAGTGTTCCCCTGCCTCTGCTGGATTGGAGTTGTGTCTCTCTCGCTTTCACTCCTTAATTGTCCAAGGAACTGTGACCTCTGCCGCCAGCGTTTTCAAATGGGAATTATTTTAATAATTCCGCAACAAGGGCCTTTTGGTACTGCTCCATTTTAGTAGACTTGTCCGCCTCGGGAATAAGAGATAGAAAGTTCTCCTTGTAGCATGGGTCTAAAAGTGTCACCAACCAGTAATAACTGTCACCCAAAATTTTGCAAATATGAGGGTCACGGGAAAGACAGCGTAACATAAACTCAGCCATGCGTGCCAGACTGCTAACAGGCAAGACTTCCTCACCAAGAGGACGAGTGACCAGGCCCTCCTCCTCCTCCCTGTCCTCAGGCAATCCATGCTGAACAGACGGTATGACAGTTGTGCAGGTAGTACCGTCTATAGCGTGTGAAACTAGCTCCTGTTCTTCCTCCTCCTCCTCTTCCTCATTGTCACCCAATCCAAATTAGGATGAGATGAGGCTGGGCTGTGTGTAATCACCCTGTATGGTTCCTTGCTCGATCTCATCGTGCTCCGCCTGCAATGCATCCTCTTTGATTGTGAGCAGAGAGTGTTTCATAACAGAAAGAAGCAGAATGGTGATGCTAATTATGGATGCCATCTGAGGACTCCATTTTGGTGGAGTCCTAAGAGTTTTGGAGGATGGTACATATATCTGACATCCATGTCCACTCCTGAGGTCTTATGTGTTGAGTCTGAACTGAATAACAATGGCCTTGTTGATGCTGGTAGTCAACAACTGCCCTCTTCTACTCACAAATCCTTCCCAACATCTGCAGTGTAGAGTTCCAATGGGACATCACACACCAGTCAGTGAGCCGGAAGCTGCAAACGCTGCTGAAGCACGGCAAGGGTGGCCGAAGCAGTAGCTGACTTTCTAAAACTGGACACACAGGCGTCGTACTTTGACAAGCAGATCTAGCAGCTCCAAGTAGGTTCTCAGAAACCGCTGAACCATGAGGTTAAGCACATGGGCCAGGCATGGTTCGTGTGTGAGCTTGCCTTACCTCAGAGCCACCACCAGGTTCCCGCCATTGTCACACATGACCATGCCTTGCTGGAGGTTCAGCGGTGTCAGCCACAGATCTGCCTGCTCTTTCAGAGCTGTCAACAGCTCTTCATCATTGTGCGGTTTGTCACCTAAGCATAATAGCTTCAGCATAGCCTGTTGCCGCTTGGCTGAGGCAGTGTTGCAGTGCTTCCAGCTTGTGACTGTTGTGGTCATTTCGGAGATGGAGGCTGAAGAGGATGAGGATGAGGTGCAGGAGCAGTAGACTGTGGGGGCAACCCTGATTGACCTAGGTCCCGCAATCCTCGGTGTCGGGAGGACATGTTCCATCCCAAGGTCCGACTGGGTCCCAGCTTCCAAAATGTTAACCCAGTGTGCCATCAGTGAGATGTACCATCCCTGCTCACAAGCACTTGTCCACTTGTCCGTGAATAGGTGGACTTTCCCAGTAACTGCATTGTTGAGGGCACGGCTAATGTTGGCGGACACGTGCTAGTGTAATGCGGGGATGGCACACCAGGAGAAATAGTGGTGGCTGGGGGCCGAGTACCAAGGGACAGCCGTCACCATTAGTTTGCGGAAAGCTTCTGTCTCTACAAGCCTAAAAGGCAACATTTCAAGCGCAAACAGTCACAAAATATGGGAATTTATTAGTGTGGCCTGTGGGGCGTTGGCTGCGTATTTGCTCTTGTATTCCGAGGACTGGGGTATGGACAACTGAACACAAGGAACGTTGATGTGCTTGATGATGGTGCTAGTTGTGTGTGTGCAACGACAGTTGCAGGGCAGGAGGCATATTCGCATGCACCTTGGACAGGGGATTGGCTTGCACACACAACAGCAAAAGAAGCAGTGTTGTCACCCGCAGACACTGTTCCTGGACTCTTGGGTTCGGCCCACAAAGTCGGGTGTTTGCTGCCATGCGACTGATCATGCTGGTGGTGGTCAGGCTGGTCATTTTGCTACCCCTGGTGATGCTGGCCTGGTAGGTGGTGCAAATCACCTTTTTGGGGGTTAATGGCAGAGTCTTTAAAAAACAACCAGACTCGGGAAGACCTAACAGTTGTACCGGCAACTTCCATCGTGTTGGCATTACGAAGAATGGTTGCCCACATTCTGTCTGTGGCCACCACACTGCTTCTTCCTGCCTGTTTTGGTGCTACGCCTCCCTACCCCTGTGCTGCTGTCCTTGCTCTGCATGTCCTCCTGACAGGTTGGGTCAGTTACTATATCATCCACTACACCTCATCTTCCACTTTTGCACCCTGGTTTTCTTGCCCCGCTTCAAGTGGACCAGGTGAGAGGCCCGAATCTATAAATGGAAAAGTGAACAGCTCTTTGGAGTGTCCAAGAGTGGGATCAGTTGTCTCGGAGCACTCGGCATGGTGGGAGGAAGGAGAATCAGGGTGAGGAATTTGGGGTCCAGACTCACGGCTTCTGAGACTTGACCGTGTGGAAGATGGGGTGGTGGTGGTGTTGGAAAAGTGACTGGAAGCATTATCCGCTATCCAGCCAACAACCTTTTGTCACTGCTCTGGGTTCAATAGTGGTGTGTTGCTGTGGTCCCCTATTATTTGGGACAGGATGGTCAGGCGAGAAGATGTGGGTGTTTGTTTTGGCAGAATTTCAGCTTGCCACAGCCTCGGCCTCTGCATGCACCATCACCATCACGTCCAGTCAGGGCCACCATCATCATATTACAGTGCCTTGCAAAAGTATTTGGCTCCCTGGAACTTTTCAACCTTTTACCACATATCATGCTTCAAACAAAAAGATACCAAATGTAAATTTTTGGTGAAGAATCAACAAGTGGGACACAATTGTGAAGTTGAAATAAATTTTTTGGTTATTTTAAATTTTTGTGGAAATTCATAAACTGAAAAGTGGGGCATGCAATATTATTCACCCCATTTACTTTCAGTGCAGCAAACTCACTCCAGAAGTTCATTGTGGATCTCTGAATGATCCAATGTTGTCTTAAATGACTAATGATGATAAATATAATCGACCTGTGTGTAATCAAGTCTCTGTATAAATGCACCTGCTCTGTGATAGTCTCAGGGTTCTGTTTGATGCACAGAGAGCATCATGAAGACCAAGGAACACAACAGGCAGGTCCGTGATACTGTGGTGGAGAAGGTTAAAGCCGGATTTGGATGCAAAATGATTTCCAAAACTTTAAACATTATTATTATTATTATTATTATTAATTGTTATAGCGCCATTTATTCCATGGCGCTTTACATGTAGGGAGGGGTATACATGAAAACAAGTACAATAATGTTGAACAATACAAGTCATAACTGGTACAGGAGGAGAGAGGACCCTGCCCGCGAAGGCTCGCAATCTACAAGAGATGGGTGAAAATACAGTAGGCGAGGGTAGAGCTGGTCATGCAGCGGTTTGGTCGATCGGTGGTTACTGCAGGTTATAGGCTTGTCGGAAGAGGTGGGTCTTCAGGCTCTTTTTGAAGGTTGCGATGGTAGGTGAGAGTCTGATATGTTGTGGTAGAGAGTTCCAGAGTAGGGGTCATGCACGAGAGAAATCTTGTATGTGATTGTGGGAAGAGGAGATAAGAGGGGAGTAGAGAATGAGATCTTGTGAGGATCAGAGGTTGCGTGCAGGGAAGTACCGGGAGACAAGGTCACAGATGTATGGAGGAGACAGGTTGTGGATGGCTTTGTATGTCATGGTTAGGGTTTTGTACTGGAGTCTCTGGGCAATGGGGAGCCAGTTAAGGGATTGACAGAGGGGAGAAGCTGGGGAATAGCGGGGGGACAGGTGTATTAGTCGGGCAGCGGAGTTTAGAATAGATTGGAGGGGCGCGAGAGTGTTCGAGTGGAGGCCACTGAGCAGGAGGTTGCAGTAGTCAAGGCGAGAGATAATGAGGGCATGGACTAGGGTTTTTGCAGATTCTTGGTTGAGGAATGAACGGATTCGTGAAATATTTTTGAGTTGAAGTCGGCAGGAAGTGGAAAGGGCTTGTATATGTGGTTTGAAGGAGAGATCAGCATCAAGGATTACCCCGAGGCAGCGAGCTTGTGGGACTGGGGAGAGTGGGCAGCCATTTACTGTAATGGATAGGTTCGTTGGGGTGGTCACGTGAGATGGGGGAAAGATGATGAATTCTGTTTTGTCCATGTTAAGTTTCAGAAATCTGGTAGAGAAGAAGGATGAAATAGTGGACAGACATTGAGGGATTCTGGTTAGCAGGGAGGTGATATCTGGTCCAGAGATGTAGATCTGTGTGTCATCAGCATAGAGATGATACTGAAAGCCATGAGATTCTATAAGCTGTCCCAGGCCAAAGGTGTAAATGGAGAAGAGCAGGGGTCCTAGGACTGAACCTTGTGGGACTCCGACAGATAGGGGGTGAGGTGAGGAGGTGGCGTGTGAGTGGGAGACGCTGAATGTCCGGTCTGTTAGGTATGATGAGATCCAGGACAAGGCCAAGTCTGTGATGCCAAGGCATGAGAGGGTCTGTAATAGTAGGGAATGGACCACTGTGTCAAACATCCCAAGGAGCACTGTGCAAGCGATCATATTGAAATGGAAGGAGTATCATACCACTACAAATCTATCAAGACCTGGCTGTCCCTCTAAACTTTCATCTCAAACAAGGAGAAGACTGCTCAGAGATGCAGCCAAGAGGCCCATGATCACTCTGGATGAACTGCAGAGATCTACAGCTGAGGTGGGACAGTCTGTCCATGGGACAGCAATCAGTCATACACTGCATAAATCTGGCCTTTATGGAAGAGTGCAAGAAGAAAGCCATTTCTCAAAGATATCCATAAAAAGTGTCGTTTAAAGTTTGCAATAAGCCACCTGGGAGACACACCAAACATGTGGAAGAAGGTGCTCTGGTCAGATGAAACCAAAATCGAACTTTTTGTCAACAATGCCAAACGATATGTTTGGCGTAAAAGGCAACACAGCTCATCACCCTGAACACACCATCCCCACTGTCAAACATGGTGGTGGCAGCATCATGGTTTGGGCCTGCTTTTCTTCAGCAGGGACAGGGAAGATGGTTAAAATTGATGGGAAGATGGATGGAGCCAAATACAGGACCAGTCTTAAAGAAAACCTGTTGGAGTCTGCAAAAGACCCGAGACTTGGTCAGAGATTTGTCTTCCAACAAAACAATGATCCCAAACATAAAGCAAAATCTACAATGGAATGGTTCACAAATAAACGCATCCAGGTGTTAGAATGGCCAAGTCAAAGTCCAGACCTGAATCCAATCGAGAATCTGTGGAAAGAGCTAAAAACTTCTGTTCACAAACGATCTCCATCAAACCTCACTGAGCTCGAGCTGTTTGCCAAGGAAGAATGGTCAAGAATTTCAGTTCCTTGATGTACAAAACTGATAGAGACATACCCCAAGTGACTTGTAACTGTAATTGCTGCAAAAGGTGGCGCAACAAACTATTAAGCTAAAGGGGCCAATGTCATGGTTAGGACATGGTTAATGTCCTGTTTTCTCAGGGTTAATTTTGCTGGTCTCCCTTTGGATCTGGGTGAGGTATTTAAACTCACTCCAGACTAGGATTCCCTGTCAGCTATAATGTTATTCTGGGTGTGTATCTGACCCCTGGTGTGCTTGTATACTGCCTTGTTTGTTTGCTTCCCAAGGGGCACATACAGACATAAACCAGATCTAGCCGGGGTCAAAGCACCAAAGGTACGACAGCACCAAAGGGTTAGACAGAGCGGATAGTCAAGACGTAGCAATAGATCAGAAAACCAGAACGGGCAATAGACGGTATAATAGGGGCAAACGGTAATGGAGTAACGATAGCCAAGCCAGGAGGTCAGAACCGGAGAAGACAATAGTACCAAACGTGAGACAGAGAACAGAGTGTGGGGATAGACCGGGTCATACACAGGAAGCAAACAAGCAATGCAGTATACAAGCACACCAGGGGTCAGCCACACAGCCAGAATAACAGTATAGCTGACAGGGAATCCAAGTCTGGAGTGAGTTTAAATACCCCTCCCAGATCCAAAGGGAGGCCAGCAAAATTAACTCTGAGAAAACAGGACATTAACCATGTCCTAACCATGACAGTACCCCCCTCTTAATCGGGGGCCACTGGACCCCCAGGTTTCTCAGGGTATCTGGCATGAAAAGCCCGCACCAGTCGATCAACGTGCACCGAACTGGTCGGAACCCATGACCGATCCTCAACGGAATATCCCTTCCAATGAATAAGGTACTGAAGTCTCCAGCGCACCCACTGTGAATCAATGATGCGTCCTACCTCGTACTCCAGTTGACCCTCTACCAATACTGGTGGAGCCACGGATGAGGGATCTTCTCTAACTGTCCCCACAGGTTTTAATAGGGACCTGTGGAAGACGTTAGATATTTTGAAGGAGGTGGGCAACTGTAATCTGTATGCCACCGGGTTGATCACCTCTACAATCTTGTATGGGCCAATAAATATTTGGGGCCCAACTTCATAGAGGGTATCTTAAGTTTGATGTTACAGGTGGACAACCAGACTTTTTCCCCCACTGTTAACGCAGGACCCAACCCCCTCCTCCTGTCCGCAAAATGTTTGTACTTCTTCTGGGCTTTGGAGATGTTCCCTTGCACCTCCCTCCACAGGGTTTTTAACTGTTGTACCATCCCCTCGGCACCAGGGCAATCCGAATCCATATGGGAAAATTTCCCAAACTACAGAACAAATCCATAATTGACCTGAAAGGGAGACTTTCCGGTAGACTGATTAATACGACAGTTGAATGCAAATTCTGCCATGGGTAATACCTCACACCAGTCTTCCTGTCTGGAGGAGGCCAGGCATTTCAGAATCTGCTCCAATGACTGGTTGGTGCGTTCAGTCTGTCCGTTGGATTCCGGGTGATAGGCAGAGGAGAATGACAACGTGACCCCCAACTTCATACAAAACGCTCTTCAAAACCTGGCAACAAATTGCACACCCCTGTCCGACACCACGTTCACAGGCATTCCATGCAACCAAACAATGTGCTGTACAAACAAGCGGGCCAAGGTTTCAGCAGATGGTAACGCAGGTAATGGCACAAAGTGGGCTTGCTTAGAAAATCTATCCACCACTACCCATACCACTGAGTTGCCCTTGGAAGATGGAAGATTAGTGATAAAGTCCATGGACAGGTGTGTCCATGGTTTCTCCGTAATTTGCAAAGGCACCAATTCCCCGGCCGGACCTGAAAGCTTTTAGAGCGAGCGCACACCCCTCAAGTATTTACAAACCTTTTTATATCAGTATCCATAGAGGGCCACCAAAAACCCCTAGCTACTGCCCCCTGGGTAGCTGCAATACCAGGGTGTGCACTTAACACAGAATCATGAAATTCTTGAAGGAGTGTGAGACGGAATTTTTCGGGTACAAACAATTTACCTGGGGATTTATTCCTGGGAGCTTGTGCTTCCAGAATCTCTCTCTGTAACTCAGAGGAGACTTCGGCTACAACCACTCCCGGTTGAAGAATGGAGGAAGGAGGTTCTGGAGGGGACACAGAATCAAAACTTCGGGATAAGGCATCCGCCTTTACATTTTTAGACCCTGGTCGGAACGTGATGGTAAAATGAAATCGAGAAAAAAATAGTGCCCACCGAGCCTGTCTGGGGATCAGTCTCTTAGCAGACTCGATATAGGCCAGGTTTTTATGATCAGTGATGACCATAATGGGATGAGCGGCCCCCTCCAAAAAATGCCTCCATTCTTCTAAGGCCAATTTAACCGCTAACAATTCCCTGTTACCGACATCATAGTTTCTCTCCCTCAATTGTTGCCCAGACTCAGTCGTTTCTCTGATGGTTTCTCTGAAGAAGGGCAGGAGGGGCAATTCCTTTTCCAATGTCCAGAGGCTCCACAGTAAAAGCATAGTAGATTGTCTCTACGGTGCTTTCACTCTTTCTCCTTAACCGAGACTGACCCAACCTCCATGGGCTCAGATACAGGTGCAGTGTCACACAATTTGGGGTACAAGGGAGACTCTTGTTGCATCATTCCTCTAACACATCAGTCTCTGGTCCATACAGACCGTCTGCATTATGGTGTCCTCCAGGGTATCAGGAGGAGTATGTAATGCCAGGGCATCCTGCAGACGGTCAGACAGGCCCCTGCGGAACAACCCCCTCAGGGCGGCGTCGTACCAGGATACTTCGGCGGTCCAACTTCTAAACTCTGAGCAGAACCATTCAGCAGAGTTCCTCCCCTGTGTCACACTCATCACCATATCCTCTGCCAGACGCACTCTATCAGGCTCATCATAGATGTGCCCCAGAGCCTCAAAGAACAAGTTCACTGGCATACGTTCAGGAGCAGAGGAAGAGAGAGAGAAAGCCCATGCCTGTGGAGCCCCCGAAGTAGAGAAATGATGACCCCTACCCTCTGGAACTCGTCCCCGGAGGAGCAGGGCCTCAGAGAAAAAAAAAGCTTGCATCATTCTCTGAAGGACCTGAATTCCCTTTTATCCCCTGAGAAAGGGTCTGGCAATTTAACCGGAGATTCGGGGAATGCCAATGACACATCTCTATCCCCTGCAGTGACAGCCCCTGCACAGTATCCACCAACTGTTGGTGGGTATGGGCCATTGTGCACTGTTCCACATTGAGCTTATGGAACATTTGGGTCAGGTGCTTGACCTGATCAGCCAAAACTTGCATGGAATCCATGAAGATAACTTTTTTTTTTCCCTCTCAGAGAAAAAAAAACTGAAACGGTCAGCTATAATGTCAGGAACAGCGCACTGCACTTGCTCACCGAGTACAAAAACTGTGCTCAAAGATACCTGTGGAGTGGGGCAGCAGCGGTGAAGATGCGTGCTTCAGACTAACAGGACCTGAAACACGTGACTGCTGGGGGCGTGGCCTAAGCTCCACAGAGCTAGGAGCTGAGGACAAATTACCAAGGGGCACAGACAGAGACGTAAACCAGATCAAGCCGGGGTCAAAGCACGAGATAGCACGACAGCACCAAAGGGTTAGACAGAGCGGATGGTCAAGACGTAGAAATAGATCAGAAAACCAGAACGGGCAATAGACGGTACAATAGGGGCAAACTGTAGCAGAGTAACGATAGCCAAGCCAGGAGGTCAGAACCGGAGAAGACAATAGTACCAAACGTGAGACAGAACAGAGTGTGGGGACAGACCGGGTCATACACGGGAAGCAAACAAGCAATGCAGTATACAAGCACACCAGGGGTCAGACACACAGCCAGAATAACAGTATAGCTGACAGGGAATCCTAGTCTGGAGTGAGTTTAAATACCCCTCCCAGATCCAAAGGGAGGCCAGCAAAATTAACTCTGAGAAAACAGGACATTAACCATGTCCTAACCATGACAGCCGAATAATATTGCACGCCCCACTTTTCAGTTTTTGAATTTCCACAAAAATTTAAAATAGCCAATAAATTTCGTTCAACTTCACAATTGTGTCCCACTTGTTGTTGATTCTTCACCAAAAATTTACATTTGGTATCTTTATGTTTGAAGCATGATATGTGGGAAAAGGTTGAAAAGTTCCAGGGAGCCGAATACTTTCGCAAGGCACTGTTTTACTGCAGTCATGTATTTATTTTATTTTTTGAGGATAGTGTTTTAAATGGGGGGGGGGGGGGGCGGTCCTGTTACTGTGCAGAGTGACACTATGTCTCCATTTTTTTCTTCATCTGGTGTAGTATAGAAGTTGGGAAAAATTAAGTAATGTGTTCTGCAAGCGGTGCTCTAAATAACTGTGTTATTTCCTGCAGAGACAAGCCCTGGCTGGAAGAAGTGATGGTGGTCTGTGCTGGATGAAGATGAAAATCAAAGATGAAGGACTTTGCCTAGAGGTGTCACTGGTGAGTCAGTTTGTTACCTGTACACTGGCACTATACACTGTGTGCTATATACAGTGGTCCTGTGTACAATGTCACCAGTGATCACTGTATTAACCTTTACACTGAAATTATATACAGAGCTCCTGTGTATAATGTCATTGATCATTGTATAACCTGTACAATATATACAGAGCTCGTCTGTGTAAGGTCACTGTTGATCATTGTATTACCTGTACACTGTACACTATATACAGAGCTCCTGTGTATAATGTCACGGTAATCACTAGATTTCCTGTACACAGACACTGCATGCTAAGTACAGATCTCCTGTGAATAATGGCACTTATGGTGATATTAGTATTGTTTTTTTATGAATAATTAGTATTGTAGTATTCAGTCACTATGTGGTGGTAATATGTTGTCTGGCCATGGTGTGGCGGTTTTTGTTCCTTGCATGTGCTGCTATTTAGTCATTATATGGTGGTAATATGTGGTCTGGTCATGGTGTGGTAGTTTTTATTCCTTTTATGTGCTATTATTTGGTCATTATGTGGTGGTAATATGTGGTCTGGACATGGTGTGGTGGTATTTGATCCTTGTATGTGATATTATTCAGTCATTGTGGTGGTAATATGTGGTCTGGACATGGTGGACATGGGGATCTGTCCCTTCTATGTGGTATTATAGGTCACTATGTGGTGGTAATATGGTGTCTGGTCATGGTGTGGTAGTATTTGTCCCTTGTATGTGATATTATTGGTCATTTTAAACATTTAAGAATAAATAAAAATACACAAAAATTGTATTGGATATTTTAACAAATGATTAATAGGGTAGAGTACAGTAGTGCTTGGCCAAAAGAGTCTACCTTGTTGTGGTGGCTGCTTAAAATTTATTTGGCTAAAACAAAAGCTGTTGGCTATGGGTGTGATCTGGTCATGGGGACTGTTAATGTGTGATTGGTGAGAAGTGGAGTTTCCAAGAGAGGCTGTGTACAGTTCGAGGGGTGTAGCCTGGGCGGATTCTCAATGGGGCCCCGAAAATTTTGCCAGTATAGGGCCCCGAAATTCCTAGTGGCAGCCCTGCATACAATTCCCTGTCCCTTGCCATGCACCTTGCCCATTTTAAATGGAGGACAATATTTTCCATGTTCACTACAAATGTCTGAATTTGGAGCGAACTTATATGTGAACCGCGTGACGGAAAACCACAGTTTTAAGTAGCTGGCCTGTAGGAGACTATTTTTAACAGCAAACTCATGTCAATAACTTCGCTATCAAACTGCAACAAAATTTAAATGGAGGCCAGAAATGGCAGAATTTTGAGTGCACTTATATGTGTTCCATATGACGGGCAAACCACAGTTTTAAATAGATGGATTTTTAGCGCTGTAATATGGAAAGGATCTGGCTGTATTCTGCAGTGCCAACAAGCAAATGGAGCAGAAAAACAGTGTTCTCTGGATTGCATTTTAAGCAAATAATCAGGATTAAGAGCTAAAAAAATTTCCTGGCCCCTGATACATGGGGCTATGTCTAGAAATATCTGTAAAAGCAGCAGCAGCAGACAGAAATCGAATTATTTTTATTATGAAAATACAAAACTATATTACAATTTTGCAAAACAAGAAAACAAAGCAAAAAACCACGAAACCAAAAAAGTCCTTAAAACAAATAGACCAGAGTCCAATTAGACTAGAGTCCAAAAACTTTTCAGCCTAAGGAACCCCCAGCAAGGATTTTCCCTTGGCTTTTTTTTACCTTTTCCTTTCCTTACTGAACATCAGGAAAAAAAGCAGAAAAAAAAACCTTACACACTATCATCTACATTCACATTTTCCCTTAAAAACAAAAAGTCTGTCCCATTTCCCCATAAATGACAAAAGAAAAAGACCCCTTGGCCATAGCACACCTACCTGTACAAAAACACTACAAACACACGCTATATATATATATATATATATATATATATATATACACAGTATATAGTAAGATAGCGCCCACTGAGTGCATTGGGAGACACTCACTTGGCACGGGAATAATGTAGACAGGCATGGCTTTACACATAAGACAGTCTATTTTGGTTTATTTTACACACAGCATATCCACACAGTAGGCCCTGTTGCACGACACAGGCCTACCTCCGTCCATAATACTTCATAACATATGGCTTTAACTCGCAGTCTCTAAACATGCTGGACTTCTCACTGTCGGGGGAGACCGCACGCCGTACGGTTCAGTAACATCCATGGAACATCACAGGCACCAACAGTCTATGGAGTTACCTTATAGGAGCTCCTGCTCCACATGCGGACTCTGACTCCTTGTCAGTCTTCTCTCCTAGGGAAGCTGCCTTACTGGGATCACCGTCTTTGTGACCAGGGCACTCCTAACAGTCCAGATCTGCAGAAGGAATGTGTCATGAACTCATTTTCTGCTCCACCAGTTGAGAGTTCCCCTTCCGTTCTCCCTCTGGTGGTGACAGGAGGTAGTGCGGTTGGTTTAAGTGGTAGTGATCTGCCACCTGATGAGGAAGATAACGATTGGATCTCTGGAGTATCAGACTGGATATAAGACAGCCGACGCCCTATCCGGGTGCTGGTGATTTAGTCTGCTTCTCCGGTCCTGGACTTCAGTTCTCTTCCAGTCTTCTCAAGTTAAGTTTGTTTTTTGCCAATGTTCACACTTGCGCTTGTTGGTCAATTCAGTTTGTTGTGTAATCAGCCTGCCCCTGCTGGGGTTATGCTGAAAATCCACTCCTATTAATCAGTATTTGCCAATCTGCTTTTTGTCCCTTATTAGATTGGCCTCTTTTTTGCTCTGTCTCAGAATATTTCAGAGTGCTGATATAGGTTTAGAAGTCTAGTTACTTCAGGGTTAATTTTTCTATCAGAAGTGTTGGACAATATTTTTGTAGATTGTTTTTGGCAGATTGCAGATGGTGTCTTTCCTTTTCTGTCCTTTTTCGTTAGCCGGGCCCCATCGTTTGCTCAGCCTATTTTCCTGCCTTTGTTTGTATTTTCATCTTTTCACCGTCAATACATGTGTGGGGGCTGTCTTTCCTTTGGGGTCTGCTCTGGGGCAGTTAGTTTTCCTCTTTTCCTGCTTTAGGCTTAGGTAGTTCTCCGGTTATGATGAGGTGTCTAGGACCAACGTAGGAACGCTCCACGACTGCTGCTAGTTGTGCGGTTAAGATCAGGGATCTGCAATCTGCATAGTTACCAACTTCTCTGGTTTACTGAGACTTAGCTTTTTGTCTTGTTTTTCCTCCTCGGTTTCCCATTCATAACAGAATCACCAGCCATACCGCAGATTCTAGGATACTCAAAAGCAGGAAAGAATTGTTAGAGAAAGAAGAAAAAAAAAAAAAAAAAAGTGTCAGAATTATTTTTTTTAATGTATTTTTTCCACTTTTTTTTTCTGGGGCCATAGGAGGATTTTTTTTTTCCTAATGGAGATTAAGCAACTGTCTCATTGTGTGGAGCAGTTTGCTGCTGAAGTACAGGGAATTTCCACCTACCTTATTCAGTCACATGCTGCTGAATCCAAGATTCCTACTCCTGATGTGTTATCTGGGGATCGGTCTAAATTTCTGAATTTTAAGAATAATTGTAAATTATTTCTTGCTTTGATGCCTAACTCATCGGAGAGCTCTGTGCAGCAGGTTAAAATTGTCATCTCCTTGCTGCGCGGCAATCCCCAAGATTGGGCTTTTTCTCTGACACCTGAAAATCCTATTCTGACTAATGTGGATGCATTTTTTCAGGCCTTGGGGTTGTTATATGATGAACCTAATGCCGTTGATCAAGCTGAGAGAACCCTGTTGGCATTAAACCAGGGTCAGGATCCTGCAGAGTTGTAGTGTCAAAAATTCCAAAAGTGGGCGGTCCTTACTACATGGTATGATAGTGTATTGGCAGCTCTCTTTCGGAAAGGTTTGTCAGAGACAGTAAAAGATGTTATGGTGGGATTTCCTGTTCCCTCTGGTCTGGATGGCTCTATGTCATTAGCCATTCAAGTTGATCAGCGTTTACGTGAATGTAAAACTTCACGGGAGGCGCTGCCACCTTTTGAACAAATGTTTGAACCTATGCAATGTGATGGGGTTTTGTATAGGGTGCAACGTCGGGAGTTTAGAAGGCGTAATAAGCTGTGTTTTTTTCTGTGGAGACGCCTCTCATACTATTTCTGTCTGCCCTAAACAAGAGAAACGTTTTGCACACACATTTGCTGTGGGCAGTATACAACCTAAGTTCCTTTTGGCAATTACTCTGATCTGCTCCTTGTCCACATTTTCCACTAAGGCTTTTGTGGATTCAGGAGCAGCTCTGAATCTGATGGATTTGGACTTTGCTAAACGTTGTGGTTTGTCCATGACGCCTCTGCAGACGCCCACTCCTTTGAGGGGTATTGATGCCACTCCTTTGGCGGAGAATAAACCTCAGTTTTGGACCCAGGTGATAATGCGAGTTGCCCCAGACCACCAAGAAAATGGTAAATTTTTGGTGCTGCATAATTTCCATGATACTCTTGTTCTGGGGTTCCCCTGGTTGCAAACTCATAACCCAGTTTTGGATTGGAAATCTGTGTCTGTGGTGAGTTGGGGTTGTCAGTGTGTTCTTAGGGACGCTCCGGTTTTCTCCACCTCTCCTCAGTCTCATGATATTCCTGATTATCTGGCTGATTTCTCTGATGTTTTTAGTGAGAGTAAGTCTGCGTCTTTGCCTCCTCGTAGGAGTTATGACTGTGCAATTGAGTTGATGCCTGGGTGTAAATTTCCCAAGGGTCGGCTTTTCAACTTATCTGTACCCGAACATGATGCTAGGCGATCCTATATTAAGGAGTCATTGGAGAAGGGTCATATTAGACCATCCTCGTCACCGTTAGGCGCTGGGTTTTTTTTGTGGCCAAGAAAGATGGTTCATTAAGACCGTGTATTGATTATCGTTCCCTTAACAAGATGACGGTTAAATATCAGTACCCGTTACCTCTGATGTCTGATTTATTCTCCAGAGTTAAGAGTGCCTGCTGGTTTACTAAGCTTGACCTCAGGGGGGCGTATAATCTTATTCACATCAAGCACGGGGATGAATGGAAGACGGCGTTTAATACTCCGGAGGGACATTTTGAGTACCTGGTGATGCCTTTTGGGCTCTCTAATGCCCCTTCTGTCTTCCAATCCGTTATGAATGATATTTTCCAAGACTTTGTGGATAAGTTTTTCATCATCTATCTGGATGATATTTTGATCTTTTCTACTGATTGGGATTCCCATGTGGAACATGTCCGGACTGTGTTCCGGATTTTGAGGGAGAATTCCCTGTTTGTTAAGGGATCGAAGTGCCTCTTTGGTGTACAGAGGATTTCATTTTTGGGATTTATCTTGTCTCCATCGACTATTGAAATGGACCTGGCCAAGGTACAGGCCATTTATGATTGGGTTCAGCCTACTTCTTTGAAGGCTCTCCAGAAGTTTTTGGGTTTTTCTAATTTCTATCGTAAATTTATAGGTAATTTTTCTAGTATTGTCAAACCACTGACTGATCTGACCAAGAAGGGAGCTGATGTGCTGAATTGGTCTCCTGAGGCTGTCTCAGCATTTCAGGATCTTAAGCGGAGATTTACTTCAGCTCCAGTATTACGGCAACCTGATGTTTCACTTCCATTTCAAGTGGAGGTGGACGCTTCTGAGATTGGTGCAGGAGCTGTGTTGTCCCAAAAAGACCCTGTGACTTCTAGGATGAATCCCTGTGCCTTCTTTTCTCGAAAGTTTTCCCCATCTGAACGCAACTATGACGTTGGGAATCGGGAATTGTTGGCCATGAAATGGGCATTTGAGGAGTGGAGACATTGGTTGGAGGGAGCTAGACATCAATTTGTGGTCCTCACCGATCACAAGAATCTGATTTATCTAGAGTCGGCCAAACGCTTGAATCCTAGACAGGCTAGATGGGCCTTGTTTTTCACGCGTTTTTATTTTGTGGTCTCTTTTCTTCCGGGCACTAAGAATGTTAAGGCAGACGCCTTTTCTAGGAGTTTCTTTGCTGATTCTCTTAATGTGACCGAGCCTACTACTATCCTAGGTGAGGGGGTAGCTTTTTCTGCCATTTCGCCCGATTTGAGACGCGCCCTGGAGGAATTTCAGGAGGATAAACCTGAGCGTTGCCCTATGGGAAGATTGTATGTTCCTGACCAGTTGAGAAAGAGAGTGATGTCTGAAGTCCATTGCTCCGCATTGGCTGGTCATCCGGGTATTTTTGGTACCAGAGATTTGGTGAGTCAGTCGTTTTGGTGGCCTGCCTTATCTCGTGATGTCAGGAATTTTGTACAGTCCTGTGGGACTTGTTCTCGGTCTAAACCCTGTTCTCGTTCTAGTGGATTGCTGATGCCCCTGCCTGTGCCCAAGAGGCCATGGACCCATATCTCAATGGATTTTATTTCTGATCTTCCTGTCTCTTAGAGAATGACTGTTATCTGGGTGATTTGTGATAGATTTTCGAAGATGGTCCATCTTGTACCACTCCCAAAGTTGCCATCTTCCGCTGAGTTGGTGCCCTTGTTTTTACAACAGGTGGTTTGGTTACACGGGATTCCTGAGAACATTGTGTCCGATAGAGGGGTCTAGTTTGTTACCAGATTCTGGAAAGCCTTTTGTTCCAATCTGGGAATTCAGTTATCCTTCTCCGTGTTTCATCCCCAGACCAATGGGCAGACTGAGAGAACAAACCAGACCCTGGAGTCTTATTTAAGATGTTTTAAATCTGCTGATCAAGATGATTGGGTCTCATTTTTGCCCTTGGCCGAATTTGCGCTGAACAATAGAGCTAGTTCTGCCACTCTGATGTCACCCTTTTTCTGTAATTTTGGGTTTCATCCTCGATTCTCTTCAGGGCAAGTGGAATCTTCATCCTGCCCAGGTGTGGACACTGTGGTTGTGAGAATGCAGCAGATATGGGACCAAGTGGTGGATAAGTTGTCAATGTCTCAGGAAAAGGCCTAGCGTTTTTCCAACCGGCGTAGGACCATTGGTCCCCGGTTTAAAGTGGGTGATATTGTTTGGCTGTCATCTAAGAACGTTCCTATGAAGGTTGCATCTCCAAAATTTAAGCCAAGATTTATTGGACCTTATAAGATTTTGGAGATTCTTAATCCTGTTTCTTTTCGAATGGCTCTTCCAGTTACGTTCAAAATCCATAACGTATTTCACAAGTCACTGTTGAAGAGGTTTGTTGAGCCAGTAGTTCCTGTGGCGGCACCTCCTAATCCTGTATTGGTTAAAGGCAATGTGGAATATGAGGTAGAGAAAATATTGGATTCTCGTTTGGTTAGACGGAGACTCCAGTATTTGGTCAAATGGAAGGGTTATGGACAGGAGGATAATTCTTGGGTCTCTGCCTCTGATATTCATGCCAATAAATTGGTTCGTGCTTTTCACCGGGCCCATCCTGATCGGCCTGGTGGCATGGATGAGGGTTCGGTGACCCCTCCTCAAGGGGGGGGTACTGTCATGAACTCATTTTCTGCTCCACCAGTTGAGAGTTCCCCTTCCGTTCTCCCTCTGGTGGTGACAGGAGGTAGTGCGGTTGGTTTAAGTGGTAGTGATCTGCCACCTGATGAGGAAGATAATGATTGGATCTCTGAAGTATCAGACTGGATATAAGACAGCAGACGCCCTATCCTGGTGCTGGTGATTCAGTCTGCTTCTCAGGTCCTGGACTTCAGCTCTCTTCCAGTCTTCTCAAGTTATGTTAAAACCAGGGGAAGAGTCTTGAGGAGATCATTTGCATATTCCCAGTGCCTTCTGGGATAAGTGAAGAGTCTCCGCGAGCTCAACGATCACTGGGTTTTGGCTGTTGCAGCTGAAAAGAGGAAATTGGAAAACCAGGGGAAGAGTCTTGAGGAGATCATTTGCATATTCCCAGTGCCTTCTGGGATAAGTGAAGAGTCTCCGCGAGCTCAACGATCACTGGGTTTTGGCCGTTGCAGCTGAAAAGAGGAAATCGGAAAACCAGGGGAAGAGTCTTGAGGAGATCATTTGCATATTCCCAGTGCCTTCTGGGATAAGTGAAGAGTCTCCGCGAGCTCAACGATCACTGGGTTTTGGCTGTTGCAGCTGAAAAGAGGAAATTGGAAAACCAGGGGAAGAGTCTTGAGGAGATCATTTGCATATTCCCAGTGCCTTCTGGGATAAGTGAAGAGTCTCCGCGAGCTCAACGATCACTGGGTTTTGGCCGTTGCAGCTGAAAAGAGGAAATCGGAAAACCAGGGGAAGAGTCTTGAGGAGATCATTTGCATATTCCCAGTGCCTTCTGGGATAAGTGAAGAGTCTCCGCGAGCTCAACGATCACTGGGTTTTGGCTGTTGCAGCTGAAAAGAGGAAATTGGAAAAACCGCGCGCCTATCTACTCCTCTTTGGTCAGACCTCATCTGGAATATTGTGTCCAGTTTTGGGCACCACATTTTAAAAAAGACATCAACAAACTGGAGCAAGTTCAGAAAAGAGCGACCAGAATCGTGACCGGTCTGCAAACCCTGTCTTATGAGGAAAGTTTGCAGGATTTGGGAATGTTTAGTTTGCAAAAGAGAAGACTGAGAGGAGACTTAATAGCTGTCTACAAATATCTAAAGGGCTGTCACATTGTAGAAGGATCAACTTTATTCTCATTTGCACAAGGAAAGACTAGAAGCAATGGGATGAAACTGAATGGGAGGAGACACAGATTAGATATTAGAAAAAACTTTTTGACAGTTAGAGTGATCAATGAGTGGAACAGGCTGCCACGAGAAGTGGTGAGTTCTCCTTCAATGGAAGTCTTCAAACAGAGGCTGGACAGACATCTGACTGGGATGATTTAGCGAATCCTGCTTTGAGCAGGGGGTTGGACCAGATGGCCCAGGAGGTCCCTTCCAACTCTACGATTCTATGATTCTATGATTCTATGTTTGTTTTTTGCTAATGTTCACACTTGCGCTTGTTGGTCAATTCAGTTTGTTGTGTAATCAGCCTGCCCCTGCTGGGGCTATGCTGAAATTCTACTCCTATTAATCAGTATTTGCCAATTTACTTTTTGTCCCTTATTAGATTGGCCTCTTTTTTGCTCTGTCTCAGAATATTTCAGAGTGCTGATATAGGTTTAGAAGTCTAGTGACTTCAGGGTTAATTTTGCTATCAGAAGTGTTGGACAATGTTTTTGTAGGTTGTTTTTGGCAGATTGCAATCAGTGTCTTTCCTTTTCTGTCCTTTTTAGTTAGCCGGGCCCCATCGTTTGCTCAGCCTATTTTCCTGCGTTTGTTCATATTTTCATCTTTTCACCCTCAATACATGTGGGGGGCTGTCTTTCCTTTGGGGTCTGCTCTGGGGCAGTTAGTTTTCCTCTTTTCCTGCTTTAGACTTATGTAGTTCTCTGGTTGTGACGAGGCATCTAGGACCAAAGTAGGAACGCTCCACGACTGCTGCTAGTTGTGCGGTTAAGATCAGGGATCTGCAATCTGCATAGTTACCAACTTCTCTGGTTTTCTGAGACTTAGCTTTTTGTCTTGTTTTTCCTCCTCGGTTTCCCATTCATAACAGGAATGGTAGCTTCCCCAATGCAGGGCCATCACAGGCTCTGCTCGCACATGGCTTCTCCGGGAGCTATTAAGGACGTCCGCCCCCTCCTTGAACCGTCCAACACACAGGCCTCACCGGATGCTATTCAAGGATCCGATCCTACTCCCAGGATCTCCCAACACACCGGCCTCACCAGGTCCAGGGCCTCAGCATGAGCTCTTCAGGGATCCGATCCTACTCCCAGTATCTCCCAACACAGACCTTACAGGACCTTGCACCCTGAACCATTCAAGTATACACTATCTGCCCATGTGACCCACCTCAGGCACATTATATGGTACATAACCATGCCCACAGCTGAGGTATAGATCACATGGTCATGACCTCACTGCAGGTCCTTTTTACCCACATAGCCACACACACACAGGCTTTACTTTGGACGTTCAGACACACTCCCCTGGGTGGGTTTGTATTTGACTGGTCCCACCCATCTCACCAAGTCACCTGGAAGGCTTCCCAATGTAAAAAACGAAACTGTCAGCAGAATATCTGCTGATCAACGGACGTTCAGGCTTCCATCACAGGACACCCTGTTATGAATGGGTCACCGAGGAGGATGGCAGGAACAGGCTAAGCCACCAGAAGATCAGAGAGGTTGGTAACTAAGCAGATTGCAGACCCCTGATCCTATCCGCACAACTAGCAGTAGCCGTGGAGCGTTCCTACGATGCCCTAGATGCTTCGTCACAGCCGGAGGACAAACTAAGCCTAAAGACAGAAAGATGAAATCTGAACTGCCCCGGAGCAGATCCTCAAAGGAATAGACAGCCCCCAAACATATTGTCGGTGAGACAAGATGTGACACAAACACAGGCAGAGAACAGACTGAGCAAATGGTGGGGCCCAAGCTGTCTAGACAGGACAGGACAGAAAAAGATACTGTCTGCAATCACGCACAAAGCCCTGAAAAAGTCCAACACTTCTGATATACAAAAAAACCTGAGATCACACGATCTCACCCCCGCTAGATCAGCACTCTGGCATAAACTGGCAGCAAGCAAAAAGATACTAACACAACAGGGGACTGATCAAGCTGCAACATATGAAGCAGGGCCCAGCGCTGCCCCCAGCAGGGAGCACGCTGAACCCTAACAGCAAAACAGAAAGCAAAAAAAGACACAACCAGATTAGATGCAAAGGATTAGCAAAAGAATCACTTAGCTGAACATGCAGATCAGGCAGGGGACAAAAGAGCTCCAAATGCACACAGAGGAAAAAATTACCAGCAACCTTCAAGAGCAGCCAGCTCCATTATATGCTCCCAGCCAGCAATCCCAGATTCCCAATTATCATCGTCAGGTGGAGATCCTCCATCCACCTGGCCAGCTCCACTACTCTCAGTAACCACCAGAGGGAGCAGAGGGAGCTTTGGCTCAGAAGTCTGAGCAAGAGAGTTCACAACAGCACCCACCCCCTGTGATACATATCGGTAATTTACAACCCTGCCACTCACCATTTCCCCATCACAATAAAGGAAATGCCTGCATGCATGTCCTGGGAAGCCCATACAGCGCCCCCTAGATGTCACAGGGGTCACTACATCACAATATATATGTATGTATGTGGGCTACTGGAACAAACCATTCATGGACAAGGCAAGAGAACCTGGATCTGATGAAATGCTACTATAACAGCAGACCAAATGAGAGAGGCTATATGAAGCGTATGCAGAATCTGGATAGATATAAGACCTGCATGTCCACTGACTGAGAAACAACTAGGCACCCAACGTTTCAATATCATAACTAATCTCACAACCTCTCCCTTCCCCCTATCTGACCACCATCTACTCGCCACCTGCCTCCTCCACTTTCTCTCTTCTGACATCCCCACCATCATCGGGGACTTCAAAATCCCCATTGACACCCACCAGCCAGCAGCCTCCAAACTCCTGTCACTTACCTCATCCTTTGGACTTACTCAGTGGTCCTCCACAGCCACCCACACAGATGGACATACATTAGACCTCATCTTCACTCGCCTCTGTTCCCTATCTAATCTCACAACCTCTCCCTTCCCCCTATCTGATCATCATCTACTCACCTTCTCATCCTTGTCCTTCTCACCTGCCCCCCATGCCCAGCCACTAGCACATCCTCGCAGAAACCTTGCACACCTAGACATCCACAGACTCTCAGACTCTCTTCTACCTCTGTCCTCCATATCTTCACTCCACAACACGGACAGTGCCATCGCTTTCTACAACGCCACCCTCACATCAGCCATAGACTCAGTCGCTCGTCTCATGCATGGCAAAGTGCGACAAACCAATAGGCAACCCTGGCACAACAACCTCACCAAAAAACTTCGACCAGCATCCAGGGTCGCGGAGCGGCATTGGAAGAAAACACGCCTGCCAGATGACTTCACTGCTTTCAAACAAGCTACACTTGCCTTTAAATCAGCCCTTACCTCTGCTAAACAGACCTATTTCACAAAGCTTGTATCTTCATTATCCCACAACCAAAAACAACTGTTCAGCACATTTAACTCTCTCCTCCACCCACCACTGCCACCTCCAACCCCCCTTATCTCTGCTGAGGACTTTGCCACCTACTTCAAAAACAAGATCGACCAAACAAGGCAAACCTTTACAGTTCCACCACCCCAACCACTCCACATACCAGACCTCTGCCCTTCCCTAATAACCTCCCTCTCCAACATCACTGAAGGAGAGCTTACTCATCTCCTTTCCAAATCACGCCTCACCACCTGTGCACTTGACCCCATCCCTTCCCACCTGCTCCCCAACCTCACTAACATGATCATTCCAGCCCTAACCCATCTCTTCAACCTATCCCTAACTTCTGGTACCTTCCCCTCTGCCTTCAAACATGCCACCATAACACCCATCCTCAAAAAATCAAACCTTGACCCAACTGCTTTGCCCAGCTATCGCCCCATATCACTGCTCCCATTTGCTTCCAAACTCCTCGAACAGCATGTCCATGCTCAACTTTCCTCCCACCTCTCATCTAACTCACTCCTTGACATCCTGCAATCTGGCTTCCGCCCCCACCACTCCACTAAAACTGCCCTGACCAAAATTACTAACGACTTACAGCCAAAGGTAACAGACAGTTCTCCATCCTCCTCTTTCTTGACCTGTCTTCTGCCTTTGACACAGTTGACCACTGCCTACTGCTACAGATTCTTTCTTCCCTTGGCATAAAAGACCTTGCCCGGTCCTGGATTTCCTCATACCTTTCTGACTGCACATTCAGCTTTCCCTCTCCCTCCTCATCCCATCCCCTCTCTGTTGGAGTCCCCCAAGGCTCTGTCCGGGGGCCCCTACTTTTTTCCATCTATACTCTTGGCCTAGTACAACTCATAAAGTCCCATGGCTTCCAGTACCACCTGTATGCAGATGACACTCAGATCTACCTCTCTGGCCCAGATGTCACCTCTCTGCTGTCCAGAATCCCGTAGTGTCTATCAGTCATATCCTCCTTTTTCACCTCTCGCTTCCTAAAACTCAACTGTCATGATCCATGTTCGATTATGACAGATAAATGCACTAGTAACCTTTTTTTTCCCTTAAGCTGTGTGCTTAAAGATAGTTTTGCCCCCGGTGGCCATTAGGGTCATTGCACTGTGGTGGTTTCAGTTCTAGTTTTGCCCCCGGTGTCCGTTAGGGTCATTGCACTCTGGTTACTTTAGTTTAGTGCACATGATTATAAAGCAGGTGTGATTGCTCTGGCTCTGCTATAAAAGAGTGTCAGGTGTTGCAATCACTGTTGGTGATTTTGCTAATTTCCAACCAAGTCTGGTGGAGGAAGGAACTACAGAGAGGAGTTCCTTGCAGCTCAGGAGAGCTCTGGTGTAAAGTCTGGTGAAGGAAGGAATTACAGATAGGTGCTCCTTGCAGCTCTGACAAAGCTTGGAGAAGTAGCAGCGATTCTGGAGGAAAGCTGCATTCTGGTGGTGGACTCTGTTGCTGGGAACAAGAGCAACAGAGCAAAGCTAAGTGGTGTTATCCCTGTTTGTGACTTCCCTTATGTGTGTTTCAGTGCAGTGGTGGGATTAGTTTCTGCACCGTCCATTTCATTAGAAAGGGCCAGGTACAGGGCAAGCTAGGGTTCTTAGGTTCCAGCTCGGTGACAGGTGCAGAGCCTGTATAGGGACTGTTAGGAGTGTAGAGACTGGCTCAGGGGAGTGCAGGAGGTCTCCACGTCCCCATTCCCTATCGCAGGGCTCTCCATTGTATTGGTTTCCCTGGTGTTTCCCTTTATTATTGAAATTCGCACTGCTGGAGGCAGCGTATCCAGATTCACATGAAATACTGAAATTCGCCTGCTGGAGGTGGTGTATCCGGCTGCACGTTACCTTGTTTAAATTCGCCCTACTGGAGGCAGTGTATCCAGGGTCACGTGTGTGAGAGAAATTCGCCCTGCTGGAGGCGGTGTATCCAGTCACACGTTGATCATCACATTATCACCAACCATACATTTTTCTCTGGTGAGCCATGGCCAAGTTCAGACCAGTGAGCAGTTGCTGCTGGCCCTCACTGAGATGAGTGAGGAGCTGCATGATGTGCTTCAGCAGCACCTGCAGCGGAAATATGGGTCTGAGGCTTATCCTCTGCCTCAACTAGAGGGTCCATATACGGCTTTGGCGAGGATGTGCCGTGGAGTCCCTGCTGGGGAGCAGGGCTTGCTTATACAGGCGGACGTACCCAGGCAGGTAGGTGGAGTCGGTGTCCACATGGTGCTGCCTGTTGTTCCCCAAGGTGAAGGGGTACATCCCTGTAGTGAGCAGACTAATGATTTATTCCTTGGCACTGACGCCAAAAGTTCTGTACTGTCAGAGAAGCTGTGCTCCCCGGGTTGTGTGGAGGAAGACGACCTGGGAGTGTATATTTCCTCCTCGCCCTCAAAAGGTACTATGTCAGCAGAGGTGATGGTTGGCGAGGTACCTGAGTGCATACCGGTGCTTGTGAACAGTGGAGCTGAAGTCAGTCTGGTGGATGCTCAGTTTGTCCAGACTCATGGTCTGAGTTGTGAGACGCCGGCCAAACCCATAAGCATCCAGTTCCATCCAACTATGGCCCAATAACTTGCCTCACAACAACATAGAAACTCCTGTCAGGCATCATAGCTACCAAGCTACAGAAGCATATGAACCAGTACATGAATCCAGCTCAGAAAGGCATCGGGACCGACACCAGAGGCTCTAAGCACCAGCTCCTAGTAGACAGAGCAGTCACTCAAGACTCAAAATCCAGACAGACCAATCTCAGCACAGCCTGGATTGACTACAGGAAAGCCTATGACTCATTGCACACACATGGAGCTGTGAATGCTTGGGTCTCTACAATGTAAACAGGAAATTAAGAACCTTCCTCAGAAACTCAATGGGGCTACAATGGAGAACAACATTGGAATTCAATTCAAGACAACTAGCACAAGTGACCATCAAATGCGGCATATACCAAGGTGATACACCATCCCCATTGCTGTTCTGCATAGGCTTGAACCCCCTCGGTCAAATAATTACAGAGTCTAGCTATGGATACAAGTTCAAGGGTGGAAGCACCATCAGCCACTTCCTCTACAAGCTGTATGCGAACGAACGAGACATCAATTCACCGATCGACCTGACAAGGATCTACAGTGAAGACATTGGGATGTCCTTCAGACTGGAGAAGTGCGGCCGGTTGGTAATAGAGAGAGGCAAGGTAGTCAAGACCGATAGAGTGGAATTACTAGCACGGCATATAGCAAATGTACAGACATGCTACAAGTACCTCAGCATCCCACAGGGATACGGTAACCATGATGAGAAGGCAAGGAAAGCAGCAACATCAAATACCATCAAAGGGTAAAATAGGTCCTGAAGAGCCAACTCAATGGGAAGAATAAAATCCACGCCATCAGTACATATGCCCTGCCAGTTATCAGATACCCTGCTGGCATAGTGTGCTGGCCAAAAGAAGAGATGGAAGCTGCAGATGTGAAGACACGAAAGCTCCTCACAATGCATGGAGGTCTCCACCCTAAGTCTAGCACCCAAAGATTGTATACCAACAGAAAGGAGGGTGATGGAGGCTTGATAAGTGTCCAAGCCACCATCATGGATGAAACAAGGAGAATCCAGGAATACATCAGAAGAATGGCGCCAGAAGGTGAGATGCTGCGAGAAAGCCTAAAGCAGCAACAACAACAGATCTGGAAGAAAGAACAGGAACATGAAGCGCCATGGTAGGACAAGCAGCTGCATGGGATGTACCACCGACAGATAATGGAAGTGGCTGACATGGAGAAATCCTACCAATTCCTGGAGAAAGCTGGATTCTGAGACAGCACAGAGGCACTAATCATAGCGGCACAAGAGCAAGCACTAAGTACAAGATCTATAGAAGCAGGAATCTACCACACAAGACAATAACCAAGGCGCAGACTATGCGAAGAAACCTCAGAAACAGTCCAACACATAGTGGCAGGATGCAAAATGCAAGCAGTAACAGCGTATACTGAACGCAACAACCAAGTAACTGGAATTGTATACAGGAACATCTGTGCAGCATATGGACTAAGCCTCCTAAGTCCAGGTGAGAGACCCCAGAAAAAGTGGAAAATGAAAGGGCTAAAATCCTATGGGACTTCAAGATCCAGTCAGATAAGCAGGTGTTGGCTAGCCAACCAGACATTGTCATAGTAGACAAGGATCAGAAGACAGCAATGATAATAGACGTGGCAGTGTCAAGTGACAGCAACATCAAAAAGAAGGAATATGAGAAGCTGGAGACATACCAGGGCCTCAAAGGAGAACTGGAGAAGATGTGGAAGGTGAAGGCTACAGTGATTAAAGTGGTGATAGGACCACTTGGAGCAGTGACCCCTAAGTAGGAAGAATGGCTACAACAGATCCCAGAAGCAACATATGAGCTCTCTGGCCAGAAAAGCGCAATACTGGGAACTGGAATACTGGTAGAGGACCCGAGAATGAGAAAGGACAACAAAGACCATCCCCACTGAGGGGGTGAGAAGGAAGTTTTTTATATATACACTGCTAAAAAAATAAAGGGAACACTTAATCAACAAAATATAACTCCAAGTAAATCAAACTTCAGTGAAATCAAACTGTCCACTTAGGAAGCACTGATTGACAATCAATTTCACATGCTGTTGTGCAAACGGAATAGATAACAGATGGAAATTATTGGCAATGATAATGCACTCAATAAAGGAGTGGTTCTGCAGATGGGTGTCTTCTTTTTCCTGTTTGAGTTTATTCACAAGGGTGTTGTTTGTCATATTTTAACTAGACCTTGATTAAAAGTTAAATTTCAATCCATTGCTATTCACAATCAGTCTATTGGATATACAATCCCTCTTATATCACCAGCTGCTAACTACCAGGTTTCTGCAGTGGCTTCAACTTCAGCCAGCTGCTCCCTTCACCATGGTTGGAATCCCAAAAAGATGCTATCACCAACACCTGCTCATAGACCATGTCACCCTATATAGAAAAAGGGAATGGTCAAATGATCAGGGGCTAAAGGCTGCTATAATCCCAGTGACCACCGGGGGCAAAAGGCAAAGAAAACATTAAGTGCAATGACCCTAATGGCCACCGGGGGCAAAACTAGACCTGAAACCACCACAGTGCAAGAAAAAAAAAAAGGTTACTAGTGCATTTTATCTGCCATGATCCAGCATGGATCATGACAGTGGGGACCACAGACCACATCTCAGTACCAATGCTTTCTGGCTGATGTTTTGGTCACTTTTGAATGTTGGCTGTGCTTTCACACTCGTGGTAGCATGAGATGGACTCTACAACCCACAGACGTGGCTCAGGTAGTGCAGCTCATCTAAGATGGCACATCAATGCTAGCTGTGGCAAGAAGGTTTGCAGTGTCTGTCAGCGTAGTGTCCAGAGGCTGGAGGCGCTACCAGGAGACAGGCCAATACACCAGGAGACGTGGAGTGGGCCGTAGGAGGGCAACAACCCAGTAGCAGGACCGCTACCTCTGCCTTTGTGCAATGAGGAACAGGAGGAGCACTGCCAGAGTCCTGCAAAATGACCTCCAGCAGGCCACAAATATGCATGTGTCTGCACAAACTGTTAGAAACCGACTCCGTGAGGTTGGTCTGAGTGCCCGACGTCCACAGATGGGGGTTGTGCTCACAGCCCAACACTGTGCAGGACGCTTGGCATTTGCCACAGAACACCAGGATTGGCAAATTGGCCACTGGTGCCCTGTGCTCTTCACAGATGAAAGCAGGTTCACACTGAGCACATGTGACAGACATGACAGTGTCTGGAGATGCCGTAGAGAGCGATCTGCTGCCTTCAAAATCCTTCATCATGACCGGGTTGACATTGGGTCAGTAATGGTGTGGGATGGCATTTCTTAGGAGGGCCGCACAGCCCTCCATGTGCTCGCCAGAGGTAGCCTGACTGCCATTAGGTACCGAGATGAGATCCTCAGACCCCTTGTGAGACCATATGTTGGTGCAGTTGGCCCTGGGTTCCTCCTAATGCAGGACAATGCCAGACCTCATGTGACTGGAGTGTGTCAGCAGTTCCTGCAAGATAAAGGCATTGAAGCTATGGACTGGCCCGCCAATTCCTCAGACCTGAATCCGATTGAGCACATCTGGGACATCATGTCTCGCTCCATCCACCAACATCACGTTGCACCACAGACTGTCCAGGAGTTGGTGGATGCTTTAGTCCAGGTTTGGGAGGAGATCCCTCAGGAGACCATCCGCCGCCTCATCAGGAGCATGCTCAGGCGTTGTAGGGAGGTCATACAGGCACGTGGAGGCCACACACACTACTGAGCATCTTTTCCTTGTCATGAGGCATCTTCACTGAAGTTGGATCAGCCTGTAATTTGATTTTCTACTTTGATTTTGAGTATCATTCCAAATCCAGACCTCCATGGGATATTCATTTTGATTTACATTGATAATTGCTATGTTTTATTGTTCTAAACACATTCCACTATGCAATGAATAAAAATTTGCAACTGGAAAATTTCATTCAGAGATATCTAGGATGTGGTATTTTAGTGTTCCCTTTATTTTTTTGAGCAGTGTACATATATATATTTTTTTTTTGCACAACACAACAAACCTAAGGTCCATGTAAAAAAAAAGTTTATCTTGCCTTTTTTTCCCCCTTTTTTAGGCTGCTTTCACTCTTGCGTTTTTTTTGCTGCGCGTTTTTTGGGCACACAAACGCATGAAAAAAATGCATCATGCGTTTGTGTGCGTTTTTTTGCGGGTTTTGGTGCATTTTTTAAAAAAAAAGTATGCTTTTTTTGCGCATACGTGTGCGCACCCATAGACTTTAATGGCTGTTTTGCTGTAAAAAGAAACGCATTGCGTGCGCATGCGTTTTTTGGGGGCAAGTTGGACGCACAAAAAATGCAACAGGATGCATTTTGTGCGCCCGAGCGCACACTGCAAAAAAACGCATGCGCATGCAAACGCGTACGTGCACATATGTATGCGCACAAATGCGCACCCATGTTAAAGTATAGGGGAAAAAACGCATGCTTTTTTTGCTCTAAAAAGCAGCGCAAAAAAACGCAAGTGTGAAACCAGCCTTATTCCTTTAGTGGGTCCATTTGCCCTTGGATAAAGTCTTTTTCTCTCCAGGATGTCCCTTTTCATCCAAAAAGAAACCCCCCCCCCCCACCCAACCTAAAACTAAACCCCCCCAACATGCTACCATACAAAACAGACAAAATATACAAACATATAACCAGCAAAACCAAATCTAATACAATTTTCCTATAAACTTTATCAACATTATCATTACATATCAGAAACCATAACTCTGTCAGACCCAAATTTGGCGCCTGCAAGACAAATATCCATTACTCTGTTTCTACAAAATAAAAAGCTATTTGTGCCACACAGCAGCCCACCACCAGGCAGCTGGAGTTTTAAGAGGCCCCGACTCTGACTACACACATCAAGCACCCTGTCCCTCTCTAACTAAAGCTGTCCCTCATTCCCTATAAAAGCTGACCCTATCTATCACTACCTGCCCATTTCTATGCCTCCTCTACCTAATTTACCAAAAACTACCCTATCTACCTATCCCTAGACTGTCCCTCCCTGTCCCTGTTTGCCCCTATTCTTCAATCTGACCTTAAACACACCACCTAGCTTACCCTACCAAACAATCACACCAAAAACTAGCTTTCCCTAAGGTACATTAAAGGAGAAACCCCTCCAAAGTCCTCCCACACAAATAAAAACACATGCCCTTTTTCTTGCAAATGTCGGGGGAGACTTACAATGCCGAAGCAGCTCCTAACTGCATGGATTCCTCTAAGGCCGGGGTCAGACTTGAGAGTACAATACGAGAAACTCGCGCAAGTCTCTCGCATCAATACCCGGAGTGTGCAGCTGCATAGAAATACATGCAAGTGTGACTCAGGCCTAAATTCACAAGTATTGGTTCACCCCCGGACCATCCCCCGGCACAGGAGTACTGTCCCAGAAAGAGGGCTCAGGAGAAGGTGGTCTTACCCATCTATCCTGCAGGCATCTATACACCCGTGTAGCCAATGACATGGCAACCTCCAAGGACTCTGGGGTGTTATACACTGCCAAAGCTTCTTTTAACCTTTCAGTAAAACCTTGACAAAATTGGCTTCTAAGAGTCGGGTCATTCCATTTGGTATCGGTTGTCCACCTGACGAATTCAGAACTATAGGCCTCCACTGAACGATTTCCTTGCTGGATTCAGCCAAGGAAATTTAATCAGGATCATCATAGATAAGGGCTAAAGTCCTGAAAAACTGGACTGGAGACAAATAGACCCCTGTTGCAAAGAAAAAGCCCAGGATTGAGGATCCCCTTGCAACAATGAAATCACTCACTCCTCATCCCCAGAGGAATAAGGATGAAGTTTAAAATACAGTTTACATGCTTCTTTAAATACAAAAAACCTGTCTCTACCTCCTGAAAACCTGTCTGGGAGGGCAATTTTGAGTTCAAGCTGGACTGGCCTACCCACAGAGTCCCCCACAGTAGGAGACTGCAGCTGTTGCTGTTGCTGCTGAATCTCAGATGGAAGGTCAGTCACCTCCAGTGACAACCCCTGCAGCTACTCTGCCAACACAGAAATGGGATCAATGAAAAGTTAAAATCACCTTCCATTTGCCCCATTCAAAATAAAACAATAAAAAAAAATCAAACATACACATATTTGGTATCGCTGCGTTCAGAATCACCAGATCTATCAATATAAAAAAAGAATTAACCCGATCGCTAAATGGTATAACGAGAAAAAAAGTAAAAACACCAGAATTAAGTTTTTTTTAGCGCCACAACATTGCATTAAAATGCAAAAACGGGCGATCAAAAGATCATATCTGCACCAAAATGGTATCATTAAAAACGTCAGCTCGGCATGCAAAAAATAAGCCCTCACTCAACCCAAGATCACAAAAAGCATTTAGGTAAAAAAAAAAACCAACAACTGTGGAATTGCACTTTTTTTGCAATTTCACCAAACTTGGAATTTCTTTCTGTTTTCCAGTACACAATATGTTAAAACCAATGGTGTTGTTCAAAAGTACAACCCGCAAAAAACAAGCCCTCACGTGGCCATTTTGGCCAAAAAATAAAAAAGTTATGGCCTTGGGAAAAATGGGAGCAGAGAACAAAAACGCAAAAATTAAAATACCTCCGGTCATGAAGGGGTTAAATATAGTTGCCCAGGATGGGGACATTATTAAATAAAGTGGTCCGGAATGGGGACATTATTAAATAAAGAGACCCAGGATGAGGACATTATTAAATAAAGGGGCCCAGGATAGGCACATTATTAAATAAAGGGGCCCAGGATGGGGACATTATTAGTGGAAGGAGCCCAGGATGGGGACATTATTAAATAAAGGGGCCCAGGATTTGGACATTATTAAATAAAGGGGCCCAGGATGGGGATGATATTTAAGTGGACATAAGGGTCCAGTATTGGGGCAACATAGGGGCCTAGGATGAGGACATTAAATAAAGAGGCCCAGGAACTGGGACATTATTAAATAAAGGAGTGACATAATTACTTTATCGGGGTCAGGATGAGGAACATACATTATTGGTTTATGGTGGCAAGTGGGGATACTCTTTGCATCACAGATCTCAAGCAAACTATCCAGAACTTTGTATTTGACTATAAGGCCGGGGTCACACTAACCTGCGCAAAATACGGTCCGTAGTTTACAGGCGTAATACGGATGAATGACCCCTAAATAGTGCTCCGTAGGTCATCCGTAAGCAAGGTGCGGTCGCGTATTTTGCGCATGTCAGTATCCGTATGTAATCCGTATGGCATCCGTATGCAATCCGTATGGCGAGATCTTCTCGCAGCCTTGCAAAATGGACATTTAACGGTTTTGAGGCCTACTAACTATTTAAATCATTAGCCTGCACTGTATTTATTGGCTCAGGAACAGGTGGCAGCCTCAATTCTGTCCATTTATCACCTTGCCTTCACTAGGTGTGTTGCTGTGGTATGTGCAACATGGCAGACAGTCTTCTTTGCAACACAACTGAGCAGGTTCTCTTCAACTGGCTTTTGTCACGGTGCTTTGGCCAACCATACCCAGTGATAGTGGATCCGCGGAGGAGGAGACGCATGTGGGTACATCCACTTTTGAGGCAACGACTCACAAGAGGTCATTTTCACCGCCTCTATTCTTCTCTGTGGGAGCATCCTGTCAAATTCTACCAATACTGTCGCATGAGCCTTGCAACATTTGCTACACTCTTGGAGACAGTGCGCCCTTGGATAACCTTTCAGGATACAAGGATGCGCAAAGCTATATCTGCAGAGGAGCGACTTGTACTCACAATACGGTATGTACTGCACAACCACATTCTCTATGTTCATGATGTGTTGGGCAAAGTTTGAATTTTTGCCTTCTTGGAGTAAGTTTTAGGCCCTCATCTTAGTCCACATATGTTTCAACTTACAGACCCGAATGTTGTGTGGAATATGTACTGAATATCACTTACTCATTGTGCAAAGCAAGATGTGTGTGTTATTTGCTCTGAAATCTTACCAAGTTTGGTATGTATGGACCTGTTTGTTTTGTAAATATGTGCATTCGACAATCATCCTTTTCTGTTGTTCTTCAGCTTCCTGGCCACTGGCCTGTCTTATGCTGCCCTCCACCATGAGTTTCTGATTGGAAGATCAACCATATCTGGCATAGTCAGGTCAACATGTATTGAAATATGGACAAGACTATATCAAGTCGTCATGCCCGAGGCCAGGATGGAAGACTGGTTGAGGATATCAAGGGACTTTGAGGAAGAATGCCAGTTTCCAAATTGTATTGGGGCCCTTGATGGCAAACATATCCGGGTGCGTAAGCCGCCGAACTCTGGCTCCCAATTCTTCAATTATAAACAATACTTTTCTGTTGTATTGTTGGCTCTGGCCGATCCTCAATACAAGTTTATAATTATTGACATTGGGGCCTATGAAAGGACGGGAGACTCTAGAGTCTTCAATACTTCCATTATGGCTCGGCGGCTACGCACCAACCAGTTGGATCTACTACCACCACGCCAGCTACCAGGCTCCACTCAAGAATCTGTCCCTTATGTTCTTGTGGCAGATGAGGCCTTTCAGTTAACGCGCAATGTCATGAGGCCATATCCCCGGCGCAACCTTCACCACAGGCGCAGGATATTTAACTTGCGCCTATCACGTGCTCGTTGACTGGTGGAGTGTTCCTTTGGCATTCTTTATGCCAAATGGCGGGTACTCCAGTCTGCCATTCAGCTGAGTGAACAAAATGTTAATGAAGTAGTGAAAGCCTGTGTGGTACTTCATAACTTCACCAGGATACATGATTGTTCCTCCTCTGCTGGTGTTGTGCGTAGGCCGGACAATGTGCGTAGGGTGAGACAA
This sequence comes from Dendrobates tinctorius, assembly GCF_039654945.1. Classification (NCBI taxonomy): domain Eukaryota; kingdom Metazoa; phylum Chordata; class Amphibia; order Anura; family Dendrobatidae; genus Dendrobates; species Dendrobates tinctorius. Next base: position 8,792,388 of record NW_027361827.1, on the reverse strand, counting down.
CCTATCAACCATCAACGTAGACCGATCTCTGGCCTCAAAGTGCGTGATCTTTTCACTAATTACTTTATGGCACCTCAGGGGGAACCTTCTTGGCAAGAGCATGCTGGATCTATGTTGGCAATGTTGGTTTGATGTGTGTCAAAATATATATATTTCTACCCCTTCTGAATCTATGACTGTTGATTTGATTTGGTAAGCATATTTTGATAGGGGTTTGGACAATTAAGACAGAGACGTAAAGTGTAGTTGCCAAATTTTAACTTTTGGCTTTTTTGTGGTTTTTTTTTTAGTTTGTAAGGCAAACATATTCTTGCCCTATGAAAAACTTGGGCAATGGCCCAAATTGGGCTTTTGGCATATTTCAACATTGTTCTTCAAACAAAATTACAAACATATCCTACAACATACATAGTGCAATAACAACATTGCAACTGTACACATTTGGAATCCAAAGTAAAAAAAGAGGAGTTATCCATCATCAAAATGAGCTACACAAGATAATACTAACATTTATTCTGAAGGTTTTCAAATCATATTAATAAGCCACCATGACAGGCAAGGCTACCTTACGCGTTTCTGACACATATTATATGTCTGTAATAAACACAATATTTCACCTCACTATACTGGTAAAGTGAAAGGCTCAAATTAGAAGACTGACTTGATAATACATAGAGAGAGCATGATGGTCTTGAGGCTGTTTGCCTTGATTTTGGAATATAGTTAGCTGGCCTAAATTGGACTAAGAGAATATGGACAGCACGCCTTTTCTATGCATTATCAAGTGAGTACTCTAATTTGACCCTTTGACTTTGCCAGTATAGCCCCGTGAAATATTGTATTTTTTACAGACATGTAATATGTCTCAGAAACGCATAAGGTAGCCTTGCCTGTCATGGTGTCTTAATCATATGATTTGAAAACCGTCATAAGAAATGTTAGTATTATCTGTGTTAGCTCATTTTGCTGCTGGATAAAACCTCTTTTTTACTTTGCCTTGGGATTTTAACCACCAGTTCATACACACTGGACATCTCCTCCCATCAGACCGATTAAGAACACTCATGTACAGTATGGGTTTACTAATTCCATGTTTTAAGCCACTTATAAATTGTGGAATGTTGGGGAAGGAGAAGGCGGAGGTGCAGCCTGTCGTTGCTGCTGACTACTTTGAGCAACATCGCCCTGTGTGGGTGCATACTGTTGCCCATGCTGTTGGTACTGACCTTCCTCCTGTGATTGTTGGGGGTAGTGGCCATAGTAATACTGCTGAAGGGCATCTTGTTGGGGCAGGTAGGCACGTGTCTCATACCCACCAATATAGCCATGTCGTCCCCAATCAGGTTGGGACCAGCCTCCAACACTGGGTGGGAATAAGTGGCCATATTGGTGGGGTTGGCTAGAGCCAGAAATCTATTGCTGCTGTTGGGAAGGTTGGGTAGGGGGAGGAAGGGGGTGAGGTGTAGGCCCACGTATTAGAGGATGTTCAGACCCTGCTTGAGCAAGCATCTGTGTGGGTGGTCTCATGCGCATTAGATTTCGGGGGGAAAGCTGCCACCTCTCCAAATATTCGAAAAGCTCATATGGGGTGTTGGGGGGGTGCTTGCATCAAACAGGATCTGAAAACATCCCCTAATACGGAGCCTGACCTCACGGGAAAGGGAACGGAGATAAAGGGTCAGACTACGTGAGTAGGCCTCCTCCCCATCATCTGTAGTGACTCTAGATAAATAATTTAGCACCCGTGTCCACATTGGTCCTGCTCTCTTGAACAGCGACCAGGCGCCTTCTTCGGCCTCGCCGGGATGTAACAGCAGCCTGTGGGGATCCCCTGATCTGGCCAGTTGGGCTGCTGCTCAAGTTGCCCGGCTCTTCCAGGATGGGTGATGGGGCAGCAGCAGACCGTCCTGGTGGTGTGGTTTGTTGGGCAGCCAATGGGTTCTCCTGTGATGACTCCTCTTCACCCATGCATCTTGTAGGGGGAGAAGATGGGCCAGCCACCTCATCCCCTACAGGATCAATTATGGGCTCTGTCTCTGAGCCCGTTCCTCAATCCGTAAGGTTGGATTGAGTTCTGTTAAGAAATAGAACAGAGGCAAAAATACATCAATATTTTTGGCCCTGTAAAGTATCTGTGTAATGTGGTCTCAGATCCAGAATTGGGGCGAGGAAGGAGAGGCGGTCATAATAGATATATTTTCTTTTTACGTATCCCGCATCCCCACTCCTGGACCGCTTCTGGCGTTCCCGGCGGTATTGGTCCCGGATGCTTCGCCAGCGTCTCATCACATCTTCCACTGCAATGTGACAGGAAATATTGGCAAATTCACATATTTGATAGGTCACATTTGCTACCGGTAGTCTAGGCATGTGGCCTTCTGGGGTGTGCTTTCTACCCATGGTGGCATATCTAATTGAGCAGATACACAGGGTCTCTTTAGCTACACTTAATAATTGGTTTGTCTAGGAGGATGAGTAGCTTGTGGCCTAAACCCAAATTATGGCTGTGTGAATCCACGTGTCACATCCAAATCTAATGGCCTCATGAGGAAAAAAGTACATGCACAGGAAGGGGGTTGCTGATTCTATATTCCTTTTTTGTTGTGCGCTAAGGTTACTCATGTTTTGGCTTGTACTTACGAATTTTATGCTACTCCTCACGTGGTCGATCACCAAAGTCATGGTACATCTGGCGACAGATGCGCCTCTATGACGCCTCCTTTCTTGCCCGGTTGGAATAATTGGCATTGCGTTGGTCCCAGATTTCGGGACGCTCCTGCACCAGGACTATTGACATCTCCACATTTATGTAAGTGGACGCCATGATGCTGCTGTACTCTGTGGAGGCGTACTTCCTGGATGTCTGGAGCGCTTTTTGAGCTCATTTGCATGTCTAGGCTTCCTGATGATGGATTGGCCCATTTCCTGTCACCAGCCAAAAGACCTGCGTATTGCTCGCAGGTCACACGTCTGGTCCGTGTGTAATCCATATTTTTTGAGTACTCATAGACTTGCATTGGCGTACTACGGCAGTAGCACGCTGACAATCGCAGCATGCTGCGATTGGCATGGAGCGTAGAATATGGATGAGAAATATACGGCTGGTGCGAGGGACCCCAGAGAGAATCATTGGTCCGTGTGTAATGCGTGCTTTTAGCGCCTCTCACTCGGCCGTATTCCTCGCCAGTGTGACCCCGGCCTAAGGATGACCCTACCTCCCCTCAATCAAAGGGAAGGAACTTAAAGTTTCCTGCTGGGTATTCTTATCTAACACGGCACAAAACTCAAGAAAGAACATGCTGCGGAGTCTAACGGGAGTGGTCACTGTGCTGTGGTCTGAGGAGAGCATGGAGTGTTGTGACTAGGTGAGCACTTGACTCTACATTAGAGCTCCTGATGGTGAGACTAGACTAGGCTCCCGATGGACGCCAGGTGATACTCCAGGACAGACCTTAGGCGCACCACAGCTGACCTCCAAGTGATACAGGCACAGCGGGAACACAGGAAGCACAGATTCTGGTAGGTATAGCTGGAATACAGATAAGCACTGACAGGAGCGGACTGGTACGGCTGGTATACAGATATGCACTGTAGATGCAGGTTGGTATACAAATGGACAATGGCAGGTGCAGGCTAGTATACAGATGGACACTGGCAGGTGCAGGCTGGTATTCGAATGGGCATGGCAGGTGTAGGCTAGTATACAGATGGACACTGGCAGATTCAGCCGGTACAACTGATATGCAGCCAGGCAGACATGGCTAAAATAATGGGATACAAAGCAAATACGGGCAGACAGGTACAGGACTGGTAGACTGACTGGCAGGTACTGGAGAACTGACAACTAGATACTAGGAGCTTGGGATTAGATAAAAATTAACCTTTATTGAATTACTCATAAAACTCTCAATAGACCAAACATTTAAAGTGCCAAAAAATAGTGCATATGTAAAATGATGTAGCAAGATACTACCATCCATATGACGTAATATTCGGTATTAGTCCACTGTTAGACCCCTTACACACAACTCTTCCCTTTCTATACCAAAAACAGAGTTTTGACTTAGTGTCTGGGGCGATCACAGATATCATGAATATGTCAGATACATACCAACAGCCACCTTAGGTTTATGGGCTGTGGATTCATAAACATCAAAGATATATTCAAATTTACACAGGGCCCTGATCATATCCACTTGCATCAAATGATTCAGTTTAGAAAGGAACTACTATGTATGTGGATCGCCCTCACACACCCAGGGCAGCGGGGTACTCAGTACCGGGCCAGTGTCAAGGCGGGAATGTGTCACAGCAGCGGTGACCCGGTCCGTGGCCCTGGGCGCCCAATATCAATGGCGGTGATGTTAATGGTGTTAAAGTTTATTAGAATAGTTCGTGACGCCACCTGTGGTGTTTGGCAAGTAAGATGTTGAGCCAATGCTGCATGCAGATCCACTGGGACTGATGGTGTGGTGCAGCAAAGATGGTGTAGCTCTCCACAGGTGGAGCTGGAGTCCCAGGGCAGTGTAGGTGCAATGAATGAGGAGAGGCGCAGAATGGTATAGATGTTGTTACCCAGGTGTAGCGGTGCTGGAATAACTGGAGGACACCAGGGTGTACGGTTCCAAGGCTTTACTCACTGTTTGCAGTTCACACACGCCTGCCTCTGTACTGTGTTCTCCAGGTCAGGGCTCCAGCCAACCTCCAGGCCAGATAGGGTTCTCACTTCCACACTCCGCCAATATGTACCTTCACTGAACGACTCCTCCAATGCGCCTTTAGGTGCGAAGTAATCCAGTACTTAGTTACCCTGGAATGCCTCTCTCTAGGTGTTCCTAGTCTCTACTTGTATGACAGACAGCTGTAGCCTGCTTCGGGGACTCCTCACTGCGTCCCGGCTCTCTATTCAGTTGCTGTTGTGTCCCAAGTCTATGATGGGAGCAAGGCGCTAGTGGCTCACTACTCCTCCGGTGTCTGTTGCCGGACATAAAGATCCAATCAACCTCGGGGACTTAGCCCTGGCCTTTGCGCTCTGGACTGGAAGGGTTCTATATATTTTTCTTCAACTAGCTTCCCACTGTCCTTCTATTCTCCTTTGCTCCGATCTGTTCTATCTCTCTTATGGAAGGTTAGGTTATCAATCTTATCAGTCTCTTTCTCTGGTCTTTCTCGTGCCAGCAGCCCAGATCACTGGGACCTGCTGCAGCATGTCCTTCAGACACCCATCTTCACTCTTCTCTCTCCCTCTCCAACTAACCAACTAACTCTCACTCTTCCCACTCTTTTGTATCATCTCACTCCACCCGCCTCCCAGCACATCGCGTGTTACGAAGCAGGGTTCCACGAGGGGTGATCTACTAACCCCCAGCCTGAAGCTGTTAGGTGGCCCCACTGAACTATCCTGTGTGTGGAATGCAGGTGTGGAGCGTGGTCAGGAGTTCCCACCTTACCTGGATGGTGGGGCACTACACCTTAGGAGAAGGTGCAGTACCTCTGTGGCGACTGAAGCCTCAGGGGCGCCACATATTTAGAGACAAGAAGTGTACCACATGCAGTTGATAGGTTGTGTCTCAAAATATGGAAGTGAAAAACCAAACCCCTATAGGAACATTTTGAAGATGTATAACAACCTGCATCAAGCCTTCTGTCAGTGGGTCCAGGGGTGGACACTGACAGCTTCGGGCCCCTTGTGCAAGAAATGTGTTTGAGCCCTCCCCTTTTATAGCGACAAAGAGATATATATATACACTCACTGGCCACTTTATTAGGTACACCTGTCCAACTGTGTGTTAAGACTTAATTTCTAATCAGCCAATCACATGGCGGCAACTCAGTGCATTTAGGCATGTAGACATGGTCAAGACAATCTCCTGCAGTTCAAACCGAGCATCAGTATGGGGAAGAAAGGTGATTTGAGTGCCTTTGAACGTGGCATGATTGTTGGTGCCAGAAGGGCTGGTCTGAGATTTTCAGAAACTGCTGATCTACTGGGATTTTCACGCACAACCATCTCTAGGGTTTACAGAGAATGGTCCGAAAAAGAAAAAAAATCCAGTGAGCGGCAGTTCTGTGGCCGGAAATGCCATGTTGATGCCAGAGGTCAGAGGAGAATGGGCAGACTGGTTCGAGCTGATAGAAAGGCAACAGTGACTCAAATTGCCACCCGTTACAACCAAGGTAGGCAGAAGAGCATCTCTGAACGCACAGTGCGTCGAACTTTGAGGCAGATGGGCTACAGCAGCAGAAGACCACACTGGGTACCACTCCTCTCAGCTAAGAACAGGAAACTGAGGCTACAATTTGCACAAGCTCATCGAAATTGGACAGTAGAAGATTGGAAAAACGTTGCCTGGTCTGATGAGTCTCGATTTCTGCTGCGACATTCGGATGGTAGGGTCAGAATTTGGCGTAAACAACATGAAAGCATGGATCCATCCTGCCTTGTATCAACGGTTCAGGCTGGTGGTGGTGGTGTCATGGTGTGGGGAATTTTTTCTGGGCACTCTTTGGGCCCCTTGGTACCAATTGAGCATCGTTGCAACGCCACAGCCTACCTGAGTATTGTTGCTGACCATGTCCATCCCTTTATGACCACAATGTACCCAACATCTGATGGCTACTTTCAGCAGGATAATGCGCCATGTCATAAAGCTCGAATCATCTCAGATTGGTTTCTTGAACATGACAATGAGTTTACTGTACTCAAATGGCCTCCTCAGTCACCAGATCTCAATCCAATAGAGCATCTTTGGGATGTGGTGGAACGGGAGATTCGCATCAGGGATGTGCAGCCGACAAATCTGCGCCAACTGTGTGATGCCATCATGTCAATATGGTCCAAAATCTCTGAGGAATGCTTCCAGCACCTTCTTGAATCTCTGCCACGAAGAATTGAGGCAGTTCTGAAGGCAAAAGGGGGTCCAACCCCTTACTAGCATGGTGTACCTAATAAAGTGGCCAGTGAGTGTATACATGATCCAGGCCAAGGTTTGTTTCTTGGTTTCTTGTTATTCTCTCCCCGGTTTGGTTGTGCGGGGTTAACCTTCTCTGCCTCGTTTTGAGTTCTGTGAGGCTATTTCAGTCTGCTGTGGTCTGCAGACCGATGTCAGTGATAGTTCATGCTCCCAGGCTAGAGCAGCTGACCCCTTGATGCCGTGATTTGTCCTCTGCCCGTTTACTCTGATCCTGTGACTTCCCTTTCCTGCCACCCCACTTGCCTTAGTGTTCGCTCCCTATGCTTGGACCTCTTGGTATGTGACCCGGCTTGTCTTCTGACCTGTTTGACTGTCTAACATCTCTGTTACCTCTGCTCCCGTCTGGTTCTGACTTCAGGCTTGTATTTGACTACGTGTATTGCTTTTTCCTCTGGTCCTGCTTTTCCTGACTGGTACTGACTCGGCTCGTCTGACCATTCTATCACCACCAGGTGGGGCCTATGCTGCTGCTCATTGGTGTTACTCTGTGTGTGCAACCTCTCTTCCCTCATCAGCACCCCCTGGAGGAGGTTGCGCTGTACTGCACTACAGCAGCATTACATATATATATATATATATATATATATATATATTCAGAGGGGAAAAAAGTATTTAGTCAGCCACCAATTGTGCAAGTTCTCCCACTTAAAAAGATGAGAAAGGCCTGTAATTGACATCATAGGTGGATCACAACTATAAGAGTCAAAATGAGAAAACAAATCCAGAAAATCACCTTGTCTGATTTGGCAAGATTTATTTTGCAAATATTGGTGGAAAATAAGTATTTGGTAATTAACAAAAGTTCATTCAATATTTTGTTATATCCTTTGTTGGCAATGAAAGAGGTCAAATGTTTTCTGTAAGTCTTTAAAAGGTTGGCACACACTGTTGGTAGTATGCCCATTCCTCCATGCAGATCTCCTCTAGAGCAGTGATTAGTGTTGAGCGATACCATCTGATATCGTGAAATATCGGATCGGATTGGATCAGACCGATACCCAAAAAGTATCGGATATCGCAGATTCCGATACCGGAAACCAATGCAAGTCAATGGGACAGAAATATCGGAATTAAAATAAACCCTTTCTTTCCTTGTAGGTTAATTCTACATGAAGAAAAACAACTAATAATAATGTAGAATGTATTGGGGGAGGTGAAGGAGACATTAAAGGCATAGAGGTTTAGCCCAATCAAATGGAATAGCAGGAATAATTTTTTTTTTAAAGACGTTCGGAGGTACAAAGATATTGACTATGTTAACCTTTTTTATATTTTGTCAGATATGTATGTTACACTACTTCCATGCTCTTCACCTTCATTTTTACTTCTCCCACGGTTTCTTCTTCATGATCCTCAGCAGCATCTTTTTCATGAACTTCTTCTTCACCTTATTCATCTTCTTCACCTTCTTCCTATTATTCTTTTTTTTTTTTACATTCTTCATATTCTTCTTATTCAACTATTATTCTTCTTTTTATTCTACTTCTTTATCTTCTTCCTATTCTTCTTCATCATCATATTCTTATTTGTGACAGGCATTCCTGTAGTTGTTATCTATAAAAGTTTGAAGATTACACCTTCCATTCTGCCTGTCACAAAAGATTTATAACAGGATTTGTCCGCTTTCAGTTTGGCCTGCAGCAGCGGGCATTTTCCAGGGGCACCACGAGGAGGAACGGACTCACCCCCATACACTGCTTAGTCTTCTTCTGCTTATAATTTAGATAATATCTTTTGCTCTGATTTTTAGTCTTATGCTTAATGTTCTTCTGCTTTTTGTTCTTCTGTTTTTTGTTCTTCAGCTTCTTGGTCTTCTGCTTCTTGGTCTTCTGTCTCTTGTTGTTCTGTATCTTGGTGGTTGTCTTCATGTTCTTTGTCCTCTTGGTCATCTTCTTCAGGGTCATCTTTTTGGTCTTCTTCGGGGTGGTCTTCCGGGTCGTCGTCTTCAGGGTCATCGTTTTCGTGGTCGTCGTCTTCTTCGGGGTGGTCTTCAGGGTCGTCGCCTTCAGGGTCGTCGTCAGGGAGATCCAGAGTGATAACCAAAAACCATTTCCAAAAGCTTGAACTTGGAAATGCAGCAGAAGGTACAAGAAGGCTGAGGAACTGCCGAGAACCAGCTGACGGTACTGGAACCCGGATGGGCAGCAGAAGGAACAAGAGCCAATGGCACTACCGAGGATCAGCTGATGGTACTGGAACCCGGTTACTAAGCAGGAGGTACCTGTGCTAGAAAGTACTACCAAGGACCAGTAGACGTTGCTGGAACTCGGATACCGAGAAGGAGGCACCTAAGCCAAAGGCACTGCCGAGAACCAGCTGACGGTACTGGAACCCGGAACGGTAGCAGAAGGTACCCATGAAAAACAAAGTTGCAAGGCCGCGAGCTGGCCGCAGTTACCGAAACCCACAGTCCTACAGGGGGTGCTTGTCCTATTGGCACTACGGAACCAGCCTTTGTTGCCAGATCCTGCAGCCCACATAGGAAGCCCATAAACTGCAAGCACCATAGACTCGGCTAACCCGACCGCAACACGACAGGACAACATATTGGTGGCAAATTGACGTTGACACTACCCGGAAACAGCAGGCATGCTGGAACCAGGCTGGGCAGGAGGGAGTACCCGTGCCAAAGACACTGCCGAGAACCAGCTGACGGTGCTGGAACCCGGAGGGGCAGCAGAAGGAACAAGAGCCAATGGCACTACGGAGGACCAGCTGACAGTGCTGGAACATGGTTACTAAGCAGGAGGTACCTGTGCTAGAAAGCACTACCAAGGACCAGCAGACGTTGCTGGAACTCGGATACCGAGAAGGAGGCACCTAAGCCAAAGGCACTGCCGAGAACCAGCTGACGGTACTGGAACCCAGATGGGTAGTGTTAGGAGTGGCGGAAGACACTAAATAAAAAATAAATAGAGTGCCTTCGCCACTCAGGGTCCACCGTGCGGTGGATGGAAAAACTGCTGCTTAGAGAGGCAGAGCACTATGGCGGTAATGTGCACAGGTTTATGTTCACAGAGCTGCGAGCATAAAGCATACAAAACCGCTGAGTGTGTTCTAGGTCACAGACCCCAGCGAAGCAGACAGGGTATTAAAGGTCACAGGAGTAGCCTTAGACGTCAGGACTACTCCTTCTAGACCTACCGTGAAATAAGTTGCGTGGCGACGCAACTGCGAACGCCCGGCAGGACTGCTACCGCAGCACGGCGTGAACTACCATATTTTTCGGACAATAAGACGCACCGGACCATAAGACGCACCCTTATTTTCAGAAGGAAAGTAGGGGAAAAAATAACAATGTGTCAAATGGGGGTCCGTCTTACAGTCCGAATTCAGCTTACCTGGGAAGGGATCCGGCAAAGGAGGAGAAGTAGTCACAGGGGTCATTCAGTGGTCCAGGCTCGTGCGGTGGCAGCGGCTCTGTGCTGGGGCAGCTGCGCTGGGGCGGGTGGGCTGTGCTGGGGCAGCTGTGCTGGGGTAGGGGCAGCTGTGCTGGGGTAGGGGCAGCTGTGCTGGGGCAGCGGCAGCTGTGGCAGGGGCAGCTGTGCTGGGGCAGGGGCAGCTGTGCTGGGGCAGGTGGGCTGGGGCAGGGGCAGCTGTGCTGGGGCTGGGGCAGGGGCAGCTGTGCTGGGGCAGGGGCAGCTGTGGCAGGGGCAGCTGTGCTGGGGTAGGGGCAGCTGTGCTGGGGTAGGTGGGCTGGGGCAGGGGCAGCCGTGCTGGGGCAGGGGCAGCTGTGGCAGCTGTGCTGGGGCAGCTGTGGCTGGGGCAGCTGTGGCAGGGGCAGCTGTGCTGGGGAAGGTGGGCTCTGCGGTGGTGGCAGCGGGCGGCGCTCTGCGGTGCGGTGGTGGCAGCGGGCTGTGCCCCGGTGCAGGGGCGGCGGCTCCGCCGGCGTTTCTTCGCAGCCCGGAGGCCCCCGCACACCCCTTGCTGGGCGCCACCATGTTGCGGTGGCCTCCGGGAGCATGAACGCCGGCAAGATGGCCGCCGGTCCGGGGACTGCGCATGCGCAGCTTCAGATCTCGTCCCGAGATCTCGGGGGATGAGATCTCGTTGCCGAGATTTGAATCTCGTCCCCCGAGATCTCGGCACGAGATCTGAAGCTGCGCATGCGCCGTCCCCGGACCGGCGGCCATCTTGCCGGCGTCCATGCTCCCGGAGGCCACCGCAACATGGCGGCACCCAGCAAGGGGTGTGCGGGGGCCTCCGGGCTGCGAAGAAACGCCGGCGGAGCCGCCGCCCCTGCACCGGAGCACGGCCCGCTGCCACCACCGCACCACAGAGCGCCGCCCGCTGCCACCATCGCACCGCAGAGCCTCGCCCGCTGCCACCAGCGCACCAGGTACTGTGCATTGCGACCATAAGACGCACCCCCCACTTTCCCCAAAAATTTTGGGGGAAAAAGTGCGTCTTATGGTCCGAAAAATACGGTAAGCCGCAAGCAAGGCACCGCTAAGTCGCAAGCGCGATGCAGGACGCTTGCTTTTGAGACAGATGGAGCTTGAGGGCGCTGGCGCTAGCGCTGCTACTGGCTGAATCCCACACATTCACACAGACATATTATCAGAGGGAAGGGGTTTCTTAATAAGTCAGTCACCAGTCCACGCATCCATCACCATACACACAGCAGCAGTATGAAAATACTAGCGCATGGCGGAACGGCCATGCGCACTTTTTATAGCGTACGGGACCTTCCGGAATTCTCCAGGTCTCCAAAAGGAGCCAATAGGATCCGGAGCGGGACCTGAGCACCTGACTCCCGAACTCCAATGAGAGCTCGTCCCGTGAGCATGCTCAGAAGATGGAACAAAGGACTTAGCCTCTGGAGATAGATGTGAGAATCTGGATTTCTGCATAGGCATGGTAGAAACCAGATTCCTAACATTACCCCCCCTCCTAGGGCCCCCTCCTCCCTGAACCCTCCGATCCACCAGCCTGTGCCTGACAGTGGCACAGACCTCAGACTCGCCCAAAAGCGAGCCTGATGTCCTGGTAGGTGAAAACGAAAACCGGGACATACGGACGGTATCAGCGGAGCTCAGATCGCCAGGTGTCAGGAGGGATACCCGGGCGATAATGGGAGCGGGAGTTTTAGGAGAACGCCGCCGTGTGTCGATGGCCGTCACCACACTCCGTTTGGGAAGACTGTCCCGAGCACATAAGGTGCATGCCCGAATGAATTTTTTCATGTCCCGAGCCCTGTGCGGCCACCAATACGATCCGGCCAGAGACTTCGTGGTCTGCATATAACCACGGTGGCCGTCCGCAAGAATTTTTGGCCGCTGGTGACGAGGGACAAAAGTCTCGCCTACCGACTCACAGTCAGACCATTGTGGGGCGCTGTCTTCCTGGGAAGCAGCATGTAGATGGTGACAACCGCATATGGACTCTTGAGCCGGACGTGTCTCAGAAAAGGCGCGAGACACCTCCATGGGCTCGGGAGGTAGAACCTCTGGCTCGGGCCGCTACAGAGGCTCAAAAAAGTGGGGAGCCGGAGAACCTCTCCGTTTGGAGTGAGCCCACTCCATACCGCGCTCCGAAAAACGGAGGTCGATACGGGAGGAGATGGAAATAAGCTCCTCCTGAGAGGTAGGAATCTCTCTAGTGGAGAGAGCATCCTTAACGTGCTCCGCTAAACCTCTCCAGAAAACAGGAATTAATGCCTTGTCGGACCACTCCAACTCAGACGCCAGTGTCCGAAAACAGACGGCGTACTGGCTAACCGAGAGGGATCCCTGAGACAAGGCCAACAACTGAAGAGAGGTGTCATGGGTGACCCGGAGACAGAGAAAAACTTGCATGATGGCTGTTAGCAAGTGAGCAGCGGTCCGGATCTCGGGGTCACCACGCTCCCACAGGGGCGTAGCCCACTCCAACGCCTTGCCCGACAGTAAAGAAATAATAAAGGCCACCTTGGCCCGCTCTGTAGGAAATTGCGCTGCCAGCAGCACCAGGTGTATTGAGCACTGGCTGGTGAAACCTCTGCAGGAGGCGCCATCCCCAGAGTATTTATTGGCCAACAGGTGGCGAGTAACTGTCGGCGCAAGGGTGGACATACGCCCGACCACATATGTGAGTACCTGTACAGCAGCATCTGTGGCCTGCGAAGCTGCGAGAGCCCTCTCAAGGGTAGCCAAGCGAGCCTTGAGCTGTCGCACACACTGTAGAAGTTGCTGCTGTTCTGCCATCTCCAGCCAGACCCTGGCGCTAGTATTATGGTAGGAGTGGCGGAAGACACTAAATAAAAATTAAATAAAGTGCCTTCGCCACTCGGGCTCCACCGTGCGGTGGATGGAAAAACCGCTGCTAAGAGAGGCAGAGCACTATGGCAGTAATGTGCACAGGGTTTAACTGCACCTAGTGCACTAAAGCAAGCTCTGTTATGTTCACAGAGCTGCGAGCATAAAGCATACAAAACCGCTGAGTCTGTTCTAGGTCACAGACCCCAGCGAAGCAGACACGGTATTAAAGGTCACAGGAGTAGCCTTAGACGTCAGGACTACTCCGTCTAGACCTACCGTGAAATAAGTTGTGTGGTGTCGCAACTGCGAACGCCTGGCAGGACTGCTACCGCAGCGCGGCGTGAACTAAGCCACAAGGAAGGCACCGCTAAGTCGCAAGCGCGATGCAGGACGCTAGCTGCTGAGACAGATGGAGCTTGAGGGCGCTGGCGCTAGAGCTGCTACTGGCTGAATCCCACACACAGACGTATTATCAGAGGGAAGGGGTTTCTTAATAAGTCAGTCACCAGTCCAAGCATCCATCACCATACACACAGCAGCAGTATGAAAATACTAGCGCATGGCGGAACGGCCATGCGCACTTTTTATAGCGTACGGGACCTTCCGGATTTCTCCAGGTCTCCAAAAGGAGCCAATAGGATCCGGAGCGGGACCTGAGCACCTGACTCCCAAACGCCAATGAGAGCTCGTCCCGTGAGCATGCTCAGAAGATGGAACAAAGGACTTAGCCTCTGGAGATAAATATGAGAATCTGGGTTCCTGCATAGGCATGGTAGAAACCAGATTCCTAACAGGTAGCAGAAGGTACCCATGAAAAACAAAGTTGCAAAGCCGCAAGCCGTACGCAGTTACCGAAACCCACAGTCCTACAGGGGGTGCTTGTCCTATTGACACTACGGAACCAGCCTTTGTTGCCAGATCCCGCAGCCCACATAGGAAGCCCATAAACTGCAAGCACCATAGCCTCGGCTAACCCGACCGCAACAGGACAGGACAACGTATTGGTGGCAAAGTGATGTTGACACTACCCGGAAACAGCAGGCGTGCTGGAGCCAGGCTGTGCAGGAGGGAGTACCCCTGCCAAAGACACTGCCAAGAACCAGCTGACGGTGCTGGAACCCGGAGGGGCAGCAGAAGGAACAAGAGCCAATGGCACTGCCGAAGACCAGCTGACGGTGCTGGAACCCGGTTACTAAGCAGGAGGTACCTGTGCTAGAAAGCTCTACCAAGGACCAGCAGACCTTGCTGGAACTCGGATACCAAGAAGGAGGCACCTAAGCCAAAGGCACTGCCGAGAACCAGCTGACGGTACTGGAACCCGGATGGGTAGCAGAAGGTACCCATGAAAAACAAAGTTGCAAGGCCGCGAGCTGGCCACAGTTACCGAAACCCACAGTCCTACAGGGGGTGCTTGTCCTATTGGCACTACGGAACCAGCCTTTGTTGCCAGATCCCGCAGCCCACATAGGAAGCCCATAAACTGCAGGCACCATAGACTCGGCTAACCCGACCGCAACATGACAGGACAACGTATTGGTGGCAAAGTGACGTTGACACTACCCAGAAACAGCAGGCGTGCTGGAACCAGGCTTGGCAGGACGGAGTACCAGTGCCAAAGACACTGCTGAGTACCAGCGGACGGTGCTGGAACCCGGAGGGGCAGCAGAAAGAACAAGAGCCAATGGCACTGCCGAAGACCAGCTGACGGTGCTGGCACCCAATTACTAAGCAGGAGGTACGTGTGCTAGAAAGCACTACTAAGGACCAGTAGACGTTGCTGGAACTCAGATACCGAGAAGGAGGCACCTAAGCCAAAGGCACTGCCGAGAACCAGCTGACGGTACTGGAACCCGGAAGGGTAGCAGAAGGTACCCATGAAAAACAAAGTTGCAAGGCCGCGAGCCGGCCGCAGTTACCGAAACCCACAATCCTACAGGGGGTGCTTGTCCTATTGGCACTACGGAACCAGCCTTTGTTGCCAGATCCCGCAGCCCACATAGGAAGCCCATAAACTGCAGGCACCATAGACTCGGCTACCCCGACCGCAACATGACAGGACAACGTATTGGTGGTAAAGAGACGTTGACACTAGAGTTGAGCGACTTTTGGTTTTTTAGGGTCGCGTTTCGTTTCGTGATTCCCGACTTTTCCAAAAGTCGGGTCGAGCAAGATCGTCCGATTATAGGGAAAAGTCGGGGTCGTCCCGAAACACGAAACCCAATGTAAGTCAATGGGGAATAAAAGTCGGCAGTGAGAGGAGGACAGGAAACACACCTACAGTGCCCATTTGAATGTCAAAAGCATCAATTCTTCTTTCTTAAGCTTGTCAACCTTAATTAACTTCATAATACAAGTTACGCACTGAAAAATGGGGGTTATTTGGCTAAAGTTGTGGGGGGGAGGGCTGGCTGCAGGTTTTCATGTGCCCTGGGCGAAAGAGCGCCCCTTTAACACATACCACAACTCATCATGCTCCGATACGGCAGAGAAATAGCGGTATAGTACAATAAAAAATACCTCACTTTTTACATCTCATTACGAGGCCCATCTATTTCTCCATACAGAATCATTGGTCCCATATAATGTTTGAAACAGTATATGATGAGCTCCACATAATGCTACAGTATATGTTGGTCCCCATGGATGAAGCTCCACTGTCTTATGGGCCCAAATAATGCTCCAAACATAATGGGCCCCATTTCTAATGCTCTAGTGTATAATGGGCCCTGTAAATGCTGCTCCAGTGTCTGATGTCCACCTTTGGAATGTTCCAGTGTATGGTGGGCCCCATCTATCATTCTCCAGAGTATAGTGCTCCCCAAAAATTGTTGTCCCAACATTGAAAACAATCAAATAAGTCTCCTCGCTAGGGAATCCCTGTACTTGTCTGGACAGGTGCTGTAGCTTGCTTAACAGCTCGCCAGCCGTTCTCACGCCCAGTATGGATTATACGTGATTGCACAAAGGTGAGAAAGGGTACCGTATCCCCAGATAACATGTATGGAAAGCGTACACATTCAAAATATATGTCTCAGGAGGCAGGCTCAGACGGTGTTAGGCCCAGTATGGATTGCACGTGATTGCACAAAGGTTAGAAAGGGTACCGTATCCCTGGATAACATGTATGGATAGCGTACACATTCAAAATATATGTCTATACAGCATGAGGCAGGCTCAGACGGTGTTAGGCCCAGTATGGATTGCACGTGATTGCACAAAGGTTAGAAAGGGTACCGTATCCCCGGATAACATGTATGGATAGCGTACACATTCAAAATATATGTCTCAGGAGGCAGGCTCAGACGGTGTTAGGCCCAGTATGGATTGCACGTGATTGCACAAAGGTTAGAAAGGGTACCGTATCCCTGGATAACATGTATGGATAGCGTACACATTCAAAATATATGTCTCAGGAGGCAGGCTCAGACGGTGTTAGGCCCAGTATGGATTGCACGTGATTGCACAAAGGTTAGAAAGGGTACCGTATCCCTGGATAACATGTATGGATAGCGTACACATTCAAAATATATGTCTATACAGCATGAGGCAGGCTCAGACGGTGTTAGGCCCAGTATGGATTGCACGTGATTGCACAAAGGTTAGAAAGGGTACCGTATCCCTGGATAACATGTATGGATAGCGTACACATTCAAAATATATGTCTATACAGCATGAGGCAGGCTCAGACGGTGTTAGGCCCAGTATGGATTGCACGTGATTGCACAAAGGTTAGAAAGGGTACCGTATCCCTGGATAACATGTATGGATAGCGTACACATTCAAAATATATGTCTATACAGCATGAGGCAGGCTCAGATGGTGTTAGGCCCAGTATGGATTGCACGTGATTGCACAAAGGTTAGAAAGGGTACCGTATCCCTGGATAACATGTATGGATAGCGTACACATTCAAAATATATGTCTATACAGCATGAGGCAGGCTCAGACGGTGTTAGGCCCAGTATGGATTGCACGTGATTGCACAAAGGTTAGAAAGGGTACCGTATCCCTGGATAACATGTATGGATAGCGTACACATTCAAAATATATGTCTATACAGCATGAGGCAGGCTCAGACGGTGTTAGGCCCAGTATGGATTGCACGTGATTGCACAAAGGTTAGAAAGGGTACCGTATCCCTGGATAACATGTATGGATAGCGTACACATTCAAAATATATATCTATACAGCATGAGGCAGGCTCAGACGGTGTTAGGCCCAGTATGGATTGCACGTGATTGCACAAAGGTTAGAAAGGGTACCGTATCCCTGGATAACATGTATGGATAGCGTACACATTCAAAATATATGTCTATACAGCATGAGGCAGGCTCAGACGGTGTTAGGCCCAGTATGGATTGCACGTGATTGCACAAAGGTTAGAAAGGGTACCGTATCCCTGGATAACATGTATGGATAGCGTACACATTCAAAATATATGTCTATACAGCATGAGGCAGGCTCAGACGGTGTTAGGCCCAGTATGGATTGCACGTGATTGCACAAAGGTTAGAAAGGGTACCGTATCCCCAGATAACATGTATGGATAGCGTACACATTCAAAATATATGTCTCAGGAGGCAGGCTCAGACGGTGTCAGGCACAGTATGGATTTGACGGCCCAGATTACACAGCGGAGGAGCAGGGAGAGGTAAAGATTGCAAATGCTTGGGCCCTGCCCAAGCAAGGGGGGCCCACTCGTGGGCGTCGGTACTGGCACTGGGCTCCTCATAGTACAGCGGTGTGTCTGACGGCGGGTGTGCACCACCACCGTCAGAGACACTTGATTGCACTATGAGGGACCCTGTGCCAGTGCCCACGCCCAAGAGTCGGCCTACCTACCTGTCCAGGGCAACGGCACTCGCACGGTGTCGTGCGGTAGGTGGTGACCCCGGCCATGGGGGGGAGGCAGCACAGTTAGGGAGTTTTAGAAAGTGGCATATGTTGATGTTGGACATTCAGCTGATGCAAAAGGCGATATAGGTGAAGTACCAGGAAGAGGTGGACCAAAGCAATCCATTTTTCTGTCACCCTATGTGTCATCAGGGGAAGGTGGGACAAAATCCTTGGAAACCCATGCGTGGTTCATTTTAATGAAGGTTAGATCATCCACATTTTGGGTTGACAGACGGGTCCTTTTTTCTGTCAGGATTGATCCAGCTGCACTGAAGACTCTTTCCGATAGCACACTTGCAGCTGGGCAAGCGAGCTCCTGTAAGGCATATTGTGCCAATTCAGGCCAGGTGTCCAGTTTAGCGGCCCAATAGTCAAAGGGGAATGACCTGTGTGGGAGAACATCGATATGGGAGGAAAAGTAGTTTGTAACCATAGTTGACAACTGCTGTCTCCTGTCACTTTCCATCGATGCAGTATTACCAGCTGTGTGAGCGGTATTTGAAAAATCAGTCCACAACATTGTCATGAAACCCCTGTCTCCAACGCTACTTCTGCTGTGTGCACCACGAACACCTCTGCCAAGCTGCCCCCGGCCCGTACGGCTCGTGTGAGAACCATCACCGCTGCTGTGTGCTGGGAATGCCTCAAGCAACCGATTTGCCAGAGTTGCTTGTTTATTAGCCAATATTAGGTCAAGGTTCTCCTGTGGCATGATGTTTTGTAATTTACCTTTATAGCGTGGATCCAGGATGCTGGCCAACCAGTAGTCGTCATCGTTCATCATTTTGGCAATGCGGGGGTCCCTTTTTAGGATCCGCAAGCCATAATCTGACATGTGGGCCAATGTTCCCGGTGTCAATGATGCACTGCGAATGCTGGTTGGAGGAGCACTTTCTGGCAAATCCACATCCCTCCAGTCACGCACAAACCCTGTACCAGACCTTGCCACGCCAACATTTTCACTTGCCCCACGAGATGCATCCTCCTCCCCTAAGTAATCATCCCCATCATCCTCCTCCTCCTCCTCTTCTTCCTCCACCTCGTCCAGGAGAGGTCCCTGAGCAGACAATGGCTGAATGTCATTTTTGAGGAAGCACTGCACCACCAGGTTCAAGGTGTGAGCCAAGCAAGGTATGTGGCTGAGTTTTGAAAGGGCTATCGCTGTCACAAAACTACGGCCGTTATCACTAACTACCTTGCCTGCCTCAAGATGTACACTGCCCAGCCATGACTCAGTTTGTCGCTTCAAGTACTCGGCCAGCACCTCGGCGGTGTGTCTGTCGCCCAAACACATCATCTGCAACACAGCCTGCTGACGCTTTCCACTAGCTGCTCGATAGGGGGACACATCGTGTGCAACAGTGGCAGCTGCAGATGGAGTGCTCGTACGACTGCGCTCTGTGGACGAGCTTTCGCTTCTGGAGGAGGAGGAGGAGGAGGAGGGTCGAACGCCTACAGCCAACTGTTTCCTATACCGTGGGCTAGGCAGCACTGTCCCACCACCACTGTCCCCTGTGGACCCTGCATCCACCACATTAACCCAGTGCGCAGTGATGGACACGTAACGGCCCTGGCCATGCCGACTGGACCATGCATCAGTTGTGAGGTGCACCTTTCCGCTCACTGACTGCTTGAGTGCATGGACAATGCGGTCTTTCACATGATGGTGGAGGGCTGGGATGGCTTTGCGAGAGAAGAAGTGGCGACTGGGTAGGTCAAAGCGTGGTACTGCATAGGCCATGAGTTCGCGGAAAGCTGTGCTTTCCACCAACCGAAAGGGCATCATCTCAAACGAGATTAGTTTGGCAATGTGGGTGTTCAAACCCAGTGTACGTGGATGAGAGACAGAGTACTTTCTTGACCTACTCATAGTGTCTGGGAGGGTGAGCTGGACTTGAGAGCTGCATATGGTGGAAGTAGCGGTGGACAGGGCGGACTGAGAGAGGGTTGATGATGGTGATGGAGTTGGTGTTCTTTCTGATGGCCTAGAATCAGTCTTTCGTTGATATAACAGTGGGATTCCCTGACTGCTGTGGTCTTGCAACGACACCTCAACATTTGCTGCTGTGCTAACCGGTGGGCTTACAGTGGGGGAAACAATGTAGCGTTGCTGACTACCTTCGTTGTGATCAGTTGCACATGTGGCACTTGAGGTTTGGTGTTGTGTCCACGCTTGCAAGTGCATGCTGGTTAAATGTCTAAGCATGCAACTGGTATTCAAATTTTTCAGATTTTTCCCTCGGCTAAAGGTCTTTGCGCACTTCTTACAGATAACCTTGGCCTGATCATGAGGATTTTGTTCAAAAAAGTGCCACACTGCACTCTTCCTACTTTGGCAGACATTTTGCGGCCTAGCACGCTGTGATCTTTTGACCCTCTGGACAAGCTGTCCAGCAACTCTTTTGATGTTTGGAACCTGTCTTTGGACTGCTCCGGGCCTGCCAGATAACAGCTGTTGCGATGTCGATGTCTGCTGTGGATGCTCCTCATCTGAGCTATTGGAAGCAGCACCCTCTTCGCCCAATGGATGCCAATCTGGGTCAACAACTGGGTCATCCATCACCTCCTCTTCTATGTCATGTGCACCTTCCTCTGTGTCACCGTGTATGGTGGTATAGTGTGCGGGAAGGGGCACCTGAGTCTCATCAGGGTCAGAATCTGGCTCTGTACACTGCGAGGACAATGTAGTGCTCTGAGTGAATGTACCAGCAGAATCATCCATCAGCGGCTGTGCATCAGTGCACTCCATGTCAGATTCATCTTGGCCTGGGTAATTCACCATTTCACTTGATAATCCAGGCATGGTATGTGAAAACAGCTCCATGGAGTAATCAGTAGTATGGCCTGTGTCATCCTTCAATCTTGGTTGGGGTGAAGGACACAAGGAAAGGTGTGGTTCATGAACATGAGCCTCCAATGACGACTCAGTGCTTTTACTTTTTACGACTGAAGAAGAGGAGGCGATAGAGCTGGAGGCTGAGTCAGCAATGTAAGACAAAACTTTTTCCTGATGCTCTGGCTTTAAAAGCGGTTTGCCAACTCCTAGAAAACTAAGCGTTCGACGCCTTATGTAGCCAGACGATGATGCAGGGTCAGCACCTCCTGCATTCGGTCCTATTTTGCTCTTGCCACTACCATCAGATCCACCACCAACACCATCATTACCAGCTGCCAACCCCTGCCCAATTCCACGGCCTCTTCCACCAGCCTTCCTCATTTTTGGTAGAAATGTAGACAAAATCCAACAAACTATATAGTAATGTAAAACAAGGTACAAGGTGTCTATAGGACAGGGGAGATTTTGAATTTCTGCACACACTTTTGGACACTGGACACTTTTGGATTGTGTGAGGCCCACTGATATCTGAGCGCTATGTGACAGGCTCGATGGCACAGCTGTGACAAAAGTGACTAGAGGATAAGGGAGATTTTGAATCTCTGCACACACTTTTGGACACTGGACACTTTTGGATTGTGTGAGGCCCAATGAATATCTGAGCGCTATGTGACAGGCTCGATGGCACAGCTGTGACAAAAGTGACTAGAGGATAAGGGAGATTTTGAATCTCTGCACACACTTTTGGACACTGGACACTTTTGGATTGTGTGAGGCCCACTGATATCTGAGCGCTATGTGACAGGCTCGATGGCACAGCTGTGACAAAAGTGACTAGAGGATAAGGGAGATTTTGAATTTCTGCACACACTTGTGGACAGTGGACACTTTTGGATTGTGTGAGGCCCACTGATATCTGAGCGCTATTTGACAGGCTCGATGGCACAGCTGTGACAAAAGTGACTAGAGGATAAGGGAGATTTTGAATCTCTGCACACACTTTTGGACACTGGACACTTTTGGATTGTGTGAGGCCCAATGAATATCTGAGCGCTATGTGACAGGCTCGATGGCACAGCTGTGACAAAAGTGACTAGAGGATAAGGGAGATTTTGAATCTCTGCACACACTTTTGGACACTGGACACTTTTGGATTGTGTGAGGCCCACTGATATCTGAGCGCTATGTGACAGGCTCGATGGCACAGCTGTGACAAAAGTGACTAGAGGATAAGGGAGATTTTGAATTTCTACACACACTTGTGGACAGTGGACACTTTTGGATTGTGTGAGGCCCACTGATATCTGAGCGCTATGTGACAGGCTCGATGTCACAGCTGTGACAAAAGTGACTAGAGGATAAGGGAGATTTTGAATCTCTGCACACACTTTTGGACACTGGACACTTTTGGATTGTGTGAGGCCCAATGAATATCTGAGCGCTATGTGACAGGCTCGATGGCACAGCTGTGACAAAAGTGACTAGAGGATAAGGGAGATTTTGAATCTCTGGACACACTTTTGGACACTGGACACTTTTGGATTGTGTGAGGCCCACTGATATCTGAGCGCTATGTGACAGGCTCGATGGCACAGCTGTGACAAAAGTGACTAGAGGATAAGGGAGATTTTGAATCTCTGCACACACTTTTGGACACTGGACACTTTTGGATTGTGTGATGCCCAATGAATATCTGAGCGCTATGTGACAGGCTCGATGGCACAGCTGTGACAAAAGTGACTAGAGGATAAGGGAGATTTTGAATTTCTGCACACACTTGTGGACAGTGGACACTTTTGGATTGTGTGAGGCCCACTGATATCTGAGCGCTATGTGACAGGCTCGATGGCACAGCTGTGACAAAAGTGACTAGAGGATAAGAGAGATTTTGAATCTCTGCACACACTTTTGGACACTGGACACTTTTGGATTGTGTGAGGCCCACTGATATCTGAGCGCTATGTGACAGGCTCGATGGCACAGCTGTGACAAAAGTGACTAGAGGATAAGGGAGATTTTGAATTTCTGCACACACTTTTGGACACTGGACACTTTTGGATTGTGTGAGGCCCACTGATATCTGAGCGCTATGTGACAGGCTCGATGGCACAGCTGTGACAAAAGTGACTAGAGGATAAGGGAGATTTTGAATTTCTGCACACACTTGTGGACACTGGACACTTTTGGATTGTGTGAGGCCCACTGATATCTGAGCGCTATGTGACAAGCTCGATGGCACAGCTGTGACAAAAGTGACTAGAGGATAAGGGGGATTTTGAATCTCTGCACACACTTTTGGACACTGGACACTTTTGGATTGTGTGAGGCCCAATGAATATCTGAGCGCTATGTGACAGGCTCGATGGCACAGCTGTGACAAAAGTGACTAGAGGATAAGGGAGATTTTGAATTTCTGCACACACTTGTGGACAGTGGACACTTTTGGATTGTGTGAGGCCCACTGATATCTGAGCGCTATGTGACAGGCTCGATGGCACAGCTGTGACAAAAGTGACTAGAGGATAAGGGAGATTTTGAATCTCTGCACACACTTTTGGACACTGGACACTTTTGGATTGTGTGAGGCCCACTGATATCTGAGCGCTATGTGACAGGCTCGATGGCACAGCTGTGACAAAAGTGACTAGAGGATAAGGGAGATTTTGAATTTCTGCACACACTTGTGGACAGTGGACACTTTTGGATTGTGTGAGGCCCACTGATATCTGAGCGCTATGTGACAGGCTCGATGGCACAGCTGTGACAAAAGTGACTAGAGGATAAGGGAGATTGGATTGCTTTTAAAAAAGCAGCTTGCGGAGCAGTGGGTAAACAGCAATGCAGGAATGTCAGGAAGCCTTAGAAGGCAGCCCAACAACCAACACCACTGATACACCACTATATAGCCTCCCCTTGCACTGCACACACAGTGACTGGTGTGTTGTGCAGGCCAAATTGCTAGCAGCAGAAGCAGTTTTTTTTCTTCTCAGCAGGACAAAAAAAAAAAATTGGGATTGCTTTTAAAAAAGCAGTTTGCGGAGCAGTGGGTAAACAGCAATGCAGGAATGTCAGGAAGCCTTAGAAGGCAGCCCAACAACCAACACCACTGATACACCACTATATAGCCTCCCCTTGCACTGCACACACAGTGACTGGTGTGTTGTGCAGGCCAAATCGCTAGCAGCAGAAGCAGTTTTTTTGTCTTCTTCCCTGCCTAACGCTCTCCCTACAGAATCAGCAGCAACCTCTCCCTATACTAAGATCGGCAGAAGTAAGATGGCGGTCGGCGTGCACGCCCTTTTATACCCCCTGTGACGCCCACCAAAGCAAGCCAATCACTTGCATGCCCTTCTGAAAGATGGTGGTGACCCGTGCCTATGTCATCACGTTGCCCACAGTGTCCGTGGATCCTGATTGGCTGAAAAAGAGCGCAAAACAAACTTTTGAAACGCGACTTTGGCGTGTAAGTCGCCAACCTCGTGGCCGACCTCATCCTAGGGTTGGGTTTCGTTTCATGAAACCCGACTTTGCCAAAAGTCGGCGACTTTTGAATTTTTTCGACCCGTTTCGCTCAACTCTAGTTGACACTACCCGGAAACAGCAGGCATGCTGGAACCAGGCTGGGCAGGAGGGAGTACCCATGCCAAAGACACTGCCGAGAACCAGCTGACGGTGCTGGAACCCGGAGGGGCAGCAGAAGGAACAAGAGCCAATGGCACTACTGAGGACCAGCTGACGGTGCTGGAACATGGTTAATAAGCAGGAGGTACCTGTGCTAGAAAGCACTACCAAGGACCAGCAGAACTCGCTGGAACTTGCTGGAACTCGGATACCGAGAAGGAGGCACCTAAGCCAAAGGCACTGCCGAGAATCAGCTGATGGTACTGGAACCCGGATGGATAGTGTTAGGAGTGGCGGAAGACAGTAAATAAAAAATAAATAGGGTGCCTTCGCTACTCAGGGGCCACCGTGCGGTGGATGGAAAAACCGCTGCTAAGAGAGGCAGAGCACTATGGCGGTAATGTGCACAGGGTTATGTTCACAGAGCTGCGAGCATAAAGCATACAAAACCGCTGAGTGTGTTCTAGGTCACAGACCCCAGCGAAGCAGACAGGGTATTAAAGGTCACAGGAGTAGCCTTAGACGTCAGGACTACTCCGTCTAGACCTAGCGTGAAATAAGTTGCATGGCGTCGCAACTGCGAACGCCCAGCAGGACTGCTACCGCAGCGCGGCGTGAACTAAGCCGCAAGGAAGGCACCGCTAAGTCGCAAGCGCGATGCAGGATGCTAGCTGCTGAGACAGATGGAGCTTGAGGGCGCTGGCACTAGCGCTGCTACTGGCTGAATCCCACACACTCACGCAGACGTATTATCAGAGGGAAGGGGTTTCTTAATAAGTCAGTCACCAGTCCAAGCATCATCACCATACACACAGCAGCAGTATGAAAATACTAGCGCATGGCGGAATGGCCATGCGCACTTTTTATAGCGTACAGGACCTTCCGGAATTCTCCAGGTCTCCAAAAGGAGCCAATAGGATCCGGAGCGGGACCTGAGCACCTGACTCCCGAACTCCAATGAGAGCTCGTCCCGTGAGCATGCTCAGAAGATGGAACAAAGGAATTAGCCTCTGGAGATAAATGTGAGAATCTGGATTCCTGCATAGGCATGGTAGAAACCAGATTCCTAACAGGTAGCAGAAGGTACCCATGAAAAGCAAAGTTACAAGGCCGCAAGCCGGACGCAGTTACCGAAACCCACAGTCCTACAGGGGGTGCTTGTCCTATTGGCACTACGGAACCAGCCTTTGTTGCCAGATCCCGCAGCCCACATAGGAAGCCCATAAACTGCAAGCACCATAGGTATGCAGGGCTGTGCGGGGGTCTGTGCGGTGGTATGCGGGTCTGTGCGGGGGTATGCGGGTCTGTACGGGGGTATGCAGGGGTCTGTGCGGGGATATGCAGAGCTATGCAGGGGTCTGTGCGGGGGTATGCAGGTCTGTGCAGGTTTATGCGGGTCTGTTCGGGGGTCTGTGTGGGGCTGTGCGGGGGTCTATGCGGGGGTATGCGGGTGTCTGTGCGGGGTCTGTGAGGGGGTCTGTGCGGGGGGTCTGTACGGGGGTATGCGGAGCTGTGCGGGGGTCTGTGCGGAGGTCTGTGCTGGGCTGTGCGGGGGTATGCAGGGCTGTGTGGGGGTCTGAGCGGGGGTCTGTGCGGGGGTCTGTACGGGGGTATGTGGGGCTGTGCGGAGGTCTGTGCGGTGGTATGCGGGTCTGTGTGGGGGTATGCGGGTCTGTATGGGGGTATGCAGGGGTCTGTGTGGGGGTATGCGGGGCTGTGCGGAGGTCTGTGTGGGGTATGCTGGTCTGTGCGTCTGTGTGGGGCTGTGAAGGGGTATGCGAGGGTCTGTGTGGGCTACGCGGGCGTCTGTGCCAGGGTCTGTGTGGGCTGTGCGGGGGTATGTGGGGCTGTACGGGGGTCTGTGCGGTGGTATGCGGGTCTGTACGGGGGTATGCAGGGGTCTGTTAGGGGGTATGTGGGGCTGTGTGGGGGTCTGTGTGGGGTATGCTGGTCTGTGCGCCTGTGCGGGGCTGTGCAGGGCTATGTGGGGGTCTGTGCGGGGCTATGTGGGGGTCTGTGCCGGGGTCTGCGTGGGCTGTGTGGGGGTCTGTGCGGGGGTATGCGGGGCTGTGCGAGGGTCTGTGCAGATCTTGCGGGGGTCTGTGCGGGGGTCTGCACAGGGGTATGCGAGGTTGTGAGGGGTATGCGGGGCTGTGTGGGGGTCTGTGCGGGCGTATGCGGGTCTGTGTGGGGGTATGCGGGCTGTGCAGGGGTCTGTGGGTCTGTGCGGAAGTATGCGGGGCTGTGCGGGGGTATGCAGGGCTATGCGGGGGTCTGTGCGGTGGCCTGTGCGGGTCTGTGCGGGGTTCTGTGTGGAGGTATGCGGGTCTGTGCGGGGGTATGCGGGGGTCTGTGCGGAGGTATGCAGGGTTGTGTGGGGGTCTATGCGGCGGTATGCAGGGGTCTGTGCTGGGATCTGTGCTGGGGTATGAGGGCTGTGTGGGTGTCTGTGCGGGGCTGTGGGGGGTCTGTGCGGGGGCCTGTGTGTGTGTGTATGCAGGCATCGTCCGATGGGACTACAAGTGATGGGACAGTAGTAGTCATTAGAGTTGAGCGACTTTTGTTTTTTTAGGGTCGCGTTTCGTTTCGTGAAACCCGACTTTTCCAAAAGTCGGGTCGAGCAAGATCGTCCGATTATAGGGAAAAGTCGGGGTCGTCCCGAAACACGAAACCCAATGTAAGTCAATGGGGAATAAAAGTCGGCAGTGAGAGGAGGACAGAAAACACACCTACAGTGCCCATTTGAATGCCAAAAGCATCAATTCTTCTTTCTTAAGCTTGTCAACCTTAATTAACTTCATAATACAAGTTACGCACTGAAAAATGGGGGTTATTTGGCTAAAGTTGTGGGGGGGAGGGCTGGCTGCAGGTTTTCATGTGCCCTGGGCGAAAGAGCGCCCCTTTAACACATACCACAACTCATCATGCTCCGATACGGCAGAGAAATAGCGGTATAGTACAATGAAAAATACCTCACTTTTTACATCTCATGACGAGGCCCATCTATTTCTCCATACAGAATCATTGGTCCCATATAATGTTTGAAACAGTATATGATGAGCTCCACATAATGCTACAGTATATGTTGGTCCCCATGGATGAAGCTCCACTGTCTTATGGGCCCAAATAATTCTCCAAACATAATGAGCCCCATTTCTAATGCTCTAGTGTATAATGGGCCCTGTAAATGCTGCTCCAGTGTCTGATGTCCACCTTTGGAATGTTCCAGTGTATGGTGGGCCCCATCTATCATTCTCCAGAGTATAGTGCTCCCCAAAAATTGCTGTCCCAACATTGAAAACAATCAAATAAGTCTCCTCGCTAGGGAATCCCTGTACTTGTCTGGACAGGAGCTGTAGCTTGCTTAACAGCTCGCCAGCCGTTCTCACGCCCAGTATGGATTACACGTGATTGCACAAAGGTGAGAAAGGGTACCGTATCCCCAGATAACATGTATGGATAGCGTACACATTCAAAATATATGTCTCAGGAGGCAGGCTCAGACGGTGTTAGGCCCAGTATGGATTGCACGTGATTGCACAAAGGTTAGAAAGGGTACCGTATCCCTGGATAACATGTATGGATAGCGTACACATTCAAAATATATGTCTCAGGAGGCAGGCTCAGACGGTGTTAGGCCCAGTATGGATTGCACGTGATTGCACAAAGGTTAGAAAGGGTACCGTATCCCTGGATAACATGTATGGATAGCGTACACATTCAAAATATATGTCTATACAGCATGAGGCAGGTTCAGACGGTGTTAGGCCCAGTATTGATTGCACGTGATTGCACAAAGGTTAGAAAGGGTACCGTATCCCTGGATAACATGTATGGATAGCGTACACATTCAAAATATATGTCTCAGGAGGCAGGCTCAGACGGTGTCAGGCACAGTATGGATTTGACGGCCCAGATTACACAGCGGAGGAGCAGGGAGAGGTAAAGATTGCAAATGCTGGGGCCCTGCCCAAGCAAGGGGGGCCCACTCGTGGGCGTCGGTACTGGCACTGGGCCCCTCATAGTACAGCGGTGTGTCTGACGGCGGGTGTGCACCACCACCGTCAGAGACACTTGATTGCACTATGAGGGACCCTGTGCCAGTGCCCGCGCCCAAGAGTCGGCCTACCCACCTGTCCAGGGCAACGGCACTCGCACGGTGTCGTGCGGTAGGTGGTGACCCCGGCCATGGGGGGGGAGGCAGCACAGTTAGGGAGTTTTAGAAAGTGGCATATGTTGATGTTGGACATTCAGCTGATGCAAAAGGCGAAATAGGTGAAGTACCAGGAAGAGGTGGACCAAAGCAAGCCATTTTTCTGTCACCCTATGTGTCATCAGGGGAGGGTGGGACAAAATCCTTGGAAACCCATGCATGGTTCATTTTAATGAAGGTTAGATCATCCACATTTTGGGTTGACAGACGGGTCCTTTTTTCTGTCAGGATTGATCCAGCTGCACTGAAGACTCTTTCCGATAGCACACTTGCAGCTGGGCAAGCGAGCTCCTGTAAGGCATATTGTGCCAATTCAGGCCAGGTGTCCAGTTTAGCGGCCCAATAGTCAAAGGGGAATGACCTGTGTGGGAGAACATCGATATGGGAGGAAAAGTAGTTTGCAACCATAGTTGACAACTGCTGTCTCCTGTCACTTTCCATCGATGCAGTATTACCAGTTGTGTGAGCGGTATTTGAAAAATCAGTCCACAACATTGTCATGAAACCCCTGTCTCCAACGCCACTTCTGCTGTGTGCACCACGAACACCTCTGCCATGCTGCCCCCGGCCCGTACGGCTCGTGTGAGAACCATCACCGCTGCTGTGTGCTGGGAATGCCTCAAGCAACCGATTTACCAGAGTTGCTTGTTTATTAGCCAATATTAGGTCAAGGTTCTCCTGTGGCATGATGTTTTGTAATTTGCCTTTATAGCGTGGATCCAGGATGCTGGCCAACCAGTAGTCATCATCGTTCATCATTTTGGCAATGCGGTGGTCCCTTTTTAGGATCCGCAAGGCATAATCTGACATGTGGGCCATGTTTCCGGTGTCAATGATGCACTGCGAGTGCTGGTTGGAGGAGCACTTTCTGGCAAATCCACATCCCTCCAGTCACGCACAAACCCTGTACCAGACCTTGCCACTCCAACATTTTCACTTGCCCCACGAGATGCATCCTCCTCCCCTAAGTAATCATCCCCATCATCCTCCTCCTCCTCCTCTTCTTCCTCCACCTCGTCCAGGAGAGGTCCCTGAGCAGACAATGGCTGAATGTCATCAAGGATTCCCTCCTCCTCTTCCTCCTCATCAACATTGGCTGCAGACGCCTGCTCCTTAAGGTGCGTCAAAGTTTGCATGAGCAGACGCATAAGTGGGATGCTCATGCTTAGGATGGCGTCGTCTGCGCTTACCAGCCGTGTGCATTCCTCAAAACACTGAAGGACTTTACAAAGGTCTTTCAGCTTCGACCACTGCACACCTGTCAACTCCATGTCTGCTCTCAAAGTGCCTGGCCGTGTATCCTCCCACAAATGCATTATGGCCTGCCTCTGCTCGCACAGCCGCTCCACCATGTGCAGGGTGGAGTTCCACCTTGTTGCAATGTCGATAATGAGGCGGTGGTTGGGAAGGTGGAGCAATCGCTGCAGCTTCTGCATACGAACGGAGTGTACAGGCGACCGGCGGATGTGCGCGCACAGTCTTCGCACCTTCTGGAGCAGGGCTGTTAACTCCGGATAATTTTTGAGGAAGCACTGCACCACCAGGTTCAAGGTGTGAGCCAAGCAAGGTATGTGGCTGAGTTTTGAAAGGGCTATGGCTGCCACAAAATTACGGCCGTTATCACTAACTACCTTGCCTGCCTCAAGATGTACACTGCCCAGCCATGACTCAGTTTGTCGCTTCAAGTACTCGGCCAGCACCTCGGCGGTGTGTCTGTCGCCCAAACACATCATCTGCAACACAGCCTGCTGACACTTTCCACTAGCTGCTCGATAGGGGGACACATCGTGTGCAACAGTGGCAGCTGCAGATGGAGTGCTCGTACGACTGCGCTCTGTGGACGAGCTTTCGCTTCTGGAGGAGGAGGAGGAGGAGGAGGGTCGAACGCCTACAGCCAACTGTTTCCTATACCGTGGGCTAGGCAGCACTGTCCCACCACCGCTGTCCCCTGTGGACCCTGCATCCACCACATTAACCCAGTGCGCAGTGATGGACACGTAACGGCCCTGGCCATGCCGACTGGACCATGCATCAGTTGTGAGGTGCACCTTTCCGCTCACTGACTGCTTGAGTGCATGGACAATGCGGTCTTTCACATGATGGTGGAGGGCTGGGATGGCTTTGCGAGAGAAGAAGTGGCGACTGGGTAGGTCATAGCGTGGTACTGCATAGGCCATGAGTTTGCGGAAAGCTGTGCTTTCCACCAACCGAAAGGGCATCATCTCAAACGAGATTAGTTTGGCAATGTGGGCGTTCAAACCCAGTGTACACGGATGAGAGACTGAGTACTTTCTTGACCTACTCATAGTGTCTGGGAGGGTGAGCTGGACTTGAGAGCTGCATATGGTGGAAGTAGCGGTGGACAGGGCGGACTGAGAGAGGGTTGATGATGGTGATGGAGTTGGTGTTCTTTCTGATGGCCTAGAATCAGTCTTTCGTTGATATAACAGTGGGATTCCCTGACTGCTGTGGTCTTGCAACGACACCTCAACATTTGCTGCTGTGCTAACCGGTGGGCTTACAGTGGGGGAAACAATGTAGCGTTGCTGACTACCTTCGTTGTGATCAGTTGCACATGTGGCACTTGAGGTTTGGTGTTGTGTCCACGCTTGCAAGTGCATGCTGGTTAAATGTCTAAGCATGCAACTGGTATTCAAATTTTTCAGATTTTTCCCTCGGCTAAAGGTCTTTGCGCACTTCTTACAGATAACCTTGGCCTGATCATGAGGATTTTGTTCAAAAAAGTGCCACACTGCACTCTTCCTACCTTGGCAGACATTTTGCGGCCTAGCACGCTGTGATCTTTTGACCCTCTGGACAAGCTGTCCAGCAACTCTTTTGATGTTTGGAACCTGTCTTTGGAGTGCTCCGGGCCTGCCAGATAACAGCTGTTGCGATGTCGATGTCTGCTGTGGATGCTCCTCATCTGAGCTATTGGAAGCAGCACCCTCTTCCCCCAATGGATGCCAATCTGGGTCAACAACTGGGTCATCCATCACCTCCTCTTCTATGTCATGTGCACCTTCCTCTGTGTCACCGTGTATGGTGGTATAGTGTGCGGGAAGGGGCACCTGAGTCTCATCAGGGTCAGAATCTGGCTCTGTACACTGCGAGGACAATGTAGTGCTCTGAGTGAATGTACCAGCAGAATCATCCATCAGCGGCTGTGCATCAGTGCACTCCATGTCAGATTCATCTTGGCCTGGGTAATTCACCATTTCACTTGATAATCCAGGCATGGTATGTGAAAACAGCTCCATGGAGTAATCAGTAGTATGGCCTGCGTCATCCTTCAATCTTGGTTGGGGTGAAGGACACAAGGAAAGGTGTGGTTCAAGAACATGAGCCTCCAGTGACGACTCAGTGCTTTTACTTTTTACAACTGAAGAAGAGGAGGCGATAGAGCTGGAGGCTGAGTCAGCAATGTAAGACAAAACTTTTTCCTGATGCTCTAGCTTTAAAAGCGGTTTGCCAACTCCTAGAAAACTAAGCGTTCGAGGCCTTATGTAGCCAGACGATGACGCAGGGTCAGCACCTCCTGCATTCGGTACTATTTTGCTCTTGCCACTACCATCAGATCCACCACCAACACCATCATTACCAGCTGCCAACCCCCGCCCAATTCCACGGCCTCTTCCACCAGCCTTCCTCATTTTTGGTAGAAATGTAGACAAAATCCAACAAACTATATAGTAATGTAAAACAAGGTACAAGGTGTCTATAGGACAGGGGAGATTTTGAATTTCTGCACACACTTTTGGACACTGGACACTTTTGGATTGTGTGAGGCCCACTGATATCTGAGCGCTATGTGACAGGCTCGATGGCACAGCTGTGACAAAAGTGACTAGAGGATAAGGGAGATTTTGAATCTCTGCACACACTTTTGGACACTGGACACTTTTGGATTGTGTGAGGCCCAATGAATATCTGAGCGCTATGTGACAGCCAGGCTCGATGGCACAGCTGTGACAAAAGTGACTAGAGGATAAGGGAGATTGGATTGCTTTTAAAAAAGCAGTTTGTGGAGCAGTGGGTAAACAGCAATGCAGGAATGTCAGGAAGCCTTAGAAGGCAGCCCAACAACCAACACCACTGATACACCACTATATAGCCTCCCCTTGCACTGCACACACAGTGACTGGTGTGTTGTGCAGGCCAAATTGCTAGCAGCAGAAGCAGTTTTTTTTTCTTCTCAGCAGGACAAAAAAAAAAAATTGGGATTGCTTTTAAAAAAGCAGTTTGCGGAGCAGTGGGTAAACAGCAATGCAGGAATGTCAGGAAGCCTTAGAAGGCAGCCCAACAACCAACACCACTGATACACCACTATATAGCCTCCCCTTGCACTGCACACACAGTGACTGGTGTGTTGTGCAGGCCAAATCGCTAGCAGCAGAAGCAGTTTTTTTGTCTTCTTCCCTGCCTAACGCTCTCCCTACAGAATCAGCAGCAACCTCTCCCTATACTAAGATCGGCAGAAGTAAGATGGCGGTCAGCGTGCACGCCTTTTTATACCCCCTGTGACGCCCACCAAAGCAAGCCAATCACTTGCATGCCCTTCTGAAAGATGGTGGTGACCCGTGCCTATGTCATCACGTTGCCCACAGTGTCCGTGGATCCTGATTGGCTGAAAAAGAGCGCAAAACAAACTTTTGAAACGCGACTTTGGCGCGTAAGTCGCCGACCTCGTGGCCGACCTCATCCTAGGGTTGGGTTTCGTTTCATGAAACCCGACTTTGCCAAAAGTCGGCGACTTTTGAATTTTTTCGACCCGTTTCGCTCAACTCTAGTAGTCATCACTCTAGTCAGTGTGTCATCTGATGTCTATAGAGAGGCCACATCTGCTGATATGACAGCTCTATAGGAGAGATCGTCGTGGGACAATCGTTATTAATGGGATTATGTCGGACAGGGAGTATATTGTTGGTTTGATTTTTATTTTTTTTGCAGGTGATCTATTCATAGATATCCATACATATATCCATAGATATATCTATATAGCTCTGGATTTATCTATGGATATATCTATAGATATATCTATGTATTCTATCTTTCCCATATCTATCTAGCTATCTATA
The DNA here is from genome assembly GCF_039654945.1 of Dendrobates tinctorius. Classification (NCBI taxonomy): domain Eukaryota; kingdom Metazoa; phylum Chordata; class Amphibia; order Anura; family Dendrobatidae; genus Dendrobates; species Dendrobates tinctorius. Next base: position 8,758,531 of record NW_027361827.1, on the reverse strand, counting down.
GATCTGTCTATCTTTCTATGTATCTTTCTGTCTGTGGGCGTTTTTAAAAACGGATTCGTCAAAAAACTGAAGAAATGGATGAAAAAACGGATGCGAAGGATCCGTTTTTTTGACGAATCCACCTATCAGATCCGACGGATTGTGACTGATGCCTAAAAACTGATATGTGAAAGCAGCCTAAGAGTGTCTAATGTTCCCTATATTTTTTTGAGCAGTGTATATATATATATATATATATATATATATATATAGAGTTGAGCGACATGGGTCGGTCAAATTCACAAGTCGCCGACTTTTGCTAAAGTCGGGTTTCATGAAACGAAACCCGACCATAGCGTGAGGTCGGCCATGAGGTCGGCGACCAGAGCGCCAAAGTCGCGTTTCAAATGATGCTTCCAGTGCCCTTTTTCAGCCAATGATGGAGGACACACACTGTGGGCAACGCGATGACATGGGCAGCGGTCACCACCATCTTTGAGAAGGGCATGCAAGTGATTGGCTTGCTTTGTGTGGCGTCACAGGGGCTATAAAAGGGCATACATGCCGACCGCCAACTTACTTCTGCCGGTCTTAGCGTAGGGAGAGGTTGCTGCTGCTGATTCTGAATAAGGGAGAGCGTTAGGCAGGGAAGAAGAAAAAAAAAACTGCTTCTGCTGTTAGCGATTTTCACTGTACAACACAACACTTTGTGTGCAGTGACAGGGGAGGCTATATTTTTGTGCATCAGCTCTGTTGGTTATTAGGCTGCCTTATAAGGCTCCCTGATAGCTGCATTGCTGTTTGCACACTGCTCTGCAAACTGCTTTTTTAAAAGCAAAAATACTTTTCTTCCTCTTTTCTGCACAGTTACCAAGCATTCATTTTTCCACACTTTTGTGTGCAGCAGTCCTGCTTATTAGGCTGCCTGCTGCCATACTTGGACTGAGAGCATCATTGTCAGCCTCCTAAAATCTCTAGGGAGATTCAAATTTTCCCCAATACTATATACACCTTGTACCTTGTCATACACCAGTCAATTTCTGCCTGTTAAATTGAGGTGTAATCTATAGTGGGCCTGAGATAATAGTTCAGCCTCCTAAAATCTCTAGGGAGATTCAAATTCTCCCCAATACTATATACACCTTGCACCTTGTCATACACCAGCCAATTTCAGCCTGTTACATTGAGGTGTAATCTACAGTGGGCCTGAGATAATAGTTCAGCCTCCTAAAATCTCTAGGGAGATTCAAATTCTCCCCAATACTATATACACCTTGTACCTTGTCATACACCAGTCAATTTCAGCCTGTTAAATTGAGGTGTAATCTATAGTGAGCCTGAGATAATTGTTCAGCCTCCTAAAATCTCTAGGGAGATTCAAATTCTACCCAATACTATATACACCTTGTACCTTGTCATACAGCAGCCAATTTCAGCCTGTTACATTGAGGTGTAATCTATAGTGGGCCTGAGATAATAGTTCAGCCTCCTAAAATCTCTAGGGAGATTCAAATTCTCCCCAATACTATATACACCTTGTACCTTGTCATACACCAGTTAATTTCAGCCTGTTAAATTGAGGTGTAATTTATAGTGGGCCTGAGATAATAGTTCAGTCTCCTAAAATCTCTAGGGAGATTCAAATTCTCCCCAATACTATATACACCTTGTACCTTGTCATACAGCAGCCAATTTCAGCCTGTTACATTGAGGTGTAATCTACAGTGGGCCTGAGATAATAGTTCAGCCTCCTAAAATCTCTAGGGAGATTCAAATTCTCCCCAATACTATATACACCTTTTACCTTGTCATACACCAGTCAATTTCAGCCTGTTAAATTGAGGTGTAATCTATAGTGGGCCTGAGATAATTGTTCAGCATCCTAAAATCTCTAGGGAGATTCAAATTCTCCCCAATACTATATACACCTTGTACCTTGTCATACAGCAGCCAATTTCAGCCTGTTACATTGAGGTGTAATCTACAGTGGGCATGAGATAATAGTTCAGCCTCCTAAAATCTCTAGGGAGATTCAAATTCTCCCCAATACTATATACACCTTGTACCTTGTCATACACCAGCCTATTTCAGCCTGTTAAATTGAGGTGTAATCTAAAGTGGGCTTGAGATAATTGTTCAGCCTCCTAAAATCTCTAGGGAGATTCAAATTCTCCCCAATACTATATACACCTTGTACCTTGTCATACACCAGCCTATTTCAGCCTGTTAAATTGAGGTGTAATCTAAAGTGGGCCTGAGATAATTGTTCAGCCTCCTAAAATCTCTAGGGAGATTCAAATTCTCCCCAATACTATATACACCTTGTACCTTGTTTTACAGTACCATGTAGCTGGTGGTATTTTGGGTACATTTTCCCAAAAATGAGGAAGTACGGTGGAAGAGGCCGTGGAAGTGGGCGGGGGTTGCCAGCTGGTACTAATGGTGGTGGTGCATCTGCTGGTAGTGGCAAAAGCACAATAGCACCTAAGGCAGGAGGTGTTGAGCCTGCATCATCGTCTGGCTTCACAAGGCCTTAAAGGCTCCCTTTTCTGGGAGTAACATAGTAACATAGTTTTGAAGGCTGAAGGAAGACCTTATGTCCATCTAGTTCAGCCTATTTTTAGTGCAGCTGTTCTGCATTGTTGATCCTGGGGAAGGCAAAAAACCCACAGAGTAGAAACCAATTTTCTCCATAGGGAAAAAAATTCCTTCCCCTAAGCTGGGTCAATCATCTACCTATAATATTATGTTATTCGTAACCTTCTATACTGTTACTCACAAGAAAAGCATCCATTCCTTTCTTAAATTCATTCAGTGAGTTGGCCATCACCACTTCCTCAGGAAGAGAATTCCAAAGCCTCACTGCTCTTACCATGAAGAACCCTCTTCTATGCTGGTGCAGAAATTGTCTTTCCTCCAAACGAAGAGAATGCCCCCTTGTTCTTGTCACAGTCCTTGGTACAAACAGTTCATTGGAGAGATCTCTGTATTGCCCTCTGATATACTTGTACATATATATTAAGTCTCCCCTAAGTCTTCTCTTTTCTAGAGTAAATAGACCTAATTTTGATAACCTTTCTGGGTATTGTAGTGAACCAACTCCATTTATCATTTTAGTAGCACGCCTTTGAACTCTTTCAAGTTCAGTAATGTCCCCAGTAAACCAGGGGAAGAGTCTTGAGGAGATCATTTGCATATTCCCAGTGCCTTCTGGGATAAGTGAAGAGTCTCCGCGAGCTCAACGATCACTGGGTTTTGGCCGTTGCAGCTGAAAAGAGGAAATCGGAAAACCAGGGGAAGAGTCTTGAGGAGATCATTTGCATATTCCCAGTGCCTTCTGGGATAAGTGAAGAGTCTCCGCGAGCTCAACGATCACTGGGTTTTGGCCGTTGCAGCTGAAAAGAGGAAATCGGAAAACCAGGGGAAGAGTCTTGAGGAGATCATTTGCATATTCCCAGTGCCTTCTGGGATAAGTGAAGAGTCTCCGCGAGCTCAACGATCACTGGGTTTTGGCCGTTGCAGCTGAAAAGAGGAAATCGGAAAACCAGGGGAAGAGTCTTGAGGAGATCATTTGCATATTCCCAGTGCCTTCTGGGATAAGTGAAGAGTCTCCGCGAGCTCAACGATCACTGGGTTTTGGCCGTTGCAGCTGAAAAGAGGAAATCGGAAAACCAGGGGAAGAGTCTTGAGGAGATCATTTGCATATTCCCAGTGCCTTCTGGGATAAGTGAAGAGTCTCCGCGAGCTCAACGATCACTGGGTTTTGGCCATTGCAGCTGAAAAGAGGAAATCGGAAAACCAGGGGAAGAGTCTTGAGGAGATCATTTGCATATTCCCAGTGCCTTCTGGGATAAGTGAAGAGTCTCCGCGAGCTCAACGATCACTGGGTTTTGGCCGTTGCAGCTGAAAAGAGGAAATCGGAAAACCAGGGGAAGAGTCTTGAGGAGATCATTTGCATATTCCCAGTGCCTTCTGGGATAAGTGAAGAGTCTCCGCGAGCTCAACGATCACTGGGTTTTGGCCGTTGCAGCTGAAAAGAGGAAATCGGAAAACCAGGGGAAGAGTCTTGAGGAGATCATTTGCATATTCCCAGTGCCTTCTGGGATAAGTGAAGAGTCTCCGCGAGCTCAACGATCACTGGGTTTTGGCCGTTGCAGCTGAAAAGAGGAAATCGGAAAACCAGGGGAAGAGTCTTGAGGAGATCATTTGCATATTCCCAGTGCCTTCTGGGATAAGTGAAGAGTCTCCGCGAGCTCAACGATCACTGGGTTTTGGCCGTTGCAGCTGAAAAGAGGAAATCGGAAAAACAGGAAATTTGGCTCATCTTTCATCGTTTTTAAGAAATTTCAAGATGGAAGAGGCCAGGAGCCATTTGGTGAGCTGCATTTCTTGCTACATGTTCACAGATTTACCAGTGGAAAAGCCAAACTTCACATGCCACAAATGCAAGCTTGTGTCCCTGTTGGAGGAAAAGTTGCAAAATCTCGAAGAGAGGTTAGCTACGTTGAAGATCATTAAGGAAGGTGAAGAGTTCTTGGACAGAGCAGAATTATCTCTTCATGTTACAGAAAGAGAAGAAATTCGAAGTGCACCTGAAGAAACAGAGGAATGGAGACATGTGACCCAGAGAAGCAGGAGGATCAGGAGGCAGTCAGCACCCATACTGCTCAGAAACCAGTACCAGGCTCTCACGCAGGAAAACGATGAAGAAATACATCAGGATAAGACTTTGCCAACAAACAGCAACCTTGTACGCCCTCAGAGTCCTCCTGGATGGAGAAAGAAAAATGTTGTGAAGAAGAAACGGAGAGTGGTGGTCATGGGGGATTCCCTGCTGAGAGGAACAGAGGCCGCTATCTGCAGACCGGATATAACTACAAGAGAAATGTGCTGTCTTCCAGGTGCAAAAATTAAAGATGTGTCTGACAGGATATCAGGACTCTTCAGACCTACAGATGACTACCCATTCCTGCTACTACATGTGGGGACAAATGACACCGCAAGAAACGACCTGGAAATCATCTGCAGAGACTTTGAAGACTTAGGCAAGAAAGTGAAAGAACTGGGAGCACAGGTGGTCTTCTCTTCCATCCTCCCAGTGGATGGCCATGGAACAAGGAGGTGGAATAAGATTCTGCAGGTGAACAACTGGCTACGTCGATGGTGCCGTCAGCAACGATTTGGATTTCTGGATCACGGAGTGAACTACTTATACGATGGACTACTTGCTAGAGATGGGGTGCACCTTACGAAGACTGGAAAGCATGTATTTGGAAGTCGCCTTGCTACACTTGTAAGGAGAGCTTTAAACTAGAACAACATGGGAAGGGAAGCAAAAGACCAGAAAAAGCCATACACCTGACAAATGCTATTGAGAACTCTGCTATTAGAAGTGGAAAGGAAGAACAAAGACGAAAGAATCTAATTAATAAAAATATTGGAGAAAGAGAAACCAATCACAAACTAAAATGTTTCTATACTAATGCACAAAGCATGGGCAACAAACAAGGAGAATTGGAACTACTAACACAGGAAAAGAAATATGATGTAATTGGAATCACTGAAACTTGGTGGGACAATACACATGATTGGAATACAAGACTAGAAGGATACAACTTATTTGCAAGAAACAGACTTGATAAACGAGGAGGGGGTGTCGCATTGTATGTTCGAAATGCGTATATCTGCACAGAGATTGAAGCTTCAGAGACTGGGAGTTCTGTGGAAACTGTTTGGGTAAGAATACAAGGACAGAACAATGGAAAGGACACCATTGTAGGCATTTACTACAGGCCGCCTGTGCAAGCCGAAGATATAGATGAACTCTTTATGCATCAGATGGCCAAGTTCTCCAAAAAATATGACATAGTTGTCATGGGAGATTTCAACTATCCAGACATTTGTTGGGAATCTCTCTCAGGCAAAACTAACAGGTCAAGGAAATTCTTATCCTCTCTTGCTGACAACTTTATCTTCCAAAAGGTAAGGGAGAAAACAAGGGGAACTGCTACCTTGGATCTAATCCTTATAAACAGGGAGGAAATGGTTGAGGAGGTAAAAGTGGCTGGGACCCTAGGAGGTAGCGACCATGCTATTTTAGAATTTTGGATAACTAGAGGTGGAAGACCTGTGAAGACTCAGACGTCAAGGTTAGATTTCAGAAAGGCAGATTTTAAGGGATTCAGAAAGAGAATTGGAGGGATCCAATGGCTGGATATCCTTAAAGACAAAAATGTCCAGGAAGGATGGGAAATCTTGAAAAATGAAATTCTCAAAGCACAGTTGTTAACAATTCCGAAAAGAGGGAAGAATAGGAAGCATTTAAGGAAACCAGGATGGATGAACACAGAACTTAAGCACATGCTAAAAAGGAAGAAAAAAATGTTTATAAAATGGAAAGAGGGAGGCATATCTAAAGAAGAATATAATGCTGTCTGCAGAACCTGCAGGGCACAAATCAGATTAGCTAAAGCTGAAAATGAACTGAGGCTTGCAAGAGATGTCAAAAGCAATAATAAAGGATTTTGGGGATATGTCAAAAGTAAAAGAAAAGTCAAAGATGCTATAGGATTTTTACAGGATGAAAATGATGAAATGGTAAGACAGGATGTTAAGAAGGCTGAACTTTTAAATTCCTATTTTGCATCTGTTTTCTCTCAGAAAGGAAATGCAACATCAACTGTTATTCACTGTCCTATTAAGGGAATAGAAGAATCCAGGATATCTATAAACAGAAAGATAGTGAGGAAACACTTAGCTAACCTAAATGAATTCAAGTCTCCAGGTCCAGATGAATTACACCCCAGAGTACTGAAGGAGATAGCAGAAGAAATTTTTGAACCCCTCTCCATAATCTTTGAAAATTCTTGGAGAACAGGAGAAGTGCCAGAAGACTGGAGAAGAGCAAATGTTGTTCCTATCTTCAAAAAGGGGAAGAAGGTGGACCCAGGCAACTATAGGCCGGTGAGTCTGACTTCTATACCAGGAAAGATCTTTGAACAAATTATTAAACAACATGTATGTCAATACCTGGATAAGAATGAAGTGATTAAACAGAGTCAGCATGGGTTTCTAACTAATAAGTCATGTCAGACTAACTTAATTTCCTTCTATGACGGTATCACTGATTGGGTGGATCAAGGAAATGCTGTAGATATAGTATATCTTGACTTCAGCAAAGCATTTGACAAAGTCTCTCATACAATCCTTATTGAAAAAATGACTAAGTATGGAATGGACAAGGCAACTGTTAGGTGGATTCATAACTGGCTTAGTGATCGGACCCAAAGAGTGGTCGTAAATGGCTGCACATCCAGTTGGAAGAATGTCTCAAGTGGGGTACCACAGGGCTCTGTCCTGGGCCCTGTATTGTTCAACATCTTTATCAACGATTTAGATGAAGGAATTGAGGGTAAACTGATTAAATTTGCTGATGACACAAAGCTAGGAGGGATAGCTAATACTAGAGAAGAGAGAGAGAGGATTCAAAAAGATTTAAATAAACTGGAGAAATGGGCAGCAACTAACAGAATGGTTTTTAACAGGGAGAAATGCAAAGTACTACATCTGGGCAATAAAAATGAAAAAAGCATATATAGAATGGGAGGAATAGGGCTAAGTGACAGCACATGTGAAAAAGACTTGGGTATACTAATAGATCACAGACTGAATATGAGTCAACAGTGTGATGCAGCAGCAAAAAAGGCAAATGCAATTCTAGGATGTATTAACAGAAGCATACAGTCTAGATCACGTGAAGTCATTATTTCCCTCTACTCCTCTTTGGTCAGACCTCATCTGGAATATTGTGTCCAGTTTTGGGCACCACATTTTAAAAAAGACATCAACAAACTGGAGCAAGTTCAGAAAAGAGCGACCAGAATGGTGACCGGTCTGCAAACCCTGTCTTATGAGGAAAGGTTGCAGGATTTGGGAATGTTTAGTTTGCAAAAGAGAAGACTGAGAGGAGACTTAATAGCTGTCTACAAATATCTAAAGGGCTGTCACATTGTAGAAGGATCAACTTTATTCTCATTTGCACAAGGAAAGACTAGAAGCAATGGGATGAAACTGAATGGGAAGAGACACAGATTAGATATTAGAAAAAACTTTTTGACAGTTAGAGTGATCAATGAGTGGAACAGGCTGCCACGAGAAGTGGTGAGTTCTCCTTCAATGGAAGTCTTCAAACAGAGGCTGGACAGACATCTGACTGGGATGATTTAGCGAATCCTGCTTTGAGCAGGGGGTTGGACCAGATGGCCCAGGAGGTCCCTTCCAACTCTACGATTCTATGATTCTATGATTCTATGATTCTTGAGCACCGGCGTCCAAAATTGCACACATTACTCCAAGTGTGGTCTGACGAGTGATTTGTACAGAGGGAGAATTATGTTTTCATCTCGTGTCCCCAGACCTCTTTTAATGCATCCCATGACTCTATTTGCTTTGGTGGCAGCTGCCTGACACTGGGCACTCCAATTTAGCTTCTTATTGACTAAGATGAATAAGTCTTTTTCCAAGTCTGATTTCGCCAGCAGTTTCCCATTTAGTAAGTAATTGTAGCATCTGTTTCTCCTTCCCATGTGCATAACCTTACACTTATTTGTGTTAAACCTCATTTGCCATTTTTCAGCCCAATTCTCCAATTTACTCAAATCTGTCTGTAGTCTCAAACTGTCCTCCTTTGTGTTGACTACCTTACATAGTTTTGGATCATCTGCAAATACTGATATTTTACTGTGTAAGCCATCCACTAGATCATTAATAAATATATTAAATAGTAGGGGCCCAATATAGAACCCTGTGGTACCCCACTAGTAACCCTGACCCAATCTGAGTATGTACCATTAATAACCACTCTTTGTTTTCTATCACTAAGCCAGCTACCTACCCATCTACACACATTTTCCCCTAGCCCAAGCTTTCTCATATTACTTACCAATCTTTTATGTGGGACAGTGTCAAATGCTTTAGAGTAGTCGAGATAAACGACATCCAATGATTCTCCTTGGTCCATTTGAGAGCTTACATCCTCATAGAAGCTGATCAGGTTAGTTTGACAGGAGCGATCCTTCATAAATCCATGTTGATATGGAGTTAAACATTTATTAACATTGAGATATTCCATAATGGTATCCCTTAGAAACCCTTCAAAAATTTTACCCACAACAGATGATAAGCTTACCGGCCTATAGTTTCCAGGTTCCCTTTTACACCCCTTTTTGAATATTGGTACCACATTTGCTTGCCGCCAATCAAAAGGAACAGACCCTGTTTCTTTAGAGTCTTTAAATATAAGGAATAGAGGACTGTCTATCACATTACTTAACTCCCTTAATACCCGAGGGTGAGTGCCATCAGGGCCTGGTGATTTGTCAATTTTAATCTTACTAAGGCGGTTCTGCACTTCTTCCTGGGTTAAGCAGGTAATACTTAATGGGGAGTTTACATTATCACTCTGCATTTCCCCTGGCAAATCCTTTTCCTGTGTGAACACTGTTGAGAAAAAAGTATTTAAAACATTTGCTTTTCCCACATCGCTCTCTATGATTTCACCCTCATTGTTCTTTAAAGGGCCAACACCATCAATTTTAATCATTTTACTGTTTATATAATTAAAGAATAGTTTGGGGTTTGTTTTACTTTCCTTAGCAATGAGACTTTTGCTAAATGTATTTGTTTTTTACACATTTTATTTTTTTCTCTATAACTTTTTAATGCTTCTTCATTGCCTTCTTGTTTTAGCTTCTTAAATGCCTTGTTCGTGTTCTTTATTGCCCTTTTTACATCCTTATTTAGCCACATTGGTGTTATCCTGTTCCTAGCCCTTTTATTTCTGTATGGTATGGCTAGCTCGCAGTGGGTGTGTAAAACTGATTTAAATATTTCCCATTTATTTTCTGTGCTCCTTTTTTTGAGGACATTGTCCCAATCAATTCGGCGAAGATCCTCTCTAAGCTGATCAAACTTTGCTTTCCTGAAATTCAGCGTTTTTGTAACCCCCTTCCAGGGCACCTTACTGAAGGACAAGTGGAATTGTATTATATTGTGGTCACTGTTCCCTAGGTGCCCATCGACTCATACTTCTGTTATTCTATCTGGCCTGTTGCTTAAAATTAAGTCCAGAAGGGCTGTCCCTCTAGTTGGGCCCTGCTCAAGTTGTGACAGATAATTATCCTTGGTCACTGACAGAAATTGGCTTCCTTTCTGAGATACGCAGGTTTCAGTTTCCCAGTCTATGTCGGGGTAGTTGAAGTCCCCCATAATAATCACCTCATTGTGATTTGCTGCTTTGTCTATTTGTTTCAATAATAGATTTTCAGTGGTTTCTGTTATTTTTGGTGGCTTATAACAAACCCCTATGAGGATTTTATTACTTTTTCCTCCTTGTATCTCCACCCATAGAGACTCCACCTCTTTGTTTACCTCTTGTATATTTTCTCTTAGTGTGGGCTTTAAAGTGGACTTTATATATAGACAGACTCCACCCCCTTTCCTTTTTTTACGATCCCTCCTAAACAAATCATATCCTTGAAAGTTAGCCACCCAGTTATAGCTGTCGTCTAACCTTGTCTCAGTTATTCCTACTATGTCGTATTTTTCCTCATACATTACCAACTCCAGATCTTCAATCTTATTGGTCAGGCTCCTTGCGTTGGTCAGCATGCAGGAAAGAAGTTTTGCTTCCTTTTTTCTTAGCTTCCTTCTGAGTACCCGGTCTTGGGTCCTCTTTACCACATCTAGTATCCTTGATTAGTTTGTCCTTCTGCTGCATGTTCTTGTCTGCTGTTTTTCCTCCCATCCCCTCTTTTTCTAGTTTAAAGCCCTCCTGATGAGTGTGGCAAGTCTTCTGGCGAATGGGGGTTTCCCAGGTTTTGTGAGGTCTATCCCATCTCTTGCGAGAAGTCCATCGTAGAGGTAATTCATGCCATGGTCCAAGAATCCAAATCCTTGCTGCCTGCACCACCATCGTAGCCAGTTGTTCACCTCTAGTATCCTATTCCATCTTCTGATGCCATGACCATCAACTGGGAGGATTGATGAGAAAACAACCTGTATGTTCCGTTCCTTTATTTTCTTCCCCAGAATTTCAAAGTCTTCGCAGATAGTTGGTAGGTCATTTCTTGCCGTGTCGTTTGTGCCTACATGTATCAGTAGGAAAGGGTAGTCGTCCTTGGATTTGAGGATAGTTGATATCCTGTTGGCCACATCCTTGATTTTTGCTCCTGGGAGGCAGCATACTTCTCGTGCGGTTATGTCCGGCCTGCAGATAGTTGCCTACGTGCCTCTTAGTAGTGAGTTGCCCATAACTACCACTCTTCTTTTCTTTCCGGACGCACTGCTTGTTGCTCGTGAGTGTTTTTGAGTGTCATTTGTTTCCGCCTTTGTTGACACAGTAACTTCTTTTGTTGATAGTGTGTCTTCTCTTGTAGATACGGTATCATCGTAGATACGGTATCATCCTGAGTAGGTAAACCGCTTTTAAAGCCAGAGCTTCAGGAACAAGTTTTGGTGGCTGGTGGAAGAGGCCGTGGAATTGGGCAGGGGTTGGCAGCTGGTAATGATGGTGTTGGTGGTGGATCTGATGGTAGTGGCAAGAGCAAAATAGGACCGAATGCAGGAGGTGCTGACCCTGCATCATCGTCTGGCTACATAAGGCGTCGAACGCTTAGTTTTCTAGGAGTTGGCAAACCGCTTTTAAAGCCAGAGCATCAGGAAAAAGTTTTGTCTTACATTGCTGACTCAGCCTCCAGCTCTATCGCCTCCTCTTCTGAAGTTTCAAAAAAGAAAAGCACTGAGCCATCAGTGGAGGCTCCTGGTCAGGAACAACACCTTTCCTTGTGTCCTTCACCCCTACCAAAAGTGAAGGATGCGGCAGGCCACACTACAGATTACTCCATGGAGCTCTTTTCACATACCATGCCTGGGTTATCAAGTCAAATTGTGAATTCCCCAATCCAAGATGAATCTGACATGGAGTGCACTGATGCACAGCCACTGCTAGATTTTTCTGCTGGTACATTCACTCAGAGCACTACATTGTCCTCGCAGTCTACTGAGCCAAAACAGTCCAAGTGCAGAGAGATGGAAGATGGATACGACGAGGAGTCCAGAGTAAAGGGATTCCCTAGCAAGGAGACTTATTTAATTGTTTTAAAGGTAGGGAGAAATTTTTGTGGAGCACTATACTCTGGAGAATGATATATGGGGCCCATCATACACTGGAGCATTCCAAAGGTAGACATCAGACACTGGAGCAGCATTTACAGGGCCCATTATACACTGGATTATTAGAAATGGGGCCCATTATATATGGAGCATTATTTGGGCCATAAGACACTGGAGCATCATCCATGGGGCCCATCATATACTGGAGCATTGTAAATGGGGCAGATTATAAATGGAGCATTATTTGTACCAATCGTACACTAGAGCATCATCCGTGAGGCCCATCATATGCTGGAGCTTTCCAAATGGGGGACATCAGACACTGGAGCAGCATTTACAGGACCCATTATACATTGGAGCATTAGAAATGGGGCCCATTATATATGGAGCATTATTTGGGCCCATAAGACTGTGGAGCTTCATCCATGGGGACCAACATATACTGTAGCATTATGTGGAGCTCATCATATACTGTATCGAACATTATATGGGACCAATGATTCAGTATGGAGAAATATATGGTACTCATTACTCTGTATGGCGCACTATGCGGTGGCCATAATACTGTATGGAGTAATATACTGTCCGTTTTTGGAGCTATTGGAGAATTTAAAATGGATATCAGTCATCTGATGTAAGAAGTGAAGTATTTTTCATTGTACTATACCGCTATTTCTCTACCGTATCAGTGGATCATGAATTGTGGCATGTGTTAAAGGAGCCCAGTGACACTCTTTGGCCCTGGGCCCCCAAAAATCTGTAGCCAGCCCTACCCCCCCCCCAACTTTAGCCAAATAACCCCCAGTTTTCAATGCCTAACTATTATTATAAAGTAAATTAAGGTTGACAAGCTTAAGTAATAAAAATTGATGTTTTTGGCATTAAAATGGGCACTGTAGGTGTGTTTCCTGTCCTCCACTCACTGCCGACTTTTCTTCCCCATTGACTTGCATTGGGTTTCGTGTTTCAGTCGGCCTTCGACTTTTCACGATAATCATTCGACCCGACTATTGCGAAAGTCGGGTTTCATGAAACCCGACTCGACCCGAAAAAAGGCAAAGTCGCTCATCTCTCTCTCTCTCTCTCTCTCTCTATATATATATATATAGATATATATATATATATATCTATATATATATATGCTGTATATATACAGTGGGGGAAAAAGTATTTAGTCAGTATATATATAAAACTTAAAATCTGTAGTAGCCCACTCTATACAAATCCACAGTTCTCGCCCAATTTGGGTGTAATTTGGCACACCCCCACCCACAGGTGCAGAATACTGCGCACATTACATCTCGCTAGCGTCCGTCCATCATGAGATTGGAGCCCCCGAAATTAGACCCTATACATATAATGGAGAAATGTGAAGGTGAAAGTAAAAGTGCTGAGGGAAAAACAACAGTTGTGACTGACAGGTGCCAAAGAGTCAAAGGGGCCGCACACCACACACAACACAGAAACATTTCACAGACACCATACTAACATCACACAGACAGCACACATACACCAACCCACAAGCACAACACCACACAAATGCCACAACACACCACACAAACACCAGACCACTATAGACACACACAACACTAGCACCACCCCTCAAATATCACAATACCACCCCATAAATACCATATGGGGTATTTGTTTTTTCCCCATGGTGGGACGATTAAAGGATTATTAAAGGATTATCTTATATGCACACCACACACATGCACGCAAGGACCACACATGCATGCAAACACACTCAGATGGATGCACCCTACGCAATGGATGAACATTACTGAGCAGCAATATTGGTCAGGCGAAAAATGCCTCATAGTAAGATTGTCATTATTGCTTACTATACAGGGAGCTTTCATCACTGAAGCTGCTGAAGTAAAGTGAAAGCTGAGCTCTGATTGGTTTCTATTGGCAACTAGACAAGTCTGCCTGTGAGGCGGTTTTCATTACTGAGATGCGAGCTCCTTCAGGTCATAGTAATACTGTGTGAGGGCTGCTCTGTACTTACTATTCATCCTATTACATCTGTTATCAGTGTCAGGTGAATACAAAAGAGTCTTAATTAGTGATGAGCAAAAGTGCTCGCCACTACTCATTACTCGCCCAAGTATCAAGGTACTCGGTGAGGACCAAGCATTTCCGGGATTACTCGGCGGGAACTCGGGTCTCCACCTAGCTTTTTTTGGCAGACTTTACAGACCCAATCACGATGCAGGGATTGTCTGCCAGGCAATGAAATTCCGCAGCCATCTTTGTTGTGGTCGTGCAGTGATTGACTGGCTGCTCAGCATCATCAGGGGTATAAGAGACCGAACACCACCCTGCTCGGCGCATTCAGCTCTGGGTTTAGATAGTGTAGGTAGAGCTGCTGCCGAGATAGGGTCAGATTTGCGGATTTAATAGTCAGTGTGGGGTTTACCATCGTAAACTACTCAAATCCAGCTAAACCAACAGTCCTTCTAAGGACTAATTCCGAAGTATAAAGGTTCCAGTGTTAGGTAGGCATGGTAGTGTACGTGACTGTATGGATATCAGTGCAAGGCCTGCAGGCACTGTATGTGTGTATATACATTTCATTGCATACATCAAGAAGGTCCATTACCTTCCCGTGTTCTGGTGCTGCTGCTGCAACCTGTAGGATTTATTGCCTGTATATACCTAGCCCCAGGTGTAATTGGCTTAGAAAAAGCAATCCAGAGCCTTTTTTTTTCTCCATTTGCTTTTTGACAGTGCACAATACAGCCAGATCCTTTTACTAGCACAGCGTGAAAATCCCAAAAATCCCTTTTGAGTGCACAGAGAAATATTTATTTTTTATGTGGTATGGTTGAGTGATTTTTTTTTGAGTGTCTTACACAATTTCTTGACACTATTTTGCTGACACCCCAAAAAATGGCCACATATTTTACAGTGTGGTACATCTGTGACAGTCTTTTTAGCCCTAAATTCAAGTTATTTTTGCTGTCTGGCACTGTACTTATATACAGCACTATTTAGCAAAAAAAAAATGCAGACCAGACATTTTTCCTTGTGGTTTCTCCGTGTCAGCTCATATCTGTGTGTGCTCAAAGTTTGGCCAGTTTAGGCCGGTTTTCTGTTTTTGTCCTGGGTGTTACTGTACTTATATACAGCACTATTTAGCAAAAAAATAAAAAAATACAGGCCACAAATTTGTCGTAGTGGTATCTCCGTGCCAGCTCATATCTGTGTGTGCTCAAAATTTGGCCAGTTTATTCCGGCTTTCTTTAATTGTCCTGGGTGTCACCGTACTTATATACAGCACTATTAATAAAAAAAAAGGCCACACCTTTTTCGGTGTGGTATCTCCGTGCCAGCTGATATCTGTGCGTGCTCAATGTTTGGCCAGTTTAGGCCGGTTTTCTTTTTTTGTCCTTGCTGTCACTGGACTTATATACAGCACTATTTAGCAAAAAATTCAAAAAAATACTGGCCACACATTTGTCGTAGTGGTATCTCCGTGCCAACTGATATGTGTGTGTGCTCAAAGTTTGGCCAGTTTATGCCGGTTTTCTTTTTTGTACTGGGTGTCACTGTACTTATATACAGCACTATTTAGTCAGAAAAAAAATATCGGCCACACATTGTTCGCTGTGATATCTCCATGCCTGCTCATATCTGTATGTGCTCAAAGTTTGGTCAGTTTAGGCCGGTTTTCTTTTTTTGTCCTTGGTGTCACTGTACTTATATACAGCACTATGTTGCATTATTTTAAAAAACAGACCACATTTTACTGTGGGGTTAATCTGTGACACGCCTCATACATCCATGTGATTACAATTTGGGGATTATAGGCCGGTACTGAAGGGTTTTGCTGTCAAGTTATATACAGCACTATGTTGCATTATTTTAAAAAACAGGCCATATTTTACAGTGGGGTCTATCTCTGACACGCCTCAAAATATGCCAAAAATTCACGCATATTAGGCCTAAATTACCTTTTTTGGCACTCTGTCACTCTCGTTATACCCAGCACTCTTTTGCATCCAAAAAACCCCTCAAAATTTTTTTTTAGTGCAGTATATCTGTGACACGCCTTATACGTCCGTGTGATAAAAATTTTGTGATTTTAGGCCGGTATTCCAGTGTTTTCCTGTCTGTTACTCAAGTTATATTCAGCATTATGTTGCATTATTTTAAAAAACAAGCCACATTTTTCAATGTGGTATATCTGTGACACGCCTCAGACATCCCTGTGATTGCAAAATGTGAATTTTAGGCCGGTATTCCAGTGTTTTCTTGTCTGTTTCTCCAGTTATATACAGCACTATGTTGCATTATTTTTAAAAACAGTCCACATTTTATAGTGGGGTATATCTCTGACATGCCTCATACATCTGTGTGATTACAAATTGTGGATTTAAGGCCAGTATTCCAGTGTTTTCCTGTCTGTTACTGCAGTTATATACAGCATTCTGTAGCATTTTTTTTAAAAAACAGGTCACATTTTACAGTGGGGTATATCTCTGACATGCCTCATACATCCGTGTGCCACAAATTGTGGCATTTTAGGCCTAAATTCCCATTTTTTGGCCGTCTGTCACTCTCGTTATATCCAGCAACCTTTTGCATAAAATAAAAACAAACATATTTTACAGTGGGGTATGTCGGTAAAAAGAATTCTGTTTCATGTTGCTATGGCAGCTTCATGACTGTGTCAAATGCTCCAACTACTACCACCATCATCATCTTCAGCATAGAGGCAGTCACTGCGCAGATAGAAAGTCTGAGGAGCAGAGGGTGAACGCTTAGGCAGTGTTGTACTGTCTTGTACTCTCTCTCTGTATTATGAAGGCTAAATCTTCTTGATGAAATTATGCCTGAGCCAGAGCAAGATAATGTGGACGATCACGGGGACAGGACTCACAACTACTGAAGCCTGGTGTTCCTGGGCAGGATTCTGACCAGCCCTCACCTAAGGATGAACTGGTTGGATGATGACGTTTAAAAGGAGCCCATGCATTTTCTATAACTGAAGATAGAGATTTTGACATTTCGGCTGCATTTCAAGAGATGTCAATTGGAGAACGTGGTGGTCGGAGATGTGATTTCTACACCACCACACGAGCTGCCGCCTCTCCACCACCCGAGTTGCTGCACCCCCCACCTCCTGTCTCTTTCCCATTCTCCCACAGAATGAAAATCCGCAAGGACAAGGTCCTCTCCCCTATGTAACAGTCTGTCATTGTAATTTTTTTTGGTAAGCGATATCTATTACTTTGTATGTAACCCCTTGTAATGTATAGCACCATAGAATTAATGACGCTATATAAATAACTAAATTACAATAATAATAATATTATATGGGTGTTTCCACGAGACAATCCATCAAACATGTTATTGAAGGAATATTTTTTGCTTCAGACAACTCTGTTCAGCTGTGCACAAACTATGTCAACTTGGTAGCTATACCCCTGTGGGTGTTGGCACAGTGTCATGTTGACTACAGTCCCCAGATGTTCTGTAGGTCCCTAATCTCACATCTACTTCAGCAGCACAATGAATTAATAGGAAAAGCATGTGGTATTGGTGTAGCTGTTGCTTTCTTGCCAAAGAAACTCAATAACATCAATGAGGTGGTTAGCCACACACGGAATGGAGAAATAGTAAAGATGACAATTGACAAGTAGTTTCACATTTGAGGTAAAACACACTTCAACAAGTTGCTTTAACTCTTACAACATTATATTCCAAAGCCTTGAAGAAAAAGATGAATATATTGTGAAGCAAATAGGTATGAATAATTATTCACATAACATAATTCTAAACATACACAATCTATCAGTGGGGAAATTATATTCCACTGAAAATTTTAAGAATGAGACTAGTGTCATCTTGTGGAATATGAGCTACAAAGTCCTTGAAATTGAAACTATTCTGGATGTACTGTACAATTTTCTCTAGAAAATTGGAAATGCATGCCTTCTATGCTGCTGGCGTTAAAGAACTGATTTGACAGATATGTATGGAGTCAGGATAACCGGGCTGCAGGTACCTGTGCTGCGCCATGTCAGGAACTGTCAAGGCTGCGTCCCCTGTTTTCCGGCGGAAGGAATAGGGGAACGCACAGGCCCCATTACACAGAAAGAGGGGTCATGTTTAGACAGGGAAACTGTCCAGAAGCTAAGGGAAAAAAAAGCAAAGCAGGAGTGAGTCCCTATCTGTGACCATGTGAGCAGCAAAGGGGGCGGTATGCACCCGAATTGCCGACGCTGTGGCAAAATGCAGCAAACAGACAGACCCAGTGACCTAGAGGCAGGGGGCCAGATTAAGAGAAAGCGGGCGAGACAGCAAAGATTTTTGGCATAGACAAGCAGTGCAGAGGAGGCTGAGTAGCGTGCTCCGTCCTTAGAGCAGTGGCGCTGCAAAGGACTGTTTCTGTTGTCTCCACCACTAAAAGCGTTAATGCCATTTAGCAAGGCGCTGTTTGCCCAGTAACCGCCAGAGAGCGAGGCGTCATGCGCTCCTTGATCGTGAGTACTGTGCACGTGCGCAGTAGAGAGAGCCAGTTCATTCCACGTGTTCAGCGTGGATAACCAATAATTATAAGGCATAGAGGAATGACAGAGGACATTGGTACCGTCAGCAAGGTACTCCCTCAGCATTTTCCAAAACTTTGCACTCCTTGTGAGAGTCCCCCGTGCCTCAGGGACAGGGTGATGAGAGAGTGTGAAAAAACTCTCCCCAGATTTTACCAGTGTTCTACTTCCTTTGCTGCCTTGGAGTTGTGTCTCTCTCACGTGTACTCCTTGCTTGGCCAACAAACTGTGACCTCTGCTGCCAGCGTTTTCAGATGTGAATTTTTTAATAGTTCCGCAAGAAGGGCCCTCTGTTCCTCCAACATTTTATTACACCTGTCTGCCTCTGGAATAAGAGATGTAAAGTTGTCCTTGTAGTGTGGGTCTAGAAGTGTCACCATTTAGTATTGCCCGTCACCCAAAATGTTGATAATGCGAGAGTGACGGGAAAGGCAGCGTAACATAAACACAGCCATGCGAGCAAGACTGTTAACAGTCAATAATTCCGTGTCCATACCAAGAGGACGACTGACTATGCTCTTCTGCTCCTCTTTGTCCTCACGCCTCCAACACTTAGAACTAACCTCAGTAATATCCAGTAATATCATTGTACAAACATCATTGTAAATTACTTCTTGTAAATACACCCCTGTATTTTTTATCTCCCCCACCTCATTTTAGATTGTAAGTTGACACGAGCAGGATTGTTTTGTTTGGGTTAAATTGTTATCGTTGTTACTTAGCGTAGATTGTAAGCTGTTACCAGCAGGGTAGTTTTATTTTGGTTTGGTTGATAAACCCTATCACAGTGATCAAAATAAAAAAAGTAAATAATCCCCCTTTATCACCCCCTTAGTTAGGGAAATATAATGAAATAAAGAAAATGTATTTATTTTCATTTTTCCATTAGGGTTAGGGTTGGAATTAGGGTTAGGGTTGGAATTAGGGTTACGATTAGGGTTAGGATTGGGATTAGGGTTAGGATTAGGGTTAGGGTTGGGATTAGGGTTATGATTAGGGTTAGGGTTAGGGTTGGGATTAGGGTTAGGGTAAGAATTAGGGTTAGGGCTGGAATTAGGGTTAGGGCTGGAATTAGGGTTAGGGTTAGAATTAGGGTTATGGTTGGAATTAGGGTTAGGGTTGGGATTAGGGTTAGGATTAGGGTTAGGGATTAGGATTAGGGTTAGGGTTGGGGTTAGGGTTAGGGTTGGGAATAGGGTAAGTGGTGTGTTGGTGTTAGGGTTGAAGCTATAATTGAGGGGTTTCCACTATTTAGGCACATCAGGGGACTCCAAATGCAACATGGCGCCACCATTAATTCCAGTCAATTTTGCGTTCAAAAAGTCAAATGGTGCTCCCTCCCTTTTGAGCCCAGACGTGTGCCCAAACAGTGGTTTACCCCAACATATGGGGCATCAGCGTACTCAGGACAAATTGCACACCAACTTTGGGGGTCTAATTTCTCCTGTTACCCTTGGGAAAATAAAAAAATTGGGGGCTAAATATTCACTTTTGTGGAAAATAATTATTTTTTATTTTCACGACTGTTATAAAGTTCTGTGAAGCACTTGGGGGTTCAAAGTGCTCACCACTCATCTAGATAAGCTCCTTCGAGGGGTCTAGTTTCTAAAATGGTGAAACTTGTGTTTTTTTTCACTGTTTAGGCACATCAAGGGCTCTCCAAACGCGTCGTGGCATCCAATCTCTATTCCAGCCAATTCTGCATTGAAAAAGTCAAATGGCGCTCCTTCACGTCTGAGCTCTGCCCTGCACCCAAACAGTGTTTTACCCCCACATATGTGGTGTGGGCGTACTAAGGACAAATGCACAACATCTTTGGGGGTCTAATTTCTCCTGTTACCCTTGTAAAAATAAAATAAAATAAAAAAATGAAATAAAAATTTGGGAGCGAAAAAATGATTTTTGTGGAAAAAAAATGTTTTTTTATTTTCACAGCTCTATGTTATAAACTTCTGTGTAGCACTTGGAGGTTCAAAGTGCTCACCAAACATCTAGATAAGTTCCTTAAGGGGTCTAGTTTCCAAAATGGGGTCACTTGTTGGGGTTTTCCACTGTTTAGGCATAACAGGGGCTCTACAAACGCAACATGGCATCTGATCTCAATTCCAGCCAATTCTGCATTGAAAAAGTCAAATGGCGCTCCTTCCGTTCCAAGCCCTGCTGTGCGCCCAAACATGGTTTACCCCCACATATGGGTATTCAAGAGAAATTGCACAACAAATTTTGTGGTTCATCTTCTCTTTTTACACTTGTGAAAATAAAAAAAATTGGTTCTGAAATAAAATGTTTGTATAAAAAACTTAAATGTTATTTTTTTCATTCCACATTAGTTCAGTTCCTGTGAAGCACGTAAAGGGTTAATAAACTTCTTGAATGTGGTTTTGAGCATCTTGAGCGGTGCAGTTTTTAGAATGGTGTCACTTTTGGGTATTTTCTGTCATATTGACCTCTCAAAGTGACTTCAAATGTGATGTGGTCCCTAAAAAAATGGTATTGTAAATTTTGTTGTAAAAATGACTAATCGCTGGTCAACTTTTAACCTTTATAACTTTCTAACAAAAAAACATTTTGGTTCCAAAAATGTGCTCATGTAAAGCAGACATGTGGGAAATGTTATTTATTAAGTATTTTGTATGACATATCTCTCTGATTTAAAGGGAATCTGTCACTGGAAGTTGGCGGCTTTGCTCAATCATTACTGCGCATGCGCCGGTACAAATACTTCTGGAAAATAGTCTACCGGCGCATGCGCAGTAATGATTTTTGGCTTTACCCCCAGTTGGGCAAAGCATACTGCGCATGCACGAAGCAAGATTGCTTTGTGCACATGCGAACTATGGAGTAGAACTACTAGAATTCCGGAAAAAATCGCGGATGGGGGCTACGGATGGGGTGGAAAAAAAAAGATGAAACAAAGCCCATCGGACCGGACACAGGCCATTTACATAGGCCACCAACTTCCGGTGACAGATTCCCTTTAAGGGCATAAAAATTAAAAGTTTGAAAATTGCAAAATTTTAAAAATTTTCGCCATATTTCAGTTTTTTCATAAATAAATGCAAGTCATTTTGAAAAATTTTTACCACTAACATGAAGTAAAATATGTCACGAAAAAATACTCTCAGAATGAGCAGGATACGTTAAAGCGTTCCAGAGTTATAAACTCATAAATTGACAGTGGTCAGAATTGTAAAAATCGGCCTGGTCATTATGCTGCAAATTGGCTACGTCACTAAGGGGTTAATTATTGGATTATTGTTATCGTTACTTAGGACTGTTTTTTTGAAACTAGTAAACTGTAAATATGTTTTTGCTCTATAATAACTCTCAATCTTCAAATTAGAACACAGATAAGCAGGATGGAGACGTTAATTATGGTGTCATTGAAGCTCAACCTCTTGGTGGATTCCTCAAAGTTTTGGAGGATGTTACATATGTCAGACATCAATGTCCACTCCTCAGATGTTATGTGTGAAGACCGAACTGAATACCGCCAACCTTGTTGATGCTGGTAGACTAGTCACCAACTGCCCTCTTCTGCTCACAAATCCTTTCCAACATCTGCAGTGTAAAGTTCCAAGGCCTGGGGGCATCACATACCAGTCAATGAACCAGCAGCTGCAAGTGCTGCTGAATCACGGCAAGGGTGGATGAAGCTGTAGCTGACTTTCTAAAATGGGTATTTAGAGTGTTGTACTTTTACGAGAAGATCTGACAGCTCCGTGTCACTTTTCAAAAAACGTTGACCAATTAGGTACATTAGGTAGGCATGGTACATGAGTGTGAGCTTGCCTCGCCACAGAACAGCCATCAGGTTCCAGCCACTGTCACACACAACCATGCCTGGCTGTGGGTTCAGCGGTCTCAGACACTGATCTGTCTGCTCTTTCAGAGCTGTCCACAACTCTTCAGCATTGTGGGGTTTGTCACAGAGGCATATTAGCTTCAGCACAGCCTGTTCCCGCTTTGATTAGGCAGTGCTGCAGTGCTTCCAGCTTGTGACTGATGTGCTACCTTTTGTAGCTGGAGGCTGAAGAGGAGGCGAAAGAGGAGGAGGAGGTGCAGGAGCTGTACACTGAGGGGGCAACCCAGATTGACGTAGGGCACGCAATACTTGGTGTTTGGGAGGAGGGGTGCCATTCCAAGGTCAGAGTGGGTACTGGCTTCCACTATGTTAACCCAGTATACCCTCAGTGAGATGTACTGTCCCTGACAACAAGCACTTGTCCACGTGTTTGTGGTTAGGTAGACTTTCCAACTACCAGCATTGGTGATGGCACGGGTAATGTTGTGGGACTTGTGCTTGCTTGTCTATTATTGTGACGGCAGACTGGGAGAAATAGTGCCAAGTGGGGACCGAGTACCTTGTTATGGTCACCGCCATCAGGTTGCGGAAAGCTTCTGTCTCCCAAGAGCCTAGAATGCAACATTTCGAGCGCAAGCAGATGACAAATTTGTGAATATAATACTGTGGCCTGTGTGCCGTTGGCTGCATCATTCCGCTTACAGTCCAATGACAATGGTATGGACAACTGAAGGCTGCGCTGGTACAAGGATGTGGACGTGCTTGATTATGGTGCAATTTGACTGTGGTCAATGACAGGTGCAGGGCAGGAGGCTGTTGTGAGTTCATTTTCCCCTCCACCACTGAGGCCCGATGAACTCCCTCTTCTGGTGGAGAAAGGTAGTGAGCCTGATTATCAAGCACCTGAGACTAATGATGATGACTGGCTGAGTGGAGTTACGGACTGGATATAAGGCCGCCGACGCCCTTCTGCCCTGCGGGTGATTTCTCTGTGGGATCCTTGGAGACCAGTCTGAATTCCTGCTCCTCTAAAGCTAAGTTTTCTGCTCAGATTTTTGCATTTGTGCTTTGACTTTGTTTTGCTTTGTTTTTCTGGATTTCTGCCATTCCCTGCTGGGGTGTGCTGAATTCCTTTAGCTCTGTCTTCAGAAAATACCTGAGTGCTGATATAGTTTTTGAAGCCTAGCTGCTTCAGGGTCTTTTTCCATATCAGCCTGTTGGCTTATGTCTTTGATAGGGTTTTGGCAGATTGCAGACAGCAACCTTCCTTTCCTGTCCTGTTTAGTTAGCTTGGGCCCCATCGTTTGCTCAGCCTATCTTTCTATCTTTGTGAGTGTTTTTTCATCTTGCTTCACCGTCATTATATGTTGGGGCTGCCTTTTACTTTGGGGTCTGCTCTGGGGCAGTTTAGATTTCCTTTTCTGTCTTTAGGCTATTTATCTCTCCGGCTGTGATCGAGGGGTCTAGGGCACCGTAGGAACCCCCCACGGCTACTGCTAGTTGTGTTGATAGGTTCATGGGTCTGCAATCTGATAGTTGCCAACTTCTCTGGTTTTCTGGATGTAGCTTCTATTTTTGTGTCTGCCTCCTATGGTGACTCTATCATAACAGAATCACCCGCCATACCGCAGATCCTAGGGTACTCAATAGCAGGAAAGAATTGTAAAAAAAAAAAAATAAAAAAAAAATAAAAAGTGTGTATATTTTTTCCTCTATATCTCTGAGGCCGTAGGGGGAATTTTTTTTCTCTCAATGGAGATAAAGCAACTGTCTGATCGTGTGGAGCAGCTCGCTGCAGAAGTGCGGGGAATTTCCGCCTACCTTGCTCATTCACATGCTGCTGAAGCAAAGATTCCTACACCTGATGTATTTTTTGGGGATCGGTCTAAATTTTTGAATTTCAAAAATAATTGTAAATTATTTTTTGCCTTGAAGCCTAACTCGTCAGGGAGCTCGGTGCAGCAGGTTAAAATTGTCATCTCTTTGCTGCGTGGCGATCTCCAGGATTGGGTGTTTTCTTTGAAACCAGATGATCCTATTCTGACTAATGTGAACGCATTTTTTCAGGCCTTGGGGTTGTTGTATGATGAACCTAATGCCATTGATCAGGCTGAAAAGACCCTGCTGGCATTGAACCAGGGTCGTGATTCTGCAGAATTGTACTGTCAAAAATTCCAAAAGTGGGCAGTACTTACTACCTGGAATGATAATGCCTTGGCTGCTCTCTTTCGGAAGGGTTTGTCAGAAGCCGTAAAAGATACTATGGTGGGATTTCCTGTTCCCTCTGGTCTTGACAATTCTATGTCATTAGCCATTCAGGTTGATCGGCGTTTGCGCGAACGCAAAGCTGCACGAGAGGTGTTGTCACCTGTTGAACAAATGTCTGAACCTATGCAATGTGATAGAGTTTTTTCGAGAGAGCAGCGTCAGGAGTTCAGAAGACGTAATAAGTTGTGTTTTTTCTGTGGAGATGCCTCGCATATTATTTCTGTCTGTCCTAAACGAGAGAAACGCTTTGCACACACGTTTTCTGTTGGTGGTGTTCAACCTAAGCTTCTTCTGGCTATTACTCTGATCTGCTCCCTGTCCACATTTTCCGCCAAGGCTTTTGTGGATTCGGGAGCAGCCCTAAACCTAATGGACTTAGATTTTGCTAAACGTTGTGGATTTCCGATGACACCTCTGCAGACGCCTATCCCTTCGAGGGGAATTGATGCTACTCCTTTGGCTAAAAATAAACCTCAGTTTTGGACCCAGGTGGTAATGCGGGTTGCCCCAGACCATCAAGAAAATTGCAGATTTTTGGTGTTGCATAATCTGCATGATACTATTGTTCTGGGGTTTCCCTGGTTACAAATTCATAATCCAGTTTTGGATTGGAAATCTGTGTCTGTGGTGAGTTGGGGTTGTCGGTGTGCCTTTAGTGAGGCTCCGGTGTTTTCCACCTCTCCTCAGTCGCATGATGTTCCTGATTATTTGGCGGACTTTTATGATGTATTTAGTGAGAATGAGTCTGCGTCTCTGCCTCCTCATAGGAGTTATGACTGTGCAATTGAACTGAGCCCGGGGTATAAATTTCCCAAGTGTCGGCTCTTCAATTTATCTGTACCCGACCACGAGGCTATGCGATCCTATATTAAGGAGGCGTTGGAGAAGGGTCATATTAGACCATCCTCGTCACCCTTAGGTGCCGGTTTTTTTTTTGTAGCCAAAAAGGATGGATCATTAAGACCTTGTATTGATTATCGTGCCCTCAACAAAATTACTGTTAAATATCAGTATCCGTTACCCCTGATTTCTGATCTATTCTCCAGAGTTAAAGGTGCTTGCTGGTTTACCAAGCTTGACCTCAGGGGGGCGTATAATCTTATTCGCATTAAGCATGGGGATGAATGGAAGATGGCGTTTAATACTCCGGAGGGACATTTTGAGTACCTTGTGATGCCTTTTGGGCTCACTAATGCCCCTTCTGTCTTCCAGTGCTTCATGAACGATATTTTCCGAGATTTTGTCGATAAATTTTTGATTATCTATCTGGATGATATTTTGATCTTCTCCAAGGATTGGGATTCTCATGTGGAACATATTCGGACTGTGTTCCGGATCTTGAGGGAGAATTCCCTGTATGTCAAAGGATCTAAATGCCTTTTTGGAGTACAGAGGATTTCTTTTTTGAGATTTATTTTGTCCCCGTCAACTATTGAAATGGACCCGGCCAAGGTACAGGCCATTTACGATTGGGTTCAGCCCACTTCTTTGAAGGCCCTCCAGAAGTTTTTGGGTTTTGCTAATTTTTATCGGAAATTTATAGCAAAATTTTCTAGTATTGCCAAGCCATTGACTGATTTGACTAAGAAAGGTGCTGATGTGTTAAATTGGTCTCCGGAGGCTGTTTCTTCCTTTCAGGAGCTGAAGCGAAGATTCACCTCCGCCCCGGTTTTGCGGCAACCTGATGTCTCACTTCCGTTCCAGGTAGAGGTGGATGCTTCTGAGATTGGTGCAGGAGCTGTTTTCTCCCAAAAGGATCCTGTAACATCTAAAATGAATCCCTGTGCTTTCTTTTCCCGAAAGTTCTCTCCATCTGAACGTAACTATGATGTGGGGAATAGGGAACTGTTGGCCATGAAATGGGCATTTGAGGAGTGGAGACATTGGTTGGAGGGAGCTAAGCATCAAGTCGTGGTCCTCACTGACCACAAGAATTTGATTTACCTAGAGTCGGCTAAGCGCTTGAACCCTAGACAGGCTAGGTGGGCCTTGTTTTTTACACGTTTTGATTTTGTGGTTTCTTTTCTTCCTGGAACTAAGAATGTCAAGGCAGACGCCCTCTCTAGGAGCTTCTTTGCTGATTCTCCTGTGGTGACCAAGCCTGCTACCATCTTAGGCGAAGGGGTAGTTCTTTCTGCCATCTCGCTCGATTTGAGACGTGCTCTGGAAGAGTTCCAGGAGGACAAACCTGAGCGTTGTCCCAGTGGAAAATTGTATGTTCCTGACCAGTGGAAGAAGAGAGTGATGCCTGAAGTTCATTGCTCTGCTTTGGCTGGTCATCCAGGTATTTTTGGTACTAGAGATCTGGTGAGTCGGTCTTTTTGGTGGCCCTCCTTGTCTCGTGATGTCAGGAATTTTGTGCAGTCCTGTGGGACGTGCTCCCGGTCTAAATCGTGTTCTCGCTCTAGTGGGTTGTTGATGCCTTTGCCTGTCCCCAAGAGGCCATGGACCCATATTTCAATGGATTTCATCTCTGATATGCCTGTCTCTCAAAGGATGACTGTTATTTGGGTGATTTGTGATAGGTTCTCTAAGATGGTTCATCTTGTACCACTCCCTAAGTTGCCGTCTTCCTCTGAGTTGGTGCCCCTGTTTTTACAACAGGTGGTTCGCTTACACGGGATTCCTGAGAACATTGTATCTGACAGAGGACTCCAGTTTGTGTCTAGATTTTGGAGAACTTTCTGTTCCAAGCTGGGAATTCAGTTGTCCTTCTCCTCTGCTTTTCACCCTCAGACCAATGGGCAGACAGAGAGAACAAACCAGACCTTGGAGTCATATTTGAGATGTTTTATTTCTGCTGATCAGGATGATTGGGTTTCATTTTTGCCCTTGGCCGAATTTGCTTTAAATAATAGAGCTAGTTCTGCCACTTTGATGTCACCTTTTTTTTGTAACTTTGGGTTTCATCCTCGATTTTCTTCAGGGCAGGTGGAGCCCTCTGCCTGCCCAGGTGTTGACACTGTGGTGGAGAGAATGCACCAGATCTGGGACCAAGTGGTGGATAAGTTATCTCTCACCCAGGAAAAGGCCCAGCGGTTTTCCAACCGACATAGGACCATTGGTCCCCAGTTTAAGGTTGGTGATATGGTGTGGTTATCATCAAAAAATATTGCTATGAAGGTGGCTTCTCCTAAGTTTAAGCCTAGATTTATTGGACCTTACAAGATTTTGGAGATTATTAATCCGGTCTCTTTTCGTTTGGCTCTTCCTGTCACATTTAAAATCCATAATGTGTTCCATAAATCTTTGTTGAAGAGGTTTGTTGAACCTGTTGTTCCGGGGGTGGCACCTCCAGACCCTGTATTGGTTGAAGGTAACATGGAATATGAGGTAGAGAAAGTACTGGATTCCCGTCTGGCTAGACGGAGACTCCAGTATTTGGTTAAGTGGAAGGGTTATGGTCAGGAGGATAATTCCTGGGTCTCTGCCTCTGATATTCATGCCAAAAGATTGGTGCGTGCCTTTCATCGGGCTCACCCTGATCGCCCTGGTGGCGTGGTTGAGGGTTCGGTGACCCCTCCTCAAGGGGGAGATAATGTTGTGAGTTCATTTTCCCCTTCACTACTGAGGCCCGAGGAACTCCCTCTTCTGGTAAAGAAAGGTAGTGACCCTGATTATCAAACACCTGAGGCTGATGATGATGACTGGCTGAGTGGAGTTACTGACTGGATATAAGGCTGCCGACGCCCTTCTGCCCTGCGGGTGATTTCTCTGTGGGATCCTTGGAGACCAGTCTGAATTCCTGCTCCTCTAAAGCTAAGTTTTCTGCTCAGCTTTTTGCATTTGTGCTTTGACTTTGTTTTGCTTTGTTTTTCTGGATTTCTGCCATTCCCTGCTGGGGTGTGCTGAATTCCTTTAGCTCTGTCTTCAGAAAATACCTGAGTGCTGATATAGTTTTTGAAGCCTAGCTGCTTCAGGGTCTTTTTCCATATCAGCCTGTTGGCTTATGTCTTTGATAGGGTTTTGGCAGATTGCAGACAGCAACCTTCCTTTCCTGTCCTGTTTAGTTAGCTTGGGCCCCATCGTTTGCTCAGCCTATCTTTCTATCTTTGTGAGTGTTTTTTCATCTTGCTTCACCGTCATTATATGTTGGGGGCTGCCTTTTACTTTGGGGTCTGCTCTGGGGCAGTTTAGATTTCCTTTTCTGTCTTTAGGCTATTTATCTCTCCGGCTGTGATCGAGGGGTCTAGGGCTCCGTAGGAACCCCCCACGGCTACTGCTAGTTGTGTTGATAGGTTCAGGGGTCTGCAATCTGATAGTTGCCAACTTCTCTGGTTTTCTGGACGTAGCTTCTATTTTTGTGTCTACCTCCTACGGTGACTCTATCATAACAGGAGGCATCTTCACATGCACCATGGACAGGTGATTGGCTTGCACGCACAACAGCGGATGAAGCCTGATCAACCAACAAAGTTGGGTGCTTTGCTGCCATGTGCCTGATCATGCTGGTGGTGGTAAGGTTGGTAGTTTTGCTACCCCTGCTGATGATGGCATGGCCAGTGGTGCAAATGTCCTTTTTGGGGTTATCGGCAAAGTCTTTAAAAAACAAGAAGACTGGTAAGGGGACATTCATTGTCTCCCTCTACCACACCTCCTCCTCACCTCCACACCTGTCTTTCGTTGTTCCCCAAGGCTCTGTTCTACAACCCCTACTCTTCTCCATCTACACCTTTGACCTGGGCCAGCTGATGTAATGGCACAGTTTGCAATATCATCGCTACGCCGATGACACTCAGATCTACCTATCTGTACCTGACATCACCTCTTTACTGACCAAATTTACACATCTTCCCGCATAATCATCCTTCTTTTCTACTTGCTATCAAAAAGTGGACAAGGACAAATCAGAATACATCATCTGTAAAGCATCTCACGCTGAGTACACCAGAGAGCTGTGTATGCCTCATTCGGTACCACTTTAGTCAGATGTAAGCTTTGACCTAGAGAATATTATTTTCAAGACATTCACTGCCTTTTTGGAAAATTTTTTGTAGCTATGATCTTCATCTTCTTGGTGTGGATGTGGAAAATTTCTAAGTCATCATCAATACCATCATCCTCCATATGTTGTAAAGAGGAAATCAGGTTTTTCAAAGGGTCGTGGTTATTTACGTCTTGTGACATTCCTTTAACAGTGTTGGTTACACTCGGGCAATTAATTTTACACTGTGACATTTGTATATTATTGGTAATGTGTGTGGGTGAAGATGAAGAAGCTTGTTGCACGGGTGTGTTTATAGTTACAGATGGTGCACTCCTCTCGAAACTTAGTTTTTCATGAGCATCCATCAGTTTGTTTGGTTTTCCTCATACACTGATCTGCTTTCTATAATTCAGCATCTCACGAACATGTTGCACTTTGCCCTTTATACAGACATGTTTAGCATCATAATTTGGACGGGCATTTCTTAGGCGAGTCTCACACGCGCATCTGGTACACCGATCTTATGACGGGCATGAAACCCATTATGGTAATTGATGGTGGCTAAATGATGAATCATGGTTGGCTGTATCCTGGATCTCATACCTCCCTTAGCCACTGCTGTTATTAATCATGTACACTGCTCAAAAAAATAAAGGGAACACCTAAACAACAGAATATAACTCCAAGTAAATCAAACTTCTGTGAAATCAAACTGTCCTCTTAGGATGCAACACTGATTGGCAATCAATTTAACATGCTGTTGTGCAAATGGATCACTTCATCCAACGATTCGTCCGCCATATTTTTACTAAAAAGCTGCACCTTCCCAGCAGCAACTGTACATGAAACCACATTACAGTTTTCCACCACCTCCAACATTGCCTTCTCCCCATCACTGCCCTTTCCTCCACCACCATCATTGCCTTCTCTCCCACCATCCACATCATTGCCCTTTCCACCACCTCCATCATTGCCTTCTCCCCCACCACCCATCATTGCCTTCTCCATCACCCCCATCATTGCCCTCTCCTACACACACACACACACATACACACACATGCAGAGAGACACACACGCAGACAGACACACACACACCCACACACAGCACCACTCACCGCTCTGCACTTTCACTCACCTCTCAGTACGTCCTCATAGTATCTTCGTCACCGGCAGCTTTCTCTCTGGCACAGCCACATTCTGAATGCTGACATCATCCAGCCGCATTGCTGTGTCAGATAGGAAGCGCTGGGCAGGAAGCACAGGAGGATCCCTGCAGCTCCGTTCCGCTGCCATTTTCTCTTGGAGGAAGCAGAGCTGCAGGGATCGCTCCCTGCCTAACGCACATGAGAGCAATCTGGCCAGGGGCCAGCTGGAGCCTCGGGGCCGGATAAACAGGTCAGATTGCCTTCAGTGTTAGCCGCCCTGCAGGGACCCCCCTTCACCTCCGTGCTCCTGTGCAGCTGCAACGGCTGCCCATGCGGCATGTCCACCCCTGGGTGGATTATATGGCGGTATCTAGCTACTCAACTAAATAGCAGCAAGAGAATGACTAAGGACCTGATTCTTTCATCAGCCCGATTGAGGTATTTCATACAACTTATATCTTACATTCCCCCATCTGGGAAAATAGAATCCATCTACGCCCTCAAGTCACATTTATATATACATTTAGACCTCTAAAGCATATGATTAAAAAAAACCCAGATTGTGTGCTTTTTAACATCAATAGATTTATATTCAGCAAAGAGACCGGAACAATCTCCCCGATTCTGGCAACCCCTCGTTGGTCTCTCTCAGGCATGCTATCTCCGGACGTGTTTCCTCTAAACAGATTCATCAGTGGACTATGGGGCACATATCTCGTACTCAGTATGAGCTGATGCTACCTGTATGTTCCCTTGATACCTTTTTAAATGGTCGCACACTGGAATGACCAGAGTGTTTCCATTCCTTGGACCGCTGGTGCCGAACTTCTGGTCTGTGGAGCGCAGGAAGTCCCACAAATGTCACATCTGGCAATGGCCACTTACATCATATCCATCCGGGAATATGATGCGGTGACTTAAGTGCTATATTGCTCTATGTAGATAGCGGGGTGGGCAGAGCCGACTTAGCCTGCAGAACAGAGCATAACAAATGTATCATGTCCAATTGCAGCATGATTATTCCTTGTAAAAGGTGTATTTAACAAAACAATGAACTATCTTGTAAATAACCCCATGGACGTAATGTAGGCAACCTGGTAATATTAATCTTTAACCAAATCAATAGCTACATACCACGGACAGTTCCAACAGAGCATAGAAATGGGAAAAATGTTAAAATTGCATGTAATTGTCAAAAAACATAAAGGGGTCAGGTTAAGGGGTCAAAGACAGCGACAAGAGGAATACTGAAAATATTCATTAGATACCTATTGGTGACACAAAGAATCCTCTAGGGAAGCACAGAAAAGGTGTGATCTACAAAAATCCCTATTAAAAACCTAGGCTATTCTGAACCTACCTAATGCGGGGG
Source organism: Dendrobates tinctorius (assembly GCF_039654945.1). Lineage (NCBI taxonomy): Eukaryota > Metazoa > Chordata > Amphibia > Anura > Dendrobatidae > Dendrobates > Dendrobates tinctorius. The sequence continues at coordinate 8,726,304 of NW_027361827.1, read as the reverse complement.
GTTGGTACCCTATTACCTGCGCATTGGCGACCCACTCGATATTGGCTATCCCTAGTGGTAACTAGCCCTATTTACCAACTATTACTACAGGAAAGAAGAAAAGGTAAGTTGTTCCTTAAGCCCATTTGGATTCATGGTTTGCAAGCAAAGGATCCACTTGGTTTCTTTCTGTAAAATGTGTTTGCCTCAATCCCCTCCTCTAGTGGATGGGTAAATCCTGTCTATTTCCATGAAATTGACTACTCCTACATCTCCTTGATATGATTCCCTACAAGTGTGTCCCTTGTCATGATCCAGGCCGGGTTTTGTATCCTCTCTTTCCCAGTATGATCATGTCAAAGGTTAATTTTTCTCTGCCTCATTCTGTCACCAGGCTGGCTATTTCTCTCCACTGCATCCTGCAGGCGGTGTTAGTTATAGGTTCTGCCTACGGCGTGAGTAGCTGACTCCGGGTATACCCTGAATTGTCCTCCTGCTGTTGCTGACTTTGGCTGCGTCTGTTTGTTCCTCACTCCCCATCCCAACTCAGTGTTTCCCTTTCATGTTTAGGAATCCCTGGTATTTGATTTGGCTTGGATACTGACCTGCTGTTTGTTTCTTTTCTTTGGCATATCTGCTCCTGACTGGTACTGACCCATTTGTCTTGTTTCTGACTGTGTGTTTGTTTATTCCTTTGGCACTGCGCTACAGACTAATATTGACCCAGCTTGCTTGACTATTCTGCTGCCACCTGGTGGTAGCCTCGCTGCTGCGCTGCAAGTCTGCTCTTGCTGTGTGCAGTCCTCCCTCCACTCTATTGCCATCTAGTGGAGCTTGCATCTACCTCCTGCCAGGGTGACATTATAACTGACCGCATCCTGTAGTCACTTTTTTCACACCTGTGCCATCGAGCCTGTGACCTAGCGCTCTGATATTCAGTGGGCCTCACACAATCCAAGTGTCCAGTGTCCACAAGTGTCTGCAGAAAATCTAAATCTCCCCTGTCCTATAGACACCTTGTACCTTGTTTTACATTACTATATAGTTTGTTGGATTTTGTCTACATTTCTACCAAAAATGAGGAAGGCTGGTGGAAGAGACTGTGGAATTGGGCGGGGGTTGGCAGCTGGTAATGATGGTGTTGGTGGTGGATCTGATGGTAGCGGCAAAAGCAAAATAGGACCGAATGCAGGAGGTGTTGAGCCTGCGTCATCGTCTGGCTCCATAAGGCTTCGAAGGCTTAGTTTTCTAGGAGTTGGCAAACTGCTTTTAACGCCAGAGCATCAGGAAAAAGTTTTGTCTTACATTGCTGACTCAGCCTCCAGCTCTATCGCCTCCTCTTCTGAAGTTGTAAAAATTAAAAGCACTGAGTCGTCATTGGAGGCTCATGTTCATGAACCACACCTTTCCTTCTGTCCTTCACCCCAACCAAGATTGAAGGATGACGCAGGCCATACTACTGATTACTCCATGTAGCTGTTTTCACATACCATGCCTGGATTATCAAGTGAAATGGTGAATTATCCAGGCCAAGATGAATCTGACATGGAGTGCACTGATGCACAGCCGCTGATAGATGATTCTGCTGGTACATTCACTCAGAGCACTACATTGTCCTCGCAGTGTACAGAGCCAGATTCTGACCCTGATGAGACTCAGGTGCCCCTTCCCGCACACTATACCACCATACACGGTGACACAGAGGAAGGTGCACATGACATTGAAGAGGAGGTGATGGATGACCCAGTTGTTGACCCAGATTGGCATCCATTGGGGGAAGAGGGTGCTGCTTCCAATAGCTCAGATGAGGAGCATCCACAGCAGACATCGACATCGCAACAGCTGTTATCTGGCAGGCCCGGAGCACTCCAAAGACAGGTTCCAAACATCAAAAGAGTTGCTGGACAGCTTGTCCAGAGGGTCAAAACATCACAGCGTGCTAGGCCGCAAAATGTCTGCCAAAGTAGGAAGAGTGCAGTGTGGCACTTTTTTGAACAAAATCCACATGATCAGGCCAAGGTTATCTGTAAGAAGTGCGCAAAGACCTTTAGCCGAGGGAAAAATCTGAAAAATTTGAATACCAGTTGCATGCTTATACATTTAACCAGCATGCACTTGCAAGCGTGGACACAACACCAAACCTCAAGTGCCACATGTGCAACTGATCACAAAGAAGGTAGTCAGCAACGCTACATTGTTTCCCCCACTGTAAGCCCACCGGTTAGCACAACAGCAAATGTTGAGGTGTCATTGCAAGGCCACAGCAGTCAGGGAATCCCACTGTTATATCAACGAAATACTGAATCTAGGCCATCAGAAAGAACACCAACTCCATCACCATCATCATCCCTCTCTCAGTCCGCCCTGTCCACCGCTACTTCCACCATATGCAGCTCTCAAGTCCAGCACACCCTCCCAGACACTATGAGTAGGTCAAGAAAGTACTCAGTCTCTCATCCGCGTACACTGGGTTTGAACGCCCACATTGCCAAACTAATCTTGTTTGAGATGATGCCCTATCGGTTGGTGGAAAGCGCAGCTTTCCGCGAACTCATGGCCTATGCAGTACCACGCTATGACCTACCCAGTCGCCACTTCTTCTCTTGCAAAGCCATCCCAGCCCTCCACCATTATGTGAAAGACCGCATTGTCCATGCACTGAAGCAGTCAGTGAGTGGAAAGGTGCACCTCACAACTGATGCATGGTCCAGTCGGCATGGCCAGGGCCGTTACGTGTCCATCACTGCGCACTGGGTTAATGTGGTGGATGCAGGGTCCACTGGGGACAGCGGTGGTGGGACAGTGCTGCCTAGCAAACGGTATAGGAAACAGTTGGCTGTAGGCGTTCCACCCTCCTCCTCCTCCTCCTCCAGAAGCGAAAGCTCGTCCACAGAGCGCAGTCGTACGAGCACTCCATCTGCAGCTGCCACTGTTGCACACGAGGTGTCCCCCTATCGAGCAGCTAGTGGAAAGCGTCAGCAGGCTGTGTTGCAGATGATGTGTTTGGGCGACAGACACACCGCCGAGGTGCTGGCCGAGTACTTGAAGCGACAAACTGAGTCATGGCTGGGCAGTGTACATCTTGAGGCAGGCAAGGTAGTTAGTGATAACGGCCGTAATTTTGTGGCAGCCATAGCCCTTTCAAAACTCAGCCACATACCTTGCTTGGCTCACACCTTGAACCTGGTGGTGCAGTGCTTCCTCAAAAATTATCCGGAGTTAACAGCCCTGCTCCATAAGGTGCGAAGACTGTGCGCGCACATCCGCCGGTCGCCTGTACACTCCGTTCGTATGCAGAAGCTGCAGCGATTGCTCCACCTTCCCAACCACCGCCTCATTATCGACATTGCAACAAGGTGGAACTCCACCCTGCACATGTTGGAGCGGCTGTGCGAGCAGAGGCAGGCCATAATGCATTTGTGGGAGGATACACGGCCAGGCACTTTGAGAGCAGACATGGAGTTGACAGGTGTGCAGTGGTCGAAGTTGAAAGACCTCTGTAAAGTCCTTCAGTGTTTTGAGGAATGCACACGGCTGGTAAGCGCAGACGACGCCATCCTAAGCATGAGCATCCCACTTATGCATCTGCTCATGCAAAGTTTGACGCACTTTAAGGAGCAGGCGTCTGCAGCCAATGTTGACGAGGAGGAAGAGGTGGAGGGAATCGTTGATGACATTCAGCCATTGTCTGCTCAGGGACCTCTCCTGGACGAGTTGGAGGAAGAAGAGGAGGAGGAGGATGATGATGGGGATGATTACTTAGGGGAGGAGGATGCATCTTGTGGGGCAAGTGAAAATGTTGGCGTGGCAAGGTCTGGTACAGGGTTTGTGCGTGACTGGAGGGATGTGGATTTGCCAGAAAGTGCTCCTCCAACTAGCACTCGCAGTGCATCATTGACACCGGGAACATTGGCCCACATGTCAGATTATGCCTTGCGGATCCTAAAAAGGGACCCCTGCATTGCCAAAATGATGAACGATGACGACTACTGGTTGGCCAGCATCCTGGATCCACGCTATAAAGCCAAATTACAAAACATCATGCCACAGGAGAACCTTGACCTAATATTGGCTAATAAACAAGCAACTCTGGTAAATCGGTTGCTTGAGGCATTCCCAGCACACAGCAGCGGTGATGGTTCTCACACGAGCCGTACGGGCCGGGGGCAGCTGGGCAGAGGTGTTCATGGTGCACACAGAAGAAGTGGCATTGGAGACAGGGGTTTCATGACAATGTTGTGGACTGATTTTTCAAGTACCGCTCACACAACTGGTAATACAGCATCGATGGAAAGTGACAGGAGACAGCAGTTGTCAACTATGGTTACAAACTACTTTTCCTCCCATATCGATGTTCTCCCACACAGGTCATTCCCCTTTGACTATTGGGCTGCTAAACTGGACACCTGGCCTGAATTGGCACAATATGCCTACCCACCTGTGCCAGTTGCCCTGGGCAGGTGGGTAGGCCGACTCTTGGGCGCGGGCACTGGCACAGGGTCCCTCCTAGTGCAATCAAGTGTCTCTGACGGTGGTGGTGCACACCCGCCGTCAGACACACCGCCATACTATGAGGGGCCCAGTGCCAGTACCGACACCCACGAGTGGGCCCCCCTTGCTTGGGCAGGGCCCCAGCATTTGCAATCTTTACCTCTCCCTGCTCCTCCGCTGTGTAGTCTGGGCCGTCAAATCCATACTGTGCCTGACACCGTCTGAGCCTGCCTCCTGATGTATAGACATATCTTTTGAATGTGTACGCTATCCATACATGTTATCCGGGGATACGGTACCCTTTCTCACCTTTGTGCAATCACTTGCAAGCCATACTGGGCCTAACACCATCTGAGCCTGCCTCCTGATGTATAGACATATCTTTTGAATGTGTACGCTATCCATACATGTTATCCTGGGATACGGTACCCTTTCTCACCTTTGTGCAATCACGTGCAAACCATACTGGGCCTAACACTGTCTGAGCCTGCCTCCTGATGTATAGACATATCTTTTGAATGTGTACGCTATCCATACATGTTATCCGGGGATACGGTACCCTTTCTCACCTTTGTGCAATCACGTGTAATCCAAACTGGGCGTAAGAACGGCTGGCGAGCTGTTAAGCAAGCTACAGCACCTGTGGTTTGCACACGTAAGTTTTTCATTTTTTCAGGAATGACGGTTAGGCCTAATTCTGGAACTGCGGTTGACCTGCACTTACTGGGAAATCATCGTTCGCGAGTAATGATTGTAATCAGTGATCCCCATCACTAACGTTGTTCAGCGGGTTATCTGCACCTGTAAGCGACAAACGCTGGCCTTTTCAGTGTAGCGCACATGCAGCCATGGACATGTAAGGGCATGACACACCAGTTATTGGCCAATCTCATGTGCCAGAGCCTCACGTGTCCCTCTAGTAAGCCGGACTCAGACCGCGGGGCATGACGGAGTCTCGTTCGTTGACGGAATTAAGCTTGCAATGTGTGCATCTGTTCTGTAGCTGGCATGGTTGAGGTTGCCCGTGTTGAGTCAAATTACGCCGTAGGCTCCACTCCTGGTGGTGCCCTTCTGGACATTCCTTTAAGGTTCAGCTTTGCAACCATACTGCCCACGTAAAACAAACACTTTGCCTTCATGAACGCTGTTTGGAGGGTCATGACTCGTGGGAATAACGCCGCCCAATCAGTTAACCTGCTAGAGAGATCCTTCGTTGCTCCCAAGCATGACATCACACTCCCTAGGAGGAAGGTAATGCCACTGTGGCGACCGTACTCCTGGGGGCGACACAAGTGCACTGATGCCCAGCCACTGCTCGATGAATCTGCTGGTACACTGACCCAGACCACTACATTCCCCTTGCACGCTACCCGGCCTGAATCTGACCCTGATGAAACTCAGGTTACCCTTCCCATATACAGTTCCATCTTACACGGTGACAAAGAGGAAGCTGCAGATGAAAGTGCAGGTTCGGCCCACCCGCCATCAGACACACCACCATACTATCAGGGGCCCTGTGCCAGTGCCATCGCCAACGAGTGGGCCCCCCCTGCTTGCTCAGGATCACAGCACTTGCAAGGTTGAAATACTGTGCAGTGAGATGGAAGATGGGGACGACGAGGAGTCCAGACTAGTACAGGGATTCCCTAGCGAGGAGACTTATTTGATTGTTTTCAATGTTGGGACAGCAATTTTTGGGGAGCACTATACTCTGGAGAATGATAGATGGGGCCCACCATACACTGGAACATTCCAAAGGTGGACATCAGACACTGGAGCAGCATTTACAGGGCCCATTATACACTAGAGCATTAGAAATGGGGCCCATTATGTTTGGAGCATTATTTGGGCCCATAAGACAGTGGAGCTTCATCCATGGGGACCAACATATACTGTAGCATTATGTGGAGCTCATCATATACTGTTTCAAACATTATATGGGACCAATGATTCTGTATGGAGAAATAGATGGGCCTCGTCATGAGATGTAAAAAGTGAAGTATTTTTCATTGTACTATACCGCTATTTCTCTGCCGTATCGGAGCATGATGAGTTGTGGTATGTGTTAAAGGGGCGCTCTTTCGCCCAGGGCACATGAAAACCTGGAGCCAGCCCTACCCCCCCACAACTTTAGCCAAATAACCCCCATTTTTCAGTGCGTAACTTGTATTATGAAGTAAATTAAGGTTGACCAGCTTAAGTAAGAAGAATTGATGCTTTTGGCATTCAAATGAGCACTGTAGGTGTGTTTCCTGTCCTCCTCTCACTGCCGACTTTTATTCCCCATTGACTTACATTGGGTTTCGTGTTTCGGGACAACCCCGACTTTTCCCTATAATCGGCCGATCTTGCTCGACCCGACTTTTGGAAAAGTCGGGTTTCACGAAACGAAACTCGACCATAAAAAAACAAAAGTCGCTCAACTCTAGTTGTAAGGATTGTCTTGCTACTGTACTTGTGTCAGCCGTTAATCTGGAGGGTATTCCAAAGTACCTGAAGGAATTTGAGGATGTTTTTTCCGAAAAGGAGGCCGAGGTCTTACAACCACACCGCCCTTTTGATTGTACTATCAATCTGATTCCGGGTGCTAAATTGCCTAAGGCCCATCTGTACAACCTTTCCAGCCCGGAGCGAACTGCGATGAAGGAGTATATGTCAGAAAGCCTACGTAAAGGTCACATTCGTCCCTCTGTCTCTCCTGTGGTGACTGGATTCTTTATTGTAAAAAAAAAGATGGTGGTTTGCGCAAGTGCCTCGATTTTTGGGAATTAAATAAGATCACGGTGAGAAATACTTATCCCCTCCCGCTCATCCCTGATCTGTACAACCGATTATCTGGGGCCAAGTGGCTTTCTAAATTGGACCTCAGGTTAGCATATAACCTTATCCGTTTTCGGGAGGGGGATGAGTGGAAAACGGAATTCCTCACCTCTGAGGGTTTGTTTGAGAATTTGGTCATGCCATTTGGTCTCACTAATGCACCATCAATTTTTCAGAATTTTATTAACCATGTATTTTCTGATTTCATTGGGTGCTTTATGGTGGTTTATTTAGATGATATCCTTGTATTTTCATCATGGGTCATCTATGTGCAGTTCTCCAGAGGTTACGGGAGAACTTTTTGCTAAGCCTGAAAAGTGCTAATTTTTCGGCCAAGAGCTGTCCTTTCTGGGGTTCATCCTGTCTGCCAAGGGGTTTTGTATGGACCCTGGGAAGGTACAGGCCATTGTGGATTGGGTGAAACCCAGAGACCTCTCACGCTTACCCTTATCTGCAGGAGTGTAGAGTGACCGGTCAGCAGTCCCGGCGTTGGTGAAGGAACTCAGACCACGGGGTTGTCAGAGGGACCAGTGCAGGAGCACAGTTTGGGAGGTCACAGGACCTGTGGAAGGGGCGGAGCTCTTGCAGAAGCACTCAGAGGCTGCAGGACCTAGCACCACGTGACCTGTGACATCAGAGGGGGTGGAGCTTATCGCAGGGACGCTGAAGTGACAGGCAGAGGGCTCAGAGAGCCAGGGGTTTATACAGTAGCGATGGTCGGGCAATCCAGAAGTCATACACAGGAGAATCAAAGCGGTACAGAGTCAGGCAGAGCAAGAATGGTCAGGGAAGCAGGAGGTCAGGCACGGGTCGGGCTGCACGGTACAAAATCAGAAAGTCAGAGAGTAGTCTAGGGGAGCCAAAGGTCAGAACACGGGTCGAGCAGGACAGTACCAAATCAGGAAGCCAAGAGACAAAAACCAAAATCCAGACCAGGTCATACACACCACAAACATGGAAACAGGCGAGAGGCACTTAGCAAAGTCAGGGTCGGACACACTCAAGTATGAAGTATAAACGACAGGGAAGGTTGCTCGCCTGTGGCCATAAATACCTTCCCTGAGACCAAAGAGAGGCTCCAACCATTAACCCTTCACTTGTCAGACCAAAATTCCAGATACCATGATATTAACCCTTTCTCTTGTCAGACCAAAATTCCAGATACCATGACAAGACCTTAAGGGTTTTCAGCATTTTTTGGGGGTTGCCAATTATTACAGGAAATTCATTAAGGGGTTTTTGCAGGTGGTCAAGCCCAGTGTCAGACTGAAGAACATTGGGCCCACCAGAGGATTTGATTCTGAGGCCCACCTTTCTTATCCACTAAAGAGCCCAATATCAGTGGTAAGGTTTGCACTATGTAATCTCCTGAAGGAGAAGTGATGGCCCACCGGAGGATTCTCTGGTACTCTGGTGGGCCAGTCCAACCCTGGTCAAGCCCCTTACTGATCTTACTCGTTAGGGGGCTGATCTTAAAAACTGGTCAGCTCCAGCAGTCACGGCGTTTTCTTCATGAAAGGAATGTTTTATGTCTGTCCCTGTTTTGGTCCAGCGCAATCCGTCTGAACCATTCATTGTTGAGGTGGGGACGGCGTTGTTCCAAGGACACATCACTTTAACAAACTTAAGACCTTGTGCCTTCTTCTATACGATATTTTCTCCTGCTGACATAAATTATGATGTTGGGAATCGGGAGTTGTTAGCCATAAAATTGGCTTTTGAAGAATGGAGGCACTTTTCGGAGGGGGCTGTTCATCGGATCACGGTGATTACTGACCACAAAAACCTGTCTTACATTGAGTCTGCCAAATGTTTGACTCCTAGACAGGCGTGGTGGTTGCTTTTTTTCACGCTTTCATTTTTCCATCACCTTTTGACCAGGTTCCAAGAATGTCAAGGCTGATGCCTTATCTAACAGCTTGGATGCAATATCACCTCCCAAACCTCCTTTCTCCATTCTTCAGCCCAAGGTGGTTGTGGCAGGGATGTCCTCAGAATTGGAGTGGGAGATTCATGAGGCTCAGTCTCTTGCTCCTCCATCATTGCCTGATAACAAGCTGTTCATTCCTTTTCAGTATCGGTTGAGGGTGCTCTTAGTGGGCATCCTGGAATCTTGGCTACTCTAAGAGCTATTGCTAGGCTGTTTTGGTGGTCCTCTATGGCCTCTGATGTCACCGTGTTTGTGTCTTCTTGTGATTCGTGTGCCTGTGTTAAAGCTTCCCATAACCGGCCGGCCAGGAAATTGGTGCCATTGCCAATTCCGGATAGACCTTGGACTCATTTGACAATAGACTTAATCACTGAGCTACCTCCTTGCAATGGCAAAACTGTGATCTAGGTGGTGGTTGACAGAGGCAGTAAACATGCACTTTTTGTACCTTTGGCAGGTCTGCCTAATGCAGAAACACTATCTAAGTTATTTGTTGAGCACGTGGTGTGGTTATATGGCGTGCCTCTCAGTGTGGTTTCTGATAGAAGAGTACAATTTGTGTCCAAATTTTGGAGGGCTTTTTAGCTTGACTTTCTCCTTGGCCTACCATCCCGAGACTAACGGTTAGATGGAGAGGACCACTCAGTCACTTGACTTGAACAAATTTTGAGGTGTCTTGCCATGTCTCAGTAGGATGATTGGTGCTCTTCATTGCCCGTGGATGAGTTTGCATTTAATATTCTGATTAATCAGTCCACTGGCACCTCTCCGTTCTTTTGTAACTATGGTTTTCACCCTCATTTTGCTGAATTTTCCAGGCTGGATTCAGGGTGTCCAGGGGTTGATTCGGCAATTCAGCGGTTTGGGGAGGTATGGAGGGAGGTCCAAAGCAATATTGGGGAGGTTCAGGGCAAACATAAACATTTTGCTGACAAGCAACGGTCTTTAGGGCCGGTATTTTTAGTAGGAAATAAGGTGTGGTTGTCTAGCAAGAACATACGGTTGAAGGTTCCTTCTGTTAAGCTGGGTCCCAAGTTTATTGGCCCTTACGAGATCATGGAGGTTGCCAACCCAGTTGCCTTTCGCTTGCGCCTTCCTCCATTGCTTCAGATCTCCAAAGTGTTCTATAAGTCCCTCCTGAAGTCATTTGTACCTTCCTCTGTTGGGTTGCCATCCCTTCCGCCACCTGTCTCTGTGGATGGTCAGACTGAGTATGAAGCGGAAAAGATTGTGGATTCTCACATGTTCCGCTGTTCACTTCAGTAATTGGTTCACTGGAGTGGTTACGGTCCTGAGGATCGATCGTGGGTCCTGGCGCGATCTGTCCATGCTGATCCCTTGGTTCGGGCCTTTCACCCTCATTATCCTGGGAAGCCTGGGGGTCCGGTGACCCCCCTTGAGAGAAGGGTACTGTCATGATCTAGACCAGGTTTTGTATCCTGTCTCTCTTTCCTGGTCTGATCATTTCAAGGGTTAACTTTTCTCTGCCTCGTTCTGGCACCAGGCTGGCTATTTCTCTCCACTGCATCCTGCATGTGGTGTCAGTTATAGTTTCTGCCTATGGCTTGAGTAGCTGACTTCATGTATACCTTGATTTGTCCTCCTGCTGTTGCTGACTTTGCCCATGTCTGTTTGTTCCAAACTCCCCATCCTGACTCAGTGTTTCCCTTTCATGTTTTGGACTCCCTGGTATTTGACTTGGCTTGGATCTTGACCAGCTGTTTGTCTCTTGTCTTTGGCATATCTGCTCCTAACCGGTACTGACCCATTTGGCTTGTTTCTAACTGTGTGTTTGTTTATTCCTTTTTTACTGCACTACAGACTAATATCAACCCTGCTTGTTTGAATATTCTGCTGCCACCTGATGGTCGCCTCGCTGCTGCGCTGCAGGTCTGCTCTTGCTGTGTGCAGTCCTCCCTCCACTCTATTGCCATCTAGTGGAGCTTGCATCTACCTGCATAGCAGCAGCGTGACATCCCTTTTATTAATGGTATCTTTAAGGTGTTCACCAAACCCTTTTCCTGAGCTCCCTGCTTGTCTTGCCAATACATTCCGACCCTCATTCACATGTAGCCTTTTACACTACTCCCTTTGTACAACAATTGATGAAGTGACTGATAGGGTATATAGTGCCAGTTACATTACTTTTGAATTCTTTTCCTTGTGAAATGGCCTTACAGTACTTGCATCATCCACATCTGTAGCATCCCTTGTTCTATGACCCTAACCATGATGAATTCGTAGGGGGGCAAAATGGCTGTCGACTAGTTTATCTCTCAGGGATCGACCTCTCCTGTACGTAATTTGAGGAACTGTTGGGATACTGTCAGTGATGTCTTTGTACATTAGGAGAATGGACCAGTGACATTGCAAGATGTATCTCACCTCGTTAGCTCCATTAGAGAATTTGGTGATGAATCTGATGGTGTTACTTTCTTCCTTTTTAGGTGTTAAAATGAGCAGTTGTTTTCTATCCTTCCCAAGTGAGGTCCTGTATGTCTATTTCAGTACCTTTTTGGGATCAACGTGTTCGAGAAAACGTGTTCTCAGGTCATCAGCCTATTGTTTAAAGGTAGAGGGATCCAAACAATTTCTCCAAATACGGAGATGCTGCCCTTTAGGGACCAGATGATTTGATTCTCACCTAAGGAGTGAATTTGTTGTGGTCAGTTTTTTGTAGGCCTTTGCCTTTGTCTCCAATTCACTCCTACTACCCCTCTTTATCAGCATGTATCAGCATTACATGCAATTTTGACATTTTTCCTGTTTGTCTGCTCTGTCGGAACCGTCTGTGGTATGTAGCTATTGATTTGGTTAAAGATTAATCTTACCAAGTTGCCTACACTACGTCCATGGGAATACTTACATGATAGTTCATTGTTTTGTTAAATATACTTTGTACAAGAAGTAATTATGCTGCAATTGGACATGATGCTTTTGTTATGCTCTTTTCTCTGGGCTAAGTCAGCTTTAAACTGCCCCGTTACTTACATAAAGCAATATAGCATTTACGTCACCGCATCATACTCCCGGACAGATATGATGTAAGCGACCTTTGCCAGATATAATGTTTGCGCTCCACGTGGGACTTCCTACGTTCCTGTTGGCAGCGGATTACTCATGATACTCTCCAAGCGTGTGACAACAGAGATTCTTTATTCAGGAACAATCAGGAAAAATATATGATAAGCATAAGGGTACCGTTACACATAATTATGTCCCAGCGGTCCCACCAACGATCCGATGTGGATGGGATCGCTGGGACATTGTTAGCTGATCGCTGGTGAGCTGTCACATAGACAGACCCTCCAGCGATCAGGACCAGCGAGCACGCTGGTTACCAATGTAAACATCGGGTTTCTAAGGGCTGCGAGGCCATTAGAAACCTGATGTTTACCCTAGATACCTGCAGGCAGGGCGGGAGGTGGAGGCAGAGCGGCGCAGACAGACCGTAGCAGATAGCAGAACTACTCCGGTCTGTGCACGCTGGTATCTAGGGTAAACATTGGGTTTCTAAGGGCCCCTCGGCCATTAGAAACCCGATGTTTACGTTGGTAACCAGTGTGCAGCATCGCTCATCGCTGGCTCCCGCTGCCACGCGCAGAGATGCGCGCTGGCCAGCGGGAGACCAGTGATGAAAAATGGGCCAGGACGATCTAGCACGATCAGCGATACCCCGCGGGGGGGCCGATCGCTGCTGGATGTCACACACAGCGATCTCGCTGGAGAGATCGCTGATGTGTCAAAATCAGCGATCTCGCCAACGAGATCGCTGTGTGTAACGGGCCCTTAAGGGTCCTGTTTCACATAGCGACGCACCAGCAATCCCGACAATGATACGACCTGGTAAGGATTGCTGGTGCGTCGCTACATGGTCACTAGTAAGCTGCCAACAGGCAGATCTCTTCAACGATGTAGCAATCCGACAGCGATCCTTATAACGACATCAGCGGTCGTTGGTACCTTGTCACACAGCAGCTTTTCTGACGACTCCCGCCTGCGTCCCTGAGTTCTGCATCACCAACGAGGTCGCTGATCGGCGTTAAACACAGTGATGTGTGCTGGACAGTGGGATGACGACGATGAAAAAATGGCCCAGGACATTCGAGCACGATCAGTGATATCCAGCGGGGCTGTCGGTCACCGCTATGTGTCACATGTAGCGACATCGCTGGTGAGATCGCTGTTGCATCACAAACTCGGTGACGCTTCAGTGATCTCGCTAGCGATCTCGCTATACGAGACGGGGCCTTTATAGATCAGTAATAAATCATTTGTGTGTCTCTATCTATGCAGCATGTACAGCAGGCTGCTACTCTCATACACAGACACAGGAAAAACAGGAAGAACAGTCACATGCTCTCCCTGTGTGAGCCTCTGGGAGTTTTTTTTTACTTTATAAACCATACAAATCTAGCAAATGAACAGGAATGAAATTGTTGCACCAAACATATTCCAACACCCCCAATGAACAACTACTTATTCTGCTAGTCCCATTGCAGTTCAGAAGTCCACAAACTTGGCTCTTGATAATGGCTTTTTCATAACATCAGCTATCACCTTGTCAGACTCGCAATAAACAATCTCGAGTACACCACATTCCACTAAGTCACGTAAGTGGTGATGTTTTACATCAATGTGCTTAGTCCTTGCACTAATCTTCTCACTGCTGGCAAGTTTAATGCATCCTTGGATGTCCTCATAGATAACTGTTGGTTGAGCTAATGGCTTGTCGAAATCTTCCAAAAGTTGTTTCAGCCAAATTACTTCTTGACTTGCATAAGCAGCATACATATATTCTGCTTCTGTAGAAGATAATGCGACTGACACTTATTTTCTGCTGGACCAAGAAATTGAATTTTCTCCTAACTTGAACAAGTAAACACTTGTTGATTTCTGATCACTTGAATCTCCAGCCCAGTCTGCAGCCACATAACCTCTGAGAGTGAGATCTCCTGATGTGTGTCATGCCCACCATGTCCGTTATGACTGTCATGTCCGCCATGTCTCTTATGCTGCATGATCCCTGGATCAGTGTGCACGTGCACCGAACTATCATGCCCGCTATGTCTGGTATGCCGCATGAATTTGCATGTCCATTATGTCTCATGCTGCAAGATCCCTGGAAGCAGTGTGCACACGCACCTCGTGACTGTTGTGCTGCAAGATGCCTGGAGCAGTGTGCACGCGTGCCTTACCTCATGGCTGCACGCCGTTGCTAGGTAACCATCCATCTCTGCTCTGATTCTGCAATCCTCTCTTTATTCCTGAAGCCCCTGATCATGTGACCTTTCCTATGTTCCAGCACTGTCTGAGTCTGCAATCCTCTGTATTCCTGGAGCCCCTGATCCTGTGACATTCTCTATGGTTCAGCCCAGTCTGATCTAGCAACGGTCTCTATGACCCTGGAGGATCTGGACTGGAAGTCCTTCCCTGGTCCTTACCTGGAAGTGCAGGTGCTGTGGTGCTATATCAGACCGCCCCTTCCTATGGTCGGGGCCTGAGTATCGTGTTGCTTCCCTGCATGGCTGCTTGGTCTGCTCGGTCGCTTCCTGTATTCTGTGCCCCTGCACTCTGCTCTGTAGTGCGTCTCTGCACACGCTCTGTGATTGTACTCTGCCTCTTGTCTCATGTCTTGTCTTGTGTTTGTCCATTATGCCATGTTTTGTCCTTGTCATGCTTGGACTTGTAGTCCTTCCGGTGTCCTCTGCCTTGCCTGCTTTGCCATGTCTTGCCTTTGCTATGCTTTGCCTTGTGGTCCTTCCTATGTACTCTGTCTTTGCTTGTTCTTCCTTGCTCTTACCTATGGTGCTCTGTTGTGCCTCCTGGCACACGCACCGTTCCTCCTCTCTTACCTTTGGTGCTCTCTTGCACATTTCCAGGCTAGTCTCAAGACTCTGCCTTGACCCGGCTCTGGGCTTCGGCCTACGCTCCGCTGCTAGCTCTGTTCTCGCTCTGACCTGACTGTGTTTCTGCCTACGTTCCGCTCCTGGTTCCGTACCCTGTCTAGCTTTGCCTTGTTTCTTGCTTTGCCTTGCCTTGCTTGTTCATGTGCCCTTTGCATGCTCCTGGCCTTCCTAGCCTCCTGCTTGTGCCTCAGCCGTGCCCGCCCTAGCCGTGCCCGCCTGCTTGTACCTCTGCCATGCTCATCGGTCAGTGACAGCTGTGTCAACTGCTATGCCCTAGCCGGGTTCGCTGGAGTCTTACCTGCCTGTCTGTGCTGCAGCCCGTCCAGCTAGCCAGTGCCCCAGCCGTGCTCTCTGTGCTTCCTTGCACCCACGCTGTCTCTGCACTGTGTTTGCATGCTTCTCTCTTAGCACGCTCAGGCCCTCGCCTGCCCCGTGGCATACCACCCCATGCTTCTGTAAAAGTATGCGCAGGTCATGCCCTCTAGCACGCACAGGTCCGAGCCTATACCCTGGCGTGCCTCTCTGCACGCACAGGACTCTGACTTGAACCTTGACCCTGGCATGCCTCTCTGCACGTGCAGGACTCTGCCTTGAAGCCTGACCCTGGCATGCCCTCTGCACGCGCAGGACTCTGCCTTGAACCCTGACCCTGGCATGCCCTCTGCATGCGCAGGACTCTGCCTTGAACCTTGACCCTGGTGTGCCTCTCTGCACGCGCAGGACACTGCCTTGAACCTGACCCTGGCGTATCCCTTGGCACGCGCAGGATTCTGCCTTGTACCTTGTGCCCTGGTGTGTCTCTACACACGCATCCTGTCTTGTATGTTGAACTTTGAACCCTGGCATGTCCCCTACACACGCACCTTGCCTTGCACCTTGCCCTGGACCCTGGTGGGCCCCTAGCACGCACCCTGCCTGGAATCTTGCCTTGGACCTCGTCGTGTTCCCTAACACGCACCATGTCTGGAGATCTGTCGTGCCTCCTTGTCTGTACCCTGGTTTGCCTGCTGGATTCCCGGAACCTGCCATCACTGCCAGAGATCATAAGCATGAAGACTACAGCCTGATGCCTTGATCCTTGCCAGCAGTCCGGAGTCCGATGCCATCGTGTCCTTGCCGGTAATCAGGCTTGTGTTGTGAGTTCATTTACCCCTCCACCACTGAGGCCCGATGAACTCCCTCTTCTGGTAAAGAAAGGTAGTGAGCCTGATTATCAAGCACCTGAGACTAATGATGATGACTGGCTGAGTGGAGTTACTGACTGGATATAAGGCCGCCTACGCCCTTCTGCCCTGCGGGTGATATCTCTGAGGGATCCTTGGAGACCAGTCTGAATTCCTGCTCTTCTAAAGCTAAGTTTTCTGCTCAGCTTTTTGCATTTGTGCTTTGACTTTGTTTTGCTTTGTTTTTCTGGATTTCTGCCATTCCCTGCTGGGGTGAGCTGAATTCCTTTAGCTCTGTCTTCAGAAAATACCTGAGTGCTGATATAGTTTTTGAAGCCTAGCTGCTTCAGGGTCTTTTTCCATATCAGCCTGTTGGCTTATGTCTTTGATAGGGTTTTGGCAGATTGCAGACAGCAACCTTCCTTTCCTGTCCTGTTTAGTTAGCTTGGGCCCCATCGTTTGCTCAGCCTATCTTTCTATCTTTGTGAGTGTTTTTTCATCTTGCTTCACCGTCATTATATGTTGGGGGCTGCCTTTTTCTTTGGGGTCTGCTCTGGGGCAGTTTAGATTTCCTTTTCTGTCTTTAGGCTATTTATCTCTCCGGCTGTGATCGAGGGGTCTAGGGCTCCGTAGGAACCCCCCACGGCTACTGCTAGTTGTGTTGATAGGTTCAGGGGTCTGCAATCTGATAGTTGCCAACTTCTCTGGTTTTCTGGACGTAGCTTCTATTTTTGTGTCTGCCTCCTACGGTGACTCTATCATAACAGAATCACCCGCCATACCGCAGATCCCAGGGTACTCAATAGCAGGAAAGAATTGTAAAAAAAAAAAAAAAAAGTGTGTATATTTTTTCCTTTATATCTCTGAGGCCGTAGGGGGAATTTTTTTTTTCTCTCAATGGAGATAAAGCAATTGTCTGATCGTGTGGAGCAGCTCGCTGCGGAAGTGCGGGAAATTTCCACCTACCTTGCTCATTCACATGCTGCTGAACCAAAGATTCCTACACCTGATGTATTTTTTGGGGATCGGTCTAAATTTTTGAATTTCAAAATTAATTGTAAATTATTTTTTGCCTTGAAGCCTAACTCGTCAGGGAGCTCCGCGCAGCAGGTTAAAATTGTCATCTCTTTGCTGCGTGGCGATCTCGAGGATTGGGCGTTTTCTTTGAAACCAGATGATCCTATTCTGACTAATGTGAACGCATTTTTTCAAGCCTTGGGGTTGTTGTATGACGAACCTAATGCTATTGATCAGGCTGAAAAGACCCTGCTGGCATTGAACCAGGGTCGAGATTCTGCAGAATTGTACTGTCAAAAATTCCGAAAGTGGGCGGTACTTACTACCTGGAATGATAATGCCTTGGCTGCTCTCTTTCGGAAGGGTTTGTCAGAAGCCGTAAAAGATACTATGGTGGGATTTCCTGTTCTCTCTGGTCTGGACGATTCTATGTCATTAGCCATTCAGGTTGATCTGCGTTTGCGTGAACACAGGATTGCACGAGAGGTGTTGCCACCAGTTGAACAGGTGTCTGAACCTATGCAATGTGATAGAGTTTTGTCCAGAGAGCAGCGTCAGGAGTTCAGAAGGCGTAATAAGTTGTGTTTTTTCTGTGGAGATGGCTCGCATATTATTTCTGTCTGTCCTAAACGAGAGAAACGCTTTGCACACACGTTTTCTGTTGGTGGTGTTCAACCTACGTTTCTTCTGGCTATTACTCTGATCTGCTCCCTGTCCACATTTTCCGCCAAGGCTTTTGTGGATTCGGGAGCAGCCCTAAACCTAATGGACTTGGATTTTGCTAAACGTTGTGGATTTCCGATGACACCCCTGCAGACGCCTATCCCTTTGAGGGGGATTGAGGCTACTCCTTTGGCGAAAAATAAACCTCAGTTTTGGACCCAGGTGGTAATGCGGGTCGCCCCAGACAATCAAGAAAATTGCAGATTTTTGGTGTTGCATAATCTGCATGATACCATTGTTCTGGGGTTTCCCTGGTTACAAATTCATAATCCAGTTTTGGATTGGAAATCTGTGTCTGTGGTGAGTTGGGGTTGTCGGTGTGCCTTTAGTGAGGCTCCGGTGTTTTCCACCTCTCCTCAGTCGCATGATGTTCCTGACTATTTGGCGGACTTTTATGATGTATTTAGTGAGAATGAGTTTGCGTCTCTGCCTCCTCATAGGAGTTATGACTGTGCAATTGAACTGAGCCCGGGGTGTAAATTTCCCAAAGGTCGGCTCTTCAATTTATCTGTACCCGAGCACGAGGCTATGCGATCCTATATTAAGGAGGCGTTGGAGAAGGGTCATATTAGACCATCCTCGTCACCCTTAGGTGCCGTTTTTTTTTTTGTAGCCAAAAAGGATGGATCATTAAGACCTTGTATTGATTATCGTGCACTCAACAAAATTATTGTTAAATATCAGTATCCGTTACCCCTGATTTCGGATCTATTCTCTAGAGTTAAAGGTGCTTGCTGGTTTACCAAGCTTGACCTCAGGGGGACGTATAATCTTATTCGCATTAAGCATGGGGATGAATGGAAGACGGCGTTTAATACTCCGGAGGGACATTTTGAGTACCTGGTGATGCCTTTTGGGCTCACTAATGCCCCTTCTGTCTTCCAGTGCTTTATGAACGATATTTTCCGAGATTTCGTCGATAAATTTTTGATTATCTATCTGGATGATATTTTGATCTTCTCCAAGGATTGGGATTCTCATGTGGAACATATTCAGACTGTGTTCCGGATCTTGAGGGAGAATTCCCTGTATGTCAAAGGATCTAAATGCCTTTTTGGAGTACAGAGGATTTCTTTTTTGGGATTTATTTTGTCTCCGTCAACTATTGAAATGGACCCGGCCAAGGTACAGGCCATTTACGATTGGGTTCAGCCCACTTCTTTGAAGGCCCTCCAGAAGTTTTTGGGTTTTGCTAATTTTTATCGGAAATTTATAGCAAAATTTTCTAGTATTGCCAAGCCATTGACTGATTTGACTAAGAAGGGTGCTGATGTGTTAAATTGGTCTCCGGAGGCTGTTTCTTCCTTTCAGGAGCTGAAGCGAAGATTCACCTCCGCCCCGGTTTTGCGGCAACCTGATGTCTCACTTCCATTCCAGGTAGAGGTGGATGCTTCTGAGATTGGTGCAGGAGCTGTTTTGTCCCAAAGGGATCCTGTAACATCTAAAATGAATCCCTGTGCTTTCTTTTCCCGAAAGTTCTCTCCATCTGAACGTAACTATGATGTGGGGAATAGGGAACTGTTGGCCATGAAATGGGCATTTGAGGAGTGGAGACTAGAGTTGAGTGAAACGGGTCGAACAATTTCAAAAGTCGCCGACTTTTGGCAAAGTCGGGTTTCATGAAACGAAACCCGACCCTAGGATGAGGTCGGCCACGAGGTCGGCGACTTACGCGCCAAAGTCGCTTTTCAAAAGTTTTTTTAGTGCTCTTTTTCAGCCAATCAGGATCCACGGACACTGTGGGCAACGTGATGACATAGGCAGGGGTCACCACCATCTTTCAGAAGGGCATGCAAGTGATTGGCTTGCTTTGGTGGGCGTCACAGGGGTTATAAAAGGGCGTGCCCGCCGAACCCCATCTTACCTCTGCCGATCTTAGCATAGGGAGAGGTTGCTGATTCTGTAGGGAGAGCGTTAGGCAGGGAAGAAGAAAAAAAAACTGCTTCTGCTGCTAGCGATTTTGCCTGTGCAACACACCAGTCACTGTGTGTGCAGTGCAAGGGGAGGCTATATTGTGGTGGATCAGCGGTGTTGGTTGTTAGGCTGCCTTCTAAGGCTTCCTGACAGCTGCATTGCTGTTTCCCCACTGCTCTGCAAACTGCTTTTTTAAAAGCAATTCCAATTTTTTTTTTTGTCCTGCTGAGGTACTGAGCGTGCATTTATTCACACCATACAGCGGTGTACGCTGCTCACACAGTACTGTGTAACGGCTGTTATCACAGCCACAGTGAAGCTATCTGTGTGTCACTGTGGAAGGATAAGTGGAGGACTTGTTCCGTTCTTACAGACCTACACTCTAGGGAGATTCCTATTCTGCCCAATTCTACAATTTACTTTTTTCACACCTGTGCCATCGAGCCTGTGACATAGCGCTCTGATATTCAGTGGGCCTCACACAATCCAAAAGTGTCCAGTGTCCACAAGTGTCTGCAGAAATTCAAAATCTCCCTTATCCTGTAGTCACTTTTTTCGCACCTGTGCCATCGAGCCTGTGACATAGCGCTCTGATATTCAGTGGGCCTCACACAATCCAAAAGTGTCCAGTGTCCACAAGTGTCTGCAGAAATTCAAAATCTCCCTTATCCTGTAGTCACTTTTTTCACACCTGTGCCATCGAGCATGTGACATAGCGCTCTGATATTCAGTGGGCCTCACACAATCCAAAAGTGTCCAGTGTCCACAAGTGTCTTCAGAAATTCAAAATCTCCCTTATCCTGTAGTCACTTTTTTCACACCTGCTGCATCGAGCCTGTGACATAGCGCTCTGATATTCAGTGGGCCTCACACAATCCAAGTGTCCAGTGTCCACAAGTGTCTGCAGAAATTCAAAATCTCCCTTATCCTGTAGTCACTTTTTTCACACCTGCTGCATCGAGCCTGTGACATAGCGCTCTGATATTCAGTAGGCCTCACACAATCCAAGTGTCCAGTGTCCACAAGTGTCTGCAGAAATTCAAAATCTCCCTTATCCTGTAGTCACTTTTTTCATACCTGCTGCATCGAGCCTGTGACATAGCGCTCTGATATTCAGTGGGCCTCACACAATCCAAGTGTCCAGTGTCCACAAGTGTCTGCAGAAATTCAAAATCTCCCTTATCCTGTAGTCACTTTTTTCACACCTGTGCCATCGAGCCTGTGACATAGTGCTCTGATATTCAGTGGGCCTCACACAATCCAAAAGTGTCCAGTGTCCACAAGTGTCTGCAGAAATTCAAAATCTCCCTTATCCTGTAGTCACTTTTTTCACACCTGTGCCATCGAGCCTGTGACATAGCGCTCTGATATTCAGTGGGCCTCACACAATCCAAAAGTGTCCAGTGTCCACAAGTGTCTGCAGAAATTCAAAATCTCCCTTATCCTGTAGTCACTTTTTTCACACCTGTGCCATCGAGCCTGTGACATAGCGCTCTGATATTCAGTGGGCCTCACACAATCCAAAAGTGTCCAGTGTCCACAAGTGTCTGCAGAAATTCAATATCTCCCTTATCCTGTAGTCACTTTTTCACACCTGCTGCATCGAGCCTGTGACATAGCACTCTGATATTAAGTGGGCCTCACACAATCCAAGTGTCCAGTGTCCACAAGTGTCTGCAGAAATTCAAAATCTCCCTTATCCTGTAGTCACTTTTTTCACACCTGCTGCATCGAGCCTGTGACATAGCGCTCTGATATTCAGTGGGCCTCACACAATCCAAGTGTCCAGTGTCCACAAGTGTCTGCAGAAATTCAAAATCTCCCTTATCCTGTAGTCACTTTTTTCACACCTGTGCCATCGAGCCTGTGACATAGCGCTCTGATATTCAGTGGGCCTCACACAATCCAAAAGTGTCCAGTGTCCACAAGTGTCTGCAGAAATTCAAAATCTCCCTTATCCTGTAGTCACTTTTTTCACACCTGTGCCATCGAGCCTGTGACATAGCGCTCTGATATTCAGTGGGCCTCACACAATCCAAAAGTGTCCAGTGTCCACAAGTGTCTGCAGAAATTCAATATCTCCCTTATCCTGTAGTCACTTTTTCACACCTGCTACATCGAGCCTGTGACATAGCACTCTGATATTAAGTGGGCCTCACACAATCCAAGTGTCCAGTGTCCACAAGTGTCTGCAGAAATTCAAAATCTCCCTTATCCTGTAGTCACTTTTTTCACACCTGCTGCATCGAGTCTGTGACATAGCGCTCTGATATTCAGTGGGCCTCACACAATCCAAGTGTCCAGTGTCCACAAGTGTCTGCAGAAATTCAAAATCTCCCTTATCCTGTAGTCACTTTTTTCACACCTGTGCCATCGAGCCTGTGACATAGTGCTCTGATATTCAGTGGGCCTCACACAATCCAAAAGTGTCCAGTGTCCACAAGTGTCTGCAGAAATTCAAAATCTCCCTTATCCTGTAGTCACTTTTTTCACACCTGTGCCATCGAGCCTGTGACATAGCGCTCTGATATTCAGTGGGCCTCACACAATCCAAAAGTGTCCAGTGTCCACAAGTGTCTGCAGAAATTCAAAATCTCCCTTATCCTGTAGTCACTTTTTTCACACCTGTGCCATCGAGCCTGTGACATAGCGCTCTGATATTCAGTGGGCCTCACACAATCCAAAAGTGTCCAGTGTCCACAAGTGTCTGCAGAAATTCAATATCTCCCTTATCCTGTAGTCACTTTTTCACACCTGCTGCATCGAGCCTGTGACATAGCACTCTGATATTAAGTGGGCCTCACACAATCCAAGTGTCCAGTGTCCACAAGTGTCTGCAGAAATTCAAAATCTCCCTTATCCTGTAGTCACTTTTTTCACACCTGCTGCATCGAGCCTGTGACATAGCGCTCTGATATTCAGTGGGCCTCACACAATCCAAGTGTCCAGTGTCCACAAGTGTCTGCAGAAATTCAAAATCTCCCTTATCCTGTAGTCACTTTTTTCACACCTGTGCCATCGAGCCTGTGACATAGCGCTCTGATATTCAGTGGGCCTCACACAATCCAAAAGTGTCCAGTGTCCACAAGTGTCTGCAGAAATTCAAAATCTCCCTTATCCTGTAGTCACTTTTTTCACACCTGTGCCATCGAGCCTGTGACATAGCGCTCTGATATTCAGTGGGCCTCACACAATCCAAAAGTGTCCAGTGTCCACAAGTGTCTGCAGAAATTCAATATCTCCCTTATCCTGTAGTCACTTTTTCACACCTGCTGCATCGAGCCTGTGACATAGCACTCTGATATTAAGTGGGCATCACACAATCCAAGTGTCCAGTGTCCACAAGTGTCTGCAGAAATTCAAAATCTCCCTTATCCTGTAGTCACTTTTTTCACACCTGCTGCATCGAGCCTGTGACATAGCACTCTGATATTCAGTGGGCCTCACACAATCCAAGTGTCCAGTGTCCACAAGTGTCTGCAGAAATTCAAAATCTCCCTTATCCTGTAGTCACTTTTTTCACACCTGTGCCATCGAGCCTGTGACATAGTGCTCTGATATTCAGTGGGCCTCACACAATCCAAAAGTGTCCAGTGTCCACAAGTGTCTGCAGAAATTCAAAATCTCCCTTATCCTGTAGTCACTTTTTTCACACCTGCTGCATCGAGCCTGTGACATAGCGCTCTGATATTCAGTAGGCCTCACACAATCCAAGTGTCCAGTGTCCACAAGTGTCTGCAGAAATTCAAAATCTCCCTTATCCTGTAGTCACTTTTTTCACACCTGTGCCATCGAGCCTGTGACATAGTGCTCTGATATTCAGTGGGCCTCACACAATCCAAAAGTGTCCAGTGTCCACAAGTGTCTGCAGAAATTCAAAATCTCCCTTATCCTGTAGTCACTTTTTTCACACCTGTGCCATAGAGCCTGTGACATAGCGCTCTGATATTCAGTGGGCCTCACACAATCCAAAAGTGTCCAGTGTCCACAAGTGTCTGCAGAAATTCAAAATCTCCCTTATCCTGTAGTCACTTTTTTCACACCTGTGCCATCGAGCCTGTGACATAGCGCTCTGATATTCAGTGGGCCTCACACAATCCAAAAGTGTCCAGTGTCCACAAGTGTCTGCAGAAATTCAAAATCTCCCTTATCCTGTAGTCACTTTTTTCACACCTGTGCCATCGAGCCTGTGACATAGCGCTCTGATATTCAGTGGGCCTCACACAATCCAAAAGTGTCCAGTGTCCACAAGTGTCTGCAGAAATTCAATAGCTCCCTTATCCTGTAGTCACTTTTTCACACCTGCTGCATCGAGCCTGTGACATAGCACTCTGATATTAAGTGGGCCTCACACAATCCAAGTGTCCAGTGTCCACAAGTGTCTGCAGAAATTCAAAATCTCCCTTATCCTGTAGTCACTTTTTTCACACCTGCTGCATCGAGCCTGTGACATAGCGCTCTGATATTCAGTGGGCCTCACACAATCCAAGTGTCCAGTGTCCACAAGTGTCTGCAGAAATTCAAAATCTCCCTTATCCTGTAGTCACTTTTTTCACACCTGTGCCATCGAGCCTGTGACATAGCGCTCTGATATTCAGTGGGCCTCACACAATCCAAAAGTGTCCAGTGTCCACAAGTGTCTGCAGAAATTCAAAATCTCCCTTATCCTGTAGTCACTTTTTTCACACCTGTGCCATCGAGCCTGTGACATAGCGCTCTGATATTCAGTGGGCCTCACACAATCCAAAAGTGTCCAGTGTCCACAAGTGTCTGCAGAAATTCAATATCTCCCTTATCCTGTAGTCACTTTTTCACACCTGCTGCATCGAGCCTGTGACATAGCACTCTGATATTAAGTGGGCATCACACAATCCAAGTGTCCAGTGTCCACAAGTGTCTGCAGAAATTCAAAATCTCCCTTATCCTGTAGTCACTTTTTTCACACCTGCTGCATCGAGCCTGTGACATAGCGCTCTGATATTCAGTGGGCCTCACACAATCCAAGTGTCCAGTGTCCACAAGTGTCTGCAGAAATTCAAAATCTCCCTTATCCTGTAGTCACTTTTTTCACACCTGTGCCATCGAGCCTGTGACATAGTGCTCTGATATTCAGTGGGCCTCACACAATCCAAAAGTGTCCAGTGTCCACAAGTGTCTGCAGAAATTCAAAATCTCCCTTATCCTGTAGTCACTTTTTTCACACCTGCTGCATCGAGCCTGTGACATAGCGCTCTGATATTCAGTAGGCCTCACACAATCCAAGTGTCCAGTGTCCACAAGTGTCTGCAGAAATTCAAAATCTCCCTTATCCTGTAGTCACTTTTTTCACACCTGTGCCATCGAGCCTGTGACATAGTGCTCTGATATTCAGTGGGCCTCACACAATCCAAAAGTGTCCAGTGTCCACAAGTGTCTGCAGAAATTCAAAATCTCCCTTATCCTGTAGTCACTTTTTTCACACCTGTGCCATCGAGCCTGTGACATAGCGCTCTGATATTCAGTGGGCCTCACACAATCCAAAAGTGTCCAGTGTCCACAAGTGTCTGCAGAAATTCAAAATCTCCCTTATCCTGTAGTCACTTTTTTCACACCTGTGCCATCGAGCCTGTGACATAGTGCTCTGATATTCAGTGGGCCTCACACAATCCAAAAGTGTCCAGTGTCCACAAGTGTCTGCAGAAATTCAAAATCTCCCTTATCCTGTAGTCACTTTTTTCACACCTGTGCCATCGAGCCTGTGACATAGCGCTCTGATATTCAGTGGGCCTCACACAATCCAAAAGTGTCCAGTGTCCACAAGTGTCTGCAGAAATTCAAAATCTCCCTTATCCTGTAGTCACTTTTTTCACACCTGTGCCATCGAGCCTGTGACATAGCGCTCTGATATTCAGTGGGCCTCACACAATCCAAAAGTGTCCAGTGTCCACAAGTGTCTGCAGAAATTCAATATCTCCCTTATCCTGTAGTCACTTTTTCACACCTGCTGCATCGAGCCTGTGACATAGCACTCTGATATTAAGTGGGCCTCACACAATCCAAGTGTCCAGTGTCCACAAGTGTCTGCAGAAATTCAAAATCTCCCTTATCCTGTAGTCACTTTTTTCACACCTGCTGCATCGAGCCTGTGACATAGCGCTCTGATATTCAGTGGGCCTCACACAATCCAAGTGTCCAGTGTCCACAAGTGTCTGCAGAAATTCAAAATCTCCCTTATCCTGTAGTCACTTTTTTCACACCTGTGCCATCGAGCCTGTGACATAGCGCTCTGATATTCAGTGGGCCTCACACAATCCAAAAGTGTCCAGTGTCCACAAGTGTCTGCAGAAATTCAAAATCTCCCTTATCCTGTAGTCACTTTTTTCACACCTGTGCCATCGAGCCTGTGACATAGCGCTCTGATATTCAGTGGGCCTCACACAATCCAAAAGTGTCCAGTGTCCACAAGTGTCTGCAGAAATTCAATATCTCCCTTATCCTGTAGTCACTTTTTCACACCTGCTACATCGAGCCTGTGACATAGCACTCTGATATTAAGTGGGCCTCACACAATCCAAGTGTCCAGTGTCCACAAGTGTCTGCAGAAATTCAAAATCTCCCTTATCCTGTAGTCACTTTTTTCACACCTGCTGCATCGAGTCTGTGACATAGCGCTCTGATATTCAGTGGGCCTCACACAATCCAAGTGTCCAGTGTCCACAAGTGTCTGCAGAAATTCAAAATCTCCCTTATCCTGTAGTCACTTTTTTCACACCTGTGCCATCGAGCCTGTGACATAGTGCTCTGATATTCAGTGGGCCTCACACAATCCAAAAGTGTCCAGTGTCCACAAGTGTCTGCAGAAATTCAAAATCTCCCTTATCCTGTAGTCACTTTTTTCACACCTGTGCCATCGAGCCTGTGACATAGCGCTCTGATATTCAGTGGGCCTCACACAATCCAAAAGTGTCCAGTGTCCACAAGTGTCTGCAGAAATTCAAAATCTCCCTTATCCTGTAGTCACTTTTTTCACACCTGTGCCATCGAGCCTGTGACATAGCGCTCTGATATTCAGTGGGCCTCACACAATCCAAAAGTGTCCAGTGTCCACAAGTGTCTGCAGAAATTCAATATCTCCCTTATCCTGTAGTCACTTTTTCACACCTGCTGCATCGAGCCTGTGACATAGCACTCTGATATTAAGTGGGCCTCACACAATCCAAGTGTCCAGTGTCCACAAGTGTCTGCAGAAATTCAAAATCTCCCTTATCCTGTAGTCACTTTTTTCACACCTGCTGCATCGAGCCTGTGACATAGCGCTCTGATATTCAGTGGGCCTCACACAATCCAAGTGTCCAGTGTCCACAAGTGTCTGCAGAAATTCAAAATCTCCCTTATCCTGTAGTCACTTTTTTCACACCTGTGCCATCGAGCCTGTGACATAGCGCTCTGATATTCAGTGGGCCTCACACAATCCAAAAGTGTCCAGTGTCCACAAGTGTCTGCAGAAATTCAAAATCTCCCTTATCCTGTAGTCACTTTTTTCACACCTGTGCCATCGAGCCTGTGACATAGCGCTCTGATATTCAGTGGGCCTCACACAATCCAAAAGTGTCCAGTGTCCACAAGTGTCTGCAGAAATTCAATATCTCCCTTATCCTGTAGTCACTTTTTCACACCTGCTGCATCGAGCCTGTGACATAGCACTCTGATATTAAGTGGGCATCACACAATCCAAGTGTCCAGTGTCCACAAGTGTCTGCAGAAATTCAAAATCTCCCTTATCCTGTAGTCACTTTTTTCACACCTGCTGCATCGAGCCTGTGACATAGCGCTCTGATATTCAGTGGGCCTCACACAATCCAAGTGTCCAGTGTCCACAAGTGTCTGCAGAAATTCAAAATCTCCCTTATCCTGTAGTCACTTTTTTCACACCTGTGCCATCGAGCCTGTGACATAGTGCTCTGATATTCAGTGGGCCTCACACAATCCAAAAGTGTCCAGTGTCCACAAGTGTCTGCAGAAATTCAAAATCTCCCTTATCCTGTAGTCACTTTTTTCACACCTGCTGCATCGAGCCTGTGACATAGCGCTCTGATATTCAGTAGGCCTCACACAATCCAAGTGTCCAGTGTCCACAAGTGTCTGCAGAAATTCAAAATCTCCCTTATCCTGTAGTCACTTTTTTCACACCTGTGCCATCGAGCCTGTGACATAGTGCTCTGATATTCAGTGGGCCTCACACAATCCAAAAGTGTCCAGTGTCCACAAGTGTCTGCAGAAATTCAAAATCTCCCTTATCCTGTAGTCACTTTTTTCACACCTGTGCCATAGAGCCTGTGACATAGCGCTCTGATATTCAGTGGGCCTCACACAATCCAAAAGTGTCCAGTGTCCACAAGTGTCTGCAGAAATTCAAAATCTCCCTTATCCTGTAGTCACTTTTTTCACACCTGTGCCATCGAGCCTGTGACATAGCGCTCTGATATTCAGTGGGCCTCACACAATCCAAAAGTGTCCAGTGTCCACAAGTGTCTGCAGAAATTCAAAATCTCCCTTATCCTGTAGTCACTTTTTTCACACCTGTGCCATCGAGCCTGTGACATAGCGCTCTGATATTCAGTGGGCCTCACACAATCCAAAAGTGTCCAGTGTCCACAAGTGTCTGCAGAAATTCAATATCTCCCTTATCCTGTAGTCACTTTTTCACACCTGCTGCATCGAGCCTGTGACATAGCACTCTGATATTAAGTGGGCCTCACACAATCCAAGTGTCCAGTGTCCACAAGTGTCTGCAGAAATTCAAAATCTCCCTTATCCTGTAGTCACTTTTTTCACACCTGTGCCATCGAGCCTGTGACATAGCGCTCTGATATTCAGTGGGCCTCACACAATCCAAGTGTCCAGTGTCCACAAGTGTCTGCAGAAATTCAAAATCTCCCTTATCCTGTAGTCACTTTTTTCACACCTGTGCCATCGAGCCTGTGACATAGCGCTCTGATATTCAGTGGGCCTCACACAATCCAAAAGTGTCCAGTGTCCACAAGTGTCTGCAGAAATTCAAAATCTCCCTTATCCTGTAGTCACTTTTTTCACACCTGTGCCATCGAGCCTGTGACATAGCGCTCTGATATTCAGTGGGCCTCACACAATCCAAAAGTGTCCAGTGTCCACAAGTGTCTGCAGAAATTCAATATCTCCCTTATCCTGTAGTCACTTTTTCACACCTGCTGCATCGAGCCTGTGACATAGCACTCTGATATTAAGTGGGCATCACACAATCCAAGTGTCCAGTGTCCACAAGTGTCTGCAGAAATTCAAAATCTCCCTTATCCTGTAGTCACTTTTTTCACACCTGCTGCATCGAGCCTGTGACATAGCGCTCTGATATTCAGTGGGCCTCACACAATCCAAGTGTCCAGTGTCCACAAGTGTCTGCAGAAATTCAAAATCTCCCTTATCCTGTAGTCACTTTTTTCACACCTGTGCCATCGAGCCTGTGACATAGTGCTCTGATATTCAGTGGGCCTCACACAATCCAAAAGTGTCCAGTGTCCACAAGTGTCTGCAGAAATTCAAAATCTCCCTTATCCTGTAGTCACTTTTTTCACACCTGCTGCATCGAGCCTGTGACATAGCGCTCTGATATTCAGTAGGCCTCACACAATCCAAGTGTCCAGTGTCCACAAGTGTCTGCAGAAATTCAAAATCTCCCTTATCCTGTAGTCACTTTTTTCACACCTGTGCCATCGAGCCTGTGACATAGTGCTCTGATATTCAGTGGGCCTCACACAATCCAAAAGTGTCCAGTGTCCACAAGTGTCTGCAGAAATTCAAAATCTCCCTTATCCTGTAGTCACTTTTTTCACACCTGTGCCATCGAGCCTGTGACATAGCGCTCTGATATTCAGTGGGCCTCACACAATCCAAAAGTGTCCAGTGTCCACAAGTGTCTGCAGAAATTCAAAATCTCCCTTATCCTGTAGTCACTTTTTTCACACCTGTGCCATCGAGCCTGTGACATAGCGCTCTGATATTCAGTGGGCCTCACACAATCCAAAAGTGTCCAGTGTCCACAAGTGTCTGCAGAAATTCAAAATCTCCCTTATCCATTAGTCACTTTTTTCACACCTGCTGCATCGAGCCTGTGACATAGCACTCTGATATTAAGTGGGCCTCACACAATCCAAGTGTCCAGTGTCCACAAGTGTCTGTAGAAATTCAAAATCTCCCTTATCCTGTAGTCACTTTTTTCACACCTGCTGCATCGAGCCTGTGACATAGCGCTCTGATATTCAGTGGGCCTCACACAATCCAAAAGTGTCCAGTGTCCACAAGTGTCTGCAGAAATTCAAAATCTCCCTTATCCTGTAGTCACTTTTTTCACACCTGCTGCATCGAGCCTGTGACATAGCACTCTGATATTAAGTGGGCCTCACACAATCCAAGTGTCCAGTGTCCACAAGTGTCTGCAGAAATTCAAAATCTCCCTTATCCTGTAGTCACTTTTTTCACACCTGCTGCATCGAGCCTGTGACATAGCGCTCTGATATTCAGTGGGCCTCACACAATCCAAGTGTCCAGTGTCCACAAGTGTCTGCAGAAATTCAAAATCTCCCTTATCCTGTAGTCACTTTTTTCACACCTGTGCCATCGAGCCTGTGACATAGTGCTCTGATATTCAGTGGGCCTCACACAATCCAAAAGTGTCCAGTGTCCACAAGTGTCTGCAGAAATTCAAAATCTCCCTTATCCTGTAGTCACTTTTTTCACACCTGTGCCATCGAGCCTGTGACATAGCGCTCTGATATTCAGTGGGCCTCACACAATCCAAAAGTGTCCAGTGTCCACAAGTGTCTGCAGAAATTCAAAATCTCCCTTATCCTGTAGTCACTTTTTTCACACCTGTGCCATCGAGCCTGTGACATAGCGCTCTGATATTCAGTGGGCCTCACACAATCCAAAAGTGTCCAGTGTCCACAAGTGTCTACAGAAATTCAAAATCTCCCTTATCCTGTAGTCACTTTTTTCACACCTGCTGCATCGAGCCTGTGACATAGCACTCTGATATTAAGTGGGCCTCACACAATCCAAGTGTCCAGTGTCCACAAGTGTCTGCAGAAATTCAAAATCTCCCTTATCCTGTAGTCACTTTTTTCACACCTGTGGCATCGAGCCTGTGACATAGCGCTCTTATATTCAGTGGGCCTCACACAATCCAAAAGTGTCCAGTGTCCACAAGTGTCTGCAGAAATTCAAAATCTCCCTTATCCTGTAGTCACTTTTTTCACACCTGTGCCATTGAGCCTGTGACATAGCGCTCTGATATTCAGTGGGCCTCACACAATCCAAGTGTCCAGTGTCCACAAGTGTCTGCAGAAAATCTAAATCTCCCCTGTCCTATATACACCTTGTACCTTGTTTTACATTACTATATAGTTTGTTGGATTTTGTCTACATTTCTACCAAAAATGAGGAAGGCTGGTGGAAGAGGCCGTGGAATTGGGCGGGGGTTGGCAGCTGGTAATGATGTTGTTGGTGGTGGATCTTATGGTAGTGGCAAAAGCAAAATAGGACCGAATGCAGGAGGTGTTGAGCCTGCGTCATCGTCTGGCTCCATAAGGCTTCGAAGGCTTAGTTTTCTAGGAGTTGGCAAACCGCTTTTAACCCCAGAGCATCAGGAAAAAGTTTTGTCTTACATCGCTGACTCATCCTCCAGCTCTATCACCTCCTCTTCTGAAGTTGTAAAAAGTAAAAGCACTGAGTCGTCATTGGAGGCTCATGTTCATGAACCACACCTTTCCTTGTGTCCTTCACCCCAACCAAGATTGAAGGATGACGCAGGCCATACTACTGATTACTCCATGGAGCTGTTTTCACATAACATGCCTGGATTATCAAGTGAAATGGTGAATTACCCAGGCCAAGATGAATCTGACATGGAGTGCACTGATGCACAG
The DNA here is from genome assembly GCF_039654945.1 of Dendrobates tinctorius. Taxonomy (NCBI): domain Eukaryota; kingdom Metazoa; phylum Chordata; class Amphibia; order Anura; family Dendrobatidae; genus Dendrobates; species Dendrobates tinctorius. The sequence continues at coordinate 8,694,422 of NW_027361827.1, read as the reverse complement.
CCGCTGATAGATGATTCTGCTGGTACATTCACTCAGAGCACTACATTGTCCTCGCAGTGTACATAGCCAGATTCTGACCCTGATGAGACTCAGGTGCCCCTCCCCGCACACTATACCACCATACACGATGACACAGAGGAAGGTGCACATGACATAGAAAAGGAAGTGATGGATGACCCAGTTGTTGACCCAGATTGGCATCCTTTGGGGGAAGAGGGTGCTGCTTCCAATAGCTCAGATGAGGAGCATCCACAGCAGACATCGACATCGCAACAGCTGTTATCTGGCAGGCCTGGAACACTCCAAAGACAGGTTCCAAAAATCAAAAGAGTTGCTGGACAACTTGTCCAGAGGGTCAAAACATCACAGCGTGCTAGGCCGCAAAATGTCTGCCAAAGTAGGAAGAGTGCAGTGTGGCACTTTTTTGAACAAAATCCTCATGATCAGGCCAAGTTTATCTGTAAGAAGTGTGCAAAGACCTTTAGCCGAGGGAAAAATCTGAAAAATTTGAATACCAGTTGCATGCTTAGACATTTAACCAGCATGCACTTGCAAGCGTGGACACAACACCAAACCTCAAGTGCCACATGTGCAACTGATCACAAAGAAGGTAGTCAGCAACGCTACATTGTTTCCCCCACTGTAAGCCCACCGGTTAGCACAGCAGCAAATGTTGAGGTGTCGTTGCAAGGCCACAGCAGTCAGGGAATCCCACTGTTATATCAAGGAAATACTGAATCTAGGCCATCAGAAAGAACACCAACTCCATCACCATCATCAACCCTCTCTCAGTCCGCCCTGTCCACCGCTACTTCCACCATATGCAGCTCTCAAGTCCAGTTCACCCTCCCAGACACTATGAGTAGGTCAAGAAAGTACTCAGTCTCTCATCCGCGTACACTGGGTTTGAACGCCCACATTGCCAAGCTAATCTCGTTTGAGATGATGCCCTATCGGTTGGTGGAAAGCGCAGCTTTCCGTGAGCTCATGGCCTATGCAGTACCACGCTATGACCTACCCAGTCGCCACTTCTTCTCTCGCAAAGCCATCCCAGCCCTCCACCATCATGTGAAAGACCGCATTGTCCATGCACTCAAGCAGTCAGTGAGTGGAAAGGTGCACCTCACAACTGATGCATGGTCCAGTCGGCATAGCCAGGGCCATTACGTGTCCATCACTGCGCACTGGGTTAATGTGGTGGATGCAGGGTCCACTGGGGACAGCGGTGGTGGGACAATGCTGCCTAGCCCACGGTATAGGAAACAGTAGGCTGTAGGCGTTCCACCCTCCTCCTCCTCCAGAAGCGAAAGCTCGTCCACAGAGCGCAGTCGTACGAACACTCCATCTGCAGCTGCCACTGTTGCACACGAGGTGTCCCCCTATCGAGCAGCTAGTGGAAAGCGTCATCAGGCTGTGTTGCAGATGATGTGTTTGGACGACAGACACACCGCCGAGGTGCTGGCCGAGTACTTGAAGCGACAAACTGAGTCATGGCTGGGCAGTGTACATCTTGAGGCAGGCAAGGTAGTTAGTGATAACGGCCGTAATTTTGTGGCAGCCATAGCCCTTTCAAAACTCAGCCACATACCTTGCTTGGCTCACACCTTGAACCTGGTGGTGCAGTGCTTCCTCAAAAATTATCCGGAGTTAACAGCCCTGCTCCAGAAGGTGCGAAGACTGTGCGCGCACATCCGCCGGTCGCCTGTACACTCCGTTCGTATGCAGAAGCTGCAGCGATTGCTCCCCCTTCCCAACCACCGCCTCATTATCGACATTGCAACAAGGTGGAACTCCACCCTGCACATGGTGGAGCGGCTGTGCGAGCAGAGGCAGGCCATAATGCATTTGTGGGAGGATACACGGCCAGGCACTTTGAGAGCAGACATGGAGTTGACAGGTGTGCAGTGGTCGAAGCTGAAAGACCTCTGTAAAGTCCTTCAGTGTTTTGAGGAATGCACACGGCTGGCAAGCGCAGACGACGCCATCCTAAGCATGAGCATCCCACTTATGCATCTGCTCATGCAAACTTTGACGCACCTTAAGGAGCAGGCGTCTGCAGCCAATGTTGATGAGGAGGAAGAGGAGGAGGGAATCCTTGATGACATTCAGCCATTGTCTGCTCAGGGACCTCTCCTGGACGAGTTGGAGGAAGAAGAGGAGGAGGAGGATGATGATGGGGATGATTACTTAGGGGAGGAGGATGCATCTCGTGGGGCAAGTGAAAATGTTGGCATGGCAAGGTCTGGTACAGGGTTTGTGCGTGACTGGAGGGATGTGGATTTGCCAGAAAGTGCTCCTCCAACCAGCACTCGCAGTGCATCATTGACACCGGGAACATTGGCCCACATGTCAGATTATGCCTTGCGGATCCTAAAAAGGGACCACCGCATTGCCAAAATGATGAACGATGACGACTACTGGTTGGCCAGCATCCTGGATCCACGCTATAAAGGCAAATTACAAAACATCATGCCACAGGAGAACCTTGACCTAATATTGGCTAATAAACAAGCAACTCTGGTAAATCCGTGGCTTGAGGCATTCCCAGCACACAGCAGCGGTGATGGTTCTCACACGAGCCATACGGGCCGGGGGCAGCTTGGCAGAGGTGTTCATGGTGCACACAGCAGAAGTGGCATTGGAGACAGGGGTTTCATGACAATGTTGTGGACTGATTTTTCAAGTACCGCTCACACAACTGGTAATACAGCATCGATGGAAAGTGACAGGAGACAGCAGTTGTCAACTATGGTTACAAACTACTTTTCCTCCCATATCGATGTTCTCCCACACAGGTCATTCCCCTTTGACTATTGGGCTGCTAAACTGGACACCTGGCCTGAATTGGCACAATATGCCTTACAGGAGCTCGCTTGCCCAGCTGCAAGTGTGCTATCGGAAAGAGTCTTCAGTGCAGCTGGATCAATCCTGACAGAAAAAAGGACCCGTCTGTCAACCCAAAATGTGGATGATCTAACCTTCATTAAAATGAACCATGCATGGGTTTCCAAGGATTTTGTCCCACCTTCCCCTGATGACACATAGGGTGACAGAAAAATGGCTTGCTTTGGTCCACCTCTTCCTGGGACTTGACCTATTTTGCCTTTTGCATCAGCTGAATGTCCAACATCAACATATGCCACTTTCTAAAACTCCCTAACTGTGCTGCCTCCCCCCCCATGGCCGGGGTCACCACCTAGTGCACGACACCGTGCGAGTGCCGTTGCCCTGGACAGGTGGGTAGGCCGACTCTTGGGCGCGGGCACTGGCACAGGGTCCCTCCTAGTGCAAGCAAGTGTCTCTGACGGTGGTGGTGCACACCCGCTGTCAGACACACCGCCGTACTATGAGGGGCCCAGTGCCAGTACTGACGCCCACGAGTGGGCCCCCCTTGCTTGGGCAGGGCCCCAGCATTTGCAATCTTTACCTCTCCCTGCTCTTCCACTGTGTAGTCTGGGCCGTCAAATCCATACTGTGCCTGACACCATCTGAGCCTGCCTCCTGATGTATAGACATATCTTTTGAATGTGTCCGCTATCCATACATGTTTTCCGGGGATACGGTACCCTTTCTCACCTTTGTGCAATCACTTGCAAGCCATACTGGGCCTAACATCGTCTGAGCCTGCCTCCTGATGTATAGACATATCTTTTGAATGTGTACGCTATCCATACATGTTATCCGGGGATACGGTACCTTTTCTCACCTTTGTGCAATCACGTGCAAGCCATACTGGGCCTAACACCATCTGAGCCTGCCTCCTGATGTATAGACATATCTTTTGAATGTGTACGCTATCCATACATGTTATCCGGGGATACGGTACCCTTTCTCACCTTTGTGCAATCACTTGCAAGCCATACTGGGCCTAACACCGTCTGAGCCTGCCTCCTGATGTATAGACATATCTTTTGAATGTGTACGCTATCCATACATGTTATCCGGGGATACGGTACCCTTTCTCACCTTTGTGCAATCACGTGCAAGCCATACTGGGCCTAACACCGTCTGAGCCTGCCTCCTGATGTATAGACATATCTTTTGAATGTGTACGCTATCCATACATGTTATCCGGGGATACGGTACCCTTTCTCACATTTGTGCAATCACTTGCAAGCCATACTGGGCCTAACACCGTCTGAGCCTGCCTCCTGATGTATAGACATATCTTTTGAATGTGTACGCTATCTATACATGTTATCCGGGGATACGGTTCCCTTTCTCACCTTTGTGCAATCACGTGCAAGCCATACTGGGCCTACCACCGTCTGAGCCTGCCTCCTGATGTATAGACATATCTTTTGAACGTGTACGCTATCCATACATGTTATCCGGGGATACGGTACCCTTTCTCTCCTTTAAGCAATCACTTGCAAGCCATACTGGGCCTAACACCATCTGAGCCTGTCTCCTGATGTATAGACATATCTTTTGAATGTGTATGCTATCCATACATGTTATCCGGGGATACGGTACCCTTTCTCACCTTTGTGCAATCACTTGCAAGCCGTACTGGGCCTAACACCGTCTGAGCCTGCCTCCTGATGTATAGACATATCTTTTGAATGTGTACGCTATCCATACATGTTATCCGGGGATACGGTACCCTTTCTCACCTTTGTGCAATCACTTGCAAGCCATACTGGGCCTAACACCGTCTGAGCCTGTCTCCTGATGTATAGACATATCTTTTGAATGTGTACGCTATTCATACATGTTATCCGGGGATACGGTACCCTTTCTCACCTTTGTGCAATCACTTGCAAGCCATACTGGGCCTAACACCATCTGAGCCTGCCTCCTGATGTATAGACATATCTTTTGAATGTGTACGCTATCCATACGTGTTATCCGGGGATACGGTACCCTTTCTCACCTTTGTGCAATCACGTGCAAGCCATACTGGGCCTAACACCGTCTGAGCCTGTCTCCTGATGTATAGACATATCTTTTGAATGTGTACGCTATTCATACATGTTATCCGGGGATACGGTACCCTTTCTCACCTTTGTGCAATCACTTGCAAGCCATACTGGGCCTAACACCGTCTGAGCCTGCCTCCTGATGTATAGACATATCTTTTGAATGTGTACGCTATCCATACGTGTTATCCGGGGATACGGTACCCTTTCTCACCTTTGTGCAATCACGTGCAAGCCATACTGGGCCTAACACCGTCTGAGCCTGCCTCCTGATGTATAGACATATCTTTTGAATGTGTACGCTATCCATACATGTTATCCGGGGATACGGCACCCTTTCTCACCTTTGTGCAATCACGTGTAATCCATACTGGGCGTGAGAACGGCTGGTGAGCTGTTAAGCAAGCTACAGCACCTGTGGTTTGCACACGTAAGTTTTTCATTTTTTCAGGAATGACGGTTAGGCCTAATTCCGGAACTGCGGTTGACCTGCACTTACTGGGAAATCATCGTTCGCGGGTAATAATTGTAATAATCAGTGATCCCCATCACTAATGTTGTTCAGCGGGTTATCTGCAACTGTAAGCGACAAACGCTGGCCTTTTCAGTGTAGCGCACATGCAGCCACGGACATGTAAGGTCATGACACACCAGTTATTGGCCAATCTCATGTGCCAGAGCCTCACATGTCCCTCTAGTAAGCCGGACTCGGACCGCGGAGCATGACGGAGTCTCGTTCGTTAACGGAATTAAGTTTGCAATATGTGCATCTGTTCTGTAGCTGGCATGGTTGAGGTTGCCCATGTTGAGTCAAATTACGCCGTAGGCTCCACTCCTGGTGGTGCCCTTCTGGACATTCCTTTAAGGTTCAGCTTTGCAACCATACTGCCCACGTAAAACAAACACTTTGCCTTCATGAACGCTGTTTGGAGGGTCATGACTCGTGGGAATAACGCCGCCCAATCAGTTAACCTGCTAGAGAGATCCTTCGTTGCTCCCAAGCATGACATCACACTCCCTAGGAGGAAGGTAATGCCACTGTGGCGACCGTACTCCTGGGGGCGACACAAGTGCACTGATGCCCAGCCACTGCTCGATGAATCTGCTGGTACATTGACCCAGACCACTACATTCCCCTTGCACGCTACACGGCCTGAATCTGACCCTGATGAAACTCAGGTTACCCTTCCCATATACAGTTCCATCTTACACGGTGACAAAGAGGAAGCTGCAGATGAAAGTGCAGGTTCGGCCCACCCGCCATCAGACACACCACCGTACTATCAGGGGCCCTGTGCCAGTGCCGTCGCCAATGAGTGGGCCCCCCCTGCTTGCTCAGGATCACAGCACTTGCAAGGTTGAAATACTGTGCAGTGAGATGGAAGATGGGGACGACGAGGAGTCCAGACTAGTACAGGGATTCCCTAGCGAGGAGACTTATTTGATTGTTTTCAATGTTGGGACAGCAATTTTTGGGGAGCACTATACTCTGGAGAATGATAGATGGGGCCCACCATACACTGGAACATTCCAAAGGTGGACATCAGACACTGGAGCAGCATTTACAGGGCCCATTATACACTAGAGCATTAGAAATGGGGCCCATTATGTTTGGAGCATTATTTGGGCCCATAAGACAGTGGAGCTTCATCCATGGGGACCAACATATACTGTAGCATTATGTGGAGCTCATCATATACTGTTTCAAACATTATATGGGACCAATGATTCTGTATGGAGAAATAGATGGGCCTCGTCATGAGATGTAAAAAGTGAAGTATTTTTCATTGTACTATACCGCTATTTCTCTGCCGTATCGGAGCATGATGAGTTGTGGTATGTGTTAAAGGGGCGCTCTTTCGCCCAGGGCACATGAAAACCTGGAGCCAGCCCTACACAACCCCCCCACAACCCCCCCACAACTTTAGCCAAATAACCCCCATTTTTCAGTGCGTAACTTTTCTTATGAAGTTAATTAAGGTTGACCAGCTTAAGTAAGAAGAATTGATGCTTTTGGCATTCAAATGAGCACTGTAGGTGTGTTTCCTGTCCTCCTCTCACTGCCGACTTTTATTCCCCATTGACTTACATTGGGTTTCGTGTTTCGGGACGATCCCGACTTTTCCCTATAATCGGCCGATCTTGCTCGACCCGACTTTTGGAAAAGTCGGGTTTCACGAAACGAAACTCGACCATAAAAAAACAAAAGTCACTCAACTCTAGTGGAGACATTGGTTGGAGGGAGCTAAACATCATGTCGTGGTCCTCACTGACCACAAGAATTTGATTTACCTAGAGTAGGCTAAGCGCTTGAACCCTAGACAGGCTAGGTGGGCCTTGTTTTTTACACGTTTTGATTTTGTGGTTTCTTTTCTTCCTGGAACTAAGAATGTCAAGGCAGACGCCCTCTCTAGGAGCTTCTTTGCTGATTCTCCTGTGGTGACCAAGCCTGCTACCATCTTAGGCGAAGGGGTAGTTCTTTCTGCCATCTCGTCCGATTTGAGACGTGCTCTAGAAGAGTTCCAGGAGGACAAACCTGAGCGTTGTCCCAGTGGAAAGTTGTATGTTCCTGACCAGTGGAAGAAGAGAGTGATGTCTGAAGTTCATTGCTCTGCTTTGGCTGGTCATCCAGGTATTTTTGGTACTAGAGATCTGGTGAGTCGGTCTTTTTGGTGGCCCTCCTTGTCTCGTGATGTCAGGAATTTTGTGCAGTCCTGTGGGACTTGCTCTCGGTCTAAATTGTGTTCTCGCTCTAGTGGGTTGTTGATGCCTTTGCCTGTCCCCAAGAGGCCATGGACCCATATTTCAATGGATTTCATCTCTGATATGCCTGTCTCTCAAAGGATGACTGTTATTTGGGTGTTTTGTGATAGGTTCTCTAAGATTGTTCATCTTGTACCACTCCCTAAGTTGCCGTCTTCCTCTGAGTTGGTGCCCCTGTTTTTGCAACAGGTGGTTCGCTTACACGGGATTCCTGAGAACATTGTATCTGACAGATGAGTTCAGTTTGTGTCTAGATTTTGGAGAACTTTCTGTTCCAAGCTGGGAATTCAGTTGTCCTTCTCCTCTGCTTTTCACCCTCAGACCAATGGGCAGACAGAGAGAACAAACCAGACCTTGGAGTCGTATTTGAGATGTTCTATTTCCGCTGATCAGGATGATTGGGTTTCATTTTTGCCCTTGGCCGAATTTGCTTTAAATAATAGAGCTAGTTCTGCCACTTTGATGTCACCTTTTTTTTGTAACTTTGGGTTTCATCCTCGATTTTCTTCAGGGCAGGTGGAGCCCTCTGCCTGCCCAGGTGTTGACACTGTGGTGGAGAGAATGCACCAGATCTGGGACCAAGTGGTGGATAAGTTATCTCTCTCCCAGGAAAAGGCCCAGCGGTTTTCCAACCGACATAGGACCATTGGTCCCCAGTTTAAGGTTGGTGATATGGTGTGGTTATCATCAAAAAATATTGCTATGAAGGTGGCTTCTCCTAAGTTTAAGCCTAGATTTATTGGACCTTACAAGATTTTGGAGATTATTATTCCAGTCTCTTTTCGTTTGGCTCATCCTGTCACATTTAAAATCCATAATGTGTTCCATAAGTCTTTGTTGAAGAGGTTTGTTGAACCTGTTGTTCCGGGGGTGACACCTCCTGACCCTATATTGGTTGAAGGTAACATGGAATATGAGGTAGAGAAGATACTGGATTCCCGTCTGGCTAGACAGAGACTCCAGTATTTGATTAAGTGGAAGGGTTATGGTCAGGAGGATAATTCCTGGGTCTCTGCCTCTGATATTCATGCCAAAAGATTGGTGCGTGCCTTTCATCGGGCTCACCCTGATCGCCCTGGTGGTGTGGTTGAGGGTTCGGTGACCCCTCCTCAAGGGGGAGGTACTGTTGTGAGTTCATTTTCCCCTCCACCACTGAGGCCCGATGAACTCCCTCTTCTGGTAAAGAAAGGTAGTGAGCCTGATTATCAAGCACCTGAGACTAATGATGATGACTGGCTGAGTGGAGCTATTGACTGGATATAAGGCCGCCTACGCCCTTCTGCCCTGCGGGTGATTTCTCTGAGGGATCCTTGGAGACCAGTCTGAATTCCTGCTCTTCTAAAGCTAAATTTTCTGCTCAGCTTTTTGCATTTGTGCTTTGACTTTGTTTTTGCTTTGTTTTTCTGGATTTCTGCCATTCCCTGCTGGGGTGAGCTGACTTCCTTTAGCGCTGTCTTCAGAAAATACCTGAGTGCTGATATAGTTTTTGAAGCCTAGCTGCTTCAGGGTCTTTTTCCATATCAGCCTGTTGGCTTATGTCTTTGATAGGGTTTTGGCAGATTGCAGACAGCAACCTTCCTTTCCTGTCCTGTTTAGTTAGCTTGGGCCCCATCCTTTGCTCAGCCTATCTTTCTATCTTTGTGAGTGTTTTTTCATCTTGCTTCACCGTCATTATATGTTGGGGGCTGCCTTTTACTTTGGGGTCTGCTCTGGGGCAGTTTAGATTTCCTTTTCTGTCTTTAGGCTATTTAGCTCTCCGGCTGTGATCGAGGGGTCTAGGGCACCGTAGGAGCCCCCCACGGCTACTGCTAGTTGTGTTGATAGGTTCAGGGGTCTGCAATCTGATAGTTGCCAACTTCTCTGGTTTTCTGGACGTAGCTTCTATTTTTGTGTCTGCCTCCTACGGTGACTCTATCATAACAGGCTTGCCTTCTAGCACGTACCATGCCATGGATCTTGGCATGCCATGCACGCACCTTGCTGTGTTTTGCCTGTTATCACGTTTTGCACCTATGTTATCCTGAATTTGCCTTAATGAAGATACCTTGAACTTACGTCTTGTCTTGTCTTGTTTCCTGCACATCCTTGTCATCAGACACTCGTACCTAGTGTCTACCTGAGCCAGCCTTCTGGTGCCAGCAGTCGTGGTGGCTCACCCCCTTGGTCTTGCCCCTGACACTCCCTGTATAGGGGATGGTTCCTCACAAGGTCAGCTCATCCTAGGTGGGTGCCACGACCCAGAGGGTCCACTCTAAAGAAATCGACTCAGCGTAAGCTGACCTCGTCACAATGTGACTTCTCCCCAATACGTTGTAGGTAGAGTCGCATCAAACAACATACTTCTTCCACTTTCACAGAGAGTATGGTTCTTTCTCTCTGCAATGCCATTTTGTTCTGGGTTGTATGGAATGATAGTCTGGAACATGATTCCATCCTTTTTCAAAATGGTTTGCACCTTACCACTTGTATATTCGGTACAGCAAGATATTCTTCGAGTTTATGTGGAACTTCATCCTTAGGCTGGAGTAACATACAACGTCGAAAAATACAGACTGTATTGTACGGCCGTAATACGCATAATTGGTCCCTAAATAGTGATCCGTATGTCATCCGTTGACAGGGTGTGGCCGCGTATTTTTCTCATGTAAGCATCCGTATGTAATCCGAATGTGATCCGTATTTTTTTCTCGCAACCTTGCAAAATGGACATTTAACGGTTTTGAGGCCTACAAATAATTTAAATCATCAGCTCCAACCCTATTTATTGCCTCAACATCAGGTGGCAGCCTCCAATCTGCCCATTTTGGTGCTGTGCTTGTGTTGGTGTCTTGGTGGTTGGTAGGAAACATGTCAGACACACTTCAGTTCACCCCAACTGACCGTGTTCTGTTCAACTGGGTTTCGTCCCGGCGCTTTGGCCAGCCATACCCAGTGATTGTGGATCCGAGGAGGAGGAGACGAATGTGGGTGCATCCGCATTTGAGACAACGCCTCAATAAAGGCCATTTTCACCGGCTTTATGCAGCTCTGAGGACACATCCTGACAAGTTTTTCCTCTATTGTCGGATGACCGTTTCTACCTTTGATGTTTTGCTGGAGACAGTGCACCCAGGGATCTCCTTCCAGGACACCCGGATGTGCAAATGTATCTCTGTGGAGGAGCGGCTTCTCCTTACGTTACGGTATGTATTCCTCAGCTACAGAATGTATGTAGATGATTAGTTTCAAAAAGAATTCTCTTACTCAGTAACACCTTTTTGGCCGAGTAACAATATGAATTGGTACCAAATATATGCTCTAAAAGTTAGAAGACTTTGATGTGTAATTCCACATTACATAGCCGTAGTACATGTGTATATGTTTTGTTCACCTAGCTTCTTACTTAAACACTGTTCTGCTGATCTATATGTAATGTGTGCATCCTTTAGCATGTATTAATGTATATATTTTCGACATTTGTTTAATTGTAGGTTCCTCACAACTGGCCTTTCTTATGCCGCACTCCATCTGGAGTTTTTGATTGGGCGATCGACAATATCTGGCATCGTTCGTGCTACATGTTCTGAAATCTTGTCCAGACTTCATCATCTGGTCATGCCAGAGCCCAAGATGGGAGACTGTTTGATGATTGCCAGGGGATTTGAGTTGTACTGCCAATTCCCCAATCGTATTGCAGCCCTGGATGGGAAGCACATCCGTGTGCGTAAGCCGCAGAACTCAGGGTCCCAATTCTATAGTTATAAACAATATTTTTTGTAGTTTTGTTGGCTCTGGTTGACAGTAACTACAGGTTTATAATTGTAGACATTGGGGCTTATGGAAGAACTGGAGACTCTCGAGTCTTTAATTCTTCCATTATGGGTCGGCGGCTGCGCAATAGCCAGTTGGACCTACCACCACGTCAGCTGCCAGGCTCAAATCAAGAAGCGGTGCCTTATGTCCTAGTGGGGGATGAAGCCTTCCAATTGGCCAGGCATGTCATGAGGCTATACTCGCGCAGAAACCTTGACCACCGGCGCATGATTTTTAATTTGCGCCTTTCACGTGCCAGAAGACTGGAGGAGTGCGCCTTCGGCATTCTTTGTGCCAAATGGCGTGTCCTCCAGTCTGCCATTCAGCTGAGTGAAGCCAAAATCAATGAGGTCATCAAAGCTTGTGTGGTCCTACATAACTTCACTAGACTGCATGATTGCTCCTCATCTGATGTGACTGAAGGTGTGCTGGACAATGGGGATAGGCTTAGGCCACATGTGCTCTCTTTACAGTGTCCTCTCTCAGGACTCAAAGTACGTGATGTGTTCACCCAGTTTTTTGTTTCACCTCATGGTGCTACTACCTGGCAAGATCAGGCTGTATCTGTGTTGTGATGTTCTTATCACACGGACCCGTCCTGTGTGACACGGCTCGCAAGCCGGTAACTAAAACAACAGGACGCGGCAAGTGATACTGTCCTGTGTGACACGGCTCGCAGGCCAGTAACTAAAACAACAAGACAAGGGGTAGGGAAAACAGTTACAATGGTGGGCCCTGCGATAGGGAAAGGGGATGTGGAGACCTCCTGCACTCCCCTGAGTCATTGTCCCTACCGCTCCTAACGTTCCCTATGCTGGTTCCGCACCGGGTGCCGATCACGAACCTGTCGCCCTAGCACACCCTACACCTACAGTATCCCTTGCTAGGGAGCTGGGTGGTGCAGGCACTGGCCCCACCACTGTACTAATACATACTAAGGAGAAAACACAAACGGGGAAACACAACTTAGCTTTACTCTGTTGCACTTGCTCCTGGCAACAGAGTCCACCACCAGCATGCAGCTCTCCTCCTGAATCGCTGCCACCAAGCTCTGTCAGAGCTAAGGAAATCCCCGATGACTCCTTTCACACCAGGCTCTGTCAGAGCTGCTCCCCAGCTCCTTCCTCCACCAAGGATGGTTGAAATGAACACTATCAGCAACACTGATTTCAACACCTTTGACTCTTTTATAGCAGAGCCAGCAATCACACCTGCATTATAATCGTGTGCACTAAACGAAACTAGAGTGCAATGATGCTCACCACCAACGGGGGGGAAAACTTAGAACAAACGACACACAGTGCAATAATCCTAATGGCCACCGGGGGCAAAAACACCTTAAGCACAGCTTAGGGGGAAAAAAAAGGTTACCTGTGCCTTATATCAGTCATGATCCAGCATGGACTAAAGTTGATTAACTTATTCGAATGCCTAAAGTAATTCAAGACGAGGGCCAAAGTTGCATTTTCAAATTTTTTATAAATGCAAAAAATAACTTATAATACTGTTGACCATATTTTGGTCATATGGCAGATATTGCCCTGGCCATTTAGCCTTTTCTGTATAGAACATTATATTATTTGGACACCCAGATAGGTAACAAGAAATGATAAGTTTCTAACACAAAAACATAAACAACTTTTTGTTTTTATAACTGCTGGTAGCTTGGCAGAGGTGATGGCGGGAGGCCTTCATCTCTTTGTTGGGGGTTGGGGTGCCCAGCTTGACCATCACCCTGTTGGGGTGGTTGTTCTTGGCCCTGTGGAAATATGTGGCCATGGTCATGTAGCTGCGCACCAAATAGACCATAAGGATAATGGCGATTAAAATCCTGTGGCTGATTGTAGCCACGTCCATCATACCCCCCAATATGACCATGTCGTCCAAACCCAGGTTGGGGCCAGCCTCCAACACCGGGTCTGTACAAGTGGCCATATTGGGCAGGTTGGTTACAGGCTTCCATTTGGCCCTGTTGTTACCAAGGTTGGTTTGGTGAGGCATGGGTGGAGGTGTAGGCATACATGCAGGCGGAAATTCAGATCCTAATTGAGCATGCACATCTGGTTGTCGGGAAAGGCGGAGATGGTTACGGGTTGAGAGCTGCCACCTCTCAAGATACTCAAACTACTCATATGGGTCATTGGGGTGTGTGCATGCAACAATTAGGATCTGAATGGATCCCCACTAGTGTTGAGCGGAATACTGCAATATCGGGTATCGGCCAATATTCGCTGTATCGGAGTTCCGATAATGAGTTCCGATACTTTTAGAATATTGAATACCAGAATCGGAAGTTCCCATAATGCAATGAGCCAGTTTTATTTTATTCAGCCAAGAGGAATCCTAAGAAGTGTGGGCACATCCTGTTATGCATGTTAGGCATGTTAACTAATGGCATGGCTGTGATTGGCTGCTGAAATGATGTCATGATGCATTATAAAAGCCGCCGCCGCCATTTTGGGTTCACTCTGCTGTGAATTTACTTAGGGACAGGACACTGCTGTTCTGACTCTGAGGGACAGTTTGAGCTAGCGATTTGCTTTATTGTGCTTTACCCAGGCTACTTTAGCAACCGCTGTGTGAGAAGCTTTCTTTTGCCTTGTAGCGCTGTTCACGGCTGTCTGCGAGGTCTCTGTGTGTGAGTGCAGCTCACGCTGTAGCGTGTTCTGCAGCCACCTCCGGTTGTAGTCCGCTCAGCGTGCGTCACTGCCTCATACATTGTCCTTTTTTGCATTAGTGCTGCTCATTTTTCCAGATTTCTCCTACTAGTGTGGTTCCATCCATATCCAGCTAGAATATTTGCAAACACTATATAGGAGTAGATAGAGGAGTCTTTCTGCTGGCTTGTGCCCTGCAGCCCCAGCCAGATTAGTATTATCCTATTTTTTGGTGCCTCATCTATTGCATTGTAGGTTACCTTCCTGCATTGTAATAGCTACAAAAAGTTTGTGATACTATCGGTTTTACATCTTTGGGCACATCCAGTGTCTTTTTGAGAGAAAAAAAAGTTAATAAAGTTCACCAAACACTCCACTTTACGGTTGTGTAGGCCACATTAGCTCATATTAAAGTCTAGTCCACACTTTATAAAATTAGAGTTTCTTATACCTGTTTGCAGCTGTTCAGGAATAAGCACACTAAGCCCTTAGTACTTTTCTGCCTATCTTTATCAGTCTAACAAGATGAAGAAGGCAGGGAGCAAGGCACGTGGTCGTGGGTGTGGAGTATCAGCAGGGAGAGGACGTGGGGATTCTGTGCCTGCTACAGGCACCAGTGACTCAGCATCCCCCAGTTTTACCAGGCAACAGTCCTTTATGCGCAGCTTTGTAGGACCTCACCGTACCCCACTTCTGCGGGAGGAACAAATTGAAGCCGATGTCGGATGGATGGCAGCTAACGCATCGACTTCAATGACTTCCACGTCCTCTCAGGGCCAGAGCACTGAAGAGCAACCATCTGTCTCTTCACCACCTGCCAAATTGCCCAGGCAGTCAGAGAGCCCTGGACAGGAGCCATCTCTACATCTGTTGTCTGAATCTGTTGGCTTGGAAAGAGGGGGCCAGCCAAGCAGCATTCGAGAATTTGAAGAAGAGGTAGTATGCAGTGATGTGCAACAGCTTTGTCTCTCTGAATCTGAAGAGGTGGGTGGGCCAGTGCCTATGGTCAGCACACCTCAGTACGCATCTGATGATGAGACTCAGGTGCCACTTTCTGGTGCGTACTGTGCTGTTGAGATAACCCAGGAGAAGCAGTCGTTTGAAGAGGGTAGTGTAGATGATGAGGTCCTTGACCCATCATGGCGTGAGGTACAGGAAGGTGGGGGGAGCAGCTCTGAGGAAGAGATTCCCCAAATGGCCAAAAAAAGGAGGGAGAGGGAGGGGGCAGACTCGGTTGCCTGTAGCCTCCACTTCGGCACCCATTAGGAGCATGCCTCTTCCAAAACCCAAAACGGGCGCTCCCAAGACTTGCAGTGCCTGGTCCTTTTTTGACACAGTTGCAGATGACATTTGCTTTGTAAAATGCAAGCTGTGTAATCAGAAAGTGAAAAGAGGGAAAAGTGTCAGCAACCTCAATACCACAAATATGTGGAAACATGTGTGGAACAAGCACGTGGTGGAGTTACAAAGACACACTGAAGACCTAGGCCAACCTACAGCGCCACCTACCACCTATTCAGCTCGTGTTGCAGCCTCTTCCTCCAGCTCACACACAGCTGGTTCGGCTTCCTCACAGGATCGCCATGGAAGAACCTCTGGCACTGTTGTACAGAGACCCAGTGTCATTCCACCCACAGCACCACGTTCCCTGTCATCCTCACACTCCCAGGCCAGTCTACAGCCATTGGTAGCACAGGCATGGGAGAAAAGGCGCCCATACTTGGCAAACCACCCCCGAGCTCAGGCTCGGAATGCTGGCATTGCAAAACTACTGTCCCTTGAAATGCACTCATTCAGGCTGGTGGAGACTGACACCTTCCGTAACTTCATAGCATTGGCAGTCCCACAATACAACGTGCCCAGCCACTTTTATTTCAGCAGGCAAGCCGTCCCTGCCCTGCAAAAGCATGTGGAGGGAAAAATTAAACATGCGCTACTAAACGCCATCAGTAGCAAGGTCCACCTGACCTCCGATGCGTGGACCAGTAACCATGGACAGGGACGATACCTTTCCCTCACTGCCCATTGGGTAAATGTTGTGGAGCCGGGTACAGATCTTGAGAGTGGCACTGTACATGTTCTGCCAACTCCAAGGATTGCAGGAATCCAGTCTGTACACATTGACTCCTCCTCATACTCCAGTTCCTCTGAATCAGCGCTGCTGGAGCCGTCACAGTCTACCTCCACATGGACCCGTGAACGCTTACCTGTTACGACCGATATGAGCACAGCCGTGGCCAAACGTCAACACGCCATATTGAAATTAATTTCTTTGGGGAATTGAAGCCACACAGCGCAGGAGCTCTGGAATGCCATCAAGCAGGAGAGCGACATGTGGTTTGTGCCAGCGAATCTCCAGCCAGGCATGGTAGTGTGTGACAATGGCCGAAATTTGGTGGCAGCTCTTGGCCTAGGCAACCTCACTCACATCCCATGTCTGGCACATGTGCTCAACTTGGTCGTGCAGAGTTTTTTGAGGGACTATCCGGATCTTGATGCACTGCTGCACAAGGTCCGCATAGAGTGTGCTCAGTTGCGGCGTTCCAGCATGGGAAGATCGCACATTGCAGCTCTGCAGCGCCAATTCTGCCTTCAGGAACGTCGCATCATATGTGACCTACCAAACAGGTGGAATTCAATGTTACATATGTTGGAGA
The DNA here is from genome assembly GCF_039654945.1 of Dendrobates tinctorius. Classification (NCBI taxonomy): domain Eukaryota; kingdom Metazoa; phylum Chordata; class Amphibia; order Anura; family Dendrobatidae; genus Dendrobates; species Dendrobates tinctorius. The sequence goes on along the minus strand of NW_027361827.1, from coordinate 8,677,631 downwards.
GGTTGTGTGAGCAGCAGGCAGCAGTAATGGAGTACCAGCTGCATCAGGCGCAAACAAGTCGCACTGCGCGCCACTCACACTTCACGACCACTGAGTGGACCTCTATGAAGGACATCTGCCACGTTTTGTGTGCCTTCGATGATTCCACGTGGATGGCGAGTGCAGATGATGCACTAGTCAGCATGACTATCCCTCTTATCTGCCTGCTTGAAAAAACACTGCAAGCACTAAGGGAAGAGGTTGTGGAAGAGGTGGAGGATGAGGAGTCACAAATGCCATCTGCTTCTGGACAGTCTGCGCAACGTGGTTCCTCACAAAGGCCTAGGCAGGGGACACTTTGTGAGGAGGATGAGGAGGAGTCAATGGAGGAGGAAGACATATGTCCAGAGGAGGGAGGTACACAATGCTCTAGTAGTCAGTATGTAGAGCGAGGGTGGGGTGATGCAGAGCAGGCAGAGATGACGCCTCAAGCAGGGGACAGCGTTTCTTGGCCAGTTGGCAGTCTGCAGCACATGGTTGATTTCATGCTGCAGTGCCTGAGAAATGACCGCTGCATCGCCCGCATTCTCAACACGGCTGATTTTTGGGTGTACACCCTCCTAGATCCTCGCTACCGGGACAACTTACAAAGCCTCATAACACCATTGAACCGGGAACGTAAAATGTGGGAGTACCAAGACACACTGGTGCATTCCATCATGTTCTCCATTCCACCCGAGAGCAGTGCTGCTAGTGCTTTACAAAGCAGCTCAGTGCGTCGAGGCAGTGGAGGAAGCTCTGCACAAAGAGGGAGTAGAAGCAGCGCCTCAGCACAAGGCAAGACCAGTAAGGCCCAAATGTGGCAAAGTTTTGTGTCCCCGCCACAAATATCTACACCATCACAGACGGCTCCAGTCAGCAGGAGGCAACGTTTCCGTCAGATGGTGACAGACTACATGTCTTGCCCTCTCAGTGTCCTCCCACACGGCTCTTCCCCCTTCAAATTTTGGGTCTCTAAGCTGGATACATGGCCAGAGCTTAGCCAGTATGCATTGGAGGTGCTGGCTTGCCCTGCTGCTAGTGTATTATCGGAACGCGTCTTTAGTGCCGCAGGTGGTGTACTAACAGACCGTCGCATGCGACTATCCTCCGATAACGTTGACCGGCTTACTTTTCTGAAAATGAACAAGGCCTGGATCTCGCAGGAATTTGCCAGTCCTTTTACAGATTAAAGAATTGGTTGGCAACAGTATCCAGGTCTCCTGTTGTGTTCATGTTTCTACCACCTGAACTGTAATCCCTGGGCTCCAACACCACCAGTTGCTGCTCAGAAGTGCCATCTGCACAGTCAACACTTGCTCCTGTGCTATTGGGGTTCAGTAACGTCAGCTGATCCCCTGCTGTGTGTCCGGAAATTTCGCCTGCTCTGTTCACATTCACACTACTGCAGATATTAAACTTGCTCCAATTAGGCCTCTGGCTACACTCTGTTTCTACTGCAATCCCTGTTCTCCAACACTGCCAGTTGCTGCTCAGAAGTGTCTTTGGCACGGGTACTCCCTCCTGCCCAGCCTGATTCCAGCACGCCAGCTGTTTCCAGGTAGTGTCAACGACACTTTGCCTCCAATACGTTGTCCTGTCATGTTGCGGTCGGGTTAGCCGAATCTATGGTGCCTGCAGTTTAGGTGCTTCCTATGTGGGCTATGGGATCTGGCAATGAAGGCTGGTTCCGTAGTGCCAATAGGACAAGCTCCCCCTGTAGGACTGTGGGTTTCGGTAACTCCGGCCTTGCAAAAATTTTTTTCATGTGTTCCTTCTGCTGCCAACTGAGTTCCAGTACCATTAGCTGGTTCTTTGGAAGTCAATCTTGAATATGTCCCCCTGGGTTCCAGTAATGTCAGCTGGTTCCAGGCAGAGCCTTTGGCTAAGGTGCCTCCTTCTCGGTATCCGAGTTCCACCAACGTCTGCTGGTCCTTGGTAGTGCTTTCTGGCACAGGTACCTCCTGCTTAGTAACCAGGTTCCAGTACCATCAGCTGGTCCTCGGTATTTCCATTGGCTCTTGTACCTTCAGCTACCCATCCAGCTTCCAGTACCGTCAGCTGGTTCTCAGCAGTTCCTCAGCCTTCTTGTACCTTCTGCTACATTTCCAAGTTCATGCTTTTTTAAATGGTTTTTGGTAATCACTCTGGATCTCCCTGACGACGACCCTAAAGACGACGACCCTGAAGACCACCCCGAAGAAGACGACGACCCCGAAAACGACGACCCTGGAGACGACGACCCTGAAGACCACCCCGAAGAATTAAAAAAATTTTTAAAAAAAATTAATTCCTGCTATTCCATTTGATTGGGCTAAACCTCTATGCCTTTAATGTCTCCTCCACCTCTCCCAATACATTCTACATTATTCTTAGTTGTTTTCCTTAATGTAGAATTAACCTACAAGGAAAGTAAGGGGTTTTTTTCATTCCAATATTTGTGTCCCATTGACTTGCATTGGTTTCCGGTATCGGAATCGGTGATATCCAATATTTTTGGGGTATCGGTCCGATCCAATCCGATCCGATTTTTCACGATATCGGAAGGTATCGCTCAACACTAATCCTCACACACGTAGCCTCACCTCACGGGGTAGGGGACTGAGGTATAGGGCCAGGCTTCGGGAATATGCCTCTTCATCCTCATCCTGGGCAGCCCTGGACAGGTAATTTAGGACACCTGTGTCTACATGCCTACGGGTATCAGAGGCAGTGTTGTCTCTTCTCCGTCTCCCACGGCGGCCTACGGCTGCTGGCTGGGGGGACCACTCAAGACAGCTAGTAGGGCTGCTGCTGTTGCTGGGGTCTTCTATGTTGCTGGCTGCTGGTGGCTCTGCTGGTTCTGGACCAGGTCCAGAACCTGATGCTGGACCTGGTGCTGGTGGAGCTTGGGGGTTGCAAAAGCTTGGGTCAGAACATGGGCCAGCCACCTCTTCACATCCCCCATCCAGGTCTATAATGGGCTCAGTATCCGATCCTGTCTCCCTCTCTGTGAGGTTGGACTGAGTTCTGTTAGGAAATGTACAAAAAAAAATGTAGCTATGACCCTAAAAATCATATGTGTCATGTGGTGTGAAGTCTATACTCATGGTCTGAGATCCATACTGGGTGCCAAAAATGACAGGCGGTCAAAATATATGTATTTCCGTTTGGTCGGTGCTGCTGCCCCACTCCTGAACCTCTGCTGTCTTTCCGCCGGTACCGGTCGCGGATGCTGTGCTAGCGTCTCATGACATCCTCAACTGCAATGTGAAGTGAAAATGGACTTTAACCTTTGTGAAATGTGCCAAGCAATATTCCTAACATTTCACATAGTCATGTGGCCAAGTAGGGGGTGGTTTTTAGCTAAATTTTTCGCTAGCAAACAGGGATACCTACATACAGAGTATAGGATTGTAGGGGCTACTTTTCAAAAAGCTCACTTCAGGCCTTTAAGCTGATTGGTAAAAATGGCAATTACGTACGAATTTGTTGTTGCTCCTCACGTGGCCGTTGGGCAAAGTCTGGAAACATATGCACACAGAGACGCCTGCATGCATCCTCTTTTCGGGCCTGGTCTGAATAATAGGCATCCCGTTGGTCCCAAAGTTCGGGCCTTTCCTGGACCAGCACAATTAAGAGCTCCACATTAATGTGGCTAGACATGATGCTGCAGGACTCCGTGGAGGCGTACTTCCTGGATGTCTGGAGCACTTTTTGAGCTAATTTGCATGTCTAAGCTTCTGGATGATGGATTGGCCCATTTCCTGTCACCAGGAAAAGTCTGGTGTATTTTTCGCAAGTCACACGTGTGGTCCGTGTGTAATGCGTTGTTTTTGCGCACCCATAGACTTGCATAGACTGTGTGCATGCTGCGATTGGCTCGGCCCGTAAAAAATGCGCGACAAAAATACGGCTGATGGGAGCTAACCCATAGAGAATCATTGGTCCGTGTGCAATGCGTGTTTTTAACGCCTCTCACTTATCCGTATTCCTCTCTAGTGTGACGCCGGCCATACTGTGAAACAAGTAGGCGACTGTATCTGGAGTAGTCATCAATAAATTTGAGAAAATATCTCTTGTTGCTAGGAGTTTGAACACTCATTGGACTGCAAACATCTGTTTGTATCAGATCCAGTGGCTGTGCAGATCTAGTGGTGCTTATTTTAGGAAATGACTTTCTGGACATTTTCCCTTTAAGACAGCTAGTGCACTTCATCATTTGACTACACTGGTTGATTTCAATACCATTTGCAAGTTGAGGTTGCTTCCTTACTGGCTCTGGTTGTCAAGACATCTGTGCAACACATACAGTTCTTATGCAGATCTTGTCTAGCACTGTACACTCTTTCTTTGCATTTTAGCTGATAAAGTTCATCTTGGATTTTTCCTTCTGCAAGAGTGTGACCCTTCTTTGAGATGATGCAGGTGTTATCTTTAAAAGTAACTACATTCTCCCTTTGCTGAGTGTCATGATCCAGTCCAGAGTTTGTTTTCTGCTGTCTTCTCTTTCCAAAGAGAAGACAGCAGAAAACAAACTCTGGACTGGATCATGACACTCAGCATGCGGGGCGTTAATCCCCTCTGCCTCATTCTGGAGCTGGTGGGGCTATTTCAGTCCTCTGCAGCCTGCGCGCCAGTGTCAGCTATAGTTCATGCTTCCTGGCTAGAACCTCCTACCCTATACTGATGATCCTTCTGCCTCTGACTTCCCGAATTGTGTATAACTTGGCCTGATCTCTGGACTCTGCCTCTTAGAATCATAGAATCATAGAATCGTAGAGTTGGAAGGGACCTCCTGGGCCATCTGGTCCAACCCCCTGCTCAAAGCAGGATTCGCTAAATCATCCCAGTCAGATGTCTGTCCAGCCTCTGTTTGAAGACTTCCATTGAAGGAGAACTCACCACTTCTCGTGGCAGCCTGTTCCACTCATTGATCACTCTACTGTCAAAAAGTTTTTTCTAATATCTAATCTGTGTCTCCTCCCATTCAGTTTCATCCCATTGCTTCTAGTCTTTCCTTGTGCAAATGAGAATAAAGTTGATCCTTCTACAATGTGACAGCCCTTTAGATATTTGTAGACAGCTATTAAGTCTCCTCTCAGTCTTCTCTTTTGCAAACTAAACATTCCCAAATCCTGCAACCTTTCCTCATAAGACAGGGTTTGCAGACCGGTCACCATTCTGGTCGCTCTTTTCTGAACTTGCTCCAGTTTGTTGATGTCTTTTTTAAAATGTGGTGCCCAAAACTGGACACAATATTCCAGATGAGGTCTGACCAAAGAGGAGTAGAGGGAAATAATGACTTCACGTGATCTAGACTGTATGCTTCTGTTAATACATCCTAGAATTGCATTTGCCTTTTTTGCTGCTGCATCACACTGTTGACTCATATTCAGTCTGTGATCTATTAGTATACCCAAGTCTTTTTCACATGTGCTGTCACTTAGCCCTATTCCTCCCATTCTATATATGCTTTTTCCATTTTTATTGCCCAGATGTAGTACTTTGCATTTCTCCCTGTTAAAAACCATTCTGTTAGTTGCTGCCCACTTCTCCAGTTTATTTAAATCTTTTTGAATCCTCTCTCTCTCTTCTCTAGTATTAGCTATCCCTCCTAGCTTTGTGTCATCAGCAAATTTAATCAGTTTACCCTCAATTCCTTCATCTAAATCGTTGATAAAGATGTTGAACAATACAGGGCCCAGGACAGAGCCCTGTGGTACCCCACTTGAGACATTCTTCCAACTGGATGTGCAGCCATTTACGACCACTCTTTGGGTCCGATCACTAAGCCAGTTATGAATCCACCTAACAGTTGCCTTGTCCATTCCATACTTAATCATTTTTTCAATAAGGATTGTATGAGAGACTTTGTCAAATGCTTTGCTGAAGTCAAGATATACTATATCTACAGCATTTCCTTGATCCACCCAATCAGTGATACCGTCATAGAAGGAAATTAAGTTAGTCTGACATGACTTATTAGTTACAAACCCATGCTGACTCTGTTTAATCACTTCATTCTTATCCAGGTATTGACATACATGTTGTTTAATAATTTGTTCAAAGATCTTTCCTGGTATAGAAGTCAGACTCACTGGCCTATAGTTACCTGGGTCCACCTTCTTCCCCTTTTTGAAGATAGGAACAACATTTGCTCTTCTCCAGTCTTCTGGCACTTCTCCTGTTCTCCAAGAATTTTCAAAGATTATAGAGAGGGGTTCAAAAATTTCTTCTGCTATCTCCTTCAGCACTCTGGGGTGTAATTCATCTGGACCTGGAGACTTGAATTCATTTAGGCTAGCTAAGTGTTTCCTCACTATCTTTCTGTTTATAGATATCCTGGATTCTTCTATTCCCTTAATAGGACAGTGAATAACAGTTGATGTTACATTTCCTTTCTGAGAGAAAACAGATGCAAAATAGGAATTTAAAAGTTCAGCCTTCTCAACATCCTGTCTTACCATTTCATAATTTTCATCCTGTAAAAATCCTATAGCATCTTTGACTTTTCTTTTACTTTTGACATATCCCCAAAATCCTTTATTATTGCTTTTGACATCTCTTGCAAGCCTCAATTCATTTTCAGCTTTAGCTAATCTGATTTGTGCCCTGCAGGTTCTGCAGACAGCATTATATTCTTCTTTAGATATGCCTCCCTCTTTCCATTTTATAAACATTTTTTTCTTCCTTTTTAGCATGTGCTTAAGTTCTGTGTTCATCCATCCTGGTTTCCTTAACTGCTTCCTATTCTTCCCTCTTTTCGGAATTGTTAACAACTGTGCTTTGAGAATTTCATTTTTCAAGATTTCCCATCCTTCCTGGACATTTTTGTCTTTAAGGATATCCAGCCATTGGATCCCTCCAATTCTCTTTCTGAATCCCTTAAAATCTGCCTTTCTGAAATCTAACCTTGACGTCTGAGTCTTCACAGGTCTTCCGCCTCTAGTTATCCAAAATTCTAAAATAGCATGGTCGCTACCTCCTAGGGTCCCAGCCACTTTTACCTCCTCAACCATTTCCTCCCTGTTTATAAGGATTAGATCCAAGGTAGCAGTTCCCCTTGTTTTCTCCCTTACCTTTTGGAAGATAAAGTTGTCAGCAAGAGAGGATAAGAATTTCCTTGACCTGTTAGTTTTGCCTGAGAGAGATTCCCAACAAATGTCTGGATAGTTGAAATCTCCCATGACAACTATGTCATATTTTTTGGAGAACTTGGCCATTTGATGCATAAAGAGTTCATCCATAGCTTCAGCTTGCACAGGCGGCCTGTAGTAAATGCCTACAATGGTGTCCTTTCCATTGTTCTGTCCTTGTATTCTTACCCAAACAGTTTCCACAGAACTCCCAGTCTCTGAAGCTTCAATCTCTGTGCAGATATACGCGTTTCTAACATACAATGCGACACCCCCTCCTCGTTTATCAAGTCTGTTTCTTGCAAATAAGTTGTATCCTTCTAGTCTTGTATTCCAATCATGTGTATTGTCCCACCAAGTTTCAGTGATTCCAATGACATCATACTGTATTTCTTTTCCTGTGTTAGTAGTTCCAATTCTCCTTGTTTGTTGCCCATGCTTTGTGCATTAGTATAGAAACATTTTAGTTTGTGATTGGTTTCTCTTTCTCCAATATTTTTATTAATTAGATTCTTTCGTCTTTGTTCTTCCTTTCCACTTCTAATAGCAGAGTTCTCAATAGCATTTGTCAGGTGTATGGCTTTTTCTGGTCTTTTGCTTCCCTTCCCATGTTGTTCTAGTTTAAAGCTCTCCTTACAAGTGTAGCAAGGCGACTTCCAAATACATGCTTACCAGTCTTCATAAGGTGCACCCCATCTCTAGCAAGTAGTCCATCGTATAAGTAGTTCACTCCGTGATCCAGGAATCCAAATCGTTGCTGACGGCACCATCGACGTAGCCAGTTGTTCACCTGCAGAATCTTATTCCACCTCCTTGTTCCATGGCCATCCACTGGGAGGATGGAAGAGAAGACCACCTGCGCTCCCAGTTCTTTCACTTTCTTGCCTAAGTCTTCAAAGTCTCTGCAGATGGTTTCCAGGTCGTTTCTTGCAGTGTCATTTGTCCCCACATGTAGTAGCAGGAATGGGTAGTCATCTGTAGGTCTGAAGAGTCCTGATATCCTGTCAGACACATCTTTAATTTTTGCACCTGGAAGACAACACATTTCTCTTGAAGTTATATCCGGTCTGCAGATAGCGGCCTCAGTTCCTCTCAACAGGGAATCCCCCATGACCACCACTCTCCGTTTCTTCTTCACAACATTTTTCTTTCTCCATCCAGGAGGACTCTGAAGGCGTACAAGGTTGCTGCTTGTTGGCAAAGTCTTATCCTGATGTATTTCTTCATTGTTTTCCTGCGTGAGAGCCTGGTACTGGTTTCTGAGCAGTATGGGTGCTGACTGCCTCCTGATCCTCCTGCTTCTCTGGGTCACATGTCTCCATTCCTCTGTTTCTTCAGGTGCACTTCGAATTTCTTCTCTTTCTGTAACATGAAGAGATAATTCTGCTCTGTCCAAGAACTCTTCACCTTCCTTAATGATCTTCAACGTAGCTAACCTCTCTTCGAGATTTTGCAACTTTTCCTCCAACAGGGACACAAGCTTGCATTTGTGGCATGTGAAGTTTGGCTTTTCCACTGGTAAGTCTGTGAACATGTAGCAAGAAATGCAGCTCACCAAATGGCTCCTGGCCTCTTCCATCTTGAGATTTCTTAAAAACGATGAAAGATGAGCCCACAGAGACTCTTCACTTATCCCAGAAGGCACTGGGAATATGCAAATGATCTCCTCAAGACTCTTCCCCTGGTTTTCCGATTTCCTCTTTTCAGCTGCAACGGCCAAAACCCAGTGATCGTTGAGCTCGCGGAGACTCTTCACTTATCCCAGAAGGCACTGGGAATATGCAAATGATCTCCTCAAGACTCTTCCCCTGGTTTTCCGATTTCCTCTTTTCAGCTGCAACGGCCAAAACCCAGTGATCGTTGAGCTCGCGGAGACTCTTCACTTATCCCAGAAGGCACTGGGAATATGCAAATGATCTCCTCAAGACTCTTCCCCTGGTTTTCCGATTTCCTCTTTTCAGCTGCAACGGCGAAAACCCAGTGATCGTTGAGCTCGCGGAGACTCTTCACTTATCCCAGAAGGCACTGGGAATATGCAAATGATCTCCTCAAGTCTCTTCCCCTGGTTTTCCCATCTCAAATACCTCGCTCGCTCTATGACCGGTTTTGACTCTGGCTTGTACCCCGACAATGGCTTACGTCTTACATTTCTGATACCATGTTCCTGGTAGGTCCTGACTTCTCACTCGTCCCTGACTATGCACTTGCTTTCTCCCTTTGTACTTCGGCTCATGACAGTTGCTGACTTCGGCTAGTCTGACTACTCTTTCATCACCTGTGACACCTGTGATATTGCTCTGTGTTACTACGCTGTGTCTGTGTGTGTGCAGCCTCTTTCCCTCACTATCACCCCCTGGGGGAGGTTGCGCTGTATTGCACTGCAGCAGCACGTTACATTGATCTTCATTACTGACAGAAAATTGCTTTCAAGGCTGGGAACATAGAGAACATCCTTTACTGGGATCTTTCTGCTTTGTGCTAGGGAAACTGGACAGTGGAAGTAGCCGTCTACTACTACATCTGAAGTCATATAGTGACCATTAGCTAAGATTACCTTTTCTGACTTGCTTTCATTAAGGTCAGTGAAGAAATCCTTGTTATTTGTCATATGACTGCTTGCACCAGATTCTATACACCATATATGCTTTGCAGATGGGCCTCTACTGGCATTAAATGCAGCTTCAACACATGCAGAATCTTCCTTTGCTGCTGTTTTAACCTTTTGATGACTGTTCTGCTTTTTAAGCTGACTATTGCTTTCCAAATTCTGCAGTCTGCTTTAAGGTGGCCAGGATTTTTACAGACTTAACATTTCTCTTAGATTGTTCTTATATTTAGGGAAATACAGTATCAGCCGGACATGAAACGAAGTGGTAAGGAGAGGGCTGACATGATGATAGAAGGGAGGGACGAGACTGCTGTAGGGGGGAGGATGAGATGACGAATGAGAGGATAGGGGAATAAGAAAGGGAAATGCCATAGGGAGGTGGGGTTAAACGAGGACAAAAGGACAGGGCAAGGAGAGATTAATCCTCTTTGTCCTCAGGCGACCTACAAGGAAGAGGAAGAAATAGGAATTAGGAGCAGGCCCCACAGCCACAGGCCAACAAAGGACCGCTGGGACAGATCGCTGCCCCCTTATTCACCGGTAAGCACTGCCCCCCCTTCTTACCGGTAAACGCTGCCCCTTCTTGCCGGTATGGAGGCACTGATGGAGAAGCTCCAGGCAGCGGCCAGCCAACATCCTCCTGGCTGTCTTGAGGAGACCATCAGCGGTATCATCGGGGGTAGCGGGGGGCGCGCGGCGGTGGCATCAATTTCAAACACTGCATCAGAGCAGCGGGGAGAATCAGGAGAGAGATCTACGTTGGATGCTATAGGTTCCGGCGCGCTTAGAAAGGAGGAACAAAGCAGCAAGTTCCCTACAGCGCAGCAGGCCAGCAGGTCACGGGCGCAGCCATCTTACATCCGGGGTCCTTTACGGAGGACTCTGGAGAGTAGGTCGTCCAGCACGGCGCCTGCCAGAAAAACACTGAGGGAGCTGTCCAATGAAGGACCAGTGGAGAAAGACATAGCAGGCAGGCCAAAAAGGAGAACAAAGCCCCCAGAAAGGCTGTCTATGGACATGCCTGTTTGGGGGCAGAGACGGGCCAGGAGCCCCTCCAGAGATACCCCAGGCAATTATGGGGAGGGGTGCGACAGGTTACGGCCAGGGAGGGACCCCATTAGGAGCCCCATTTGGAGCCCGTGCGCCCATGGATGCCCCGGGGGCATCATTTTATCCCGGGGGGAATATGGAGAGGGGAATTCGGAAGGGCCACGGCCACTACAGGGAAAGGGGAAATGGCCGAGAAGAGGAGCAGCGTCACCACCATGATATGGAGCGGCCTGATAGGGCCTTGGAAGCTTGCCATTCGGATGGCGCCCAGCACCAGACCCGACTACAACGCGACGAGGAGGAGGACACCGAGGATTCCGGAACCGCAGCGGCCGGAAGGAGTTCACCTCCCGAGCGGCCCAGTAATTATAACTCTATGTTATGTTCGTTACTTAATGACATTGCACAGGGGAGGGGGGAAGACAGGGAACCCCACAGGCAGCTGAAATGCACAACACAAATGTATCCCTCACTGACTCTCCCAGCAGACAGTTGATAGCCCTAATAACAAGTCTTAAGCAAGGGCTGGAGCGCTTTGAAGCGTCTGGGCCAAGTCATTTAGCGGCCTGGACTTCCCCCAATGCTGTTCAAGTGGGGAACACAGGAGGACGGGAAAGGGTTGTGCCTGAAACATTAATAATGGGGGAGCAAGAGAATGGTCAGTTAGACGACAGGGCGCGGGGGGAGGTATACATTTGTTTTTCCGGCCCCCTTGGCGCTCACCTTAAACAGGAGGTTAAAGAAAAAATTTGGAAAGATGAGTACATTGATATTTTTTCTTTGCTACCTGTGGAGAAGGCGGGTTTTGATAGATTTGGAAGAGGGGGTGGGAAAAAGGAGGACGAAGAATTGCGTTGAGCTCAGGCAGTACCGCAAACTTTTTCAAACTGGTGGCAAGCTTTTGTGATACTGGCTAGTGTCATAAGGGAAAAGGCCCCACAAAACTGCTCACAATTGTTCTGTTATATGGACTCCATAGGTGAAGCCTATAGAGCATGTGGGGGGCAAGGGTGGTTACGATATGATGAGCAGTTTAGACAACGTAAGGCTCTTTGCCCGTCCATGAGATGGGATCAAAAGGATATTGGGCTCTGGTTAAAGTTTATGGGCCAAAATAATAACAGACATTTTAACCCCTTTCAAGGTTGGGCCGGTAACGCCAGCCAGACAGGAAACAGTGCAGGAAATCTGGCGCGAGGAAGTGGACTAAAAATGGAAGTGTGTTGGTCATTTAACGACTGCCAGTGCAGATTCCCCCCCAACAATTGCAAATTTAGGCACGTGTGCTCATGGTGCAACAGTGTCACATACGGGGCCAACAAATGTTTCCGAAGGAATGTTGGCAAGTCAGGAGTTAACGGGTATCGTCAAGGGGCTAACACCAATCAATCTACATGCGATGCTCCCTTATCTAAATAGATATCCCAATAAAGGCAAGGCTAACTTACTAATCCGTGGCTTCAGAGACGGTTTTATTATTCCTTCCCCAGCATTACATATACAACGGAATGTCAAAAATTTACGTTCGGCTTATCAGCACCCCAAGGTGGTGAAGGAGAAGTTAAATAAAGAGGTGCTGCTAGGCCGAATGGCAGGTCCATTTAATTCACCACCTGCTCCAGATTTGGTGGTCTCTCCGTTGGGTATTGTACCAAAAAAGGAACCGAATAAGTATCGTATGATTCACCACCTGTCTTACCCAAGGGGCACATCTGTGAACGATGGCATTGATCCTGGCTTGTGTTCAGTCATATTGTTGATTCCGTGGATTCTGCCACGCTAGGGTGTGGCCCGTCTTAATTATCTGTGGCCGAATTGGACCTTTGGCAGAGATTATACGTGCACGGAGAAAAGAATACACAAGACAAGGTGTATCATGTCAGTATGATTCTTCTCTTTGTGCCACTACCTCTTGAGCAGAAAAATAATTAGTCTTAGACTCACTATGACCCATGTTCATAACTTAATTTTCAACCACTGTATTTTTAGCAAAAAATCTCGTAAACTTTTATATTGCCGTAATTATAAATATGCTTGAAGCGTTACTGTGTATGTGTGTATACTATAAAACAACTTATTACACTCTATAAAATATAATTTTATATCCTCCGGACTGAATACAGATAATTTAGCGTGATTGTTAAACACTTTGAATTCAGGAAATGCAGCTGAAGTAGCAGTCTAACCGGTATGGCAGTATATTCAACATGAGAGCTGCGGACAGGCGTGTCTCAACAATGCATCAATACTACAAAACATAAAAACTATTATGAATGTATTCCTTATCCCTTTCACTGTTCTTTTGTTACCAAGGCAACTAGGGCTGGGCTTTTTTTCACTTTAGGTGTAGTAAATAGTGGTAATCACCTCTAGATAGGTGGTTGATACTTCAGCAGAGGGGGAAAAAAAATAGTAATCACCTCTTTCCTTAAAAATATGTATATGCCGTGTCATTCACGTCACCGGGTCCAGTTTATACTGTGGGCGTATGGCCGGACGTGAGCACCTATATGTGTATATATATATACCTATATCTTCTTCGACCGTCTAAGGTCGGAACCAGGGTGATAACCCAGTGTGAACACCCCCTTTGTACTCTGCTCTGTTTTGTTTCTAGTAGCCCTAGTGCAGTTTGAAATAGTTTTTAACAGATACTAGACGGATTCTAGACACACCCTCCGAATTGGTTAGACCGGACAATACACACAGACAATTAAGGAATTACATATCTGACCGGATTCGTAGGCTCAGGACATTCAAACGTGGTCAGTTTAAGGGTTCAGAGAAGACAGCCAACTATCTCCTCCCAGCCGGACATGAATACAGAAGGGTAGGTAAGATGATATATTTTTTCACCTGGTCTCGAGCTGCAGCCTCGCCCTGCTAGAAAGACGTCTGTCCTGGGGGAGATTTTGTTGCGGCTGTGATCGTCTGGTATCGTCCTGAGCCCCACGTTGGGTGCCAACTGTTGATTTCTATGGATTCTGCCACACTAGGGTGTGGCCCGTCTTAATTGTCTGTGGCCGAATTGGATCTCTGGCAGAGATTTTACGTGCACGGAGAAAAGAATACACAAGACAAGGTGTATCATGTCAATATGATTCTTCTCTGTCTTTAATCCAAAGTGTGCAGCTTTTATAACAGAAATTGTGCTATCTCATTGTGTTACATCATGGGTACATTTCCAAGTTACTGTTTACTGTTCCCATATCGCTACACAATCACTATGTACATTTCCAAATTACTGTTTACTGTTCCCATATCGCTACACAATCACTATGTACATAAGTATTGTTTTCTAGCCCGATCCACCCTAGTCCACCCAGTATTGCGTGAAGCCTAGGTGGGTTATACAATACAGAAACAATTCTCAGAAAATCAGAAGTATCTTAAAGCAACATGATCCCAATATTCAGCAAAGCGTCTATATAGTGGTACAGTTTTGATTCTTGTATATATTCATATGCCGTATATTCTCCCCTTAACAATATATGGATCCTTTGATGATGCATTGAAGTGGGTGAGGAAATGTGGTAAAGGGGCTTTAATGGCAAAAACGGATGTAGAACCAGCTTTTCGGCTGTTGCCGGTGCATCCATCTAGCCAAAGGCTGCTCGGTTGCTATTGGGAGGGTGAGTATTTTGTTGACAGGTGTTTGCCCATGGGTTGTTCCTTGTCTTGTGCAGTGTTTGAGACATTTAGCACCTTTTTTGAATGGGTTGTGAAAAAGGTATCACGATGGGATTCATTGATCCATTATTTGGATGACTTTTGGTGTATAGGCCCGCCCGGGACACAAATGTGTGAGACCATATTGAGGAGCCTGGAAGAGGTAGCAAGGGACTTTGGGGTCCCATTAGCCCCTGTAAAGACAGTTCATGCAACAACTTGCATTTCCTTTCTAGGTATTGTAATAGATACAGTTAAATGGGAATGCAGGCTACCAGTAGAGAAGGTAACAGCGCTTTAGGCTGAAATAAGTAGGGCGCTGAAGCTTAAAAAATTGAGGCTAAGGGAGGTGCAGTCCTTGCTAGGCAGCCTTAACTTTGCATGCCGGGTATTGTCCATGGGTAGAATTTTTTCAAGAAGGTTAGCCGGGGCAATGGCGGGAGTTAGATCGCCACATCATTACATCCGATTATCAGCCGATAACAAAGCGGATCTATTGGTTTTGAAAAATTTTTTGGAAAGGTACAATGGTCGGTCCTTGGTTATGGATGATGTATGTTGCAATGCTGATATTGATCTGTACACGGACGCAGCGGGCAGCTCAGGTTTTGGGGCATATTTCAGGGGACAATGGTGTGCGGGTAAATGGCCTGAGGATTGGGTACGCGACGAGTTGGTAAAGAACATAGCGTTATTGGAAATTTTCCCTATCTTAGTGGCGGTGACATTGTGGAAAGAAAGGCTACAGAACAGAAGGGTTCTCTTTAAGTGTGATAACATGGGAGTAGTAATGGCAATTAATAATATTACCGCTTCTTCCCCTCCAGTCATCAGAGTTTTGCGCCAGTTGGTGTTGGAATGCCTATCCATCAATGCTTGTTTTACCGCATCACATGTACGCGGCGAATATAACTCAATTGCTGATGCACTTTCTCGTTTTCAGTGGGAGCGGTTCCGGGAGCTGGCCCCGGAGGCAGAAGAAAAGGGGTTACCCTGTCCTCCCGAACTCTGGAATGTGGTCTCAGGGCTGTCGAACCTCTAATCAGGTCATCATTAGCAGGAAGCACATGGACAGCTTATCAACGGGCCTGGCTGCTTTGGGAACAATGGTTAGGGCGGGAGAGGGAACACTTAATGGAGGAAGAGCAGATAGGGGTATTACTAAAGGGAATTAGACAAGCAGCCGATAATAAGTGGTCATCAGCAAAAATAAATCAGTTAGTTAGCGGATTAGCCATTGGTTTTAAAGTAAGAAACAAAACTGATGTAACAAAGAATTTTTTGGTTAAACAGGCGCTTAGAGGGATTCGTAGAGGGAAAAGTCAAAGTGATATTCGAAAACCTGTGTCATTCGGATTATTGGAACAACTAGGTCTGCAGTTACAGGGGGTTTGCTGGTCGGCCTTTGAGATAGGGTTGTTCAGGTTAGCATTCTCATTAGCCTTTTATGGAGCCATGAGGATTGGAGAATTGGTAGCACCTGGGAAAACTAAGGTTGGGGGCATTCTAGCCAGTGATATCATAGCGACACAAAGAGGACTAGAATTTTGGATTAGAAAGTCCAAGGCTGACCAAATGGCAAAGGGAAAAAAGGTAATGTTGGGTAAAGTTCAGGGCTCTATTATGTGCCCGTGGCGTTGTTTTAAAAATTATGCTGTCTCCAGGCCCAGACAAGGGGGACCCCTGTTATGTCACGAGGATGGATCCTTCTTATCGAAATATCAATTTATTAAGGTTTTTCGTATGTGCTTGGAGGAACTGGGTTTGGAACATCGCAGTTATGGGGGCCACTTGTTTCGAATTGGGCCTGCTACAGAGGCAGCGGTAGGAGGTTTGAGCCCAGAGATCAACGGTAGCGGTCCTATGTTCGACCTCTCGATTACGAGATAACTAAAGCTTCATTGATTAAAACAGACCATTAACTTTTGTTTGTTTTCTTGCAGAACAAATTCCGCAACTAGTTTGGATTCCAGGACATTCTTATGTTCACTGGGGAGCACTACGGGCAGACAGAAGGACTGACGGGAGACAGATGGGTTTCAAAAGGGATATAAAGTTAGTTAAGTGGCTGGGGTTTAGGGGTTTAACTTGGGGCGGGGTAATCCGGGAGTTTCTAGCAGCAGTTCAACGCCATAAAGCTACCGACATATTAGTTTTGCATGTAGGAGGTAATAACCTGGGAGTACGTCCGGGGAAACGATTGGTTTGCGACATTAAGTCAGACTTGGAGCGGCTGTGGGTAAGGTTCCCAAAATTAAAAATAGTGTGGTCCGACATAGTACCACAAAAATTTTGGCGTGGAGCCAGGTCAGTAGCAAAGATCAACAAAGCACGCATTAAAGTTAACAAAGAGGTGTCCAAATTTGTGGAGCTGCACGGGGGGAGTAGCGGTATGCCATGCAGCTTTTGATCACTTAGAAAAGGAGTTTTGGTTGGCAGGTGGAATACACCTGAATGCAGTGGGGATTGATTTATGGACTTTGGGACTGCGAAAAGGGATACAGGAGGCCACAGCAGGGCAGTTGGGTGGGGTCTCGAGCACTTGAGGGGGTCAGGGTGCTCTCGGCGTGGCGCTGGTGGATCCTCGAAGTTGGTCAAAATACATTTTGGGGACTCCTGGAATACATGGATCTCCTTCATTGGACGGTGTTGTGGGGGTGGTCTGGTGAGAGTGGGTGATACCCGGCGATGGAACATCGGATTCACATTAATGGAACATTGGGTGACGCCCGGCGACTGAGCGTCGGGGTCACAATACTAGGAGTTTGGGTGATACCCGGTGGTGGAATGACGGGATCACATTGGCAGGAGGGCAACCGCTCCCTCGGATTATTGGTGCTTCCAGGGCCTCGCGGCCAGAAGTAAGTTTGGGAGGGAAGGGGCAATGCCCTGGAATGGTGAACTACCAGACCCCCCCTTTTTAGCTTCGAGGACCTCACCAAGTGTCTGTTAAGTATAAAATTATCAATAAATTGGCTGCTGTGGCCGTTTACACCCAAGAATGGTTGTTGTGATCTTTATTAGGGGGGGATGGGTATATCAGGAATCGACCTTACCAGAGTCAAGTATCAGCCGGACATGAAACAAAGTGGTAAGGAGAAGGCTGACATGACGATGGAAGGGAGGGACGAGACTGCTGCGGGGGGGATGAGACGACGAATGAGAGGATAGGGGGCTAAGAAAGGGAAATGACATAGGGAGGTGGGGTTAAACGAGGACAAAAGGACAGGGCAAGGAGAGATTAATCCTCTTTGTCCTCAGGCGACCTACAAGGAAGAGGAAGAAATGCCCACCCACCCACGAGGAGAAGAATTCTGGGTCGCAGCGGCAAGGATCAACGGCATTAACAGATCAATGTTATATGTATATACATGCAATGCTTTAGTATAAAAAAAAAAATATATATATATATAGAAAATAGAATATTGATAGGTACCTCTTAGGCCCAGGGGAAGGGCAGTTCGTTTGCCAATATTCCCTGGAGGTTCCCCCACAGGGGGTTTTTCCTCTCCTGACTGGCTTGCGCATAGCTCCGTGTGAGCGGTGGGGTACGACCTGGGTGCATTGATATATTATGGCGGCGCTGGTGGGTCCTCGAAGTTGGTTAAAATACATTTTGGGGACTCCTGGAATACATGGATCTCCTTCATTGGACGGTGTTATGGGGGTGGTCTGGTGAGATTGGGTGATACCCGGCGGTGGAACGTCGGATTCACATTAATGGAACATTGGGTGACGCCCGGCGACTGAGCGTCGGGGTCACAATACTAGGAGTTTGGGTGATACCCGGTGGTGGAATGACGGGATCACATTGGCAGGAGGGCAACCTCTCCCTCGGATTATTGGTGCTTCCAGGGCCTCGCGGCCAGAAGTAAGTTTGGGAGGGAAGGGGCAATGCCCTGGAATGGTGAACTACCAGACCCCCCTTTTTAGCTTCGAGGACCTCACCAAGTGTCTCTTTATAAAATTATCAATAAATTGGCTGCTGTGGCCATTTACAAGAACGGTTGTTGTGATCTTTATTGGGGGGGGATGGGTATATCAGGAATGACCTTAGCAGAGTCATGTGTCTTTAATGCTTTTTCTTCTCTGGATTCATTACTGCTGCTTACATGCTGTGTTTTCTCTTGAATTCATCCACAAGTTCGCCTTTAACATGTGTCAGCTCAACATCTTCGTGCATCTAATGCAGTCACGATTATGTCATAACTTTCTGGAAGACTACTTAATAGAAGTGCAGCAGCATAAACATCTTTAATTTCTTCTCCAATACCCCTGAGATGCTCCACAATCTCTAGGGTGTTTCTTATATAGTCCTGCATATTCTAACTATCACTTAACTTAGGCCTCTTTCACACATCCGGTTTTTGTCATCCGGCACGATGCGGCGAAATTTTTAATAACCGGATCCAGCACCAGATCCGGTTTTGTCCCATAAGCTTTCATGGGCGCCGCATCGTGCCGGATGGTTATGCGTCGTGTCCAGTTGTTGCCGGACACGGCATAAATTAGCCGTCCGGCATCTGCAAAAAACGTTCCCTGCAACGTTTTTTGTCAGCGCTGGACCGGCTTTTTCCACAGCGCATGCCCGGACTCTGTGAATGTTAACCCCACAAGTGCCCGGCAAGAGAGAGAGAGATCTCTCTCTGTCACCCGGACACTTGTGAGAGATCTCTCTCGCCGGGCACTTGTGGGGTTAACACTCACAGTGTCTGGGTGAGAGAGAGAGATCTCTCTGTGGGGTTAACCCCACAAGTGCCCAGCAAGAGAGAGAGATTCTCTTGCCTGGACACTAATGTTAACCCCCCATGTCTCTCTCTCTCCACCCCCCTCCCCTCCCCTCTCCTATCCTCTCCCCTCTCCTATCCTCTCCTCCCCTCACCTCCCTTTCAGCAGCTGTCTCATTGGCTGCCTCTGTCCTGCGGCTCCTTTAATAATGTCCGAGCCGTATCGTCTCGCCGCACACACATCCGGTGTCACGGCTGCAGGCCGGATCCGGCGGCCCGGCTTTTCGCCGCACGCCACCGGACCCCACACACCGGATGTGTGAAAGTAGCCTTAGACTGATACAGCTTTCTCATGAGATAAAGCTTATTGCTGAGATTTGTTGTTTCATGTACTTTCTGTAACTTCCACATCTCCTTTGCAGTTGTACACTTGCATATATGCACAATTTGACTATCATCTACACTGAGGGAGATCGTGCTTTGTGCTTTCTGATCCTTCTCTAGCCAATCATTTGGTAATGGATGAGGCACATGTTCCTGAGTATATTTCCACGTACCTTCTCTTATGAGAAGCATCTTCACCTTGAATTTCCAGGACTGGAAGTTCTGCTTAGTGAGGCTTGGCACTGAGAACTAGAAAGGATTGCTGCTATTGGACATCTTCTCTGTTGCTCTGTGCTGCTTTTGCTTTGGGCCTCTGTTGCTGTGTTACTCTGTGGTTCTATGTAACTCTGGGCCCATAACCTGTTGGCAGCAGGTTATTCAGGATACTCTACAAGCGTGTGACAGCAGAGCTTCTTTATTCAGGAACAAACTGGAACAATATATGATAAGCTTAACAGATCAGGAGTAAATTATTTGTGTGTCTCTATCTGTGCAGCAGCTACAGCAGGCTGCTTCTCTCAAACACAGACACAGGAAAAACAGGAAATACAGTCACATGCTCTCCCTGTGTGAGCCTCTGGGGGGGTTTGTTTTATTTTAACTTTATAGACAGCATACAAATCTAGTAACTGAACATTTATAGACAGGAATGAAATTGTTGCACCAAACATAAAGTATGGCACAGAGCACAACCATTTAAAAAGATAGCAAGGGAACATACATGCAGCAATAGCTCATACTGGGCACTAGATATATGCCTCATACTCCCCTGATAAATCTATTTAGAGAAAATGCGCCCGGAGATAGCATGCCTGGGATAGACCTACGAGGGGTATACTGAACACGTTATCCCACTGAAGTTGGACATCTGGACTGAGCTTGCAAGAATCGGGGAGATTGTTCCAGTCTCTTTGCTGAGTATAAAACTATTGATGTTAAAATGTACTCAATCTGGGTTTTATTTTTTTTTTAATCACATGCCTTTGAGATCTAAATGTATATATGAATGTGACCTGAGGGCGTAGATGTATTCTATTTTCCCAGATGGGGGAATGTAACATATAAGTTGTATGAATTACCTCAATAGGGCTGATGAAAGTATCAGGTCCTTAGTCTTTCTCTTGCTGCTATTCAGTTGAGTAGCTTAGATACCGCCATATAATCCACCGTCAGCAGGCTTGATGAAGGTTGTTATACAGCTTTAAAATGATCCTATAAGGGTTTGGATTTTCACATCACTATTTTGTGGCACAACCTATCAACTGCATGTGGTACACTTTTAGTATCTACTTACATAGGAGAGGAGTTCATGTCTAAACTGAATCATTTGATAGTAGTGGATATGATCAGGGCCCTGTGTATATTTGAATATATTTTTGATGTTTATGAATTGTGAGGCAGTGACCCCTGTTACAGCTGGGGGCACTGTATGTTCTCCTCAGGATACCCAAGGAGGCGTATTGAGGCCATGGGAGTCCGTGGCAGTCGCAGGAGTAACTGTGATGGTGGGACAGTGACTGTCGTCATTGTGAATGGCCGGTATGTGTCACAGAGACGGAGGATGTCCTCTGTGCTGTAAGCCCGAAATGTTGTTGTTCTGGGACCTGTAGTCCCACAATTGTTTGTTTAGTTTTAAGGTCTTACAGGGTTAGTCAGTGAGCTGGGCAGGACTGGCTAATCACACACATCTCCCACCTATGGGGATGGCTACAGTGATATAATGTGACTGAGGTCTGGTAACATGGTCGGTGTGTAAGGTCCTGCATGGCCTATGTGTTGGAAGGTCCTGGAAGTAGGAACGGATTTCTGAATAGCACATGGAGAGGCCATGGACCTGAAGGCTTGTGTGTTGGAAGGTCCTAGGTGTGGACGGACTTCCTGAAGAGCAAATGGAGAGGCTGTGTATGTGCAGAGTTTGGGACGGCACTGCGTTGGGGAAGCTACCGTACTTCTGAGGGTCTGGAACTGTCAGGTGGCCTGGAGAGCAAGGCATTGTCCAGGACGGTGATCCCAGTTAGGCAGCTTCCCTGGGAACCAGGACTGACAAGGAGTCACCGTCTAGAGCAGAAGCTCCTGTAAGATCACTCCAGACAAAAGGGGTACTATGAACTGTGCGGTCACCCCCGGTAACTGGACGAAGTGAGGTCCAGCATGATTAGAGACTGCAATCTAATGTTGTGTAATGCTATGTGTGTAGAGACATTGATAAAGCGTACGGACACCCCCTGGGAACTAGTCAGAGGAGGACTGGCGGGTGTAGTGTCTGTCAAATGAAGGAAGCCGTGTACTATGAACTATATGTTACGTATGTGTTTGTATAAACAGTGGTTTATGAGTGGATAATAAACCGCATGGACTCTTTAACCCCTTCACCCCCAAGGGTGGTTTGCACGTTCATGACCTGGCCAATTTTTACAATTCTGACCACTGTACCTTTATGAGGTCATAACTCTGGAACGCTTCCATGGATCCCGGTGATTCTGACATTGTTTTCTCGTGACATATTGTACTTCATGATAATGGTAAAATTTCATTCAAATAACTTGCATTTATTTGTGAGAAAAACGGAAATTTGGCGAAAATTTTGAAAATTTCGCAATTTTCCAACTTTGAATTTGTATGCCCTTAAATCACAGAGATACGGCACACAAAAAACTTGATAACTAACATTTCCCACATGTTTACTTTACATCAGCACAATTTTGGAACCAACATTTTTTTTTGTTAGGAAGTTATAAGGGTTAAAAGTTGACCAGCGATTTCTCATTTTTACAACACCATTTTATTTTTAGGACCACATCACATTTGAAGCCACTTTGAGGGGTCTATATGATAGAAAATACCCAAAAGTGACACCATTCTAAAAACTGCACCCCTTAAGGTGCTCAAAACCACATTCAAGAAGTTTATTAACCCTTTAGGTGCGTCACAGGAATTTTTTTGAATATTTAAAAAAAAATGAACATCTAACTTTTTTTCATAAAAAAAATACTTCAGGTTCAATTTTTTTTATTTTACCAAGGGTAACAGGAGAAATTGGACTGCAAAAGTTATTGTGCAATTTGTCCTGAGTACGCTGATACCTGATATGTGGGGGGGAACGACTGTTTCGGTGCATGGCAGAGCTCAGAATGGAAGTAGCGCCGTTTGACTTTTTCAATGCAAAATTGGCTGGAATTCAGATTGGACGCCATGTCACGTTTGGAGAGTCCCTGTTGTACCTAAACAGTGGAAACCCCCTACAAGTGACCCCATTTTGGAAACTAGACCCCCCAAGGAACTTATCTAGATATGTGGTGAGAACTTTGAACCCACAAGGGCTTTACAGAAGTTTATAACGTACAGCGGTACAATTAAAAAATCATATTTTTTCCACAAAAATGATCTTTTCACCCCAATTTTTATTTTCCCAAGTGTAACAGGACCCTAAAAGTTATTGTGCAATTTGTCCTGAGTACGCTGATACCCCACATGTGTGGGTAAACTACTATTTGGGCGCATGGCAGAGCTTGGAAGGGAAGCAGCGCCATTTGACGTTTTTGGCTGGAATTGAGATCGGACATCATGTCGCGATTGGAAAACCCCTGATGTACCAAAACAGTGGAAACCCCCCACAAATGACACAATTTTGGAAACTAGACCCCCTAAGGAACTTATCTAGATGTGTGGTGAGCACTTTGAACCCCCATGGGCTTCACAGAAGTTTATAACATAAAGCCATACAATTAAAAAATCATATTTTTTCCACAAAAATGATCTTTTCACCCTCAATTCTTATTTTTCCAAGGGTATCAGGACCCTAAAAGTTATTGTGCAATTTGTCCTGAGTACGCTGATACCCCACATGTGGGGGTAAACCACTATTTGGGCGCATGGCAGAGCTCGGAAGGGAAGCAGCTCCATTTGACGTTTTTGGCTGGAATTGAGATCGGACACCATGTCGCGATTGGAAAACCCCTGATGTACCTAAACAGTGGAACCCCCCCATAAATGACACCATTTTGTAAACTAGACCCCCCAAGGAACTTATCTAGATGTGTGGTGAGCACTTTGAACCCCCCAGTGCTTCACAGAAGTTTATAACGCCCGGGCATGAAAATAAAAAATTCGTATTTTTTCCACAAACATGATCTTTTAGTCACCATTTTTTTATTTTCCCAAGGGTACCAGGAGAAATTGGACCCCAAAAGTTGTTGTCCAATTTGTCCTGAGTATGCTGATACCCCATATGTGGGAGAAAACTACTGTATGGGCACACGTCGGGGCTCGGAGGGGAAGTAGTGACGTTTTGGAATGCAGACTTTGATGGAATGGTCTGCGGGTGTCATGTTGCCTTTGGAGAGCCCCTAATGTACCTAAACAGTGGAAACCCCCACAAATGACCCCATTTTGGAAACGAAACCCCCTAAGGAACTTATCTAGATGTGTGGTGAGCGCTTTGAACCCCCCAAGGGCTTCACAGAAGTTTATAATGCCTGGGCATGAAAATAAAAAAATCGTATTTTTTCCACAAACATGATCAATTAGTCCCCAATTTTTTTATTTTCCCAAGGGTAACAGGAGAAATTGAACCCCAAAAGTTGTTGTCCAATTTGTCCTGATTACGCTGACACCCCATATGTGGGCGAAAACTACTGTATGGACACACGTCAGGGCTCGGAAGGGAAGTAGTGACGTTTTGGAATGCAGACTTTGATGGAATGGTCTGTGGGTGTCATGTTGCCTTTGGAGAGCCCCTAATGTACCTAAACAGTGGAAACCCCCACAAATGACCCCATTTTGGAAACGAGACCCACTAAGGAACTTATCTAGATGTGTGGTGAGCGCTTTGAACCCCCAAGGGCTTCACAGAATTTTATAATGCCCGGGCATGAAAATCAAAAAATCGTATTTTTTCCACAAACATGATCAATTAGTCCCCAATTTTTTCATTTTCCCAAGGGTAACAGGAGAAATTGGACCCCCAAAAGTTGTTGTCCAATTTGGCGTGAGTACGCTGACACCCCATATGTGGGAGAAAACAACTGTATGGACACACGTCGGGGCTCGGAAGGGAAGCAGTGACGTTTTGGAATGCAGACTTTGATGGAATGGTCTGCGTGTGTCATGTGCGTTTGGAGAGCCCCTGATGTACCTAAACTATTGAAACTCCCCACAAGTGACCCCATTTTGGACACTAGACCCCCCATGGAACTTATCTAGATGTGTGGTGAGCACTTTGAACCCTCAAGTGCTTCACAGAAGTTTATAACACTCGGACGTGAAAATAAAAAAATCATTTTTTTCCACAAAAATGATATTTTTGCCCCCAATTTTTTATTTTCCTAAGGGTAACAGGAGAAATTGGACCCCAAAAATTGTTTTGCAATTTGTCCTGAGTAGGCTGATACCCTACATGTGGGGGGTAAAACACTGTTTGGGCGCATGGCAGAGCTTGGAAGGGAAGGAGCACCATTTGACTTTTTCAACTCAGAATTGGCTGGAATTGAGATCAGACGCCATGTTGCATTTGGAGAGCCCCTGATGTGCCCAAACAGTGGAAACCCCCAATTCTAACTCCAACCCGAACCCCAACACACCCCTAACCCTAATCTCAGCCCTAACCCTAACCCTAGCCCTAACCCTAGCCCTAAGGCTACTTTCACACATCAGGTTTTCGGCGTCAGGCGCGATCCGGCGTCGTGCCGGAATGCCGGATCCGGCAAATGTTTTGTAAAACCTGATGTGCCGGATCCGGTTTTCTGCCGGATCCGTCTTGTTCTTGACAGACAAAACCTGATCCGTCTCATCCGGTTCATCCGTTTTTCTATCCGTTTTTCGACGGATTACGCCGGATCTGGTTTTTAAAATTGACCCTTGTGGCCTTCCGAACGGGATTGGCTACTGGAAAACTATATATAGCATGTTCCTACAGCCCTTCTTTGACAGGTTGTAGAGGAGAAAGTGCAGGTTGGAGAGAAGAGCAAGTTACTGGCGAAGATGGATGTTGTCATTGGAAATATTACCACTAGAAGTTCTGTGACGGTTTCAGTAATGAGGGACAATTTTGCACTATACTTTATGTCACCTCAAGGCAGAGTACACTGGCAGGATGACAGAGTGTGAAAGATTTGTGCCCTAACCAAACTTGTGTACCTTCTGGACCAACAGTATATACCTTTGCCAACCAAAGTTGGCTATCTTGTCATGGTCTTACTATTTTTAGCTTTAGGCCACAGGTGTGTTCCTTGGTTGTGTTTTATGCAAAGTATTTCACCTTTTAACAAAAGTTGTGTTCATTGTTAGGAAATCGCCAACAATAAACACAACTTTTCAGGTGAAATACTTTGCTTCAAACACAACCAGGAACACAACTGTGGCAAAAAGCTAAAATTTACCCACAGTTATATACCTGGTTTTGAATACCTTTTTACCTTTTAAATACCCTGTATTTAACCTTTTTTTTAAACATATTTCGCCACAGAAAGAAATGACAGACAACCAGTGTAAACAATAATTTAACTTTTATTTAAAATATTGTTTTTTGTGTAAACTGTTTTTAAAGTTAAAAAAACTTTTTTAATAAAGGTTTGAAACCAACCAAATGGGCATTTTTATTACAAAAAAAACATTATAACTCGGTGTAGTGTGGGGTGGAAATACTGCTGGAGGGGCTGCGGGACACTTCGACAATGGGAGTGTGGAGAGAGGACTGGGATCGTGGTGGGGAAGGTACAGTTAGAGGTGATGGTGTGGAAAAAGCTACAGAATGGGTGGACATGTGGGAGGCAGAAGAGGTGGTGGGCGGTGGAGTGGAGGGTTGGGCAGGGACTGTAGGAGCAGATGATGTTGATGGAAAGTTGTATGGGGAAGGAGTTTGGTACGGGGAAGGAGTTTGGTACGGGGCAGGTTGCTGGAAGTGGGGAGATGTCTGGTACTGGGGAGGTTGCTGGTACTGGGAAGGTTGCTGGTACTGGTGAGGTTGCTGGTATGTAATAGGAGGGGGAGGATGGAAAGTGGCTGGAGGGGGTGCAGATGTAATAGGAGGGGGAGGATGGAAAGTGGCTGGAGGGGGTGCGGATGTAATAGGAGGGGGAGGATGGAAAGTGGCTGGAGGGGGTGCAGGTGGAGGAACTACAGTGGTGGGAGGTGGAGGTTGGGATGTAACCTGCTGTAGAGCACCGTGGCACGAATGCATTACATGCATCTGCTGGGTAGGAGATAGTGTTGCCATGCGCTCCACAACAGACCTGAAAAAGGTGTGGTTTGGCGAAGATCTTGCTTCTGAATGCATGGTTTGCAGAAGTGTCTTCACCTCCAGAATGTTGGAGTTGATCTGCTGAAAGCCTGCAGAGATTTGCTCTGACAAGACTTTTAGACAGTTCTGGAAAGATGCATTCAGATGCAAGAACTCTGGCGCATAACTCTTTTCCTGACCCCTCTGCCGCTGCCGCCCAGTACCCGCAGGTGTACTAGAGGTGGCAGGGGCAGAAGGGTGGGGTAAAGGGAAAGCGATCTCACCAGCAGCTTCATGTAATGTAGGCGGCCACGATGCTCCTGTGCTGGTGGATGGGACAGATGGGTCGAATGTGTGGGAAGGCTGGGAAGGTGCAGATGTACCGGGGAGGTCAAAGTGTCCCTCGGTGCCGGTCTCCTCAGGGATCGCCTCAGAAGGGTCCAATCGTGCAGGCTCCCGAGTGCTGCTCGCCGTGCTGTGGAATAAAGAGAAAAAAAAACAATTAAAATACTGACATGGTATGGCCCTGGCTGAAAAAAAAAAGTTACATCTAACATTTTTTTTCACATGTGGTGTGTAATATTTACCTTCTAGTGACCATTGTTTCCCGGAGGAACGACAGGGCTTGTGCGTACTTGTACTTGCTCCTGCGTCCTCCAGATCCACTCGGGGCCCGCATCTCTTTATTGAACTCCTTCTTGAAACGATCCCTCACAGACCGCCACCGATTCACAATTCTGTTCCCTGAAACGAGAAAGGAGTGGTTAGTATACAACATCAGTGTTTCACAAACTCCAGTCCTCATGGTCCCCAGGGGTCATGTTTTCAGGATTTCCATAGTAAATAGAAATCCTGAACACATGATCCGTGGGGACCACGAGGACTGGAGTTCGGGAAACACTGGTTTACATCAAGCAACCGGTACTGTATATACTTACGCTCTTTAATCTGGGCCCGAACATCGAGGTCCTCCCAGCGGCCCACAAGGAGCGAACAGATTTCCTCCCAGAGTCGTCGGGTAACGATAAGGTCAGCGTGGCGGCGGTCAGCCATATTCCAGAGCGGCTCCCTTTCTCTGACGAGATCGATGAGGTGGTCCACATCGAGTCCTCCATCCTCACCGTCAGAGTCGGGAGCACGCTGTGAAGGCTGTTAAAGAAAAAGACAAAAATAACATAATTAGCCTCCACAAAAGAAATGAAATAAAAAGTGCAAAAAAACAAAGCAAAAATATTTATACTTACACGCTGGTGACCGCCGCGTTGCTGTCGCCGACGACCCTGGGAGGCACTGCGAGGACCTCTTGGCCGAGCACCAGATTGGGAAGACTAGAGAAGAAAACAAAAAATGTTATGTCTTTGGATGTAGGCATTTGTTTGCTGTGTGTGGTCTGCAGAACATTGTTTTCTATGTGTTGTGTGTAGTGTGATGTTGTGTTTGATGCAAAAAACTTACCAATTGTGAGCCCACTCCAAGTGTCTGTCCACCCCTTCCTTCTTCTTCTGGGAGCTCCTCTTCATCTTGTGAATCCTGTTTTGAAATAAAAGGCAATGAATAGACATATATTACAGAGATGATGGATTTTGGAAATAAAAACTTACCGTCAAACGCTGACGATGCGAGGGAGGGCTCCCAGAAGATGATGTGCTGTCTTCCTGGTGGCCACACTCCATGCCTGTGGGTGGTGTTCCAGCTGCTGCCATTGCTGCTGCTGCTGCATCTATTGGGCGGCTGTTGAATAAAGAGAAACAAAGGGCCAATGAATATCTTGATATTCAATAGCCCTAGTTTGGAGGAATGGGGGATTTGATAATTACCGTCTCTCATCTGCTGCTGGCCTCCCCTCCTCAGCATGTTCCATTTGCTGCTCCATTTGGGGTGGTGGTGGTGCTGATGGTGCTGCAGTGGTCTCCTGCCTTCTCCTGCTGCGCTTGGTTGCTTTCTTGGGTGGCATGTTGGGTGTGGCTGTGGGTCCCCCTGTCTTGCTTTTATATGTCTTGTGGGCAGAGCTACTGAGCATGCTCAGACCAAAAAAAACGGATCCGGCAACCGGATCCGGCTTTCGCCGGATCAGGCGCATTGCGGCGCTCATAGGCTTTCATTGTGTGAAAAAGCCGGACGCGCCGGATCCGGCGTGTCCGGCTTTTTCGCCGGAGACAAAAAACATTACAGTAGCCGTTTTTTCCAGACGCTGGATCGCGACACATTGCCGGATCCGGAGAAAACCGGATGAAACGCATGGCCATCCGGCGCGATCCGGCGCAAATGCAAGTCAATGGGTGGGAAACCGGATCCGGCATTGCATTTCGCCGGATCCGGTTTCTGTCAAAAGCGCCGGATCGCGCCTGACGGCGAAAACCTGATGTGTGAAAGAGGCCTAGCCCTAACCCTAGCCCTAACCCTAGCCCTAACCCTACCCTAACCCTAGCCCTAACCCTAACCCTAATGGAAAAATGGAAATAAATACATTTTTTTATTTTATTATTTTTCCCTAACTAAGGGGGTGATAACGGGGGGTTTGATTTACTATTTATGGCGGTTTTTATATTTGGCAGCTGTCGCACGCTAAAAGACGCTTTTTATTGTAAAAATAGTTTTTGCATCACCACATATTGAGAGCTATAATTTTTCCGTATTTTGACACACCGAGTCATGTGAGGTCTTATTTTTTGCGGGACGAGTTGACGTTTTTATTGGTACCATTTTCGGGCACGTGACATTTTTTGATCGCTTTTTATTCTGATTTTTGGGACGCAGAATGAACAAAAACCAGCATTTCGTGAATTTCTTTTGGGGGGGTGCGTTTACACCGTTCCGCGTGCGGTAAAATTGATAAAGCGGTTTTATTCTTCGGGTCAGTACGGTTACAGCGATACCTCATTTAGGTCGTTTTTTTATGTTTTGTCGGTTTTATGCAATGAAAACTATTTTATATGAAAAATAATTATTTTTGCATCACTTTATTCTGCGAGCTATAACTTTTTATTTTTTCGCTGATGATGCTGTGTGTTTTTTTTTTTTGCAGGACAAGATGACGTTTTCAGCGGTACCATGGATATTTATATGCGTCTTTTTGATTGCGCGTTATTACACTTTTTGTTTGGCGGTATGATAATAAATCATTATTTTTTGCTTCGTTTTTTATTTTTATTTTTTAAGGGGTTCGCTAAAGGGCTTAACTAATGGGACAGTTTTATAGGGCGGGTCGTTACGGATGCGGCGATACCTAATATGTGTACTTTTATTGTTTTGGGGTTTTTTTATTTCCAAAAAATGGATTTATTGGGGGAATATTTTTTTTCTAATTTATTTGGCGATTTTTTTTTAATTATTTTAACATTTTTTTTAATTTTTTTTTAACTTTATTAAATAGTCCCAGGTGGGACATCACTGTCCTGTGACAGATCGCTGATCTGTCACATCACAGATCACTGTGACAGATCAGCGATCTGTCACAGGCAGTGCATAAGGCTTCCTCATGCCTGCGCTTTGCAGGCACTGAGGAAGCCAGCTTCCTGCAGGCCCCCGAAGGCCCCCGTCGCCATCTTGGATTCGGGGGCCTGCAGGAAAGGAGCCCTCCGCAGCAGCGCTGCACATTGCGCTGCCGTGGGGGGCTCAGGGAAGCACGGAGGGAGCCCCCTCCCTGCCGATGCTTCCCTTTAACCCCCGGTACACCGCGATCATGTTTGATCGCGGTGTGCAAGGGGTTAACGTGTCGGGGGCGGTCCGTGATAATCAGCTGACACCCGGCCGCGATCAGCGGCGCTCACCACGTGGGCGCCGCTGATCGAGGTAGACGTACTATCCCGTCCATGGACATAGGGGCCCAGGTCCCATGGACGGGATAGTACGTCGGATGTCAGAAAGGGGTTAATGGAGGAAATCGTTCCTGTGTGAATCCCGGTGCCAAGCGAGTGTCCCCCAACACATGCAGTTAGCGCTGTCTTAAAGAATCCACACACCATAAACCTAAGGTGGCTGTTGGTATGTATCTGACATATTCATAATATCCATGATCACCCCAGACACTAAGTCTAGACTTTATTTCTGGTATAGAAAGGGAAGGGTCGTGTATAAGGGGTCTAACAGTGGACTAATTCCGAATATTACGTCATATGGATGGTGCTATCTTGCTACATCATTTTACATTTGCACTATGTTTTGGCACTTTTGGACTTTAAATATTTGGTATATTGAGAGTTTTATGAGTAACTCAATAAAGGTTAATTTTTATCCAATTCCAAGCTGCTAGTACCCATTTGATTTTTTTTGGGGGGGTTTCAGTACTGCCTCTTTCTATAGGACCTGACAACTTGCAATTGCGCAGGGAACTAACTATAAGCATTGCACTGGCACCTCCATTCAGGTGGAAGTGCCCTAAATAATAAGTGTCTCCCAGATATTTGCTGGGGACACTTTAGGACTCTGGGCAGCAGCCAGAGCAGGAGCGGGACGGGAGCCAAGGCAGTGAGTTGGCATCCCTGTCAGGGGTAAGCTTCTCTCTTATCCTAAATCATTCTAGTACAGTACCAACTAAGTGTCATTCATCCCTTACACCTATGTTAAACTCTCAACTACCCACCGTAACCACTTTTCAATGACCGATCATTAAGCAAGTTCCTGTTGTGACTTTTTTCCATGAACCCATGCAGATTGACAAGGTATAGCTATCCAAGCGCCGCAGGTATGGACTGGGGCTAAAATTCAACCCTGGCATTTTAAATCACACAATCCCATGCTATCCCCATCCCCATGCACCAGATGGGAATATATTACTAATATTACCCTGGATGGAGGAAGCAAGATTTACTACAAGACCAATATTTCTAATGATACCCGTGGCCTGCTGGAGTAAGTGACGGAGTCAGCGACTTTGTGCTCCGTCACAAATATTAACAGTATGGGTTTCTTGAGAACACAGATCCTGGTAACAACGTAGCAGAAAAGGCAGCCCACGACCAGACAGGTCCTTCTGGCATTTGCCAGAATTGCCAGATGGCCAGTCTGGCCCTGAAGCGCCGCCAAGAGGTTCATCGTGCTGAATTAACATGCTTCTACTGTCGCATCTCTAAACACTTTATTCATTCCTGCTCCGAGAGACCAAGAAATGCCAATGCTGAGGGTCGATAGGAGAGGCTACCCTGGACAAGATTTCTTACTCTCCATTGTTGACCCTGACTGTATAGGTCTCCTACGGCAAAGGGTCTTTTGTTGAGTTTGCCCACCTGGACTCCAGTTCTGGTAATTTTGTTCAACAGGCTGTAGTCGAGTGATATAAGATCTCCTGGATCCATTTGTGACTTCTTCAGTGGATGGAAAGCCTCTTCCCGAGTCCATCCAGTTCATAATGGAGCCCGTGAAGCTTCAGGTGGGGATGCTACATTCTGAGAAGATTTCTCTTCATGTGCTGTCTAGTCTCTCTTATCCTCTGCTTCCAGGTCTCCTGTGGCTGCAAAAACACGAACCTGATCTGGACTGGAGGTCTGGAGAAGTAGCCCTTTGGGGTTCAAGTTGTAACGAAAAGTGCCATGCTCCCATTCGCCCTGTCCGGTCTCCTACTTCTCCTGCTAATTTGCTTGGCCTGCGGCATATTGGACGTTTGCAAACATCTTTGACAAAAAAGAGGCTGAGACCTTGCCACCTCATAGGCCGTATGACTGCCCGATTGACCTCCTGCCTGACACATCACCTCCACGAGGCCGAATCCATCACCTGTCCCAGGCTGAGACTTATGCCATGTCTGAGAATATTGAAAAGAACCTTGCTAGGGGATTTATCGGGAAATCCTCCTCTCAAGCCGGAGCTGGGTTTTTCTTTGTGAAGAAGTATGGCTCTCTGCAACCCTGCATTCAGTCTTAACCAAATCACAGTAAAAAATAAGTATTCCCTACCTTTTGATCTCCAAGCTGTGTGATCACCTGAAGGGTTTCAGAGTGTTCACGAAGCTTGACCTACGAGGGGCATACAGCTTAATTCAACTTTACCGGGGAGACGAGTGGAAGATGGCTTTCAACACCCACGATGGCCATTACGAGTATCACGTTATGCCGTTTGGATGCTGTAATGCCCCAGCCGTCTCCAAAACCTGGTGAAAGGCAAGCCCGGACGCCTGCCCCAAAGGGGCTGCAGGGAGGGCGCACATGACTAAGGAGGGATGCTAGGCCTGAGGGTTAGTGAAGGGTAAGGTGTAGTGCTTTTGTGTTTGTGGGGAAGGTGTGGGTTGGAGCTATGGGGCTTATGGTGCAATGTGAGTTGGCAGGGAGTGGTCAGTAGTGCTTTGTGCTTGTGGGGAAGGTGTGGGTTGGAGCTATGGGGCTTTTTGTGCAATGTGAGTTGGCAGGGAGTGGTCAGTAGTGGGATGGATATATAGGGCAGAACTGTGAGGGGATGGTCATTCCTTACCTTGCAGACGTCCGGAATCGTCCCGCCCTCCCGCCCTAATTTTAGGATCTTCTGGAGATCGACATGGTGAAGAGAAGAAGAGGTTTGACGTTGTCGCAGCAGTCGGCGGAAAGGAGGGGGGTATTTGAAGTCGGTGGATTGCACAAAGAGCGGGGGGGTGAACCCAGTGCAGGAGCGGGTTACCCCTGGTGGTGCAATGGTATACTTGGTTAAGGTGGGTCCCAGCTGTGCTGGGTCACAGCGGGACATGTTAACATGGGACC
This sequence comes from Dendrobates tinctorius, assembly GCF_039654945.1. Taxonomy (NCBI): domain Eukaryota; kingdom Metazoa; phylum Chordata; class Amphibia; order Anura; family Dendrobatidae; genus Dendrobates; species Dendrobates tinctorius. The sequence goes on along the minus strand of NW_027361827.1, from coordinate 8,644,176 downwards.
CTGCTGTGCTCGGTCACAGTGGGGCATGTTAACGTGGGTCCCTGCTGGGCTGGGTCCCAGCAGGACATTGGTTGGGCAACACTCGGCTGGGTGTCCTCGAGCCGGTGTGGTGCGGCTGAGGGCACGTGGTGGAGCTGGTGTTGCAATCATGTACAATGGGTTTTGCAACACTCGGCTGGGTGTCCTCGAGCCGGTGTGGTGCCGCTGAGGGCATGTGGTGGAGCTGGTGTTGCAATCATGTACAATGGACTCTTCATTTACCCCCACTCCTTTTGCTGGTGGTTATGATTATGGAATATTTCTACGTTTATGGATAAAATGTTATTGCTTGTTTGGTGTTAATAAACGGGGCTGCTGTGGCCTTTTACATCCAATGTCACGCAGTTGTGTCTTATTTAAGTTAAGAAGGGGTAAGTGTGGGTTTTGGGAGGGGGCATTACAGTGAAGCCGTCAGTCAGACTTTCCTAAGTCATGACGTCTTCTGGGACCTGCTATATACAGTGAAGAAAATTATTATTTGATCCCTTGCTGATTTTGTAAGTTTGCCCACTGACAAAGACATGAACAGTCTATAATTTTAAGGGTAGGTTAATTTTAACATTGAGAGATAGAATATCAAAAATAAAATCCAGAAATTCACATTGTATAAATTATATATATTTATTTGCAATTTGCAGTGAGAAATAAGTATTCGATCCCTCTGGCAAACAAGACTTAATGCTCGGTGGCAAAACTCTTGTTAGCAAGCACAGGAGTTAGACTTTTTTGTAGTTGATAGTTGAGTTTTCTGCATATGTCAGGAGGAATTTTGGCCCACTCCTCTTTGCAGATCATTTCTAAATCTTTAAGATTTTGAGGCTGTCGCTTGGCTACTAGGAGGTTAAACACCCTCCTTAGGGTATGTGCACACGTTGCAGATTTGTGTGTAGAATTTTCTGCACAAAAAATGCATCTCCTGGCAGAAAATGCAGCTGCGGATTTCAGAAACTTTACTGCATTTTTTGTGCTTTTTTTTGTGTGGATTCTATGCCTTTTTAGTGCGGTTTTTCATTGCGGTTTTTGCTGCATATTTGGTGGTTTTCTATGCGGATTTTATGTGGTTTTTATGCGTTTTTGCTTGCGATTTCATGCAGATTTGTCTGCGTTTTTGTAAAGCTAAATAGAAGAAACTTCAAAAAAGAAAAAAAAAGTGATGTGATGTCATTTCCTAGTCCAACCTCTTCTCAATCTCCATTTTGGAAAGTCTCATAGCACACTTTGTTCATCATCATGAGTTGTAACTGTGTGAATGAGTGGAATGAACAGCGGAGCCCACAGCATGGCGAAGAGCGTGGCGAAATTAATTTATGGCTACGCAGGCCACAACGCCTCCAGACGTTGGGAGTATTGCTTGATTATCTGAATCAGCAAAGAGTGCAGGTAACCTACACTATGTGTAAAATAATATTTACATGTCTTCATTTTTTCAATGTGTTGTGCACTAACCCATATTTTTATTTTAGTCACAGCCCAGAAAGAGAACAAGAAGAATGTGGGTCCACCTCATTGTTGCAGAACGGACTGGAAAGGGTCACTTCCACGTGCTATACCAAGATTTGAGGAGGTAAGTTAACTATATGTAAAATGTGTTCCAGTAAAATAATCCATATATGAATTAACATACTCATTTTTTTTCAGATAACCCGAGACATTTGTGTCGTTTTGCCAGCTCACCATCCCGGCATTTGACTGTCTTCTGACCATACTGGGAGCAGACCTTACGTATATGGACACAGTGATGAGGAAGTCCATCTCTACTGAGGAAAGGCTGCTCATCACCTTGCGGTAATTAATTTTTTTTTAATATTCTTGGGTTTGTATGTCATAAGGCCTCTTTCTCCCGTCAGTGTCTCCGGTATGTGTGGTGACAGTTTTCACATGTCCTGGATATACTGACACACGTAGTCTATGCAAATGTCAGTGTGGTGTCATGGACCATGTGTACGTGTGCCTTTTTTTGGTTTTTAATGGTAGCACGGTCCACAAATCATCATACGAACACGTGCAAACGGAGAACACACATGGGTGTCCTCCCTGTGACACACATTTGTGCCATTGAGAAAGTGCCACAGTAAGTTCTGCTCCCCGGCGGCAGGTGCTGAAGATGCTCTCATTATTCTCCCCAGCACAGCTGGCGATTGGCGCAAACAGGTTATAATGATAGACGTCTTTTGCACCTACTGCCAGCGACCAGCGCTTGTAGCAGTTAATAATGCATCACATGTGCGGTACACAGTTGCTAAATGTCTGTCGTATGTAAAGTATTACACACCAATACACATGTACACATATCTCTCGTAAAGTTTTTTCCATTACCGTTAATATCGTGACGTGCAAAACCAACCTGTCAGCCTTTTATGCCTCTATAACATGCAGACACCGGGCGTATCTACTGCATTGTATAAATAAATTCTTTAACCCCCACAGTTCCAACAAAAAAGCTAAGATAAATTACTTTTATCATATTTACCTATGGGGCCGTAGGCTCTGATGGGTGTCGCAGGTCTGGTTCTGGCGCCTCCTATGTTCTTGCGACGACATCCTCCAGCTTGCTTCATTGTTCGAATGTGCATGCGTAGTTATCTGCCCAACTGAGGATAGAGCAAAGTACTGAGGTGCACATATGCTGGGACTCTCTGACGTTTCCCCGTGCCTGCACCATGCATGAATTTGCTCTGCCCTTAACAAGGAAGCTAAGTATGGCTGCACAGTAGAGCAATGAATATAGGGTGTCGGTGAGGCATTGGGCAATGACCTGCAAAACCCATCTGACTGGACTGCCCCCCCCGCAGTTAAGTTGACCCAAAATTGTTATTGTTATCTTTCCAGTTCGACTTGGGACTTATCTACAGCATTTGAGAATGCTGTACAAAATCCTTGAAAGGTGGTGGCCGCATCTTATAGTGGCCCTAACTGCTCACAGCTTCCCTTAAGGTGACATTTCTAATAATCTTTTCATTTTCTTTGCAGATTTTTGGCCACAGAAGAAAGCTATACATCCCTTCACCTTCAATTTAGAGTTGGTAAATCCACCATCCCTCAAATAGTGAGGTGCACATGTAACGTGATCTGGCAGAAGTTGCATCCCATCGTGATGCCTTCCCCAACCGAGGAGACTTGGCTGCAGGTTGCAGCAGGCTTTCAGTCTGTGGCCAATTTCCCAAACTGCATTGGTACAGTTGATGATAAACATGTGAGAGTGCAGAAGCCACCACGATCAGGATCATGCTTAATTATTATATTTAATTATAAGAAATATTTTTCTGTTGTCCTGATGGCGGTGGCTGATGCACACTACAAATTTGTTGCCATTGACATTGGTGCCTATGGCAGTACTGGGGATTCTCGGGTATTGTGAGCGTCACAGATTGGTCTGCAAATTCTTCAAGATTGAGGAAGGCTTCCAGCCCCAAGACCTTTGCCGGGTTCCACACATCCAGTGCCCTTTAATAATAATAATAATAATAATAATAATAAATTTTATTTCTATAGCGCCGACATATTCCGCATCACTTTACATTTCAGAGGGGACTTGTACAGATGGTAGACATTATTACAGCATAACAATAATCACATAGATCATAACAGATACCAAGAGGAATGAGGACCCTGCTCGCAAGCTTACAGTCTATGAGGAAAGAGGTAGACACGAGAGGTGGGTGGTAACAATTGCCCTGATTGTATGGACCAGCCATAATGTTAAGTGTGTAACAGTACAGACACAAAGGGCTGATAGACGCATAAAGCATGTGGGAACATGATACGGGGAACCTGGTTATGGTAAAACTTTTGACTGTGCCACACAGGGATAGTTAGGTTCATGTGCTGAGGCGGCAGGCCAATCTGAATAAATGCGTTTTCAGGGCACGCTTAAAATTGTAGGGATTGGGGACTAATCGTATTGACCTGGGAAGTGCATTCCAAAGAATTGGCGCCGCACGTGTAAAGTCTTGTAGACGGGAGTGGGAGGTTCTGAATATTGAGGATGCTAACCTCAGGTCATCAGCAGAATGGAGGGCATGGGTAGGGTGGTAGACTGAAACGAGGGACGAGATGTAGGGTGGTGCTGAGCCATGGAGTGCTTTGTGGGTGAGGGTAACAAGTTTGTACTGGATTCTGGAGTGGATGGTTAGCCAGTGTAAGGACTGGCATAAGGTAGGGGCATCGGTGTAACGATTGTCGAGGAATATGATCCTGGCTGCAGCATTCAAGACAGATTGGAGGAGGGAAAGTTTGGTAAGAGGGAGACCGATTAGAAGAGAGTTACAATAGTCCAGATGAGAATGAATAAGAGAAACAGTAAGAGTTTTTGCAGAGTCAAAGGTAAGAAAAGGTTGAATTCTAGAAATGTTTTTGAGATGCAGATAATAAGAGCGAGCCAGTGATCGAATGTGAGGGGCAAAGGAAAGCTCGGAGTCAAGTATGATCCCAAGACAGCGGGCATGTTGCTGGGGAGTAATAGTGGAACACACACAGAAATGGCAGTGTCGGGTATAGGTACGTTAGTAGAGGGAGGAAACACAAGGAGTTCAGTCTTTGACTGGTTCAGTTTCAGATATAGTGAGGACATGATGTTAGACACAGCGCTTAGACAAGCGCTGGTGTTTTCTAAAAAGGCAGGCATAATGTCAGGAGAGGAAGCGTATAATTGGGTGTCATCAGCATAGAGATGGTACTGGAAACCAAATCTACTGATTGTTTGACCATTAGGGGCAGTGTACAAAGAGAAGAGGACGGGACCTAGAACCAATCCTTGAGGAACCCCAACAGTAAGTGGAAGATGAGAGGAGGAGAAGCCAGCAAAAGATACAGGAAAGGAGCAGTCAGAGAGATAGGAGGAAAACCAGGAGAGAACAGTGTCCTTGATGCCGATGGAGCGAAGCACAGTGAGGAGGAGCTGATGATCCACCGTGTCAAATGCTGCAGAGACATCCAAGAGAATCAGCATGTGTGAAGGAAACTGGTTTCTCCCACGTCACCAATGTGATGTAACTACACAGGCACAGCTCTCCGGCACCCCCTTTGTCTCTCAGGTCAGTAAGGGAACTGCACCTAGAGCAAATGGCCGCCGGGGAGGATGTCCTGTTTCCCGCTGGCTATTCTAAGATTCGTAATCAGAGTAAAAGTATCAGCCCAAGATTAATTTTATGGTTTAATTGCCTTAAGGGCGCACTAGATAATTACAGAAATATACAGTAAGCTATACAACGGAATTACAGTGGATTTGCAGTCAGAGTAAAATATAACAATAATGGTACAAGACTTAGAGATATTAAGCTCAATTTACCAGGTTGTAGGTTACATGTGGATGCCGGGAGCTCTGCAGTCCACAGGTATGAGAATCTTAGTTGCCGGACAGACCCCAAAGCGCGTGCCACTGCTCTCTTGGCAGATCTGTCCCCAGTTCCTTCTTAGATCATCATCATCTGGTTCTTCTGTGAGAGTGAGTCTCTCTGCCATGTGCTCTCAGTTCTTAAGCATGCTGGGTTCCTCCCCCTGTGTCAGAGGGTGGGCTAATAATCTCCACCCTTTAGCTCCCTGCAGAATTTATTCCCAATATCTAAGAAAGGGGGTAACTTTCTCCAGGATGATCGGATCAGGACACGAGAGGTACCAGTGAATGCTGTTTGCTTTGCCTGTTGTGTCCAGCTGACAGCTATATTCTAATTGAAGCCCCCAGGCACCCTCATGCCCCTTGCTGGCGTGGCTCCTACTCAAGCTTTGAAGTTCTGTTTTGGCCTTATCTCATTATCATACTAAAAGACCTTGCTATTCAACATTGGAGCACTAAAAAGCAGTTAGCTGCCTGTGATTCTTGTGAGCACAGACAAAATGGCATCACTGGGACAGGCCAAGCTCAGACATGAGGCGAGCATTGTGCCCCTTATCCAAGATGGAGGCTGCTCCTTCATCACACCTCCCTGCTTTAGAGGGCGCTAGGGGTATCACATTCCTGTGTTCCCCCATGCGCCTTTCTGCACCCTCTCCTTGCCAGGACAACCCATCAGCGTTACCTTGGTCCCTGCCTCTTTTGTGGCGAATGGTGGTGATACTGCTGGAGAGCGAGGCTCCAGCGTTGCAACCTACCATTCGTCCCAGAGACAGTGTGTAACCAGCTGAGGGGGTTGTGGTCTGTTTCCACGGTGAATTGACGTCCGTACAAGTATGGCTGCAGGGCCCACACAATTGCCAGTCATTCCTTCTCCCTCGTGGAATAGGCCACTTCCCTCGGCAGGAGCTTCGGGCTCGGGTACAGAACGGAGTGTTCATGGCCCGTAGTGTCGACCTGGCTGAGCACAGCACCGAGGCCGAAGTCGCTGGCGTCGGTCTGCACTATGAATGGCCACGTGAAGTTGACTGCCTGTAGTACAGGAGAGCTAGAAAGGGTGGTCTTGAGCACCTGGAAAGCTGTCTCGCAGGCGACTGTCCAGTCGACTGCGAGGGGCAGCTTCTTCTTGTTGAGGTCCGTTAGGGGCTTGGCCAGGGCACTATAGTGTGGATCAAACCTCCTATAGTACTCGGCAGTCCCCAAGATGGACATCACCTGCTTCTTGGTCCTGGAGGTGGGCCAAGATGCGATGGCATCCACCTTTCCGGGCTCAGGCTTCAGAGCTCCCCCACCTACCCGGTGTCCCAGATAGTGGACCTCACTCATACCCAGCTGGCATTTTTCTGGCTTAATGGTCAAGCCTGCTCGCTGGATCCGCCCGAGCATCTGCGCCAGGTGCTCTAGGTGATCCTCCCAGGTGGGACTGAAGATGGCAATGTCATCCAGGTACGCAGTCGCATACCCTTCCAGTCCCTCGAGCAGCGTGTTGACCATCCTCTGAAAAGTGGCAGGGGCATTCTTCATGCCGAATGGCATCACTGTGGACTCGTACAGTCCGAATGGGGTGATAAAGGCAGAGCGTTCCCGTGCCCCAGGGGTCAGGGGAATCTGCCAATACCCCCTGCTCAGATCCATGATGGTCAGGTACTTGGCCCCAGCCAGCTGATCGAGCAGGTCATCGATGCACGGCATTGGGTACGCATCGGTGAATGTCACAACGTTGAGCCCCCAGTAGTCCACGCAGAACCACGTAGTTCGGTCTTTTTTAGGGACGAGGACTACAGGCGAAGCCCACGTGCTGTTGGACGCTTGGATCACCCCCAGCTTCAGCATCTCGTCTATCTCTTGGCACATGTGCTGCTGCACCTCAAGAGAGACCCGATATGCTGAACGCCGCATCGGGGGGTGATTGCCGGTGTCCACGTTATGGACGGCTGTCTCAGTCCTTCCAGGCAGGCTGCTGAACAGCTCCCGAAAGGGATGTAGGGTGACTCCAAGCTGGGAACATTGGTCCTCCGAGAGCTGGTGGCCAACCCCCACATCCTTGATGGATCCACCCACCTTGGCTTGGGTGAGCAGATCCAGGAGGGTTTCTACCTCTCCTTCCTCGGGAAGCTTGCACACTAGGTGGGCACAAGCCTCCCGCTCATGATGGGCCTTCATCATGTTCACGTGGAAGGCCTTCCTCCTTCCACGGCGTGGTCCAGGGTGACCAGATAGGTGACAGTGTTGAGCCGCTGGTGCACAAGATATGGACCCTCCCAGGCCGCCTGAAGCTTGTTTTGAGGTACGGGGACCAGTACCTACACCTTTTGACCCACCAGGTAGGTCCGCTCACAAGCATTCTGGTCATACCACCACTTCTGGTCAGCCTTGGTTTGGGCCATATTGTCATGCACCAGCCGTGTCAAGGCCATCATTCTGTCCCGGAAGCGCATGACATACTCAATGACCGAAACTCCAGGGGTGGCCAAATCCCCTTCCCATGCTTCCTTCACCAGAGCAAGGGGCCCCCGTACACGTCGCCCATACAAGAGCTCAAAGGGGAGAACCCCGTTGAGGCCTGTGGGACCTCCCGGTAGGCAAACAGCAGGTGTGGGAGATACCGCTCCCAGTCTGTCCTGTGGGAGTCGACCAACATCTTCAGCATCTGCTTTAAGGTGACATTGAACCGTTCACACAGGCCATTGGTGTTGTGAGTTCCTTCTCTGGTTCACCAGTTGTGAGTTCTCCTTCCAGACTCCCTCTGGTGGTGACAGGAGGTAGTGAGGCTGATTTGATCGGTGAAGATCTGCCACCTGAGAATGGGGATGACGATTGGACCTCAGGAGTCTCAGATTGGATTTAAGACAGCCGACGCCATATTCTGTTGCTGGTGATTCCTTCTGGCTTGTCAGCTCTTGGTTTTCAGCTCTGTTCCAGTCATCTAAAGCTAAGTTTTTTCTGCTAATGTTCACACTTGATTTTGTTGGTCTATTCAGTTTTTTGTGTGGTCAGCCAGCCCCGGCTGGGGGCCGTGCTGAGTTTCCATTCTTATTTATCTGTATTTGCCAATTTGCTTTTTGTCCCTTACTAGTTTGGCCTCTTTTTGCGCTGTCTCAGAATATTTCAGAGTGCTGATATAGTGGGAGAAGTTTAGTGACTTCAGGGTTAATTTTGCTATCAGAAGTGTTGGACATTATTTTTGTAGGGTTTTTTGCAGGTTGCAGACAGTGTCTTTCCTTTCCTTTTCTTGCTAGTTAGTTTGGGCCCCATCATTTGCTCAGCCTATTTTCCTGCCTGTGTTTGTGCTTTCATCTTGTTTCACCGTCAATACATGTGTGGGGGCTGCCTTTCCTTTGGGGTCTGCTCTGGGGCAGTTAGTTTTCCCCTTTTCTTGCTTTAGGCTTATTTAGTCCTCCGGCCGTGACGAGGCGTCTAGGATCATCGTAGGTACGCTCCACGGCTAATGCTAGTTGTTGTGGTAGGATCAGGGATCTGCAATCTGCATAGTTACCAACCTCTCTGGTTTTCTGTGACTTAGCTTGTTTTGCTTTTTTCTCCTTGGTGACCCATTCATAAAACATTGGTGTGTGGGTGGTACGGGCAGGCTACCAGATGTTGCACCTGTATCTGCTTACAGAGAGACTCCATCAGCTGCGACATGAACTGGGTCCCTCGGTCGGTGAGCATTTCCTGGGGAAACCCCACTCTGGAGAAAATCTCCAGTAAGGCAGTGGCCACTTTGTCAGCCCAAATGGACGACAAAGCTACCGCCTCCAGGTACCGGGTGCATAGTCCACTACAGTTAGTATGAAGCATTTCCCGGAGCGGCTGGGAGTGGACAGAGGTCCAATGAGATCCACAGCCACCCTCGAGAAAGGCTCTTCGATGATGGGCAGAGTTACCAGTGGGGCTATGGGGCGCTGCCCCGCCTTCCCCACCCTCTGACAGGTGTCACACGAGCAGCAGTAGGCTGTCACCTCAATCCTCATTCCCAGCCAGTAGAAATGCTGAGCTAGCCTGGCCCTGGTTTTAGTGATCCCTAGGTGTCCGGCCATGGGAATCTTGGGTGCGATCTGCAACAATTCCACCCTGAACGGATAGGGTACCACTAACTGTCGGTCCCTGGGCCACACCTCTGGTGAACCCAGCTGGGCCGTTACCCGGTACAGCCATCCTTGGTCCCAGACCACTCGCTCGCGGACGGACTCCAGGGGAGGCTGTGCCGCCTGCTCCTTGAGAGCTTTCAGGCTAGCATCAGCTTCCAACGCTGCCTGAAATCCCTGACTCGATGTGGCAAGAATTGACGAAACTGTCACATCCTCTGTCAGCTCCCCAGGATCTGTCTCCTGGCCGCTGTCTGACTCGGCAGACACTTGGTCGGAGAGGGGGAAACAGTCGGACCTCCGCGAGGCTCCTTGGGCTCTGGCGTGCCTACTCCTGGTAACAGCGGCCACGACCGCTGAGACCACAGGTAGCGCCTGCTTCCCCTCAGCCTCTGACTAAGTTGCCGGGTCAGGCAGACTTCCCTGGCCTCCTGACATCCCGGATGTGGAGAACTCCTGCCCTGGGGTCTTACCTGGTGGCTCCTCTCTCGGGTCGCCCCCTTCCCCCATGACCTGTTCCTCTTTCTGCAGAGGCCCTAGACTCAGCAGGCTGGATTCACTTAGGGGCCCTACACTGCCCAAAGCAGCCCCTCCCTCCACCTCTGAGCTCTCCCCTGCAGTCTTCTCACCAGTCCTCACTGTGAGCCCTGTGTGTGTAGTGTCAGTGCATGGCTTACCATCAGGTTTCACTCTCTCCTCCACTGTTGGAGGCACATTCAACACATTAACATTAGCATTCACTGTAGAGTCATGACATTCTGGGGGAGCCAGACTTGGGGTTCAGTGGCCACATACTGAGACTCTAGCTGCCCCAAATCGGTCCCAAGCAACACATTGGCAGGAATATTTGGCGTTTCTCCCACCTCCCGCATTCCCCTCCCAGCACCCCAGTCCAAAAACACCTTGGCGACGGGCAGCACCGGTTCAATGCCTCCAATTCCGGAGACAGAAAGGGTTTTCCCAGGCACCAAGTCTTGAGGGGACACCACCTCAGAACGTACCAGGGTTCGTTCAGTGCCTGTGTCCCGCAGTTCCATGACCGCTGAGCGGCCGATGGTGACGGGTTGGTAATTGTCCAGGGACCTCCCACCACCCCCTCCCACACACAAAACAGTGGACGGTTTCTGGGACAGGGATGGGGCCTTATGGTGCTGGGGACACGCAGCCTTAAAGTGTCCCGGCTGGTTGCAATGATGACAACGCCTGGGTTTGCTCCTGGCCTGGAGAGGGCAGCAGGGGGGGTACACTCCTTGCACTCTGGGGGCTGGGGGGACAGGGGCAGGATTGGGCTTACCCCCTCTCCAGGTGCTGCTGGCAGGCTTCTTTGGCTCAGATGCCCTGTTGTTGGCATACTCGTCTGCCAGGGCGGCTGAAGCAGAAGCCCCCTTTGGTTTCCGGTCACAGAGGAACTGCTGGATGTCCTCTGGGCAGTTCCACAAGAACTGCTCCGTGACGAACAGTTCCTGGACCTCCTGGCGGGTGGTGAGCTCTAGACCCGAGGTCCAGTGCTCCGCAGCTCTCAGCTGTGCCCGCATGTGGTTGGTCCAGGTGTCCTTTGAGCACAACTGCAGGCTCCGGAACTTCCTGCGGTACGACTCCGGGGTGAGGTTGTAGTGCTGGATCAGGGCCCGCTTGATGCTGTTGTAGTCCTGCTCCTCCCTGGCAGGTAAGTCCCCCAAAACTTCCAGGGACTAACCCCTCAAACGGGGGGTCAGGTACCTTGCCCACTGATCCAGGGCCAGATGATGTTGGAGGCACGTTCTCCTAAAGGCCAGCAGAAAGGAATCCAGGTCTCCATCCTTTTCAAGCAAGGGAATGTTCTCTGCCCGGACCTTGGAAGCCTTGTTCCCCGGTGGGGCTGGAGCGTCCAGCGGGAGCCCGCGCTGAGCCATCTCCAGTTGATGCCGGCGCTCCGCAGCTTCATGACGTTATGCAGCCTGCAGCACACGTTCTGTATGCTCACGCTCTGCCGCTTTCTCTATCACCGCTGGCTCATGCTCCGCTGCTTTCTCTGCCGCCACCAGGAGTCTGTCATGGGCGGCGTTGTTACCAGCCTCGAGCTATGCCATAGCCACTTGGAAAATGGCCTCCGATCTGGACTGGCTGGGGCGGGCAGGTGGTGGACAGTCCACTGCGGGACAAAGCACAGGGGTCTGGCTCCTCGGGGAGCCCTAGCTGAGCACCCCCTTGCCTTCATTGGTATTGTCCTCCATCACCTCCTCATAGACCATAGCATTGGCCTCCCCCTTTGTCTTACTCCTGGTGCCTTCCGCCATCTTGGGAACCTCTGGTTACTGACACAGCTGCAACCCTGACCTTGCACACAACTTATTGTATTTACACTCTGACCGTCTAGTGCTGGGCTGACCTTAAGACCCCAGCAGTGAAAGTTACCGCTGGTAGTCTTTAGTGTCTGGGAGTAGGGGTCCCACGCACACTATTACCTGATCCCACAGCTGCCACCAATGTGAAGGAAACTGGTTTCTCCCACGTCACCAATGTGACGTAACTACACAGGCACAGCTCTCTGGCGCCCCCTTTGTCTCTCAGGTCAGTAAGGGAACTGCACCTAGAGCAAATGGCCGCCTTGGAGGATGTCCTGTTACCTGCTGGGTATTCTAAGATTCGTAATCAGAGTAAAAGCATCAGCCCAAGATTAATTTTATGGTTAAATTGCCTTAAGGGCGCACTAGATAATTACAGAAATATGCAATAAGCTATACAATGGAATTACAGTGGATTTGCAGTCAGAGTAAAATATAACAATAATGGTACAAGACTTAGAGATATTAAGCTGGAGGTCAATTTACCAGGTTGTAGGTTGCATGTGGATGCCGGGAGCTCTGCAGTCCACAAGTATAAGAATCTTAGTTGCTGGACAGACCCCAAAGCGCGTGCCACTGCTCCCTTGGCAGATCTGTCCCCAGTTCCTTCTTAGATCATCATCATCTGGTTCTTCTCTCTGCCATGTGCTCTCAGTTCTTAAGCATGCTGGGTTCCTCCCCCCCTGTGTCAGAGGGTGGGCTAATAATCTCCACCCTTTAGCTCCCTGCAGAATTTATTCCCAATATCTAAGAAAGGGGGTAACTTTCTCCAGGATGATCGGATCAGGACACGAGAGGTACCATTGAATGCGGTTTGTTTTGCCTGTCATGTGGAGAGCAAACATGGCCCCATTGGGTCGCTGTGGAGGGCCAATCCCTATATCTCAGTTCCCAGAGCCCCCAACGACTCGGGAGTCGCACTGTCAGATGTGCGATTTCCTCAGGGTCACGCAGATATTTTTTATGAGTCTGTAGCGCGAAAGGTGTGCTCATAATCCATGATCCTAGAATAGAGTCGGAGTGGCTGGGAGTGACAATGGATGTGTATTTCTGTGTCCAGCTGACAGGTATATTCTAATTGAAGCCCCCAGGCACCCTCATGCCCCATGCTGGCATGGCTCCTACTCAAGCTTTGGAGTTCTGTTTTGGCCTTATCTCATTATCATACTAAAAGACCTTGCTATTCAACATTGGAGCACTAAATCTTGTTTTCTTCAATATGCTTACAGGCCATGGGGGGGTAGGAGCAGTTAGCTGCCTGTGATTCTTGTGAACTCAGACAAAATGGCGTCACTGGGACAGGCCAAGCTCATACATGAGGCAAGCATTATGCCCCATATCCAAGATGGCGGCTGCTCCTTCATCACAGCATGGAATAGTGACCATTAGATTTAGCTGTTAATAGATCATTAGAGACTTTAGTGAGGGCAGTTTCAGTAGAGTGTAAAGAGCAGAAACTGGATTGGAGAGGGTCAAGAAGAGAGTTATCATAGAGATAGCGGATCAGACGGGAGTGGACCAGGCGTTCCAGGAGTTTAGAAATGAAGGCAAGATTAGAGACAGGTCTATAGTTAGCAGCACAGTTTTAGTCGAGGGATGGTTTTTTAAGTAGTGTATGTATGATGACATGCTTAAATGAGGAGGGAAAGATACCAGAAGAGAGAGAGAGGTTAAATATTTGTTAGGTGAGTGGTGACAGCAGGGCAAAGGGACTGGAGAAGATGTGACGGAAATGGGTCACTGGTGCAAGTGGTTGGGAGAGAAGATGCAAGGAGCCTGCTTACTTCTTTTGTGACTGGTTCAAAATCAGAGAGTGAGCTAGATTCAGTGGGGAGGGAGGACAGTGCATGGTATGAGGTGATTGGGAGATAATTTCCTGTCGGATATGGTCAAATTTTTCTTTGAAGTAATTGGCCAGATCATCAGCTTGAAGCTCCATGGTTGAGGCCTGCACTCTTGGGTTGAGCAGGGAATGAAAAGTGTCAAAGAGACGTTTAGGGTTATTGGACAGTGAGGTGATGAGGGTGTTGAAATAGGTTTGTTTGGAGAGGTGAAGGGCAGTGTTATATGTTCTAAGCATAAACTTATAATGTATGAAATCTTCGTGTAGATTGGATTTTCTCCACAGACGTTCGGCATACCAGGAGCACTGCTGCAGGAAACGTGTTTGCAGGGTGTGCCAGGGTTGTTGCCGTCTGTGTCATTTTGTTCTATGTATAGGAAGTGCAAATTCATCCAGGGCACAATGAAGTGTTTCATTGGAATGCTTCATTGCAGAATCAGGATATGAGAGGGAGGAGATAGGGGCCAATGAAGACTGCAAGTTCTTTATAAGTTTCTGGGTGTTAATAGCCTGTATGCTTCTATAAGTATGGACAGTGGGGGTGACCTGAGCGGCCTGGTGGTTCTTGATAGAGAATGAAAGAAGGTTGTGGTCAGAGAGTGAGAGAGGGGGGTTTGCGAAATCATCCACTACACAAAGCCGAGAAAAGCCCTTTGTGATGGTATCGGATCAGGTGTTTCCCTTAACGACCAACCTGTTGCGCCCATACCGACGAAGGGGACTGAATGCCCGGGGGAGGATTTTTAATTATCGGCTGAGTCGTGCACGAAGATATGTGGAATGCACCTTCAGGATCATGACTAGTCAGTGGAGGATCTTTCACACACCCATCCAGTTGGATACAGACACCGTTGACGCTGTGATTAAGGCATTCTGTGTACTCCACAACTATGCTCGTGACTACAGCATTGACGTAGATGTGGAGTACCAGCAGCCAGTATTTAATCCAGTGACCAACATGTGTCAGGGAAGGCCATCCAGTTCCGGTGCGTGTGTGAGAGAAACGTTTACTGACTACTTTATGAAAAGATTTACTCAAGGGTGGATAGAAATGAAAAATCCCACAGGATCAAAAAGATGTGCAACATGAATGATGATACAATGATAAAATAATAAAAATAATAATAATAAATGGCAAAGTCTTTGTGGAAAAAATGCCTTTATTAAAATATTGGCACAACAATTAAGTGCATTAAAAATATATATGTATATATATAATAATAAAAAAGAAAAAATAATAATAAAATATACAACCACATTAGCGATATACTTATGTATGCTGGAAAAACCGTTCCATAACAAAAAAGGCTAAATTAATAATACAGGTAGAAAAGTGCATAATTATAGTGACACAAAAAATGCATTAGTAAATGTTCCAAAAGTGCAAAAGTGCGGCTGTGCAATTAATACAAATCGCCCTAAGGCGTGTGCTATTGAAACAAAAAAATACCTGTAAGCCAATAACCGTAATGTGGATGGTATAGTAACACCTTTGATATTTATTTACATCTTTATTTATATTAATGTGATTATTATATTATATCAGTATATCGTGTGTTTGTATTTTTTCCCCTGTTCATTCTGACTACTTTATGAGTCCAGAAGGTTCCGTGTACTGGCAATACTCCTGTGTCGGTGCATCCGGACCAGCAGAGGTGGGAAGAAAACTGATTCGAAGACAAAGAAAAATCATAATTATTTTTTAGTATAGCTTTGTATTTTATTTTCATGTGTTAAAAAAATATTACTCATCTTACGCTGTGTATGTTCAATTAGGTCAGATAAAATTGTCGCACCACTCCAGCAAAAACTTATCTATAGTAGTGTCAGAAGTGTGCTATTTATACAAATAGCCCTGGTATATACCCCTTATGTTAATTTTAATAAAACACTCCATGAAATGTGGAAAATATAACTTTATTCCAAAAACGATAAACACTTTATGACCAACATAGCCATTTCTTTTGTAATATCAAAATTTTTCTAAATAACTTATTTGGTTCAACAAACAACAAGACTGTTTCCGTAATTACAATAAGGAATATGGTCTCTTGTTAGAGAAACATAGTGTAGTCTGGGCTATACCCAAAGCTTTCTGAGTTTGAATCAGAGTAGTATGAGTAGTTGCTTTGAATCCAGTGATAGCGTTGGTCATCATGCTGTTGTGGTGGTGGTGGTGGTGGTGGCGGCCTTGCCTGTACACTCTGAGTGACCCCCATCACAATGTCCGCTAATGGTGCTATTGGTGCAGGGTCTTCAAATGCAGACAGTAGAGCATGCACACTTGTCATAAACTTTGTCTGCTTTTCCGGTGGCATTAACCGAGCCTTGCTTGATATACTGGCGCCAAAGAAATCCAAGTAGTCTTCCCTGGAAGACTTGTGGATGAGATCTATGGTGTCATTTACCCTCTTAGTTGTCTTATCCATTTTTTTTTGGTTTGGTTTTTTTGGGTTGGGGCTCAGTTAATGCCACCGGATTGGCAGCTCTTTGTGTGGTTGGGGTGGCATCAGTTTGTGGCGCAGCAGATGCCGTCCCTGAAGATGCCATCCCAGCAGATGCCGCAGCTGATGTTACAGCTGCAACAGAACAAGATGGAGAGTCAGGTCCGCAGACTGAAGATCCATTCATCGAATCAGCGGTTCCTACTGGCTCTTGGCTGGCGTCTTCTGCGGCCTCAGGAGCAGAAATGTTTCCTTCAGTGCTGTGAAAATAAACAAAAAGAAGTCTTCAATATTAATTCAATTTACATTCATCATTGCTACAATCAAATTATATAGAATAAATCCCCACCCCAAAGTCCTGCTGGTGAGCAAAAAACTCAATTCATCATAAAGACTGAAGTGGCCTTTAGCCGGTGAAGAACCACTCTTCCCAATGGTGGTGTTGATTTTTTGGAATTGATCTCGTACCGACCGCCACTGATTTTTAACAGCTTTAGCTAAAATAAAAAATCAAAACACACTATCATCCTTACATTCCTTTTTAATATGACTATTATTAAGGTTTAAAGACTGTAAAAAAGTAATTACTAATTTTCTGCTGCAGGGCACTGGTGTAGCCATCAAAATTGGGATATAGGTCCCGTAATATTCTGCTCCAACATATATCCCTTGCATATTTATCTTTGTAGGCGTCATCGGCCGGGTCCCAGATGGCTGGCATGTCCCTTATCTAGAATGGATAACAATATGTAATTAAATAACATATTCATTTTTTTTTGGTTATCATACACAAAATATAATTTAAAAAAAATATATATATACAGTATATATATAAACACACACATCTATATATGTTATACATAGATATATAATATATATATTATCTAGATTCATATTTATACAGAAACAAAGAGGGATAGATGATTGAGGGTACATATGAGCCAAGAAATGGAGCTTGGTTTTTGAAAACCCCCTGGCTCCAAACATCTGCCCCCAGACACCCAAAAAAAGGCGCAGCAGTAAGATGCGACACTTAGCCCCTCTCTTCCTCCTGTCCGGTAGCGGTGGCAGATGGGGTAATAACATGTTACTGTCACCTTGCTATTGTAAGGTGACATTAATCCGGGTTAATAATAGAGAGGCATCAATAAGACGCCTATCCATTACTAATCCAAAGAAAAATTTGATGTGGGCTCAAGGCCAAATTTCCCATCCAGAAAGGGAAAGCCAGTGACAGTGGAATGATTTTTTGTAGCCTGAGAAGGGGTTAATCTTCCCAGGCTATGAATATCAGCTCGCAGCTGTCTGCGTAGCCTTTTCTGGCTATAAAATATAGGGGTACCCCATGTCAAGTTATTTTGGTGGGTCCCCCTATTTTAATAGCCATTAAAGGCTCTTCAGTCAGCTGCGGGCTGATATTCATTGCCTAGGAAGATTAACTCCTTTACAGGCTATAAAAATCGGCCCCAAGTCACTGGCTCTCCCTTTCTGGATGGGAAATTTGGGCTTGAGCCCACACCAAATTTTTCTTTTGATTAATAATGGTTAGGCGTCTTATTGATGCCCCGGCAGGCCCGTACAGACCCCCGGCAGCCGCCACAAGCCCCCGGCAGGCCCATACTCACCACATACACCTCGTCCCTGAAGCCCTCCCTCGATCATCTGAAAATTTAAAAAAAAAAATCCCTGACCCGCCGTAATCCAATGGACTGTCCCACGACGTTCTCCGGTGATACACTGCAAGAGTTAATCGCTCCTGCAGTGTATCACAGCTCGCCGGTAGTTTAACGGAGTTCAATGAACTCCGGGATCTCACTTTACGGCACTTAAACTGGGTGAAGTGCCGAAACGTGAGAGTCCCGGAGTTCATTGAACACCAGTAAACTTTCACGCATGCTCAGTCACACTGCAGGAGCTTTAGCTTCTGTCAGTGTGTTTTGGAAGCCGTGGAGAGCAGTTACATCTCCTGATGTGACTGTTCTCCACTATAGATCGTCGTGGGACACTCGATATTAATTGGAATACCTCGGAACAGGTGGTATATTGTTGGTTTGTTTTTTTATTTTTGTTGCAGGTGATTGAGGGATTCGGGGAATTAGGCGTATTCGTAAGTATGGTAAAATTCAGAGCATTAAAAAAAATTTTTGTGTCTGTGTTTTTTTTTTCTTTCTACTATAGGATTAATAATGAATCGGCATCTTATTGATGCCTCTACATTATTAACTGGGCTTAATGTCACCTTACAATCAAAGGTGACATTAATCCCTTATTACCCCATCTCTTATCGCTACACGGGAATGGGAAGAGAGAGACTAAGCGCCAGATTTGGCGCATCTTATAGATGTGCCATTTCTGGGGCGGCTGCGGGCTGGTATTTGTAGCTGGGGGGGCAATATCCATGGCTCCTTCCTCGGCTATGAATATCAGCCCGCAGCTGTTGGCATAGCCTTTTCTGGCTATAAAATATAGTGGGACCCCACGTCATTTTTTTTGGGGGGTCCCCCTATTTTAATAGCCATAAAAGGCTATGCAGACAGCTGCGGGCTGATATTCATAGCCTGGGAAGATTAACCCCTTCCTAGGCTCCAAAAAAACAAGCCCACAGTCGCTGGCTTTCCCTGTCTGGACTTGAATGAATGTAGTATATATGTAGTATGTATGTAGTATGAATGTAGTATATATGTAGTATGTATGTAGTATGAATGTAGTATGTTCTGTATGTCTGTAGCATGTTGTATGTATGAAGTATGTATGTAGTATGAATGTAGTATATATGTAGTATGTATGTAGTATGTATATATATATATATATTTTTTTTTACATTCAACACATTAGCCGGATGATGGGACTACTACTGTCCCATCATTGGCTAATGTGTCAATCACTGTCATTGTCCCATCGGACGATGCCTGCACACACACGAGACCCCCGGCAGGCCCGCACAGACCCCGGCAGCTGGCACAGGCACCCGGCAGGCCCGTACAGACCCCCGCCAGCCGTCACAAGCCCCCGGCAGGCCCGTACAGACCCCCGGCAGCTGGCACGAGCCCCCGGCAGGCCTGTACAGACCCCAGACAGCCGGCACAGGCCCCCGGCAGGCCCGTACAGGCCCCCCGCAGTAGGTACAGGCCCCCGCAGTCGGCACAGACCGCGCATCATGATGCGCACAGACCGCGCATAATGATGACATCATTTCAGCAGCCAATCACAGCCACAACAGTGGCTCATTGCATTATGGGGACTTCCAATTCCGGTATCCGATATTAAAAAAATATCGGTACTCGGTATCGGAATTTCGATACAGCGAATATCAGCCGATACCCGATATTTGCAGTATCGGAATGCTCAACACTAAATGGTAGTCAATGGGTGCAGAAATGCTGCATATCCGCAGCAAAGAAGTGTCATGCTGCAGAAAATAAAACGCTACGTTTTTCTGCAGCATGCGCACATCAAGTCTGCGGTTCCCATAGATTAACATTGGTTGTGCACTACACTGCGGATTTGATGCAATTCCGCACTGAAAAAAACGCTGCGGATCCGCAATTAAATCTGCAGCGTGTGCACATACCTTTAAGTTTTCTATGGGATTAAGGTCTGGAGACCGTTTAGGCCACTCTATGACCTTAATGTGCTTCTTTTTGAACCACTCCTTTGTTGCCTTGGTTGTATGTTTTGGGTCATTGTCTTGCTGAAAGACCCAGCCATGACCCATTTTTAATGTCCTGGTGGAGGGAAGGAGGTTGTCACTTAGGATTTAACGGTACATGGCTCCATCCATTCTCCCATTGATGCAGTGAAGTAGTCCTGTGCCCTTAGCAGAGAAACACCCCAAAACATAATGTTTCCATGTCCATACTTGACAATGGGGATGGTGTTCTTTGGGTCATAGGCAGCATTTCTCTTCCTTCAATCACGGCGAGTTGAATTATTGCCAAAGAGCTCAATTTTTGTTTCATCTGACCATAGCACCTTTTCCTAATCACATAATCATCCAGGCGTTCATTGGAAAACTTCAGATGGGCCTGTGTGGCGCCTTGCATCTTTACCACCACAAAAGGGTTAAATATGTACTGTTTTGTATGTGTTTTGTGAGCAATGGGAATTATGCTTTCTCTGCTAGAAACCACAACATCCACACACAATTCACCTCACTCCCTCACTTGTCTGGAGCTTAGAGCTTTGCAGACACACCCTAACTGGGAGAGGGAGGAGCAGAGTTGTTTTCAGTGTGAAGAAGGAGGAGAAGAAGAATGCTCTTGGAAGCCATTAGACATGTGCTCTATCCAGGAGTAGAGCTAAGAAGCATCAGGGAATCAGCCCCTAGACCATCCATGCTTTCAGAGCAGGGTGGTAAGCTGAGAGACTGTGTGGGATTATACAACCAACAGCATCGTGTTTACCCTGGGAAAACTGCAGCGAACTAGGATCAGTGAAGGATTGTGCAAGAGGGAACTTGAGCTGCCTCACACAGGACCCAAGCTGCAAGTTGCCAGAGGGGAAATACACTGTGAGTAGAAGCTATACTGGAAGTTTCTAAACTCTGGGAAGCCTTGGTCCCCAAAGGGATTAGAATAGCAGGAAGCTTACACTGAGTCACAAGCAGAGTGAAGGATAACTCCCATTTTGCAAAGCAGACTGTAACCTGGTGAGAGTTGTAATATCTCCTCTGAACAGCACCTGAACTACGGTAAATGATAAAGTGATTTTGCTTGTCTCCTGCCTGATTACTCCATGCCTTCTACTTCCATCACAATCTCTGGGGGGTCGGCCCTGGTTGGAGACGGTTAAACATCTGCACTGCCATCACCATCTACTCCCCCAGGGATCATCTGCAGTGCCGGCTATTCTACAGTCGAACACTCCAACTGGCGTCACAAATCACTACATAAACTTTATCCCTAATCAATTCTACCCCTTTTACATGACCGCATGAGGCCACGGACCAGGTCACTGCCACTGTGACATTTCCCATTGAAGTTAACAGGCTAGGTACCGAGTATTCCACTGCCTCTGGGGCGCGTCACCTGCACATGTGCCTTCTCGAGCAGTGGGACCTTGCGGACACTGCAGGATTTTAAACCTTTACTACATAATGTGTTACCAATGGTTTTCTTGGTGACTGTGGTCCTAGCTGTCTTGATATCATTAACAAGTTTCTCCCATGTAGTTTTAGGCTGATCTCTCACCTTCCTCATGATCAAGGATACCCCACAAGGTGAGATTTTGCATGTTGCCCCAGATCAATGTCGATTGACAGTCTTTGTATTTCTTCCATTTTCTTACTATTGCACCAACAGTTGTCTTCTTCTCACCCAGCGCCTTACTTATGGTTTCGTTGCCCATTCTGTCATGGTGGGACATGGCTAGCTTAGCTAGCTTACGTTCCCACGCCGCCAGGCCACAACGACGTTGGGCGTGCGACCAGGGTAGTAATGGAAGGTGGACCCACTGGACCACAGAGGGAGACCTGGGCCGACCTGGACTAGGGAAGGGCAGCGACCGAGAGCTGAGCAAGTAGGCAAGATGGTGACTAGATGACACCGCACATCAGGTAAGATTAAACATAAAATTTACTGCATAAAGTCATCATACAGATCACAAGACATAACAATGCTAGGCTCCCAATTCTGCACATCAAGGAAAGGTGAACATCACAGGTCAGCAGACGTCAAATGTTGGCAAGAGGTCATCATGGGTTGATGCAGTCCAGGGTCATCTGGCACGGGCATATCAGGAGAACCTCTATCTCAGGCATAGTACAGGTACTGCAGGAGAACATCAAACACCGCCCTCGGACAGATGTCATCAAAGGACGGACCCCAGGGCACAGGTAGGACATCGGTACAACGGCAAAACACAGACAGCACTGGTCTAGGAACATCAACATGGCAGCTCATGACATCAGATGGTCAGATCCGGGACTCACAGGCAGAGCCGTCACCAGGAAGCAAGACTGGAGACTCCCCAGGAACATGGAGGAGGAGCCCGTCCAGGAACACAAAGGACTTCGAAAAATATCACAAAGCAGGAATCCACATTTAAGGGCAAGGACTTTGGTACCAGCCATGACATCAGAAATGGTGTGAAATTTGGTACCTTAGACGTGTTTCTGCAGGTTTGGAAACAGATTATAGTCGGAGGAAGCTAGATCTAGTGAATAAGGTAGGTGGTCAATCAGCTGGAAGCTCAGCTATGCCAGTTTTGCCTTGGTCGCTTGTGCAGTGTGAGCACAGGCATTGTCTTGCAGGAACAAGATTCCTTTGGACAGTTTGTCGCACCTTTTGGCCTTCAGAGCTGCCTTCAATTGGTCCAAAAGTTCAATGTAATACCTTGCATTGATGGTGGAACCCTTTTGAGGGTAGTTCACTAGCAACACGCCCTCCTTATCCCAGAACACAGACGCCATCACCTCAGTGGCTGATTTTTGCACCCCGAACTTCTTTGGACGAGAAGAACCACTGTGCCTCCACTCTTTTGACTGCTCCTTGGTTTTAGGGTCATACAAATAAATTCAGGTCTCTTCCATAGTGACCAGTCAATCCAGGAAGTTGTTATCAGTCTGGAAATGCTGACAAATGGACCGGGAAGTTTTCACTTGCATGCTTTTCTGATCTGTTGTCAAACATTTGGGGATCCACTTTGCAGATTGCCTCTTCATGTCCAAATGTTCATGGATAATTGCACAAACACGTTCACGGGAAATCCCCATGACGTCTGCTATTGCTTTAGCTGAAATTCGCCGATTATCCAGTACGAGGTTGTGCACAGCATCGACGATCTCCGCAACAACCACTCTCGGTCGTCCAGGACGTTCCTCATCGTTGGTGCTGAAGTGGCCCGTTTTAAATTTGGCAACCCAGTTCTTTACTGTAGAATATGAAGTACATTGATCCCCCAATGTCTGTGACATATCACCACGAATATCCTTCACAGACTTTCTTCGCAGAAGCAAGAATTTTATCACTCCTCTGTTCTCATTTGTTTTGAATATCGCATTAGACTCCGCCATTTTGTATTCCCGTGTGCGTAGAACACTGTTGCCATAAGCTAAAAACACAAAATTTTGAAAACATATATTAGACACATAAGGCTTTCATGTGATGTAACATTCGTTACCATAGAAACAAAAAAAAATCACAAAGCCAAAGACTTATCAGCAGCCCCTCGTATATGTATTTATATTGCATAGACAGTTGTGAGCTGATATTAATAGCCTGGGAAGCTCCATGGTTATTACCCCCTTCCCAAGCTATAAACAACTGCCCCTGCCGTCGGCTTTCTCT
The DNA here is from genome assembly GCF_039654945.1 of Dendrobates tinctorius. Lineage (NCBI taxonomy): Eukaryota > Metazoa > Chordata > Amphibia > Anura > Dendrobatidae > Dendrobates > Dendrobates tinctorius. The sequence goes on along the minus strand of NW_027361827.1, from coordinate 8,620,823 downwards.
CTGCTGATTATGAAAATTGTGTCGGAGTCCACGCCATTTTTTTCTGAAAAATAATCTTTTATTAATTAAATACATGTACAGTAATTTGCACGCACACTGTACTAATTGTATATGTCACTGACATCTATATACAGTGGGGCAAAAAAGTATTTAGTCAGTCAGCAATAGTGCAAGTTCCACCACTTAAAAAGATGAGAGGCGTCTGTAATTTACATCATAGGTAGACCTCAACTATGGGAGACAAACTGAGAAAAAAAATCCAGAAAATCACATTTTTTTTTTTTTCATTTTATTTGCATTTTATGGTGGAAAATAAGTATTTGGTCAGAAACAAGCAATCAAGATTTCTGGCTCTCACAGACCTGTAACTTCTTCTGAGTCTCCTCTTTCCTCCACTCATTACCTGTAGTAATGGCACCTGTTTAAACTTGTTATCAGTATAAAAAGACACCTGTGCACACCCTCAAACAGTCTGACTCCAAACTCCACTATGGTGAAGACCAAAGAGCTGTCAAAGGACACCAGAAACAAAATTGTATCCCTGCACCAGGCTGGGAAGACTGAATCTGCAATAGCCAACCAGCTTGGAGTGAAGAAATCAACTGTAGGAGCAATAATTAGAAAATGGAAGACATACAAGACCACTGATAATCTCCCTCGATCTGGTGCTCCACGCAGTGTGTCTTCAGCAATATGGTGCCGGACAGCACGGTATGGGCATGTGCGTACTCCGGCACCAGACTCCTCCCAGGGGGGTGAGGGGACCATGCATACCAGGAAAGGGGGGTGAGGGGATCATGCATATCAGGAAAGGGGGATAAGGGGGCCATGCATTCCAGGATAGGGGGTGAGGGGACCATACATACGAGGATAGGGAGGTGAGAGGACCATGCATACCAGGATAGGGGTGAAGGGACCATGCATACCAGGATTGGGGGGTGAGAGGACCATACCAGGAAAGGGGGGTGAGGGGACCATGCATATCAGGAAAGTCGGGTGAGGGGACCATGCATTCCAGGATAGGGGGGTGAGGGGACCATGCATTCCAGGATAGGGGGGTGATGGGACCATGCATACCAGGATAGGGGGGTGAGAGGACCATGCATACCACGATAGGAGGATGAAGGGACCATGCATACCAGGATACGGGGGTTGAGAGGACTATGCATACCAGGATACGGGGGTTGAGAGGACTATGCATACCAGGATAGGGGGGTGAAGGGACCATGCATACCAGGATAGGGGGGTGAGAGGACCATGCATACCAGGATAGGGGGGTGAGAGGACCATGTGGGTCGCCCTCCCAGGGCTGTGGGGTACTCAGTACGGGCCCAATGAGCTTCAATGGGAGATGTCACGGCAGCTGGGACCCGGCCCGTGGCCCTGGGCGCCCATTGTAAAAGGGGGTTGTTGCAGTGTGCTTATGGTGATGAAAGTTTAGAAATGTTTCGTGACGCCACCTGTGATGTTCGGCAATGGAGATGTAAGCCGACGTTGCAGACAGATCCTCTGGGACAGATGATGTGGTGCAGCAATGATGTTATAGCCCTCCACAGGCAGGGCTGTAGTCCCAGGGCAGTGTAGGTGAAGTGACACTTGGATGGTGTGGTGTCAGGCACAAGGGATGTAGCAGTGCTGGGTGGGTTGGCGCAGGAATGAGTGGAGCACACCAGGGCTTGTAGTTCCAAAGCTTTACTCACAGTCTGTTGCACAAACAGGTGCCTGCCTCCGTGCCGTGTCCTCCGGATCAGGGACTCAGTCAACCTCCAGGACAGATGGAATACTCCTTTCCAATACTCCGCCAACATGTGCCTTTCTGAACATCTCCTCTTATAGCACCTTTAAATGAAGTACTCCAGTACTGAGTTACACTGGAGTTCCTCCTGTCCGATGTTCTTATGAACTCTATTTGTATGGCAGACAGCTGTAGCCTGCTTCGGGGACTCTTTGCTACTAAGTCCCGGCTCACTATCCAGTTGCTGTTGTGCCCCCAAGTCTTGTGTGGGAATAAAGCGGTCACTACTTCTATTCTTCCCGTGTCTGCTGCAGGACCATTAGTATCCATACAACCTCGGGGACCGGGCCCCGGCCTTGCGCTTAGAACTTCTAGGAGGGGTTCTCTTCTAACCCACATCCTCTGTTCTCTTTTACTCCTCACGTTTCATACTGATCTTGCTTTCTATGGAAAATCAGGCTTTCAGTCTATGTTGCTCTCTCTCTCTTCCTTTCCTGTGCCAGCAGACCCAGGTCACTGGGATCTGCTGCAGCACTTCCATCCATCTATCCCTCTCTCTGGGGATCTTCTTCTCACTCCTTCCCTCACCATCTACTAACTCACTAACTAGCTAACTAAAAATCCTAAACGCTTCCTGCTCTTTGTAATGTAAACTAAATCCACCCACGTCCCAGCACGTTTCGTGTTCCAAGCAGGGAGCCACCAATGGGTGCTTTGCTATACTCCAAGCAGGGAGCCGCCGAAGGTGCTTTGCTACACTACTATGTGGTGTGGGGTGCAGGTGTTGGAGCATGGTCAGGAGTCTCCACCTTACCTGGATGGTGGGGCACCACACCTCAGGAGGAGGTGCAGTACCTCTGTGGCGACTGAGCCTCAGGGGCGCCACACATGCATACCAAGATAGGGGGTGAGGGGACCATGCATACCAGGATAGGCGGGTGAGGGGACCGTGCATACCAGGAAAGGGAGGTGAGGGGACCATGCATATCAGGACAGGGGGGTGAGGGGACCATGCAAACCAGGATAGGGGGGGTGAGAGGACCATGTATACCAGGATGGGGGGGGTGAGGGGATCATGCATACCAGGATTGGGGGGTGAGAGGACCATGCATACCAGGATTGGGGGGTGAGGGCACCATGCATACCTACGATAGGGATGAGGGGGTACCATGCATACCACAATAGGGATGAGGGGGCACCATGCATACCAGGATTCGAGGGTGAGGGGACCATGCATAACAGGATGAGGAATGGGGTGCCATGCATACCAGGATTGGGGGGTGAGGGAACCATGAATACCTGTATATGGATAAGGGAGTACCATGCATACCAGGATTGGGGGGTGAGGGTACCATACATACCAGGATAGGGATCAGGGGTACCATGCACACCAGGATAGGGATGAGGGGTGCCATGCATACCAGGATAGGAGGGGGGCAGCATATACCAAGATGGGAGAGCAAATACCAATAAAAATGCTCGCCACCCAGGTGTAGAACGGGTTCATAGCTAGTTTTCATATAATAGGTTAAGTTAAGCATATTAAACTTTTCTAAAGGGAAATCAGAAGATATGTATATATACATATACATATATATATATATATATATATATATAGTGAATATGCCAGGAGAAAAAATGGAGACATCCCCGTTCATAAGTGCATACATAAAGATAAATGGTGAAGGACAAAGCAATAATATCATCAAACCTAAGATAACAGACTGTCATTATCATATATTGTTACAGTTCCACTTATATACGATGTCCCTCATTCTTCATGGTCACTTCTTTGAGTTATATTCAAATTAGTTGATGTCACCAATTTTCTACTTCCTCAGTCAAGAGCTAAATTGCATCAAAAAGAAGTAGTCCGTACTGATCCTCTCCGCAGTATCATATATGCGACCTCATTAACCCATTATGAATAAATGCCTCATCCTAGGTCTGGTGATAAGAACAAACAGTCTTCCTGAGAAATAGCAACTGGGACAGCCAAATGTGTGACTTTAGGTCACGCTAAAAGTATGGAAAATCGGTCCGAGTCTCCCTGCCGAGAGTCGCACAAGTGTTCTCCACATGGTCATCCATGTGTAATGCGCTTCCATTGCGATTATGCAATTTTCTCGCACCTATGTATCCGTATGACATCTGTATGACATGCGTATGGCTTTACATTTCTCACTGGTTTTCCCCATTGAATTTAATGGCTGAATGGGCTGAAATGAGGAAAATGTGTGCGTACTTGTCACAAGCTACATGGATGGTGTATACTGTGAGTTATTTTAAATGGTTTCAACACTCCAATTAATTAATACCAACTATTGATATAGTTTCAATCAGTTATACTATATATATATATATATATATATATATATTCATCTCTTTGAACCTTCTAAGATGGTCATTGAAATTTGTTCAACCAGATGGTCAAACAGTCCAAGAAGGGCAATTAACTGGTCTTTATTATCTTGACACTTATCTTCTAAAAACAAAGAAGTCTTGAATTTCAAAGATGAGAGTCCCAGAGATTTTATCTTGTTAACTATATGTTAGATATATACTGTTTAAAGGTACTGTTACACTTAGCGATGCACCAGCGATCCCGACCAGCGATATGACGTGGTCAGGATTGCTGGTGCATCGCTAAGTGGTCGCTAGTGAGCTGCCACACAGGCAGATCTCACCAGCGACATCGCTGGGGACGGGGGTCGCTAATTACCTGTCACACCAGGCGATCCTGCGTCCTCCCGCCCGGCTCCACGCGTTGCTCGTCATCACAGCAGGAAGCGCCGCAGGAAGCTGACGACGAGAAACAGTCCAGCCTGTTCTTGTGCGATCAGCAATAAGCAGCAGGGGAGCGGGTTGTAGGTAAGTATCACACACACAGCGATATCGCTAGCAATATCGCTATAACGTCACAAGTTATAGCGATATTGCTAGCGATATCTCTTAGTGTGACATGCCCTTAAGTCTCACAACACATACTTTGGGACATCAAAGGCTTTAGAGAAGTTTTTACATATGAAAAGAGGACACACACACAAGAGGGGAGGGATGTGTACAGACGAGAGAGGACACTGAGATGAGACTATCTGAATAATGTAACGTATGAATAATGTTTGTTTCTGATTGATGCATATGTATTTATAGTTTTATATTGTTTATTATTTAATCTTATCAATTATTAAGTAAATCAATTTAGTAAATTCAATTCTTGTGTGAGCATTTTCTTATTCATTACAATCCATTGGAACCCTTACAATACAGATGGTTCTTGTGGTGTCTGAAATTTTCTCGCACCCATAGCGTTGCATTGGAGAGTATCGGACAATATACACGTACAATCGCAGCGCGCTGCGATTTTACCTGCACGTTGAATACGCCTAAGAAAAAATACAGAGATGTGAGCTGTCCCATAGATTAACACTGGTACAAGTGCTATGCGATGTTTTCTCGCATAGCACTCGTCCGTATTCTATGGTATTGTGACCCCGACCTTACTCTTGAACTATTGTGATTCATTTTGACTCACAATGTGTTTGTTTCCAAGGACAGATTTTTCCTGCAAAAGCATGGATTGATAATATTATTGCCTTGTCCTTCACCATGTATCTTTGTATGCATTTATGAATGGGGACAATATCTGTGTTTTTTCTCCTGGTGTCACGGGGTTACCATGACGGTGTGGAGCCAGAAGACTGCAGCCTCTGATTGCTCCTACTCTGGCGCTGAGAAAAAGCACTTCTCCATCATTTTAAATGTGTTTATTTCTTCTAGCAGAATAGGGGTTAATCAGCCATGTTGGAAATCCCTGTGCTCACAGCTGAGCTCATTTAGCCACTCATTTCCCCTTTATAATCTGGGCTCTGTTACATATCCTTGTCAGAGCAAGCATTTGCTGCATGGCTAACGGAGGGAGAGGAGTTCATATGAGAAGGAAAGATGGATGAGTTATCTGTGACAGTTGCTTGGTTTGTGTGGTGCCCCTGAGGCTTCAGTCGCCACAGAGGTGCTGCACCTTCTCCTAAGGTGTGGTACCCCACCATCCAGGTAGGGTGGAACTCCCTTTCACATTCCAACACCTGCACCCCACACACAGGATAGTTCAGCAGGGACCCATCCATGCTTTATGCTGGAAAGGTCATGGGTTGCCTTTTGTGGTCCCTGGCTTCGTAACACGAGAGGTGCTGGGGAGGTGGGTGGAGTTAGCTATGAAAGAGAGGGAAGGTGTAGGATTTCAGGTCAGTCTGGGGTGAGTCCCAGAGAAGAAAGTCAGTCTGCAGAAGAGGGCAGGCGGAGTAGAAGAGGACAGTCACTGAGACAGGAGTGAGGATCCCTGGAAGAAGGGATGTAGGAAGGAGTGCTGCAGCTGCCTCAGTGACCTGAGCCAGCTGGCACGGGAAAGGAACAGAAGGAAGGAGACATAGACTGGAGACTACAGATTCCATAAGAGAGAGAGAACAGATCGGAACGAAGGAGAATAGAAGGACGGTGGGAAGCAGGTTAAGAAAGAGAGAGAACCCTTCCAGTCCAGAGCGCAAAGGCCGGGGCCCGGTCCCCGAGGTTGATTGGATCTTTATGTCCGGCAACAGACACCGGAGGAGTAGTGAGCCACTAACGCCTTGCTCCCATCATAGACTTGGGACACATCAGCAACTGAATAGTGAGCCGGGACACAGAGAGGAGTCCCCGAAGCAGGCTACAGCTATCTGTCATACAAGTAGAGACTAGGAACACCTAGAGAGAGGCATTCCAGGGTAACTAAGTACTGGAGTGCTTCGCACCTAAAGGCGCATTGGAGGAGACGTTCAGTAAGGTACATATTGGTGGAGTGTGGAGGGGAGAATCCTATCCTGCCTGGAGGTTGGCTGGTGCCCTGACCTGAAGAAAACAGTGCGGAGGCAGGCATTTGTGCGAACTGCAAACAGTGAGTAAAGCTTTGGAACCGCATACTCTGGTGTCCTCCAGTTATTCCGGCACCGCTACACCTGGGTACCAGCCTCTATACCATTCTGCGCCTCTCCTCATCCATTGCACCTACACTGGCCTGGGACTACAGCTCCACCTGTGGGGAGCTGCACTATCTTTGCTGCACCACACCATCAGTCCCAGTGGATCTGCATGCAGCGATGGCTCAACATCTTACTTGCCAAACACCACGGGTGGCATCACAAACTATCCAAATAAACTATTACACCATTAACATCACCGCCATTGATATTGGGCACCCAGGGCCACGGACCGGGTCACCGCTGCTGTGACACACATTCCCCCTGACACCGGCCCGGTACCGAGTACCCCACTGCCCTGGGTGTGAGGGGCGACCCATTTGCATGCATGGTAATTCCCCATCCTTCTCTATTTTGGTTTATTCTCCTATCTCCACGCCCCAGTGCATTCCTCTCTTATATGTGAGTATTTTGTATGCCTGGAGTTTTCTGTTAACCATCGTTTGTGTTGCCTTGTTTGTCGGTTGGTGTACTACAGTGCACAGTAGCGCCCCTCATCCATGGGTGGGGGAAGAGAACAGACAGAGGACTAACTCAAGAGATAAGGCAAGGGTGGAGGCTCTGGCATCTTCACCTTCAGAAGTATCCCGTGTAGTAGGTTGAGCTAGGATGCCCCCTATTGTTAGGGACAGCGAAGGAGCCCCTGGTCCCAAGTCACCTGATCACTGTGTCGTGACATTTGTTCTGACTAACTATTTTTTCTGATAAATTATGGATCCAATTGCTGCTCTGACAGGGGGGGAACTGTGGCAGCATAGTCTGGAGGTGGCACAGTTACACATGGTGGTTTTGCAGCACCCTGATACATCTGGCGTGGGATTCCGATCTCCTCAGCAAACTAAAGTGGAGCCCAATATCACTTTGTCAGACAGGTTCTCTGGAGGGCGTGACAAGTTTGCTGTATTCCGGGAGGCCTGGAAACTGTACTTCAGGTTACGTTCATTTTCAGAGGAGCAACTTGTAGGGATAGTAATCTCGCTCCTCCAGGGGGACCCCCAAGCATGGGCATTTTTTCTCCTGACTGATTCTCAGTCGCTTCAGATGATGGAGGAATTTTTTCTGGCACTAAGCCTTGTATATGATGATCCCGATCGGGTCTCCTTAACTGAGTTCACACTGCGCCAACTTCAGCAAGGAGACCGGCCAGCGGAGAAATATTGCTCTCAGTTCCGGAGGTAGTCTATGGACACTAAGTGGAATTGCCCCGCACTCCATAGTCAGTTCTGTGAGAGGCTCACAGTGAGGGTGAAGGATGCCTTAGCTCTGTATTAGACTCTTGACTTCCTTGAGGCAGACATGTCTCTAGTAATCAGGGTTGATCACTGTCTTCGCCAGAGACATAGGGAGTCACCTCTGTGTGTGGTAGGTCTGGGGTCAAGGGAGGTCAGCACTGAGCCTACTGAGGAACCCATGCAGGTGGGGTGGCACCTCACTCTGGTAAGCTACCTTTTGTTCGGTGTGAGGGGCGAGTGTGTTTCAATTGTGGTAAAAATGCCCATTTCATGGGCACTTGTCCCTCCCGATCACAAAGTAAGCAACTGCCAGGAAAACTAGGTGACACAGGTTGCGGGGAGGTTAGCAACCCGGGTGGCCTCATCAACTCCGTGGGTAGGACACCATTTTTCCCACCAGCTGTAATCCACCTGGGTGGGTTTAAGTTGGATGTGTCTGCATTTCTGGTCAGTGGGGTGGGGTTTAATTTGATCCATGCTAGTTTTATCCACGTCGAAGGCCTAATCCCACATATTCTGTCCAGACCCATACCCATAAACACCATCGACTCCGCCCCCTTTAGACAGGGGCATTTTACTGAATTCGTCCAAGACTTACAGCTTCAGGTGGGGGCCATGCACACTGAGGTTTTAGACTGTTATGTGCTAGAGGGTCTGCCCTTGCCTGTGGTACTGGGACTTCCTTGGCTTGCACTGCACAATCCTGTAGTAGATTGACAGATACAGGAAGTAGTAAAATGGAGTGGGTATTGTCAAGGACACTGCTCGGGTACCTGGTTTGCTAGGGTGGATTCCCTGCCTGTACCTAGTTACCTAAGCAAAATAAAATCAGCTGATAGCACGTCAGTCCCAGGATGCACGTTCCAAGTCCAATGACCCAATCGGACATCAAGTGATACAAACAATAGAAAGGAACAGCATCCAGTCCAGGTGATGAAAAAGAAAAAAGCCTTTATTCTGCCATGATACAATGTTTCGACCACAATTGCTTTATCAAGTATACACAAAGCATAAAATGGCAGCCTTATATAGTGTGGTGGCCCATGCACACCAATCACAAACAAGGTACTGCCCAATTTACATCATTGCAAAAAACATAAACAAAGTCACAAAAATAGTCAATAATATATACATTAACTAATGTGATATAAATATCATATCAATTTAAGAAAAAACGCCAATAACTTAGAAAAATATTTGTGCAAAATCCACCCCATAATTAATTACAAACCAATCAAATTATGGCATCACGGTTGTTATAGCGACTGCACTCCAATCCAATCTTCCAACCCATGACGGACGCATACACTGAAGCCCCTGACCAATCAGTGCATATATAAACACTAGATGGAGGCCCGATGCTATCGCATTGGGAGGGTGGTAATGTCACGACGGGGGCAGGCGTTGCAGGATTGAGAATCTTTCCCCCCCATGTGCTCACCCACCTATCCACACTCTCTTTCCCCATGTGATGACTTCTCACGTCTGTGCTCTCTTCTTTAACCTGTCTACCCCATGTGCTATCCCCCTTGTCTATTGTCTCTCTCCTTCCTGTGCTGTGTTCTCTCCTCATGTGCTGTCATGAGGAGACAACATCTGCTGCGGCTACCAGTGACACGGCATCCCCCACTTTTACCAGGAAACAGTCCTTCATGCGCAGCTTTGTAGGACCTCGCCGTACCCCACTGCTGCGTGACGAACAAATTGAAGCCGTTGTCGGATGGATGGCAGCTAACGCATCCACTTCAATGACTTCCGCATCCTCCCAGGGCCAGAGCACTGAAGAGCAACCATCTGTCTCTTCACCACCTGCCAAATTGCCCAGGCAGTCTGAGAGCCCTGGACAGGAGCCATCTCAGTCTTTACTTCTGTTCTCAGAATCTGTTGGCTTGGAAAGAGGTGGCCAGCCAAGCAGCATTCTAGAGCGTGAAGAAGAGGGAGTATGCAGTGATGCCCAACTGCTTTGTCCCTCTGAATCTGAAGAGGCGGGTGGGCCAGTGCCTATTGTCAGGACCAGCCAGTGCTTGAAGAGGGGAGTGGAGATGATGAGGTCCTTGACCCATCATGGCGTCAGCCACAGGAAGGTGGTGGGAGCAGCTCTGAGGAAGAGATTCCCCGAACGGCCAAAAGAGTAGGGAGAGGGCGGGGGCAGACTTGGTTGCCTGTAGCCTCCACTTTGACACCAAGTAGGCCTCGGCCTACTACCTGATTTTCCCTGGGCTCCGACACTGCCAGTTGGTGCTCAGAAGTGCTGTCCACACAGACGAAACACTCGCTCATGTGTAAGTGGGGTTCGGTAACGTCAGCTGATCCCCTGCTGTATGTATGGCAAAGTGTCCTGCTCCCTCCACAGTCAAACAACCTCATATTTACACCTGGCTCCAAGTAGTCCTCGGCCTACTACCTGATTTTCCCTGGGCTCCGACAACGCCAGTTGGTGCTCAGAAGTGCTGTCCACACAGACAAAACACTCGCTCATGTGTAAGTGGGGTTTGGTAACGTCAGCTGATCCCCTGCTGTGTGTATGGCAAAGTGTCCTGCTCCCTCCACAGTCAAACAACCTCAGATTTACACCTGGCTCAAAGTAGGCCTCGGCCTACTATCTGATTTTCCCTGGGTTCCGACACCGCCAGTTGGTGCTCAGAAGTGCTGTCCACACAGACAAAACACTTGCTCATGTGTAAGTGGGGTTCGGTAACGTCAGCTGATCCCCTGCTGTGTGTATGGCAAAGTGTCCTGCTCCCTCCACAGTCAAAGAACCTCAGATTTACACCTGGCTCCAAGTAGGCCTCGGCCTACTACCTGATTTTCCCTGGGCTCCGACACCGCCAGTTGGTGCTCAGAAGTGCTGTCCACACAGACAAAACACTCGCTCATGTGTAAGTGGGGTTCGGTAACATCAGCTGATCCCCTGCTGTGTGTATGGCAAAGTGTCCTGCTCCCTCCACAGTCAAGCAACCTCAGATTTACACCTGGCTCAAAGTAGGCCTCGGCCTACTACCTGATTTTCCCTGGGCTCCAACAACGCCAGTTGGTGCTCAGAAGTGCTGTCCACACAGACAAAACACTCGCTCATGTGTAAGTGGGGTTCGGTAACGTCAGCTGATCCCCTGCTGTGTGTACGGCAAACTCTCCTGCTGCCTCCAAATTCAAACAACGTCTTATCTTAAACTGCCTCCAAGTAGGCCTCAGCCTACAAAATGACTATCCCTGGGCTCCAACATCGTCAGTTGTTGCTCGGAAGTGCTGTCCACACAGAAACAAACACTCGTTCATGTGTAAGTGGGTTTCGGTAACGTCAGCTGATCCCCAGCTGTGTGGAGAGCAAAGTGCTGCTGCCTCCAAATTGTAACTACTTCAGATTTAAACATTCTCTGATTTGGCCTCTGTCTCCACTCTGTCTCTAGTATTTCCCCTGACCTCCAGCACCGCCAGTTCCTGCTCACAGTTGCCGTCCACGCAGTCCACACTTGTTCCTGTGTTCCTGGTGTTCTGTTACATGAGCAGATCCCCCAATGTGTGTCCGACACTGTCTCCTGCGCTGTCCACCTTCCCACTGCAAGCGGTGGGAATGTGGACAGAGCAGGAGACAGTGGCAGACACACATCAGCGGATCTGCTGACATTACAGAACCCCAGTAACACAGGAACACGTGTGGATTAGGCAGACGGCTGCTGTACGCATAAACTGGCGGTGTTGGTGGTCACGTGAAATCCTGGAAACAGAGTGGAGACAGATGCCTAATTGGAGCACGTTGACAGTCTGTTGTAGCCTACAAACAATCTAAAACTGCCACCTAGTAGGCCTCGGCCTGCACCCTGATTGTCCCTGGGCTCCAACAACGCCAGTTGGTGCTCGGAAGTGCTGTCCACACAGAAAAACACACTTGTTCATGTGTAAGTGGGGTTCGGTAACGTCAGCTGATCCCCTGCTGTGTGTATGGCAAACCCTCCTGCTGCCTCCAAATTCAAACAACTTCTTATCTTAAACTGCCTCCAAGTAGGCCTCAGCCTACAAAATGACTATCCCTGGGCTCCAACATCGTCAGTTGTTGTTCGGAAGTGCTGTCCACACAGAAAAAAACACTCGCTCATGTGTAAGTGGGGTTCGGTAACATCAGCTGATCCCCTGCTGTGTGTATGGCAAAGTGTCCTGCTCCCTCCACAGTCAAGCAACCTCAGATTTACACCTGGCTCAAAGTAGGCCTCGGCCTACTACCTGATTTTCCCTGGGCTCCAACAACGCCAGTTGGTGCTCAGAAGTGCTGTCCACACAGACAAAACACTCGCTCATGTGTAAGTGGGGTTCGGTAACGTCAGCTGATCCCCTGCTGTGTGTACGGCAAACTCTCCTGCTGCCTCCAAATTCAAACAACGTCTTATCTTAAACTGCCTCCAAGTAGGCCTCAGCCTACAAAATGACTATCCCTGGGCTCCAACATCGTCAGTTGTTGCTCGGAAGTGCTGTCCACACAGAAACAAACACTCGTTCATGTGTAAGTGGGTTTCGGTAACGTCAGCTGATCCCCAGCTGTGTGGAGAGCAAAGTGCTGCTGCCTCCAAATTGTAACTACTTCAGATTTAAACATTCTCTGATTTGGCCTCTGTCTCCACTCTGTCTCTAGTATTTCCCCTGACCTCCAGCACCGCCAGTTCCTGCTCACAGTTGCCGTCCACGCAGTCCACACTTGTTCCTGTGTTCCTGGTGTTCTGTTACATGAGCAGATCCCCCAATGTGTGTCCGACACTGTCTCCTGCGCTGTCCACCTTCCCACTGCAAGCGGTGGGAATGTGGACAGAGCAGGAGACAGTGGCAGACACACATCAGCGGATCCGCTGACATTACAGAACCCCAGTAACACAGGAACACGTGTGGATTAGGCAGACGGCTGCTGTACGCATAAACTGGCGGTGTTGGTGGTCACGTGAAATCCTGGAAACAGAGTGGAGACAGATGCCTAATTGGAGCACGTTGACAGTCTGTTGTAGCCTACAAACAATCTAAAACTGCCACCTAGTAGGCCTCGGCCTGCACCCTGATTGTCCCTGGGCTCCAACAACGCCAGTTGGTGCTCGGAAGTGCTGTCCACACAGAAAAACACACTTGTTCATGTGTAAGTGGGGTTCGGTAACGTCAGCTGATCCCCTGCTGTGTGTATGGCAAACCCTCCTGCTGCCTCCAAATTCAAACAACTTCTTATCTTAAACTGCCTCCAAGTAGGCCTCAGCCTACAAAATGACTATCCCTGGGCTCCAACATCGTCAGTTGTTGTTCGGAAGTGCTGTCCACACAGAAAAAAACACTCGTTCATGTGAAAGTGGGGTTCGATAATGTCAGCTGATCCCCTGCTGTGTGGAGGGCAAAGTGCTGCTGCCTCCAAATTGTAACTACTTCAGATTTAAACATTCTCTGATTTGGCCTCTGTCTCCACTCTGTCTCTAGTATTTCCCCTGACCTCCAACACTGCCAGTTCCTGCTCACAGTTGCCGTCCACGCAGTCCACACTTGTTCCTGTGTTCCTGGTGTTCTGTTACATGAGCAGATCCCCCAATGTGTGTCCGACACTGTCTCCTGCGCTGTCCACCTTCCCACTGCAAGCGGTGGGAATGTGGACAGAGCAGGAGACAGTTGCAGACACACATCAGGGGATCTGCTGACATTACAGAACCCCAGTAACACAGGAACACGTGTGGATTGGGCAGACGGCTACTGTACGCATAAACTGGCGGTGTTGGTGGTCACGTGAAATCCTGGAAACAGAGTGGAGACAGATGCCTAATTGGAGCACGTTGACAGTCTGCTGTAGCCTACAAACAATCTAAAACTGCCACCAAGTAGGCCTCGGCCTGCACCATGATTGTCCCTGGGCTCCAACAACGCCAGTTGGTGCTCGGAAGTGCTGTCCACACAGAAAAACACACTTGTTCATGTCAAAGTGGGGTTCGGTAACATCTGCTGATCCCCTGCTGTGTGTACGGCAAACTCTCCTGCTGCCTCCAAAGTCAAAATACCTCCGATTTACACCTGGCTCCTAGTAGGCCTCGGCCTGCACCCTGATTGTCCCTGGGCTCCAACAACGCCAGTTGGTGCTCGGAAGTGCTGTCCACACAGAAAAAAACACTCGTTCATGTGAAAGTGGGGTTCGGTAACGTCAGCTGATCCCCTGCTGTGTGGAGGGCAAACTGCTGCTGCCTCCAAATTGTAACTACTTCAGATTTAAACATTCTCTGATTTGGCCTCTGTCTCCACTCTGTCTCTAGTATTTCCCCTGACCTCCAACACCGCCAGTTCCTGCTCACAGTTGCCGTCCACGCATTCCACACTTGTTCCTGTGTTCCTGGTGTTCTGTTACGTGAGCAGATCACCCAATGTGTGTCCGCCACTGTCTACTGCGCTGTCCACCTTCCCACTGCAAGCGGTGGGAATGTGGACAGAGCAGGAGACAGTGGCAGACACACATCAGGGGATCTGCTGACATTACAGAACCCCAGTAACACAGGAACATGTGTGGATTGGGCAGACGGCTACTGTACGCATAAACTGGCGGTGTTGGTGGTCACGTGAAATCCTGGAAACAGAGTGGAGACAGATGCCTTATTGGAGCACGTTGACAGTCTGTTGTAGCCTACAAACAATCTAAAACTACCACCAAGTAGGCCTCGGCCTTCACCATGATTGTCCCTAGGTTCCAACAACGCCAGTTGGTGCTCGGCAGTGTCTTTGGCACGGGTACTCCCTGTTGCCCAGCCTGGTTCCAGCACGCCAGCTGTTTCCGGGTAGTGTCAAGGTCACTATGCCACCAATCCGTTGTCCTGTCGTCTTGCGGCCGGGTTAGCCGATTCTACGGTGCCTGCAGTTTAGGTGACTCCTATGTGGGCTGCGGGAACTGGAACTAAAGGCTGGATCCGTAGTGCCAATAGGACATGGACCCCCTGTAGGACTGTGGGTTTCGGTAACTGCGGCCGGCTTGCGGCCTGGCTACTTTGCTTTGGATGGGTACCTTCTGCTACCCACCCGGGTTCCAGCACTGTCAGCTGGTTCTCGCCAGAGTCTTTGGCCTAGGTGCCTCCATCTCGGTATCCGAAGGTCCAGCACCGTCAGCTGGTCCTTGGTAGTGCTTTCTAGCACAGGTACCTCCTGTCTAGTAACCGTGGTCCAGCAACGTCAGTTGTTCTTCGGTAGTGCCATTGGCTCTTGTATCTTTTGCTACCCATCTGGGTTCCAGCACCGTCAGCTGGTTCTCGGCAGTGTCTTTGGCATGGGTACTCCTTGTTGCCCAGCCTGGTTCCAGCACGCCAGCTGTTTCCGGGTAGTGTCAAGGTCACAATGCCACCAATCCGTTGTCCTGTCGTCTTGCGGCCGGGTTAGCCGACTCTAGGGTGCCTGCAGTTTAGGTGACTCCTATGTGGGCTGCGGGAACTGGCACTGAAGGCTGGATCCGTAGTGCCAATGGGACATGGACCCCCTGTAGGACTGTGGGTTTCGGTAACTGCGGCCGGCTTGCGGCCTGGCTACTTTGCTTTGGATGGGTACCTTCTGCTACCCACCCGGGTTCCAGCACTGTCAGCTGGTTCTCGCCAGAGCCTTTGGCCTAGGTGCCTCCATCTCGGTATCCGAAGGTCCAGCACCGTCAGCTGGTCCTTGGTAGTGCTTTCTAGCACAGGTACCTCCTGCCTAGTAACCGTGGTCCAGCAACGTCAGCTGTTCCTCGGTAGTGCCATTGGCTCTTGTAGCTTTTGCTACCCATCTGGGTTCCAGCACCGTCAGCTGGTTCTCGGCAGTGTCTTTGGCACGGGTACTCCCTGTTGCCCAGCCTGGTTCCAGCACGCCAGCTGTTTCCGGGTAGTGTCAAGTTCACTATGCCACCAATCCGTTGTCCTGTCGTCTTGCGGCCGGGTTAGCCGACTCTACCATGCCTGTAGTTTAGGTGACTCCTATGTGGGCTGTGGGAACTGGCACTGAAGGCTGGATCCGTAGTGCCAATGGGACATGGACCCCCTGTAGGACTGTGGGTTTCAGTAACTGCGGCCGGCTTGCGGCCTGGCTACTTTGCTTTGGATGGGTACCTTCTGCTACCCACCCGGGTTCTAGCACTGTCTGCTGGTTCTCGCCAGAGCCTTTGGCCTAGGTGCCTCCATCTCGGTATCCGAAGGTCCAGCACCGTCAGCTGGTCCTTGGTAGTGCTTTCTAGCACAGGTACCTCCTGCCTAGTAACCGTGGTCCAGCAATGTCAGCTGTTCCTCGGTAGTGCCATTGGCTCTTGTATCTTTTACTACCCATCTGGGTTCCAGCACCGTCAGCTGGTTCTCGGCAGTGTCTTTGGCATGGGTACTCCCTGTTGCCCAGCCTGGTTCCAGCACGCCAGCTGTTTCCGTATAGTGTCAAGGTCACAATGCCACCAATCCGTTGTCCTGTCGTCTTGCGGCCGGGTTAGCCGACTCTACGGTGCCTGCAGTTTAGGTGACTCCTATGTGGGCTGTGGGAACTGGCACTGAAGGCTGGATCCGTAGTGCCAATGGGACATGGACCCCCTGTAGGACTGTGGGTTTCGGTAACTGCGGCCGGCTTGTGGCCTGGCTACTTTGCTTTGGATGGGTACCTTCTGCTACCCACCCGGGTTTCAGCACTGTCAGCTGGTTCTCGCCAGAGCCTTTGGCCTAGGTGCCTCCATCTCGGTATCCGAAGGTCCAGCACCGTCAGCTGGTCCTTGGTAGTGCTTTCTAGCACAGGTACCTCCTGCCTAGTAACCGTGGTCCAGCAACGTCAGCTGTTCCTCGGTAGTGCCATTGGCTCTTGTAGCTTTTGCTACCCATCTGGGTTCCAGCACCGTCAGCTGGTTCTCGGCATTGTCTTTGGCACGGGTGCTCCCTGTTGCCCAGCCTGGTTCCAGCACGCCAGCTGTTTCCGGGTAGTGTCAAGGTCACTATGCCACCAATCCGTTGTCCTGTCGTCTTGCGGCCGGGTTAGCCGACTCTAGGGTGCCTGCACTTTAGGTAACTCCTATGTGGGCTGCGGGAACTGGAACTGAAGGCTGGATCCGTAGTGCCAATGGGACATGGACCCCCTGTAGGACTGTGGGTTTCGGTAACTGCGGCCGGCTTGCGGCCTGGCTACTTTGCTTTGGATGGGTACCTTCTGCTACCCACCCGGGTTCCAGCACCGTCAGCTGGTCCTTGGTAGTGCTTTTTAGCACAGGTACCTTCTGCTTAGTAACCATGGTCCAGCACCGTCAGTTGGTCCTCGGTAGTGCCATTGGCTCTTGTTCCTTCTGCTACCCATCCGGGTGCCAGCACTCTCAGCTGGTTCTCGCCAGAGCCTTTGGCCTAGGTGCCTCCATCTCGGTATCCGAGGTCCAGCACCATCAGCTGGTCCTTGGTAGTGCTTTTTAGCACAGGTACCTTCTGTCAGAGACACCGCACTGCACTTGCTCATAGAGCCAGTGCGCGTGTCCTGAGTACAGAAGCAGTGCTAAAAGATACCTGTGGAGCAGGGCAGCAGAGGTGACCATGCGTGCTTCAGGCAAATAGTGTCAGGGTCCAGTCAGCGCTGGAAGGTAAAGAGGCACGGGACCTGCGGACACTGAAACTGAATAATCTGCACGGGACCTATGGTCATGTGACTGCAAGGGGGCGGGGCTTAGCGTCCTGTATTCAGATAGGACAGGACACCATACAACAACTCAGAGTCAGGCAAAACAGAGGTCACAGCAGTACGGGCAAACGAGGCACAGGAGGGACAAACAGACGGGTAGTCAGACAGAGCCAAAGGTCATACACAAGAGGGCGACGTGGTACCAAGGGGACAATCAGAGAGAAGTCGGGTCACAAGCAGAGAGTCATACACGAGAGGTAGTGCAGTACAAGAGGGTCAGGCAGAACTCGTAACAGGGACAGAACCAGATCACAACCGAACAAGCAAGCAAGATATCAGGCACAAGGCACACGTATACAAGAGGTCACTTAACTCAGCCGAGGGCAGGAGTATAACTGACACCGGACCCAGGTCCAGTGAGCACTAAATAGCCTCCTGCTGCCAGAGAGAGGCAGCACAATTAACCCATAGTCTAACCAGGACGGGTCAAAGCGAAATCCCGTCCTGGATCATGACACCTTCTGCTTAGTAACCGTGGTCCAGCACTGTCAGTTGGTCCTCGGTAGTGCCATTGGCTCTTGTTCCTTCTGCTACCCATCCGGGTGCCAGCACTGTCAGCTGGTTCTCGCCAGAGCCTTTGGCCTAGGTGCCTCCATCTTGGTATCCGAAGTCCAGCACCATCAGCTGGTCCTTGGTAGTGCTTTTTAGCACAGGTACCTTCTGCTTAGTAACCGTGGTCCATCACCGTCAGTTGGTCCTCGGTAGTGCCATTGGCTCTTGTTCCTTCTGCTACCCATCCGGGTTCCAGCACTGTCTGCTGGTTCTCGCCAGAGCCTTTGGCCTAGGTGCCTCCATCTCGGTATCCGAGGTCCAGCAAGGTCAGCTGGTCCTTGGTAGTGGTTTCTAGCACAGGTACCTCCTGCATAGTAACCGGGGTCCAGCACCGTCAGCTGTTCCTCAGTAGTGCCATTGGCTATTGTTCCTTCTGCTGCCACTACGGGTTCCAGTACTGTCAGCTGGTTCTCGCCAGTTTCTCAGCCTTCTTGTACCTTCTGCTACATTTCCAAGATCAAGCTTTTTGAAATTGTCTTTGGTAATCCTTATTGATCTCCATGACGACGACCCTGATGATGATGTCCCTGAAGACCACACTAAAGAAGACCAGAAATATGACCCTAAATAATAAGACCAAGAGGACAAAGAACATGAAGACAACCACCAAGATACAGAACAAAAGACAGAAGAACAAGAAGCAGAAGAAGCAAAAGCAGAAGAACAGAAAGCAGAAGAACATTAAGCATAAGACTAAAAATCAGCATAGAAGAAATCAAAATTATAAGCAGAAGAAGACTAAGCAGTAAATGGGGGTGAGTCCGTTCCTCCTCGTGGTGCCCATGGAAAATGCCTGCTGCTGCAGGCCAAACTGAACGCGGACAAATCCTGTTGTAAATCTTTTGTGACAGGCAGAACGTAAGGTGTAATCTTATAACTTTTATAGATAAGTACTACAGGAATGCCTGTCACCATAAGAAAATGAAGAAAAAGAAGAATAGGAAGAAGATGAAGAAATAGCATATGAAAATTAATAATAGCTGAATAAGAAGAATATGAAGAATGGAAAAAAAAAATTAATGGGAAGAAGGTGAAGAAGAAGAAGATGAATAAGGTGAAGAAAAAGTTGATGAAAAAAATGCTACTGCTGCGGATCATGAAGGAGAAAGTGTGGGAGAAGTACAAAAGAAGGTGAAGAGCATGGAAGTTGTGAAACATACAAACGCATTGCACATGGACCAATGATTCTCTATGGGGCAGCTCCCATCAGCCGTATTTTTCTTGCGTATATTTTGCGGTCCGTGCCAATCGCAGCATGCTGTGATTGTTAGCATGCTACAGCCGTAGTACGCCAATGCAAGTCTATGGGTGTGCTGAAAATACACATTACACACGGACCACACGCGTGACTTGCGAGAAATACGCACCCGGTGTCTTTTAGAAAAGCCGGCAATTCAGTGCGCTATACAGTAAAATCACTCTGACAGGTTTAATAAAGAAACGAGAGAATAGATATATACACATAGAATACATATATTTATATATATACATGTCATTGAGGCACATATATATATATATTTATATTTCCCAGAGTTCTTCATAGCAGAATAGCCGCTAATTCAATTGCCGGCTTCTGTCAAATCATTCCACAACCCGACATGAAATGACACATGGTTTACATACAGTAAACCATTTGATTTCATGTTTTTTTTATATGTCCCTAACTAATAATTAGATGAGGGTTTGTGTGCAAAATTTGGGAGGTGTAGGTGTTAATTTAAGGGGTTAATTCATTGTAAAAAAATGCGTGGGCTCCCGCGTTAATTTGTCAACCAGAGAGGTAAAGCAGGTGAGTGAGGGCAGATTTTAATAGCCATGAGAGGGACCATTGTTTTTGTCCCCCCCCCCCGGCTACAAAAATCTGCCCCCAGACACCCCAGAAATGGCGCATTTATAAGATGTGCCAATTCTGGCACTTATCCTCTCTATTGCCATTGCCCTGTAGCGGTAGCGAATGGGTTAATATGACAAAGGGTTAATGTCACCATTCGATTGTAAGGTGACATTAAACCGATTAATAATGGAGAGGTGTCAATTAGACACCAATCCATTATTAACCCTATAGTAAGAAAGGGTTAAAAACCACACTAAGACAATAATTAAAAAGTCTTTTAATGAAATAAATACACCAAATTTTTGACAAATTTTTATTACTCTGGTAATCCCAAAAAAGCCATGACCTGCAAAAAAATAACATAAAAAATCACCAATATCCTTACCTCTCCGCCGTTCAGTCAAGTCCCACGTTGCACTCCATCAGAAGGGGTTAAATAGTTTACAATGAGGAACGGTACTAATGCAACCAGCCTCACTGCAGTCTACTACAAAATTAAATGATTCAGCTCTGCGCAGCCTCCCTGGCTGCCTGGAGATGAATTAATTACCGTGGGAAAGTTTCTGACTTTTTTCCCACGGTCATTAGTTCACTCACAGATCAGCCGGGGACTCCCTGCAGCCTCAGTGACGTCAGCCGGAGTCCCCGGCTGATCTGTGAATGAACTAATGAAGCAGTTAATGTTCACTAACGTGTCCTTTAATGTTAATGAAGAACACTCCATGAAGGACTACATCATGGAAATTCTGACTAAAGGCTCATCACCCATTGCCGCATGGTTATTTTTTGCAAAGAAAAAACTTAGGGGGTTATGCCCTTGCCTGGATTTCCGTGAACTCAATACGATCCTTATCCACTCCCCCTCATTCCAGAACTCTTTAATCAAATTGTAGGGGCAAAATGGCTCTCTAAGATGGACCTCAGGAGGGCGTATAATCTCATCCGCATTAAAGAGGGGTATGAATGGAAAACAGCATTCAATATGTCCAGGGGACACTATGAGAATCTGGTGATGGCTTTTTGGTTGATGAACGTGTGGTATTCGCAGGTACGCAGTAAGGCTGAGATGGAGGAAGCTTAAATTCAACTTTTATATATGGGTTATTTGAGTAACTGGCAAGCTGACAATAGTTGTCCTCGCAGAGATTCAAACAACAATACACACAGATAACACGATATTAACTACCCTGTCGGGGCTGGTAACTATATGGCTGCGATATGACCAACTATGAGTCCAGGAACTATAATTAGCAAACGACGAAATGTCACTTATCCTTCTCTGACGTCCTGCAGAGTGGCTGTCCGGGAGGTGTCCGCTCGGCGTCTCAACCGCTGGGCCCAGCCGACGAGGAGTTGACGTAAACTTCTGGCGTTCCTACGCCCAGGTGGAGCGTGTACACTACAGGTCCCAGGAGAGTCCCTCAGCATTGGGCCCCCTGGCGGAGGTGAGATGGTGGTGGCCTTGGGCCTGAACGTATAGGCCGCAGCCATGGAACGGAACAGGGCAATGGCCGCCGCGGGGTGCAGCGTCCATGTCGCAGCCGGGGTGCAGACCGAGGCAGAGGAGGCCAAAGTTGGGCAATGACAGCCACGGGAGGCGGCGGGCAGGCCGCAGCCGTGGAACGGAGTGAGGCAGTGGCGGCCGCGGGTGGCAGCGGGCAGGCCGCAGGCTGGAGTCGGGCAGCGGCAGCCACAGGTGGCAGCTGGGCCGCTGTGCTGTATACCATGGGGGGGTGCTGTGCTGTATACTATGGGTGGTGTATACCATGGGGGGTGCTGTGCTGGCAATGATAGCTGACACAATATCAGACACAATGGTTGCAGTCAGTGGAGTGTTTGTCTTCTTATTGACACTAGCTAGGAACCTAAAGAGAAGTCCATCTTCAGCCATCGCATAGATAAAACGTGGCATCGGAAACATGGAACCCAATAAATTTGTTGAGAGGGCACATACTTTAGAGACCCAACAGATACAACGTATCGAGCAGGCTCCCATTGTACGTGCCCAAATGCTCCAGGGATGGGGCTTTCTGTATTCAGTAAGTAGCATGGCATCATGAGTGTAAGTGCAGCAGATACTCCAAAGTACAGTTGTGGCCAAAAGTATTGACACCCCTGCAATTTTGTCAGATAATACTCAGTTTCTTCCTGAAAATGATTGCAAACACAAATTCTTTGGTATTACTATCTTCATTTAATTTGTCTTAAATGAAAAAACACAAAAGAGAATGAAGCAGAAAGCAAAACTTTGATCATTTCACACAAAACTCCAAAAATGGGCCAGACAAAAGTATTGGCACCCTCAGCCTAATACTTGGTTGCACAACCTTTAGCCAAAATAACTGCGACCAACCGCTTCCGGTAACCATCAATGAGTTTCTTACAATGCTCTACTGGAATTTTAGACCATTCTTCTTTGGCAAACTGCTCCAGGTCCCTGATATTTGAAGGGTGCCTTCTCCAAACTGCCATTTTTAGATCTCTCCACAGGTGTTCTATGGGATTCAGGTCTGGACTCATTGCTGGCCACCTTAGAAGTCTCCAGTGCTTTCTCTCAAACCATTTTCTAGTGCTTTTTGAAGTGTGTTTTGGGTCATTGTCCTGCTGGAAGACCCATGACCTCTGAGGGAGACCCAGCTTTCTGACACTGGGCCCTACATTATGCTGCAAAATTTGTTGGTAGTCTTCAGACTTCATAATGCCATGCACACGGTCAAGCAGTCCAGTGCCAGAAGCAGCATAGCAACCCCAAAACATCAGGGAACCTCTGCCATGTCTGACTGTAGGGACCATGTTTTTTTCTTTGAATGCCACTTTTTTTCTCCTGTAAACTCTATGTTGATGCCTTTGCCCAAAAAGCTCTACTTTTGTCTCATCTGACCAGAGAACATTCTTCCAAAACGTTTTAGGCTTTTTCAGGTAAGTTTTGGCAAACTCCTGCTTGGCTTTTTTATGTCTCGGGGTAAGAAGTGGGGTCTTCCTGGGTCTCCTACCATACAGTCCCTTTTCATTCAGATGCCAACGGATAGTACGGGTTGACACTGTTGTACCCTCGGACTGCAGGGCAGCTTGAACTTGTTTGGATGTTAGTCGAGGTTCTTTATCCAACATCCGCACAATCTTGCATTGAAATCTCTTGTCAATTTTTCTTTTCCGTCCACATCTAGGAAGGTTAGCCACAGTGCCATGGGCTTTAAACTTCTTGATGACACTGCGCACGGTAGACACAGGAACATTCAGGTCTTTGGAGATGGACTTGTAGCCTTGAGATTGCTCATGCTTCCTCACAATTTGGTTTCTCAAGTCCTCAGACAGTTCTTTGGTCTTCTTTCTTTTCTCCATGCTCAATGTGGTACACACAAGGACACAGGACAGAGGTTGAGTCAACTTTAATCCATGTCAACTGGCTGCAAGTGTGATTTAGTTATTGCCATCACCTGTTATGTGCCACAGGTAAGTTACAGGTGCTGTTAATTAAACAAATTAGAGAAGCATCACATGATTTTTCGAACAGTGCCAATACTTTTGTCCACCCTCATTTTTATGTTTGGTGTGGAATTATATCCAATTTGGCTTTAGGACAATTCTTTTTGTGTTTTTTCATTTAAGACAAATTAAATAAAGATAATAATACCAAAGAATTTGTGTTTGCAATCATTTTCAGGAAGAAACTGAGTATTATCTGACAAAATTGCAGGGGTGTCAATACTTTTGGCCACAACTGTATGCCAAGAAGAAGATTAGGAGTGAGGCAATGATACTGTCATGCTTAGGACATGGTTAATGTCCTGTTTTCTCAGGGTTAATTTTGCTGGCCTCCCTTTGGATCTGGGAGGGGTATTTATACTCACTCCAGACTAGGATTCTCTGTCAGCTATACTGTTGTTCTGGCTGTGTGTCTGACGCCACTGGTGTGTGTGTATACTGCATTGCTTGTTTGCTTCCCATGTATGACCCGGCCTGTCCCCTCACTCTGTTCTCTGTCTCACGTTTTGGTACTATTGTCTTCTCCGGTTCTGACCATCTGGCTTGGCTATCGTTACTCCGTTACCGTTTGCCCCTATTGTACCGTCTATTGCCCGTTCTGGTTTTCTCATCTATTGCTACGTCCTGACTATTCACTCTGTCTAACCCTTCGGTACTGTTGTGCTATCTCGTGCTTTGACCCCGGCTTGATCTGGTTTACGTCTCTGCCTATGCCCCTTGGTAACTTGTCCCGTAGTTACCTTTCTAGGAGTTCTCCTTCAGCTCCTAGCTCTGTGGAGCTTAGGCCATACCCCCAGCAGTCACGTGCTATAGGTCCTGTTAGTCTGAAGCACGCATCTTCACCACTGCTGCCCCGCTCCACAGGTATCTTTTGTACTCAGGACACGCGCACTGGCTCAGTGAGCAAGTGCAGTGCAGTGTTCCTGACAGATACCGACGGGAATAGAACGCTTGGGGTTTTTCACTTCTTCACCTGTAGTGGCAATGCAGTCAAATCCCACAAATGCATAAAAGCATGCTGCATCTCCAGACGCAACACCGCTAAAACTGAAAGGAACAAAACCTCCAGAACTAAAGGAACCGACTGTGCCATTCGATACGTTAAGATTATGATAATCTTCCTGAGTAAGACTCCAGTTTTTGATATCACCGCACAGGAAGCTGGACAGGATGACAAAGGCCAACACCAATAGATTGATTGCTTTGAAGATCTTGTTAACCCATGCAGACTCGCTTACATCAACAGCCAACAACACTGTTAGTAAGATCACGAGTAAAAGGGCGAAGAAATCCGGATAATCTGACAACACATTTTCCACTTTAATGTTTATTCTCGCTGTGAAGAAAATCGTGTATACCATGGGGGACTGTATACCATGGGGGGTGCTGTGCTGTATACCATGGGGTGGGGTGCTGTGCTGTATACCATGGGAGGGTGTATAACATGGGGGGGTGCTGTGCTGTATACCATGGGGGGTGCTGTGCTTTATACCATGGGTGTGTATACCATGGGGGGTACTGTGCAGTATACCATGGGGGGTGCTGTGCTGTATCCCATGGGGGGGTGTATACCATGCGGTGCTGTATACCATAGGGGGAGTGCTGTGCTGTATACCATGGGTGGGTGCTGTGCTGTATACCATGGGAGGCTCTATACCATGTGAGGCTGTGCTCTATACCATGTGGTGCTGTGCTATATACCATGTGGTGCTGTGCTATATACTATGCGAGTGCATATATACCATGGGGGGTACATTATATTCTATGGGGGAGGCTGTGTTATATAATATGGGGGCTACATTATATTCTATGGTGTAGCAAGTCAGACCCCTGTCCTCCGCTCCTTTCATTATCTATGGGAGCGGTGGGGCTGTGGACAGTTCGAGGGATGGAGCCTGGGCTGGTCTCAAGGGGGCCCCAAAAATTTTGCCAGTATGGGGCCCTGAAATTACTAGTGGTAGCCTGGGGAGGGGGGCCTCATTTGAAGGTTCGCATCGGGGTCCGTAACTTTGTAGTTACGCCACTGTTCAGAAGTATCCCATGTAGTAGGTCGAGCTAGGGCACCCCTTAGTGTTAGGGACAGGAAAGGAGCCCCTGGTCATGGGTCACCCGACAGCTGTGTATCATAACACCTGGCCAATTCACTATATATATATATGTTCTGATTTCCCTTTAGAAAAGTTTAATACACTTAACCTATTATGTTAAATTATTTATTCTATTTTCATTACACTATTGTATGCTCACTTTATCCCTTCTGTAAAACATTGTTTACGCATCACTTTATATATGAGTGACACTTAATTTAATTCCGATATAGTTCCAGTTGCACTGCAGCCCCTCTTTTTTGGCTAGCCTCTAATCATGCTGTATCTAGCTTACATATTCACCACTTAGATGGCGACGTCCGAACTCCTATTTCTGACTCCACGAAAATGGCCGCCATCTTGCGCATGCGCCCTATATCCTCTGGTGGTGTCTCACATCCATAGCCTAAACCCCCCCAGACTCGCATGTCCGTGATGTCAGTAGGAGATTTCTCCATGACGTGTTTGGCTGGGGAGTGCCAGGATGCGAGGATCCATTTCCGGGGGAGAGGGCAGTGCACATACACAGCAGAAGACACGTCACATTTAACCATAATATATAAGATCAGCCTCACACATAAAACCTTACTCCTTGTTAAAAAGCTACCGCAAAATGCATGTCGGGACTGCACCTGACCCTGGGGGACACCAACCATAATATGGGTAAGCACCACCAATGATTTGGTATATTTCTAGCATACATTGAGCACTATGCACAGAAAGGGTTGGATATAGTATATATCAAACATTTATGCCATCTACCTGATATACTTAAGAGAACATTATTGCCAATCATTCATTTTTTTTTCAGGTTTCACAATCATCAAACTTTGAGAGACCGATGTTTATTAACTCCCTGCGAATCATGTATCTGGTGAAGTCAGACATGTCCAATGTCCCGGTCATAGATGCATGATTAACCTGTGGTATCCCTGGGGAATGTAAGTTCACTGGCTTATATAACTGCGATGAATCAGGATGAAATGATGTGGCATGAGGCTTAAGCTGCAGTTTAGTCTCTATAGGGTCTGCTGGCTTCGGCTTAATTTGTGGGTTAGTGCTGGAAGTTATCTTGTTGGCAGCAGGTGGTGACATCTCTTTGCTGGTGGGTGCATCCATGTGGGAGAATGGAGGTGGCACTGGTATGGATGTTAAATGCCTTAGCATGTAGTCAGTAGTGCAATTAGCTGGGTACTCCACAGGGCCGGATTTAAGAGATGGGTGGCCTGGGGCGCATTTTGGAGGGAGGCCCATTTTTCAAGGTGTTGCAATATGTAATGCAAAAACACAAAATGAAACGAACGCAGGTTTATTTACAAAAATCATTTACGCAGAGTAATTCAGGTAAAATCATTCATTTTTTACAATCCAGCCACTTTCCTTGACTTTTGTGCTGCAAAATCACTAATGATGTCACTAAAGTCCAAGTCACGCAGTATATCTGACTTGATGCTCATGACAGCCAAATTTACAAGTCGTTCCTGCTTCATGGATGTCCTAAACCGATTTTCAACTAATTTGTGTTTTGCGAAAGAACGCTCACCACTGCAGTTTGTTACCATCAAAATTAGATATATCCTTAGAGCGATCGCAATATTTGGGAAAGTGTCCTGCACACCCTTTTCCATGATAAGCTTGTACATGAAAAGTTCAGTGCTGATATCTTTTGGCTCCTCGTCCGTGAATAAATTGGCAAATGTTAGAAACTGACACAGTTCATTGATAAATGTAATGTCCAAGTCATCTGAATAAGACCTGATGAGTTGCTCTGCTGTGGCCTTAAGCTCGTCTGAAGACAGTTCTTTCAGATTTCTAAAAAAGCTAAATTTGATTGATATATCTTTATAAGCTTGAAGACGTTGGTCAAGAGAAGCGATAAACTGATCAATGATAGGCAAGAAAGTTTCTGTTCTGTATTTTTCAGAAGGGCTGAGTAGTACTTCTTCCGTATGGCCATAATCCAATGGATTGAGACACACGTTTCGGCGCCTGTGTTGAGTTATCGTCTGAACATACTCAGATGAACCAGACAGCTCTTTGCCTTGCTTCTCATAAATTTTGAAGGCGTCATGCTTTGATGCAACATAGTTTTTTTAAGCTGGTCAGTGATGCCACAGCAGTGTTCAGATCGAGTTTTGCGTGTTGTAGATTTTTACTAGTAGCATCTGTTCTTTGCAGGATATCATACCAGAAGGTGGTGTTAATACCAATTTCAAGCTGATTCATTTGTCTTAATAGTCCTTCTGCTTCACACCGTACACAGCTTTTTTCTTCAAAGTCATCAGCAATCTGTTTAAGTACATCTTTAATCTGCTGATAGTCATGCTTAAGGGCCTTAGTAGCATCAGCTCTGCAGAACCAACGCGTTGTTGTGACACGTTTGAGAGTCAATGCTGTTGCTGAGTCAATATTTTTCAAAGCCTCAGTCAGGAGCTGATGCCGATGCGTTGAAACTGTGAAGAAGAGGAACAGCTTTTCAAGGAAATAAAAAAAATGTACTGCACTCGAGCAGCTTTCTACAGCATTTTTAGCAACCAGATTTAAAGAGTGTGCCATACAAGTAATCCAGGATGCAAGATTGTTATTCTCTCTCACTTTGGCTTGCAGGCCATTGTATTTGCCACACATTGCAGATGCATTGTCATAACTTTGACAGCGGCAATTTCCCAGGTCTAGGTCATGTCTCTTCAAAAATTCCAACAAGACATTGAACATGTCTTGAGCACCATGGCCTTTGTTTGCCATGAATGTTGCAAAGCGTTCCACAGGGCCATCTTTCTCCATATTCCTCAATACAAGGGTTAGTTGGTCAACATGAGCTGCATCGGGTGTGGAGTCCAAAGAGATGGAGTACTATTTTGATTTGTTAACTCGAGAAATAATTTCTCTGAGGACTTGTTTGCACATTACATTGATAATTTCTTCCATAATTGTAGAAGACAGGTAGTTTGTATGACCCTTGCTGCAATTGGCTTGAGATTTGATATGCTGTGCAAGAAAGTCGTCGTACTGGGTGATGAGTTCAAGGATGCCCAGAAAGTTTCCATTTCTAGGTGATCCAGGGCAGCATGGTGGCTCAGTGGTTAGCACTGCAGCCATGCAGCGCTGGAGTCCTGGGTTCGAATCCCACCAAGGACAACATCTGCAAGGAGTTTGTATGTTCTCCCCGTGTTTGCGTGGGTTTTCTCCAGGTACTCCAGTTTCCTCCCTCATTCCAAAGACATACTGATAGGGAATTTAGATTGTGAGCCCCATCGGGGACTGTGATGATAATGTGTGCAAACTGAGAAGCGCTGCGGAATATGTTAGCGCTATATAAAAATAAAGATTATTATTATTATCCATCCAATTCGTTATCTCCTCTAAATGCTAAGCCACACTTTGCAATAAACAGGGCAGCATGGTGGCTCAGTGGTTAGCACTGCAGCCATGCAGCGCTGGAGTCCTGGGTTCGAATCCCACCAAGGACAACATCTGCAAGGAGTTTGTATGTTCTCCCCGTGTTTGCGTGGGTTTTCTCCAGGTACTCCAGTTTCCTCCCTCATTCCAAAGACATACTGATAGGGAATTTAGATTGTGAGCCCCATCGGGGACTGTGATGATAATGTGTGCAAACTGAGAAGCGCTGCGGAATATGTTAGCGCTATATAAAAATAAAGATTATTATTATTATCCATCCAATTCGTTATCTCCTCTAAATGCTAAGCCACACTTTGCAATAAACAGAATAACATTTTCTACTCGTTTCAATACTGACCTCCAATAATGCTCCTGAGCCTCGACCTATTGTGTTCCTTATCAATTTGCCTAATTGCTTTTAACCTCATATTGAAAGCAATTGTAGAGTTGTAGAGTTCAGATGTTCCGCTGACTGCTCATGACTTTTTATACATTCTTGTGAATGTTTCCAATCACAGAATCCATTAGAGATGAAAGCTGAGAAGACTCAGATGCTGTAATAAAGCACATCAATCTGCATGTGAAGCAGTAAATGTGTCCTTTAGAGGGAGAGAAGCATAACCAATTCCTCATTATGACTTCTTCATTATGATTTTGACGACGGAAAAGCCCAAGTGTGCACATTCTTGGAATATTGCGGTCGTTTCTAGGTTGCTGAAGCGAGTGTGCAATGAATAAACTTTCATCACACTGCTGGATTGTTGATACACCCCTTTTCAGCTAGTAATCTCACATCTGTTCCGAAATAATGGATGGCCAAAGTCCAATGTCGTCGCCCCCTGGTGGACCTTCAACTTCACGTTCTTCATAATATGTGCCACTATCGGTCTCCTTTTCTTTGTGTTCTTCAGTTGTACACATTACTACTTTAGCCTTTTCTTTGCCAGGATCAAAAACCATTTCCACTGAAGCATTGTCAGGTTGATCAGATTCTACAAGGTCATTACTCCTTTACGACACTTGCCTTGAATGAACAGTGAAGAACTCGTCCAATTTTCTTGTCTTCGCTATCTCTTCTGTTGATTTCATTGTTGCTTCTTTTGCCTTACATCTTTTAGAAGGCCCAGACTCCCAAATTCTTGTGCGATGTCTGTGCCTCCTTCACGATTGTCCATGATGGTAATCTGAAAGTAACAAAATGACCTTGTCAACCCTTGAAGTCCTGAAAAGGAGTTAAAGATTAAAATATGTACATATGTATATTGTAGAAATGTGGGCTGTCTATATCAAAGACTGCTGCTGGGCTCTATATGTCAGAGGCTGATGCTGGGCTGTATATGTATGAGAGTCTTCTGCTAGGCTGTATGTCTATGAGAGGCTTCTGCTAGGCTGTGTATCTATGAGAGGCAGGCTTTTGCTGGGCTGTATATGTATGAGAGGCTTCTGCTGGGCTGTATATATATGAGGGTCTGCTGCCGGGCTGTATATATATATATATATATATATATATATATAAGGGGCTGCTGCTGGGCTGTATACTGTTTATTAGAAGCTGCTGCGGGGCTGTATATATATATAAGGGGCTGTTGCCGGGCTGTAT
Source organism: Dendrobates tinctorius (assembly GCF_039654945.1). Lineage (NCBI taxonomy): Eukaryota > Metazoa > Chordata > Amphibia > Anura > Dendrobatidae > Dendrobates > Dendrobates tinctorius. The sequence goes on along the minus strand of NW_027361827.1, from coordinate 8,590,235 downwards.
ATATATCAGAGGCTGTTTACCTGGCTGTGTATATCAGAGGCTGTTGCAGTGCTGGCTGTATATAGAATAGAGGCTGAGGGGCTGTATAAAGTGTATACACAGCACTATACTATAAACAGGTCCACACTATATACATACAGTATACACAGACACATTATAATGCAGTAATAATAGTGTGGACCTGTATATACAGTTTGTACTGTGTAGTACAGGAGCTGCAAGAAAGATACACAGACAGACACACACAGATACACACACACAGACAGACAGAGATAATACTCACCCACCGCGACACTGGGAAGAGTGAGCCACTTCACTCTGGATCTTCAGTGACTGAAGATCCAGAGAGAAGTCCTGCCACGCTCCGCAGTGGAGAATCCTCTTCTCACGCTGACATCGTGGCTCAGCCTCCTTCCTCGAAGGTAGCTGAACTGAACAAACTCTCATCTGATCTAATCCGAGGGTTAGGAAGCGATATAACTGAATAGGTAGCGCGGCACACCTAGAAGCTTCTGTTGAGATCGGAGAAGGCTGCCGTATGCAATAAGCTAAGCATTAGGTACAGGTACTAAGTAAGTCTGGTTAGCCAGGTCAGTGGATGCTGACGCAGGTGCCATGACTCTGCCACTTTGCGCCTGTCAATGAGATGTAGTACTGTAGCCATGTCCCTACACTTTCAATAGTTTCTCTTTTTTTAAATGTTCCTTATCATTAGAAACGGTTCACAGCAAAGAGAGACGTGTATTTTACATGTTTTAACATATTTATCCCTATATTGGTGGGAGGCCCCCGCTTGGTGGGTGGCCCAGGGCCCAGGCCCCTTGGCCCACCCCTAAATCCGGGCCAGAATGAGATGTAGAACCGTAGCCAGGTCCCTATACTTTCAATAGTTTATCTTTTGTTAAATGTGCCTTATCATTAGAAACAGTTCACAGCAAAGAGAGACATGCCCCTTGGGCCCCCCCTAAATCCAGGCCGGGAACTCCATCTCTCCTGGAATAAGGCAGTTCATATTAGCATCTTGACCGGGTGTTTGTTCAAGGACCTTCAGTTTAGCAAGGGCTGTTGCTTCTTCCCTTTCTGCTTAGAGGATTCTCAATTGGTCCTACATCTCATTTCTTTGGGCTTCTATCTCTGCGTCCAACCTTTTTAATTGGTCCTCCATCTCATTTCTTTGGTCTTCTATCTCAGCCTCCTTCCTAACAAATGAACTTCTTAGTCAAGTGTCACACTAGCATTCGGCAGAGCTGCAGAAGGCTGTGTAGTTCCTCCGTGAAGCTCCGCCCACTGCTGCACCTCCTCCGTTCAGCTCCGCCTACTTCTGCATGCGGCCTGCGTACCTATCTTTAACATTGGGTATGCAGGCCATGCGGATGTGTGTGGATGCGTCCGCATGCGTCATTTTGACGTTGCGGTGAAAGCAGCACAATGCAACATGTTGTGTCCGACGCAGGTCGCGCAGCATCAAAACGACGCATGCAGTCACATCCGCACACAGTACATTCACATGGCCTGCGTACCCAATGTTAAAGATAGGTTCGCAGGCTGCATGCAGATGTAGGCGGAGCTGAACGGAGGAGGTGTGGCAGTGGGCGGAGCTTCACAGAGGAACTACACAGCCCTCCGCAGCTCTGACATCCACAAACTTGAAACCAGCCTTACTATAGCTTCCTCTGCAGATGTATGGATTTCCAGTAGCTTGTCAGACAATGTTGACTTCCTGGAGTGAAATGGTCTGGAAGATCGTGATTTTGGTCGACGTTGTGCGAAGTGACCTAACCTCTTGGAGGTGTGCAATGCAGAGTTTTGCCTTATCCTGGGCATCTCGCACTGATGAGGTTTTTTCTTGGAGAAGAGTTTCCCTTTCCGCTAGCTCTGTGGGGGCATCTTCCATGTCACAGTTACTAAGAAATGTGATGTACCAGTCTTTGGTAACAATCATAGGCAGCAGATAAACGATTCAATGTGGCGGTTAAATCTGCTGTGTCATTGTTAGAGCATGGAAGAGCTGCTAAATAATGATTAATTCTGCCCGATAAATAATCTACATTATCATGGATCTCATTTCAAGTTGTCTCAAACTTCTCTCTGACCTTTTGTGTTGGCTTGGTAACACGATTGGGTCGTACGTCATGCTCTGCAGTAAGTGTGGACTCTGCTCCTGAAGCATCTGTGGTGTCAGGAACATGATTTGCTTCATTCACAGAGTGATCCGCTGTGCTTTTTGTGGACATGCTTTAGCTAAGATGACGGATGGTCATAGACCTGCTAGCAGACAATGGACATGCACACAGACACTGTATACTTAGGTATCTTGTTATTATTCTGCCACTGATGTACATGGGTGAGATGTGTCTGAGGGATGTGATGAAGGATCTCTGTATAAGCAATAGCAGGTAGTGTTACTCACTAACTTATGCTCCTATTCTTGATGAGCTGCACGTGAGTAGTCTGTAAGGATAATGCAGTGATGAATTCAACAGGTTTTATTCACAATACCTTGATGAGATGAGTTGAGATATCAGGGAAGATAAAGGGATGAAGATGAGGTAGAAGTTAGAACTGCAGGTTAGAGCTGCTATTAGGCTACTTTCACACTTCCTTTCTTTTGCAGCGCGTTTTTCCCGCAAAAAAACGCATGGAAAAAATGCATACAAACGCTTACAAATGCTGCATATTTTTCAAGCATTTTTATGCGCATGCATGAAAAAAACGCAGCGTTTTTATGCGTTTGTATGCGTTTTTAGTGCGTTTTTACCGCATTTGCGTTTTTTTCCAACATTAGTTGGCTTCACCAAAAAAATCAAGATAGGGTTAGGATAAACACTAACCCAAACCATGACTTTACTAACCCTAACCCTAACCCTTAACCAAACCATACTAACCCTAACCCTAACCCTTAACCAAACCATACTAACCCTTAATCAAACCCTACTAACCCTAACCCTAAACCCTAACTAACCCTAAACCCTATCCCTTAATCAAACCATACTAACCCAAACCCTAACCCTAGCTCTAAACCCCCTTAACTATCCCTAACTCTAACCCAAACCCTAATTTCCATTGTCTAACCAATGGTCAACAAAAAAAGCCATACATGAGCATGCCAATGCGCACATATGGGCACCCATAGACTTACAATGGGTGTCTTGCTGTAAAAAAACGCATTGCGCGCGCATGCGTTTTTTGAGGCAAGTCGGACGCCCAAAAAATGCAACAGGATGCATTTTGTGCGCCCGAGCGCACACCACAAAAACCCGCATGCGCGTAAAAACGCATACAAACGCATGTGTATGCGCACATAAGCGCATCCCATGCAAAATATAGGGAAAAAAAGCGCATGCGTTTTTTAGCGCTAAAATACAGCGCAAAAAAACGCAAGTGTGAAACCAGCCTTAGAAGCACAAGGTTAGAGCTGATATTAGTAGTGTAAGTGTGGGACAGGAGTGTATTTGTCACCTGAATAACTGCACTATCTATGTCCAGTCCTTCCCCTACAGAAAACTGTACTCTTCTCCTCAGCATAACTGCATCTCCAGATTCAGCTTCCTCTGAGCACTTCCCAGGTGACGACGGTCCCTCTTTCAGGCGACCCCCAGCAATAGAGACACAGCCAAGTTAACTTTAACATTTTCTTTACTGAGTACTTCACACATTACATCCACAGTTGGTACATCGTGACATTTACCGCTTTCCTCATCTTTCCCTTTCTGGCTGTCGCTTCTGTGCAGTACACGCCCGGACCGGACCGTCCTAGACTGCTTCCCAGTTCCTTCCTGGCCTGACCTCGCCATGATAATTTTTCCTGCCTGTTTCACCCCAGACCTGAAATCATCAGTCACCAGGTTTGGTTGCCTCTGGTAAAGCATCCGGCCCGTCTGTACCGATCTCGTCGAAGCTCCAACTTCCTTCATCTCATCATCCCAACCGACTCCTGCACTAAAAGCATCTGCCCAGGTGATAAGTCGCCACATCTTTCCTTTCCTATTCTGGCCCACTGCTATGACACACAGTGGCCATGGGTAACGTGGGCTGCAGCGCTGCAGGCAGACAGCAGATAGCATTGAGAGCAGGAGGATGTATGTCTCTTAGCTTTAGCACTGTGGCACTTTTGAACAAGTTAGTCCCCTGAAGAATTACTTGGATGAAACGCGTTGGGACGCTCCTTTAAGGGAAAGTGTAGGGCTTGTGCAATCTAGGGCTAGTTATGGACTGCCCTTGTCAGGGCAGGAGTCTGGGGATCAGGTAATGGTCAGCTTATGAGGGATGTGACAGGGTATTGTACTCCCACTGCTGCCTTCCCACATGTACGATGAGTATCCCTGGAGACTCCTGACCGTCTGCAAAATATTGGTGAGATTGTTCCTTTTATTATTTTCATCTATTGGTGGCTACGAACTCCCCCCCCCTTTTTTGTTCTAGCCAGCATTTTGCTGCTATTTTTTATGCTGTATCCAATATATATAGATTGCTGTTTGGATGTTATACTAGCTGCATTCTATATTCCTATTTGATGCTTTTGGGTGTATTCAATTATCCTTTGGGGATCACCCAATGTATGGGTATCTCATTTTAATCACTATTTGGTGACACTTTAGGTCTGGTAATTTTTTAAGCTATGCATTAAAAGTTATATTTTATCTTACTTGCTGTTATACATTATACATATTTGGGTGATAATTAATTGTCAATTTCTGATCACTATTGGCATTTTTGCTGTATATTGATTTTTGTGGAGTGATATGGCAGGTTTTTTATCTGTGGGTCTAAATACTGAAAATTGGTTATCAGAGGCTAAGGAGGTTTTCTCTGAAAACACCTTTACTCAAAAGAAATATCTTCCTTAGGGATGGGCGAGTCTACTCGCTAGGACTCGTTACTCGGCGAATAGTAAGGGACTCGCTGGACTCGTTACTCGGCGAGTCTCCCAGTGATTACTCGCACAGTAACGAGTCCAATGCAAGTCAATGGCAATCCTAGTTTTGTCAGAGTTTTTTTTTCTCACTCGCTAGACTCGCTATATCACATCGCTGTCAACAGCGAGTCTGAGCGAGTCTGAGCGAGTCTACGATTCTGAGTCCTGTATACTGGATTCGGGACTCGCTTATACAGAATCTGTTATGTTCCTACAAGTTTCCAAGACAGCCTATGTCAACACACAGTGATTGTGAGCGAGTCTGAGCGAGTCTACGAATCCCGATTCCTGTATACTGGATTCGGGACTCGCAAATATAGAATCTGTTATGTTCCTACAAAGCTTCCGAGACAGCCTAGCGTGTTAGGTCAGAAAACTTTTTTAGATGGACAAGCATGTTAGCCAATCATATTCAGTAATGTTGGTTGTGGCAGGACTATGATTGGCTTCTGTCCATCGTGATGCCTATGTCATGTATGAGAGGCGAGGCTGTATATAAGCCTTTTCCACTGCCATTTCCTCTACATTCCTGAGAGATCTGAGATAGAGCAGGGTGAGGTAGATGCTTGAGCAGATCATAGGGATTGTCAGTTAGTGTAGGGAAACTTCAAGATTCCTTATATTAAACCCAAACAGCTCTTCTGAGAGCTACCAGGAGGACAGAGGAGTACTGTGTAGACTGTAGGCAGGCAGGCAGGGAGGATCAAGCCTTACAGTGCAGTGCACAGTGCAGGGACTAGTGTGCAGCTTCACTGCTAGGTGTCAGCACACACACTTACCCCGCCAGCAAGTGACGCCTACAGCACCACCTAACTCCATCTCGGTGACTGTGCATTTGTCAACAATGTCACAAAAACCACAATTTCCCAAAAAAGAGGTTGCAAAGGGACGAGGTCGTGGCCGTAGCAGTGCAGGGAACATCACTTGAGCGATCTCCCTCCAGGCTGTAGTCCGCTGGATGTTATGCCCATAGGCAGGGTCAGTGGGGAGCCAAAGCAGGGGCCGAGCCTCCACCAGATCAATCAACTGCAGCGTGTTGACAGTGACACGGGCCATGATTGCTCTGTATTGCTCTGTGTGTGTGTATGTCAACTCGACTCGGATTATTTCCTGTTTGCTCAAAGCATGGTGTGTGCTAGAGAAAATCGCTTCCCTCGCCTCATCGGCGCTAAATAAGACAAACAAATGCGAATTTGGACTCGGACACAGCAGCAACAAACTGTTGCGAGTGGGGTTTACAAATCGCCAATGCAAGCGCTTTCCGAGACACATCTGCGATTTGTAAATCGCACATTACTCGCTAAGACTCGCTTCCCCATTCATTAACATTGGACTCGCTAGACTCGCAACGAGTAGCGAGTCCCGGGCTCGGACTCGCTAGAGTCAAGCGATTCCGAGTAATTTAGGACTCGCCCATCACTAATCTTCCTACATTTAATGTTGCTTTTAAAGAGCTGCAGCAGGTATATAGGGATCAAATTACTTCCTGGTGGGAAGTACAAAGTCTAGAAAGCTATCTTAAGGCTAAGATCGTCCCTCGGCATTTAAGAATTAACCTATTGGCTGGTAATAGACATAAGAATCCAGCCTTTGTACTTAAATGGGAACGTGAAGCCACTGAGAGCTCTTTACGCTTTATGCAATTGCTGCTAGATGAAGAGAAGGCTACCCTGAGTTTATTGAATGAAAAGCTTAAAGAACATATTGAGGTTACCAAGACATTTTCCACAGAAACAGACTTTGGATTAAAAGAAACAAAGTTTCAGACACATATTGAACGTTTTCAGTATCATCTTAAGGAGAGAAAGCACAAGCAGTATTTGCGAGACGTTCAAGATTTCAAAGATAATAAAGCCTATCTAGTTCTAACCCCACGTATAGGTGGTCCCGATAGAGATACTGAACTCTCTTCAACAGATACGGACTTTTCCGAATCAGAAAGTAGAAGTCGTGCCAATAGAGGGAGAAACAGAGGCGGGGCAGGGGTCGAGGCTCACGGGGACCTTCTGATAGATCTGATACATCTAATGGACATTTTTTAGACCAAGTTTATGCCCTAAGGAACAGACCACCACAACCCAAGAAGTGATGAGTTGTGCATCTAATGATTTGTCCCTTTCTCAGGATATTCAGATTATTAACCTCTCAGAGAGGTTGATTGATGGTGCTGAAAGATCTGTATTGAGTAAGGGTCTTTCATTTGTCCCTAATACGGATTTTGATCTTTTCAGGACAGTGAAGGATCTTAATTTGTTCTTACGTAAAGTTAGGTGGAAGAAGTTCTACCAGAAACAAGATTCTCGTGTAAGTTTAGAGTTGGGCATTCCGGAAGACATGTTACCTGATGTCAGGTTGCTCAACTCTCTTTCAGAGACTGATCCTAACACTTTGGGTCAAGGTCCTTTTACTGAATTGAGAAATAGAAGTACGAAAATGCCACCATTGACTGGTGATCTGTCCGCGATTGATGTTTTTTCTAATCTATTTACTGATGATTTAATTAAGCTTTCACAGGATCGGCTCTATTGCCATTATAATTGCTCTAAGGAGGAAATGGATGCGATTGCGCGTCTGGAATGGGACGACAGCATTGTGATTAAACCCTCAGATAAGGGTGGCAATGTTGTCGTCCTGGGAGTCGATCATTACCAGCAGATGTGTGATGCTATCCTTTCTGATGGTGACACATATGAGGTGTTGACACACAATCCCATGAATGTGTATCGAGAAGAATTGCAACAGATCCTGTTAGAGGCTATGAGTAAAAAGCTCATTAATAAAACTGAATTTGAATTCATGCTCCCGAAACATCCAATTACTGCCACCTTTTATTGCCTACCCAAGGTTCATAAGGGACTTAGTCCCCTTAAAGGTAGACCAATTGTCTCAGGAGTGGGTAGTCTTTGCCAGAATGTAGGAATCTATTTAGATCAGATTTTGTCTCCCTTTGTTTCCTCATTACAATCTTTTGTTAAAGATACACTGGATTTCCTCCGTCGATTGGATGGGCTTAGTGTTGACCCTAAGGCTCATCTTGCTAGTATTGATCTTGAGGCACTGTATTCATCCATTCCGCATGTATATGGTCTGGAAGCGGTGTCATATTTTCTTGAAATGAGAGGGTGTCAATATCGAGAACATAATCCTTTGTCTTGCAGCTCCTTCGGTTCTGCCTTACTAGAAATTTTTTTGTCTTCAATCACAAGGTCTACCACCAGCTGAGGGGGACCGCTATGGGGAGTCCCTGTGCACCGGCTTATGCTAATCTCCTCCTCGGCTGGTGGGAGGAGACCTTGGTTTTTGGTGGTGATGAAGATGAGGGGTCGTCTATGTGCCGTGTCCCTGAGCTATGGACGCGGTACATAGATGACATTTTCGTTGTATGGAGGGGCTCTGTTCAGGAATTTAAGGAATTTGTTGTCGCTCTTAATCATAATGATATAGGCCTGTTTTTCACTTCAGTTATTGAGACATCGAGACTGCCCTTTCTTGATATTCTGATTGAAAAGAATGAGAAAGGGGAAATAGTGACTTCGACATATAGGAAACCGACATCAACAAACTCTTTATTGCATTGGGGTAGCCATCATCCCCAACATTTGAAAAAAGCCATCCCTAAGGGACAATATCTCAGGGTTCGGAGGAATTGCTCTGATATGTTGAGTTTTGAATCCCAAGCGAGGGATTTGAGGGATAGATTTTTAAATAGGGGTTACCCCAAATATGTGTTGAAGCAGGCCTATCAAGGAGCTAAGGACAGCAGACGATCTGAATTGTTGAGTACTGGCAACGTAAAGCCTCCGGATAATGATACCCTCAGATTCATAACTACATATGATAATGGTGCGGTTCCTGTGAGGAACATCATTAAGAAGCATTGGTCCATCTTACAGATGGACAATGATGTTTCTCCATACTTGAGTGCCTCCCCTATGATTACATATAGGAAAGCACTCTCTTTGAAGGATAGATTGGTGCGGAGTCATTTTTCATCTCCAGTGAACAAAACATGGCTCCATAGTGATGTCACGGGCTGCTTTAAGTGTGGCCATTGTGTGGCTTGTTCACACATTGGTGTAAGTAAGACCTTTGCTAGCAACATGACTGGTAAGAAATATACCATCAAACACTATATGAATTGTAGCACTAAGGGCGTCATTTATAAAGTCACTTGTAAGTGTGGGTCAGAATATGTTGGAAAGACAATTCGTGAATTCAGGAGAAGGATCGGTGAACATGTGGGAGATATAACACATAAAAGAGACACTTCTATCTCAAGGCATATTCATGGTATGCATGATGGACAGATTACGTGCCTTACTTTCACTGCGATTGATAGGGTCTTTAAACCACAGAGAGGCGGCAACTGGGATCAGTTGTTGTTACAATGTGAGGCTAAGTGGATCTTCTATTTGGATACGGTAACACCTAAAGGCCTCAATAAGCAAATTAATTTCAATTGTTTCATTTGAATTCCTTCTTTTTCTCTCCCCTCCCAATTTTTTATCCACTGATAAGATTGGTCTATAAGCCTAAATCACTATTCTTGTCACCAACTACTAGGATTTGCATTGTACGTTTGTTTATATCCTTTTAAAAAAGGCAGACAGCAGATAGCATTGAGAGCAGGAGGATGTATGTCTCTTAGCTTTAGCACTGTGGCACTTTTGAACAAGTTAGTCCCCTGAAGAATTACTTGGATGAAACGCGTTGGGACGCTCCTTTAAGGGAAAGTGTAGGGCTTGTGCAATCTAGGGCTAGTTATGGACTGCCCTTGTCAGGGCAGGAGTCTGGGGATCAGGTAATGGTCAGCTTATGCGGGATGTGACAGGGTATTGTACTCCCACTGCTGCCTTCCCACATATATGATGAGTATCCCTGGAGACTCCTGACCGTCTGCAAAATATTGGTGAGATTGTTCCTTTTATTATTTTCATCTATTGGTGGCTATGAACTCCCCCCCCCCTTTTTTGGTCTAGCCAGTATATAAACATATGAGTGCAATTGGCTATGGCATTTTGCTGCTATTTTTTATGCTGTATCCAATATATATAGATTGCTGTTTGGATGTTATACTAGCTGCATTCTATATTCCTATTTGATGCTTTTGGGTGTATTCAATTATCCTTTGGGGATCACCCAATGTATGGGCATCTTATTTTAATCAATATTTGGTGACACTTTAGGTCTGGTAATTTTTTAAGCTATGCATTAAAAGTTATATTTTATCTTACTTGCTGTTATACATTATACATATTTGGGTGAGAATTAATTGTCAATTTTTGATCACTATTGGCATTTTTGCTGTATATTAACCTCATATTGAAAGCAATTCTAGAGTTGAGATGTTCCTCTGACTGCTCATGACTTTTTATACGTTCTTGTGAATGTTTCCAATCACAGAATCCATCAGACGAAAGCTGAGAAGACTCAGATGCTGTAATATAGCACATCAATCTGCATGTGAAGCAGTAAATGCGTCCTTTAGAGGGAGAGAAGCATAACCAATTCCTAGTTATGACTTCTCCATTATGATTTTGACGATGGAAAAGCCAGAGTGTGCACATTCTTGGAATATTGCGGTCCTTTCTAGGTTGCTGAGCCCAGTGTGCAATGAACAAACTTTCATCACAGTGCTGGATTGTTGATACACCCCTTTTCAACCAGTAATCTCGTACCAAAGTAATGGATGGCCAAAGTCCAATGTCATCGCCCCCTGGTGGGCCCTCAAATTCACCTTCATAAGATGTACAACTATCAGTCTCCTTTTCCTTTTGTTCTTCAGTTGTACACGTTACTACTAGAGATGAGCAACTTTGCCTTTTTTTGAGTCGAGTCGGGTTTCATGAAACCCGACTTTCGCAAAAGTCAGGTCGAACGCAATTGGCCCATTATCGTGAAAAGTCGAAGGCCGACTGAAACATGAAACCCAATGCAAGTCAATGGGGAAGAAAAGTCGGCAGTGAGTGGACGACAATAAACACACCTACAGTGCCCATTTTAATGCCAAAAACATCAATTCTTATTACTTAAGCTTGTCAACCTTAATTTACTTTATAATAATAGTTAGGCATTGAAAACTGGGGGTTATTTGGCTAAAGTTGTAGGGGGGGGTAGGGCTGGCTCCAGATTTTCGTGGGCCCTGGGCCAAAGAGTGTCAATGGGCTCTTTTAACACATGCCACAATTCATGATCCTCTGATACGGCAGAGAAATAGCGGTATAGTACAATGAAAAATACTTCACTTCTTACATCACATGACTGATATCCATTTCATATTGTCAACCACATTGTGCGTCATACAGAATAATGAGCCCCATATATTTCTCCATACAGAATCATTGGTCCCATATAATGTTCGATACAGTATATTATGAGCTCCACATAATGCTACAGTATATGTTGGTCCCCATGGATGAAGCTCCACTGTCTTATGGGCCCAAATAATGCTCCATATATAATGGGCCCCATTTCTAATGCTCCAGTGTATAAGGGGCCCTGTAAATGCTGCTCAAGTGTCTGATGTCCACCTTTGGAATGCTCCAGTGTATGGTGGGCCCCTTATATCATTCTCCAGAGTATAGTGCTCCCCAAAAATTGCTCCCAACCTTTAAAACAATTAAATAAGTCTCCTCGCTAGGGAATCCCGGTACTAGTCTGGACTCCTCGTCGTCCCCATCTTCCATCTCTCTGCACTTGGACTGTTTAGGCAGAGGGCGTACAGATGTGATGTCATCGCGCTCTCTGACCAGAATGTCACTGTCAGGAAACGTGGAAGACGTCACGGCGGTGGAGCAGGGAGAGGTAAGTATTTCAACTTTGCAAGTGCTGTAATCCTGAGCAAGCAGGGGGGCCCACTCGTTGGTGATGACACTGGCACAGGGCCCCTCATAGTACGGCGGTGTGTCTGATGGCGGGTGGCCTCCCACCGGCAGAGACACATTTGCGTACTATTAGGGGCCCTGTGCCAGTGCCGTCGCCCATGAGTATGCCCCCCCACCTGCTCAAGGAACCAGCGCTTTCATCTGCACCTTCCTTTTTGTCACCGTGTAAGGTGGTATAGTATGCGGGAAGAGGAACCTGAGTTTCATCAGGGTCAGATTCTGGCTGTGTAGAGTGCAAGGGGAATGTAGTGGTCTGGGTCAATGTACCAGCAGAATCATCTAGCAGTTGCTGGGCATCAGTGCACTTGTGGCGCCCCCAGGAGTACAGTCGCCACAGTGGCATTACCTTCCTCTTAGGGAGTGTGATGTCATGCTTGGGAGCAACAAAGGATCTCTCTAGCAGTTAAACCAACACACAACACAGTTCCCACTCCAGGCCAGCAGGGAGAGCTCTGAACCTGACTGCTGAGGAGCTGCTCTCTGTGGTCGGGAGGAGGGAAGTTAGGGCAGTCTGTGAAGGGAAGGGGAAGTGTGTGGGCATGAGAAGGGGAGCTGGAGGATGAGCAGAGTTAAGGCTCACTCCTAGCTGGAGCGCATGGTCCGGAATCTGGTCTCCGAGTTTGTAGGGACACTGACGGTCCTGCAGCAGAAACCGGAGGAAGTAGCAGCTGTAAATGCTCTATTCCCAACTAAGGCTCGAAGGCCCCAGCAGCGACTTGTGTGAGCCAGAAGGAAAAGGCTATGGCTGCTTGCCATACGAGAAAGTTCCAAAAGATAGTCAACAGGGGGAACTTCAGTGAACTCAGTACTGCGAGTACCTCAGATAAGGACTAGAACGGAGGCTACACTACCTATCTGCAGAGAGAGAATTCCTAATTTGCTTCCAGGCTGACCAACTCCTCCATCTGTACTCTGGGTCCTGGACTGCACTTACCAAGTACAGGTACAGGAACCGCACAACTGTGTCTGTCACTTTTTCCTGTGCCTGTCGCACGGCTCTGCTACATCCTGCACTGCACACCATCTACCAACTCTTTCATCTGCCCTACGACTACGTCCCTACTTGTGCAGGGCTTCTACATCTTAGCTGCACCACAACATATGTCCGAGAGAAGCGACACTGCAGCGCTGGTCAATCTGATCAGAAACAACAGGTGGTGTCACATATCATTCACCTATAAACGCTATTCACCCCTTTGCATGGACGCCCAGGGCCAAGGACCGGGTCGCCACCACCGTGACTCATCCCTCTGAGACACCGGCCCGGTACCGATTAACCCCACTGCCCTGGTTGGCCACCCACACTCCATGTCAGATTCATCTTGGACAGAGGAATTCACGATTTGACTTGATAACACAGGCATGGTATGTGAGAAAGAGCTACATGGACTAATGTGAAGTGTGGCCTGCTGCATCATGTACTTTTGGTGGGGGTGAAGGACACAAGGAAAGGGGTTCTTCCTGACCAGGAGCCAGCACTTGACGACTCATTGCTTGCATTTTTTGAAACTTCAGAAGAGGAGGGCATATTAGCTGGAGTCTTTTTCGGCAATGTAAGCCAAAACCAGTTCCTGATGCTCCGGCTTTAAAAGCGGTTAACCTACTCCCAGAAAAGGTAGCCTTCCAGGCGTTCCGGAGCCAGACCATGATGCAAGCTCAACACCTCCTGCCTTAGCTGCTTTGTGCTTTTGCCACTACCAGCAGATGCACCACCACCATCAGTACCAGCTGCCCCCCCACACCCATGTCCACGGCCTCTTCCACCATACTTCAAAATTTTGGAGAAAATGTACCCAAAATAACATCAGATATATGGTACTGTATCAGAAGCGTACAGCTCTATACAGTCAAAGGATAATTGTCAATCTCCCTTCATATTTCATGAGTCACACAGAGACGCTCACAGGCTCAGTATAGATTACACAAGAATATAAAAAGTAGAAAAGGGTACAGTATCATCAGATAACAGGTATATATACTATAGTTTAAGCATTCTAAATCTCCATATATATTTCAGGAGGCAGACACAGACGCTCTCAGGCTCAGTATGGATTACAACACAATACAAAAAGCCGTAAAATGGTAATGGATCTGAAGAGTACAACTGTACACAGTGTAGGGGTCATTGTCAATCTCAGTATTTATTTCCACAGTCAGAAACAGACTCTCACTTGGTCAGTTTGGATTAGACCAGAATATAAAAAGCAGTAAATGGGTAATGTATCACAAGCATAGAGCTGTATACAGTGTTGGGGTAATTTTTAAATCTACATATAAATTGCAGAAGTAAACCACAGACTCTCACATGCTCAGGATGGATCACATCACAATATAAAAAGAAGATCCGCAAGAAATAATCACACATGTGGGCCAATGTTCCAGGTGTCAATGATACACTTAGAGTGGTGGGTGGAGGAGGACTTCCTGGCAGAAAGGGTACAGTATCACCAGATACCAGGTACAGGACCGCACCTATAATGAGGCAACTTGCACCAGCTGCTCAAGCAGCAGGCAGCAGGGGGCGGTATTATGCGCTCCTCTACCCGCAGCACCTACAATTTAGCCTCTGCACGCTGATGCTGTGGTCATGCAAGAGGCTGTAATTGATGCGGTAACAGGAGGGAAGGTGTCAGGGCCCCCTGATCATGTGACCCATGACTCCTCCCCTCCGGTGACCTCATCACAGGTCCTGTGCACATCATTCCTTGGTTTATGCAGGACTACTGTCTGTCATCATGAGGGAGCTACTTGTGTGTGAGCTGTGATACATGCGTGTGTGAGCTGTATGTGAGTTGTGTGATACATGCGTGTGTGAGTTGTGTGATACATGTGTGTGTGAGTTGTGTGACACGTGTGTGATACGTGTGAGCTGTGTGTGAGCATGAGCTGTGTGATACGTGTGTGTAAGTTACTTGTGTGAGCGTGAGCTGTGTGAGCTGTGATACAGAGTGTGATATGTGTGAGCTGTGTGTGTGTGATACGTGTGAGCTGTGTGTGTGTGTGATACGTGTGAGCTGTGTCTGTGTGTGATACGTGTGAGCTGTGTGTGTGTGATACGTGTGAGCTGTGTGTGTGATACGTGTGAGCTGTGTCTGTGTGTGATACGTGTGAGCTGTGTGTGTGATACATGTGAGCTGTGTGTGATACGTGTGAGCTGTGTGTGTGTGTGATACGTGTGAGCTGTGTGTGTGATACATGTGAGCTGTGTGTGATACGTGTGAGCTGTGTGTGTGATACGTGTGAGCTGTGTCTGTGTGTGATACGTGTGAGCTGTGTCTGTGTGTGATACGTGTGAGCTGTGTCTGTGTGTGATACGTGTGAGCTGTGTCTGTGTGTGATACGTGTGAGCTGTGTCTGTGTGTGATACGTGTGAGCTGTGTGTGTGATATGTGTGAGCTGTGTGTGTGTGATACATGTGAGCTGTGTGTGATACGTGTGAGCTATGTCTGTGTGTGATACGTGTGAGCTGTGTGTGTGTGATACATGTGAGCTGTGTGTGTGTGTGATACGTGTGAGCTGTGTCTGTGTGTGATACGTGTGAGCTGGGTGTGTGTGTGATATGTGTGAGCTGTGTGTGATACGTGTGAGCTGTGTGTGATACGTGTGAGCTGTGTGAGATATGTGTGAGCTGGGTGTGTGATACGTGTGAGCTGTGTGTGTGTGATACGTGTGAGCTGTGTGTGATATGTGTGAGCTGGGTGTGTGATACGTATGAGCTCTGTGTGATACGTGTGAGCTGTGTGTGTAATACGTGTGAGCTGTGTGTGTAATACGTGTGAGCTGTGTGTGTGATACATGTGAGCTGTGTGTGTGATACATGTGAGCTGAGTGTGTGATACGTGTGAGCTGTGTGTGATGCGTGTGAGCTGTGTGTGATGCGTGTGAGCTAGGTGTGTGATACGTGTGATCTGTGTGTGATGCATGTGAGCTGGGTGTGTGATACGTGTGAGCTGTGTGTGATACGTGTGAGCTATGTCTGTGTGTGATACGTGTGAGCTGTGTGTGTGTGATACATGTGAGCTGTGTGTGTGTGTGATACGTGTGAGCTGTGTCTGTGTGTGATACGTGTGAGCTGGGTGTGTGTGTGATATGTGTGAGCTGTGTGTGATACGTGTGAGCTGTGTGTGATACGTGTGAGCTGTGTGAGATGTGTGAGCTGGGTGTGTGATACGTGTGAGCTGTGTGTGTGTGATACGTGTGAGCTGTGTGTGATATGTGTGAGCTGGGTGTGTGATACGTATGAGCTCTGTGTGATACGTGTGAGCTGTGTGTGTAATACGTGTGAGCTGTGTGTGTAATACGTGTGAGCTGTGTGTGTGATACATGTGAGCTGTGTGTGTGATACATGTGAGCTGAGTGTGTGATACGTGTGAGCTGTGTGTGATGCGTGTGAGCTGTGTGTGATGCGTGTGAGCTAGGTGTGTGATACGTGTGATCTGTGTGTGATGCATGTGAGCTGGGTGTGTGATACGCGTGAGCTGTGTGTGTGTGATACGTGTGAGCTGTGTGTGTGTGCGATACGTGTGAGCTGTGTGTGTGTGATACGAGTGAGCTGTGTGTGTGCGATACGTGTGAGCTGTGTGTGTGTGAAGGATACGTGTGAGCTGTGGTGTGTGAGCTGTGTGTGATACGTGTGAGCTGTGTGTGCGATATGTGTGAGCTGTGTTTGTGTGTGCGATACGTGTGAGCTGTGTGTGATACGTATGAGCTGTGTGTGAGCTACTTGTGTGAGCTGTGTGGTACGTGTGTATGTGTGTGTGAGTTAAAGCAAAAGTTGGCCAGTGTTCTACGATTTGGGTCAGGACATTCATTGTATGTGGGCTGGTGATTTTTTTTTGTGTCAGGGCTGCTTTTTGGTCTCAACCCGGCCCTGTGTAAGGAGCAGAGCTGAGTTTGTACGAGGTGTACAGAGCGGAGCCATGTGTGTGCGGGATGTAAGGAGCAGAGCTGCGTGTGTACAAGGTGTACGGAGCGGAGCCGTGCGTGTGTACGGAGCGGAGCCGTGCGTGTGTACGAGGTGTATGGAGCGGAGCCGTGCGTGTGTACGAGGTGTACGGAGGGGAGCCGTGCCCGTGTACGAGGTGCACGGAGCGGAGCCGTGCCCGTGTACGAGGTGCACGGAGCGGAGCCGTGCGTGTGTACGAGGTGTACGGAGCGGAACTGCGAGTGTACAAGGTGTATGGAGCAAAGCCGCATGTGTACAAGGTTTACGGAGTGGAGCCATTTGCGTACAAGGTTTACAGAGCGTGGCCACGTGTGTACAAGGTGTATGGAGCAGAGCCGCATGTGTACAAGGTTTATGTAGTGGAGCCATGTGTGTACTGAGTGGAGCCGTGTGTGTGCGAGGCATAAAAAGCGGAACCATGTGTTTATGATGTGTGCAGAGCCATAGGTGTACAAGGTGTATGGTGGGGAGCATTCATACCTCCCAGTGGGACAGTCCCAATTTTGAGAAAGATTCTGTCCCACTGCCCCGGCTGGGAGCTTACTTTTCCCACGGACACAGGAGTACACGGCGGACCCCCGCGGAGTACTTTAAAATTCGCACGTGACGTTCTACCGGAAGTGATGTGCTAGAAGCTGAATGGAAATTAGGTAATTTCGGGAGGAGATTGTGACGGAACCATGGAGGCACTTCAGGGAATGTTTCAGATCCATCATTGTGTCCTCCTCCAACAGCGCGAACAGCAGGATCGCCTTGGACTCAGGGTTGCCGGCCATGTAAGCGGATCATGATATGTCCTGCATTGGGAGGCTCAGGTGGGCACTACAGTGGGAGCCGGGCTGCTATAGTATCTTTATAGAATCTTTCTCTCTCTGTTTCTTTATCTCTCTAATCTTTCTTTTTTTTCTCTCTCTTGGTTCTTTCTTTCTCTCTCTGTTTCTTTCCTTCTTTCTTCTTTCTTTCTTTCTTTCTTTCTTTCTTTCTTTCCCCTCTTTCTTTCTCTCTCTCTCTCTCTCTCGTCTTTCTTTCTTTCCCCTCTTTCTTCCTCTCTTTGTTCTTTCTTTCTCTCTCTGTTTTTTTTTCTCTCTGTTCTTTCTTTATTTTCCTCAGTACCAGTCAGTGAGCCCACAGTACCAGTAGAATAAGAGGGGTAGGAAACTAGGTGGCACTGGTCATATTGAGCCTCTCATACTTTTTACTGGTGTATAATCATATGCCCTCAGCACCCCCATAAAGTGGGCCAGACCCAGACAACAGAGTACAAACAAATCACTATTACTATAAGTCCAAGTGGACAATTATATACGTAAAGTTAATGATGTCCCTGTGCCAAGCAGTGCGGAGGATCAGAATACACTGAGGAGACCAGAGCAGCGGGGTTTGGGGAGAAGAATTATAAGGGGCCCATTATACTTTATGAAGTACATTATCCCTAGAAAGCATGACCATAAAAATCTACACTTTTACATACCTGGGGCCTTTTAGGCCCGTGTGCAAATAACATGGAATAACTCAAAAATAATTTTCAAAGTTTATCTGAAAATTGCAAAGTAAGGATGCATTCCCACTAGCGCTGGTGTCTGCCAGGAGGAGATCTGTAATGGATCTGACCTCCTGGTGACCCCAGCTAAGGCTGGCGGAATCCCGGCATTCTCCGAATATCCTCAAATCTATTGACTGACATTGTAGCTTTGTAATGTGGATCTGAAAAAGGGTTCATAAAGAGTTCTCTGATAGGAACATCGTATGATTTTGTACTCCCTGCCAGAAGAGTAAGGCCAATATGAGCATACAGTTCCTCTTTTGTTATATTTTTCCATGTTTTTTTTCTTCCTGAAGCGATACGTTTTCCTTCTAAGTTAGTACACAAAACTACCTCATCTACAATATCATCTGAAAAAAATTTACAGAACATATCTCTCTTGGACAAGAATTGTGGAATTCCTACAGTTCCTTGAGCAACTCTTACAATATTATGTGATGGGGTTCGTCCAAGAACCTCAGCAGTACTGTTCCAAAAAACATTAGTTTTGGATGTTCTATTTGTACGTTCTGCTGGATCCATTACTTCTTCATCATGTGAAGAATCACTGGACCATGAAGTAGAGACATTAGCTGGTGGCATGTACTCTTCATCAGACAAAGAAAGTTCACTGTCTTCATCACTATCAAAAATGATTGATTCGATTTCTTGGTCAGTCAAACCCCTGGATGTAGACTGTGCCATTGTAACCTTACAAGTCAGTAAACTAAAATGAAAAAAAAAAAGATTACAATCAGGGTTGTACACTCTTTGTTAGTGTGTGTGCTAAGGGTAAAGTGCAGACCCCTCCTCTCACCTTCAGCAGGTTACCACTTTCTTTTAGGTGCAGTAGAAGCTTTTGGATTTTTGGAACTCAGAAAGTTTCTTTTTCAAGAAACAAGAAAGCTGACTCCTTCCTCCAAAGTCTCTTCAGCAAGTAACACACAATGAACAGGGTTCAGGACCTATGATGACGTTGTGAGGGAGCCTCCTTCCCAAGATCACATGACCATGTTGTCAGGCAGAATTCACACTCTTCATAGCAACAGCAGAGTCATAAAGACTGAGTCAAAGTCTTCCCCAGCAACAGTGAAGACAAAAAGACTTAGGATCACATGTAAACCTAGTACGGGCCTAAAAGGCCCCAGGTATGTGAATATGGGGTATTCACAAAAAAGAGTTGTTATACCGAAATGCCTGTAACATAAAAATAAATGAACAACTGGAAATGACAAACAACTATATACCTGAGGAATACCTAGAGTTTCAAAATTCTAACTAAAGTAATCTTGCAGAAAATAGAAAACAATTAACAGGGCGGGCCTGCGAGGCCCCAGGTATGCGTTCTAGGGTTATACTGTACGAAGTAATATATGTGGTCCATTATGCTGTATGGAGCATTATATGGGGCCCATTATACTGTATGAAGTAATATATGGGGCACATAATACTGTATGGAGCATTATGTGGGGATAGGGGATGACTTTCTGTTTGTTGTGGATCTGACCGCTGGGACCCCCATGATCCTGGGAAACATAACTTTGAAGAGCACCATGTAAATGGAGCTGTGGTCAGTCATATGCACTGTGGTGCCATTCACATGTGGCTCTTCAAATAACTCCTTAAAGAGAATGATGAGGGGACAACAAAGTATAGCAAAAATTCACTGATTGGGGTGAGGAGTGTTATAGTTTGTGGGCTGGTGGGATTTGTGCGGCAGGGCTGCATTTTTGTCCCTGTCCGGCCCTGTGCCAGGCCTACCATTGCCATTAATGACCCTTGTTCTGGATACTTCTGTGTTGTTCTTCTATGTGTGTGTGATGCCGCTGACATCCTTGTGTTTGGATACCTTTTTATTCTATTTATCTAAGTCAAAATGTCCACTACTATACTCAGTTTTACAGGATAGATACTTTGTGTGGGGGGGCGTCATTTTGCTGTTCGCCTCAGGCAGCAGAGAGGCTAGGTTCACCCCTGACCAGGTATATATAGCATAGTTTAAACATTAAAAATGTAAGTCTATATATCAGGAGTAGTGTTGAGCCACCCCGCTAGTGTTCGTGTTCGGTTCGTCAAACAGGAGGCAAGTTCGTCGAATGTTCGTCGAACACCGTCAAACCCCACTGAAAACAATGGCAGGCAAACACATGCAAACATTAAGAAAACAATTATAAAACACCTTAAAAGGTGTCCCAAAGCAGACAAAATGCTCAGAAGACACAAATAACATATGGAAAAGGGCAACTACATATAGAAAAGAGGTGGAGGAGTAAAAGGAGGAGGAGGAGACACAGATATAGGCATGTCATGCCCTTATAAAGTCAAGAAAGGCAGGAATAAAAATCTAAAATAAAAAAAATCTAAAATTCTAAAATCGAAGACGATCATATACCGTCGGGACTTCCCACCATAAATTATTCCAACTGCCGATCGGGCGGCGTTATTCCCACGACCCTACGAAGAGCGTCCATGAATGCAAAGTGTTTGCTTTCCAGGGGCAGTATGGTTGCATAGCTGAACCTTAAAGGAATGTCCAGAAAGGCACCACCAGGAGTGGAGCCTGCGGCTTAATTGAACTCCACACGGGCATCCTCAACCATGCCAGCCACGGAAAGGATGGACAGATTGCAAGCTTTGTCGATTCTGTGGGTGGTGGTGCATGGCCGGTTTTAGTTGTGCTAGCGATATGTCAGCTTAATTCCGTTAACGAACGAGACTCCGGCATGCCCCCGCAGTCCGCGTCCAGCTTACTAGAGGGACACGGGAGGCTCTGGCAAGCGAGATTGAGCAATAACAGGTCTGTCATGCCCTTACATGTCCGGGGCTGCATGTGCGCTTCACTGAAAGGACCAACGTGTGTCGCTTACAGGTGCGGATAACCCGTTGAACCCCGTTAGTGATGGGGATCTGTGATTCCAATTATTCCCCGTGAACGAGGATTTCCCAGTAAGTGCAGGTCAACTGGAATTCCAGAATTAGGCCTAACCGGCATTCCAGAAAAAATGTGAAAAAATTAAGTGTCCAAACCACAGGTGCTGTAGCTTGCTTAACAGCTGGGCTCCTCTGCTGAGTAGCATGCAGTTCTTACATAAACAGGCGGCATAGCCTGGTTCACGGAACTCTGCTGAGTAGCAGACAGTGCTTACATAAACAGGCGGCATAGCTAGGTTCACGGGTTGGCTCTTCTGCTGAGCAGTAGACACAGGTACTAGGCCCAAAGTATTCACTGGGCTAAATGCAGTCAAAAACTGGTTCTTTCATAAACAGGCGGCATAGCTAGGTTCACGGGTGGGCTCCTCTGCTGAGTAGCAGACATAGTTACTAGGCCCAAAGTATTAGCTGGGCTAAATGCAGTCAAAAACTGGTTCTTTCATAGCTAGGTTCACGGGTGGGCTCCTCTGCTGCGTAGCAGACAGTGCTACAAGGCCTAAAAGGATTTTCTGGAAAAAATTATTAGAAACACACACGGTGTAGCTCCTTGACAGGTGTACTACACAGGTAGCTACCAGACACCGCTACTATGCCATGAAACTGTCTATTAACATTGAAAACCATTATTAATGTGAAAATAAAGTTACGCTTTTGGTGAATGAACCGTTCTCGAACGGAACCTCGAACAGCCGAATTTTAAGCAAAGTGTTCGAGTTCGACGAATGATCACCGCCCAAAACAGCTCGAATTTGAACTTGGCGAACAGGTGAACTCGAACACCGCTCATCTCTAATCAGGAGGCAGACTCAGACGGTCTCAGGCCCAGTATGGATTCGACAAGATTGTAGAAAGTTGAGAAAGGGTACAGTATCACCGGATAACAGGTATATATGTAGCATAGTTTACACATTAAAAATCTATGTCTATATATCAGGAGGCAGACTCAGACTGTCTCAGGCCCAGTATGGATTCGACAAGACTGTAGAAAGTTGAGAAAAGGTACAATATCAGCGGATAACAGGTATATATGTAGCATAGTTTACACATTAAAAATCTATGTCTATATATCAGGAGGCAGACTCAGACGGTCTCAGGCCCAGTATCGATTAGAGAAGATTGAAGAAAGTTGAGAAAGGGTACAGTATCACCGGATAACAGGTATATATAGCATAGTTAACACATTGAATATCTATGACTATATATCAGGAGGCAGACTCAGACGGTCTCAGGCCCAGTATGGATTCTACAAGATTGTAGAAAGTTGAGAAAGGGTACGGTATCACTGGATACCAGGTATATATAGCATAGTTTAAACATTAAAAATCTCCGTGTATATTTCCGGAGACCGTCAAAGACACTCACAGCCTCAGTATGGATTAGACAAGAATCTAAAAAGTAGAAAAAGGATAATGTATTCGAAGAGTACACCAGTATACACTGTTGGGGTATTTTTCAATCTTCATATATATTTCAGTCTCAGTAAGACAGTCCAGACTCTCCGCAAGAGGAAACGAGATGGATACAAGTACAGACAGAAAGTCGAGTGATTGCAGAAATTTTGGAATTACTAATCACGGGAAAAACTCCCGGGAGAATTCTCAGAGGCGATGCTGACCCTCAATTACTTTGTCTGTGGAGACAGCGAAAACAGTTCTTGTGAAGAAAGGTTTGCTGTATCGCAGTACCGTGGATCCCATCACCGTTACTCATCTCCATCAAATTGTGATCACAGGGAGAGATGTAGACATTGTCCTCACTGCCTATCATAATCTGTCAGGTAACTTTGGAGTGCAAAAGACAGAAGCCACAGGCCATAGGCGATTCTATTGGATTGGCATGAGAGGACACATTTAAAAATGTGGGCAGAAATGTCATACGTCTGTGAGTAGGAAAATCGTGAAAGCTGATGATAAACCACCACTGCATCTCATTGTGAGTCGACATCCATAACAAATGGAAGCCATTGATCATCTGAAGATAGAGCCCAGCAGGACAGGGCATAGCTACGTCTTAACCATCATCTATCAGTTCACCAAATTTGTATTGGCAGTCCCAGTGAAGGATTTAAAAGCCCAGACTACACAGCGGTGGAGCAGGGAGAGGTAAGTATTGAAAGTGCTGGGGCCTGGAGCAAGCGGGGGGGCCCATTCGTGGGCGGCAGTACTGGCACAGGGCCCCTCATTGTCCGGCGGTGTGTCTGACGGCGGGTGTGCACCCCCACCATCAGAGACACTTGATTGTACTATGAGGGACCCTGTGCCAGTGCCATCGCCCAAGAGTGGTCCCACCCACCTGTCCAGGGCAATGGCACTCGCACGGGTGCGTGCGCCAGGTGGTGACCCCGGCCCTGGGGGGGAGGCAGCCCAGTTAGGGAGGTGGAAAAAATGGCATATGTTGATGTTGGACATTCAGCAGCTGCAAATGGAGGAATTGGAGAAGTCCGAGGAAGAGGAGGACAAAAGCGAGCCAATTTCCTGGCAACCTACGTGTCAACAGGGGAAGGTGGGACAAAATCCTTTGAAACTCATGCATGGTTCATTTTAATGAAGGTTAGATCATCAACATTTTCGGTCGACAGACGGGTCCTTTTTTCTGTCAGCATTGATCCAGCAGCACTGAAGACTTTCGGATAGCACACTAGCAGCAGGGCAAGCGAGCTCCTGTAAGGCATATTGTGCCAATTCAGGCCAGGTGTCCAGTTTACAGGCCCAATAGTCAAAAGGGAATGACCTGTGTGGGAGAACATCAATATGGGAGGAGAAGTAGTTTGTAACCATAGTTGATAACTGCTGTTTCCTGTCACTTTCAATCGATGCAGTATTACCAGTCGTGTGAGCGGTACTTGAGAAATCAGTCCACAACATGGTCATGAAACCCCTGTGTCCAACGCCACTTCGGCTGTGTGCACCAAGAACACCTCTTCCATGTTGCCCCCTACGGCTCTTGGGAGAACCATCACTGCCTGTGTGCTGGGAATGCCTCAAACAAATGGTTTACCAGAGTTGCTTGTTTGTTAGCCAATATTAGCTCTAGGTTCTCCTGTGGCATGATGTTTTGCAATTTGCCTTTATAGCGTGGATCCAGGATGCTGGCCAACCAGTAGTCATCATCGTTCATCATTTTGGCAATGCAGGGGTCCCTTTTTAGGATCTGCAAGGCATAATCACACATGTGGGCCAATGTTCCAGGTGTCAATGATGCATTGAGAGTGCTGGGTGGAGGAGCACTTTCTGGCAAATCAACATCGCTCCAGTCACGCACAAACCCTGTACCTGACCTTGCCACACCAACATTTTCTCTTGCCCCCTGAGAAGCATCCTCCTCCCCTAAATAATCATCCCCAGCATCCTCCTCCTCCTCCTCCTCTGCCTCTTCTTCCTCCACCTCGTCCAGAAGAGTTCCCTGAGCAGACAATGGCTGACTGTCATCAAGGCTTCCCTCCTCCTCTTCCTCCTCGGCTGCAGACGCCTGCTCCTTAATGTGCGTCAAAGTTTGCATCAGCAGACGCATAAATGGGATGCTCATGCTTATGATGGCGTCATCTGTGCTTACCAGCCATGTGCATTCCTCAAAACACTGAAGGACTTTCCAGAGGTCTTTCAGCTTCGACCACTGCACACCAGACAACTCCATGTCTGCCCTCAAACTGCCTGCCCGTGTATCCTCCCACAAATGCATTACAGCCTGCCTCTGTTCGCACAGCCTCTGAACCATGTGCAGGGTGGAGTTCCACCTTGTTGCAACGTCGATAATTAGGCGGTGCTTGGGAAGGTGGAGCAATCGCTGCAGCTTCTGCATACGACTGGAGTGTACGGGCGACTGGCGGATGTGCGAGCACAGTCTTTGCACCTTATAGAGCAGGGCTGTTAACTCCAGATAATTATTGAGGAAGCACTGCACCACCAGGTTCAAGGTGTGAGCCAGGCAAGGTATGTGTCTGAGTTTTGAAAGGGCTATGGCTGCCACAAAATTCTGGCTGTTATCACTAACTACCTTGGCTGCCTCAAGATGTAGACTGCCCAGCCATGACTCAGTTTGTCGCTGCAAGTAGTCGGCCAGTACCTCCGCTGTGTGTCTGTTGTCGCCCAAACACATCATATTCAACACAGCCTACTGACGCTTACCACTAGCTGTTCGATAGTGGGACACCTCGTGTGCAACACTGGCAGCTGCAGATGGAGTGCTCGTGCGACTGCGCTCTGTGGATGAGCTTTTGCTTATGGAGGAGAAGAGTCAAATGCCTACAGCCAACTGTTTCCTATACCGTGGGCTAAGCAGCACTGTCCCACCGCCGCTGTCCCCTGTGGAGCCTGCATCCACCACATTAACCCAGTGTGCAGTGATGGACACGTATGGCCCTGGCCATGCCTACTGGACCATGCATCTGTTGTGAGGTGCACCTTTCCTCTCACTGATTGCTTGAATGCATGGACAATGCAGTCTTTCACATGCAGGTGGAGGGCTGGGATGGCTTTTCGAGAAAAGAAGTGCCGAATGGGTAGGTCATAGCGTGGTACTGCGTAGGCCATGAGCTCGCGGAAAGCTTCGCTTTCAACCAACCAGTAGGGCATCATCTCTAACAAGATTAGTTTGGCAATGTGGGCATTCAAAACCAGTGTACGCAGATGAGAGGATGAGTACTTTCTTGTCCTACTCAGAGTCTCTGGTAGGGTGAGCTGGACTTGAGAGCTGCATATGGTGGAACTAGCGGTGGACATGGCGGACTGAGAGAGGGTTGGTGATGGTGTTGATGGTCTTGCTGATGGCCTAGATTCAGTCTTTTGTAGCAATAACATTGTGATTCCCTGACTGCTTTGGCCTTGCGACGACACCTCAATATTTGCTGCTGGTGGTGTGCTAACCGGTGGGCTTACAGTGGGGGAAGCGATGTAGCGTTGCTGACTACCTTCATTCGGAGCAGGTGCACATGTGGTACGTGAGGTTTTGTAGTCCGTCCACGCTTGCAAGTGCATGGTGGTTAAATGTCTAAGCATGCAACTGGTATTCAAATTTCTCAGATTTTTCCCTCGGCTAAAGGTCTTTGCGCACTTCTTACAGATAACCTTTGCCTGATCATTAGGATTTTGTTCAAAAAAGTGCCACACTGCACTCTTCCTACTATGGAAGACATTTTGAGGCCTTGCACACTGTGCTAATTTGACCATCTGGCCAAGCTGTCCTGCAACTCTTTTGTTTTTTGTAAATTGTTTTTGGACTACTACAGGCCTGCCAGATAACATGTTGTGATGTCGATGCCTGCTGCGGATCCTCCTCCTCCTCTTCTGAGCTATTGGCAGCAGCACCCTCTTCCCCCAATGGATGCCAATCTGGGTCAACAACTGGGTCATCCATCACCTCCTCTTCAATTTCTTGTGCACCTTCCTCTGTGTCACCGTGTAAGGTGGTATAGTATGCGGGAAGGGGCACCTGAGTTTCATCAGGGTCAGATTCTGGCTCAGTACACTGCGAGGACAATGTAGTTCTCTGAGTGAATGTACCAGCAGAAAAATCTAGCAGTGGCTGTGCATCAGTGCACTCCATGTCAGATTCATCTTGGACTGGGGAATTCACGATTTGACTTGATAACCTAGGCATGGTATGTGAAAAGAGCTCCATGGAGTAATCTGTAGTGTGGCCTGCCGCATCCTTCACTTTTGGTAGGCGTGAAGGACCCAAGGAAAGGTGTTGTTCCTAACAAGGAGCCTCCACTGAGGACTCAGTGCTTTTATTTTTTGAAACTTCAGAAGAGGAGGCGATAGAGCTGCAGGCTGTGTCAGCAATGTAAGCCAAAACTTGCTCCTGAAGCTCTGGCTTTAAAAGCGGTTTACCTACTCCCAGAAAAGGGAGCCTTCGAGGCCTTGTGGAGCCAGACGATGATGCAGGCTCAACACCTCCTGCCTTAGGTGCTATCGTGCTTTTGCCACTACCAGCAGATGCACCACCACCACCATCAGTACCAGCTGGCAACCCCCACCCACTTCCATGGCCTCTTCCACCATACTTCCTCATTTTTGGAAAAATGTACCCAAGATACCACCAGCTATATGGTACTGTAAAACAAGGCACAAGTTGTGTATATAGTATTGGGGAGAATTGGAAGCTCCCTAGAGATTTTAGGTGGCTGACAATGATGCTCTCAGTCCAAGTATGGCAGCAGGCAGCCTAATGAGCAGGACTGCTGCACACAAAAGTGTGGAAAAATGAACGCTTGGTAACTGCAGAAAAGAGGAAGAAAAGTATTTTTGCTTTTAAAAAAGCAGTTTACACAGCAGTGTGCAAACAGCAATGCAGCTATCAGGGAGCCTTATAAGGCAGCCTAATAACCAACAGAGCTGATGCACAAAAATATAGCCTCCCCTGTCACTGCACACAAACTGTTGTGTTGTACAGTGGAAATCGCTACCAGCAGAAGCAGTTTTTTTGTTCTTCTTCCCTGCCTAACGCTCTCCCTTATTCAGAATCAGCAGCTGC
The DNA here is from genome assembly GCF_039654945.1 of Dendrobates tinctorius. Classification (NCBI taxonomy): domain Eukaryota; kingdom Metazoa; phylum Chordata; class Amphibia; order Anura; family Dendrobatidae; genus Dendrobates; species Dendrobates tinctorius. The sequence goes on along the minus strand of NW_027361827.1, from coordinate 8,562,567 downwards.
AACCTCTCCCTAATGCTAAGATCAGCAAAAGTAAGATGGCGGTCGGCGTGCACGCCCTTTTATAGCTCCTGTGATGCCACACAAAGCAAGCCAATCACTTGCATGCCCTTCTCAAAGATGGTGGTGACCGATGCCCATGTCATCGTGTTGCCCACAAGGTGTGTCCTCCATCATTGGCTGAAAAAGGCCGCTGGAAGCATAATTTGAAACGCGACTTTGGCGCTCTGGTCGCCGACCTTGTGGCCAACCTCACACTATGGTCGGGTTTCATTTCATGAAACCCGACTTCAGCGAAAGTCGGCGACTTATGAATTTGACCGATCCGTTTCGCTCAACTCTAGTTACTACTTCAGCCTTTTCTTTGCCAGGATGAACAACCATTTCTGCTGAAGCATTGTCAGTTTAATCAGATTCTACAAGGTTATTACTCCTTTCCAACACTTGCCTTGAATGAACAGTGAAGAACTCATCCAATTTTCTTGTCTTCGCTATCTCTTCTGTTGATTTCTTTGTTGCTTCTTTTGCCTTACGTCTCTTAGAAGCCCCAGACTCCCAAATTTTTGTGCAATGTCTGTACCTATCTCTTTCACGATTGTCCATGATGGCAATCTAAAAGTAGCAAAATGACCTTGTCAACTCTTGAAGTCCTGAAAGGGAGTTAAAGATTAAAATATGTACTTATGTATGTATGTCTGAGGTAGCGCTGTCATTCAGATAGGGGATTCTCGCTTAGCCGCCACAAAACCAGATCCAGTACGGGTTTTCATAAAGCAGTATACTCCATGAGGTTTATTCATCATCATAAACCAAAGCAATATGCAACAGCATAAAAACAGCAGAGCGTCCATTATAGCTTCACTCTGTAAACCCTGTGTTCACACAGGTTGTACAATGTCCAGCATACAGGCTCTCTTAGCCTCGTTTATCTCCTCATGGCTGCTTCAGCTTACTGCAGACGTTCATTCCCTCCCCTGGGAACTCTCAGACACGTGCAGCCATTCACCACAGCCACTCCACAGGCTGTTAGCCAGGAAGCTCCATCTCAGTGGGACCTTCCACACTGGACCAACCGGGTCCCAGCATTCACTACATGTGACCTACCCTGGCCACATTATATGGTCCATAGCCAAGCCCACCGGGTCACATGACTATGACCTCATCACAGGTCCTTAAATCACTCACACTCTTTACAACAGTGTTCTTTAAACACACCCCTTGGGTGTGCTTGTAGGTAACTACTCCCTGACACATTGAACCAGCACCTCAGCAGTATCACTGCTGATCAACACATAAGTCTCCATCCCAAAGCCACCCACTTTGAGATAAATAACGGCCATTCAGTATTCTGCCATTCATCCTTTCTCCTTTGACATCCACACAGCGCCCCCTAGCGGACTCAGTGGTTACTAAACCACATACCTCCCCCTCTGTTCAAACTTGTGGGGTTGAACACACAACATTACACCAGGGTCTCGCGACCGGGCACTCAGTACACCTTGCCCCACAGGTTGAGAGAACTGTCTCCATCTGTCATATGACCTCCCCCGCCTCCAGCAGTCAGAATATCGGTCATTGGCTTTGACCCTCCAGTCACGGTCTGTCTGCGTCATCAGACACTGGTTAGTCACCATCCTTTCTCTATCTAAGCGTCTTGTAACAAATGGTACCCCACCACATCTAAGTTTACTTTTCAGTGCATTAACCTCACAGTTCTTTGCATCTGCTGTCTCTGTAGCAACCTCCAGTTCACACTGTAATCTACGGTGCAACGTATTGGCACGTTGAGCCTCTTTCTCTGCTTCTTCCACCTGGTGTTTCAACTGTTTCAGACGCACATCATTTCCCTCCGCCAGGTCTTTGTACTGCTCAGAATTACGCCTTTCATCACCCATTTGCCTTAGTACAACCTTCAGTTTTTTCTCCGTACGACGTACTTGTTTGCTAGCAGATTGTCGCACTTTAATTTCTGTATCAGGCTGTTTCTCCAGTAGTGCAACCTTTGCTTCTAAGTCCTTATTCTGGCGAACTAATTGCTGACGGGCATTCTGATTCTTCTGAGCCTTACTACGTTCTGTCTTCAGATCAGCATCCATCTGGTCCACCTGAAGTGTGGCCTTTCTCAGCTTGTCATTGGCTAATTCAACGTTGCCGTGTTCTTCTTCCACTTCTTCAAGCTCAACAATGCGAGACTCTAACCGCCTCTTTTCTTCCAAAGCCAGGTGACCTTTGCGCTCAAAGACTTCTTTCTCTAGCTCATCCAGTCTGTGCTCCCTTTCTCTCTCAGAGCCACAGTCACCCCTAGAGTCTGAGTCACGCCGATCATCCGAGTCAACCCTCCAGTCACCATTTAACCGTGTGTCCACTTCAGTCATCTCATCTCCCAGCCCACCATCTGTCTTGTCACTACACGTCAGGTCCTTCAGTTGGGCAGATGTACTTCTTTTCCCGGTCAGTTCTACCTATGACCTGTCCACGTCAGGAGCCGTCACTGTCTCAGTGTCTGCTGGCCCCACAGTCGAAATGTCTCCATCGTCCGATCATACATCATCAAACAAAATAAAGTCCCGGCCTGACTCCAAGGCATAGACTAAGTCCCTGGTATCCCGCCCCCTTGGCAGACACCACCTTTGGTCCCCTCAAACATTACTCGGTCTACTGCATAGTTCACCGTGACCCCATGTTTACAGCGAACCCTGGCGTTTTTCTCGGTAAGTGATAATGAGCGGAGTTCCTGTCATAGTCACCTGATTCTCCGCGTCCTGTCTACCAGAGACTCCTTCCTGGTGCTACATCACGGTACACACCTGTGGCCCGTCATTATCCGGAAAATACATGCCACACTCCTCAAAACTCATACAGACACAGTGCAGTTCCCCAGACATACCCACTGAGGCAACCAGTGCTGTCATTTCCTGAACCACCTCAATTTGGGTCACCGCCCCCTTCTGGGACTCCACCCCCTTTTGGGCTACCACCCTGATTTGGGTCACCGACCCCTTCTTCGACTCCACCCCCTTTTGGGTCACCGCCCCCCACTAGGACTCCACTTCTTTTTGGGTTACCACCCCAATTTCGGTCACCGCCCCCTTCTGGGACTCCACCTCCTTTCGGGCTACCACCCCGATTGGGCCACCGCCTCCTTTCAGGATTTTCCCATGTCCGTTATACCGGCCTCCTTAGACCACAGTTCACACAACACAGTTTGTCTCTTTTAAAGATACCACACAAGTCCTTGTTGGCGCCACCTCAGCTCCTGCTGTCACCGATCACCAACACCTCCGGCTGCTGTTCACACACGGCTGCTGTTCACACACAGCTGCTGGTGTCACCTTTGTAACCCCGCCGAGTTACAGCAAGCCGCTTGTCACCTTCATAACCCCGCCGAGTTACAGCAAGCCGCTTGTCACCTTCTTGACTCCCACTGAGCCACCGCAGGCTGAGTTGAGAAAAGAAGAAAAAAAAAAACACACCACAAAACTCACGTGTCCTGTTTGTGTGCTATTCAGGACGTACCGTCTCCGCCTGAGACCATCCAACACACAGGGTGCACCGGGTGCTATTCAGGGAGCAGCCCTCCTCCCAGGGTTTCCCAACACACCGGCCTCACCAGGTCCAGGGGCTCAGCGGGTGCTCTTCAGGACCTCCGTCTCTGCCTGAGACTGCCCAACACTCACACCTCACCAGGTCCAAGGTCATACCACGTGCTCCAGGGAGTTGATTCTTCTCCTAGAATCTCCCAACACTGACCCTCCAGGACCTTGCTCACTGAACCCTCCAGGTACACCGTCTTACTCACTGACCCAGGTCAGTACCACACGAACACCTGTCCGTTACCTGTGTCGGCCACACAGGTCCTCGAGTACCTCTTCTCCACAGAGGCACCCTATAGCAATCACCAGTGTCTTGCTCACTGACCCCGGTCAGTACAACACGGCTTTCACGGCCGTCACCTGCTGGCCTCGCAGGTTCTCGGACCCCTCTACCGCAGAGGTGTCCTATAAGTCTCTTTCTCATGGGGAAATGGCCGCACTGGGCTCACCGATCCGGACAGTGCCTTACTCACTAGGCCGCCTCATGGTTCCAGAACCACAGCCAGGCAGTGGCTTCCCCAACCATCAGCCCTCCTGGCTTAGTGCTGCCCTTAGCAACCGACTTTGCAGTCCTCTTCCGTTGCTCCCAGCAACAAGGCTACAACAGTGCCCATTGCTTTCTCCACCAATTGTGAGGTAGCGCTGTCATTCAGATAGGGGATTCTAGCTAAGCCGCCACAAAACCAGATCCAGCACGGGTTTTCATAAAACAGTATAGTCCATGAGGTTTATTCATCATCATAAACCAAAGCAATATGCAACAGCATATAAACAGCAGAGCGTCCATTATAGCTTCACTCTGTAAACCCTGTGTTCACACAGGTTGTACAAGGTCCAGCATACAGGCTCTCTTAGCCTCGTTTATCTCACCCACGTCCGGGTCTCCTCATGGCTGCTTCAGCTTACTGCAGACGTTCATTCCCTCCCCTGGGAACTCTCAGACACATGCAGCCATTCACCACAGGCACTCCACAGGCTGTTAGCCAGGCAGCTCCATCTCAGCGGGACCTTCCACACTGGACCAACTGGGTCCCAGCATTCACTACATGTGACCTACCCTTGCCACATTATATGGTCCATAGCCACGCCCACCGGGTCACATGACTATGACTTCATCACAGGTCCTTCAACCACTCACACTCTTTAGAACAGTGTTCTTTAAACACACCCCCTGGGTGGGTTTGCAGGTAACTAGTCTCTGACACTTTGAACCAGCACCTCAGCAGTATCACTGCTGATCAACACATAAGTCTGCATCCCAAAGCCACCCACTTTGAGATATATAACGGCCATTCAGTATTCTGCCATTCATCCTTTCTCCTGGGACATCCACACAGCACCCCCTAGCGGACTCAGTGGTTACTACACCACAATGTATATTGTAGAAATTTAGGCTGTCTATATCAAAGACTGCTGCTGGGCTCTATATGTTAGAGGCTTCTGCTTGACTGTATATGTATGAGAGGCTCCTGCTGGGCTATATATATATATATATATATATGAGGGGCTGCTGCTGGGCTGTATATATATATGAGGGGCTGCTGCTGGGCTGTATATATTAGAAGCTGCTGCTGGGCTGTATATATATGAGAGACTGCTGCCAGGCTGTATATATCAGAGGCTGTTTACCTGGCTGTATATGTCAGAGCCTGAGGGGCTGTATAAAGTGTATAAACAGCACTATATGTGAACAGGTCCACACTATATACATATAGTACACACAGACACGCTGTAATGCAGGATATAGTGTGGACCTGTATATACAGTATGGTACTGTGTAGGACAGGAGCTGCAAGAAAGATACACAGACAGACACACACTCACACACAGACAGAGATCATACTCACCTATCGTGACACTGTGAAGACTGAACCACTTCACTCTGGATCTTCAGTGACTGAAGATCCAGAGTGAAGTCTTGCCGCACTCCACGGTGGAGAATCCTCTTCTCACGCCGACAACGTGGCTCGGCCTCCTTCATCGAAGGTAGCTGAACTGGACAAACTCTCATCTGATCTAATCCGAGGGAGCTATATAGCTGAATAGTAGCATGGTGCGCCAAGAAGCTTCTGTTGGGATCGGAGAAGGCTGCCGCATGCCATAAGCTAAGCATTAGGTACAGGTATTGAGGAAGTCTGGCTAGCCAGGTCAGTGGATGCTGACGCAGGTGCCATGACTCTGCCGCTATGCACCAGCCACTGAGATGTAGGACCTTAGCCAGGTCCCTACACTTTCAATAGTTTCTCTTTTGTTAAATAATGTTCCTTATCATTAGAAATGGTTCACAGCAAAGAGAGACGTGTATTTTACATGTTATGAGATATTTATCCCTATATTGGTGGGAGGCCCCCATTTGGTGGGTGGCCCAGTGCCCGGGCCTCTTGGGCCCCCCCTAAATCCAGGCCTGCAGGTCAGCTGTTTGTCTGACAGGAATCAAGGGAAGAAATGCAGCTATGGAGTTAAGGTCCCGTTACATTTAGCGATGCACCAGCGATCCTGACAACGATACGACCCGGTCAGGATCGCTGGTGAATCGCTAAATGGTCGCTAGTAAGCTGCCAAACAGGCAGATCTCACCAGCGACTCAGCGATGCTCGGTGGTCGTTACTTACCTGTCAGATGGCAGCAATGATGACGACTTCTGCCTGCGTCCATGCATCGCTCGTCGGCGCCAGCAAGACTCCAGCGAGACTCCAGCGAGAAGAAAATGGCCCAGGACGTTCTCACGCGATCAGCGATATCCAGCGGGGGGCCAGTCGGAGGTAAGTTAGTGTGTAGAAACTTAGCACTCAACTTAAGTATAAACAAGGCGGATTTATTGTAGTATGAAGGAAAACGTTTCAGTCAATAAATGACCTTCTTCAGTTAAGTGTATATGCTAGATATCTTGCAATAGGATATGCACCTATTGAATAGCTTGTTGTGCTCAATCTTGGGACATATTGTCCTCAGTCTTGGCTGGTAAACTTAATTAGAAGTGAAACAGGGGCATACATGCCTCCAGATGCGGGATCCACCGCAAATCTCAGATATATGCTAGATTTCCTATTGCAAGATATCTAGCATATACACGAAACTGAAGAAGGTCATTTATTGACCGAAACGTTTTCCTTCATACTACAATAAATCCGCCTTGTTTATACTTAAGTTGAGAGCTACGTTTCTACACACTAACTATACGGTTAGGGAACCTAACTTTAGCACCACCCTCCAGTTGTGCTTACGGTGTTTTGTTTCACGGTCGGAGGTAAGTGTCACATGTAGCGAGATCGCTAGCGATATCACTGTAGCGTCACAAAATCGGTGACGCTATGTGTAAAAGGCCCTTTAATCTCTCAGCTTCTGAAGAGAGCGGGGGAGGAGGGGGGCGAACAGTGGCTTAGGAATTGTCTGGCTTTACAGACTGCTCCCTCTGCTGCACAAGATGCTGTGTCTGTGACTCGCCCCAGAGGTCGTGAGGTACTCAGCGCCGGGCCCGTGGACTTCAATGGGAAATGTCACAGTGGCTGTGACCCAGTCCGTGGCCTCAGGCGGTCATGTAAAAGGGGTTGAGATGAATGGGGATAAAGTCTATGAAGTGAATCGTGACACCACCTGAGGTTTCTGGTCAGGTTAACCAGCGCTGCAGTGTTGCTTCTCTGGGACAGATGTTGGATGCAGCTGAGATGTTAAAGCTCTCCACAGGTAGGGTTGTAGTCCCAGGGCAGTAGTGAAGAGTTGGTAGATGTTAAGGTGGTGTGGAGCGGAGGATGTAGCAAAGCCGGGTGGGAGGTGCAGGAAGAAAGTGGAGGACACAGGGGCGTGTAGTTCCAAAGGCTTTACTCACAGTTCTCGCGATACAGAGACCTGCTTCGGTGCTGTGTACTCCGGGTGAGGAGTCCAGCCAACTTCCAGATAGGATGAAGTGCACCTTCCCAGCTCTCCCTGTCAGTTTGTTCCTTCCCTGGCCGTCTAGAAACTATACGCTGCTTAACTCCTTCTTCCACTCCAGCGCTTCACAATTAGCGTTCCAGGCCAGCAGCTGCGAATCCTGTTCGGGCAATGCCTCATCGTTGCCGTGACTCTATATAGCTATAGCCGCCTTTCTGGTCAGACTAACTGTGGAAGGGGCGATGGTTCATAAAGTAACCAAAGCTGTCGGCTTGATAGTGGCACCCTGAGGAATGTGTCATGATCTGCTGAGTTCATGGGATCAGGTAGTTTAGAGGTTAATCTGGACAGCCTCACTCTGAGATTCTGGAGGCTTTTTATAGCCTCATTTTGGGCTCACTCCTTGTCGCTTATACTCAGACCTTGGCCGAGTGTGTGACCCTGGTGTGCTTAGTGATTGTGATACTTTATGCTTGTTTGGTTTTGATCCGCTTCTGTCCCTGTTACGAGTTCTGCCTGTCCCCTTTGTACTACTTTGCTATCTCGGTGTATGATTCTTTGCTTACGCTCTGACTATTCTCTGTCTGTTCCTCTGGTACCGTGCCGCCCTCTCCGTGTATGACCCCTCATTTGCTGACCTGAGTTTCCCTAGCCTGTACTCCAGAATTCCTGTAATAGAATCCTACAGTCATCTCCTGCAACAGGACGCTAAGCCACGCCCCCTGTAGTCACATGATCGTAGGTCCTTGTACTTCTTTCTATCTTCAGTATCGCAGGTCCTGTTGTCTGAACTTTCCCTGTAGCTTCGGACCCCCGTAGTCTGGGTGAGCTACCCTGCTCAGCCACGGCAGTCCGCCAGCACTGACAGGATCCTGATAAATGCGATCTAGGCTAGGGGCCATTCCCTTTGCGACCAGTCCGGTTCCTTCCTCCACCTGACAGCCGTCAGCGTGGAACGGGACCCACAGGATGACTTTCCAACCGTGTCCCTGGAAGAGCCGATTTTCCCTCTGAAGAATCTGCTGTTTGTCCAAAACGTCTGGCAACTCGAGGCAGGAGCTGCTCCAGACCCGTCCTTATTTCCTCCCTAAGAGGGGACTCAACCTACTTCAGCCTAGGATTCTCCCTCCAAAACTATGCTCCGCCCACCTCCCTGCACTCTTCGTGTTCCAAGCAGGGAGCCATAAAGGTGCTTTGCTACACTACTGGTGTGTGCGGGGCATGGGTGTTGGAGTCTGGTCGGGTGCATCCACCTTACCTGGTTGTGGGATACCACACCTCTGGGTGAGGTGCAGTACCTCTGTGGCGACTGGACCCTCAGGGGTGCCACATTCCCCCCTGTTAAACCCAGCACGTCTGCAGGCTGCAAGTAAAACAAAAGATGTTACAGAAAGAACATACAAAATTATATTTTTAATACAGTACTGTAAATAGTTAACTATATATCACTATAAAACTTCTCCTGAGAGAGGCATTTTACTTCAAACGTTACCGAAGATAACTTTATTTATGCTACCTATAACTCAAAGTGATGCCTGGTGACAACCGCAGACCCAGGTTCGTCACCGGATTCAAATTTTTATTTAAAACTTCAAATTTTTATTAAAACATTACTACTGCAACCTAATCTGCATAAAAGTGCTATCTCTTATCAAATACTAGCAACATTTTTATTAAACAGTAATTATTCTTGTGTAGAGTTGAGCGACTTTTGCTTTTTTAGGGTCGAGTTTCGTTTCATGAAACCTGACTTTTCCAAAAGTCGGGTCGAGCAAAATCGGCCGACTACAGGGAAATTCGGGGGTCCGACCGAAACACGAAACCCAATGTAAGTCAATGGGGAATTAAAGTCGGCAGTGAGAGGAGGACAGGAAACACACCTATAGTGCCCATTTGAATGCCAAAAGCATCAATTCTTATTACTTAAGCTGGTCAACCTTAATTTACTTCATAATACTAGTTACGCACTGAAAAATGGGGGTTATTTGGCTAAAGTTGTGGGGGGGTAGGGCTGGCTCCAGGTTTTCATGTGCCCTGGGCGAATGCGCCCCTTTAACACATACCACAACTCATGATGCTCCGATACGGCAGAGAAATAGCGGTATAGTACAATGAAAAATACTTCACTTTTTACATCTCATGACGAGGCCCATCTATTTCTCCATACAGAATCATTGGTCCCATATAATGTTTGAAACAGTATATGATGAGCTCCACATAATGCTACAGTATATATTGGTCCCCATGGATGAAGCTCCACTGTCTTATGGGCCCAAATAATGTTCCAAACATAATGGGCCCCATTTCTAATGCTCTAGTGTATAATGGGCCCTGTAAATGCTGCTTCAGTGTCTGATGTCCACCTTTGGAATGTTCCAGTGTATGGTGGGCCCCATCTATTATTCTACAGAGTATAGTGCTCCCCAAAAATTGCTGTCCCAACATTGAAAACAATGAAATAAGTCTCCTCATTAGGGAATCCCTGTACTAGTCTGGACTCCTCGTCGTCCCCATCTTCCATCTCACTGCACAGTATTTCAACCTTGCAAGTGCTGTGATCCTGAGCAAGCAGGGGGGGCCCACTCGTTGGCCATGGCACTGGCACAGGGCCCCTGATAGTACGGTGGTGTGTCTGACGGCGGGTGGGCCGAACCTGCACTTTCATCTGCAGCTTCCTCTTTGTCACCGTGTAAGATGGAACTGTATATGGGAAGGGTAACCTGAGTTTCATCAGGGTCAGATTCAGGCCGTGTAGCGTGCGAGGGGAATGTAGTGGTCTGGGTCAATGTACCAGCAGATTCATCGAGCAGTGGCTGGGCATCAGTGCACTTGTGTCGCCCCCAGGAGTACGGTCGCCACAGTGGCATTACCTTCCTCCTAGGGAGTGTGATGTCATGCTTGGGAGCAACGAAGGATCTCTCTAGCAGGTTAACTGATTGGGCGGCGTTATTCCCACGAGTCACGACCCTCCAAACAGCGTTCATGAAGGCAAAGTTTTTGTTTTACGTGGGCAGTATGGTTGCAAAGCTGAACCTTAAAGGAATGTCCAGAAGGGCACCACCAGCAGTGGAGCCTACGGTGTAATTTGACTCAACACGGGCAACATCAACCATCCAGCAACAAAAAAGATGCACGCATTGCAAGCTTAATTCCGTTAACGAACGAGACTCCGTCATGCCCCACGGTCCGAGTTCGGCTTACTAGAGGGAGACGCGAGGCTCTTGCACGTGAGATTGGCCAATAACTGGTGTGTCATGCCCTTACATGTCCGTGGCTGCATGTGCGCTACACTGAAAAGGCCAGTGTTTGTCGCTTACAGGTGCAGATAACCCGCTGAACAACGTTAGTGATGGGGATCTGGGATTACAATTATTACCCGCGAACGATGATTTCCCAGTAAGTGCAGGTCAACCGCAGTTCCGGAATTAGGCCTAACCGTCATTCCTGAAAAAATGAAAAACTTACGTGTGCAAACCACAGGTGCTGTAGCTTGCTTAACAGCTCGCCAGCCGTTCTCAGGCCCAGTATGGATTACACGTGATTGCACAAAGGTGAGAAAGGGTACCGTATCCCCGGATAACATGTATGGATAGCATAGTGTACACATTCAAAATATATGTCTATAGATCAGGAGGCAGGCTCAAACGGTGTCTGGCCTAGTATGGATTACACGTGATTGCACAAAGGTGAGAAAGGGTACCGTACCCCCCGGATAACATGTATGGATAGCATAGTGTACACATTCAAAATATATGTCTATAGATCAGGAGGCAGGCTCAGACGGTATCAGGCCCAGTATGGATTACACGTGATTGCACAAAGGTGAGAAAGGGTACTGTATCCCTGGATAACATGTATGGATAGCATAGTGTACACATTCAAAATATATGTCTATAGATCAGGAGGCAGGCTCAGGCGGTGTCAGGCCCAGTATGGATTACACGTGATTGCACAAAGGTGAGAAAAGGTACCGTATCCCCGGATAACATGTATGGATAGCATAGTGTACACATTCAAAATGTATGTCTATAGATCAGGAGGCAGGCTCAGACGGTGTCAGGCCCAGTATGGGTTTGACGGCCCAGACTACACAGTGGAGGAGCAGGGAGAGGTAAAGATTGCAAATGCTGGGGCCCTGCCCAAGCAAGGGGGGCCCACTCGTGGGCGTCGGTACTGGCACTGAGTCCCTCATAGTACGGCGGTGTGTCTGACGGCGGGTGTGCACCACCACCGTCAGAGACACTTGCTTGCACTATGAGGGACCCTGTGCCAGTGCCCGCGCCCAAGAGTCGGCCTACCCACCTGTCCAGGGCAACGGCACTCGCACGGTTTCGGGCGCTAGGTGGTGACCCCGGCCATGGGAGAGGGAGGCAGCACAGTTAGGGAGTTTTAGAAAGTGGCATATGTTGATGTTGGACATTCAGCTGATGCAAAAGGCGAAATTGTTCAAGTCCCAGGAAGAGGAGGACCAAAGCAAGCCATTTTTCTGTCACCCTATGTGTCATCAGGGGAAGGTGGGACAAAATCCTTGGAAACCCATGCATGGTTCATTTTAATGAAGGTTAGATCATCCACAATTTGGGTTGACAGACGGGTCCTTTTTTCTGTCAGGATTGATCCAGCTGCACTGAAGACTCTTTCCGATAGCACACTTGCAGCTGGGCAAGCGAGCTCCTGTAAGGCATATTGTGCCAATTCAGGCCAGGTGTCCAGTTTAGCGGCCCAATAGTCAAAGGGGAATGACCTGTGCGGGAGAACATCGATATGGGAGGAAAAGTAGTTTGTAACCATAGTTGACAACTGCTGTCTCCTGTCACTTTCCATCGATGCAGTATTACCAGTTGTGTGAGCGGTACTTGAAAAATCAGTCCACAACATTGTCATGAAACCCCTGTCTCCAACGCCACGTCTGCTGTGTGCACCACGAACACCACTGCCAAGCTGCCCCCAGCCCGTACGGCTCGTGTGAGAACCATCACCGCTGCTGTGTGCTGGGAATGCCTCAACCAACCGGTTTACCAGAGTTGCTTGTTTATTACTCAATATTAGGTCAAGGTTCTCGTGTGGCATGATGTTTTGTAATTTTCCTTTATAGCGTGGATCCAGGATGCTGGCCAACCAGTAGTCATCATCGTTCATCATTTTGGCAATGCGGGGGTCCCTTTTTAGGATCTGCAAGGCATAATCTGACATGTGGGCCAATGCTCCCGGTGTCAATGATGCACTGCGAGTGCTGGTTGGAGGAGCACTTTCTGGCAAATCCACATCCCTCCAGTCACGCACAAACCCTGTACCAGACCTTGCCACGCCAACATTTTCACTTGCCCCACGAGATGCATCCTCCTCCCCTAAGTAATCATCCCCATCATCATCCTCCTCCTCCTCTTCTTCCTCCACCTCATCCAGGAGAGGTCCCTGAGCAGACAATGGCTGAATGTCATCAAGGATTCCCTCCTCCTCTTCCTCCTCGTCAACATTGGCTGCAGACGCCTGCTCCTTAAGGTGCGTCAAAGTTTGCATGAGCAGACGCATAAGTGGGATGCTCATGCTTAGGATGGCGTTGTCTGCGCTTAACAGCCGTGTGCATTCCTTAAAACACTGAAGGACTTTACAGAGGTCTTTCAGCTTCGACCACTGCACACCTGTCAACTCCATGTCTGCTCTCAAAGTGCCTGGCCGTGTATCCTCCCACAAATGCATTATGGCCTGCCTCTGTTCGCATAGCCGCTCAACCATGTGCAGGGTGGAGTTCCACCTTGTTGCAATGTCGATAATGAGGCGGTGGTTGGGAAGGTTGAGCTATCGCTGCGGCTTCTGCATACAAATGGAGTGTACAGGCGACCGGCGGATGTGCACGCACAGTTTTCGCACCTTCTGGAGCAGGACTGTTAACTCTGGATAATTGTTGAGGAAGCACTGCACCACCAGGTTCAAGGTGTGAGCCAAGCAAGGTATGTGGCTGAGTTTTGAAAGGGCTATGGCTGCCACAAAATTATGGCCGTTATCACTAACTACCTTGCCTTCCTCAAGATGTATACTGCCCAGCCATGACTCAGTTTGTCGCTGAAAGTACTCGACCAGCACCTCTGCGGTGTGTCTGTCGCCCAAACACATCATCTGCAACACAGCCTGCTGACGCTTTCCACTAGGTGCTCGATAGGGGGACACCTCGTGTGCAACAGTGGCAGCTGCAGATGGAGTGCTCGTACGACTGCGCTCTGTGGACGAGCTTTCGCTTCTGGAGGAGGAGGAGGAGGGTCGAACGCCTACAGCCAACTGTTTCCTATACCGTGGGCTAGGCAGCACTGTCCCACCACCGCTGTCCCCTGTGGACCCTGCATCCACCACATTAACCCAGTGCGCAGTGATGGACACGTAACGGCCCTGGCCATGCCGACTGGACCATGCATCTGTTGTGAGGTGCACCTTTCCACTCACTGACTGCTTGAGTGCATGGACAATGCGGTCTTTCACATGATGGTGGAGGGCTGGGATGGCTTTGCGAGAGAAGAAGTGGCGACTGGGTAGGTCATAGCGTGGTACTGCATAGGCCATGAGTTCGCGGAAAGCTGCACTTTCCACCAACCGATAGGGCATCATCTCTAACGAGATTAGTTTGGCAATGTGGGCGTTCAAACCCAGTGTACGCGGATGAAAGACTGAGTACTTTCTTGACCTACTCATAGTCTCTGGGAGGGTGAGCTGGACTTGAGAGCTGCATATGGTGGAACTAGTGGTGGACAGGGCGGACTGAGAGAGGGTTGATGATGGTGATGGAGTTGGTGTTCTTTCTGATGGCCTAGATTCAGTTTTTCGTTGATATAACAGTGGGATTCCCTGACTGCTTTGGCCTTGCAACGACAACTCAACATTTGCTGCTGTGCTAACCGGTGGGCTTACAGTGGGGGAAACAATGTAGCGTTGCTGACTACCTTCTTTGTGATCAGTTGCACATGTGGTACTTGAGGTTTGGTTTTGTGTCCACGCTTGCAAGTGCATGCTGGTTAAATGTCTAAGCATGCAACTGGTATTCAAATTTTTCAGATTTTTCCCTCGGCTAAAGGTCTTTGCGCACTTCTTACAGATAACCTTGGCCTGATCATGAGGATTTTGTTCAAAAAAGTGCCACACTGCACTCTTCCTACTTTGGAAGACATTTTGCGGCCTAGCACGCTGTGCTATTTTGACCGTCTGGACAAGCTGTCCAGCAAATCTTTTGATTTTTGGAACCTGTCTTTGGAGTGCTCCAGGCCTGCCAGATAACAGCTGTTGCGATGTCGATGTCTGCTGTGGATGCTCCACCTCCTCATCTGAGCTATTGGAAGCAGCACCCTCTTCCCCCAATGGATGCCAATCTGGGTCAACAACTGGATCATCCATCACCTCCTCTTCAATGTCATGTGCACCTTCCTCTGTGTCACTGTGTATGGTGGTATAGTATGCGGGAAGGGGCACCTGAGTCTCATCAGGGTCAAAATGTGGCTCATTACACTGCGAGGACAATGTAGTGCTCTGACTGAATGTACCAGCAGAGTCATCTATCAGTGGCTGTGCATCAGTGCACTCCATGTCAGATTCATCTTGGCCTGGGTAATTCACCATTTCACTTGATAACCCAGGCATGGTATGTGAAAACAGCTCCATGGAGTAATCAGTTGTATGGCCTGCGTCATCCTTCAATCTTGGTTGAGGTGAAGGACACAAGGAAAGGTGTGGTTCATGAACATGACCCTCCAATTACGACTCAGTGCTTTTATTTTTTACAACTTCAGAAGAGGAGGCGATAGAGCTGGAGGCTGAGTCAGCAATGTAAGCCAAAACTTTTTCCTGAAGCTCTGGCTTTAAAAGCGGTTTGCCAACTCCTAGAAAACTAAGCCTTCGAGGCCTTGTGGAGCCAGACGATGACGCAGGCTCAACACCTCCTGCATTCGGTCCTATTTTGCTTTTGCCACTACCATCAGATCCACCACCAACACCATCATTACCAGCTGGCAACCCCCGCCCAATTCCACGGCCTCTTCAACCAGCCTTCCTCATTTTTGGTAAAAATGTACACAAAATCCCACAAACTATATAGTAATGTAAAACAAGGTACAAGGTGTATATAGGACAGGGGAAACGTAGAATTTCTGAACACACTTGTGGACACTGTTGGATTGTGTGAGGCCCAGTTAATATCACACCGCTATGTCACAGGCTCAATGTCGCAGGTGTGAAAAATGTCACTATAGGACAGGGGAGATGTAGAATTTCTGAACACACTTGTGGACACTGTTGTGTGAGAGGCCCAGTTAATATCACACCGCTATGTCACAGGCTCAATGACGTAGGTGTGAAAAATGTCACTATAGGACAGGGGAGATGTAGAATTTCTGAACACACTTGTGGACACTGTTGGATTGTGTGAGGCCTAGTTAAAATCACACCGCTATGTCACAGGCTCAATGTCGCAGGTGTGAAAAATGTCACTATAGGACAGGGGAGATGTAGAATTTCTGAACACACTTGTGGACACTGTTGTGTGAGGCCCAGTTAATATCACACTGCTATGTCACAGGCTCAATGTCGCAGGTGTGAAAAATGTCACTATAGGACAGGGGAGATGTAGAATTTCTGAACACACTTGTGGACACTGTTGGATTGTGTGAGGCCCAGTTAATATCACACTGCTATGTCACAGGCTCAATGTCGCAGGTGTGAAAAATGTCACTATAGGACAGGGGAGATTTAGAATTTCTGAACACACTTGTGGACACTGTTGGATTGTGTGAGGCCCAGTGAATATCACACTGCTATGTCACAGGCTCAATGTCGCAGGTGTGAAAAATGTCACTATAGGACAGGGGAGATGTAGAATTTCTGAACACACTTGTGGACACTGTTGGATTGTGTGAGGCCCAGTGAATATCACACCGCTATGTCACAGGCAGAAATTGGCTAGTGTATGACAAACTACAAGGTGTATATAGAATTGGGCAGAATAGGAATCTCCCTAGAGTGTAGGTCTGTAAGAACGGAACATGTCCTCGACTTATCCTTACAGAGTGACACACAGATAGCTTCACTGTGGCCGTGATAACAGCCGTTACACGGTACTGAGAGAGGAGCGTGCACGTACACTGCTGTCCGGTGTCCGTAAATTTGTCAAGCTCCGTGTTTTTTAAGTATACGGACTGACACATGCTGTCTCTCTATAGTTTTGAATGTGATCAAACAGCAAATATACTTAACTGTTTGAAAAGCAGACAAAACTAGAAGGTGGAGGTCTGTAAGAACGGAACATGTCCTCGACTTATTCTTACAGAGTCACACACAGATAGCTTCACTGTGGCCGTGATGACAGCCGTTACACGGTACTGAGAGAGGAGCGTGCACGTACACCGCTGTCCGGTGTCCGTAAAATTGTCAAGCTCTGTGTTTTTTAAGTATACGGACTGACACATGCTGTCTCTCTATAGTTTTGAATGTGATCAAACAGCAAATATACTTAACTGTTTGAAAAGCAGACAAAACTAGAAGGTGGAGATCTGTAAGAACGGAACATGTCCTCGACTTATTCTTACAGAGTGACACACAGATAGCTTCACTGTGGCCATGATAACAGCCGTTACACAGTACTGAGAGAGGAGCGTGCACGTACACTGCCGTCCGGTGTCCGTAAAATTGTCAAGCTCCGTGTTTTTTAAGTATACGGACTGACACACGCTGTCTCTCTATAGTTTTGAATGTGATCAAACAGCAAATATACTTAACTGTTTGAAAGCAGACAAAACTAGAAGGTGGAGGTCTGTAAGAACAGAACATGTCCTCGACTTATTCTTACAGAGTCACACACAGATAGCTTCACTGTGACCGTGATAACAGCCGTTACACGGTACTGTGTGAGGAGCGTACACCGCTGTATGGTGTGAACAAATGCACGCTCAGTACCTCACCAGGACAAAAAAAAATTTGGATTGCTTTTAAAAAAGCAGTTTGCAGAGCAGTGGGAAAACAGCAATGCAGCTATCAGGAAGCCTTATAAGGCAGCCTAACAACCAACACAGCTGATCCAGCAAAATATAGCCTCCCCTTGCACTGCACACACAGTGACTGGTGTGTTGTACAGGCAAAATCGCTAGCAGCAGAAGCAGTTTTTGGTGTCTTCTTCCCTGCCTAACGCTCTCCCTACAGAATCAGCAGCAGCTCTCCCTATTCTGAGATCAGCATGAGTAACATAGCGGTCAGCGTGCACGCCCTTTTATACCCCCTGTGACGCCCCCCAAAGCAAGCCAATCACTTGCATGCCCTTCTCAAAGATGGTGGTGACCCCTGCCTATGTCATCACGTTGCCCACAGTGTCCGTGGATCCTGATTGGCTGAAAAAGGGCGGAAAACAAACTTTTGAAACGCGACTTTGGCGCTAAAGTCGCCGAGCTCGTGGCCGACCTCACCCTAGGGTCGGGTTTCGTTTCATGAAACCTGACTTTACCAAAAGTCGGCCACTTTTGAAATTTTTCGACCCGTTTCGCTCAACTCTATTCTTGTGGTAACGTAGACACAGGCAAGGTGTCTTGCAGTGTCTCTTTGCTGGTGGAGGACTCGCCCTAAACCTCCAACATTGGTCCTGGGTGGGCTGCAGGACTTACTGATCTTCTCTTCCAGACCCAGTGTTCGGCCACATCCGCGAGTTTTTGTTCTGGCCTGAGGTAGTTCTCGTGTTGCGAAGGTTTTACGTAAAACCAAGAGGGAGCACCTTAAGAGGTGCAGAACTATGTACAAGCAAAGTTCATGACCACTAAGTTTTTTTTTCATGGAACTATTGCCAAAAACTGGGCAAAAACTGAGAAAAGAAAACAATTAACAATGGCAACAGGTGGCACAACGGTGCCAATACCCTCCTGGGTAACTGTTCATGATTTTAAGGCATCTTTTCTGGTGGTCACCCCCTGGGGTGGATGAAGCAGGCTTCTTTTTCTGCTTCCACTGCAGATTGTCAGGGTGTCCACTCCCTGGTGGCATTACAAATTTTAGGTACTCCTCCTGGTGAGCTGGATTGATGGCTGCCGGAACTGGTGGGGGTGCAGCCTGCTGTGGAATTGCAGCTGCCCTGGATTTTGGTCTGGCAGACGGTGGAACTTCTGCCTGGGGGACTGCAGGGGTTGTAACCCGGACAAGGGGATGGCTGACTGCTGTTGAGGTTGCCACCTTGGACCTGGCCGGGACACAGACGGTCGTGGGAGCCACGTCTGCCAGGGGGAACATAGGCTGCTTTGGTTTCATAGCATAGACGAAGAGCAAAAACAGTCATAAGGTCAAGAATAAAACTGGAGAAATTTTATTGATACATAAAATACATACAGACAGACAAATACAATGGGGGCTGGAAGATGTAAAGGTCATTCAAACCACATAAGTGAGGCCCAGGGTAGGTTTGTAGGAAGACAGATATATAGTAATATAATAGCACAGGAATCATATGTGCATAGTGACAAAATGGAGAAAAACCGCAGGTGCATGACATCATCATATAATTCAAGTAACCAGCACAGCAACCACATGTGCATAATAGCACAACGAAGAGAAACCTGACATAAGTGAAATCAACAGGGCCTAAATATGGCCATATACGTCAGGCACATAGGTAGCAAATAAATGTGCTTAAGGAACAAAATAAAAGCTCAAGTACCTGCAAATAGAATAGCCGCTTTCCTCCACGTCCTACCCGCCCCGATGCGCGTTTCGGCGTGCCTTTCCCAAGGGGCATAAGGTAATAGGCATAAAAAAGATCCTTAAATACCCCCGGACCCGGAAACCACCATTACCATCGCGCGGCCCTCTGGTGACGTCACGGGCGTGAGATCGCGCTCATGCGGGCAGCCGAGATCAGAGTCACGCGGGCCCCACGTGACCCGGAAGTCGGCGCACCGCTGAGCTGAGAGCCAGCGACGCACATCAGCAGAGTGCAGGCGCATTGGAATGGAGGGCCAGGACGCGCCATGGCCAGTACTGGCAGGAGAATGGGCAAACACCGGAAACATATAGAACAAACGACAACAAACATTGTATATCAATGAGAGGTGCCATATAGTAGTGGAGACAGGATTATTTAATATAACCTATTTCAAAAGAGGGTAAATTCCGTTCCGCAATGCAGCCTTAAACAAGGCTGATAATAATTACTATACGGGGTTCCATACCATCACCTGACAACATACATACACCGTCCATAGAGATGGAAATATCAACCCCCCAGAGCATAGAATATACACAATGTAAGAAAAACAACCCCAACATATAATATAAATATGCATATGACCAAAAGACATATATGCAACTATACAATAATATAATTTTAATAGACAGTGCATATATCAAAATATACATATAATGAAGACATATTATTGTCTACTACTAAAGTATGAATACACAAAATTGTACAAAAACCATGATACATGTTACATGATACATATGCATATACATACAAATATATACCCCCAAATAACAAGGGGAAGAAAGGAAATTATTTGGGGAAAGGGGGGGCTTTTTCGGCGGCTGTACACGTATGGGCCAATGGCATGTCAGTAAACCGGCGTTGAGCGTCCATGGGGATAACCAGACACGGGGAACAGTGTTCAGAAATCAAACACCTAGAATATGACAAAAAGACATGTTAAAACCACATAAAATAAATAAATATATGCGGGAGAAAAACCAACACAGTGAAACGGCGACTAAAGAAATGGCGAAAAGCTGAGGTTCTCGTTTAGTCCTAGTGGCTGGACAGTATCAAGAGTCCAGATCCATCTACTCTCTAGCTGACCAAGGCGTTTGGACAAATTTCCACCTCTAATATTGATGTCTAAGACATCAATTCCCCGTACACGTAAAAGATCACTGTTACATTGATGGAACAGCGTGAAGTGTTTGGGAATGGTTTTGAGGGTGGTTGTTTCATCGTGACCGCTGGCGGCCTGAATACCCAAAACGTGTTCTCTAATCCGGACTTTTAGTTGTCTAGTTGTCATCCCTACATAGATTAACCCACATGGGCAGGTGGCAAAATAGACAACATATCTCGTGGTACACGTAATCCGTTTTTTGATTCTGAAATTTCTTGTACAGCCGGAATTAAAGAAATCATCACATCTATCCACGTTAGGGTATGCCACACAGCGGCCACAAGGAAAACAACCACCCCCAAAAAAAGCGGTATCCAGAAACGTTTGTGGCTGTGAACCCACGTGATGACTCCTGGTCAAGAGATCACGTGGGTTCCTGGCACGTCTAAAGGTGATCATTGGACGCTGGGGCAAAAATTTCCTAATTATAGGATCTACTTGTAGAATAGGCCATGCCCTTGTTAATACGGCCCGAACACGATCCGAGCACGGATGGTACGTGGTGATGAATCTACATTGATTCTCACCCTCAGGTGACCTAACCTGTTTTTTATATAGTAGATGGTTACGGTTAGAATACTTGGCCCTATGATAGGCCTTCTTAATAATCCGCCTACTATACCCACGCTCCAGGAAACGTAGCCTTAATTCCTCAGCCCGCTTCTCAAAATCCACATCCGACGAACACAACCGTCTCAAACGAAGAAATTGTCCTATCGGTATAGATGCTATCATATGATGTGGATGGCAGGATGAGGCATGTAATAGTGTATTAGTAGAAGTTGGCTTACGGAAAATGTACGTATTAACATTGCCACTCGTATCTTTAAAGATGGAGACATCCAAAAAATTAATTCTGGTACTATCCCATTCACAGGTCAAGGAAATATTCAATTCACTGCTATTGAGGCACTCAATGAATTGTGCAAGATCGACAGCCGTGCCTTGCCAGACGCACAGGATGTCGTCGATATACCGCGTCCAAAAGGGGACACGGTCTATCGACACCATCAGGTCCGACTGGAAGAGGTCCCTTTCCCACAGCCCTGCTTTGGTTTCATAGGCAGAGATAAACTCCTCCAGGATGCGGTGTATGTTGAGGGCGTACCAGCCGCGTAGGCCCTCATGCCGCATAAAGGTAACCTAATCCCCTCTTTGCAGATTGCGGCCTGGGTGCCCCTTCTTGAGGTGGGACTCTACATCCCGGCGGCTAACAAATAGGTCGGTGTTATGAATGAGTCACCGTAGGAGGCAAAAACAGAAATACTAGCTAAGTCCAGAAAACCAGAGAAGTTGGCAGCAAATGCAAAAAACGGAGCAGAAAACTTAGCTTTTGAGGAGCAGGAATCAGACTGGTCTCCTAGAATCCCTCAGAGAGATCACCAGCAAAGCAGAAGGGCGTCGGTTGCCTTATATCCAGTCAGCAATTCCCATCACCCAGTCTTCATCATCCTGCCCAGATGCTTGGTAATCAGGCTCACTACCTTGCTTCACCAGAAGAGGGAGTTCATCAGACCTGAATGGTGAAGGGGAAAATAAACTCACAACAGTACCTCCCCCTTGAGGAGGGGTCACCGAACCCTCATCCACGCCACCAGGGCAATCAAGGTGAGCCCGATGAAAGGCATGCACCAATCTTTTGGCATGACTATCAGAGGCAGAGACCCAGGAATTATCCTCCTGACCATAATCCTTCCACTTAACCAAATACTGGAGTCTCCGTCTAGCCAGACGGGAATCCAGTATCTTCTCTACCTCATATTCCATGTTACCTTCAACCAATACAGGGTCCGGAGGTGCCACCCCAGGAACTACTGGTTCAACAAACCTCTTCAACAAGGACTTCAAAATCTTGTAAGGTCCAATAAATCTAGGCTTAAACTTAGGAGAAGCCACCTTCATAGTGATATTTTTTGATGATAACCAAACCATATCACCAACCTTAAACCGGGGACCAATGGTCCTATGTCTGTTGGAAAACCGCTGGGCCTTTTCCTGGGAGAGAGATAACTTATCCACCACTTGGTCCCAGATCTGGTGCATTCTCTCCACCACAGTGTCAACACCTGGGCAGGCAGAAGGCTCCACCTGCCCTGAAGAAAATCGAGGATGAAACCCAAAGTTACAAAAAAAAAGGTGACATCAAAGTGGCAGAACTAGCTCTATTATTTAAAGCAAATTCGGCCAAGGGCAAAAATGAAACCCAATCATCCTGATCAGTGGAAATAAAACATCTCAAATACGACTCCAAGGTCTGGTTTGTTCTCTCCGTCTGCCCATTGGTCTGAGGGTGAAAAGCAGAGGAGAAGGACAACTGAATTCCCAGCTTGGAACAGAAAGTCCTCCAAAATCTAGTCACAAACTGAACTCCTCTGTCAGATACAATGTTCTCAGGAATCCCATGCAAGCGAACCACCTGTTGCAAAAACAGGGGCACCAACTCAGAGGAAGATGGCAACTTGGGGAGTGGTACAAGATGAACCATCTTAGAGAACCTATTACAAATCACCCAAATAACAGTCATTCTCTGAGAGACAGGCATATCAGAGATGAAATCCATTGAAATATGGGTCCTTGGCCTCCTAGGGACCGGCAAAGGCACCAACAACCCACTAGAGCGAGAACAAGGTTTAGACCGGGAGCAAGTCCCACAGGACTGCACATAATTCCTGACATCACGAGACAAGGCGGGCCACCAAAAAGACCGACTCACCAGATCTCTAGTACCAAAAATACCTGGATGACCAGCCAATGCAGAGCAATGAACTTCAGACATCACTCTCTTCTTCCACTGGTCAGGAACATACAACTTCCCACTGGGACAACGCTCAGGTTTTTCCTCCTGGAACTCTTCCAGAGCACGTCTCAAATCGGGCGAGATGGCAGAAAGAACTACCCCTTCGCCTAAGATGTAGCAGGCTTGGTCACCACAGGAGAATCAGCAAAGAAGCTCCTAGAGAGAGCGTCAGCCTTGACATTCTTAGTGCCAGGAAGAAAAGAGACCACAAAATCAAAACGTGTAAAAAACAAGGCCCACCTAGCCTGTCTAGGGTTCAAGCGTTTGGCCGACTCCAGGTAAATCAAATTCTTGTGGTCAGTGAGGACCACGACTTGATGTTTAGCTCCCTCCAACCAATGTCTCCACTCCTCAAATGCCCATTTCATGGCTAACAGTTCCCGATTCCCCACATCATAGTTACGTTCAGATGGAGAGAACTTTCGGGAAAAGAAAGCAGAGGGATTCATTTTAGATGTTACAGGATCCTTTTAGGACAAAACAGCTCCTGCACCAATCTCAGAAGCGTCCACCTCTACCTGGAATGGGAGTGAGACATCAGGTTGCCGCAACACCGGGGCAGAAATGAATCTTTGCTTCAGCTCCTGAAAGTAAGAGACAGCCTCCGGAGACCAATTCAACACATCAGCACCCTTCTTAGTCAGATCAGTCAATGGCTTGGCAATACTAGAAAATTTTGCTATAAATTTCCAATAAAAATTAGCAAAACCCAAAAACTTCTGGAGGGCCTTCAAAGAAGTGGGCTGAACCCAATCATAAATGGCCTGTACCTTGGCCGGGTCCATTTCAATAGTTGACGGAGACAAAATAAATCCCAAAAAAGAAATCCTCTGTACCCCAAAAAGGCATTTCGATCCTTTGACATACAGGGAATTCTCCCTCAAGATCCAGAACACAGTCCGAACATGTTCCACATGAGAATCCCAATCCTTGGAGAAGATCAAAATATCATCCAGATAGATAATCAAAAATTTATCCACAAAGTCTCGGAAAATATCGTTCATGAAGCACTGGAAGACAGAAGGGGCATTAGTGAGCCCAAAAGGCATCACCAGGCACTCAAAATGTCCCTCCGGAGTATTAAACGCCGTCTTCCATTCATCCCCATGCTTAATGCGGATAAGATTATACGCCCCCCTGAGGTCAAGCTTGGTAAACCAGCAAGCACCTTTAACTCTGGAGAATAGATCCGAAATCAGGGGTAACGGATACTGATATTTAATAGTAATTTTGTTGAGGGCACGATAATCAATACAAGGCCTTAATGAACCATCCTTTTTGGCCACGAAAAAAAACCCAGCACCTAAGGGTGAAGAGGATGGTCTAATATGACCCTTCTCCAACGCCTCCTTAATATAGGATCGCATAGCCTCGTGCTCGGGTACAGATAAATTGAAGAGCCGACCCTTGGGAAATTTACACCCCAGGCTCAGTTCAATTGCACAGTCATAACTCCTATGAGGAGGCAAAGACGCAGACTCATTCTCACTAAATACATCATAAAAATCCGCCAAATAGTCAGGAACATCATGCGACTGAGGTGAGGTGGAAAAAAACGGAGCCTCACTAAGGGCACACCGACAACCCCAACTCACCACAGACACAGATTTCCAATCCAAAACTGGATTATGAATTTGCAACCAGGGAAACCCCAGAACAATGGTATCATGCAAATTATGCAACACCAAAAATCTGCAATTTTCTTGATGGTCTGGGGCGACCCGCATTACCACCTGGGTCCAAAACTGAGGTTTATTTTTCGCCAAAGGAGTAGCATCAATCCCCCTCAAAGGGATAGGCGTCCGCAGAGGTGTCATCGGAAATCCACAACGTTTAGCAAAATCCAAGTCCATTAGGTTCAGGTACTCCCGAATCCACAAAAGCCTTGGTGGAAAATGTGGACAGGGAGCAGATCAGAGTAATTGCCAGAAGAAACTTAGGTTGAACACCACCCACAGAAAACGTGTGTGCAAAACGTTTCTCTCGTTTAGGACAGACAGAAATAATATGCGAGGCATCTCCACAAAAAAAACTCAGCTTATTACGCCTTCTGAACTCCTGACGTTGCTCCCTGGATAAATCTCTATCACATTGCATAGGTTCAGACACTTGTTCAACAGGTGGCAACACCTCTCGTGCAGTCCTGCGTTCACGTAAACGCCGATCAATCTGAATGGCTAATAACATAGAATCGTCAAGACCAGAGGGAACAGGAAATCCCACCATAGTATCTTTTACGGCTTCTGACAAACCCTTCCGAAAGAGAGCTGCCAAGGCATTATCATTCCAGGTAATAAGGACCGCCCACTTTCGGAATTTTTGACAGAACAATTCTGCAGAATCTCGACCCTGGCTCAATGCCAACAGGGTCTTTTCAGCCTGATCAATAGCATTAGGTTGGTCATACAACAACCCCAAGGCTTGAAAAAATGCGTTCACATTAGTCAGAATAGGATCATCTGGTTTCAAAGAAAATGCCCAATCCTGGGGATCGCCACGCAGCAAAGAGATGACAATTTTAACCTGCTGGGCAGAGCTCCCTGACGAGTTAGGCTTCAAGGCAAAAAGTAATTTACAATTATTTTTGAAATTCAAAAATTTAGACCGGTCCCCAAAAAACACATCAGGAGTAGGGATCTTTGGTTCAGCAGCATGTGAATGAGCAAGGTAGGCGGAAATTCCCCGCACTATCGCAGCGAGCTGCTCCACACGATCAGACAATTGCTTTATCTCCATTGAGAGAAAAAAAATTCCCCCTACAGCCTCAGAGATATAGAGGAAAAAATATACACACTTTTTTTTTTTACACAATTCTTTCCTGCTATTGAGTACCCTAGGATCTGTGGTATGGCTGGTGATTCTGTTATGAATGAGTCACCGTAGGAGGCAAAAACAGAAATACTAGCTAAGTCCAGAAAACCAGAGAAGTTGGCAGCTATCGGATTACAGACGAAGTGAACATGTATTCCCATAAAATTTAATTTTATTCAATAGAAATTAAAAAACACCTATGACCGTGAAAATAATCAATAAATTGCCTTAAAAGCCCTGTTAAAGGCTACAATATACTATCTGCACCCTTCCTTGCCGTGGAGGTTGGCACCCTAATAGATACGGTTATTTGGCGCCCCCACTCAACGTCGTCTGACCCTGTCTCCCCTACCTCACCCTAAGTTCACAGGTGGGAAAACAATGCCAGATAGAAAAGATATGAAGGAAGGGAAAAACCTTAGCATACACAGAATACAATGCAAGAGTAACCAGGGCAATAAGCCCATAAATATAATGATGATAAAGGTAACCCAAAAAAGGCTACTAACAATAGCCCTCACAGAACAACTTTATGTTGCCTATTGATAAACAATAAACCAATGAGCCAGAAATTGCTACCAGCATGATGAATAAGATAAACATGCAAACACGGACATCACGTCCCAACAATAAATTAGCAGTATATGGCAATTGATAATAGCCTCTATTAATGCAGACAAGGAAACCCCTGATGGTGTATAAAAATAAACATGATGTAATATTGTTCCATAATAAACAAATGAATAAAGAGTTTTTAAAACACCAACCGGTGGCTACTTATCGCCAAAGTCGCCTCGACGCGTTTCCCCGGTGTAACGGTTCATCAGGAGGCCCCAGACTTCAATACCACTGATACTTGATATGCTCCATGATGCCAAAAGATAACAGGATAAAAATGGCATGGCGGCGGTCACAGAAAATAGATTTAAATAGCCCCCGCTATCATGTATCAACAAAGCCCATTGGGTGCATGGTCACAAAGGATACACGTCATCCACCTTGCCCAGCCAATCACTGAGTGTTACTCATTACCCATTCCCATTGCGTTCCACTATCGGACCAGCGTGCGTGTCACGCCTACTGCGCATGACTGGAAGTGATGTATCGGAACATAGCAGCGCTTGTTACCTTGCGACCAAGAGAAACAGATACGGCATCAAACCGTGACCTAATCGCACGCAGGCGCATTAGCGCCAAGGTGATAGACCAAATAACATCACCATCTATCACTAAATAGCCCAGATTTTAGAACAAGAAAAAGGGGGCATACATAATAGTCCAATACTTACCGGATATATCAAACCAAGCCATATATAATAATAATAATAGTATACCCAAATTAAATATATAGCGAGAATATATAATCTCTCGGTATAGTAACACTGGAGAAAGTGAATTTTAAAAAATATATACTCTTAAAATATTAACATAGAAACAAATGCTTTATTGATAATAAGACTCATAATAGAGTTAGTGCGAAATTATTACGCACTACTTGCAAATAGACTAGCTACACATTATCCAAAGAAAAAATCTGGTTTGTTTTGGGGGTAAAGACAACCATAGGCAATTAAATATTGAAAAACTCCTAAAGAAAACATGTGAATGACAGGCATTCATTTAGACCTTTTGGGGACAGGGATTGGAGTCTATATATCCATTCTGCTTCTCTTCTTTGTATAATTTTGTCAAGATCCCCCCCCGAGGTTTGGGTCTGACTAACTCAATCATACAAATAGTAATATCCTTCAGAGATCCAGCATGCACCTCATTCATATGTCGCGCAATAGATGTATCCCTATTATTTTTAATATCATTCAGGTGCTCACCTACTCTTGTCCTGAGCTCCCTGATGGTTTTACCAACATAATCCAGAGGGCATGTACATGTTGCTTTGTACACCATACCGGAGGATCTACAGTTCCCAAAATCCCTAATATTATAGGTCTTTCCATCCACTGAACTGCAAAATGTTTTAGATTGTGACATAACACCACATCTCGAGCAGTTTCCACATTTGAAAAAACCTTGTGGTTTACGAGAAAGCCAAGTACCTTCCTTTTTTGGTCTCTGATAAAAACTATGTACCAAACGGTCCCCAAGGGACCTGCCCTTTCTGTAGGTAATACTCGGCTTGGGCGTAATAATGCCCCTCAGGTCTGGGTCTGCCAAAAGAATACCCCAGTGTTTTCTAAAGATATTATATACCCTTTCAGCTTGGCCATCAAAAGTGCCTATCATCCTAACCATTTTTTCATCAATCCTCTTTTCTTTAGCCCCCAACAATGTAGATCTATCAGTAGATAAAGCTTCCTGATACGATTTTCTCAAAATATATTCTGGATAGCCTCTCATTTGAAACCTATGGTACAAATCATCAGCCTGGTTTCTAAAAGCAACCAAATCTGAGCAGTTCCTTCTGATACGAAGGAATTGTCCCTTCGGTATACCTCTTTTAAGAGGGACAGGATGATGGCTTGTCCAATTCAGGAGATTATTTGTAGATGTCGGTTTCCGATAAGTAAGAGTCTCAATATTGCCATTCCGTTTTTTAATAATAGTCAAATCCAAAAAGTTAATATTATTGTTGTGACATTCGGACGTAAACCGTAACCCTATGTTATTAACATTAATATTTTCCATAAATCGATGAAACTCACTTTCAGGGCCAGACCAGAATACCAAAATATCATCTATATATCTGGCCCATAATGTAATATAGGAATTCCACCACATATCCTCACCACTAAAGATGAGTGTTTCCTCCCACCAGCCCAGGAATATATTAGCATAAGTGGGGGCACACGGGCTCACCATTGCTGTACCCCTGAGTTGGTGGAAGTACTTACCATCAAAAAGAAAATAGTTATGTGTAAGGGTAAATGAGAGAAGCTCCTCTACCAATAAATTATGGTCCCCACATTCGACCGCTCTAGATTGGAGGAAATGATTCACAGCTCTCATTCCACAATCATGCGGAATACTGCTGTAGAGTGCCTCCACATCAATAGAGGCTAAGATTGTATTTTCATCAATAGAAATTCCCTCCAAAAGATTCAACAAATGTGATGTATCCCGAACATAGGATGGGAGAGATGTTGCAAATGGTCTTAAAACCTTATCCAAATAAATACCAACATTCTGTGTTAATGATTCTATGCCTGCCACAATTGGTCTACCTTTTAAGGGTACAAGGCCCTTATGAATTTTTGGCAGAGCATAGAATGCTGGTATTACCGGTTGGATAGGTAACATAAATTTATATTCATTCAGAGAAATGAGTCCCTTCCCTTTTGCATTTGTTAAAATAGCAGTCAAAGCCGAAAGATATTTCTTGGTAGGGTCCCCACATAGGACCTCATAAGTACCATGTTCAAACAGCAAAGAGTGACACATATCTAGGAATATTTTGTGGTCATGGATGACCAAGTTACCACCTTTATCAGAAGATTTTATAATAATCTCATTGTTTCTTTCAAGTGCCAAAAGGGATTGCCTTTCACCTCTAGTAAGATTAAAAATATCTTTAAACTGATTATTCTTGATTTTACACAGATCAGATTCCACCATTCTCATAAAGATATCAACACTAGTGGTACTCGTCATAGGTGGCATACGAGTACTCATATTTTTTAAATCTGTGAAAGGGCCTTTACCACGTATTTGATTGTTTTCTTCAAGGAGAGATGTTAAAATCTGAACACTATCAAAATCTTCCTCAGATATACCCAACTTTTTACATTCATCTCTATTATGTTGCTGAAAGAAAAGTTTCCATTTCAGATTACGTCCGAACAAATTCAAATCCTTCACCCACCTAAAGCAATCAAAGGAAAACGTGGGCACAAAATTTAAACCCTTTTGCAACAAACAATAACACAGGTCAACGAAAAAAATTTTTTTTTCTGGTGTCCAAAATATTTTAATGAATTTGGGGTATTTTTGGGGTGCTGATTCTGAATATGTCATCAGTTTTGCCAGATTGGCTCAAGTTTTTGAGATTTTTGGTATCTTATTTATAGCACTTGTTGGTAAATGCGACGCATCATCTCATTAATTTCTTTGGATTAGTACTTGAACTGAGCAGTTCTCAATATAGTTTTGTGTTAATTAGTGTTCTAAAAGTTTGTTCATAGCTTGATTTTTGCACTAACTTTATGTTGTTGTCTGTTTTCCAGTGAAAAGCATGAACTCATCATGAAGAAGTTGTCTTAACGATCCAGACTCATTCTGTTACATTTGTGGTGAATATACACTGCCAAAACATAGAAGAAACATAACACACTTCGTAAAAAAAGTGTATTTTGCCTATTTTGGGGTTATGCTTGGGGACCAAGACAAGTTTTGGGCACCACACATAGTGTGCAAAGCATGTATCGAATTATTACGAAAATGGAGCAAAGGACAAAGAAAAAGCTTCAAATTTGGTGTTCCAATGGTGTGGAGAGAGCCAAAAAATCATCATGATGACTGTTATTTCTGTGCAGTGCAAGTGCAAGGATTCAATAAGCATAAGAAACGAAAATGGGAGTAACATGGAATCTGCAAGAAGGCCTGTCCCTCATTGTGAAGATGTGCCTGTACCTGTGTTTACCATAAATAACAGTCATCATGATGATTTTTTGGCTCTCTCCACACCATTGGAACACCAAATTTGAAGCTTTTTCTTTGTCCTTTGCTCCATTTTCGTAATAATTCGATACATGCTTTGCACACTATGTGTGGTGCCCAAAACTTGTCTTGGTCCCCAAGCATAACCCCAAAATAGGCAAAATACACTTTTTTTACGAAGTGTGTTATGTTTCTTCTATGTTTTGGCAGTGTATATTCACCACAAATGTAACAGAATGAGTCTGGATCGTTAAGACAACTTCTTCATGATGAGTTCATGCTTTTCACTGGAAAACAGACAACAACATAAAGTTAGTGCAAAAATCAAGCTATGAACAAACTTTTAGAACACTAATTAACACAAAACTATATTGAGAACTGCTCAGTTCAAGTACTAATCCAAAGAAATTAATGAGATGATGCGTCGCATTTACCAACAAGTGCTATAAATAAGATACCAAAAATCTCAAAAACTTGAGCCAATCTGGCAAAACTGATGACATATTCAGAATCAGCACCCCAAAAATACCCTAAATTCGATGAAATATCTTTGGCACCAAAAATGCTGTTGACCAGTGTAATCATTACCAGATAACTCATAGGATGATAAGTTGATAATCTGCCCCTGGTTTATACTTGTCCTCTCCTCAGATCGTAACCCATTAGTGGGCCTCTGTCTAAAAAAGACTGTGGTACTGATGAGGAAGATGCAGATGACATACCAGGAGAGTTTCTCAAATCCCTCACATTTCCTC
The DNA here is from genome assembly GCF_039654945.1 of Dendrobates tinctorius. Lineage (NCBI taxonomy): Eukaryota > Metazoa > Chordata > Amphibia > Anura > Dendrobatidae > Dendrobates > Dendrobates tinctorius. Next base: position 8,531,252 of record NW_027361827.1, on the reverse strand, counting down.
GTTGTCTGTACTGACCTCTTTGCATACGCCATTTGCCCAGATTTTGTTTACCTCTCCCTCGATAACTATAATAGTCAGAACGCTCAGTGTCTGAGGTATCCAAATCAGATGAAGACACCTCTGAGACCGTTTTTGCCTGATATTCGTAGGCTTTATTATCTTTAAATTCAGCAAAATCACGTACAAACTGCGCGTGTTTTCTATCCTTCAACCTAGTTTGAAACTTTTCTACTGAGGTCTGCAAAATATTTTCACGTCTCGAGAAATCGGGATCAGATTTAAATTTTTGTACTTTCTCAATGGCACTATTGAGTTTCTTAATGGATTCCTCTAGAAGTTTCTTTTCTTCTACCAAGATCAACTGCATAAATCTAGTGGAAGCCTCAATAGACTCCTTTGTCCATGCTGACAACAACAAAGGATTAGCTGTGCGAGGTGAGGGTTGTAAGTTAATTCTTAACCCTTTGGGTACAATTTTATTTTTTATATAGTTTTCCAAACCCTTTACTTCCCACCAGGACCGTATATTCTCTTTATAACATTGATAGACCTCGTTAAACAGAGTTTTGAGGGACGGATTATCAATACTTTCAGGAGTGATATTAGTAGAAAAAACTTGATTGGCATCTTGTGCCCACAGATCAACATTAATAGGACTTGAAAGGAAGCTAGCCATATTACGAAAAATTCTAGTGCCACAAAATCATTATAAGAGAGGAATATAACATAATGTTGAAGTGAACATGTATTCCCATAAAATTTAATTTTATTCAATAGAAATTAAAAAACACCTATGACCGTGAAAATAATCAATAAATTGCCTTAAAAGCCCTGTTAAAGGCTACAATATACTATCTGCACCCTTCCTTGCCGTGGAGGTTGGCACCCTAATAGATACGGTTATTTGGCGCCCCCACTCAACGTCGTCTGACCCTGTCTCCCCTACCTCACCCTAAGTTCACAGGTGGGAAAACAATGCCAGATAGAAAAGATATGAAGGAAGGGAAAAACCTTAGCATACACAGAATACAATGCAAGAGTAACCAGGGCAATAAGCCCATAAATATAATGATGATAAAGGTAACCCAAAAAAGGCTACTAACAATAGCCCTCACAGAACAACTACATCTACATATATTGCGCGACATATGAATGAGGTGCATGCTGGATCTCTGAAGGATATTACTTTTTGTATGATTGAGTTAGTCAGACCCAAACCTCGGGGGGGGGGATCTTGACAAAATTATACAAAGAAGAGAAGCAGAATGGATATATAGACTCCAATCCCTGTCCCCAAAAGGTCTAAATGAATGCCTGTCATTCACATGTTTTCTTTAGGAGTTTTTCAATATTTAATTGCCTATGGTTGTCTTTACCCCCAAAACAAACCAGATTTTTTCTTTGGATAATGTGTAGCTAGTCTATTTGCAAGTAGTGCGTAATAATTTTGCACTAACTCTATTATGAGTCTTATTATCAATAAAGCATTTGTTTCTATGTTAATATTTTAAGAGTATATATTTTTTAAAATTCACCTTCTCCAGTGTTACTATACCGAGAGATTATATATTCTCGCTATATATTTAATTTGGGTATACTACTACTATTATTATTATACTGTATATGGCTTGGTTTGATATATCCGGTAAGTATTGGACTATTATGTATGCCCCCTTTTTCTTGTTCTAAAATCTGGGCTATTTAGTGATAGATGGTGATGTTATTTGGTCTATCACCTTGGCGCTAATGCGCCTGCGTGCGATTAGGTCACGGTTTGATGCCGTATCTGTTTCTCTTGGTCGCAAGGTAACAAGCGCTGCTATGTTCCGATACATCACTTCCGGTCATGCGCAGTAGGCGTGACACGCACGCTGGTCCGATAGTGGAACGCAATGGGAATGGGTAATGAGTAACACTCAGTGATTGGCTGGGCAAGGTGGATGACGTGTATCCTTTGTGACCATGCACCCAATGGGCTTTGTTGATACATGATAGCGGGGGCTATTTAAATCTATTTTCTGTGACCGCCGCCATGCCATTTTTATCCTGTTATCTTTTGGCATCATGGAGCATATCAAGTATCAGTGGTATTGAAGTCTGGGGCCTCCTGATGAACCGTTACACCGGGGAAACGCGTCGAGGCGACTTTGACGATAAGTAGCCACCGGGTGGTGTTTTAAAAACTCTTTATTCATTTGTTTATTATGGAACAATATTACATCATGTTTATTTTTATACACCATCAGGGGTTTCCTTGTCTGCATTAACCCCTTCCCGACCTGTGTCACAGCGTATGCGTCATGAAAGTCGGTGCCAATCCGACCTATGACGCATACCCTGTGTCATGAATTCAAAGCCCCCCTGCGGGTCGGGTGACCGGGGTCAATGAAAGGTCACCTGACCCGCAGATACAGGGGGCTTTGTAATTCACCACAGGAGGCGTGGCTTCGCCCCCACGTGGCTACGATCGCTCTGATTGGCTGTTAAAAGTGAAACAGCCAATCAGAGCGATAGTAATATTTCATCTATGAAAATTGATGAAATATTACAATCCAGCCATGGCCGATGCTGCAGTAGCATCGGACATGGCTGGAGACACCGATTTGACCCCCCCCACCGGCGATCGCCCCCCCTGCCACTGAATGACAGCGGCGATCTGCCGCCGCTGTCATCATCTGCCCCCCCTCCCATTCCCTTCGCTCCCCGCCAGCTTCCGATCCCCCCCTCACCCACTCTCACCGCCCCCGGCATCTTCCAAGTCCCCCCGTCGCTCCCGGTGTCCGGCGGGTCTGGTTCATGGGCGCCGCCATCTTAGAAAATGGCGGGCGCATGCGCAGTGCGCCCGCCCGAATCTGCCGGCTGCAGATTCCATTATTTCATTTTGATCACTCTCAGAGTGATCAAAATGAAATAAAAAGTAAATGAACCCCCCGATTATCACCCCCATAGGTAGGAAGAACTAATAAAATAAAGAAAATATTTTTATTTTTATTTTTCCATCAGGGTTAGGGTTAGGGTTAGGGTTAGAAAGAGGGTTAGGGTTAGGGTTGGAAAGAGGGTTAGGGTTGGAAAGAGGGTTAGGGTTAGGGTTGGAAAGAGGGTTAGGGTTTGAAAGAGGGTTAGGGTTACGGTTGGAAAGAGGGTTAGGGTTGAAAAGAGGGTTAGGGTTGGAAAGAGGGTTAGGGTTGGAATTAGGGTTAGGGTTGGAAAGAGGGTTAGGGTTGGAAAGAGGGTTAGGGTTAGAATTAGGGTTAGGCTTGTGGTTAGTGTTATGGTTAGTGTTGGGTTTAGTGGTGTGTTGGGGTTAGGGTTAGGGTTGGGATTAGGGTTAGGGATGTGTTGGGGTTAGGGTTGTGGTTAGGGGTGTGTTGGGGTTAGGGTTGGAGTTAGAATTGAGGGGTTTCCACTGTTTAGCCACATCAGGGGGTCTCCAAACGCGACATGGTGCAACCTTTGATTCCAGCCAATTTTGCGTTCAAAAAGTCAAATGGTGCTCACTCCCTTCCAAGCCCCAACGTGTGCCCAAACAGTGGTTTACCCCCACATATGGGGTATCAGCGTACTCAGGAAAAATTGCACAACAACTTTTGGGGTCTAATTTCTCCTGTTACCCTTGGGAAAATAAAAAATTGGGGGCTAGAAAATTATTTTTGTGGAAAAAAAGTGTTTTTTTCATTTTCATGTCTCTGCATTATAAACTTCTGTGAAGCACTTGGGGGTTGAAAGTGCTCACCATACATCTACATAAGTTCCTTGGAAGGTCTAGTTTCCAAAATGGGGTCACTTGTGGGGGGTTTCCACTGTTTAGGCACATCAGGGGCTCTGCAAACGTAATGACGACTGCAGACTATTCCATCAAAGTCTGCATTTCAAAACGTCACTACTTCCATTCCGAGCTCTGACGTGTGCCCAAACAATGGTTCCCCCACATATGGGGTACCAGCGTACTCAGGACAAACTGGAAAACAACTTTTGGGGTCCAATTTATCCTGGTACCCTTGTGAAAATAAAAAATTGCAGACTAAAAAATTTTTTTTTAGGAAAAAAAAAAGATTTTTTATTTTCACGGCTCTGCGTTATAAACTTCTGTGAAGCACTTGGGGGTTCAAGGTGCTCACCATACATCTAGATAAGTTCCCTGGGGGGTCTAGTTTCCAAAATGGGGTCACTTGTGGGAGGTTTCTACTGTTTAGGCACACAGGGGCTCAGCAAATGTAACATGACGCCCGCAGACCATTCCATCAAAGTCAGCATTTCAAAATGTCACTACTTCCCTGCTGAGACCCAACGTGTGCCCAAACAGTGGTTTCCCCCCACATATGGGGTACCAGCGTACTCAGGACAAACTGGACAACAACTTTTGGGGTCCAATTTCTCCTGTGACCCTTGTGAAAATAAAAAATTGTGAGCTAAAATTTCATTTTTTGAGGAAAAAAAAGATTTTTTATTTTCATGGCTCTGCGTTACAATCTTCTGTGAAGCACTTCGGGGTTCAAGGCGCTCACCACACATCTAGGCAAGTTCCTTATGGGGTCTAGTTTCCAAAATGGGGTCACTTGTGGGGGGTTTCCACAGTTTAGGAACATCAAGGGCTCTGCAAATGTAACATGATGCCCGCAGACCATTCCATCAAAGTCTGCATACCAAAACGTCACTACTTCCCTTCCGAGCCCTGACGTGTGCCCATACAGTGGTCATCCCCCACATATGGGGTATCAGCGTACTCAGGACAAACTAGACAACAACTTTTGGGGTCCAATTTCTCCTGTTACCCTTGTGAAAAAAAAAATTGCGGGCTAAAAATCATTCTTTTTGAGGGAAAAAAATGATTTTTTATTTTCACGGCTCTGCGTTACAATCTTCTGTGAAGCACTTGGGGATCAAGGTGCTCACCACACATCTAGATAAGTTCCTTGGGGGGTCTTGTTTCCAAAATGGGGTCCCTTGTGGGGGGTTTCTACTGTTTAGGCACACAGGGGCTCAGCAAATGTAACATGATGCCCGCAGACTATTCCATCAAAGTCAGCATTTCAAAATGTCACTACTTCCCTTCCGAGCCCCGACGTGTGCCCAAACAGTGGTCTCCCCCCACATATGAGGTACCAGCGTACTCAGGACAAACTGGAAAACAACTTTTGGGGTCCAATTTATCCTGGTACCCTTGTGAAAATAAAAAATTGCAGACTAAAAAATTTTTTTTTAGGAAAAAAAAAAGATTTTTTATTTTCACTGCTCTGCCTTATAAACTTCTGTGAATCACCTGGGGGTTCAAAGTGCTCACTATGCATCTAGATAAGTTCCTTAGGGGGTCTAGTTTCCAAAATGGGGTCATTTGTGGGGGAGCTCCAAAGTTTAGGCACACAGGGGATCTCCAAACACGACATGGTGTCCGCTAACGATTGGTGCCAATTTTCATTTCAAAAAGTCAAATGGTGCTCATTCCATTCTGCGCCCTGCCGTGCACCCAAACAGTGCCCCCCCCCCCACATATGGGGTACCAGCGTACTCAGGACAATCTGGACAACAACTTTTGTGGTCCAATTTCTCCTGTTACCCTTGTGAAAATAAAAAATAGCGTGCTAAAAAATCATTTTTGAGGAAAAAAAAATGATTTTTTATTTTCACTGCTCTATGTTATAAACTTTTGTGAGGCACTTGGGGGTTCAAAGTGCTCACTACACATCTAGATAAGTTCCTTAAGGGGTCTAGTTACCAAAATGGTGTCACTTGTGGGGGAGCTCCAATGTTTAGGCACACAGGGGATCTCCAAACGCGACATGGTGTCCGATAACGATTGGAGCTAATTTTCCATTCAAAAAGTCAAATGGCGCTCCTTCCCTTCCGGGCCCTGCCCTGCACCCCAACAGTGGTTTATGACCACATATGAGGTATTGGTGTGCTCAGGAGAAATTGCCCAACAAATTTTAGGATCCATTTTATCCTGTTGCCCATGTGAAAATGAAAAAACTGAGGCTAAAAGATAATTTTTGTGAAAAAAAAGTACTTTTTTTTTTTAACAGATCAATTTGAGAAGCACCTGGGGGTTCAAAGTGATCACTATGCATCTAGATAAGTTCCTTGGGGGGTCTAGTTTCCAAAATGGGGTCACTTGTGGGGGAGCTCCAGTGTTTAGGCACACAGCGACTCTCCAAACGCGACATGGCAACCGCTAAATATTCCAGCATATTTTCCATTCAAAAAGTCAAATGGTGCTCCTTCCCATCTGAGCCCTGCCGTACGCCCAAACAGTGGTTTATGACCAAATATGAGGTATCGATGTACTCAGGGGAAATTGCCCAACAAATTTTAGGATCCATTTTATCCTGTTGCCCATGTGAAAATGAAAAAATTGATGCTGAAAGGAAATTTGTGTTGGAAAAATTAAAATGTCCATTTTTTCCTTCCACATTGCCTTAGCTGTTGTGAAACACCTGAAGGGTTAATAATCTTCTTGAATGTGGTTTTGAGTAGCTTGAGGGGTGCAGTTTTTAGAATGGTGTCACTTTTGGGTATTTTCTGCCATATAGACCCCTCAAAGTGACTTCAAATGTGAGGTGGTCCATAAAAAAAATGGTTTTGTAAATTTTGTTGTAAAAATGAGAAATCGCTGGTCAACTTTTAACCCTTATAACTTCCTAACAAAAAAATATTTTGCTTCCAAAATTGTGCTGATGTAAAGTAGACATGTGGGAAATGTTATTTAGTAACTATTTTGTGTCACATAACTCTCTAGTTTAACAGAATAAAAATTCAAAATTTGAAAATTGCGAAATTTTCAAAATTTTTGCCAAATTTCTGATTTTTTCACAAATAAACGCAAAAATTATCGACCTAAATTTACCACTAACATGAAGCCCAATATGTCACGAAAAAACAATCTCAGAATCGCTAGGATGCGTTGAAGCGTTCCAGAGTTATTACCTCATAAAGGGACACTGGTCAGAATTGCAAAAAATGGCCAGGTCATTAAGGTCAAAATAGGCTGGGTCATGAAGGGGTTAATAGAGGCTATTATCAATTGCCATATACTGCTAATTTATTGTTGGGACGTGATGTCCTTGTTTGCATGTTTATCTTATTCATCATGCTGGTAGCAATTTCTGGCTCATTGGTTTATTGTTTATCAATAGGCAACATAAAGTTGTTCTGTGAGGGCTATTGTTAGTAGCCTTTTTTGGGTTACCTTTATCATCATTATATTTATGGGCTTATTGCCCTGGTTACTCTTGCATTGTATTCTGTGTATGCTAAGGTTTTTCCCTTCCTTCATATCTTTTCTATCTGGCATTGTTTTCCCACCTGTGAACTTAGGGTGAGGTAGGGGAGACAGGGTCAGACGACGTTGAGTGGGGGCGCCAAATAACCGTATCTATTAGGGTGCCAACCTCCACGGCAAGGAAGGGTGCAGATAGTATATTGTAGCCTTTAACAGGGCTTTTAAGGCAATTTATTGATTATTTTCACGGTCATAGGTGTTTTTTAATTTCTATTGAATAAAATTAAATTTTATGGGAATACATGTTCACTTCAACATTATGTTATATTCCTCTCTTATAATGATTTTGTGGCATCGGATTACAGACCCCTGAACCTATCAACAACAACTAGCAGTAGCCGTGGGGGGTTCCTACGGTGCCCTAGACCCCTCGATCACAGCCGGAGAACTACATAGCCTAAAGACAGAAAGGGACATCTAAACTGCCCCAGAGCAGACCCCAAAGCAATAGGCAGCCCCCAACATATAATGACGGTGAAGCAAGATGAAAAAACACTCACACAGATAGAAAGATAGGCTGAGCAAACGATGGGGCCCAAGCTAACTACATAGGACAGGATAGAAAAGCTGCTGTCTGTAATCCGCCAAAACCCTATCAAAACAAGAGCCAACAGCTGATAGGGAAAAAAGCCGTGAAGACGCTAGGCTTCAAAAAGACTATATCAGTACTCATGTATTTTCTGAAGACAGAGCAAAAAGGAATTCAGCACACCCCAGCAGGGAATGGCAGAAATCCAGAAAAACAAGGAAAAACAAAACCAAAACACAAATGCAAAAAACAGAGCAGAAAACTTAGCTTTTGAGGAGCAGGAATTAGACTGGTCTCCTAGAATCCCTCAGAGAGATCACCAGTAAGGCAGAAGGGCGTCGGCTGCCTTATATCCAGTCAGCAATTCCCGTCACCCAGTCATCATCATCCTGCCCAGATGCTTGGTAATCAGCCTCACTACCTTCCTTCACCAGAAGAGGGAGTTCATCAGACCTCAATGGTGAAGGGGAAAATGAACTCACAACAGGTCGGCCTGCCCTTGGGGGTCCTGGATGAAGCCAAAACTTTTCTCCAGGTTAAAATTTAGGACTCGGCCCCATCCTGCTGAATCCTTAGGCCCATACCGCCCTGCGCGGATTCGCCGTTTTTTCTCAAGGTCTGGACCTAGCACAGCCAGTCTGTGCTGCTCCCGCTCCCTCTGTTCCTCTGCCAGCTTCCGAATTTGCTGCTGGCAGAAGTCCTCTACCACTTCCTGGGGACAGCCTTTGGCGATGGTTGACAGCGGTACCATGGCCAGGGGTTCTGGTGTCTCCCCCCTGGGGATAGAGTCCCGGTCCCAGGCCAGGAGCCCCCCAGGACGCAGGGGCGACAGCCATACCTTCTTTCTCCTGATCATCAGGGTCAGGAGCAGGCGACAGGTGAAGGCCGCTAGCAGCAGCAGTCGTACCGGCTGCCTGGTCAGCAGCCTTGGCAGGTGACAGCGGGGGTGAAGCCGGGGTAGCGACAGTCCCTGATGGAGCCATCAGCGGGACTTGCGCAGCCGCGTCAGGTCCGGGCAGGAGTACAGTCTCCGCTCCCATGTTGACTCCCGGTCCCGCGGATAACACCTCCTGGCAGGCGGCATCCGGCAGCGGCGTCAAGGTGGAGGCAGCAGCAGACACTGGCGGCCAGGTTTCAGAGGCCGCGCGGTCAGCAGAGGCTGCCAGGGATGAGACTGGTGCAGCGGTGACGGGTACCGATGGCGTGGGTACCGCAGGTTAGGTTTCATCTTTTGCAGGCCCCTCCCGGGTGCGCTGCTGTTTCAGCTCTTGCAGGGCCTCCTGCCTCAGCCGCAGGCTGCGGCTCAGCAGGGCGATCTCCTCCAGCTGCTGTTGATCCATCGATGAGATAGGGCCGGAGCCTTCGACGAATGCACTGGGGAAGGAAAGCTCCTCTTCCCCGCACTCTCCAGGTCTCTGTCCTTCTTCCATCATGGCGTCTGGGCGTTCTGGGGTCTTCTTGATCCTTCTTCCCGCCACAGGGCTTCGCTCCGCCTTCCTGGGGCGGCGCTGTCTACCTTTTCCACCATACCAGGCCAATATACGAACCCCTCTGGAGGTGGGCAATGTTGCGGTGGCATAGAAATTCAGGCAGGGGAAGCCCAGGACAGTTCGCTCTATCCTTGGTGCCACCCATGCTGTCACCACTCTGGTGGCCATTTTGAGAGTCCATTTTAAAGTCTATCATTTTGGTTCTTTTGCACATTTTCATCAATTTTAAATGTAATAAATCTTCAGCACACAGGACATACCAGGCACATATAGTGATACCCGGCACACATAGTGATACCGGGCTTTGGCATCCTGTTCGTGATGTCAAAATGACTTGCCCTAGAGGCCGTGGGGTACTCGGTGCCGGGCCCGTGGACTTCAATAGGAAATGTCACAGTGGCTGTGATCCGGTCCATGGCCTCAGGCGGTCATGTAAAAGGGGTTGAGTTGAATGGGGATAAAGTCTATGAAGTGATTCGTGACGCCACCTGTGGTTTCTGGTCAGGTTGACCAGCGCTGCAGTGCTGCTTCTCTGGGACAGATGTTGGGTGCAGCTGAGATGTTAAAGCCTTCCACAGGTAGGGTTGTAGTCCCAGGGCAGTAGTGAAGAGTTGGTAGATGCTGAGGTGGTGTGGATCGGAGGATGTAGCAGAGACTGGTGAGAGGCGTAAGAAAAAAGTGGAGGACACAAGGACATGTAGTTCCAAAGGCTTTACTCACAGTTCTGCTCGTGATACAGATGCCTGCTTCGCTGCTGCGTCCTCCGGGTGATGGGTCCAGCCAACTTCCAGATAGGTTGAAGTGCACCTTCCCAGCTCTCCCTGTCAGTGTGTTCCTTCCCTGGCCGTCTCCAAACTATATGCTGCTTAACTCCTTCTTCCACTCCAGCGCTTCACAATTAGCGTTCCAGGCCAGAAGCTGTGAATCCTGTTCGGGCAATGCCTCATCGTTCCCGTGCCTCTATATAGCCACCTTTCTGGTCGGACTAACTGTGGAAGGGGCGATGGTTCATAAAGTAACCAAAGCTGTCGGCTTGCTAGTGGCACCTTGAGGAATGCAATCTAGGCTAGGGCCATTCCCTTTGCAACCAGTCCGGTTCCTTCCTCCACCTGACGGCCATCAGCATGGAACGGGACCCACGGGATGACTTTCCAACTGTGTCCCTGGAAGAACCGATCTTCCCTCTGAAGAATCTGTTGTTTGTCCAAAACGTCTGGCAACTCAAGGCAGGAGTTGCTCCAGACCCGTCCTTCTCCTTTCCTCCCTCAGAGGGGACTCAACCTACTTCAGCCTAGCATTCTCCCTCTATAACTAAGCTCCACCCACCTCCCAGCACTCTTCGTGTTCCAAGCAGGGAGCCATAAAGGGTGCTCTGCTACACTACTGGTGTGTGTGGGGTGTAGGTGTTGGAGTCTGGTCGGGTGCACCCACCTTACCTGGTCATGGGGTACCACACCTCTGGGTGAGGTGCAGTACCTCTGTGGTGACTGGACCCTCAGGGGCACCACATCTGTGTCTGGTGAAGAGGATTCTGCCATGGAACAAGATTTTATTGATGCTGTTCCTATCCTGTCAGAGACGCAGACCGGAGTGCCTATCAGGAGAAGTAAGAGGAAGACCAGGAATTACTCACCCCTTCCTGGAGTCTGGAGGCAGGCCAGCCGCTTAAAGACAAGGCAAGGAAAAGGCACCAAGAGACGATCTGCAGGTACAGCTGCAGCCGGTGGCCTGACCAGAGTGGTGCTGGCTACTGAGGACCTGCGGGATTTACAGGTGTCTTCTCGCAGTGCTCTCCTGATCGCACAAGACTTGCAGCGGGACCAGGACCTCTCTCCAAGTCTTGGAGGTCGGGAGCTGTCTAACATAGGAGAGGAGGAGGGGCACGGCCCTGAAGTAGCTGAAGTCAGATGCAGCCGCATGTTACTAAAGCATCATCCACCTTTGGAGCACCATGGGGCTGTCTCAGCATTGAGAGCATGGAGGTCTCCGGGGCAGTTGTCTGTGGAACTCCTGAAGGAACAGTGCCCAGGCACATCTCTCCCTTGATGAGGGGCTCCAGCCCGTACGGACCAGTCCCTAGGTGGTGGTGAGCTCACATGTAATGATACTGTTTTAGCTGATGATAGTTTGCGTGGTCTGATTGCGTGTATTGTGTGTGATGTGCTGAAGAAGGGAGAAGGGGTGCCTGCTGGTGTGTCTGCCCCTGGGGTGGACAGAGCGAAAGGGGTGCCTGAGTCTTGTTACAAGGAGGCATTGACTTGCGAGGTGTCACCCCTTGGGTTCCACCTTGCCAAGTCAGTGAAGGAACGCATTTGGAGTGGGGTGTATGTGGATGTATTTTCCCTGCTTCCTTCTGGCCGGGAACAGATGCTAAAAACTGTTTAAGATAAGCCTGAGGCCGAAGGGGACAAGAAAAAATATTTTAAATCCTGTCCTGGCTGCAGGCATTCTCGATTTTTGCATCTGTCCTGGAGGAACGTTACCCTGAGTCTTGCAGTGTTCTCTTTTGCCATTTAGATGCTATCTTAGAAGCATATCGCAACTTTGGGGGAATGCATGGCTGTTATATGATGAGGCCTTTCGTCAGAAGATGACCGTGCATTCTTCTGTCCAATGGGGGGTTAAAGATGTAGGCTTATGGCTTAACCTCATGTTGCCTCAGTGCTCAGGTTTTATTAACCCGGCGGGGAGTCAGTCTATGAGAAAAGGGGTCTGTTTTGCCTACAATGAGGGTTCATTTAAGTGGCAGGGGAATTGCCGCTTTAAACACGAATGCTCTTTTTATGGTGGGGGACATGCCATGGCAAAGTGTTTTAAGAAACATGGCCAGCCTTTCCAGACTGCCCATGGTTTTAAGGAACAATTTTCAAAAAGTGCGGATGCTGGTGAACCTGGTAAACATGCGTCCATGGCTAGGAGGGTACCCCGACAGGCGGATGGCCAATCTACTCAGTAACGGTTTTGAGGTTGGGCTCAGGGTTCCGAATTTTAAAGGCCAAGGTTGCAAGATCATTGATAACTTGTCTTCTGTGACTCCTCAGGTGGACGTGGTTCGGCGCCACATTGTTAAAGAATTAGAGTTGGATAGGATTGCGGGACAGTTTTGTCAGCCTCCTTTCAGCAATTTTCGGATCTCTCCTTTAGGGGTAGGCCCCAAAAAAAAGGCAGGTAGTTTTCGTATTATCCAACATCTGTCTTTTCCGTACAGACAATCTTTGAATGACGAAATTGATGCATATTTGGTTTCAGTAAGTTATGAATCTTTTGGCGGGGCTATTTTGTTGTTGCGTCGGTTCAGGAATCGCGCCCTCATGGCAAAAGCTGATATTAAATCTGTCTTTCGATTGTTGCCGATGAACCCGGCTGGTTTTGATTCCTTCCTTTGAGGGTAGTTTTTATTTTGATAAGTGTCTCCCCATGGGCTTTTCATTGTCCTGTTTCTATTTTGAATCTTTCTCTACGTTTTTACATTGGGTAGTGCAGGATGAAATGCCCATGGGGGCTGTTACATTATTTAGATGACTTTTTGTTTATGGGTGCTGCTCATTTGCCAGTTTGTAGTGATATTTTGCATAGATTTTTTTTATTTGATGGCATTGTTTGGTGTGCCTTTGGCTGCCGAGAAAACTGTTTTGCCCTGCGAGCACTTAGAATTCTTGGGTATTAATATGGATTCCAGGACAATGGAATGTAACCTTCCTTTGGATAAGGTGCCAAGATTGCAGAATGCGATTATCAAAATACTTGGTAAGCATAAATGTTTATTGCGTGAATTACAATCTTTATTGGGGTTTTTGAATTTTGCGCTATGCATTATCCCGATGGGACGTGTTTTTTCCCGGAGAATGTATGAGGCCACCAGAGGTATTCGGTCCCCTTGTGCCCACATCAGACTTTCTGCAGGCATTAAGGATGACCTAAGGGTTTGGCTGCAGTTTTTGAGTTTATTGGTTGTTGTGTTATCCAGAAAGATTTTGTTTCCTCTGATGAGGTGATGCTTTTCACAGATTCTGCTGGCAGCGTACGTTACGGTGCTCTGCCGGGCTTTCATTGGTCGGCAGAGGTGAGGCCTGTGGCATGGCACAGGTCAGGCTTGACTAAAAATATAGTGCTACTGGAATTGTTTCCGGTTCTGGTGGCTTTGACACTGTGGGGTAAGGTGGTGGCGAACTGGAGGTTAATCCTTTTTTTTAGATAATATGGGGGTGGTTTTTGGGGTGAATGTTTTATCTTCTAAATGCTCACGGGTCGCTAGTGTTTTTTTGTGCATAAGACATGTTGGTTTTTTAGGGTTTTTTGCGTGATTGCAGACAGTGTCTTTCCTTTCCTGTCCTGTCTAGTCAGTTTGGGCCCCATCATTTGCTCAGTTTATTTTTCTGCCTGCGTTTGAGTTTTCATCTTGTCTCACCGACAATATATGTTTGGGGGCTATCTATTCCTTTGGGGTCTGCTCCAGGGCAGTTTAGATTTCACCTTTCTTGCTTTAGGCTGAGTTAGCTCTCCGGCTGTGCCAAGGCGTCTAGGGCATCGTAGGTGCGCTCCACGGCTACCGCTAGTTGTGTGGATAGGATCAGGGGTCTGTATTCCGATTAGTTACCAACCTCTCTGGTTTTCTGATGGCTTAACCTGGTCCTTCTATCCTCCTCGGTGACCCATTCATAACAGCTGGGTGATTTGTGTTTTGCATGATATTTTGCTTGGTTCCTGGTAATGTGGGGTTAAGTTTGCATGTTTGCACCGTAACAGGGGCAGGCAACCAATGGAGGTGAAGCCAAGACCAGAATCCAGCTGATTGGAGAGATAAAGTGCAGGTAGAATGGGATATAAATAGCTCTGACAGACAGGTCAGCTGTTTATCTGACAGGAATCAAGGGAAGAAACCCCCGCCTGCCCACCCCAAATTTTCTTGCAGTTTGTTTCATCGTTTTGTCGTGGTGTTTTTGTTAGAGGGAAAATCCCTCAACGTGCTTAGGGGGATTCTTGTTATGGTATAGGGTAATCTAAAGTTGATGGAGTGGTGTTTAATTTAAGTATTTATTAAAAGTGTTATTTAAGGTCATTTATTTATTCATGGTTATTAAAAATTTTTACTAACCCTTAATAGAAATGCCACGGCCATTTTTATGCCAAAGAGGTGTCAATGTGTGTTTTATTTCAGGTTAAGTAAAGTTCAGTAGTTCATGTAGGTTTTGTGCTACCATGACAACCCTGTATAATGCATATAATCAAGTGCAATGTTACACAGAACAATAGCCAAGGGAACAGGGTGCTGAGGCTTAGTAAAGAGACTAAGGGCCCCATCACACATAGCGACTCACCAGCGATCCCGACAATGATTTCAACGTGTCAGGATCGCTGGTGAGTCGCTACATGATCGCTGGTGAGCTGTCAAACAGACAGCTTCACCAGCGATCAGGACCAGCGACGCCGAGCGCACGGCGTCACTGTGTACTTTAGTTACCAGCGCGCTTATGCAGGGAGCTGGTAACTAAGGTACACAGAGGGTTTCTAAGGGACGTGCGTCACTTAGAAACCCGATGTGTACCTTAGTTACCAGCTCCCTGCATCAGCACGCTGGTAACTAAGGTACACAGAGGGTTTCTAAGCACAGTGCAGTGCTTAGAAACCCTGCGTTTACCTTGGTTGCCAGCTGATCACTGGTCTCCCTCCTGTCACACGCAGTGATGCGTGCTGGCCAGCGGGAGACCAGTGACCCAAAAAATGTCCAGGGCTTTCCTACAGCGATCAGCGATACCGGCAGGGGGGGCCGGTCGCTGATCGCTGTCACATACAGCGATCTCGCTGATCAGATCGCTGTTACGTCACAAAACTTGTGACTCAGCAGCGATGTCGTTAGCGAGATCGCTATGTGTGATGGGGCCCTAAGTGCCTAAGGCATCCTTAATAATTGTGCCCTGCTTAAAATGACACCCTTGTAAAATACATATAATAAGATGCAATGTTACACATAATATAAAGACATGTTACCTAAGCTCTGAAGCAGTAGCAGTAATCAACAATCAGTGGAAGGAAATAAATAAGGTGGGTGGTGTGATGGTTCCCCATCTCCCCGACGTGAGTTTTGCCCTTAGCATTTCCGTGGGTGTGCCATAGAGGGGTGGGAAAGTCTCTTTAAAGGGCTAATGAAAGTGCCGGGATTAGGCAAGCCCCCGTCCGTGAAAAATACCTGCCGCAGATGCTGCGGCCATCCTCAGACTCCAATTGAAGTGGGCTCTTCCGGGAATGCTCTTGCTGGACCGCATGCTGGACCGCACGTGTCCCCAGAATGAAGCGCTTCCAGAAGTGCATAGAGAAATGACGACACCCACATGTGCACTATGCGCAAAGGACAAGGTGTGAATGAAGAGATAAGGTCGCCTGTACGAAACCAAGTGTAACTATTGCAGTGCTGCATAGAAACCAAGAAAAGAGTGAAAGGATGTAAATGTGATGATTGTAGTGACAGTGCCACGTTGAGATACATTGATTAAACAGAATAAAAATAAAGTGACATTGCACAATAAATTACAATGTTTTATTAAAGGAGGTGGAAAAGTACAATGAGAATAAAGTGATGGGTGCATAAACACAATGTATAGATTATTAATCTAACAGATACTTAAATACCTATATAAAAGGTGCTGCATTGATAAAATTCGAGAGATGATAAGAAATTGGTGCATTATGTGTAGGTTATAAAAACCCAGTTAAAAGCATCCTGAATAACTAAAATATAGATCATAATCACCCAAACTAAAGAATTACCGTATATACTCGAGTATAAGCCAACCCGAGTATAAGCTGAGGCCCATAATTTTGCCACAAAAAAACAGGGAAAATTTATTTACTCGAGTATAAGCCTAGGGTGGAAAATGCAGCAGCTACTGGTAAATTTCAAAAATAAAAAACAGATACCAATAAAAGTAAAATTAATTGAGACATCAATAGGGTAAATGTTTTTGAATATCCATATTGAATCAGGAGCCCCATATAATACTCCATACAGTTCATGATGGCCCCATAAAATGCTCCATGCAAAATATGCCCCAAATAATGCTCCATAAAGTTCATGATGGGCCCCATGAGATGCTCCATACAAAATATGCCACATATAATGCTGCGCAAAGGTTAATAATGGCACATATGCTGCTCCATAAGGGTTGATGGCCCCATAAGATGCTCCATAGATATATATGCCCCATATGCTGCTCCAAAAAGGTTGATGGCCCCTTAAGATGCCCCATATAATGCATAAAGGTTATGGCCCCATAAGATGCTCCATAGAATGTGCCCCATTTGCTGCTCCATAAAGGTTATGGCCCCATAAGATGCTCCATAGAATATGCCCCATATGCTGCTGCTGCGAATAAAAAAAATGACATACTCACCTCTCGTTGCAGGGGGCCAGGTGCCGGTGTCCTGAGCAGGTGGGGACACCAGTGTGCTATGGGGGCCTGGTGCCTGTGTCGCCGCTGTCTCAGGGCCCCGGCACCTGCGATATTCACCTGTCCCCGTTCCACCGCCGTGTGCCGCTCTGTCTTCCGAGTCTCTGCAGTGACTGTTCAGGCAGATGGCACGCACTAGCCACGTCATCGCACCCTCTGACCTGAACGTCATAGCCTGAGGACATGGAAGACAGAGCGATGCGCGGCGGTGGAATGGGGAAAGGTGAATATCACATATGCCCCCCCCGTCCCCGTCATACTCACCCCCTCCTGGCGTGTCTCTGCAGACCCTGCTTCTCCGATGCCGGCAGCTACTTCGAGTGTTCAGCGGTCATGTGGTACCGCTCATTAAAGTAATGAATATGCGCAGATTCATATTTAATGAGTGGTACCACATGACTGCTGAACACAGGAACACAGGAAGGGCTGTGGTGCCAGAGGTGCCAGAGATCATCTGGGAAGCAGGGACTGCAGAGACCGCACCAGGAGGGGTGAGTATGATCTCTGACAGCCTCGCTCCACCTCCAAGAGGGGCACTTTCAGCATAAAAAAGGGCTGAAAATCTCGGCTTATACTCCAATATATACGGTACTTTTAATTTGGGTTAAAGATGTATAATCCAATGTGCCAGCTGGCGAAAGGGAACAGATAAAATAAAAAAGAAATCATGAAAAATGATTAGACCCCTTAGTCCATATTAAATCTGTAAGATAGTCCAATTCCATGAATAATGATGTGATGTAAAAGATAATTCATTAGTTGGCCCAAATTGGTTATATAGAGTAGTTGGTGATGATTCTTTAGGGACTGAAATCAACCAGGCAGTTTCTCTTCATACCTAAATACATTGGAAGTCACCAGCGTCAAAACGGGCATGCAGAAGGATAGCAGACCGATGGCATGGCCAAAAAGAAGACCCAAAAGGGTAAACGCCAAGGAAAGTTATATAAATAAATGCAAAAAGACATTAGACATATAATAAAATGCAATAAAAATATAACCAAATACAAACAGAATTAAGAAAACCCCACCCCTAACCCTAAAAGGGATGCCTCTATTGCATATATCTTACAGGAAAGCTGAAAATCTCAAGCTCTCATTAAGACCCACTGGACTCATGGTTCCTAGACGATAAATCCATCTGCTCTCTACTTGTAACAGAGTGCTGGTTAGGTCACCTCCACGTGACCCCAAGACCACTTGGTCAATAGCTTTGACCATTAGACCCCTAACATTACACCCATGATGGAGTATAAAATGTTTAGGTAGAGACAAGAGAATTGTCTGAGCCTTTTCAATATCTCTGATATGTTCACGTGTTCTTAACTTTAACTCCCTCGTGGTCATGCCAATGTAAACTTTCCCACATGGACATTGAGCATGGTAGATAACTCCATGAGAAGTGCAAGTCAGATGTTTGCATATGTCATAGTGGTGAGACCCATCATAAGACCATTGTCATTCAGTTGTTCCATCAAATTATTCAATCCCTGTAAGTCACTATCCCATAGGAAAAGGATGTCATCAATGTACCTCATCCAGTTATGAATGGAGTTCATTCCCTGGATGAGGTCTCCATGAAAGACATCCCTATCCCGTGCACACAAAAATAAGTTGGCGTAAGATGGGGCACAGGAGATGCCCATTGCGGTGCCTTGTAATTGAAGATAAGTCTGGTTGTTAAACACAAAAGCATTGTGTGTCAAAAGAAATTCCAAAAGGACCAGGATTAAGTCCACCAAAGGACCATCCAAAGTACTAGTATTAAAAGAAAAAACGTACAGCCTCCAATGCATCTTTATGGCGGATAGAAGTGTAGAGAGACTCCACAACCGCCGTGACAATGACCATACTCTCATCAAGATACAACTGGTCCAGTCGTTGGAGTGCCAATGTGGTATCTCTGATGGTATTCCTGATATAGGACGGTAAGTTGATGACCAAAGGTTATATAAAGTAATCGACGATATCCAAAATAAAATTCACAGGGCCATTATTACCTGAGACAATCGAGCGTCCGGGGGATCAATAGGGTTTTTGAGTATTTTCAGGATCAAGTAAAACGTGGGGAGCTTAGGGTGGCAATCCCAGATACTGTCCACAAGTTTCTTGGAAATGATGCCTTGCGAGAACGCTTTTTCCATGATGTCAACCAGCAAGCTCTGGAAAGAGGACATGGGGTTTAAAGTAAGTTTTCGATAACATTTTAAGTCATTCAATAGCTTGTTGGCCTGTTGTTCATATTGTTCTGTAGGCCAAATGGCTTTTTGGCTGGCTTGTATGCAATGTCCTTCCATGATTTAAGTTCATTTATAGCCAATCGCTCCCTCCTAATCAAATTTGAAAGACCCTTTTGATCCTTGGCCAGTGTTTCAATATCCTGAGACACTAGTCTCCTAAAGATATCGACTGATGGACAAAGGCCCAAAGAAGGAAATTTCTTGGACCTTGAGAACAATTGTTGTGGGATCACACTAACCTCTGGGAGGGTATTCTCTTCTAACAAAATTAAAATTTCCAAAGCTTCTCTTTCCTCCACGGTAGATAATGGATCAAGATCCAAATTTTTTGCATGTAGTTGTTTAAGGATCAGTTTCCTGTCAAAGATATGGGTGTCCTTCAGTGATGTGAACGCATCTAAGTAATGTGAAGAAAAGAATGTTAGTCCCCATTATAATACTTTAAGTTAAACAGGCGTTAAAATGTGATCTGATAAATTCAATACCTGGTACTGATCCTTATTCCTTTGTCCCCTCTGAGCTTTATTAAACATTTCAGGGAATTTTTTTCCTCCAGTCCCCACTCCTAAGATGAAAATCACGTGCTGGTTCGAAGTCACTGGTGGATGTGTTAAGGCCCCGTCTCACTAAGCGACTTACCAGCGATCCCGACACCGATATAAAGGTGTCAGGATTGCTAGTAAGTCGCTATGTGATCGCTGGTGAGCTGTCACACAGACAGCTTCACCAGCGATCAGCACAGCGATGCCAAGCGCCCGGCATCGCTTGCCATCGCTGTAAAAAATAGAATCAAAATAAAAAATATAGTTATTCTCACCTTCCGACGTCCCGTTCAGCCATCCTGCCTCTCTCCACGCTCCGGTCCCAGTGATCCTTTGCATGAATGACCACGAGATGTCTCGGTCTCGCGGGATAACAAAGTCTCGCGGTCATTCGTGCAAAGGATCACTGGGATCGGAGCGTGGAGAGAGGCGGGATGGCTGAACGGGACATCGGAAGGTGAGAATAACTATATTTTTTATTTTTTTTATTATTTTTTACACCTGATCGCTGGTCTCCCGCTGTCACACACAGCGATGCGTGCTGGCCAGCGGGAGACCAGCGACAAAAGAAATGTCCAGAGATTTCTTGCAGCGATCAGCGATACCGGCAGGGGGGCCGCTCGCTGATCGCTGTCACCCACAGCAATCTCGCTGGTGAGATCGCTGTTACGTCACAAAAGTTGTGACTCAGCAGCGATCTCGCTACCGAGATTGCTTAGTGAGACGGGGCCTTTACTCTCCATCCCAGATGCACTAGAGGCTTCAGATTCAGCTCTTGTTCTTGTGCCAGGAGTAGCTTTGACTCTACCCTGTTGCCATCTCTATATTCTGTTGGTATCATATTCTCCAACATCACGCTGCTACTTTTTAAGCTTGTCCTGACTGACCTTTTCCTCCCATTTAGTAATGTCAGTTTCCAAATCCTTGGACCATTTGGTAAATTGGTCATTAGGCATATATTTAGATAAGGATTTATATAAAATGTCAAGTTCCTTATCAACTTATTGTACAGATAAAGTGTTCTTGTCAATGAGTATTTGTATAAATTCAAATGAGCAATTAGACACTGCAGATATCCACCTTTTAGTGAGCTCTTGTTCACCTAGTTCATATGTAGGGTAGAGCTGTATCCTAAGACCCCTAGGAATGATTTTTTCGTCATGATAATTCTCCAAGGATGATAGATTCCACCATAGTTTGGTTTTACGCTGCAGGCGTTCCTGTACTTATGCATAAGATCTTTGATCTCAAACGAGGCATCCTGCGAAACAACAGAGGTATTTTGTGTAAAAAGGTCTATAGCCTTAGATCGCCAGGCACTTTTCCTGGCCTTTAAATCCATACTGCGGCCAATCTGTTATAAAACAGCAAACATATAGGATTACACAAAAGACGTCCTATGTTAAACAAGGCTTGGCACTTCAAGATACTAAGAAACAACAAGGGGTCTAACTATGTTTAAACAGTAGGCTCATATGAAGAGAACCAAAAATTAGAATTATAGTTTAACATTTATTGATTAATAATTTAAGATAATAAAATAGATCATCAGTACACTAAAAATACCCAGTCGGAGGACCAAGAAATACCTACCTCAAAAAATATTAACAAATACATAGAGATAACTCCAAGCTAGACAAAAATAATTTGGATATTAATAGCTCAGTATAAAGACTGTGACAGCATCCTGACACTATATGTATAGAGTGTCATGGTTAGGACATGGTTAATGTCCTGTTCTCACAGGGTTAACTTTTGCCGGCCTCTCTTAGGATCTGGGAGGGGTATTTATACTCACTCCAGACTAGGATTCCCTGTCAGCTATACTGTTATTCTGGCTGTGTGTCTGACCCCCCTGGTGTGCGTGTTTACTGCATCGCTTGCTTGATTCCTGTGTATGACCCGGTCTGTCCCCTCACTCAGTTCTCTGTCTCACGTTTTGGTATTATTGTCTTCTCCGGTTCTGACCTCCTGGCTTGGCTATTGTTACTCCGTTACAGTTTGTCCCTATTGTACCGTCCATTGCCCATTATGGTTTTCTAATCTATTGCTACGTCCTGACTATTCGCTCTGTCTAACCCTTTGGTACTGTCCTGCTATCTCGTGCTTTGACCCGGCTTGATCTGGTTTACGTCCTTGTCTATGCCCCTTGGTAACTTGTCCCATAGTTACCTTTCTAGGAGTTTCCCTGCAGCTCCTAGCTCTGTGGAGCTTAGGCCATGCCCCCAGCAGTCACGTGCTTCAGGTCCTGATAGTCTGAAGCACGCATCGTCACCGCTGCTGCCCCGCTCCACAGGTATCTTTGAGCACTGTTTTTGTACTCAGGACACGCGCACTGGCTCAGAGAGCAAGTGCAGTGCGGTGTTCATGGCATAGAGTAGGGGTGGGGAATGGCCGGCCCGCGGGCCGTATATGGCCCCAAATATCATCTTATGCAGCCCGCAGCCACTTTCCCCATTTTTTGGCCGCAGGCCCTTTAAGCGGTGCGCACGGTATTGTGCCGTGCTTTTCCCATCAGTGCTCAGCAGGGCCGTATTTGCCATACTCACCTCCTCCAGTTGTGCCTGAGCTGCAGCTCTGATGGTCCCGTGTGAGTGCGCGGTCACACGAGATACTGCTCATTAAGATCATGAATATGGATGCCACTCCACTCTCATAGACGTGGCGTCCAAAATCATGACCTTAATGAGCGGTACCACGTGACCGGTGATCACGCGCTCACACACAAACAGGAAGTAGTGATACCCACAGCAGCAGGGAACGGACCAAGCCACGGCACAGGTGAGCCATTTGGTAAATGAGCGACGGCGGCGGAGGCGACGCAGCAGGGGGCAGAATGAGCCGGGGGGGGTAATGAGCACTGGGGGGGGTGAGTGGAACCTGTGCTGGGGGTAATGAGCGGAGCCTGCACTGGGGAGATGGCTGCACTGGGGAAATGAGTGCACTGGGTAAATGGGTGCACTGAAGAGATGGCTGCACTGGGTAGATGGCTGCACTGGGGAAACGGGTGCACTGGGGAAACGGGCGCACTGGGGAGATGGCTGCACTGGGGAGATGGGTGCACTGGGGAGACGGGTGTACTGAAGAGACCGGTGCACTGAGGAGATGGCTGCACTGGGGAGATGTATGCACTGGGGAGATGGCTGCACTGGGGAGATGGCTGCACTGGGGAGAAGGATGCACTGGGGAGAAGGATGCACTGAGGAGATGGCTGCACTGAGGAGATGGCTGCACTGAGGAGATGGCTGCACTGGGGAGATGGCTGCACTGGGGAGATGGCTGCACTGAGGAGATGGCTGCACTGAGGGGATGGCTGCACTGGGGAGATGGCTGCACTGAGTAGATGGCTGCACTGGGGAGACGGCGGCACTGAGGAGATGGCTGCACTGAGGAGATGGCGCACTGGGGAGATGACTGCACTGAGGAGATGGCTGCACTGGGGAAACGGGTGCACTGGGGAGATGGCTGCACTGGGGAGATGGCTGCACTGGGGAGACGGGTGCACTGAGGAGATGGCTGTACTGGGGAGATGGCTGCACTGAGGAGATGGCTGCACTGGGAAGACGGCTGCACTGAGATGGCTGCACTAGGGAGACGGCTGCACTGGGAAGACGGCTGCACTGAGGAGATGGCTGCACTGGGGAGATGGCTGCACTGGGGAGATGGCTGCACTGAGGAGATGGCTGCACTGGGGAGATGGCTGCACTGGGGAGATGGCTGCACTGGGGAGACGGCTGCACTGGGGAGACGGCTGCACTGGGGAGACGGCTGCACTGGGAAAATGGCTGCACTGAGGAGATGGCTGCACTGGGAAAATGGCTGCACTGGGGACACAGCTGCACTGGGGAGATTGCTGCACCGAGGAGATGGCTGCACTGAGGAGATGGCTGAACTGGGGAGATGGCTGCACTGGGTTGACGGCTGTACTGGGGGGATGGCTGCACTGGGGAGATGAGTGAGTAAATTCGTTGCTCGGGCTTTCCTGAGCATGCTCGGGTGTCCTCCGAGTATTTTGGGGTGCTCGGAGATTTAGTTTTCGTCGCCTCAGCTGCATGATTTATGGCGGCTGAACAGCCTGGATACATGTGAGGAATGCCTGTTTGTTAAGGAATCCCCACATGTATTCAGGCTGTCCAGCAGCCACAAATCATGCAAATGCGTCAACATAAACTAAATCTCCGAGCACGCCAAAATACTCGGAGGACACCCGAGCATGCTCAGGAAAGCCCGAGCAACGAGTATACTCGCTCATCATTATTACTAATTTTATACCACCCCCGAATGCTATTATAAAATTCAAAATGGTCCTTGGCAGAAAAAGGTTCCCCACCCCTGGTATAGAGCAATAACCAGGGGAACAGGGTGTTAAGGGTTAACAAAATGACAAAATAACTAAGTGCCTGAGGCATTTTAAATAATAATTAGTGATGATGAGCGAGCACTGAAATGCTCGGGTGCTCGTTGCTCGGGTCAAGCAAATTGGAATACTCGGGTACTCGATCAGAGCAACTAGCCCAATGTAAGTCTATGGGAAAACCGAGCATTTATACCGCAACCCCCCCCCAGAGTTCATTCTAAAGTCTAAAAACATCAGAAAATGATGGAAACAGTTCTCAAATGACCATGGGGAATATACCTGGAAGTCTTACACCATGTTTACAAGCGCATCAAAAAACATACAAAAACTAAACCAAAATGTATTTTCCTGGGAAATATGCTAAGGAACATCTTTTCCAGGGTAAAGACTTTTATATAAGGCAAAATAATTAACCCAAAACAAAAATGTTCCTCCACCACTTGGGCTATATTCACATGCAGCGCTTTTGATGCTTTTTTCAACTTTAGCATTTCTTTCAACCAAGACAAATGCATTCACTGGGAAGTGTAATTTTAACATTCTACAACCTTCTTTGGCCATGTGGTGTGTGACACATCATCATACATATCCTGTTTCAGTTATGAAGGAGGGACTCTGAAAGTCACTGTCTATTTTTAGAGGGCCATCAGCCGGCTATACTTTGTTGTTCCCATTATTATACATTGGGTCTCCTATGCTGTTATTGCGTATGCAGTGAGTGGCAGGGCTGCCCAAAATTTGGACGCACCCAACAACCCATTGAACAGATGTCATGGATGACCACATGCAACCATAGTTCCCAGTATTCATTTGGTACTCCCTGTAAGGGTGTGTGCACACGTTGCGGATTCTACTGCGGATCTGCAGCAGATATGGCCTCCTGTGTTGTACAGTACCATTGTAATCAATGAGAAATGAAAAACGCTGTGCACATGCTGCGGAAAAATCAGCGCGGAAACGCTGCGGGTTCATTTCTGCAGCATATCAATTCTTTGTGTGGATCTGCAGCATTTCTGCACCCATTGACTTGCATTGATCCGCAGCAAAACCGCAGGTCTCAAAAAGATCTGCGGTTTTGCTGCAGATGAAATGCTGCAGATCGGGAGGGGGGAAGAGTGTGGGCGGTGACTGTGTGCTTGTATGGTGTGTAGGCAGTGACTGGGCGTGTGTGCAGGCTATGTGTGTGTGGGGGGGTCTGCGGGCTCATCGGGCTGTCGGGGGGGGTCTGTGCGGGGGGTTATTGGTGCTGTGTGGGCCTCATCGGGCTGTCTGGGGGTTTGGCGGGGCCTGTGCAGGGGTTAAGGGCCTGTGCAGGGGTCATCGGGCTGTCAGGGGGTCTGGCGGGGCCTATGTGGGTGGTTACCGGGCCTGTGCGGGGGTCATCGGGCTGTCGGGGGGGGTCTGGCGGAGTCTGTGAAGAGGGTTACCGGGGCTGTGCGGGGCTCATTGGGCTGTCCAGAGGTCTGGCAGGGCCTGTGCGGGGGGTCATCGGGCTGTCGGGGGGTCTTGCGGGGGGTTACCGGGCCTGTGCAGGGGTCATCGGGCTGTCGGGGGATCTGCGGGGCTGTGTGTGTTTATGAGAATGCAGGCATCGTCCGATGGGACTACAAGTCCGATCGGGCTATGCTTGCTACCCTGACAATGAGTGACACATTAGCCAATGATGGGACAGTAGTTGTCCCATCATCCGGCTAATGTGTTGAATGTAAAACAAAAAGCAAAAAAAACATACAGAACATACAACATATAACATACAGAAGAAAACATATAACATACAGAACATACATATAACATACAACACAGAACATACAGAACATATAGCATACAGAACATACATATAACATACAACACAGAACATAAAACATTTAACATACAGAACATACAACATATGACATACAGAACATATAACATACAAAACATGCAACATATAACATACAGAGCATACATACTGTATAGCATACAACACAGAACATACAACATATAACATACAATACAGAACATACAACATATAATATACAGAACATACAACATATAACATACAGAACATACAGAACATATAACATACAACATGTAACATACAGAACATACATATAACATACAACACAGAACATACAACACATAACATACAGAACATATAATACAGAACATACAACATACTGTATAACATACAGAACATTCAACATATAACATACAACACATAACCTAGAGTACATACTCACCTCACGCACCTAATTCCCCAAAGCCATTGATCACAAGTAGTGTTGAGCATTCCGATACCGCAAGTATCGGGTATCGGCCGATATTCACTGTATCGGAATTCCGATACTGAGCTCCGATACTTTTAGCATATCGAATACCGGAATCGGAAGTTCCCATAATGCTATGAGCCAGTTTGATTTGATTCAGCCACTGGGAATCCTCAGAAGTGTGGGCACATCCTGTGAGGCATGTAGGCATGTTAACTAATGGCATGGCTGTGATTGGCTGCTGAAATGATGTCATAATGCACTATAGAAGCTGCCGCCATTTCGGATTCACTCTGCTGTGAATTCAGTTAGGGACAGGCTGCTGTTCAAGACTCTGAGGGCCAGTTAGAGATAGCAATTTTCACAATCATAGTGTGCTTTACCCAGGCTACATAATTCACCACTGTAGCTTTCTTTTGCCTTGCAGCAGTGTCCACAGCTGTCTGCAAGGTCTGTGTGAGTGTAGCTCACGCTGAGTAGTGTGTCCTGCAGCCACGTCTGGTTGTAGGCCGCTCAGCGTGTGTCAGTGCCTCATACATATTTTTCTTTTTTTGCTGCTCATTTTTCATTCTCCTATTAGTGTGCACTGTGCATCCATCCGTATCCATATACGGTGGTTGCAAACACTATAGGAGTAGACAGCGGACCCTCTCTGCAGCCTTTCAGTGCTAGTGCCCACTTATCTGAACTGTTCACGGCTGTCTGAGAGGTCTCTGACTGTGTGTGAGTGCAGCTCACGCTGAGTAGTGTGTCCTGCAGCTACATCTGGTTGTAGGCCGCTCAGCGTGCGTCACTGCCTCACACATATTTTTCTTTTATTGCAGCTCATTTTTTATTCTCCTATTAGTGTGCATCCATCTGTATCCATATACGTTGGTTGCAAACACTATATAGGAGTAGATAGAGGAGCCTTTTTTCTGGCTTGTGCCCTTCAGCTGCAGCCAGATTAGTATTAGCCTATTTTTTGGAGCCTCATCTTTTGCATTGTAGGTTACCTTCCTGCATTGTAATAGCTCCAAAAAGTTTGTGATACTATCGCTTTTGTCACGATGGCGCCTGCCACGCCTCCTCCTTCTCACTCCCCTCTGCCTCTGCCCTGCGCGTGCCTGCTTCATGCAGGCGCCTTAGGCCGCGGGCGCACGCCCTGCAGGTTTCTTAACCCTGCAGCGCCCGCCCAGAAGCCTGAGCGCCCAATCAGCTGGCAGCACGGGGTATATCAGGCGTCTCCAACATGGTGGAGACACCTGATTATCGTGTGCCTTTCCTGTGCGATATCCTGGCCAAGTGTTTAGGGGTTCCCCCTTTTCACTCTCCGTCCTGTACTCCAGTGCCTCCGTCCTGTACTCCGTGCCTCCGTCCTGTACTCTGTGCCTCCGTCCTGTACTCCAGTGCCCCGTCCTGTGCTCCGTGCCTCCGTCCTGTACTCCAGTGCCCCGTCCTGTACTCCATGCCTCCGTCATCTACTCCAATGCCGCGTCCTGTACCCTGTGCCTCCTTCCTGTTCTCCGTGTCTCTGTCCTGTACTCCTGTACCCAGTCCTGTACTCCGTGCCTCCGTCCTGTACTCCAGTGTCCAGTCCTGTACTCCGTGTCTCTGTCCTACACTCCAGTGCTCAGTCCTGGCCCCCGTGTCTCTGTCCTGTACTCCAGGACCCAGTCCTTTACTCCAGCACCCAGTACTACGTGTCACCATTCTATACTCCGTTCTGCTTT
Source organism: Dendrobates tinctorius (assembly GCF_039654945.1). Lineage (NCBI taxonomy): Eukaryota > Metazoa > Chordata > Amphibia > Anura > Dendrobatidae > Dendrobates > Dendrobates tinctorius. The sequence goes on along the minus strand of NW_027361827.1, from coordinate 8,503,415 downwards.
CCCTTCTCTGTCCTGTACCTCTCACTCAGTACTTTGAGCCGCCCCTCTTGGTTCTAGCAGTCGCGGCATCTGTCTTCCGAGGGTCTGCCCTTAACAGCCCCTGTATAGGGGTCGGCACCACCTGGCGCGCTCGCCCCCGGGAGCTCCAGTGCCGCTATCCAGAGGGTCCACTGTCAGACATAACCTTCCTGGTCATCACAGCATAATCAGGCCATGGACCCTGCTAGCGCCTCTGTGGCCACCCAAAAAGAATTGCTCTTTTTGCGTGAAAATCAAACCAGAATAATGTCCTTTATGAAATCCATGGACACCCGCCTTTCCGCTTTACAAACTGATCCGGGGAACGCCCCATTGCTAGCGGGACTCCAGCAGGAGCTCGCGCAGCAGCGTGACGCCCAGTCCCGTATTCTGAGCTACATGGCGTCCATAGATGACCGACTCCAGTCGCTACAATCCTCTGCTGCCGCTTCAGCCCTACCCCGGGATCCCATATCCCATCCGCCGCCACGCTTGGGGAAACCTCCCAGGTATAATGGCGACCCCAAGTTGTGTCGAGGGTTTTTGAATCAGTGCCGCTTGCACTTCGAGCTTCTGCCTCAGCAATACCCCTCTGATCGAGCCAAGGTAGCTTTCATTGTGTCCCATCTTGAGGGGGAGGCCTTAGCGTGGGTAAACCCCTTGTGGGAGAGAGATGACCCGGTGGTATCAAGCATCCATAACTTTCTGGATACCTTTCGCAGGGTATTTGATGAACCTGGTCGGGTGGCTTCCACCACCGAGGCTCTTTTCAATCTTTGCCAAGGTTCTCTCACCGTAGAACAGTATGCTATCCGCTTCCGGACACTGTCCTCGGAACTGGGGTGGAATAATGAGGCTTTGGTTGGGGCCTTATGGAGGGGACTCTCCGTTAAAATAAAAGATGAGCTTGCCGGCCGAGACACCCCTACCACTCTGGAGGATCTTATATCCCTTGCCACCCGTATAGATTTATGGTTTCAGGAACGCACCCGGGAGTCAGTTAGGGAGAAGAGATCTTTTAGGCTATATCAAGCACCCATCCCCCGCTCCTCTGCGTCTTCTAGTAATCCCCTTCCCGAGCCCATGCAAGTGGACCGAGTAAAGTTGTCCGAGCAAGAACGCAGGGAGAGAAGGACGCAGGGCCTATGTCTTTATTGTGGTGGGGCCAATCATTTTGTGCGTACTTGCCCAATGCGGCCGGGAAACGCCTCCACCTAGGCCAGGTAAGAGAGGCCTTCCTAGGTGACACCGATTTCTCTCAGCCCCTTACCATTTCGGCTTTAATTGTTTTAGGTCGGGAGCGCAGATCTGTGGAGGCGTATGTGGACTCGGGTGCAGCGGGCAACTTCATCCGGCTCAAAGAAGTGGACCAGTTCCAGATTCCGGTTGTTACGCTAGAGAATCCATCGCCTCCGTGGATGGCAAACCACTACCTAAACCCATCACCATGGTTACTGTCGAGGTGGAGATACAAGTTGGAGCTCTTCACCGAGAAAAAATCGCCTTTTATGTTTTGCCCAGTTTGTCCCACGCCGTGCTCCTCGGCTTACCCTGGCTTCGTCTACATGAGCCCGTTCTAGACTGGCGTTCCGAGGAGATCCTCCGTTGGGGACACTTCTGCCATGAGCATTGTCTGTTGCCGGTATCTCGCCCAAGTCCGCTGCCAGCTCCCACCGTTCTTCCGGGGCTTCCTACGGCTTACCACTTGTACACCAACATCTTCAGCAAGAAGGAGGCTGAGACACTGTCGCCGCATCGTGCCTACGATTGCCCAATTGAGCTGATGCCAGGAGCGACTCCTCCCAGGGGAAGAACTTATCCTCTGTCCCCAGCAGAGACCGCGGCCATGTCCGAATACATCCAGGAAAACTTAGCTCGGGGTTTTATTCAGAAGTCATCCTCCCCTGCTGGAGCAGGGTTCTTTTTCGTCCGGAAGAAAGATGGATCCCTTTGGCCATGTATTGACTATCGTGGCCTGAACAGTATCACAGTCAAAAATAGGTATCCCCTTCCGCTGATCCCAGAACTCTTTGACCGCTTGAGAGGGGCCCGGATCTTTACCAAATTGGATCTGCGGGGTGCCTATAATTTGATCCGAATCCGTGCCGGGGACGAATGGAAGACGGCCTTCAATACTCGAGACGGCCATTACGAGTATTTGGTTATGCCTTTTGGTCTCTGTAATGCCCCGGCGGTGTTCCAGGAATTCGTTAATGAGATCTTTCAAGACCTACTCTACTCCTGTGTCGTCGTATATCTAGATGATATACTCAGCTTTTCATCCGACTTATCCACTCACAGGAAGAGTGTTCGGCTGGCTCTGCAACGTCTTCGGGAGAACAGACTCTACGCAAAATTAGAAAAATGTCTGTTCGAGCAAACCTCATTGCCCTTCCTGGGGTATATCATCACGGACTCCGGAGTGAAGATGGACCCCGAAAAATTGTCTGCTGTGCTCAAATGGCCACGTCCGGTTGGAATAAAAGCCATCCAACGATTCCTAGGTTTCACGAACTATTACAGACAGTTCATTCCCTTCTTCTCCTCGGTGACCAAGCCCATCTCTGCTTTGACCTGGAAAGGGACCAAACCAAATGTCTGGACTCCAGAAGCTGAAGAGGCCTTTCTTGCCTTGAAACAGTCCTTTGCTACTGCTCCGATTTTGCACCGGCCGTTAGCCACTAGACCCTTCATCCTGGAAGTGGATACCTCCTCTACTGGTGCGGGAGCAGTCCTTTCTCAGCAGACAACTTCAGGTCAAATGGTGCCTTGTGGGTACTTCTCTAAATCATTCTCTCCCGCAGAATGCAACTATTCAATTGGAGACCGGGAACTACTAGCCATTAAGATGGCTTTGGAGGAGTGGCGGTATCTTTTGGAGGGGGCAGTCCATCCATTCATAATCTTCACCGACCACAAGAATTTGGCGTATCTTCAGTCTGCGCAAAGACTCAACTCCAGGCAAGCCAGGTGGTCACTATATTTCTCCCGGTTTGACTTCAAACTTCATTTTCGACCTGAGGACAGAAACATCAAGGCAGACGCTCTATCCAGGTCCCTACAGTCACCTGAGGTTGAGGAGGGTTCGTCTCACATCATTGAACCTGCCAAAGTTATCACCGTGGCACCCGTGACGCTCTCTCCCATTCCGCCAGGCAAGACCTTCGTCCCACAGAATAAGAGGTCGGAAGTCCCTCATTCCTCCAAGGTTGCGGGTCACGTCGGGGTCAAGAAAACCCTCAGCCTTCTTTCGCGCTACAACTGGTGGCCATCCCTCCACCAAGATGTGACCGATTTTATAGCCTACTGCACGACCTGCGCTCTAAACAAGGTACCAAGAAGTCTGCCATCCGGTCTGCTCCACCCGTTGCCCCCTCCTGAAGCCCCTTGGCGACAGATTGGTATGGATTTCATTACCGATCTACCACGCTCTTCCGGGTGCACTACCATCTTTGTAGTGGTCGATCGCTTCTCCAAAATGGCCCATTTCATCCCGCTGCCTGGGTTACCTATGGCATCTGAGCTGGCCAAGGTCTTCATACACCAGATCTTTAGGCATCACGGACTCCCTCAACGAATTATCTCCGATCAAGGGGTCCAGTTTACCTCCCATTTCTGGAGAGCACTTAGCAAGTTCATGGGTATATCTCGGGACTTCTCCTCGGCCTATCACCCTCAGTCCAATGGGCAAGTGGAACGGATCAATCAAGTATTAACAGCCTACCTGCGTCACTTCTCTAACGCCCATCAAGACAACTGGGTGTCTCTTCTGCCGTGGGCAGAGTTCGCCCACAACAACCATCCTAATGAGTCCACCACTAAAACGCCGTTCTTCGTGGTTTCTGGCCAGAACCCTGGTGTTCCACTACCTCTTTCTATGCCTTCTGGTGTTCCCGCAGCAGATGCCCTCGCTATCGAATTTTATCAAGTCTGGAAGGAGACCAGAGAGGCACTTGAAAGATCCAGTATCCGGATTAAGAGACATGCAGACAAGAGGCACAGGGATCTTCCGCCATACCAACCTGGCGACAAAGTTTGGCTGTCAACTAAATATATCCGCTTGAAGATACCTTCTTACAAACTGGGTCCTCGGTACATCGGTCCGTTTCAGGTTTTGGGACGCATTAACAATGTGGCTTATAAATTGAAGTTGCCGGCTTCGCTTCAGGTCCCTAACGCCTTCCATGTCTCGCTCCTCAAACCTGTGGTTCTGAATCGGTACCACTCAGCCCCACCTCCTTCCCCTCAGCCAGTAGGGGCCGATGATGTCTTTGAGGTGAAAGAAATTCTTGCCGTGAAAAATGTTCGGGGGGCGTACCCTCTACCTCATTGATTGGAAGGGTTTTGGCCCCGAGGAGAGGTCCTGGGAGCCGAAGGAGAATGTTAATGCCCCTCTTCTTTTAAGGAGGTTTTTGTCCAACCTCAGGAGGGGGAGACGTAAAGGTGGGGGTACTGTCACGTCGGCGGCGGTAGCCGCCACCGCCGCCTATACTCACCGGCGCCTGCCACGCCGCACTGTGTCCGCCTCCTCCTCCTCGCTCCCCTCTGCCTCTGTCCGGCTCGTGCCTGCTTCATGCGGGCGCCTTAGGCCGCGGGCGCGCGCCCTGCAGGTTTCTTAACCCTGCAGCACCCGCCCAGAAGCCTGAGCGCCCAATCAGCCGGCAGCACAGGGTATATCAGGCGTCTCCAACATGGTGGAGACACCTGATTATCATGTGCCTTTCCCATGCGATATCCTGGCCAAGTGTTTAGGGGTTCCCCCTTTTCACTCTCCGTCCTGTACTCCAGTGCCCCGTCCTGTACTCCGTGCCTCCGTCCTGTACTCCAGTGCCCCGTCCTGTACTCTGTGCCTCCGTCCTGTACTCCAGTGCCCCGTCCTGTACTCCGTGCCTCCGTCCTGTACTCCAGTGCCCCGTCCTGTACCCCGTGCCTCCGTCCTGTACTCCGTGTCTCCGTCCTGTACTCCCGTACCCAGTCCTGTACTCTGTGCCTCCGTCCTATACTCCAGTGCACAGTCCTGTACTCCGTGTCTCTGTCCTACACTCCAGTGCTCAGTCCTGGCCCCCGTGTCTCTGTCCTGTACTCCAGGACCCAGTCCTGTACTCCAGCACCCAGTACTCCGTGTCACCGTTCTATACTCCGTTCTGCATTCCCTTCTCTGTCCTGTACCTCTCACTCAGTCCTTTGAGCCGCCTCTCTTGGTTCTAGCAGTCGCGGCATCTGTTTTCCGAGGGTCTGCCCCTAACGGCCCCTGTATAGGGAGCTCCAGTGCCGCGATCCAGAGGGTCCACTCTCAGACGTAACCCTCCTGGTTGTCACAGCTTTCAAATCTTTGGTCACATCCTTATAGTTTTTTTAAAAAAACAAAGCAAAATAAAGTTCACCAAACACTCCATTTGACAGTTTTACTTCATAAAATTAGTGTTGCTTCTACCTGTTACCAGCTGCTCAGGAATAAGCACACTAAGCCCCCCCCTTTGTACTTTTCTGCCTATCTTTATCAGTCTACCAAGATGAAGAAGGCAGGGAGTAAGGCGCGTGGGCATGGAGTTTCAGCAGGGAGAGGATGTGGGGATTCTGCAGGGAGAGGACGTGGGGATTCTGCAGGGAGAGGACGTGGGGATTCTGTGCCTGCTGCGGGCACCAGTGAGTCAGCATCCCCTAGTTTTAGCAGGCAACAGTCCTTTATGCGCAGCTTTGTAGGACCTCGCCGTACCCCACTGCTGCGGGAGGAACAAATTGAAGCCGTTGTCGGATGGATGGCAGCTAACGCATCGACTTCAATGACTTCCATGTCCTCTCAGGGCCAGAGCACTGAAGAACAACCATCTGTCTCTTCACCACCTGCCAAAGTGCCCAGGCTGTCAGAGAGCCCTGGACAGGAGCCATCACAGTCTCTACTTCTGTTCTCTGAATCTGTTGGCTTGGAAAGAGGGGGCCAGCCAAGCAGCATTCAAGAATGTGAAGAAGAGGGAGTATGCAGTGATGCGCAGCTTCTTTGTCCCCCTGTATCTGAAGAGGCGGGTGTGCCAGTGCCTATGGTCAGCACACCTCAGTATGCATCAGATGATGACGAGACTCAGGTGCCACTTTCTGGTGTGTACGGTGCTGGCGAGACAACCCAGGAGAAGCAGGTGTTTGAAGAGGGGAGTGTAGATGATGAGGTCCTTGACCCATCATGGCGTGAGGAACAGGAAGGTGGTGGGAGCAGCTCTGAGGAAGAGATTTCCCGAACGGCCAAAACAGGAGGGAGAGGGAGGGGGCAGACTTGGTTGCATGTAGCCTCCACTTCGGCACCCGTTAGGAGCATTCCTCTTTCAAAAGCCAAAACGGGCGCTCCCAAGACTTGCAGTGCGTGGTCCTTTTTTGACACAGTTGCAGATGACATTTGCTTTGTCAAATGCAAGCTGTGTCATCAGAAAGTCAAAAGAGGGAAAAATGTCAGCAACCTCAATACCACAAATATGTGGAAACATGTGCGGACCAAGCACGAGGTGGAGTTACACAGACACACTGAAGACGTTATCCAACATACAGCACCACCTACCACCTCTTCAGCTCGGGTTGGGGCCTCTTCCTCCAGCTCACACACAGCTGGTTCGGCTTCCTCACAGGATCGCCAAGGAAGAACCTCTGGCACTGTTGTCCGGAGACCCAGTGACATTCCACCCACAACACCACATTCTCAGTCATCCTCACACTCCCAGGCCACTCTACAGCCATCGGTAGCACAGGCATGGGATAAAAGGCTGCCATTCTCGGCAAACCATCCCCGAGCACAGGCTCTGAATGCTGGCATTGCCAAACTACTGGCCCTTGAAATGCTCTCATTCAGGCTGGTGGAGACTGACACCTTCCGGAACTTCATGGCATTGGCAGTCCCACAATACACCGTGCCCAACCGCTTTTTTTTCAGCAGGCAGGCCGTCCTTGCCCTGCAAAAACATGTTGAGGGAAAAATAAAACATGCGCTACTAAACGCTGTCAGTAGCAAGGTCCACCTGACCACCGATGCGATACCTTTCCCTCACTGCCCATTGGGTCAATGTTGTGGAGCCAGGTACAGATCTGGAGCGTGTTCTGCCAACTCCACGGATTGCAGGAATCCAGTCTGTACACATTGACTCCTCCTACTCAAGTTCCTCAGAAACACTGCTGCAGGAGCCTGTTCCGACCGATATGAGCACAGCCATGGCCAAACGTCAACAGGCCGTACTCAAATTAATTTCTTTGGAGAATCGAAGTCACACAGCGCAGGAGCTCTGGAATGCCATCAAGCAGGAGAGCGACGTGTGGTTTGTGCCAGCGAATCTCCAGCCGGGCTTGGTAGTGTGTGACAATGGCCGAAATCTGGTGGCAGCTCTGGGCCTAGGCAACCTCACTCACATCCCATGTCTGGCACATGTGCTGAACTTGGTTGTGCAGAGCTTTCTGAGGGACTATCCGGATCTTGAGGCATTGCTGCACAAGGTCCGCATAGAGTGCGCTCACTTGCGGCGTTCCAGCACGGCAAGATCGGCCTTGCTACTCTGCAGCGCCGATTATGCCTTCCGGAACATCGCATCATATGTGACCTTCCCACCAGGTGGAATTCAACGTTACATATGTTGGAGCGGTTGTGTGAGCAGCAGGCAGCAGTCATGGAGTACCAGCTGCATAAGGCGCAAACAAGTCGCACTGTGCGCCGGTCACACTTCAGCACCACTGAGTGGGCCTCTATGAAGGACATCTGCCTTGTTTTGCATGCCTTCGATGATTCCACGTGGATGGCGAGTGCAGATGATGCACTAGTCAGCATGACTGTCCCCCTTATCTGCCTGCTTCAAAAAACACTGCAAGCACTAAGGGAGGAGGTTTTGGAAGAGGTGGAGGATGAGGAGTCACAAATGCCATCTGCTTCTGGACAGTCTGCACTACGTGGTTTCTCACAAAGGCCTAGACAGAGGACACTTTGTGAGGAGGATGAGGAGGAGTCAATGGAGGAGGAAGACATCTTTCCAGAGGAGGGAGGTACACAATGCTCTAGTCAGTATGTACAGCGAGGGTGGGGTGATGCAGAGCAGGCAGAGATAACGACTCAAGCAGGGGACAGCGTCTCTTTGGCATGTGGGAGTCTGCAGCACATGGTTGATTTCATGCTGCAGTGCCTGAGAACCGACCACCGCATCGCCCACATTCTCAACACGACTGATTATTGGGTGTACACCCTCCTAGATCCTCGCTACCGGGACAACTTACAAAGCCTCATACCACCGTTGAACCGGGAGCGTAAACTGCGGGAGTCCATTACTAGCAGTGGGAATGTGGACAGAGCAGGAGACCTTGCCGGACACACATCAGGGGATCAACTGACGTGACTGAGCCCCAGTAACTCAGGAACAAGTGTGGATTGTGCAGACGCCACTTCAGAGCAGTAACTGGCGGGGTTGGAGGCCAGGGGAAATACTAGAGACAGTGGAGCCAGAGGCCATAGTGGAGCACGGTTACAATCAGTAGTAATCTACAACCTATATAAAACTTGCTGCAAGTTGGCCTCCGCCTGCTGCATGATTGATCCTGGGCTTCAACACAGCCAGTTGTCGCTCGGAAGTGCTGTCCGCACAGAGAAAAACACTAGCTCCTGTGTTAGTGGGGTTCAGTAACGTCTGCTGTTCCCCTGCTGTGTGGACGGCAATGTCTCCTGCTGCCTCCACATTCAAAAACCATCACGCCTCTGCCTGCTCCATGCTTGATCCTGGGCTCCAACAACGCCAGTTGGTGTTCAGAAGTGCCGTCTTCACAGAGTAAAACACACTAGCTCCTGTGTTAGTGGGGTTCAGTAACGTCAGCTGTTCCCCTGCTGTGTGGATGGCAATGTCTCCTGCTGCCTCCACATGCAAAAAACATCAGGCCTCAGCCTGCTCCATGCTTGATCCTGGGCTCCAACAACGCCAGTTGGTGTTCAGAAGTGCCGTCTTCACAGAGAAAAACACACTAGCTCCTGTCTTAGTGGGTTTCAGTAACGTCAGCTGTTCCCCTGCTGTGTGGACGGCAATGTCTCCTGCTGCCTCCACATGCAAAAAACATCAGGCCTCAGCCTGCTCCATGCTTGATCCTGGGCTCCAACAACACCAGTTGGTGTTCAGAAGTGCCGTCTTCACAGAGAAAAACACACTAGCTCCTGTGATAGTGGGGTTCAGTAACGTCAGCTGTTCCCCTGCTGTGTGGACGGCAATATCTCCTGCTGCCTCCACATTCAAAAGCCATCAGGCCTCTACCTGCTCCATGCTTTATCCTGGGCTCCAACAACGCCAGTTGGTGTTCAGAAGTGCCGTCTTCACAGAGAAAAACACATTAGCTCCTGTGTTAGTGGGGTTCAGTAATGTCAGCTGTTCCCCTGCTGTGTGGACGGCAAAGTCTCCTGCTGCCTCCACATGCAAAAAACATCAGGCCTCAGCCTGCTCCATGCTTGATCCTGGGCTCCAACAATGCCAGTTGGTGTTCAGAAGTGCCGTCTTCACAGAGAAAACACACTAGCTCCTGTGTTAGTGGGTTTCAGTAACGTCAGCTGTTCCCCTGCTGTGTGGACGGCAATGTCTCCTGCTGCCTCCACATTCAAAAACCATCAGGACTCTGCCTGCTCCATGCTTTATCCTGGGCTCCATCAACACCATTTGGTGTTCAGAAGTGCCGTCTTCACAGAGAAAAGCAAACTAGCTCCTGTGTTAGTGGGGTTCAGTAACGTCAGCTGTTCCCCTGCTGTGTGGACGGCAATGTCTCCTGCTGCCTCCACATGCAAAAAACATCAGGCCTCTGCCTGCTCCATGCTTGATCCTGGGCTCCAACAACGCCAGTTGGTGTTCAGAAGTGCCATCCTCACAGAGAAAAACACACTAGCTCCTGTGTTAGTGGGGTTCAGTAACATCAGCTGTTCCCCTGCTGTGTGGACGACAAAGTCTCCTGCTGCCTCCGAAAGCACACTACATCTTATTTTCTACTTGCTCCAAGTTGGCCTCAGCCTGCTCCTTGATTGATCCTGGGCTTCATCACAGCCAGTTGTTGCTCAGAAGTGCCGTCTGCACAGAGAAAAACACATGCTCCAGTGTTAGTGGGGTTCAGTAACGCCAGCTGCTCCCCTGCTGTGTGGACGACAAAGTCTCCTGCTGCCTCCAAAATCACACTACATCTTATTTACTACTCGCTCCAAGTAGGCCTCAGCCTGCTGCATGATTGACCCTGGGCTCCAACATCGCCAGTTGCTGCTCAGAAGTGTCTTTGGCATGGGTAATCCTTCCTGCCCAGCCTGGTTCCAGCACGCCTGCTGTTTCCGGGGATTGTCAACGTCACTTTGCACCAATATGTTGTCCTGTCGTGTTGCGGTCGGGTTAGCCGAGTCTATGGTGCCTGCAGTTTCGGTGCTTCCTATGTGGGCTGCGGGTTCTGGTAATAAAGGCTGGTTCCGTAGTGCCAATAGGACAAGCACCCCCTATTGGACTCTGGGTTTTGGTAACTTTGTCCTGCTTGCGGCCTTGCAACTTTGTTTATTATGGGTACCTTGTGCTACCTATCCGGGTTCCAGCACCGTCAGCTGGATCTCGGCAGTGCCTTTGGCCTAGGTGCCTCCTTCTCGGTATCCGAGTTCCAGCAACGCCAGCTGGTCCACGGTAGTGCTTTGTAGCACAGGTACCTCCTGCTTATTAACCATGTTCCAGCACCGTCAGCTGGTCCACTGTTGTGCCATTGGCTCTTGTTCCTTCAGCTGCCACTCTGGGTTCCAGCACCGTCAGCTGGTTCTCGCTAGTTCCATTGACTCTTGTAGCTTCTGCTACCCATCCGGGTTCCAGCACCGTCAGCTGGTTCTCGGCAGTGTCTTTGGCATGGGTACTCCCTACTGCGCAGCCTGGTTCCAGCACTCCTGCTGTTTCCGGGTAGTGTCAACGTCATTTTGCCACCAATACGTTGTCCTGTCGTGTTGCGGTCGGGTTAGCCGAGTCTATGGTGCCTGCAGTTTCGGTGCTTCCTATGTGGGCTGCGAGTTCTGGTAATAAAGGCTGGTTCCGTAGTGCCAATAGGACAAGCACCCCCTATTGGACTCTGGGTTTCGGTAACTGCGTCCTGCTCGCAGTCTTGCAACTTTGTTTATTATGGGTACCTTGTGGTACCCATCCGGGTTCCAGCACCGTCAGCTGGTTCTCGGCAGTGCCTTTGGCCTAGGTGCCTCCTTCTCGGGATCTGAGTTCCAGCACCATCAGCTGGTCCACGGTTGTGTCATTGGCTCTTGTTCCTTCTGCTGCCCCTTCGGGTTCCAGCACCCTCAGCTGGTCCTCGCTAGTTTCATTTGCTATTGCAGCTTCTGCTACCCATCCGGGTTCCAGCACCGTCAGCTGGTTCTCGGCAGTGTCTTTGGCCTAGGTGCCTCCTTCTCGGTATCCGAGTTCCAGCTACGTCAGCTGGTCCTTGGTAGTGCTTTGTAGCATAGGTACCTCCTGCTTAGTAACCGTGTTTCAGCACCGTCAGCTGGTCCACGGTTGTGCCATTGGCTCTTGTTCCTTCTGCTGCCCCTCCGGGTTCCAGCACCCTCAGCTGGTCCTCGCTAGTTTCATTTGCTCTTGCAGCTTCTGCTACCCATCCGGGTTGCAGCACCATCAGCTGGTTCTCGGCAGTGCCTTTGGTCTAGGTGCCTCCTTTTCGGTATCCAAGTTCCAGCAACGTCTGCTGGTCCTCGCTAGTTCCATTTGCTCTTGTTCCTTCTGCTACCCATCCGGGTTCCAGTACCGTCAGCTGGTTCTCGGCAGTTCTTCAGCCTTCTTGTACCTTCTGCTACTTTTCCAAGTTCAAGCTTGTGGAAATGGTTTTTGGTTCTCACTCTGGATCTCCCTGATGATGACCCTGAAGACGACGACTCTGAAGACCACACCGAAGAAGACCAAAAAGATGACCCTGAAGAAGATGACCAAGAGGACAAAGAATATGAAGACAACCACCAAGATGCAGAACAGCAAGAGACAGAAGACGAAGAAGCAGAAGAACCAAAAGCAGAAGAACATTAAGCATAAGACTAAAAATCAGAGCAAAAAATATTATCTAAATTATAAGCAGAAGAAGACTAAGCAGTGTATGGGGGTGAGTCCGTTCCTCCTCGTGGTGCCCCTGGAAAATGGCTGCTGCTGCACGCCAAACTGAACGCGGACAAATCCTGTTGTAAAACTTTTGTGACAGGCAGAACAGAAGGTGTAATCTTCAAACTTTTATAGATAACAACTACAGGAATGCCTGTCACAAATAAAAATATGATGAAGAAGACGAATAGGAAGATGAAGAAGTAGAATATGAAGAAGAAGAATCGTTGAATAAGAAGAATATGAATAATGTACAAAAAAAGAATAATAGGAAGAAGGTGAAGAAGAAGATGAAGTTGATGAAAAAGATGCTGCTGCTGCTGCTGAGGATCATGAAGGAGAAAGTGTGGGAGAAGTAAAAAAGAAGGTGAAGAGCATGGAAGTAGTGAAATATACATATCTGACAAAATATAAAAGAGGTTAACATAGTCAATATCTTTGTAACTCCGAACGTCTTTAAAAAAAAAAATTAATTCCTGCTATTCCATTTGATTGGGCTAAACCTCTATGGTTTTAATGTCTCCTACACCTCCCAAAATACATTCTACATTATTATTAGTTGTTTTTCTTCATGTAGAATTAACCTACAAGGAAAGAAAGGTTTTTTTTAATTCCGATATTTCTGTTCCATTGACTTGAATGGGACTTCCAGGATCGGAATCGGCGATACCCGATACTTTTTTTATATCGGCCGATCCAATCCGATCCGATATTTTTCAATATCGGGTGGTATCGCTCAACACTAATCACAAGTAATAAAAATAAAACAATAAACCAACCTTTACTTACCTTTCCGCCGTAGTCCAATTAATAACGAGGGTCCCACGACGATCTCCCGTGGGGAGCAGCCACATCAGCTGATGCGACCGCTCTCCAGGGACTCCAGCAATGAAATGACAGATGCAGGTAATCCTCTGCTGTGTATCCCTCTTCCGGGAAAGAAGTCCCGTAACCCTAACCCTAATTTTGTAAAGTGAGTGACTGCAGGAGGCATTGTCTCCTGTCAGTTCATCACTGGGAGGCCCTATAGAGCGGTCACATCTGCTGATGTCACTGTTCTATAGGGGAGATTGTCTTGGGACCCTTGTTATTAATTGGACTGCGTCAGACAGGGAGTGTATGGTTGGTTTATTATTTTTCTTTTTTTTCTAGGAGACCGAGGGTGTTGCTTGGATCTGGGAGTTAAATAAAAAGATGAAATCCATGTTGTGTTTTAGTTCATTAAAAGACTTTATTCTTATGTGTGTGGTTTTTTCTTAACCCTTTCAAAAGATTAATAATGGATGGGCGTCTTATTGATGCCTCTCCATTATTAACCGGGCTTAATGTCACCTTACAATAGCAAGGTGACATTAACCCTTTATCACTCCATATCCCACCACTACACGGGAATGGGAAGAGAGGGGCTAAGTACCAGAATTGGCACATCTTACGGTCCCGTTTCACATAGCGACGCACCAGCGATCCCAACAATGATGCGACCTGGTAAGGATTGCTGGTGCGTTGTCACACAACAGCTATTCTGAACTATTCCAGCTTGCGCCCCTGAGTTCTGCGTCGCCAACGAGGACGATGAAAAAATGGCCCAGGATATTTGAGCACGATCAGCGATATCCAGTGGGGGGGCCGGTCGCTGCTATGTGTCACAGGTAGCGAGATCGCTGTTGCGTCACAAAATCGGTGACGCATCAGCGAACTCGCTAGTGATCTCACTATGTGAGACGGGGCCTTTAGAGATGCACCATTTCTGGGGTGGCTGCGGGCTGGTATTTGTAGCCGGGGGGGGAAATATCCTTGGCCCCTTCCTAGGCTATGAATATCAGCCCGCAGCTGTCTGCGTAGCCTTTCTGGCTGTAAAATATAGGGGGACCCCATGTCATTTTTTTGAGGGTCCCCCTATTTTAATAGCCAGTAAAGGCTATACAGACAGCTGCGAGCTGATACTTATAGCCTGGGAAGGGGCCATGGGTATTACCCCCTTCCCAGGCTACAAATATTGGCCCCCGGTCGTCGGCTTTCTCCCTCTGGCACAAAAAATTGAGCGGGAGCCCACGCCATTTTTTTTTCCTTTTTTTAAACATATATGGCTATATATCTTTAGATATATCTATGTACTGTATATGTCTATGGAAATGTCTTTAGATATATCTATGGAAATGTCTATGGAAATGTCTATAGATATATCTTTGGAAATGTCTATGGAAATGTCTACAGATATATCTATGGAAATGTCTATAGATATATCTATGCAAATGTCTATAGATATATCTATGGAAATGTCTATAGATATATCTATGGAAATGTCTATAGATAGATATGGGATAGATAGATAGATCAATAGATATATAGATAGATATATCCATATATCTATCTATATCTAACTATCTATATATCCCATATTTATCTATCTATCTATCTATTATCATCTGTCTATTTGTCTATCTGTGTGTGTAATGTAGTGTGGGTTGGACAAATGGACAAATGTAAAAGAGGAGGTTGAACAGAAATGACATCACAAATATTATTTTTTGTTACATAACATATCTTTATTTATCTTACAAAAACGCATACAAATCCGCAGGCAAAACCACACTGAAAATGGCATCAAATTCGGGGCAAAAACGCATAAAAAACGCACCTGCGTTTTCTGCCAAGAGCTGCGGTTTTCGTGCAGAAAAATCCACGGGAGAATCCGCACTGTGTGCACATACCCTAAGGCAGCAGTAGCCCCTTATGCATTGAAGAGGCAGTGATCCACAAAATTCAAACACAAAAGTCTTTTTAATGTGTTGTCTTCACACATAAAAGTCCAAATTCACACAATTGCATATAACTTCAGTGTTCAGTTCAAACCAGTTTATAGCACTCCATAGTACACAGCATCCTTTAGATTGCAGTCACTACACATGCTAGTCCTCCTCTGACTAGTTCCCGTGGATGTCCTGCACCGCTTGTGGGTCGCCCGCGCACACCCAGGGCAGCGAGCGGGGGTACTCGGTACCGGGCCGGTGTCGAGGCGGGAATGTGTCACAGCAGCGGTGACCCGGTCCGTGGCCCTTGGCGCCCAGTATCAATGGCGGTGATGTTAATGGTGTTAACATTTATATGAATAGTTCGTGACGCCACCCGTGGTGTTTGGCAAGTAAGATGGTAAGCCAACGCTGCATACAGATCCGCTGGGACTCATGGTGTGGTGCAGCAGAGATGGTATAGCTCCCCACAGGTGGAGCTGTAGTCCCAGGGCAGTGTAGGTGCAATGGATGAGGAGAGGCACAGAATGGTATGGAGGCTGGTACCCAGGTGTAGTGGTGCGGGAATAACTGGAGGACACCAGAGTGTGCGGTTCCAAAGCTTTACTCACTGTTTGCAGTTCACACAACTGCCTGCCTCCGTACTGTGTTCTCCAGGTCAGGGCTCCAGCCAACCTCCAGGCAGGATAGGATTCTCCCTTCCACACTCCGCCAACATGTACCTTACTGAACGACTCCTCCAATGCGCCTTTAAGTGTGAAGCACTCCAGTACTTAGTTACCCTGGAATGCCTCTCTCTAGGTGTTCCTAGTCTTTACTTGTATGACAGACAGCTGTAGCCTGCTTCAAGGACTCCTCACTGCGTCCCGACTCTCTATTCAGTTGCTGTTGTGTCTCAAGTCTATGATGGAAGCAAGGCATTAGCGGCTCACTACTCCTCCGGTGTCTGTTGCCGGACATAAAGATCCAATCAACCTCAGGGATCGGGCCCTGGCCTTTGCGCTCTCTGGACTGGAAGGATTCTCTCTCTTTCTCAACCTGCTTCCCACCGTCCTTCTATTCTCCTTCATTCCGATCTGTTCTCTCTCTCTTATGGAAGGTTAGGTTATCAATCTTATCAGTCTCTTTCTCTGGTCTTTCTCGTGCCAGCAGCCCAGATCACTGGGACCTGCTGCAGCATGTCCCTCAGACATCCATCTTCTCTCTTCTCTCTCCTCTCACCAAATAACTAACTAACTAACTAACTTTCACTCTTCCCTCTCTTTTGTATCATCTCTCTCCAGCACCTCCCAGCACATCTCGTGTTACGAAGCAGGGTTCCACGAGGGGTGCTCTGCTAACCCCCAGCCTGAAGCTGTTAGGTGGCCCCACTGAACTATCCTGTGTGTGGAATGCAGGTGTGGAGCGTGGTCAGGAGTTCCAACCTTACCTGAATGGTGGGGCACTACACCTTAGGAGAAGGTGCAGTACTTCTGTGGCTACTGAAGCCTCAGGGGCGCCACACTTGTATCACAGTCTCTACTCACAGCCGTACACAGTCCAGGATATCCTCCGGATCGCAGCCGGGCACCATATCCACCTGTTCTGCAATCGTTACATGCCAGTCCTCTTTTGGGCACAGGACATCCATCTCCGGTTTACCTCCGGGCACAGGACTGTCAACATCTGAGACAAGTTACCGTGGACGACTTGCATCACTGTGTACTCTGTCAGTGCCAGGCCTATTGGCTCCACTCTGTCCTGTGCTCTGCACAATAACTGCTCTGCACAGCATCTAGCACCAACTCACTCTGTCCCTAACACACCTGAAACTCACTCAGAACTCCTCAGATCTCACTAAGGCTGGAGTCACACACAAGGTAGAAAAATACGGACCGTATTTTACGTCCGTAATACGCATAAATGGTCCCTAAATAGTGCTCCGTATGTCATCTGTTGTCAGGGTGTGGCCGCGTATTTTTCTCATGTAAGCATCCGTATGTAATCCGTATGGCATCCGTATACCGTTTTTTCTCGCAACCTTGCAAAATGGACATTTAACGGTTTTGAGGCCTGCACATAATTTAAATTATCAGCACCAGCCCTATTGCCTCAACTTCAGGTGGCAGCCTCCAATCTGCCCATTTTGGTGCTCTGCTTGTGTGGGTGTCTTGCTGGTTGTCAGCAAACATGTCTACACACTTCAGTTCACCCCAACTGACCGTGTTCTCTTCAACTGAGTTTTGTCCAGTCGCTTTGGCCAGCCATATCCACTGATTGTGGATCCAAGGAGGAGGAGACGCATGTGGGTCCATCCACTTTTGAGGCAATTACTCACAAGAGGTCATTTTCATCCCCTCTATTCTTCTCTGCGGGATCATCCGGAAAAATTTTTAGAAATACTGTCTCATGAGCCTTGCAACATTTGGTATACTATTGGAGACAGTGCACCCTGGGATCCTGTGATAACCTTTCAGGATACAAGGATGCGCAAAGCTATATCTGCAGAGAAGCGACTTCTACTCACATTACGGTATGTACTACACAACCACATTCTCTATGTTCATGATGTGTTGCCCAAAGTATGTTTTTTATTTTGTCCTAAGTTTAATGCCCTCATCTTATTCCAGATATATATAAACTTACAGACCAGAATGTTATGTGTAATATGTAGTGAATATCACGTAGTGATTGTGCGACAAAATATGTGTGTTAGTAGATATGAATCACTAACAAGTTAATTTGTGCATTCTAAAATGTTCCATTTCTGTTGTTTTTCAGCTTCCTGTCCACTGGCCTGTCTTATGCTGCCCTCCACCATGAGTTTCTCATTGGAAGATCTACCATTTCTGGCATAGTCAGGTCGACATGTAGTCAAATATGGTCAAGACTACATCAACTCGTCATGCCCCAGCCCAGGATGGAAGACTGGTTGAGGATATCAAGGGACTTTGAGGAGGCATGCCAGTTTCCTAATTGTATTGGGGCCCTTGATGCAAACATATCCGGGTGCGTAAGCTGCCGAACTCTGGCTCACAATTCTTCAATTATAAACAATACTTTTCTGTTGTCTTGTTGGCTCCGGCCGACCCTCAATACACGTTTATAATTGTTGACATTGGGGCCTATGGAAGGACGGGAGACTCTAGAGTCTTCAATACTTCCATTATGGGTCGGCGACTACGCACCAACCAGTTGGATCTACCACCACCACGCCAGCTACCAGGATCCACTCAAGAATCAGTCCCTTATGTCCTTGTGGCAGATGAGGCGTTTCAATTAACGCGCAATGTCATGAGGCCATATCCCCTACGCAACCTGGACCACCGGCGCTGAATTTGTAACTTGCGCCTATCACGTGCTCGGCGACTGGTGGAGTGTTCCTTTGGCAGTCATTGGGCCAATGGGCGGGTCCTCCAGTCTGCCATTCAGCTGAGTGAACAAAATATAAATGAAGTAAATAAAGCATGTGGCGTTGGCCATAACTTAACCAGGATATGTGGCGCCCCTGAGGCTTCAGTCGTCACAGAGGTACTGCACCTTCTCCTAAGGTGTAGTGCCCCACCATCCAGGTAAGGTGGGAACTCCTGACCACACTCCACACCTGCATTCCACACACAGGATAGTTCAGTGGGGTCACCTAACAGCTTCAGGCTGGGGGTTAGCAGAGCACCCCTCGTGGAACCCTGCTTCGTAACACGAGATGTGCTGGGAGGCGGGTGGAGTGAGATGATACAAAAGAGTGGGAAGAGTGAAAGTTAGAGGGTAGTTGGTTAGAGGAGAGAGAAGAGAGAAGATGGGTGTCTGAAGGACGTGCTGCAGCAGGTCCCAGTGAGCTGGGCTGCAGGCACGAGAAAGACAGAGAAAGAGACTGATAAAATTGTTAACCTAACCTTCCATAAGAGAGATAGAACAGATCGGAATGATGGAGAATAGAAGGACGGTGGGAAGCTGGTTGAAGTAAGATAGAGAACCCTTCCAGTCCAGAGCGCAAAGGCCAGGGCCCAGTCCCCGAGGTTGATTGGATCTTTATGTCCGGCAACAGACACCGGAGGAGTAGTGAGCCACTAACGCCTTGCTCCCCTCATAGATTTGGGACACAACAGCAATTGAATAGAGAGCTGGGACGCAGAGAGGAGTCCCCGAAGCAGGCTACAGCTGTCTGTCATACAAGTAAAGACTAGGAACACCTAGAGAGAGGCATTCCAGGGTAACTAAGTACTGGAGTGCTTCACACCTAAAGGCGCACTGGAGAAGTCGTTCAGTAAAAGTACATATTGGCAGAGTGTGGAAAGGAGAATCCTATCTGGCCTGGAGGTTGGCTGGAGCCCTGACCTGAAGAGCACAGTATGGAGGCAGGCGTGTGTGTGAACTGCAAACAGTGAGTAAAGCCTTGGAACCGCACACCCTGGTGTCCTCCAGTTATTCCGCACCGTTACACCTGAGTACCTGTACCTACATCATCTACGCCTCCCCGCCATTACTTCATCTACACTGCCCTGGGACTACAGCTCCGCCTGTGGGGAGCTTTACCATCTAAGCTGCGCATACCATCAGTCCCAGGGGATCTGCCCGCAGCGTCGGCCTAACATCACACTTGCCGAGCACCACAGTTGGAGTCACGAACTATCCATATAAACTATATTACAAACATCACCGCCATTGATATTGGGCGCCCAGGGCCACGGACCGGGTCACCACTGCTGTGACACATCCCCCTGACACCGGCCCGGTTCCGAGTACCCCGCTGCCCTGGGTGTGACGGGGCGTCCCAATTTTGGCGTCACGAACAGGATGACGAGACCTGATGCCATCGGGTTCTGTGTGCCTTGGATTTACAACTTTTGAAAATGTGCAAAAGACCAAATTTAATAGACTAAAATGGACATTAGAAATGGCCGCTGGCGCAGAGAAGAAGGGCGTGAAGAGATGGGAGGTCCTAAGAAAAGACCGTGAAGAGTCTTGGGCCATCCCTGCCTGAATTACTATGTGACAGATGCATGGCCCACCCCCCCGAGGGGTTCGTATACTGGCTTGGTATGGAGGCGCTGGAAGAAGACGCCGCCCCAGGAAGAAGGGGTAGAGGAAGCCAGTGGCGAGCAGAAGGGCGGAGCAAGTAGAACGCCAGAACACCATTTTGGAGAATGATGGGAGGAGGCCTGGAGAGCGCGCGGAGGTTGAGTTGGAGCTCCCCGACGCCATGGCTGAAGACTTCGACCCGATCACAGAGATGAACCACCAGCAGCTGGAGGACGAAATCACCCAGCTGACGTGCCGTCTGCGACTGGGGCAGGAGGCCTTATGGAGACAGAGCAGGCCGCATGCCCAGGAGGGGCCTACATCTGCAGTGACTGCCGCCGCTGCACCGGAGCAGAGATCACACCGCCAGGAGGCCCCAGGTACGTCCGATGTCCCGACACCTGGGAAGGCCCTGGGGTGCACCACGGTCACAGTGGCTGGCCAGGTCGTGCTAGATCTGGTCTGGGACCGGGATACAAGCCCCTGGAGGGGAACAGCACTAGAAAATTTACAGTAACTCTCGTTACCCAGGAGGGTTTGTTGCACCAGTTGTGCCTTTGTCTTTTTGCTCATCATGTTGCCCAGTTTTGATTGGCAGCGTTGTTTTTGAAATGGAACTGTGGAGATCATAGACGCTGATTGGTCCAAAACTTTTATTGTAAATAGTTTGCACCTCTTTAGGTGCCCTTTCTTGGTTTTACATATGTGATCCCTTTGTGAAGATAATGGTTACACAAAGACACTTTGTGAAGTTGATGTTTTTGAATGGACACTTTTCGAAGAATGATGTCTACCTCAAGGGACACTGCATGAAATCCCGGCTGGGAGCAGTGTTCAGCACTTTGCAAGAATCTTTGAATGTTTTATGATAAAGTATTTGATAATGTTGTGTCTTATGAAAAGTAAATGTCTTTTATAGCATATTTGATACAGAAGATTAGAAAAGTTTTGAGATAGAATGTGAGAATTGAATAAAGAATAAAGAATTGAAAGTGACAGGTGACAAGCCAAGTGTAGATGGTCAGTGTCTTGCGTCCAGTAGAGAGAGAGAAAGAAAAAGAGAATAATTGATAGAAAATGTAATACAGAAAATGTGTTGAGTATAGCACTTTGAATTAAGAATTGAACTTAAAGAAAATTTTTGATACTAAGATAGGAAGTTAGCCTGTTTGTAACATTTAAGAAATGTACCTTCTACATTGGGAAGATTAGATAAGTATTGTTGAACAGCATTTAAAATTTTTGTGTGTTCCTGTATTGTACTTTTGTTGTCTTGCAGCCCGCAGACGTGCTGTGTTTAACGGGGGGTATGTGGCGCCCCTGAGGCTTCAGTCTCCACAGAGGTACTGCATCTTCTCCTAAGGTGTAGTGCCCCACCATCCAGGTAAGGTGGGAACTCCTGACCACACTCCACACCTGCATTCCACACACAGGATAGTTCAGTGGGGTCACCTAACAGCTTCAGGCTGGGGGTTAGCAGAGCACCCCTCATGGAACCCTGCTTTGTGACACGAGATGTTCTGGGAGGCGGGTGGAGTGAGATGATACAAGAGAGTGGGAAGAGTGAAAGTTAGAGGGTAGTTGGTTAGAGGAGAGAGAAGAGAGAAGATGGGTGTCTGAAGGACGTGCTGCAGCTGGTCCCAGTGAGCTGGGCTGCTGGCAAGAGAAAGACAGAGAAAGAGACTGATAAGATTGATAACCTAACCTTCCATAAGAGAGATAGAACAGATCGGAACGAAGGAGAATAGAAGGACGGTGGGAAGCTGGTTGAAGAAAGATAGAGAACCCTTCCAGTCCAGAGCGCAAGGGCCGGGGCTCGGTCCCCGAGGTTGATTGGATCTTTATGTCCAGCAACAGACACCGGAGGAGTAGTGAGCCACTAACGCCTTGCTCCCCTCATAGATTTGGGACACAACAGCAATTGAATAGAGAGCTGGGACGGAGAGAGGAGTCCGCGAAGCAGGCTACAGCTGTCTGTCATACAAGTAAAGACCAGGAACACCTAGAGAGAGGCATTCCAGGGTAACTAAGTACTGGAGTGCTTCGCACCTAAAGGCGCATTGGAGGAGTCGTTCAGTAAAGGTACATATTGGCGGAGTGTGGAAAGGAGAATCCTATCTGGCCTGGAGGTTGGCTGGAGCCCTGACCTGGAGAACACAGTACGGAGGCAGGCGTGTGTGTGAACTGCAAACAGTGAGTAAAGCCTTGGAACCGCACACCCTGTGTCCTCCAGTTATTCTGCACCGTTATGCCTGAGTATCTGTACCTACATCATCTACGCCTCCCCGCCATTACTTCATCTACACTGCCCTGGGACTACAGCTCCGCCTGTGGGGAGCTTTACCATCTAAGCTGCGCATACCATCAGTCCCAGGGGATCTGCCCGCAGCGTCGGCCTAACATCACACTTGCCGAGCACCACAGGTGGTGTCACGAACTATCCATATAAACTATATTACAAACATCATCACCATTGATATTGGGCGCCCAGGGCCACGGACCGGGTCACCGCCGCTGTGATACATCCCCCTGACACCGGCCCGGTTCCGAGTACCCCGCTGCCCTGGGTGTGACGGGGCGTCCCAGATACATGATTGTTCCTCCTCTGCTGGTGTTGTGCGTGGGTCAGACAATGTACGTAGGATGAGACCACCTATCAACCCTCAACGTAGACCGCTCTCTGGGCTCAAAGTGCGTGATATTTTCACAAATTACTTTATGTCACCTGAGGGGGAAATTTCTTGGCAAGAGCATGCTGTGTCTATGTTGTAAATGTTTGCTTTTGGGCTTTGGGAAACTATATATATGTCAACCCCTTATGTCTTTTCTCTGTTTATAAATCAATGTGTAAGCATATGGCAGCATGTCGTGATGTAAGTGCATCATTGATAAAGACAACAACAATTGAAAGTTAAACTTTTTATGTATCCTTTTTTTAAAGGCCTTGTGAAGCCTTTTGTTATTTAGCAAAATGGCCAGAATTGGCCTTAGAACACAAACAAATTTTTATAATGTTACAATACAGCATTTAACCTCAAAAACACTCACAAAGTTATAAATTGTAGTATGTAGGGGAGAGAGAAGGCGGCAGCCCAGCCTGTGTTGCCTGATGGCTAGTGTGGCCACCTTGGCCCTCGGCCTGCGTGGGGGCATACTTTTGCCCATGATGGAGGTAGTGGGCTGGCTCATGGGCTTGAGGTGGATACTGGGCACTATATTGGAGACGACTCTCCTGCTGAGGCTGGTAGGGCCGTGAGTCTAAACCACCAAAATGGCCATGTCGTCCCAAACCAGATTGGGACCAGCCTCCAACATTGCCTGGGAACAAGTGGCCATATTGGTGTGCTGAGTTATACCCTGACATTTGGGAATGATGTTGCCAATGTTGGGTAGGGGGGAGGGTGTGAGGTGTAGGCCCATGTGTAGGAGGATCCTCAGACCCTGATTGAGCAAGCACTTGGGGGTGTGGGTTAAGACGCATGAGATTCCTGGGTGACAGCTGCCACCTCTCCAGAAACTCAAACAGCTCATAAGGGGTATTGGGGTGTGTGCTTGTGTCAATTAGGATCTGAATGGATCCTCGCACACGTAGCCGCACCTCACGGGGAAGGGAACGAAGATAATGGGCAAGGCTGCGTGAGTACTCCTCCTCCCCATCATCAGTGGCAACTCTGTTACGAGAATTTTGGTCCCCTGTATCCACATTGGTCATGGTATCAGTGGCAGGGATATGGCGCCTTCGTCTACGTCGCCTCGATGGCACAGCAGGCTGGGGGGAGCCCTCTAGCCAAACAGTTGGGCTGCTGCTGTTGCCCTGTTCATCCTGGATGTCGGGTGGTGATGCAGCTGACGGTCCTTGTTGCGGCTCTGCTCCTGGTGGTGGTGTTTCTGGTGGCGGCCCAGGTTCTAGGGCAGGATCAGGTCAAGCCGGATAATTGACTTCGGCCTGGCTCCTTAGAAGGTCACAAGATGGGCCAGACACCTCAGCCCCTCCACCTACAGGATCAATTATGGCCTCTGATTCAGACCCTGTCTCCCTTTCAGTGAAGTTAGACTGAGTTCTGTGATTAAATATAAAATGTAGAAAAAGGAAATTTTTGATCGGGCCATATAAAGCATTTCTGTCATGTGATGTTTTTGTTATACTTACGGTCTGAGATCCATAGTTGGAGCGAGGAACGAGAGGCGGTCGAAATAAACATATTTCCGCTTTGTGTGGGCCCCTGAACCACTTCTTGCCCGCTGCTGGCACTCACGGCGATACTGGTCACGGATGCTGCTCCAGCGTCTCATCACATCTTCGACTGCAATGTGACATAAAAGAATGATAACTTACAATTTGCCGAAAGCAAGTTTTTGAGCTAGTATCAAAGTCATGTGGCCTACTAGGGTGTGAGTTCTACCCAGGGTGGCATATAGCATTGGTGCAACCAGGCCAGATGCACAGGGTCACAGTAGCTCATGTGGCAATTAGCAACTCTTTAAACTGTTTTTGCTAGGCATTATGAGGAGCTTGGGGACAGGATAACATTCTCTCAGGGTCAAACAGTGGGTCCAAAAATAATTTACAAGCCACAAGAGCCCAATATCAGAAGCACAGGATGTGGGGGGGCCTACTTGCTAATTTGGTAATTTGACATACATAATTTATGTGCACGTACTTATGTGCTGCTGCTCCTCACGTGGCTGATCTCCAATATCAGGGAACATTTTGCGACATATGCGCCTCCACGCAGCCTCCTTTCTTTCCCGGTTGGCATAATGTGCATCCCATTGGTTCCATAATTCCGGGCGATCATGCACAAGAACAATTAGCAGCTCCACATTCAGATTCTGGTATGGTGCCATGATGCTGTACTTCGTGGAGGCGTACTTCCTGTATGTCTGGAGTGCTTTTTGAGCTAATTTGGGTCATGGTCACGTGTGACTGGACACACCACCTCCAGCAGGGCGAATTTATATGACACGCGTGACCCTGGATACACCGCCTCCAGCAGGGCGAATTTAAATAATAGCACGTGCAGCCGGATACATCGCCTCCAGCAGGCGAATTTCAGTAGTACACGTATGTCTTGATACACCGCCTCCAGCAGGGCGAATTTCAGAATAAAGGGGAAAACAAGGAAAACAATTACAATGGTGGCCCTGCGATAGGGAACGGGGACATGGAGACCTCCTGCACTCCCCTAAGTCAGTGTCTCTACACTCCGAACGATCCCTACGCCGGTTCCGCACCGGGCGCCGATCAGGATACCTGAAATCCCTAGCTCGCCCTGAACCAATCCCTTACTAGTGAAGTGGACGGTGCAGAAACTAATCCCACCACTGCACTAAAACACACATTGAGGAAAGTGACAAACAGGGAAACACCACTTAGCTTTGCTCTGTTGCTAATGCTCCCAGCAACAGAGTCTGACACCTGAGTGCATCTTTTCCTCCAACCGGATCCAATACCTGAGTGCAGCTTTCCAGCAACAGAGTCCCGCATCTGAGTGCAGCTTTACAGCAACAGAGTCCAGCATCCGAGTGCAGCTTTCCAGCAACAGAGTCCAGCATCTCAGTGCAGCTCTCTTCCAGCAACAGAGTCCAGCATCTGAGTGCAGCTTTCACCATAGCTGCCACTCCACCAAGCTTTGCAAGAACTCCTTGCTGACACCATAGCTGCCACTCCACACTGACACCATAGCTGCCACTCCTCCAAACTTTGCAAGAACTCCTCGCTGACACCATAGCTGCCACTCCAGGATTTTGACAGCTGCCAGGAAGTCTCTCTAGTTCCTTCCTTCACCAAGGATGGTTGGAAAAGACAAATATCACCACAGTGATTGCAACACCTGAGACTCTTTTATAGTTAAGCCAGAGCTATCACACCTGTTGGTGATTCCCGTGTAATGAGAAACAAAGAAATGGGGGCACCACCGAAAGGATAATTAAGGGGATCCAACCTAGACCTAAATAGTGCATATGTTTGATAAAAAGGAGAGAAATAAATAGGCCATGAGCAGGTGATCACCCTAAATAGGACATATAATACAAACTTTATTCAACACAGCAAACAGCAAAAATTCTTAAAAACATTAAAAATGGTCACAAATGTGACGCATACAAAAATAATACAATGCTCATAATAGAGCAACCCACCTGCTACCAACTATCACCCTAACCGAGAATGATGCCTATATCCTTAGGTCCATGTAAACAGGATTCTCAATAGAAGAATTAGTAAGCCCACACATAGGTAATATAGAGCATATGAGTCAGAAACACCAATAATATACAAATACAATGAAAAAATGATGCAATTCCAACCCAATAATTACAAAAAAACAGTACAAGGGATAATGTAAACCCAAGAAGATGCTGATCACTATGAGGTGTACAAAAAAGATAGAAATGCACACTAAATAGACCTCATATATGCGTAGAGGTACCCCAGCCCAAGATCGGGCATAGGGAACATCAAGGACCAGATCAGCCAGACCATTAGGGGCTAGAGAGGGTCTAAGTGGACAGAGAAAATCTCCATAGTCACCCCAAATGATAACCACACATGCAAATCAGCACAATACAAAACCCATGAGAAGTGAAGTGGGGCAGGTAGAGCCAGAGATCCGACGCGTGTCGCCACTCTAGGTGGCTTCGTCAGGGGTACAGATTGCCAGTCAGCTGTGTCAATATATATGGTTGCATAATTAGTATATAAGGAGCAGCTGCGCCGCTGCTTGCCATGACAGGGTTAACATCCAATATACCTAAGAGTCAGCGGTTAGTCACTGATCCACAGCTATGGCTGACAGCTCACAGCAGCGGCTTGTTACGTCACAGAATGCCAACTGCGCAAGCGTCGGTGTCCGCGAGACAAGGCACACATCCTGAATACAGGAAGTGAGCGAGAGCTCAATATTGCTACTGCACAGGCGCCTGCAGTAGCCTACTGCGCAGGCGTCGGCGTATAGTAGACAAAGCGTGCATCACAAATAAATGAGAAAGATCAATCAAGGGGACGCTTGCGGTCATGTGACGAATTAGCCCTCAAAGATATACAGCTCATTTGCTGTGATGATTATCTGCGCAAGCGTCGGTGTCCGGGAGGCAAGGCACACATCCTGAATACAGGAAGTGAGAGAGAGCTCAATATTGCTACTGCGCAGGCGCCTGCAGTAGCCTACTGCGCAGGCGTCGGCGCATAGTAAACCAAGCGCGTGTCACGAATAAATGAGAAAGACCAATCAAGGGGACGCTTGCGGTCATGTGACCGATTAGCCCTCAAAGATATACAGCTCATTTGCTGTGATGATTATCTGCGCAAGCGTCGGCGTATAATAAACAAAGCGCGCGTCACAAATAGGTAAAGAGACACAATTAAGGGGACATTCTAAAGATATGCAGCACATTCACTGTAGTAATTATCTGAGTAGGCGATGACCAAAAACACTCCCCCATAGGCGCTCCCGGCCAGAGCGAGACGTAGATAACCACTGTATTACTAGTCATGCAGCTGCCATAGTCACCAATAGACGCACATCGCTGGAGAAAACAATGATAAGGCGCAATACCTGTGATCTAAAGGACCTGTACTTATACAAAGATCATGCTGGTTCAGGGCTCAGTTGCCATGATGATCAGTTAAATAAACAGGACACTTTATGCTCAGCCAACTGGGTGGAGCTAACACGGGACACTTTATACTCAGCCAACTGGGTGGAGCTAACACACTCTTATACAGATCTTATAAAAGAGGAACCAGAAGGGAATTATTGACCTTTTTGTCTATCCCAGTGCTATAATCTGTAGTTATAGGAACGACGACCACAAATAAAAGGCTGAAAGAGCTCCTCATCACTGGTGCGCAGGCGCTAAGATAATAGATATGCTAGACTAAAATTAGTCACAAGCACATTTCTAACAGTAGTCAGTTCTAGAAATAGAGACAAGGCGCTACTGCGCAAATAGCAGTATACATAGTCTCACTCATAGCTAGGTTGGTAAAATAAATAGCCAGCTAGGCAGTGGCTGGATAAACCGACCAGATACAAAGTAAGCGGCCAGTCCCCGGACACACAAATACCCCGTGAGCAAGTGTGGCAAAAAGTTACGATATGTAAATGATAAAGATCTTTATGCTCAGCCAAGTGGGCGGGGCTAACACACTCTAATACAGATCTTGTAAAAAAAGAGACCAGAAGGTAACTGTTGACCTTTTTGTTAGTCCCAGTGCTACAATCAGTAATTATAGGAACGGCGACCACAAATAAAGCCAACTGGGCGGAGCTAACACGGGACACTGTTTATACTCAGCCAACTGGGCGGAGCTAACACACTCTTATACAGATCTTATAAAAGAAGGACCAGAAGGTAACTATTGACCTTTTTATCTATCCCAGTGCTATAATCAATAGTTGTAGGAACGACGACCACAAATAAAGGGATGAAAGAGCTCCTCATCACTGGTGCGCAGGCGCTAAGATAATAGATATGCTCGACTAAAATTAGTCACAAGCACATTTCTAACAGTAGTCAGTTCTAGAGATAGAGACAAGGTGCTACTGCGCAAATAGCAGCATACATAGTCTCACTCATAGCTAGGTTGGTAAAATAAATAGCCAGCTAGGCAGTGGCTGGATAAACCGACCAGATACAAAGTAAGCGGCCAGTCCCCAGACACACAAATACCCAGTGAGCAAGTGTGGACAAAAAATTATGGTATGTAAATGATAAAGATCTTTATACTCAGCCAAATGGGCGGAGCTAACACACGCTAATATAAATCTTGTACAAAAGAGACCAGAAGGTAACTGTTGACCTTTTTGCTTGTCCCAGTGCTACAATCAGTAATTATAGGAATGGCGACCACAAATAAAGGGGTAAAAGAGCTCCTTATCACTGGTGCGCAGGCGCTCAGATATTATTATATGTGCTGGACTAAAAATAGTCACACGCACAAAAAAAAAAAACAGTATACATAATATCACTCATAACTCCGTTGGTGAAATAAATAGCCAACTAGGCAGTCGCTCAATAAGCCGATCGAACATAAAGTAAACGGCCGATCCCCAACCGCACAACTGCACGGTGCACAAGTATGGACAACAAGTAACGACATATAAATGATAGAGATCGCGACATTAGAATGGGCGCAGCCATACCCAACTTGTACCAGAGCGTCCCGCTAGTCCCAATCAGGATAAAGGGAACAAGCAAAAGTAAAACAGATATAGTCAAAATCAGGTCACGTTTTATTATTATTCTCACGCACACCCAAAAGATCGGGACAGCATGGAAGAGTGAGAGTTCCACACCCAGGGCCCCCAAAAAAGGAGTATAAACGCCGGTAAAGAATACTAAGCGAGTAATCACCTTGATAAAGCAGAGGACCCACATAGTAAGTCAAGAGCTAAACATCTTAAGGGTGGACGGAAAAAGCATAGATATGGGTAATCACGCCCCACTGTCATGTAGCCACCACAGGAAACCTGTAAAGAAAAGTAGTCAAAAAGTAGATGTTATTTAGACATGGGCCATACTATTGATGTTTACATGGACCAGGGTGAAAAACAAGACATCTGGACCGCGCATGATCAGATCTGTTTATAAAAGCCAGTGAATAATAAGTCCTCATTTAAGCCTGAAGGAGTCAGACTTCCGAGATTGAAGATCCACTTTGATTCTCGTCTCAAAAGTTCAAGAGTAATATCTCCTCCCCTTATGTCCATTTGAACAGTCTCATGTCCTAGGATTTTGGTACCACCGAGAATTATGCAGATCCAGATAGTGCGATGCTACCGAAGTGAGTGTTTTGCCCTTCTCCAAATCCTTTTTGGCTGTTGTAATACCCGAGAAATGGTGTTGTATCCTCCTCCTCAATTCCTGCATCGTTTGCCCAACATAAATCCTCGGGCACGGCCACACCAGAGCATATACTACATTACGAGATTTACAATTAAAATAGCTCCGTGTAGTGACCTGGAATGGAAAAACAGGTAGGGTAAGAACATTAGAGCCAATGGTAAATGGGCAAATGTTGCAGTTGCCACAGGGGTACATGCCAGTCAAGCGTACTCCCCTATTCGATCTAGTAACTGGTCGTCTAAAGTGACTATGGTACAGACGGTCTTTAAGATTAGTGGCCCTTCTTGCAACCAAACTTGGTTGTGCTAAGATATGAGGTTTTAGTCTCGGCTCGCTTTTGAGGATCCCCCAATGTTTAGTAAGAATTCTTCCAATATCCCTCCACTGTTTATTATATGTGGTAATGACCCCAAGTGGTTTAGGGGGTCCCTTCACCCGAGGTACAAGCAAATCATCCCTATCAGCATCCCTTGCTGCCATAAAGTCCCGTGAAGTACCTTTTTGGGGTAGCCTCTGTTCTTGAATCGCATTGTTAGGTCCCGTGCATGGGCCAAACAATCCTCTTGCGTGCTACAGTTCCTTTTGACACAATAAAACTGCCCCTTAGGGATGCCATTCCTAAGGTGTTGTGGATGGAAGCTGGTAAAATGCAGTAAACTGTTAGTAGCCGTCGGTTTATGGTATAGGGTAGACAAAATGCGGGAACCATCCAAACGAAGCTTCAGATCCAGAAATTCCACTTCTGTTTTGGAGAAGTGGGAGGTAAGTCGTATATTCAGAACATTGTTGTTTAATGTCTCAACAAACTGCTGACATTCATCCAGGGTGCCTGTCCAGAGAAACAAAATGTCTTCAATATAACGATATCATCTATTGACATGGGTGGAGAAGGATTCAAGACAGTACACCCTGGTGAGCTCCCACCACCCCAAAAACAGATTTGCATACGCGGGCGCACAACATGCGCCCATCGCGGTGCCAGTCACTTGCCTGTAGTGGACCCGATCGAAGACAAAATTATTTTTATTGAGTATAAAATGTAACAAGTCCAGCAGGAACGAGTCATGTTTTCGATCGCCCGATGTATTTTAGTCCAAAAAGAAAACGACCGCCTGGATCCCCAAGTCATGCCATATACACGTATACAATGACTCAACAACAAGCGTTACAAGCCAGGTGTTTGGAGGAACATCAAGATCCCGTAGCTGTTGGATGAGAAAAGTGGAGTCCCTTACAAAAGAATCGAGGGAGGACACAAGTGGCTGAAGAAAAAAGTCAACATAGATGCACGGTCGTTCCAATAAACCACCCATCCCGGACACGATAGGCTGCCCAGGTGGCACCTGTAAAGATTTATGTACCTTGGGTAACATATAGAAGGTCAGTGTCCTGGTATGGTGGTTCGTCATAAACTCCTTTTCCCTCTTGTTGATAATGTTGCAGGTGAATGCCGAGTCCAATAGGCGGTCCAGTTTAGCTTTAAAGGCACAAGAGGGGTCCGAGGGGAGAACCTGGTAACAGTTAGAGTTTGATAATTGTCTTTTAGATTCATCAAGATACAATTTGATAGGCCAAATAACCAGATTCCCCCCTTTATGAGCCTCACGGATGACAAATTCCCGATTTGACCCCAACTTAGCAATAGTAGCCTGTTCAAGCTTACTTAGATTCCTGTCTCTATTAGGATCTAACCTTAAAGCTTTTATTTCACTGCACACTGTATTGAAGAAGGACTGCACTGCTGGAAATAGTGAGAAGGAGGGTGTGGCCTGGGACGGTAACCTACCGGAAAATCTCTTCCTCCTTGTAAACCCTTCTTCATTCTCATCCAACAGGTCCAATAGATCTCTAAAAGCCTGTCTTTCGATTAAGGGGAGGTCATCAATAGCGGATGGATGATGATATAGTAGTCTGAATGTGATCTGTCTACAAAAGAGATAGACATCCTTAGTTAGCGTAAACTTGTCAAGGCAACTGGTTGGACAAAAAGAAAGACCCTTCTCCAGGACTTTAACCTCCAAATTAGAGAGCACATAAGATGACAAATTAATCATTTGTAGCTTACCAACATCAGGGGAAACGTCAGAATGGGCCAAAGCTGTCAGATTTAACGCCTCCTGTTCTGCCGCGTCTCCCGTTTGTACCTGGGAGACCATGTCATGAAATTCTGAGAGCGTTTCTTTTGTGAAGTGTCTTTTCCGTCGGCCCCTCCTGTTGCGCCTTCGGCGTCGCTTTGCTCGGACGATAAAAAATCGCTAGATGGGAGTTCATGTAAAGAGGCTATATTTTTCTCTGGTGCCATAGTTGGGCCCGAAGTCCTTTTGTTACCTCTATGCACCCATCTGTACGCCCGTCCACTCTTAAAATCATTCTGATCCCTTTTAAATTTTTGGTTTTTGCCCCCAATCACCTCTTTTTCAAAGTTATCAATGATAGTTTTAAGTTGGATCTGAAAAGGCTCGACTAAGTTTTTTTTAGCAAATTTACCCAAATCGCCCTCAATGGTTTTGATCTTATACTTAATGGTAACCAGAATCCCACGATCATGCTCAATAAGCATCTCCATAATGATGGCAGAACACTGAAATAAACCACTCTCCCAGGTTTTTTGGAAAGCCTCATCCGCCTCCCAGGCGGGAACAATTTGTATCCTAAGTCCTCTAGTAACCAAACCACACTTTTTGTATTCCTCTAGTGTCTCAATGTTCCACCATGTTTTAGTTAATAACTTTTAGAAACCAGTTAATTCCCTAGAAACACTCTGAAAATCCACATCACCTGTAACGCCACTAGCTGTAACAGCCGGGGTATCGTCAAATAAACCACTGGCCTGATTATTCCACGCAGCTTCCCTAGCCGCTAAATCCATGTCGTAAAAAGAGATCAAAATTGTATAAGATAAAATATCTATATATTTAGCCAACGCCCAGAAGTAGCAGAGGAACAAGCAACCGCAAAATTAGCAATGAGAAACAAAGAAATGGGGGCACCACCGAAAGGATAATTAAGGTGATCCAACCTAGACCTAAATAGTGCATATTTTTGACAAAAAGGAGAGAAAGAAATAGGCCATGAGCAGGGGATCATTATTCAACACAGCAAAAATTCTTAAAAACATTAAAAATAGTCACAAATGTGACACATACACAAATAATACTCACTTCGGAGGATCCCCCAATGTTTAGTAAGAATTCTTCCAATATCCCGCCTCTGGTTATTATATGTGGTAATAACCCCAAGTGGTTTAGGGGGTCCCTTCACCCGAGGTACAAGCAAATCATCCCTATCAGCATGCTGCGATTGGCACGGACCATAGAAAATACGAGAGAAAAATACGGCTAATGGGAGCTACCCCATAGAGAATCATTGGTCCGTGGGCAATGCGTTTTTTTATCGCCTCTCACTCGTCCATATTGCTCTCTAGTGTGACGCCGGCCTAACTCTTTCCTGCAGGGTTTTTAACACAGTAACCTGTGGCTTTCAGCCACATAGAAAACCTGGAACCAGAATGGAACAGACTGCAACACTATCATACTGCAATCTGTTTCAAACACAACATCCAGAACAGGTTTTCCCTACCTCTGTCTTGGACACTAACATTTCCAAGACTAAGGCTATGTGCCCACGTTAGCGTTTTTAAACGCTCAGGAAACATCTCCTTCCCAGAAAACGCACGTTTTATTTCCGCGCGTTTCTTGCGCGTTTTTTGCACAAAAACGCACGTTTTTTTCTGCGCGTTTTCTGGGAACATTGGAAATGGCTAAAAATGCTCAGCTATGCGGAAATTAATGAGCATGCTGCGTTTTTAGCCGCTAAGCATTTTCTAAGCGTTTAAAAATGCATGCATTGGCACAAGAAGCCAAAAATGCATTAAATTTAATTGGAAACTTCTTCAAAGCGTTTCTGCAGCGTCTGATCCGGAAATGCTTAAAAAATGCAACATGGGCACACAGCCTAACACTTACTTTTATTATCAGTCTGTATTGCAGTCACAGCTATGCCCATGACTGCCATGCACACCTATGGTCTTCATACGCCCCCGTGCATATCCTGGGGAGACTACACAGCGACCCATACCTGTGACATCGGTCACTGCTTCCCCATAACAATCCCAGCTATGCCTGTGATCGCAATGCATTCTCATAGCCTCAATATGCCTGGGGAGAACACACATCACCCCCTAGCTATAACAGGGGTCACTGTCTCACATCCCATACTGTTTGCTTATCCACTGAATTCAAGGCCTGCCATGCACCAAAGTTACATGCACCCCAATAAGCCTTTGAACCCACGTACTGGATGGCCACAGGAAAACCAAGTTCACATTATTCATTTGCTACTTCCATACTGTTTGCTTATGCATTGAATGCAAGGCCTGCCCTGCACAAAAGTTACATGCACCCCAATAAGCCTTTGAACACACGTACTGGATGGCCACATAAAACCAAAGTTCCCATTATTCAGATTTTATTAAGTCACCTAAAGTTTGTCCATGAAGTGAATACAAGGTCTTCCCAAAATTTGCACACACTGCAATCCCCCAAAGAAGAAATATGGAGGATGGTCTCCGAAAAATATTTTCCCAGTTTACAGGAGCGGGTCTCCTATACGTGTAATGCCCATACACTAAGTGTATAGGCTGAAAAACATTTCCCCCTGGGGGTTACACATCAACCTTCTGTGTAGATATTTTTTTATGGCCATCATAAACACCCTTGCAAAAAAGTATAGTGGCTGTTGCATCACAGAACACGTTCACCCTCGTGTTCTAGTGGTGGTGTCTGAAGAAACGTGGAGTATGGCCTCCGAAAAATGTTTTCCCAGTTTACAAGAGCATGTCTCCTATACTTGTAATGCCAATACAATAAATGTATGGGCTGACAAACATTTCCCTCTGAGCGGTATACAACAACCAACTGTGTAAATATAATTTCTTTACGGCCATCATAAATACCCTTGCAAAAAACTATAGTGGCTGTTACATCACGGACCACAATTACCCTGGTGATCTAGTGTGGGGTCATAAGAGACGTGGAGAATGGCCTGCTAAAATTGTTTTCCCAGTTTACAGGAGCGGATCTCCTATACTTGTAATGCCCATACACTAAGTGTATAGGCTGAAAAACATTTCCCCTGGGGGGACACCTCAACATAGAGTGTAAACATTTTTGGATTGGGCATCATAAACACCCCTACAAAAATTTCTACTGGCTGTTGCATCACGGACCACAGTCAACATGGTGATCTAGTGGTGGTGGATGATTAGGATGAGGAGAAGGAGGCGCATAATAGCAAATATTCAAAATCAGGAACGTATACCCATGTGTGGGTGTGAAGAGGTAATAAACCTCACAAAAAAAGACACTGGATTTGAGGTTACGTTTCACTGTTATCATGCGGTGGTGTGCAGAAGTCTGCCCCAATCAAGCCCTTGTTCACTTTTATAAGAGTCAGCCTGTCCACTAGAGTTGAGCGAAATGGGTCGGTCAAATTCAAAAATAGCTGACTTTCGCTAAAGTCAGGTTTCGCCGATCGAAACCCGACCATAGCGTAAGGTCGGCCATGAGGTCGCCGAGCGCCAAAGTCGCGTTTCAAATAATGCTTCCAGCGCCTTTTCTCAGCCAATGATGGAGGACGCACACTATGGGCAACGCGATGACATGCGCAGCGGCCACCACCATCTTAGAGAAGGGCATTGAAGTGATTGACTGGCTTTGTGTGGCGTCACAGTGGGTATAAAAGGCCGTGACCGCCGACCACCATCTTACTTCTGCCGATCTTAGAATAGGGAGAGGTGCTGCTGCTGATTTTGAATAGGGAGAGCGTTAGGCAGGGAGGAAAAAAAATTGCTTGTGCTGATAGCGCTTTTCACTATACAGTTAGTACATCCTACACCTTATAGAGCTGTCTGCTTTTCAAACAGTTTCGTATATCTGCTGTTTGATGACGGACAAAACTAGACAGAGACAGCGTGTGTCAGTCCGTATACAAATAGATGGAGATTGACAATTTTCCATACAGACACCGTATAGCGGTGTACGCTCTTCACACACTACCGTGTATCGCCTTATATCACAGACAAATAGAAGCTATCTGTGTGTGACTCTGGAAAAACAAGCCGAGGAGATTTTCCATTTTTCCAGACCTACACCTTACACAGCTGTCCGCTTTTCAAACAGTTTCGTATATCTGCTGTTTGATGATGGTCAAAACTAGACAGAGACAGCGTGTGTCAGTCCGTATACAAAATAGACGGAGATTAACAATTTTCCATACACACACCGTATAGCGGTGTATGCTCCTCACAGACTACCGTGTACCGGCTGGTATCACGGACAAATAGAAGCTATCTGTGTGTGACTCTGGAAAAACAAGCCAAGGCGATTTTCCATTTTTCCAGACCTACACCTTATAGAGCTGTCCGCTTTTCAAACAGTTTTGTATATCTGCTGTTTGATGACGGTCAAAACTAGACAGAGACAGCATGTGTCAGTCCGTATAAAAATAGACGGAGATTGACAATTTTCCATACACACACCGTATAGAGCTGTCCGATTCTCAAACAGGATTGTATAACTGCCGTTCGCATTACAGTCACATCTATACAGAGTCAGCATGTGTGTGTGACACTCAGTAAATACATATACGGGGATTGTTAGTTACACAAAAAACGTATACAGCTGTACACTTCTGATTCAGTTCCGTATATCTGCTTGTTGGATTACGGTTAAATACATACTGTTAGAGCGTCTGTGACTAACAAAATATATACATAGATTTAATTTTTTTAATGCACATTACACAGGTGGACTGTCCTCATACAGTACCATCTCTCTGCTGGTATCTTTGGTACATTTTCCCAAACATGAGGAAGTATGGTGGAAGAGGTCACGTACGTGGGCAGGGGGGCGCAGCTGTTACTGATGGTGGTGGTGCATCGGCTGGTTCTGGGAAAAGCACAATAGCAGCTAAGGCAGGAGGTGTTGAGCCTGCGTCATCGTCTGGCCCAAGAAGGCTGGTAAGGTTCCCTTTTCTTGGAGTAGGAAAACCGCTTTTAAAGACGGAGCATCAGGAACAGGTATTGGCGTACATTGCCGAAACAGCCACCAGCTCTATTGCCTCCTCTTCTGAACATTCGAAACCTGCAATCACGGAGTCGTTAGTGCAGGGTTCTGGTCAGGAAAAACACCTTTTCTTGTGTCCTTCACCCCCACCAAAACTTAAGAATGCAGCAGCCCACACTTCAGATTACTCTATGGAGCTCTTTTCACATACCATGCCTGGGTTATCCAGTCAAATCCTGAATTCCCCAGTCCAAAATGAATCTGACATGGAGTGCACTGATGCACCGCCACTGCTAGATGATTCTGCTGGTACATTGACCCAGAGCACTACATTGCCCTCACAGTCTATTCAGCCAGAATCTGACCCTGATGAAACCCAGGTGCCCCTTTCCGCATACTATACCACCTTACACGGTGACACAGAGGAAGGTAAAGAGGAAGGTGCAGATGACTTTGAAGAGGAGGTAATGGATGACCCAGTTCTTGACCCAGATTGGCATCCATTGGGGGAGGAGGGTGGCGCTGGCAATAGTTCAGATAAGGAGAAGGATCCACAGCAGGCATTGACATTGCAGTAGCAGTTATCTGGAAGGCCCGTAGCTGTCCAAAAACGTGGACCAAAAACTAAAAGAGTTGCAGGACAGCTGGCCAGACGGTCAACTTAGCACAGCGTGCAAGGCCAGAAAATGTATACCATAGTAGGAAGAGTGCAGTGTGGCACTTCTTTGTCCAAAATCCTACTGATGAGGCAAAGGTTACCTGTAAGAAGTGCAGAAGGACCTTTAGCCGAGGTAAACAACTCAGAAATTTGAATACCAGTTGCATGCCTAGACATTTAATCAACATGCACTTGCAAGCGTGGACGGACTACAAAACCTCAGGTAGCACATGTTCACCTGCTCCGACTGAAGGTAGCCAGCAATGCTCCATCGCTTCCCCCACTGTAGGACCACCGCCACCATTAAGCACACCACCAGCACTAAATGTGGAGGTGTCATCGCAAGGCCAAAGCACTCAGGGAATCACAATGGTTTTGCAACACAACACTGAATCTAGGCCATCACCACCAATACCATCACCAACGCCCTCTCACTCTGTCCAGTCCACCGCTACTTCCCCCATATGCAGCTCTCCAGTCCAGCTCACCCTACCAGAAACTCTGAGTAGGACAAGAAAGTACTCATCCTCTCATCCGCGTACACTGTGTTTGAACACCTTGTGAGAATCATGTGGGAATAGTGGATGAGGGCAGGTATATCTCGCCCAGATTCCTTTCCTATGTGGCCTAGTCTGGTCAGTATCGCACCTGCTTGCTAATGAATAATGGGAGGTGGATATAAAAGGATGCAAGGTGCTTGTGTGAGTGTCTCAGCCTGGGAACACAGAGAGCCTGTCTGTGTGAGAGACACACGTGAGTGGAAGCAGTGCCCACTGCAACTGTGGTTTGGCTGGACGGGAGAAGCCCGCCAGTTGGTAGTTAGGTTGTCCATTGTTTAGTTAGTGCCGGACAGGCAAGGATTTGTTTTATGTTTTATTTCCTTTCGCATTGCTTTCACCGTTAATAAACCTGACCCAGGGTCAGTTATACACGAATCCCAGCTCTGCGCCTGAGTTTCATGCTGAATGCATGTGACCTTTGACCCCAGCAAAGGCGATCCCGGAGTGTTTTATCACATTGTGGTGGAGAACGCGGGCATCACGTTGCAAGTATGAGCATGAAGGACGTGGTGAAAGCGCTGGTACAGTCCACCGCCGTCCAGCAAGAAGCTAATCGGGTGATGATGGCCCAGCTGAAGGAGTTGGTGGACATGACAGTTACCGATCGTTCGCTTCTCCAGCAGGTGGCGCAGCGCTTGGCAAGCTTACCTGAGCTTAACCTGGAAGCCGAGTCGAGAGTGATTCACGTGAGTCGGTACTGGCAGAAAATGACGACCGAAGATGACGTCGAGGCATACCTGACCACGTTTGAACGGACGGCGGTGCGAGAAAAATGGCCGAAGGCACGATGGGCCGGCCTGATTGCCCCGTTTCTTTCTGGTGAGGCCCAAAAGGGCGTATTATGACTTGGAACCTGAAGCTGCGCAGGACTTTGACAAATTGAAAGCCGAGATCTTGGCCCGGCTGGGAGTGATGACCGCTGTCCGTGCACAGAGAGTGCATCAATGGACTTATCAGCCGGATAAACCACCGCGGTCCCAGATGTTCGACGTGGTCCATGTGACAAAGAAGTGGCTACAACCCGAGGTGTTGACAGCGCCAGAGATAATTCAGAGAGTCGTCATGGACAAGTACCTAAGAGCTCTACCGCCAGCCCTGAGGAAGTGGGTAAGCCATGGAAATCCTACGACGGCAGATCAACTGGTGGATCTGGTTGAACGTTACTCCGTGGCGGAAGGACTCCGAGACGACGCTACCCCACCTCGTTCTTCATCATCTCCACGTGGAACCGGTAAGACTGTTCCAGGGAATAGGGGAGATGGAAAAATCCCTAAGACAGTGGGGGAGGAAAACGGGACTGCCCGCACTGCGAGGCCGAGAGTAACGAACTATGGTCTAAGCAAGGGGCCCGTTAGGTGTTTCCGCTGCCAAGAGATGGGACATATTGCTGCGAACTGTCCGGTCACTACTGAACCCATGCAGTGCGACGTCACAGACTCTAAAAACCGCATGTCTATGGTTGCACGGGTAGTGAGTGTGAATGCCGGTCAAAAGGATGTGGAAAAACACTTGTGTGATTTAACGGTTGATGGCAAAAATGTGGTGGCATTGTTAGACTTGGGAAGTGTGGTGACTCTGGTGAAGGCCAGTCTGGTGTCAGCCCCGACTGGACCATCAGACAAATTTTCTGTAACGTGTGTGCATGGAGACACCTGTTCGTACCTCACCACGGTCATATGCATTACTACTTCCTATGGGTCTGTGCAACATAAAGTGGGACTCGTCCCGGCATTATTGCATGATGTTATCCTGGGCCGGGATTTTCCCCACTTCTGGCAATTGTGGGAGAATCAGTTGATGCCCTTGGGTAATAGTGTACATGATTCTTCTCCCAGGGAGCGTGTGGGTCCCGAACCCCTGGAAGAGGTCTCCCTGGAAGACTCGGGGGAAGAGTCTGCGGGAAATGACCTGCAGTTCCCGTTTTCAGTCATGGCGGGTGATAATGAGGAGACCGGGGAAGAGGAGGAGGCCGACAGCCGTCCACCTCCCCGTTTGCCGGATTTAGAAGTTCAGAAAGATGACTTCCAAAGCGAGCAAATAAAGGATCCTACCCTTTCTCAGGCTAGGACAAATGTAAAAGTGATAAATGGGGTACCCGTAGAACCTGGCTCTAGGCTGGCATATCCTTACATGGTTCTGGAGAATGATTTACTCTATCAGATAGAGAAAAAGGGGGAGGATACGGTGCAACTATTAGTCGTGCCAAAACCCTACCGGCGGCAGGTGCTGGACCTGGCCCACGGACATGTGATGGGGGGTCACCTGGGAGTCCAGAAAACCACCGAAAGGATATTACACTGTTTTGTTTGGCCAGGCATGCATCACGATATTCGTGTATATTGCGAGTCTTGGATTATGCCACCCGTTACCCGGAGGCCATCCCTTTGCATAACACGGCCACCAAGACGATTGCCAAGGAACTGGTGCATGTGTTTAGTCGGGTCGGTATACCAAAACAGATACTCACCGACCAGGGGACCCCCTTTATGTCCAGGGTAATGAAGGAGCTCTGCCGATTGTTACAAATCGAACCGTTACGCACATCCGTGTGTCACCCTCAAACAGACGGGTTGGTCGAACGGTTCAATAAAACTCTGAAGCAGATGCTGAGAAAGGTGATAGACAAGGATGGGAAGAACTGGGACTATTTACTTCCGTATTTGCTTTTTGCCATCAGGGAAGTACCCCAGTCTTCCACGGGATTCTCGCCTTTCGAGTTATTGTACGCCCGTCGTCCTCGCGGACTGTTAGACGTTGCAAAAGAAACCTGGGAGGGTCAGGTGACTCCGTTTAAAACAGTGATAGATCACGTCACACAAATGCAGGACCGTATTGCGGCTGCTATGCCTATCGTCAAAGAACACATGATACAGGCTCAAGGAGCCCAAAAAAGAATCTATGATAGGGGCGCCAAGATCCGTACGTTTGCACCCGGAGATAGGGTGTTGATCCTGGTCCCCACGGTGGACAGTAAGTTCCTGGCAAAGTGGCAGGGCCCCTTTGAGATCAAGGAAAGAGTTGGTAAAGTAAACTACAAAGTATACCAGGCAGGTAAACGGAAACCTGAACAGATTTATCATGTAAATCTGATAAAACTCTGGAAAGATCGGTCTGCCTTGTCAGCGGAGCTGGCCCGTCCCGTCTGCTCGCATTCCGTACCGGAGGTACGGGTTGCAGAGACTCTCTTGGACAGCAAAAGACTGAGGTCAGGCAGTTTCTACTTCACAACCAAAAGTTTTTCTCAGAAAAACCCGGGCAGACTATGCTAATGAAACATGACGTCGTAACGGAACCTGGTGTCACAGTTCACGTAAAGCCCTACCGAATCCCGGAAGCGCGCCGTGAAGCCGTTTCCCGAGAAGTGAAGGCAATGTTAGAGTTAGGAGTCATTGAGGAATCGCACAGTGCGTGGTCCAGCCCGATTGTGCTAATTCCTAAACCGGACGGCACCATCCGGTTCTGCAATGACTTCAGGAAACTGAATGCGGTCTCAAAATTTGATGCCTATCCTATGCCCCGGGTCGATGAGTTAATAGATCGGTTAGGAAAAGCCTGGTATATTACGACCCTAGATCTAACCAAGGGGTATTGGCAGATCCCTCTGGCTGAGGCTGCCAGAGAAAAGACGGCATTTGCTACGCCGGAAGGTTTATTTCAGTATGTGTATATGCCGTTTGGACTGCACCGGGCACCGGCGATCTTCCAGAGACTGATGGATCGAGTCCTGAGGCCACATAGGCAGTACGCTTTGGCCTATTTGGATGACATTGTCATTTACAGCTTGGACTGGGAGACTCATCTCCAGAAAGTACAAGCTGTGATTGACGACCTGTGGGAGGCAGGTCTAACCGCGAACCCCAGGAAATGTCACATCAGGCTAGAAGAAGCCCGGTATTTGGGGTATGTAATTGGGAGGGGTGTTGTTAAACCCCAGGTTGATAAGATTCAGGCGGTTCAGGACTGGCCACAACCTGTCAACAAGAAGCAGGTGCAAGCCTTCCTGGGGATCGCCGGCTATTATCGCCGGTTCATACCCAATTTTGCAGCCATCGCTACCCCCCTGACGGATCTTACAAAAGGGAAAGACTCCGTCATGATTAAATGGAGTTTAGCGGCTGAAGAAGCCTTCCATAGCCTAAAACGGGCACTTTGCTCTCAGCCCGTACTGGTGACTCCGGACTTCCGCAGCGAGTTTGTGGTACAAACGGATGCCTCTGATACCGGTATCGGGGCCGTACTCTCACAAGTGAGGGACGGAGTGGAACACCCAGTCCTCTATCTCAGCAGGAAGCTGAATAAACACGAGCAAAGGTATGCAGTCGTAGAAAAAGAGTGCCTTGCCATTAAGTGGGCTCTAGAGGCCCTCAAATATTACCTGGTGGGCCGAAAGTTCAGACTGATCACTGACCATGCCTTGTTCAAGTGGATGCACTTGAACAAGGAACGGAATAGCCGGGTGACCCGGTGGTTCCTTGCCCTGCAGGCCTACACTTTTACGGTGGAGCACCGCCCAGGGGTACAGATGGGGAATGCAGATGCCCTGTCCCGAGTGCACTGTTTGGCGGGTGTCATTGCTCGACCAGAGTGGTCTGAGCAGAGGGGGGAGATATGTGAGAATCATGTGGGAATAGTGGATGAGGGCAGGTATATCTCGCCCAGATTCCTTTCCTATGTGGCCTAGTCTGGTCAGTATCGCACCTGCTTGCTAATGAATAATGGGAGGTGGATATAAAAGGATGCAAGGTGCTTGTGTGAGTGTCTCAGCCTGGGAACACAGAGAGCCTGTCTGTGTGAGAGACACACGTGAGTGGAAGCAGTGCCCACTGCAACTGTGGTTTGGCTGGATGGGAGAAGCCCGCCAGTTGGTAGTTAGGTTGTCCATTGTTTAGTTAGTGCCGGACAGGCAAGGATTTGTTTTATGTTTTATTTCCTTTTGCATTGCTTTCACCGTTAATAAACCTGACCCAGGGTCAGTTATACACGAATCCCAGCTCTGCGCCTGAGTTTCATGCTGAATGCACGTGACCTTTGACCCCAGCAAAGGCGATCCCGGAGTGTTTTATCACAACCTACATTGTCAAACTAATCTCATTAGAGATGATGTCCTACCGTTTGGTTGAAAGCGAAGCTTTCCGCGAGCTCATGGCCTATGCTGTCCCACGCTATGACCTACTCAGTCGGCACTTCTTTTCTCGCAAAGCCATCCCTGCCCTCCACCGGCATGTGAAAGACCGCATTGTTCATGCACTAAAACAGTCAGTGAGTGGAAAGGTGCACCTCACAACAGATGCATGGACCAGTAGGCATAGCCAGGGCCGTTACGTGTCCATCACTGCGCACTGGGTTAATGTGTTGGATGCAGGCTCCACAGGGGACAGCGACAGTGGCTGTAGGCTTTCGACCCTCCTCCTCCTCCATCAGCGAAAGCTCGTCCACAAACCGCAGTCGCACGAGCACTCTATCCGCAGCTGGCAGTGTTGCACACGAGGTGTCCCACTATCGAACAGCTAGTGGTAAGCGTCAGCAGCCTGTGTTAAAGATGATGTCTTTGGGCAACAACAGACACACCGCGGAGGTACTGGCCGACTACTTGCAGCGACAAACTGAGTCATGGCTGGGCAGTCTACATCTTGAGGCAGGCAAGGTAGTCAGTGATAACAGCCGTAATTTTGTGGCAGCCATAGCCTGTGCAAAACTCACACACATACCTTGCCTGGCTCACACTTTGAACCTGGTGGTGCAGTGCTTCCTTAATAATTATCCAGAATTAACATCCCTGCTACATAAGTTGTGAAGACTGTGCTTGCACATCCGTCGTGCAAACGTCCACTCCACTCATATGCAGAAGCTGCAGCGATTGCTCCACCTCCCCAAGCACCGCCTAATCATAGACGTTGCAACAAGGTGAAACTCCACCCTGCACATGGTTGAGAGGCTGTGTGAACAGAGGCAGGCTGTAATGCATTTGTGGGAGGATACACGGGCAGGCAGTTTGAGGGAAGACATGGAATTGTCGGGTGCGCAGTGGTAAAAGCTGAAAGACCTGTAAAGTCCTTCAGTGTTTTGAGGAATCCACACGGCTGGTAAGCGCAGATGACGCCATCATAAGCATGAGCATCCCACTTATGCATCTGCTCATGCAAAGTTTGACGCACATTAAGGATCAGGCATCTGCAGCGGAGGAGGAGGAGGGAAGCCTTGATGACAGTCAGCCATTGTCTGGTCAGGAAACTGTCCTTAACGAGGTGGAGGAAGAAGAGGAGGAGGATAAGGGGGATGATTATTTTGGGCAGGAGGATGCTTCTCAGGGGGCTAGAGAAAATGTTGGCGTTCCAAGATCAGGTACAGTGTTTGTACGTGACTGTAGGGATGTGGATTTGCCAGAAAGTGCTCCTCCACCCAGCAGTGGCAGTGCAGCATTGACACCAGGAACATTGGCTCATATGTGCAACTATGCCTTGCGGATCCTAAAAAGGGACCCCCGCATTGCCAAAATGATGAGGGATGACGACTACTGGCTGGCCAGCATCCTCGATCCACGCTACAAAGGCAAATTACACAACATCATGCCA
Source organism: Dendrobates tinctorius (assembly GCF_039654945.1). Taxonomy (NCBI): domain Eukaryota; kingdom Metazoa; phylum Chordata; class Amphibia; order Anura; family Dendrobatidae; genus Dendrobates; species Dendrobates tinctorius. Next base: position 8,458,848 of record NW_027361827.1, on the reverse strand, counting down.
CAGGAGAACCTAGAGATATTATTGACTAACAGACAAGCAACCCTGGTAAGTAAACCGTTTGTTTGAGGCTTTCCCAGCACACAGCAGCGGTGCTGGTTCTCCCACGAGCCATAGTGGGCACAATGGAAGAGGTGTTCGTGGTGCACACAGCCGAAGTGGCGTTGGAGACAGGGGTTTAATGACCATGTTGTGGAATGATTTCTCAAGTACCGCTCACACGACTGCTAATACTGTATCGATTAAAAGTGACAGGAGACAGCAGTTGTCAACTATGGTTACAAACTACTTCTCCTCCCATATTGATGTTCTCCCTCACAGGTCATTCCCCTTTGACTATTGGGCTTCTAACTGGACACCTGGCCTGAATTGGCACAATATGCCTTACAGGAGCTCGTTTGCCCTGCTGGTAGTGTGTTATCTGAAAGAGTCTTCAGTGCTGCTGGATCAATCCTGACAGAAAAAAGGACACGTCTGTCGACCCAAAATGTTGATGATCTAACCTTCATTAAAATGAACCATGCATGGGTTTCAAAGGATTTTGTCCCACCTTCCCCTGATGACACATAGGTTGCCAGAAAACTGCCACGCTTTTGTCCTCCTCTTCCTCGGACTTGCCCAATTCTGCCCTTTGCAGCAGCTGAATGTCCAGCCAACACATCAACATATGCCATTTTTTAAGCCTCCCAAAGTGGGCTGCCCACCCACCCCCCACAAAGGCTGGGGTCAACTCCTGGCGCACCCGAGCAAGTACCATTGCTCTGAACAGGTGGATGGGCCCACTGATGGCCGACAGCACTGGCACAGGGCCCCTCATATTGCAAGTTGCAATACTTACCTCTCCCTGCTCCACCGCTGTGTAGTCTGGGCAGATAAATCCTTCACAGGGTCGGCCACTAGAAATTTGGAGTATTGATCGATGATGGTTAAGATGTAGCTATGGCCTTTCCTGCTGGCCTCTACCTTCAGATGATCAATGGCTACCATTTGTAATGGACGTCAACTTACAAGCGGATGCAGTGGTGCTTTATGATCACCTTTCACAGTTGTGAGAGTCACAGACGTGTGACATTCCTGCCACTATTTTTCAATGTCTCCTCTCATGCCAATCCAATAGAATCGCCTACGGCCTGTGGCTTCTGTCTTTTGCACTCCAAAATGGCCAGACACGTCATGATAGGCAGTGAGGACCATGTCTACATCTCTCCTTGTGATCACAATTTGATGGAGACGAGTAACGCTAATGTGATCCACGCTACTGCGATAAAGCAATCCTTTCTTCACAAAGAACCGTTTTCGCTGTCTCCACAGACACAGTAATTGAGGGTCTGCATCGCCTCTGCAACATCTACCGCGAGGTTTTCCCGCGATGAGTAATTCCCAAATTTCTGCTAACACTCGACTTTCCATCTGTACTTGTATTCATGTAGTTTCCAGTAGCGGAGAGTCTGGACTGGCTTACTGAGATTGAAATATATACGAAGATTTAAAAGTACCACAACACTGTATACTGTTGTACGCTTCGACTACCTTTCCCTTTTTCCCTTTTTTTTTCCCTTTTTTTTAAATTCTGGTGTAATACATAGTGAGCCTGTGAGTGTCTGTGTCTAACTACGGAAGTATATATACGGAAATTTACAATTACCCCTAGACAGGATACACCTGGTATGTGCTGATACAGTACCTTTGTTCAAAATTTTGTATTACGGTATCATCCATAGTGAGTGAGCGTGTGTGGTTTACGCCTTCTATATATACGGTGAATAGGAGATACCAATTTTTACCCTATACTCGATACAGCTTTTATCTTGTTATACAGTACCTTTGTTCGACATTTAGTATTACGGTCAAATCCATACTGAGTAAGCGTCTGAGAGTGACTACGGCACTATATACTGTATACAGAGATTTCAATTGTACCCTATAATATATATACTTGCTATCTTGATATCCAGTACCTTTTTTACAACATTTTTTATTATGATCAAACCCAGACTGAGTGAGCGTCTGAGGGTGACTCAGGAAATATATACCGAGATTACAAATTTACCCAACACTGTATACAGCTGTATGCTTCTGATACAGTAACCTTTTTTAGCTATTTAGATTCTGGTGTAATCCATAATGAGCCTGTGAACGTCTGTCTGTTACTCCGGCAATATATTAGGAGCTTTAATATAACCCCAACACTGTATACAGCTGTACGCTTGTGTTACATTACCCATTTACAGCTTTTCATATTCTTGTGTAATCCATACTGGACCTGAGAGCATTTGTGTCTGCCTCCTGAAATGTATACGGAGATTCAGAATGTTTACACTATACTATTTATAACTTGTATCTGGTGATACTGTACCCTTTTTCAACTTTTTATTTTATTGGGTAATCCATACTAAGCCTGTGAGCTTCTGTGTATGACTCATGAAATATATACAGAGATTTACTGTTATGCCTAGACTGTATAGAGCTGTACGCTTCTGATACAGTATCATATATCTGCCAGTATTTTGGGTCCTTTTTCCAAAACATTAAGGAAGTATGGTGGTAGAGTACGTGGATGTGGGCATGGGAGGCCCCCTGGTACTGATGGTGGTGGTGGTGCATCTGCTGGTAGTGCCAAAAACACAATAGCAGCTAAGGCAAGAGGTGTTGAGCCTGCGTCATGGTGTAGCTATGGAAGCCCTGTAAGGCTCCGTTTTCTGGGAGTAGGTAGACTGCTTTTAAAGCCAGAGCATCAGGAACTTTTTTTGGCTTACATTTCTGAAAGTCTCCTGCTCTATCGCCTCCTCTTCTGAAGTTTAAAAAAATGCAAGCACTGAGTCGTAAGTGCAGGCTTCTGGTCAGGAGCAACTCCTTTCCTTGTGTCCATCACCCACACCAAAAGTGAAGGATGCAGCAGCACACACTTCAGATTACTCCATGGAGCTCTTTTCACATACCATGCCTGGATTAATTAAAAATGGGGCCCATCATATACTGGAGCATTCCAAAAGGGGGACATCAGACACTGGAGCAGCATTTACGGGGCCCATTATACACTGGAGCATTAGAAATAGGGCCCATTATATATGGAGCATTATTAGGGCCCATCATACACTGGAGCATCATCCATGAGGCCCATCATATACTGGAACATTCCAGATTGGGGACATCAGACACAGGAGCATCATTTATGGGGCCCATTATACACTGGAGCATTAGAAATGGAGCCCATTATATAGGAGCATTATTAGGGCCCATCATACACTGTAGCATCATCCATGAGGCCCATCATATACTGGAGCATTCCAAATGGGGCAGATCAGACACTGGAGCAGCATCTATGGGGCACATTATACACTGTAGCATTAGAAATTGGGCCCATTATATATGGAGAATTATTTGGGCCCATAACACACTGGAGCATTGTCCATGGGGACCATCATATACTGTAGCATTATGTGGAGCTCATCATATACTGTATGGAACATTATATGTGACCAATTATTCTGTATGGATAAATATATGGGGCTCATTATTCTGTATGGCGCACAATGTGGTGGCCATAATACTGTATGGAGTAATATACTGTCCTTTTTTTGAGCTATTGTAAAATTTAAAATAGATCAGTCATGTCATGTAAGCAGTGAAGTGTTTGTCATTGTACTGTACCTTTTTTTCTGTGCCGTATCGGAGCATCATGAGTTGTGGCATGTGTTAAAGGGGCGCACTGACACTCTTTGGCCCAGGGCACACGAAAACCTGGAGCCAGCCCTACCCCCCCCCACAACTTTGGCCAAATAAGCCCCAGTTTTCAATGCGTAACAATTATTATGAAGTAAGTTAAGGTTGACAAACTTCAGTTATAAGAATTGATGTTTTTGGCATTGAAATGGGCCTGTAGGTGTATTTACTGTCCTCCACTCCCTGCCAACTTTGCTTCCCCATTGACTTGCATTTAGTTTCGTGTTTCAGTCGGACCTCGACTTTTCTCTATAGTCGGCCGATTTCGTTCGACCCGACTTTTGCAAAAGTCTGGTTTCATGAAACCTGACTCGATCCTAAAAAAGGCAAAGTCGCTCATCTCTACTGTCCACCTTTTCAGATGACAGGTGGATGCGCTTAACAGTGATAATTCCTCTAGCGGCACTAAAAACACACTCTGACAAAACGCTAGAGGCAGAACAGGCCAGGACCTCCTAGGCGTAGAGAGCAAGTTCATGCCACGTATCCAGCTTTGAGACCCAATAGTTAAAAGGCACAGAAGAATCTTGGAGGACGTTGGTACTGTCAGCAAGGTACTCCCTCACCATCTTCCAAAACTTTGCACTCCTTGTGAGAGTACACCGTGCCTCATGACCCTTTCTATAGGAGAGTCTAAGAAAACTCTCCCAGAACCTCGCAAGTGTTCCCCTGCCTCTGCTGGATTGGAGTTGTGTCTCTCTCGCCTGTACTCCTTGGTTGTCCAAAGAACTGTGACCTCTGCCGCCAGCGTTTTCAAATGGGAATTTTTTTAATAATTCTGCAAGGGCCTTCTGGTACTGCCCCATTTTAGTATCCCTGTCTGCCTCTGGAAGATTGAAAGCTTTCCTTGTAGCATGGGTCTAGAAGTGTCACCAACCAGCAATGACTGTCAGCCAAAGTTTTAACAATACGAGGGTCATGGGAAAGGCAGTGCAACATAAAGTCAGCCAAGCGCGGCAGACTGCTAACAGGCAAGACTTCCGTGTCCTCATTAAAAGGATGAATGACCATGCTCTCCTCCTCCTACTACTCCTCCCTGTCCTCAGGCCATCCACGCTGAACAGACGGTATGATAGTTGTGTGTGTAGTACCGTCTATAGCACATGAAAGCAGCTCCTGTTCTTTTTCCTCCTCTTCCTCATTGAAATCCAATCCACGTTGGGATGACATGAGGCTGGGCTGTGTGTAATCACCCTGTATGCTTCCTTTTTATTATTATTATTATTATTATTATTATTATTATTATTATTATTATTACCTACAGTGCCTTGCAAAAGTATTCAGCCCCCTGGAACTTTTCAACCTTTTCCCACATATCATGCTTCAAACATAAAGATACCAAATGTAAATTTTTGGTGAAGAATCAACAAGTGGGACACAATAGTGAAGGCGGTGAGGCGGTAGCTACAGTAGTGGTGAGGAGGCAGCGGGGATCATTGCAGGCTGTAAGCTTTCCTGAAGAGGTGGGTTTTCAGGTTCCGTGTGAAGGATCTGAGTGTGGTTGATAGTCGGACGTGTTGGGGCAAAGAATTCCAGAGGATGGGGATATTCAGGAGGATATGCTCCATCTCATCATGTTCAGCCTGTAATGCCAGCTCTTTGATTGTGAGCAGAGAGCATTTCAGAAGACAGAGAAATGGGACGGTGATGCTAGTTATGGCGTCATCGCCGCTCACCATCTTGGTGGACTCCTCAAAGTTTTGTAGGATGGTACATAGGTCAGACATCCATTTCCACTCCTGAGGTCTTATGTGTGAATTCTGAACTGAATATCGATGGCCTTGTTGATGTTGATAGTTAACAACTGCCCTCTTCTGCTCACAAATCCTTTCCAACATATGTAGTATTGAGTTCCAATGCTTGGGGACATCACAAACCAGTCAGTGAGCCGGAAGCTGCAAATGCACAGCAAGGGCGGTGGAAGCTGGAGCTGACTTTCTAAAATGTGCACACAGGCGGCATACTTTCACTAGCAGATCCGGCAGTTCCAGGTAGCTTTTAAGAAACCGTTGAACAACGAGGTTAAGCACATGGGCCAGGCATGCCTCAGAGCCACCACCAGGTTCCGGCCATTGTCACACACGACCATGCCTGGCTGTAGGTTCAGTGGTGTCAGTCACACATCTACCTGCTCTTTCAGAGCTGTCAACAACTCTTGAGCATTGTTCTGTTTGTCACCTAAGCCATAGCTCCAAACCGTCCTGATTCTCGCTGGACAGTCCCGTTTTTGACCCCCCCACACCCGCATCCCGCCAGGGACTCTATTTTTCCCGCACTGCACTGAGCCACCACACCCCCCCATGCACCGACCCCATCCTCGCCCTCCCAGAGAGACCCACCGCAGCCTGCAATGACGTCCTAGGCTGTTCTGTGGCTGTGCGCACAGGACCTGTGATGAGGTCACAGGAGGGGAGGAGTCAGGGGTCAAATGATCAGGGGCCTCCATATCTCTTTGTCTCTTCTTTGCTGGTTGTCATGGTGCTGGATGAGGTGAAGTTTCTGTATGGGGTCAGGAGGGGTTTACAGTGTGGATGTAGCAGAACTGTGTGTATATGAGGTGTACGGAGCGGAGCCGTGTGTGTATGAGGTGTACGGAGTGGAGCCGTGTGTGTGCGAGGTGTATGGAGCAGAGTCACATGTGTATGAGGTGTAAAGAGCGGAGCCACGCATGTACGAGGTGTATGGAACGGAGCCGCGTGTGTAGGAGGTGTACAGAGCGGAGCCGCGTGTGTATGAGGTGTATGGAGTGGAGCCGCGTCTGTGCAAGGTGTACGGAGTGGAACCGCGTGTGTACGGAGCGGAGCCGCGTGTGTACGAGGTGTATGGAGTGGAGCCGCGTGTGTACGAGGTGTACGGAGCGGAGCCGCGTGTGTATGGGGTATGCGGAGTGGAGCCGTGTGTGTATGGAGTGGAGCCATGTGTGTACGGGATGTACGGAGTGGAGCGAAGTGTGTACGAGGCATACAAAGTGGACTTTTCCCGCAGGCACAGGTGTACACGGCAGAGCCCTGAGGAGCACTTTAAAACTCGCACATGACGTTCCACCGGAAGTGATGTGCTGGAAGCTGACCGGAAATGAGGTAATTTCATGAGGAGATTGTGACGGAATCATGGAGGCACTTCAGGGAATGCTTCAGATCCATCACCGTGTCCTCCTCCGACAGCGCGGACAGCGGGATCGCTTTGGAATCGAGGATGCCGGCCATGTGAGCGGATCATGATATGTCCTGCACCGGGAGGCTAAGGTGTGCATTACAATGGGAGCTGGACTGCTATAGTATCTTTATAGAATCTTTATTTCTTTCTTTCTCTCTCTGTTTCTTTCTCTGTTCTTTTCTTCCCTCTCTCTGTTTCTTTCTTTCTCTGTTCTTTATCTCTGTTTTTTGCTCTCTCTCTCTGTTCTTTCTTTCCCTCTCTTTCTTTCTCTCTCTCTCTGTTCTTTCTTTCTCTCTCGAATATTTCTTTTTCCTTTCTCTCTCTCTGCTCTTTCTCTCTTTGTTCTTTCTTTCCCCTCTTTCTTTCTTTCTTTGTTTCTTTTTCTTTCCCTTCTTTTTTCTTTCTCTCTGTTCTTTCTCTCTGTTTCTTTACTTCTTTCTTTCTCTCTCTGTTCTTTCTCTGTATCTCTCTGTTCTTTCTTTCCCCCTCTGTTCTTGCTCTGTCTCTCTCTGTTCTTTCTTTCCCCTCTTTCTTTCTCTCTATCTCTCTGTTCTTTCTTTCCCCTCTTTCTTTCTTTCTTTCTTTCTCTCTGTTCTTTCTTTCTTTTTTCTCTTTCTTTCTCTCTCTGTCCTTTCTATCCCCTTTCTTTCTATTTATCACTCTGTTCTTTCTTTCCCCTTTCTTTCTTCCTCTCTCTCTGTTCTTTCTTTTTTTTCTCCTTCTTTCTTTCTTTTTCTTTCTCTCTCTCTATTCTTTCTTTCCCCTCTTTCTTTCTTACTCTCTCTGCTCTTTCTTTCTTTCTTTCTCTCTGTTTTTTCTTTCCCCTCTTTCTTTCTATCTATCACTCTGTTCTTTCTTTCTCCTCTTTCTTTCTTTGTTTCTTTCTTTCTCTCTTTACTTTCTTTCTTTTTTTCTCTTTCTTTCACTCTCTCTATTCTTTCTTTCCCCTTTCTTTCTCCCTCTGTTCTTTTTTCCGTACCCTCTTTCTTTCTTTCTCTCTGTTCTTTCTTTCCCCTCTTTCTTTCTCTCTCTCTGTTCTTTCTATCTGTTCTCTGTTATTTCTTTCCCCTCTTTCTTTCTTTCCCCTCTTTCTTTCTCTCTCTCTGTTCTTTTTTTCTGTCCCCTCTTTCTTTCTCTCTCTGTTCTTTCTTTTCTTCTTTCTCTTTCTTTCTTTCTTTTTCTCTGTTCTTTCTTTCTGTCCCCTCTTTCTTTCTCTCTGTTCTTTCTTTCTTTCCCCTCTTTCTTTCTCTCTCTGTGCTTTCTTTCACTCTCTTTCTTTCTTTCTCTCTGTTCTTTCTTTCTCTCTCTAATATTTCTTTTTTTCATTCTCTCTCTGTCCTTTCTTTCTCTCTCTCTGTTCTTTCTTTCCCCTCTTTCTTTCTATTTCTTTCCCCTCTTTCTATCTCTCTTTCTTTCTTTACTTCTTTCTTTTCCCTCTTTCTTTCTCTCTTTGTTCTTTCTTTCTCTCTCTCTTCTGTCTTTTTTCTTTCCCCTCTTTCTTTCTTTCTCTCTGTTCTTTCTTTCCCCTTTCTTTCTCTCTCTCTCTGTTCTTTCTTTCTTTCCCCTCTTTCTCTCTCTCTGCTCTTCCTTTCTCTCTGTTCTTTCTTTTTATCTGTTCTCTCTCTGTTCTTTCTTTCCCTTCTTTCTTTCTTTCTTTCTTCCCCTCTTTCTTTCTCTCTATGTTCTTTCTTTCTCTCTCTCTGTTCTTTTTTTCTGTCCCCTCTTTCTTTTTCTCTGTGTTCTTTCTTTCTTTCTCTCTTTCATTTTCTCTGTCCTTTCTTTCTTTCCCCTCTATCTTTTGCTCTGTTCTTTCTTTCTTTCCCCTCTTTCTGTCTCTCTCTGTTCTTTCTTTCGCTCTCTGTTCTGTCTTTCTTCCCCTCTTTTCTCTCTCTGTTCTTTATTCTTTCTCTCTGTCCTTTCTTCTCTCTCTGTTCTTCCTCTCTCTGTTCTTTCTTGCTCTCACTCTCCTTTCTTTCTCTCTCTGTTCTTTCTTTTTCTCTCTAATATTTCTTTTTTTCATTCTCTCTCTGTTCTTTCTTTCTCTCTCTCTGTTCTTTCTTTCCTCTTTCTTTCTCCTTTTTCTTTCTATTTCTTTCCCCTCTTTCTTTCTTTCTCTCTTTCTTTCTTTACTTCTTTCTCTCTCTCTTCTTTCTTTTTTCCCCTCTTTCGCTCTCTGTTCTTTCTTTCTTTCTTTCTTTCCCCTCTTTCTTTGTTTTGCTCTCCCTCTGTTCTTTTCATCTGTCCCCTCTTTCTTTTTCTCTCTGTTTTTCTTTCTCTCTCTGTTCTGTTTTTTCTTTCCCCGCTTCTTTCTTTCTCTCTGTTCTTTCTTTCCCTTTTCTTTCTTGCTCTCTCTGTTCTTTCTTTCTTTCCCCTCTTTCTTTCTCTCTCTCTGCTCTTCCTTTCTCTTTCTCTCTCTGTTCTTTCTTTCTCTCTCTGTTCTTTCTTTTTATCTGTACTCTCTCTGTTCTTTCTTTCCCCTCTTTCTTTCTCTCTCTGTTCTTTCTTTCTCTCTGTTCTTTTTTCTGTCCCCTCTTTCTTTTTCTCTCTGTTCTTTCTTTTTCTTTCTTTCTTTCTTTCTTTCCCCTCTTTCTTTCTCTCTGTTCTTTCTTTCCCCTTTCTTTCTCTCTCTTTTTTCTTTCATTCTTCCCCTCTTTCTGTTCTTTCTTTCACTCTCTGTTCTTTCTTTCTTTCCCCTATTTTTTCTCTCTCTGCTCTTTCGTCTTTCTCTCTCTGTCCTTTCTTCTTTCTCTGTTCTTCCTCTCGCTGTTCTTTCTTTCTCCTTCTCTCTCTGTTCTTCCTTTCTCTGTTCTTCCTTTCTCTTCCTCTTTCTCTTCCAGCTTGTTACTGATGTACTCATTTTGGAGATGGAGACTGAAGAGGAGGAGGAGGAGTAGGTGCAGGAGCTGTAGACTGTGAGGGCAACCCTGATTGACATAGGGCCCACAATCCTCGGTGTCGGGAGGACATGTTCCATTCCAAGGTAAGTCTGGGTCCCAGCTTCCACAATGTTAACCCAGTGTGCCATCAGCGAGATGTAGTGTCCCTGCCCACAAGCACTTGTCAACATGTCCGTGGTTAGTTGGACTTTCCCAGTAACAGCATTGTTCAGGGCACGAGTAATGTTGAGGGACACATGCTTGTGTAATGCCAGGATGGCACACCGGGAGAAATATTTGCAGCTAGGGACTGAATAACTTGGGATGGCCACTGCCATCAAGTTGTGGAAAGCTTCCATCTCCACAAGCCTAAAAGGTAACATTTTGACAGCAATCAGACAAGAAATATGTGAATTTAGTACTGTGGCCTGTGGGGCATTGGCTTCTGTCATGCTGGTGCAACTGTCACACTGGTGCCCTGGCTGGTTGGCACGAGCGAGGTGGTTGTGGCCCCACTGTGCCACAAACCAGACTTACCTGGAAGTGCGTGACTAAGACAGCTACCTCGGTCTTCGCTAGAGCCTCTGATGGTGAGGTCAGACTTGTGCGGCAGGTTGCTACGAGGTGCCACTCCAGGGTGGTGTCTGGCTGTGGCTGCTGATCCCACTTGGGGACAGGACACTTGGACAGGTGCGACTGACAGGCAGGCAGGTGGGCACGGCAGGCACGGCTGAGACACAGGGCAGGCAGGCACAGCTGAGACACAGGGCAGACAGGCACGGCTGAGACACGAGCAGGAAGGCACAGCTGAGATACAGGGCAGGCAGGCACGGCTGAGACACAGGGCAGGCAGGCACGGCTGAGACACAGGGCTGGCAGGCACGGCTGGGACACAGGGCAGGCAGGCACGGCTGGGACACAGGGCAGACAGGAGTGGTATATGAAAGAATAGGTAGAGACCTGTTCACACAGCAGGTGCAGGTACTGGTAAGGGCAGGCAGGAGTGGTATATGAAGGAACAGGTTTTGACCTATTCACACAGGAGGTGCAGGTACGGCTACTGACAGGAAGGAGAGGACTATGACGGAACAGGTTTGGACCTGTTCACACAGGAGGAGAGCCGCAAGGGTGCAGAGCACAGGCAGAGCTGCAAGGTTGCGGAGCACAGGCAGAACCGCAGGAGTGTGGAGCACAGGCAGAACTGCAGGAGTGCAGAGCACAGGCAGACAGGGAGGACAAAAAGAAAGACACAGCAGGGAAAAGAGCCACAGACAAGGAGACCGAGAGACATAGGTAAGACAGAGTTCAGACAAGGAAACTGTACGAGACAAGGTACAAGACCAAAGACACAGGGACCAGGAAATACTGCCTCCTGGTGGGCAGAGAGGACATGTACAAGACAAGGCTAGAACAAAGACACAGAGACCAGGATAAGACAAGGCAATAATAGCACAGGGACTAGGATATTCTGCCTCCTGGAGGGCGGACAGAGAGGTACAAGGCAAGTTAAGAAACTATAGTACAGGGAACAGGATATTCTGCCTCCTGGAGAGCAGACAGAGGCACTAGGCAAGGTACAGAGACACAGAGACTATGAATAAAGCCTCCAGAGAAGGCAAAACATAGGACAGGACCTGGCTTACTCAGCAGCAAGACACTAACTGAGTTAAAGCTTTGCTCAGGCAGCTACCACCGGGTGGAACTGCCCTAAATACTAGAGGACTCTTGGAAATTGGCCAGGGACACATTAGACAGGTGCACCCTGATTCCATAAGAACCAGAGAGTTCTGGCACCGCCCCCCTATGCACACAGCCAGGAAGCATGCAGAGAGCAGGCAGGAAGCAAGAGGCACATATGGAGCCAGCAGCAGACAGAAAACACAGCAAGGCCTGGAGCAGTGAGTAAGTTGGTGTGTGGGGGATGAGAGGCCATGCAGTGATATCGGCAGGGTTGTTACAGTACTCCCCCTTTACGGCCCCTCTTCAAGCCTGCCAGGATGACCTGCAGATGGAGTATAGGACCACACATAGTCCAAGCAGACACAACATCCTTCAGGTAAGGTGAAGTAGGCGTACCATCAGGAATCACAGAGTGCCAATCTGTTGGTGCCCGACGGCATCAACCTCCACAGTGACCTGGGCCTCTTCCTCTAGACTGGTGGACAGCAGAGAAGAGCAAATTTCTGCCTTGGGATCTTCACCAATCGGCCACATGGAAGCTGGAGGTATACATTCTGGAAGCATCTTCAGCTTGGTACCCTGAAAAAACTGGTCCTCCTCTTCCAGGTGAGAGGATGAGTAACCCTCTGGCTTGGCATCTTCACCAACCGGCCACCTGGACGCAGAAGGCATACATTCAGGAAGCAACTTCAGCCTGTTACCCTAAAAAAACTGGTCCTCCTCTTCCAGGTTAGAGGGTGAATAAACCTCTGTCTTGGTATCTTCATTCACTGGCAAGACGGGAGCTGAAGGCATACACTTAGGACCCATCTTCAGCCGATTATCCAGGGGAAGACAATCAAGAGACAGGGATGCTCCTGGGAGCAGATCACTGGTGTAGTCGCTGGAGACGTGTGAGGAGAATGCCACTGCTTCCCCTTCTTCGGAGACATCATCACCCCTTGACTCGACAACTAGCAGACCAGATGAAGAAGACGACCTTGCAGACTGACTCTGACACAAGGGAACCAGACACCTCTTGTCACTTGGTTGTTTCAACCAAAGCACCGTGCTGGGTCTCCAGACCTGGATGGGTACAAGAATCTCTGGCTCTGAATGACCCATGGGCACACCAGACAGCAAATGGAAGACGAACTTCTTCGTGTACAATGCTCCAACTTGGAGCTGTAGTTGTTCTTGCAGGACTAGACTGTTCTTGAGTAGGGCTCGACCATCACTGAACAATGCCCACGACGGGTTCTGGAGCTGAAGCAAGGAAATCACACACTGACTCCGTATGGCTGGTGGCTTATACACACCAAAGCTCCCAGAGGGCAGAAAAAGTCATAGACTTTAATGGAGAGGGAGTACTCTCACCAAGGGCAGCCTCTCCTACTTGCCCAGGGATTTGTAGTACAGGCTTCACAGGGCAGTGACCGCCAGGATGTTCCTTCTCAAGACCAGACTCAACTGCAACTTTGTCAGGCCCTTTTTATTAGACCTCTTGGATTTTGCATGGGAGTCCACCTTGGCAGGCTGTGGAGCAGGTGAGACATGGACGGTCATAGATGGATGAGACGATTCACCCACAGGTTTCTTTCATCTGGTCCATCTCTGGAAGCTTGGGGAGAAGACTCTTCAGGAGACATTGTACTTGGCTTGTCAAAGGCTTTGCAGAAGGCCACAAGGAAGGCCAGTAAACTTGAGGTGATGGGATCCCCACTTCCCAGAGGGGGCTAAACCACTGCAAGGCATCTCCTGTTAGGTAGGACATTAGCAATCCTACCTTTACCCGATCGGTGGTGAAGAAGGGAGCATGCCATTGAAAGTAGCGTAAGCACTGCTCCAAAAAGACACGACACTGCTTAGGATCCCCATCATATCTTGGCGGGTCCGAGGGGGGTTCAACTTTAGGTATGCCAGCCTCCAGTTGAGCAAACAGTCTATTGGAAACCACAGTGGTGGGTGGAGCAGTGAAGGATCAGGCTTCAGACAGGGTAAATTTATTCAGTTGCCCATACTGGCAAAAAAGTTAATCTCGCTCCGAGAGTGAAAGGACATGGGACTCATCAGGGACCATGGTTTGAGCAACTGTCACACTGGCGCCCTGGCTGGCTGGCACGAGCGAGGGGGTTGTGGTCCCACTGTGCCACAAACCAGACTACCCTGGAAGGGCGTGACTAAGACAGCTGCCTCGGTCTTTGCTGGAGCCTCTGATAGTGAGGTCAGGCTTGTGCAGCAGGTAGCTGCCAGGTGCCACTCCAGGGTGGTGTCTGGCTGTTGCTGCTGATCCCACTGGGGGACAGGACACTTGGACAGGTGCGACTGACAGGCAGGCAGGTGGGCATGGCAGATACGGCTGATATGTAAGGGGAGAGGGCCCTGTCCTCGTGCGGGAGCGACATCCTCAGAACAAATTGGAGCACCGGTGGGAGGAGGATCCTTACCAGGTGCTACGTCGGATAGGCCCAGATGGGCCTGTATACAAAATACAGTCTGAAAAAGAAGGGAACCAACTTGTCCGAACAATACATCGCAACATGTTGCGGCCCTGTATGTTTACGGTCCCCGAACAACCCGAGGCCCCGGAACCAACACCAACAGATGAAGATGAAGAATGCTTCCCAGCAGCACAGGCCGACTTACCAGGGGCCAATGCCCCCATGACCCCAGCTGCCCAACTGCCTTCCACCACCCCAGATGACTCCACCAAACCAACCGAACTGCGGCACTCTGAGCGGTCTACAGCTGGAAAACCCCCCGAACGGTATGAACAATACCAGTTTGTATGGCAAAAACATCTCCAATGCCAGGATAGGCGCACAAACCCCCCCAAAGCCCTCACCCGTGGACTGGAGAGCGAAAAGGGTGGGTGAGTGTAGGGGAGAGGGCCCTGGAGAAAGGGCCCGCAGAGTGTCTGGGCCAGAACTAGGGGGGCTGTCACCCGGGTTCCCAGGGGGGACTTTCCCGGGGGGGAATGATTGCAGGCCAGGACCAACAGTCATTCAGGAAATGTGGGGGCAGGTCAAAGAAAGGGGGTGGGGCAACTATAAAACGAGCGGTGGAGACCAGCAGTACTAACTCGGCAGGGAGAGAGATGAGGGAGACGAGAGACAGGAGGGAGGAGTCTAAGTGGCGTCCAGGAGCGAGAGTGAGTCAGCACTTTCAACACAGGAGGGTGCTCACCTGACCAGGGAAGCAGACGGCACCGAGCAGCACGAGGAGGATATCTAGAGAGACCAGCGGCCTGTACGGCAAGACCTGTGGCCGCCACTGCCCCGCTCCGTGCCGTGGCTGCTGCCTGTGCGGCGAGACCTGTGCCCACCACTGCCCCGCTCCATACCGCGGCTGTGGCCTTTACAGCGAGACTCTTGGCTGCCACTGCCCCACTCCATACCGCAGCTGCAGCCTGTACAGCGAGATCCGCGGCCGCCACTGCCCCGCTTCGTAACATAGCTGCGGCCGGTACAGCGAGACCCGTGGCCGCCACTACCCCGCTCCATACTGCGGCTGTGGCCTGTACAGCGAGACCTGTTATGAATGAGTCACCGTAGGAGGCAAAAGCAGAAATACAAGCTAAGTCCAGAAAACCAGAGAAGTTGGCAACTATCAGATTGCAGACCCCTGAACCTATCAACACAACTAGCAGTAGCCGTGGGGGGTTCCTACGATGCCCTAGACCCCTCGATCACAGCCGGAGAATTACATAAGCCTAAAGAAAGAAAGGGGAAAACTAAACTGCCCCAGAGCAGACCCCAAAGCAATAGGCAGCCCCCAACATATAATGACGGTGAAGCAAGATGAAAATACTAACACAGACAGAAAGATAGACTGAGCAAAGACGGGGCCCAAAACTACCTAGATAGGAAAGGACAGGAAGGCTGCTGTCTGCAATCTGCCAAAACCCTATCAAAGACATAAGCCAACAAGCTGATATGAAAAAGGCCCTGAAGCAGCTAGGCTTCAAAAACTAAATCAGCACTCAGGTATTTTCAGAAGACAGAGCTAAATGAATTCAGCACACCCCAGCAGGGAATGGCAGAAATCCAGAAAAACAAAGCAAAACAAAGTCAAAGCACCAAAGCAAAAGGCCGAGCGGCAAACTTAGCTTTAGAGGAGCAGGAATTCAGACTGGTCTCCAAGGATCCCACAGAGAAATCAACCGCAGTGCAGAAGGGCGTCGGCAGCCTTATATCCAGTCAGTAACTCCACTCAGCCAGTCATCATCATCACCCTCAGGTGTTTGATAATCAGGCTCACTACCTTTCTTTACCAGAAGAGGGAGTTCCTCGGGCCTCAGTAATGAAGGGGAAAATGAACTCACATCAGTACCTCCCCCTTGAGGAGGGGTCACCGAACCCTCAACTACGCCACCAGGGCGATCAGGGTGAGCCCGATGAAAGGCACGCACCAATCTTTTGGCATGAATATCAGAGGCAGAGACCCAGGAATTATCCTCCTGACCATAACCCTTCCACTTAACCAAATACTGGAGTCTCCGTCTAGCCAGACGGGAATCCAGTACTTTCTCTACCTCATATTCCATGTTACCTTCAACCAATACAGGGTCTGGAGGTGCCACCCCCGGAACAACAGGTTCAACAAACTTCTTCAACAAAGATTTATGGAACACATTATGGATTTTAAATGTGACCGGAAGAGCCAAACGAAAAGAGACCGGATTAATAATCTCCACAATCTTGTAAGGTCCAATAAATCTAGGCTTAAACTTAGGAGAAGCCACCTTCATAGCAATATTTTTTGATGATAACCACACCATATCACCAACCTTAAACTGGGGACCAATGGTCCTATATCGGTTGGAAAACCGCTGGGCCTTTTCCTGGGAGAGAGATAACTTATCCACCACTTGGTCCCAGATCTGGTGCATTCTCTCCACCACAGTGTCAACACCTGGGCAGGCAGAGGGCTCCACCTGCCCTGAAGAAAATCGAGGATGAAACCCAAAGTTACAAAAAAAAAGGTGACATCAAAGTGGCAGAACTAGCTCTATTATTTAAAGCAAATTCGGCCAAGGGCAAAACTGAAACCCAATCATCCTGATCAGCAGAAATAAAACATCTCAAATATGACTCCAAGGTCTGGTTTGTTCTCTCTGTCTGCCCATTGGTCTGAGGGTGAAAAGCAGAGGAGAAGGACAACTGAATTCCCAGCCTGGAACAGAAAGTTCTCCAAAATCTAGACACAAACAGGACTCCTCTGTCAGATACAATGTTCTCAGGAATCCCGTGCAAACGAACCACCTGTTGTAAAAACAGGGGCACCAACTCAGAGGAAGACGGCAACTTAGGGAGTGGTACAAGATGAACCATCTTAGAGAACCTATCACAAATCACCCAAATAACAGTCATCCTCTGAGAGACAGGCATATCAGAGATGAAATCCATTGAAATATGGGTCCATGGCCTCTTGGGGACAGGCAAAGGCATCAACAACCCACTAGAGCGAGAACACGATTTAGACCGGTAGCACGTCCCACAGGACTGCACAAAATTCCTGACATCACGAGACGACGAGGGCCACCAAAAAAACCGACTCACCAGATCTCTAGTACCAAAAATATCTGGATGACCAGCCAAAGCAGAGCAATGAACTTCAGACATCACTCTCTTCTTCCACTGGTCAGGAACATACAACTTTCCACTGGGACAACGCTCAGGTTTGTCCTCCTGGAACTCTTCCAGAGCACGTCTCAAATCGGGCGAGATGGCAGAAAGAACTACCCCTTCGCCTAAGATGGTAGCACGCTTGGTCACCACAGGAGAATCAGCAAAGAAGCTCCTAGAGAGGGCGTCTGCCTTGACATTCTTTGTTCCAGGAAGAAAAGAAACCACAAAATCAAAACGTGTAAAAAACAAGGCCCACCTAGCCTGTCTAGGGTTCAAGCGCTTAGCCGACTCTAGGTAAATCAAATTCTTGTGGTCAGTGAGGACCACGACTTGATGCTTAGCTCCCTCCAACCAATGTCTCCAGTCCTCAAATGCCCATTTCATGGCCAACAGTTCCCTATTCCCCACATCATAGTTACGTTCAGATGGAGAGAACTTTCGGGAAAAGAAAGCACAGGGATTCATTTTAGAAGTCACAGGATCCTTTTGGGACAAAACAGCTCCTGCACCAATCTCAGAAGCATCCACCTCTACCTGGAATGGAAGTGAGACATCAGGTTGCCGCAAAACCGGGGCGGAGGTGAATCTTCGCTTCAGCTCCTGAAAGGAAAAAACAGCCTCCGGAGACCAATTTAACACATCAGCACCCTTTTTAGTCAAATCAGTCAATGGCTTGGCAATACTAGAAAATTTTGCTATAAATTTCCGATAAAAATTAGCAAAACCCAAAAACTTCTGGAGGGCCTTCAAAGAAGTGGGCTGAACCCAATCGTGAATGGCCTGTACCTTGGCCGGGTCCATTTCAATAGTTGACGGGGACAAAATAAATCCCAAAAAAGAAATCCTCTGTACTCCAAAAAGGCATTTAGATCCTTTGACATACAGGGAATTCTCCCTCAAGATCCGGAACACAGTCCAAATATGTTCCACATGAGAATCCCAATCCTTGGAGAAGATCAAAATATCATCCAGATAGATAATCAAAAATTTATCGACAAAATCTCGGAAAATATCGTTCATGAAGCACTGGAAGACAGAAGGGGCATTAGAGAGCCCAAAAGGCATCACCAGGTACTCAAAATGTCCCTCCGGAGTATTAAACGCCGTCTTCCATTCATCCCCATGCTTAATGCGAATAAGATTATACGCCCCCCTGAGGTCAAGCTTGGTAAACCAGCAAGCACCTTTAACTCTGGAGAATAGATCAGAAATCAGGGGTAACGGATACTGATATTTAACAGTAATTTTGTTGAGGGCACGATAATCAATCAAGGTCTTAATGATCCATCCTTTTTGGCTACAAAAAAAAAACCGGCACCTAAGGGTGATGAGGATGGTCTAATATGACCCTTCTCCAACGCCTCCTTAATATAGGATCGCATAGCCTCGTACTCGGGTACAGATAAATTGAAGAGCCGACCCTTGGGAAATTTACACCCCGGGCTCAGTTCAATTGCACAGTCATAACTCCTATGAGGAGGCAGAGACGCAGACTCATTCTCACTAAATACATCATAAAAGTCCGCCAAATAATCAGGAACATCATGCGACTGAGGAGAGGTGGAAAACACCGGAGCCTCACTAAAGGCACACCGACAACCCCAACTCACCACAGACACAGATTTCCAATCCAAAACTGGATTATGAATCTGTAACCAGGGAAACCCCAGAACAATAGTATCATGCAGATTATGCAACACCAAAAATCTGCAATTTTCTTGATGGTCTGGGGCGACCCGCATTACCACCTAGGTCCAAAACTGGGGTTTATTTTTAGCCAAAGGAGTAGCATCAATCCCCCTCAAAGGGATAGGTGTCTGCAGAGGTGTCATCGGAAATCCACAACGTTTAGCAAAATCCAAGTCCATTAGGTTTAGGGCTGCTCCCGAATACACAAAAGCCTTGGCGGAAAATGTGGACAGGGAGCAGATCAGAGTAATAGCCAGAAGAAACTTAGGTTGAACACCCCCAACAGAAAACGTGTGTGCAAAGCGTTTCTTTCGTTTAGGACAGACAGAAATAATATGCGAGGCATCTCCACAGAAAAAACACAACTTATTACGCCTTCTGAACTCCTGACGCTGCTCTCTGGAAAAAACTCTATCACATTGCATAGGTTCAGACATTTGTTCAACAGGTGGCAACACCTCTCGTGCAGCTTTGCGTTCGCGCAAACGCCGATCAACCTGAATGGCTAATGACATAGAATCGTCAAGACTAGAGGGAACAGCAAATCCCACCATAGTATCTTTTACGGCCTCTGACAACCCCTTCCGAAAGAGAGCAGCCAAGGCATTATCATTCCAGGTAGTAAGGACCGCCCACTTTCGGAATTTTTGACAGTACAATTCTGCAGAATCACGACCCTGGCTCAATGCCAGCAGGGTCTTTTCAGCCTGATCAATGGCATTAGGTTCGTCATACAACAACCCCAAAGCTTGAAAGAATGCGTTCACATTAGTCAGAATAGGATCATCTGGTTTCAAAGAAAACGCCCAATCCTGGGGATCGCCACGCAGCAAAGAGATGACAATTTTAACCTGCTGCGCGGAGCTCCCTGACGAGTTAGGCTTCAAGGCAAAAAATAATTTACAATTATTTTTGAAATTCAAAAATTTAGACCGATCCCCAAAAAATACATCAGGTGTAGGAATCTTTGGTTCAGCAGCATGTGAATGAGCAAGGTAGGCGGAAATTCCCCGCACTTCCGCAGCGAGCTGCTCCACACGATCAGACAATTGCTTTATCTCCATTGAGAGAAAAAAAAATTCCCCCTACGGCCTCAGAGATATAGAGGAAAAAATATACACACTTTTTTTTTTTTTTTACAATTCTTTCCTGCTATTGAGTACCCTAGGATCTGCGGTATGGCGGGTGATTCTGTTATGAATGAGTCACCGTAGGAGGCAAAAGCAGAAATACAAGCTAAGTCCAGAAAACCAGAGAAGTTGGCAACTATCAGATTGCAGACCCCTGAACCTATCAACACAACTAGCAGTAGCCGTGGGGGGTTCCTACGATGCCCTAGACCCCTCGATCACAGCCGGAGAATTACATAAGCCTAAAGAAAGAAAGGGGAAAACTAAACTGCCCCAGAGCAGACCCCAAAGCAATAGGCAGCCCCCAACATATAATGACGGTGAAGCAAGATGAAAATACTAACACAGACAGAAAGATAGACTGAGCAAAGACGGGACCCAAAACTACCTAGATAGGAAAGGACAGGAAGGCTGCTGTCTGCAATCTGCCAAAACCCTATCAAAGACATAAGCCAACAAGCTGATATGAAAAAGGCCCTGAAGCAGCTAGGCTTCAAAAACTAAATCAGCACTCAGGTATTTTCAGAAGACAGAGCTAAATGAATTCAGCACACCCCAGCAGGGAATGGCAGAAATCCAGAAAAACAAAGCAAAACAAAGTCAAAGCACCAAAGCAAAAGGCCGAGCAGCAAACTTAGCTTTAGAGGAGCAGGAATTCAGACTGGTCTCCAAGGATCCCACAGAGAAATCACCCGCAGGGCAGAAGGGCGTCGGCAGCCTTATATCCAGTCAGTAACTCCACTCAGCCAGTCATCATCATCAGCCTCATGTGTTTGATAATCAGGCTCACTACCTTTCTTTACCAGAAGAGGGAGTTCCTCGGGCCTCAGTAATGAAGGGGAAAATGAACTCACAACAGAGACCCGTGACTGCCACTGCCCCGCTGTATACTGCGGCTGCAGCCGGTATACCGAGACCCGCGGCCGCCTCTGCCGGTCCGGGGCCTGTACCGCCCACCCAACACCTGGGCGTAGGAATGCCCAAAGCCTTTGGCAACTCTTCTTCGGCTGGACACGGCGGCTGAGGCGCTGACCGGACATCTCCCGGACAACCACTCTGCAGGTCATCAGAGATTGATAAGTGACACTCCGTTTGTTCATATTTAGTCCAAGGACCTGTAGCCGGCCATACCGTGGCCAGATAGTCGCTACTTTTCGCCGTACCGTTTAGTATTGTGTTATTGTGTATTTGTGTCTAGCTTCCCTGCATGGAAAACCGTTGTTAGCTTTCCTCTATATCCATATAATGTATATAAAAGTTAAGTTTAACTCTTGCTCTGTCTCTGGCTCGTCACTGCATCCTGCGTACCTGCGAGTACCACATTTTGGCGTAGTCGGCAGGATGCAGTCTCCGAGCATGGAAGCCGCAGACCAAGGGGGTGAGGGTGGCCCACAATCCAGCATATCTTTAGGGGCTATGTTGAATAACCTGCCAAGGTTCACAGGCAATAATACAATGCTTTGGAGCTGGACGAAGCGAATGCGGGGGTTGTTAAGGATGCATCCGATGACCCCTGACCCGGAGGCTGAGGTGGCTCTAATGGCATTGTACAGAGAAGCCCGGGACTCAGTGATGTTACAACTGCCTGGACAGTGTAACACCTTCGCCAGGGTATTACAGATCCTGGAAGAAACCCATGGGGACCCGACTGACATGGAGGAACTGAGGACTCGGTTGTTTAGTCATATGCAAAGGGAGGGGGAGACGGTAACGCAGTACATGAATGTCTTGCTGGAACTGTTTACAGTCATTGAACGAAAGGATGGGTTGGCGTGGGGCCCACAGACATAACCTTACATGACCTGTTGGTGACAGGACTGCGGGATCCCCTGACAAAGCAGGCCCTGCGGGAGCGGGTAAGAGTGAACCCGTGTCTGACCTCTGAGATAGGGAGTGAGACAAGCACACGAGAACGAGAGCAGGGGATGACAGTGCCAGTGGGGAAGGCCAGGAGCACCAAGGCCTAAGTGAACGCCATTGGTGAACTCAAGTGGGTGGAAGAGATGAGACAAGAGCTGAAGATCATCAGAGGTGAATCGGCTGACGTGAAAAGGAGGCCCGAGGCCACGAGTAACCAGCCAGGGCCGAGCGCATACATCCTGAACCCGGACCGGCCGGCCTCCGCGATCCCTCACCTGCTCTGATTGTAGCAAAGTGGGGCACTTCGGCCGAGAATGCCCCCGGCGCAGGTGGAATCCGCCCCGCCGGCCATTTAAACTAAAGGGCTCTGAGTTGGGGGGACGTCGCTCGGAGCCAAAACCCACAACATGGGGTGGTGTTATGAATGGGTCACCGAGGAGGATAGCAGGCCCAGGCTAAGCCACAGAAAATCAGAGAGGTTGGTAACTAAGCAGATGCAGACCCCTGATCCTGTCTACACAACTTGCAGTAGCCGTGGAGCGTACCTACAATGATCCTAGATACCTCGGCACAGCCGGAGAGCTAACTAAGCCTAAAGCAAGAAAGGGGAAATCTAAACTGCCCCGGAGCAGACCCCAAAGGAATAGATAGCCCCCAAACATATAATGTCGGTGAGTCAAGATGAAAACACAAACGCAGGCAGAAAAATAGACTGAGCAAACGATGGGGCCCACACTGACTAGACAGGACAGGAAAGGAAAGACACTGTAATCACACAAAAAACCCTGCATAATGTCCAACACTTCTGATGCACAAAAACACTGAAGTCGCACGACTTCGTCCCCACTAATCAGCACTCTGGTATATTATGAAAACAAAGCAAAACGGACCAATATGAAAGGGGACGAAACAAACTGGCACATGCAGTAACATGGTCGGTGATTCAGCACAGCCCCAGCCGGAGCTAGCTGACCCACACAAAGCAGAGATAAACAAAACCAGATCAAATGCAAACAGAATAGCAAATGAACCACTTAGCTGAACATGCAGGGAAAGGGCAGGAGACATCAGACCTCAGGAGGCACAAGAAGAAAATCACCAGCAGGGATAGAGGGAGTCAGCTGTCTTAAATCCCAGTCAGAAACCCCAGATCTCGAATCATCTTCCTCATTATCATGTGGCAAGCTTCTGTCAATCAGATCAGCTCCACTACCTCCAGTAACCACCAGAGGGAGCCCAGAAGGAGAACTCTCAATCTGACCAGCTCCACTATCTTCAGTAGAGTTGAGCGAAACGGGTCAGTCATATTCAAAAGTCGGCGACTTTCGCTGAAGTTGGGTTTCATGAAACGAAACCAGACCATAGCGTGAGGTCGGCCACGAGGTCGGCAACCAGAGCGCCAAAGTCGCATTTCAAAAGATGCTTCCAGCGCCCTTTTTCAGCCAATGATGGAGGACTCACACTGTGGGCAACGCGATGACATGGGCATCGGTCACCACCATCTTTGAGAAGGGCATGCAAGCGATTGGCTTGCTTTGTGTGGCATCACAGGGGCTATAAAAGGGCATGCACGACGACCGCCATCTTTCCTCTGCCGATCTTAGCATAGGGAAAGCTGCTGCTGCTGCTGATTCTGTAGGGAGAGCGCTAGGCAGGGAAGAAGAACCCAAAAACTGCTTCTGCTGTTAGCGATTTCCACTTACAAAACAACACTTTGTGTGCAGTGACAGGGGAGGCTCTATTTGTGTGCATCAGCTCTGTTGGTTATTAGGATGCCTTATAAGGCTCCCTGATAGCTGCATTGCTGTTTGCACACTGCTGTGCAAACTGCTTTTTTAAAAGCAAAACTACTTTTCTTACTCTTTTCTGCACAGTTACCAAGCGCTCATTTTTCCACCATTTTGTGTGTGCAGCAGTCCTGCTTTTTAGGCTGCCAGCGTTCATACTTGGACAGAGAGCATCATTGTCAGCGTCCTCAAATCTCTAGTGAGATCCAAATTCTCACCAATCCTATAGACACCCTGCACCTTGTCATACACCATCCAATTTCAGCCTGTTACATTGAGGTGTAATCTCTCCTGTGCCTGAAACAATAGTTAGTTCAGCATCCTCAAATCTCTAGTGAGATCCAAATTCTCACCAATCCTATAGACACCCTCCACCTTGTCATACACCATCCAATTTCAGCCTGTTACATTGAGGTGTAATCTTTCCTGTGCCTGAGACAATAGTTCTGCGTCCTCAAATCTATAGTGAGATTCAAATTCTCACCAATACTATAGACACCCTCCACCTTGTCATACACCATCCAATTTCAGCCTGTTACATTGAGGTGTAATCTCTCCTGTGCCTGAGACAATAGTTCAGCGTCCTCAAATCTCTAGTGAGATCCAAATTCTCACCAATCCTATAGACACCCTCCACCTTATCATACACCATCCAATTTCAGCCTGTTACATTGAGGTGTAATCTCTCCTGTGCCTGAGACAATAGTTCTGCGTCCTCAAAACTATAGTGAGATTCAAAATCTCACCAATACTATAGACACCCTCCACCTTGTCATACACCATCCAATTTCAGCCTGTTACATTGAGGTGTAATCTCTCCTGTACCTGAGACAATAGTTCGGCGTCCTCAAATCTCTAGTGAGTTCCAAATTCTCACCAATCCTATAGACACCCTCCACCTTGTCATACACCATCCAATTTCAGCCTGTTACATTGAGGTGTAATCTCTCCTGTGCCTGAGACAATAGTTCTGCGTCCTCAAATCTATAGTGAGATTCAAATTATCACCAATGCTATAGACTCCCTCCACCTTGTCATACACCATCCAATTTCAGCCTGTTACATTGAGGTGTAATCTCTCCTGTGCCTGAGACAATAGTTCTGTGTCCTCAAATCTATAGTGAGATTCAAATTCTCACCAATACTATAGACACCCTCCACCTTGTCATACACCATCCAATTTCAGCCTGTTGCATTGAGGTGTAATCTCTCCTGGTCCTAAGACAATAGTTCTGCATCCTCAAATCTATAGTGAGATTCAAATTCTCTCCAATCCTATAGACACCCTCCACCTTGTCATACGCCATCCAATTTCACCCTGTTACATTGAGGTGTAATCTCTCCTGGGCCTGAGACAATAGTTCAGCGTCCTCAAATCTATAGTGAGATTCAAATTCTCACCAATAGTAGATACACCTTCTACTTTGTTTTACAGTACCATATAGCTGGTGGTATTTTGGGTACATTTTCACAAAATTGAGGAAGTATGGTGGAAGACGCCATGGAAGTGGGCGGGGGTTGCCAGCTGGTCCCGATGGTGGTGGTGTTGCATCTGTTGGTAGTGGCAAAAGCACAATAGCACCTAAGGCAGGAGGTTTTGAGCCTGCGTCATCGTCTGGCTCCACAAAGGCTCTCTTTTCTGGGAGTAGGTATACCACTTTTTAAGCCAGAGCTTCAGGAACAAGTTTTGGCTTATGTGGCGCCCCTGAGGCTCAGTCGCCACAGAGGTACTGCACCTCCTCCTGAGGTGTGGTGACCCACCATCCAGGTATGTTGGAGGCTCCTGACCACGCTCCAACACTTGCACCCCACACAACAGGGTAGTTCATTAAAGCCACATTGCGGCTCCTTGCTTAGAGAGTAGCAGAACACCTTTGGTGGTTCCCTGCTTGGAACACGAAATGTGCTGGGGGGCGGGTGGAGTTGAGAATACATAAAAGAGCGGGAAGGTTTCGAATTTCAGTCAGTCAGTAGGTCAGTCTCGGAGAGGAAGCCACTCAGAGAGGAGTGAGGAAGGAAGATCCCTGAGAGAGGGATGGAGGAAGGAGGTGCTGCAGCAGACCTGAGTGACCAGGGTCTGCTGGCACGGGAAAGGAAAGAAGGAGAAAGACATTGAACAGAAACCTGATCTTCCATAAGCGAGACAGATTAGAACGGAACGAAGGATTAAAAGGGAACAGAGAGGACATGGGTTAGAGGAAGAACCCTGCCTAGAAGTTCTAAGCGCAAGGCCGGGGCCCGGTCCTCGAGGTTGTATGGACACTAATGGTTCTGCAGCAGACACCGGTGGAGTAGTGGGCTGTAAATGCATTACTCCCATCTAAGACTTGGGGGCACAACAGCAACTTGGATAGTGAGCCGGGACTCAGGAGTAGAGAGTCCCCGAAGCAGGCTACAGCTGTCTGCCGTACAAGTAGAGTTCTTGGGAACATCTGTCAGGAGGCACTCCAGTGTAACTCAGTACTGGGAGTACTTCACACTTAAAGGCACTATAGAGGAGACGTTCAGAAAGGCACATGTTGGTGGAGCGTTGGAAGGGAGCATTCCATCTTGCCTGGAGGTTGACTGAGTCCCTTACCCGGAGGACACGGCACATAGGCAGGCACCTGTGTGTACTACAGACTGTGAGTAAAGCTTTGGAACTGCAAGCCCTGGTGTTCTCCATTCATTCTTGCGCCAACGCATCCAGCCCCGCTACATCTGGGTACCAGCTTCTACACCGCTTATGCCTCTCCTCTTTCCCCACATCTACACTGCCCTGGGGCTACAGCTCCACCTGTGGGGAGCTTCACCATCTTGGCTGTAACACACTACCAGCCCCAGAGGATCTGCATGCAGCGTCGGCCTAACATCTCACTTGCCGAACACCGCAGGTGGCGTCACGAACTATTCATTCAAATCAATACATCCCCCCATTACTTAGGCGCCCAGGGCCACGGACCGAGTCCCCGCTGCTGTGACACATACCGCTGATATCGGCCCGGTACTGAGTACCCCACAGCCCTGGGAGGGCGACCCACTTACATTGCTGACACAGCCTCCAGCTCTCTCGCCTCCTATTCTGAAGTTTCAAAAAATAAAAGCACTGAGTCATCAGTGGAGGCTCCTGGTCAGAACAACACCTTTCCTTGTGTCCTTCACCCCTACCAAAAGTGAAGGATGTGGCAGGCCACACTACCGATTACTCCATGGAGCACTTTTCACATACCATGCCTGGGTTAGCAAGTCAAATAGTGAATTCCCCAGTCCAAGATGAATCTGACATGGAGTGCACTCATGCACAGCCACTGCTAGATATTTCTGCTGGTACATTCACTCAGAGCACTACATTGTCCTCGCAGTGTACTGAGGCAGAATCAGACCCCGATGAAACTCAGGTGCCCCTTCCCACATACTATACCACCTTACACGGTGACACAGAGGAAGGTGCACATGAAATTGAAGAGGAGGTGATGGATGACCCAGTTGTTGACCCAGATTGGCATCCATTGGGGGAAGAGGGTGCCACTGCCAATAGCTCAGAAGAGGAGGATCCGCAGCAGGCATCGACATCGCAACAGCTGTTATCTGGCAGGACCGTAGCAGTCCAAAAACGTGTTACAAAAACCAAAAGAGTTGCAGGACAGTTTGGCCAGACGGTCAAATTAGCACAACGTACAAGGTCTCAAAATGTCTTCCATAGTAGGAAGAGTGCAATGTGGCACTTTTTTGAACAAAATCCTAATGATCAGGCAAAAGTTATCTGTAAGAAAGTGCGCAAAGACCTTTAGCCGAGGGAAAAATATGAGAAATTTGAATATCAGTTGCATGCTTAGACAATTAACCACCATGCACTTGCAAGTGTGGACGGACTACAAAACCTCACGTACCACATGTGCACCTGCTCCGAATGAAGGTAGTCAGCAATGCTACATTGCTTCCCCCACTGTAAGCCCACCGGTTAGCACACCACCAGCAGCAAATGTCGAGGTGTCGTCGCAAGGGCAAAGCTGTCATGGAATCACAATGTTATTGCTATGAAAGACTGAATATAGGCCATCAGCAACACCACCAACACCATCACCAACCCTCTCTCAGTCCACCATGTCCACCGCTAGTTCCACCATATGCAGCTCTCAAGTCCAGCTCACCCTACCAGAGACTCTGAGTAGGACAAGAAAGTACTCATCCTCTCATCCACGTACACTGGCTTTGAACACCCACATTGCCAAACTAATCTCGTTAGAGATGATGCCCTACCGGTTGGTTGAAAGCAAAGCTTTCCGCGAGCTCATGGCCTACGCAGTACCATGCTATGACCTACCCAGTCGGCACTTCTTTTCGCGAAAAGCCATCCGAGATGGCAGAAAGAACTACCCCCTCACCTAAGATGGTAGCAGGCTTGGTCACAACAGGAGAATCAGCAAGGAAACTCCTAGAGAGGGCGTCTGCCTTGACATTCTTAGTGCCCGGAAGAAAAGAGACCACAAAATCAAAACGTGTAAAAAACAAGGTCCACCTAGCCTGTCTAGGATTCAATCGCTTGGCCGACTCCAGGTAAATCAAATTCTTGTGGTCAGTAAGGACCACGACTTGGTGTCTGGCTCCCTCCAACCAATGTCTCCACTCCTCAAATGCCCATTTCATGGCCAACAGTTCCCGATTCCCCACATCATAGTTACGTTCGGATGGGGAGAAATTTCGGGAAAAGAAAGCACAAGGATTCATTTTAGATGTCACAGGATCTTTTTGGGACAACACCGCTCCTGCACCAATCTCAGAAGCGTCCACCTCCACCTGAAACGGGAGTGAGACATCAGGTTGCCGCAAACCGGAGCAGAAGTGAATCTTCGCTTCAGCTCCTGAAAGGAAGAAAGAGCCTCCAGAGACCAATTCAGCACATCAGCACCCTTCCTAGTCAAATCCGTCAATGGCTTGGCAATACCAGAAAAATTAGCTATAAATTTACGATAAAAATTAGCAAAACCCAAAAACTTCTGGAGGGCCTTCAAAGAAGTGGGCTGAACCCAATCATAAATGGCCTATACCTTGGCCGGGTCCATTTCAATAGTTGACGGAGACAAAATAAATCCCAAAAATGAAATCCTCTGTACCCCAAAAAGGCATTTCGATCCCTTGACATACAGGGAATTCTCCCTCAAAATCCGGAACACATTCCGAACATGTTCCACATGAGAGTCCCAATTCTTGGAGAAGATCAAAATATCATCCAGATAGATAATCAAAAATGTATCCACAAAGTCTCGGAATATATCGTTCATGAAGCACTGGAAGACAGAAGGGGCATTAGTGAGCCCAAAAGGCATCACCAGGTACTCAAAATGTCCCTCCGGAGTATTAAACGCCGTCTTCCATTCATCCCCATGCTTAATGCGAATAAGATTATACGCCCCCCTGAGGTCAAGCTTGGTAAACCAGCAAGCACCTTTAACTCTGGAGAATAGATCAGAAATCAGGGGTAACGGATACTGATATTTAACAGTAATTTTGTTGAGGGCACGATAGTCAATACAAGGCCTTAATGAACCATCCTTTTTAGCCACGAAAAAAAAAACAGCACCTAAGGGTGAAGAGGATGGTCTAATATGACCCTTCTCCAATGCCTCCTTAATATAGGATCGCATAGCCTCGTGCTCGGGTACAGATAAATTGAAAAGCCGACCCTTGGGGAATTTACACCCCGGATTCAGCTCAATTGCACAGTCATAACTCCTATGAGGAGGCAAAGATGCAGACTCATTCTCGCTAAATACATCATAAAAGTCAGCCAAATAGTCAGGAACATCATGTGACTGGGGAGAGGTGGAGAAAACAGGAGCATCACTAAGGGCACACCGACAACCCCAACTCACCACAGACAAAGATTTCCAATCCAGAACTGGATTATGAATTTGCAACCAGGGAAACCCCAGAACAATGGTATCATGCAAATTATGCAACACCAAAAATCTGCAATTTTCTTGATGGTCTGGGGCGACCCGCATTACCACCTGGGTCCAAAACTGAGGTTTATTCTTCGCCAAAGGAGTAGCATCAATACCCCTCAAAGGGATAGGCGTCCGCAGAGGTGTCATAGGAAATCCACAACGTTTAGCAAAATCCAAGTCCATCAGGTTAAGAGCTGCTCCTGAATCCACAAAAGCCTTGGCGGAAAATGTGGACAGGGAGCAGATCAGAGTAATTGCCAGAAGAAACTTGGGTTGAACACCACCCACAGAAAACGTGTGTGCACAACGTTTCTCTCGTTTAGGGCAGACAGAAATAATATGCGAGGCATCTCCACAAAAAAAACACAGCTTATTACGCCTTCTGAACTCCTGACGTTGCGCCCTAGACAAAACTCTATCACATTGCATAGGTTCAGACATTTGTTCAACAGGTGGCAACATCTCTCGTAAAGTTTTGCGTTCACGTAAACGCCGATCCACCTGAATGGCTAATGACATAGAATCGTCAAGACCAGAGGGAACAGGAAATCCCACCACCATAGTATCTTTTACAGTTTCTGACAAACCCTTCCGAATTTTTGACAGTACAACTCTGCCGAATCCCGACCCTGGCTTAATGCCAACAGGGTCTTTTCAGCCTGATCAATAGCATTAGGTTCATCATACAACAACCCCAAGGCTTGAAAAAATGCATTCGTATTATTCAGAATAGGATCATCAGGTTTCAAAGAAAACGCCCAATCCTGAGGATCGCCGCGCAGCAAAGAGATGGAAATTTTAACCTGCTGCGCGGAGTTCCCCGACGAGTTAGGCTTCAAGGCAAAAAATAATTTACAATTATTCTTGAAATTCAAGAATTTAGACCGATCCCCAAAAATACATCAGGAGTATGAATCTTTGGTTCAGCAGCATGTGAATGAGCAAGATAGGCGGAAATTCCCCGCACTTCAGCAGCGAGCTGCTCCACACGATCAGACAATTGCTTCATCTCCATTGAGAGAAAAATTCCCCCTACGGCCTCAGAGATATAGAGAAAAAATATGCACCCAAAAAAAAAAAAAAAAATTCTGACACTTTCTTTTTTTTTTTTTTTTTTTTTCTTCCCCTTTCTTTTTACAATTCTCTCCTGCTATTGAGTACCCTAGGATCTGCGGTATGGCTGGTGATTCTGCATAGCTACATAGCCTAAAGACAGAAAGGGGAAAAACTAAACTGCCCCAGAGCAGACCCCAAAGCAAAAGGCAGCCCCCAACAGTGAAGCAAGATGAAAACACCAACACAGATAGAAAGATAGCTTGAGCAAATGATGGGGCCCAAGCTAACTACATAGGACAGGATAGGAAAGCTGCTGTCTGCCATCCGCAAAACCCCTATCAAAATGAGCCAACCGACTGATAGGAAAAACAGGCCCTGAAGACGCTAGGCTTCAAAAGACTATATCAGCACTCAGGTATATTCTGAAGACAGAGCAAAAGATAAACAGATCAGAGACAAAAATGGAATTCAGCTCACCCCCGGCCGGGGATGGCAGAACTCCCAAAAAACAAGGCAAAACAAAAACAAAACTGAAGTGTACAAAGCAGAGCAGAAAAACTTAGCTTTGAGATGCAGGAATCAGACTGGTCTCCAAGAATCCAGCAGGAAAATCACCAGCCAGGAAGAAGGGCGTCGGCAGCCTTATATCCAGTCCTCAATTCCAGCCACCCAGTCATCATCTAGCTGCCCATGTGTTTGGTAATCAGCCTCACTACCTTCCTTCACCAGAGGAGGGAGTTCATCAGACCTCAATGGTGAAGGGAAAAATGAACTCACAACACACCGCCTAATTATCGACTTTGCAACAAGGTGGAACTCCACCCTGCACATGGTTCAGAGGCTAGGCGAACAGAGGCAGGCTGTAATTCATTTGTGGAAGGATACACGGGCAGGCAGTTTGCAGGCAGACATGGAGTTGTCTGGTGTGCAGTGGTCGAAGCTGAAAGACCTCTGTAAAGTCCTTCAGTGTTTTGAGGAATGCACACGGCTGGTAAGCGCAGACGATGCCATCATAAGCATGAGTATCCCACTTATGCGTCTGCTCATGCAAACTTTGACGCACATTAAGGAGCAGGAGTCTACAGCCGAGGAGGGAAACCTTGATCACAGTCAGCCATGGTCTGCTCAGGGAACTCTCCTGGATGAGGTGGAGGAAGAAGAGGAAGAGGAGGAGGAGGATGGGGATGATTATTTTGGGGAGGATGCTTCTCAGGGGGCAAGAAAAAATATTGGCGTGGCAAGGTCAGGTACAGGGTTTGTGCGTGACTGGAGGGATGTTGATTTGCCAGAAAGTGCTCCTCCACCCAGCACTCGCAGTGCATCATTGACACCTGGAACATTGGCCCACATGTCTGATTATGCCTTGCAGATCCTAAAAAGGGACCCCCGCATTGCCAAAATGATGAACGATGACGACTACTGGTTGGCCAGCATCCTGGATCCACGCTATAAAGGCAAATTCCAAAACATCATGCCACAGGAGAACCTAGAGCTAATATTGGCTAACAAACAAGCAACTCTGGTAAACCGTTTGTTTGAGGCATTCCCAGCACACAGAGGCGGTGATGTTTTTCCAACGAGCCGTAGGGGGCAACATGGAAGAGGTGTTCGTGGTGCACACAGCCGAAGTGGCGTTGGACACAGGGCTTTCATGACCATGTTGTGGACTGTATTTTCAAGTACCGCTCACACGACTGGTAATACTGCATCGATCGAAAGTGACAGGAGACAGCAGTTGTCAACTATGGTAGCAAACTACTTCTCCTTCCATATCGATGTTCTCTCTCACCGGTCATTCCCCTTTGACTATTGCACCAGTAAACTTGACACCTGGCCTGAATTGGCACAATATGCCTTACAGGAGCTCACTTGCCCTGCTGCTAGTGTGTTAGCTGAACGAGTCTTCAGTGCTGCTGGATCAATCCTGACAGAAAAAAGGACCCGTCTGTCGACCCAAAATGTTGATGATCTAACCTTCATTAACCCCTTCCTGACATCCGACGTACTATCCCGTCCACGGTACCCGGGCCCGTATGACCGTGGACGGGATAGTACATCTACCGCGATCAGCGGCGCCCACGTGGTGAGCGCCGCTGATCGCGGCCGGGTGTCAGCTGATTATCACAGCTGACACCCGGCACAATGTGTCAGGGGCGGTCACGGACCGCCCCCGACACGTTAACCCCTTGCACACCGCGATCAAACACGATCGCGGTGTACCGGGGGTTAAAGGGAAGCATCGGCAGGGAGGGGGCTCCCTCCGTGCTTCCCTGAGCCCCCCACGGCAGCGCAATGTGCAGCGCTGCTGCGGGGGGCTCCTTTCCTCCAGGCCCCCGAATCCAAGATGGCGACGGGGGCCTTCGGGGGCCTGAGGAAGCTGGTTTCCTCCGTGCCTGCAAAGCGCAGGCATGAGGAAGCCTTCTGCAGTGCCTGTGTCAGATCGCTGATCTGTCACAGTGATCTGTGATGTGACAAATCAGCGATCTGTCACAGGACAGTGATGTCCCACCTGGGACTATTTAATAAAGTAAAAAAAAAAAAAAAAAAGTGTAAAAATAATTTAAAAAAAATCGCCAAATATATTAGAAAAAAAAAAAAAAATATTCCCCCAATAAATCCATTTTTTGGAAATAATAAAAAAACAAAACAATAAAAGTACACATATTAGGTATCGCCGCGTCTGTAACGACCCGCCCTATAAAACTGTCCCATTAGTTAACCCCTTTAGCGAACCCCTTAAAAAATAAAAATAAAAAACGAAGCAAAAAATAATGATTTATTATCATACCGCCAAACAAAAAGTGTAATAACGCGCGATCAAAAAGACGCATATAAATATCCATGGTACCGCTGAAAACATCATCTTGTCCCGCAAAAAACGAGCCGCCACACAGCATCATCAGCGAAAAAATAAAAAAGTTATAGCTCGCTGAATAAAGCGTTGCAAAAATAATTATTTTTTATATAAAATAGTTCTCATTGCATAAAACCGACAAAAACATAAAAAAACGACCTAAATGAGGTATCGCTGTAACCATACTGACGTGAAGAATAAAACCTCTTTATCAATTTTACCGCACGCGGAACGGTGTAAACGCACCCCCCCCAAAAGAAATTCATGAAACGCTGGTTTTTGTTCATTCTGCGTCCCAAAAATCGGAATAAAAAGCGATCAAAAAATTCCACGTGCCCGAAAATGGTACCAATAAAAACGTCAACTCGTCCCGCAAAAAATAAGACCTCACATGACTCGGTGGGTCAAAATACGGAAAAATTATAGCTCTCAATATGTGGTGATGCAAAAACTATTTTTACAATAAAAAGCGTCTTTTAGCGTGCGACAGCTGCCAAACATAAAAACCGCCATAAATAGTAAATCAAACCCCTCTTTATCACCCCCTTAGTTAGGGAAAAATAATAAAATAAAAAAAATGTATTTATTTCCATTTTTCCATTAGGGTTAGGGTTAGGGCTAGGGGTGTGTTGGGCTAGGGTTAGGGCTAGGGTTAGGGTTAGGGTAGGGTTAGGGCTAGGGCTAGGGTTAGGGTTAGGGTTAGGGCTAGGGTTAGGGCTAGGGTTAGGGGCGTGTTGGGGTTCGGGTTGGAGTTAGAATTGGGGGTTTCCACTGTTTGGGCACATCAGGGGCTCTCCAAATGCAACATGGCGTCTGATCTCAATTCTAGCCAATTCTGAGTTGAAAAAGTCAAATGGTGCTCCTTCCCTTCCAAGCTCTGCTATGCGCCCAAACAGTGTTTTACCCCCACATGTAGGGTATCAGCCTACTCAGGACAAATTGCAAAACAATTTTTGGGGTCCAATTTCTCCTGTTACCCTTAGGAAAATAAAAAATTGGGGGCAAAAATATCATTTTTGTGTAAAAAAAATGATTTTTTTATTTTCATGTCCGAGTGTTATAAACTTCTGTGAAGCACTTGGGGGTTCAAAGTGCTCACCACACATCTAGATAAGTTCCGTGGGGGGTCTAGTGTCCAAAATGGGGTCACTTGTGGGGAGTTTCAATAGTTTAGGTACATCAGGGGCTCTCCAAACGCACATGACACCCGCAGACCATTCCATCAAAGTCTGCATTCCAAAACGTCACTGCTTCCCTTCCGAGCCCCGACGTGTCCATACAGTAGTTTTCTCCCACATATGGGGTGTCAGCGTACTCAGGACAAATTGGACAACAACTTTTGGGGGTCCAATTTCTCCTGTTACCCTTGGGAAAATGAAAAAATTGGGGACTAATTGATCATGTTTGTGGAAAAAAATACGATTTTTTTATTTTCATGCCCGGGCATTATAAACTTCTGTGAAGCCCTTGGGGGTTCAAAGCGCTCACCACACATCTAGATAAGTTCCTTAGGGGGTCTCGTTTCCAAAATGGGGTCACTTGTGGGGGTTTCCACTGTTTAGGTACATTAGGGGCTCTCCAAAGGCAACATGACACCCGCAGACCATTCCATCAAAGTCTGCATTCCAAAACGTCACTACTTCCCTTCCGAGCCCTGACGTGTGTCCATACAGTAGTTTTATCCCACATATGGGGTGTCAGCGTACTTAGGACAAATTGGACAACAACTTTTGGGGTTCAATTTCTCCTGTTACCCTTGGGAAAATAAAAAAACTGGGGACTAATTGATCATGTTTGTGGAAAAAATACGATTTTTTTATTTTCATGCCCTGGCATTATAAACTTCTGTGAAGCCCTTGGGGGTTCAAAGTGCTCACCACACATCTAGATAAGTTCCTTGGGGGTCTAGTTTACAAAATGGTGTCATTTGTGGGGGGTTTCCACTGTTTAGGTACATTAGGGGCTCTCCAAAGGCAACATGACACCCGCAGACCATTCCATCAAAGTCTGCATTCCAAAACGTCACTACTTCCCTTCCGAGCCCCGACGTGTGCCCATACAGTAGTTTTCTCCCACGTATGGGGTATCATCATACTCAGGACAAATTGGACAACAACTTTTGGGGTCCAATTTCTCCTGGTACCCTTGGGAAAATAAAAAAATGGTGACTAAAATATCATGTTTGTGGAAAAAATACGAATTTTTTATTTTCACGCCCGGGCGTTGTAAACTTCTGTGAAGCACTGGGGGGTTCAAAGTGCTCACCACACATCTAGATAAGTTCCTTGGGGGGTCTAGTTTCCAAAATGGTGTCATTTGTGGGGTTTTCCACTGTTTAGGTACATTAGGGGCTCTCCAAAGGCAACATGACACCCACAGACCATTCCATCAAAGTCTGCATTCCAAAACGTCAGTACTTCCCTTCCGAGCCCCGACGTGTGCCCATACAGTAGTTTTCTCCCACGTATGGGGTATCAGCATACTCAGGACAAATTGGACAACAACTTTTGGGGTCCAATTTCTCCTGGTACCCTTGGGAAAATAAAAAAATGGTGACTAAAAGATCATGTTTGTGGAAAAAATACGAATTTTTTATTTTCACGCCCGGGCGTTGTAAACTTCTGTGAAGCACTGGGGGGGTCAAAGTGCTCACCACACATCTAGATAAGTTCCTTAGGGGGTCTGGTTTCCAAAATGGTGTCATTTGTGGGGGGGTTCCACTGTTTTG
Organism: Dendrobates tinctorius; assembly: GCF_039654945.1. Lineage (NCBI taxonomy): Eukaryota > Metazoa > Chordata > Amphibia > Anura > Dendrobatidae > Dendrobates > Dendrobates tinctorius. Next base: position 8,422,776 of record NW_027361827.1, on the reverse strand, counting down.
GTACATCAGGAGTTTTCCAAACGCGACATGGTGTCCGATCTCAATTCCAGCCAAAAACGTCAAATGGCGCTGCTTCCCTTCCGAGCTCTGCCATGCGCCCAAATAGTGGTTTACCCCCACATGTGGGGTATCAGCGTACTCAGGACAAATTGCACAATAACTTTTAGGGTCCTGTTACCCTTGGAAAAATAAGAATTGAGGGTGAAAAGATCATTTTTGTGGAAAAAATTTGATTTTTTAATTGTATGGCTTTATGTTATAAACTTCTGTGAAGCCCATGGGGGTTCAAAGTTCTCACCACACATCTAGATAAGTTCCTTAGGGGGTCTAGTTTCCAAAATGGTGTCATTTGTGGGGGGTTTCCACTGTTTTGGTACATCAGGAGTTTTCCAAACGCGACATGGTGTCCGATCTCAATTCCAGCCAAAAACGTCAAATGGCGCTGCTTCCCTTCCGAGCTCTGCCATGCGCCCAAATAGTGGTTTACCCCCACATGTGGGGTATCAGCGTACTCAGGACAAATTGCACAATAACTTTTAGGGTCCTGTTACCCTTGGAAAAATAAGAATTGAGGGTGAAAAGATCATTTTTGTGGAAAAAATATGATTTTTTAATTGTATGGCTTTATGTTATAGACTTCTGTGAAGCCCATGGGGGTTCAAAGTTCTCACCACACATCTAGATAAGTTAGTTAGGGGGTCTAGTTTCCAAAATGGTGTCATTTGTGGGGGGTTTCCACTGTTTTGGTACATCAGGGGTTTTCCAAACGCGACATGGTGTCCGATCTCAATTCCAGCCAAAAACGTCAAATGGCTCTGCTTCCCTTCCGAGCTCTGCCATGCGCCCAAATAGTGGTTTACCCCCACATGTGGGATATCAGCGTACTCAGGACAAATTGCACAATAACTTTTAGGGTCCTGTTACCCTTGGGAAAATAAAAATTGGGGTGAAAAGATCATTTTTGTGGAAAAAATATGATTTTTTAATTGTACCGCTGTACGTTATAAACTTCTGTAAAGCCCTTGTGGGTTCAAAGTTCTCACCACATATCTAGATAAGTTCCTTGTGGGGTCTAGTTTCCAAAATGGGGTCACTTGTAGGGGGTTTCCACTGTTTTGGTACATCAGGGACTCTCCAAACGTGACATGGCGTCCAATCTGAATTCCAGCCAATTTTGCATTGAAAAAGTCAAACGGCGCTCCTTCCATTCTGAGCTCTGCCATGCGCCGAAACAGTCGTTCCCCACCACATATCAGGTATCTACGTACTCAGGACAAATTGCACAATAACTTTTGCAGTTCAATTTCTCCTGTTACCCTTGGTAAAATAAAAAAAATTGAACCTGAAGTATTTTTTTTATGAAAAAAAGTTAGATGTTCATTTTTTTTAAATATTCAAAAAAATTCCTGTGACGCACCTAAAGGGTTAATAAACTTCTTGAATGTGATTTTGAGCACCTTAAGGGGTGCAGTTTTTAGAATGGTGTCACTTTTGGGTATTTTCTATCATATAGACCCCTCAATGTGGCTTCAAATGTGATGTGGTCCTAAAAATAAAATGGTGTTGTAAAAATGAGAAATCGCTGGTCAACTTTTAACCCTTATAACTTCCTAACAAAAAAAAATTTTGGTTCCAAAATTGTGCTGATGTAAAGTAAACATGTGGGAAATGTTAGTTATCAAGTTTTTTGTGTGCCGTATCTCTGTGATTTAAGGGCAAAAAAATTCAAAGTTGGAAAATTGCGAAATTTTCAAAATTTTCGCCAAATTTCCGTTTTTCTCACAAATAAACGCAAGTTATTTGAATGAAATTTTACCACTAACATGAAGTACAATATGTCATGAGAAAACAATGTCAGAATCACCGGGATCCATGGAAGCGTTCCAGAGTTATGACCTCATAAAGGTACAGTGGTCAGAATTGTAAAAATTGGCCCAGTGATGAACGTGCAAACCACCCTTGGGGGTGAAGGGGTTAAAATGAACCATGCATGGGTTTCAAAGGATTTTGTCCCACCCTCCCCTGCTGACACATAGGCTGCCAGAAAAATGGCTTGCTTTTGTCCTCCTCTTCTGCGGACTTCTCCAATTCCTCCATTTGCAGCTGTTGAATGTCCAACATCAACATATGCCATTTTTTCCACCTCCCTAACTGGGCTGCCTCCCCCCACGGGGCCGGGGTCACCACCTGGCGCACGCACCCATGCGAGTGCCGTTACCCTGGATAGGTGGGTGGGCACATTGTTTGGCAACGACACAGGCACAAGGTCCCTCATAGTAGAATCAAGTGTCTCTGACGGTGTGGGTGCACACCCGCCTTCAGACACATCGGCGTACTATGAGGGGCCCTGTGCCAGTACCGCCGCCCACGAGTGGGCCCCCCCTGCTTGCTCAGGGCACCAGCACTTGCAATACTTACCTCTCCCTGCTCCACCACTGTGTAGTCTGGCCTGTTAAATACTTCACTGGGACTGCCAATACAAATTTGGTGAAATGATAGATGATGGTTAAGACGTAGCTATGCCCTGTCCTGCTGGGCTCTATCTTCAGATGATCAATGGCTTCCATTTGTTATGGACGTCGACTCACAATAAGATGCAGTGGTGGTTTATCATCAGCTTTCACGGTTTTCCGACTCACAGACGTGTGACATTCCTGCCCACATTTTTAAATGTGTCCTCTCATGCCAATCCAATAGAATCGCCTACGGCCTGTGGCTTGTGTCTTTTGCACTCCAGAGTTACCTGACAGATCATGATAGGCAGTGAGGACAATGTCTACATCTGTCCCTGTGATCACAATTTGATGAAGATGAGTAACAGTGATGGGTTCCACGGTACTGCGATACAGCAAACCTTTCTTCACAAGACCTGTTTTCGCTGTCTCCACAGACAAAGTAATTGAGGGTCAGCATCGCCTCTGAGAATTCTCCTGGGAGTTTTTACCGTGATTAGTAATTCCAAAATTTCTGCAATCAGTCGACTTTCCGTCTGTACTTGTGTAGGGAAGGTGACCTGACGGACGGACGGACTAGTCAGAGTGAAGAAAGATAGGTTTGCACAGTGTAGGTAGGAGTCAGTGATTACAGTGGGGAAACAACTAGGAAAGTGTAGTGGACGTGCAGTACCTTGGGATGACCATTAGATGGCAGGGTGGAGTGTGAGCAAAGGACTTTACAGCAGCTTAGGGCTTTAGAAACCGTTGGTCATGGGGGGCGTGGTGACAGTTAGAGTGACAGTTTCAAGGAACCGGGGGAGTTATAAATACTGAGGGAGGGTTCCAGAAAGTTCCAGTCCCCAGGGGGAGCTCAGGTGACAGGATGACTGCGCCAGTCTGTGCGCTCTGAGGAGATTCCGACCAAGGGGACTGAGGAGAGGAAACGTCAGGGGGTGGTCCTGACAGGAAGATACCGCAGAAGAGACGAGGCAGTGAGTGATATATACCGTATTGGACACGACGACTGACCAGTGAAAGCGCTGTTGGTTATTGGGCCTAGGGCGGCCACAGTGGCGGACCTGTCAGGAGCGTCAAACAGTAAAGGAGGGACGGTACGCATATGTACGTCCCTATTGTAAAAGTACGGTGTGTAAACGGCTCTAGAAATGGAGGGCCGATAAGTGAAGAAATGTGCGGTGTGCTGCGGAGGCCGTCAGGCGGACGGCAAGTGAAGAAATAAACTTGGACCTGTTGCACCCAGTACCTGCCTCCATCTTGTCTCTGTGTCATCTCTGCGCGGTAGTGAAAGAGGGACCACCCCCCCAGCTCGCCCCATCACCGACTCTACATTTGGCGTAGTCGGCAAGATCGACGCCGCTAATACATCATCTTCTGCGGCAGACCTGCCTCAAAGAATGGAAAAGGACTTGGACTACTCTGTTTGGATTACAATTACCTGTGGATTACAAATTACCTACCTGTGGAATACAAAAGGGGAGCGCTGTGGCGGATCTGTGTGGCCAGCAGAGGATCCGGGGTGGTACCAGGGACTGTGCAGTATGGCGGTGCTGCTTCAGCGCAGAGGAGAGGTCCGGGTGTTTGCAGTTGATCAGAATGGACTGGGACCCCCTCCAACGTACCCCAAAAGGAAGCAGTATGTGCCTGGAGATCGACGCTTCCATATATTGGACCCTGACAGGTGGGTGGAGAGGCCTGCCGACACCCCACCTCACAGAGGTAGTGGCACAGAAGAAAAACTTGACTGCGGCTGTCTGATGCCATTCGAGTGCTGCCCAACGGACGGTATGAGACTCTGCAGGTGTCGGGGCATCGGCCGCCTAGAGTGGCAGTGGCGGCAGGGGATGGAGCTGTGCCAGAAGTCACCCTCAGAGCCACGGGAGAGCAGCGGGATGCTGAGCTGGGGAGCGGAGCCTGAGCGGAGTCAGCGAGAACAGCCGCCACCAATACCAGCAGAGGACTTCTCAGCGGAGCCCCCGAGTTTGGGGGAAAGACCCGCGGGACAGTGGAGCGAGGGACGGAGGCTGCGGGTGAAGCCGCGTATTGATGTGATGGAGGCCGCAGCGCCGGGGAAGGTGAGAGTACCCCCGGCACCACCAGTGCCTCCGCCAGCGGCCCTCATCATTCCGCCGCAGCACGCTGCCCCCTGCGCACCGGAAGGCCTGGGTACATCGGGCCCAGTGGTGTATGCAGAGTTGTGCGAGGCCCCTGCTCAAGTCCCTGAGGTACCCCGCCTGGAGCCGCCAGTGCGGAAGTCATCCAAAGAAGACGCTGCTGCGTTCCCCCTGCTGATAGCAGCTGCGTCGTTGGAACCGGCCGTTAATCCGGCTCCATTGGAAGTAGTGGATGCGGCCTGTCCTGAGGCCGCGGTTATGCCGCTGCTGAAGTCGACTGCGGCCGACTTAGTGGGCCTTGTGATTCCAGCCTCCAAGGACCCGGTTGTCCCCATTTGCCACCTGGCCCCAGCGGCTGTTGAGCCGCAAAAATCATCGGCCGCCTCTGATCCACGTCCTTCCTCGGTTAAGTCCCGCCCACCGGACTCCAGGGCTCATGCCGGACCCTCTGTTTGGGTCGCAGGAGTTATAGAGAAGAAGAGGGCCAGGGGGCAGGAAGTCTGGAACCTGCTCCATGAGAGGGGAGAGGCTGGCATGGCGGCTGCACGACCCCCGGGACGGCTCGTTTATACTATCTTGCAGAAAGGGACACTTCTTGCATCCTGGGAGCTCCACGGTTGTGGGGTCCCATACTACTGACCACCGAAAGGAGGATTGAACTGTCAGGAGTTCGTTGCACCGTTGTGCAGGTCAAAAGGACAGTTCGCGGTCAGCTTTTAAAAAAAAAAGAAATGTTTATCTGTGATTTTTATGTCTGTTTTTCTATGTTCCTCTTACAGGATAGTTTGTGTTTACTTTTTAGACTGACAGAGCGCGGGATACTTAGAAGAGAGGGAGTGTCCATGTCCAAGGAAGGGAGGAGGAAAGGAGACATGCAATGTTATGTTATATTTTGGTTTTAAAAGCAAGAAAAAAAAAAATTATAAAAATGGGTACTTGTGCTATTATAAAGTTGTTTAATGTATAATATGCCAAAGTAAATGCAACAGGTCCGGGTAAGGGAAGGTCTGCGGGACCAAAGGAAAGTGTGAGATCCGGTAGGGATCTAAGAGTTGAGGAGGTCTGGGAGACCGGGACGCCGACCATGACATGTAATTGAAAGAAGGAAAATGAGTTGGAAGACGTGAGAAAGACAGCCGTCCTAGGTCAGGTCCCCAACACCACAGACACCCCTGAAGAAGGAAAGGCGGGAGCCGGCAATGATCTGGTAGGTGAGTGGCCTCGATCATGGCGTACCGGATAGTGAAAGGTAACAGTAGGGGAGAGTAGGGGAAAGATACACGCCGTAGAGAGAATACGGGTGTACCTTGCCCAATTTGAAAGACGTTGTCATGTGGCGTGCGCGCTGGTGAGTAGCAGTAGGCTGCTCAGAGCATAGTGCTCCCAGTATGGTTTGGCCCCCGCAGATAGTGGGTTTGGCTCAACTTCTGGTCCGACAACAGAATGTAGGTGTAGATTCAGAACGACGAAGGCAGGGATGACGATTGTCGAGGACGACAATGCACAAAGGAAGGGGGAGTGTAGGGAAGGTGACCTGACGGACGGACGGACTAGTCAGAGTGAAGAAAGATAGGTTTGCACAGTGTAGGTAGGAGTCAGTGATTACAGTGGGGAAACAACTAGGAAAGTGTAGTGGACGTGCAGTACCTTGGGATGACCATTAGATGGCAGGGTGGAGTGTGAGCAAAGGACTTTACAGCAGCTTAGGGCTTTAGAAACCGTTGGTCATGGGGGGCGTGGTGACAGAGTGACAGTTTCAAGGAACCGGGGGAGTTATAAATACTGAGGGAGGGTTCCAGAAAGTTCCAGTCCCCAGGGGGAGCTCAGGTGACAGGATGACTGCGCCAGTCTGTGCGCTCTGAGGAGAATCCGACCAAGGGGACTGAGGAGAGGAAACGTCAGGGGGTGGTCCTGACAGGAAGATACCGCAGAAGAGACGAGGCAGTGAGTGATATATACTGTATTGGACACGACGACTGACCAGTGAAAGCGCTGTTGGTTATTGGGCCTAGGGCGGCCACAGTGGCGGACCTGTCAGGAGCGTCAAACAGTAAAGGAGGGACGGTACGCATATGTACGTCCCTATTGTAAAAGTATGGTGTGTAAACGGCTCTAGAAACGGAGGGCCGATAAGTGAAGAAATGTGCGGTGTGCTGCGGAGGCCGTCAGGCGGACGGCAAGTGAAGAAATAAACTTGGACCTGTTGCACCCAGTACCTGCCTCCATCTTGTCTCTGTGTCATCTCTGCGTGGTAGTGAAAGAGGGACCACCCCCCCAGCTCGCCCCATCACCGACTCTACACTTGTATCCATCTCGTTTCCTCTTGCCGAGAGTCTGGACTGTCTTAATGAGACTGAAATATATATGAAGATTGAAAATTACCCCAACAGTGTATACTGGTGTACGCTTCGAATACATAACCCTTTTTCTACTTTTTAGATTCTTGTCAAATCCATACTGAGGCTGCGAGTGTCTTTGTCGGACTCCGGAAATATACACGCAGATTTTTAATGTTTAAACTTTGCTATATATACCTGCTATCCAGTGATACTGTACTCTTTCTCAACTTTCTACAATCACGTCAAATCCATACTGGGCCTGAGACCCTCTGAGTCTGCCTCCAGTTATATAGACATAGGTTTTTAATGTGTAAACTATGATATATATACCTGTTATCCGGTTATACTGTACCCTTTCTCAACTTTGTACAATCACGTCAAATCCATACTGGACCTGAGACCCTCTGAGTCTGCCTCCTGATATATAGACATAGGTTTTTCATGTGTAAACTCTGCTACATATATACCTGTTATCCGGTGATAATGTACCCTTTCTCAACTTTCTACAATCTTGTCGAATCCATACAGGGCCTGAGAACGTCTAAGTCTGCCTCCTGATTAGAGATGAGCGGTGTTCGAGTCGACCTGTTCGCCAAGTTAAAATTCCAGCTGTTTTGGGCGGTGTTCGAGCCGTTCGTTGAACTTGAACACTTTGCTTAAAATTCGGTTGCTCGAGGTGCCGTTCGAGAACGGTTCGTTCACCAAAAGCGTAACTTCATAGCAAGCGGTGTAGTACACCTGTCAAGGAGCTACACCGTGCGTGTTTCTAATTATTTTTTACCGCATCTTGTCCAGAAAATCCTTTTGGGCCTTGTAGCACTGTCTGCTACTCAGCAGAGGAGCCCACCAGTGAACCTAGCTATGCCGCCTGTTTATGTAAGAACCATTTTTTAACTCCATTTAGCCCAGTGAATACTTTGGGACTAGTACCGGTGTCTACTGCTCAGCAGAGGAGCCCACCTGTGAACCTAGCTATGCCGCCTGTTTATGGAAGCACTGTCTGCTACTCAGCAGAGTTGCCCACCCGTGAGCCAAGCTATGCCGCCTGTTTAAGTAAGAACTGCATGATACTCAGCATAGGAGCCCAGCTGTTAAGCAAGCTACAGCACCTGTGGTTTGGACAATTAATTTTTTCATTTTTTCTGGAATGCCGGTTAGGCCTAATTCCGGAATTCCGGGGGATTGCCAGAGTCTCGTTCGTTAACGGAATTAAGCTGACAAATCGCTAGCACAGCTAAAAACGGACATACACCACCACCCACAGAATCAACAAAGCTTGCAATCTGTCAATCTTTTCTGTAGCTGGCATGGTTGAGGTTTCCCGGTTGGAGTCGAATTAAGCCACAGGCTCCACTCCTGGTGGTGCCCTTCTGGACATTCCTTTAAGGTTCAGCTTTGCAACCATACTGCCCCCGGAAACCAAACACTTTGCCTTCATGGACGCTGTTCGGAGGTTCGTGTGAATAACGCCGCCCGATCGGCAGTTGGCCTAATTTATGGTGGGAAGTCGGGCGGTATATGATCGTCTTCGATTACTGTTTTTTTGGTATTTTACATTTTTATTCCAGCCTTTCTTGACTTCATAAGGGCATGACATGCCTATATCTGTGTCTCCTCCTCCTGCTTTTACTCCTCCACCTCTTTTCTATATCTAGTTGCAGTTTTCCATGTGATATTTTTGTATTCTGAGCATTTTGTCTGCTTTGGGACACCTTTTAAGGTGTTTTGTAATTGTTTTCTGTGTGTTTGTATGTGTTTGTGTTTGCCTGCCATTGTTTTCAATGGTGTTTGACGTTGTTCGTCGAATGTTCGACGAACTTACCTCGTATTCGACGAACCAAAACGAACTGGAACACTAGCGGGGTGGCTCAACACTACTCCTGAATATATAGACTTACATTTTTAATGTTTAAACTATGCTATATATACCTGGTATCTGGTGATACTGTACCCTTTCTGCCAGGAAGTCCTCCTCCACCCACCACTCTAAGAGTATCATTGACACCTAGAACATTGTCCCACATGTGTGATTATTTCTTGCGGATCTTCTTGTTATATTGTGGTGTGATCCATCCAGAGCGTGTGACAGTCTGTGGGTTACTCCTGCAATTTAGATGTACATTTAAAAATTACCCCAACACTAGTGTATACAGCTCTACGCTTGTGATACATTACCCATTTACTGATTTTTATATTCTGGTCTAATCCAAACTGACCAAGTGAGAGTTATTTTCTGACTGTGGAAATAAATACTGAGATTGACAACAATGACCCCTACACTGTGTACAGCTGTACTCTTCAGATCCATTACCGTTTTACGGCTTTTTATATTGTGTTGTAATCCATACTGAGCCTGAGAGCATCTGTGTCTGCCTCCTGAAATATCTACAGAGATTTAGAATGTTTAAACTATACTATATATACCTGCTATCTGATGATACTGTACACTTTTTCTACTTTTTATATTCTTGTCTAATCCATACTGAGCCTGTGAGTGTCTCTGTTTGACTGATGGTATATATAGGGAGATTGACAATCATCCTTTGACTGTATAGAGCTGTACGCTTTTCATACAGTACCATATATCTGATGTTATTTTGGGCTCATTTTCTGCAACATTTTGAAGTTTGGTGGACTAGGCCGCGGACGTGGGCGTCGGGGGGCCAGCTGGTGCTGATGGTGGTGGTGCATCTGCTGGTAGTGGCAAAAGCACAATAGCAGCTAAGGCAGGAAGTGTTGAGCCTGCATCATGGTCTGGCTCCGGAACGCCTGGAAGGCTACCTTTTCTGGGAGTAAGTTAACCGCTTTTAAAACCGGAGCATCAGGAACTGGTTTTGGCTTACATTGCCGAATCAGACTCCAGCAAATATGCCCTCCTCTTCTGAAGTTTCAAAAAATGCAAGCACTGAGTCATCAAGTGCTGGCTCCTGGTCAGGAAGACCCCCTTTTCTTGTGTCCTTCACCCCCACCAAAAGTGAATGATGCAGCAGGCCACTCTTCAGATTAGTCCATGGAGCTCTTTCTATCATACCATGCCTGGGTTATCAAGTCAAATCGTGAATTCCCCAGTCCAAGATGAATCAGATAGGTAGTGTGGCCTCCATTCTAGCGCTTATCTGAGGTACTCGCAGTACTGAGTTCACTGAAGTTCCCCCTGTTGACTCTCTTTTGGAACTTTCTCGTATGGCTGGCAGCCATAGCCTTTTCCTTCTGGCTCACACACATCGCTGCTGGGGCCTCCGAGCCTTAGTTGGGAACAGAGCATTTACAGCTGCTACTTCCTCCGGTTTCTGCTGCTGGACCGTCAGTGTCCCTACAAACTCGGAGACCGGAATCCCGACCATGCGCTCCAGCTAGGAGTGAGCCTTAACTCTGTTCATCCTCCAGCTACCCTTCTCACGTCCACACACTTCCCCTTCCCTTCACAGAGTGCCCTAACGTACCTCCTCCCGACCACAGAGAGCAGCTCCTCAGCAGTCAGGTTCAGAGGTCTCCCTGCTGGCCTGGAGTGGGAACTGTGTTGTGTGTTGGTTTAACTGCTAGAGAGATCCTTCATTGCTCTCAAGCATGACATCACACTCTCTAGGAGGAAGGTAATGCCACTGTGGCGACCGTACTCCTGGGGGCGCCACAAGTGCACTGATGCCCAGCCACTGCTAGATGATTCTGCTGGTACATTGACCCAGACCACTTACATTCCCCTCGCAGTCTACACAGCCAGAATCTGACCCTGATGACACTCAGGTTCCCCTTCCCGCATACTATACCACCTTACACGGTGACAAAGAGGAAGGTGCAGATGAAAATGCAGGTTCCTTGAGCAGGTGGGGGGCATACTCATGGGCAACAGCACTGGCACAGGGCCCCTCATAGTACGCAAAAGTGTCTCTGCCGGTGGTAGGGCCCACCCGCCGTCAGACACACCGCCGTACTATGAGGGGCCCTGTGCCAGTGCCGTCACCAACGAGTGGGCCCCCCTGTTTGCTCAGGATCACAGCACTTGCAAAGTTGAAATACTTACCTCTCCCTGCTCCACCGCCGTGACATCTTCCGCGTTTCCTGACAGTGACATTCTGGTCAGAGAGCGCGATGACATCACGTCTGTACGCCCTCTGCCTAAACAGTCAAAGTGCAGTGAAATGGAAGATGGGGACAACGAGGAGTCCAGACTAGTACAGGGATTCCATAGCGAGGAGACTTATTTAATTGTTTTCAATGTTGGGACAGCTATTTTTGGGGAGCACTATACTCTGGAGAATGATATATGAGGCCCACCATACACTGGAGCATTCCAAAGGTGGACATCAGACACTGGAGCAGCATTTACAGGGCCCATTATGCACTGGAGCATTAGAAATGGGGCCCATTATATATGGAGCATTACTTGGGCCCATAACACAGGTGAGCTTCATCCATGGGGACCAACATATACTGTAGCATTATGTGGAGCTCATCATATACTGTTTCAAACATTATATGGGACCAATGATTCTGTATGGAGAAATATATGGGCCTCATTACTCTGTATAGTGCACTATGCGGGGGGCATAATACTGTATGGAGTAACATACTGTCCGTTTTTGGAGCTATTGGAGAATTTAAAATGGATATCAGTCATGAGATGTAAGAAGTGAAGTATTTTTCATTGTACTATACTGCTATTTCTCTGCCGTATCAGAGGATCATGAATTGTGGCATGTGTTAAAAGAGCCCAGTGACACTCTTTGGCCCAGGGCCCACAAAAATCTGGAGCCAGCCCTACCCCCCACAACTTTAGCCAAATAACCCCCAGTTTTCAATGCCTAAATATTATTTTAAAGTAAATTAAGGTTGACAAGCTTAAGTAATAAGAATTGATGTTTTTGGCATTAAAATGGGCACTGTAGGTGTGTTTCCTGTCCTCCACTCCCTGCCGACCTTGGTTCCCCATTGACTTGCATTGGGTTTTGTGTTTCAGTCGGCCTTCGACTTTTCATGATAATCGGCCTTTCTTTTGAGAAAGTCGGGTTTCATGAAACATGACTCGACCCGAAAAAAGGCAAAGTCGCTCATCTCTAATCTTCAGTAATCACCAGAGAGAGAATTAACAACAGGGTGGTGGAAGTCCCGAAGATTTAATAGCAAAGTGTCCGTTAATTTGGGCAGAGTTCGATGGCCGCACGGTGCGCTGCCTGGTGGATACGGGGTCACAAGTTACGACCATGCCAGAGACCAACTTCCTTCAGCACTTCCCCGAAGCCGCAAGACCCAATTGGGGATCCGTAATCAAGCTGCTGGCCGCCAACCAGCTACCAATTCCGGTCATTGGGGTAGCTTAGATGCAGATCTCGATGTGCGGCAAGGAACTGGGCCGACGGTGCTTGGTCCTGACTTGGGGGGGACGCGGGCGACAGACACGCTGTCACTATGGGCATGAATTTCCTAAAAGAATTCAGCAGCCTCCTCCTCATTGAACCGGCCCAAGAGATTCTGAAATAATGGAGCACCTGCACCCCCCAAGGGCAGGTCTTTCAACAGCTGGTGCGGGGGGCATGAGTCCAAGAGGCCTGTCAGGAGGGGGAGGTGTTGGGGAAGGTGATTGCGCCTGTGGCCACCCAGCTTGTGCTACTGCCAGGTCAGACGGTAATCGCACTACCCATCCGAGCCCGTGTACCCCTAGACGGAGTGGAAGTGCAGGTGGAGCCATCGTTCTCTGAGCACTTGCCCCCCGGGCTCCTTGTGGCTCTCGCCCTGGCTACCGTGAGGAAGGGGACAGCCCTCCTATGCTGTGTCAATCTGGAGGACCAAGACATCATCGTGAAACCCCGCTGCGAGATGGCCAAGCTGATAAAACACCTGGAGGAGGTGCTCCCGCCCCCGATGCTGCAGCTGGGGGTAAATCCGAGGAACCCCTGGGCCGTGATGTGAATTCCACCCAGACCTCGGGGTCCCTACCTGAGCAGGAGGGGCGAGCGATCCTGGAGCAAATGCGAGCAGAGCTATCCGGGCCGGGACAATCCCAAATACAGCAAGTGGAAGCCCTCCTGGGCTATTACAAGGAGGTATTCGTTCGTCACGAAGACGATTTTAGCTGCACCACGGCCATTACTCACGGAATCCCCAATGCAAGGGAAGGCCCCCATCAGAGAGCGCTATCAACAGATTCCCCACAATTGTACCAGGAGGTAAAGACATGGGACAAATGCTGCGAAAAGGGGTCATCTGGAAAAGTCAGAGCCCCTGGGCCGCCCCATTGTGCTGGTACGGAAAAAAGACGGCACACTACGTTTCTGCGTGGATTATCGAAAGCTGAATGCCTGCACCATCAAGGACTCATATCAGTTTCCCCGTATAGAGGAATCCCTACTTATCGATTCATCCACAATAAAATAGCACCTTCCAATATCGTATGGTATAACCAAATCTTACATATAAATCATGGAAGAAAAAAGAAGGAATAGGCCAAAAATTATATAAAAACTCAATTTATTATCCAAAAATTTAAAATTGTAGCAAGGCAAGGAAATTTCCAAAAAACATGCCAAGGTAAATGCTTACACCAGAAAAAAGAAATAACAGCGTGTTACAATTTCTAAAGAACAAAATTAAGCCCTCAAAAAATAATCACATGGAGCACTCAGTTCCTATTGTAAAGACTCCAAGACAGCCAATATCAAAAATGTATACTGTGCATTAATTGCAAAAGAAGTTCATATTATGTATAGAACATTATGCAGCACCTGACAAAAATATATTTGTATAAAGCAAAATTATAATGTACAAAATAGCAGATAATCACATGCAGCACTAGCAGTATTCAATGGTCATCCAAAAAGAACCAATGCAATTAATATAGTCAATGCATATAGTGCATAATGCAAAAAAGTGCTATGTGCCAATCATTAGAAAACAGATAAGAACTGAGTGCTCAATGTGATTATTTTTTGAGGGCTTAATTTTGTTCTTTAGAAATTGTAACACGCTGTGATTTCTTTTTTCTGGTGTAAACATTTACCTTGGCATGTTTTTGGGAAATTTCCTTGCCTTGCTACAATTTTAAATTTTTGAATAATAAATTGAGATTTTATATAATTTTTTGTCTATTCCTTCTTTTTTCTTGCATGATTTACATGTAAGATTTGGTTATTCCATAGAGGAATTCCTGTCTGCTTTAGGCAAGGCAAAATACTTTTCTACCCTGGACTTGGCTAGCGGATATTGGCAGGTACCTATGTCGGAACAAGATCGAGCAAAAACAGTCTTCATCTTGCCCACGGGGCTGTTCGAGTTCAGTCGGATGCCCTTCAGACTGGCCAACGTCCCCGGGACCTTCCAGCGATTAATGGAGTGATGCTTGGGTGACCTGAACTTCGAGGCCACTCTAATCTACCTGGACGACATTATCATTTACGCCGCCACATTTGAGGACCACCTGTACCGTCTGGGCCAAGTACTCGGCCGGCTACAAAAATACAGGTTGAAGGTGAAGCCCCAGAAATGCCATCTATTCCGCACACAGATCGAGTACCTAGGACATGTCGTCTCTGCCGAAGGCGTGAGACCGTCTCTGGAAAAGGTCGCTGTGATACGGGAGTGGCCTACCTCTGAGACGGTGAAGGATGTGCGGGCCTTTCTGGGGCTGGCAGGATATTATCGTCGCTTAGTGAAAAACTTCGCCCGCCGCACCCGGTCCCTGCAGGACCTGTTAAAAGGAACCCCGGCCGGCGCCAACAGCTGGAAGATTCAATGGCGCGAACCGCAGAAAGAAGCTTTCCGAGACCTCAAAGACCGACGGGAGCTTGCACGGGCTGGGGGCTGTGTTGTCCCAGATGCATAATGGCAGAGAGAAGATGATCGCCTATGGCAGTCGGTCCCTCCACGACTCCGAACGAAACCTGGACAACTACAGCTCCTTTAAGCTCAAGCTCCTCACGTTGGTGTGGGCCATGACGGAGTGATTCGCGGAGTACCTAGCGGGTTCCGAGGAGCTGGTGTGAACAGACAACAATCCACTAGCCCACCTCGATAAATGCCAAGTTGGGGGCCCTGAAACAACGATGGGTAGCCAGAATGGCGAAATTTAAGTATAAGATCGTTTACAAATGAGCAGAGATGCCCTGTCCTGAATCCGACCCCGGGGTGGTGCTGGGACCAGGAGTTGGAAGGGGAAGAAACGACATTTGCCTCAGGCCCTACCAAAACAGTGGCGGTTACAAGAGAGCAGTCCCGTGAGGGACCGACAAGGGGCATCCTGTAGAAGTCCCGAGACGAATGGGTACACCTGCAACAGGAAGATGGGGAAATCGCCCCCTTATGTCAGTGGGTGGCCACAAAACAGTTACTCGAGGACGCCCAAAGAAGGACACTCTCTCAGGACACGTTACTAATACTACGCCAATGGGAGAGATTGGTGATTAAAAATGGACTGTTGTATCGAAAAGTGGAATTGTGAGCGGAGCCAACAGTCACCTGGCAGGTGATTGCCCGAGAAGCCCATGAAAAAAGGGCTAACTTCGGGGCTCAAAAGGCTTTCCAGTGGCTGCAGCGGATAGCATACCACCCCGATTACAAACTGAAGTGGAGATCTGCAGAAAATGTCGTCAATGCGAACTGACTAAACCACCGGAGCAAAGAGCTCCTATACAGACGATAATAACAACGGCGCCCCTCGAGCTGTTAATGGATGACTACCTGACCATCGGCCCAGCCCACCAGGGATACAAACACTGCCTAGTCATGGTGGACCATTTTACCAAGTTCACCGTGGTGACCCCCACCAGAGACCAAACGGCGGAATCGGCTGCCTATGCCATTTGTAAGAACTTTATTCAAGTCCACGGCTTCCCTCAACATATTCACTCGGATCAGGGCGCCTGCTTCCTGTGGAAAGTAATGGAGGAATTACATCATCTGTACGGCTTTGACAAACCCTGGACCACACCATACCACCCGCAAGGAAACGGGGCCTGCGAACGATTTAATCGGACCCTAATCCAGATGCTGCATACCCTGGAAGACGACCGAAAGACCCGTTGGCCCGAGTACATCCCTGAGCTGGCCTGGGTATACAATAACTGGGTTCATCGAGTCACCGGCTACACTCCGTACTCGTTACTCTTCGGTCAAGAAGGAAAAGGGATCACCGAAGTAGAGTTGGACCCAGAAGAAGAATGACCGTGGGCAGGGGTCCCCTCGTGGGTCCGGGATCATCGGTATCGTCTACAGACTCTACACAGGCTAGTACAAACAAGGCTCCGAGACCTGGAGCACCCAGGAAAAGCCCCATCATAGCCAACTGGATTCCGAGTGGGAGATGATAACAATAATAATAAATTTTATTTCTATAGCGCCAACATATTCCGCAGCACTTTACATTTCGGAGGGGAAATGTAAAGAGATCGCGGCCTCGTGCGGGAGCGACATCCTCAGAACAAATTGGAGCACCGGTGGGAGGAGGATCCTTACCGTGTACTTCGTCGGATAAGCCCAGATAGGCCTGTATACGAAATACAGTCTGAAAAAGAAGGGAACCAACTTGTCCGAACAATACATCGCAACATGTTGCGGCCCTGTATGTCTACGGACCCCGAACAACCCGAGGCCCCGGAACCAACACCAACAGATGAAGATGAAGAAGGCTTCCCAGCAGCACAGGCCGACTCACCAGGGGCCAATGCCCCCATGACCCCAGCTGCCCAACTGCCTTCCACCACCCCAGATGACTCCACCACACCAACCAAACTGCGGCGCTCTAAGCGGTCTACAGCTGGAAAACCCCCCGAACGGTATGAACAATACCAGTTTGTATGGCAAAAACATCTCCAATGCCAGGATAGGCGCACAAACCCCCCAAAGCCCTCGCCCGTGGACTGGCGAGCGAAAAGGGTGGGGGAGTGTAGGGGAGAGGGCCCTGGAGAAAGGGCCCGCAGTGTGTCTGAGCCAGAACTAGGGGGGCTGTCACCCGAGTTCCCAAGGGGGATGTTCCCAGGGGAGAATGACTGCAGGCCAGGACTGACAGTCGATCAGGAAACATGGGGGCGGGTCAAAGAAAGGGGGCGGGGCAACTATAAAATGAGTGGTGGAGACCAGCAGGACTGACTTGGTGGGGAGAGAGACGAGGGAGATGAGAGACAGGAAGGAGGAGTCTAAGTGGCGTCCAGGAGCGAGAGTGAGTCAGCACTTTTGACACAGGAGAGATGGGGGCTCACCTGACCAGGGAAGCGGACGGTGCCGAGCAGCACGAGGGGGATATCCAGAGAGACCAGCGGCCTGTGCGGTGAGACCCGCGGCCGCCACTGACCCACTACATACCACGGCTGCGGCCTGTACAGCGAGACCAGTGCCTCTGCCTTGCCTCCTAATGAGGCAATCCCAGTGGTGGAGGACCGGCCCAGGGCAGTACCGCCCACCCAACACCTGGGCAACTCTTCTTTGGCTGGACATGGCGGCTGAGGCACCAACCGGACATCTCCCGGACAACCACTCTGCAGGATGTCAGAGATTGATAAGTGACACTCCGTTTGTTCATATTTAATCCAAGGACCTGTAGCCGGCCATACCGTGACCAGATAGTCGCTACTTTTCGCCGTACTGTTTAGTATCCATAAATATAAAAGTTAAGTTTAACCCTTGCTCTGTCTCCGGCTCGTCACTGCATCCTGCATACCTGCGAGTACCACAGAGACACAGGGCATGCAGGCATGGCTGAGACACAGGGCAGGGAGGCACGGCTGAGACACAAAGCAGGCAGGCATGGCTGAGACACAGGGCAGGCAGGCATGGCTGAGACACAGGACAGGCAGGCTCGGCTGAGACACAGGGCAGGCAGGCATGGCTGAGACACACGGCAGGCAGGCATGGCTAAGACACAGGGCAGGCAGGAAAGGCTGGGACACAGGGCAGGCAGGAGTGGTATATGAAGAAACAGGTAGAAACAGGTCCAGACACAGGTGCATAATCAAATAGAGCCTGGGGCAGTGTAGGGCTGCTATATGTGTGCACAGCAACCTAGATCAATCACAATAAATACAGACAGAATGGTGTGTATAACCCAGCGCGCACGGCAAAACGGTATATGCACACCATATTTTATTTTTATCCGAAAATAGTGTTTATAACTAGGGAAACAGACAACAATACTAAATTCCACAATTTTTGGCCCACAGAAATGACGCGCCCCAGAGGCCGTGGGATACTCGGTATCGGGCCGGTCATCTTAAAGAGATGTGTCACAGTGGCAGTGACCCGGTCCGTGGCCCCAGGCAGTCATGTAAAAGGGGAGTATTGATTAGGGATAAAGTTTATGTAGTGATTTGTGATGCCAGTTGGAGTGTTCGACTATAGTATAGCCGGCACTGCAGATGATCCCTGGGGGAGTAGATGGTGATGGCAGTGCAGATGTTTAACCCTCTCCAACCAGGACTGACCCCCAGAGATTGTGATGGAAGTAGAAGGCACGGAGCAATCACGCAGGAGACAAGGAAAGTCACTTTATCATTTACTCTAGTTCAGGTGCAGTTCAGAGGAGATATTACAACTCTCACCAGGTTACAGTCTGCTTTGCACTCTGCTGTGACTCGGTGTAAGCTTCCTGCTATTCTAATCCCTTCTGGGACCAAGGCTTCCCGGAGTCTAGAACTTCCAGTATAGCCACTACTCACTGTGTATTCCTCCTCTGGCAACTTGCAGCTTGGATCCTGTGTGAAGCTCCAGTTCCTTCTTGCACAATCCTTCACTGATCCTAGTTTGCTGCAGTCTTCACGGGAAAACACTCTGCTGTTGGTTGTATAAACTCACACAGTCTCTCAGCTTACCACCCTGCTCTGAAAGCATGGATGGCCTAGGGGATGACTCACTGATTCTTATTAGCTTTGCTCCTGAAGGAAGCGCATGTTATGGCTTCCAGGGGTATTCTCCATCTTTTCCACCTTCTTCACCGAAACAACAACTCTGCTCCTCTCCCTCCCAGTTAGAGTATGTTTGCAAAAGCTCTAAGCTTCAGACAAGTAAGGGAGTGAGGTAAATTGTGTGTGTGTGTGTGTGTTGTGGTCTCTAGCAGAGAAAGCATAACTCCCATTGCTCACAAAACGCATACAAAACAGTACATATTTAACCCTTTTGTGGCGGTAAAGGCACAGGGCACCACATTCGGATCAGGCGTCTGACAGAGATACCACTCTGTTCAATATGTGGCCTGTATTTTTCTATTTTTTTACCTCAAAATAGTCTATAGAACTAGGTAATTTGTAGCCCACAGATAGATCAGGCGTCAGACGGAGATACCACACTGTTCGATATGTGGCCTGTATTTTTTTTTTACCCATAGTCTATAGAACTAGGGTAATACACAGCAAGAAAAGGTGGATGTAGGTCTGAAATGCAACAATTTGTAGCCCACAGATAGATCAGGTGTCTGACGGAGATACCACACTGTTCAATATGTGGACTGTATTTTTTTATTTTTTACCCCAAAATAGTCTATAGAACTAGGTTAAGACACAGCAAAAAAGGTAAATGTGGGCCTGAGATGCAATAATTTGTAACCCACAGATAGATCAGGCGTCTGACGGAGATACCACACTGTTCAATATGTGGCCTGTATTTTTTTATTTTTTACCCTAAAATAGTGTATAGAACAAGGGTAACAGATATCACATACAGTGGAATGGTGGCCTGAAATGTCACAATTTGTAGCCCACACATAGTTCAGGCATCTGACAGAGATACCACTCTGTTCAATATGTGGCCTGTATTTTTTTTATTTTTTTACCCCAAAATAGTCTATAGAACTAGGGTAAGACACAGCAAAAAAAGGGTGAATGTAGGCCTGAAATGCCACAATTTGGGGCCATTATTAACATTTGTGCAGCATTATATGGGGCGTATTTTGTATGGCGCATCTTATGGGGCCATCATGAACTGTATGGAGCATTATATGGGGCTCCTGATTCAATATGGATATTCAAAAACATTTAACCTACTGATGTCTCAATTAATTTTACTTTTATTGGTATCTATTTTTATTTTTGAAATTTACCAGTAGGTGCTGCATTTTCCACCTTTGGCTTATACTCGAGTCAATACGCTTTCCCAGGTTTTTGTGGCAAAATTAGGGGGGTCGGCTTATAATCGGGTCGGCTTATACACGAGTATATGCAGTATATAGAATTAGGGTAACAGACAGCAAATACAGTGGAATGGAGGCCTGAAATGCAACAATTTGTAGCCCACAGATAGATCAGGTGTCTGACAGAGTTACCATACTGTTCAATATGTGGCCTGTATTTTTCTATTTTTTACCCTAAAATAGTGTATAGAACTCGGGTAACAGACAACATATACCATACCTCCCAACTTTTGAAGAAGGGAAAGAGGGACAAAAGCCACGCAAATTTTAGGCCATGCCCAAACCACACTCATCTCACAACTAGTCACACCCATGTCCACGCCCCAACTGCACCCATTTAGCACTGCTGATCACCCTGACTGATACTGAGGGCACAGTGGCTGTCATTATGGGCACAGTGAATGACATTATGGGCACATTGACAGGTACTGAGGAAAAGAAAGAACAGAGAGAGAAGAAAGAAAACAGAGAGAAAGAAAGAAAGAAAGAAAGAACAGAGATGGAAAGAAAGAGGGGAAAGAACAGAGAGAAATAAATAAAGAAAGAAAGAATGAAAGAGGGGAAAGAAAGAACAGAGAAAGAGAAAGAAAGAACAGAGAGAAAGAAAGACGAAAGAAAGAAACAGAGAGAAAGAAAGAAGGGACAGAAAAGAAGAGAGAGAGAAAGAAAGAGAAAGAAAGAACAGAGAGAGAGAGAAAGAACAGAGAAAGAAAGAACAGAGAGAAAGAGAAAGAGCAGAGAGCAAGAAAGAAAGAAGGGAAAGAAAGAGAACAGAGAGAGGAAGAAAGACAGAACAGAGAGAAAGGAAGGAAGAACAGAGAGAGAGAGAGAAAGAAAGAACAGAGAAAGAAAAGATTAGAGAGAGAAAAAGGGGAAAGAAAGAGAAAGAAAGAACAGTGTGAAATAAAGAACAAAGAAAGAGAAAGAAAGAGGGGAAAGAAAAAACTGAGAGAGAAAGAAAAAAGATTAGAGTGAGAAAGAAAGAGGGGAAAGAAAGAGAAAGAAATAACGGAGTGAAAGAACAAAGAAAGGGAAAGAAAGAAGGAAAAGAAAGAAAGAAAGAAAGAAAGAAAAAAATAGAAAGAAAGAAAGAAGAGGAAAGAAACAAACAGAGAGAAAGAAAGAGGGAACAGAAAAAAAGAACAGAGAGAGAAAAAAAGAAAGAGGGGAAAGAAAGAACTGAGAGGGAGATGGAAAGAGGGGAAATAAAGAACAGAGAGAGAAAGAAAAAGATTAGAGAGAGAAAGAAAGAGGGGAAAGAAAGAGAAAGAAAGAACAGAGCAAAAGAACAAAGAAAGAGAAAGAAAGAAAGAAAGAAAGAAAGAAAGAAAGAAGAGAGAAAGAAGGAAGGAAAGAAAGAGGGGAAAGAAAGAAACAGAGAAAGAAAGAGGGGACAGAAAAAAGAACAGAGAAAGAGAAAAAAGAAAGAGGGGAAAGAAAGAAAGAACAGAGAGGGAGAGAGAAAGAAATAGGGGAAAGAAAGAACACAGAGAGAGAACGAAAGATGGGAAAGAAAGAACAGAGAGAGAGAAAGAGGGGAAAGAAAGAGAACAGAGAGAGAACGAAAGATGGGAAAGAAAGAGCAGAGAGAGAACGAGGGGAAAGAAAGATAACAGAGAGAGAACAGAGAAAGAAAGAAAGAAAGAAAGAAAGAAAGAAAGAAAGAAAGAAAGAAAGAAAGAAAAGAGAGAGAAAGAAAGAAAGATTAGAGAGAGAAAGAAAGAGGGGAAGAAAGAAAGAACAGAGCGAAAGAAAGAACAGAGAGAGAGAGAAAGGAAGAGGGGAAAGAAAGAAGAGAGAGAGAGAAAGAAACAGAGAGAGAAAGAAAGATTCTATAAAGATACCATAGCAGCCCGGTTCCCATTGTACTGCCCACCGGTGCAGGACATATCATGATCCGCTCACATGGCGGCATCCCCGATTCCAAGGTGATCCCGCTGTCAGAGAAGGACACAGTGATGGATCTGAAGCATTCCCTGAAGTGCCTCCATGGTTCCGGCACAATCTCCTCCAGAATTACCTAATTTCCTGTCAGCTTCCAGCACGTTGCTTCCGGTTGAACATCATGTGTGAATTTTAAAGTGCTCCTCGGGGCTCCACCGTGTACTCCTGTGTCCGCCAGAAAAGTAGCCTCCCGGCCAGAGCAGTGGGGAAGACTCAAAATTGGGACTGTCCTGCTGAATCTGGGACGGTTGGGAGGTATGAATGCTCCCCACCATACAACTTGTACAGACATGGCTCTGCACACCTCACACACACACGATTCTGCTTTGTATGCCTCGTACACACACGGCTCCGTTCCGTACACCTCATGCACACACATGGCTCCACTCCGTAAACCTCTTACACATGCAGCTCTGCTTCGTACACCTTGTACACACGCAACCACGCTCTGTATACTTTGTACACATGGCTCCACTCCGTAAACCTTGTACACATGCGGCTTTGCTCCATACACCTCATACTCACACGGCTCTGCTCCATACACACGCGGCTCCACTCCATACACCCTGTACACACGCGGCTCTGCTCAGCTCCGTACATTTTGTACACACAGCGCTCCGTTCCGTACACCTCTTACACACACGGCTCCACTCCGTACACCTCGTACACACACACGGCTGCACTCCGTACACCTCGTACACACACACGGCTCTGCTCCATACACCTTGCACACACATGGCTCCGCTCCGTACACCTCGCACACACACGGCTCCGCTCCGTACACCTCGTACACATATGGCTCCGCTCCATACACCTCGTACACACACGGCTCTGCTCCGTACACCTCGCACACACTCGGCTCCGCACACCTCGCACAAACTCGGCTCCGCTCCATACACCTCGTACACACATGGCTCCGCTCCGTGCACCTCGTGCACACATGGCTCCACTCCGTACACCTCGCACACACTCAGCTCCGCGCACCTCGCACACACTTGGCTCCGCTCCGTGCACCTCGTAACATAGTAACATAGTTAGTAAAGCCGAAAAAAGACATTAGTCCATCCAGTTCAGCCTATAAAATTCTGTCAGAATAAATCCCCAGATCTAAAGTTGTGGCCAAAAGTATTGACACCCCTGCAATTTTGTCAGATAATACTCAGTTTCTTCCTGAAAATGATTGCAAACACAAATTCTTTGGTATTAGGCCATGTGCAGACGTTGCATATTTTTGGTCTGATTTTTCTGCACAAAAACTGCATCTGCTGGCAGAAACCGCATGGTGGATTGTTTGCGGTTTTGATGCGTTTTTCATGCGGTTTTTTGAATGCGGTTTTCTTGCGTTTTTCAAACACTTTACCATGCAGTTTCTATGCTGATTTCATGCATTTTTTGTGCGGTTTTGCTTGCGTTTTTCTGCCTGATTTGTCTTCCTTTTTTGAAAGCAAAATGAAGAGAAGGAACTTCAAAATAGAAAAAAAAATCATGTCATTTCCTAGTCCAACCTCTTTCTCCATTTTGTAATCTGCACACTTTCGTAATCATGACTGCTAACATTGAAAATGATCGGAGTGAACAACGAAGCACACAGCATGGCGAAGAACATGGTGAAACTAATGTATGGCTATGCAGGCCACAACGCCTCCAGTCTTTTGGAGTATTGCTTGATTATCTGAATCAGCAAAGACTCCAGGTAAGCAACACTACGTGTAAAAATATTGTTTTTGAGTCCTCATCACACATAGTGAGATGGCTAGCCACATCGCTGAAACATCACAGCTGTTGTGATGCAACAGCGACCTCGCCAGCAATCTTGCTACATGTGACGGATATGGGCGACCGTCCCCCTGTTGGATATTGCTGATTGAGCTTCAATGTCCTGTCCATTTTTTGATCGCTGGTGTCCCGCTGGCCGCATGCATCGCTATGTTTGCTGCCAATGAGCGACTGTGATGTTGACACAGAATTCAGGGACGCAGGCAGGAGTCGTCAGAATAGCTGCTATGTGACAAGATCCCAATGACTGCTGAGGTTGTTACGGCTTGCCGTATAGTTGCTGCGTAAATTGAATTGATCTGCCTGTTGAGAGACCATGTAGCGACGTACAAACCATCTTTAGGTCACATTGTTTTCGTCAGCGCTGGAGCGTCGTAGACTCTCACAGGACCTTTACCCAAATTTTTTTATCTTAGGCTGGTTTCACATTTGCGTTAAAACAACGCTGCGCCCTGCGTCGTTAAGCCCCGCCCCGAGCCGGCTCCCTGCCCGCCCCATCCGGGATCACCGCCTACTTTTGCATTTGCACGCATGCGATCGGCGCACCCTATCTTTAGCATAGGGTGCGCAGATCATGCGCTGCCAGTGTGAAAGTAGCGTGCTGCGCACTTTTGGCGGTGCACCGTGCGCGCCGAAATGCAGCATGTTGCATTTCGGCGCGCACGGCGCACCGTCAAAAGTGCGCAGCACGCTACTTTCACACTGGCAGCGCATGATCTGCGCACCCTATGCTAAAGATAGGGTGCGCCGATCACATGCGTGCAAATGCGAAAGTAGGCGGTGATCCCGGATGGGGCGGGCAGGGAGCCGGCTCGGGGCGGGGCTTAACGACGCAGGGCACAGCGTTGTTTTAACGCAAATGTGAAACCAGCCTAACTTGCAGGCCAGAAAGAGAACCAGAAGAATGTGGGTACACCCCATTGTGGCAGAATGTACAGGAAAGGGTCACTTTCGTGTGCTATACCAAGATTTGAGAAGGTAAGTTACCCATATGTGACGAGATTTTGTTATGTAAAACTTTGGTCAGTAAAATAAATCTGTATCTGATGTAACTTAATATTTCTTTTTACAGATAACTGATGTGAAGACAAAGACAATTGCGACAAATTAGATTTTCTTTATCCCAAAAACAATGTTATATACCCCTTATGATATGTTTCCACAAATAATAATCAAAAAATTTGAAAATATTAATTTATTATCAAACCAGTAAAGACTTTATGACCAACATAGTCTTTTTCTTTGTTTAAAATATATAATCTTTCAACAACAAAGAAAAGGTGCAACAAACACGAGTGTTATCCGAATATGTCATCGCAAACCGGTGACAGCAGGTCTGGTGTCAGCAATGCAGAACTTGTGAAGGTAATGGAGGACTTTATCATCCACGACCTGCCTTATGCCCTAAACTAGCTTAGCAAGATGTAATCTGGGTTGTAACTCATGTGTTCCGAGTTAACATCTCCATAGTACGAATAGTTCATGGGAGGACGCTGATATCGTTGGTCATCACGCTGTTGTGGTGGTGGTGGTGGTGGCATTGGTGGTTGTGGAGGCAGCAATGGTGGTGGTGGACGCCTTGCACGAACACTTTGTGTGGCCCCCATTACAATATCAGCTAATGGTGCGATAGCGGAAGGGCCTTCGAATTCTGACAATATTGCATTTACTATTGTCATAAACTTAGTCTGCCTTTCCGCTGACAGTAACCGAGCTTTGCTGGCTATGCTGGCACCAAAGAAATCCAAGTGATCTTCCCTGGAAGATTTATTGATGAGCTCTATGGTGTCAATAACCCTTTTTGTAGTCTCATCCATTTTTTTTTGGTTTTGGTTTTGCTTTTTTTGGCCAGTGGCTCGGTTACTGTCAACGGATTGGCAGCTGTTTGACTGTTTGGGGCAGGAGTAATTTCTCTGAACAAGATTCTGTCCCTGAACATGACGCAGCCGACGCTACACCTGAAGTACATGGAGACTCAGGTCCACACAATGAAGACCCATCCATTGAATCAGTGGATCCTGCGGGCTCTTGGCTGGCATCTTCATCAGGAGGCGAAATGTTTCCATCAGTGCTGTGATAAAAAAAGATAACATAGTTTTCAGTGATAATTAAAATTTTAGTCATCATAACAACATTCAAATTATATCTAAATATTCACCTCCTCAAAGTCCTGCTGGTTAGCAAGAAACACATATCTTGATAGAGGCTGAATTTGATTTTGGCCGGTGAAGACCCACTGGTGCCAATCTTGGCTTGGATTTTTTTAAACCGATCTCTCACCGATCTCCAGCATTGCTTCACATCATGAGCTAAAATTTAAAGAAAAAACATATTATGATCCGTGCAATACATTTAAAAATGAAGAGTTGGTCTGTATAAACAACATACCAAAAATTACTTACTAATTTTCTGCTGCAGTGCACCGGTGTACCCATCAAATTCAGGATACAGCTGATGGCAGATTCTGGACCAACACATATCCCGTGTATATTTGTCTTTGTAGGCCTCATCGGCCGGGTCCCAGATAGCTGGCATGTCACTTATCTGTCATGGATAAGAATATGTTATTTATATCTTCATATTTAGTTTGTTAGCATACACAAAATGACATACACACACACACACACACTCACGTACACACACTTCCCTCACGATGTGATAGCATCGGGCACACCTATCCGTCCACTCCTGGACAGTCTGAGTTGCAACGTAACATTGGTGGATGGAGCAATACATGATGTCCCAGGGTGTCAATTGGATTATGGGAAATGGACGGTCCAGGCCATGGCTTTACTGCCTTCATCTATCAGGAACTGCTGACACACTCCAGCCACATGAGGTCTGGCATTGTGGAACCTAGGGCCAACTGCATCGGGAGGGCTGTGTGGCCCAACCAAGAAAATCCACCCCACACCATTACTGACCCAGAGCCAAACATGTCATGCTTTATGATGCTGCAGGCAACAGATCACTCTGTATGTTGTCTCCACACTCTGTCATGTATGTCACATGTGCAGAGTGTGAGCATGGTGCCTGCCCCATCCTTCAGCATGACCGTTTTAGCAGAGGGTTATTAATAATGGTGTGGGGTGGTTTTTATTTTGAGGGCCATGCGTAGTAGTGAACTGATACACGCACATAGAGGCCACACACAATAATAAGGCGAATTTGAAATTGATTCCACATTCATTTGTGGTGTTTATCAAAATACAGGCCTCCATTGGTTTCCAAATTTGATCGCGATGGATGTTTTTATTTCAAAACAGCAGGGGGGTGATATTCATAGCTTGGGAAGATTATCCCCTTCCCAGGATACCAAAAATCTGGCCCCAGTTACTGGATTTACCCTTCTGCACTTGAACCAAATGGCGTGGGCTCACGCCATTTTGTTCAAGTCCAGAACGGCAAATCCAGTAACTGGGGCCAGATTTTTGGTTTTCTTGGAAGGGGATAAACTTCCCAGACTTTGAATATCACCCCCCAGCTGTCAGCTGAGCCTTTGATGGCTAATAGAATATGTGACCCCCCACCCAAAAAAATGACGTGGGGTCCCAATATATTTTGTTATTCATCAAAGGCTCTGCTGACAGCGGCGGGTTGATATTTATAGCCTGGGAAGATTAACCTCTTCCCAGGCTACAAAAAATCTACACGTAGTTGCTGTTTGTCCCTGTCTGGACTTGAAAAAAAAATGGCGCCCAATTTTCAAGTCCAGAGAGGAAAAGCAAGCGTGTGCTGATTTTTTTTAGCCTGGGAAGAGGTTCATCTTCCCAGGCTATGAATATCAACCCGCCGCTGTCAGCAGAGCCTTTGATGGCTATTTCAATAGGGGACCCCCCCCAAAAAAAATGACGTGGGGTCCCCCTATATTTTTTAGCCAGAAAGGCTATTATGCCGACAGCTGCGGGCTGATATTCATAGCCGAGGAAGGGGCCATGGATATTGGCCCCCCCTGGCTACAAATATCAGCACGCATCCGCCCCAGAAATGGCACATCTATCAGATGCGCCAATTCCAGCACTTAGCCCCTCTCTTCCCACATCCCGCACCGTGGCGGCGGGATGTGGGGTAATAAAGGGTTAATGTCACCTTTGATTGACAGGTGACATCAAGCCAGGTTAATAATGGAGAGGCGTCAAGAAGACGCCGATCCATTATTAATCCTATAGTTAAATATTAAAAAAAACACAGAAATTTTTTTTAATGTTCTTAATTTAACCATACTTACCAATAAAAAACCATAACCTGTAAATGAAAATAAAATAAAAGACCACAAAAATACCACCTGTCCGACGCAATCCATTTAAAATCGAATGTCCCACATCGATCTCTAATGGAGAACAGTCACATCAGGAGATGTGACTGCTCTCCACGGGTTAAAAAGTCACACTGACAGGAGAAAGTTCCTGCAGTGTGACTGCGCAGGCGTGAACGTTAACCGGAGTTCAATGAACTCCGGGACTCTCACTTTACGGCAAATCCGACAGGTCAATTACCGTAAAGTGAGCTCCCGGACCATAAAGTGAGCTCCCGGGCCGTAAAGTGAGGTCCCGGAGTTCATTGAACCGCAGGAAACCACCGAAGAACACTGCAGGAGCAATTTAACTCTTGCAGTGCATTACCGGAGGACATCGTGGGACGGAACCATTTTTTTTTTTATATTTTATATATATTTTAATTTTTTTTAACATTTTAATGCAAGACCAGTGAGGGAAGGCTTTGGGCGGGCGAAAGTCCTATGTGGTGAGTATGCTTACATGTTGTGTGTTGTATGTACTGTTTATATGTCATGTGTTTTTTCTTAACCCATTGTGGTCATTCGCCTGACGATGGGAAAACTCTCCCATCATATTTGGATGGGAGAGCTGTCCCATCCGACGAATGACCACAATCTGTCAATACAGACACACAGACTGACGCACAGACTGACACACACACACAGACTAACACACACAGACTAGCTTACCAACTCAACCATACGCCTCACATCCATCCCCATACAACGGTACGACTCCATTTTATTGACAGCACATACACTTCCTCCTTCCTGTCACCTCATTTCCCTTTCCTGCGGTTTTTGGTAGCAAATCAGCAGCAAAACCACAGATCTTTATTTGATCAGCGGTTTTGCTGCGGAATTGAAAGATAGAATGGGAGTCTATGGGTGCAGAACCGCAGCGGTACCGCAGAAAAGAAGTGACATGCTGCGGAAAATAAACCGCTACGTTTCTGTGCGGTTTTCTTCGCAGCATGTGTACAGCAAGTCTGCGGATCCCATAGACTCCCATTGTAGGTGCACTACACTGCGGATTTTAGGCTATTCCGCGCGGTACAAACCGCGGCAGAACCGCAATTAAATCCGCAACGTCTGCACATGGCCTTATTATCTTCATTTAATTTGTCTTAAATGAAAAAACACAAAAAGAATTGTCCTAAAGCCAAATTGGGTATAATTCCACACCAAACATAAAAGAGAGGGTGGACAAAAGTATTGGCACTGTTCGAAAAATCATGTGATGCTTCCCTAATTTGTGTAATTAACAGCACCTGTAACTTACCTGTGGCACCTAACAGGTGTTGGCAATAACTAAATCACACTTGCAGCCAGTTGACATGGATTAAAGTTGACTCAACCTCTGTCCTGTGTTCTTGTGTGTACCACATTGAGCATGGAGAAAAGAAAGAAGACCAAAGAACTGTCTGAGGACTTGAGAAACCAAATTGTGAGGGAGCATGAGCAATCTCAAGGCTACAAGTCCATCTCCAAAGACCTGAATGTTCCTGTGTCTACCGTGCGCAGTGTCATCAAGAAGTTTAAAGCCCATGGCACTGTGGCTAACCTCCCTAGATGTGGACGGAAAAGAAAAATTGACAAGCGATTTCAACGCAAGATTGTGCGGATGTTGGATAAAGAACCTTGACTAACATCCAAACAAGTTCAAACTGCCCTGCAGTCCGAGGGTACAACAGTGTCAACCCGTACTATCCGTTGGAGTCTGAATGAAAAGGGACTGTATGGTAGGAGACCCAGGAAGACCCCACTTCTTACCCTGAGACATAAAAAAGCCAGGCTGGAGTTTGCCAAAACTTACCTTAAAAAGCCTAAAACATTTTGGAAGAATGTTCTCTGGTCAGATGAGACAAAAGTAGAGCTTTTTGGGCAAAGGCATCAACAGAGTTTACAGGAGAAAAAAGAGGCATTCAAAGAAAAAAACACGGTCCCTACAGTCAAACATGGTGGAGGTTCCCTGATGTTTTGGGGTTGCTTTGCTGCCTCTGGCACTGGACTGCTTGACCGTGTGCATGGCATTATGAAGTCTGAAGACAACCAACAAATTTTGCAGCATAATGTAGGGCCCAGTCTGAGAAAGCTGGGTCTCCCTCAGAGGTCATGGGTCTTCCAGCAGGACAATGACCCAAAACACACTTCAAAAAGCACTACAAAATGGTTTGAGAGAAAGCATTGGAGACTTCTAAGGTGGCCAGCAATGAGTCCAGACCTGAATCCCTATGGAGAGATCTAAAAATGGCAGTTTGGAGAAGGCACACTTCAAATATCAGGGACCTGGAGCAGTTTGCCAAAGAAGAATGGTCTAAAATTCCAGCAGAGCATTGTAAGAAACTCATTGTTGGTTACCGGAAGCGGTTGGTCGCAGTTATTTTGGCTAAAGGTTGTGCAACCAAGTATTAGGCTGAGGGTCCCAATACTTTTGTCTGGCCCATTTTTGGAGTTTTGTGTGAAATGATCAATGTTTTGCTTTTTGCTTCATTCTCTTTTGTGTTTTTTCATTTAAGACAAATTAATTGACGATAATAATACCAAAGAATTTGTGTTTGCAATCATTTTCAGGAAGAAACTGAGTATTATCTGACAAAATTGCAGGGGTGTCAATACTTTTGGCCACAACTGTATGTCCTTCTAAAGAACCTAACAATAACTGTAAGATACAATATTGTTACGCTCCAGGAAGACATCCAGGCCTCTCTTGAACCCTTCGACTGACTTCGCCATCACCACCTCCTCAGGCAGGGAATTCCAGATTCTCACTGCCCTAACAGTAAAGAATCCTCTTCTATGTTGGTGGAAAAACCTTTTTTCCTCCAGACGCAGAGAATGCTGCCCCCTTGTGACCGTCACCTTCCTTGGTATAAACAGATCCTCTGAGAGATATTTGTATTGTCCCCTTATATACTTATACATGGTTTTTAGATCGCCCCTCAGTCGTCTTTTTTTCTAGACTAAATAATCCAAATTTTGCTAATCTCTCTGGGTATTGTAATTCCCCCATCCCCTTTATTAATTTTGTTGCCCTCCTTTGTACCCACTCTAGTTCCATTATATCCTTCCTGAGCACCGGTGCCCAAAACTGTACACAGTACTCCATGTGCGGTCTAACCAGAGATTTGTACAGAGGCAGTATAATGCTCTCATCATGTGTATCCAGACCTCTTTTAATGCACCCCATGATCCTGTTTGCCTTGGCAGCCGCTGCCTGGCACTGGCTACTGCAGGTAAGTTTATCATTAACTAGGATCCCCAAGTCCTTCTCCATGTCAGATTTACCCAGTGGTTCAGTGTGTAATGGTGATATTGATTCCTTCTTCCCATGTGTATAACCTTACATTTATCATTGTTAAACTGCATCTGCCACCTTTCGGCCCAAGTTCCCAACTTATCCAGATCCATCTGTAGCAGAATACTATCTTCTCTTGTATTGACTGCTTTACATAGTTTTGTATCATCTGCAAATTGTAACAACCCTGCTGGCATCACTGCATAGCCTCCCATCCCCCGCGCACCAACTTACTGTCTCCTTCAAACCATGCTGTGAAATCTGTCTGTTGCCAGCCCTGAGCTCCATGTGCTATGCCTCTTGTTTTCCTGCTTGCTCTCCATGTTTCCTGACTGCGTGTATAGGGGGGCGGCGCCTGAACTCTCTGGTTCTTATGCAGTCAGGGTGCACCTGGGTAATCTGTCCCTGACCAATCACCTGGAGCCCTTGACTATTTAGTTTTGCCACTCCCACTGAAACATTGCCTGAGCAATGTCTATACTCAGTTAGTATCTCGCTGCTGAGGAAGTCAGGCCCTGTTCTGTGTGTCTCCTTCTCTGGAGGATTACTCTAGTCTTGCTTTGTACCCTGTCTGCCTGCCAGGAGGCTGAATATCCTGGCCCTTGAGTCTTGATCCCTGTACTTTGTCCGTACTCTGTCCGCCTGCCAGGAGGCAGAATATCCTGGTCCTAGTGTCTTTGTCCCTGTGCCTCTGTCTGAACTCAGTCTTACCTCTGTCTGTCAGTCTCCTTGTTTGTGGTTCCTTCCCTGCCGTGTCTTTCCTTGTGTCCTCTTTATCTGTGCATTTGCACTCTAGCCGCTCTGTCTGCACGGCTCCCTAGCCGCTCTGCCTGCTCCGCTCTCCTGCGGCTCTGCCTGCTCCGCTCTCCTGCGGCTCTGCCTGCTCCGCACTTCTGCGGCTCTGCCTGCTCCCAACTCCTGCGGCTCCGCCTGCTCCGCACTCCTGCGTCTCCGCCTGCTCCGCACTCCTGCAGCTCCGCCTGCTCCGCTCTCCTGCGGCTCCGCCTGCTCCGCTCTCCTGCGGCTCCGCCTGTTCCGCACTCCTGCGGCTCCGCCTGCTCCGCACTCCTGCGGCTCTGTCTACCTGCACCTCCTGTGTGAACAGGCCCAAACCTGTTCCTTCATACTCCATTCCTTCCTGCCTATATCCATACCTGTACCTCCTGTGTGAACAGGTCCAGATCCTGTTCCAGCATACACCACTCCCTCCTGCCTACACCTCCTGTGTGAACAGGCCCAAACCTGTTCCTTCATATTCCATTCCTTCCTGCCTAGATCCATACCTGTACCTCCTGTGTGAACAGGTCCAGATCCTGTTCCAGCATACACCACTCCCTCCTGCCTACACCTGCTGTGTGAACAGGTCCCTACCTGCTCCTTCTCATACCACGCCAATCTGTCCTGTGTCTCCAAGCCGTGCCCGCCTGTCCTGTGTCTCCAAGCCGTGCCCGCCTGTCCTGTGTCTCCAAGCCGTGCCCGCCTGTCCTGTGTCTCCAAGCCGTGCCCGCCTGTCCTGTGTCTCCAAGCCGTGCCCGCCTGTCCTGTGTCTCCAAGCCGTGCCCGCCTGTCCTGTGTCTCCAAGCCGTGCCCGCCTGTCCTGTGTCTCCAAGCCGTGCCCGCCTGTCCTGTGTCTCCAAGCCGTGCCCGCCTGTCCTGTGTCTCAGCCGTGCCTGTCGTGTCTACCTGCCTGCCTGTCGATAGCCTCTGTCAAGGTGTCCTGTTCCCAAGTGGGATCAGCAGCCACAGCCAGACACCACCCTGAAGTGGCACCCGGCAGCTACCTGCCGCACAAGCCTGACCTCACCATCAGAGGCTCCAGTGAAGACCAAGGAAGCTGCCGTAGTTACGCCCCTTCCAGGGTAGTCTGGTTTGTGGCACAGTGGGGCCACAACCCCCCGGCTCGTGCCATTCAGCCAAGGCGCGAGCGTGACAGTTTGCTCAGGCCATGGTCCCCGCTGAGTCCCATGTCCTTTCGCCCTCGGAGCAAGATGAACTTTTTTGCCAGTATGGGCAACCAAATAAATTTACCCGGTCTGAAGCCCAATCCTTCACTGCTCCACCCACCATTGTGGTCTCCAATAGACTGTTTGCTCAACTAGAGGCTGGCATACCTAATGTTGAACCTCCCTCGGACCCGCCAAGATATGATGGGGACCCCAAGCAGTGTCGTGCCTTTATGGAGCAGTGCCTACGCTATTTTCAATGGCATGCTCCCTACTTCGCCAGCAATCGGGTAAAGGTAGGATTACTAATGTCCTACCTAACAGGAGATGCGTTGCAGTGGCTCAACCCCTTTGGGAAGCAGGGGATCCCATCACCTCGAGCTTACCGGCCTTCCTGGTGGCCTTCTGCAAAGCCTTTGACAAGCCTAGTACGGTGTCTCCTGAAAAATCTTCCCCTCCTAGCTTCCAGGAACGGATCGGACGAAAGAGACCTGTGGTCAATTCATCTTCTCCGTCTGTGACCGTCCATGACCCATCTGTTCCTCAGTCTGCCAAAGCAGCCCCCCATGCAAGATCCAAGAGGTCTAAGAAAAAGGGGCTGGCTAGGTTGTCGCCAGAGGCCAGTCCTGAGAAGGAACATCCTGATGGTCTCAGCCCTGTGAAGCCAAAGCTCCAGAACCTTGGGCCAGTAGGAGAGACTGCCCTTGGTGAGAGTACCTCCTCGCTACTAAAGTCTGTGACTGTTCCGGTGCCTTGTGGGAGTTTCGGCCGTGCAGATGTATGCAAGCTACAAGCCAGACGAAGTCTGTGCATGGTTCCTGCTCCACCGCTCCAGAATCCATGCAGGGGGTTTGGTGATGGCCGAGCCCTACTTGTGAACAGTCCAGCATTGAGGGGTCAACTACAGCTCCTAATCGGAGCATTATACACAGAGACATGTGTCTTCCACCTGCTGACCAACTTGCCCACCAGTCGTTTTGAGCCGGGCACTCTATTGCCCCTTCCGGTCCAAAGACCCAGCATGGTGCTATATTTGGATCTGCCTAGCCAACTGAGGTGTCTAGTTCCATTACTGCAAGGTCAGTCTTCTGTATCGTCTCCTTCTCCACCTGATCTGCCGGCTATCAAGCCATGGTGTACTGACGTCACTGGAGAAAAGAAACAGTGGCGTCCTCTCCGTACACCTCCGGTGACCATACCAGTTACCAGTCCTCAGGAACATCCCTGACACTTGATAGTCTTCCCCAGGCTAATGGGCTGAAGATTGATCCCGAGTGGATGCCCTCGGCTCCTCTATGGCCAGTGGGTGAAGGTCCCAGGATTAAGCAGTACTCGTTCGCCAACTTGAAAGAAGTGGCCCAGTCTGTTCCGGGTAACAGGCGGAGGTGGCTCCCCGTATATATGCCTCCAACTTCCATGTGGCAGGTGGATGAAGAGGTGAGAACAGTGGCCTATGCATCTCTGTTTTTTACCCGTCTGGAGGAGGTCCAATTTTCTTGGGATATCGGGCTGAAGTTGGACTCGGTAAAGGTCTCTTCGGTTTCCAGCTGGCCGGCTGATGTAGGGGTCAAGTCTGAGGCTTCCAGGTCCCTGCTTTCTTCCACTCAGGAGGAAGAGATCCAAGTCCTTATACCCTCGGTGTTGGAAGCTGACTCCATCGGGCACCAAGAAGCTTGGCACTCTGGGATTCCTGATGGCACACATATTCCACCCTACGTGAAGGATGTCGTGTCAACCTGGACTGTGTGTGGACCCTTACTCCTTCTTCAGGTCATTCTGGCAGGCTTGAGGAAGAGGGGCCGTAAAGGGGGGGTACTGTAACAACCCTGCTGGCATCACTGCATAGCCTCCCATCCCCCACGCACCAACTTACTTTCTCCTTCAAACCATGCTGTGAAATCTGTCTGTTGCCAGCCCTGAGCTCCATGTGCTATGCCTCTTGTTTTCCTGCTTGCTCTCCATGTTTCCTGACTGTGTGTATAGGGGGGCGGCGCCTGAACTCTCTGGTTCTTATGCAGTCAGGGTGCACCTGGGTAATCTGTCCCTGACCAATCACCTGGAGCCCTTGACTATTTAGTTTTGCCACTCCCACTGAAACATTGCCTGAGCAATGTCTATACTCAGTTAGTATCTCGCTGCTGAGGAAGCCAGGCCCTGTTCTGTGTGTCTCCTTCTCTGGAGGATTACTCTAGTCTTGCTTTGTACCCTGTCTGCCTGCCAGGAGGCTGAATATCCTGGCCCTTGAGTCTTGTTCCCTGTACCTTGTCCGTACTCTGTCCGCCTGCCAGGAGGCAGAATATCCTGGTCCTAGTGTCTTTGTCCCTGTGCTTCTGTCTGAACTCAGTCTTACCTCTGTCTGTCAGTCTCCTTGTTTGTGGTTCCTTCCCTGCCGTGTCTTTCCTTGTGTCCTCTTTATCTGTGCATCTGCACTCTAGCTGCTCTGTCTGCACGGCTCCCTAGCCGCTCTGCCTGCTCCGCTCTCCTGCGGCTCTGCCTGCTCCGCTCTCCTGCGGCTCTGCCTGCTCCGCACTTCTGCGGCTCCGCCTGCTCCGCACTCCTGCGGCTCCGTCTGCTCCGCACTCCTGCGGCTCCGCCTGCTCCGCACACCTGCGGCTCCGCCTGCTCCGCTCTCCTGTGGCTCCGCCTGCTCCGCTCTCCTGTGGCTCCGCCTGCTCCGCTCTCCTGTGGCTCCGCCAGCTCCGCTCTCCTGCGGCTCCGCCTGTTCCGCACTCCTGCAGCTCCGCCTGCTCCGCACTCCTGCCGCTCTGTCTACCTGCACCTCCTGTGTGAACAGGCCCAAACCTGTTCCTTCATACTCCATTCCTTCCTGCCTATATCCATACCTGTACCTCCTGTGTGAACAGGTCCAGATCCTGTTCCAGCATACACCACTCCCTCCTGCCTACACCTCCTGTGTGAACAGGCCCAAACCTGTTCCTTCATATTCCATTCCTTCCTGCCTAGATCCATACCTGTACCTCCTGTGTGAACAGGTCCAGATCCTGTTCCAGCATACACCACTCCCTCCTGCCTACACCTGCTGTGTGAACAGGTCCCTACCTGCTCCTTCTCATACCACGCCAATCTGTCCTGTGTCTCCAAGCCGTGCCCGCCTGTCCTGTGTCTCCAAGCCGTGCCCGCCTGTCCTGTGTCTCCAAGCCGTGCCCGCCTGTCCTGTGTCTCCAAGCCGTGCCCGCCTGTCCTGTGTCTCCAAGCCGTGCCCGCCTGTCCTGTGTCTCCAAGCCATGCCCGCCTGTCCTGTGTCTCCAAGCCGTGCCCGCCTGTCCTGTGTCTCCAAGCCGTGCCCGCCTGTCCTGTGTCTCCAAGCCGTGCCCACCTGTCCTGTGTCTCCAAGCCGTGCCCGCATGCCCTGTGTCTCAGCCGTGCCTGGGATCAGCAGCCACAGCCAGACACCACCCTGGAGTGGCACCCGGCAGCTACCTGCCGCACAAGCCTGACCTCACCATCAGAGGCTCCAGTGAAGACCAAGGAAGCTGCCGTAGTTACGCCCCTTCCAGGGTAGTCTGGTTTGTGGCACAGTGGGGCCACAACCCCCCGGCTCGCGCCATTCAGCCAAGGCGCGAGCGTGACACAAATATCGATATTTTACTGTGCAAACCTTCTACCAGATCGTTAATAAATATGTTGAAAGAGAATAGGTCCCAACACCGACCCCTGCGGTACCCCACTGGTCACAGCGACCCAGTTAGAGAATATACCATTTATAACCACCCTCTGCTTTCTATCACTAAGCCAGTTAATACCCATTTACACACATTTCCCCCAGACCCAGCATTCTCATTTTGTGTACTAACCTCTTGTGTGGCACGGTATCAAACG
Organism: Dendrobates tinctorius; assembly: GCF_039654945.1. Lineage (NCBI taxonomy): Eukaryota > Metazoa > Chordata > Amphibia > Anura > Dendrobatidae > Dendrobates > Dendrobates tinctorius. Next base: position 8,385,688 of record NW_027361827.1, on the reverse strand, counting down.
CTTTGGAAAAATCAAGACATACCACATCCAATGACTCACCTTGGTCCAGTGTATAGCTTACCTCTTCATAAATACTGATTAGATTGGTTTGACAGGAGCGATTCCTCATAAACCCATACTGATATGGTGTTAAACAGTTATTCTCATTGAGATCATCCAGAATAACATCCCTCAGAAACCCTTCAAATATTTTACCAACAATAGAGGTTAGACTTACTGGCCTATAATTTCCAGGTTCACTTTTAGAGCCCTTTTTGGCTATTGGTACCACATTTGCTATGCGCCAGTCCTGTGGAACAGACCCCGTCGCTATAGAGTCTCTAAATATAAGAAATAATGGTTTGTCTATTACATTACTTAGTTCTCTTAGTACTCGTGGGTGTATGCCATCTGGACCCGGAGATTTATCTATTTTAATCTTATTTAGCCGGTTTTGCACCTCTTCTTGGGTTAGATTGGTGACCCTTAATATAGGGTTTTCTTTGTTTCTCGGCATTTCACCTAGCATTTCATTTTCCACTGTGAATACTATGGAGAAGAAAGTGTTTAATATATTAGCTTTTTCCCTCATCATCTACAACCATACTTTCCTCACAATTTTTTAATGGGCCTATACTTTCACTTTTGATTCTTTTACTATTGATATAGTTGAAGAACAGTTTGGGATTAGTTTTACTCTCCTTAGCAATGTGCTTCTCTGTTTCCTTTTTGGCAGCTTTAATTATTTTTTTAGTAAAGTATTTTTCTCCTTATAGTTTTTTAGAGCTTCAACGATGCCATCCTGCTTTAGTAGTTTAAATGCTTTCGTTTTACTGTTAATTGCCCCTCTTACTTTTTTGTTTAGCCACATTGGGTTTTTCCTTTCTCTTGTCCTTTTATTCCCACAAGGTATAAACCGCTTACAGTGCCTATTTAGGATGTTCTTAAACATTTCCCATTTATTTTCTGTATTCTTATTTCTGAGGACATTGTCCCAGTCAACCAGATTAAGGGCATCTCTAAGCTGGTCAAACTTTGCCTTACTAAAGTTCAGTGTTTTTGTTACTCCCTGACATGTCCCCCTAGCGAAAGACAAGTGAAACTGTACAATATTGTGGTCGCTATTTCCTAGATGCCCAACAACCTGCAGATTTGTTTTTCTGTCAGGTCTGTTAGATAGTATAAGGTCTAAAAGTGCTGCTCCTCTGGTTGGATTCTGCACCAATTGTGAAAAATAATTATTCTTGGCTATTAGCAGAAACCTGTTGCCTTTATGGGTTTTGCAGGTCTCGGTTTCCCAGTTAATATCTGGGTAGTTAAAGTCCCCCATGACAAGGACCTCATTATGGGTTGCAGCTTCATCTATCTGCCTTAGTAGTAAACTTTCCATGATTTCTGTTATATTTGGGGGTTTGTAACAGACCCCAAAGAGAATTTTGTTACTATTTTTCCCTCCATGTATTTCGACCCATATGGACTCGACATCCTAATTCCCTTCGCTAATATCTTCCCTTAAAGTGGACTTTAGACAAGACTTTACATAAAGACAAACCCCTCCTCCACTCTGATTTTTACAATCCTTTCCTAACAGACTGTAACCCTGTAAGTTAACTGCCCAGTCATAGCTTTCATCTAACCATGTCTCGGTTATTCCCACTATGTCATAGTTACCTGTAGATATTTCTGCTTCTTGTTCTTCCATCTTGCTTGTCAGGCTTCTGGCGTTTGCGAGCATGCATTTTAGAGAATTTTGCTTTGTTCCAATCTCCTCCCTGTTGATTGTTTTAGAAATTTTCTTACCTCCCATCTGAGTATGTTGTCTTGGATCTTCTTTGCCACACCCCATATCATTCATCAGTATAATATCTGGTTTCATGTTCGTGTCTAACGTTTTTCTTCCCATCCCCTCTTCTTCTAGTTTAACGCTCTCCTGATGAGTGTAGCGAGTCTTCTGGCGAATGTGTGTTTCCCAGGTTTGTTGAGGTGTAGTCCGTCTCTGTCGAGGAGTCCATCGTACAGGTAATTCACACCGTGGTCCAGGAATCCGAATTCTTGTTGTCTGCATCATCGTCTTAGCCAGTTGTTCGCATCAAAGATCCTGTTCCATCTCCTGGTGCAATGCCCGTCTACTGGAAGGATAGAAGAAAAAACTACCTGTGCATCCAGTTCCTTTACTTTCTTCTCCAACTCTTCAAAGTCCTTGCAGATTGTCGGTAGGTCCTTCCTTGCCGTGTCATTGGTGCCAACATGTATCAGAAGAAATGGGTGGACGTCTTTGGAACTGATGAGCTTTGGTATCCTATCGGTCACATCCTTGATCTTCGCACCTGGGAGGCAGCATATTTCTCTTGCGGTTATATCCGGTCTGCAGATGGCTGCTTCGGTGCCTCTCAGTAGTGAGTCTCCCACCACTACCACTCTTCTTCGCTTCTTGGCTGTACTTTTTGTTGTCACTTCTGGGTGTTGCTGTGTGCCCTTTTCTTCTTTGCTTGCTTGTTGTGCCTCATCCTTAGGTGTACCATCGTCATCCTCTGCAAGGCCTTGGTATGGGTTTGTCAGTTGTGTGGTTGGTGATGTCTCTACGGTCTTCTTGCTTCTTTTGGTCACATGCTTTCACTCATCTGCTTTTGGAGGTTCTCTGACACTTTCTTCACCTTCTGTGACCAGTAGAGATGCTTATGTTCTGTCTAGGAAGTCTTCATTTTCTTTGATGAGTTTCAAAGTTGCAATTCTTTTTTCCAGACCACGCACCTTTTCTTCTAAAAGGGCCACTAATCTACACTTCTGACAGGTGAAGTTGGATTCTTCTTCTGGTCGGTCTGTTGCAGATCACCATGTAGGTTGTCACATCTGCCATGTTGCTCCTAGATCCTGCTGACTTGCTGCGTGTCTTCCTTCTTAAACACAACAAGAAAACACAAAATGACAAATTTGCAAAAATACTCTGCATGTCTTCCTTCTTGTGTAATCTACTCAATCAGGCAAGCTTTCTTGCAATAATGTCCTAGAGGCAAAAATTTGCGCTTTCCAAGCAGCTGGCCCTGGCTGTATCCAACGATCCTCTTGCTTAGGGAGACTCTTCGCTTTTCCCAGAAGGCACCTGGAATATGCAAATTATCTTCCTCAAGCTTCAATCCCTGGTTCGGCGTACACACATGGCTCCGCTCCGTTCACCTCGTACACACACGGCTCCTCTCCGCACACCTCGCACACACACACGGCTCCTGTTAGGGATGGCGGAACGCACTAAATAATAAAGAATAGAAAGTGCATTTGCCACCCGGGGTCCACCGTGCAGATGTGTTACACTGCTGCTATATAATGGCAGCCACGCGATATTGCGCACGCGGGTTGAACGTCACAGAGACGCCGAGGCGTTAAACACAAATGCTGAGCCTGTTTAACTCACAGGACTCAGCTCAATGCACCCACAGTATATGGACACAGGACCCAGACACAGGGTCCGTGTCCCTCTAGACCTACCGTGCGTACGGCAACGCAACCATGGATGCCAATAAGTGCTGCTGACTGGAGCACAGCGACAGACACTGCAGCAAAACGACAATGCCCGGTAGCAGGCACACTGTCGGACGCTAGTCCCGTGGATGATATGCACTGTAGCCTGTAGCTTGCCACTGACTGGCGCTGACTCTAGCACTAGTTCCCTATCCACACACGTAATATCAGAGGGAGGGGAATCATAATGAGTCATTTGCAAGTCCATGCATCTGTCATCATTCACACAGGTAGCAACTAGAGTCTATACTAGAGCATGGCCGCTCGGCCATGTGAACTTTTTATAGCCAGGACCTTCCGGAAGCTTCCAGATCCCTGAGATGGGCCAATCTGATCTGGAGAAGGACCTGTGCATGTGATTCCCGATCTCCAATGGGAGATCGTCTCGTGAGCATGCTCAGTGGAGCGACGGAAGGACTTAGCCTCTGGAGAGGTTTGCTGCTGAGCAGCCTGCATTGCTATTGCTGGCCCAAAGGTGGTAGCAACAGCCAGACCCACAGAGCAGGTCTGGGCAGAGCATCGGGAACGACGGGGCAGCTGAGCAAGCTCCTCTGCAGTCGAAGAAGAATGGGAGACTGCAGAATGTGAGGCTCTGGATTCCTAATGTGCCGCTGCAGGAACCCAACGCCTAACAGCCCCGCACACCTCGTACACACATATGGCTCCGCTCTGTACACACGCACGGCTCTGCTCCGTACACCTCGCGCACACATATGGCTCCACTCTGTAAATCTTGTACACATGCAACTCTGCTCTGTACACCTTGTACACACATGGCTCCACTCCGTAAACCTTGTACATATGCGGCTTTGCTCCATACACCTCGTACACACGCGGCTCCACTCCATACACACGCAGCTCCACTCTGTACACCCCGTACACACACGGCTCTGCTCAACTCCGTACACTTTGTACACGCAACGCTCCATTCCATACACCTCGTTCACACACGGCTCCGCTCCATACACCTCGTACACACACACGGCTCCGCTCCGTACACACACTGCTCCACTCGGTACACCTCGTACACACACGGCTCCGCTCCATACATCTCGCACACACTCGACTCCGCACACACTTGGCTCCGCTCCGTACACCTCGTACACACATGGCTCTGCAGACACCGAGGCTCCTGATCATGTGACCCCTGACTCCTCCCCTCCTGTGACCTCATCACAAGTCCTGCGTGCACAGAAGACAGAGAACAGCCTAGCAACGTCATTGCAGGCTGTGAGGGTTCTCTGGGAGGGCAAGGATCGGGTCGGTGCATGGGGGGGGCGTGCGGCTTATCTCCCTGCAGTGTGGGAAAAATAGAGTCGCGGGCAGGACAGTGGGTGAGCGGGGCAAAAACGGGACTGTCCCGCCGAATCCAGGACGGTTGGGAGCTATGGCATATACAGTGGAATGGAGGCCTGAAATGCAACAAATTGTAGCTCACAGATAGATCAGGCATCTGACGGAGATACAACACTGTTCAATATGTTGCCTTTATTTTTTTATTTCCTACCCCAAAATGGTCTATAGAACTAGGGCAAGACACATCAAGAAAAGGTGAATTTAGGCCTGAAATGCCACAATTTGTACCGCACAGATAGATCAGGCGTCTGACGGAGATACTACTGTACACTCTTCAATATGTGGCCTGTATTTTTTTATTTTTTTACCCTAAAATAGTGTATAGAACTCTGGTAACAAACAGCAAATACAGTGGAATGGAGGCCTGAAATGCCACAATTTGTTGCCCACAGATAGCTCAGGTGTCTGACAGAGATACCACACTGTTCAATATGTGGCCTGTATATTTTTATTTTTTACCCCAAAATAGTCTATAGAACTAGGTTAAGACACAGCAAAAAAAAGGTAAATGTAGGCCTGAGATGCAACAATTTGTAGCCCACAGATAGATCAGGCGTCTGACGGAGATACCACACTGTTCAATATGTGGCCTGTAATTTTAAATTTTTTACCCCAAAATATTCTATAGAACTAGGGTAAGACACAGCAAAAAAGGTAAATGTAGGGCTGAAATGCCACAATTTGTAGCCCACAGATAGATGAAGCGTCTGACGGAGATAGCCCACTTTCAAATATCTGCCCTGTATTTTTTTCTTGGCCTGCAAAATTGTGTCAATAAGTAGGCTATGACACAACAAAAAAAATTCTATGGAGGCCAAAATGGCAAAATTTTTTGCACAATGATATGCGATCGGTGTGGCCGACAAAACCCAGTGTAAGATGTCTGCCCTGTAGCTAAATATTTTTTGGCAGCAAAATGGTGTCAAAAAATTGTTTAGCACACTCCAAAAACTTTCTACAGTGCAACAAAAAATGGCAGATTTTTCTGCACACTCAGATGTGATGCCTGGGACAGGCAAACCCATTTAAAATTGCTGGATTTTCACGCTGTACTATCAAAAGGATCTGGCTGTAGTCTGCAGTGTCAACAAGCAAATGGAGAAAAAAAGGGGTTCTGGATTGCTTTGGAATAAAATAATCAGGATTAATATGCATAAAAAATTATTCCTAGCCAGTTGTACCTGGGGCTAGGTATATACGGTCAATATATGTAATAGTCAGCAGGAGCAGACAGTAATGGAATGGACCCTTTTGATCTATGCAATGATATCTATATACCCACATACAGTGCCTGCAAGCCTTGTACTGATATGTATATAGCCACATACACTCTCCTGCCTACCTGGCACTGCAATCTATATACCCCATAATTAGTCCTTAGAAGGACTGTTGGTTAAGCTGGATTTGTGGATTCTATGATTGTATACCCACACTAACTTATAAACTCCGAAATCTAAGCCTATGTCAGCAGCAGCTCTCCCTACACTGTCTGAATCTGGAGCTGAATGCGACGAGCAGGGCGGCGGCAGGTCTCTTATAGACCCGATGACGATGTGCGGCCAGCCAAACACTGTAATACCACAACAAAGATGGCTGTGGCATTACAGTGCGTTGCAGACAATCCCTGCATGTTGATTGGCGCTCTAAAGAGCGCCAAACTTGCAGGTAGGAGACCCGAGCTCATGCCGAATAATCCCGGAAATGCTCGGCGCTCGCCAAGTGCCGCGAGTACAGCGATAATCGGGTGAGTAACGAGCATTACTGAGCTTGCTCGCTCATCACTAATCACATTTCACACTTATTTTTTTCTTAAACTTAACAATTACGATATGCACTCATTTTTTATTATGATTTTTTTTGTTTATATGTCACACCTATCACTATTGATATAAATACCACTATTTTTCTATATCCTCCCATTGTGCTGGATGGATATTTGTCATTCTGTGACTAAATCCATTAGATCAAACTCTTTTTTGTGTTCACACAGCGCCATCTATCCAGTATTTTTGGAGTGATTTTATGTTTCATCTGTAGGATTTTTTATAAGATTGAATGTGAGTGCTTATTAACGCTACTGCATCTTTGTTGTACCACTCCTCTATTTTGTGATTATAATGCTTGGGATAAGTTCCTGTCCTCTTTCCTCATTTCTATAGATCTTAGTACATGTGCCATTGACCTCTATTGTTACCATCATCCTGAACAGTTTGATGTTTGAAATATTTCTTAGTGCCAAAGTACCTAAGCACCTTTGATCTTGATTTCAGCCCTTCTTAATGGTGTCTGATTTTGGAAAAACTTGTTCTTGAATTCCATAATTGTCTATAATTTTTTTTTTTTATTCTGTTTGGCATCCCATGTTATACCATGGTATAATGTTACGATACCATCATTAAAAATATATTATTGGTGATCAATTTTGGAAATGTTCTACTTAATGCTTTAACAGCTTGGTAAAATTCTTTTCTTCTGATTCATATGCTACCTGTAAGGTTTTTCACATCCTTTTTGAAAAAAATCTTAACTTACTGCTTTATTCTAACACCTTGGCAAAGTTCTTCTCTTCTAATTTATATGTCACCAGGAAGGTTTTTTTTTATATCCTTTACCTTATAACTAAAATAGACACAGACCCTTATAACAACCAGTTAAATTACTGGAGATTTCATGGAATAATTTCCTGCGCTGCCGTATAGGATTAAGGAGCAAACAATTCATAAAAGGGTTGATGGTTTCGTCACAATCTCAACGCATTTCGAAGTACAAGACATCTTCCTCAGGAGATTATATAGATATACAATACTGTTACATGCTGGTTAACCCCTTAATGACTGGAGCTTTTTTTATTTTGCCTGTTCGTTTTTCACTCCCCTTCTTGCCAGAGTCATAACTTTTTTCAACATTTAAATCTGGCGCCAAAAAAGTCACATGTCGAAGAAAAGTCAAAGTTCATACAAATGACTTATGATATATCACATGATTTTCAAAGATCGTCAATTTTGAACACAGAGACATTGATCAAATATAATTTTTTTAGTCTTTTACATTAATGCGCATATATATAACATTTTCTTTATTTTTTAACTAATAAAAAATAAAAGTTTTTTTATGATATATTCATTTTTTTTGATGGTAGCCTTTCTTCCCGTCCTTTGGATGATTTTTTTCAACTGTTTGAGATTATAGTCCGGAGGGTTGATTCCCTCGTCAGGCTAGTCTCTTGCTCTGTATTTTATGTGGGTCGCCCTCCCAGGGCTGTGGGGTACTCGGTAGCGGGCCGGTATCAGTGGGATGTGTCACAGCGGCGGTGACCCGGACCGTGGCCCTGGGCACCCAAGTAATAGGAAAATGTGAATGGTGGAATGTAGTTAAATGAATAGTTCGTGACACCACCTGTGGTGCACGGCAAAGGAGGTGTTAAGCCGACGCTGCATGCAGATCCTCCAGGACAGATGGTGGGGTGCAGCAATGATGTTATAGCCCCTCCACAGGCAGGGCTGTTGTCCCAGGGCAGTGTAGATGAGGAGACACTTAGATGGTGTAGTGTTTGGCGCAGGGGATGTAGCAGTGCCAGGCGTACGGACGCAGGAAGGAATGAAGGACACCAGGGCATGTAGTTCCAAAGCTTTACTCACAGTCCGTAGTGCCCGCTTCTGTGCCGTGTCCTCCAGGTCAGGGACTCAGTCAACCTCCAGGCAAGATGGAATGCTCCCTTCCACACTCCGCCAACTTATGTGCCTTTTCCTGAACGTCTCCTCTATAGCACCTTTAAGTGTGAAGATCTCCTAGTACTGTGTTACACTGGAGTTCCTCCTGACAGATGTTCCCAAGAACTCTACTTGCAGGGCAGACAGCTGTAGCCTGCTTCGGGGATTCTCTACTCCCAGTCCCGGCTCTCTATCCGCGTTGCTGCCGTGCCCTCAAGTCTTAGATGGGAGTAGTGCATTTACAGCCCACTACTCCACCGGTGTCCGCTGCAGAACCACTAGCGTCCACACATCCTTGGGGACCGGGCCCCGGCCCTGCGCCTGGAACCTCTAGGCAGGGTTCTTCCTTTAACCCACCACGTCCTCTGTGATCCCTTTTACTCCCACATTCCGTACTTGTCTTTTCCCTTCTATGGAAGCGCAGGCTTCAGTTCAATGTCCTTCTTCTTTCCTTTCCCGTGCCAGCTGGCTCAGATCACTGAGGCAGCTGCAGCACTCCTTCCTCCATCCCTCTTCCAGGGATCCCCACTCCTCTCCGAGTGGCTTCCTCTCTCACTGACCTCCTGTCAGACTGACCTGTAATCCTAAACCATCCAGATAATATATATACTGAACTCCACCCACCTCCCAGCACGTCTAGTGTTCCAAGCAGGGAACCACCAAAGGTGCTCTGCTTCTCTCTAAGCAAGGAGCCGCAATGTGGTTTTGCTGAAGTACTCTATTGTGTGGGGTGCGAGTGTTGGAGCGTGGTCAGGAGCCTCGAACTTACCTGGATGGTGGGGCACCACACCTTAGCAGAAGGTGCAGTACCTCTGTGGCGACTGAGCCTCAGGGGCACCACATAACCCCCGTTAAACACAGCACGTCCTCGGGCTGCAAGGTAAACAAAGTTGACAGTACAGGAACATACAAATTTTTATAATGCTGAATAAACATTTCCTATACTAAACTTCCCAATGTGAGAGGCACTCATTCTTGAACGTTGCAAACAGTTATTAATTAACTATCTAAAATTCTAAGTCAAAAGTGCAATTTTTCCATATAATACTTAATTCAAAGTGCTATTATCTATTACTCTCTATCACTTCAGTATTCTTCATCAACACATTTCTTTTCTCTCTTTAGTGCACATTTTCTACTTTCTCTCAACTCTGAGTGATAACCGTGATGCACCATATACACTCACTGGCCACTTTATTAGGTACACCTGTCCAACTGTGTGTTAAGACTTAATTTCTAATCAGCCAATCACATGGCGGCAACTCAGTGCATTTAGGCATGTAGACATGGTCAAGACAATCTCCTGCAGTTCAAACCGAGCATCAGTATGGGGAAGAAAGGTGATTTGAGTGCCTTTGAACGTGGCATGATTGTTGGTGCCAGAAGGGCTGGTCTGAGAATTTCAGAAACTGGGATTTTCACGCACAACCATCTCTAGGGTTTACAGAGAATGGTCCGAAAAAGAAAAAAAATCCAGTGAGCGGCAGTTCTGTGGCCGGAAATGCCATGTTGATGCCAGAGGTCAGAGGAGAATGGGCAGACTGGTTCGAGCTGATAGAAAGGCAACAGTGACTCAAATTGCCACCCGTTACAACCAAGGTAGGCAGAAGAGCATCTCTGAACGCACAGTGCGTCGAACTTTGAGGCAGATGGGCTACAGCAGCAGAAGACCACACTGGGTACCACTCCTCTCAGCTAAGAACAGGAAACTGAGGCTACAATTTGCACAAGCTCATCGAAATTGGACAGTAGAAGATTGGAAAAACGTTGCCTGGTCTGATGAGTCTCGATTTCTGCTGCGACATTCGGATGGTAGGGTCAGAATTTGGCGTAAACAACATGAAAGCATGGATCCATCCTGCCTTGTATCAACGGTTCAGGCTGGTGGTGGTGGTGTCATGGTGTGGGGAATTTTTTCTGGGCACTCTTTGGGCCCCTTGGTACCAATTGAGCATCGTTGCAACGCCACAGCCTACCTGAGTATTGTTGCTGACCATGTCCATCCCTTTATGACCACAATGTACCCAACATCTGATGGCTACTTTCAGCAGGATAATGCGCCATGTCATAAAGCTCGAATCATCTCAGATTGGTTTCTTGAACATGACAATGAGTTTACTGTACTCAAATGGCCTCCTCAGTCACCAGATCTCAATCCAATAGAGCATCTTTGGGATGTGGTGGAACGGGAGATTCGCATCAGGGATGTGCAGCCGACAAATCTGCGCCAACTGTGTGATGCCATCATGTCAATATGGTCCAAAATCTCTGAGGAATGCTTCCAGCACCTTGTTGAATCTCTGCCACGAAGAATTGAGGCAGTTCTGAAGGCAAAAGGGGGTCCAACCCCTTACTAGCATGGTGTACCTAATAAAGTGGCCAGTGAGTGTACATCTTCAATTCTTTATTCAAATCTCTCATCTCTGTATCAAAACATTTCTAATTCTATATAAAAGCCATTTCCTAGTTACCAATACTCTTATAAAACACATCATCATCAAATACTTCACATTAAAACTTTTCAATAATTCTTGTAAGTGCTGGACACCGCTCCCAGTCGGGATTTCTTGCAGTGTCCTTTAATTGGAGTCATGCTCCAAATGAGGTAGACGTTATCTTCGCAAAGTGTCTATATGTAAAACCAAGAGAGGGCACCTAAAGAGGTGCAACTATTTACAAACACAGTTTTTGGATCACTCCAAGTTCATGATCGCTCAGTTCAAATGTAAAGGCTGCCAACAACACAGGGCAACTCTGAAAAAACAAAACCAAACCATGATGGTCAAAAATAGAACAAAAAGGCACAACGGTGCAAATAAACCCTCCTGGATAACGAGAGTTAGTGTAGGTTACTAGTGCTAGTCCCCTCCTGGGGTTCTGGAAGCTGCTGATTGGGAACTGCTACCAGATGAAAGGAACGCACGGGCAGTCTTTAGGTACTCCTCTTCCAGTGGGGTGAAACCTGTGGCTTTCTGTACCTTTGGCACATCTTGGCACATGGGGGCAGTAGGTGGTCTCTGCCTGCAGGTCTGGATGAGATCCTCTGGGATTCGCCTGAAGTTCATGGCATAACAGCCTCGAAGACCTTCATGTCTGGTGAAGGTCACATGGTCTCCCGGGCTCAGGTTCTTGGCAGGGTGTCCTTTCCTTAAGTGAGGCTCCACGTCTCTCCGATTGAAAAACAGAGATCGGAGATTTGGCTAGGGTCATGAATAAAGCCAAACCCCCTCTCATGGTTCACGTTTAGGACGTGGCCCCAACCTGCCGCATCTTTGGGACCATAATGACCGGCACGGACCCGCTCCTTCCGGTCCAAATCTGGGCCTAGTACCGCTTGCCGGCGCTGATCCCTCTCCCGGTGTTCAGCTGCCAGTTGCCGGATGGTAGCTTGACAACTAGCCCAGTTCTCATCATCCTCCTGCTCTTCCCGGGACCGATCCAGACGAGTTTGGTACTGTGCCGCCACTTTCAGGGGTTCCGGTGTTCCCCATCGGGGACTGGTATCCCGGTCCCAGAACAGATCTAGCATGACCTGGCCAGCCGCTGCGACCGTGGTGCACCCTAGGGCCTTCCCAGGTGTCGGGGCATCGGACAAACCTGGAGCCTCCTGGCGGTGAGATCTCTGCTCCGGTGCCGGTGGAAGCAGGCCGGTGGCAGCGGGTGGTGGATCCGGGTCTGCGGGGGCCACCGGTGGGACCTGCGTGGCCGCGTCAGGTCCAGGCGGGAGCTCCTCTTCCTCTGCCTCAGCTCCCGGGGGCTCATAAAACTCTTCCTGCGGTGGCAGCAAAGGGGCTTCGGGTGCTGTCGGCGATGCGACAGTGGCAGGCTCTACTGAATCTGCCTGGGGAAGCTCCGATGCAGCGGCGGCGGTCACCGCAGATGTAGGCCCCTCCTGGGCATGCTGCCAGTTAAGCCTCCACAAGGCCTCCTGCCTCAGCCGCAAACATTGGAACAGCCGGGCGATTTCATCCTCCAGCTGCTGACGGTTCATCTCCACTACAGGGTTGGAGCCTTCAGCCATGGCGCCGGGGAGATCCACTTCCCCGCGCTGCGCAGGCCTCCTTCCCTCTCTCTCCAAGATGGCGTTCTGGCGCTCTTCTCCCTCCTCTCTCGGCCCCTTTCACGCCACTGGCTTCTGCCCCTCCTTCTTGGGGCGGTGTCTTCTTCCAGCGCCTCCATACCAAGCCAGTATACAAACCCCTCGGGGGGTGGGCCATGGTGCTGTCACATAGTAATTCAGGCAGGGGAGGCCCAAGACTGTTCGCGGTCTTTTCCTAGGACCTCCCATCTCGTCACACCCTTCTTCTCCACGCCAACGGCCATTTTTGATGTTCATTTTACAGTCTATTAAATTGGGTCTTCTGCACATTCTCAAAAGTTTTAAGTCAACAAATCTTAGGCGCACAGAACCCGGTGGCATCGGGTCTCGTCATCCTGTTCGTGACGCCAAGTTGGGTCACCCTCCCAGGGCTGTGGGGTACTTGGTACCGGGCCGGTATCAGTGGGATGTGTCAAAGCAGCGGTGACCCGGACCATGGCCCTGGGCGCCCAAGTAATAGGAAGATGTGAATGGTGGAATGTAGTTAAATGAATAGTTCGTGACGCCACCTGTGGCGCTCGGCAAGGGAGGTGTTAAGCCGACGCTGCATGCAGATCCTCCGGGACAGATCGTGGGGTGCAACAATGACGTTATAGCCCTCCACAGGCAGGGCTATTGTCCCAGGGCAGTGTAGATGAGGAGACACTTAGATGGTGTAGTGTTTGGCGCAGGGGATGTAGCAGTGCCAAGCGGACGGACGCAGGAAGGAATGGAGGATACCAGGGCATGTAGTTCCAAAGCTTTACTCACAGTCCGTAGTGCCCGCTTCTGTGCCGTGTCCTCCGGGTCAGGGACTCAGTCAACCTCTAGGCAAGATGGAATGCTCCCTTCCACACTCCGCCAACTTATGTGCCTTTTCCTGAACGTCTCCTCTATAGCGCCTTTAAGTGTGAAGATCTCCTAGTACTGTGTTACACTGGAGTTCCTCCTGACAGATGTTGCCAAGAACTCTACTTGCACAGCAGACAGCTGTAGCCTGCTTCGGGGACTCTCTACTCCCAGTCCCGGCTGTCTATCCGTGTTGCTGCTGTGCCCTCAAGTCTTAGATGGGAGTAGTGCATTTACAGCCCACTACTCCACCGGTGTCCGCTGCAGAACCACTAGCATCCACACAACCTCGGGGACCGGGCCCCGGCCCTGCGCCTAGAACCTCTAGGCAGGGTTCTTCCTCTAACCCACGTCCTCAGTGTTCCCTTTTATTCCCATGTTCCGTACTTGTCTTTTCCCTTCTATGGAAGCGCAGGCTTCAGTTCAATGTCCTTCTCCTTCTTTCCTTTCCCGTGCCAGCTGGCTCAGATCACTGAGGCAGCTGCAGCACTCCTTCCTCCATCCCTCTTCCAGGGATCCCCACTCCTCTCAGAGTGGCTTTCTCTCTCACTGACCTCCTGTCAGACTGACCTGTAATCCTAAACCATCCCGCTCATATATATATTCTGAACTCCACCCACCTCCCAGCACGTCTAGTGTTCCAAGCAGGGAACCACCAAAGGTGCTCTGCTTCTCTCTAAGCAAGGAGCCGCAATGTGGTTTTGCTGAACTACTCTATTGTGTGGGGTGCGAGTGTTGGAGCGTGGTCAGGAGCCTCGAACTTACCTGGATGGTGGGGCACCACACCTTAGGAGAAGGTGCAGTACCTCTGTGGCGACTGAGCCTCAGGGGCGCCACATAATGCGTTGGTTCGTGTCTGTCTTTGTTCTTTTTTTGTACTTACTTCCCTTGTTCCTTTTTCTTTTTTTCTTTATTATTCTTTAGTCTGTAATTTAAATGAAATTATATGGTATACTTATTTAACAATAATGTTTTTTCATATAAGTGAACACGATCTTTGAAAATCATGTAAAATATCATAGGTCATTTGTATGAACTTTGACTTTTCTTTGACTTTTTTTGGTGCCAGATTCAAATGTTGAATGTATTTAACCAGCATGTAACTGTATCGTATATCTATATCATTTCCTGAGGAAGAAGTCTTGTACTTCGAAACGCATTGAGATTGTGAATATACCATCAAACCTTTTATGAATTGTTTGCTCCTTAATCCTATACGGCAGCGCAGGAAATTATACCACGAAATCACCACTAATTTAACTACGATTATGGTCACTAGTTTGAACTGTGGATCTGCGGCAGCTGTTAGATGACTCTATGTGCCTCTAATTCTCATATATCATGTGAGTGCAATCTGACTACTATTTGTAACATATCTGTTGTATAAGACCCTAATTGGCGCTTCTTTCTCCTACAATGTGAATTATCTACTATATAATCGTCCAATTCTGTCTGTCTGTAACGGAAATCCCGCATCGCTGATTGGTCGTGGCCGGACTGCGCCTGTCGCGACAGGCGCAGTCCGGCCGTGAATTGGTGCGACATTCGAAAGACGCATGCCACCGCTACCGCCGGGAGATCTGCGGCTCTAGCCACTGATCTCCCGACGGTTGCCACGGGTCATCTCCTGCCAGACAGAGGTCAGCGGCAACGCAGCTGGGAAATGACCGGCGCAGCGCTCAATGTGCAGATGGTACCCAGGGTCCGGAGGAGATTCTCCTCCAGGCCCTGGGTACCATAAACCTGTAAAAAATAGAATCAAAATAAAAAATAGTGATATACTCACCTTCCGACGGCCCCCGGACTCTTTCCTTCCTCTCACCACACGCCCGGCATCTTCCGGTCCCAGTAATGCTTTGCGCGAAAGACAGCTGATGACGTCACGCTCTCGCGAGAGTGACGTCATCTCCCGTCCTTCGCGCTAAGCATTACTGGGACTGGAAGATGCCGGGAGCGTGGAGAGGAGATCGGGGGCCATCGGAAGGTGAGTATATCTCTCTGTTTGTAACGGAAATCCTGCAGGGCACTGTGCCCTCGCATCGGGCCTCCATCTAGTTCCTTTATAACAACTAAGCATACTCATTGATATGCTAAAGGGCACATGCCTATATTATATATTTGAATCCTATTTCCTTGGTTCTATGGATCTTATCATACCCCTGAAATTGACTATACTGCTGGATATACAGTATATTCCTAAGTGTTATGAAGAGGGGCATGTAGCACGTTATTATTAATAATTATTCATAAATGTTGGGGTTTAGTTGGTTATTAATAGCTTTTATTTCTGTATCCTACAACCCTTTGCGCTTTACCATTGCATCTCTTTATATATCTAAGTATCTTAGATAAGGACTTTTTACTTTGGTACATCTATTATTAATAATTGTTAAAAACACATGTGGCATGCCCAAATGTGAACAGGTCAGTCGGACAGTGTTCACACCACCCACTGACTGAAACACAGAATGACAAACATGCAAAAATACTCTGCAATAAAAAATATAACAGTAGTCAGCTAGTGCTGGTAAAAAGATGATAACAAATACAGGGTATTTAGTCAATACTTTTTTTGCAAAAAATGTATACCAAGCTACTCCACCTCGTCACGGTAATCCTTAACGGAGCAGTCCCTATCTAATGTATTTAAAACCTGAACATGTGAACAGTACCTAAATGAGCAGGACTCAGACAGGCGCTTCCTAGTATGGGCACGTGGTGTAAGATAGCTCTTTATGTGCATGCCACACAAGAGAGGGGCGGGGATCTCCCAAACCAAGGAAATAATGGATTAAAAACATGTGGTATGCACAAATGTGAACAGGTCAGTCGGACAGTGTTCACACCACCCACTGACTGAAACACAAAAAGAAAACACAGAATGACAAACGTGCAAAAATACTCTGTAATAAAAGATATAGTCAGCTAGTGATGGTAAAAGGATGATAACAAATACAGGGTATTTAGTCAATATGTTGATACGAGTCCTGCTCATTTAGGTACTGTTCACATGTTCAGGTTTTAAATACATTAGATAGGGACTGCTCCATTAAGGGTTACCGTGACGAGGTGGAGTAGCTTGGTATACATTTGTTGCAAAAAATCTATCAACTAAATACACTGTATTTGTTATCATCCTTTTACCAGCACTATCTGACTACTGATATATTTTTTATTACAGAGTATTTTTGCACGTTTGTCATTCTTTTTGTGTTTTATTAATAATTGTTGTTGCAAATTCCTTTACGCAAAGTAATATCTTTTCATGACGATAATTTAGATCTATCATTTGGTAGGAGTTTTCACTGCAATAAATGAGTCAATAATGTGCAACTTCAAACTATGATTTCTTTTTTTATACCACTGTGCTGGTGCATATTATCCATATCCGCATGCGTCTTGATCATCAGATTCTGTGTTGCATTGTTGTGGTGCCAACGTTTTATATACCTAGACTCTACCGTACCTACTACGCATGTGCTACCTCTTATTCTTTCACGTTTAACAGTGAGCACGTATTGCGCAAGCGCAATCTTCATCTTTATCACAACGTTCAATAAATTGTTATTGAAAATTCCTTAATGTTAAGTAACATCTTCTTATCCATATAATTCAAGTTCTTTCATTGGGTGGGAATTTTCACCACAACAAATGAGTCAATAATGTGTAACTATGACTTCTTTTATCATACCACCATGCTGGTTCCTATTATTCACCTTGGCATGCGTCTTCATTATCAGGTTCCGTGTTGTGTTGTTGCGGTGACAACACTCCACACACATAGACTCTACCGTACCTACCACGCATGCGCTACCTTTCATTCCTTCATGTGTAACAGCGAGCACGTAATGCGCAAGCGCAATCCTCACCTTTACCACGCCGTTTCCATGACAATGTCTGTCGTCACTGCAGTTGGAGACTTGTGAGCTGCGCACAAGCAGTATTTGATTCCAGATGCTGTTTCCATGGACACATTCGTCGGGGTGTCATTTAGTTATGATTATTAGGTGTATATATAAGATATGCATTCGGTCAACGAGTCCACTCTTTCTTTCTTGCCCAAGAGGAAGCCACGCAAAAGGTGGCGATACGCGTGGGGTCCTGCCCACCCGAAGCATCACAATGGTAGCAGGTTATAACATTTTTATTATACCATCATGACGCCTCACGTGCCTCCACACAGGTTTTCCTTCCACTGCATTAAGTCTTTCATAAGCGTGTTCATTTTAAATGCTTCTATCTATAGAGCATATCCTACTTTATTTATTTACCTTGAAAAAATTATTCTAACCATGTTTCTGTGGTCAGGTGTATAGATTTTTTTCATTAGTTCTGACTTTTTGTCATATGGAACTTTTTATATCAGGTTCCATATAGCTTTATCGCAGAGTGTTTCTGTGGAGTCGGCAGGTGTAGCCATATGTAATCATACGCTTCAGTCTTAGGAATATTACCATATTAACAGCACAATATTTGGCACATTTGCTAATTGGTTTGGTTTACCAGTGTGTATGAATACCATTCTAACATTTAGGCTGGAGTCACACACAACGAATAAAAAATCGGTCCCATTTTAACGGTCCAAAATCGCACAAAGTTATCTTAACCAGTGATGCGTTTTTTATGCGATTTTTCTTCATTGATGCGATTTTAATCGCATGTAAGGATCCTTTTGACATCCGTCTGGCGAGATTTTCTCGCAGGGTAGCTAAATGTACAAATAATAGAGCCCAAGGACAGGTTTCCCCACACAAACGAATTAATAGATCTAGACACATATATATATATATATATATATATTTTATACATGTCATAGAGACACATTTATACATATATTTGTAATTCATACAGTTCATCAAAGCAGAATAGCCGCAGAAACATTTGCCGGCTTTTGGATATTTATTCTCCTGCCCGACATGAAATGACACATGGTTTACATATAGTTAACCATTTCATTTCATGTTTTTTTTGGTATGTCTATCACTATTAATTAGATGAGTGTTTGTGGGTAAAATTATGGAGTTGTAGGGGTTAATTTAAGGGGTTAATTTGTTGTATTAAATTGCAGGGACTCCTGCTGACGTCACTGAGGCTGCAGGGAGTCCCCGTAATTTAATACAACGAATTAACCCCTTAAATTAACCCCTACAACTCCATAATTTTACCCACAAACACTCATCTAATTAATAGTGATAGACATACCAAAAAAAACATGAAATTAAATGGTTAACTATGTGTAAACCATGTGTCATTTCATGTCGGGTAGGGGAATGATTATACAAAAGCCGGAAAATGTTTCTGCGGCTATTCTGCAATTAGCAACTGTATGAATTAGAAATATATATATAAATGTGTCATGTGTCTTTATGACATGTATAAAATATATATATATATATATATATATATATTGTGTCTAGATATTTTCTTTATTTAACCGGTCTCTGTGATTTTACTGTATTGGAATAAAGAATTGCCGGCTTTTGCTAAAGGACACCGGGTGCGATTTTATCGGAACTCACACATCGGGTCCGTTTTTAGTCCCATTTTTTTTCGCCCCCATAGATTTGTATTGTCGAATCCGATCCGAAAATCGGTGACAATCGCAGCATGCTGCGATTGTCTCGGTCAGAGGATCAGATGCGATAAAAAAATCGCATGATGTGAGCTGCCCCATAGAATAACATTGGGACGAATGCAATGCGATTTTTTATCGCATTGCATTCGTCCGTTTTATTCGCCAGTGTGACCCCGGCCTTATTCACAAATTACTATAAAAGCATTTAGTCTCTTTGTTCAGATGTATATAACCTGAAACCAGCACATGGGAGGAGGTCACAGATCAGTCCCTACACGGACTCTCAGTAGTGTGTGTTTTTTGTACAGCTGTTTTGGCTATTTTAATTGTTTTTATGTCAGTGTTGTCCGGCATGTTTTTTTCATTGATAAAACTTATACATTTATGTATCTGAGTTTATTCTATTTGGGTGATCCTGGCCATCATATACAAGCTACATTTTGTCACTTGTTCCTCTACAGTTTGCTTATTGTGTGGTTAGTGATCCCCTCAGTAATTCTAGTGCCCTCAAGGGACTTTCATATGTGTGGTTGTGTACCATGTGACTATTCCTCCTGCTGCCCGGGGTATGGCAGCCAGTCACTGTGTAACATGTTACTATTAGTGATGGGCGAGCACTAAAACGCTTGAATGCTCGTTGCTCGGATTGAGCAAATTGGAATACTCAGGTACTCGGCAGAACAACGAGCCCAATGTAAGTCTATGGGAGACCCGAGCATTTTTACAGCGATTTCCCCCGGGGGTCCTTTAAAGGTCTAAAAACGTCTGAAAATGATGGAAACACTGCTCAAATGACACAGGGACATCATGGGGATCACCTCTGGAAGCATTCCTGACTCCCAGTTCACGGTTTTAACCAATGTTGTCAGAGTTTCATGCCATTTTTACCAGTGCACCAAAAACCATACCAAAGTGAAACCAAAACGGATTTTGCTGGGAAATATGTAAAGGTACATCCTTTCCAGGTTAATGACTTGTGTATAAGGCGAAATAAATAACCCCAGACAAAAATGTTCCTCCCCAACTTGGGCTATGTTCAGACGCAGCGTATTTGAAGCGTTTTTCAACTTTAGCAGAGTTTTCAACCCATACAAATGCATTCACTGGGAAATGTCATTGTAACATTTAACAACCCTAGCTGGACATGTGGTGTGTGTGACACATAAGCAGACACATCTTGTTTTATTTATGAAGGAGGGGCTCTTAAAGTCGCAGAGCCTATTTTTACCGGGGCATCAGGCGGCATTAATCTTCTTAGAGGGCCATTATTAAACAGTGGGTCTCCTAAACTGTTATTGCCTATGCAGTGAGTGGATGGGCGGCCAAGAATTACGATGCTCCCCAATACCCCTTTCACAAGAGGTCCAGGAGGGCTTCCAGAAAAAATGTTGCATTGAATGCAAGGTCTGGCTTGCCCCAAAGTTACTTGCACAACAATAAGCTTTTCAAGACACTGGATGGGCCCAGGAAAATCTATTTCACATTATTCATTTTGGACTCCCATTCTGTTTTCCTATGCAATGACTGCAAGGCCTGCCCTGCTACCAAGTCATATGTGTAGGGAAGCGGACTGACCCATGGACCTGTCTGCAGAGGAAAAATGAATGTAAGATGGGCAGTAAATATACTTGACGTGAATTTGTATATACATATGGGAAATAGGTTGAATTAGGAAGAGATGGTGTAGGACAGGGTTTTGTCCACTAGGGGGAGACTTAAAATAGCAGGAAAATGAGACGGTGCAGTACTGAGGTTTGGCCACTGGAGGGAGACAAAAGAAAGCAGGGAATGGACTTAACAGCAGCTAATGCTTATGTGGCGCCCTGCGTCTTTATCGCCACAAAAGGGCTAAATATGTACTGTTCTGTATGTGTTTTGTGAGCAATGGGAGTTATGCTTTCTCTGCTAGACACACACATACAATTTGCCTCACTCCCCCACTTGTCTGAAGCTGAGGGCTTTGCAGACATGCCCTAACTGGGAGGGGGAGGGGCCGACTTGTTGTTCTTAGTGTGAAGATGGAGCAAGTACGCTGGGATGCCATGATGACATGTGACTGATCCAGGAGTGAGAGCTAAAAAAACAGGGAACTAGCCCCTAGATCATCCATGCTTTCAGAGCAGGGTGGTAAGCTGAGAGACTGCGTGGGATTACACAACCAGCAGACAAGTGTTTTCCCTCAGAAATACTGCAATAACCTGGAATCAGTGAAGGACAGTGCAAGTGGGAGCTTGAGCTGTGTCACAAAGGATTCAAGCTGCAAGTTGCTGAAGGCGAAATACACAATGAATAGAGGCAAAACTGGGAAGTTCTAAACTTCAGAAAGCCTTGGTCCCAAAAGGGATTAGAATAGCAGGAGGTTACACTGAGTCACAGCAGAGAGAAGGATAACTCCCATTCTCCACAGCAGACTGCAATCTGGTGAGAGTTGTAATATCTCCTCTGAACTGCACCTGAACTACAGTAAATGATAAAGTGACTTTCCTTGTCTCCTGCCTTATTACTCCGTGCCTTCTACTTGCATCACAATCTCTGGGGGTCCTGCCCTGGTTGGAGAGGGTTTTAGCATCTGCACTGCCATCACCATCTACTCCCCCAGGGATCATCTGCAGAGCCGGCTATACTACAATCGAACACTCCAACTGGCGTCACAAATCACTACATAAACTTTATCCTCATTCAATTCTACCCCTTTTACATGACCGCCTGGGGCCATGGGCGGGTCACCGCTGCTGTGACATCTCCCATTGAAGTTAACGGGTTCGGTACCGAGTACCCCACGGCCCCTCGAGTGCATCATTTTTGGCATCTACAAATAAGATTCGAACAGTATTACCATGCGTGCCTAAAGTCTTACAGGAGCAACGACCCGCAGCAACTGTAACAGTGAGTCGCACCCCTGCAAAGGTTAACTAGGGGGAGATGTCTAATCCCAGCGACGCTCAGGGTGCAGCAGCTGCAGCTCTCATATTGCCTCTCACCATGCCTTATATACCGGGTGCGACATGGCTGCCACAGTACAATGGTGAATCGCACACCTTAAGTGACTTCAAAGGGAAGCTGCGCAGCATGTTTGAAATTTACCCTCTGTCAGAGGAGCAGAACTAGTCAGTATACTTACAAGTCAGCTCAGTGGCGCTGCCCAGAGAGAAGTTAATCTTGGCCAGCGACTGATAAAAAGACTGTAAAAGACATTTTTGCTAAGCTAAAGGATACTTTTGACACCCGTACTGCTTCAGAAATAAAGATGCGATTTTTCAGCTGCAGACAAAAACCACAGGACACTGTTAGAGACAAAGGCCTCTTTCACACTTCCGTTTTTTACAATCAGTCAAAATCCGCCAGGTTTTGAAAAAAATGGATCCACAATTTTTTTTTTGCGGATCCGTTTTTTTCCCCATTGACTTTCATTATTGGCGGATCTTGACGGACTGCCGTCCGTTGCATCCGTTTTTGTGCGGATCCGCCGTAATGTTGCTGTCTGTCAACATCCTCAAAGATTTCCAAACGGAGATTGCAACGCTTTTTTGGCCGGCGGATCCTCCAGACACTGAATGAACCCGAAATTCTGTCTGGGTGCCGGACAAAAAAAAAAAAAATTCTCTCTCTCTCTCTCAGCGGTTCCTTTAAATTTCCTCATTTTGCGGATCCATCCAAAAACGGATCCGGTGGCATCCGTTCACATCAGTTAAGAACGGATCCGCTTGTCCGCCTTTTTGGCGGATTTTAACTGACACAAAAAATTGAAGTGTGAAAGAGGCCTAAGCCCTTAACCTGCAGGAGGCACTGCAAGCCATTAAACAAATTGATCCAGACAGTGTAAGAGATGAGAACAAAATGCTGAAAGAACAGTTTATTGAAGGTCTTCTGTCTGACTCCAGTAAGGCACAACTGTGCATGATGTCATTACAGAACCCTGACATGGACTTTGTTCAGTTTAAGGACAGATCCATCCGGATCTTAAAGGTACTGTCACACTTAGCGATGCACCAGCGATTCCGACCAGCGATATGACGCGGTCAGGATCGCTGGTGCATCGCTAAGTGGTCGCTAGTGAGCTGATAACTGATAACCAGCGGGGGAGCGGGTCGTAGGTAAGTATCACACACAGTGATATCGCTAGCAATATCGCTATAACGTCACAAGTTATAGCGATATTGCTAGCAATATCGCTTAGTGTGACAGGCCCTTAAGAGAGTCTACCCATGTCTGCACTGAGCCAGTTAAACATCGAGCAGTTACATACCACCAGGGGGCAGTATCCTCACCCCAGGTGCCTGCAGTACAGCACATGCAGACTCCAGTTGATAATTCCATTGCAGATTTACAGCTGCAAGTACAGGAACTGACTAAAAATATGGCTAGTCTATGTAAAACTGTTGAGACTCTCCAGACTTATTCCCCCACAAAGAGGATCCAACTAGCATTAAGCCTGGATGATCTCCCATGGTGACGGCCAAAGAGGATGCCACAACATCAGCGGCGACTGACTCACACCGGCCGGAGAACAACAGACCGATTTGAGTCTTCTGGGAGACCCATCTGCAGACGGTGTAATAAGGTGGATCACATTGAAAGAGAATGTCCTTTAAATGGGTGACCCCTGGGGCCGAGGACCAACCCCCAGGAGTAAGACAATCTGGTCCAACTAACTGGAGAAACAGGTTTGTTGGAGGACGTCCACTTATACCCGTGGTAGTGGATGGTATCCCCTTCACCGCCCTCGTGGAAACTGGATCACAGGTAACCACAATGCCTCACACACTGTACCAAAGGTATTGGACTGAGACTGATTTCACCCAACTTCCTGATGGTAACTTGTCTTTAATAGCAAGTAATGGTCAACCTCTGACACAGGTGGGGTACAAAGAGGTTGTCATTAGAGGTGAGCGACTTTGCCTTTTTTATGGTCGAGTCGGGTTTCATGAAACCTGACTTTCTCAAAAGTCGGGTCGAACGAAATCGGCCGACTATAGGGAAAAGACGGAGGCCGACTGAAACACGAAACGAAATGCAAGTCAATGGGGAAGCAAAGTCGGCAGGGAGTGGAGGACAGTAAACACACCTACAGTGCCCATTTCAATGCCAAAAACATCAATTCTTATTACTGAAGCTTTTCAACCTTAATTTACTTCATAATAATAGTTATGCATTGAAAACTGGGGGTCATTTGGCTAAAGTTGTAGGGGGGGGGTAGGGCTGGCTCCAGGTTTTCGTGTGCCCTGGGCCAAAGAGAGTCAGTGCGCCCCTTTAACACACCACAACTCATGATGCTCCGATACGGCACAGATATATACGTAGGTATAGTACACTGCTTACATGACATGACTGATATATTTTAAATTGTACAATAGCGCAAAAAAAGGACAGTATATTACTCCATACAGTATTATGGCCACCACATTGTGCGCCAAACAGAATAATGAGCCCCATATATTTCTCCATACAGAATAATTGGCTACATATAATGTTATAATGTTCCATACAGTATATGATGAGCTCCACATAATGCTACAATATATGGTGGTCCCCATGGACGATACTCCAGTGTGTTATGGGCCCAAATAATGCTCCATATATAAAGGGCTCCATTTCTAATGCTCCAGTGTATAATGGGCCCCGTAAATGCTGCTCCAGTGTCTGATGTCCCCCATTTGGAATGCTCCAGTATATGATGGGCCTCATGGATGATGCTCCAGTGTCTTATGGGCCCTAATAATGTTCCATACATAATGGGCCCCATTTTGTAATGCTCCAGTGTATCATGTACCCCATAGATGCTGCTCCAGTGTCTGATCTGCCCCATTTAGAATGCTCTAGTATATGATGGGCCTCATGGATGATGCTCCAGTGTCTAATGTCTCCCATTTGCAATGCTCCAGTATATGATGGGCCCCATTTTTAATTAACCCAGGCATGGTATGTGAAAAGAGATCCATGGAGTAATCTGAAGTGTGTGCTGCCGCATCCTTCACTTTTGGTGTGGGTGAAGGACACAAGGAAAGTGGTTGCTCCTGACCAGAAGCCCACACTTACAACTCAGTGCTTGCATTTTTTTAAACTTCAGAAGAGGAGGCGATAGAGCTGGAGGCTGTTTCAGCAATGTAAGCCAAAAACAGTTACTGATGCTCCAGCTTTAAAAGCAGTCTACCTACTCCCAGAGCCTTACAGGCCTTCCAGAGCTACACCATGACGCAGGCTCAACACCTCCTGACTTAGCTGCTATTGAGTTTTTGGCACTACCAGCAGAGGCACCACCACCGTCAGTACCAGGTGGCCCCCACGCGAACGTCCACGTCCTCTTCCACCATACTTCCTCATGCTTTAGAAAATTGACCCAAAATACCAGCAGATATATGGTACCGTATCAGAAGCGTACAGCTCTATACAGTCTGGGGATAACACTTAATCTCCGAATATATTTCATGAGTCATACACAGACGCTCACGGGCTCTGTATGGATTACCCAATAAAATAAAAAGGTGAAAAAGGGTACAGTATCACCAGATACAAAGTATATATAGTATAGTGTCAACATTCTGAATGTCCGTATACATTTCAGGAGGCAGACACAAACACTCTCAGGTCCAGTATTGATTACACAAGAATATGAAAAGCTGTAAATGGGTAATGTAACACAAGCATACAGCTGTATACAGTGTTGGCCAAATTTGAAATCTCGGTATATATATTTCCGGAGTCACCCTCAGACGCTCACTCAGTCTGGGTTTGACCATAATAAAAAATGTTGTAAAAAAGGTACTGGATAACAAGAAAGCAAGTATATATATTATAGGGTACAACTGAAATCTCCATATACATAGTCCCGTAGTCAGTCTCAGACGCTTACTCAGTATGGATTTGACCGTAATACTAACTGTCGAGCAAAGGTTCTGTATAACAAGATACAAGCTGTATCGAGTATAGGGTAAAAATTGGTATCTCCGATTCACCGTATATAGAAGGCGTAAACCACACACGCTCACTCACAATGGATGATACCGTAATACAAACTTTTGAACAAAGGTACTGTATCAGCACATACCAGGTGTATCCAGTCTAGGGGTAATTTTAAATTTCTGTCTATACTTCCAGAGTCAGACACAGACACTCACAGGCTCAGTATGTATTACACCAGAATTTAACAAGTAGAAAAAGGGAAATGTAGTCGAAGCATACAAAAGTATACAGTGTTGTGGTACTTAATCTTCGTATATATTTCAATCTCAGTAAGCCAGTCCAGACTCTCCACTACTGGAAACTACTTTTTGGTCCTCACTGCCTATCATGATGTGTCTGGTCATTTTGGAGTGCAAAAGACAGAAGCCACAGACCGTAGACGATTCTATTGGATTGGCATGAGAGGAAACACTGAAAAATGGTGGCAGGAATGTCACACGTCTGTGACTATCACAACTGTGAAAGGTGATCATAAAGCACCACTGCATCCACTTGTAAGTTGATGTCCATTACAAAAGGTAGCCATTGATCATCTGAAGGTAGAGGCCAGCAGGAAAGGCCATAGCTACATCTTACCCATCATCGATCAATAAACCAAATTTCTAGTGGCCGTCCCTGTGAAGGATTTAACTGCCCAGACTACACAGCGGTGGAGCAGGGAGGGGTAAGTATTGCAACTTGCAAGTGCTGTGGCCATGAGCAAGCAGGGGGGCACACTCGTGGTCGACGGTACTGGCACAGGGCCCCTCATAGTACACTGGTGTGTCTGACGGCAAGTGGACCCCCAACCATCAGAGACACTGTATTGTACTATGAGGGGCCCTGTGCCAGTGCCGTCGGCCATCTGTGGGCCCATCCACCTGTTCAGAGCAACGGCACTTGCCCGGGTGCGCCAGGTGTTGACCTGAGCCATTGGGGGGTGGGCAGTCCACTTAGGGAGGTTTAAAAAATGGCATATGTTGATGTGTTGGCTGGACATTCAGTTGCTGCAAAGGGCGGAATTGGGCAAGTCCGAGGAAGAGGAGGACAAAAGCAAGGCAGTTTTCTGGCAACCTATGTGTCATCAGGGGAAAGTGGGACAAAATCCTTTGAAACCCATGCATGGTTCATTTTAATGAAGGTTAGATCATTAACATTTTGGGTAGACCGACGGGTCCTTTTTTCTATCAGGATTGATCCAGCAGCACTGAAGACTCTTTCAGATAACACACTAGCAGCAGGGCAAGCGAACTCCTGTAAGGCATACTGTGTCAATTCAGGCCAGGCGTCCAGTTTAGAGGCCCAATAGTCAAGGGGGAATGACCTGTGAGGGAGAACATTGATATGGGAGGAGAAGTAGTTTGTAACCATAGTTGACAACTGCTGTCTCCTGTCACTTTTAATCGATGCAGTATTAGCAGTCGTGTGAGCGGTACTTGAGAAATCATTCCACAACATGGTCAATAAACCCCTGTCTCCAACGCCACTTTGACTGTGTGCAACACGAACACCTCTTCCATTGTGCCCACTATGGCTCGTGGGAGAACCAGCACCGCTGCTGTGTGCTGGAAAAGCCTCAAACGGTTTACCAGAGTTGCTTGTTTGTTAGCCAATATTATCTCTAGGTTCTCCTGTGGCATGATGTTGTGTAATTTGCCTTTGTAGCGTGGATCGAGGATGCTGGCCAGCCAGTAGACATCATCCCTCATCATTTTGGCAATACGGGGGTCCCTTTTTTGGATCCGCAAGGCATAATCGCACATGTGGGCCAATTTTCCAGGTGTCAATGTTGCACTGCCAGTGGTGGGTGGAGGAGAACTTTCTGACAAATCCACATCCTTACAGTCATGCACAAACACTGTACCTGACCTTGGAACGCCAACATTTTCTCTTGCCCCCTGAGAAGCATCCTCCTGCCCAAAATAATCATCCCCCTCATCCTCCTTCTCTTCCTCTTCTTCCTCCACCTCATCCAAGACAGTTCCCTGACCAGACAATGGCTGACTGCCATCAAGGCTTCCCTCCTCCTCCTCCGCTGCAGACACCAGATCCTTAATGTGCGTCAAACTTTGCATGAGCAGACGCATAAGTGGGATGCTCATGCTTATGATGGCCTCGTCTGCGCTTACCAGCCGTGTGCATTCCTCAAAACACTGAAGGACTTTACGGAGGTCTTTCAACTCTGACAACTGCACACCCGACAATTCCATGTCTTCCCTCAAACTGCCTGTCCGTGTATACTCCCACAAATGCATTACAGCCTGCCTCTGTTCGCACAGCCTCTCAACCATGTGCAGGGCGGAGTTCCACCTTGTTGCAACGTCTATGATTAGGCGGTGCTTGGGGAGGTGGAGCAATCGCTGCAGCTTCTGCATACGAGTGGAGTGGACATTTGAGCGACGGATGTGCGAGCACAGTCTTCGCACCTTATGGAGCAGGGATGTTAACTCCGGATAATTATTAAGGAAGCACTGCACCACCAAGTTCAAAGTGTGAGCCAGGCAAGGTATGTGTGTGAGTTTTGCACGGGCTATGGCTGCCACAAAATTACGGCCGTTATCACTGACTACCTTGCCTGCCTCAAGATGTAGACTGCCCAGCCATGACTCAGTTTGTCGCTACAAGTAGTCGGCCAGTACCTCCGCGGTGTGTCTGTTGTCGCCCAAAGACATCATCTTTAACACAGCCTGCTGACGCTTACCACTAGCTGTTCGATAGTGGGACACCTCGTGTGCAACACTGCCAGCTGCGGATGGAGTGCTCGTGCAACTGCGCTCTGTGGACGAGCTTTCGCTGATAGAGGAGGAGGATCGAAAGCCTACAGCCAACTGTTTCCTATACTGTGGGCTAGGCAGCACTGTTCCTCCACCGCTGTGCCCAGTGGAGCCTGCATCCACCACATTATCCCAGTGCGCAGTGATGGACACGTCACGGATGGCTTTTCGAGAAAAGAAGTGCCGACTGGGTGGGTCATAGCGTGGGACAGCGTAGGCCATGAGGTCGCGGAAAGCTTCGCTTACAGCCAAACGGTAGGACATCATCTCTAATGAGATTAGTTTGGCAATGTAGGCATTCAAATAAAGTGTACGCGGATGAGAGGATGAGTAATATCTTGTCCTACTCAGAGTGTCTGGTAGGGTAAGCTGGACTGGAGGGCTGCATATTGGGGAAGTAGCGGTGATGGGGGTTGGTGATGGTATTGGTGCTGATGGCCTAGATTCAGTGTTGTGTTGCAAAACCATTGTGATTCCCTGAGTGCTTTGGCCTTGCGACAACACCTCCACAGTTAGTGCTAGTGGTGTGCTTAACGGTGGCGGTGGTCTTACAGTGGGGGAAGCGATGGAGCGTTGCTGGCTACCTTCAGTCGGAGCAGGTGCACATGTGCTACCTGAGGTTTTGTAGTCCGTTC
This sequence comes from Dendrobates tinctorius, assembly GCF_039654945.1. Taxonomy (NCBI): domain Eukaryota; kingdom Metazoa; phylum Chordata; class Amphibia; order Anura; family Dendrobatidae; genus Dendrobates; species Dendrobates tinctorius. Next base: position 8,356,277 of record NW_027361827.1, on the reverse strand, counting down.
ACGCTTGCAAGTGCATGCTGATTAAATGTCTAAGCATGCAACTGGTATTCAAATTTCTGAGCGCTTTACCTTGGCTAAAGGTCCTTCCGCACTTCTTACAGGTAACCTTTGCCTCATCAGTAGGATTTTGGACAAAGAAGTGCCACACTGCACTCTTTCTATGGTATACATTTTCTGGCCTTTCACGCTGTGCTAAGTTCACCATCTGGCCAAGCTGTCCTGCAACTCTTTTAGTTTTTGTTCCACGTTTTTAGACAGCTATGGGCCTGGCAGATAACCGCTGCTGTGATGTCAATGCCTGCTGCGGATCCTTCGTTTTATCTGAACTATTGCCAGCGCCACCCTCCTCCCCCAATGGATGCCAATCTGGGTCAAGAACTGGGTCATCCATCACCTCCTCTTCAAAGTCATCTGCACCTTCCTCTTTACCTTCCTCTCTGTCACCGTGTAAGGTGGTATAGTATGCGGGAAGGGGAACCGGAGTTTCATCAGGGTCAGATTCTGACTCAATAGACTGCGAGGGCAATGTAGTGCTCTGGGTCGATGTACCAGCAGAATCATCTAGCAGTGGCTGTGCATCAGTGCACTCCATGTCAGATTCGTCTTGGACTGGGGAATTCTGGATTTGACTGGATAACCCAGGCATGGTATGTGAAAAGAGCACTACCGACTGTGAGTAAAGCATTGGAACTACATGCCCTGGTGTCCTCCATTCCTTCCTGCGTCCGTCTGCCTGACAGTGCTACATCCCCTGCGCCAGACACTACACCACCTAAGTGTCCCCACATCTTCACCACCCTGGGACAACAGCCCTGCCTATGGTGGGCTATACCATCATTGCTGCACCACACCATCTGTCCCGGATGATCTGTTTGCAGCTTCGGCTTAACATCTCCCTTACCGAGCACCACAGGTGGCGTCACGAACTATTCCATTCCATTAACTACATTCCCCCATTACTTGGGTGCCCAGGGCCACGGTCCGGGTCACCGCTGCTGTGACACATTCCCCTGACCCCCGGCCCGGTACCGAGTACCCCACGGCCCTGGGAGGGTGACCCAACTTGGCGTCACGAACAGGATGATGAGACCCGATGCCATCGTGTTCTGTGTGCCTGAGATTTGTTGGACTTTGAACTTTTGAGGGTGTGCAGAAGACCCAATTTAATAGACTGTGACATGAATATTAAAAATGGCCGCTGGCGCGGAGAAGAAGGGCGTGAAGAGCTAGGAGGTCCTAGGAAAAAACCGCGAAGAGTCTTGGGCTTCCCCTGCCTGAATTACTATGTAACAGCAACATGGCCCACCCCCCGAGGGGTCCGTATACTGGCTTGGTATGGAGGCGTTGGAAGACGCCGCCCCCTGAAGGAGGGGCGGAAGAAGCCAGTGGCGGGAAAGGGGCCGAGGCGGGGAGAAGAACGCAAGAACGCCATGATGAAAACAGAGAAGTCAGAAGAACCGGGGGAGGAGAGGCCACTCACTCCCAGGCCGCCCCTGCGGAGGCTGCGACCGCTGATACACCCTCTGCAGCGACCGCCACCACCTCACACCCGATACTGTCATTGGGTGAGCCCCGTTCGGAGAAGATATATGAGGGCACTAGAGCAGAATGGAGGCCCAGGACAGTGTCCCCGCCTGGACCAGGCGCGGCTGTACAGACGACCCCCGGCCGAGACCGGTCTGGCCCCGGCACGGATCCAACTGCGGTCCATCCCATCAGTCACTCCAGGAGTTGCGGCTGCAGCCATCTACCACCAGGTACCGGAGCCGGAACCGCGGCAGGAAACGCCAGGTACGATTACTGCCACGGGGTTGACCCTAGCTCTGGGAGCGGAACCCATGGATAGGAATGGCCCAGTTGACCTCTGCCGATGATCCCCGACTGCGGTACCACTGACTGAAGTCCCAATGGATACTGAGGAATCAGACCCTGAGGAATTAGTGACGGCGCCGGCTGACTCGCCAACAGCAGCAGCAGTGCTGTCAGCGGATGCGCCATCCCCGCAGGCAATTGATGTTTCAATGGCCCTTTCCATTACCCCGACCAGTCCCTATCTCACCCTGTGGGAGGCAGAATACATGCGTTTAGCAAGAAACCAGAATCAAGATGAAGATATCACATCTGGTAGCAGTTCTATCTCAGCTTCTAGAACCCCAGGAGGGGACCAGCACTAATAACTTGCAGTAACTCTCGTGACCCAGGAGGGTTTGTTTGCACCGTTGTGCTTCTTGTTTTATTATTGACCATCATGGTTAGTTTTGTTTTCCCAGTGTTGCCCTGTGTTGTTGGCAGCCTCTACAATTGAACTAGCGATCATGAACTTGGAGTGATCTAAAAACTTTTACTTGTAAATAGTTGCGCCACTTAAGGTGCCCTCTCTTGGTTTTACATATGGACACTTTGCGAAGATCATGTCTACCTCAAGGACACTGCAAGAAATCCCGGCTGGGAGCAGTGTCCAGCACTTACAAGAATAATTGTTGAAAGTTTTAATGTGAAGTATTTCATAATGTGTCTTATGACAGCTTTTATATAGAATTAGGAATGTTTTTGATACAGAGATGAGAGATTGGAATAAAGAGTTGAAAATGTAAATGGTGTTTGAAAGAAAGTAGAAAATGTGCACTAGAAAGAGAAGAAGAAATGTGTACTAGAGAAAGAAAGATGAAGAATATTGAAGTGATAGTGAGTCACAGATAATAGCACTTAGAATTACGTAAAGTATGAAAAATTGCACTTTTGGACTCAGAATTGTAGGTAGTTAATTGATAACTGTTTGCAACATTCAAGAATGAGTGCCTCTCACATTGGGAGGTATAGTATAAGAAATGTTTATTCAGCATTGCAAAAATTTGTATGTTCCTGTACTGTCAACTTTGTTTACCTTGCAGCCCGCTGATGTGCTGTGTTTAACGGGGGGTATGTGGCGCCACTGAGGCTCAGTCGCCACAGAGGTACTGCACCTTCCTCTCTCTCTTTAGAGGTGCGGTACCCAACCATCCGGGTAGGGTGGGAACTCCTTTCCACACTCCAACACTCGCACCCCACACAACAGGGTAGTTCTGCACAACCACATTGCGGCTCCTTGCTCAGAGGGTAGCAGAGCACCTTTGGTGGTTCCCTGCTTGGAACACTGGATGTGCTGGGAGGTGGGTGGAGTTAAGATACATAAAAGAGTGGAAAAGTGTAGGATGACAGGTTCAGTCTGACAGAAGGTCAGTCGGGTAGGAAGTCACTCAGACAGGAGTGAGGATCCCTGGAAGAAGGGATGGAGGAAGGAGTGCTGCAGCTGCCTCAGTGATCTGAGCCAGCTGGTACAGGAAAGGAACAGAAGGAGAAAGACGTAGAACTGAAACCTAAGCTTCAATAAGAAAAAGGACAAGTACGGAACGAAGGAGTAGAGAGAACAGAGAGGACGTGGGTTAGAAGAGGAACCCTACCTATAGGTTCTCAGCGCAAGGCCGGGGCCCGGACCCCGAGGTTGTATGGACACTTATGGTTCTGCAGCAGACACCGGTGGAGTAGTTGGCTGTAAATGCACTACTCCCATCTAAGACTTGGGGCACAACAGCAATTGAATAGAGAGCCGTGGCTCAGGAGAAGGGAGTCCCCGAAGCAGGCTACAGCTGTCTGCCGTACAAGAAGAGTTCTTGGGAACATCTGTCAGGAGGAACTCCAGCGTACCACGGTACTGGAGCTCTTCACACTTAAAGGCGCTATAGAGGAGACGTTCAGGAAAGGCACATAAGTTGGCGGAGTGTGGAGGGGAGCTTTGCATCTTGCCTGGGGGTTTGGCTGGGTCCCTGACCCGGAGGACACGGCACAGAAGCGGGCACTACCGACTGTGAGTAAAGCATTGGAACTACATGCCCTGGTGTCCTCCATTCCTTCCTGCATCCATCTGCCTGACACTGCTACATCCCCTGCGCCGGACACTACACCACCTAAGTGTCCCCACATCTACACCGCCCTGGGACAACAGCCCTGCCTGTGGAGGGCTATACCATAATTGCTGCACCACACCATCTGTCCCGAAGGATATGTTTGCAGCATCGGCTTAACATCTCCCTTGCCGAACACCACAGGTGGCGTCATGAACTATTCCATTAACTACATTCCCCCATTACTTGGACGCCCAGGGCCACGGTCCGGGTCACCGCTGCTGTGACACATTCCCCTGACCCCAGGGCCCTGGAAGAGCGACCCAAGAAGGGCGGGGATCTCCCAAACCTTGTGTGAGCAAGAAACTAATAGATTAAAAACACACGACATGCATAAAAGTGAACAGGTCGGTTGGACAGTTTTCACACCACCCAAAGACTGAAACACAAAGAAGAAACACAGTATGACAAACGTGCAAAAATACTCTACTGTAAAAAATATATAACAATAGACAGCAAGTGCTAGTATGAACTAAATACCCTGTTTTTGTTATCATTTTTATACTAGCACTTGCTGTCTATTGTTATATATTTTTTACAGCAGAGTAGTTTTGCACGTTTGCCATACTGTATTTCTTCTTTGTGTTTCAGTCTTTGGGTGGTGTGAACACTGTCCAACTGACCTGTTCACTTTTATGCATGTCACGTGTTTTTAATCTATTTATTTTCTTGCTCACGCAAGGTTTGGGAGATCCCTGCCCTTCTCTTGTGTGACATGCATATAAAGAGCCGTCTACACAGCGTGCCCACATCAGGAAGCGTCTTTCTGAATCCTGCTCATATACAGTAGGCACTGTTCACATGATCAGGTTTTAATACATTAGATAGGACTGCTCCGAGATGGGTATACCGTCACATTGGTGAAGTGGCTTAGTATACATTTTTTGCAAAAAACGTATCAACTAAATACCGTTTTTGTTATCATTTTTATACTAGCACTTGCTGTCTATTGTTATATATTTTTTACAGCAGAGTATTTTTGCACGTTTGTCATACTGTGTTTCTTCTTTGTGTTACCACCACCAGCATGCAGCAGCAGCATCCTGACCCTGCCAGGACATCCTTCACCACCACCAGCATTCAGCAGCAGCACCCGAACTCTGCTTGGACATCCTCCACCAGCATGCAGCAGCACCCGGACCCTACCAGGCCGTCCACCAGGACCAGGCAGCAGGAACAGGACACACCCAGGCTCCCCAGAAGCCAGCGCAGATCACAAAAAAAGGCAAACAAACCAAGGACTCTTGAACTCCCTCCCCCCTCCCCTCCCAATGTGTCTGTGATGTCAGGTTTGTCACTCCCTTTAAAGGGAATCTGTCACTCTTTTTTTGGCCTTTCACCTGCCGGCATAGACAGACAGAGTCCTGCAGTGCGCAGGCGTCGGGAGAGGTCTGGCGCCTGCGCACTGCAGAATTCTGCTCTGCCCTCAACAGGGCAGAGCAATGCGCCGGAGCCATTTCAGGACGGGAGAAGAGGACGTCATCGCATGAAGAAGGGAGGCGCCGGGCCGGACCGCAACACCCATCGGACCAGACCGCCCACCTCCGTTTGTATAATATAACGTGTTTTTCTTCTCTTTCAGGTTACATCGGAGGCTTATCTACAGCATTTACTTGAGTGTTGGGGAGAGGTCGTGGCAGGGGTAAATTAAATTTTTTTCCATACAAGCCTCAGCCCATATCAGAATTTTTAAACGTCTGGGACCCCCACGGCCAAAAGCTCCAATGTCCCCTGCGAGAAAGCAACAGTTCACATCTGCTATGGCCATAAGCACTACAGAAAAATACTTTTTGTAGTTAAAGTACTCCGATCCAGATCTGGTGGGTTTGGTAATCCAAATGTGCTTTCCATCCACTGCTCCCACACAGTTGGGGAAATTACACACTCGCCACAATTTGTCGGCAATTTCCATCCACATTTCCGTGGTGGGTAGGGGGATAAATTCATCCTGGAGAACGTTCCACAAAGCCCAGCAGGTGTCCGCAACAATTCCAGAGAGGGTGGAAATTCCTAGCTGGTACTGAAAATGGAGCGATGATAGTGTCTCTCCGGTAGCCAGTAATCTGCCAAACAGAGAAAGAAAAAAATTAAGAAGCTAAACAGATAAAGTTGAAAAAAATGTATTCAAGGCAGAAGAATAATAATTATGACTGGCGTTTGTTTAGAATTATTACGTACCTTAATGTGACCAGGAGACGTTCCTCAGCAGGAATCGCTCTATGGAGCTGGGTGTCCTGTCTCCGGATGGCTCCTTGGACATGACCAAGCAAATCCCGGAAGGTCTCTTGAGACATCCTGGTATATTCCGGAAATTTCTCCAGGTTGGCAATGAGCTCGCTATATAGGGTGTGGTAGGCTCCACGGCTCTCCCGGACTTCAATAATGGGGTGTCTCCAATAACGCTGAAGCCGTCTTCTCCGTCTTTCTCTTTTTCTTTGTTGCTCACAAGCAAATGCATAGGCAAGAAACAGCTTTATACTTAAATCCAGGTTGAAATAAAAGCTCTCCATGCGAAGATCCATCATGACACACGATACAGGAGCAAAATCTGAAGATTTCAGCTGTCCCAGGGTCTTTATAAAGATGAGAAGAGGGAAAAGTTGGGCAAATAGCCCTTACCAGCTCACTAACCACCACCGAAGCACGGAACTGAAGTCCAGACTTGAACATGCAGCAACGAAGAGATGAAGGTGTTTTACCCTATGCTGTGATAACGCATCCATTATACTATTGAGGAGTTAATCTGCCTGTCAAGTTTTTTTTTTCTACTAATAAAGGAATACTTTTAGAAGCTGGAACGCCTTCATCTCTTCTTTATAAAGCTATCCCATAAGGGTAAGTGTCCTGCGGATTTTTCCGCGCGGATTTGGCAAAATCCGCAGGGCAAAAGACCTGCGGTTTCACACCTGATCATGGAGCAGGTGCCAAACCGCTGCTGAATCCGCACAAAGAAGTGACATGCTACGGATTTAAAACCGCGCGGAAAAATCTGCAGCATGTGCACAGTGTTTTTCATTTTCCATTGACTAACATGGTACTATACACAGAAACTGTTGCGGGTCCGCAAGGCCAAAACTGCTGCTGATCCGCAGCAAAATCCGCAGCGTGTGCACAGACCCTAACAAACATCCACTGTTGTCCCATTGGTGGCGTCTGTTTATCTAGATTTTTCTCCTGTGAAATTTTCCACCATGCGCATAAAAAACGCATAAAAAAGCATGCAAACGCTGTGGTTTTATGACCGCATGCGTATACTAATGCGTAAAAAAACCGCTGCGTTTATATGCGATTTTAAGTGCGTTTTAGCTTGTGTAAGGCTACTTTCACACATCAGTTTTTCGTTGTCAGGCGCGATCCGGTATCGCGCCGGATCTGGCTAATGTTATGTAAAACTGGATGTGACGGATCCGGTTTTCTGCCGGATCCGTCTTGGTCATCAGACCAAAAACCGGATCCGTCTCATCCGTTTTCCATCCATTTTCTGCCGGATTACGCTGGATCCGGTTTTTAAAAACGCCCCTTGGTGGCTTCGAAACGGGATTGGCTGCTGAAATCTATATCTACCGTGTTCCTACAGCCCATCTTTGACAGGTTGTAGAGGAGAAACTGCAGGTTGGAGAGAAGAGCAAGTGACTGGCGAAGATGGATGTTGTGATTGCAAATATTTTGAAGAATTTAGTGGATTTTACAGCGGAGGTGAACCGTTTGAGGGTGATTGTTCTGGAGAAGGAGAGAGCGAGACAGCAGCGCATCAGCCATCAGTGACGCCGTTTGTGGATCCACCCCATCACAGCCAAGAGAATGACGCGTGGGGTCTATTCTACACTCTGCATGGACCTTAGACGAAACCCAGAGAAATTTTTTGGATATGTTCGGATGAAAATGGAGAATTTTGATTACTTGGTGGAGCGCATTGCACACCTCATAAGAAAAGCGGACACCTATTGCCGCTTCTCCGTTTCAACCGTAGAGCGTCTGATGGTGACTTTAAGGTAAGCCACATTTATTGGATATGCTCGCATCAGAGCACACTTTCACTGCAATCTTGTTGGTGGTAGTTTGTATCTCCAAGTGTTATAGCTGAGTTTTGGTATGTAATGCTGTGATTTTAAACTAATTGATTGTTTTTTAATTCCCCACAGATTTCTTGCAACTGGAGAATCACTGTCGTCACTCCATTTCCAGTACAGACTCGGAATTTCCACTATATCTGGAATAGTGAAGCACACATGCCGTGCACTATGGGAATCCTTAGTTGATGAGTTTTTACCAGAGCCCACAACAGAGAGGTGGATTGAAATTTCTGAAAAGTTTCAACAGATACTCGTATGTCAGTTTCCGCACTGCTTGGGCGCTGTGGACGGAAAACATATCCGCATTGTAAAGCCAGCCGGATCGGGATCGGAATATTTCAATTACAAGAAATATTTCTCCATTGTCCTCATGGCCATCGCTGACGCGGAATACAAATTTATTGCTGTTGATATTGGGGCCTATGTTCGCTCCAATGACTCTCAAGTTTTCAAACTGTCTGCCATGGGGCGTAAACTGTATGGAAACACCTTTCAGTTCCCATCCCCTAGACCGCTGCCGCAAACATCTGATCCACGTATGCCTTTTGTCTGTGTACGGGATGAAGCATTCCAGCTCTCCGAACACCTTTTGAAACCCTACTGTAGCAGAGGATTGACAAGAACAAAACGCATTTTTAATTACCGCCTCACAAGAGCAAGAAGAATGGTGGAATGCTCCTTTGGTATTCTGACAGCCAAATGGCGTGTCCTATTGACTGCGATCAACCTCAAGACAGAAACTGTGGACGAGGTGATCAAAGCTTGCGTGGTACTCCACAATTTTGTTATGTGCAAGGAACCCATTTCCATTGAGGACACCTCTGAAGAAACAACCTTGCAAGAAACCAGGGGAAGAGTCTTGAGGAGATCATTTGCATATTGCGAGTGCCTTCTGGGATAAGTGAAGAGTCTCCGCGAGCTCAACGATCACTGGGTTTTGGCCGTTGCAGCTGAAAAGAGGAAATCGGAAAACCGCGCGCCGTAGGCGCGCAAATTTTGGATCATCTTTCATCGTCTTTAAGAAATCTCAATATGGAAGAGGCCAGGAGCCATTTGGTGAGCTGCATTTCTTGCTACATGTTCACAGACTTACCAGTGGAAAAGCCAAACTTCACATGCCACAAATGCAAGCTTGTGTCCCTGTTGGAGGAAAAGTTGCAAAGTCTCGAAGAGAGGTTAGCTACGTTGATGATCATTAAGGAAGGTGAAGAGTTCTTAGACAGAGCCGAATTATCTCTTCATGTTACAGAAAGAGAAGAAATTCGAAGTGCACCTGAAGAAACAGAGGAATGGAGACATGTGACCCAGAGAAGCAGGAGAATCAGGAGGCAGTCAGCACCCATACTTCTCAGGAACTAGTACCAGGCTCTCACGCAGGAAAACGATGAAGAAATACATCAGGATAAGACTTTGCCCACAAACAGCAACCTTGTACGCCTTCAGAGTCCTCCTGGATGGAGAAAGAAAAATGTTGTGAAGAAGAAACGGAGAGTGGTGGTCATGGGGGATTCCCTGTTGAGAGGAACAGAAGCTGCTATCTGCAGACCGGATATAACTTCAAGAGAAATGTGCTGTCTTCCAGGTGCAAAAATTAAAGATGTGTCTGACAGGATATCAGGACTCTTCAGACCTACAGATGACTACCCATTCCTGCTACTACATGTGGGAACAAATGACACGGCAAGAAACGACCTGGGAACCATCTGCAGAGACTTTGAAAACTTAGGCAAGAAAGTGAAAGAACTGGGAGCGCAGGTGGTCTTCTCTTCCATCCTCCCAGTGGATGGCCATGGAACAAGGAGGTGGAATAAGATTCTGCAGGTGAACAACTGGCTACGTTGATGTTGCCGTCAGCAACGATTTGGATTTCTGGATCACGGAGTGAATTACCTTTACTATGGACTACTTGCTAGAGATGGGGTGCACCTTACAAAGACTGGAAAACATGTATTTGGAAGTCGCCTTGCTACAGTTGTAAGGAGAGCTTTAAACTAGAACATGGGAAGGGAAGCAAAAGACCAGAAAAAGCCATACACCTGGCAAATGCTATTGAGAACTCTGCTATTAGAAGTGGAAAGGAAGAACAAAGACGAAAGAATCGAATTAATAAAAATATTGGAGAAAGAGAAACCAGTCACAAACTAAAATGTTTCTATACTAATGCACAAAGCATGGGCAACAAACAAGGAGAATTGGAACTACTAACACAGGAAAAGAAATATGATGTCATTGGAATCACTGAAACTTGGTGGGACAATACACATGATTGGAATACAAGGCTAGAAGGATACAACTTATTTGCAAGAAACAGACTTGATAAACGAGGAGGAGGTGTCGCATTGTATGTTAGAAACGCGTATATCTGCACAGAGATTGAAGCTTCAGAGACTGGGAGTTCTGTGGAAACTGTTTGGGTAACAATACAAGGACAGAACAATGGAAAGGACACCATTGTAGGCATTTACTACAGGCCACCTGTGCAAACTGAAGATATGGATGAACTCTTTATGCATCAAATGGCCAAGTTCTCCAAAAAATATGACATAGTGGTCATGGGAGATTTCAACTATCCAGACATTTGTTGGGAATCTCTCTCAGGCAAAACTAACAGGTCAAGGAAATTCTTATACTCTCTTGCTGACAACTTTATCTTCCAAAAGGTAGGGGAGAAAACAAGGGGAACTGCTACCTTGGATCAAATCCTTATAAACAGGGAGGAAATGGTTGAGGAGGTAAAAGTGGCTGGGACCCTAGGAGGTAGCGACCATGCTATTTTAGAATTTTGGATAACTAGAGGCGGAAGACCTGTGAAGACTCAGACGTCAAGGTTAGATTTCAGAAAGGCAGATTTTAAGGGATTCAGAAAGAGAATTGGAGGGATCCAATGGCTGGATATCCTTAAAGACAAAAATGTCCAGGAAGGATGGGAAATCTTGAAAAATGAAATTCTTAAAGCACAATTGTTAACAATTCCAATTCCGAAAAGAGGGAAGAATAGGAAGCATTTAAGGAAGCCAGGATGGATGAACACAGAACTTAAGCACATGCTAAAAAGGAAGAAAAAAATGTTTATAAAATGGAAAGAGGGAGGCATATCTAAAGAAGAATATAATGCTGTCTGCAGAACCTGCAGGGCACAAATCAGATTATCTAAAGCTGACAATGAATTGAGGCTTGCAAGAGATGTCAAAAGCAATAATAAAGGATTTTGGGGATATGTCAAAAGTAAAAGAAAAGTCAAAGATGCTATAGGATTTTTACAGGATGAAAATGATGAAATGGTAAGACAGGATGTTGAGAAGGCCGAACTTTTAAATTCCTATTTTGCATCTGTTTTCTCTCAGAAAGGAAATGTAACATCAACTGTTCTTCACTGTCCTATTAAGGGAATAGAAGAATCCAGGATATCTATAAACAGAAAGATAGTGAGGAAACACTTAGCTAACCTAAATGAATTCAAGTCTCCAGGTCCAGATGAATTACACCCCAGAGTACTGAAGGAGATAGCAGAAGAAATTTTTGAACCCCTCTCCATAATCTTTGAAAATTCTTGGAGAACAGGAGAAGTCCCAGAAGACTGGAGAAGAGCAAATGTTGATCCTATCTTCAAAAATGGGAAGAAGGTGGACCCAGGCAACTATAGGCCGGTGAGTCTGACTTCTATACCAGGAAAGATCTCTGTACAAATTATTAAACAACATGTATGTCAATACCTGGATAAGAATGAAGTGATTAAACAGAGTCAGCATGGGTTTGTAACTAATAAGTCATGTCAGACTAACTTAATTTCCTTCTATGACGGTATTACTGATTGGGTGGATCAAGGAAATGCTGTAGATATAGTATATCTTGACTTCAGCAAAGCATTTGACAAAGAATCTCATACAATCCTTATTGAAAAAATGACTAAGTATGGAATGGACAAGGCAACTGTTAGATGGATTCATAACTGGCTTAGTGATCGGACCCAAAGAGTGGTCGTAAATGGCTGCACATCCAGTTGGAAGAATGTCTCAAGTGGGGTACCACAGGGCTCTGTCCTGGGCCCTGTATTGTTCAACATCTTTATCAACGATTTAGATGAAGGAATTGAGGGTAAACTGATTAAATTTGCTGATGACACAAAGCTAGGAGGGATAGCTAATACTAGAGAAGAGAGAGAGAGAGGATTCAAAAAGATATAAATAAACTGGAGAAGTGGGCAGCAACTAACAGAATGGTTTTTAACAGGGAAAAATGCAAAGTACTACATCTGGGCAATACAAATGAAAAGAGCATATACAGAATCGGAGGAATAGGCCTAAGCAACAGCACATGTGAAAAAGACTTGGGTATACTAATAGATCACAGACTGAATATGAGTCAACAGTGTGATGCAGCAGCAAAAAAGGCAAATGCAATTCTAGGATGTATTAACAGAAGCATACAGTCTAGATCACATGACGTCATTATTTCCCTCTACTCCTCTTTGGTCAGACCTCATCTGGAATATTGTGTCCAGTTTTGGGCACCACATTTTAAAAAAGACATCAACAAACTGGAGCAAGTTCAGAAAAGGGCAACCAGAATGGTGACCGGTCTGCAAACCCTGTCTTATGAGGAAAGGTTGCAGGATTTGGGATTGTTTAGTTTGCAAAAGAGAAGACTGAGAGGAGACTTAATAGCTGTCTACAAATATCTAAAGGGCTGTCACATTGTAGAAGGATCAACTTTATTCTTATTTGCACAAGGAAAGACTAGAAGCAATGGGATGAAACTGAATCGGAGGAGACATAGATTAGATATTAGAAAAAACTTTTTGACAGTTAGAGTGATCAATGAGTGGAACAAGCTGCCACGAGAAGTGGTGAGTTCTCCTTCAATGGAAGTCTTCAAACAGAGGCTGGACAGACATCTGACTGGGATGATTTAGCGAATCCTGCTTTGAGCAGGGGGTTGGACCAGATGGCCCAGGAGGTCCCTTCCAACTCTACAATTCTATGATTCTAAGATTACCAGAACATTACCAATAGAAGTTCTGTGATGGTGTCACGAATGAGGGACAATTTTGCACAATACTTTATGTCACCTCAAGGCAGAATAGACTGGCAGGATGACAGCGTTTGAGAAATTTCTGCCCTTAACCAAAGTTGTGTACCTTCTGTACCAACAGTATATACCTTTGCCAAACAAAGTTGGCTATCTTGTCGTCTATCTTGTCGTGGCTTAACTATTTTTACCTTTTGACCACAGTTGTGTGCCTGGTTGTGTTTTAGGCAAAGTCTTTCACCTTTTAACAAAAGTTGTGTACATTGTTAGGAAATCCCCAACAAGATACACAACTTTTGGTAAAAGTTGAAATACTTTGTCTAAAACACAACCAGGAACACAACCGTGGCCAAAAGGTAAAATTTATTTACCTTTTACCCACAGTTATGTACCTGGTTTTGTATACCTTTTTACCTTTTGTCTACCCTGTACTTAACCTTTTTTTATACCATAGTTCACCGCAGAAATAAAAGACAGACAACCAGTGGAAAACAATAATTTAACTTTTATTGAAAAAATTTCTTTCTTAATAAACTGTTAATTTCAAACAAAATTTTGTCATTTTTATTTAAATACACAAATTTATAAATTTGTGTAGTGTGGGGTGGAAATACTGCTGGAGGGGCTGCGGGACACTTCGACAGTGGGAGTGTGGAGAGAGGACTGGGATCGTGGTGGGGATGGAATAGTTAGAGGTGAAGAGGTGGAAAAAGCAAGAGAATGGGTGGACATGTGGGTGGCAGAACAGGTAGTGGGTGGTGGACTGGAGGGTTGGGCAGGGACTGGAGTAGCAGATGATGTGGTTGAGAAGTGGTAGGGGGAAGGAGTTTGGTACGGGGCAGGTTGCTGGAAGTGGGGAGGTTGCTGGTAATGGGGAGGTTGCTTGTACTGGTGAGGTGGCTGGTACTGAGGAGGTGGCTGGTACTGAGGTGGCTGGTATTGAATAGGAGGGGGAGTAGGGACAGTGGCTGGAGGGGGTGCAGGTGGAGGAACTACTGTGGTGGGAGGTGGAGGTTGGGAGGTAACCTGCAGTAGAGCACCGTGTCACGAATGCATTACATGCATATGCTGGGTAGGAGAGAGCGTTTCCATGCGCTCCACAACAGACCTGAAAAAGGTGTGGTTTGGAGAAGATCTTGCTTCTGAATGCATGGTTTGCAGAAGTGTCTTCAACTCCAGAATGCCGGAGTTGATCTGCTGAAAGCCTGCGGAGATTTGCTCTGACAAGACTTTGAGACAGTTCTGGAAAGATGCATTCAGATGCAAGAACTCTGGCGCATAAGTCTTTTCCTGACCCCTCTGCCGCTGCCGCCCAGTACCCGCAGGTGTACTAGAGGTGGCAGGGGCAGAAGGGTGGGGTAAAGGGAAATCGATCTCCTCACCAGCAGCTTCATGTAATGTAGGCGGCCACGATGCTCCTGTGCTGGTGGATGGGACAGATGGGTCGAATGTGAGGGAAGGTTGGGAAGGTGCAGATGTGCCGGGGTGCTCGAAGTGTCCCTCGGTGCCGGTCTCCTCAGGGATCGCCGCAGAAGGGTCCAACCGTGCAGGCTCCCGAGTGCTGGTCACCGTGCTGTGGAACAAAGAGAAAAAATACAATTAATATACTGACATGCCATTGGCCCTGGCTGAAAAAAAATGTAGACATGTAAAAAATTTTTTTTTAAAGTGGGATGTTTCATATTTACCTTCTCGTGACCATTGTTGCCCGGAGGAACGACAGGGCTCGGGCGTACTTGTACCTGCTCCTGCGTCCTCCAGATCCACTCGGGGCCCGCATGTCTTTGTTGAATTCCTTCTTGAAACAATCCCTCACAGACCGCCACCGCTTCACAATTCTCTCCCCTGAAACGAGAAAGCACAAAGTGGTTAGTATACAACATCAGTGTTTCACAAACTCCAGTCCTCGTGGTTCCCAACAGGTCATGTTTTCAGGATTCCCATAGTGTTGCTCAAAAGGAAATCCTGAACACATGATCCGTGGGGACCACGAGGACTGGAGTTCGGGAAACACTGCTTGACATCAAGCAACGGGAACTGTATATACTTACGCTCTTTAATCTGGGCCTGAGCTTCAAGGTCCTCCCAGCGGTCCACAAGGAGCGAACAGATTTCCTCCCAGAGCCGTTGGGTCACAATTAGATCAGCGTGGCGGCGGTCAGCCATATTCCAAAGCGGCTCCCTTTCTCTAACAAGATCGATGAGGTGGTCGACATCAATCCCTCCATCCTCACCGTCAGAGTCGGGAGCACACTGTGAAGGCTGTTAAAGAAAAAGAGAAAATTAACATAATTAGCCTCCACACTTAAAGAAATTAAATAAAAAGTGCAAAAATATTATACTTACACGCTGGTGACCGCCACGTTGCTGTCGCCGACGACCCTGGGAGGCACTGCGAGGACCTCTTGGCCGAGCACCAGATTGGGAAGACTAGAAAAGAAAACAAAAAAAATTATGTGGTTGGATGTAGGCATTTGTTTGCTGTGTGATATCTGCGCTACATTGTTTTCTATGTGTTGTGTGTAGTGTGATGTTGTGTTTCTGCGTTTGATGCAGGAAACTTACCAATTGTGAGCCCACTCCAGGTGTCTGTCCACCCCTTCCTTCTTCTTCTGGGAGCTCCTCTTCAGCTTGTGATTCCTGTTTTGAAATAAAAGCCAATGAATAGACATATATTCCAGAGATGATGGGTTTTGGAAATAAAAAACTTACTGTCAAACGCTGACGATGTGAGGGAGGGCTCCCAGAAGAAGATGTGCTGTCCTCCTGCTGGCCAGTCTCCACTCCTGCTGGTGCTGCTGTTGCTGCTGCTGCCGGTGCTGCTGCATCTATAGGGCGTCTCTTCTACTGGTGAATAAAGAGAAACAAAGGGCCACTGAAAATATTTATATACCATGGCCCTATTTTTGAGAAATGGGGAATTTGATAATTACCATATGTCATCTGCTGGTAGACTCCCCTCCGCATGGTCACCATGGTCCCTTCGCTCCATTTGGGGTGGTGGTGCTGGTGGTGCAGTGGTCTCCTGAGGCTGTCGACTCTCTTGGGTGGCATGTTGGGTGTGGCTGAGGGTCCCACTGTCATGGTTTTATATATGTTTGCTGTGGGCAGGGCTACTGAGCATGCTCAGACCAAAAAAAACGGATCCGGCCACCGGATCCGGCTTTTGCCAGATCCGGCGTATTGCGGCGCTCATAGACTTTCATTGTATGAAAAAACCTGGAAGCGCCGGATCCGGCTTTTCCGCCGGAGACAAAAAAAGTTACAGTTGCCGTTTTTTCCAGACGCCGGATTGCGACACATTGCCGGATCCGGCCAAAACCGGATGAAACGCATGACCATCCGGCGCTAATGCAAGTCAAAGGGGAAAAACCGGATCCGACATTGCATTACGCCGGATCCGGTTTTCGTAAAAATAGCCGGATTGCGCCTGACGGCGAAAAACTGATGTGTGAAAGAAGCCTAAGATATGCTGTGGATTCAACCGCTAATGTGAAAATAGCATAAGGCTGGTTTCACATTTGCGTTTGGAGGCGCAGCGGACGCTCGCCGTGAAGCTCCGCCCCCTGCCGTGCCTCCTCTCGGCCGCTCCACCTGTGGGCGCATGATGCTGCATGCGGCCTGCGTACGCTATCTTTAGCATTGGGTACGCAGGCCGTGCGCAGGTATGCGTTTGCTGCCGCATGCGTCGATTTGACAGTGCAGTGACCGCACCAAAATGCAACACGGTGAGTTTGGCACAGGTCGGCGCACCTTCAAAACGATGCATGTGGCAGCAACGCATACCTGCGCACGGCCTGCGTACCCAATGCTAAAGATAGCGTACGCAGGCCGCATGCAGCATCATGCGCCCATAGGCGGAGCAGACCGGAGGGACGGCAGGGGGCGGAGATTCACGGCTAGCGTCCGCTTCGCCTCCAAACGCAAATGTGAATCCAGCCTTACATGTGCCTATAAGGCCTGCTGCCCGGGGGATGGTGGCCTGTCTTTGTGTAACATGCGATTTTTACTGTATGACCACATTGGGCAATATAATACTATTTCCACTCCACATAGACCACAAGGACAAGCAGTGTGCCCTCATCTACTATAGGGCTCTGTTCACACCGCATCTCTGCAGCGTATTCCAGGGGCTCGGCCTCCCACACCGCTCACTGCCCGCCCATAAGCGCCGCTGCAGCCCGGGTGCCGCCTGTTCCTGGGCACGTCACTTCCGCGCTAATCCCCTGGCGATCGCCGGTGGCAGGACAGTGATCGGGAGGGATCTGCCGGAAGTAACGAGCAGCATTACTGCCCCGATCGCCTGATCACACGTCACCTCTTCCTCTGATTTGCCGTTATGTCCGAGTTCGACGCTTTCGGTTCTGTTGGTAACGGAGTGTCCGCCGAGGAGGACCCGGCCGCCGCGTTCCTGGCTCAGCAGGAGAGCGAGATCGCCGGCATCGAGAATGATGAAGGCTTCAGTATCCTGGACGGCGGGGAAGTGCCCAGCGCCATGCTGGACGGGGCAGCAGGTGAGGAGGCTGGTGATGGGGCAGCTAGTGTGAGAGGTGGGGATATGGTGGCACCCGGGGATTGGGGGCAGCAGAGAGGTGGAGATATGGTGGCACCAGGCAGGACCCGGGGATTGGGGGCAGCAGAGTGGTGGAGATATGGTGGCACCCGGGGATTGGGGGCAGCAGAGAGGTGGGGATATGGTGGCACCAGGCAGGACCCGGGGATTGGGGGCAGCTGAGTGGTGGAGATATGGTGGCACCAGGCAGGACCCGAGGATTGGGGGCAGCTGAGTGGTGGAGATATGGTGGCACCAGGCAGGACCCGAGGATTGGGGGCAGCTGAGTGGTGGAGATATGGTGGCACCAGGCAGGACCCGAGGATTGGGGGCAGCTGAGTGGTGGAGATATGGTGGCACCCGGGGATTGGGGGCAGCAGAGAGGTGGGGATATGGTGGCACCAGGCAGGACCCGGGGATTGGGGGCAGCTGAGTGGTGGAGATATGGTGGCACCAGGCAGGACCCGAGGATTGGGGGCAGCTGAGTGGTGGAGATATGGTGGCACCAGGCAGGACCCGAGGATTGGGGGCAGCTGAGTGGTGGAGATATGGTGGCACCAGGCAGGACCCGGGGATTGGGGGCAGCTGAGAGGTGGGGATATGGTGGCACCAGGCAGGACCCGAGGATTGGGGGCAGCTGAGAGGTGGGGATATGGTGGCACCAGGCAGGACCCCGGGATTGGGGGCAGCTGAGTGGTGGGGATATGGTGGCACCAGGCAGGACCCGAGGATTGGGGGCAGCTGAGAGGTGGGGATATGATGGCACCAGGCAGGACCCGGGGATATGGTGGCACCCGGGGAGAGGGGGCAGCTGAGAGGTGGGGATATGGTGGCACCAGGCAGGACCCGGGGATTGGGGGCAGCTGAGAGGTGGGGATATGATGGCACCAGGCAGGACCCAGGGAGAGGGGGCGGCTGAGCGGTGGGGATATGATGGCACCAGGCAGGACCTGGGGAGAGGGGGCAGCTGAGAGGTGGGGATATGGTGGCACCAGGCAGGACCTGGGGAGAGGGGGCAGCTGAGAGGTGGGGATATGGTGGCACCAGGCAGGACCCGGGGAGAGGGGGCGGCTGAGCGGTGGGGATATGGTGGCACCAGGCAGGACCCGGGGAGAGGGGTCAGCTGAGAGGTGGGGATATGGTGGCACCAGGCAGGACCCGGGGAGAGGGGTCAGCTGAGAGGTGGGGATATGGTGGCACCAGGCAGGACCCGGGGAGAGGGGGCAGCTGAGCGGTGGGCATATGGTGGCACCAGGCAGGACCCGGGGAGAGGGGTCAGCTGAGAGGTGGGGATATGGTGGCACCAGGCAGGACCCGGGGAGAGGGGGCAGCTGAGAGGTGGGGATATGGTGGCACCAGGCAGGACCCGGGGAGAGGGGGCAGCTGAGAGGTGGGGATATGGTGGCACCAGGCAGGACCCGGGGATTGGGGGCGGCTGAGAGGTGGGGATATGGTGGCACCAGGCAGGACCCAGGGAGAGGGGGCAGCTGAGTGGTGGGGATATGGTGGCACCAGGCGGGACCTGGGGAGAGGGGGCAGCTGAGTGGTGGGGATATGGTGGCACCAGGCGGGACCTGGGGAGAGGGGGCAGCTGAGCGGTGGGGATATGGTGGCACCAGACAGGACCCGGGGAGAGGAGCAGAGTTTCCATCAGTCTTTCTGTCTAATTGTGACCGCCATCAGCTACAGTATCGCAGGACAGCACTACAGCAGACATGTGCACGGTGTTGTCTTTTCCAGAAGGTTGTGTCACTATAGGGTCTCACTGAAATCTGGAGACTGTCGTGTGTGTATATATAATGTATATTATAGCGCCTGTGTATGTTCTCTGCTCAATAGTGAAATTACAAAGCCAAGAAGAACAAGTAATGAAGTCGGGGAAATCACAGGGTGGATAGATGTGATGTATAAATGATAACAAAAGGGTAAAAAAAAATTCAAAACCTTCTCAATTTGAGTCGGTTGATTACTGGCTGTCTGAGTAATGTTCTGCCACACTGAATACTCTTGGGCACGAAAATCTTCAAGATCCTCTGCTGGCAGCGTCTTGTTCAATTGCTGCCCTAGATGTGTGAGGTGGGGAGGTGAGTCCAGAGACGCAGCAGGCCATGGTATTATGTTTAGGCTGCCTTGTCTCCAGACTAATCTCTGGCTGTTGCATCCAGGGTAATAACCTCCAATGCATCTTGCTCTGCACCATGGAGGCCTTTAAGAGCAGTTGTGTGAGATCAGTGGACATCTGATTCATAGCACAATGTTAAGGAAACTCCTCGTGACGGTGTGCACCTGAGGTGATATGGCCACGATCTGGAACTGGCAGCACTTAGGACCCAGCACATGTTCACTGCGTCCAAAGTGCTGCTAGCAATTGAACGCGCATGTAATATGGGTCTTCGCAAGAAAAATTGACATGCTGCGGTCTGGAAAGACGCACCACATGTCCGTCTCTGTGGGTGAGCTGTGGGCATGGGATTTCATGAAATCTATGCTGTAGTGTTTGGACGCTGCTCAAGTACATAGTGTCCAACCCGCAGCGTTTACTGATCGTGGGCACATACCTTTTGGGCTTGGTATGTAACATCCAATTTCACTTGCATTTCTGGATGCATGTTCCGTGGAACCAGTGATACAGACGTCTGACCAAGGAGCTGTCTTTCAACACAAAATCAGGCTGCATGTTGCTCCTGTGTGGCCTGCAACATCTCCAGACTTGTCCCCCATTGAGCACACCTTGGATACCCTTGGCCAGCAGTTGCAGATGGAGCTGCCAGCAGTGAATCTTGATGATTTGCCCAAGTGTATTCAGCATGGCAGAACATTCCTCAGACAATCACTAGTGACCTCATTAATGGCAGCCAAGGAGTGCAAGTAAGGCTACTTTCACACATCAGTTTTTTGCTGTCAGGCAGGATCCGGCTATTTTTAGAAAAAACGGATCCGGCATAAATTTTGGAGAATTGTAGAAACGGATCCGTTTTTCTGCTGGATCCGTCTAGCAGGTTATATCTGTTTCCTGGGGGCTGGCCAATTGGATCTGAGCATGCGCAGGCTTAAAAAAACGGATCCGGTGGCTGGATCCATCTTTTTCTGGATCCGGCGCCCATAGACTTTCATTGTGGCAAAAAGCCGGAAGCGTCGGATCCGGCGCTTCCGGCTTTGTCGCCGGAGACAAAAAACGTTACAGTAGCCGTTTTTTCCAGACTCCGGAATGAGACAAGTAGCCGGATCCGGCAAAAAACGGATGAAGCGCAATGCCCTCCGGCGCTAATGCAAGTCAATGGGGAAAAACTGGATCCGGCATTGCATTTCGCCGGATCCGGTTTTACAAAAAAAAGCCGGATCGCGCCTGACGGCACAAAACAGATGTGTGAAAGAGGCCTAATCCTGCAGGCGGCACTCATACTCGTTGCTGAATTAATCAAGATGTTTTGACGACTTTTCCATGTGTTTCATTGTTTGCCTATCAGTAACATGTCTCTCCATCCTGTGATTTCCATAATGCAGTGTGTTTTCCTTTTTTGTGCTGCAATGTTGAGTAGTGCATAAGACCTCTGACCTCCATTCATGTGGGTGGTCTGGCGCCCTCCCCTCCTGCACACTGTAGCCATACTGTACAATGGTGGCTTCATGTTTCTCTGGTAAGAGTGTTATCTACCTAGTGCGTAGGAGGTAATGGCAGAGCAGTGTGGTGGCACTCGCTGGCCGTGTCTGGCGTCTGTGCTGTGACTTCCACTACCAGCAGTTAATAATTCAGTGGTCGGCCTGTTCTACTTGGATTAACCTGTAAATTAACACTCTAGTTGCCATCGCTGCAGATTACTGGATGTTATGCTGGGTGATGTTCTAAGAGGATTATGTGCTGGCGCTACTGTTCAGTGTGGGGTGTAAGCCTTCATGCAGAATTTGCCTTTCTCATTAATGAGATTGTGTGTGTGTGTGTGTGTGTGTGTGTGTGTATATATATTACTTTATTTTTTTTCTGAAGGATTATACAATGTGCATAGTCAACATTAATATTGTGACCCGTGAGCTGTACATGAGGCAATTCACTTTCCTGTGCATCATCCTGCTTTTACATTGGAAAGGAAGTCTGCCGAAAAAGTGCTGATACAAGTGTTCATGATGTGCAGATCCTCCCCGAGCTGTCGCTCTTTTAGGCTCTGTTAAGCAATTGTCCACATTTCATCCAAAAACTAAGGCCAAATGCCGTTTCCAGTGTTAAGGCCCCGTCACACACAGCGACTCACCAGCAATCCCGACAACGATATCAACCTGTCAGGATCGCTGGTGAATCGCTATGTGATCGCTGGTGAGCTGTCAGACAGACAGCTTCACCAGCGATCAGCACAGCGACGCCGAGCGCGCGGCGTCCCTGTGTTCGTTAGTTACCAGCGCGCTGATGGAGGGAGCTGGTAACTAACGTACACATCGGGTATCTAAGGGATGCACGTCCCTTGGATACCCGATGTGTACGTTAGTTACCAGCTGATCGCTGGTCTCCCGCCTGTCACACGCAGCGATGTGTGCTGGCCAGCGGGAGACCAGCGACCAAAGAAAAGTCCAGAGATTTCTAAGAGTGATCAGCGATACCGGCAGGGGGGCCGGTCGCTGATCGCTGTCACACACAGCGATCTCGCTGGTGAGATCGCTGTTGTGTCACAAAACTTGTGACTCAGCAGCGATCTCGCTATGTGTGACGGGTCCCTTAGAGTTGTTGTATCTGTAACAATAGAATGCAATATATTGTGGCCCCGTATGGATACAATTTTTTTTTTTTTTTTTTACATGCAAATTCAGTATTTAAAAAAACTCTCATCAGCGCTGCCTCCTAATTTGGATCTGTGTGCTGTCCGTGGTGTGCGTTTTTTCTTCTCTTCATGAGCATCACTCTAACTGAAAATCCGCTGGTGTGAACCTACCTTGATAGGTGTACATGGCCGGCCATACTGCCAGTTTATGGAGTGATGAACTACTAGTCACCCACAGTTAGTTTGGTTATGGTCACAGGGGTTTATGTTGCCATGCATGACAAAATGCTGGTTTCTGTATAGGCCTATGAAAAAGGTGGGAAGAAGCTGATGACACTAATGATCCCTCCATGGCAGAAAGAGATGGCCTAAAACTGGCATTACAGATGCCAAAAACCATGTTCTTTAGGCCAGATTCAAACGCGTGAAAAATAGTCCAATTTTCCTGCTGAAAACTCAGAAAAATTTTCATCTGTTTTTTTTTTTTTTGTTTTTTTTTTTTATTCCGTATTTATATAGTTTCCATTGGTAATGATGGGATCCCATTATTCAATTTTTTTTTTCTCCATATCTGAGAAAATCGGATCCCACGCTGATCAGAATAATTGGCCTGATTTTCTGGGATGGAGAGAAGACGTGTAACCCTACCCTCTCGGTGAGGGATACCTAGTGTTGTCCTCTCTATGGCATTACAGGAACTGTGTTTTGCTGCGCAGGTCGGAAGGAAGGAAATTCCTGTGGATAACAGATCAAATGGTCATTGTAAAGAGCTGATGCAGCACATGGTACAAGTCCTGCAATCTGTTTCTTCCCCAGCAGACCACCTCTTTGCTTTCCCCCTTTCTCTGTACTTTGTTCATTTAAGTTTTCCACGTGTAATGTAATATTACTGATTGCAGTGTGTGAAGAGGAGGCTGAAGGTCAGTAGTCTGGGGTCTATCTTCTCCCGTATTAGAGTAGTCCTCTCCATAGACTAGGAAACTCCCAAAAGCCAAGTTAGACCCTTCCCTTTTTCTCCCAGTACCTGACTTTATGGTTTGATAACGGAAAACATCCTAACTTCTGTTGTGTCCCTTACTCAGTGCTGGACTAGTCCCAGACCCCAGGTAGCCATTCCCCTGGTCGCTCACTTCTTGAGTGGATTTCCACTCGTGTAGGAGTCTTTTTAATGTCTGGTTGATACATTGGCTCTGGCGTAGTCAAATAGTAATTTTCCTTGTAACTCTCACATTTCCATAGCTCTTTACCTTAGATCGCAGCCCATGGTGTTAGAGACCCTCAAAATACTTGTGTAGGGCAAGGTCCGGGGATTTGGTTAATATGTACTATGTGGGGTGTGAGCATAATGTAGCCGTCAGAATAATCCCGTTATTTCTGGCCTATAGGTAAGTTGGATTTGTGCCTTGAAGACGGTGCAGGAAGGATGAACTCATTATACAGGTCTCTGTTAGTATAGGCTGCATTATTTCCTTCAAATGTATTTATTCCTTTTTTTTTTATTCTCGTTTATCATACAGATGGTGTATTGAATGGCGACTTCTACCAGGTAATATGACCGTTTTTGAAGGTTTTTCTTCCAATACTTTTCTATGGCCTGGCCATCGGAGCTCACAATCTAAATTCCCTATCGGTATGTCTTTGGAGTGTGGGAGGAAACCGGAGCACCCCGAGGAAACCCACACCAACACGGGGAGAACGTACAAACTCCTTGCAGATGATGTCCTTGGTGTAACCCACTACATTGAGTTTTTTTTCTGTTGCATATTTTTGTACACAAGGCACAGTGGATAGGATTTCTATAAATCTCATGGTAAAGCAATGAGCGAGAATAGGGGAAAAAAGCTTTTTTTGGTTCATGCAACTATCTTTATTAATTAAACAGGTATGTTCGAGAAGCACACAAATAATCCGCACCTAGATAATGCTGCAAGACCTGCATCATGCATGCAGGTTTGGCTGCAAAAATAAAAAGGGACCAAAATGTTACTCCGTTTAATGCCACTTGTGCTCATATGTCTCGGCAGATCCCAGAGCATAATAAATGTAATATGTAAAAAAAAACTTTCTATCTTGCCACTTGCATTTCTGGCCCCTCTGTTACTCGCCGCCACCACCACCACCCATCTGATCCGCACGGCATCTCCTGATTCTCTCCCCCCTTTCTCGCTCTGGAATCACCGGGACTTCTGGCTTTCACGAGGTGTTGGCAGGTTCTGCTCGAGAGCGCGGAACCCTCCCAAGATTCATGAAAGCTGGAAATCCAAATTGTGCGCGAGCGGACGATCCGATTTACACAATTGCAGGTATACTGCTTAGGACTTTGCTCCATAAATCATTGATACTTTTACACAGTGATATATTTTTGGGGCTATAAAATCCCTGTTTTTTTCTTTGTTTTGTTTTTTTTTTTTTTTCTATTTTTAAATGTTTTTTATTTTTCTTTTTTGCACTTAGCGAATGCCTGTAGATATTCAGTCTTTCTCACTCTTGCCGCCTTCTTATCAACACTTTCTAGAAGTCTGTTACTTGGGCCAACACAGCGCATCTTTACAGTGCATAGTGTTTAAATAATAATGTTGTTTGATTTTCTTTTTGCTGACAGCATTCTTGGGTTTAGATACAGTATTTTGTTTTGGGTTTTGTTCGTAATTAGTGATGAGCGAGTATACTCGTTGCTCAGGTTTTCCTGAGCATGCTCGGGTGTCCTCCGGGTATTTTGGCGTGCTCGGAGATTGTTTTCGTCACCGTAGCTACATGATTTGCGGCTGATAGACAACCTGAATACATGTGGAGATTCCCTAACAAACAGCAATCCTCACATGTATTCAGGCTGTCTAGCAGCCACAAACCAAGCAGCTGTGTCGACACAAACTAAATCTCCGAGCACGCCAAAATACTCGGAGGACACCCGAGCATGCTCGGGAAAACCTGAGCAACGAGTATACTCTCTCATCTCTTTTTGTAATGCAATGACTGGGTGGCATAACAGATATAGTTTCTTTATTCTGAGAGACAGTTTACATATACATGGTGATATAATATTATTTACTTTTTGAACAGGAGTCTAATGGCCCAACAGACAGCTATTCAGCAATTTCCCATGCCGACCGTCTACAAGCAGAGCCAGAGAGCATCCGCAAATGGAGGGAGGAACAAAGGAGTCGTTTAGAAGTGCTTGGTGAGAACCCGATCGCTTTAAAGCTAATCTGTCACCTCATTTTTGGCCTATGAGCTGTGGCCCCCACCATCTGGGGCTTATCTACAGCATTCTGTAATGCTGTAGATAAGCCCCCGATGTAACCTGCAAGATGAGAAAAACGAGTTACATTCTACTCATCTCGGCGTCCGGTCCGATGGGTGTCGCCGTCCGGTCAGGCACCTCCCATCTTCATACGATGACATCCTCCTCCTTACTTCTCTCTCGTCTCCTGCGCAGGCGTACTTTATCGGCCCTGTTGAGGGCAGAGTACTACAGTGCGCAGGTGCTGGACCTCTCTGACCTTTCCCTGTGCACTGCAATACTCTGTTCTGCCCTCAACAGGGCCGATAAAGTACGCCTGCGCAGGAGCCGAGGGAGAAGTAAGGAGGAGGACGTCATCGCTAGAAGATGGGGAGGCACCGGACCGCCGCCACACCCTTCGGACCGGATCCCCGGGTGAGTATAATCTAACTCATTTTTCTTATCTTTCAGGTTACATCGGGGGCTTATCTACAGCATTATAGAATGCTGTAGATAAGCCCCTGATGGCGGTGGCCGCATTTCATAGGCCAAAAATGAGGTGACAGATTCCCTTTAACTTTACAAAATTCTGTGCCAAAATCTGCTCTTTCTCATCTATCATCTGCTTCCATTCAGGAGAATAACAATTAGGGTTACTGAAGATAGGACCATCATCAGTCCCATGGTCTTATCTATAGCACTGATTTGGCGATCAGGAAGGGAGGGACTTTTAGTAACCACTAGAGTTGGTGAGAGTCATTTGGCTCGACCTGGTCCATCGGGCACATAAGTAATGCGTGGTAGGTGGATGGGAGCCCTTACAGCCACCTGTTACAGCTCCTTTGTCTAGCTAGCTTGGCGCAATGTCATCATTGTGATGTGACATCATGCCAGGCTGGCTGATTCCAGAGGAGCCGAGAATGTGCTTGGGTAGAAGGCGGTTCACAGGGCTACTGTTCGACAGCCAGCGATTAATGTCCAATGGACCAGGTGCTGCAATTGGAATCGTACCAACTCCTATTAACCAAATCTGCCCACTCCATGGTCAGTCTGGCTTCCTGACGGCGGTCTTTCCTGACCGTCTAATATAGATTCCGCGCACACTGTGAACATCTTGGCAGCTGGACGTTTTATGGTGGTTAGTGGTTTGCCGTGAGCTCATCACCATCTAGTAAAGTACACCAACTTTCCAGTTTTTAGTCCAGTTTGTATCTGCCATAATCTGCTACAAAAAAGGCTTTTTTTTTTCCTGTTGCGTCTCTTTTTAGGGATGACTTTGTGTATGGGTCGTTTCTCTGCTTTCAATTTCATTCAGTGTCTGAATTTTGAGCCCTCTTCAAGACAGAATTACATCAAACAGGTTGACTTCCCCAATTCTGAGAAGAAAGGGTGGTGGGGTGGGTTTCTGCACTTGTTCTATTCTTATAGAGGCAATCAGTGATGGCAGTTGTTTTCCAGCAATCCCACCAATGAGTTTAACGTGAAGGGAACCTGTCACCATGAAATTGCAAGTACCAAGTTATAGAGCAGAATAGATTAATTTATGACTTTGTGAGAGAAGATTTCGTGTAACTTGTATTTTACTCATTTAATCATCTGCTTTTTCTGGGATTTTGTTTGTCCAGTGGGCGGTCCTATCAGTGACTGACAGCTACCTCTGCACACACACTTGTAGAAAGAAAGCTGTCAGTCACTGATAGGACCACTCACTTGACCGAAAATCCCAGAAAGAGCAGATGGTATAGAGGTAAGACAAGTTCCATGAAATCTTTTCTCACAAAGCTGTCTAACCATCTACTCAGCTCCTCCTGCCCTATAAGGCCTGTTTCACACTTCCGTTTTTGTGTCCGCCAAACGGATCCGTTTCCGTTTTTTTGACGGAAACTGATGCAAACGGATCCGTTTTTTAAAAACGGATCCGTTTTTTTGACGGATCCGCGGTAACCACTAATGGAAGTCTATGGGACAAAAAAAACGGATCCTGCAAAAAATGGCGGATCCGTTTTTTTACGGAAACCAACGGATTTTGACGGATTTGAAAAAACGGAAGTGTGAAACAGGCCTAACATGGTGCCTGCAGATTAGACTCCATTTTCCTGGTGATGGGTTCCCTTTAATGGACTGCAGTGCTCCGGTGAACGCTGTTTGCCATTAATTCGCCACTTACACCTCATAGTGGCTGTCTGGAATAATAGTTCTCTGCAGCACTTGAGGATGGAGAAGCTGTGCCTGGTCAATACTTCTGGTCCTCTCGTAGGTACTTCTACAGGTACCTTGTTTTGGATATAAGTGAAGCCCAATCTTTTCTGTGAACCTCTCCTCACTTTACGATCTGCTCCTCGAACTTGCTACAATACCGCATGCAAACAGCAACCTGAAGGGACCTCTGCACTCTCTAACATTGCCCCTTTCGTCAGCTGCTTGTGGGGGACCCCTGCTGAATTTCTGTATACCAATATCTATGTCCTCAAAAATAAAAAAACCTTTCCCCGGTATTTGGTGTACTATTAGGAACCTTTTCTCCTTACGTAATATATGGTGACCTGAAAATCAATGCATTCTGCACTTTGTTCTCTCGATTGAAGGGTTTCTGTCTTTTACACAGATGCTAACTCTAAAAAGCAAGAGTCTGAATGGAAGGAGAAGGCTGCAAAGGAGTTGGAGGAATGGTATGCCAGGCAGGATGAATTGTTACTGAAGACAAAGGCGAATAATCGGTAATTCCTGAAAATTTAGAATTTAATTTTGGTTCAGTAAGAAAACACTAATATTGTTCCCATGATTGGGCACAGGATTAAGGTGTATGTATTTTTACCGGTCAGCAGTTGTTTAATCGCAAGGGAACCTGTTTCGGAAATGCTACCTGATCTCCAGTCAGGATGAGCAGGAGAAGCTGACCAGATTAGTACATTTTTGAGAAGTTTCAGTAAAGGTTTCATATTTTTCATTAAAATCCTTGTTTGTATACATGAGTTTTACTAGTGGCTGACAGGTATCTAGGCACCGTCATACAGGGGAGACTGCACAAAAAAATGCACACCTCTAGTATTAAGTTAATGCACTAATATGCTATGTGGCAGACGTACAGTACTTCTTCTTTCGTATACCATGCTGGCCACAGATTGGACTGCATGTATAATGCACACAGGACGATCTGTAATGGTGCGTACCGTGCACAATGGCTGCCAACGTCCTCTGCAGCGCAGGTACTACTTGTAGTGGACAAAGTGCTGGCGGGAAAAATTACCTTTTGTGAAAACCAAAACTCCATCACACACGACCATTTTAATTGACAGTCTGCCATGTTTTGCTTTGGTGGTGGTCTTTAGTCATGCATGATGTTACTAAATCTCCTTTTATTTTCCATGCTTATTTAACACTGTCTCTCATGTTCTCCACTTCTCAATGCTCTCTCCTTCTTTTCTTCTTTGCCTGCTTGCCTTCTCTTCGGACTTCTTGCTGTCTGTAGGGTGGCAGATGAAGCTTTCTACAAACAACCCTTCGCTGACGTGATTGGTTATGTGTATGTTGCAAAAATTACTAACTCTAATCTCGCTAAACTATGTCCTTTTTTTGTGCTTAATATGTGTGCTTCTCTGTTAGGTGAGAAAAATGAGAACTTTTAGTTTTAGATTTGTAGATATGGCTATGAAACTGTTTTTAAACAAATTATTTTAGTATAAGATGCAGACAGCCCAAGGGGTCCTAGAATAGTGCCTAAAAATGGGCTATGGGCTTCGAGAACAGTGGTATGTCCTCCTCCTGGATTGTGTGTTAGCACTGCAATGAGTACTGGGGGAGGAAGGACCATGTTAGTAGCTAGAACTGCTGTGATGTGAGTACCCTTGGCCATACACATGAGAACTGTTCTGCTGACCTTGTGCTCTCCTGTTGGCCCCCGCACCCTTCTATACACGAGCACTTAGCTTGCTGAGTGTTCATTTTTCTTCAGTGGGAAGAGAGGACAAATCTGATGCCATAGCCCTCTTTCGGAGGCTTGTCTCGCCTGAAAACAAAACGATTGGCCATTGAAATTCCAACTGGTCTAGCTTTCTCTCCCTCGACATAATCCGTAGGGAGAGACATCAGGATCCCCTCATACATGTCAGATGGTCAACCAGCCCTTCCAAAAAATGGCATGTTCTGCCAGTTTTAATCTAGTCTGTGTGGAGTTCTTGAAGGCAACCTGGCGGCATGTTTCTGTTCCCTCAAATTAATATCTACTGTAATGCTAACTAAACTCTTGCTTTTAGAAATCCTTCTTTTTAATTTCAGAAAAATTAATTGTACAGTGTTTATGCTAATGAGCCACAAGTAGAAGGGGCTTAGCCTTGCACTTATAGCTCTCCTGCCTCCCACCCCACCCTGCACTGACTAACCAGTCACTCTTTTCTTCAACTTGCTTCCTCACCAGAGATCTCGCAGAAGCGCCTTCTGCTCCTGTATACGTTGCAAGAACTGGACTATTGATCTGTGTATGCACTACCACACAAGAATGCCATCGATCGCAGGGTAGCAGTTCACTGAAAAGAGTGATCTGTCAGTGGCGGGTGGGGATAGTGGTCGTAGAACTGTAGTTGTAGGGCAAATCCTCTTCCACCTGGACAATGGATTTCTCTGAAATGGAAAAGTGGATTGCCAAATCGGATTTATTTAGTATTTCAGTAACTTAACATAGATGTTGTCCTCTATAGAGGATGCTTTGCTCAGCCCTAATATTAGTCATCAGTCTCAAAACTATGCTAGATCACAACCACTACCCGTTTCCCATGGCATTAGTCTGAAGTGATGGTAACTAGTGATGACTGAATGTGCTCGGATAAGGTGTTATACGAGCGTGCTCGAAAAATATATGGTTGAGTCCCCGCACCTGCATCTCTCTGTACACACACGTTGATTGCAGTGGCTTGTGCTTAGAAATGACAAAGTACCCTATGTGCTCTTATCATATACTACGTTGGGCGTTTTTCACGTCACCCTTTAAATGCACTTTTTATTTCTAAACTCTAAATGAATGCTTAATAAGCAATCGGGTGGTTACAATGGCATAATGTCACAATCGGTACCACATGGTATGTTAGGGTAATTTACTTTTTATGTATTTTTATTTTTTTTCTTGGAATTCTATTGTCAGTATTATTTATTGAAGCCAAGTAACAAGTATATATTTCACCGCATTTTGTCAGCTGCTTATTAAATGTTCGCTGGAAGTCTATGTTCCTGTGTTGTGTTTTACAATGGATACACTCAATTCAGACTTGGATACACGTAGAAAAGTAGTATTTTTGTGTGCGCCCCCTGCTGAATGGGATTTTTTTTTCTTTTCCTTTTACTAAATAATGCACGCGCTATAAAACTGACAAGTAGCTGGAGAGCAGTATTTCCGGCTGTTTCATGTATGTGATTAAATATATAGTGAAGTATTTAATGATGGCTTATTTCACTTCTTTGTGTATGAAGGAGAAAGGGTTCTTTTTTCCCATGTAACTGTATTATATACCCTTCTAACTCCCAATGTGACAAAGGCATGGTGTGTACAGAGCCTCATGTAATGGTCTTCATAATGGAAGCCACACCGCTGGGATGGATGAGTGATCCCAAAGATACGGAACATAAAGAGAATCTGTCAGCAGCATTCACACCCCAAATTATTTTATAATCACTTTTAGGGAAATGAAATAAGAAGAAATGCAACATAATGAAGTCATACGTACTACACAATGATGCAAATTAAAACTATATCTTGTTTTGAAAAAAAAAAAAACAAGGGTTATTTGCTTTAAAAGGGGTGATCCAAGTTAACAGGCACTTAGGAGGAAAATTAGGGCCCCGTCACACATAGCAACTCTCCAGCAATCCCGACAACGATATCACCTTGTCAGGATCGCTGGTGTGTCGCTACATGATCGCTGGTGAGCTGTCAAACAGGCAGCTTCACCAGCAATCAGGACCAGCGACACGCAGGTAACTTGGTTACCAGCACGCTGATGCAGGGAGCTGGTAACCAAGGTACACATCAGGTTTCTAAGGGGCACGCAGCACTTAGAAACCCGATGTGTACTTTGGTTACCAGCTCCCTGCATCAGCGCGCTGGTAACTAAGGTACACATCGGGTTTCTAGGCACCGTGCGCCCCTTACAAACCCGATGTGTACCTTGGTTACTAGCTCCTGGTCGCTGGTCTCCCGCCTGTCACACGCAGCGATGCGTGCTGGCCAGCGGGAGACCAGCGACCCCAACAATGTCCAGATGTTTCAACAACGATCAGCGATACCCGGCAGGGGGGCCGGTCGCTGATAGCTGTCACACAGCGATCTCGCTGGTGAGATCGCTTTTGCGTCACAAAACTTGTGACTCAGCAGTGATCTCGCTAGCGAGATCGCTGTGTGTGACGGGGGCTTTAGTCTTAGGTTATGGCACTAAATAATCTTATATACTTGAGTTACAAATTCCCTACCATTCCTTAACCAGATTTTTTTTTTTTTTCACATATACACTCTTTTGATGACTCTTCCCTTGAGAATGTTGGGGAAACTCCATCGAAGTGTCATCCGAGGGCAGCGGCCGTGGTCACTGCCGTAGAGTCTGCCACCTCCCTTAACCCCTTCACGACCTTTGACGCCACATAGGCGTCATGAAAAGTCGTGCCAGAACGACCCATGACGCCTATGTGGCGTCATGACTTTAAAGCCCCCCTGCGGGTCGGGTGACCTAGGTCACTGAAAGGTCACCCGACCCGCAGATACAGGGGGCTTTGTTCTTCGCCACAGGGGGCGTGGCTTCGCCCCCACGTGGCTACGATCGTTCTGATTGGCTGTTTCACTTTTAACAGCCAATCAGAGCGATAGTAATATTTCATCAATGAAAATTGATGAAATATTACAATCCAGCCATGGCCGATGCTGCTGTAGCATCGGACATGGCTGGAGACACCGATTCCGCCCCCCCCCCCCCCCCGCAACTGAATGACAGTGGCGATCTGCCGCCGCTGTCATCATCTGCCCCCCTCCCATTCCCTCTGCTCCCCGCCAGATTCCGATAACCCCCTCTCACCTCCCCCGGCACCTTCAAAGTCCCCCTGTCGCTCCCGGTGTCCGGCGGGTCCGGTTCATCTTAGAAAATGGCGGGCGCATGCGCAGTGCGCCCACCCGAATCTGCCGGCTGCAGATTCCATTTTTTCATTTTGATCACTCTCACAGTGATCAAAATGAAAGAAAAAGTAAATAAACCCCCCGATTATCACCCCCATAGGTTAGGCACAACTAATAAAATAAAGAAAATATTTTTATTTTTCCATTAGGGTTAGGGTTGAAAAGAGGGGTTAGGGTTAGGGTTGGAAAGAGGGTTAGGGTTGGAAAGAGGGTTAGGGTTGGAATTAGGGTTAGGCTTGTGGTTAGGGATGTGTTAGGGTTAGGGCTGTGGTTAGGGGTGTGTTAGGGTTAGGGTTGGAGTTAGAATTGAGGGGTTTCCACTGTTTAGGCACATCAGGGGGTCGCCAAACGCGACATGGTGCAACCATTGATTCCAGCCAATTTTGCGTTCAAAAAGTCAAACGGTGCTCCCTCCCTTCCAAGCCCTGACGTGTGCCCAAACAGTGGTTTACCCCAACATATGAGGTATCAGCGTACTCAGGAAAAATTGCACAACAACTTTTGGGGACTAATTTCTCGTGTTACCCTTGGGAAAATAAAAAATTGGGGGCTAAAAAATTATTTTTGTGGAAAAAAATGATTTTTTTCATTTTCACGTCTCTGCATTATAAACTTCTGTGAAGCACTTGGGGGTTCAAAGTGCTCACAGCACATCTTACATGCGTTCCTTGGAAGGTCTAGTTTCCAAAATGGGGTCACTTGTGGGGGGTTTCCACTGTTTAGGCACATCAGGGGCTCAGCAAACGTAATGACGACCGCAGACTATTCCATCAAAGTCTGCATTTCAAAACGTCACTACTTCCATTCCGAGCCTTGACGTGTGCCCAAACAATGGTTTCCCCCCCACATATGGGGTACCAGCGTACTCAGGACAAACTGAACAACTTTTGGGGTCCAATTTCTCCTGTTACCCTTGTGAAAATAAAAAATTGCGAGCTAAAAAATCATTTTTTGAGGAAAAAAAAGATTTTTTATTTTCACGGTTCTGCGTTATAAACTTCTGTGAAGCACTTGGGGGTTCAAAGTGCTGCTCACCACACATCTAGATAAGTTCCTTGGTGGTCTAGTTTCCAAAATGGGGTCACTTGTGGGGGGTTTCCACTGTTTAGGCACATCAGAGGCTCTGCAAACGTAACATGATGCCCGCAGACCATTCGATCAAGTCGGTATTTCAAAACGTCACTACTTCCCTTCCGAGCCCCGACGTGTGCCCAAACAATGGTCCCTCCCCACATATGGGGTATCAGCGTACTCAGGACAAACTGGACAACAACTTTTGGGGTCCAATTTCTCCTGTTACCCTTGTGAAAATAAAAAATTGCGAGCTAAAAATTCATTTTTTGAGGGGAAAAAAAAAGATTTTTTATTTTCATGGCTCTGCGTTACAATCTTCTGTGAAGCACTTCGGGGTTCAAGGTGCTCACCACACATCTAGATAAGTTCCTTGGGGGGTCTAGTTTCCAAAATGGGGTCACTTGTGGGGGGATTCCACAGTTTAGGTACATCAAGGGCTCTGCAAATGTAACATGATGCCCGCAGACCTTTCCATCAAAGTCTGCATACCAAAACGTCACTACTTCCCTTCCGAGCCCTGACGTGTGCCCATACAGTGGTCATCCCTCACATATGGGGTATCAGCGTACTCGGGACAAACTGGACAACAACTTTTGGGCTCCAATTGCTCCTGTTACCCTTGTGAAAAAAAAATTGCGTGATAAAATTCATTTTTTTTTTGAGGGAAAAAAAATGATTTTTTATTTTCACGGCTCTGCATGATAAACTTCTGTGAAGCACTTGGGGGTTCAAGGTGCTCACCACACATCTAGATAAGTTCCTTGGGGGGTCTAGTTTCCAAAATGGGGTCACTTGTGGGGGGTTTCTACTGTTTAGGCACACAGGGGCTCAGCAAATGTAACATGACGCCCGCAGACCCATTCCATCAAAGTCAGCATTTCAAAATGTCACTACTTCCCTGCTGAGCCCCAACGTGTGCCCAAACAGTGGTTCCCCCCCACATATGGGGTACCAACGTACTCAGGACAAACTGGACAACAACTTTTGGGGTCCAATTTATCCTAGTACCCTTGTGAAAATAAAAAATTGCCAACTAAAAAAATTTTTTTAGGAAAAAAAAAAAGATTTTTTATTTTCACTGCTCTGCATTATAAACTTCTGTGAATCACCTGGGGGTTCAAAGTGCTCACTATGCATCTAGATAAGTTCCTTAGGGGGTCTAGTTTCCAAAATGGGGTCGTTTGTGGGGGAGCTCCAAAGTTTAGGCACACGGGCTCTCCAAACACGACATGGTGTCCGCTAACGATTGGAGCTAATTTTCATTCCAAAAAGTCAAATGGCGCTCATTCCCTTCTGAGCCCTGCCGTGCGCCCAAACAGTGGTTTTTGACCACATATGAGGTATCGGTGTACTCGGGAAATTGCCCAACAAATTGTAGGATCCATTTTATCCTGTTGCCCATGTGAAAATGAAAAAATTGATGCTGAAAGAAAATTTTTGTTGGAAAAATTAAAATGTACTTTTTTTCCTTCCATGTTGCTTTAGTTCCTGTGAAACACCTAAAGGGTTAATAATCTTCTTGAATGTAGTTTTGAGTAGCTTGAGGGGTGCAGTTTTTAGAATGGTGTCACTTTTGGGTATTTTCTGCCATATAGACCCCTCAAAGTGACTTCAAATGTGAGGTGGTCCCTAAAAAAAATGGTTTTGTAAATTTTGTTGTAAAAATGAGAAATCACTGGTCAACTTTTAACCCTTCTAACTTCCTAACAAAAAAATATTTTGCTTCCAAAATTGTGCTGATGTAAAGTAGACATGTGGGAAATGTTATTTAGTAACTATTTTGTGTCACATAACTCTCTAGTTTAACAGAATAAAAATTCAAAATTTGAAAATTGCGAAATTTTCAAAATTTTCGACAAATTTCTGATTTTTTCACAAACGCAAAAATTATCGATCTAAATTTACCACTAACATGAAGCCCAATATGTCACAAAAAAACAATCTCAGAATCGCTAGGATGCGTTGAAGCGTTCCAGAGTTATTACCTCATAAAGGGAC
Source organism: Dendrobates tinctorius (assembly GCF_039654945.1). NCBI lineage: Eukaryota > Metazoa > Chordata > Amphibia > Anura > Dendrobatidae > Dendrobates > Dendrobates tinctorius. The sequence goes on along the minus strand of NW_027361827.1, from coordinate 8,320,493 downwards.
ACTGGTCAGAATTGCAAAAAATGGCCAGGTCATTAAGGTCAAAATAGGCTGGGTCATGAAGGGGTTAAGCTACACTTGTTTCAAGGTCTGGGTTAGTCCCTGTGCTATGTATACAATGACCTGTTGCCGGCTCAGATCAGCGTTAATGAGCCATAAACAGAGCGCGTTATCAAAATACCCGGCATACAGAGAACAAAGCTGCCCCCGCACTAACGTCACTGGTCTCTGCACATCGGGTATTGTGACGACGTGCTCTGTTGTCGGCTTGTTACTGCAGATCTTTGTTGGCAAGAGAGCGCACGGTCTTTTATGCATAATGGGACTAGCCCAGCCCCTCAAACAAGCGTCACTGATAACACTTCATTTCAGGTAGGGGGCCCAGGCTGTGGCAGCCTCTGCCCCCGGATGATGATGCTTTTTGGTATCCCAGCATGCACTAGGATTTTCAAATGATGTCATCCTAAAGGCGATTCGGCATGGGAGAGGGGGGAAACAGATAATGTAGTTGGGGATTTTTTTTTTATTTGAGTTTATTAGAAAATAGTTTGATTATGGAACTAAATAGATGTGGATTTAGGATGAAATCGCTTTGGACTTCAGACCACATCTTTTAATGCAATGAGAACATCTGTCTTTCATAGTGTTGTGGTTTCCGTAAAGCTTGAACACTGTCCCTTTATGAGGTTACAGCTCTGGAACACCTCAACGAATCCCAATGACTGAGATTTTTCATGACATATTGTACTTCATGTTAGTGGTAAAATTTCTTCGATATGACTTGCGTTTATTTATGAAAAAAAAAAAAAAACAGAAATGTGGCAAATTTTGAAAATATAGCAGTGTTCACTTTTTTTTTTAATTTTTGTGCCCTTAAATCAGTCATATCGCACAAAATAGTTAATAAGTAACATTTCCCACGTCTACTTCACATCAGCACAATTTTGGAAGCATATAATTTTTTTTGTTAGAAGTTGACCAGCAATTTCTCGATTTTTCCAACAATTTACAAAACTTATTGCTGCTAGGTGCGGGCCGGCAGATGTCAGCGGGCACACTGCTCATGTGCCGTCATTTCTTTCTGGAAGAAGATGACGGGGGACATCACCGGGGGTTGCAGGAAGGTCCAGAGACACCGGAGGCACATGGGGACACCATTTTTCTGTCCTCTGATGGGCTAGATCACATCAGAGGAGAGAAAAATTAAATAAGAAATCAGACTTTTCTCTAATCCCCTCCACGACAGCACATAGGAGGTTGCCTCCCCATCCTGATTAGGGACAGGAAACAAGAGGTTAAATGTGCTCCGTGGATGGGGCCGGCGAGATTACGGAGTTCTCCCTTACCGTGAGCTGGGCAGACTGGGTCGATCGTCCCGCACCTTCTTACCGTACGCTGCTCCCGCCGCTGGCGGGACCCGCACCATCCTCCGGCGCTTCGGCAACGCTGGATGGTGAGTGGGGCTGGGGGCCTCCCGTTCCTCCCCAGCCCGGGATTCGCTCCCCCCGCGCGCCGCATGCCCGTCTCTACCAAGCGGCATGCACCAGGAGTGACGCGCACCGCCGGGTCCGAAGACGCGACGTCACTTCCTCCCTGCGTTCCACAGTGGAACGCACCGCCATCTTGGCGGGAAATTTAAAAAAAAAAAAAAAAAAGTGGTGCCAGGAACTTAGGGGGGGGGGGGGGGCGATCTCATCCGATTGGATGAGGTAAAGGAAACTGCATCTCGTTTCCTATTTAAGGACCCTTATGGAAGACGCCATAAGGTAGGACTATCGTCTGCATGATGGATGCGTCTTCCCTGAAAGCGGCTTCTGCAGAGCCCAGCTCAAACCCTGGCCCAGTGAGTACACTCGGAAAAGGGTATATACCGTTTTGGTTTAGGACCCATCCTTAGGGACTTCCCTCCTTTTCTCTCTTTCAGGGAGACAAGGATCCTACACCAAAAAACGGAAGAAAAACCTACAAGCCTAAAATGCGCCATCTGTAGGAAATAAAACTCTCCTCCGATTATAAAAAGACATTGTGCCAGCAATGCACGGCAAAAATCGTACGGGAGGAACAACCATCCCTGATAGAGGAAGTAAGAGGGATGATGCGACAGGAAATCCAGTTGTCCCTGACTACCTTCTCCCAGTCATTCGGGGGGGCCCTCAACCTCAAGGAAGCGGAAATACGCCCCTTAGGATATCAGATTCAGAACCCGAGTCATCAGTTTCAGCGAACGGGAGGGAAGAGGGTGAATTAACCCCAGCCCAATCAGAGGATAAGAAATGGTTCTTTTCCTCAGGTGATATGGAGGAACTACTCTCAGCAGTCAGGAACACAATGGGAGTAGAAGAACATAGACCTCCCCGCTCAGTGCAGGATGACCAATTTGGCGGCCTCAAATCCAGGAAGAAAATGGTTTTCCCTATCCATGATAATATCCAGAGTCTAATCCTGGAAGAATGGGAACACCCGGAAAAGAAACTAAGTATCCCGGGCGAAATGAGGGATCGATTTTTTTTTTTTTTTTTTTTTTTTTTTTTTTTTTTTTTTTTTCCCCTGGACGAAGAAGCCGCGAAACCTTGGACTGAGATTCCAAAAGTAGATATCCAGGTAGCCAGAGTAGCTAAAAAGACTACGCTACCCTTCGAGGACTCCTCGCAGCTTAAAGACCCGCTGGACTGGAGGATGGATAGTCTACTGAGGAAGTCCTGGGAATCCTCAGCAACTTCCTTAAAAGCAAACGTGGCATCGGCCTGTGTAATCAGGACCCTATACCTCTGGCTTCAGCAGCTAGGAGACCATATAAAAAGAGGAACTCCGAGGGAAGATCTCCTAGCTTCTCTACCACTTCTACAAAAGGCAGCCGCCTTTTTGGCAGACTCCTCGGCAGAATCGGTCCTTATTGCGGCAAGAACGTCCGTGCTTTCCAACACCACCCGAAGGGCCCTATGGCTAAAAATGTATTTGGCCCAGCATTGGACGAATTATTAGAGAAGGTGACCGACAAGAAGAAAAACCTTCCCGAGCCGAAACCACCCAAGAAAAAACCCTATTATCCACCCCAGCCTCAAACCCCGCAGAACAGGGGTAAAGGGAATGGGACAATGGAGCTACCCAAAAGGCGGAAGAGGCAGGCATATTTTTCACGACTCCCGTTCAGACCGATTAAAAAATGACGCCAAGCACGTAGGGGGCAGAATCGCAGACTACTTCCCGAGCTGGCAGGAGATAACGAATCAAAGAATCCTGGACTCAGTTGGGGAGAAAAAATAGAATTCTCCTCCAGCCCCCCGCGAAACTTGGAAGTTACACATCTTCCTTCAGCAAGACTTTAAAAAGTTCTACACCCCGAACTCCAAAAGATGCTATCATCAGCCGTAATCTCTCCAGTCCCAGAACTGGAACAGGGTCAGGGCCACTACTCCCGGCTGTTCTTAGTAAAAAAAAAAAAAAAGCAGAGTGGGAAATACCGGGTCATCATCAACCTGAAGAAGCTAAACCAACATGTCCGGTACCAACGCTTCAAGATGGAATCGATAAAGACCACGATACCACTAATTGGATGAGACTTTGCCATGGCCACCATAGATCTCCAAGAGGCCTATTACCATGTTCCCATCCATCCCATTGGCAATATCTAAAGTTCGCAGTCACTCTAGACACAGAAGTACATCACTTCAAAGTTCTACTCTTTGGAATATCTTCGGCACCCCGAACATTTACAAAGATAATGGCAGAAGTGGTAGCATTCCTCAGAGGGAGGGATATATGTGTCATCCCTTACTTAGACGACCTCAAGGTCTTGGCTCCCTCCAACACCATTCTAAGGCAACACCTACAAACAGTCCTGCAGACCCTGGCATCCCTGGGATGGATGTAAACATGGAAAAATCAGACCTGAATCCCTCAACCAGGAAGGTCTTTCTAGGGATCCTCCTAGATTCCCACAACCAAATATCCTTTCTTCCGTCCACCAAGCAGGTAGGCGTGATATCAAAAGTTCGGACTCTAAAAAGTGAAAACAGTGACCATAAGGTTTGCCATGTCAACATTGGGATCAATGACTTCTTGCATCCAAGCGGTCCCCTGGGCCCAGTCCCACTCAAGGATACTCCAGAGATATATCCTATCCCGCTGGAACAAAGACCCGGAGACCCTCAATACGAGAATCTCCCTACCCCAGCACGTAAAGCTGTCTCTCAACTGGTGGCTCAACCAGGGAAACCTAACAAAAGGGACAACCTGGATACAATATCCCATGATGTCGATCACAACAGATGCCAGCAAACGTGGCTGGGGAGCAGTATCTCCTCAGGGAGTCTTCCAGGGACTCTGGCCCAGAGACATGGGAAAACAATCTTCCAACTACAGAGAACTGAGAGCGGTAGAAGAAGCCCTAAAGGCAGCAGAAACATCAGTCCAGGGAACCCATGTCCGGATTTACTCCGACAATATGACTACCGTGGCCCATGTACGTCATCAGGGCAGCACAAAATACTGAAGTCTGCAAAACGTTTCAGCGCGGATATTCGACTGGGCAGAAGAAAACGATCTCCAGTCCCTTTCAGCTCTCCACCTAAAAGGATCCGACAACATCAAGGCAGACTTCTAAGCAGGACAGACTTAGATCCATGGGGATGGAGCCTCAACGTCAGAGTATTCCATACCTTAACCCAAAAATGGGGTCTCCCAGAGGTAGACCTATTTGCAAACCGGGAGAATGCCAAAACAAAGTATTACTTTTCCATAGGTCCAAATGAGAAACACTCAAGGGTTTACGCCTTCGCTCACCTGTGGAACTTCGGACTGGCATACGCCTTTCCACCAATTCCCCTAATACCGAAAACTCTGCAAAAGGTCAGAACAGACGGGGTCAACACTATCCTGATCGCCCCTCTCTGGCCAAAAAGGAGCTGGTTCGGAGCCCTAAATCTGATGAACTCAGAGGGCCCCCTGATCCTGCCCATGAACCACGACCTTCTACATCAAGGTCCCATCCTTCACCCGGCTCCCCACAGCTTAAGCTTGGCAGCCTGGCTTCTGAAACCAAAATCCTGAAAGCCAGAGGCCTCTCGGATGCAGTGATATGTACCTTACAAAAAAGTAGGAAACCAATCACAAATGCCATATGTTCCAAAATATGGAAGACTTTTTCAGCATGGTACGGATCCACTCCCATAGATCCCTTCCACCCCAACTTGACAAAGATCCTAGACTTCTACAAGACGGCTTATCCAAGGGTCTGAATCCAAGCACCTTGAGGGTCCAAGTATCAGCCCTAAGTTCTTTCTTCGATCAAAACCTAGCAGAGCATCGATGGATCAAGAGGTTTATGTCAGCAGCTTCCAGAATCCGTCCAAATAAATCCAACATGGTCCCAGCATGGGACCTGAATATAGGACTAAAGGGTCTAACGAACCCTCCATTTGAACCTATCGACCAGGCCCAGATAGATAAACTATCCTGGAAAACAGCACTACTCGTAGCCCTTACAATGGCAAGAAGAGTGGGTGAAATTCAGGCTCTGTCCATCAGAGAGCCCTATCTAAGAATTCTGGACGATAGAATAATTTTCCAGCTAGACCCTTCCTTTGTGCCAAAAGTGTCTTCGGATTTCCACAGATCCCAGGAAATAATACTGCCCTCCTTTGACAACCCGAGGGATGAGAGGGAAATGGGATTCCATTCACTGGACGTCCGGCGAGCAGTCCTGATCTATTTGGAAGAGACAAAACTCTGGAGGAAAGATCAGAATCTCTTTGTTCAATATGGCGGTCCGAACAAGGGGAAGAAAACATCCAAAAGCTCCCTAGCTAAATGGATCAAAAAAGCAATCACAGCCGCTTATAAAAACCAGGATCTACCTCCTCCGGTATCCCTGAAAGCCCACTCCACTAGAGCTGTCTCCGTATCCTGGGCAGAAAAAGCTAATGTATCCATTGAGCAGATCTGCAAGGCTGCGACCTGGTCTTCAGTCCATACCTTCACTAGGCATTATAGATTAGATCTTATGTCAGTACGAGATCTAGCCTTTGGCAGGAAAGTTCTGCAAGCCGTGGTCCCTCCCTAAACCATTATTCTTTGGTATACCTATAGCCTGTCGTGGAGGGGATTAGAGAAAATAGAACTACACTTACCGGTTGTTGGGTTTCTAAGACCCTCCACGACAGCACGGGTAATTTCCCCCCCCTAACAAAATTTTGTTCATGTGACTTATGTGAATAAATAATATTTCAAGTATTCACTCTATGTGGTCCTTGGAAAACACTGGGGATTAGAGGAAGGGGAGGACTATTTAACCTCTTGTTTCCTGTCCCTAATCAGGATGGGGAGGCAACCTCCTATGTGCTGTCGTGGAGGGTCTTAGAAACCCAACTACCGGTAAGGGTAGTTCTATTTTTTCTTTTTGGTTGCCGTTATTCCATGAATAATGGTGATCGCAACACTGGGGTCGGTAAAAACGGACCCAAATCATGTTCTCCGGGGTCTCGGCTACCCCCAGTAGCCAAGACCCAGAAGAATTTCCGACACTGGGTGGCTCTATACACTTATTTATCAACGGTGTTAAAAAGCGGCATTGAGGAATTGGTACCCTTAACTGACACCGTTGAAAGGTGTATTGGTGGTCATTAAGGGGTTAAAGGTGTTTTCTGGCGTGGTGCTACAAGTCTGAAGTCACTCAGGTGGCGAGCAGTCATGTGACTGCAAGTATTCGATTTGTATATTTTCAGCCACATGCCAACTAGACTGTTTCTGGCCTAGCTCAATAAACTTGCACTGAGAGAGGCCGAGCAAGTGAATGCATGCATGCAAATCGCATTTGTTAGAATAGCGCCAGCATGTTCACCCGCCTTGCCACGCTTCTCCAGTCCCCGTTGTCTGTCTCCACCCAGGGCCTGAGCGAATGCTTGGGGCATGCGCTCTTCCTGCTTCTTAAAAGGGTGAGCGTATGCTTCTGAAAATGTCCCAAGCCAATGGCTGAAAGACATTAGCTAGTTAAGCAAATTCCTTCCTTCCTCAACTGGGAGGTCCCTTGGCAATGTTGGTACCAGGGAGTTTCCTGATGCCTATTAAATCTGGTTACACCTAAGCACAGGTCTACTAGATGGCTGCCTATGAATATTTTTTTTTTTTTTCTTTTAGTCCCCCGGAGGCCCTGAACAGGTGCTTGGGGACCGGCCCAGGGGTATAGTATCCAGTGAATAAATGGTATACCTACCGGTATCATTTCCCAAAATATACCAATCTCTACATGCATGGATGCAGTGTGCACTTAGCCATGTCGTTTTTATTTTTGCAACATTTGCTCATATTTTCCAATTTCCACGTTTAAGATTGGACATGTTTGTCATATTTTTGTGTATTTCTTAGTCCTCTTGATGATCAATACCATGGTTTCAATGATCTACAAAATTGCACCCATAAGATGTTCGTGGGCGCGCTGTGTAACCCTGCCTTGTCACCGTATCTAGTGCACACAGGAGATTTTCTACAGCCTCCACAATCCCCTTTCCGATAGAAGTGAGCTTTGCTCCCGGCTGCACACAATGGCTGCGTCCCCCATGTATTCTTCTGTTGTGTGTGGGTGTTCAGCTGCATCATACACTAATTGTGCTCTACTGCAGATACATGCGCTCTCATCAACAGCCGCCTATTTAGTTCTCCCCTAGATCTTGACTATGATTACTAGTGTACATTTTCTAATTGCCATTGAAGATGAAGTGAATTTGCCGGCTGTGTCGTGGTGCATGTCCTGCTTGTCAGCAACATTGCGTTCATTTTCATCTTCTATATCTGACTTAAACTTTGTTCTTGTTTTTATTTCTTCTCTTCACCTATAAGCACAAACATAAACCATCCTTGCTACAGCCTAGAACAGTTAAGTAAAAATCTTCTCGCTGCCCCCTTTAACATGTCCGTCCCATGGTTAGTGCTAGTGTCGTAGTGCTCTGTCTGCAGTGGTGTATACCCAACGTATGTTCACCCTGCCATGGAAGCTCATCCTCATTGTGGTTCCCTCTTAGTTTTTCCCTTCTTTCCTGCTTTCTCTACATGTTGCATTTGTGTTCTCCTCTCCAGTGGGTTGGCTGTTACTGTAGAAGATGTATGGAGATACTATCAACCATCGTTTAGTCTCCATGGGACATTAGTGGCATTCTTTAGCAAGGCATTCAGATCAGAACTTGATTCCCTTTACCCTATAGTATTAGATTTTTCTGCTCTGTCTAGAGAGAGCCATAAATGGTCTGGGCGCTGAAAGTAGTCCATATTGTCTTGATATGTGTATATAGGTGTAATGGCGTAGTCTGGCTCATTACTTGGGTTTCCAAGCATTGTATGTTATGGCTGCTTCTCCGTAGCTTTCGTTGTATTGTCATGTTAAGTGTTTTATGTGCTGCTGAAAAAATGCTTTACCTTGTTACCAAGTATCTGTAAAGCAGGGATTACCTTTTGAGTGAGGCAGTAACGGCAAGGACTGATGTCCATACAGCAGACCGTTCTAAAATAGCCATATTTCATTTAAAGGGAGCCTCTCTTCCCCCACCCACCCAAAAGTCAGTTTTAACTAATCCGTGTGTCAATATGTTATAAAAGTCATGTTTATAATTTTAGGTTCCTCTGACTTATGCAAGAAATGATCTTGATTCATTTTCCAAACTAAGGGCGTCTTGTCCACCTTTTGCATGACAGTGTCCATTGCACCATTCTGTCCATGAGTTGCCATCGCTTTCCACCACCCAACGTTCCCTTGCACACAGCGACCACTGCGTGAACTGTAGACTTGACCCATGTCTGCACACTAACACTGCTGTAGGAGCTGAGTGGGTACAGCAGACCCTTCCTGTTGTGCCCACTCGGTTCCTGGACTGACACGGTGTGCCCGGCTGCAGCAGTCAGTGCCGGAAGCAATGAGGGCGCAGCAGACGGGAGGGAAGAAAAATGACTTGTGCTGCTTGGCTCCTGGTGTGTTGGTGTTTGCGTGCGCAATGGTAAAGTCTTTAGTTCAGGCGGTGCACACTCTGGGCAAGCAAGTCAATCTACAAGCAAGCGAGGAGACTGCTGGGGCAGGACTGGGCACCCTTATTTGAAAATTAAGCTCATTTTGTGCACAAGGAAGGTAAAGAAAACTAGACTTTGTTTTTGGAGATACATATAATAGCACATATATTTATATTATATATTATGTTAAGTCCACAATTTAAGTATGTGTGTTGGTTTAAATTTAGTCCTTGGAGTGACAGATTCCACTTAATCTGAGCTTGAATTTGTATCAATTATTACTACCTTGTACACTGCTCAAAAAATTAAAGGGAACACTTAAACAACAGAATATAACTCCAAGTAAATCAAACTTCTGTGAAATCAAACTGTCCACTTAGGAAGCAACACTGATTGACAATCAATTTCACATGCTGTTGTGCAAATGGAATAGACAACAGATGGAAATTATTGGCAATTATCAAGACACCCTCAATAAAGGAGTGGTTCTGCAGGTGGGGACCACAGACCACATCTCAGTACCAATGCTTTCTGGCTGATGTTTTGGTCACTTTTGAATGTTGGTTGTGCTTTCACACTCGTGGTAGCATGAGACGGACTCTACAACCCACACAAGTGGATGAGGTAGTGCAGCTCATCCAGGATGGCACATCAATGCGAGCTGTGGCAAGAAGGTTTGCTGTGTCTGTCAGCATAGTGTCCAGAGGCTGGAGGCGCTACTAGAAGACAGGCCAGTACATCAGGAGATGTGGAGGGGGCCGTAGGAGGGCAACAACCCAGCAGCAGGACCTCTACCTCCACCTTTGTGCAAGGAGGAACAGGAGGAGCACTGCCAGAGCCCTGCAAAATTACCTCCAGCAGGCCACAAATGTGCATGTGTCTGCATAAACGGTTAGAAAACGACTACATGAGGATGGTCTGAGGGCCCAACATCCAGAGACGGGGGTTGTGCTTACAGTCCAACACCATGCAGGATGCTTGGCATTTGCCACAGAACACCAAGATTGGCAAATTCGCCACTGGCGCCCTGTGCTCTTCACAGATGAAAGCAGGTTCACACTGAGCACATGTGACAGACGTGACAGAGTCTGGAGACGCCGTGGAGAGCGATCTGCTGCCTGCAACATCCTTCAGCATGAACGGTTTGGCAGTGGGTCAGTAATCGTGTGGGGTGGCATTTCTTTGGAGGGCTACACAGCCCTCCATGTGCTTGCCAGAGGTAGCCTAACTGCCAATAGGTACCGAGATGAGATCCTCAGACCCCTTGTGAGACCATATGCTAGTGTGGTTAGCCCTGGGTTCCTCCTAATGCAGGACAATGCCAGGCCTCATGTGGCTGGAGTGTGTCAACAGTTCCTGCAAGATGAAGACATTGAAGCTATGGACTGGCCCGCCCGTTCCCCAGACCTGAATCCGAATGAGCACATCTGGGACATCATGTCTCGCTCCATCCACCCAATGTCACATTGCACCACAGACTGTCCAGGAGTTGGCGGATGCTTTAGTCCAGGTCTGGGAGTAGATCCCTCAGGAGACCATCCGCCGCCTCATCAGGAGCATGCCCAGGCGTTGTACAGTAGGGAGGTCATACAGGCACGTGGAGGCCACACACAATACTGAGCCTCATTTTAACTTGTTTTAAGGACATTACATTCCACTTTAATTTTGTGTGTGACTCCAAATCCAGGCCTCCACTAGTTAATAAATTTGATTTCCATTGATTTTTGTGTGATTTTTGTGGTCAGCACATTCAACTTTGTACAGAGCAAAGTATTCAATGAGAATATTTCATTCACTTCAGATCTAGGATGTGTTATTTGAGTGTTCCCTTTGTTTTTTGAGCAGTGTATATTACTCCTTGTTATTTTTCTCCTACTTTTAGTTTCCTCATGTGTATACTTGATGATATGATGTAAACTCAGACTGTAGTATGTAAAGATCAAGTCTCCTATCTTGAAACCATTTTGAATACATTTGGGTTTGATACAGTTAAAGAAATGGGAAACTGTGTAATTGAATCTCTGTAACCAGAGGGGAAATGAATACTTTGTCACAGATCTCGTTCTAATTGGTGAATTTGCTGGTTTTCAGGGCTGCCGAAGAAGCCTTTGTAAGCGACGCTGAAGAAACATCCCCAGGAACAGAATGGGAGAGGGTGGCTCGTCTTTGTGACTTTAACCCCAAGTCTAGCAAGCAAGCAAAAGATGTTTCGCGTATGCGCTCAGTCCTGATATCACTCAAGCAAGCGCCACTGGTGCACTGAACAGAAATCACAGCAAAACAATGACACTTCCAATATTTTAATCTCAGAGAAGCTATGTTTGCAAACATTGGTTAAATGTTACTTTTTCCTCCTTTTTTGGGACCAAACCTTTATGAAGTTGATATCAATCATTGTATGTAATTGCTCCCACTTCTCCTTTGTACTTAGGATTGACATTCCATTCCGGAGGAAATCCCCACATCTGATCATTGTCTCAGTGTAATAGATTGTCGTTGGTTTTGTTCAGAAATGTAATAGTGATATTAAAAAGTCTATATATGGTCAAATCTTTCTTTTGTCTAGGTGTTTGGTCTGTTCGTTATTAGTGGCTCTGTAGTAGGGATCGGCAATGACACAAAGTATATATTCTCATAAAGTCTTCAACCCTACAATGTCAAAGCCAAATATTTCAATTGGCAATTGAAAAGTAATCAAGTACACTAATCGACTTCCTTTTCATTAAATGGACTACCTCGACTATTTGCAATAAGCTGATGTTTTCTAATAAGAGTTCTCTGTGATGGATTTTAGAAAATTGCTTCCCGAATAAGAAAATGTATGCCACGTGACTGCCGAGACTGGTAATTGGCTGCAGAAGTCAAATGACAGATGGCATATCCTCACTCTTGGTATTTGAGGGTGCCACGTAAGTGACAAGGGATTCAAGCACTAAGTAATGGTTATTTTAACATTTCCTAGGGCCAAATTTAAAAAAAAAAAATCTTGGAAAATTCATATTCCTATTCATTTTCGTCAATTATCTACTCTCTGGTTGCATAAACCTTGTGTTTCTGTAACCTAAGGTTTTCTATTTATCTCCAGAATTAAAATTTGACTCCATACTTTTAATTCTCCGTTTTCTTTCAGGATCCAAAAAGTCCATAGTCTGCTGAGCTTAATCTTATTCCTTTTAAGACAATAAAAAATGGATTAATGTACACTAATACTTAATATATGTACACACAGCAGGTGAAATAGTTGTTATAAAATTGGTGGTGTTTATTTATATGGTACCATTGATTCCATGGTACTGTACATGGGAAGGGGTTACATACAAATTACAGATATCACTTACAGTAAACAAACGAACAATGACAGACTGATACAGGGGAGAGGACCCTGCCCTTTCAGGCTTACATTCTACAGGATGGTGGGGAAGGAGACAGTAAGTTAGGGGGTTGCAGCAGCTCCGATGTAGGTTGAGGCGGTAGCTCTGGTAGTGGTGAGGATGCAGCGGGGTCTTTGCAGGCTGTAAGCTTTCCTGAAGAGGTGTTTTTTTCAGGTTCCATCTGAAGGATCCAAATGTGGTAGTCGGATGTGTTGGGGCAAAGAATTCCAGAGGATGGGGGATATTTGGGAGAAATCTTGGAGGTGGTTGGGTGAGGAGCGAATAAGTGTGGTGAAGAGAAGGAGGTCTTAGGAGGACCGGAGATTACGTGAGGGAAGATATTGGGAGATTAGTTCAGAGACATATGGAGGAGACAGGTTATAGATGGCCTTGTAGGTCAGTATTAGTAAGTTGAACTGGATACGCTGAGGGAATGGGAGCCAGTGAAAAGATTTTCAGAGGGGAGAAGCAGAGGAGTAGTGAGGAGAGATGAATTAGTTGGGCAGCAGAGTTAAGGATGGACTGGAGAGGTGCGAGGGTGTTAGCAGGAAGGCCACAGAAAAGGATGTTGTAGTAGTCGAGGTGGGAGATTATGAAGGCATGCACAAGCATTTTAGTAGATTGAGGGTTGAGGAAAGGATGGATTCAGGAAATATTTTGGAGCTGGAGGCGACAGGAGGTAGAGCTTAGATGTGCGGTTTGAAGGGCAGGGCAGAGTCGAGGGTTACTCCGAGGCAGTGGACTTCTGGTACGGGGGAAAGCGTGATGTCATTAGTTGTGATAGGTAAGGAAGATCTGTGAGATGGGGGGGAAAGATAAGTTTAGATTTGTCCCTATTGTGTTTAAGGAAGCGAGAGGAGAAGGAGGAGGATGTGTCTGACACTCCGGGATTCTGGACAGCAGATAGGTGACGTCTGGGCCAGAGAGGTAGATCTGAGTGTCATCTGCATACAGGTGGTACTGGAATCCATGGGACTTTGAGTTGCCCCAGGCCAAGCGTATAGATTGAGAAGAGTTGGGGTCCTAGAACAGAGCCTTGGGGGACTCCAACAGAAAGAGGGTGAGATGATGAGGTAGTGTGGTAGACACTGAATGTGTGGTTTGAAAGGTATGAGGAGATCCAGGATATGGCGAGGTCTTTGATGCCAAAGGAGGAGAGGATCTGTAGTAGGAGGCAGGCAGTGGTCAACTGTGTTGAAAGCAGAGGACAGGTCTAGAAGGAGGAGTATAGAGTATTGTCCGTTAGCTTTGGCTTTAAGTAGGTCGTGAGTAATTTTGGTCAGGGCTGTCTCAGTGGAGTGATGGGGCGGAAACCAGATTGTAGATTGTCAAAGAGCAAGTTAGATGAGAGGTGGGACGAAAGTTCAAAGTGGACATGCTGCTCCAGGAGTTTGGAAGCGAATGGGAGCAGTGATATTAGGTGATAGCTGGACATGGCGGATGGGTCGAGGGTTGAGTTTTTAAGGATAGGCGTGATTGTGGCATGTTTGAAAGCAGAAGGGAAGGTACCAGAAGTTAGTGATAGGTTGAAGAGGTGGGTTAGGGATGGGATAAGAGTGGTGGTGAGGTTGGGGAGGGGATGGGGTCAAGTGCACAGGTTGTGAAGTGCGATTTGGAGAGGAGACTATTAAGCTCCCGTTCAGTGATGTTAGATAGGGAGGTTATGGGGTTTGGGCATGGGATAAGAGTGGTGGGGAGGGGATGGGGTCAAGTGCACAGGTTGTGAAGTGCGATTTGGAGAGGAGACTATTAAGCTCTCCATCAGTGATGTTAGATAGGGAGGTTATGGGGTTTGGGCATTGGTCCGGTATACAAAGGGGTTATGGTGGATGAACAATAAAGACTTGCCTTGTTTGGTCGATCTAATTTTTGAAGTGTGTGTCAGCAGAGATGAGGGAGGTTGGAGGGGGCAGTGTTGGGCGGAGGAGGGAGTTAAAAATTTTTAATAACTGTTTGGGATTGTAGGATAGGGAAGATACGAGGGTTGTGAAATAGACTTGTTTAGCAGAGTGAGGGCAGTAGTGATGAGCGAGTATACTCGGAGATTTAGTTTCTGTCCATGCAGCTGCATGATTTGCGGCTGCTGGACAGGCTGAATACATGTGAGGAATGCCTGCCTGTTAGGGAATCTCCACATGTATTCAGGCTGGCCAGCAGCTGCAAATCGTGCAGCTGAGGCGACGAAAACTAAATCTCCGAGCACTCCAAAATACTCGGACACCCGAGCATGCTTGGGAAAACCCGAGCAACGAGTATACTCGCTCATCACAAGAGGGCAGATTTGAAAGCGAGTGTTGTCCGTTTGAATGCAGTGAAGTCGTCTTGCGAATTTGTTTTCCAACGCCGCTCTGCAATCCTGGATACTTGCCGGACCTTTTTAGTGGTGTTATTGTGCCAGGGTTGTCTGTTGATACGTCGCACTCTGCCATGACGAGAGGGGCAACTGCGTCAATAGCTGATGTGAGAGTGGCATTGTAGAAAGCAGTGGCACTGTCTGTGTTGGGGAGTGAGGATATGGATGCCAGTGGTAGAATAGAGTCAGAGTGTATGTGGGTGTCTAGGTGTACGAGGTTTCTGCGTGGGTGCGCATGTTGCTGGACATGGGTGACAGGAGAGGAGGACAGGGATGAGAAAGTGAGTAGATGGAGGTCGGATAGAGGGAGAGGAGAGGTGGTAAAGTTAGGTAGAAAGCAGAGGTGGGTGAAGTCTGTGTGGGTGGCTGAGGACGAGCACTGAGCAAGTCCAAAGGATGTAGTAAGGGACAGGAGTTTGGAGGATGCTGACTGAAGGGTATCAGTGGGGATATTGAAGTCACCCATGATGATAGTGGAGATGTCATTGGAAAGAAAGTGAAGAAGCCAGGAAAAGAATTGGTCAATGAAGGCAGTGGCCAGGCCCAGAGGTCGGTGTGACGGCCACTTGGAGGGAGAGTAGATGTGGACAGAGTGGACTTCAAAAGAGGTGGGATTGGGTTAAAGGTGCAGTTGGAATAAAGAAGACCCACTTCTCCACAGTGTCTGTTGCCAGGGCGAGGAATGTGGGTGAAATGGAGGCCGCCGTACCATAGCGCAGCAGGGGAAGCCGTGTCAGAGGGTGTCAGCCATGTTTCTGTGAGGCCGAGGAAGGCAAGATTGCGATAGAGAAAAAGGTCTTGAATCATGTGAAGCTTATTGCAGATGGAGCGGGCATTCCAGAGTGTCGAAATAACTGCAGCTTCTCGATACTTTAGGTACAGTGATACTTTTGCTGCAGGGAGACATGTGCCAGACCCCACATGTGTGCACTCCTTTGGATGCTACTAAATATATAGGACTGAGTAGAGGATCAGGTAAGAGCAATTGTGGGAACTGGTTTGGGATAAATTAGCAATTGGCTAACACACCAGGGGGAGGATAGATGATCAAAGGCACAGGGCCTGGCTACATCCATATGCTGTAACACCTTGCACCAGATAACAGCTCTACTGACCCCAACATGGATATACAGCAGTACATATTGAGAAAAAAGAGGGGGAGAAGCCAGCGCTGCTTGTGGTCAGAACGTAATACAAGAAGTGTGAAAACACACATACTGTAGGTTTCAATCTGTATTCAAAAATGAGACATTTAGCAAAAAATTGATCAATTGTTTGAGCTACCCCGCCACGTCAAGGCAGTCTCGTATGGGGAGTCCTACTCTACGTTTTTTTATATTCGCTGTGCCATTACGGCCTCCTAAATGTATAAAAGCAAGACCTCATTACATGCACACTGTACCTCAAGCATTTCAGAATCGCTCCTATGGCACCAGAGAGGACAAGCGCAGATAAAGATTAGCCAGGTCCATGCAGACATTTCAGGTCCAACCTCCACACTGCCTGTCCAGCACCACATGATAAAGGACGATCCAGGCCCAGATACAGGTGCGTAATCAAATAAAGCCTAGGGCAGGGCAGGGCTGCCGTTTAATGTGAACAGCAGCCTAGATCAATCACTGAGAAAACAGAAAGAATGGCGTACATGACCCAGCGCGCACGGCTACAGTGGTGGTCAGCCACAAAACCAATATCAAGAAAAAAGAGGGGGAGAAGCCAGCGCTGCTTGTGGTCAGAACGTAATACAAGAAGTGTGAAAACACACATAGGTTTAAACGGCAGCCCTGCCCTGCCCTAGGCTTTATTTGATTACGCACCTGTATCTGGGCCTGGATCGTCCTTTATCTGTGGTGCTGGTCAGGCAGTGTGGAGGTTGGACCTGAAATGTCTGCATGGACCTGGCTAACCTTTATCTGCGCTTGTCCTCTGGTGCCATAGGAACGATTTTGAAATGCTTGAGGTACAGTGTGCATGTAATGAGGTCTTGCTTTTATACATTTAGGAGGCCGCAATGGCACAGCGAACATAAAAAACGTAGAGTAGGACTCCCCATACGAGACTGCCTTGACGTGGCGGGGTAGCTCAAACAATTGATCAATTTTTTGCTAAATGTCTCATTTTTGAATACAGATAGAAACCAATGTGTGTTTTCACACTTCTTGTATTACGTTCTGACCACAAGCAGCGCTGGCTTCTCCCCCTCTTTTTTCAGCAGTACATATTGAGTACAATGCAACAAATGAATTTAGCAGACATTCAGCATGCACTGTTATATACCATTAAAGGGAATGTTGCAGAATGGTAAGCATCAGATTACAGCAAGCACAGATTGTACCATTAAAGGGAATGTTGCAGGATAAAGCTATTTACTCCAAAGGTGTAATAGACATGACATTCCCACCATCCAATCCACACAGGCAAAGAAATCAAACCACATATGTCCATAAATTAGGTTGACACTAGGGATGAGCGAGTAGTGACATACTTGGACTCGCTGTACTTGATACGAGTAGCTCCTAATACTCGGATATTCGTAACGAGTACAGCGAGTCCAATGTAAGTCTAAGGGAAATGCGAGTAATGGGTGGAGACTGTGTGCGGGTAGAGAATGTCAGTGAGGTTCTGTGGAGCTGTGTGTGTGTGTGCGCGCGGGGCTGTGCCTGGCATGGTCCGATGGGACTACTTGTCCCATCTGGCTATGCCCGCTACAGTGGCAGCATTAGCGGATGATGGGAAAGTAGTATTCCCATCATCCGGCTAATGTGGAGAATGTAAAAAAAAAAGTACAGAACATACAACCTGTAACATACACAGTACATACACATGACATGCAACACAAAACATAGAGTACATAGCACACACCCCTAATTCCCTAAAGCCATGGATCACCTGTAAAAAAAAAAAAAAAAAAAAAAAAATTTAAATAAAGTAACCGATACTCACCTTTCCGCCATAATTCCATTAATAACGAGGGTCCCACATCAATCTCCCGTGGAGAGCAGCCGAATCAGCTGATGCGACCGCTCTCCAGGGGCTCCAGCGCTGTATCACTCTGCCGAGGTCACCTGTGACTTATGGCAGCACTACAGCGTGAGAATTTTCTCACGCAGCAGTGCTGCCGTAAAGCAACTCCAATGACACACTGCGGGAGGTTATCTCAGTCAGTGTCTCATTGGAGGCCTATAGAGCAGTCACATCTGCTGATGTGACTGCAATATAGGTGAGATCGTTGTAGGACAATTGTTATTAAAGAGGGACTGCATCGGAATATAAGTATAGGTTGGTTTGTTTTTTTAATTTTTTGCAGGTGATCGATGGCTTCGCTTGGATCTGGGCGTGCAATAAAAATTATGAAAAACTGTCGTGTTTTATTTCATTGAAATACTTTATTCTTATGTGTGTCTTTTTTTAACAGAAAAAAAAATATTTCAGTCACCCCTTGTTCGTTTTGAACCTTCGTTGATCCGAGCACGGACACGTCTCTGCCAGGAACGTATTTGGAATACTTCAAAGGAAAAAAGGTCCAGCTCCAAGGATAAAATCCAAATATTTTATTGATACTATTAAAAATTTACATAGCTGCTATGATCATTTAGTCAGAGTTACTCTGAGTCTAAGAGCAGGCAATGCTCGAAAAGCGTAGAGAGCCTCTTTGGACATTCCCCATGAGGTAGTCTTATATGAGATATGCCGACTAAATGATAATAGCAGCTATGTAAATTTTTAATAGTATCAATAAAATATTTGGATTTTATCCTTGGAGCTGGACCGTTTTTCCTTTTGAAGTATTTTTTTTTTTTAACCCTTTAAATGGATAGGCGTCTCATTGACACCTCTCCATTATTAACCGGCCTTCATGTCACCTTCCAATAGCAAGGTGACATTAACCCCTTATATTACCCCATACTACACGGGAGTGGGAAGAGAGGGGCTAAGTGCCAGAATTATAAGTGCCATTTCTAAGGCGGCTGCGGGCTGGTATTTGTAGACAGGGGGGGGGGTTAATCCATGGCCCCTTCCTAGGCTATGACTATTAGCCCACAGTTGTCTGCGTAGTCTTTCTGTCTATAAAATATAGGGGGACCCCACGTCATTTTGTTTTTGGATCCCCCTATTATAATAGCCAGTAAAGGCTATGCAGACAGCTGCGGGATGATATTCCTAGCCTGGGAAGGGGCCATGGGTATTACACCCTTCCCAGGCTACAATATTTTTTCAATTTTTTTTTTTTTTTTTTTTATTAAACATATTGTTCATTAATAAACATCGGCCTTGCTACTATTTATCTATCCATAGATATACCAAAAGATAAATAATGCCACAACAAAAAAGGCAGCGACTTTACTGTGATTGGCTGACACAGGCCGGGCGGGACATCCGAATATTGCGAGGCGAGTAGTGAAATTTACTCGCTAGGATTCAAGTACGGCGAGTACCGAATCCTAACCAGTATACTCTCTCATTTTTAGTTGACACCAGATGAAAGCTATCAGTAATTAGAAAGCATCCTGCCACTTGGTGAAAAATAACAGCTGGTTCAACTCGTTCTACAAAAGGGTCTCATTATCAAGGTGCCACACAAACATCTCATGATGGGTAAAACCAGTGAGCGGTGAAATGCACTTCAGTATTTCACAGCTTAACCACAGGATTCTGTACACTTGTGGCTGCAATCTTTTGAAGACAAAATGGGTACATTATAGTAGTATAACTGTTTTTTTCTATAGCCACTGGTGCCAACTTATCAAAAAGGGGAGCTTGTGTTTAAAAGGGATATGCCCCCAAAAGACCACTTATCACTAACTAGATTAAAGGCCCTTTTACATTTAGCGATGCACCAGCGATCCAACCAGCGATCCGACCCGGTCAGGATCGCTGGTGCATCGCTAAATGATCGCTAGTGAGCTTTCATACAGAAAGATCTCACAGCGATGCAGCAGCGACGCAGCGCACGATACTTACCATTCACACACAGCGATCCTGCGTCCTCCCGCCCGCCTCCACGCGTCGCTCGTCTCACACAGCAGGAAGCCCAGCAGGAAGCAGACGACGAGAAATGGAGCCGGACATTCTCGCACGATCAGCGATGGACAGCAGGGGAGCCGGTCGGAGGTAAGTATCACACATAGCGATATCGCTAGCAATATCGCTATAACGTCACAAAACCAGTGACGTTTTAGCGATATTGCTAGCGATATCGCTTAGTGTAAAACCCCCTTAAGGCCCGATGCTATCGCATCGAGAGGATAGTGACACACCTCTTGCCATGATAACCCTCAATACACACACACCTCCTCAACATACACTCCTCTCACCTTTCACCATCTCCACTCACATCCACTCACTCTTTCACTCCACATACGACCCTTTCTCTCACTCCGTCTCTCATACTCACACCGTCATCGTCGCTGCTCCATGATCCCCGACATCATCTTCCGCCGGCGCCATCCTGGATCCCGACGTTGTCCACGCCGGCGACATGTTCTTGCGGCCATACCATCTTGAGTATTCTGAAATCCTGCGAGTGGACATTAGTGGAGATAGTGAAAGGTGAGAGGAGTGTGTGTTGAGGAGTGGTGTGTTGAGGGTTAACATGGCAAGAGGTGTGCTGTGACGTCACCAGTTACAACTGGACGGAAGTTGTTACAACCCGGAAGCTGCTTAGCGCATTTATTATAGTAGATTAAGGCCCGATGCTATCGCATCGAGAGGATAGTGACACACCTCTTGCCATGTTAACCCTCAATACACACACACCTCCTCAACACACCACACCGCCTCAACACACACTCCTCTCACCTTTCACCATCTCCACTCACGTCCACTCACTCTTTCACTCCACATACGACCCTTTCTCTCACTCCGTCTCTCATACTCACACCGTCATCGTCGCTGCTCCACGATCCCCGACATCTTCCGCCGGCGCCATCCTGGATCCCGACATTGTCCACGCCGGCGACATGTTCTTGCGGCCATGCCATCTTGAGTATTCTGAAATCCTGCGAGTGGACATTAGTGGAGATAGTGAAAGGTGAGAGGAGTGTGTGTTGAGGAGTGGTGTGTTGAGGGTTAACATGGCAAGAGGTGTGCTGTGACGTCACCGGTTACAACTGGACGGAAGTTGTTACAACCCGGAAGCTGCTTAGCGCATTTATTATAGTAGATTAAGGCCCGATGCTATCGCATCAGGAGGATAGTGACACACCTCTTGCCATGTGAACCCTCAACACACAGTCCTCCTCAACACACCACACCGCCTCAACACACACTCCTCTCACCTTTCACCATCTCCACTCACGTCCACTCACTCTTTCACTCCACATACGACCCTTTCTCTCACTCCGTCTCTCATACTCACACCGTCATCATCGTTGCTCCACGATCCCCGACATCTTCCGCCGGCGCCATCCTGGATCCCGACATTGTCCACGCCGGCGACATGTTCTTGCGGCCATGCCATCTTGAGTATTCTGAAATCCTGCGAGTGGACATTAGTGGAGATAGTGAAAGGTGAGAGGAGTGTGTGTTGAGGAGTGGTGTGTTGAGGGTTAACATGGCAAGAGGTGTGCTGTGACGTCACCAGTTACAACTGGACGGAAGTTGTTACAACCTGGAAGCTGATTAGCGCATTTATTATAGTAGATTAAGGCCCGATGCTATCGCATCGGGAGGATAGTGACACACCTCTTGCCATGTGAACCCTCAACACACAGTCCTCCTGAACACACCACACCGCCTCAACACACACTCCTCTCACCTTTCACCATCTCCACTCACGTCCACTCACTCTTTCACTCCACATACGACCCTTTCTCTCACTCCGTCTCTCATACTCACACCGTCATCATCGCTGCTCCACGTTCCCTGACATCTTCCACCGGCGCCATCCTTGATCCCGACGTTGTCCACGCCGGCGACATGTTCTTGCGGCCATGCCATCTTGAGTATTCTCAAATCCTGCGAGTGGACATTAGTGGAGATAGTGAAAGGTGAGAGGAGTGTGTGTTGAGGAGTGGTGTGTTGAGGGTTAACATGGCAAGAGGTGTGCTGTGACGTCACCAGTTACAACTGGACGGAAGTTGTTACAACCTGGAAGCTGCTTAGCGCATTTATTATAGTAGATTAAGGCCCGATGCTATCGCATCGGGAGGATAGTGACACATCTCTTGCCAAGTGAACCCTCAACACACACTCCTCCTGAACACACCACACCGCCTCAACACACACTCCTCTCACCTTTCACCATCTCCACTCACTCTTTCACTCCACATACGACCCTTTCTCTCACTCCGTCTCTCATACTCACACCGTCATCATCGCTGCTCCACGATCCCCGACATCTTCTTCCACCGGCGCCATCCTAAATCCCGACGTTGTCCACGCCGGCGACATGTTCTTGCGGCCACGCCATCTTGAGTATTCTAAAATCCTGCGACTGGACGTTAGTGGAGATAGTGAAAGGTGACAGGAGTGTGTGTTGAGGAGGAGTGGTGTGTTGAGGGTTAACATGGCAAGAGGTGTGCTGTGACATCACCAGTTACAACTGGACGGAAGTTGTTACAACCCGGAAGCTGCTTAGCGCATTTATTATAGTAGATAGATGTATCACACCTATGTTTTTATGTGGATAAGATATTTACATAGTGAGCCTCAAGAAGGACAGTATTACTGATGTATGTAAAGTGCTATTGAAATAATAGTACTCTATTAATAAATAAAAAATTAATTATTATTACCTAAGTTATGTAGGTATGTGTTAGGTATGTAGTTGAAATCTACGTATGTTTGCCTAAATTTTTTTTGTTTTTGCCTTTTTTTTTTTAATCTATATATACCTATACCTATGTATATTTTTATGGATTTAAATATGTCTATGACATATATGTGAAAGAGATAATTAGTGTAAGATATATCTATCTGCTTAAAATATTTATATATATAACATATATCAAGCTATGTATAGAAGTCTTAGAAGTCTATTATCTATATCTATTTAGAATGTAACTATTATTTATATATCTATATATCTATCAATTCCAGGACCAACTTAAATAGTTTAAAGTAAGACATTTTTGTAAACGACATTTCTAGTGAAGATTTTTGGGCTATTAGGTAGCAATTGTCCTTGAAGTGGTGTATCCACCACTTTGACCCTAACGTTGCTGCGTTGCTTTACTCGGGAGAATGCAACATACAATTGTTCATGGGCAAATACAGGTTCGGGCAAAAAAATTCCAACTCGATTGAGGGTCTGTCCTTGGGATTTGTTAATGGTCATAGCAAAAGCAGGTTTTAGAGGAAACTGTCGACGTTTTAATTTAAAAGGTAACCCAGTTTCTGAAGGACACAAATCGATGCGTGGAATAAACACAATGTCTCCTTCAGCTGAGCCAGTAATCACTTTAGCCTGTATGATGTTGCGGAGTAAGCTGGTTTC
Organism: Dendrobates tinctorius; assembly: GCF_039654945.1. Lineage (NCBI taxonomy): Eukaryota > Metazoa > Chordata > Amphibia > Anura > Dendrobatidae > Dendrobates > Dendrobates tinctorius. The sequence goes on along the minus strand of NW_027361827.1, from coordinate 8,297,344 downwards.
ACATTAGCGCTTTTGTGCGCAGCGCATCGGGCGCACCAGTGCGCATGCGCACTGCGCACCTATATTTTACATGATGTGCGCATGGTCTTGCGCATATTTGCGCTTTCGTGCGCATGCGTTTTTTTGTCTTTTGCGCCAGGCGCGTCAGACGCAACATGTTGCATTTTTGGTTCCGCCCTGTCTCGTTAAAACAACGCATGCGCACGGAATGCGCACGGAATGCGCAAAAACACCACATTGGAGCCTATGGGAGCGCAATACTTGCGCATGGTCTTGCGTTTTTATGCGCATGCGTTTTTTACATAAACATGACTGAAATTTGGTCTAGACAGTAAAAAAAAAAAATTGAACCAAGGTGATAAAATGGTGTGGGCACTGGGATTCCACAATACTTTAAGGATTGCTCACTAGTGGACACACAGCACAAGCTGCACCAATGTAAGTATGAAAAACCTAATGTCTGGCTGAAATTTCAATACATTTCTATGTACTTATGTCTCTTTTTTTTTTTTATTGCAGCATGTCTTCATCTGGTGAAGAATATGTCCCCGGGACAGGGCAAGAGGCAGAAGAAGTGAGTACTATGCTTCCGTATGGATTTGAAAAAATAAACACATGTGATTAATTTTTTTGGTTTAATTTTCAGAGCTCATCCTCCATCACGCCACCACCACCGGAGGAACGGCAGGAGCAGCAAGGCCAAGTGCGGGCGGGTAGACGTGATGTAAGTACAGATGGACTGTTTTTTTTTTTTTTTTACTTATTTTCTAGTCTGGTTTTTTTTTTCTTTTTTTTTTTTTTTGGTATTTTTTAGTTTTTTTTTTTTAAATTTTCATGGTTGTTTTTTTCGATGTTTGTTGTTTTTTTTCCATTTATTTCCATTTAAAACAAATAATTTTTTCATGGATTGTTTATCAATATCTAGGGCTCAAAGTGTGTATGTGTGTGTGTGTGTGTTTGTGTGTGTGTGTGTGTGTGTGTGTATGTTTGTTTGTTTGGGTATATGGGCACGGGACTATGGGATGGAGGATATATATGATGGGTATATGGGCACGGGATAGAGGATATGTATGATGGTATATGGGCACGGGACTATGGGATGGCGAACATGTATCATGTGTATATGGGCACAGGCATATGAGATGGCGAATATGTATGATGGGTATATGGGCACAGGACTATGGGATGGAGGATATGTATGATGGAATATGGGCACGGGACTATGGGATGGAGGATAATTTTAAATTTATATAACTAACCACAGTTAGTTACTATGCCCGGGCAGCGCCGGGCTCTTCAGCTAGTTATCGATATTTTTTTTTTTTAAATCTTTCAAAGATTAATGTTTGTCTTTCTTTTCTAGGCTCCACAGCGGGAGGAGGACCTCGCCCTGGACAACGACGAGCTCATCCGTCTAGTCCAGGAGCGAGTCCCGTTGTGGGACACCCGTCACCAACTGCACTCGGACAACGTGGTGATCCGGCGGCTCTGGAACGAGGTGGCCGCATCGCTGATGGATGGCTGGGACAACGCCTCTCCCCGGGTCCGCAAGGATTTTCGTAAGTATTTAAATGCAGTGTGATGCAGCAGTGATCTTGGCCGGGATCACCCAACTGTGTGTGATGCTATTAACTCCATGGAGTTTCTATCATCACACACAGTTGGATGATCACAGCCTCCAGTGCATAGTCTTACTTTTTTTCTTTTTTTTTTTTTTTCCATCACAGTGAACAAAGTCAGAACCCGTTGGCGCTCGATGAAGGACCGCTTCAACAGGGATATCCGTCAGGAGAATAAGGTTCGCAGTGGTGCTGCGGCAAGGACCGGCACGAAGTACCGATACCATCGTGCCTTGGCATTTTTAAGACCGGTCCTTGCCTCCCGAACGTAAGTATTTTCTAGTTGTATTGTGTTTTATTCTGTGCTTTTCTATTCCACAGGAGTTGGCGATTGTTAATTTATGGTAGTAATTTCTTTCTTTTCTTTTCACAGCACCTGGAGCAGCACCCTGCAACCTGGTCCCGAAGCGGTCCTTCATCAAGCTGCCCCGGACCCCTCCCAGCCATCCATCAGCGAGGAAGCACCTTGCAGGTCTGCACCACAGTCATCTGGAGACCAGGAAGCTGGTCGCTCAGGTGTTCCCCTGTCCCAGGTCTCTGCCACTGGTTTTGCGGGCACTTCCCGCCAGCAGCGGCAGAGGACCTTGGACAGGCCTCTCATGCCCGAGTTCGTTGAATTGAGCTCGGTCTTTCAGAGTAGCCTCAAGGCACTCTCCGATAGACTTGAGAGTGGTTTCCTCCTTTTGGACCAACGCTACAAGTCTATCGAGGGTCGCCTTGAGCGCCTGGAAGTCGACCTCGCCAGACCAGCGCATCATTTTTATACCCAAATAGCTCGGGACACGGCGGAACACCTTACCCCTGACCTCCAGTTGACTGTCATGCAGGCCTGCAACAATGCTTTTATGCAGGCTATGCAGCAGAGTAGGATTATGCAGCAGTCAGTGGTGGCATTTCCACCGGTGCCACCACTGACTCGTTTTACAGCATTACCTACTTCTGCTGCATATCACTGCACAGCCACCACACTTCCAAGCCTCGCCGGACACCAATATACCGCCCCAAGTCCGAGTGCAGCTGGACACTTACCCGCCAACACCATGCCAAGCGCTGCTCCTGCCTGGCCCACCACTGCTGCCGCCACCACCACTGGATGGCCCGTCGTCACCACCCCTGCCTTGAGCGCCGCAACCACCACCACCAGCGGGAGGACCACCCCGGTATGGACCGCCACAGCCACCACGCCTGCATGGACCGCCACCACCACCACCACCACCTCGGAGCAGCATCAGCTGGGGGACCCGCATTCAATATTTACGGCCCCTGCCAGGACATCCACCACCTCCAGCATGCCACAGCTGGAACAAGATCCTGGCAGGCGGTCAACAAGTGCCAGGCGGTCCCCCAGCTCCAGCCAGTCCCCAGCCTCCAGGCGTTCCAGAGGCTCAAGGCAGTCCAGAGGCTCAAGGCGGTCCAGAGGCTCAAGGCGGTCCCCGGGGTCTAGCCAGTCCTCAGGCTCAAGCGAGGACAGCAGGAAGACGACAGGCCACCGTCCTAAAAAAACAAAGAGGAGGACTCTTACCCTCCCTCCTCCCTCACCTCCCACTTCACAACTTTCCTTGCCTCAGCTCCCTTCCCCCACTTCTTTGGTTCCTCCTTCCCCTAGAACCCCTTACTCCACCCAAAGCCGTTCCTCATCCCTCCACACCCCCCAGTTTCCAGCAACTAAAAAATAATTTAAATAAATGTTATATTTTTTTTTCAAAATAATGTTTGGTTATTGTGTCTTTCGCCGCCTGCACACACTGCGCCCTACACTATGGTTTGTTTTTCTTTACTTTATACCGGATGGTCAGCCATCCAACTCTGAAAGGGATACTATATTTTTTTTTTTTTTTTATATACATATATATATATATATATATATATAAAACAAAAATGAAATATAGTATCCCTTTCAGAGTTGGATGGCTGACCATCCGGTAGAAAGTAAAGAAAGGGAAACCACCAAAAAAAAAAATATATATATATATATATATATATAAAAATAAATATATATATATATATATATATATAAATATATAAATATATATATAAATATATATATATAAATATATAAATATATATATAAATATATATATATAAATATATAAATATATAATATATATTTATATAAATATATATTTATATTTATATATATATATTTATATAGATATATAGATATAGATATATATATATATATAGATATATATATATATATATTTATATATATATATATATTTATATATATATATTTATATAAATATATTTATATAAATATATTTATATATATATATAAATATATTTATATATATATATATATATATATATATTTATATATATATATTTATATATTTATATATATATATATTTATATATTTATATATATATATATATTTATATATATATATATATATATATATATATATTTATATATATATATATATATATATTTATATATATATATATATATATTTATAGATTTATATATATATATATATTTATATATATATTTATATATATATATATATATATATATATATATATATATATTTATATATATATATATTTATATATATATTTATATATATATATATTTATATATATATATATATATTTATATATATATATATATAAATATATATATATATATATATATTTTTTTTTTTTTTTTTTTTTTTATGGTGGTTTCCCTTTCTTCAATTTAACCTGGGCAGATGAGTAGTGGAGTTTATTAAGACACAGTACACTGGGTACAGGTATAAAAAACCATGTATTTTATTTTTAACAAACAACAAAACTATTAAACCATTTGATCCTGCCATGCTACACGACCAACATCGGATAAAAAGTAGTCCGCAAATTGGTCCCTCATTTGGGCAACTTCGACTGAGGACCGAAGAGGGTGCTGAGTAAAATCTGGCAAAGGGTTGGCAGCAGGCTCATCCATGTCAAAGTTCGGCCGCTCCTTTGCCATAACAAAATTGTGGAGAACCACGCATGCCTTCACGACCTCATCAACTGTTTCCATTTTGAGATTGATGGCGGTGCTGAGAATTCGCCATCTGGCCACTAGAATGCCAAAGGCGCACTCTACAGTCCTGCGAGCCCTCGTAAGCCTGTAGTTGAAAATTTTCTTGCGGTGGTCCAAGTCACGGCTGGAGTACGGCTTCAGCAGGTTTGGGCACATCTGAAATGCCTCATCCCCAACCACTACAAATGGCAGTGGTGGAGTTTGGGTTTGGGGAAGAGGCCGTGCCAGTGGAAAATTGAAATGGTTGCCGTACAACCTCCAGCCCATATCAGAGTTCTTAAAAGTCTGTGAATCGTTGCCCCGTCCGAATGCCCCTATGTCCACCGCCACAAACCGGCAGTCTGCATCCGCAATGGCCATTAGGACTGTGGAAAAGTACTTCTTGTAGTTGTAGTACTCGGAGCCACTTCTTGCGGGTTTTGTGATGCGGATGTGCTTCCCGTCCACCGCTCCTAGGCAGTTCGGGAAATTGCAGACTGCCCAGAATTTCTCCGATATTTGAAGCCACTTTTCGGCAGTGGGCAATGGCAGAAACTCCGGACACAGAACATCCCACAGAGCCCTGCAGGTGTCGGCAACAATCCCAGATAAAGTTGAGATTCCCAGCCGGTACTGGAAATGCAGGGATGAAAGACTCTCTCCAGTTGCCAGGAACCTGCCAAACATAAAAAGAAAAAATAATTATATTTCTGTCTTGGGTATTACTAAAAACACTGAAAATAAAAAAGTACATGGCCTAACTATTTTGCATGTTTTTTTAATACAACATAGCAAAAAAACATTTTATAAAGGCTTGGGATTAGTACATGCCAGAAGAAAAACCATTATGCAAAAAAGCAATTTCACAAAAATAATGTTAAAAATCAATAGCCAAAAAAAACCTAATTTTTTGGACCAAAAAAAAAAAAAATAAAAAGCCAAAAAAATTATGCAAACATAACAACATACATACCGTAAGGTGACAAGGAGCCTTTCTTCGGGAGGAATGGCACGCCGGAGCTGAGTGTCCCTTCTCCGGATGTTTCCTTCAACCATACCCAGCAAGTCAAGGAAGCTTTCCTGGGACATCCGTGTATAGTCAGCAAATTTCTCCGGGTTTTCCTGTAGCTCGCTGTACAGCGTGTGATATGCTCCACGGCTTGGCCGGAGTTCGATGATTGGATGCCTCCAAAACCTACGCCGCTGCCGTCTCTGCTGTCTCTCCCTCTCCCTTTCTTGCTGGCAACAAAAGACATACGCCTGAGACAGCGCAATGTCAAGATCCAGCTTGAAGCGGAAATTATCCAGACGCAAGTCCATCTTGACACCGGAAACAGCAGCAAAATCTGATGAATTCAGCAGTACAGGGTCTATAAAACATTCCAATGAAACACGCCCACTGGTGACCCATTGGTGGTCAAAGATTTTGCTATTGTGAAATGTCACACCTAAAAACGCATGCGCATAAAAAACGCAACCGCATGCAAAAACGCAAGTAACACTGCGTTATTTTGACGCATCAGCGTGCGCATGAAGAAAAAAAAACGCACATTTGTTTTGCGTTTTTCTTTGCGTTTTTTATGCGCACGATGCGCTGCGCAAAAAAACGCTAATGTGAAACTAGCCTAAGGCAATGACAATGAGGCAAGTGCCATTGCAGAGACCTTTCTTGGTGTTTAGGTTTCTTAATAGCATCACAATGGTGCCAATTTTAAGTTTTAAGAGATGTGATGGCATTCCTGATGGTGTCAGAGAGTTTAAAAATTCAACTGGGTAGTTTTCACATTCCTCTGCCTCATCAGCATCGACAGAATCATCACTTGTATATACAGTATAATCACCACTAATGCGATCCATTACTTTACAGTTCAGAAAATCGACGTCATCATTTTTCGGACATAGTATAGCATGTGATGCAGCAGTGTCGAGGCTTTGTTGGTCATTAACATCAATGCAAATATGGTCTCCAAAGATCTCGGTTACTATAGAGCCAGTGCAAAGCATGTCTGGAGGAATTTCAATGACATCCTCTCCAAGGTTATGTTCATTAGACAGCTCACCATTTCCAAGTTTAAGCAACCAAGTGCTGTATTCACGATCAGTGGAGCGCATGTTGTTAATTAGCGGTAGTCTGGTAAAATGTTGTCAATGTTCTGAATATTTAATGCAGGAATCTACAATGTCTATTCTTGTTCCATGAGCGATGACGGGAAGACATTGTCTGAAGTCTCCTCCAAGAACAATAACTTTACCTCCAAATGGTGTTTTATTTTTTTCAGCAACATTTGTTGTCATGATGTCACGTAGAAGTCTATCTATCACATTCAATGCATGTTTTTGGACCATAGTGCACTCATCAATAATAAAAAGTTTTGTACTCTGTAAATGTTTTCCTGCATTTGTATCTTTTTTAATCCTGGAAACAGATGTTTCGTTGATCGGAATAGGTATGCCATATAGAGAGTGGATTGTTCGGCCTCCTTGTATCAAGTTAGATGCTATTCCTGTAGTTGCTGCAGGTGACACAATTTCTCCTTGTCCTCTTAAATGATGTGTAAGTAGATGGTATAGGTAGGTCTTTCCACTGCCACCAGGTCCGTCGAGAAAAAAGCACTTTGGTATTAAACTGCTATTTTGTAAAGCTTCAGTAATGACATCATAGGCAAAAAGTTGCTCCTGATTAAGAGTTTGTTTCATCTCTGCAGCTTTTTTTAACTCATAATCCTTATCATATTGTTTAAGGAGTTGTTTAATATTTTTTGCTGGGCGTGGTAAATTATAATCAGCAAAAGTTTTTCCATGGACTATGAGGACATCTTGGACATCTTTCATAGCATATCCTTCACAATCGATACACTCTTCAGTGTTGCTGTGGTATGTATGACAATAGTCTTGTAAAAAATGGTCCTTAAATTCATTCCACAATTCAAGTGGATTACTGGGGGGGCCAAAAATACAGATATAAGCAAACATGTCTCTAAGTTGGGAAGGCATGTTAAGAATGCAAGCATCTGTTAAAGTATGTCTCCAGATGCTATCATCGAATAATAATCCAAGTGCTAACGCAGCATCCTTAAAGGTTTCATGCATAACTCCATTGACGGTTTTAATGCTGTCAAAACTGGTAGCAGCTTTTACATGCAGTAACAACAAACGTAAATAATAGCGTTCTTGGTCTTTCACACTAACAGTATACATTCTTCCAATAACTGTGAGACCCCCTCATTTTCTTTGTTCCCATGTGCCTTGTTTCCAAACGTAGTGTTCTGGAATTTCGCGGTAGAAATAGTTATGTGCATTGTGGTCGATCTTATTAAGGTTGAAATACGCCATAAGTGTAGAATTGGAATTGAGCTTTTGATGGATGTTGTCTGCAGAGTCATTCTCATGAAAATAGAGTGGTTGAGAATTAGGCAGATGTACGGCTAGGCGAATGATGGCATGAGATTGTTTATGCATAGGAAAAGCAAATATCCGCCATGCATCCTCAGGTGCACTAACATATCTGGTATCCGTAAATTGGTGTGTTTCATCATGTTGGATGTTATTTTGGGAAATTTCAAGGTTGGCTTTGTCATGTCCTTTGTAAACGTATTTAAATAAATATTTTACACTTTACTTTAAATGGAAGCACATATTTCTACATTAATATGGCACTTGTATTTGGTGAGTAAAAATGGGTTATATGGAACTACCCATGAATTGTCAATCGTCTTAGAATGGTGTTCATATGTTTTGCCAATGGGTCTGCGGTAAGTGGGATAGCCATCCTTTTCTTTGATGGTATATGGTTGGTTTTGTTTTGGGAAACCTTTGCTACACTTTCCAAGATCCATACAGGGAGAATTAGGATTGTGTTCTCCACAGGGACCATGAATCATGTGTTGAAGAACAATGTTATGGAGCTGAGGGTAGATTGTTTCATCAGGTATTTCAGCCCAGACTATATTGTCTATGTCCGCCTCAGTCCGTAATTTAGACAGGCTGTCAAGAATAATTAAAATATGAGCGTGTGGGAGACCACGCTTCTGAAATTCAATGACATGGACCATTGCAGTGACGTTTCCAAATAATCCACTGCTAATGTCTTTTAAGAGGGATTCCAGTTTAATTTTAAAGACACGTGCAACCAAGTCTGGTCTGTGTTCAACACGCTGCCACGGTTCTAAATGTGTAGTAATCTTATTCCACTTAGGATTACATGTCATGGTGATAAATAGATCTGGTCGACCATACTTTGTAACAATAGCCATAGCATCCTGGTAGCGTTGCTGCATGTTTCTTGGACTGCCTTCAAAAGAAGATGGTAAAATCACGGTTTTCCCAATAGGGATGCCCTTTTGAACCGATTTTTTGAGTAGATGTTCTTGAAGGAGGCAGTAATCCTCCACTTTTAAATCTTTTTGGTGTTTGCGGATGTAATGTAGGCGATTAGCTTCGATTTTGACATAAGCATCTACTAAATATTGCTGTGTTAGCTTACCACCTGTCATGATCCAGTGTGGGATCTGGCGGTATTAATTGCACTGGGTGAACTTTTTTTACTTTGGAAAGTTCCCAGGTGTCTTGACTGTCCCCGGTGGTGGTTAGCAGTATTGCACTTTAGGTTTTTGTGCACTTAATTAGGGATCAGGTGTGACACCCTTTGGAGGTGTGCTAGGGGGTGCGGTCACTGCCTGTGTTATTGTGAGAGTGTGTTCACTCTGTTTTGGGAGAGCCTGAAGGACGGATGGAGCTGGTGAGGAGTCCTGCGCAGCTTAGCCAGGGGGGAAGAGTGTCAGCTATGGTGTCTGGACGAAGGGCTGGCATGGCGTGGTGGAGTCGCAGTGATGGTGTCAGCGGGAAGTGTCTGCATGGGCTGGTGGAGTGGCGACTATGGAGAGTGGCACTCACCATGTGGGACTTGGCCGCTGAGCTGGACTCAAGCATGCTCCACTTCGTGTCAGCAGCTGAACTCATCCTTGGGACTCTGGTTCTAAGCAGCTGCAACTGGTGTTGGACTCTGCTCCAAGGCTGCACTAAGGTGAAGGATCCTGTTATGGTGATGGATCCAGGTGGAGGAGAAGATGCACTCAGGTGGAGGGCTCTGTTGCTAGGAGCGCACGCAACAGAGCAAAGCTAAGTGGTGTTCCCCCTGTATTGTCTCTTTCCTCATGTGTGTTATTAGTGCAGTGGTGGGATTAGTTTCCGCACCGACCTATTCCCTAGTGAGGGTTTAGGGTCAGGGCGAGCTAGGGCATTGAGGTACGTGTGCGGCGCCCGGTGCGAAACCGGCATAGGGAACGTTAGGAGTGCAGGGACACTGGCTCAGGGGAGCTCAGGAGGTCTCCAATTCCCTTTTCCCTATTGCAGGGCCCACCATTGTTAAAGTTTCCCAGGTTCCCCCCTTATTATTTAAATTCGCCGTACTGGAGGCGGTGTTTCCAGATATATGTATGCATGGCGTGTAATACCTAAATCCGCCAGGTGGAGGCGGCGTATCCACCTGCACGCTTTATTATTTAAATTCGCCCCACTGGAGGCGGTGTATCCAGGGTCACGTGTGTTATGGGTTCGCCTTGCGACATCATCTGCGACCAGACACACGTGACCATGACACCACCATTGAGGAGTGGATTAAAGTAATTTCTGACAGATAACATATAGCAATAGTATTGGAGTTGAGTGATCCTCCTCGAACTTTTGCCTTGTTGTTTGAGTCCATCATGCCATCCTTGGTCTCCATAAGGGAAAAATATTGGATAGAGGAGGGCATCCAAATTGCTATGGAGAATACTAATTTGTTGTGTTTTTGGAGCTAAAGGGTTATGGGGATCAGGTTTTAAATGAATTAATATGTCTCTATTGAAAGGTGGCTCACCATTGTCATTTTGAAACACGACTGCTACTTCACTGACAGTGGGATTATTGTAGCGTCGAGGGTCTTGAGTACGATCTTGTTTAATAGCCATAGTGATGTTTGGCATGACAGTTCCGTTTTGTAGAGATTTAATTTTTTCTTGTTCTTCCACATCACGTAACATTTGATAAGCTTCCACAAAAGGATTAATAGTTTGGATTTGAAGGGCAATAATGTTCATCAATGTAGGATGACATTTTTGATTTTCTTTACATCGTAAGCGTTGTTCGTTTGCGGTAGTGGTATCGAGAATGTAAAGTTGGGCAAATGCGCGTTGCTGGTCATCTGAGGGATGTAGTGTTTCAGTTCTATGATAGATCTGGCCATGTATGCGGAAACAGTATGGGCCATATCCAGGAGCTGGTGAAATATTTGCACCCATGGAGGCAAAAGCAAAGGAACTGTTAATACTTCGAATATTATCCATGAAATTTTTGCTAAATTCACTTTGCCCTTTCAGCAAACGTGTAAAGACATCAGGATATTGTAGTATGGGTACATGGACTTTACCCTTCTGACAGCAGAGCGTAAAGTTGTTATCAGAAGGTATCTCTGCTACAAAATGCAAAGCTTCGCAATGCTCACATACATGGGTCATGTCACCACAGCTGTGTTCGGTAATACTATTTTCATCATTAGTGAAAATGTGAGGTTGTAGTAGAAGTGCATGTCCAACCGATGGGGTGCGCCTAGTTTTGAGACCAACGTATATTTGTCTTGGTTGCACTTTCTGCGGGCTAACTGCAGCTTGTATGTGAAGAAACTGTGCGTTGGTATTGAATGGTGGTAGTGATAGGGCAGAAACAGATTGCTGATTAGTTATGTCAGTGAACGGCATATAGGATGAAGTGTGGTAGTAACTTGTTCCACATGCTGATGTGGAAGCATCCTGTTGTGAGTCTACTAATAATGATGAGGAAGAAGCCGTCTGTTGTTGGCGGTGATGGCGTGTAGAGGCTTCTTCAGCCAATGTAATAGATTTAGAGTTAGGGGATTCGTGTGTGAGACGACGGCGTTTATAAGCCTTAATCTTGTCAAGTCGATGCTGTTTTTCCTCAGGAGTCTCATTAGCACGGCGTTGTTTTTGTCGTAGTGCTAAAGCTGCTTTCCTTTCACTGGCATTGGCATACTGTGCATCGGTATTGAATGGTGGTATTGATAGGGCAGAAACAGATTGCTGATTAGTTATGTCAGTGAACGGCATATGGGATGAAGTGTAGCAGTAAATTGTTCCACATGCTGATGTGGAAGCATCCTGTTGTGAGTCTAATAATAATGATGAGGAAGAGGCCGTCTGTTGTCGGCGGTGACGGCGTGCAGAGGCTTCTTCAGCCAATCTTATGGATTTAGAGTTAGGGGATTCGTGTGTGAGGCGACGGCGTTTATAAGCCTTAATCTTCTCAAGGCGATGGTGTTTTTCCTCAGGAGTCTCATTAGCACGGCGTTGTTTTTGTCGTAGTGCTAAAGCTGCTTTCCTTTCACTGGCATTGGCATACTTTTTGTTATGACTCATGTTGGCACAGGTAAAGGAGTCTATTTGGCAGTTATCTGGCAGTGAAGAAGGCGTCCTGGAGTATTGTAGAGTAAACAGATACTAATTGACCCTGTAATTGCCCAGCAGTAGTTATGAAGTGGTAGTGGCAAATTGGCCCTGTAGTTAGACACCGGCAGAGGAGCAAGGCAGCAGTAGTTATGGCGGTAGAGGCAAATTGGCCCTGTAATTAGACACCGGCAGAGGAGCAAGGCAGCAGTAGTTATGGCGGTAGAGGCAAATTGGCCCTGTAATTAGACACCAGCAGAGGAGCAAGGCAGCAGTAGTTATGGCGGTAGAGGCAAATTGGCCCTGTAATTAGACACCGGCAGAGGAGCAAGGCAGCAGTAGTTATGGCGGTAGAGGCAAATTGATCCTGTAATTAGACACCGGCAGAGGAGCAAGGCAGCAGTAGTTATGGCGGTAGAGGCAAATTGGCCCTGTAATTAGACACAGGCAGTGAACAGTCAGAGGAGCAAGGCAGCAGTACTTATGGCGGTAGAGGCAAATTGGCCCTGTAATTAGACACCAGCAGAGGAGCAATGCAGCAGTAGTTATGGCGGTAGAGGCAAATTGGCCCTGTAATTAGACACCGGCAGAGGAGCAAGGCAGCAGTAGTTATGGCGGTAGAGGCAAATTGGCGGAGGAAGATGTCGGGGCAGCGACGATGACGGTGTGAGTATGAGAAACGGAGTGAGAGAAAGGAACGTATGTGGAGTGAAAGAGTGAGTGGACATGAGTGGAGGTGAAAGGTGAGAGGAGTGTGTGTTGAGGCGGTGTGGTGTGTTGAGGGTTAACATGTGCGTGTGTGTGTGTGGTGACGTCACCGGTTACAACCGGACGGAAGTTGTTACAACCGGAAGCTGGTTAGGGCATTTATTATTATAGATTCTACAGAATGTCTGAATGTAGTGGACCCTCATGATCAATACATTGATGATCCCATCAATCTTCTTACCCATGTCTGGATGTCTGCAAAGGTTTGATCACCAATATAGCGGCTATTACAACCCCTGGCAACAATTATTGAATCACCGGCCTTGGAAGATGTTCATTCAGTTGTTTAATTTTGTAAAAAAAAAAAAGAAAAAGATCACAGACATGGCACAAAACTAAAATCAATTCAAATGGCAACTTTCTGGCTTTAAAAAACACTAAAAGAACCATTACTGATTACCACATTTTTTGTTCTTGATTCCTTTTAGTGTTTCTTAACCCCTTAACTCCCGGAGCTTTTTTCGTTTTCCGCTCTCATTCTTTCCAGAGCCATAACTTTTTTATTTTTCCGTCAATATGGCCATGTGAGGGCTTATTTTTTGCGGGATGAGTTGTACTTAACGACACCATTGGTTTTACCATGTCGTGTACTCGAAAACGGGAAACAAATTCCAAGTGCGATGATATTGCAAAAAAAGTGCAATCCCACACTTGTTTTTTGCTTGGCTTTTTGCTAGGTACACTAAATGTTAAAACTGACCTGCCATTATGATTCTCCAGGTCATTACGAGTTCATAGACACCAAACATGTCTATGTTCTCTTTCATCTAAGAGGTGAAAAAAAATTCCAAGGTTTGCAAAAAAAAATTTGTGCAATTTTCTGAGACCCGTAGCGTCAACATTTTTTGTGATCTGGGGGTCGAGTAAGGGCTTATTTTTTGCATGCCGGGCTGATGTTTTTAATGACACCACTTTTGTGCAAATGCGTTCTTTTGATCGCCCGTTATTGCATTTTAATTCAATGTCATGGCGACCAAAAAATCGTAATTCTGGCGTTTTGAATTTTTTTCTCGCTACGCCATTTAGCGATTGGGTTAATGTTTTTTTTATTGATAGATCGGGCGATTCTGAACGCGGGGATACCTAATATGTGTATGTGTGATTTTTTTTTTATTATTGTTTTATTTTGATTGGGGTAAAAGGGGGGTGATTTGAACTTTTATTTTTTTTTTATTTTTAAACATTATTTTTTTTTTTACTTTTGGCATGCTTCAATAGCCTCCATAGGAGGCTTGTAGCATGCACAACTCAATCGGCTCTGCTACAGATGTGCGATGAGCAGATCGCCCATATGTAGCAGATTTACTGCTGTGCTTTGGCCGGCGCTTAAAGCGATCTGCCTGCAACAACCATAGAGGTCTCTATGAGACCTATGGTTGTCAGGGCAACGCGTCGCCGACCCCCGATCACGTGACGGGGGTCGGCGATGAGCTTGCTTCCGGCCCGGCGGCCGGAAGTGCTATTTAAATGCCCTCTGTCATCTTTAACAGTGGAATTTAACTAGCTAATAAGCGCGGGTGGATGGCGATTCCGCTCGCGCCTATTGCGGGCACATGTCAGCTATTTGTAACAGCTGACATGTCGCGGCTTTGAGGTGGGTTCACCGCCGGAGCCCACCTCGAAGCTGGGGATCCTTACCGATGGCGTACTATTCCGTCATCGGTAAGGAAAGGGTTAAAGCCAGAAAGTTGCCATTTGAATTGACTTTAGTTTTGTGCCATGTCTGTGATCTGCTTTTTTTCTACTAAATTAAACAACTGAATGAACATCCGCCCAGGCCGGTGATTCCAGGGGTTGTATATCTGCCACAGGGTTTGTCATCCTTTTCTTCCCAGTAATGAGATACATTGTTGTACTGTGTCTCGCATGCGGAGAAGGAAGAGCACTGTTTGCCCCCCTCTGTTAGGCGTCGGGTACTTGCCTCTGCACAGGAGGAATCCAGAACCTTGCCTGCTGCGGTCTCCTATTCAGTCTCGGACGCGGAGGAGCTTACTCAGCAAAAACTTCGTTCCCGACGCCTTGCTCAAGCTAGTGCTGTCAGGTTGGTTGCTGCTGTCATCCCTGGTTCAGCTATAGCAGCCTGCACAAGCCAGTAGCGAGCAGCTCCTGGGACTAAGTCCCTTTTTCGCTCCACTGAGCATGTCCGGGGCTCAATCTCCCATTGGCGTTCAGGGGTCACATGCTCGGGTCCCGTTCCTGTTTTGATTGGATCATCAGGAAGGACGCGGCTATCAAAGGTTCACATGGCCGCTCGACCATGCGCTAGTATAGACAGTAATTTGTAGTTGTGTGTGATGATGGATACATGTTCTGGTGACTGACTCATTATAACTCCCCTACCTTGGATACGCATGGTATAGGGCTATTAGAGGGGAGTCAGCACCTAGTAGTGGCATTACCTTTGCGCCACAGTGCTTCAAGTCCTCAGCATTACACTTAGTGCCAGATTGTGCCGTCCTGCATAAGGCACTACTGTACTGCATCTTCTGCAGCGACCGTCAAGAGCGGCGCCGTGCGCAAATAGAGCGCTTTCCAGATCTAAGCTTAGGCTGGTTAGTGGCGTCCACCAGTGCGGCGCTGTGCGCACGTTGTGCGCTTAATCCGTTTCTCTTCCTGGCACCGCAGTTGCAGTACCGAGCACTAGTGTGTCTGGAGGGTCTCTAACCCAGTGTCTCAGGGACAGAGTCCTGTGACAATACACCAGTGTTCACATTGCCGAGCTCTGTGAGCATTAACATGCTACGGCATTTATGTTTGGTGGTCGTGCGGCTCTGTGAGGCAACAGAATCCACCTTGCTACACACTGGGTGAAGTTAACCTTGTGTGCCCCTCTTCTATACTGCCCTATAGCGTTCGCCATTGCTGAGCCGCAGTCTTCCATCTCTGCACGGTGGACCCCGGGTTGCGATCGCACTTCCTTATATTTTATATTTAGTTTGATCCACAACCATAACACCCTCTATCTCTGAATTGCCTGTTAGGCACACAGCTCTGGCTTCATGAGAAGCTCTGCCTTCACCATCATCTGTAATGGTTAAATGGAGCTTAACTTGAGTTTTTAGTGCACAGGGGCTCTCCCCACACGTCTGGCTCATAAGTGACTGCTTGTTTGCATTGCATTGCATTGCCTGCCTCCCAAGAAGCATAAAAGTTGAATTTATAAACAGTCTGCAAAAAATAAGATTTAAAGGCTTACTAGTGGAAGCCACAGATTGTTTGTTTGTGTCTATGTTGTGTTTTTGTTTTTTTTTTTGAGAACAAACTTTCCTACTTCAAGGTAGTGGCAATGAACAGGTAAGTGTCTTGATGTTTTATCTATTCTTATATGGCAAAGAACTCCCTAGTCTGGTGAACTATTCCAGGCAACATCCAGAGGGGAGTCTCATGGATTCTCTCCTCCTGCGTGGTGGTTACCACCAACACGAGTCATCTGGAAGGAAGATTCTTCCAGGGAACATGGACTCCGGAAGTCGGGGCCAGGTCCTCGAACTACAGGGAGGTTTGCATGGTAAGGGAAGTCTTGCGCCAAGGCCAGGCGGTAGTCAAGAACAGGCATGATGATGGTAGCTTTTCTATGCCATCAGGGGGGCCCAAGACATCCCTTATTACAGCATCTAGGGTGGGCAGAAGAGATGGATCTGTCCATCTCGGGAGTTCACCTGAAGGAAACCCAGAACCAGGTGGCAGACTACTTAAGCAGACAGAGAATATCTTCCACAGAAAGGGAGCTAAACGGGGAAGTGTTCCACATGTATCAGTGGTGGGGATTCCACAAATAGACCTGTTTACAACCAGGAAAAATGCAAAAGTCCAAAGATTCTTTTAGTTGAATACTCTAGACAGTCCCACAGGGATCGACCCGCTATTCCAGACCTAAAGTGAAGATTTGGCCTATGCTTTTCCTCCACTACCCTTAATTCCAAGGGTACTGAGGAAGGTGCAAGAGGAGAGAGCAAACATAATGCTAATAGTGCCCTTCTGGCCAAGAAGGAGCTGGTTTCCCCAGTTGAGGAAGATGTCCATGGGAGAACCTATCTGTTACGGCCACCATTGCCGCGCGCCCTGCTTCGGCCCCCACCGCGCACTCTGCCGCATGCCTCCATACTAACCTGCCGGCACCGCAGCGTTCCTCTTCCCAGCGTTAACCTCTCTGCCTTGTGCTCCAGCCTCCGTTCCTGTTGTCCGTGCTCCAGCCTCCGCTCCTGTTGTCCGTGCTCCAGCCTCCGCTCCTGTTGTCCGTGCTCCAGCCACCGTTCCTGTTGTCCGTGCTCCAGCCTCCATTCCTGTTGTCCGTGCTACAGCCTCCGTTCCTGTTGTCCGTGCTCCAGCCCACCTCCTGTTGTCCGTGCTCCCGCCTTCCTTCTGTGGTCCGTACTCCAGCCTTCCTTCTGTGGTCCGTGCTCCAGCCTTCCTTCTGTGGTCCGTGCTCCAGCCTCCATCCTGTTGTCTGTGCTCCAGTCTCCATCCTGTTGTCCGTGCTCCAGTCTCAGTCCCGCTGCCCGTGGTTCATTCCTGCAGTCCTACTCCAGGTCGCCTACCCGGGCTTAGCACCTCAGCACGCTCCGAGCCTCCCCTCTTGGTTCCTGCTACCATGGCATTCGAATCCCCGGACCTACTCCTAACGATCCCTGTATAGGGGTCGGTTCCACCTGGTTGCTCGTCCGGGGCCCCTTGGTGCGGCGGTCCAGAGGGTCCACTCCGGGACTTCAACCTTGCCTAGCATGTAGGTAACAGTACGATCAGGCCATGGACCCCGCCGGTACCTCCGCTCCTGCTCAAAAGGAGTTGCTTTTCCTACGGGAGAACCAAGTGCGGATCATGTCCATAATGAAGTCTGTCGAGTCACGTCTGTCAGCTCTCCAGGCCGCCGATGTGGGGAATGCTGCCCAGCTGGCCAGTCTCCAGCAGGAGCTGGGTCAGCAGCGGGATGCTCACTCGAATATCTTATCTTACATGGCTTCCGTGGATAATCGCTTGGTGGCCCTCCAGTCCGCCGCTGCGGCCGCTGTCGCACCTCCTGGTCCTGCTCCGTTTCCTTCTCCCCGCCTTGCCAAACCCCCCCGATTCAGTGGTGACCCCAAGCAGTGTAGAGGGTTCTTGAACCAATGTAGCCTGCACTTCGAGCTTCTGCCTCATCAGTACCCCTCCGATAGGGCCAAGGTGGCCTTTATCATGTCCCATCTGGAGGGAGAAGCCCTGTCTTGGGTCAATCCTCTTTGGGAGAGGGATGATCCCGTGGTGTTAAATATCCAGGTCTTCTTGGACACCTTTCGGAGGGTATTTGATGAGCCAGGCCGGGTAACCTCCCCTACCGAGTCCCTTTTCAACCTTCACCAGGGCACCCTGACGGTCAGTATGCCATCCGGTTCCGCACAATGTCGTCTGAATTGGGGTGGAATAATGCGGCTTTGGTGGGAGCCTTCTGGTGTGGCCTGTCTGGCAGGATAAAGGACGAACTGGCGGGTCGGGATACTCCCTCCACTCTCGAGGACCTCATCTCCCTGGCTACCCGCATAGACCTCCGTTTTCAGGAACGCACACGGGAGTCTTCTAGGGATAGGAGACCCACCAGGCCAGCTCCGCCCTCTGATCGGTCCTTTACGCCATGACCTGCAAGTTCTGCCCACGCTCCTCCTCCCGAGCCCATGCAGGTAGACCGGGTACGGTTAGCTGAGGCACGTCAGAGAGAGAGACGGGCGCAAGGTTTATGTCTCTATTGTGGAGGAGCCTCGCATTTTATCCATTCTTGCCCTGAGAGGACGGGAAACTCCTCCACCTAGGCCAGGTAAGAGAGGCCTCCCTAGGTGAATATGATTCCTCTCAACCACTCACGTTATCTGTTCTTTTGCTTTCAGGGGAGAGGCGTGGGTCCGAGGTGGCCTACGTGGATTCGGACTCGGCATTCAACTTCATCCGGCGTGAAGTGGTGGATAAATACCAGATTCCCCTGGTGGCCCTGAAGAATGCTCGATGGATTGCCTCCGTTGATGGCAGACCACTACGGGAACCCATTTCCATGGTCACAGAAGAGGTTGTCTTGCAAGTCGGTGCTCTCCATCGGGAGAGCGTGGCCTTCTACGTGTTACCCGATTTGTCTCACGCCATTTTGCTTTGCCTTCCATGGCTCCGGACTCATCAGCCGGTCCTCGACTGGTCGTCTGGGGAGGTGTTGCGCTGGGGTGACCCGTGTCTAGGTCGGTGTCTGAGCTCTATTCGCCCTGTCGTCTCTGCACGCCCCCCTCCGGGACTCTCGGGGCTTTCTGCGGCCTATTGGTCCTATGCCGACATCTTCGACAAGAAGGAGGCAGAGATCCTTCCACCGCACCGCCCTTTCGATTGCCCAATCGAATTAATCCCCAGTTCCACTCCTCCCAGGGGTAGGATCTACCCGCTGTCTCCTGCAGAGACTACAGCTATGTCCGAGTACGTCCAGGAGAACCTCGCCAAAGGTTTCATTCGGAAATCTTCCTCTCCGGCGGGAGCCGGTTTTTTCTTCGTCAAGAAGAAGGACGGTTCGCTGCGTCCACGCATCGACTATAGGGGCCTCAACAACATCACTATCAAAAATCGGTACCCTCTTCCACTCATCCCGGAGCTGTTTGACCGCCTCAGAGGGGCACGGATCATCTCCAAGCTGGACCTCAGAGGAGCTTACAACCTTATCCGTATCCGGGCCGGTGATGAATGGAAGACCGCCTTCAACACCCGTGACGGTCATTATGAGTACCTCGTGATGCCCTTTGGTCTATGCAACGCCCCGGCTGTGTTTCAGGAATTTGTTAACGAGATTTTCCGAGACCTCTTGTACTCCAGTGCCGTGGTATACTTGGACAACATCCTTGTCTTCTCCCGGATCTTCCGTCTCATAGGAGGACTGTCCGTCTGGTTCTGCAGCGTCTCCGGGAGAATCATTTGTATGCCAAGATGGAGAAATGCCTGTTTGAGCAGACCTCACTACCGTTTCTGAGATATATCGTCTCCGACACCGGGCTGCAGATGGATCCCGAGAAACTGTCTGCCATTCTCAAATGGCCCCGTCCCGTCGGCACAAAGGCTATCCAGCGATTCCTCGGATTCGCCAACTATTACAGACAGTTTATCTCGCACTTCTCCTTACTCTCCAGGCCGATCTCTGCCCTTACCCGTAAGGGGGTCTGTTATGAATGAGTCACCGTAGGAGGCAAAAACAGAAATGATAGCTAAGTCCAGAAAACCAGAGAAGTTGGCAGCTATCGGATTGCAGACCCCTGAACCTATCAACAACAACTAGCAGTAGCCGTGGGGGGTTCCTACAATGACCTAGACCCCTCGATCACAGCCGGAGAAATGCCTAGCCTAAAGACAGAAAGGGAAATCTAAACTGCCCCAGAGCAGACCCCAAAGCAATAGGCAGCCCCCAACATATAATGATGGTGAAGCAAGAAGAAAAAACACTAACACAGATAGAAAGATAGACTGAGCAAATGATGGGGCCCAAGCTAACTAGATAGGACAGGATAGGAAAGCTGCTGTCTGCAAGCCGCGAAAAACCCTATGAAAATAAGAGCCAACAGACTGACAGGGAAAAAAGCCCTGAAGACGCTAGGCTTCAAAAAGACTATGTCAGTACTCAGGTATTTTCTGAAGACAGAGCAACCGACAAAAAAGGAATTCAGCTCACCCCAGCAGGGAATGGCAGAATCCAGAAAAGCAAGGCAAACTAAAACCAAAACACAAATGCAAAAAGGCAAAGCAGAAAACTTAGCTTTTGAGGAGCAGGAATGAGACTGGTCTCCTAGAATTCCACAGAGAACCACCAGCGAGGAGGAAGGGCGTCGGCTGCCTTATATCCAGTCAGAGATCCCCGTCGCCCAGTCATCCTCTCCCAGCTCAGGTGCTTGGTAATCAGCCTCACTACCTTCGTTCACCAGAAGAGGGAGTTCATCAGACCTCAATGGTGAAGGGGAAAATGAACTCATAACAGTACCTCCCCCTTGAGGAGGGGTCAGCGAACCCTCATCCACGCCACCAGGGCGATCAGGGTGAGCCCGATGAAAGGCACGCACCAATCTTTTGGCATGAATATCAGAGGCAGAGACCCAGGAATTATCCTCCTGACCATAACCCTTCCACTTAACCAAATACTGGAGTCTCTGTCTAGCCAGACGGGAATCCAGTATCTTCTCTACCTCATATTCCATGTTAGCTTCAACCAATACAGGGTCCGGAGGTGCCACCCCAGGAACTACTGGTTCAACAAACCTCTTCAACAAGG
Source organism: Dendrobates tinctorius (assembly GCF_039654945.1). Taxonomy (NCBI): domain Eukaryota; kingdom Metazoa; phylum Chordata; class Amphibia; order Anura; family Dendrobatidae; genus Dendrobates; species Dendrobates tinctorius. The sequence continues at coordinate 8,276,272 of NW_027361827.1, read as the reverse complement.
ACTTATGAAACACATTATGGATTTTAAATGTGACAGGAAGAGCCAACCGAAAAGAGACCGGATTAATGATCTCCAAAATCTTGTAAGGCCCAATAAATCTAGGCTTAAACTTAGGAGAAGCTACCGTCATAGCGATATTTTTTGATGATAACCAAACCATATCACCCACCTTAAACTGGGGACCAACGGTCCTATGTCGGTTGGAAAACCGCTGGGCCTTTTCCTGGGAGAGAGATAACTTATCCACCACTTGGTCCCAGATCTGGTGCATTCTCTCCACCACAGTGTCAACACCTGGGCAGGCAGAAGGCTCCACCTGCCCTGAAGAAAATCGAGGATGAAACCCAAAGTTACAAAAAAAAGGTGACATCAAAGTGGCAGAACTAGCTCTATTATTTAAAGCAAATTCGGCCAAGGGCAAAAATGAAACCCAATCATCCTGATTAGCGGAAATAAAACATCTCAAATACGACTCCAAGGTCTGGTTTGTTCTCTCCGTCTGCCCATTGGTCTGAGGGTGAAACGCAGAGGAGAAGGACAACTGAATTCCCAGCTTGGAACAGAACGTCCTCCAAAATCTAGACACAAACTGAACTCCTCTGTGAGATACAATGTTCTCAGGAATCCCGTGCAAGCGAACCACCTGTTGCAAAAACAGGGGCACCAACTGGCAACCAAGATGGCAACCAAGGGAGTGGTACAAGATGAACCATCTTAGAGAACCTGTCACAAATCACCCAAATAACAGTCATTCTCTGAGAGACAGGCATATCAGAGATGAAATCCATTGAAATATGGGTCCATGGCCTCCTGGGGACAGGCAAAGGCATCAACAACCCACTAGAGCGAGAACAAGGTTTAGACCGGGAGCAAGTCCCACAGGACTGCACAAAATTCCTGACATCACGAGACAAGGCGGGCCACCAAAAAGACCGACTCACCTGATCTCTAGTACCAAAAATACCTGGATGACCAGCCAATGCAGAGCAATGAACTTCAGACATCACTCTCTTCTTCCACTGGTCAGGAACATACAACTTTCCACTGGGACAACGCTCAGGTTTGTCCTCCTGGAACTCTACCAGAGCACGTCTCAAATCGAACGAGATGGCAGAAAGAACTACCCCTTCGCCTAAGATGGTAGCAGGCTTGGTCACCACAGGAGAATCAGCAAAGAAGCTCCAAGAAAGAGCGTCAGCCTTGACATTCTTAGTGCCAGGAAGAAAAGAGACCACAAAATGAAAATGTGTAAAAAACAAGGCCCATCTAGCATGTCTAGGGTTCAAGCGTTTGGCCGACTCCAGGTAAATCAAACTCTTGTGGTCAGTGAGGACCACGACTTGATGTTTAGCTCCCTCCAACCAATGTCTCCACTCCTCAAATGCCCATTTCATGGCCAACAGTTCCCGATTCCGCACATCATAGTTACGTTCAGATGGGGAGAACTTTCGGGAAAAGAAAGCACAGGGATTCATTTTAGATGTTACAGGATCCTTTTGGGACAAAACAGCTCCTGCACCAATCTCAGAAGCGTCCACCTCTACCTGGAACGGGAGTGAGACATCAGGTTGCCGCAAAACCGGGTAAGAAGTGAATCTTCGCTTCAGCTCCTGAAAGGAAGAAACAGCCTCCGGAGACCAATTCAACACATCAGCACCCTTCTTAGTCAGATCAGTCAATGGCTTGGCAATACTAGAAAATTTTGCTATAAATGTCCGATAAAAATTAGCAAAACCCAAAAACTTCTGAAGGGCCTTCAAAGAAGTGGGCTGAACCCAATCATAAATGGCCTGTACCTTGGCCGGATCCATTTCAATAGTTGACGGAGACAAAATAAATCCCAAAAATGAAATCCTCTGTACCCCAAAAAGGCATTTCGATCCTTTGACATACAGGGAATTCTCCCTCAAGATCCGGAACACCGTCCGAACATGTTCCACATGAGAATCCCAATCCTTGGAGAAGATCAAAATATCATCCAGATAGATAATCAAAAATTTATCCACAAAGTCTCGGAAAATGTCATTTATGAAGCACTGGAAGACAGAAGGGGCATTAGTGAGCCCAAAAGGCATCACCAGGTACTCAAAATGTCCCTCTGGAGTATTAAACGCCGTCTTCCATTCATCCCCATGCTTAATGCGGATAAGATTATATGCCCCCCTGAGGTCAAGCTTGGTAAACCAGCAAGCACCTTTAACTCTGGAGAATAGATCCGAAATCAGGGGTAACGGATACTGATATTTAATAGTAATTTTGTTGAGTGCTCGGTAATCAATACAAGGCCTTAATGAACCATCCTTTTTGGCCACGAAAAAAAACCCAGCACCTAATGGTGAAGAGGATGGTCTAATATGACCCTTCTCCAACGCCTCCTTAATTTAGGATCGCATAGCCTCGTGCTCGGGTACAGATAAATTGAAGAGCCGACCCTTGGGAAATTTACACCCCGGGCTCAGTTCAATTGCACAGTCATAACTCCTATGAGGAGACAAAGACACAGACTCATTCTCACTAAATACATCATAAAAGTCTGCCAAATAGTCAGGAACATCATGCGACTGAGGAGAGGTGGAAAAAACCGGAGCCTCACTAAGGGCACACCGACAACCCCAACTCACCACAGACACAGACTTCCAGTCCAAAACTGGATTATGAATTTGCAACCAGGGAAACCCCAGAACAATGGTATCATGCAAATTATGCAACACCAAAAATCTGCAATTTTCTTGATGGTTTGGGCATTACCACCTGGGTCCAAAACTGAGGTTTATTTTTTGCCAAAGGAGTAGCATCAATCCCCCTCAAAGGGATAGGCGTCCGCAGAGGTGTCATAGGAAATCCACAACGTTTAGCAAAATCCAAGTCCATTAGGTTCAGGGCTGCTCCCGAATCCACAAAAGCCTTGGCGGAAAATGTGGACAGGGAGCAGATCAGAGTAATTGCAGAAGAAACTTAGGTTGAACACCACCCACAGAAAACATGTGTGCAAAACGTTTCTCTCGTTTAGGACAGACAGAAATAACAAACAAAAAAAACACAGCTTATTACGCTTTCTGAACTCCTGACGTTGCTCCCTGTACAAAACTCTATCACATTGCATAGGTTCAGACACTTGTTCAACAGGTGGCAACACCTCTCGTGCAGTTCTGCGTTCACGTAAACGCCGATCAACCTGAATGGCTAATGACATAGAATCGTCCAGACCAGAGGGAACAGGAAATCCCACCATAGTATCTTTTACGGCTTCTGACAAACCCTTCCGAAAGAGAGATGCCAAGGCATTATCATTCCAGGCAGTAAGGACCGCCCACTTTCTGAATTTTTGACAGTACAATTCTGCAGAATCTCGACCCTGGCTCAATGCCAACAGGGTCTTTTCAGCCTGATCAATAGCATTAGGTTCTTCATACAACAACCCCAAGGCTTGAAAAAATGCGTTCACATTAGTCAGACCAGGATCATCAGGTTTCAAAGAAAATGCCCAATCCTGGGGATCGCCACGCAGCAAAGAGATGACAATTTTAACCTGCTGCGCGGAGCTCCCTGACGAGTTAGGCCTCAAGGCAAAAAATAATTTACAATTATTTTTGAAATTCAAATATTTAGATCGATCCCCAAAAAACACATCAGGAGTAGGGATCTTTGGTTCAGCAGCATGTGAATGAGCAAGGTAGGTGGAAATTCCCCGCACTTCCACAGCGAGCTGCTCCACACGATCAGACAATTGCTTTATCTCCATTGAGAGAAAAAAAAATATTCCCCCTACGGCCTCAGAGATATAGAGGAAAAATATACACACTTTTTTTTTTTTTTTTTTAATTCTTTCCTGCTATTGAGTACCCTCGGATCTGCTGTATGGCTGGTGATTCTGTTATGAATGAGTCACTGTAGGACGCAAAAAGAAGTTGGCAGCTATCGGATTGCAGACCCCTGAACCTATCAACAACAACTAGCAGTAGCCGTGGGGGGTTCCTACGATGCCCTAGACCCCTCGATCACAGCCGGAGAACTGCCTAGCCTAAAGACAGAAAGGGAAATCTAACTGCCCCAGAGCAGACCCCAAAGCAATAGGCAGCCCCCAACATATAATGACAGTGAAGCAAGAAAAAAAAAACACTAACACAGATAGAAAATTAGACTGAGCAAATGATGGGGCCCAAGCTAACTAGATAGGACAGGATAGGAAAGCTGCTGTCTGCAATCCGCGAAAAACCCTATGAAAATAAGAGCCAACAGACTGACAGGGAAAAAAGCCCTGAAGACGCTAGGCTTCAAAAAGACTATGTCAGTACTCAGGTATTTTCTGAAGACAGAGCAACCGACAAAAAAGGAATTCAGCTCACCCCAGCAGGGAATGGCAGAGTCCAGAAAAGCAAGGCAAACTAAAACCAAAACACAAATGCAAAAAGGCAAAGCAGAAAACTTAGCTTTTGAGGAGCAGGAATGAGACTGGTCTCCTAGAATTCCACAGAGAACCACCAGCGAGGAGGAAGGGTGTCGGCTGCCTTATATCCAGTCAGAGATCCCCGTCGCCCAGTCATCCTCTCCCAGCTCAGGTGCTTGGTAATCAGCCTCACTACCTTCCTTCACCAGAAGAGGGAGTTCATCAGACCTCAATGGTGAAGGGGAAAATGAACTCATAACAGGGGTCAGTTCTAACTCCTGGCCATCGGAGGCTGAGGAGGCCTTCCACTCGCTAAAACAGGCTTCTCTACGGCTCCAGTGTTGTCCCGTCTGGAGAGTAACAATCCCTTCGTGTTGGAAGTGGATGCATCCTCGACAGGCGCCGGGGCAGTGCTGTCCCAGAAAGCCCCCTCTGGTCGCCTACGTCCCTGCGGATTCTTTTCCAAGGCCTTCTCCGCTTCAGAGTGCAATTACTCAATTGGCTCTGCAGGAGTGGCGCCATCTTCTGGAGGGAGCCGTCCACCCGTTTATTATTTACTCGGACCACAAGAACCTGGCTTACCTGCAGACCGCCCAGCGACTTAACCCTCGACAGGCCAGGTGGTCCTTGTTTTTCGCTCGTTTCTACTTTGAGCTCCACTTTCGTCCTGGAGACAAAAACACCAAGGCCGATGCCCTGTCCCGAGCTTTCCAACCATCCGAGGCTAGGGAGGAACCATCTCACATCATCGAGCCTACGAAGATGATCACCGTGGCTCCGTTGAATTTGCTTTCTCCACCGCCGGGCAAGACGTTCGTGCCGGAGAGTGTCAAGAGTAAAGTCCTACAGTGGGGGCACTCCTCCAAATTGGCTGGTCATGCCGGAATACAGAAGACCCTTGCTCTCGTGTCCCGGTACTATTGGTGGCCGACTCTCCACCAAGATGTAGCAGACTTTGTTGCCGCCTGTTCCTCCTGTGCCAGGAATAAAATCCCACGTCGGTCTCCGTTTGGTCTGCTGCTCCCTTTGCCGGTGCCTACGTCTCCTTGGGAAAGCATCGCCATGGACTTTATCACCGACTTGCCCCGCTCCTCCAGCTGCACGGTGATCCTAGTGGTAGTGGACCGCTTTTCCAAGATGGCGCATTTTATTCCCCTGACCGGTCTCCCCTCTGCGCCCGAATTGGCCAAAGTCTTCATCCATCACATTTTTAGGCTTCACGGCCTACCCCGTCGTATTGTGTCGGATCGTGGAGTTCAGTTTACGTCAAAGTTTTGGAGAGCTCTATGCCGGCTTCTGGATATTTCCCTGGACTTCTCTTCAGCCTACCATCCACAGACCAATGGGCAAGTAGAGCGAACTAACCAGACGCTGATCGCGTTCCTTCGTCACTTTTCCAACGTTCACCAAGATGACTGGGTGGACCTACTTCCCTGGGCAGAGTTCGCTTACAACAATCATGCCGGCGAGGCCACTACTAAGTCTCCGTTCTTCGTGGTATTTGGCAAACATTCCAGCATGCCTCTTCCTGTAATCCCGGTTTCCGAGGTACCCACAGCCAACGTCTTGTCCCAAGAATTTTCGGAGGTCTGGTCCCAGACCAACTCTTCCCTCAGAAGGGCCAGTGAACGGATGAAGAGACACGCAGACAAGAAGAGGTTAGATCCTCCACTATTTCGCATCGGAGATAAAGTCTGGCTCTCTTCCAGGTATATCCCGCTGAAATTACCTTCTTACAAGCTGGGTCCCCGGTACATTGGTCCTTTTGAGATTCTGGAACGTGTCAACGAAGTCGCCTACAAGCTGAGGTTGCCTGCTTCGCTCCGTATCCCGAACACCTTCCACGTCTCTCTCCTGAAACCCGTGGTGCTGAATCAGTTCCAACCCTCACCTTGTCCTGCTCCCCAGCCGGTGGGTTCTGACAACACCTTCGAGGTAAGGGACATCCTCGCCATGAAAGGGTTAGAGGTAGGACCTTTTTTCTTATTGACTGGAGAGGGTTTGGTCCTGAGGAGAACATTAACGCTCCCCACATTCTTAGGAGATTTTTTGCCAATCACAGTAAGGGGCGGCTTAAGGGGGGGGTACTGTTACGGCCTCCACCGCCGCGCGCTCTGCTCCGGCCCCCACCGCGCACTCTGCCGCATACCTCCATACTAACCTGCCGGCACTGCAGCGTTCCTCTTCCCAGCGTCAGCGGCGGCGTCCTTGCCTGGCCGGTCCGCGGCCTGTGACGTCACTGCGACTCCTGCGCATGCGTCCTAGGCCGCGGCCGGCTCTCCCTGGCTGACTCATTACTCCGGCGGTGCCCTGACCGGCTAGCACCGCCGGACCAATGGGGGCGGGCCCCTGCCTATATCAGGCCACCCTCCCTTAGTGGAGGCGCCCGATCGTTAATGTTCTATTAACACCCTGGGCCCCCTTGCGTTAACCTCTCTGCCTTGTGCTCCAGCCTCCGTTCCTGTTGTCCGTGCTCCAGCCTCCGCTCCTGTTGTCCGTGCTCCAGCCTCCGCTCCTGTTGTCCGTGCTCCATCCTCCACTCCTGTTGTCCATGCTCCAGCCTCCGTTCCTGTTGTCCGTGCTCCAGCCTCCGTTCCTGTTGTCCGTGCTCCAGCCTCCGTTCCTGTTGTCCGTGCTCCAGCCCTCCTCCTGTTGTCCTGCTCCCGCCTTCCTTCTGTGGTCCGTGCTCCAGCCTTCCTTCTGTGGTCCGTGCTCCAGCCTTCCTTCTGTGGTCCGTGCTCCAGCCTCCATCCTGTTGTCCGTGCTCCAGTCTCAGTCCCGCTGCCCGTGGTTCATTCCTGCAGTCCTACTCCAGTTCGCCTACCCGGGCTTAGCTCCTCAGCACGCTCCGAGCCGCCCCTCTTGGTTCCGGCTGCCGTGGCATTCGAATACCCGGACCTGCTCCTAACGATCCCTGTATAGGGGTCGGTTCCACCTGGTTGCTCGTCCGGGGCCCCTCGGTGCCGCGGTCCAGAGGGTCCGCTCCGGGACTTCCACGTTGCCTAGCGTGTAGGTAACACTATCCTACTTCCCCAGAGGGAAAATCTCCTCTTCCAGGGTCCAGTTCTTTATCAGAACATAGACAAGTTGTAACTTTCAGCTTGGATCCTGAAAGGCAGGTCCTAAGATCAAGAGGATTGTCTGATGAGGTATTACCTACCATACAGGCAAGTAGGAAGCCAGGGACATCGGCCGTATATACAGTGGGGAAAAAAAGTATTTAGTCAGTCAGCAATAGTGCAAGTTCCACCACTTAAAAAGATGAGAGGCGTCTGTAATTTACATCATAGGTAGACCTCAACTATGGTAGACAAACTGAGAAAAAAAAATCCAGAAAATCACATTGTCTGTTTTTTTTTCATTTTATTTGCATATTATGGTGGAAAATAAGTATTTGGTCAGAAACAAGCAATCAAGATTTCTGGCTCTCACAGACCTGTAACTTCTTCTTTAAGAGTCTCCTCTTTCCTCCACTCATTACCTGTAGTAATGGCACCTGTTTAAACTTGTTATCAGTATAAAAAGACACCTGTGCACACCCTCAAACAGTCTGACTCCAAACTCCACTATGGTGAAGACCAAAGAGCTGTCAAAGGACACCAGAAACAAAATTGTAGCCCTGCACCAGGCTGGGAAGACTGAATCTGCAATAGCCAACCAGCTTGGAGTGAAGAAATCAACTGTGGGAGCAATAATTAGAAAATGGAAGACATACAAGACCACTGATAATCTCCCTCGATCTGGTGCTCCACGCAAAATCCCACCCCGTGGGGTCAGAATGATCACAAGAACGGTGAGCAAAAATCCCAGAACCACGCTGGGGGACCTAGTGAATGAACTGCAGAGAGCTGGGACCAATGTAACAAGGCCTACCATAAGTAACACACTACACCACCATGGACTCAGATCCTGCAGTGCCAGACGTGTCCCACTGCTTAAGCCTGTACATGTCCGGGCCCGTCTGAAGTTTGCTAGAGAGCATTTGGATGATCCAGAGGAGTTTTGGGAGAATGTCCTATGGTCTGATGAAACCAAACTGGAACTGTTTGGTAGAAACACAACTTGTCGTGTTTGGAGGAAAAAGAATACTGAGTTGCATCCATCAAACACCATACCTACTGTAAAGCATGGTGGTGGAAACATCATGCTTTGGGGCTGCTTCTCTGCAAAGGGGCCAGGACGACTGATCCGGGTACATGAAAGAATGAATGGGGCCATGTATCGTGAGATTTTGAGTGCAAACCTCCTTCCATCAGCAAGGGCATTGAAGATGAAACGTGTCTGGGTCTTTCAACATGACAATGATCCAAAGCACACCGCCAGGGCAACGAAGGAGTGGCTTCGTAAGAAGCATTTCAAGGTCCTGGAGTGGCCTAGCCAGTCTCCAGATCTCAACCCTATAGAAAACCTTTGGAGGGAGTTGAAAGTCCGTGTTGCCAAGCGAAAAGCCAAAAACATCACTGCTCTAGAGGAGATCTGCATGGAGGAATGGGCCAACATACCAACAACAGTGTGTGGCAACCTTGTGAAGACTTACAGAAAACGTTTGACCTCTGTCATTGCCAACAAAGGATATATCACAAAGTATTGAGATGAAATTTTGTTTCTGACCAAATACTTATTTTCCACCATAATATGCAAATAAAATGAAAAAAAAACAGACAATGTGATTTTCTGAATTTTTTTTTCTCAGTTTGTCTCCCATAGTTGAGGTCTACCTATGATGTAAATTACAGACGCCTCTCATCTTTTTAAGTGGTGGAACTTGCACTATTGCTGACTGACTAAATACTTTTTTTCCCCACTGTAACAAAATGTGGATACAAACAGAAATCCAAAATAAAATTCACTGCGCTTATACTTAGGCTAAGTGCACACGTACCGGAACTCTCGCGGAAATTACCGCGAGAATTCCGGAATTCCAGTCCGCGGGAAAATCGCATTTTAAATTCCCGCGATTTTCCCGCGGAAAAACTAGCATTTTGCAAGCGTAATTAGCTTGCAAAATGCTAGCGTTCTCCAAGCGATCTGTAGCATCGCTTGGAGAACTGATTGACAGGTTGGTCACACTCGTCAAACATAGTGTTTGACGAGTGTGACCAACTTTTTACTACTGAGGCCGCCTATGCAGCATCAGTAGTAAAAGATAGAATGTAAAAAAAAAAAAAAAAAACGGTGTTATTCTCACCCTCCGACGTCCCGCGCATCCGTTCCCAGTAGTCCTTTGCGAAAATGCCCGCGATGACGTCAGATCTCGCGGGAACGCGACGTCTCGCGGTAATTCGCGATGACGTCGCGCGAATTACCGCGAGACTTCACGATCCCGCGAGATCGGACGCCATCGCGGGCATTTTCGCAAAGGACTACTGGGAACGGGAGCGTGAAGAGAAGCGGGAAGGCTGCGCGGGACGTCGGAGGGTGAGAATAACAATATTTTTTATTTTAAATTCTATTTTTTACAGGGATATGGTACCCAAAGCCCGGAGGACAGTCTCCTCTCCTCCGGACCGTGGGTACCATCCGCAATTGTTCTGCTTACTTTCCGCATGGTGGGCACAGCCACATGCGGGAAGTAAGCGGAACAATGCATTCCTATGGGTGCGGGATCGCCGCGATTCCGCAAATTAATGAGCATGCTGCGGTTTTTACCGCGAAGCGATTCCGCCGCGGTAAAAACCGCAGCATTAGCACAGCATTGCGGAATCCCATAGGAATGCATGGGATGCTTATTTTTCGCGTTTTCGCAGCAAAATCGCGCGGTTAAAACTGCCGCGGAAACGCGAAAAAAACGCCACGTGTGAACTCAGCCTTAAAAAGCCTAAAATGGAGATATGCCAAAAAATCGTTGTACCATAGAGGTACTCTATATACTGACCCCTCACTGCTGCTGTCAAATAGCGGCAGACTAAATAACAGACAGTAATTGACAATAGTTATACCGCAGAGGTACTGTGTAAATTGACCCCTCACCGCTGTTAACGAGTAGCGGTAAGCTTAGGCACTTGTGAGGTTGTAGAACAAAGTTGCTAAGTTCCGCTGTTAAGCAGTGTATCGCCGTGTGGCATGAAGGAAAGCGCCCCCAGTATGCCGCTGATTACTGGCGTCGCTGCCACCAGCTCCGATTCCTCAATAGAGGATCCGAAGCCAACCCAAATTAGTAGTGTAATTCACTTCGGAGACCGTACAGGTCCATTAGAGAGCAAGGAGAAACGAAACTAGTAATTTTATATTTTACTCCAAGAAGGTAGGCAGTGTTTACAGAAGGTATAAAAAGATTTTACAATATGAGACAATAAAAGCATTACAAAGCAATTACAAAATAACAGGGATAAAAAAAGAAGCACTAACATTTGGTTTAGATTATTTCAGGCTGACCATGCTATGCGGGGGATGGGCAATATGTCATAATGCCCTCCCCTTCTCTAAGAGTTGCAAGCTTGCGAAGAAAACTTTTTAGCTACATAACTCGGCTGGAGAACCTAGCAGAATAATGCCAGAACCATCACTCATCTTGTTTTGGAGTTAGCTTCCTATCAACTCTAAACATGGTGTGGCTATTCAACTCGGTTCAGAAGAAAATCCATTTCTCGGATTCTGCTGGCGCTAGACCTTAGAAAAAGGTGCTGGAGCGTAGCTTAAATATTGCAGGTCCCAAATATGTAATTTTCATATTCATAACATGAACTGGTGTCGAGTTATGTCCTAATGGTTAGATTCTAGATCTATGCTATGGAAGACCCAAAGCACACGTTGGAGACAAAGGGTCTTATTCTGCTAATTACCACATTCCTTAGAGAGGGGGAGGAAGGAGTGAGGGAGAACAGCGTGCAGCTGCTGGCAATAGGGAAGTGAAGCTGCTCTCTGTGCAGCTCTAATGGATGCAGCAGAGCTCAGTGTGTGAATGGAAGATTCAAGAAGGGTGTAATGGTAAAGAAAATCATACATCATATTTACATTATCGTGACACCTCCCCCTTCTGGAGTGCGCTACGGAGGCAGGACCTCTCGATACTCCTCCACCATGAGCACCTCAGCGGGTTCATCCCGGGACAACCCATCAGCGTTGCCATGCTCACTGCCCTTTTTGTGTTGCACAGTAAAGTCGTACTGCTGAAGAGCAAGGCACCAGCGTAGCAACCTTCCTTTGGTTCCAGTCACAGTGTGCAGCCAGCTCAGGGGGTTGTGGTTGGTTGCCACCATGAAGGGGCGACCGTACAGGTAGGGTTGCAAACGTTGCAGTGCCCAGACCATAGCCAGGCACTCCTCGATGGTGGAATAGGCCACTTCCCTCGGCAGAAGTTTCCGCCTCAGGTACAACACGGGGTGCTCTTGGTTGCCCGACTCGACCTGGCTGAGCACAGCACCGAGGCCAAACTCGCTGGCGTCGGTCTGTACTAGGAACGGCCGACTGCTGTCGACTGCTTTTAACATGGGGGAGCTGCGCAGGGCTGTTTTCAAAGCCTGGAAGGCCACCTCACAGCCATCTGTCCAATTCCTCTTGGTGATGTCCATCAAGGGCTTTGCAAGGCTGCTATAGTCCTGTACGAATTGCCTATAGTACCCTGCAGTGCCCAAGAAGTACATCACCTGTTTTTTGGTCCTGGCGGTGGGCCAGGACATGATCGCATCCACTTTCTCAGGCTCTGGACTCATGGAACGCCTGCCTCCCCGGTGCCCCAGGAAGTGGACCTTGCTCACGCCCATATGGCACTTCCCCGGCTTTATAGTCAGACCTGCTCGGTGAATACGCTTGAGCACCTCCTGGAGATGCTGAAGGTGTTCCTCCCAGGTGGAACTGAAGATGGCAGTGTCATCCAGGTACACCACCACGTACTTCTCAAGTCCCTGAAGCAGGTGGTTGAACCTCCACTGGAAAGTGGCAGGGGCATTTTTCATGCCGAAGGACATGACTGTGGACTCATACAGTCTGAAGGGGGTGATAAAGGCAGATCTCTCCTGCGCCTCGGGGCTCAGAGGAATCTGCCAGTATCCTCAACTCAAATCTACAATGGATAGGAATTTTGCATTTGCCAACTGCTCAAGCAGATCCTTGATGCGTGGCATTGGGTGCGCATCAGAGTCTGTGATGGTGTTGAGCCCCTGTAGTCCACGCAGAATGGGGTGGTCCGATCCTTTTTGGGTACGAGAACTACAGTGAGGCCCATGCGCTCTTGGACCGTTGAATCACTCCCAGCTGCAACATCTCATCGATCTCTTGGCGCATAACCTGCTGCACCTCCTCAGAGATCCGATAGGGTGTTCGCCGTAGTGGGGCATGATTCCCGGTGTCCACTTCGTGGACCGCTAACTCAGTCCTTCCAGGTCGGATGGAGAACACAGCCCGGAAGGGTTCCAGCGTGGTTTGCAGCTGTGACCGCTGGGAGGCGGATAGCGAGGCGCTTACCTCCATGTCCTTGAACCTACCAGCCTTGGCTTGGGCCAGCATGTCCAGGAGGGGGTCTTCCTCCCCGTCCTTGGGCAGGTTGCAGACCAGTAGGACGCAGGCTCCACGTTCGTGATGAGCCTTCATCATGTTGACGTGAAAGGCTTTGCGCCTACCCCGAGTGTGGTCAAGCGCGACCACATAGGTGACTGGGTAGAGCTGTTGGTGGACGACATAAGGTCCTTCCAAGGCTACCTGAAGCTTATCCTTTGGTACAGGGACCAGCACCCACACCTTTTGACCCACCTGGTAGGTCCGCTCCCGGGCGTTCTGGTCGTATCAGCACTTCTGGTCAGCCTGAGCCTGCGCCATGTTGTTATGCACCAACTGCGTCAAGGTCTGCATCTTGTCACGGAAGTACATGACATAATCCATGATGGACACTTCAGAAGTGTTCGGCTCATCTTCCCGGGATTCCTTTACCAACCCAAGGGGTCCCCGGACTCGCCTGCCATACAGGAGCTTGAAGTGGGAGAACCAAGTCGAGGCCTGCGGAACCTCTCAGTAAGCGAACAGCAAGTGTGGGTGGTACCGCTCCCAATCGTGTCCTTGGGTCTCAACCAGCATGCGGAGCATCTGTTTGAGGGTACCATTGAAGCGCTCACACAAGCCATAGGTCTGTGGGTGATACACACTCGATACCAGATGCTTCACCTGCATTTTCTTACAGAGAGCCTCCTGTTATGATTGAGTCACCGTAGGAGGCAGACACAAAAATAGAAGCTCCGTCCAGAAAACCAGAGAAGTTGGCAACTATCAGATTGCAGACCCCTGAACCTATCAACACAACTAGCAGTAGCCGTGGGGGGTTCCTACGATGCCCTAGACCCCTCGATCACAGCTGGAGCGCTAAATAGCCTAAAGACAGAAAAGGAAATCTAAACTGCCCCAGAGCAGACCCCAAAGTAAAAGGCAGCCCCCAACATATAATGACGGTGAAGCAAGATGAAAAAATACTCAAACAGATAGAAAGATAGGCTGAGCAAACGATGGGGCCCAAGCTAGCTAAACAGAACAGGAAAGGAAGGTTGCTGTCTGCAATCTGCCAAAACCCTATCAAAGGCATAAGCCAACAAGCTGATATGAAAAAGACCCTGAAGCAGCTAGGCTTCAAAAACTAAATCAGTACTCAGGTATTTTCAGAAGACAGAGCTAAAGGAATTCAGCACACCCCAGCAGGGAATGGCAGAAATCCAGAAAAACAAAGCAAAACAAAGTCTAAGCACAAATGCAAAAGGCAGAGCAGAAAACTTAGCTTTAGAGGAGCAGGAATTCAGACTGGTCTCCAAGGATCCCACAGAGAAATCACCCGCAGGGCAGAAGGGCGTCTGCAGCCTTATATCCAGTCAGTAACTCCACTCAGCCAGTCATCATCATCAGACTCAGGTGTTTGATAATCAGGCTCACTACCTTTCTTTACCAGAAGAGGGAGTTCCTCGGGCCTCAGTAGTGAAGGGGAAAATGAACTCACAACAGTACCTCCCCCTGGAGGAGGGGTCACCGAACCCTCAACCACGCCACCAGGGCGATCAGGGTGAGCCCGATGAAAGGCACGCACCAATCTTTTGCCATGAATATCAGAGGCAGAGACCCAGGAATTATCCTCCTGACCATAACCCTTCCACTTAACCAAATACTGGAGTCTCCGTCTAGCCAGACGGGAATCCAGTACTTTCTCTACCTCATATTCCATGTTACCTTCAACCGATACAGGGTCTGGAGGTGCCACCCCCAGAACAACAGGTTCAACAAACCTCTTCAACAAAGATTTATGGAACACATTATGGATTTTAAATGTGACAGGAAGAGCCAAACGAAAAGAGACCGGATTAATAATCTCCAAAATCTTGTAAGGTCCAATAAATCTAGGCTTAAACTTAGGAGAAGCCACCTTCATAGCAATATTTTTTGATGATAACCACACCATATCACCAACCTTAAACCGGGGACCAATGGTCCTATGTCGGTTGGAAAACCGCTGGGCCTTTTCCTGGGAGAGAGAGAACTTATCCACCACTTGGTCCCAGATCTGGTGCATTCTCTCCACCACAGTGTCAACACCTGGGCAGGCAGAGGGCTCCACCTGCCCTGAAGAAAATCGAGGATGAAACCCAAAGTTACAAAAATAAAGTGACATCAAAGTGGCAGAACTAGCTCTATTATTTAAAGCAAATTCGGCCAAGGGCAAAAATGAAACCCAATCATCCTGATCAGCAGAAATAAAACATCTCAAATATGACTCCAAGGTCTGGTTTGTTCTTTCTGTCTGCCCATTGGTCTGAGGGTGAAAAGCAGAGGAGAAGGACAACTGAATTCCCAGCTTGGAACAGAAAGTTCTCCAAAATCTAGACACAAACTGGACTCCTCTGTCAGATACAATGTTCTCAGGAATCCCGTGCAAGCGAACCACCTGTTGTAAAAACAGGGGCACCAACTCAGAGGAAGACGGCAACTTAGGGAGTGGTACAAGATGAACCATCTTAGAGAACCTATCACAAATCACCCAAATAACAGTCATCCTTTGAGAGACAGGCATATCGGAGATGAAATCCATTGAAATATGCGTCCATGGCCTCTTGGGGACAGGCAAAGGCATCAACAACCCACTAGAGCGAGAACACGATTTAGACCGGGAGCACGTCCCACAGGACTGCACAAAATTCCTGACATCACGAGACAAGGAGGGCCACCAAAAAGACCAACTCACCAGATCTCTAGTACCAAAAATACCTGGATGACCAGCCAAAGCAGAGCAATGAACTTTAGACATCACTCACTTCTTCCACTGGTCAGGAACATACAACTTTCCACTGGGACAACGCTCAGGTTTGTCCTCCTGGAACTCTTCCAGAGCACGTCTCAAATCGGGCGAGATGGCAGAAAGAACTACCCCTTCGCCTAAGATAGTAGCAGGCTTGGTCACCACAGGAGAATCAGCAAAGAAGCTCCTAGAGAGGGTGTCTGCCTTGACATTCTTAGTTCCAGGAAGAAAAGAAACCACAAAATCAAAACGTGTAAAAAACAAGGCCCACCTAGCCTGTCTAGGGTTCAAGCGCTTAGCCGACTCTAGGTGAATCAAATTCTTGTGGTCAGTGAGGACCATGACTTGATGCTTAGCTCCCTCCAACCAATGTCTCCACTCCTCAAATGCCCATTTCATGGCCAACAGTTCCCAATTCCCCACATCATAGTTACGTTCAGATGGAGAGAACTTTCGGGAAAAGAAAGCACAGGGATTCATTTTAGATGTTACAGGATCCTTTTGGGACAAAACAGCTCCTGCACCAATCTCAGAAGCATCCACCTCTACCTGGAACGGAAGTGAGACATCAGGTTGCCGCAAAACCGGTGCGGAGGTGAATCTTCGCTTCAGCTCCTGAAAGGAAGAAACAGCCTCCGGAGACCAATTTAACACATCAGCACCCTTCTTAGTCAAATCAGTCACTGGCTTGGCAATACTAGAAAATTTTGCTATAAATTTCCGATAAAAATTAGCAAAACCCAAAAACTTCTGGAGGGCCTTCAAAGAAGTGGGCTGAACCCAATCGTAAATGGCCTGTACCTTGGCCGGGTCCATTTCAATAGTTGACGGGGACAAAATAAATCCCAAAAAAGAAATCCTCTGTACTCCAAAAAGGCATTTAGATCCTTTGACATACAGGGAATTCTCCCTCAAGATCCGGAACACAGTCCGAATATGTTGCACATGAGAATCCCAATCCTTGGAGAAGATCAAAATATCATCCAGATAGATAATCAAAAATTTATCGACAAAATCTCGGAAAATATCGTTCATGAAGCACTGGAAGACAGAAGGGGAATTAGTGAGTCCAAAAGGCATCACCAGGTACTCAAAATGTCCCTCCGGAGTATTAAACGCCGTCTTCCATTCATCCCCATGCTTAATGCGAATAAGATTATACGCCCCCCCTAAGGTCAAGTTTGGTAAACCAGCAAGCACCTTTAACTCTGGAGAATAGATCAGAAATCAGGGGTAACGGATACTGATATTTAACAGTAATTTTGTTGAGGGCACGATAATCAATACAAGGTCTTAATGATCCATCCTTTTTGGCTACAAAAAAAAAACCGGCACCTAAGGGTGACGAGGATGGTCTAATATGACCCTTCTCCAACGCCTCCTTAATATAGGATCGCATAGCCTCGTGCTCGGGTACAGATAGATTGAAGAGCCGACCCTTGGGAAATTTACACCCCGGGCTCAGTTCAATTGCACAGTCATAACTCTTATGAGGAGGCAGAGACGCAGACTCATTCTCACTAAATACATCATAAAAGTCCGCCAAATAATCAGGAACATCATGCGACTGAGGAGAGGTGGAAAACACCGGAGCCTCACTAAAGGCACACCGACAACCCCAACTCACCACAGACACAGATTTCCAATCCAAAACTGGATTATGAATTTGTAACCAGGGAAACCCCAGAACAATAGTATCATGCAGATTATGCAACACCAAAAATCTGCAATTTTCTTGATGGTCTGGGGCGACCCGCATTACCACCTGGGTCCTAAACTGAGGTTTATTTTTAGCCAAAGGAGTAGCATCAATCCCCCTCAAAGGGATAGGCGTCTGCAGAGGTGTCATCAGAAATCCACAACGTTTAGCAAAATCCAAGTCCATTAGGTTTAGGGCTGCTCCCGAATACACAAAAGCCTTGGCGGAAAATGTGGACAACGAGCAGATCAGAGTAATAGCCAGAAGAAACTTCGGTTGAACACCACCAACAGAAAACTTGTGTGCAAAGCGTTTCTCTCGTTTAGGACAGACAGAAATAATATGCGAGGCATCTCCACAGAAAAAACACAACTTATTACGCCTTCTGAACTCCTGACGCTGCTCTCTGGAAAAAACTCTATCACATTGCATAGGTTCAGACATTTGTTCAACAGGTGGCAACCCTTCTCGTGCAGCTTTGCGTTCGCGCAAACGCCGATCAACCTGAATTGCTAATGACATAGAATCGTCAAGACCAGAGGGAACAGGAAATCCCACCATAGTATCTTTTACGGCTTCTGACAACCCCTTCCGAAAGAGAGCAGCCAAGGCATTATCATTCCAGGTAGTAAGTACTGCCCACTTTCGGAATTTTTGACAGTACAATTCTGCAGAATCACGACCCTGGTTCAATGCCAGCAGGGTCTTTTCAGCCTGATCAATGGCATTAGGTTCGTCATACAACAACCCCAAGGCCTGAAAAAATGCGTTCACATTAGTCAGAATAGGATCATCTGGTTTCAAAGAAAACGCCCAATCCTGGGGATCGCCACGCAGCAAAGAGATGACAATTTTAACCTGCTGCGCGGAGCTCCCTGACGAGTTAGGCTTCAAGGCAAAAAATAATTTACAATTATTTTTTAAATTCAAAAATATAGACCGATCCCCAAAAGATACATCAGGTGTAGGAATCTTTGGTTCAGCAGCATGTGAATGAGCAAGGTAGGCGGAAATTCCCCGCACTTCCGCAGCGAGCTGCTCCACACGATCAGACAATTGCTTTATCTCCATTGAGAGAAAAAAAAAAAAATTCCCCCTACGGCCTCAGAGATATAGAGGAAAAATATACACACTTTTTTTTTTTTTTTTTACAATTCTTTCCTGCTATTGAGTACCCTAGTATCTACGGTATGGCGGGTGATTCTGTTATGATTGAGTCACCGTAGGAGGCAGACACAAAAATAGAAGCTCCGTCCAGAAAACCAGAGAAGTTGGCAACTATCAGATTGCAGACCCCTGAACCTATCAACACAACTAGCAGTAGCCGTGGGGGGTTCCTACGATGCCCTAGACCACTCGATCACAGCCGGAGCGCTAAATAGCCTAAAGACAGAAAAGGAAATCTAAACTACCCCAGAGCAGACCCCAAAGTAAAAGGCAGCCCCCAACATATAATGACGGTGAAGCAAGATGAAAAAACACTCACACAGATAGAAAGATAGGCTGAGCAAACGATGGGGCCCAAGCTAGCTAAACAGAACAGGAAAGGAAGGTTGCTGTCTGCAATCTGCCAAAACCCTATCAAAGGCATAAGCCAACAAGCTGATATGAAAAAGACCCTGAAGCAGCTAGGCTTCAAAAACTAAATCAGCACTCAGGTATTTTCAGAAGACAGAGCTAAAGGAATTCAGTACACCCCAGCAGGGAATGGCAGAAATCCAGAAAAACAAAGCAAAACAAAGTCTAAGCACAAATGCAAAAGGCAGAGCAGAAAACTTAGCTTTAGAGGAGCAGGAATTCAGACTGGTCTCCAAGGATCCCACAGAGAAATCACCCGCAGGGCAGAAGGGCGTCGGCAGCCTTGCATCCAGTCAGTAACTCCACTCAGCCAGTCATCATCATCAAACTCAGGTGTTTGATAATCAGGCTCACTACCTTTCTTTACCAGAAGAGGGAGTTCCTCGGGCCTCAGCAGTGAAGGGGAAAATGAACTCACAACAGCCTCCATTAGGCGAGACATGAACTGGGTCCCTTGATCGGTAAGCATCTCCCTGGGAAATCCTACCCGTGAAAAGATAGTCACCAGTGCATCCACCACCTTATCCGCCCTGGTTGAGGACAGAGCTACTGCCTCTGGGTATCGGGTAGTGTAGTCTAACACAGTGAGGACGAATTGCTTTCCAGAGCTGCTGCGGACGGCCAGCGGGCCTACAATGTCCACCGCGATCCTCTGGAAAGGCTCCTCTATCACTGGCAAAGGGATCAGGGGAGCCTTAAGAGCAGGCCCCGCCTTTCCCACTCTTTGGCAGGTGATACAGGAGCGTCAGTAGTTTGTTACATCTGTCCCCATCTTAGGCCAATAGAAGTGTTGAGACAGCCGGGCCTTAGTTTTGCTGACCCCCCAAGTGTCCATCAAGTGGACTCTCATGGGCAATCCACAACAGCTCACCCCTGAATTGATAGGGGCCGACCAGCTGTCTTTCCCTCAACCACTCCTTTTGGGATTCTCTGGGTACTGTCTCCCGGTACAACCTTCCTCGTTCCCACAACACCCTCTCCTTATCAGTCACGGAGGTGGGCGTCTCGGCGAGGTATTTCAATTTCTCTGGGCTCATATTTGAGTGCAGAGCGGTCTGGAAATCCTGGCTGGAGGCAGCCAGAAGTGACGTCAAGGTCCCCTCCTCACTGGGACCCTCTGGGACCTGCTCTGGGTCTACCTCTGGTTCAGTCTCCTGTGGCGGAGGAGGGTCCAGAAGGCAGGGCGTTACCTGCGTTCTGGGTACTCTGACTGCAGGTGACAGCGGCTATGTAGGCTGTCTCCCCGGGGATTTCTACAGACTGATCAGCCGGCGCTGCTACCTCCCCATCCACCCCCAACAGTTCAGGAGCAGTGCTGCTTATGGGCCATTTACCTTCCTCAGTGGCACTGGTCAGTTGCATGGCATCACCTTCCTCACGGTTCCCATGCACCTCCCCATTTCCTTTAGCACCATCGCTTGCTCTTGCTAGGGGTTCCTCAGCCGTCTTATTCCGCAGAGCGACATGGCTGAGCACTCCTGCACCTGTGGAAAAATGGTTATCAGGTTCAGCTGGCACATTTACATCATTATCCGCATCATTCCTAGGGAAAAAATGGTTATCAGATGCATCATTATTCGATAAAGCATTGTCAGGTAACACATTCAGTTTCCCATAATCAACATCATCAGGGTTAGCATTACCCTTATTATCAGATTGGGGAGGGGTGTCAGGGACGTAATATGCAACCATGCTCCCCAAACCAGTCACCAATAGAATGTCAGTGGGCAGGTTTTCAGACACCCTCACTTCCTGCACCCCGCTCCCGGCACCCTAATCAATGAAAACCCAGGACATTGGTAAGGGGCAGTGGACACCCCCAATTCTGGTGACAGTTAGGGTTTTCCCCAGAATCATCTCTTCAGAGGCCGCCAGTTCAGGTCGGATAAGGGTTCATTCAGCCCCGGTGTCCTTGAGGCCTCTAGCGAGACGGGCCCCCACGCAGACGTGCTCCACATTGTCATCGACCCTCCCAACCACCCCATCCACCAAAAGAATGGATGCGTTAGGCCCTGAGGCCTTGGCTGGGGGGTTCTTCTGCTTCTCCGGACAGTTGGCGCTGATATACCAGTTCATCTGCAGAGAAAACACTGGCGAGGGTCTGACTTAGGCCTGTTGTTGGCAAGTGAGACAGGGCCTCTGGTGTGTCAGCTGGCAGGGGCACTGGGGTTGGTTGCAGGCTTACCCCGTCTCCAGCTGGCGGTGACTGGCTTCCACGTCACCGGTTGGCCTCATAGGTGTCGGTGATCTGTGCTGCTTTGTCCGCATCCATTGGCTCTCGGTCCAGTACAAACTGTCGGACCTCAGCTGGGCAAAGATGTAAGAACTGGTCTTTGATCATCAGGTCCCTCAGCCGCTCAAAGGAAGCCGCTGACAGTCCTTGGATCCACTGGTCAACGTGGGTCCTGAGTCCTTGCACCACATCACTATAACTGTCATGTGGGCCACGTTGGAGGTTCCGGAACTTCTTGAGGTATACCTCAGGGGTTAGCCGGTATTTGGCGATCAGGGCCTGTTTGATGGCCCCATAGTCACCATCCTGGTCTTGCGGGAGAGAAACAAACACCTCCAGGGCTTTTCCCTTTAGCCCTGGGGTCAAGTACCTGGCCCATTGGTCTGCAGGCAGCTGGTACTGTCTGCAGGCTTTCTCAAAGACCCGCAGAAAAGTGTCCAAGTCCCTGTCCTTTTCCATTACGGGAAAATGCTCTGGCCGGGGCTTCGGAATCTGAGCACTGTTGGGCTCACTGCTCCAGGCTGTGGAGGGTATTCCCCTCCCGCCGGGCCATCTCCAGTTCATGGTCTCTCTGAGCTTAGGCCTCCCGCTGCTCGGCCTCTCGCTGGGCTTGGTGCTCGGCTCTCTCAGCCTCCTGCTCGACTCTTTCAGCCTCTCGCTCGGCTCTCGCAGCCTCTCGCTGGGCTTGGCGCTCGACTCTCTCCAGAGCTTGCTGGATCAGCTGCAGACGTCAGTTCCAGATAGCGGTTCACAGCTCCCTGGCTGCAGGTAAGTCCGGCCTACACCAGCTGGACCTCTGCAGCTGCACCATCAGCACTGTTGCTGCCTTCTGTGTCCACTGGGCCCTGGGAATGATCCTGACTCTCCTCCCATTGCACCAGAGCTGTGACCAGCTGTTCTCTGCTTTTGTCGGTGGCGTCAATCTAGTTTGATGTGCACAGGGCCATAAGCGCGTCCTTGTTCAGCCGCTTATAATGAGATTCTCCCCACATAGCCATGGTTGCCAAATAAAAGATAGGATAGAAAAACAAAGGGAAGGGAGGGGGTAATCACAAGTACACACAATTGTCTCAGGACTACTAAACACTGAGTTCGTTCTCCAAACTATGCAGGGTCCTTGGAAGAACCGTGCAAGTTTTAGCGAGAGGAATGATTTCTCAAACCAGATCGCTAATGTTCTATTATGGCACTGCTGCCACCAAATGTCACGAAAACCACCTTGGCCGGCACAAGCCGGAGGGGCTTATTTTAGTTATCCCACTGCTGCCAACAATATGTCACGAACTGAAGGGATTTATGTTTATCCCACTGTTCGATTCCGCTTTGGAACTCACGGCTCTCCAGTGCCCCCCTTACACTCAGGTCAGTCAGGGAACTGCACCTAGGGTAATTAGTCACCGGTTGGGCCGTTTGAACATGTACTGGCTATTAGGCATGCTGCAGTGAGGGAATTATAACTGCTCCTAGCTGCAGCTAGACAATAAGCTTATAAAACCTGTTCCATCTCTGCCAGCTTTACCCACCTAGCCCAGAACACACTTCGCTGCCACCAGCTCCGATTCCTCGATAGAGAGGTCCGTAGCCAATCCAAATTAGTAGTGTAATTCACTTCGGAGACCGTACAGATCCGTTATAGAGCAAGGAAAAAAGAAACTAGTAATTTTATATTCTACTCCAAAAAGGTAGGTAGCGTTTACAGAAGGTATAAAAAGATTTTACAATATGAGACAATAAACTCATGTACAAGGCAATTACAAAATAACAGGGATTAAAAAAGAAACACTCACATTTGGCTTAGATCATTTCAGGCTGACCATGCTGTTCGGGGGGATGGGCGATACGTCATAATGCATCACAGACTCTCTGTATCTCAGGTTTCCCAGGCAAGAACTGGCTCCAGACAGAGTGACAGTAAAGCCCTCGTCACACACAGCGATCTTGCTAGCGAGATCGCTGCTGAGTCACAAGTTTTGTGATGCAACAGCGATCTCACTAGCGAGATCACTGTGTGTGACACCTATCAGCGACCGGCCCCCCTGCCGGGTATCGCTGATCGTTGTGGAAAGCCCTGGACATTTTTTCGATCATTGGTCTCCCGCTGGTCAGCATGCATCGCTACATGTGGCAGGCAGGAGACCAGCGATCAACAAGCTGGAGCTGGTAACCAAGGTAAACAGTAGGTTTCTAAGCATCGCGCGGCGCTTAGAAACCTGCTGTGTACCTTACCAGCGCGCTGGTGCAGGGAGCTGGTAACCAAGGTAAACAGCGGGTTTCTAAGCGCCGCACGGCACTTAGAAACCCGCTGTTTACCTTGGTTACCAGCTCCCTGCACCAGCGCTTGTATCTAAGGTACACAGCGACGGGCGCGCTCGTCGTCGCTGGTGCTGATCGCTGGTGAAGCTGCCTGTTTGGCAGCTCACCAGCGATCATGTAGCAACACACCAGCGATCCTGACAAGTTCATATCATTGTCGGGATCACTGGTGAGTCGCTATGTGTGACAGGGCCCTAACTTATACTTCCTGGCTCTGACCACTAAAGGGGCTGAGTTACGGGTGCCCTCCCCATCTCTCAGAGTTGCAAACTTGCTAAGAAAACTGTTTAGCTACATAACTCGGCTGGAGAACCTAGCAGAATAACGCCAGAACCATCACTCATCTTGTTTTGGAGTTAGCTTCCTATCAACTCTAAACATGGTGTGGCTGTTCAACTCGGTTCAGGAGAAATCCATTTTTCAGATTCTGCTGGCACTAGACCTTAGAAAAAGGCGCTGGAGCGTAGCTTAAATATTGCAGGTCCCAAATATGTAATTTTCATATTCATAACATCAACTGGTGTCGAGTTATGTCCTAATGATTAGATTCTAAATCTATGCTATGGAAGACCCAAAGCACATGTTGGAGTCAAAGGGTCATATTCTGCTAATTACCACATTCCTTAGGGAGGGGGGAGGAAGGAGAACAACGTGCAGCTGCTGGCAAGAGGGAAGGGAAGCTGCTTTCTGTGAAGCTCTTAATGGATGCAGCAGAGCTCAATGTGTGAAAGGAAGATTCTAGAAGGATGTGATGGTAAAGAAAATCATGCATCATATTTACATTATCGTGACAACTAGTGAAAGCTGTCAGAGCAACTATGAAATTGGAGGGGTTGCTTAAGGACACATATGATAAGAAAGCACAGAGCTTTCTAAAAAGAGCTTAGGAATCCAAGGCCACAGCATTCAAACCCATTTTAGCAGTTTGAGATATGGGAAAATTATATCTACTTGATATCATTTTCCTATCTGATGGAAATCTCTACCAGATGCTGTGGCCCAGAATGCGTGCTCCCAAATTCAGCCCCTCACACTTGGGATTCCACAAGACCATTCATTGTTTTTCTTTAATTAACTCTAGTTTGCAGCTTTCTCCAGGGGGGACATACAGTGGGGAAAAAAAGTATTTAGTCAGTCAGCAATAGTGCAAGTTCCACCACTTAAAAAGATGAGAGGCGTCTGTAATTTACATCATAGGTAGACCTCAACTATGGGAGACAAACTGAGAAAAAAAAATCCAGAAAATCACATTGTCTGTTTTTTTTTTTTCATTTTATTTGCATATTATGGTGGAAAATAAGTATTTGGTCAGAAACAAAATTTCATCTCAATACTTTGTGATATATCCTTTGTTGGCAATGACAGAGGTCAAACGTTTTCTGTAAGTCTTCACAAGGTTGCCACACACTGTTGTTGGGATGTTGGCCCATTCCTCCATGCAGATCTCCTCTAGAGCAGTGATGTTTTTGGCTTTTCGCTTTTGCAACACGGACTTTCAACTCCCTTCAAAGGTTTTCTATAGGGTTGAGATCTGGAGACTGGCTAGGCCACTCCAGGACCTTGAAATGCTTCTTACGAAGCCACTCCTTCGTTGCCCTGGCGGTGTGCTTTGGATCATTGTCATGTTGAAAGACCCAGCCACGTTTCATCTTCAATGCCCTTGCTGATGGAAGGAGGTTTGCACTCAAAATCTCACGATACATGGCCCCATTCATTCTTTCATGTACCCGGATTAGTCGTCCTGGCCCCTTTGCAGAGAAACAACCCCAAAGCATGATGTTTCCACCACCATGCTTTACAGTAGGTATGGTGTTTGATGGATGCAACTCAGAATTCTTTTTCCTCCAAACACAACAAGTTGTGTTTCTACCAAACAGTTCCAGTTTGGTTTCATCAGACCATAGGACATTCTCCCAAAACTCCTCTGGATCATCCAAATGCTCTCTAGCAAACTTCAGACGGGCCCGGACATGTACAGGCTTAAGCAGTGGGACACGTCTGGCACTGCAGGATCTGAGTCCATGGTGGCGTAGTGTGTTACTTATGGTAGGCCTTGTTACATTGGTCCCAGCTCTCTGCAGTTCATTCACTAGGTCCCCCAGCGTGGTTCTGGGATTTTTGCTCACCGTTCTTGTGATCATTCTGACCCCACGGGGTGGGATTTTGCGTGGAGCACCAGATCGAGGGAGATTATCAGTGGTCCTGTATGTCTTCCATTTTCTAATTATTGCTCCCACAGTTGATTTCTTCACTCCAAGCTGGTTGGCTATTGCAGATTCAGTCTTCCCAGCCTGGTGCAGGGCTACAATTTTGTTTCTGGTGTCCTTTGACAGCTCTTTGGTCTTCACCATAGTGGAGTTTGGAGTCAGACTGTTTGAGGGTGTGCACAGGTGTCTTTTTATACTGATAACAAGTTTAAACAGGTGCCATTACTACAGGTAATGAGTGGAGGAAAGAGGAGACTCTTAAAGAAGAAGTTACAGGTCTGTGAGAGCCAGAAATCTTGATTGCTTGTTTCTGACCAAATACTTATTTTCCACCATAATATGCAAATAAAATGAAAAAAAAACAGACCATGTGATTTTCTGGATTTTTTTTTCTCAGTTTGTCTACCATAGTTGAGGTCTACCTATGATGTAAATTACAGACGCCTCTCATCTTTTTAAGTGGTGGAACTTGCACTATTGCTGACTGACTAAATACTTTTTTTCCCCACTGTAGCTCCTGTGTCCAGCAATTAGCACAGGGGTGTGAACTCTTGTGCAGCTACAAGCCAACTGGCTTCCTTCGTTTGACTCAGGCTGCGATCATGGCACAATATGGAATCTAGAAAAATGACCTATAATAAAAGAATGCAATATCTCTGAACCTAGCCGAGCACATAATCGGAATCGGCATTCCTTTACCCACATGCAAATACAGTTTAGGGAACTCCAGAGCCCTGCAGTATGTAGTTATAAAGCATAGCTACCAGGAATTAAATACAGTAGCCGTATTTGGTCTCCCTGCACAAATCAAAGCCAGCGGAACTCAGTGGCGGTTGTGCCCACCCATTTGGAGCTACGGGCGGAAAGTTATGGGCCATCCATGGTTCCTCCTGGAAAATCATACTCTCAGATATGGGAGGAGGGAGGCTGCCCTGCCCAGGGGTTGGCGCAGAGTGTAAGAGGAAGCAGCCTAGGAGATATTAGGCAGCCCCTTATTTTGGACTACTGTCTACTGTCAGGAGGACCATTAGCTGACGCGGCCAGGGGGATCATGTAACTAAGATTTGGACCTGTGATCCATCAGCGCCTCTCTGTGGTCACATGCTACATAACATGGTAATCGCAACCTATCTGTACCTTACCCTTGTACTACACTCTTGGCTGTATACTTGTATATTGCTCTATATATATATATATACGTGTATATTTCTAGTGCGCCTTTTTGGCGATTAAATATAAAATTAATCTTGGGCTGCTCTTTTATCTCGATTCATGAATCCCCACATTCATACGCTCAGTTGGGTATATTATACGCTACCCGGGTTGGTTTCTGACCTGATATAAGCCTGCTGTCGGACAGGGCTTATATCGAACAAGGAACTGGTGGCAGCATACCGTACTGTGTTAGTAAGGAACTCTGACAGTGACAGCCAGGAGGTTTATATATATATATATACCCAGCCTGGTCTGGTGATATATATCCCCCCTCACTGGGAGCGCCTCAATAACTCGTACTTGGGAAGCCTTTACGGTGAGTTTTTGCCCTCGGTGCAGTTCCCTGACTGACCTGGGGCAAGTGGTGGCACCAGAGAGCTGATCCCTGCTGGGTCCTTCTCTCCCCTCCTCAGAGGTGAGTGATGGCGACACACCCCTTTCCCTGTGCGATTAGTCACAGATTGGTGGCAGAGCGGTGGGATCAAAATAATAGTGTGCGTGGGATCCCTACTCCCAGACATTAAGGTCTAAAAGCTGTAGCTTTTGCTGCTGAGGTCTTAAGATCAGCTCAGCACTAGATAGTCCAAGTACTGTAGCGGTGTGGTGCTCGGGTTGCTGCTATGTCCGTGACCGAGGGCTGAAAAGACTGGCTGCAAGCACTCGAAGCCAGACAAAAATGATGGCCGCGGAGCTATCTGATAATGCAGAGAATGACTACTGGCTGCGACAAAGTGGTGAACCAGGGGGGAACCGGGGGGTCCCGCCCAGGTCCCCCAAGTGTCTCGCCACCAGTGCACTACCCTGCCACAGGAGAACGCCCTCCTATTGCCCTTCTCCCCGGACAGCTCAGGTCTGAGGCCCTCTATCAAGCTGCCCTGGCCAGTCTCGAGGCAGGGCGTGAGGAAGCCTCTGCAGCCCTCCTGAAAGCGGAAGAGCGCCAGGCAGATCGGGAGGTGGCAGAACGCCAGGCAATGCAAGAGGCGGCAGTACGCCATGCGGCTGCAGAGCGAGAGGTGGCACAAGCAGAGCAGGAGCGGAAGGCGGTGGAACGCTGTGAAGCTGTAGAGCGACAGCATCAGCTGGAGTTGGCTTGGCAGGGTCTCCTACCAACCACCACAGCACTTCTGGATCCCAAGACAGCCAAGGTCCGAGCCTAGGACTTCCACCTGGTTGGAGAAGGATGGAGACCTGGACTCCTTTCTGTGGGCCTTTGAGCGGACCTGCCAACAGCACCCTCTGGCCTCGGCTCAGTGGGACAAGTACCTGACCCCCCGTTTGAGGGGTAAGTCTCTGGAAGGTTTGGGGGACTTATCTGCCGGGGCGGAACAGGACTATCAGAGCATTAAACTGGCATTGATCCAGCGATTCAACCTCACCCCGGAGTCTTACCGTCTCCACTCAAAGAAGGCTAGCTTCATGGCCAATAACTCCCGGACCCTGATGGAATAGTTCCTCTCCGCCAGTGTGAAGGTCTTGGAAAAGAAGAAACATGGGTGCTTCCGACCGTGAACATCATTCTGGTAAAGGACTGCTCCTGCACCGACGCAAGAGGCATCCACCTCCAGGACTTTACAGACATCTCTTTGGTGTATGTCAATATCTGGAGAGTAAACAGGTATATTATCCAGATACACTACTACCGAGGAGGATA
This sequence comes from Dendrobates tinctorius, assembly GCF_039654945.1. NCBI lineage: Eukaryota > Metazoa > Chordata > Amphibia > Anura > Dendrobatidae > Dendrobates > Dendrobates tinctorius. The sequence goes on along the minus strand of NW_027361827.1, from coordinate 8,247,786 downwards.
ATAGCTCCCAAAGATCTCATCAACGAAGTCTTGGAAGACGGTGGGAGCATTACAGAGACCGAACAGCATTACCAGATACTCATAATGACCGCCCCTTGTGTTAAACACGGTCTTCCATTCTTCCCCTTCACGAATATGAATCAAATTATAGGCACCACGCAGATCTAACTTGGAAAATACCCTTGCCTCTCGCAGTCTGTCGAAGAGCTCCGAGATGAGTGGCAGAGGGTATTTATTTTTTATGGTAATTGCATTTAACCCCCTATAGTCAATGAATGGACGAAGTTACCTGTTCTTCTTCTGAATGAAGAAGAACCCAGCCCCTGCAGGAGACACTGACTTCCTAATAAATCCTCTATCCAAATTCTCCTTGATGTATTGAGACATAGCCTCAGTCTCTGGGAGAGTTAAAGTGTAGACACGCACCCGTGAAGGCTCAGAACCCGGTAAGAGGTCTTTAGGACAGTCATATGGGCAATGAGGCGGAAGAGTCTCCGCGGCTTTTCAGGAGAACACGTCTGCGTATTGCCAATAATGTTTAGGGAGAGAGGTTAGATCTGTGGTGACCTCGGAAGAACCGATCTGAAGCTGGGACTTCAAACACCATCCCTCACATAACCTACTTTATCCCAGTATGCTCCCAGTAGACCAGTCAATGTGAGGTGAATGATGATGCAACCAAGGTATACCCAACAATACCTCATCAATACCCTCAGGAATGAGTAATAGAGAAATTATCTCCTGATGTTTTGGAGAAATAGCCAGGGAGAGAGGAAAGATCTGATGTGTTATCTGAGAAGATAACGAGGTCCCATTTACCACCCTGTGGTGTAGTGACCACTGTGTCCGCTAGGGGGCGCTGTGTGGATGTCCCAGGAGAGTGGATGAATGGCAGAATACTGAATGACCGTTATGTATCACAAGGTGGGTGGCCTTGAGATGGAAACTTATGTGTGTGTTGATCAGCAGCGATACTACTGAGGTGCTGGTTCAATGTGTCAGGGACTAAGAATGCTAGTATAAAGTGTGTATGAGTGGTTCAAGGACCTGTGATGAGGTCATAGCCATGTGACCCGGTGGGCTTGGCTACGGACCATATACAGTTGTGGCCAAAAGTATTGACACCCCTGCAATTCTGTCAGATAATACTCAGTTTCTTCCTGAAAATGATTGCAAACACAAATTCTTTGGTATTATTATCTTTATTTAATTTGTCTTAAATGAAAAAACACAAAAGAGAATGAAGCAAAAAGCAAAACATTGATCATTTCACACAAAACTCCAAAAATGGGCCAGACAAAAGTATTGGTACCCTCAGCCTAATACTTGGTTGCACAACCTTTAGCCAAAATAACTGCGACCAACCGCTTCCGGTAACCATCAATGAGTTTCTTACAATGCTCTGCTGGAATTTTAGACCATTCTTCTTTGGCAAACTGCTCCAGGTCCCTGATATTTGAAGGGTGCCCTCTCCAAACTGCCATTTTTAGATCTCTCCACAGGTGTTCTATGGGTGTAGTGTCGGTAGTGGGCCGAGCTGGGGGATGATAGGGGGTGGTCCCACTTCTTACCGCGCAGAAATGATAACAGAGACACGATGGAGGCAGATTCTGGGTGCAACAGGTCCAAGTTTATTCACGCTGGCCATCCGACTGACGGCACACCTCGCGGCCCTCCGTTTCCAGAGCCGCTTCTCACACCGTACACTAGGGATGTGTCTGCACACACCGTCCCCTCCTTTACTGTCGACGCTCCTGACAGGTCCGTCACTGTGGCCGCCTTAGGCCCGTAAACCAACAGCGCTTCTACTGCTCAGTCGTCGTGTTACATACGGTGTCCTTCACCCAGAGCCTCGTCTCTGCTGCGGTCCTTTCCTGTCAGGACCACCCCCCTGACGTTTCCTCTCCTCAGTCCCCTTGGTCGGATTCTCCTCAGGGCACACAGACTGGCGTAGTCCTCCTGTCACCTGAGCTCCCCCTGGGGACTGGAACCTTCTGGAACCCTCCCTCAGTATTTATAACTCTCCCGGTTCCTTGAAACTGTCACTCTAACTGTCACCACGCCCCCCATGACCAACGGTTTCTAAAGCCCTAAGCTGCTGTAAAGTCCTTTGCTCACACTCCTCCCTGCCATCTAATGTCCACCCAAGGTACTGCACGTCCACTACACTTTCCTAGCTGTTTCCCCTCTATAATAACTGACACCTACCTACACTGTGCATACCTATCTTTCTCCATTCTGACACGTCCGTCCGTACGTCAGGTCACCTTCCCTACACTCCCCCTTCCTTTGTCCATTGTCGTCCTCGACAATCGTCTTCCCTGCCTTTGTCGTTCTGAAGCTACACCTACATTCTGTTGTCGGACCAGCTGTTGAGCCAAACTCACTATCTGCGGGGGCCGAACCTTACTGGGAGCACTATGCTCTGAGCAGCCTACTGCTACTCACCAGCGCGCACGCCACATGACAACGTCTTTCACATTGGGCAAGGTACACCCATATTCTCTCTACGGCGTGTATCTTTCCCCTACTCTCCCCTTCTGTCACCTTTCACTATTCGGTACGCCATGATTGAGGCCACACACCTACCAGATCATTGCCGGCGCCCGCCTTTCCTTCTTCAGGGGTGTCCGTGGTGTTGGGGACCTGACCTAGGACGGCTGTCTCTCTCACGTCTTCCAACTCATTTTCCTTCTTTCAATTACATGTCATGGTCGGCGTCCCGGTCTCCCAGACCTCAACTCTTAGATCCCTACCGGATCTCACACTTTCCTTTGGTCCCGCAGACCTTCCCTTACCCGGACCTGTTGCATTTTACTTTGGCATATTATACAATAAACAACTTTATAATAGCACAAGTACCCATTTTTATATTATTTTTTTTTCATTTTCTTTTGCTTTAAAACTCAACGTTCAACAATAAACATCGCCAGTACTCCTTTTCCCTCCCCCTTCCTTGGACATTAACACTCCCTCTTGTCTTCGTATCCCCGTTCTGTCAAGTTTCCAAATCAGTAAAATAACATCCTGTAAGAGGAACATTCTAAAAAAAACAGCTTAATCACATAAAACATTTTTTTTTTTTTAAAACTAGAACTGTTCTTTCAGACTCTGACAGTCCAGGCCATCTCCTGATGGCCGGTAGCAAGGGGCCCACAGCCGTGGAACTCCTGGGGTGAAGGGAGTGTCCAATACAGTCCTCTTTACGGGGGTTCACGTTCCTCAGGTACCGCCAGTACCGCCACCGCATAATACCCGCGGGGGCAGTATTCTTTATAATAAGAGACAAAGTCCCCTATTTCCAGGGCACGGCCGTGGCGTATGGAGGCTACGTTCACGTATACCTTCTGACCAGTCTGATCACGTATGAAGCCATACCCCCGGGCCACATTGGTGTACACCAGCCGCCCCCGGGATCTTTCCACCGCCATGCCAGCCTCCCCTTTTGAATGAAGCAGGCTCCATACCTCCTGCTCTCGAACCTTCTTTTGTTTTACCACCTCCGCAACCCAAACGGAGGGTACCGCGCCAGTCCCAGAGTCCGGTGGGCGGGACCTTGCCGAGAAAGGGCGCGGGGCAGAGGCGGTCGATGATATCTGTGGCCCAGCAGCCGCTGGGGCCGGGTAGCGGATGGGAGCAGCCGTGATTCCGGAGGGCTGGTCCACAGGGCCCGTTAAACAGACCCTAGCCGGTTCCAATACTGGCATTACCGCGGCCGCAGGGTAGGCTGCATCCACAACTTCCAGCAAAGCCGGAGTAACGGCCGGTTCGGGTGATGAGGCTGACACCAGCCGAGGGAGCGCAACCGCGCCTTCTGTAAATAAGCTCCGCCCTGGTGACTCTGGGCGGGAAGGCTCGGGAACGGGAGCTAGGGCCTTGCTCAATTCCACGTATAGCATAGGGCCCTCCGCAGCCGGGCCTTCCGGTACACTGGAGGCTGCGTGTTGTGGCAAAATGATAGGGGCCGCTTGTGAAGCCGCCGGCAGGGCCGGGGGAACTCTCACCTTCCCCGGCGCCGCGGCCTCCGTCACACCACCGCACGGCTCATCCCGCAGCCTCCGCTCTCCAACTCGCTGCTCAGCGGGTCTAGCTTCCAGACTCAGGGGCTCCGCGGGGAGACTCTCCGCCGGTATCAATGGCGGCCGCTCCTTCTGGCTCCGCACGGGCTCCGCACAGACTCCTCTTCTTGCCCATGGACCCGAAGATGACGTCTTCTGTCTCAGCTCGTTCTCCTGCCGCCACTGCCATTCTAAGCGGCCAATGCCCCGACACCCGCAGCGTCTCATACCGTCCGGTGGGCAGCACTCGAATGGTGCCAAACAGCCGCTCCCAAGCTTTTCTTCGGTGTCACTCCCTCTGTGGGGTGGGGCGTTGGCAGGCCTCTCCACCCACCTGTCAGGGTCCAATATATGGAAACGTCGGCCTCCGGGCACATACTGCTGTCCACGGGGGTACATTGGAGGGGGTCCCAGTCCATTCTGGACAACTGCGAACACCCGGACCTCGCCTCTGCGTTGAAGGAGCACCGCCATACTGCACTGTCCCTGGTACCGCCCCGGATCCTCTACTGGCCACACAGATTCATCACTGCGCTCCTCATTTGTAATCCACTGGTAAGCCAATCGTAATCCACCGGTAATTGTAATCCAAACTGAGTAGTCCGAGTCCTTTTCCATTCTTTGAGGCAGGTCTGCCGCAGAAGATGAGGTATTAGCGGCGGCCATCCTGCCGACTACGCCAAATGTAGTGTCGGTAGTGGGCCGAGCTGGGGGATGATAGGGGGTGGTCCCACTTCTTACCGCGCAGAGATGATAACAGAGACACGATGGAGGCAGATTCTGGGTGCAACAGGTCCAAGTTTATTCACGCTGGCCGTCCGACTGACGGCACACCTCGCGGCCCTCAGTTTCCAGAGCCGCTTCTCACACCGTACACTAGGGACATGTCTGCACACACCGTCCCCTCCTTTACTGTCGACGCTCCTGACAGGTCCGTCACTGTGGCCGCCTTAGGCCCGTAAACCAACAGCGCTTCTACTGCTCAGTCGTCGTGTTACATACGGTGTCCTTCACCCAGAGCCTCGTCTCTGCTGCGGTCCTTTCCTGTCAGGACCACCCCCCTGACGTTTCCTCTCCTCAGTCCCCTTGGTCGGATTCTCCTCAGGGCACACAGACTGGCGTAGTCCTCCTGTCACCTGAGCTCCCCCTGGGGACTGGAACCTTCTGGAACCCTCCCTCAGTATTTATAACTCTCCCGGTTCCTTGAAACTGTCACTCTAACTGTCACCACGCCCCCCATGACCAACGGTTTCTAAAGCCCTAAGCTGCTGTAAAGTCCTTTGCTCACACTCCTCCCTGCCATCTAATGTCCACCCAAGGTACTGCACGTCCACTACACTTTCCTAGCTGTTTCCCCTCTATAATAACTGACACCTACCTACACTGTGCATACCTATCTTTCTCCATTCTGACACGTCCGTCCGTACGTCAGGTCACCTTCCCTACATGGGATTCAGGTCTGGACTCATTGTTGGCCACCTTAGAAGTCTCCAGTGCTTTCTCTCAAACCATTTTCTAGTGCTTTTTGAAGTGTGTTTTGGGTCATTGTCCTGCTGGAAGACCCATGACCTCTGAGGGAGACCCAGCTTTCTCACACTGGGCCCTACATTATGCTGCAAAATTTGTTGGTAGTCTTCTGACTTCATAATGCCATGCACACGGTCAAGCAGTCCAGTGCCAGAGGCAGCAAAGCAACCCCAAAACATCAGGGAACCTCCGCCATGTTTGACTGTAGGGACCGTGTTCTTTTCTTTGAATGCCTCTTTTTTTCTCCTGTAAACTCTATGTTGATGCCTTTGCTCAAAAAGCTCTACTTTTGTCTCATCTGACCAGAGAACATTCTTCCAAAACGTTTTAGGCTTTTTCAGGTAAGTTTTGGCAAACTCCAGCCTGGCTTTTTTATGTCTCGGGGTGAGAAGTGGGGTCTTCCTGGGTCTCCTACCATACAGTCCCTTTTCATTCAGATGCCGACGTATAGTACAGGTTGACACTGTTGTACCCTCGGACTGCAGGGCAGCTTGAACTTGTTTGGATGTTAGTCGAGGTTCTTTATCCAACATCCGCACAATCTTGCGTTGAAATCTCTTGTCAATTTTTCTTTTCCATCCACATCTAGGGAGGTTAGCCACAGTGCCATGGGCTTTAAACTTCTTGATGACACTGCGCACGGTAGACACAGGAACATTCAGGTCTTTGGAGATGGACTTGTAGCCTTGAGATTGCTCATGCTTCCTCACAATTTGGTTTCTCAAGTCCTCAGACAGTTCTTTGGTCTTCTTTCTTTTCTCCATGCTCAATGTGGTACACACAAGGACACAGGACAGAGGTTGAGTCAACTTTAATCCATGTCAACTGGCTGCAAGTGTGATTTAGTTATTGCCAACACCTGTTAGGTGCCACAGGTAAGTTACAGGTGCTGTTAATTACACAAATTAGAGAAGCATCACATGATTTTTCGAACAGTGCCAATACTTTTGTCCACCCTCATTTTTATGTTTGGTGTGGAATTATATCCAATTTGGCTTTAGGACAATTCTTTTTGTGTTTTTTCATTTAAGACAAATTAAATTAAGATAATAATACCAAAGAATTTGTGTTTGCAATCATTTTCAGGAAGAAACTGAGTATTATCTGACAGAATTGCAGGGGTGTCAATGCTTTTGGCCACAACTGTAAGGTGGCCAGGGTAGGTCACATGGGGTGAATGCAGGGACCTGGTTGGTCCGTTTTGGAAGGCCCCATCTGGGAGAGATGGGGGCTGTTCCTGACAGCAAGGAACGCTGTGTTGAATGGCTGCACGTGCCTGATGATTCCCTGGAGGGAATGGACGTCTGCAGCATGATGAAGGAACTATGAGGAAACCCTGACGTGGGTGAGATAACTGAGGCTGAAGAGCCTGTGTATGCATAACCTGTGTGACCACAAGGATTACAGAGCTGAACTCTGTCATGGATGCTATGCTGATGTTATGAAGTTTATGTTGCTGCTGTGGGTTTATGATGCTAAATAAACCGCATGGACTATGATTGTTTATGGAAAACCCGTGCTGGATCTGGTTTTATGGCTGCTAAGTGAGTGTCTCAAACCTTGAATAACAGCGCTACCTTACAACCCAGATGGTGACTGGCTTGGTGAGCATTACTATAGGTTTTGGGTGCCATTGGGCGAAGGCAGAAGACATGAAATTACCCTCAGCCCCGGAATCCACGCAAACCTCAGTAGTGTGGGAAGTCACACCGTAAGACAGTGTCACTCTTAAAGTTAGTTTGGAGTACATTATTATTTTTTTATTATTATTATTTATTTATATAGCGCCATTAATTCCATGGTGCTGTACATGAGAAAGGGGGTTACATACAAAGATATAGATATCATTAACAGTAAACAAATTTACAATGACAGACAGGTACAGAGGGGAGGGGACCCTGTCCTTGCAGACTTACATTCTACGGGGGGACATCTTTGCCATGTCTAGTGAGCCTCCTCCAATAGCCACTAGATGCAATCATTTCCCTGCCGCTGGGGACAACTGTTGGAGTAATGGTCTGCTTGCCTACAGACATGGCAGATCGGGGGTGTGAAAGCGAAAGAGGACTTAGATTCCGCTCAAGATACCTCCATGGGCGCCACTGGCTCCCTAGACTGAGCCCAAGATTCCAAAGGTTTGGCGAAATTTGGCACCAGCCGAAACCTCTGCCTACACTGGACTCACTCCACCTTCGTTCGGCATACCGAAGGTCGATGCAGATGGAGACTGATATTAAGTCTTCCAGTGTGGCAGGAATCTCCCTAGTGGCCAGGGCATCCTTTACATGATCAGCGAGTCCCTTCCTGAATACTGGGATTAGGACTTTATCCGACCACTCCAACTTGGTTGCTAGAGTCTGAAATTGGATGGCAAACTGGCTGACCATGGAGGAGCCCTGAGTTAACGCCAAGAGTTGGAGCGCGGTGTCATGGGTAACTCGAGGTCCTAAGTAGACCTGTTTCAGAGTGCTCAGAAAGCAAGAGACGCTCTGCACCACCTGGTCATTGCGCTCCCACAGCGGCGTAGCCCACTACAATGCCCTGTCTGTCAATAAAGAGACCGCAAATCCCACCTTGGCCCGCTCTGATGGGAAACGTGATGCCAGTAGCTCCAAATGGTTCATGAATCCCCGACAGACTTTGCTGTCACCTGATAACTGATCGTGTGGGGGAAATGCGTTAACACACAGAGTTAAAGGACACACCGTGTGGAAAGAGTGCAAAGGTACCTACTTGATTGCTCCACAGAGCGGTACATTAACGGAGCACTTGAAGCTGTACCCTGTTAGACTTCACAGGAGTATAGTAAGTAATGATGCTAGTTGGGGTCCCTATAACTACCCCCCAGGAAAGTCTAAGCTGGTGGTTGTGCTCGCTCTGACACTAAGTTGTGCTAAACAGCACATGTGACTTAGGACGCCTAGAGTCAGATGCTAAGCCAAGTGGTAGTTCCGATCCTACACTGCCTGCCTAGACACACAATCGCCATGCTAGAGGTGGCACACGTGCACACAGAGTGGTAACGTATCCACTGACACATAAAGCATAGAGGATCTTAGCACGCTGACGTGGTCTTAGCACGCTGACGTGGACCCCAAAGACCCTTTTATATGCTCCACTTAAGTCCAGTCAGACAGGACCTTGCTCGTGGACCAATCCGGAACTGCCATATCACCTGAGCAGCTGACTACCGCCCACCAATGAGAGGTCGCCACCTCACAAGCATGCTCAGTAGAGTGATTTCTGGACTTAGCCTCCAGAGCATCTGTTAGCCGCTGCTTATTGTGGGTTACCATAAGCTTTGGCTGGAAGGCCAGCAGTAACCAAGCGAGTTGCATGGATCTGAGCAAGACGCTGAGACTGAAGTATTTTCTGATCAGACTCCACTGTGGCCGGAGCAGAATGGGAAACCATAGAGGCAGATGAGGCTTGGCATCTACCCTGTGCAGTGGGAGAATCCCGGCGCCTAACACCCCATTGGTCTGCATTCAGGTTTGGGTTCTGGTACCCGAACCAGAACTTTTTGTAACTATTCTGTCGAACCCGCCAGATCCGAACATCCAGGTGTCCGCCCAGCTCTACTCCTAACCACTCAGGAGAATATTGCAGATGCTGAGGTGCAGTTTTAATTGGGGTTTTCCTGTATTCAAACTTTCTGACAATCTTACAATATATTACTTATATTGTTAAAAAGGCCTAAGAACTTTTCCTTATTATAAGGGGCTCTTCTCTAGCTCTCTGCTGACATCAAGTGGCTTATTCATGTAACCACATCTTTATTTCCAAGTATAAGTGATTTTATCTACACAAACTGTGACAACACTTTAATGGTCTTCACCTACATATACCCATCTCTACTATACAGTTCCCAAAGCACAGGAATATCTACATGTGAGAGAAAATAGACATGTAGGACACTAAATCTACTACCCGGGAACAAAATATAAGAGAGGCCACACACTATCCCTACCCCAGAACTAATGGGGAAAAAGAAATCTGGGAAAAAAAACAGGATCTCTGCAGACCTCACTAACTAATTTTGGGACTTTAGACAACTTCCTCCATAGACCTGGCAACTCTCAAAGTGGGGAAGTACTTACTGCAAGCTGCTGCTCCAAACGGGTTGGTCCACTGACATGCACTTCTAGTGCGCCGCCATGCTTTTCTCAGAACAATCTTGGAACCTTGACGTCTTCTTACGCTGCAAATATTACAGGTCCAACAACCCCACGTATCATTGAAAAAGGGGGTACAACAAAATTCCACCAAACTTAGGGTAAGTGCACTTGTTTATCTGCGGATTAGCCTGCGGTTTTGCCCTGCGGTTTGACACCTCCACAATGGAGCAGGTGTAAAACCGCTGCGGAATCCGCACAAAGAATTGACATGCAGCGGATTAGAAACCACAGCAAATCCGCGCGGAAAAATCCGCAGCATGTGCACAGCGTTTTTTTTTTTCATTGATTTTAATGGTACTGTACAACGCAGCAGAAACTGCTGTGGATCCGCGGGGCCAAAACCGCTGCGGATCCGTAGCAGAATCCGCAGCGTGTGCACATACCCTTATGCTCTAGCTTCTCAGCAGGGAGACCCTGAGACAGTGATACCTCAAATCTCTGTCCCTCTGCTCTGGAATTTAACCATTCATCGAACAAACTCCTACGACAGAAATCTGTCTATCTTCAACAGAAGCTACTGGAAAACCTATAGCAGCAAAACCTCTTGATTCCAATATGCCTCCTAAACCACAAAGAGCCCCATCTAAGGGTGTAAACAAAGACACTCTTACCTCTGCAAACCGAACTGCCTCCCCAGGAGACCTAGGGGCTACCACATACATCTTTGGCCTTATGGGGGAATCAGAGTCAGGAATCAGTAACCTTGACTCCTCTTCTTCCATTACTAATTCTCCTTTAAGACCCTCTATTCCTGAGGAAATACATGCCTACTTAGAAAATATATGAAAGAGGAAACACACGAAAAAAGTCCCATACAACAATTTTATCAAAATTACCAAGATGATTTTATTAGAAATAACAGGAATATAGGAAAAAGGGTGGTATATAAGTCAGTTATGACCATAAATAGCATATGGGCAAAAATACATAGGGTACACCAAAGGTAATGGACAAAGGGATATAAAAAATTATTTATCCATGCTTAATACAAGAATTAAATATTCAACATTATCCCACAGTAATATTTAACAACCAGTCAAGGTATGTAGACTAAAAAGACAATAATGGCCAACACATATGGTGGAGCCTGCCACCAAATGAGGATAAATATAGTAATCATACCAAATGAAGTCACTACATAATATTACCTATTAGACTGGTCTAAAGTAGGAGTCCACCAAGGAGTACCCTCCCCGACGTATGTTTCGGCTAAATGGCCTTCATCAAGGGGTAACAGGAAGTGGAAAACAGGAAATATTTAAGATAAATGACCACCAATGAAATTGTGAGAATTATACACCTGATCATGAAAAGACCAGACCATATGACGTGTTTAAATATTGTCCCTCCTCCAATATGGCGACCATCACCATGGAGAATAAAAACAACAACCCCCAAAAAATTTAATAACAGAGAAAAAAACAAGAAAAAGACCAGTATCAACATGTCTCTATAACCTCCTCATTGTATTATGATACGTCACCCACCACTGTCTCATACAGAAAAACATTAAGCGCGATCAAATAGTGTCAAATCGCCCTAATAACCCAAAGAACAGACCAGGACAATAGCGCGCTATATATACCAAAAACGCATCACATCCGCCCCAGATGGTATAGATATAGTCACAAAAAAGGCGATGTGTCTGAAAGGGACCTCCCCCTGTCAGATCAATGTCTGTCGATGGACTGCATCCCTTTCTGGGTGCGGTACATCGACGACATTTTTATAATCTGGCAGGGGAACGTGTCACAGCTATGTAATTTTATGTCAGGTGTCAATTTTAATGACAAGAACATCCACATTACATACAGTTATGACGTAAACAAAATTAGCTTTTTGGATGTTACTGTAGGGAGGGATGGGAACGATAATCTTCAAACTAGCATCTTTAGGAAAGAAACATCTTCGAATATGCTTTTGCATGCCACATCCGCCCACCCTAAATCAATGATAGATGCCATTCCGGTGGGACAGTTCCTGCGTCTTCGCAGGATCTGTTCCACCGAACGAGATTTTGAGATACAGGCCAAAGAACTTGCCGACAGGTTCCGAGAGAGAGGATACAGTGGGCGATCAATTAAGAGAGCCTTTAACAGGGCTAAATGGTCTACTCGCCAATCTCTCCTATTTAAGAAAAAGGAGATAAAATCCGATAATAAGATAAGATTCGTCACAAACTACCATGCACAGTTCTCTCGCATGAAAGATTGTCTTAAACGTGCATGGCCGATTCTTCAGACGGATCCGATCCTTAGTCAGATTCTCCCCTCAATGCCTAGTATCACAATCAGGCGTTCAAAGAATCTTCGTGATCATATTGTTCGCAGTCACTACCAGTCCGAACCAAGGACTACTTTTCTTGATGCTGGCCGTCCTGGGTGTGGTTGTGCTCCTTGTGGGCCATTGTGTCGCCTGCCCCAACATCGATCGTAGTAATGAGATTTTTAACTCCTCAGGAACTAGAAGATATAATATTATGAATCATATCACTTGCACGTCACGTGATATACTTTGCTGTATGTCCATGTAACCTAATATATATCGAAATGACGACCCGACAATTAAAAACACGAGTTCGTGAGCATGTGTTGGCGATACAGGCGGCAGTTGACCATGAGGACTTGACCACACTCAGGACGATACCAAGGCATTTTAAATTAAAACATAATTGTGACAGTTCATTGCTTCGGGTAAGAGGCATTTGACATTATTAAACCTGGCATTCGGGGTGGTAATCTGACTAAGAGATTATCACAATGTGAAACGCGTTGGATTTGGTCCTTAGATACGGTACAACCAAAAGGACTGAATGAAGCTATCAGCTTTGCCCCATTTTTGTAACCATTTTCCACGGCTTCTAAACATCTATTGACCATTCTTTGCCTATGTGCTTGTTTTTAATATTTTATTGTATTTCTGTTTTAGTGTTTTTGTCCACTGATGTTTCTTGATTCCTCCGATTTATGACCTTGGATGTATGCTTGAAGAAAAGTCAGCTAGGATTACATTTGATCTTTCGAAAGGATGAAGATGGGATATTGATTATATCTATCTTATGATATTTTCTTTTTCTTTGTGATGGTCTCATGAATTATGTATAATTGAGTACAGTACTATTATAATATTGGATGATTATCGCATAATCTTTATGTAAATGTCTATTCCTGCTGCTAGGTATATTTACAGATTTGTTTTTTTTCTGTTTTTGTATAATTTTCACTATTATCCACCATTTTGTATATTATTGTCACTTCCAGGTCTTTGTTTATGTATTTTGTATGTATTTTCTATTATGTCTTTTACCTCCTTTGTTAATGATATCCATATATCTGTATGTCTTTTTAGGTATATGGTTTTTTTATTTTTTTTCCTCCCCAATACAGTCATATGTAAAAGTTTGGGCACCCCTATTAATGTTAACCTTTTTTCTTTATAACAATTTTGGTTTTTGCAACAGCTATTTCAGTTTCATATATCTAATAACTGATGGACTCAGTTATATTTCTGGATTCAAATGAGGTTTATTGTACTAACAGAAAATGTGCAATCTGCATTTAAACAAAATTTGACCGGTGCAAAAGTATGGGCACCCTTATCATTTTCTTGATTTGAACACTCCTAACTACTTTTTACTGACTTACTGAAGCACTAAATTGGTTTTGTAACCTCATTGAGCTTTGAACTTCATAGCCAGGTGTATCAAATCATGAGAAAAGGTATTTAAAGTGGCCACTTGCAAGTAGTTCTCCTATTTGATTCTCCTATGAAGAGTGGCATCATGGGCTCCTCAAAACCACTCTCAAATGATCTGAAAACAAAGATTATTCAACATAGCTTTTCAGGGGAAGGATACAAAAAGTTGTCTCAGAGATTTAACCTGTCAGTTTCCACTGTGAGGAACATAGTAAGGAAATGGAAGAACACAGGTACAGTTCTTGTTAAACCCAGAAGTGGCAGGCCAAGAAAAATATCAGAAAGGCAGAGAAGAAGAATGGTGAGAACAGTCAAGGACAATCCACAGACCACCTCCAAAGACCTGCAGCATCATCTTGCTGCAGATGGTGTCACTGTGCATCGGTCAACAATACAGCGCATGCATAACGCCTTTTTGTATGACCAAACAACTCAATCTTTGTTTCATCAGTCCACAGGACCTTCTTCCAAAATGTAAATGGCTTGTCCAAATGTGCTTTTGCATACCTCAGGCGACTCTGTTTGTGGCGTGCTTGCAGAAACGGCTTCTTTCGCATCACTCTCCTATACAGCTTCTCCTTGTGCAAAGTGCGCTGTATTGTTGACCGATGCACAGTGACACCATCTGCAGCAAGATGATGCTGCAGGTCTTTGGAGGTGGTCTGTGGATTGTCCTTGACTGTTCTCAGCATTCTTCTCTGCCTTTCTGATATTTTTCTTGGCCTGCCACTTCTGGGCTTAACAAGAACTGTACCTGTGTTCTTCCATTTCCTTACTTTGTTCCTCACAGTGGAAACTGACAGGTTAAATCTCTGAGACAACTTTTTGTATCCTTCCCCTGAAAAGCTATGTTGAATAATCTTTGTTTTCAGATCATTTGAGAGTTGTTTTGAGGAGCCCATGATGCCACTCTTCATAGGATAGGAGAATCAAATAGGAGAACTACTTGCAAGTGGCCACTTTAAATACCTTTTCTCATGATTTGATACACCTGGCTATGAAGTTCAAAGCTCAATGAGGTTACAAAACCAATTTAGTGCTTCAGGAAGTCAGTAAAAAGTAGTTAGGAGTGTTCAAATCAAGAAAATGATAAGGGTGCCCATACTTTTGCACCGGTCAAATTTTGTTTAAATGCAGATTGCACATTTTCTGTTAGTACAATAAACCTCATTTGAATCCAGAAATATAACTGAGTCCATCAGTTATTAGACATATGAAACTGAAATACCTGTTGCAAAAACCAAAATTGTTATAAAGAAAAAAGGTTAACATTAATAGGGGTGCCCAAACTTTTACATATGACTGTATATAATATACAGAGCATCTCATGTCTTCCTGGTACGTGCATGCGCCGCTGTCTTCATTGGGCGGCTCTCGGTGTCTCATATATGTCTCCTTAGGTATATAGTTCTTCAATTCCCTCCTCAGGTTTGTCACCACCATACAGAGTGTTTCATGCCTTCCTGGTACGTGCGTGCGCCGCTGCCTCCTACACCTGGGGCGGCTTTCGGCATCTTATGTTGCCTGGTGAGCAGTCATGGGTCTGTGAAGCTGCCGGTCACGTGACGCTGACGCCGCCCCATGTCTGGGTCGCGGCGGTGATGCGCGCGTCACAGAGGGGAGGCGTGACACTCTCTCATACTCCAGGCGCATCGCCTACGTCACTCAGATAGGCGTGTTTGTCGGTTTACATCATGCGGCGGCGCCGGGGTAATCATCATGTGATGATGATGTCACATTTATTCGCCGCTGCACTTTCGGACACATCGCCTTTTTTGTGACTATATACCATCTGGGGCGGATGTGATGCGTTTTTGGTATATATAGCGCCCTATTGTCCTGGTCTGTTCTTTGGGTTATTAGGGCGATTTGACACTATTTGATCGCGCTTAATGTTTTTTGTGTATGAGACAGTGGTGGGTGATGTATCATACAATGAGGAGGTTATAGAGACATGTTGATACTGGTCTTTTTCTTGTTTTTTTCTCTGTTATTAAATTTTTTGGGGGTTGTTGTTTTTATTCTCCATGGTGATGGTCGCCATATTGGAGGAGGTACAATATTTAAATACGTCACATGGTCTGGTCTTTTCATGATCAGGTGTATAATTCTCACAATTTCATTGGTGGTCATTTATCTTAAATATTTCCTGCTTTCCACTTCCTGTTACCCCTTGATGAAGACCATTTAGCCGAAACATATGTCGGGGAGGGTACTCCTTGGTGGACTCCTACTTTAGACCAGTCTAATAGGTAATATTATGTAGTGACTTCATTTGGTATGATTACTATATTTATCCTCATTTGGTGGCAGGCTCCACCATATGTGTTGGCCATAATTGTCTTTTTAGTCTGCATACCTTGACTGGTTGTTAAATATTACTGTGGAATAATGTTGAATATTTAATTCTTGTATTAAGCATGGATAAATAATTTTTTATATCCCTTTGTCCATTACCTGTGGTGTACCCTATGTATTTTTGCCCATATGCTATTTATGGTCATAACTGACTTATATACCACCCTTTTTCCTATATTCCTGTTATTTCTAATAAAATCATCTTGGTAATTTTGATAAAATTGTATGGGACTTTTTTTGTGTGTTTTCTCTTTCATATATTTTCCATAATTATTTTTGCGATTGTCCTATAATGTCCAAAGTAAGACCCATTCATGTAGTGTTACACTTGCATTTTTCCATCTTACTTATATAAATGGGGTGTTTTCTCATGAAACTATTATGCCTACTTAGAACTAGTGATGAGCGAACGCGCTCGCCACTACTCAGAACTGGCCCGAGCATCACTGTGCTCGGGGTACTTGGCGAGCACCGATTGTTTCCGGGATTACTCGGCGGGAACTCGGGTCTCCACCCAGCAATTTTGTCAGACTTTAGAAACCCAATCACGGTGCAGAGATTGTCTGCCAGGCCATGAAATGCCGCAACCATTTTTCCTGTGGTCGTGCAGTGATTGGCTGGCTGCACAGCATCATCAGGGGTATAAGGGACTGGACGCCCACCCTGCTCAACGCATTCATCTCCGGATTGAGAGAGTGTAGGGAGAGCGGCTGCCTTGATAGGGTCAAAATTAGGCATTTCTCAGTTAGTGTGGGATCTACTATCCTAAATACTCACATCCAGCTAAACCAACAGTCCTTCTAAGGACTAATTCTGAAGTATATAGGTTCCAATGTTAGGCAGGCAGGGGAGTGTACGCTGCTGCAGGCACTGTATGTGTGTATATAGAGCATTGCATATATCATATCTGTGCGTAGCGGAAATTTTGGCCAGTTTATGGCTTTTCTCTCTTTTTTGCCTGGCTGTTAGTTTTGCTTAAATAAAGCAGTATTCAGGCCCTCCCCCAAAAAAGGCCACCCATTTTTTGATGCGGCATCTTCGTGCCAGCTCTTATCTGTGCGTGGTTAAAGTTTGGCCAGTTTACGGCTTTTTTCTGTTTCTTGCCTGGCTGCTAGTTTTGCTTAAATAAAGCAGTATTTAGGCCAAAAAAAAAAAAAAGGCCACCCATTATTTGATGCGGTATCTTCATGCCAGTTCTTATCTGTGCGTGCTGAAATTTTGTCCAGTTTACAGCTTTTTTCTCTTTTTTGCCGGGCTGTCACAGTTGTTATATCCAGCAGTCTTTTGACCCTGTCGGACCTTAGGATGGAACACATCCTCCCCACGCCGAGGATTGCGGGCCCTACATCAATCAGGGTTGCCCCCACAGTCTACAGCTCCTGCACCTCATCCTCCTCCTCTTCTTTAGCCTCCATCTCTGAAATGAACACATCAGTCAGAAGCTGGAAGCACTGCAGCCAAGCGGCAACAGGCTGCTGAAGCTAATCTGCATAGGTGACAAACCGCACAATGCAGAAGAGTTGTGGACAGCGCTGAAAGAGCAGTCAGATATTTGGCTGACACCGCTGAACCTACAGCCAGGCATGGTCATGTGTGACAATGGCCGGAATCGGGTGGTGGCTCTGAGGCAAGGTGAGCTCACACACGTACCTTGCCTGGCTCATGTGCTTAACCTCCTGGTTCAACGTTTTCTCAAAAGCTACCACGAGCTGCCGGATCTGCTAGTGAAAGTACACCGTCTGTCTGCCCATTTCAGAAAATCAGAAAATCAGATACAGCTTCAGCCGAACTTGCTGGACTTCAGCAGCA
The DNA here is from genome assembly GCF_039654945.1 of Dendrobates tinctorius. Classification (NCBI taxonomy): domain Eukaryota; kingdom Metazoa; phylum Chordata; class Amphibia; order Anura; family Dendrobatidae; genus Dendrobates; species Dendrobates tinctorius. The sequence continues at coordinate 8,230,160 of NW_027361827.1, read as the reverse complement.
TTTGCATCTTCCGGCACACTGACTGTTGTGTGATGTCCTCACACGTTAGAACTCTACACTGCATATGTTGGAAAGGATTTGTGAGCAGAAGAGGACAGTGGTTGACTACCAGCATCAACGAGGCCATCGATATTCAATTGCGACTCCACACATAAGACCTCAGGAGTGGACTTGGATGTCAGACATATGTACCATCCTCCAGAACTTTGAGTATTGCACCAAGATGGTGAGTGGCACTGATGCCATCATTAGCGTCACCATGCCGCTTCTCAGCATTCTGAAAAACTCTTTGCTCACAATTAAAGATGATGCATTGCAGGGCAGGCAGAGCATGAGGACATGGAGCAAGGAACGATACAGGGTGATTACACTCAGCCCAGCCTCATGTTGTCACAACGTGGATTGGTAGACAATGAGGATGGAGGAGGATGATGAGGAGGGCACCACGGTCAGTCGTCCTGTTGGTGACAACACGGAAGTCTCGCCTGTTAGTATTCTGGCACGCATGACTGACTTTATGTTGTGCTGCGTTTCCCATGACCCTCGCATTATAAAAATTTTCGAGGACACTCATTACTGGTTGGTGACACTTCTAGACCCACGCTACAAGGAAAACTTTCAATCTCTTCTTCCAGAGGCAGAGAGGTGTACAAAAATGATGATGTACCAGAGGACCCTTGTAGCGGAATTACTGAAAAAATTCCCATGTGAGAATGCTGGCAGCAGACATCAGAGTTTGCTGTACAGCCACTGACTAAGACACATAAAAAACACACAGTATGACAAATGTGCATGAATACTCTGTTGTAAAATATATGTAACAGTAAGCAGCAAGTGCTAGTCAAAGATGATAACAAACACAGGGTATTTAGTTGATACATTTTTTGCAAAAAATATATACTAAGACACTCCACCACGTCATGGTAACCCTTCACGGAGCAGTCCTATCTAATGTATTAAAACCTGATCATGTGAACAATACCTACATGAGCAGGATTCAGAAAGGCGCTGCACGGTATGGGCACACTGGGCAAAATGGCTCCTTATGTGCATGTCCCACAAGAGAGAGGCGGGGATCTCCCAAAGCTTGCATAAGCAAGAAATTAATGGATAAAAACACATGAGACATGCACAAAAATGAACAGGTCAGTAAGAAACTGTACAGCCAATGAGTCTAAGCGAGAGAGACAGAAGTCCAATCCAGCTCAGGCAGAGGAACAATGGCAAAGTTCTGAGACAGTTTTCTCAGACCCTCACATCGTGCCACCTCAGAGGCAAGGGGTGGTGTCACAAGAGGTGCAATATTTGGGAAGATGGTGAGGGCGTACCTTGTTGATTGTACGAGCATCCTCCGGGATTCCTCTGTGTCTTTTAATTATTGGGTATCCAAGCTGGAAACGTGGCATGAACTGGCTCTCTACGCCTTGGAGGTTCTGGCCTACCCTGCTACTAGTGTTCTGTTAAATCGGGTATTTAGTGCCGCTGGTGGAATTATAACAGATAAGCGCATCCGCCTGTCAAATGACAAGGCTACCAGTATGGCAGTACCAAATGAAAATATTGGGAACTTTTGTTTCATGTGGGCATCCAGGATGTCTGTTCCAAGGGTTATTGGGGTGCGTGTAACTTTGGGGCAAGGCAGCCCTTGCATTCAATGCATAGACAAACACTATGGGAGACCTACTTTCTTATAATGGGAACATTTTTTCAGGAGGCCCTCCTGTACGCCTCGTGAAAGGGGTATTAGGGTGCATCCTATTGCATCCTAGGGTGCAGCCTAGCCTCTCACTTCATAGGCAATAACAGTGTAGGAGACCCACTAGTTAATAATGGCCCTTTAGGAATAGTAATGCCGACTGATGCCCCCTAAAAAATAGTCACTCCTTCATAAATGAAACAAGATGTGTCTGATGATATGCCATACGCCACTTGGCCAGCCAAGGTTGTTAAATGCTACAATGATATTTCCCAGTAAATGCATTTGCATTGTTTGAAAGCAATGGTAAAGTTGAAAAACGCATCAAAAGCGCTACATGTGAACATAGCCAAAGTGGTGGAGGAGCATTTTTTGGGGGGTTATTTCTTTTGCCTTACATGCAAGTTATTACCCTGGAAAGGATGTCCCTTAACATAGTTCCCTGTAAAATCCATTTTGGTTTCATTTTTGTATGTTTTACTGTGCGCCTGTAAAAGTGGAGTCGCATTCTGACAACATTGGTCACAGCAGTGACCTAGAAGTCAGAAATGCTTCCAGGGGCCTTCCCCATGATGTTCCCATGTTGTTTGTGCACTGTTCCCATAGATTTCTGACATTTTGATACCCTAGAAAGACCTCTGTGGGGGTTGCACAAAAAAGCTCAGGTTTCCCATAGACTTACATTGGACTCGTTACTCGGGTCGATTACACGAGTATTCCAATTTGCTTGACCCGAGCAATGAGCACCTGAGCATTTTAATGCTCGCTCATCACTAGTGACTATCCATCTTCCTCTTGATTACATTCCAGAGGTTTTCAATGGGGTTCAGGTCTGTAGAATGGGCTGGCCATGACGGATTTGATGTGGTGGTCCTTCATCCTTACATTGATTGACCTAGATATGTGGCATGGCGCAATGTCCTACTGGAAAAACCAGCTGGAGAACATTGCCTGAGCAGAAGGAATCAACTGTTTTTCCAGGATAACCTTGTATGCGGCTTGATTCATGCGTCCTTCACAAAGATTAACCTGCCCAATTCCAGCCTTGCTGAAGCATCCCCAGATCATCACCGATCCTCCACCAAATTTCACAGTGGGTACAAGACACTGTGGCTTGTACACCTTTCCAGTTCTCCATCTAACCATTAGACGACCAGATGTTGGGCAAAGCTGAAAATTAGACTCCTCGGAGAAGATTACCTTACTCCAGTCCTCTATGGTCCAATCCTTATTGTCTTTGGCAAACTTCAGCCTGGCACTCCTTTGCTTCTCATTGATAGACTTTTTTATACCTTTACATGACTTGAGCCCTGCCTCTAGGAGCCTAATACAAACTGCTCTTGCCGTGCACTTCACCTCAGCTGCCATTTGCCTTTTCTTTTGTAGGTCACTTGATGTCTTCCTGCGAATGCTGAGTGACATTCGAATAAGATGACTGTCATCCCGGTCAGTGGAGAGTCGTTTTCACCTTCTACCCGTCTTTAGCTTTGTTGTTCCCAGTGTCTGCTGCTTGACCTTGTTGTAATGGACTGATGTCTTAGAAATTTTAAGGATGTAGGCAACATGACGCTCACTGTATCCCTCTGCTAGTAAAGCCAGAATTGAGCCCTTCTTTACCTCACTCAAGACTTTTCTTTTCAACTCCTTTGGCATGGTTTAAAGTTATTTTTTCACTCCTATTACTTTTGGGATATTACTAGTAATAAGTTTGGTTCAGATGATCACCTAATCAGAAGCACATTAAGTAGAATGAGGTGTACTCTGGTTGGAATTCAACTGACACTGGAATGGAACGGCTGTCAGACATGTAGAGAAGCTGATTTTTATAAAAATGTGCAGTGGTCTCTTAATTTTTGCCAGAGCTGTGTATGCTCCTAATACAGACCAAATCAAATTTCTTAAACTAGTTGTGCTTCAGATTTCACGTCTCCCAACTGCAGCCATAATCTTAGGAGGGGATTTTAACATGATGTTCTCCGAAATTATGGATAGAGCTTCCTTGTCTGGTAATCCCCCTTCTCCATCCCAAATTTATATTTCTAAGGAATTTCATAAGCTCATTAGGAAATATTCTTCATATGAGAATTAATCATCCAGGGGACAGGACTTTCTCCTTTTTTTCACCACCTCATAGTACCCGTATAGATTACTTTTTTTTGGGAACACCCCTATGTTTTGCATACTGGTAGGTGCGGGAATGGGTCCCATAAGATGGTTAGACCATGCCCCAATAAAAACTTCAATGAAGAGCTCCTCACTGTATACCCGATCATGACACTGGAGACTTAATGAGATGTTATTGAAAAAGCCTCATCTCAGAGAGGAGTTTCTCCATCATATAAACGAATACTTTGAAATTAATGTAGGTTCAGTTTCATCAGAAGCAACGTTATGGGAAGCTCACAAATTAGTCTTTAGAGGGCAATGCATAGCCATGAGCTCTAGACTTAAGAAAGACTATAAATTGAAACAAGGCTTTGACCTCAGATTTAAAGTTTCTCAAACCAAATATGCTCTCTTAACCTTCCAGAACAATCCATAACCCCTTCCTGACACCTGACATACTATCCCGTCTGAGAAAGCCTGCAGCAGCGCCTGTCACATCGCTGATCTGACAGAGCGCTGTGCAACCTGTCAGATCAGCGATCTGACATATTACAGTGATGTCTCCCCCCCCCCGGGACAATGTAACAAAGTAAAAAAAAAAAAAAAGTGTAAAAATAGTTTATAAAAAATTGCTAAATAAATTAAAACAAAATATATATATTCCCTAATAAATTCATTTTTTGGAAATAAATAAAAAAATAACAATAAAAGTACACATATTTAGTATCGCCGCGTCAGTAACGACCCGCACTATGAAACTGTCCCACTAGTTAAACCCTTTAGAGAACCTCTTAAAAAATAAAAAAACAAAGCAAAAAATAATGCTTTATTATCATACTGCCAAACAAAAAGTGCAATAACGCGTGATCAAAAAGACGGATATAAATAACCATGGTACCGCTGAAAAAGTCATCTTGTCCCGCAAAAAACGAGCCACCATACAGCGTCATCAGTGAAAAAATAAGAAAGTTATAGCTCGCGGAATAAAGCGATGCAAAAATAATTATTTTTTATATAAAATTGTTTTCAATGAATAAAAGCGCCAAAACATAAAAAATGACATAAATGAGGTATTGCTGTAATCGTACTGACCCAAAGAATAAAACCGCTTTATCAATTTTTCCACACGCGGAACGGTGTAAACGCATCCCCCAAAAGAAATTCATGAAATGCTGGTTTTTGTTCATTTTGCATCCCAAAAATCGGAATAAAGAAAAGTCACGTACCCGTAAATGGTTCCAATAAAAATGTCAACTTGTCCCGCAAAAAATAAGACCTCACATGACTCTGTGGGTCAAAATATTGAAAAATTATAGCTCTCAAAATGTGGTGATGCAAAAACTATTTTTACAATAAAAAGCGTCTTTTAGCGTATGACACCTGACACACGTAAAAACCCGCCATAAATAGTAAATCAAACCCCCTTTATCACCCCCTTAGTTAGGGAAAAATAATAAAATTAAAAAAAATGTATTTATTTCAGCCTACTCAGGACAAATTTCAAAACAACTTTTGGGGTCCAATTTCTCCTGTTACCCTTAGGAAAATAAAAAATTGGAGGCAAAAATATCATTTTTGTGGAAAAAAATATGATTTTTTTATTTTCACGCCCGGGCGTTATAAACTTCTGTGAAGCACTGGGGGGTTCAAAGTGCTCACCACACATCTAGATAAGTTCCTTAGGGGGTCTAGTTTCCAAAATGGGGTCACTTGTGGGGGGTTTCCACAGTTTAGGTACATCAGGAGCTCTCCAAAGGCAACATGACACCTGCAAACCATTCCATCAAAGTCTGCATTCCAAAATGTCACTACTTCCCTTCCGAGCCCTGACTGGTGCCCATACAGTAGTTTTTCCCCACATATGGGTTATCAGTGTACTCAGGAGAAATTGGACAACAACTTTTGGGGTCCAATTTCTCCTGTTACCCTTAGGAAAATAAAAAAATTGGAGACTAAAAGATCATGTTTGTGGAAAAAGTATGATTTTGTTCTTTTCACGCCCGGGCGTTATAAACTTCAGTGAAGCACTTAGGGGTTCAATGTGCTCACCACACATCTAGATAAGTTCCTTGCATTTCTAGTTTCTATAATGGTGTCATTTGTGGGAGGTTTCCACTGTTTATGCACATCATGGGCTTTCCAAACGCGGCATGGCGTCCGATCCCAATTCTAGCCAAAAAAGTCAAATGGCGCTACTTCCCTTCCGAGCTCTGCCATGCATGCGCCCAAATAGTGGTTTACCCCCATATGTGGGGTATCAGCGTACTCAGGACAAATTGCACAATAACTTTTGGGGTCCTGTTACCCTAGGGAAAATAAAAATTGGGGGTGAAAAGATCATTTTTGTGGAAAAAATGTGATTTTTTAATTTTACGGTTGTACGTTATAAACTTCTGTGAAGCCCTGGGAGGTTCAAAGTTCTCACCACACATCTAGATAAGTACCTTGGGGGGGTCTAGTTTCCAAAATAGTGTCATTTGTGGGGGGTTTCCACTGTTTTGGCACATCAGGGGCTTTCCAAACGCGACATGGCGTCCGATCTCAATTCCAGCCATAAAAGTCAAATGGCGCTGCTTCCCTTCCGAGCTCTGCCATGCGCCCAAATAGGGGTTTACCCCCACATATGGGGTATCAGCGTACTCAGGACAAATTGCAAAATAACTTTTGGGGTCCTGTTACCCTTGGAAAAATAAAAATTGTGGGTGAAAAGATCATTTTTGTGGAAAAAATATGATTTTTAATTGTACAGCTGTACGTTATAAACTTCTGTGAAACCCTTGTGGGTTCAAAGTTGTCACCACACATCTAGATAAGTTCCTTGGGGGTCTAGTTTCCAAAATGATGTCATTTGTGGGGGTTTCCACTGTTTTGGCACATCAGGGGCTTTCCAAACGCGACATGGTGTCCGATCTCAATTCCAGCCAAAAAAGTCAAATGGCGCTGCTTCCCGAGCTCTGCCATGCGCCCAAATAGTCGTTTACATCCACATATGGGGTATCAGCGTACTCAGGACAAATTGCACAATAACTTTTGGGGTCCTGTTACCCTTGGGAAAATATAAATTGGGGGTGAAAAGATCATTTTTGTGGAAAAAATATTATTTTTTAATTGTACGGCTGTACGTTATAAACTTCTGTGAAGCCCTGGGAGGTTCAAAGTTCTCACCACACATCTAGATAAGTACCTTGGGGGGTCTAGTTTCCCCCTGAGGAAGCGACATCCTGTGTACGCGAAACGCGCATCGGGGTACATGACCTGGGTCCAGACGGGTAACTATTCCTTACCAATCTCTTACTAATCCCTCCTTTACCATGCACTGGACTACGTATATGTAAAGGCGCTATGTTGTGTCAATGGGAGGTATTCACAGTATTAGTATGTTTATTTACCCTTACCATATAATGTTCACCTAGCGGTATAGTGATTGATATTATTAGGGAATTTAGTACTATGTAATTTTATTCATTTACTCTCTCCTTATCGCTAAACACGTCTTGGAATAACTTCTAACCTTCTATGTGACCTTTTTATGAATGGTTCATGTGTTGTTATACATTTGGGTCCCGCTTTTCCTGGTCATTATATTGACCCATGGAGCTAGTCACATGACATTGATATATGCCCATGCATGTTTCTTATTACATAATGTTTGTACTATATATATTTATTAAAACATATCTTTTGATAGATACAATTTTTCTCTGTATTTTTGGCTACATATACTCGTTGTTCCTCATAGTTTTAAATAGATGGATTTTTAGCGCTGTGATATGGAAAGGATCTGCCTGTATTCTGCAGTGCCAAAAACCAAATGGAGCAGAAAAACAGTGTTCTCTGGATTGCATTTTAAGCAAATAATCAGGATTAAAATCCCCAAAAAAATATTCCTGGCCCCTGATACCTGGGGCTATGTCTAGAAATATCTGTAATAGCAGCAGCAGCAGCAGCAGCAGACAGAACTGGAATGGACCTTCTTGCTATATGTGTTGAAGTTTGCCACATACACTGCCTGCCTAGTACTGATATCTATGCAGCTTTATTAGTTCTCAGAATGACTGTTAGTTGAGATGAATATGTGTATAATATATGGTTTACCCACACTAAGTATGAGCCAAGCAAATCTCTCCCTAGCTCAGCAGCAACTCTCCCTACACTGCCTGATTCCATAGTAGACTGTAATCAGCATGGCGGCGCCAGGTCTGATATAGACCTGATGACACTGTGCGACCAGCCAATCACTGTAATGCCACAACCAACATGGTTGCAGCATTACAGTGTGTGGCAGACAATCGCTGCATGTTCATTGGCTCTCTAAAGAGTGCTAAACATGCAGGGCGGGGACTCGAGCTCCCGCCGAGCAACCCCGGAAATACTCGGCAAACTCCAAGCATGTCAAGCAGTGAGATGCTCAGGAGAGTACCGAGCAGTGGCAAGCATGCTCGCTCATCACTAGTAAACATCGTGGGCATTTGAGTAAGGGCTCATACTCACATGCGAGAAACTCGGACAAGTCTCTCATGACAATACCTGGCACTGCCGCCGGCAGTAGGATTGGAGTGTTCAGCTGCATAGAAATACATGTAGCTGAATGCTCCGATCCAAGTGCCGGCAGCAGTGCCGGGTATTGATGTGAGACTCGTCCGAATTTCTCGCATGTGAGTATGAGCCCTAAAAGGAATAATCCCTGTCTACTGGGTGAAGTAATCGCCAAGAGTCTACTAATTGGTGGCATCAAGTTACCAACAGCAGGCAGATAAAACCATGGAGCAAGTATAGACAACGATCGTTTCGTGCTTACATTTCGGTTCAACAGGTCATTGTTGAAGCGCAATGTAAGCGCGAAACGATCGTCGTCTGTGCTTGCTCCATGGTTTTATCTGCCTGCTGTTGGTAACTTGATGCCACAATAAAGGATATTTTTTCACGGGACGGATTGTGCCTATCCACTTTCTACTCTATGGATATACAGTCTATTTTCCTTGGAAGTGGCACCCATGTTCCCTGATGTGTGTGCAGCTTCATTAACCCGAGGTCATACAGCTGTGCCTTTGTCCTGCTTTTTTCTTCTATGGTATGTGATTTGGAACTACTAATTGGTGGTCCTGCAAACATTTCTGTATGAGTCGTTGCGTGGGACGTGAGAGGGAATACACTCCCTTGGGCTTGCAAACTTTATTTTAAACTTCGTCCTCACTCCACCAGAAATGAAGTGCAACAACTCAGTATTGTGATCTTTCAACTACAGGGAGATTCGCAGTCCTGGGCTTTCTCTTTGCCGCAGGATTCAGTTTGTCTCCAGTCTGTGGAGGGATTTTTTTGGGCGCTAGCCCTTTTCTATGATGACCCTAACCGAGATGCCTTGGCTGAGTCAAGGTTGCATCGCCTACAGCAGGGAAATCAGTCAGTGGAGACGTATAGCTCAGAATTCCTCAGGTGGGCAACTGATACTAAATGGAATGACCTGGCTCTCAGAAGCGAATTTCTTCATGTCCTTACTGAAAGGTTCAAAGGTGCTTTGGCGGATATGAAACCCTGAGTTTTTGGAGGCCACTATGCCATTTGTTATACGTGTTGACAGATGCCTTCAGGATAGGTGGGTAAGACCACCTTCTCTGGAGCCTTTTTTTCAGGGTATTGCCCTTTTGCCAGGGGAGCAGTCTAGCGGTGAACCCGTATGGGAGAGGGTGGAGGAACCCATGCAGTTAGGGAGTGCTTCTACATCATATATACTGCTCAAAAAAATAAAGGGAACACAAACAGCCTGTTGCAAATGGAATAGTGTTCCCTTTATTTTTTTGAGCAGTATATTTCCCTGGAGGTTTACAAAAAAAGGGTGTGTCTTTTTTTGTGGAATAAAGGGACATTTTATTGGGGCCTGTCCTTTGATGCCTAACCAAAAGGAGACTTGTTTAACCTTTGGAAGTTTAGAGTGGAATAAGCAAGGGGTGCATCTAACATCAACCTGCAGTTCCCAGTTTGTCCTGACAACAGAGATGGTGCTGGAGAGCAAAACTGGGGAGATTTCTTTGTTTGTTGACAGTAAAGCTGAAATCATCATGGTTGATGCTGAGTGTGCCAGAACTAACGGGCTGGTTTGCTGTGCTTTAGCTAAGCCCATTCCCATCTTCATCTTCGCCCTCTACTCAGCGTCACTTGTACAGAAAGCTGTCACTCAAATTGTTCAGAATGTAAGACTGAGGGTGGGTTCATTCTGAAATAATGCCTTGCTATGTCCTGGACGGCCTTCCCACCCCAATTGTATTAGGTCTTCCCTGGTTGGGGAACCATAATCTGTTGGTGGATTGGCAAGCCAGGGAGATATTTGAGTGTAGGGATTACTGCCATGAGAACTGTTTGAATATTTCCCTTTCTACAGTCTCTACAGAAACCTTACCTGCATTTTTGTCGGGGTTTTAGGACATTTTGTCTGAGAGGGGGTGTCAGGATTTGCCTCCTCATCGTGAATATGACTGTCCTACTAATCTGACCCCCTGAGCTAAACTACCAAAGACCAGACTGTATAACCTTTCTGGTCCTGAGAGACAAGCCATGAAGGATTTCATTGTGGAAAGTCTGGAAAGGGGGCACATCAGAACCTCATCTTCGCCCGTGGTGGCAGGGTTCTTTTTTGTGAAGAAAAAAGATGGCTGTCTACGTCCCTATTTAGATTTCCGGGAATTAAATCAAATTACTGTCCAAGATCCATATTCTCTTCCTCTGATTCCTGATCTGTTCAGCCAGGTTGTAGGCGCTGAGGTGTTCTCCAAGTTGGATTTAAGGGGGACTTACAACCTGGTTAGAATCAGAGAAGGGAATAAATGGAAGATAAGGTTCAATACCCCCAAGGGTCATTTCGAGAATGTGGTCATGCCTTTTGGTCTGACCAATGCACCCAGCGGTATTTCAGCATTTCATTAATGATATTTTCCATCATTTGGTGGGCAGGTTTGTGTGGTCTATCTAGATAATATTTTGACTTATGCTCCTGATTTGGAGACACATAGGGGGCATGTTAAACAGGTGCTGCAAATATTAAGAGATAAATTATTTGCCAAACTAGAACAAATTGTTTTCGCCATCCAAGAGGTGCAGTTTTTGGGGTACCTGTTGTCATCTTCAGGTTTTCGGATGGATCCAGAGAAGTTCAGTGCCGTTCTTGATTAAGACCATCCCGATAAATTGAAGACCCTACATTTTTGGGGCTTAAATAATTTTTACCGAAAATTCATCAGGAATTATTAATTGTGAAACTCCTTAGGGCTGATACTCACTTGCGAGAGGCTCGCACGATTCTCTCGCATGAAAACCTGGCAATGCCGCCAGCACTCGGACCGGAGCGCGCGGCGGCATAGAAATACATGTAGCCACACACTCCGGTCCGAGTGCCGGGTTTTCATGCGAGAGACTCCAAATGGTGGGACGATGCCCTGCGGGTTTTTTCCTCCTTTAAGAGCTATTTTGCCATGGCTCCTATACTTTGTCAGCCCTAAGTTTCCCAGCCCTTTGTTGTGGAGGTTGTTGCATCGGAGGTGGAGGTTGTGGCTGTGTTGTTTCAGGGTCCATTCCGTGGTAGATGGCATCCATGTGTCTTTTTTCCTAAAAATAAATTTTCTTCTGCTGAAATTATGACATAGGTAATAGGAAGCTTTTGGCAATTAAATTGAGAGTTGAAGAATGGCGACATTGGTTGGAGGGGGCTGGCCATTCTATTACTGTTATCACTGACCATAAGAACTTGTCATATCTCCAATCGGCTAAATGTTTCAACCCTAGGCAAGCTAGATGGTCCCTGATTTTTACTAGGTTCAATTTTGTGGTCACTTTCCATCCAGGGGTCACAAATATCAAGGTTGATGCTTTGTGCTGGAGCTTCCCTGGTGGTGGTGACCATGAGGACCCTGCCCCAATTTTGCAGAAGGGGAAAGTCATTTTGGCAGTGTACCGAGCTGGAGGGTGAGGTGTTGGAGGCTCAGGGGGACGCCTCGGCCTCCTGCCCTCCAGGAAAGTTGTTTGTGCGACCAAATCTGCACCGCAAAGTATTTGGGGAACATCACAACTTTGTGCTTGCTGGTCATCCGGGTGGTAAGGCTTGTCCTTGGATTTTATTACTGACCTACCGACATCTGCAGGCAAGACTGTGGTTTTAGTGGTTGTAGATAGGTTAAGTAAAATGGTTAATTTTGTCGCATTACCGGCACTTCCAAATGCCAAGACTCTTGCTCAGGTGTTTATAAATAAGATCATGAGGCGTCACAGGTTTCCCTCCGATGTGGTGATGAATCAGGAGACCCAGTTTGTTTCCAAATTCTGGAGGACGTTCTGTTTCTGACTGGGGTGCAGCTGTCCTTTTCCTCTGCCTTTCATCCCCAGTCGAATGGACAGACAGAATATGGAGACCTACCTCAGGTATTTTATCTCCAAAAAGCAGGAGGATTTGGCATCCTACTTACCGCTGGCAGAATTTGCTATCAATAATCACTATCAAGAATCTACCGCCAGGTCACTGTTCTTTGGTCCATCCACAGTTTGGTACCTTTGGTGGAGGAGGGGCTTCGGGAGTTCTGGAAGAGAAACGTTTTGCTTTGGCACTCTCTTCAGTGTGGCGGGGGATTCTGAGTAATTTGAAGATTATGAGACAGTTACAAATGCATGGCTGACAGTAAACGCTTGCCAGGTCTGAATCCGAGTGTTAATGTGTGGTTGTCTACCAGGAATATCAGATTGACTGTTCCTTCCCGGAAATTGGGACCTAGATTTATTGGTCCTTATAAAATAACTGCCGTTATCAATTGAGCAGCGTTTTGTCTTGATCTACCTCAGGCTCTTAAGATCCACAGTGTCTTCCATAGGTCTTTGCTCAAGAAATATGTGGAACCTCTTGAGCCCTCACCGCCACCTCCAATAATGGTTGATGGAAACCTAGAGTTTCAGATTTTGAGGATTGGAGAATCTCACCTCCAACGTCGTTCAGTACAATACTTGGTGCACTGGAAGGGTTATGGCCCAGAGGAAAGGATGTGGGGCTCAGCATCAGAGATGAATGCCCCAAGGCTGGTTCGTTCATTTCACACCTATTGTCCCGAGAAGCCTGGTGCTGAGTGTCCGGAAGCCACTCGTAGAAGGGGGGGTACTGTCACGGATGTGTCAGAGGCTGCAGACAGTTGCACTGCATCTGGCTACAGAGGATTCTCTGCAGTTGGCTTTGCAGACGCTTTCCTAATCCTTCTGACTCTTGGACCCAGTGGCAACTGCCCCCTAGCTCTAGTTGACACATCTGGACTGGGTGTTTATAGACTCCTGTCAGCTTCTGGGAATCGCCAGTGATATTTCCATTTTCCCCTGTTGAGGATTGGAGCTATAGCAATCGGTTACCTTCCTCTTTGATGCTGTTGGAGGATGTCTGTGTTACCTGAGTCTACTCAAGATTGTTTCTGTATCCCAGCTGTCTTTAGTTGTAGTGGGGATTGACTAGTTACATCCTGTCATTCCCTAAGCAGGGCTTATTGCCAGAGTCATTCAGGTATTCGGTTCCTGCTCGGCGATAGGTGCAGAACCTATATAGGGATGTCTAGGGCAGACAAGGTGACTTTAGATCGGCCTAGGGGTCTCCACTCCCCCCCCTTCCTTAGTGTTGGGCTCCCCTTCCCTTGATCCGTTTGTGTTGCACTTAATCTTCCCACACTGTGCGTGATAGTCGTTCATGCTAATTAGTCTACTTTTAACCCTTTCATGACAGGAGGTATTTTTGTTTTTTGCTCCCCTTCTTCCTACAGCTATATCTTTTAATTTTTCGGTCAATATGGCCATGTGAGGGCTTGTTTTTTTGCGGGACGAGTTGTACTTTTGAACTACATTTTTGATTTTAACATATGTACTGGAAAACGGAGGGGGGGGACAAGTGTGGTGAAAAAAAAGTTCCAAAGTTTGTTAAAAAAAAAAAAAAAAAAAAAAAAAAATTGCTCCATTTTCCGATACCCGTAGCATCTCTATTTTTCATGATCTTGGGTTGAGTAAAGGGCTTATTTTTTGTGCGACAAGCTGCCGTTTTTAATGATTCCATTTTGGTGCAGATATGATCTTTTGATTGCCTGTTATTGCATTTTACTGCAATGCTGAGGCGAACAAAGAAAACTTAATTCTGGCGTTTTGACTTTTTTTCTCGTTACGCCATTTAGCAATCGGGTTATTTTATTTCCAATGGGGCAAAAGCGGGGTGATTTGAACGTTTATATTTTTAAAAACTTTTTTTTTTTTTTTACTTTTGGCATGCTTCAATAGTCTCCCTGGGAGACTAGAAGCTGCCATAAACCGATCGGCTCCGCTACATACAGGCGATGATCAGATCGCCTGTATGTAGCAGAATTACTGACTTGCTATGAGCGCCAACCACCGGGCGGTGCTCATACCAAACTGGCAGTGACAACCATAGAGGTCTGCAGGAGACCTTTGGTTGTCATGCCAACCCATTGGTGACCCGCGATCACGTGATGGGGGGTCATCGATGTGCGGGATTTTCGGCTCACTTAGTGGAAGTGCAATTTAAATGCTGCTGTCAGAGTTTGATAGCGGCATTTAACGGGTTAACAACCGCAGGTGGATTGCGATTCCACCCGTGGATGTGAAGAGGCACATGTCAGCTGTTCAAAACAGCTGACATGTGCCGGAAAAGATGTGGGCTCAGCGCCGGAGCCCACATTAAAGGGAGGGTGTCTGCCATCGGCGTACATTTACCCCTGATGTTGGAAAGGGGTTAAGGCTTATAGCACCTATTAATTGGCTCACCTTGTGCTAGAAATGTGCACCACAAGTCTGGTGCTTTTTTTTTCACGTACTCTAAAGCAAGGTAGGTCATACCCCCACATCATCCCGGTTTAAATACTTCGATAAGTAAAGGTATCAAATAGCTCTGCCCACAAAAAGTGACATGTCAAATTCGTTAAAATGGCTGTTGCTGCAGCAAGGGGTTAAAAATGGAGCACAAAGGAAAATCCAACACTGTAACGCATCACATGAAATTAAACACTACACACAGAGATCCATTTGGTTTCTTTATTGTCACGTTGCGCTATAAAATAATAAAGGCTTTATAAGAACAATAAATACCTATGAATAATAGTTATCACATAGAGATGTCATACAGTATCATGAAAGAAGGAGGAATGTACAGGAGATAACATTACATTAAACAAGGAAACTCAAATGTACCATCCCTGCCAGTGCTACACTCATGTCTTGGTAGAATGTTCTACATTTTACAACAAATCTTGCACCTAGTCACTAAAAATAAAATAAAAATCTACAAAGCAGCTGGAATGTGGCAAAATTAAAGCCACCATGTTCCCATTTGTTAATTAAACAATAATGCATATTGTACTTAAATACAATACTAAAAAAGCAAAAGGCCCAATTTATCAACCCCCCAGAAGGGTTAGCAATGCAATGTGCAAGGGACCACCTTTGTCACCACTGCTTCATTGCAACAGACCTTGTATAGTGTAATGGAGAAAATTGCCAAAGTTTAGAGGCACTGGAGAATAGAAAATAAAATTTGTTGGAAAAAGATTTTTGGTACTCGCCATAAAAACGCTCTCTCTCGTATCCTTAACTGGGGGACACAGGAACCATTGCTTGTATGCTACCACTTGGTGGCTGACTCTATAAGAATACATCTTAGAAAAAAGCCGACTCCCTGCCAACAGCCTAAACCTGGCCAGTTGACACGCAGCTGTGGCGTGGTGTCTAAACTAAGTCCAATGTTCCGCAGATCAAAAGAAGTAAACAGTGGTCACCCTAGAAGAGTGCTCCAAGAGCATACCAGGCATAACCAGCAAAACATCCGAACAGAGCTATGCAAGACAAGAAGAGCTGCATAGCTCTGACTATGCTAGATTGTGTAAAAACCACTCAGGGAGAGGCAAAATCCCTAAATGAAGGAAAGCAATCTCATTGTTAAAGGTGGAACGTGGAGAACACGCTAAGGAAAAAAATTGGATGCAGAATAATGTCTGTCACAGAGCTGGAATGGGACAGGTGAGATCCACCACTCGGACCCTAGCCTAATGGAAGGGGTCACCATAAGGAATAAAACAACATCCTGACGAAAAATCGAAATTCAGAGATATCTCTGATTGGCACGAAAGAAGAAGACTGAAGGGCGCATCCAAGACTAGATTAAGGTTGTATAACCCCCAGATGCAGGAAGGCCAATATCGTGGCCACGAGTTTGCCCTGCCCAGGCATGCAATCCTGACCTATGGCCTACAAGTCAAGATCTGCTGAACAAGGCAGAAACCTGTCACAAAAGAGTCAACCTTGGCTCAAGATTGGCCTGCAAAAATTTAAAAGGAGGATAACGTCATAGGAGCACTGCTCATACGTCTTAACACATGGAAAAGAGGCTTTCTAAAAGAAACGGTAAAAACATGACGTTTAAGGCCCTTGTTCCCTAATCCTAGTCAGAAGAATTACTCAGAAAGGCCCAAAGTCTTCTGAACTGCAGATCAAACAGTCCTGCTGTTAAACTAAATGACCAAGAAATTGGTTAGAAGAGCAGAATGTTGAGAAAAGCTTCTTTGGATGGTATATGTGGTGCTCTGGGGAATCTGCAATGCTGACAGAAGTTCTAAGGACAAGACAGGCCTAAAACGTAGAACCTTGTCTGCCTCCAACGTGACACTAACCTAAACTGGGTGTCGGCTGATCAAGTGTAGGCCACTAGGAAGGAGTAGGCTTTTTTCTAAGATATATTCTGTGTGTCAGGCTCCAGGTAGCAGCATATAATCCATGATTCCTGTGTCCCCAATGAAGTGTCTGAGAAAGTAGAGCTACACCTTAAATATATTAGAACACTAAAACATTTATACTACACTAAATATAATAACCATGGATACTAATTACACTAAATTACAAAATAAACAGAAAAAGGTGATTTTCCAAATTACAGTTTTTAAGTGTTACTCTAGTCCTTGAGGTAAAATTGGCGTATTTCAACATTTTCTTTTGAAACATCCTACTAATAACTAACTGGTGCTGATCCTAGCATGGAAGAGGCCACAGTGATTGTAAATGGATTTCTCCCAAACACTGTGCAAAAATGCTGGCAGATTCACAAGGCATTACACCTACAGCAATGACCTGAAAGATATGTAAAAATAACACCACATCCGACGTGATAAAAACAGGGAATTACTTCTTTCAGCATTCAAGTCAAACACGAAGTACAATGTGGACTTGTAATAACGAAGAATATCTTTGTTTCAGCCGCAGATTGTGTTTAGGAAAAAAACCTCCCTAGATGACAGCATTAAACAGCAAAAACAAAAAGCTAGATTAATGTCCACTCAAACCTATTTTGATTCTGACAAAGGTTCAGAAAATGTTATATTCTAATAATATAATATAATTTATATTTATCATCACTGTCCCCGATGGAGCTCACAATCTAAATTCCCTATCAGTATGTCTTGGTGGGATTTGAACTCTGGACTCCAGCCCTGCAAGGCTGCAGTGCTAGCCACTGAGCCACCGTGCTGGCCTTTTCTATGAAAAAAACAAAAACAAACATTTACATTGCTAAATATTATCTAGAGATGGGCAATTAACAAAGTTTTTTTTCCCCTCCAGGAACAGTACCACTTTATTTTAGTTCAGCCCTATACATGAGTGAATGAGACAGATGTAATAGCAGACAGTCATGAACAAGAGTGGCGCTGTTTCTGAGAGATAAAACTGTAGTCCTTTTCACATGCCCTAAAGTGTATCGACTAACTCAATGCAACCGAAGCCACCAAATTCCTCTATGTGCAAGGGCTGAATCTTTGCTTAACAGTGAGGGCAAAACTTTTGTTTTCTTCTAAACAAACATTAGCAAATTTTGGTAATGTACAAATAAAATAGTAACATAAATATTAGACTGAAACCATTTCAGAAAAAAAGCGGCATCTAAAAATATGCCAACTTTTCTTAGGCTTCTTGTCTTGGCACAGTAGTGTAATTATTACAATCACATAATCCACTGACGGCCTAATATGTCCTACGTGTGGTATAGTCTAGCACCATACTCGCTGCTCCGAGAAGCGCAGGGTCAGATAAGTTTGACACCACGACATTGACATCCTGGACGGAGGCCAAGCCTCGTTGGCGTATCACTTCTTTCACTGCATTTACATACTGGTTTGCTAGAACACCAGAAAGTATCACCAATGATGGGTTGATTGTGTGCAGGATGTTCACAATCCCGATGCCAAGGGCTGTTCCAGCTGTTAGAAAAAAAAAATAAATAAAAATTAACAGGATTGCTTTACAATACTGAAATATATATTCTTTAACTGGTTATCTCTTATTAAAAAGAAAAGACCCTGGACATGACTTTTGCATGACTATTAATCACATATCTCAACGCCCCATTTGGTCCGTGCAACTTCATTTTCAAGAACTATTGTTTATATATGTATTCTTGTAATAAAGGTATTTTATCTTCCCTTTATATTGGATCCTTTTATGATGTATTAATTTTAGGTCATGTCCAGGGTCTTTTCTTTTTGGGCACACTTCACTGGAATGGTTCGCCATTCAGTTTGACACATCATTGAATATTGGCTATTTTATTTCTCCATTATTATTATATTTTATTCTAATTTATTTTAATTCATTGGTGTGCATTTTACATGCTTTCTCTCTTATTAAAACCTGCAGGCAATTAGCTGATCACCGAAGGTCTATCTTCAGAGACCCTCACCAGAAGAAATGTAATTCCATTGATAGATTAGGAGGACTACAGCAAGAGTCACTTTATGGTAGCGATTCTGAGCTTAAAAAAACCTGAGATCTAACTATATGGCCTAATAAAACACCTGGACAAGACTATTATTTTCTTGCTAGAAAAAAAAAATTGCCTTCTCCAAGATGGTGCCACCTGCGCAGTAGCATCTATTGGATCGCCGATAGATGCTATTGTGCAAACGTAGCCTGCGCCATCTTGGTGGAGACAACTCAAGATGGCGCCGCCTGCGCAGTAGCATCTATCGGCGACCCGATAGATGCTACTGCGTAGGTGGTGCCATCTTGGAGGAGGCAATTTTTTTTTTCTCCAGCAAGATAGTGCCACTGGCGCCTGTGCAATAGCAGCTATTGGATTGCTAATGGCCAGTGCCATTATCAAACGGATTTTTTCTTAATGAATTTATGGATACCATGAAAGAAAAAAAAAAAATTAAATACACATTACAGATGCGATCATGCTGCAGTGCAGGCGCCGCCGCCTGCCAAAGGAATATATATATATATATATATATATATATATATATATATATATATATATATATATATATATATATATATATTATTTAATGGGGGAAGGTCACTGAGGGATCAGTGACCTGTCAGAAGCCATGCACATGAATCGCTAAACAGTGCATCACTTGAAGACCCCCACAGGCTGCACTGGAGCACGAGCATATCATTGACTACAAACTGAAAATACAGATTACACAACAACCACAAGATGGATTTCATCAACAAAGGTATCATTGTAATCAGTATAACGGCGCCGACCTGACACTGTCTGTAGGTTACTGAGCACAATCCAGCTGACAGGTTCCCTTTAAAAACAGTTATTGTGACATATTAAAACAAAAATCCTAAAATAAAAAAGTAAAAAATAAATTGCAAAAATTGCATGAAGGTAGTAATAGTAATAAGGGTATTTAGTAAACATAATTTTGATCAAAAGAATGTAGAAGCCATCCCGCCACGTCACGGCAACCCCTGTGGGACAGTCCTAACTCTTGTATTTAATGCCTTTCCACTTGTCAAGTGTCGTAAATGTGGACATATTAAAGCCTATGTAGAAAAAATCCACCACCATAGAAAACAGCAAACGCATTTCAGACACCATCCTTCGTCTTTGCCCTACAGAAATAAGGCTATGGACTAAGTAAAGTGTCTGAAATGTATATGCTTTTATTCTATGATGGTGGAAGGATTCTTTCTACATGGATTTTCAATATGTTGCAATAAGTGTTTTGCTGGAATCTTGCTTTCTTCTGGCTCTTGCAGTACCACAAGTATCTTTATCCTGCAGGTGAGCTGACCTTCTGTTACAATTCTATCGAGGGCTACTGACCAGTACAACTTGTATGCATATCAATGCAATACTGAGATAAGCAAGGTAATACACGCAAAATAATCCTTATAGATTAGTCAATACCTGTCTTTAAAATACTGCTTGCTTTAGAGTTCCCCAGTTTAGCTGCTTGGATAAGATGGACAGCGGTAACACACTCATCATTCTTCAAAGACATATCTTCTACTAATAGCAGATCATCTGGAGGAGAAAACAGGGTATCAAACATTATCATATAATACATTAAAATTATTAAAAAAAAAGTTAATTCTTGACGAACTGTGAAAAACTAGTGACTAAGTTGACTAAAATAACCATGTTTTACTCTAACAGGTTACAATGCAGTGCAACTACAGTGGAAAAGCACACTTGCAGCGCCACCTAGCGACAGACATGCAATCTGCAGGAAGGTGGTCACATACATACCATCATGCAGTTTCTTTGCCTCTCTCTGCAAGGCGATTCCTGACGCATAGGCTTCTACACAACCATGGCTGCCGCACATACACTCCGGGCCATCAAATGACACCATGATATGTCCCAGCTCACCAGCACAAAACGAACTGCCATGTATGAGCTCATTGTGATGGACCACTCCTCCTCCGATACCTAAAACACAGAACAGATACGCATTTACGAGAACTGCTCAATGAGGACCCAGTCCTTGGAGGAAATTGCTTCTATGCAGCTCCATTCACCAGATAAAAATCGTGTTTAGGGCTGTTTGGAAGACAAGAAACAATCCAAAGTGGGCACATAATAAATCCTTAATACTTGTACTAAAATGAATGTATCATACAGCTTGCTACATTTTCAGATTTACCTCTCCATTCCCCTTTGGTCACAAACACCTGAATTAAGTTAGGCGTGTGCCGCTCCATGGCCCCAGCGCATCCAACTTGCCTGCCATGTTAGTGCTACGGTGAAGTCAGTCAATAGTCATAGTTACTGTGGTTTTACTTATAGTATATAAAACAAAAGGATCGCAGTTCACGTTCCACAAGAAACCTTACAGATTTCTTTTTTAAAAGGCATAAAAATACTGAAATTCAAAATTATCCTATTCTCCCCCATAAATACAATAAAAAACATTTGGTATTGTTGCACCTGTAAAAATCTGAGCAAAATATAAAATTAACCTTTACCGCAAGAGTCAGAACAAAAATTTAAAAAGCAAGAAATACTGTATTTTGCGGACTACAAGACGCATCCCAAATTTCGGGGAGGAAAAAAAAATATTGTAAATAAAATATTCGTGCATCCTATAATCCCTTTTTACGGTAGTGGTTGGTGGCGGTGATCACATGAGGCAGTGTCGCTGCTTCAGGAGGCCAGCGCTAGTAGGAGTGGGGTGATGCTATGGGCAATAGGCTTTGAGGTCTGGCGGCCATTTTCCTGTAGCCCACAGCAGGGAAGTCAATGGGAAGGAGGATTCCACTCAGTGTCGACATCTTAGCCCAGGGCCCGCAGTGCCGGGACTCAACCTTGGTCCCGCAGAATCGCCCAACTCCTGCCGCCACCGGCCTCATGACGCAGCGACCCTTCGCCTCTTGTGACAACGCTCCACCGCAGCAGCCCCCCAACCCGGTAAGCTACCTTTGGATTATAGAACACACCCTTCATTTTCCTCCCAAATTTGAGGGTAAAAAAAACAAAAAACTGGGTGTCCTATAATCCAAAACATAAGGCATATTTTATTTGGTCACACAGCTCCTTCAAATAATGCAATAAGAATTGATCAGAGCATCTTATGTATCCCAAAATCATAAAAACTGTTAGCTAGCCATAAAGAAAACAAAAAAACAAGCTCAATTGAATGAAAAATTAAAACATGAAACATTATGGGTCTCAGACACTGCCAAAACAAACCTGTGTGTCGGAAATGTTTTTACTACATAAAACACCCCCCTCCCCAACAAAAAAATAAATAAGTTGGGTACAGTATTTCAATGCAGGACGTGCTGTAAATGTTATCAGAATATGGGAAAGTTATAAAATGTCTTTTGTGCTCCCGATCTAAGGATCTAGGCTTTGGGTCGGAGTCGGGGAAATGGAGGCATCCGAGGTTTGGCTCACCGACTGCACAGCCGCCTGGCTGCCCTGTTATTTTTGTAAGAACAAAACCCTAAAACCCATGGTGGAATAAGGCTATTTTTATATTTTTTCCAGTGCATCACATGGGAAAATAAGTTGTGTCATTTAAAACTACAACTTTCCTCACAAAAAAAAACAAAACAAAAAAGTAGTTGGAAAATGTAAAAAAAAAAAAAAAAAAAAAAAAAAAAAAAAAAGTTAGAAAAAGGGGAGGAGAAAGACGCAAAAAACCAAACACATTCAGACATGAAAGCTCTTTACTTTTACGGTATTCTAGGTGCGTGGCTTAGTAAGCTGTACGCCTTCCATATCTCGTAAAACCTTGTAACTCCAGGATGTTACATTGGCTGTTCTGGCAGAATGCCGCCAGGCTCCTGCTATCAGAGCAGTGATTCCAGGGAGCGCGGATGGCGGTCACATAATGGTAACGTGCTGTCTGGCCCTTGTGGGCACGAGCCTCCTCCTACCTGCTGGTTCTTCAGGTTCAGTCACTTTTTACAGCACTGCGGGAGATTAGCGCTACAGAATAGTCCACAGTCCAGAGACTACCGTCTAAAGAGGGGGGGGTGTCTGGACAGAATACAGGCACAAGGTACAAACTTACTAACTCTTTAAAGAGTCAACATCATTTTCATTCGTACTTCATAAATCAATAATATACATGAAAATAAACTTTGTAAGTATCTCAGAGAAATCTTTCTCCTCTTCGACTTATCTTTCATTTTCAAAATGATCAATTCACAATTAAAGGGAGTCTGTTATCAGGTTTTTGCTACCCCATCTGGTAGCAGCATGATGTAGGGGCAGAGACCTAGATTCCAGTCATCTATCACTTACTAGGCTGCTTGATGCAGTTTTGATAAAACCACTTATTTATTGCAGATTTAGCATTTCTCTGAATGCTGAGCTCTGTATAAAACCCCCACCCACATCACTGAGCAGCAGTTTTCTCTGTAAACTGTGCATAGGCAGAAAGCAGTCAGTGGTAAGGGCGGGGTTATACCAAGCTCATAAATATAGAGGACTACATGGCAGCAGGTTTACTAGTCCTCTAGTGATAAAAATCATTTATATCAGCAGGAGATTATCAAAACTATAGCAAGCAGCACAGTAAGTGACATATTGCTGGAATCAGGGACTCAGCTCCTACATTATGCAGTTCACAGATTAGGCAGCTAAGGTCTGGTGACAGATTCTCTAAAATCTGTCTTCGGTGAATGCAGACTTTCCCCAATACGGAGATGCAGTTGATGCATACAAAGTTTTATGGAGAGTTGTAGCGTCGGTTCAGGTAAATTACACGAGAATGTCTGTGTCCGCCTCAAGCTTCTCCTTACTTCTCATAGTAACTTATGGGCACCAACTGTCATCTCCTATATCAATGTAAAAGCAGATTTCTTTCACAAGATATATTACAATATTGCTTATTTTCAAAGGACACACTATAAGCATTGCTAAGACATCCCTCCACCATAGGATAGTTTGATAACTTGCTGATCAGTGTGAGCCAGATTGCTAGGCCCCCATGATCATGAAACCATGGCTCTGCAAAGCAGCATCTGAATGAAATAGCACCACCACTCTATTCATTCTCTATGAGACTACCCGAGATAGCAAAGTAGAGCATTCTGCCATCGCCAGCAGTCCTATAGAATATGGATAGATGCTTCACTGACCCTTTACGTAGAACAGCGAGTGTCCCAGCAGTCAGACACCCACAGATCAACAAGTTAGCACCTATCCAATAGAAATGTGATCGCCTTAGTCGGGTTGTTCCAAATTATGCCGACATGTCCAGTAATCATCAGTTATAAGAGATCCAGCCGCAATTTGTTAACAAAATAAGTTTTGCAGACAACTTATGGCAGTTTAAAAAATAAAAAACACTGATTTAATCTAGATTTTTTTTTTTTTTTTTTTTTAACATTTAACGCTAGTTTCACACTAGAGAGGATGCGGACTTCCTCCGTTCAGCTCCGCTGCCGTCGGCATGAGTACCCCATCTTTAGCATTGGGTACGCAGGCCATGCCGATGTATGCGGATGCCTCTGCATGTGTCATTTTGACGGTGCGGCGACTGCAACAAAATGCAACTTGATCAGTTTCAAATCAAACAAAACTATTGTCTTTTTCACAGATCAGTTTTCCACAGACTTCAACGTAAAAAAATGGATCCAGATGAAATAAAAATGTATAGTTGGACAAAAAAGTGGAGTCTGCACAACTTTTTTTGGTAACAGGTTACTGAATCTGTTTACTTAGCCGAAGACATAAGACACATTTTTTCTTTTTTTGGAGCTCTATGATAAATACCTGTTCCAGTTATAACTGTGACAAAACCTTCTACTCCTTTGCCTTGGCCAAACTTCCTCTCAGCTAGTGCAGCACAATTCCCATCGTTATCCACCCATACTGGCAGGTGAAGGGTGTCCGATAGAGGCGTTCGCAGGTCAACCGAGCTCCACTCTTGAATCAACTTTGTAGAATGAAGCACCACACCATCATGTGGGTTTACACGTCCACCAGTGGAGATCCCTAACGGTGGTGATAAAGTACTTGTTATAGGACTCAGGTTATCATTAATATATTCGCACAATATTATGTATCCATCTGGGAAATACTCACCCACACCAAGTATTCTGCAGTTCAGACTCACTGCTTCTGATGCAGCTTCAACGCACATCTTCAGAATCAACTCAATTCTATCCTCATAAGTTTTAGGATTAGGTTGGGCATACTTCTTTATGATTTCCCCCTAAGGTTAATAAAAAAAAAAAAAAAAAAAAAAAAGAAGCTTTATCAGGTATGACTTTCTTAAAAAAAAAATAAATAAATAAAACCAAAACCATGGGGAGTCCTTTGCGCATATTCATACAGTGATTTTTCACATGGATTTTCAAGCTGTTCCACACCAAGAACCTCTGTATATACACTGCCTATCGTTTTCAATAGAAAATACATATTGCGCTTCACAGTGATTTTTTTCCTGATATTTTGTGAAATGCCACCTCACTGATTCGGATTCATCGAGGTTGCTAATTTTGAAGCAACAAATTCTCCCTCTAACATATCATTACATTTACCAAATGGACATTTTTTTTTTAAGGCTTCTAAGAATTACGATAAACAGGTTAGCAATCTACTTTCAAGCCAAAATTAATAAAAACTAACTCTACAAAGATTATGAACAACAAAGTAACACTCTGTAGCGCTATAACATCCAAACTTGAATTGCATTACTGCACTAGAATATTAGAAAAATTGAGAATACTTCACATATAAACTGGTCAATTCATGCTTACCCGGCAGCCACGATAAGAGAATTCTCATTAATGGCAACCTGCCTGTGGGAGTCTCTGCCCGAGCACTCCAGCCTTCAGCCTCAGGCGTTTTTAATTACAGCAGGATCCTAGAAAAAATTGGAGCTCGGCTCAACAGGACTGGATTTTTCGTTTCTTTTTCAAAAGAAAATATAGTGCGTACACAAGAAAATGTTCATGTTCGACATGACCCAGTCGACGCGTTTCGACTACACTAAGCAATCTTACTTATGAATGATCTCCAGGTGGATGAGCTGGAATCAAGTTTTTGTTACAGCAGGATCCTACCTTCCCATATAGATGCAGGCTTTAGCACAATAGAGGATTCACACAGGCAGGTTCCCAGCAATGAGAATCGCCTTATCATGGCTGCTGGGTACACATGAATTGGCCAATTTATGCGCTAAGTATTCTCAATTTTTCTAATTTTCTAGAGCAGCAATGCAAATCAAATTTCATATATTTTATGCTCGTATGTTATAAAGCTTCAGAGCGCAACTTTATTAATTATATATGGAGATGGATACTCTTGGTAAGCAGCTGTTCACACCTGTTTTTGGTTTGGATGTGTCAGTCTTTTGATATTTGTCTACAAAAATGATATGCACCACTGGGGGAGTGTGACAGGTGACAAACTCTTGTTAAATTTTGGGACAATACCAGTATAAGGAGTCTAAAGAATTACATGGGTCCATAATTTACATCCACGCGCTTCCGATTTTACACAAAAGGTTTCTTGACAAAAATCTTTCCACACTCTGATGCAAGCTGTATCAAGAAAGAGTTCTCTTCTAGAAAGCAATGTTTCCTAGAGGTCTATATCATAGACTCATAGTGCCCTATGTAAGAGCCTAACCCCATCTCTGAAGACCTACGCACTTCCTGTAGATTTATCTATAAATGGAAACATTCTTGGAGTATAACGATCTCAGACTGCCCATCTCTGGACATTTGGAGCGGTGCTGTGAATGATATACATGGATACAAACTTTCATGACACAATTATGTACCTTCATGCTGACAATCGCTATCCTAAGATTTGTTCCTCCTAGATCAACAGCCAAAGCGCACAGCGTTTCCAAAATGTGGTCAATATCTTGAGAGATACTCTCTTTTACTGGAGGGAAGCAAAACTTTTTCTGGAGAGGTTCTGACAAGCTGAGTGATTTGAGAAACTTTACAATTCTTGGAACAGAATTGCCATCACCATATATTTTTGAGCTGTAAAAGAGGGGGAAAAAATATATTGTTTTTTGTGGCAAAACTTTGTTAAAACCCAAAAGTAGGAAAAAGAAAATGGTGATAAGCCCACAATAATAATGACTGTGACAAAATAATCTTTACTGATAAAAAGATATATGACTTTAGTGACAGTATGAGTATAACAGTGAGAATGGCTGTCATAGGCAGGAGAGGACAAATACTAATGTGCTAGATCTCCTAAATTAATATGGACATAATCACAGCCATAAACAAAAAAACAAGATTAATACAGGTACAATGAGTGTATAACAAGTTACCCATCATAGTCCTCTGCTGCTGTAATGATGCCTTTGACTGGGAGCAGAATGGTGAAATGCCGATTGGGGCAGAGTAGTGAAACGTGTGTCAAGGCAGGTTTCATTCTAGCAGGAAAGGACTATGAAAGGTATCTTGCTTTTGTTTGCCCTTTTATCTAGTCCGTAATTCTAAAACCTTTATTATAGGTCAGTCAAATATACATTATATTTCATACAGGGTAATTTTTTGCCGAGTAATTTTGATTCATTACTTTGATGTAACACCGTACCCGTAACATATGCAGGTGGCATCACACTTACCAAGGATATCGTTTTCCAAACTGGAGCTGAAGGGCGTGAATTATTTTATTCTCTGTGTCTGCGTCACGTACATGAAGCACATTTTCACCTGAAAATAACATCAAACAGGTTGTGACAAAATCTGTAAGACGCATTTAGAAGAACATGTCTAGCACCTATGACTCAAGCCACCCTGGACTGCAATGAAAGGTGAAGTAATCTGGATTCTGAGCAAACTTTTATAACTGTTAAATAGTAAGGGAAAAAAATATTTGTAAGCTGCTAATACAACAGACAAGTTCCGCATAATTAAACTGTAAAATAACAGCTGTAGATAAGCAGGGAGAAGCCTTTGACCTCAAGCTGGCTAACCTTATACACATTTCCTCATTGTGCATTGGGGATGTGATAACCATCTGGGTGTGCACACTTATCTGTCTTTTTGCAGAACGATTTTAAATTAGTGCTATGCCTGATCCTTCCCTTTCTAAGTTGATTTGACACCTGTCTGAACATAAGAAAGGTGAGCCACTAGATTTAGGATCCATCCATGAGGTTACCTTGCCATTGGTGGATTCCCTATACAGTTTTTGATCAAAAACTGTTAACTACCTGACATTTTTATATGTGTAATGATAGTGCAATTAATGTAATAATCTCACTGTGTGCTGATGGATTTTATTAGTATATTAGTCTATGTGGTTTTTCAGATGTTTTCTTGCCATAAGCATACCAAATAAGCCAGTCTAAGACTATGTGCACACGCTGCGGTTTTTGCTGCGGTTTTGGCTGCAGCAAAACTGCAACAGTTCTGCAGACCTTGTACAGTAGCATGTTATCCTATGGGATTTACAATTTTCTGTGCACATGCTGCGGATTTTTAACTGCGGAAAAGCTGCGGTTTTGAATCCGCAGAAAGAAATGACATGTCACTTCTTTTCTGCGGATTCTGCTGCGGTTTACCATCTCCTCCATTGTAGAGGTGATAAACCGCAGGCCAATCCGCAGGTCATTTTAGCTGCGGTTCCGCAGATAAAAAATCCGCAGACCAATCCGCAGCGTGTGCACTTAGCCTTAGGAGGCTTGAGATACTGGCAAAAAAATATATAAAATATGAATATGTAGGTGTTAGGCTTAGGAGGCCATGTTTTTTTTTTTAAGGGAAAAAAAAAAAAAGTGGAAGATTTTACTAATCTGTTATTTTTTTAAGGAATTCCTCATATCCTCACCAGTTTCTCTTCCAGTCTGCCTTGTTCCCAAATTGATGACCGGTGTTCCGAAAGCTCCTGCCTCGCGCACCCCGCAGCTGCTGTTTCCAATCATACATCCTGCATGTGCAACTAACTGGATGAACTGTTCAAATGGGACATGCTTCACGGCTCTGAAGTTAGGATGGTGCTCCACACCTTTCTTCCTCATCACTCGCACCATTTCTTTGCTTCCTATAACAAGCAGAATTTCATTACGCATTACTCACCATAGAAGAGCTTAACATTTTCGGCCAAACAGGTCAATACAACCCCAAAAGGTCACAAAGCTTTTGCCACAAACTCACCCGCGTCAATGTTTGGAAAGAGAACCAAGGTTTTCTTATTGAATGAAATAAGAGCGTCTAAGGTGAACTCGTACATCTTCACCGAATGTTTAATATCTGTAGTAACCGGGTGCTGCAGAGCTACAATATATTCCCACGGCTTCACGTCGTCACCTGTGAAGAACACACACAAAAAAATACTACTCTCAGGTGTTCTTGTAAAAAAAGTTATATACACACACACACACACATACATATTGATGAATGTAATTATTTCATACTTTTATCTTACTCCTTTCCATATCCTTATGCATGCAAATGAAAGCAGTTCAACATACTTTTCAGTTATGCGACCATACTATTTTAGTGAGAATTGTGGAAGAATATATAAATTTACAGTTCCAAGTCTGAGATCACATATGCATTTTGAGGCAGATTTTGCTTTGATTTTCTTATCCATCCCAGAAGAGAGGAGTCAGCCTTTTCTTTATTCTTTTGGATTCACTTTTGGCTTTGGGTCAAGATTTGCACAAGTGAGTCAAGCCTAAGGTCACATTCACACCTCCATGTGTCATGGTCCGAATACGGACTGAGAATCACAGACCAGCTACGGTCTCCTGACCAGAACTATGCCTATGACGTTCTCAAGTTAAGGTGAGGAGACCCACTGCCAGTCAGTGAATCACCTTCAGTACTCGGACTGTGACACACAGATGTGCGAATACGGCCTAAGGAACAAATTCTGGTTTCTGAATGTTTTATGTTTACAACATACCATATAAAGGGAACATGTAAATTCAGCCTTGCCCAACCATTCACCATTTCCCTGGTGCCAGGCTGCTTGGTGGGCACAGTAGTAAAATACATCAGTGCAGCACATCTGTGCCCAGTAAGCCCTCAATGTCCTAGGACGTGCTTACCGCAGACACTCACAATACAGAGAGCGGTTCTGTAAGCGGTGACTGCAGCCACTCTGTGCACATCCCCGTGACAAAGCCGGCAACTCCTGATGGGAAAGGAGTTCATTTTCTCATGGTAGTTGAACTTTCACTAAGGTGGCAAAGCACTATTGTAATGCTATTTATCTGCAAGTAAATTGTAGGTCCCCATTAAAGTAGTAAGCATGCTCTATTGCTGTTGCACATACCGAGCCATGATTTGATAACACCCATGTAGTCCTTGTTTTTCAGATTTAGTAGCTTGTCATAAGAGGGACAACCAGCCAGAAGGATGCGGTCATGGTCCTCACACATGGCAATGAGGTGCTGTTCTGCACTCCGGGTGCAGCACACATGGTAGTGAGACAGTTTCGTGATGGCATGTCTGATGGAGTCATCAATCGTTCCACTGACTTCCCCTCCTTCAATGTGAAGGATTCTTATGTTCATTAGTGCCGCACTCGTAGCCAATGCTAAGGCATCAAATCTATCTCCATGGACTATGATGATGTCGGGTCTTAACCGATTTAGAACATCTGGCAGTTTTACTAATGCAAGTCCCACCGACTCAACCATGGCCGCTTCATCTTCTCCTCTAACAATCGTATGCAACCTTGCTTGAATGTCAAAGTCATCTTGTTCAATCATACGATAGGTATTGCTAAATAAAAACGACAACAGGACAAGAATCAAGTTACCATCACATCCAGCAGAAAAATAAATGTTACTGGCTACAAGCAAAGTACAAATTAAGACTTTTTTAATGTTAACATTCTCAAAAAATTTTTATGAAAAATGCTTAAAATTTGTTTTAGAAAAAACCTCAAAAAATATAATGGATCAAATACTCTAAAAAAAAAAAAAAACACCAAGATAGCAGCAAAAAAAGTTTTGATCCTAAAAATTAACTTTTCTTCCAATATTTAAAACCTGGATGATACCAGTATAGGGAACAGGGTACAGGATATTTTTAACATACAAAATATACAATGTATCAGGGCACTACACTCGCCCTAATAGGCCCTAGTGCGTCCCTTCCTTGCCGCGGAGGTTGGCACCCTAATATATGCGATGTGGCGCCCCCGCTCAACGTCGGTGACCCTAATAACACCCTAAAAAACCCTAATCCACGACGAGGATACACAAAAAAAAACACAAACACACAGAATTCCCGAAAAAATGACCCCTGGTGGAGAGACTATATACTGTCTCTAGGAGTGCACCTATTCTAAAACAGAGTGGTGGGTATATGTCCACCCTAATATCTCGTAGTAAAAAATGCTTATGGTTGCAGCTCAAATAGAAACTTATCTCGTAGAAAAAATGCTAAATGCTGCATAGATGACACTGTAGCTTTCTATAAAAAACGTTTACACATAACAGCAATGCGTAGATCAAATCCAAAAGGAGTTCATCAGGAAAAAATATTTGCTGATCTAACATATCCAAAGGACATAATAGTCCTCAAAATACACAATAGACACAATAGTCTCTTTTATAAGCGAGGATGGCAAAGAACACCATTAAATTCATTCATGGGGTAACCCAGTGACCCAATATACAAATTGCCATCCATCAGTCTGTCAGCATAAAAATTCAAAAAGATACTTATCAGCCATCAGATGATATCGAGCCCAGCCCGACGCGTTTCCCCCTCTTAGATGCTGAGGGTTCATCAGGGGCAAAAGAGAACAAGGGGTCTCATCACCCCAGCCGAATGATCAATGCAGTGTGCGGCATGTTTTCTGTCTCCCGCCGGCTCATATTTACCGCCTTCAGACTGCGACGTCACTTCCGGTACCACGCCGTGATTGTGTGTCATACTTGCAATCATTGCAGTGGGGCGCGCCCCCATACCATGTGACAACAATCATCACTTCCGGTGGCGCATCATGATTACGCACACTGCTAGTGATTAATACACTGGGGTGTAGTCCCACCGCCACATCATGTGACCCTAATCGTCACTTCCGGTGACATGCCCTGATCACGTGTGTCCCTCTCGGCACATATCAAATCCTCTCCCCACGTGACCACACAGCCGTTGCCCACACTAGAACCACAGTGGGGGAGAAAACCACAATAGGTCACAACCCACCAAAATTAGTGGGATTAACCACGGGCGTGTATTAGAGCAAAGGGGGCTAATATATACATAAACCCTAAGGCAGCATTATTCAGGGCTAGTAGAACCTGAAGAAAATTATATATCCGGATTACACCTCATTTTAAATATGTCAGTGTGCCATAATAACGTTACTGAATCATAAACCGCATCAATAAGACATGATGAAAAATGTTGTTATTAACCCCTACAGGAGACACCTCTATGTATCCAAGCTAATCAAATGATCCAATAATAAGATGATAGATATCCAAGAACAATCTCTTTGCTCAGGAAGAGCATGAAAAAATAGCATGGTGGATCCATCAGGTACACTAACTACAAGAAACTAGTAAAATTCAAATTTTCATTGAGGCCTTTAGGGCTTTGTGATTCCAGCCAGAAAATCCAACGCGTTTCCCGTTGTAGGATCTTCTTATCCCAATCCCCCTGCCTCACTACGGGTTGAACCCTTTCAATAACACAAAATCCAATCTGTTTCTCATCACCGCCATGAACAAGAAACAGATTGGATTTTGTGACCTATTGTGGTTTTCTCCCCCACTGTGGTTCTAGTGTGGGCAACGGCTGTGTGGTCACGTGGGGAGAGGATTTGACATGTGCCGAGAGGGACACACGTGATCAGGGCATGTCACCGGAAGTGACGATTAGGGTCACATGATGTGGCGGTGGGACTACACCCCAGTGTATTAATCACTAGCAGTGTGCGTAATCATGATGCGCCACCGGAAGTGATGATTGTTGTCACATGGTATGGGGGCGCGCCCCACTGCAATGATTGCAAGTATGACACACAATCACGGCGTGGTACCGGAAGTGACGTCGCAGTCTGAAGGCGGTAAATATGAGCCGGCGGGAGACAGAAAACATGCCGCACACTGCATTGATCATTCGGCTGGGGTGATGAAACCCCTTGTGCTCTTTTGCCCCTGATGAACCCTCAGCATCTAAGAGGGGGAAACGCGTCGGGCTGGGCTCGATATCATCTGATGGCTGATAAGTATCTTTTTGAATTTTTATGCTGACAGACTGATGGATGGCAATTTGTATATTGGGTCACTGGGTTACCCCATGAATGAATTTAATGGTGTTCTTTGCCATCCTCGCTTATAAAAGAGACTATTGTGTCTATTGTGTATTTTGAGGACTATTATGTCCTTTGGATATGTTAGATCAGCAAATATTTTTTCCTGATGAACTCCTTTTGGATTTGATCTACGCATTGCTGTTATGTGTAAACGTTTTTTTATAGAAAGCTACAGTGTCATCTATGCAGCATTTAGCATTTTTTCTACGAGATAAGTTTCTATTTGAGCTGCAACCATAAGCATTTTTTACTACGAGATATTAGGGTGGACATATACCCACCACTCTGTTTTAGAATAGGTGCACTCCTAGAGACAGTATATAGTCTCTCCACCAGGGGTCATTTTTTCGGGAATTCTGTGTGTTTTTTTTGTGTATCCTCGTCGTGGATTAGGGTTTTTTAGGGTGTTATTAGGGTCACCGACGTTGAGCGGGGGCGCCACATCGCATATATTAGGGTGCCAACCTCCGCGGCAAGGAATGGACGCACTAGGGCGAGTGTAGTGCCCTGATACATTGTATATTTTGTATGTTAAAAATATCCTGTTCCCTGTTCCCTATACTGGTATCATCCAGGTTTTAAATATTGGAATAAAAGTTAATTTTTAGGATCAAAAATTTTTTTGCTGCTATCTTAGTGTTTTTTTTTTAAATTTGTTTTACTAGTATTTTGGTAACTTTTATGCTTTTCCTGTAGTTCTTGAAATTCTACAGAGAAGGCTATGGAAAAAAATGCAATACCCACGAAATGCTGCATTACCTAAAAAAACTCAAAATGTTTCAGACCCAAGTATACTGTGTAGTTCTTTTTCCTATATATACTCCGTTAGCCATCAATAATGTGTTTGTGCCTTACATTACTGCAGTTTCCAATGCTGCTCAGGTCCTCTCATGTATCACATGACTGTAGCTCTTCCTTGCAGCCTCACACTTAAAACCATTATTTATTTTACTCATTTATATAGCGCTAACATATTCCGCAGCGCTTTACAGTTTGCACACATTATCATCGCTGTCCCAGATGGGGCTCATCATTCTAAATTCCCTAGGTATGTCATTGGAAATTTGGAATGTGGGAGACCAGAGTACCTGAAGGAAACCCACGCAAACACGGGGAGAACATACAAACTCCTTGCAGATGTTGTCCTTGGTGGGATTTGAACCCAAGACCCCAGCACTGCAAGGCTGCAGTGATAATCACTAATCCACCGTGCCACCATGAGTTTTTTCTTAATATAAGTCTGAGAGTCTCATTCTAAGGCCGGTGTCACACTACCGTACAATACGGCCAAGTGAGAAAACATCGCTTAGCACTTGGCCCAGTGTTAGTCTATGGGGCAACTCACATCTGCGATTATTTTCTCATGCTAAATCGGCAAGCAAGAACAATGGCAGAAAGCTGCAATGGGCACCGAGACTAGGCTCACTCGCATCCATATAAGTCTATGGGGGGAGTGAGTGACAATGCACAGCACTAAGATATCATCCGAGTGCGGTGCGATATACGCCGACAGCAGAGGAGATGAAGAAATAACTTTCTCCGACTACTCTATAGCTGTGCTCTGATCCTCTCTGTGATCGCAGCAGAGCAGGATCCGAGGGTTATCAGCATATCGAATGTCATATACTAGTCTGACTCCAGCCCAAGTCACAGACTTCCGATGAGGAAGTGAGTTCTGGTCCACACAGAATACACTGTGTGCCGGCTGGTCACAACTGCTGTCACATGATGCAGAAGACCGAAGCAGCGCAGGAAACGGAAGACGACAGCAAACGATACATTTGTAATGCACATATTAATGATGGCTAACGGTGGGGGAAACTGCTGGAGTGCTCATTTAAGTCTTAATCATGTACCATATTATATACTACTTTGTCCACCATTTTTTTACCGTGTTTTCCAGCAAAGCGGTAAGGATGGAGATAAAAAACACAAACAACTTACCCATAGTCATCAATCAGATGGGATCCAATCACCACTACACTAAGCTCAAGGTAATCTGATTCTGCTTTGATTCCAAACATAATGGGAGCCAACTTGGAGTAATCTGCTCGGTTGCATGTTGCCACACATACTCGAAGTTTTCTTTGGTTTGTGTTCTTCTCCATGGCAACTTTCCGCTTTGATAAGTTCTCAAAGTAAAGTGCCTATAAAATACAGCAAAGAGAAAGTGATGAAATGTTTTTAGTAGATCATAGATTTCAACCTGACACATATTTGGTATTAGCTATTTTGCCTTTTTTCTATCTTATATCTATTATTCTGACTTGTAGCAGGATAAGATGGAGTATAGTAACCATGAGCACTAGCTGACAGCTCTCCATTGCAGCCACATAATCATGCCTTGTGACTAGGTTTTGGTTTCTGCCCTTCATTGCATTCGATGTTCTGCTTTCCAAAGCAGAATGAATAGAGCTCTGTCCTGTCGGAAAACGTTATAGGCAAAAAAGTCACACAGTCGCCATCCCCTATATGTAGCTCCATACCATCACTCAGCAATAAGCTGCCAGTATGTCGTTTTCTGCCAACAGAGGGTGCATTGCTCAAGTGTTCAGGAAACGAGGGCATCATTTCCAGTATCTAATAGCACAGTGACTCATAGGACTTGTGTCAGTATCTGCCAAGAAAACATATTTGTTCTTCAGAATCTACACCCAAGATTAAATGTTTATATAAGGTTTTGACTCGGCTCCATCAAAGTTATATTCTAGCTGTTGCTAAAAATATTTGATGTAATAATGCAACCCGACCGCATTATTCACAGCACAGAGGAAAAACCAGGGCTGTGGAGTCGGTAAGCCAAACCTGCAACTCCGACTCCACCTCCCACATATATTGCTTATATTTAAAGTGAAAAATTTATTGTAGTACAATGTGAACGTCAGACATTAAATCATTTTTATGAAACAATAATCAAGAAATTTAGATAGAACATAAGATATATTTATTGGAATATAACTTTAGAACACAAAAAACTGTAATAAATTGTAAATATGTAATACACTATGCAATATCGATTACATATATACAGTACAGACCAAAGTGGACACACCTTCTCATTCAAAGAGTTTTCTTTATTTTCATGACTATGAAAATTGTAGATTCACTCTGAAGGCATCAAAACTATGAATTAACACATGTGGAATTATATAATTAGCAAAAAAGTATGAAACAACTGAAAATATGTCTTATATTCTAGGTTCTTCAAAGTAGCCACCTTTTGCTTTGATTACTGCTTTGCAAACTCTTGGCATTCTCTTGATGAGCTTCAAGAGGTAGTCACCGGAAATGGTCTTCCAACAGTCTTGAAGGAGTTCCCAGAGATGCTTAGCACTTGTTGGCCCTTTTGCCTTCACTCTGCCGTCCAGCTCACCCCAAACCATCTCGATTGGGTTCAGGTCTGGTGACTGTGGAGGCCAGGTCATCTGGCGTAGCACCCCATCACTCTCCTTCTTG
Organism: Dendrobates tinctorius; assembly: GCF_039654945.1. Lineage (NCBI taxonomy): Eukaryota > Metazoa > Chordata > Amphibia > Anura > Dendrobatidae > Dendrobates > Dendrobates tinctorius. The sequence goes on along the minus strand of NW_027361827.1, from coordinate 8,193,882 downwards.
GTCAAATAGCCCTTACACAGCCTGGAGGTGTGTTTGAGGTCATTGTCCTGTTGAAAAATAAATGATGGTCCAACTAAACACAAACCGGATGGAATAGCATGCCGCTGCAAGATGCTGTGGTAGCCATGCTGGTTCAGTATGCCTTCAATTTTGAATAAATCCCCAGCAGTGTCACCAGCAAAGCACCCCCACACCATCACACCTCCTCCTCCATGCTTCACGGTGGGAACCAGGCATGTAGAGTCCATCCGTTCACCTTTTCTGCATCGCACAAAGACACGGTGGTTGGAACCAAAGATCTCAAATTTGGACTCATCAGACCAAAGCACAGATTTCCACTGGTCTAATATCCATTCCTTGTGTTCTTTAGCCCAAACAAGTCTCTTCTGCTTGTTGCCTGTCCTTAGCAGTGGTTTCCTAGCAGCTATTTCACCATGAAGGCCTGCTGCACAAAGTCTCCTCTTAACAGTTGTTGTAGAGATGTGTCTGCTGCTAGAACTCTGTGTGGCATTGATCTGGTCTCTAATCTGAGCTGCGATTAACCTGCGATTTGTGAGGCTGGTGACTCGGATGAACTTCTCCTCCGCAGCAGAGGTGACTCTTGGTCTTCCTTTCCTGGGGCGGTCCTCATGTGAGCCAGTTTCTTTGTAGCGCTTGCTGGTTTTTGCCACTGCACTTGGGGACACTTTCCTCAATATTTCGGACTGACTGAACCTTCATTTCTTAAAGTAATGATGGCCACTCGTTTTTCTTTACTTAGCTGCTTTTTTTCTTGCCATAATACAAATTGTAACAGTCTATTCAGTAGGTCTATCACCTGTGTATCCACCAGACTTCTGCACAACACAACTGATGGTCCCAACCCCATTTATAAGGCAAGAAATCCCACTTATTAAACCTGACAGGGCACACCTGTGAAGTGAAAACCATTTCCGGTGACTACCTCTTGAAGCTCATCAAGAGAATGCCAAGAGTGTGCAAAGCATTAATCAAAAGGTGGCTACTTTGAAGAACCTAGAATATAAGACACACAGTATTTTCAGGTGTTTCACACTTTGTTAATTATATAATTCCACGTGTTAATTCATAGTTTTGATGCCTTCTGAGTGAATCTATAATTTTCATTGTCATGAAAAGAAAACTCTGGATGAGAAGGTGTGTCCAAACTTTTGGTCTGTACTGTATATATTTTGTGGTGCAGTGACCACTATGTCCGCTAGGGGGCGCTGTGTGGGTGTCCCAGGACGGGCCTACAGTCATCTCCATTGTTGTAATGGGAATAGGAGGCTGAAGGATCGTTATGTATCTCAAGGTAGGTGGCCTTGAGATGAAGGCTTGCTTATGTGCTGACCAGCAGAGGCACTGCTGAGCTGTTGTTACACTGTGTCAGCGAGAGCTATCTACAAACCCACCCAGGGGTGTGTTTAAGAGTGTCATAATAAAGTATATGTGTACGAATGCTTGAAGGGCCTGTGATGAGGTCATAGCAATGTAACCCGGGGACGTGGCTACGGACCATTTAAGGTAACCAGAGTAGGTTACATGGGAGAGCGCATGGATCTGATTGGGTTATGTGGAAGGTCCCGGCAGGCCTAGGTGGAAGAAGGTGTGCTACCTTCTCCTGAAGACCACGTGCTGAGGCTGCTGACACGGGGAGGCCTATGTATATTGGCTGTATGTGAGGAGGGATAAGCCTCCTGTGTTTTGCTGAGGCTCCAGGACTGAGCCTGAAATAATGGACACTTATGCTTGCTTTCGCCTGAGCTAAAGGCTATTCCTTATGTTATGTGCTGGTTTACGGGTTGGAGCAATAAACCCAATGAACTTTTAAAGGAACGTGCTGTTATGTGCTGGTTTATGGGTTATGGAGCAATAAACTCAATGAACTTTTAAAGGAACGCGCCTTCTGGCTGTCTCCCGTCACACCTAAGCGAGTTGAATCCCTACAATATTATATATATATATCTATCATGACTTATCTCAGCTAAGACAAAGCCTAGATCCTCAGGCTACATTCACACCATGGGCGCAGCCAGGATCAAACCTGAGGGGGGCAGAACCTCATACTGTTCCGCAGAACCTCATATCATACTGCACACCTTCGCTGCTGCAGAACCTCATACTGCACACCCCTACACTTGAAAATAAAGCCTGCACCTTAAGAAGATGTGGTGATGAATGCAGTCTATTTATTCCAACTATCAGTTGATGTTAGTCTCTGGGCTACCCGGCTTTCATTCTTTTTGGTACAGATAAGATATGGATAGACAGATATGGATAAATGGATAGAGCAGATTTCTAATCTGCTCTTGCTATTGAAATTATCTATGAGCTCAAAAAGCTTTCAGGTGATGCAGTTTTTTAAATAGCTGATCTTCTTCTGCAGCTGAAAAATGTATCCTCGAAAAACGCTGTGTGTGAATGTAGCCTTAAGGCCCCGTCTCACTAAGCGACTTACCAGCGATCCCGACACCGATATCAAGGTGTCAGGATCGCTAGTAAGTCGCTATGTGATCGCTGGTGAGCTGTCACACAGACAGCTTCACCAGCGATCAGCACAGCGATGCCGAGCGCCCGGCATCGCTGTAGAAAATAAAATAAAAAATATAGTTATTCTCACCTTCCGACGTCCCGTTCAGCCATCCCGCCTCTCTCCACGCTCCGGTCCCAGTGATCCATTGCACGAATGACCGCGAGATGTCACGGTCTCGCGGGATAACAAAGTCTTGCGGTCATTCGTGCAAAGGATCACTGGGACCGGAGCGTGGAGAGAGGCGGGATGGCTGAACGGGACATCGGAAGGTGAGAATAACTATATTTTTTTTATTATTTTTTACACCTGATCGCTGGTCTTCCGCCTGTCACACACAGCGATGTGTGCTGGCCAGCGGGAGACCAGCGACCAAAGAAATGTCCAGAGATTTCTTGCAGCGATCAGCGATACCGGCAGGGGGGCCGCTCGCTGATCGCTGTCACACACAGCAATCTCGCTGGTGAGATCGCTGTTACGTCACTAAAGTAGTGACTCAGCAGCGATCTCGCTACCGAGATTGCTTAGTGAGACGGGGCCTTTAGATCAGGAATAGAACAGCCATTTATAGGACATTTCATAACTTTCCCAAATTCCTATGAAAAAATATTCAGCATATTCTGCATTGAACTACTGTACCCAATTTATTATATATTTTAGGAGTCGGTCCATTGTATACCGACTACTACTCCACCAAAATGAGCACCGACTCCGACTCCACAGCCCTGGGATAAACCATGAGAGGTGTGAGGAGGTAGACAACATAACAAGCAGATGGAGGGGTTTATCAGCTCGCTTCATTATAGAAGAGAGCAGCTGGTTGTGGCAGACTTATTTCATGCTTCTCCATACCACTGTGATGTGATGTCTTAGGAACAGACAGGAAGAGATGACCGCATGGTGGAAAACAGACGATTAGCACTCATGTCCAAGAGCGTGTGAGCTCACCAATATCACCATGCTGGCACTATAGACTGACTAGTGGGATTCCTTTATATTCATGTCCTCTCAAGTCACCGATTTCTATATATCCATGGACTCTGAGTTTATAGGTTGTAAATCAGTGATAGCGCACACACACACATACATATTACACACAGTCACGTACAAGCTTTAAGTGTTTGTAATTTATTGTTATCGGTCATCAGATTTTATAGTACAGACGGTATAGATTAGCACATTGATGTATTTTAGCTGATCAGGCTGGTGGACTTACTTGGAAAATTCACATCAGATTGGTCATTGTCCCGCAAGCAAAGTACATGTTAATCAAAGGATCTTGCAATGATAATTTCCGTAACTGGAAGGGTTTAAATAAAATGTTCCTGTGCTGAGATAAGCTTATACATGTTCCCCTGCTGTGTACTGTGTAATGGCCGTGTCTGACCGTACAGGGACATGGTCTGATCATACCACAGCTCCTGGGCAGGGGAGGAAGCAAAAGAGGATACAGACAGGACAGTATGGGGTCACAGCTGACTCTGTGAGGTAAATCATTTGTTAATATGGCAAAACACGTTTTACCTCACAGAAAGATATTACACCTGGTATTACAACAAACATTTTGGGAATTCAGATCTAAAAAGTGCTTATTTCAATATCAGGCCCGACAAGGTAAAAAAATAAAAGGATTATACAGGCATTCGGATGTGGATTGTCAGCATAATGAAATCGGTCTCATCAGGTCAGAGATATATTTAGTAATGTTTGCCTTTTGCACTGTGAAATCTGGTGACAGATCCGCTTGAAAGACTAACAACTACTGTTTGACAGTCAGGATAGATGGAAAACTGATGACTCACAACAGCAACATACACACGCATATGCATTATAACTTTTTTTTTGACAACTGTTACAAAATTTTTAAAACTATTCTAAAATAAAAAGCACAAAGACAAAAAAAAAAAAAACTGGAAGCCTGGCCTTTATTTTCCAGCGGTACCTGACTAGTCGCTAAGGTCTCTGCCTCTAGCACTACTGCTGATTAGTTTATCTCTGTGAGTTCATCGTCTACCGCTGAGATGAAATTAGAGGAGTAAAGGTGTATTTACACGGGAAGATTACGAGAATTCTTAAGAACACTGGTATCGTGGCAATCTTTCAGTGTAAACAGGCTGCCAAACCCACAACGATCCTTCACAGAAGGAAAAGGTTCTTTGGCTTGAAGAAAAGATCACTATTCTCAGCAGCTCATCATTCCTCGTAAACTGGACTTGTGCTGCCGAGAACAACTGCTGCCTATGTGTATTGAAGGATCTATTACAGATCGTTCTGTGAGCATCACAAGCGTGGTCTGCCTGTGTACTCAAGCTACTAAACCAATCAGCAATTATTTAGATTGGCAGTTGAGTGTCACTGCTTGGTCCACATAAAGGCATTTTTAGGCTCCATTGTACACAGATTAGTGTATGTGGAGAATGTATAGCACTGCACACAAGCCACATGGCTATCTACTATGGAGCTGCACAGCATCAGTATAGCTGTATAGGATCCACTAGGAGTCATAGTGATGGAGAGATCCTCCTTAAAGGGTTTGGCCACTTCATCTATCAAGTGTGCTGGGGACATGATCTTCTGGCACTAATATATAAGGCCGGTTTCACATTTGCGTTTCAGGGAGCAGAGACGGCCTGCGCACGGCCGCCGCTAAGCCCCGTCCCCTGCCGCGCCTCCGCCGGTAGCTCCGCCTATCGGCGCACGACGCTGCAAGCGTCCTGCGTCCCCTATCACTGGGGACGCAGGCCGTGCGCAGTATGCGTTTGGCGGCGCATGCGTCCTTTTGACGGTGCGCCGAGCGCAACAGAATTGCAACAGGTTGCGTTTGGCGCTGGTCGGCGCACCGTCAAAAGGACGCATGCGCCGCCAAACGCATACTGCACACGGCCGGCATCCCCAGTGATAAAGATAGGGGACGCAGGACGCATGCAGCGTCATGCGCCGATAGGCGGGGCTACCGGCGGACGCGTGGCAGGGGGCAGGGCTTAGCTGCGCCGTGCACAGGCCGTCGCTGCGCCCTGAAACGCAAATGTGAAACCGGAGTAAGCACTGCAGATTCTCTTGCTTTCTCACAGCTCTCCGGTCCAAACAATGTCTGCTGATGGAGGAGCAAGTGACCAGACCTGTCCATCAGTCCCCATAAATTGAAAAACAGTTTTCCATGCAAACTTATTTTTTTACTGGAAAGGATGATGACTGACAGGTCTGATCAGATGGTCCTCCCATCAGCAGCCACTGTATGGACAGGAGCACAGTGCAGTCCGTGAAGGAGGAGGAGAATCTGTACCACTTATATATTAAGAAGATCCTCATGTCCTCGAGACATGTTAAAATAAAGATAAAGTGGATACCCCATATAAGAAGCAGTCCATCTAGGCAGGAATAACTTTGTACATGATTGCTCTATTGAAGTATAGACATTGGGGTGCAGCAGAGGCCCCATACACCTCTATAGGAACCCGAATATGACACCATACAAATCGGAGCGGTGACTCAGGATGTGCTAGGGGCAGAGAAGGAGTTCAGCAATGGCCACTTAGATCAAGTCTCTCTATAAACAGGAGTGCTGTCTACAAAGAAACTGTGCAAAGGCTCACACAGGAGGTAGCACTAATATCTCACCTTTTTTCCATGCAAGGTCTTACATAATAATAGCATAAACCCTGTATCAGTAAAACATAGGTGACAGACTTCTGGGCAAACAATGACATGTGAGAAAATAGCTTAATGACCCCACTATGGAAAAATACAGCCATCGTCAAGTCTTTTAATAGTAACATGAAGCTGCGTCAGTTTTCATAGAGTAAAGGAAAAATAAGAGGTATGTGAACAACTACAAACACTTTTTTTTTTTTTTTTTTTAAACACTTCTCACCCCGTCTATGGATACATCTCGCCATTTTTACGACATTAGCTGCATTGTACTGTTACCTGGACATGTCGCAAATCTCTGCTGCTCCTGTATTGTCACGTTGTCTGTAGCTACAACATGCTGTGCCAATCACTTGCCACACAGGCAATCTCAGAAAACATGGTACATGACTGCCACGTCTTTAGCTAGACGAACAATGTGCACTCACAGCGCCAAGCAATGAAATAAGACACTGATGGAGGAATGTGCAGCAGCCAAGATCAGGGGATTGGAAGGAGAACTTAAAGGGAATCTGTCAGCACAGAATGACTGCTCAAACCAAGTACTGGCACTCAGCGCATCATGGTGGGGTCAATCATTTATGTACCCCTTCCCTCCTGCTTGTTTTCCCTGTATCTGCACCCCTTCCTCTTTGACAGTTCTGACTTCATGGAAAAAGGGAAGGGAACAGGTAGATGGAGAACAAGCAGGTGGGAAGGTGTAAATGACTGGCCCCACTGTGACGCACTGAGTGTATGTACTTGAATGTGAACAGTCACCCTGTGCTTAGGCTGGGTTCACACTTCCTCGCTTAAAGGGAATCTGTCACCCTTTTTTGAGATATCATATAATGATATCCTTCAATTGTGTGTCACATAAGGATTCTCTTAGTACTTTTGTTTCCCCCTGACCCCGCACCTTTCATGCATAAATACCTTTTTTTATATCGGTTCAGATGTATGTAAACTGCCGCTGTCCAGTCCGCTGGGCGGGGCTTATTTAACTGTCCCCCCCCCCTCCCTGTCTTGCTCTACGCATTTCTTCTTGTGTAGAGCAAGACAGGGAGGGGGGGAGGGGGGAGCAGTTGAATAAGCCCCGCCCATCGGACCGGACCGTGGCAGTTTACATACATCTGAACCGATATAAAAAAGGTATTTATGCATGAAAGGTGCGGGGTCAGGGGGAAACAAAAGTACTAAGAGAATCCTTATGTGACACACAATTGAATGATATCATTACATGATATCTCAAAAAAGGGGGGACAGATTCCCTTTAAGCTCCGCCTACTTCCGCATGCGTCCTGCGTATTTATCGTTGACATTGGGTACGCAGGGACATGCGCTGTATGCGGATAGGTCGGTATGCAGCGTTTTGACGTGCCCGCCGAACACACGGGAACACAACATGTAGCATTTCTATGCGGTCGGCGGGCACGTCAAAACCCCGCAAGCGGATGCTGTCGGCTGTACTCTATAGCTGACAACTTGCTGCATCAGCCGCGATCAGCATTTGCACCGTCCATATCTGCATAACCCCTTAGATGCTGCTGTCAAAATTGACTACATCATATAAACGTTAACCCCATCAGCACCCAGAGATCATGATAGTGTGGTCCTGATGTTTGCCATGGAAATTCATTGCCAAATAGCGGCCTTAGGCTGTGTGCTAAATCCGCAGGTAAAATGACCTGCGTTTTACCTGTGGATTTAGTGCAGATTTGCTGCAGATTTCACTTGCATTTTGACACCTGCGGATTCCTATAATGGATTAAAAACACACCATGCACAAATATGAACAAGTTGGTAAGACAACGTTCACACCACCCACTAACTGAGACACAAGAAAACAGATTTGCAAAAATACTATGCAGTAAAATATATCACAGTAATCAGCAAGTGCTGGATAACAAATACAGGGTATTTAGTCTATACTTTTTTTGCAAAAACATGTATACCAAGCTGCTTCACCGCGTCAAGGTAACCCGTATTGAAGCAGTCCCTATCTAATGTATTTAAAACCTGAACATCTGAACAGTGTCTAAAATGAACACTGTTCACATGTTCAGGTTTTAAATACATTAGATTAGGGACTGCTTCAATACGGGTTACCTTGACGCGGTGAAGCAGCTTGGTATACATTTTTTTGCAAAAAAAGGTATCGACTAAATACCCTGTATTTGTTATCCAGCACTTGCTGATTACTGTGATATATTTTACTGCAGAGTATTTTTGCAAATCTGTTTTCTTGTTGGATTCCTATAATGGAGCAGGTGTCAAACCGCTGCGGATCCGCACAAAAGAATTGACATGCTGTGGATTCAAATCCCGCAGCAAATCCGCAGCATGTGCACAGCATTTTTCATTTTACATAGACTTTAAGGTACTGTACACCGCAGCAGAATCTGCTGGGAATCCGCAGGGCCAAAAACGCTGCGAATCTACAGCAGAATCCGCAACGTGTGCATACAGCCTTAGAGTCTGCCGGCTGTAGAGGCCTGTTCAGAACTTAGCAGCATTTAGGTGGTAAAAATAACATCTTTCTCTCCTGTCATGTCACTTTGTATTAATTCCTGAAAAGCAGCTGAATGATTAACCTCTTAACCCCCAGAGATATTTTCGTCTTTGCTCCCCTCCTTCCAAGAGCCATAACTTTTTTATTTTTCGGGTCACTATGCCCATGTGAGGGCTTGTTTATTGCGGAACAAGTTGTACTGTTGAACATCATTGTTTTTAACATATTGTGTACTGAAAAATGGGAAAAAAATTCCAAGTGCAGTGAAACTGCAAAAAAGTGCAATCCCACACTTGTTTTTTGCTTGGCTATTTTGCTAGGGTGACTAAATGCTAAAACTGACCTGCCATTAAAATTCTCCAGGTCATTACGAGTTCATACAGTTAAGCGAATTAGTGCGGATTTGGTCACCAAATCTGAATTTGCCATATTCATGCCATATTGGTTCCTTATTTGTGTTGAATGTATGTTTGATGATCGGTTTGGAACATATTCGGTAGTGTATACTCCCATTGACTCTAATGACGTCAGGCTGTGCTCAACGAATACTGCAAAAACAATATTCGCTGCCGATCGTATTCGGAACTGAATTCAAACAAATTAGCTCAATTCTATTCATAGACACCAAACATGTCTAGGTTCTTTTTTTATCTAAGTGGTGAAAAAAAAATTCCATAGTGTGTTTAAAAAAAAAAAAATAAATAAAAAATTGCGCCATTTTCCAATACCCGTAGCATCCCCATTTTTCGCGATCTCGGGTTGGGTAAAGGGCTTATGTTTTGTGTGCCGAGCTGACGTTTTTATTGATACCATTTTGATGCAGATACGATCTTATGATCGCCCATTATTGCATTTTAATGAAATGCTGCGGCAACCAAAAAATATAATTCTTGCATTTTGACTTTTTTTTCTCATTACGTCATTTAGCGATCGGGTTCTTTTTTTTTAATATATTGATAGATCAGGCGATTCTGAACGCGGCAATACCAATTAAGTGTATATTTGATTTTTTTATTGTTTTATTTTGAATGGGGCAAAAGGAGAGTGATTTGGACTTTTATTTTTTTATAATATTTTTAAAAAAATTTTTTTTTTACTTTTGGCATGCCTCAATAGTCTCCATGGGAGACTAAAAGCTGCCATAATCCGATTGAGTCTGCTACATACAGGCGATGATCAGATCGCCTGTATGTAGCAGAATTGCTCACTTAATAAGAGCTTACCAGGCTGAGCTCATAGCAATCTGGCAGTGACAACCAGAGGTGTGCTGGAGACCTCTGGTTGTCATGCCAACCTATCGGTGACCCGAGGTCATGTGGCACGGGCGCAGATGGACAGGAGTTCCAGCGCGCTTGCTGGAAATGCAAGTTAAATGTTTGACAGCAGCAGTTAAATAGTCAACAGCCGCGGGTGGATCGCGATTCAAGCTGACATATGCCGGAAAAGATGTGGGCTCAGCGCCGGAGCCCACATCAAAAAGAGGAAGTCTGACATCGGCGTACTATTACGTCCGATGTTGGAAAGGGGTTAATAAGCTACCTGACAGCAGTTTTGAACACGTCGAGGGGTACTGTTTTAAAAATGGTCTCACTTTTGGGGATTTTACAACGTATGTCCGCCAAACTCGCTTCAAAACTGAATAGGTCCCTAAAAAAGCAAGTTTTGTAAATTTCCTAGAAAAAAAATGAAAAATTGATGCTAAAATTTCAAACCTTCCAACATCCTAACAAAATAAAAGAATATTTTACAAATGGTGCTGATGTAAATGACTAAATAAATATTGAATCTTAAGGCTACGCTCACATGATGCTTTTTTCTGCAGCCAAAACCAGATTAATTGGCAGTAAAAATGTTTCAGACAAAAAGCATGTTTTGCTCGTTTTCTTGCTGGGTTTTTCAGGATCCCTAATTCAGCTTCGCTTCCACCATACAGGCATGAACAATACAAGGTGTTAGACGACAAATGCAAGACATAGGTGAAACCATAAAACATTTTTGGAAAAAAAGGGCAATTTGATGAAAAAAAATATGTGTCTGAAAAAAATAGTGACTATTCTGAACAAAAAAGTTCATGCGAGTTCATGAAAAGCGGGGTGAGTTGAATTGGTTGGGCATAGTTTACCCAAGACATTAGCACTGCATTGTATTGGTAGACATTTTTTACTTTCACGCATTGGTGGGGCCATTGAGTTAGTCAGGTATCGTTCAATTTCACACATTGGTCCGGCTTCGTTTATCACGCATTGGTCGGGCATCATTTACAATCACGCATGGGTCGGCCATCGTTTACAATCACACATTGGTTGGGCAATGAGTTGTTTGGCCAATGTTTACTTTTAAACTGACCACTAATGCAATTAAACTGTACTAATCCTACCAGCCATGCTCAGGTGAGGACACCAAGACATTTTAATTTAAACTTGGCAAAATTACAAAAATAAATGCTGCTGTACCTGCTTTTTTTTCCCCACTAAAAACGCTGCAAAAAACTGATGACAACATTTTTTGCTGCGTTTTTGCACTTACAACTTTCTAGGAGTGAAAAAAAGATGCAAAGACACTGCAAGAAGTGACATGCTGCAGTTTTCAAAAATGCAGCAGTTTTCCAATTTAGTCAGCAAAAACAAAAACAAGCGTTTCCTTGATATTTCTGAAATCTCATAGCTGAAATGGCTGTGCGAGAACCAAATACACCCCAGTTAGAATGCTGGAGACCGCTTGTATTTAGTACCATACATACACCAACTGGAAAATTGGAGCGCACCAGCCTTAGGGCTCGTGCACTCGACTGATTTTCTCGTACGAGTGTGATCGGTGATTTTCATAGACAACACTCGCACCTATGATCTTTTAGGAGACAAATCTAATTTTTTCCTCAAACCGAGGAGTCTGCGGAAAAAATAAAAATCGGTGACATGTCTAATGCTGATCCAAGTGTCTCATCAAAATCAGCAACACAAGTCAATGGGTCCGGCTAGGGCCGGCGTCAGCACCTGGTGCACCCGGGCAAGTGCCGGGGCCCTGGCGAGAAGGGGGGGCACACTCACGCTGTCTGGGATACCCACCGCCACACCACCCATGCACCGACCCCATTCTCGCCCTTTCATCGCAGTCAGCAATAAGTCATCGTTAGGCTGTGTTCTCTTCTGGTACAGGACCTGTGATGAGGTCACAGGAGGGGAGGAGTCAGGGGTCACATGATCAGAAGCCGCCATGTCTTCAGGACTCTGCTGTGCTGGTGGTCGTCATCATGGTGCTGGATGAGGGAAGTTTGTGTGTGTGGTCAGGAGGGGTTTACGGGGGGGATGTAGCAGAGCCGCGTGTGCGGCATACCGGAGCGGAGCCGCGTGTGCGCGCGCGGTGTACGGAGACGGATGTGTGCGAGGTGTACGGAGCGGAGACGGATGTGTATGAGGCGTACGGAGCAGAGCTGCGTGTGTACGAGGTCTACAGAGCGGAGCCGCGTGTACGAGGTCTACAGAGCGGAGCCCTGTGTGTACAAAGCGTACGGAGCTGAGCCGTGTGTTTACGGAGTGGAGCAGAGCCGGGTGTGTACGGAGTGAAGCCGCGTGAGTGTGGAGCGGAGCAGTGTGTGTACGAGGCATACAAACCGGAACCATGTGTGTATGAGGTGTATGGTGGGGAGCATTCATACCACCCAACCGTCCCAGATCCAGCGGAAAATTCCCGATTTTGAGAGACTGCCCCAGCCAGGAGCTTACTTTTCCCACGGACACAGAAGTACACGGCGGAGCCCCAAGGAGCAATGTAAAACTCACATGTGACATTTTACTGGAAGTGACGTGCTGGAAGATGACCGGAAATTAGGTAATTTCGGGAGGAGATTTTGATGGAACCATGGAGCCACTTCAGGGAATGCTTCAGATCCATCACCGTGTCCTCCTCCGACAGCGCGAACAGCGGGATTGCCTTGAAATCGGGGATGCCGGCCACGTGAGCAGATCATGATATGTCCTGCATCGGGAGGCTCAGGTGTGCACTATAATGGGAGCTGGGCTGCAATGGTATCTTTATAGAATATTTCTCTCTCTCCATTCTTTCTCTCTAATCTTTTTTCTCTCTCTGTTCTTTCTTTCCCCTCTTTCTCTCTGTTCTTTCCTCTCTTTCTCTGTTTTTTTTTCACCTTTCTTTCTCTCTGTTCATTCCCCTCTTTCTCTCTACCACTGTTCTTCCCCCTTTCTTTTTTCGCTCTCTGCTGTTTTTTCTGTCCACTCTTTCTCTCTGTTCTTTCTTTATTTCTTTCCCCTCTTTCTCGCTCCCTCTTATTTTTTCCCCGCTCTCTTTCGCTCTGTTCCTCTCTCTGTTCTTTCCCCTCTTTCTTTCTCTCTGTTCCTCCCCTCTTTGTACCTCTCCTTTCTTTCTTTTTTCTGTCCACTGTTTCTTTCCCCTTTCTTTCTCTCTCTGTTTTCTTCCGTCCACTCTTTCCCCTCTCTTTCTTTCTCTGTTCTCTTTCTTTTCCCTCTTTCTATTTCTGTCTGTTCTTTATTTCCCCTCTTTCTCTCTCTCTAATTTTTTTTTTTTTTTTATTTCTCTCTGTTCTTCCTTTCTTTCTCTCCCTCTCGCTTTCATGTGTACACTACTAATCAATAGCCTCCTTCACATGAATGTATTTTGCTACAGAGCGTGTGTCCGTGTGGATCACATGCGTGTCCGTGTGATCCACACGGAGACAAGTCCGTTTTTGGCCGGCACCACGGATGCCACACGACATGAATCGTGGTATGTTTTAAAGGGGGGGGGGCACAGACTCTTTCGCCCTCAAAAACCTGGAGCCAGCCCTGGGTCCGGCTGCCATTTTTCAGTAGGGTGACCCTGCCATCTGGGTCTGCACTGTGCCCATGCGATGGGGCGACAGCAGTCAGGCAAAACATTGCTGGTGGAAAGGCTCCACACCTGGAGAATACTACTGGTCCTAATACTAGCTATGGGGTGGCGTGCCCACCAGAGCGCGGGCAAGCAGTGGGCATGAGGTGAGATTACAGGGACAGTAGGAATGTTGCCAATGACACTGGGATGGCAGCACAGGTATTGGTGTATGGCACTGCTGACAGTGTACCAGTCACCACACTTCTGCCCAGCTGGCAAGGAGACGGCGCGGGCACAGCACACTGCCATCTAAACAATACAGACATGTCACTTCATCTCATGTGTTCACCACTGTACAACACCATGAGGTTTAGAAGGAGGGATACATTTCTGGGGTCTCCAAACTATCCCCCATAATCAGTGACCTCAGGGCATGAAGACAGAGGGGCTGCAAGTACATAACTATGAAGACAACATACAACACTTCATAAGTCAGGACTAGGGGGTTGACCTTAAATCATTGGACCCACACCAGAAGTCGTCCCCTGCCCCTAAGTGGTACAGGCACACCTACACTTTATAGCGCCTAGCCGGGTTTCACCACTATTATTTACCTGGGGGGGTGTTGAGTGCCAGCGTCGGTCGCCACAGCACAGTAAAATGCGCGGTCACGAAGAAAGCTGCAGCAGGACGAGCGGGAACGAGACTCTGCAGAATGACGCGCAGAGAGGCGGAGCTCCTGGGGGAAGTGGGCGGAGCACACACCTCAACACTACGTAAAAGCTCGTGGACACAAGCAGCGCGGCAGTGGGCGTGGTTGCTGCGTGTCACTGTCAGGGATGACTGCGCGTGTGCGCGGTGTTTCCTCACTGCTCCCAGACTCAGCTGCCATGCGCTCAAATATTTACTCGTGTATTTCCACTGCCGTGACCCCTGCTATACTACACACACAGGGCGTCGTGTTACCTCAGCTCACCAAGCCGTGAAAATGCTGCTTAACCCCCTCAGGGCCACAGCAGCCATGCCGTGTACTTCTCCTTAACCCCTTCAGGGCCATAGCAGCCATGCCGTGTACCTCCCCTTTAGGACCGGTCAATGGCTTTATTTATGGACTCAGGCTATGTGCACACGCAGTACCATTGTTTCCAATGGTCAAACCAAAACCGCTGTGCACATGCTGTGGATTTTTCCGCGGGTTACAATCCGCAGCATGTCAATTCTTTGTGCGGGTTCCGCTGCGGTTTCACATCTCCATTGTAGAGGTGTGAAACCGCAGGCTAATCCGCAGATCTTTTGATCTGAGAATTTACCTGTGGATTTTTCCAAATCCGCAGCTCTCCGGACTACGTGTGCACATAGCCTGAGTTTTCTTATCTCCCCCCCAATTCTGACTTTTTCATTTATAGTTCTCGTCATGGCGTTTACCGATTGGGTTAAGTTTATATTTTGATAGATTGGAGTTTTACGGACGTGCCAATACCAAATGTTTATTTTTAAAGTAAAAAATGCAAGGGTGCCAATAATGTCAGAGTAAACACAGCATCCTGTCAGAAATTGCTGCAATGTACAAAACAAATTCTGACTCTGTACTGCAACCAGGCTCGGACTGGCCCACCGGAGAATCCTCCGGTGGGCCCCTGTGCAGGAGTCACCACCACCCTCTTCTATGAGCAGCACTTGGCACAATATACATGACTGACTCATTATATACAAAGGCGGCATCTTATTCATATAACATGCTGCCCAGTTTATTTCTATAGAAATTGAGGATAATGTCATATTTGTATGTAGCGGAAAAGTGGGGCCCTGGAGTTGATGTTACTGGTGGGGCACTGGTACCCCAGTCTGACACTGACTGCAACCATAGGTCACTCCCGGTTAGGTCTCAGGAGTAACGACAGTGCCGAGTTCCTGACGTCATTGAGACATGGCCAGGAGTGACCTATGGAGCGTCATTCTCAGAACGATGCTCCCTAGGCTGCTGTACAGACTCGCTGGACGGTGTGGGATCTCAATGGATTATGTCAGAGTTGCGGGGGTTATTTTTTAATAAATTGGTGTGTGAGAGAGTATTTCTTGGTTTTATTCCTTTACCTCTCTTTTTACGTGCTTTAGGTTCCCATTTTTGGACTGCTGGACTACGGCGGATCTTCAGGTTTTGTGCGTTTTTTTAAATTGGTGAATAGGGGTGGGGGAATGTTTTTTTTAAAAAAACCTTTTTCTGTGTGTGTTTTTAATTTTGATTACTGGATTAGTAATGGGGGTGTCTGATAAACACCTCTCCAATACTAACCCCTGGGTTGTTGCCTGACATTACAAAGCTGACATCAACCACAGATAACCATGGACCTACCTAGCCTATTAATATCAGCTCACAGCTGTCTGATTTGCCTTTGCTGGTTATTAAAAATGGAAGGGACCTCACTTTTTTTATTGCCCTCCACATTTTCCCCATTAACCAGCCAAGGCAAAGCAGTCAGCTGTGAGCTGATATTAATAGGCTAGGAAGGTCTACAGTTATGACCCTTCCCTACCTGATAATGTAAGCCTGCAGCTGTCTGCTTTTTCTTAGCTGGTTATTAAAATAATAGGGACCCCGTGTCATGTTCCTGAACTATTAAATGGGTTTAATAAGGCAGCACCCTTTATTGCCACATGAAAGGCACTAAAGGGTGCTACTTTAGGGGGTTGTGACATTAAATTTCTACAGTCATGGCCAAAAGTTTTGAGAATGACACAAATATTATATTTTCACATGATCTGCTGCCCTCTGGTTTTTATGTGTGTTTGTCAGATGTTTTTTTCACATACTCATAATGATTGCAATTATATTTCTGTAACAAAAGGTTATATTGACAGAATGAGTTAATGCAGCAAGTCAATATTTTCAGTAGTGACCCTTCTTCTTCAGGACCTCAGCAATTCTCCCTGGCATGCTCTCAATCAACTTCTGGATCAAATCCTGACTGATAGAAGTCCATTCTTGCAAAATCAATGCTTTTATTTTGTCTGAATTTGAAGGTTTTTGTTTGTCCACCCGTCTCTTGATGATTGACCACAAGTTCTCAATGGGATTAAGATCTGGGGAGTTTCCAGGCCATGGTCCCAAAATCTCTATGTTTTGTTCCCTGAGCCATTTAGTTATCACCTTTGCTTTATGGCAAGGTGCTCCATCATGTTGAAAAAGGCATTGTTGATCGCCAAACTGCTCTTGGACGGTTGGGAGAAGTTGCTCTTGGAGGACATTCTGGTACCATTCTTTATTCATGGCTGTGTTTTTAGGCAAGACTGAGAGAGAGCCCATTCCCTTGGCTGAGGAGCAACCCCACACATGAATGGTTTCAGGATGCTTGACTGTTGGCATGAGACAAGACTGGTGGTAGCGCTCACCTGGTCTTCTCAGAATAAGCCGTTTTCCAGATGTCCCAAACAATCGAAAAGGGGATTCATCAGAGAAAATAACTTTACCCCAGTCCTCAGCAGTCCACTCCCTGTACCTCTTGCAGAATATCAGTCTGTCCATGATGTTTTTTCTGGAGAGAAGTGGCTTCTTTGCTGCCCTCCTTGAGACCAGGCCTTGCTCCAAGAGTCTCCGCCTCACAGGGCGTGCAGATGCACTCACACCTGCCTGCTGCCATTCCTGAGCAAGCTCTGCACTGCTGGTAGCCCGATCCCGCAGCTGAAACACTTTTAAGAGACGGTCCTGGCGCTTGCTGGTCTTTCTTGGGCGCCCTGGAGCCTTTTTGGCAACAAGGGAACCTCTCTCCTTGAAGTTCTTGATGACGCGATAGATTGTTGACTGAGGTGCAATCTTTCTAGCTGCGATACTCTTCCCTGTTAGGCCATTTTTGTGCAGTGCAATGATGACTGCACGTGTTTCTTTAGAGATAACCATGGTTAACAGAAGAGAAACAATTTTGCCAAGCACCAGCCTCCTTTTAAAGTGTCCAGTGATGTCATTCTTAATCATGACAGATTGCTCCATTAACACAGGTGTGGGTGTTGATGAGGACAGGGCTGGAGATCAAGCACTGAAACGATGTTAGCTGGTCCTTTTAAGGCAGGGCTGCAATGATGTTGAAATGTGTTTTGGGGGATAAAGTTAATTTTCTAGGCAAATATTGACTTTGTAAGTAATTGCTGTTAAGCTGATCACTCTTTATAACATTCTGGAGTATATGCAAATTGCCATTAGAAAAAATGAAGCAGTAGACTTTGTAAAAATTAATATTTGTGTCATTCTCTAAACTTTTGGCCATGACTGTATATATGTGAGTACGTATGAGAGTACGTGTGTGTGAGTACGTGTGTGTGAGAGTACGTGTGTATGTACATGGTGGGCAGGCAGCGGCGGGTCTGGTGGAGTTACCAGCAGTGGTGGGTCCAGCGGCAGGGGTCCTGGCGGCGGCGGGCAGCCTGCAGGAAAGACCGCTGCTTGCAGCCTGTGCTGGAGATGGGGTGCGGCGCCACCAGAGGGCGCCCGCGCCCCATCTCCAGCACAAGCCGCGGTATTTCCTGCCGGCTGTGACTGCACGGAGGTGGGTGGGCAGGCAGCAGCGAGTCTGGCGGGTGGGTCCGGCGGGGGGGGGGGGTCCCGTTGGTGTCCCGCTGGTGGTACTGTGGAAGGGCCTGGTACCACCAACGGGTGCCATATTGGAATACCCATCACTTAGGTATTCCAATATGGCGGTTGGCGCATTTCCGGTGCGGCGGATTGTGGGGTTCGGGGACATCCAGACGGAAGTGGATGACAGACAATTTAAGGCAATTATATATATAAATGTCCTAACCTTCCATAGCTACACTATCCAACTACTCTTTTTTTTCCTACTTCCTTTTTTGATGACGCTTCGTTTGAGAATCTACAGTATATGTTAGGATACTCCATCGAAGCTTCATCAGGGGGTAAAGTCTGCATCAGTGACGCTCGTTTCAGGAGCTGTGCTGCATGATAGGCACTGTGCGTCGTGCACAAAGACACCGCACTCAGTTGCACGCCGAGTATTCTGACAACGTGCATTGTCGCAGGCTCATTACTGCTAATCTGGGCCAGAGCTCACTGTCTTTGTGAACATTGCACATTTCACAGCGCACAGGGACTAGCCCAGCCCCTGAAACGCAAATTAGTCAAACCGCAGGGCAAAAAACACACCAAAAACAGTTTTTTTTCAGCTGCGTTTTTCCCTGCCAAGAGCTGCAGAAATGGTGCCGAAATTTTACTCAACGTGTGCACATAGCCTTAATTTCTTGTTGGTGCTATTGTAGGTAACACACAACCATTTTCTTTCTTGGGCGTTTGGTAGTAGGCCAGCTGTATAATGAGGGAAGCTAATGTCTAGATAGTGCACAGTAGAGTAGGGGTTAATTTTGTTTTTTTTATTTTCCATGCATGTAAAGGCTTTGCATTTATTTGTACTGTAACGAAGAACAGGAGAAGTATTGTCTGATCTGAACGTCTGTTTTCCTGTCTCTGACTGCATATGATCCCATTTGCCTACCGTCACGCGGCTAATCTACAATAGACAAATTTCTATGTACTAGTAGCGATGCAACATCCATGCAAACAATATTACGGCAATTATATCTTAGAGCAGTGGGAAATTCCAGTCCAGATAACAGTCTGTGTTATATAGCATAGCTGGAGAACAATAGCTAACCAAACAGGAGTTAGGCTGCAAATACATTGTGACATTTTGAACCAGAGCCAGAAGTGGATACAACAGGAAGGAGATATTCAAGCCCTTCCTTTATATTTCCCAGTAGTTTTAGGATATGTGCGCATGGAAATTTTTGCAAGGTTTCTAGACCTCTTGACAGAAAAATGCAGTAGAAAATCCGAGCGTTTTTGATTCAGATTTTCATGCGTTTTTGTAAATCCATTGGGCTAAATAAAGATATATTGCCGTATGTAAAAAAAAAAATAAGAATTGTGATGTACTGTAATTTCCTTGTTCAACCTCTTCTTTTTCATTTTCCATTGAAGACCATAATATCATTACATACCATGTTCAAATTTATGTTTACACATACAAAACAAATAAGTGAATATATATTATACTAGCTATGAACCCGTTCTACGCCGGGGTGGCGAGCATTTTAATTGGTATATAGTCTCCCATCCTGGTATGTGCTGCCACCCTCCTATCCTGGTACGCATGGCACCCCTCATTCCTATCCTGGTATGCATGGTCCCCTCACCCCCCCAATCCTGGTATGCATGGCACCCCATTCTTCATCCTGGTATGCATGGTCCCCTCACCCCCTATCCTGGTATGTATAGTCCCCTCATCCCCCAATCCTGGTATGCATGGTACCCCTCATCCCACAATCCTGGTATGCATGGTCCTCTCTCATCCCTATTCTGGTATGCATGGTCATCTCACCCCCCTATCCTGGTATGAATGGTCCCCTCATCCCCTATCCTGGTATGCATGGTACCCTTCATCCCCCAATCCTGGTATGCATAGTACCCCTCATCCCCTAATCTTGGTATGCATGGTACCCCTCATCCCCCCAATCCTGGTATGCATGGTCCTGTCATCCCCCAATCCTGGTATGCATGGTACCCCTCATCCCCTAATCTTGGTATGCATGGTACCCCTCATCCCCCAATCCTGGTAAGCATGGTCCTCTCACCTCCCCTATCCAGGTATGCATGGTCCCCTCACTCCTATTAAAACTACACACATACAAAAAAACCCCAAAAAAACATTTATACTCACCATTATTTCCTGTGCTCCAGCGCTGTCACCACGTTCTGCTGGAGGCCGGGGGAGGAGTCTAGCGCCGGAGTACGTGCATGCCCATAGCGCTGTCCGGCGCCATATTGCTGAAGACACACTGCAAGTGTGTCTTCAGTAAAATGGCGCCGGATCGTAATATGCGCAATTCCGACCGCACTCCCGCCCCGGTCTCCGGCCGAAGAGAAGCGTCGCGGCAACACTCCTCCCGGTCAGGTAAGTATGTAAGTATGGCATCGGAGATGGCGGTATGCAGTGTGTACAGTACCGCCATCTCCGACACCATACACACTCCTCACTACTGGCTGCCTCATTCTGTCTGGAGCCAGACTGCACAGGCGCGTCGCGCTTGCGCAGTCTATAAGGGCTTCGGACAGAGTGGCGCTTACAGCGTTATATTATAGATATACACACTATATAAATGCAATATCGGTTTATTTTTCAAAAAATGTAAAAAAAATTTTTGCATGAGCTCCCGCAAAATTTTCAAAACTAGCAGAGGGAAAGCCGATGGCTAAGGACTGATGTTATATTTCTGGGAAGGAGCCAATAGACGTAAAGGTTCCCAGGCTATTAATATCAGCTCATAGATGTTTGCTTAGCCTTTTCTGGCTAGTTTACAGAGGAACCCCAGAAAAATATTGACATGGGGTCCCCCTATAAAATCGAACCAGCAAGAGCTAGGCAGACAGCTGCAGGCTGTTATTAATAGCCTGGGAAGGGACCATGTATATTGGCACCTCCAGGCTAAAAACATTAGCTCTCAGCCACCCGAGAAATGACACATCTTACACCAATTCTGGCAATTAGCCTTGTTCTTCCCACTTGCCCTGTAGCGGTGGCAAGTGGGGTTGATGTCACCTTTGTATTGTCAGGTGACATCAAGCCCATAGGTTAGTAATGGAGATGCGTCTATAAGACACCTATCCATTACTAATCCTATAGATATATGGAAAATAAACACACAGCCAGAATAAAGTCCTTTATTTGAAATAATCACCACAGACTCCTATATTGAATCTAAATTAACCATGCTTGCTGAACGCCTAATCCCAGATGCCCTCATCTCCTGCAAACACTCAAAAAAATAATAAAGCAACATATAATAATACCCTGTCCAACATAGTCCATTTAATACTGAGTGTCCCATGGTGATCTGAGGTGTAGAACAGTCTCATCGGGAGATGTGACTGCTCTATCCGGCTCCTGGCATTGCACTGCGGGAGCGATTACCTCCTATCAGTGTATCACTGCGCTGCCGTGAGAGTTCACCGGAGTTCATCAGCTCCGGTGCTCTCACTTATGGCACTACCCTGTGTGAGAACTTTCTCACGCAGCGGTACCGTAAGTGAGAGCACCGGAGTTGATCAGCTGATGTACACCCGTGAACTCTCACGGCGGCTCAGTGATACACTGCTGGAGCGATTACCTCCTGTCAGTGTATTTCTGCCGGCCAGATGACATTGACGTGGGACACTCGGTGTTAAATGGACTACAGCGGACAGGGAGTATATGTTAGTTTATTATTTTTGATTGCTTGCAGGAGACGCGGGCGTCAGGGATAAGGTGTTCGGTGAGTATGTATATTGTATGTGAATATATAAGTGATTATGTCAATGTTTTGATTTTTTTTACAATTTAACTCAGGAGCCAGATGAAGAGACTATTCTTCCATCATCGGATCATGCTGTCTCTGTTATATGTGACAGCAGACATAGCCGGATGGGAGTCGTAGTCCCATCAGACGACGCCTAAGTACAATCACTATGGGCTGTTCGTAGCATGGGTACACACACGCAGACACACCCGCAGACAGACACATATTCTCCGCTCACACACTCTTCCTCCTTCGGACATCATTTCCTGACAATTCCGCAGCATTTTTGGCAGCAAAAACGCAAACCTTTTTACACCTGCATTTCTGCTGCAGATTTGACTGTCTCAATTGAAGTCAATGAGTCAAAAACGCGCTGCAGAGATGCAAAAAGAATTGACATGCTGCAGAAAATAAAACGCTTAAAATACAGACAAAAATTTACAGATCATGTGCACAATACTTCAGGATTGTCATTGCATTACCTTGGTTTAGTATTCCAATGCATTTTTGGAGCATTTCCACACGTAAAAAAGCCATGAGAATGCATTAAAAATGCATCATGTGCACATAGCCTTAGAATCCACTTCTGCCTTTGGCTCAAACCACAGAAACAAATGTGTGACTCTCCAGCCTTATAGCTTAACCCCTTCACGACCTATGACATTAGGTACGTCATAAGTTAGGTCCCGGTATTTGTTACGGGCTCTGGCTCCTGATCCCGCATGTTTTCAGGTACATGACAGCTGATTTGATCAGCTGTCATATGCCCCTAACAACCACAGGTGGAATCGCGATCCACCCTCGGCTGTTAACATGTAAACGCAGCTGTCAATTTCCGACAGCAGCATTTAACTCCCTCAAACCGGATGTATGTCACTTGCTCCGCCCATTGGTGCTCCAGTCACATGCTTGCGGGCCGCTGATGGGTTGGCACGACAACCGGTTGTCATTGCTGATCTGCACTGAACACTGCCCGCGGCCGGCATTCATAGCAGATGATCAATTCTGCTACACATAGCAGGGCTGCTGCCCTGCTATGTCTCGCACAAGTGATTAGAAGATTGCAGCTTCAAGTCTCCTAAGGAAACTACTGAAAAAGTGAAAAAAAAAGTTTTTAAAAGTATTAAGAAAAAATATAAAAAGTTCAAATCACTCCCCTTTTTCCCCCATTAAAAATAAAACAATAATAAAACACATATTTGGTATTGTATTGCCGAGTTCAGAAATGTCATTTCTATCAAAATATAAAAAGAATAAACCCGATCAGTAAACGGCGTAACGAGAAAAAAAAAAATCAAAACACCAGAATTACGTTTTTGATCACGGCAACATTGCAATAAAATTAAATAACAGGCGATCAAAACATTGTATCTACCCCAAAATTGTATCACTAAAAGCTTCATCTTGGCACGAGAAAAATAAGCCCCCAGCTAGCTCCAGAGCTAGACAAATGGAAACTGTACAGGTCAGAGAAAATGGCGCCTTTTTTTATTTATTTATTTATTTTTTTTTTACAAACTTTGGATATTTTTTTCACCACTTAAATAAAAAAAGAACCTAGATATGTTTGATATCTGCAAACTCATATTGACCTGGAGAATCATAATGGCAGGTCAATTTTAGCATTTAGTGCACTTGATTAAAAATAAATAAATAAACAATCGTGGAATTGTACTTTTTTTTTTGCAATTTCACCGCACTTGGAATTTTTTCTCGTTTTCCAATACACTATATGGTAAAATCAATGGTGTCGTTCAAAAGCACAACTTGTCCCGCAAAACCAAACCCTCACAAGGCAGTATTGATGGAAAAATTAAAAAGTTATGGCTCTGGGAAGAAGGGGAGCAAAAAACAAAAATTCAAAAACAGAAAATGGCCCGGGACTAAAGGGGTTAATTTAAAAAACCAACAATTTTTATAACAAGCAGAACGGAAAATACCAAGGTCGTGGAAGGGAAACTGTACTATCAACAAACTTTGCATAAATTATTAGTACATGCGATTATAAGAAATTTTGTAATGTATCTTATCAGAGAAATCTGTTTCCTTCCCCACTCAAACACTTCTTCCCCTCCTCCTCCTGAACTTGTCATACACCCTGAAAAAAAAAAAACAGCTCAAATCTGTCATTAGATAGACTGCTAGCTTTCTCTGGTGTTGTCACAGTCCAGTCTACTCTATGGAGAGGAGGAAACCGGTAAAGGAAAACATATCAAAATGGTGCTGAGCTTTCTAAGGCTAGTTTCACATTTGCAGACGGAGGAGCTGCGAGTACGCAGGTCGTGTGGATGTATGCGGATGCCCTTGCATGCGTCGTTTTGACGGTGCGGCGACCTGCGCCGAATGCAACATGTTGGAATTTGTTTTGTTTGGCGCATCGTCAAAACGATGCACGCGGAGGCATCCGCATACATCCGCACGACCTGCTACTCATTGTTAAAGATAGGATACGCAGGCCGCATGCAGAAGTATGCGTCTGTAGGCGGAGCTGACCGGAGGAGGCGCGGCAGTGGGCGGAGCTTCACGGAGGAAGTCCGCAGCTCCGTCGTCCGCAAATGTGAAACTAGCCTAAGAAGTCTTTTACCTCACTCCAGGGCTGATTGCCATCAAGGCAGATTAGTTCTACTGTATAATATCCTATATGTTGCTTGTCTCTCTGTGGTACAAAAGAACAGGAATCCCTCTCTGTGTGCTGTGCTGAATATTTCAGAGATCACAACAGCTTGTTTCCTCCTCCCTGCTCCTTATGTATTGCAAATTACAGATAAGGTATGCAGAGGGGAAAACTGGAGAAGTCACATAATGGCCAGACATAGTGTTATTTCTCATGTACACACAGGACTGCTTATTCTGAAAAGTTACTTGAAAGTACAGTTACCCTTTAATTAGATCACCTTTACTACCAGGAAGGAATAAAAACATACTGTTCACACATTCCTCTGCAGATATGACATTCCAATATCAGGTATATATGAGCCCTTGGGTTACAGTCACAGTGACCAGTCAACTCTTCCCTTGACTATTATGATTTTTACTCGAGCGTTTTAGTGACATTATGAACAGAATGAGAAAAAAATGCAGCAAAACTCTGACAGATAGGACACTCCAGTGTTTTTTTCAACTGCTGACACTAGATAGAACATGTGGTTGAGATTCTCCTATTAGATTTTTGTGATGCCTTGTCTTCTTCTTATGTTTCTGCATTTTTACATGCATTTATGTTCATGCTGCCATAAAAGCCAATAGGAAAAAATGCAACAGAATTGCGAAGTTCATCAGCCTAAACGCAAAGTGGCCATGAGTTAACACAAAATCACAAAAACACTAAAAAATACACAGGGGAAAAAGTGAAGGATTAACGTTATGTGGGAGCCTGGCCTTAAAATTTTTATCTGAAGCAGAGAATATACTGTAGTATGTGGTAACTGAGTTCAAAAGCACAGACCCCCTCATATTGTATGTCACACACCATCCCATATACTATCTAAAAGACCGAATATCACAGTCTGAGAAGGCTGCGGGTTTCCTGATCCAAATTTGACAGCCTCATGTCTATGAGAGTGTCAAGTTTATGGTAGTGATGGGCAAATCTCTGGATGTTCGGGTCCGGCGGGTTTGGTCGAACAGGTAAAAAAATAAAAAAGTTCAGTTCAGGCACCAGAACAGTACCCAAACTTGAATCCGGACCCCATTCAGATGTATGGGGGCCCGAACATCCGTTGGTTGCCACACTGTCATCAGCATAATAGCGTGGCAAACACTGCCTCTGATCAGGGGTAAGATCATTACGGCCGGTCAGAGAGTTGCAGTTCCCACTCTGTCAGATGACAGCGTGAGCCAGCAGCTGTGACCGACCGTAAAAAGTTTACCTCTGATCACAGATGTCGGATGATGATAGAGCACTACTCCCATCAGCTTACGCTTGCTGCTGCTAATATCAGCGAGAGCTGGCGCGGCTGATGGGGAGTAAACATCAGCCGGTGCCTGCACTATAAATACAGTGGGTACGGAAAGTATTCGGACCCCTTTAAATTTTTCACTCTTTCTTTCATTGCAGCCATTTGATAAATTCAAAAAAGTTCATTTTTTTTCTCATTAATATACACTGCACACTATCTTGACTGAAAAAACTGAAATTTAAAATTTTTTGCAAATTTATTAAAAAAGAAAAACTGAAATATCCCACAGTACCCACTGTATATAAAGAAAAAAACGGATTACTTACCGGTAACACTCTTTTGTAGAGTCCACGACAGCACCCACTGAGAGAGGGGATCCGCCCCCAGGTACAGGAAACCTACAGAGATAAATGGGGTGGTCTCCCTCGCTCCCTCAGTTTGGATTACAGAGAACAAAGGAGGAACCGCCATACATGTTTTAGTCAATATGCCAGATAAGCCATTCGTCTCTAACATATTCCTACATCTGCTACACCTATCCACAGATTAATCCCTAATCATATTCTCCACCACCAAGGAAAACCACGTGTAAATCTATACATTAAGGGGGAAGTGAGCGGGTGCGGTCGTGGACTCTACAAAAGAGTATTACCGGTAAGTAATCTGTTTTTTTTCTCTTCAGCACGACAGCACCCACTGAGAGATTTTCAGAGACAATCACCTGGGAGGGGGCACCGTGCTAAGTACGGTCCTGCCAAGGGCCAAGTCCTCAGAGGAGGACAAATCTAGTCTATAGTGACTATAGAAGGTAGATGGAGAAGACCAGGTTGCAGCCTTACATATTAGTTCAATTGAGACAATCGCCCTCTCGGCCCATGAGGAAGAAATGGCTCGAGTAGAATGCGCCTTTATGCCCCGTGGAGGGTCTTCTCCCCTTACCGAATATGCCATCGAGATTGCATCTCTAATCCACCTAGACAGCATGCTTCTCGTAACTCCCGACCCTTTCTTGTTACCCTGTAAGGAGACAAAAAGAGACCTACTATGCCTCCAGGGACTGGTCCTATCTAGGTAGGCTAGCACTACCCTCTTCACGTCTAAACTGTGATATTTAATCTCCTCTGGTGTTGTCGGGTTGTCATAGAAGGAGGGTAGGCAGATCTCCTCGGATCTATGGAACCTAGTAGCTCGTTTGGGAAGGTACAATGGGTCCGTCTTTAACACAAGCCTGTCCTGGAGTATTGACAGGAACAGGGGATCTACCGACAGGACTTGGAGATCACTTACTCTTCTTGCTGAAAGCTACCAGTAGAGCGGTCTTCAATGAAAGGCATTTTATTGACACTGAGTGTATGGGCTCAAATGGGGCCTGCGTGAAGGCATCCAAGACCAAGCTAAGGTCCCATGTTGGCAACTGAGGAATGTGAACCGGGTTCGCTCTCTGACAAGCGGAAATAAATCTGGCCACCCATTTGTTGCCTGCCACGTTGTGGTTATATAAGGCTCCTAGAGCCGATACATGGACCTTTAGTGTGCTAACTGAGAGCCTCAACTCCCGGCCCTTCTGCAGGAATTCTAGAATAGCCGTAATAGGCACTTCGTTGGAAATCCTTGCTGGGTGAAAGGCTAAATATCTCTTCCATACTTTTGCGTAATTTTTTGTTGTGGATTCTTTTCCGCTTTGTAGAAGGGTGTCAATTAAACTATTTGAGAACCCTCTTAGTTTCAATAGCTCCCTCTTAACTTCCATGCCGCTAGGTGCAGGGTTTTGACTCGGGGATGGTAACAGGGACCCTGTGAGAGAAGATCCCGATGTAGTGGTAGGATCCATGGGTCGGATATTGACATGGCCCTCAGCCATGAGAACCACGGCCTCTTGGGCCAAAACGGGACAATCAAGATGACTTTCGCCCCTTCTTCCCTTATTTTCCTCACCACTGTTGGCAACAACATCATCGGAGGGAAGGCGTAGGCCTGCCGGAACGTCAAGGGTATTTGGAGGGCATCGAGCATGTCTGGATCGTCTGCTCTGTATAGAGAAGCAAACCTTTCTACCCGCCTGTTGGCCTTTGTTGCGAACAGATCTATTTCTGGTCTGCCCCATTTTGCCGCTATCATCTCGAAGATGTGCCGGCTAAGGACCCACTCCCCCTGATGTAACGTCTGGCGGCTGAGAAAGTCCGCCCTGGAATTGTCCACTGCTCTGATGTGGAGTGCAGACAGAGTGGAGGTGTGATTCGGCCATCTCCAAGATCCTTTCCATGATAGACATGAGCGGCCCTGATTGCGTACCTCCTTGCCG
The DNA here is from genome assembly GCF_039654945.1 of Dendrobates tinctorius. Lineage (NCBI taxonomy): Eukaryota > Metazoa > Chordata > Amphibia > Anura > Dendrobatidae > Dendrobates > Dendrobates tinctorius. The sequence goes on along the minus strand of NW_027361827.1, from coordinate 8,165,848 downwards.
GTTTATGTATGATACTGCGGTGGTATTGTCCGACTGGACCCTCGTGTGGGATCTTCTTAGCTGCGGGAGAAATTTGGACACAGCATAATATATCGCAGTAAGTTCCTTCATATTAGATGAGTTACCACTTCCATCTCGGTCCATTGGCCCTGTATGATATCTTCCCCTAGGTGGGCCCCCCACCCCGAGGGGCTAGCGTCCATGGTGACTATTTTAGAGGGGACAACCCACCAAGGAACCCCTCTCGCTAGGTTGTTTGGGTTTGACCACCACTCTAAGGAACAAATTACCTCTGGTGACAGGGACATTCTCCCTTCCAACCACCCCTGCAGTCTATCCGCTTCTTGCAAAACGGCCCATTGTAACTTTCTGGAATGAAATTGGGCCCACTGTACTGCCGGAATACATGATATTAAGGACATACCCTCTCTCAAGGACATCATGGGATTGTCATTTGCCCTGCGTATCTTGCTAACTATGACCCGTGCTTTTGTTTCTGGTAGAAAGCATTTCTGACTTACAGAGTCTATTTGCAGGCCCAGTAATGTCTGACAGGCTACCGGTTTCAATCTGGACTTCCCCCAGTTGATTAGCCAGCCTAGCGTCTGCAGGGATGAGATAATATCAGCCATCCTGCTCTCGCATTGAGAAACAGAATTCCCTACTATAAGTAGGTCGTCCAAATACGGAACTATTAACGCGTCTTTCAGCCTTACATACGACATCACCTCTAGCATTAGCTTGGTAAACACATGGGGCGCCATGGATAGTCCGAACGGCATCGCCGTAAACTGGAGATGCCGTATCCGGCCTTCTAACCAGACTGCTACCCGTAGGAATTTCTGGCGCTCTCTGCATATAGGGAGATGGTAATAGGCATCCTTTAGGTCCAAGACTGCCATATAGCACCTAGGGAACAAGAGTTTTATTGCTGAACGTATTGATTCCATTTTGAAAGTGCGCAGCCTTAAAAACATATTAAGCTTTTTTAAATTAATTATTGTCGTAAAGGAGCCGTCTGGCTTCGGGACTAGAAACAGGGGAGAATAAAATCCAATTCCCCTTTTGTGCCTTGGAACATCTACCAGAACACACTTAGACAGGAGCGCTATAATTTCCGCTTCCAAAGCCTCCTGCTGCGCTGGGGACTTCCGAGAAGTCAATACGAAGGAGTCCGGCGGGTACCGAACAAATTCTAGTCTTAGGCCTGATGTAACGATATTAATGGCCCAGGGGTTAGATGTAATTTTCCCCCACTGGTGGCTGAACTGCAACAGTCTGCCACCTACCGGTGGATTGGCCCTACCGGAATCTGTCTCCAGATTTGAATGGACGTTTTCCGAATAGGCTACCTTTCTGCTTGGGGTCCTTATTGCCCAGCGGTCCAGGGATTTGAAGTCTTTTTTCCTACCAAACGGAGGCTTCTTGAAGGTTCTCCTGTTAAAGGGAACGTACAGGTTAGGGAACCCCTTCTTCTCCCCCGCGCTTTCGTCAGGATCTCGTCTAGTTCTGTGCCGAACAGGTACTTACCTTGACAGGGTATAGCGCAGAGCTTGGTCTTTGTCTGCATATCGCCTCTCCACCCCTTTAACCATAAGGCCCGCATTGGCCAGTCCTGCCCTCTAGCAGATAATCGGAGGGAGTCGGCTGAGGCGTCAGATAGGAAGGCCGCTCCACCTCTAATCAAGGGTACAGAGGAGAGGAGATTGTCTCTAGATGCTCCATTTTTTATGTTTTCCTCCAGATCATTCAACCATATCATCATGGACCTTGCCGTGCATGTAGCTGATATTGCCGGCTTGAAGGCCGCCGTGCATGCCTCCCAAGACCGCGTGAGGAAGGCATCTCCCTTGCGATCTAAGGGATGGGGTAACGTCCCCGAGTCTTCCACTGGTAAGGAAGAACGGTGAGAAGTGGAGGCCACTGCCGCGTCTACTTTGGAGGCTCTGGACCAGGACGTTAGCTCGTCATCGTCAAACGGGTATTTTCGTTTAGATGGTATGGGGAGAAGGGTTCTTTGCCCCTGTTTCTCCCACTCCCTTTTCACCAGCTCCTTAATTGCTGGAACTACTGGGAAGGCCCGGACCTTTCTCTGGGAGATACCCGCGAACATTATCTCCTGCGGGGTTTTAGGCTCTTTAGTGTCGGGTAACCCCATAGTACTCCGAACTGACTTCACCAAATTGCTGACGCTGTCCGTGGGAAAGCAAACTTGCTCCTCCTCGTCTGAGGATAGATACTCCTGAGATCTATCTGAGTCCAGTTCCCCCGTCTCTGAAGGTGATCTCGACTCTGGTGAAGCTCCCTGGTGGCCGAGTGCCCCCCCCAGACCACTGGAACCGCCTAGGGCCCGCAGCTCCTCCCTAATTTTTGTATGGATATTCTCTTTCTTCCCTGAGGATTCCTCCTGTAGTGTTTGTTCAATACAGGGCTGGCATAACCTCTTAGGGTGACTCTCTGGGAGGGGTTGGGAGCATAAGGCACATTCCCTGTTTTTGGCCTTCTCGGTCCTTTTGGCCTAAGGGGTCCAAAACAAGATAGAAAAAAAAACAGCCGCCATCAGCCCAAGGCTTGACTAAAAACACTCACCCGTGAATTTTGTCAGCACAGTACCGGCTGCCGGGTTCACGACTCGGGCTGAGGCGAGGCGTGGGATGGTTTTTTCTCCTTCCGCTTCTTCTCCGTGGACTCGTTCTGCCTGGAGCGTCCACTAGTATTTCTCCTGGAGCTTTCACTCCTTCTTGTGCCGTCACTCCTGCCACTTCTCCTGGCACCGTCATGAGAGGTTTGCTCTGGTTGCGCTAACTGGAGTGAAATCGGGTCATTAGACGACATGGCTGCGCACCGGTGTGCCTCTGGCCGGTGCTTTTATGCAGCCCCCGTGTTTCGCTCATTTCCTACATTTTTTTTTTCTTTTCCTTCTCTTCCTGCCCAGTGCGCATGCGCAATCGGCGTTGACGCGATACCGCGGCCCTCTGCCTCCTCGTGCCCCGGAAGTCCTCCTTGCACTTCCAGGTCGCTCAGCCCAGTACAGGAACGCCGGCTTCTTCCTCCACCGGGTGCTTCCCAACCACCGCCCCTGCATCACGGGAGGACATACACTGGCATGTCAGGTATGTCGTTCTCCCCTTAAGCGCTCCTGGCATTCCTGCGCCCGCACGAGCTCAGGGACCCCGACTTCCCCTGGCCTTGCTATGCTAGCGGGGGGGAACGGGCGTCCATAGCCCCCCGGCGCTGCCGCGCTCTGTAATGCATGCCACCCCTTCAGGGGGAATCCTGGTATCGGCTCCATGCCATATTAAGGTGAGCCAGGCCCATTTTGCCACAGCCTCACCCACATTACCAGCTGAGGGGGGAATCTATATTCTGATCCGCCCGTTGCTGCTTCCAGCTCTGGGCCCCCCGCTGCTCATATAATGCAAGCGGGCGGCAACCAGGTCGGGGATCCTCTTCTCTGTGGGTTCCTTCCAGGAACAGGAAACCAAACTGAGGGAGCGAGGGGGGCCGTCCCATTTATCTCTCTGAAGGGTTTCCTGTTCCTGGGGGCGGATCCCCTCTCTCAGTGGGTGCTGTCGTGGCGAAGAGAAAAAAAAACAAAATAACACGGGAGCTTTCTACTTTTGATAATCAGCATGGCAAAATTGACAGCCGTGGGCTTTATCATGGCTGGTTATCAAGAATACAGGGGTCCCCATGCAATTTTCTTTAATTATTTAATTAAATGATAAAAAAAACAGTGTTGGGTCCCCCCCCCCCCAGATTTTTGACAACAAACCAAGCTAAAGCAGACAGCTGGGGGCTGGTATTCTGAGGCTGGTAAGGGGCCGTGGATTTTGCTCCCATCCTAAAAATAACAGCCTGCAGCCACCCCAGAAAAGGCAAGTCTATTAGATGTGCCAATTCTGGCGCTTTGATCAGCTCATCCCACTTGCTCTGTGGGCGACTGTGGCAAGTGGGGAAATATTTGTGGGGCTGATGTCACCTTATTATTATCAGGTGACATCAAGCCCAGCAGTTAGTAACCCCATAGTTATAGTGTCAGTAAAAAAAAAAAAAAAAAACACAGAATAAAGTCCTTTATTTGAAATAAAAATAAACTCCGTTTTACAAATGTATTTAAAAATAACCATAGTTGTTACTCACCTTACACCAATTCCATTGAAGCCCTGATCCCTTGTAAAACAGAAAGTAACAAACAACAAAAATTCTCACCCAACGCCCATTCCATTTAAGCCATGGTCTCCTGTAAAAAAGCAAAAATAAAAAAAAAATATCCCTCAACCGCCTGACAGACTGTCCCACGCCTTAATCCATGTCTGCGATAATTGTTTTTCAAGTGGATGGTGCCAAGATGCGACCATCCAGTCTTAAAACCACGGGAGAATGAGTTGCAGTGAGCGCAACGTCCGTGACTAGCAGTGACGTTGTCAAGGTTATCGACAAAGTCTCATGGTGCAGTGCTGAGCTCAGTGAGTTCACCGCAGTTCACCATGAGAAATTTCTTACAGTGAATTGTGTTGCGCTCACATACCATGCATCATCCTATATCTATGAATCTAGGATTATGCTCCTAGTTTATGCAAACAAGATCTTGTATTTTTTTTGTTTTGGAATCTGAGCTAGGAGTGTCTTCCTACGAGATTAGGAAACAGCCAGGAAATATAAGATGAAATAAAATACATTAAGTACTGTCATGTAAATATTTAATTGCCATGGATTAATGGACAACACCCTCTTAAATTATCCAAATATGCCGGTTAAGTAATGTTACTGCTGATTCATCACTACTGAAATAGAATAGCACATCTCCTGATAATACAAGTATGTGATACAAAGAAATCATGTAAGGCTACGTTTCCACAATGAGCTATTGGTGCGCTTTTGATGTTGCAAGCATTTCTGCACATATTATTTAAATTAATTTAAGTTTTCGTTACACTTTTGAATTCATTTTTTTAACCATGTGTTTTTATTGCGTTTTCTATAGTCGGTGAATGGGAAGAACAGCATGTTAAGCATAATATAAAAACGTTCCTCTATCCATGGATACAGGGTGATCTAAATGATGTCTACATGTCGGTGACAGAGTTTGGAGAGAGGGTCCAGAAAACCTGAATTCCAGTCGTATAGCGCTGACACTCTTTCATGCCACAGTGGTCACAATGTCCCCATAAATACAGATGACTCCTAACCTGGATTCCATGTTATTGTTCTCATGGAGTTATTAGACAAAATACATACATACTGTAGTAGCCCCTCAGACTTACACTAGGCATACAAGAGTGACAGATCACCTAAAGGGGCTGACCAAGATGAAGGATATATTACTCTAAGGAAAAGAACTGTTAGGAACGGAGGAACGCACTAAATAAAAATAAATAATAAAGTGCGTTCGCCGCTCAGGGTCCACTGTGCAGTAGGTGTAAACACTGCTGCTAAGTAGTGACAGACAAGCAATATGGCGGAAATGCGCACGCGGGTTGAACGTCACCCAAGTGCGCTAAGCAATCACTGTTTGCTCACAGAGATGTCAGCAGAGGTAAACACAAAAGGCTGAGCCTGTTAGCGTCACAGGTCTCAGGTAAATGCACACACGGTATCTGGTCACAGGAGCAGGACCCAAGGCAGAGGAACTGCGTCCGTCTAGACCTACCGTGTGTGCGGCGTCGCCACTGCGGACGCCAAAGAGTGCTGCAACTGCAGCGTGGCGTAGGACACTGCCGCTAGTCGACAAAGCAAGGAAGCATGCGCAATGTCGGACGCTAGCATTGTGGATGATGCTGTAATGGCTTGAGGCTTGCCACGCGCTGGCGCTGACTCTAATCTAAGTCCCTGTACACATTCGTAATATCAGAGGGAGGGGATCTTAATGAGTCATTCACAGGTTCACACATCCATCATCATTCACACAGTAGCAACTAGAGACTATACTAGCGCATGGCCGAACGGTCATGCACGCTTTTTATAGCCAGGACCTTCCGGAAGCTTCCAGATCTCCGAGATGGACCAATAAGATCTGGAGCAGGACCTGGGCACTTGACTCCCGATCTCCAATGGGAGATCGTCTCGTGAGCATGCCCAGTAGGAGAACAGAGGGACTTAGTCTCTGGAGTGATCTGCTGCAAAGTAATCTCCTCTGCGGTAGATAGACAGCAGGAGACCGCAGAATGTGAGGCTCTAGATTCCTGCAGAGCAGATGCAGAAACCTGACGCCTAACAAGAACCTACAGGAAAATTAGAAGAAACCACAATTCAATACAGTTACCGGCATGTGAATGGAGGCTGCACGGAGATTCAGTGCACCGAAGACAGGAGCAGAGCGTCAGGGGAATGGGAACCAGGTGAGTATGTGTTGGATTTTTTTTTTGCATATGTATGGGATGTTTGCATGTATATGGGGGCTATGAGGGGGCTCACACTGTATATAAGGGGCTATGTGGGGGCTCATGCTATATATAGGAGATTATGTGGAGGCTCATGCTGTATATTCAAGTTTATATAGGGGCTCACATTGTACATAGGAGGATATATGGGGGCTCATGCTATTTGAGGGCTGGCACTGTACATAGGAGGCTATGGGGGGCTCATTATGTATATAGAGGGCTCATGCTGTATATAGGAGGCTATGCGGGGCTCACACTCTATATAGGAAGCTACAGTTGTGCTCAAAAGTTTACACACCCCAGCAGAATATTTGCTTTCTTGGCCTTTTTACACAGAATATGAATGATAACACCAAAACTTTTTCTCCACTCATGGTTAGTGGTTGGGTGAAGTCGTTTATTTTCAAACTACTGTGTTTTCTCCTTTTAACCCCTTAATGTCCAATGACGGACACAGTCCGTCATCAGACATTTCCCCTGCTTTGATGAGGGCTCCGGCGCTGAGCCCGCATCAAAGCCGGGACATGTCAGCTGTTATGAACAGCTGACATGTGCCCGCAATAGGCGCGAGCGGAATCGCCGTCCGCCCGCGCCTATTAACTAGTTAAATGCCGCTGTCAAAGCTGACAGCGGGCATTTAAATAGAATTTCCGGCCGCCGGGCTGGAAATGACGTCATCGACGACCCCCGTCACGTGATCGGGGGTCGGCGTCACGTTGCCTGGACAACCAGAGGTCTCTATGAGACCTCTATGGTTGTTCCAGGCATAAGGCTTTCAGCGCCACCCGGTGGTCGGCGCTGAAAGCACAGCAGTAAATCTGCTACATATGGGCGATCTGCTCATCGCCCATATGTAGCAGAGCCAATCGGGTTGCGCATGCTTCTAGCCTCCTATGGAGGCTATTGAAGCATGCCAAAAGTAAAAAAAAAAAAATGTTTAAAAATTAAAAAAAAAATTAAAAAAACCTAAAAGTTCAAATCACCCCCCTTTCGCCCCAATCAAAATAAAACAGTAAAAAAAAAATCCCACATACACATATTAGGTATCGCCGCGTTCAGAATCGCCCGATCAATAAAAAAAAAAGCATTAACCCGATCGCTAAACGGCGTAGCGAGAAAAAAATTCAAAACGCCAGAATTACGTTTTTTTGGTCACCAAGACATTGAATTAAAATGCAATAACGGGCGATCAAAAGAACGTATCTGCACAAAAGTGGTGTCATTAAAAACGTCAGTCCGGCACGGAAAAAATAAGCCCTCACCCGACCCCAGATCATGAAAAATGGAGACGCTACGGGTCTCGGAAAATTGCGCAAATTTTTTTTTTTTTCTTTAGCAAACTTTGGAATTTTTTTTCACCACTTAGATAAAAGAGGACATAGACATGTTTGGTGTCTATGAACTCGTAATGACCTGGAGAATCATAATGGTAGGTCAGATTTAGCATCTAGTGAACCTAACAAAAAAGCCAAGCAAACAACAAGTGTGGGATTGCACTTTTTTTGCAATTTCACCGCACTTGGAATTTTTTTCCCGTTTTCGAGTACACGATATGGTAAAACCAATGATGTCATTTAAAAGTACAACTCGTCCCGCAAAAAATAAGCCCTCACATGGCCATATAAACGGAAAATTAAAAAAGTTATGGCTCTGGAAAGAAGGGGAGGGAAAAATGAAAATGTAAAACCAAAAATACCCCTGGTCGTTAAGGGGTTAAATCATAATGACAACAAAAAACATCCAAATGACCCTGATCAAAAGTTCACATACCCTGGTGATTTTGGCCTGATAACATGCACAGAAGATGACACAAATGGGCTTGAATAGCTACTAAAGGTAACATACTCACCTGTGACCTGTAACAAATGCCAGGAAAATAGTTTGGGATGCAAAAACCCACAAACAACATCAGCTGAAATACTGGACTCTCTGAAAACTAGCAGTGTGGCTGTTTCAAGCTGCACAATAAGGAGAAACCTGAAGAAAAATGGCTGTATATAGAAGGCAATGTGGGGGCTCATACGATATATAGGGGGGCTGTGTACTGGCTTATATGGTATATATGAAGGCGTCAGCATATTTAATTCTGCTCAATATTAAGTGTTACAATTAATGTTAAAATAAAATAATTATCATTACTATATTAATATTAAGCTAAATTAATTTTATTGTAATGATTTGGCCCTCTATAGCCTTCACGGTCTCTCATGTGGCCCCTCGGAAAAATTAATTTCCCACTCCTGCTGTAAAGGGATGAAATGAGAGTTCTAATCTAGACAACGCCATTAAAGCTCAGTTAGGGCAGGGCAATCTGTCATCAGTTTCCTGACATGTTGCTCATCATTTGGTCATAACAGGCATGACAAGTTATAACCATGACTATCAGATAAGAAGCAAGTTTTCGGCTTGTTCATGTGACAGTCACATCCAGATCAATGCAACACAATGAAGGCTTGTCTCCTTTCCCTTTTAGTTTCTAGTCTGCCCATCACTCATGTTTTAAAAAGTAGGTCAACTTAAGGCGTGTTACAGACTCATGGCTTCCCGAGTTACCACATTTCTTACAAGGAATTGCTTGAACTTGAAACATATTTAATATGATAATTTGTATGTCCACATGAATTTCCTTCCATTAACCGCAGTGGTAAAAATAACATGTACGTAAAAGTGGAACACTTCCCTTTTGAGGCTACACATCCAGAAGAGGATGTTTTTTACAGTTTGGACTGAACTGAAAAATTGCACCAAGTCTGCCTTCAATACGGGGGCATATTACAAACGCAGCAGCCAAACCTCCCATGTTCATCAGAACTGGAGTCAGGCCTTTTGGTGCTCTACCTTCAGTTTGGAAGAACCACGGAAGGTCCTAGTCTTCTTTCTCTAATACTGACTCGATTTAAAAGAGGCCATACTGTTACATTGGTAATACCCATGCACCAAAAATGTTCAGATGTCGGGGAATTGTGGTTCTAAAGTACTGATCTAGGGCAATTTACACTACAAAAGGTTTTAAAGGGAACCTGTCACCACTTTTTTGGCATAGTAGATAAAAATATAATTTAACTGAGTGTCAGCTATGTGTTCCACAACTAGTTCTGAAACCCCCTGACTCCCCATGTATCACCCATAAAAACCTTTTTTCTTTGTCCCGTGCTTTATGTTAATCTGTTCGGTCCAGTCTGATGGGTATTGCCTCTGTTCCGTCATTCCACCCCACCTCGGCTTGCTGTACGCATTCTTCGCTGTGAAGATCACAGATCGCGTACATATTTCGCAATGTCAAAGATTTCACTTACTTCTTATGTGGCGCCCCCAGGAGTATGGTCGCCACAGTGGCATTGCCTTCCTCCAGGGAGGGTGATGTCAGGCTTGGAGGCAATGAAGGGTCTATCTAACAGTTAACCATGTCATGCAACACAGTTCCCACTCCAGGCCAGCAGAGGGAGCTCTGAACCAGAATTGGGGGAGGAGTGCTCTCTGAGGGCCAGGAAGGGAAATCAGGAGTTAGTGTGAGGAGGGCAACGTGTGTAGACGTGTGGAGAGACCCTGGAGGTTGAGCTGAGGAAAGAGAGCTCCCTCCCAGTGAGAGCGCATGATCTGGAGCCTGGTCTCCACGGTTGTATGGATACTGAAGCTCCTGCAACAGAAACCAGAGGAATAGGAAGCTGTAAATGCTCTATTCCCAACTAAGACTCGGAGGCACAACAGCGACGGGTGAGCCAAGAGAGAAAGAGGGCTACAGCTGTCTGCCATACGAGGTAGTTCTAAGAGACGATAAGGAGGAACTTCAGTGTAACACTGTACTGCCTGTACCTCAAGCCAGCGCTAGGAAGGAGACTACACAACCCATCTGATAGAGAGATTCCCGAGTTGCTTCCAGGCTAGTAAAGGTAAAGAAACTGCACCCTGTTGTGTCCTTGCCTCCATCCTGCAACATCCTCAGAACTACTACACCTCTGTGCCAAACACTGCACCTTCTTCCTAACCCTTTATCTACACTGCCCTGGGACAACAGCCCTGCCTGTGGAGGGCTACAACATCATTGCTGCAGTACACCATCTGTCCCAGAGGATCTGCTTGCAGCGTCGACTTAACACCTCCCTTGCCGAACACCACAGGTGGCGTCACGAATCACTCAAACTTTATTCCCAACTCAACCCCTTTTACATGGGATCCCAGGGCCACGGACCGGGTCACCGCTGCTGTGACAACCCCCTCTGAGAGACCGGCCCGGTACCGAGTACCCCACAGCCCTGGGAGGGCGACCCACTTACATTACATAAGTGATATCTATTGTAAATTCTACAATAGCTCAGTAAACTGGATAGTATAGTATTATGTGCACCACACAGTGCTCCATATAGAATGAGCCCTATATATTGCTCCATACAGGATAATGAGCCATATACTGTATATTGCTCCATACAATATTATGGGCACCACCTAGTGCTCCATACAGAAGAATGAGCCCTATATATTGCTCCATACAGAATGAGCCACATATATTGCTCCATACAGTATTATGGGCATCACATGGTGCTCTAAATAAAATAATGAGCCCCATATGTTGCTTCATACAGTATTATGGGCACCACATAGTGTTCCATACAGTATAATGAGCCCCATATATTGCTCCATACAGTATAATGGTCCCCATATAATGCTCCATATATAATGAGCCCCATATATAATGGGCCCCATAAGATGCTCCATATATAATGGGCCCTGTATGATGCTCCATATATAATAGGCCCCATAAAAATTGTAAAGCTTGTTTTGAGTTTGCCAAGACATGTGGTCGACTTCCCAAATCTATTGAGGAAGGCGCTTTGGTCAAATGAGACCAAAATTAAACATTTTGGCAACCAAAGTAAATGCTATGACTGGCGCCAAACCAACACAGCTCATCGCCCCAAGAACGCCATTCCCACAGAGAAACATGGTGGTGGCGGCATCATGCTGTGATGTTTTTTGGCAGCAGTCACAGGGAAAATAGTCCAAGTTGAGGGAAGATGGATGGGATATTCTGCAGCAAAACCTGTTTCCGTCTGTCAGTGATTTGAGACTGGGATGGAGGTTCACCTTCCAACAAGACCATGACCCAAAGCATACTGCTAAAGAAACACTCAAGTGGTTTAAGGGGAAACGTGTAAATGTTTTGGAGTGGCCTAGTCAAAGTCCAGAACTTACGGTAATCCAAATGAGAATCTATGGTCAGACTTGAAGATTGATGGTTTCCTCTCGTGAACAGCAAACTGGAAGGGGGTGGGGCAGTTTTAGTTTGCAAAATGGGCAAAAATCCCAGTGGCAAGATGTGAGACTTATCCAAAGTGACTTGCAGCTGTTATTGCCCAAAAGGAGGTTCTACAAAGTTCTGACTTTAGGCTGTGTGCACACGTTGCATTGTTTTTTTTGCGTTTTCACTGTGTTTTTCAGCTGCGGAATCGCCGCGAAAACGCATCCCATGCAATCCTATGGGATTCTGCAATGCTGTGCTAATGCTGCGGATTTTTCCGCTGCGGAATCGCATAGCGGAAAAATACGCAGCAGGCTCATTCTTTTTGAGGTATTGCGGCGATTCCGCACACATAGGAATGCATTGATCGGCTTACTTTCCGCATGTGGCTATGCCCACCATGCGCAAAGTAAGCGGCTCATGTGCGGATGGTACCCAGGGCCTGGAGGATAAGAGACTCTCTCCTCCAGGCCCTGGGTACCATAATCCTGTAAAAAAAAAATAGAATAAAAATAATAACTAGAGATATGATCACCCTCCGGCGGCCCCTGAAGTCCTTCCCGCCTCTCACCACGCTCCCGGCATCTTCCAGTCCCAGTAATGCTTTGCGCGAATGACCGCTGATGATGTCGCGCTCTCGTGAGCGTGATGTCATCTCAGGTCCTTCGTGCAAAGCATTACTGGGAGCGGAAGATGCAGAAGCGCCGCAGAGCAGATCGGGGGACGTCGGAAGGTGAGGATAACAATATTTTTTATTTTGTTTTATTATTTTTAACATCCTATCACATTTCCAAGCAATGCTTGAAATCGCTTGAAATGCGCAAGCATTCCGCAAGTGAAAAACGCTTGTTTTTCGTGGGAAAACCGCATGCAAATTCGCATGCGTTTTACCCGCAGCGGGAGTTGCGTAAATGTTGAGGAAATTTCTGCAGCATTTCTGCACATAGCCTTAAGGGGGTGACTAGTTATTCACACTGAAGTTTATAGGTATGTTGTCCTATTTGCTGTTTGTTTCACAATAAAAAGAAAAACAACAAATGTTCACAGTTGTAGGCATGCTTATTACGTGAACTGATGAAACCTCTAAATAACAGGGAAATTCCAGGTTGTGAGGTAGCAAAACATGAAAAATGCAAAGAGGGGTGAATTCTTTTGCAAGCCACTGTACGTCAGGAGCATTGCGACTATCATTAACACAGTGCGCTGAAAAAGCCAAAATAACCTTGTATAATAGAAACCTACAATATAGACAATACCTTAAAATTTTCAATTGTTTTAATCATTTGGCTTACAAGCAAGCACAACCCTTTAAGCATAGAAGACCAGCACTCGGGTAGAAAATTACCATTCAGTTGCACTCACAATCAGTGGAATTCAGCTGCTATTTGTTCTGTGTGTAACCTATGAATGGAGAGAGAAACGTCACGATGACCCTTAGTGCTCTGCAGTGCTTTCATCATTGATAGAATGCCTATACTGACAGTTCCCAGAAATTGATGACAGTGCTAAAAAGAGCAGCTCGGTTCTACTATCTATATTGCTTCTAGGGAAATGTAAACCGATTAGAGAACTCCTGATAATGAATGAATGTTCTCCTAAAAGGAACACTATAATTTTCCTCTATATTATTTTCCAATCCTTCCACATATACTGTATGTAACAGTACTTCCTCTAATTGCTTGATATGAGAGTATGCAAATTTTATAAAGGATCAATGCTAAGGTTTTGTAGTCAGAGATAGTACTGTCTTCCTATCTAATCTTCCTCTGCAAGAGCACACTGCTCCCCCGCCTCTCGTGCTCCTGCTTGCCCCGAGGCGGTGTGCTCCTGCTTGATTGACAGTTCAGACCAGCAGCATCAATGCGCCACTGTCCTAAACTGTGCGCTCTCTGAAGCTGCCCGAACTGTGAGCCAACAGCGCACTCCAATGATCCCAGCAGCAGAGCAGTGCCTGCTTGTTCAATATAAAAGAAAAATAACAAGCAAAATAAAGACTTGCACTCTTCCCAAAAAGAGATAATAGCCGCTGGTAGAAAACAGGTTGGGTGTGGATGCTTGCCAGAAATTAACAGTTATTTGGCTAAACACTGCCATGCTAAGAGCTTATGAATGCCCGTGGTAGGCTAGCACATGCACCAATTGCAGTAATAGTATAAGGAAATATACAGATAAATAAATACAGAAAATGTAGAGTATGAGTGAACAGAGGTTGCATTTCTGAAATATGGTTAAAATGTTTAAGTTGGTCAAACATGTGAAGCATTTCCCTACTGGTTGTGATCAAATTAGTGAAACACATCAATTCAAGCTCTGTAAAACAACATTACTAGTACATTGAAGGACAAAAACATAAATCAAACAAAAAAAATGAATAAATTTAAGATAGACAACATGTATTACCATAACAGTTCACACAACAACCATTCACCCAACACAATCCTTCAGCTATGACTACATCCAATCCAAATAATTTCTGATACATCTCTGGCTTTCTCCACCTATAGCCATTCAACCTCTACCCAATACACTCCTTTAGTATTGCAAGTCTTTTGTGATGGTCAACGTGTGACTGGACACACCGCCTCCAGCAGGGCGAACTTCTATGGCACACGTGACCCTGGATACACCGCAGGGCGAATTTAAATAATTTAACGTGCAGCCGGATACACCGCCTCCAGCAGGCGAATTTCAGAATTACATGTATAACTGGATACACCGCCTCCAGCAGGGCGAATTTAAATAATAAAGGGAAAGACCAGGGAAACTGATACAATGGAGGGCCCTGCGATAGGGAACGGGGACGTGGAGACCTCTTGCACACCCCTGAGTCAGTGTCTCTACACTCCTAACGATCCCTAGGCCGGTTCCGCACCGGGCGCCGATCAGGAACCTAAAAACCCTAGCTCGCCCTGCATCTAGCCCTTTCTAGTGAAATGGACGGTGCAGAAACTAATCCCACCACTGCACTGAAACACACAAAAGGAAAGTTACAAAACAGGGGTAACACCACTTAGCTTTGCTCTGTTGCTCTTGCTCCCAGCAATAGAGTACACCACCAGAATTCAGCTTCCACCTGAAGCTACTACACCAGAGCTCTGCCTGAGCTGCAAGGAACTCATCTCTGTAGTTCCTTCCTCCACCAGACTTGGTTGGAAATGAGCAATATCACCAACAGTGAGTGAGAGAACAAGACACACCTATATAGTTAAACCAGAGCAATCCCACCTGTTAGTGATAATCACGTGCACTAAACTAAAGAAATCAGAGTGCAATGACCCTACCGGCCACCAGGGGCAAAACCAGAACTGAAATCACCACAGTGCAATGGCCCTAATGGTCACCGGGGCAAAACTGTCTTAAAGCCAAAGGCTTGAAGGAAAAAAAAAAGGTTACTAGTGCATTTATCTGTCGTAATCCAACCTGGATCATGACATCTTTACAGTGAGAGATCTTGATCAGGGTTCTTTTTCTGTAAATAGTAACACTGATACCAATGTTAGATCTGCCCACTTTAACACTATTCAGAACTTGACTCAAAATTTGTCCCAATTCAACCATTCTCTTGGGTCCGACGAACAGAATGGTAGAGAACTTGAGGGACAAATACATTGCCAACAGATTCTCCCAGCTAACCAATCTGGATAATGAAAGTGTTCAGCTCCACCTAGGTCAACAGTGGTAACAGAAATTACAGCATCCCCACTGTTCATGAGAGTGAACTGGCAACTTTACAGGGGGAACTTGTCATGATACCAGTGCTGGTGGACCTGCACTTCTGGGGTTAATGTTCTGATCTCAGTGCAGACTCTTACCTGCACACCTGGGACTTATTATGGTGGCCTCTCATTGGTTCTGGGAAAGCTTATAGCCTCAGGAAGCTCCCATCCCTGTCAGTTATACTTTCGCCCTTGGCATTGTGTGGGGACCCCTGAGTGTGTTTGTGCTGTATTCTGGTTGCTTGATACTCTGCGTACAACTCGGTCTGTTCTCTGGATATTGCTTGTTGGATTCTGCTTGGCACCTTCTATGTCTGTTTGGTTTTGACCCCTGCTTGGCCCCGACTATCCATTCTGTCTCGTCTCATCCCTGGTACTTTTCTGCTATCTGTGTGTATGACCTCCGTTTTGCCTGACTCTGAGTATTTCTGTTTAGTGTCCTGCCATCTCTGGAAGCAGGATTCTAAGCCCCGCCCCTTGCAGTCACATGACCGTAGGTCCTTCACTGCTTGCTAAACTTCAGTGTCCCCAGGTCCTGTGTGTACTTTCCGGCTGTACCTGACCCCGGGCCGCCCCTAAAGTGCGGGTGAGTCCCTGCAAAGCGGAGGCTGCACGCCGGCGCTGACAGGACCCTGACAGAACTTTCTTCTATATGCATTACTGGCCAATCAAGTTCAACTCACCGTAGCACCACATTCCCATTGAATTGTGCTAACTTTAGAAGAAACACTGCAAATAGACTCCCAACTAAACTCCCAACCAAATCCAATCAATGCACCACTCAAGGGGTAAGGGTTCTCTGCTCGGATGTATAAAACCAGCATCAGTCGGGATTTTTTAGGGGCATGCACAACAAAACCAAAAGGGGCGGAAGCAGTAGGAAAGCCTCCAAAACAAAAACAAACACTGATGAGGTAACATATCCTTAGAGAATCTTTAACCTCAGTTCCTACAGGAAGAAGAAACACTTCTGAAAAAGGGTCTCAAATATGCCTTTTCATCAGAAGTCAACCCTTTTAACTTATACATTAGCATAAAGAAATTCCTACGAAATTTAGCACTCAAAAAACATTTCCTAAAACGGAATGATTACCGTACCTTGGAAGGTACGATACACTACGGATCAGGATACCAGTTATATCCACACTACATTATCCAACAAATCAGAATATAACCCTATCAAGGAGTATTCAAATGCTTTTATCACATTTGATAACCTGGTAACCATGGATAACAGGAGAATGAAAAAAAGGACCCACAAAAATTATTCCTCAGAGAGAGCGAGAAACCATCACACTACAAAATAACAATAATATAGTACCACAATGAAGCATTAAAACTGATGGAGGATCCTAAAACGTACCAAAAATTTAAAAAGATCCAAATTCATTCATCACACAACTTGGTGGATTAGCAACTAAAGACAAAACATTGGGGATTCTAAACAAAAGGAATACAACAGAACGGCAAGCGTAGCAGTGTTCCATCACATCCCCAAAGTCCACAAATCCATCACATGCCATCTCAGGAGACCCATTGTTATCAATTGTCTAACAGCCAATCTGTCACAATCTATTTATATATTTGCCTTGTAATGTTTTCATTCCCTGTTCTGTCCAGATGTCACCGTATCCCAGAATTCAAAGCAAAGAAGTTCATCAGCTGGTACCAACCTATTGCGCGGTACCACCAGCGGAACACACTCTATACGCCGTACACACACTCTCACAGCCTCTTGTGCAGTACCACCAGCGGAACACCGTGGCACTGCACCTGCGCGAATTCCTCACAGGCGCAGTGAATCAATCGGCTGATCCCGGTGGCAGATGCGCAATGTGTCTACAGGCAGAGGAAGCCGGTCACATTAAAGGGGTTTTCCCACGAACGAAAGTTCATTTTAAAAATTGTCTGTGTTTGACCATGTATGGAGCATACCACATCTCCTGGGCAGGGGAGGAAGCAAAAAAGGCCTTAATTATGACATCGAACTGTATGCTTTTAATTATTTATTCCATTCAACTCCTCCCTTTTCACATGCCATTAGTGGTTACCCCATCACCCACAGGTTCCACGCCCAACTGGGTATGGACTCCACGTTTATGAGTAACTTCTGACTACTTTTCCTCCCCCCTTCACACATTTATACTTTCCCCTCTAAATTAAAAAAAAAAAAAAAACTACAAAAAAAGTGTAATAAACCACAAAAAAAATACAAAACCACCAAAAAACACTTTTTTTTCTATTACATATAGTATTTCTTACCCTTATGATCAACATAGATTTATCATACAACTCGCTATAGATTTTTAACACATTTTTTAAAATATTCACCATATGTTCATCGTACCCTACTTTTACATTATATATATATATATATACATACATACACACACATACACGTATATGTTATTACTATATATTTTATATTTTCTTTTACTTTTAATTTTTAATATAAAAGTTTATTTATATTTCCATTTGATATTTCTAATTGTAATTGTATTTATACTTATAGTGCTGTCATTTTCTTCTTGCTGCACATTAAGCCCCTGTGCAGGGATGTTAGGACTTGACTGTTGCAACTACCATCATCTGAGCACACTTTTATTGAGGATATTCCCCTGCCATGGCCATACCCTGATGAAGGAGGACCGTCTCCCTCAGAAAGGCGTCGTTTTTTTGGGGGGGCTCCTTCAGCAACCCAGAATCTCTTCAGGTGACGCCAAACGCTAGCATCGCTTGCTATTGTCATCACTCAGTACTAAACCGGATACATATCTATTTCCTATGCCTCATCTAATATTTTATCCTAAAAAAAAAAAAAAAAAAAAAAATCACAATATGTACAGTATAGTTCACTCATACTATACATTTTATGTATGTATCTATATATTTAGACTATTACTGGATGTGCTAGCCCACCATGGGCATTAGTAGATCAATATAAGAGAGCTTGTAAGCAATATGCATGTTTGGCCACCACTGATATAATGCAGTGACAGCCATTAACCATTACAAGCAGCATTATATAATACAATTAGAATTTTAACAATGAGTAAATTGTGAAGCTTGCTTGTTTTTACAAGTACTTTGCAATTTTAACCATTAAAAACATGATACTTTAAAAAGGTGCTGTCCATGTCTTGAAGAAGGCCTTCTTAAATGCTGTAGTCTCAGATTAAATAAAAAAAAGATATTCCCCTCCTGCACCAGCTCCATTCCAGTGATGTCAATAGCGACCCTTCACGACGGTGGTACGCCTGTTGACGCAAGTTACCATGCAGGTTCTCTCGCTCTCTACATCTAATTCTGGCCCCAACAGGGGTCACCGGGTTTTCCCTCTGGGCAGCAAGTCTCTCTCTGCCTCCCACGCACCGGCCCGTCCCAGCCTTCTGTCCTGACCCCAGCCAATTCTAGTACCATATGCCAAAACTGGAATTCACAGCCCTGATTACTTACGCCATCCCTCTGCAGTCGCAGGCGTGCCTCCTTAGTTGTCGGGCTTGAAGCAGATAGGACTGGGATTCGGCTCTTCTCTTGCAAAGTCTGGTCTCTGGGTCTTGACCACCGTAGGGCGCAAGACCTCGTCTTAACTGATGCAGACGGAACTCTGGTTCTTCCCAAACGTACTATGACCCTTAACAGGTGGTGTCAAGCACCCTAGTGGCACAGACTTCCCGCTTAGGCCTGTCACGCTAGCCTCAACGCCATCCCTGGTGTGTGTCTGCTCCTCTTATTCTTGGTGCCAAATCCATCTGTGGCTTGGCAAGCAGAGCTTTATTTTCACCTGACCAAGTCCAGCACATGAAGCTGTGCCCCCTGAAATCCTTCCTGTCCAAATTGGTTCCACCTGATTACACCCAGACAGCAGATGGTGGGCCTTCCTCACTATGATCATATCCCGCATGGGCTCTTCAGGGGTATCACTGCTTCCGCTTACAAACTGACTGCAGTGCTCATTTGACATAACAGGGTCACGCAAGCATCAGGAGTCCTGGCACCAACATCAATAGAATGGAGAAGGAGAATATCTGCGGTCAGCGCTCATAACAAGAGAGCATTTCTGCTACACACAGAGGGGCTAAAGTCCTTCTCTGTGTACCACAAGAGATTGGATAATCACAGCTTCAAGTCTCCCATGGAAACTATTGAAGCAAATGAAAAAAAGTGTTTTTATAAATATAAAAAAAAATTAACTGTACAAAAGTTTAAATCAGCCCCCATTCACCCCATTCAAAATAAAACAATTAAAAAATAAAATACACGTTTGGTATTGCCGCGTTCAGAATCACCCGATCTTGCTCAAAAAAATAAAGAGAACACTAAAATACCACATCCTAGATATCTCTGAATTAAAAATTCCAGTTGCAAATTTTTATTCATTGCATAGTGGAATGTGTTCAATAAAGAACAATAAAACATAATTATCATTGTAAATCAAAATGAATATCCCATGGAGGTCTTGATTTGGAATGCTACTCAAAATCAAAGTGGAAAATCAAATTACAGACTGATCCAACTTCAGTGCAAATGCCTCATTACAAGGAAAAGATGCTCAGTAGTGTGTGTGGCCTCCACGTACCTGTATGACCTCCCTACTGTACAACGCCTGGGCATGCTCCTGATGAGGCGGCGGATGGTCTTCTGAGGGATCTTCTCCCAGACCTGGACTAAAGCATCCACCAACTCCTGGATAGTCTGTGATGCAACATGACGTTGGTGGATGGAGCGAGACATGATGTCCCAGATGTGCTCAAATCGGATTCAGGTCTGGGGAACGGGAGGGCCAGTCCATAGCTTCAATGCCTTCATCTTGCAGGAACTGCTAACACACTCCAGCCATATGAGGTCTGGCATTGTCCTGCATTAGGAAGAACCCAGGGCCAACCGCACCAGCATATGGTCTCACATGGGGTCTGAGGATCTCATCTCGGTACCTAATAGCAGTCAGGCTACCTCTGGCGAGCACATGGAGGGTTGTGCGACCCTCCAAAGAAATGCCACCCCACACCATTACTGACCCTCTGCCAAACCAGTCATACTGAAGGATGTTGCAGGCAGCAGATTGCTCTCCACGGCATGTTCAGACTCTGTCACATGTGCCCAGTGTGAACCTGCTTTCATCTGTGAAGAGTACAGGGCGCCAGTGGCAAATTTGCCAATCCTGGTGTTCTGTGGTAAATGCCAAGCATCCTGTACGGTGTTGGGCTGTGAGCACAACCCCTATCTGTGAACGTCGGGCCCTCAGACCATCCTCATGTAGTCGGTTTCTAACCGTTTGTGCAGACACATGCACATTTGTAGCCTGCTGGAGGTCATTTTGCAGGGTTCTGGCAGTGCTACTCCTCTTCTTCCTTGCACAAATCGGAGGTAGCGGTCCTGCTGCTGGGTTGTGGCCCTCCTATGGCTCCCTCCACGTCTCCTGGTAGCGCCTCCATCCTCTGGACACTACGTTGACAGACACAGCAAACCTTCTTGCCACAGCTTGCATTGATGTGCCATCCTGGATGAGCTGCACTACCTGAGCCCCTTGTGTGGGTTGTAGAGTCCATCTCATGCTACCATGAGTGTAAAAAATGAGGATGAATGAACTCATGGAGATCAACATCCAAAACTGTGGAGACACCATCACATGTTTCTCAACGCAGTGATTCTAGAGCAAAGCCCCCATCCCTTATGGGAAATATGTAAAAATATGCAAAACACATGCCGCGGAGACACCATCACATGTTTCTCAACGCAAGCAATGACTAGCCAGGTCTTTCCCCGGGAAGGAACAACCACGGGAAGGGCAGTCTCCAATGAAGGAAACCTATGCCAAAACATGGTATCCATCCACAGACAGCTGTTTCGGGGTATTGCCCCTCATCAGTGTGGAGTAGGAAACTGGCCAGTAGGAGCAATGCCTAGTAGAAGACTGTGAAAAATGAGGATGAATGAACTCATGGAGATCAATATCCAACACTGCAGAGACACCATCACATGTTTCTCAACACAGTGATTCTAGAGCAAAGCCCCCATCCCTTGTGGGAAATATGTAAAAATCTGCAAAACACAAGCCGCGGAGACACCATCACATGTTTCTCAACGCAAGCAATGACTCCTCATTTTTCACAAGATTGTGAGGTTGTGTCCCTTTTCCCTGCCAATAATTGTACACTTTGTGTGGAGCAGCTGAGCACAGCCAGTTAGAAAGTCATTTCCTTTCTTCTTCTCAAGCGGGAACATCTGGATCCCATTACTGAGAATAGGAGATGTCTCCCTGACCATACATGCCAAAGAGACATCTCACTGTTTATGGGCTGCAAAAAACCATGCTGGACGAAAGAATAGATGGAATGTCCAACAGCGGCACTAACACACAGGTAGTGTACCACGTGACAGCACGGGGCCTCTCATAATAAGGTAGCGGCAACCTATGCAAAGTCAGCCTCCCTAACAAAGTGTGTGTGTGAATGGAAAAAAGCATATCCCTATACGTGTGGGGTGTGTGTACAGTATAAAATGATATATATACACATACAAACACACGCAAAAGCTGGCAGATAAGATCAAAATGTGAAAAATAAGTCAGAGGCATAGATAGGCCAGCATCCTAATAGTAACTGTAATAGTAACTGGACATCAAACTTCTCTTCAAAAGCACTAATATAGAATCATACCAAAATCATTAGAAAGCATCCACAGTGTCTACAACCATGAAGAACGTACTATCTAAACATAAGAACAAACCTGTGATGCCCCTTAACCACAGAATACCAAAATCAGCAAATCTTATAAATTGCCAGATGATGGTGCCACAACCCCTACGCACGTTTTGGCAGCGTGCCTTCGTATTGTTTAGTGCTCCCAGGTTGTACAATGTCCAGCATACAAGCTCTCTTAGCCTCATTTATCTCACCCACGTCCGGGTTTCCTCATGGCTGCTTCAGCTTACTGCAGACGTTCATTCCCTCCCCTCGGAACTCTCAGACACGTGCAGCCATACACCAAAGTCACTTCACAGGCTGTTAGCCAGGAAGCTCCATCTCAGCAGGACCTTCCACACTGGACCAATCGGGTCCCAGCATTCACCTCATGTGACCTACCCTGGCTACCTTATATGGTCCTTAGCCACTCCCACCGGGTCACATGGCTATGACCTCATCACAGGTCCTTCACACACACATTTACACTTTACAATAGCGTTAATAAACACACCCCCTGGGTGGGTTTGGAGGTAACTAGTTCCTGACACATTGAACCAGCACCTCAGCAGTATCACTGCTGATTAACACACACATAAATCTCCATCTCAAGGCCACCCACCTTGAGATACATAACGGTCATTCAGTATCTTGCCATTCATCCACTCTCCTGGGACATCCATACAGCGCCCCCTAGCGGACACAGTGGTCACTACACCACAATATAATATATATATATTATACACACACACACACACTGCTCAAAAGATAAAGGGAACACTAAACAATGCATTGTACTGTTTAGTGTTCCCTTTAAGCAATAATTATATATATATATATATATATATATATATATATATATATATATATACACATACACACACATACACACCCCCTGACAGAAGTTATGTCGCTTATCCATATTATGTAAATAAAAGCTTATAACCGGACGTTATATTCATCCATTGGTTGTATAAATTATTCTTTTGAAAGCTGAAACCCTCCGAAATGTGGTTTAGGTTAAGAAAATAAATTGCCATCAATGCAGAAATATTGATCATTTAATGGACACAGAATGGTCAGATTTTGGCAAGACAAAGGTTTTGTCGCCCACCGAAAGTAATGTGATATTGAAACAAATAATTAACTTAAACTACAAATATACGTTGCCTCAAATTGGTGAATGAAGTTGTGGAATCATATTTAAAATCTTGTGTGACTTCCATGAGCTTGAAGGACTGCATCCATGCGGTTCAACAATGATTCATACAATTTATTAATGAAGTCATCAGGAATAACAAAGAATGCAGTCTTACATGCCTCCCAGAGTTCATCTAGATTCTTGGTTTTTGTCTTCCAAGCTTCCTCTTTCATCCTACCCCATACATGCTCAATGATGTTCATGTCTGGTGACTGGGCTGGCCAGTCCTTGAGCACCTTGAACTTTTTTGCCTGGAGGAACTTTGTTGTAGAGATGGATGTATGAGATGGAGCACCATCCTGCTGCAGAATTTGACCCCTTTTATGATTTGGAATATAAGAGGTAGCTAATACTTCTTGATATTTTAGGCTATTGATATTTCCTTCCACCTTGCAAATGTTTCGCACACCCCCATACTGAATGTAACCCCAGCCCATGATCTTTCCACCAAATTTAACTGTTTTATGTGTGTATTTTGGATCCATACGGGCTCCAGTAGGTCTCCTGCAGTATTTGCAGCGGCTGTGGTGTAATTCTACTGAAGATTCATCAGAGAAATCCACCTTCTGCCACTTTTCCAGCATCCATCTGTTTAGCAGGCTGTGGGACTTCGCACATGCCACACGGTTTTTTATTTGCCTTTTGTTTAGTGCTGGCTTCTGGGAACTGATTCAACCATGGAGGCCATTTCGAGACAGAATCCTACAAACTGTTCTAGTTGACACAGGGACTTGAGGTGACCAGGCCTGTTGGAGCTCTGCTGTAGTGGAAGAGGGGCTTGCTTTGGATTTTCTAACCAACAAACATTCCTCCTGAGCAGTTGTCTTGCGGGGTCTGCCGGACCTGGGCTTGTCAAACACATCTTCAGTCTCTTCAAATCTTTTTTTTAATTCTTTGTACTTGATGCTGAGACACATTAAAGGTGCCAGCCAACTCTACAGTGGATCTGGTCTTCAGCCTCTTGATAATCCAGGATTTGGTCGTAGGGTGGATTTTTGGCATGTCAGAGCTCAAGTTTCAGCTCAAGTGAAGGTCTGGGGTGCTGGGTTTCTTTTTATACACACCCACTAATTAACGGATCATTTGCTGAGCAAAGGTGAGGATGTAAACTAGGATTGGGTGCATTAAATGACCAGGCGACAACTTTTGTCTTGCCAAAATCTGACCATGCTGTGTCCATTAAATGATCAGTATTTCTGCATTAATGACAACTTATTTTCTTAACCTAAACGACATTTCGGAGGGTTTCAGCTTTCAAAAGAGTAATTTATATAAACAATGGATGAATTTAACGTCAGGTAATAAGCTTTTATTTACATAACATGGATAAGCGACATAACTTCTGTCAGGGAGTGTGTGTGTGTATATATATTATATTATATATATATATATACACACATATATACACACACATATAGCAAAAAACAGGGAAACAGCACATGGAGTACAAACAGTGAACTTTAATGCCCAATGGCGTGGCAACGTTTCGGATGTGAAATTCTTTTTCAAAGAAAAAAAAGGATTTCACATCCAAAACGTTGCCACGCCATTGGGCATTAAAGTTTACTTTTCTTTTTTACTCCATTTGCTGTTTCCCTGTTTTTTGCTACATATCCTGCTATGTCAGTTGAACACTGGTTGGGGAAGCGTGCACTTCAGTAAGGTATAGTCTTGGTGCTGTTCCAGTTTTTTCATGTATTATATACACACACACACACATACAGCCCTGTCAAAAATTAAGAGACCACTGCAAAATTTCCAGTTTGTCTGATTTTTCTCTTTATATTTTTGAGTAAAATGTAAATTGCTCTTTTATTCTATAAACTACTGACAACATGTCTCCGAATTTCCAAGCACTAAATTTTGTATTTATTTTCAGAAAAGGAGAAATGGTCAAAAGTACAAGAAAAAATGCAGTGCTTGCAGACCTCAAATAATGCTAAGAAAACAGGTTCATAATAAATTTAGAAACAACAATACTAATGTTTTATCTCAGGAAGAGTTCAGAAATCAATATTTTGTGGAATAACCATGATTTTTAATCACAGCTTTCATGGGTCTTGGCATGCTTCCCACCAGTCTTTCACACTGCTATTGGGTGACCTTATGCCACTCCTGATACAAACATTTAAGCAGATCTTCTTTGTTTAATGGCTTGTGATTATCCATCTTCCTCTAGATTACATTCCAGTAGTGATGAGTGAGTATACTCTCCCGAGCATGCTCGGGTGTCCTCCGAGTATTTTGGCGTGCTCGGAGATTTAGTTTTTGCAGTCTTGTCTGCATGATTTGTGACTTGTAGACCGGCTTAATATATGTGGGAATTCCCTAACAAACAGGCATTCCTCATATATTCAAGCTGTCTAGCAGTCACAAATCATGCAGATAAAATGATGAAAACGAAATCTCCGAGCACGCCAAAATACTCGGCGGACACCCGAGCAACGAGTATACTCGCTCATCACTACATTCCAGAGGTTTTCAATGGTGTTCAGGTCTGGAGATTGGGCTGGCCATGACAGGGATTTCATGAGGTGGTCCTTCATCCACACATTGAGTGACCTAGCTGTGTGGCATGGCGCATTGTCCTGCTGGGAAAACCAGTCCTCAAAGTTGGGGAACGTTGCCTTAGCAGAAGGAATCAACTGTTTTTCCAGGATAACCTTGTATGCGGCTTGATTCATACGTCCTTCGCAAAGATTAACCTGCCCATTCCAGACTTGCTGAAGCATCCCCAGATCATCACCCATTCTTCACCAAATTTCACAGTGGGTGCAAGACACTGTGGCATGTACATCTCTCCAGCTCTCAGTCTAACCATTAGACGACCAGGTGCTGGGCAAAGCTGAAAATTACACTCATCAGAGAAGATTACCTTACTCCAGTCCTCTATAGTCCAATCCTTATGGTCTTTGGAAAACTTCAGCCTGGCTCTCCTTTGCTTCTCATTGATGAAAGGCTTTTTTCTACCTTTACATGACTTGAGCCCTGCCTCTAGGAGCCTGTTACGAACTGTTCTTGCCGTGCACTTCACCCCAGCTGCCATTTGCCACTCCTTTTGTAGGTCACTTGATGTCATCCTGCGGTTGCCGAGTGACATTCGAATAACAGTACGATCATCCCGGTCAGTAGAAAGTTTTCACCCTCTTGCCGGTCTGTAGCTTTGTTGTCCCCAATGTCTGCTTCTTGACCTTGTTGTAATGGACTGCTGTCTTAGAAATTTTGAGGATGGAGGCAACATGACGCTCACTGTATCCCTCAGCTAGTAAAGCCAGAATTGAGCCCTTCTTTTCCTCACTCAAGACTTTTCTTTTCCACTCCTTTGGCATGGCTAAAAGTAATTTTTTCAATTCCTGTTACTTTTGGGATATTACTAGCACTTGTTTTGGCATCCAGCTTGTCCTATTGCAAGAGGATTGTGAACACCACAGCGGTGTTTTTTATACTTTCCTCCGTTAAATAAGATTTGGTTCAGGTGATCACCTAATCAGAAGTACATTAAGAAGAATGAGGTGTACGCTGGTTGGAATACAACTGACACTGGAATGGAAAGGCTGTCAGACATGTAGGGAAGCTGATTTTTATAAAACTGTGCAGTGGTCTCTTTTTACCAGAGCTGCATGTATATACGTATATATCACACACACAAACATGTGACGGTCAGTTCTCACATGGTAAAATATATATATACACATACACACACACTAACACACCAACATATACACATGTGCTGATCAGTTCTCACAAGGCATTATATATATATATATATATATATATATATATATAACATATCACACACGTATGTACACATATAACACACACACTGGTCAGTTCTCACATGGCAGAAGAAGAAGGCAATGCCTAACAGTCAGACAAAGCAGTATGTGGCGATCGCTGGCAGCCCCCAGGCTGGCATGTGTCCTCGGCAGGGACGTGGCTGGATGCTGACAGCCCGGCTAGTGACTGACATGTCCACCACACACACCATGCACGGCGCCCCCAGGCCTGCGCAGCTGGGGGTCTAGTGACAATAGAGGCCAGGACTTACATGAGGACCCCGCATACGAGGCGACTGCTCCCTGCTGCCCATGCTGGTGGTGAAGTGCCGGTGCTCGGTGGATCGCTGTGTGGCTCCTGCCCGCCGCCAGCCTCACTGCATGGACTTGTAGTATTTCATTGATTGGCATCTGCGCTCCATTCTTAGCGGAGGAGGAAGCCCCGCCCACTATGTAAATGAACCCTGTGGCTGAACGTGCAGGTTCCGTTTAGCCTCACATGATTCCTGACACCGTGCGGGGCGGGCGGGTAGTCTTTTCTCTTTGCAGACGGTGGCCTCATACTCGGGGAGGGTAGTCTCTTCTCCCTGCAGACGGTGGCCACATATTTGGGCGGGCAGCCTCCCTGCAGACGGTGGCCACATATTTGGGCGGGCAGCCTCCCTGCAGACGGTGGCCACATTCTCAGGAAGGGTAGTCTCTTCTCCCTGCAGACGGTGGCCACATCCTCCGAGCGAGCAGCCTCCCTGCAGACGGTGGCCGCCGGCTATGCTGTGATTTCTAGCATGTCCCTTGGTCTGGGAGCAGACCTTGTGTGCAGAGGCTGAGGGTTCATGTGTCTTCTATTCAGTGTATCTCCTCCTTGTGCAATGCTCTAGTGTTCTCACTGGGTTTTCTGGGATATTAATAACAGCAAGCAATGACCAGTGACCAGACCGAGTTTTAGGCTGTGTGCACACGCTGCGGATTAGGTGCGGATTCATCCGCACGGATTTTGTAAAATCCGCAGGTGAAACCGCAGGTCAAAAGACCTGCGGTTTTACCTGCGGATTGCTCTGCGGTTTTGCCCTGCGGTTTTTCATCTCCTCAATGGAGGAGATGGCAAACTGCAGGAGAATCCGCAGAAAGAATTGACATGTCAATTCTTTCTGCGGATTGAAAACCGCAGATAATCCGCGCGGAAAATTCCGCACCGTCTGCACTGCGGTTTTTGATTCCCATAGGGAATCATTGTACTGTACACCGCAGCAAAAACTGCTGCGGGTCCGCAGCGGCCAAAACCGCTGCGGAACCGCAGCAAAATCCGCAGCGTGTGCACACAGCCTTACAATTCTGATCACTCAATTTATAAGGTAATAACTCTGGAACGCTTCCATAAGTCCCACTGACTCTTAGAAAGTTTTTCCGTGATATATTGTACTTCATGACAGAGGGAACATTTCCTGGCTATAACTTGCTTTTATTTATGAAAACAAATAGAAATGTGGCAAAACAATTTAAAATGTTGCAATTTTCAATCTTTTCATTTGTATGCCTTTAAATCAGAGAGTTATTTCACACAAAATAGTTAATAAATATCATTTCCCACATGTCATCTTTTTATCAGCACAATCTTGGAAACATTATTTTTTTGGTCAGGAGTAGTGATGGGCGATGAGTAAAATGCTTGTATGCTCGTTGTTCGGGTCGAGCAAATTGGAATACTCAGGTGCTCGGACAGAAAAACGAGCCCAATGTAAGTCTATGGGAGACCCGAGCATTTTTGCAGCGCCCCCCCCCCCCCCCGGGGTCCTTCTAAAGTCTAAACATCTGAAATCGATGGGAACTGTGATCAAATGACATGGGAAAGACCCCTGGAAGCATTCCTGACTCCCACGTCACTGCTGTGAACAATGTTGTCAGAGTGTGACTCCACTTTTCTGGGTGCACAATAAAACATACAAAAACTAAACCAAAATGGATTTTCCTGGGAAATATGTTAGGAACATCCTTTCCAGGGTAATGATTTGTATGTAAGGCAAAATAAATAACCTAAAACGAAAATGTTCCTCCACCACTTGGGCTATGTTCACACGTAGCATTTTTGATGCGTTTTTCAACTTTAGCATTGCTTTCAACCAAAACAAATGCATACGCTGGGAAATGTCATTGTAACATTTTACAACCTTATCTGGTCATGTGGTGTGTGATACGGCATCAGACACATCCTGTTTCATTTATGAAGGAGGGACTGTTAAAGGAAGAGGGCCATTAGGTGGACTTTAATCTTCTTAAAGGGACAGCAGTTTGTCCTCACTAATCTTAGAGGGCCAACAGCCGGCTATGCTTTATTGTTCCCATTATTAAACAGTGGGTCTCCTTTACTGTTATTGCCTATGCATTGACTGCAAGGCCTGACCAAAATTTGGACGCACCCCAATACCCCTTTGACGAGACGTACAGGAGGGCCACATGAAAAAATGTTCCCATTATAAGAAAATGGTTCTCGCATAGTGTTTGCCTAGGCATTGAATGCAAGGCCTGCCCTGCACCAAAGTAACATGCACCCCAATAACCCTTTCAACTGACGTACTTGAGGGCCTCATGACAAAAATGTTCCCATTAGAAGAAAGTGGGTCTCCCATAGTGTTTGCCTATGTTTTTAATGATTGGCCTGCCCTGCCACAAAGTTACACACACCCCAATAACCCTTTCAACACACGTCCTGCATGGCCACATGAATCCAAAGTTCCCATTTTTTTTCATTTGGTACTGCCATACTGTTAGCCTATGCATTGCATGCAAGGCCTGCCCTACCACAAAGTTACACGCACCCTAATAACACTTGGAACAGATGTCCTGGATGGCCACATGAAACCAACGTTCCCATTATCATGAATTTTGTACTCCCATACAGTTTGCCATGAAGTGAATGCAAGGCCTGCTCCAAATTTGGATGCACCCCAATAACCCAAAACACAGATGTCCTGGATGGCCACATGAAACCAAACTTCCTATTATAGGGAAGTTGATACTCCAATACTGTTTTACTATGCAGTGAATTGCAGTGTTAAACCTGAAGAACCTGCATTTTTGAATTGCAGTGGTGAGCCTGAAGAACCTGGAGTGGAAAATTGCAGTGTTGAGGCTAAAGAACACCTGGCAGTGGAGAATGGCAGTGTTGAGGATGAAGACCCAAAAGTGGACAATTGCATTGTTGAAGCATCTGACCAATTCCTACAGTTCCCATTATTAGAAACTGGATCTCACATACTATTTGGCTATGCAATGAATGCAAGGCCTGCCCTGCCCCAAAGTTACATGCACCCTAATAACCCTTTGAACCCACATACTGGATCCCCACATGAAACCAAAGTTCCCTTTTTTTTATTTCGTACTGCCATACTGTTAGCCTATTCATTGAATGCAAGGCCCACCTTGACACAAAGTTACATGCACCCCAATAACACTTGGAACAGATGTCCTGGATGGCCACATGAAACCAAAGTTGCCATTTTTTCATTTGGTACTGCCATACTGTTAGCCTATGCATTGAATGCAAGGCCTGCCCGGCACCAAATTTACACGCACCCCAATACCCCTTTGAAGAGTCGTAGAGAAGGGCCTCCTGAAAACAATGTTCCCATTAAACTGCAAAAAATTTGGAGGCACTCCAATGCCTCTTGAAAGAGACATGGAGGAGTGCCTCATAAAAAAAAGTTCCCATTATAAAGGAGCGGGTCTTCTATACTTGTAATGCCCATACACTAAGTGTATGGGCTGACAAACATTACCCCCTGTACCCCCTGGGGGGTACACATCAACATATTTTTAAAAAAAATGTTTACGGGAATCATAAACACCCTTGCAAAAATTTCTAGTGGCTGTTGCCTCACGGAACACGTTCACCCTCGTGTTCTAGTGGTGGTGTCTGAAGAGACATGGAGCATGTCCTATAAATGTTTTCACTAGAGATGAGCGACTTTGCCTTTTTTAGGGTCGAGTCGGGTTTCATGAAACCCGACTTTCTCAAAAGTCGAGTCGAACGAAATCGGTCCACTATAGGGAAAAGTCGAGGTCCAACTGAAACACGAAACCCAATGCAAGTCAATGGGGAAGCAAAGTCGGCAGGGAGTGGAGGACAGTAAACACACCTACAGTGCCCATTTCAATGCCAAAACATCAATTCTTATTACTGAAGCTTGTCAACCTTAATTTACTTCAGTATAATAGTTACGCATTGAAAACTGGGGGGTATTTGGCTAAAGTTGTGGGGGGTTAGGGCTTGCTCCAGGTTTTCGTGTGCTCTGGGCCAAAGAGTGTCAGTGCGCCCCTTTAACACATACCACAACTCATGATGCTCCGATACGGCACAGAAATATAGGTATAGTAGAATAACAAATACTTCACTGCTTACATGACATGACTGATCTATTTTAAATTGTACAATAGCTCAAAAAAGGACAGTATATTACTCCATACAGTATTATGGCCACCACATTGTGCGCCATACAGAATAATGAGCCCCATATATTTCTCCATACAGAATAATTGGTCCCATATGACATTCCATACAGTATATGATGAGCTCCATGTAATGCTACAGTATATGTTGGTCCCCATGGATGTTGATCCACTGTCTTATGGGCCCAAATAATCTTCCATATATAATGGGCCCCATTTCTAATGCTCCAGTGTGTAATGGGCCCCATAGATGCTGCTCCAGTGTCTGATCTGCCCCATTTAGAATTTTCCAGTATATGATGGGCCCCATGGATGATGCTCCAGTGTCTTATGGGCCCAAATAATGCTCCATATATAATCGGCCCCATTTATAATGCTCCAGTGTATAATGGGCCCCGTAAATGCTGCTGCAGTGTCTGATGTCCCCCATTTGGAATGCTCCACTATATGATGGGCCTCATGGATGATGCTCCAGTGTATGATGTGCCCAAATATTGCTCCATATATAATCTGCCCCATTTAGAATGCTCCAGTATACCATGGGCCCCATGGATGATACTCCAGTGTATGATGGGCCCCATATCTCATTCTCCAGTGTATAGTGCTCCCCAAAAATTGATCCCAACCTTTAAAAAAAATTAAATACCTCTCCTCGCTGGGCACTGCTCTACTCTGGACTCCTTAGCGTCAACATCTTCCAGCTCTCTGCACTTGGACTGTTTAAGCAGGGGGCATACAGACGTGATGTCATCGCGCTCTCTGACCTGAATGTCACTATCAGGAAACGCGGAAGACATCACGGCGGTGGAGCAGGGAGAGGTAAGTATTGCGAGTGCTGTGGCCCTGAGCAAGCAGGGTGGGCCCACTTGTGGGCGATGGCACTGGCACAGGGCCCCTCATAGTACACCGGTGTGTCTGACGGTGAGTGGGCCCTCCCACCGGCAGAGACACTTTTGCGTACTATGAGGGGCCCTGTGCCAGTGCCGTCGCCCACGAGTATGCCCCCCACCTGCTCAGGGAACCGGCACTTTCATCAGCACCTTCCTCTGTGTCACTGTGTAAGGTGGTATAGTATGCGGGAAGGGGCACCTGAATTTCATCAGAGTCAGATTCTAGCTCTGTAGAGTGCAAGGGGAATGTAGTGCTGTTGGTGAATGTACCAGCAGAATCATCTAGCAGTGGCTGTGCATCAGTGCACTCCATCTCTGATTCATGGGGAATTCAGGCTTTCACTTGATAACCCAGGCATGGTATGTGAAAACAGCTCCATGGAGTAATCTGGTGAGGCCTGCTGCATCCTTCACTTTTGGTGAGGGTGAAGGACACAAGGAAAGGGGTTGTTCATGACCAGAAGCCTGCACTGAGGACTCAGTGCCTGCAGTTTTTGAAACTTCAGAAGGGGAGGCAATAGAGCTGGAGGCTGTTTCAGCAATGTAAGCGAAAACCTGTTCCTGATGCTCCGGCTTCAAAAGCGGTTTACCTACTCCCAGAAAAGGAACTTCTGGGGAACTTTAAAGGCCTTCTTGTGCCAGACGATGATGCAGGCTCAACACATCCTGCCTTAGCTGCTATTGTACTTTTGACATAACCAGCAGATGCCCCACCACCACCATCAGTACCAGCTGCGCCCCCCCGCCCACGTACGCGGCCTCTTCCACCAGACTTCCTCATGGTTGGAAAAATGTACCAAAGATAACAGCAGAGATATGGTACTGTATGAGAAGCGGACAGCTTTATACGGTGTATGTATGGAAAATTTTAATTATCCATCTATTTTTTAACGGAGTCACACACAGATGCTGTCTCTGTATCGATTTGACCATGATCAAACAGCAGATATGGGATACTGTTTGACAAACGGACAGCTCTATACGGTGTATGGATGGAATATTTTAATTATCCATCTATTTTTTAACGGAGTCACACACAGACGCTGTCTCTGTATCGATTAGACCGTAATCAGACAGCAGATATGGGATACTGTTTGACAAGCGGACAGCTCTATATGGTGCATGGATGGAAAAATGAAATCTCCGTCTATCTTTGTACGGAGTCACACACAGATAGCATATATTTGTCCATGATACCAGCCGGTACACGGTAGTTTGTGAGGAGCATACACCTCGATACGGTGTGTGAAAAAATGAACGCTCACTAACTGTGAAGAAAAAAGGAATAAAAGTATTTTTGCTTTGAAAAAAGCAGTCTGCATAGCAGTGTGCAAACAGCAATGCAGCTATTAGGTAGCCTTATAAGGCAGCCTAATAACCACCAGATCTGCTGCACACAAAAATGTGAAAAAATGAATGCTCTTTAACTGTGCAGACAAAAGGAATAAAAGTATCTTTGCTTTGAAAAAAGCAGTCTGCACACTAACTGTTGTGTTGTACAGTGAAAATTGCTATCAGTGTAGCCTAAGCACTCTCCCTATTGAGAACGAGCAACAGCAACCTCTCCCTATGCTAAGATCGGCAGAAGTAAGATGGCGGTCGGCGTTCAGGGCTTTTATAGCCACTGTGACGCCCACACAAAGCCTGCCAATCACTGCAATGCCCATATATAAGATGGTGGTGGCCGCTGCCTATGTCATCACGTTGTCCACAGTGTGAGTCATTAATCATTGGCTGAGAAAAGGCGCTGGAAGCATGATGGGAAACGCGACTTTGGTGCGCGGGTCGGCGACCTCATGGCCGACCTCACACTATGGTCAGGTTTCGATCGGCGAAACCCGACTTCACCAAAAGTCGGCGTCTTTTGAATTTGACCGACCCGTTTCGCTCAACTCTAGTTTTCACAATTTAAAGGAGTCGGAATCCTATACTTGTAATGCCCATACACTAAGTGAATGGGTTGACAAACATTTCCCCTGGCGGGTACACATTAACCTACTGTGTAAATATTTCTTTTACGGCCATCATAAACACCCTTGCAAAAAACTATAGTGGCTGTTGCATCGCGGAACACGTTCACCCTGGTGATCTAGTGGTGGTGTTGGAAGAGACGTGGAGGATGCCCTGCTAAAATTTTTTTCCCAGTTGACCCCCTTCACCCCCAAGGGTGGTTTGCACGTTCATGACCGGGCCAATTTTTACAATTCTGACCACTGTCCCTTTATGAGGTCATAACTCTGGAACGCTTCCATGGATCCCGGTGATTCTGACACTGTTTTCTCGTGACATATTGTACTTCATGATAGTGGTAAAATTTCATTCAAATAACTTGCGTTTATTTGTGAGAAAAACGGAAATTTTCGCGAAAATTTTGAAAATTTCGCAATTTTCCAACTTTGAATTTTTATGCCCTTAAATCACAGAGATACGGCACACAAAAAACTTGATAACTAACATTTCCCACATGTTTACTTTACATCAGCACAATTTTGGAACCAAAATTTTTTTTTGTTAGGAAGTTATAAGGGTTAAAACTTGACCAGCGATTTCTGATTTTTACAACACCATTTTATTTTTACAGACCACATCACATTTGAAGCCACTTTGAGGGGTCTATATGATAGAAAATACCCAAAAGTGACACCATTCTAAAAACTGCACCCCTTAAGGTGCTCAAAACCACATTTAAGAAGTTTATTAACCCTTTAGGTGCGTCACAGGAATTTTTTTGAATATTTAAAAAAAAAAATCAACATCTAACTTTTTTTCACAAAAAAAATACTTCAGGTTCAATTTTTTTTATTTTACCAAGGGTAACAGGAGAAATTGGACTGCAAAAGTTATTGTGCAATTTGTCCTGAGTACGCTGATACCTGATATGTGGGGGGGGACGACTGTTTCGGCGCATGGCAGAGCTCAGAATGGAAGGAGCGCCGTTTGACTTTTTCAATGCAAAATTGGCTGGAATTCAGATCGGAGGCCATGTCACGTTTGGAGAGTCCTTGATGTACCTAAACAGTGGAAACCCCCCACAAATGACACCATTTTGGAAACTAGACCCCCTAAGGAACTTATCTAGATGCGTGGTGAGAACTTTGAACCCCCAAGGGCTTCACAGAAGTTTATAACATACAGCCGTACAATTAAAAAATCATATTTTTTCCACAAAAATGATCTTTTCACCCTCAATTCTTATTTTTCCAAGGGTAACAGGACCCTAAAAGTTATTGTGCAATTTGTCCTGAGTACGCTGATACCCCACATGTGGGGGGTAAACCACTATTTGGGCGCATGGCAGAGCTCGGAAGGGAAGCAGGGCCATTTGACGTTTTTGGCTGGAATTGAGATCGGACACCATGTCGCGATTGGAAAACCCCTGATGTACCTAAACAGTAGAAACCCCCCATAAATGACACCATTTTGGAAACTAGACCCCCTAAGGAACTTATTTAGATGTGTGGTGAGAACTTTGAACCCCCAAGGGCTTCGCAGAAGTTTATAACATACAGCCGTATAATTAAAAAATCATATTTTTTCCACAAAATTGATCTTTTCACCATTTTTTTATTTTCCCAAGGGTACCAGGAGAAATTGAACCCCAAAAGTTGTTGTCCAATTTGTCCTGAGTACGCTGATACCCCATATGTGGGAGAAAACTACTGTATGGGCACACGTCGGGGCTCGGAAGGGAAGTAGTGACGTTTTGGAATGCAGACTTTGATGGAATGGTCTGCGGGTGTCATGTTGCCTTTGGAGAGCCCCTAATGTACTTAAACAGTGGAAACCCCCCACAAATGACCCCATTTTGAAAACTAGACCCCCTAAGGAACTTATCTAGATGTGAGCTGAGCACTTTGAACCCCCAAGGGCTTCACAGAAGTTTATAATGCCAGGGCATGAAAATAAAAGAATCAGATTTTTTCCACAAGCATGATCAATTAGTCCCCAATTTTTTTATTTTCATAAGGGTAACAGGAGAAATTGAACCCCAAAAGTTGTCCAATTTGTCCTGAGTACGCTGACACCCCATATGTGGGAGAAAACTACTGTATGGACACACGTCAGGGCTCGGAAGGGAAGTAGTGACGTGATGGAATGGTGTGCAGGTGTCATGTTGCCTTTGGAGAGCCCCTAATGTACCTAAACAGTGGAAACCCCCACAAATGACCCCATTATGGAAACTAGACCCCCTAAGGAACTTATCTAGATGTGTGGTGAGCACTTTGAACCCCCAAGGGCTTCACAGAAGTTTATAATGCCCGGGCATGAAAATAAAAAAATCGTATTTTTTCCACAAACATGATCAATTAGTCCCCAATTTTTTCATTTTCCCAAGGGTAACAGGAGAAATTGAACCCCAAAAGTTGTTGTCCAATTCGTCCTGAGTACGCTGACACCCCATATGTGGGAGAAAACTACTGTATGGACACATGTCGGGGCTCGGAAGGGAAGTAGTGACGTTTTGGAATGCAGACTTTGAGGGAATGTTCTGCGGGTGTCATGTTGCCTTTGGAGAGCCCCTAATGTACCTAAACAGTGGAAATCCCCCACAAATGACCCCATTTTGGAAACTAGACCCCCTAAGGAACTTATCTAGATGTGTGGTGAGCACTTTGAACCCCCAAGCACTTCACAGAAGTTTATAATGCCCGGGCATGAAAATAAAAAAATCATATTTTTTCCACAAACATGATCAAATAGTCCCCAATTTTTTCATTTTCCCAAGGGTAACAGGAGAAATTGAACCCCAAAAGTTGTTGTCCAATTTGTCCTGAGTACGCTGACGCCCCATATGTGGAGAAAACTACTGTATGGACACACGTCGGGGCTCGGAAGGGAAGTAGTGACGTTTTGGAATGCAGACTTTGATGGAATGGTCTGCGGGTGTCATGTGCGTTTGGAGAGCCCCTGATGTACCTAAACTATTGAAACTCCCCACAAGTGACCCCATTTTGGACACTAGACCCCCCACGGAACTTATCTAGATGTGTGGAGAGCACTTTGAACCCCCAAGTGCTTCACAGAAGTTTATAACGCTCGGACGTGAAATAAAAAAAATAATTTTTTCCCACAAAAATGATATTTTTGCCCACAATTTTTTATTTTCCTAAGGGTAACAGGAGAAATTCGACCCCAAAAATTGTTTTGCAATTTGTCCTGAGTAGGCTGATACCCTACATGTGGGGGTAAAACACTGTTTGGGCGCATGGCAGAGCTTGGAAAGGAAGGAGCACTATTTGACTTTTTCAACTCAGAATTGGCTGGAATTGAGATCAGACGCCATGTTCCATTTGGAGAGCTCCTGATGTGCCCAAACAGTGGAAACCCCCAATTCTAACTCCAACCCGAACCCCAACACACCCCTAACCCTAATCTCAGCCCTAGCCCTAACCCTAACCCTAGCCCTGGACCTAACCCTAGCCCTAACCCTAACCCTAATGGGAAAATGGAAATAAATACATTTTTTTTCATTTTATTGTTTTTCCCTAACTAAGGGGGTGATAACGGGGGGTTTGATTTACTATTTATTACGGTTTTTATATTTGGCAACTGTCGCACGCTAAAAGACGCTTTTTATTGTAAAAATAGTTTTTGCATCACCACATATTGAGAGCTATAATTTTTCCGTATTTTGACCCACCGAGTCATGTGAGGTCTTATTTTTTGCGGGACGAGTTGATGTTTTTATTGGTACCATTTTCGGGCACATGACATTTTTTGATTGCTTTTTATTCCGATTTTTGGGACGCAGAATGAACAAAAACCAGCGTTTAATGAATTTCTTTTGGGGGGGTGCGTTTACACCGTTCCGCGTGCGGTAAAATTGATAAAGCGGTTTTATTCTTCGGGTCAGTACGGTTACAGTGATACCTCATTTAGGTCGTTTTTTTATGTTTTGTCGGTTTTATGCAATGAAAACTATTTTATATAAAAAATAATTATTTTTGCATCGCTTTATTCTGCGAGCTATAACTTTTTTATTTTTTCGCTGATGATGCTGTATGGTGGCTCGTTTTTTGCGGGACAAGATGACGTTTTCAGCGGTACCATGGATATTTATATGCATCTTTTTGATCACGCGTTATTACACTTTTTGTTTGGCGGTATGATAATAAATCATTATTTTTTGCTTCGTTTTTTATTTTTATTTTTTAAGGGGTTTGCTAAAGGGGTTAACTAATGGGACATTTTTATAGGGCGGGTCGTTACGGACGCGGCGATACCTAATATGTGTACTTTTATTGTTTGGTTTTTTTTATTTCCAAAAAATGGATTTATTGGGGCAATATTTTTTTTTTTTCTAATTTATTTGGCGATTTTTTTAAAATTATTTTAACACTTTTTTTTACTTTTTTTTTAACTTTATTACATAGTGCCAGGTGGGACATCACTGTCCTGTGACAGATCGCTGATCTGTCACATCACAGATCACTGTGACAGATCAGCAATCTGTCACAGGCAGTGCAGAAGGCTTCCTCATGCCTGCGCTTTGCAGGCACTGAGGAAGCCAGCTTCCTGCAGGCCCCCGAAGGCCCCCGTCGCCATCTTGGATTCGGGGGCCTGCAGGAAAGGAGCCCCCCGCAGCAGCGCTGCACATTGCGCTGCCATGGGGGGCTCAGGGAAGCACGGAGGGAGCCCCCTCCCTGCCAATGCTTCCCTTTAACCCTAGGTACACCGCGATCATGTTTGATCGCGGTGTGCAAGGGGTTAACGTGTCGGGGCGGTCCGTGACCGCCCCTGACACATTGTGCCGGGTGTCAGCTGTGATAATCAGCTGACACCCGGCCGCGATCAGCGGCACTCACCACGTGGGCGCCGCTGATCGCGGTAGACGTACTATCCCGTCCATGGGCATAGGGGCCCGGGTCCCATGGACGGGATAGTACGTTGGATGTCAGGAAGGGGTTAAAGGAGCAGGTCTCCTATACTTGTAATGCTTATACACTAAGTGTATGGGCTGACAAACATTTTACCCTGGGGGGTACACATCAACATACTGTGTAAATATTTTTTTTTAAAAGGCATCCAAAACACCCTTTTACACAATAAGTTGGCTGTGGCATCACGGACCACTTTCACCATGGTGATCTAGTGGTGGCTGATGAGGATGAGGAGAAGGAGGAGGATAACACCAAATTGCCAATATCAGGAAATATATGCCCATGTGTGGGTGTGAAGAGGTGCATGGGAATAGACCTCCCAAAAAAAGACACTGTATTGGATATTATGTTTTGCTGTTCGGTGGTGTGGAGAAGTCTGGCCCAATCCAGCCCTTGTTCATTTTTATAAGTGTCAGCCTGTCAGCATTTTCAGTTGACAGGTGGATGCACTTATCAGTTATAATTCCAACAGCGGAACTAAAAACCCGCTCTGACAAAACGCTAGCGGCAGGGCAGGCCAGAACTTCCAAGGCGCAGAGAGCTAGTTAATGCCATGTGTCCAGCTATCCAATAAATAAAAGGCCCAGAGGAATCACTGAGGACGTTGGTACGGTCAGCAAGGTACTCCCTCGGCATCTTCCCAAACTTTCCACTCTTTGTCAGAGTACACCGTGCCTCTGGGCCAGAGCGATGGGAGGCTCTGAGAAAACTCTCCCAGAACTTTGCCAGTGTTCCCCTGCCTCTGCTGGATTGGAGTTGTGTCTCTCTTCCCTGTACTCCTCGGTTGTCCATGGAACAAGGAGGTGGAATAAGATTCTGCAGGTGAACAACTGGCTACGTCGATGGTGCCGTCAGCAACGATTTGGATTTCTGGATCACGGAGTGAACTACTTATACGATGGACTACTTGCTAGAGATGGGGTGCACCTTACGAAGACTGGAAAGCAGGTATTTGGAAGTCGCCTTGCTACACTTGTAAGGAGAGCTTTAAACTAGAATAACATGGGAAGGGAAGCAAAAGACCAGAAAAAGCCATACACCTGACAAATGCTACTGAGAACTCTGCTATTAGAAGTGGAAAGGAAGAACAAAGACGAAAGAATCTAATTAAAAAAAATATTGGAGAAAGAGAAACCAATCACAAACTAAAATGTTTCTATACTAATGCACAAAGCATGGGCAACAAACAAGGAGAATTGGAACTACTAACACAGGAAAAGAAATATGATGTCATTGGAATCACTGAAACTTGGTGGGACAATACACATGATTGGAATACAAGACTAGAAGGATACAACTTATTTGCAAGAAACAGACTTGATAAACGAGGAGGGGGTGTCGCATTGTATGTTAGAAACGCGTATATCTGCACAGAGATTGAAGCTTCAGAGACTGGGAGTTCTGTGGAAACTGTTTGGGTAAGAATACAAGGACAGAACAATGGAAAGGACACCATTGTAGGCATTTACTACAGGCCGCCTGTGCAAGCTGAAGATATGGATGAACTCTTTATGCATCAAATGGCCAAGTTCTCCAAAAAATATGACATAGTTGTCATGGGAGATTTCAACTATCCAGACATTTGTTGGGAATCTCTCTCAGGCAAAACTAACAGGTCAAGGAAATTCTTATCCTCTCTTGCTGACAACTTTATCTTCCAAAAGGTAAAGGAGAAAACAAGGGGAACTGCTACCTTGGATCTAATCCTTATAAACAGGGAGGAAATGGTTGAGGAGGTAAAAGTGGCTGGGACCCTAGGAGGTAGCGACCATGCTATTTTAGAATTTTGGATAACTAGAGGCGGAAGACCTGTGAAGACTCAGACGTCAAGGTTAGATTTCAGAAAGGCAGATTTTAAGGGATTCAGAAAGAGAATTGGAGGGATCCAATGGCTGGATATCCTTAAAGACAAAAATGTCCAGGAAGGATGGGAAATCTTGAAAAATGAAATTCTCAAAGCACAGTTGTTAACAATTCCGAAAAGAGGGAAGAATAGGAAGCATTTAAGGAAACCAGGATGGATGAACACAGAACTTAAGCACATGCTAAAAAGGAAGCAAAAAATGTTTATAAAATGGAAAGAAGGAGGCATATCTAAAGAAGAATATAATGCTGTCTGCAGAACCTGCAAGGCACACATCAGATTATCTAAAGCTGAAAATGAATTGAGGCTTGCAAGAGATGTCAAAAGCAATAATAAAGGATTTTGGGGATATGTCAAAAGTAAAAGAAAAGTCAAAGATGCTATAGGATTTTTACAGGATGAAAATGATGAAATGGTAAGACAGGATGTTGAGAAGGCTGAACTTTTAAATTCCTATTTTGCATCTGTTTTCTCTCAGAAAGGAAATGTAACATCAACTGTTATTCACTGTCCTATTAAGGGAATAGAAGAATCCAGGATATCTATAAACAGAAAGATAGTGAGGAAACACTTAGCTAACCTAAATGTATTCAAGTCTCCAGGTCCAGATGAATTACACCCCAGAGTGCTGAAGGAGATAGCAGAAGAAATTTTTGAACCCCTCTCCATAATCTTTGAAAATTCTTGGAGAACAGGAGAAGTGCCAGAAGACTGGAGAAGAGCAAATGTTGTTCCTATCTTCAAAAAGGGGAAGAAGGTGGACCCAGGCAACTATAGGCCAGTGAGTCTGACTTCTATACCAGGAAAGATTTTTGAACAAATTATTAAACAACATGTATGTCAATACCTGGATAAGAATGAAGTGATTAAACAGAGTCAGCATGGGTTTGTAACTAATAAGTCATGTCAGACTAATTTAATTTCCTTCTATGATGGTATTACTGATTGGGTGGATCAAGGAAATGCTGTAGATATAGTATATCTTGACTTCAGCAAAGCATTTGACAAAGTCTCTCATACAATCCTTATTGAAAAAATGACTAAGTATGGAATGGACAAGGCAACTGTTAGGTGGATTCATAACTGGCTTAGTGGTCGGACCCAAAGAGTGGTCGTAAATGGCTGCACATCCAGTTGGAAGAATGTCTCAAGTGGGGTACCACAGGGCTCTGTCCTGGGCCCTGTATAGTTCAACATCTTTATCAACGATTTAGATGAAGGAATTGAGGGTAAACTGATTAAATTTGCTGATGACACAAAGCTAGGAGGGATAGCTAATACTAGAGAAGAGAGAGAGAGGATTCAAAAAGATTTAAATAAACTGGAGAAGTGGGCAGCAACTAACAGAATGGTTTTTAACAGGGAGAAATGCAAAGTACTACATCTGGGCAATAAAAATGAAAAAAGCATATATAGAATGGGAGGAATAGGGCTAAGTGACAGCACATGTGAAAAAGACTTGGGTATACTAATAGATCACAGACTGAATATGAGTCAACAGTGTGATGCAGCAGCAAAAAAGGCAAATGCAATTCTAGGATGTATTAACAGAAGCATACAGTCTAGATCACGTGAAGTAATTATTTCCCTCTACTCCTCTTTGGTCAGACCTCATCTGGAATATTGTGTCCAATTTTGGGCACCACATTTTAAAAAAGACA
Organism: Dendrobates tinctorius; assembly: GCF_039654945.1. NCBI lineage: Eukaryota > Metazoa > Chordata > Amphibia > Anura > Dendrobatidae > Dendrobates > Dendrobates tinctorius. The sequence continues at coordinate 8,123,114 of NW_027361827.1, read as the reverse complement.
TCAACAAACTGGAGCAAGTTCAGAAAAGAGCGACCAGAATGGTGACCGGTCTGCAAACCCTGTCTTATGAGGAAAGGTTGCAGGATTTGGGAATGTTTAGTTTGCAAAAGAGAAGACTGAGAGGAGACTTAATAGCTGTCTACAAATATCTAAAGGGCTGTCACATTGTAGAAGGATCAACTTTATTCTCATTTGCACAAGGAAAGACTAGAAGCAATGGGATGAAGCTGAATGGGAGGAGACACAGATTAGATATTAGAAAAAACTTTTTGACAGTTAGAGTGATCAATGAGTGGAACAGGCTGCCACGAGAAGTGGTGAGTTCTCCTTCAATGGAAGTCTTCAAACAGAGGCTGGACAGACATCTAACTGGGATGATTTAGCGAATCCTGCTTTGAGCAGGGGGTTGGACCAGATGGCCCAGGAGGTCCCTTCCAACTCTACGATTCTATGATTCTATGATTCTATTCCAACAAACTGTGACCTCTGCCGCCAATGTTTTCAGATGGGAATTTTTTTAATAATTCCACAACAATGGCGCTCTGGTACTGCACCATTTTAGTATACCTGTCTGCCTCTGGAAGAAGAGATTGAAATTACTCCTTGTAGCGTGGGTCTAGATGTGTCACCAACCAGTAATGAGTGTCACCAAAAATTTTGATAATGCAAGGGTTAGGGGAAAGGCATCGCAACATAAAGTCAGCCATGCGTGCCAGACTGATAACAGCCAAGACTTCCATGTCCTCACCAAGAGGATGACTGACCATGCTGTCCTCCTTCCCTCCTGTCCTCAGGCCATCCAAGCTGAACAGACGGTATGACAGATGTACTTGTAGTACTGTCTATAGCACATGAAAGTAGCTCCTGTTTTTCCTCCTTCTCTTCTTCCTCATTGTCAACCTATCCAGGTTTTGATGACATGAGGCTGGGCTGTGTGTAATCACTCTGTATGGTTCCTTGCACCATCTTATCGTGTTACACCTGCAATGCATCCTCTTTCATTGTGAGCAGAGAGCATTTCACTATGCAGAGAAGCGGGATGGTGACGCTAATTATGGCATCATCGCCACTCACCATCTTGTTGGACTACTCAAAGTTTTGTAGGATGGTACATATGTCTGACATCCATGTCCACTCCTGAGGTCTTATGTGTTGAGTCTGAACTGAATACCAACGGCCTTGTTGATGCTAGTAGTCAACAACTGCCCTCTTCTGCTCACAAATCCTTTCCAACATCTGCAATGTAGAGTTCCAATGTGTGGGGACATCACACACCAGTCGGTGAGCCGGAAGCTGCAAACGCTGCTGAAGCACGGCAAGGGCGGCTGAAGCTGTTGCTGACTTGCTAAAATGGGCACACTGGTGGCGTACTTTCACAAGCAGATCCGGCAGCTCCGGGTATGTTTTGAGAAACTGTTGAACAACGAGGTTAAGCACATGAGCCAGGCATGGTACGTGTGTGAGCTCGCCTCGCCTCAGAGCCGCCACCTGGTTCCGGCCATTGTCACACATGACCATGCCTGGCTGTAGGCTCAGCGGTGTCAGCCACAGATCTGACTACTCTTTCAGAGGTGTCCATAACTCTTCAGCATTGTGCAGTTTGTCACCTAAGCATGTTAGCTTCAGCACAGCTTGTTGCCGCTTTGCTGAGACAGTGCTGCAGCGCCTCTAGCTTGTGAATAATGAGCTCATTTCCGAGATGGAGGCTGATGAAGAGGAGGATGAGGTGCAGGAGTTGTAAACTGTGGGGGCAACCCTGATTGACGTAGGGCCCGCAATCCTCTGTGTTGAGAGGACGTGTTCCATCCCAAGGTCCGACTGGGTCCCGGTTTCCACTATGTTAACCCAGTGTGCTGTCAGTGAGATCCCTGCCCACAAGCATTTGTCCATGTCATGTCCGCCATGTCTGTCAGGTCTGCTATGTCTGTTTTGCCTCATGAACCCCTGGAGCGGTGTGCACGCGTATCTTGTCTGCTATCCTGCTTGTTCCCTAGAGCAGTGTGCACACTCACCTTATGTCTGCAGAGCTGCAAGATGCCTGCGTTTCTGCTTTGCCTTCTGTGATCTTCTCGTCATGTCTAGAATCCCTGATCATGTGACATTTCCTAGGATCCTGCACTGTCTGGTTCTGCAATCATCTCGTCATGTCTGAAACCTTGATCATGTGACGTTTCCTAAGATCCTGCACTGTCTGGTTCTGCAATCATCTCGTCATGTCTAGGATCCCTGATCATGTGTCCTTCCTAGGATCCTGCACTGTCTGATTCGGTGATTATCTCGTCATGTCTGAAACCCTGATCATGTGACTGTGCTCTGTGATCCTGGAGCATCTGAACTAGGAAGTTCTCCCCTGGTCCTGACCCGGAAGAGGAGGTGCTGTGCCCTATGTCAGACCACCCCTTCCTTTGCTCAGGGCCTGAGTATTGTGTTGCTTCCCTGCATGACTGTTTGGTCTGCTCGGTCGCTCCCTGTATTCTGTGCCCGTGCACTTTGCTCTCTTGTGCATCTCTGCACACGCTCTGTGCTCGTACTCCATCTCTTGTCCCATGCCTTGTCTTTTGTTTGTCCGTTGTGCCATGTTCGTCCTTGTCCTGCTTAGACTTGTAGTCCTTCTGTTATTCTCTGCCTTGCCTGTTTCTGCCATGTCTTGCCTTCGCTATGCTCTGCCTTGTGTTTCTCCTCGGTTCTCTGTCTCTGCCTGTTATTCCTGCTCTCTGTGCTATGGTGCTCTGTAGTGCTCCCTGGCACACGCACCATTCCTCCTCTCTTTCCGTTTGTACTCTTTTCTATGTCTAGTCCCAAGGCTCTGCCTTGGCCCGGCTCTGGGCTTCGGCCTACGCTCTGCTGCTAGACTCTTTCCTATTGTGCTCTCTTGCATGTTTCTAGGCTAGTCCCAAGGCTCTCCCTTGGCCCGGCTCGGGGCTTCGGCCTATGCTCCGCTGCTAGTTCTGGTCTTGCTCTGTTCCTGTTCCGTGTTTCTGCCTATGCTTCCGTTCCTGGTTCTGTACTCTGATTAAGCCCTGCCTGGTTTCTTGTCTTGTCTTCCCTTGCTGCTTCGTATCCTCTTTGCATGCGCCTGGCCTTCCTAGCCTCCTGTTTGTGCCTCAGCCGTGCCCGCCTGCTTGTGCCTCAGCCGTGCTCGTCGGTCAGTGACAGCTGTGTCGCCTGCCATGCCTCAGCCGGGTTCGCTGGAGTCTTGCCCGGCTGTCAGTGCCGCAGCCCAATCAGCTAGCCAGTGCCCCACCCGTGCCCTCTGTGCTCCCTTGCACTTCACGCTGTTTCCGCACTGTGCTCTGCGTGCTCTCTAAAGCACGCGCAGGCCCTCGCCTGCCCATGGCATACCTCCCCGTGCTTCTGTAAAAGTACACGCAGGCTTTGCCATGTCCCCTGTCGTGCCCTCTTGCATGCACAGGTCCTAATCCGGTCCTTGAACCCTGACCCTGGCGTGCCTCTCTGCAAGCACAGGACTCTGCCTCGCCTGACCCTGGCGTACCCCTTTGCATGCGCAGGACTCTGTCTTGTATCTTGTGCCTTGGCGTGTCTCTACACACGCACTCTGTCTTGTACCTTGTGCCTTGGCGAGTCTCTACACACACACCCTGTCTCGTTTTGTGAACCCTGGCGTGTCCCCTACACACGCACCTTGCCTTGCACCTAGCCTTGAACCCTGGCGTGTCCCCTACACACGCACCTTGCCTTGCACCTAGCCTTGGACCTTGGCGTGCTCCCTAACACGCACTATGCCTGGATATCTGTCGTGCCTCCTTGCCTGAAACCTGGTTTGCCTGCCGGATGCCCGGAACCTGCCGATCGCTGCCAAAGATCGTAAGCTGGATGACTGTGGCCTGATGTCCAGAGCTGATGTCCGCAGCCTGATGCCTTGATCATGTCGATCGTTGCCAGTGGTCCGGAGTCCGATGCCATTGTGCCTTTACCTGTACATAGGCGTGCCACCTGGCACGTACCATGCTATGGACCTTGGCGTGCCCACGCACGCACTTTGCACGTTTTGTTTGTTCTCACGTTTTTACACTGAATGTGATTCTGAAGTTATCCTAATGAAGATACCTTGCACCTACGTCTTGTCTTGTCTTGCTTCTTGCTCGTCCTGTTGCCAGACACTCAATAGTGTCCCCTGAGCTGGCCGTCTGGTCCAGCTGCCGTGGTGGCTCACCCCCTTGGCCTTGCCCCTGACACTCCCTGTACAGGGGGTGGGTTCTCACTAGGTACGCTCGCCCTAGGTGGGTGGGTGCCACGGTCCAGAGGGTCCACTCTCTCTCAAGAAAAACGACTCAGCGTCAGAAGAAATAGTGGTGGCTGGGGACTGAGCACCTTGGACGGCCTCCGCCATCAGGTTGCAGAAAGCTTCCGTCTCCACAAGCCTAAAAGGCAACATTTCAAGTGCAAGCAGAAGATAAATGTGTGGATTTAGTACTTTGGCCTGTGGGGCTTTGGCTGCGTATTTCCGCTTGCGTTCCAATGACTGGGGTATGAACAACTGAAGGCTGCGCTGGGACAAGAACGTGGATGTGCTTGATGATGGTGCTAGTTGAGTGTGGGCAACGAGAGGTGCAGGGCAGGAGGCATCTTCGCATGCACCGTGGACAGGGGATTGGCTTGCACATACAACAATGGAAGAAGCAGTGGTGTCACCCGTAGACTCTGTTCCTGCAGCCTGGTGTTCGGCCCACAAAGCAGGTGGTGCAAATGGCCTGTTTGGGGTTATCGGCAGAGTCTTTAAAAAACAACCAAACTCGGGAAGACCTAACAGTTGGACTGGCAACTTCCATTGTGTTGGTGTTACGGGGCACGGTTGCCCGCCTTCTGTCTGCGGACACCACAATGCTTCTTCCTGCCTGTTGGGGTGCTACGCCTCCCTCCCCCTGTGTGCTGCTGTCCTCTTTCTGCATGTCCCCCTGCCAGCTGGGGTCAGTTACTATATCATCCACCACTTCGTCTTCCACTTCCGCACCCTGGTCCTCCTCCTGACTTTCTGGCAATTGTGTCTCATCATTGTCCACCTCTTGTGACACATTCCCACCGTCGCCTTCGTGTGACTGTGGCTGCTCAAATATTTGGGCATCGCTACATGCGATCTCATCTTGCCCCGCTTCAAGTGGACCGGGCGAGAGGCCCAAATCCATAAATGAAAAAGTGAACAGCTCTTCGGAGTGTCCAATTGTGGGATCAGATGTCTCTGGGCACTCGGCATGGTGAGAGGAAGGAGGATCAAGGTGAGGAATATGCGGTCCAGACTCACGGCTACTCAGACTTGACTGTGTGGAAGACAGGGTGCTTGTGGTGGTGGAAAAGTGACTGGAAGCATTATCTGCTGTCCAACAAACACCCTTTTGACGCAGCTCTGTCTTCAATAGTGGTGTGCTGCTGCGGTCCCCTAGTAATTGGGACAGGAAGGTCGAGCAACAGATGGGGGTGTTTGTTGTGGCCTAAATTCAGCTTGCCCACACCCTCGGCATCTGCATGCACCATCACGTCCACTTCCCCGTCCCTTGTCACGCGCCTTGCCCATTTTAAATGGACTACAATAATTTCCACGTTCACTACAAATGGCTGAATTTGGAGTGACCTTATATGTGATCCGTGTGCGGAAAAAACACAGTTTAAAATATCTGTCCTGTAGGTAACAATATTTTTTTTTAGAAAACTGGTGTCAATAACTAGGGTAACACTTAGCAAAAACTGTTGAATGGAGGCCTCAAATGCCCCAATTTTTAGCCCACAGATAGATGAGGCATCTGATGCAGATACTACACTGTAAGATATGAGGCCTGTATTTTTTTTTAACAGCAAAATAGTGTATAGCACAAGGGTTATACAGGAAAAACACTTGAATGGAGGCCTGAAATGCCACAATTTATAGCCCACAGATAGAAGAGGCATCTAACGGAGATGCAACACTGTAAAATTTGTGGCCTGTATTTTTGTTTTTTTACAGCAAAATATTGTGTAGAAATAGGGTAAGACACAGCAAAAACAATTAACTGGAGGCATGAAATGCCACCATTTTTAGCCCACAGGTATATGAGGCGTCTAACGGAGATACTACACCGTAAAATATGTGGTCTGTATTTTTGTTTTTTTAATGCAAAATATTGCATAGAAATAGGGTAAGACACAGCAAAAACAGTTAACTGGAGGCCTGGAATGCCACAATTTGTAGCCCACAGATAGATGAGATGCCTGACGGAGATAGCACACTTTCAAATATCTGGCCTGTATTTTTTTGTTTTTTGGCCCAGCTAAATTGTGTCAATAAGTAGGCTAAGACACAACAAAAAAAATTCTATGGAGGCATGAAATGGCACAATTTTGAGCGCAATTATATGCTATCGGTGTGGCGGACAAAACCCAGTGTAAAATATCTGCCCTGTAGCTATATATTTTTTGGGAAGCTAAATATTTTTTGGGCAGGAAATGGTGTCAAGAAATTGTATAAGAGACTCTAAAAATTTTTTACAGCACCACAAAAAATGGCAGAAATTTCTGCAAACTCAGGTGTGATGGCTGGGACAGGCAAACCCATTTAAAATAGCTGGATTTTCACGCTGTACTATGAAATGGATCTGATTATATTCTGCAGTGTCAAAAAGCAAATGGACAAAAAAGGGGGCTCTGGAATAAAATAATCAGGATTAAGATGCAAAAAATTGTATTCCTGGCCACTGATACCTGGGGCTAGGTATATTTGTAATAGGCAGTAGGAGACAGTAATGGAATGGACCCTCTTGATGTATGTTCTGTCTCCGACATAATTCTCAACCTTTGACTGTCTACTTGTCTATTTTGATAACATACAATGATTGCTGTATGTATAGAATGTCCAGGTTTCTACCGTGTTTCCCCGAAAGTAAGACCCTGTCTTACATTAATTTTACCCCAAAAAGTCCCACCCTGTCTTACTTTCGGGGGAGGTCGAAAAAAAATGACAATTTCTTTTTAACCAATAAATTAACATTTATTAACATGCTGTTATACCCCATAACAGTGCCGTATCCCACTGCACACAGCCCCACACCCCATAACAGTGCCGTATCCCACTGCACACAGCCCCACACCCCATAACAGTGCCGTATCCCACTGCACACAGCCCCACACCCCATAACAGTGCCGTATCCCACTGCACACAGCCCCACACCCCATAACAGTGCCGTATCCCACTGCACACAGCCCCATACCCTATACAGTACATGTTTCCCTACTTGGTTTTTAAATGCTGGACGTTTTCCTCTGCGGTGCGGCTGTGGGTGCGGAAGGCCTGTGCTGCAGGGAACGCTGTGCCAATCAGCAGGGAAACAGCGGTGACGTGGGGAACAGGGGCAGCCAATGAGCTGTTGAGCTGGGCGGATTGCGGGGTTAACACGGCGAGTTAACCCCATGAGTGCTGGACCCGCCCAGCTGCACCTGAGGACACCTCTGGAGCCTGGGGACCCAATGGGGGACAGCGGCGGCCCAAAGGTAAGGGCCTTACATTTCACAGCGGCCCCCAACCCTGCCTTACATTCGGGGGAGGCCTTACATTGAAGGACCCCCCGTAACCCCACCCTGTCTTACTTTCGGGGGGGTCCTACTTTCGGGGAAACACGGTATATAGTTTAATGTTTTCTGTATCTTTGGCTCCATCTACTGATCAAAGTCATAACTGCAGTGTTATTCTAATTACATTAATTTTCGCTTCTATATTTTCCCTCCGATCCACAGTGTATTCTGGGTAAGTTTGCAAAGCCTCATGATCTATTCCAGTCCCATTTTTCTCTCCAGTCCTCCATTTTCTATCAAGCCAGCATTTTTGGAACATCTCATACCTCTACTTCCCTTGTATCAGCATCGGTGGTATGTAATTATGCTCCCAGTATATGATTCCTGTCTCATATTAGCCAGCTTAGTTACCTCCCCCCGCTCAGCTAGTAGTGCAGATTGTGTATGCCATGTATATTGTGTATTTCTATGAAACCAGGACTGATTCTACGTATCTGTTTCTGTTTGTAGTTTCACCACATTTATATACCCTACGTTCAATAAAGCACAGATTCAACTACAGTCTCCGTTATTGGACCCCGGTATAGGGGTTTAGCTGCCTGTATACGCTACATGAATCCCGGTTCATTAGTAAGGACAGAACAATGTATGCAATGATATCTATATGCCCCCATACAGTGCCATCAAGCCTTGCACTGATGTGTATATAGCCACATACACTCCCTGCCTAGATAGCACTGCAATCTACATGCCCCGTAATTAGTCCTTAGAAAGACTATTGATTAAGCTGGATTTGTGTATTCTATTATGATATACCCACACTAACTTATAAACCCACAAATCTGACTGTATCTTGGCAGCAACTATCCCTACACTGTCTGAATCCGGAGCTGAATGCGACGAGCAGGTTGACGGCAGGTCTCTTATTCACCTGCTGACGCTGTGCGGCCAAGATGACTGCGGCATTACAGTGCGTGGCAGACAATCCTTGCATGTTGATTGTTTCTTTAAAGAGTGCCAAACATGCAGGGCGAGGACCTGAACTCCCGCCGAGCAAACACGGAAATGCTTGGCGCTCGCCGAGTACCACGAGTACAGCGATGCTCGAGCGAGTAACGAGCATTACCCAGTATGTTTGCGCATCACTAGTTAGTAAGTTATAAGGGTTAAAAGTTGACCAGCGATTTCTCTCTTTTCCAACTAAATTTACACAACCTTTTTTTTAGGGACCACCTCACATTTGAAGTGAGTTTTTTTTTTTTTGAACAATAAATTTTTTTATTGAAAGTTTACATTTTACAAATAAGGTGATAGCAAATCTCAATACAGAGCTGTATTTGCAATATGCATAAGAGAGCATGTAAACGGTTGACAAACAAACAGACAAACTAACAACAGGGTAGGAGGTAAAGGAGGGGAGGGGGGAAGCCCGAGGAGGGGGCTATGTTGTGTCCAATTATCGTTAATGATTCAATCAGAATCAGGGGGATCTGGGTTGGTTAGATGAAATACAGGTGTGGCAAAGGGGGTGTGGTTGGCGTACTCCGCCCAGGGAAGCCATATTTACTCAAACTTACCGACTTTATCTGTAAGTATGGCAGATAATTTTTCGTTGATCATATACCAAGAAAGGCGTGTTTTAACCGCAGATAAATCTAAATTTGTTTTTTTTCCATGCCATAGCTATGGTTTGTTTGGCTGCCAGGAATATGAATGCAATGAGGGTTTGAGTGTGTTTAGGGATGTTGGGGATGCGTTTGTTGAGTAAGGCCTCCCAAGGGTTTTTTTTTAAGGTTTATATTTGTAATAGAGGAAACCAAACGGTAGATTCTGATCCAAAATCTACGTATGGTCGGGCATAGCCACCATGTATGGAACATATCTCCTGTGGAGTTGCACCCTCTAAAGCAATTTGGAGAATAGTTGGTGACTGCCTTAGCCACTCTGGCTGGGGTCAGGTACCATCGGGTTAACACCTTATAGTTAGTTTCCAGCATAAGGGTATTTAATATTCCTCCAGTAGAGGAGGACCAAATTTGGGACCACTCCGAATCTGTCAAGGTGGAACCAATTAGTATTGTGAGGAAAGAGGGAGACACAAGCGCAATATAGGGTCTTATCCCACAAATAAAGTAAGCGGTTTGACAAAAAACTGCTCACCTGGTAGTAGGTATTCAAAGCATGTATAGATAAGGGCTGCTGCAGATCCACAAGTCGGTCACCAACTATCTGAAACAGAGCTCTGCAAAGGAATACGTGGATTTCGTCCGCGCTGCCCAAATGATGAAATTCCAGAAGGTTAATAAAGTTTGACAGTGGTATTTCCTGAAGAAGAGGTTGCAAAAAACCTTGAAACGCGTAGAATAAACCACTGTCAAACTTTATTAACCTTCTGGAATTTCATCATTTGGGCAGCGCGGACGAAATCCACGTATTCCTTTGCAAGTAGGAATCAATGTCGGACTCCCAGCGAGAAGTGTATTTTAAGCAGCGCCTTTGAGAGGAGGAGTTGATATGTGAGTAGAGGAGAGATATAGTACCTGGAGCATGTGGATTTTGATGGCATTTTTGTTCGAAGGGAGTAAAGGAGTAGGGAGGAGTAGAATTTTTTAGTAATGAGTTGACAAAGCTTTTAAGTTGTAGATAGCGAAATATCTCTCCAGGGGGGAAATTATATTTTTCACTCAGGACCGAGAATGGAATAATCCCGTCAACGTTAAAAAGATGGTGGACTCTGGTTATCCCTATTTGAAGTGAGTTTTTGAGGGGCCTACATAACAGAAAATACCCAAAAGTGACATCATTCTAAAAACTGCACCCCTGACAGTGCACAAAACCACATTCAAAAAGTTTAATAACCCTTCAGGTGTTTCACGAGAACTAAAGCAATGTGGTAGGAAAAAATGAACATTTAATTTTTTTCACAAAAAAATGACTTTAGACCCAACCTTTTTTATTTTCACAAGGGTAACAGAAGAAATGGACCATAAAATTTGTTGTGCAATTTCTCCTGAGTATGTCGATACCCCATATGTGGGGGAAAGCCACTGTTTGGGTGCATGGCAGGGCTCAGAAGGAAGGGAGTGCCGTGCGACTTCTTGAATGTAAACTTTGCTGATGTACCTAAACAGTGGAATCTCCCCACAAGTGACCCCATTTTAGAAACCACACCCCTCAAGGATTTTATCCAGGGGTATAGTGAGTATAGTGAGCATTTTTCACAAACTGGTATGACACAGAATTTGATAACATTAGGTCGTCATATTGAATATGTCGTCATTAATGTTGAGCACTAGTGCTTGCTACTCCAGTTTGCATCGGGTGCTTGGGTATGCATCAAGTATCGTGTGTGCTCGAGTGACATCCATGTTAGACGCCCAAAAAAAAGTACGGGGATCCGCATATATTTTTTATCTTCATCGTTTTTTTTTTACTTAAATAAACAAAACAATTCTAACCCCAAACATAACTCCACCCTAAACCCAACCCTAACACAAACCCAACCCTAACACAACCCTAACCCCAACTGCAAAGAATGGAAAAAATAACTGAAGCCTAAGTGGGTGACAAATGGTGATTTGATTACTATTTTTTTCTTTTGATCACTGTGAAAGGGTCTATCACAGTGATCAACAGGAACCAATAGGAAAAATTTCCTATTGTTGCTGGGTGCCGACTGGCAGATCTCGGCGGGTGCACTGCACATGCGCTCACCATTTTTTTTTCATGAATATGACCCAGAGGGCCGGAGAAGGATCAAGAGGACCTAGGGATAGCAGAGGTATCAGAAGGTCTTGCAGGCATAATTTTCCTCCTCATTTTATTCCCCCATCTGCACAACCTCTGTTTATTCTCCTACATCTGCACAGCCCCTCCTTTTACCCCCCCTGCACAGCCCCTCGTTTATTCTCCCATCTGCACAGTCCCTCATTTTACCCCCCTTCTGCACAGCCCCTCAGCTTATTCACCTCATCTGCATAGCCCTTAATTTTATTCTCCCAATCTGCACAGTTTATCACTTTATTTCACCCATTAACACAACCTATCAGTTTAGTAATCCCCTACTGCACACCTCCTCTGTTTATTCACCCCATTTGCACAGCCCCTCATTTTATTCTTTCCCATATACACAGCCCTTCGGATTATTCCCCCCATCTGCACAGCCCTTCAGTTTATTCTCCCCATCTGCACAACTCCTCTGTTTTTTCACCCGCATCTGCACAGTCACTCATTTTACCCCCCATGCCCAATCCCTCATCTGCACAGCCTGTTCGTTTATTTCCCCCATCTGTACAACCCATCAGTTTATTACCCACATCTACACAACCCCTCAGTTTAATCCCCCATTTGCATAGCCTGTCAGTTTATTCCCCCATCAGCACAGCCCCTCGCCTCATTTTATTCCCCCATCAGCACAGTCACTCACCTCATTTTATTACCACCATCAGTACAGACCCTCATTTTATTCCCCTGCATTAAGTACAGCAATCCCCATTATGTTATGTCCCCCTGCAGGATAATACAAGAATTTTTTAAAAAAGAGCTCGTGCTCACAAAATCCAGGCTCCTAGTCCACCAATCTCCTCTGTGCTGTGCAACAGTAAAAGCTGGATGGCACAATGACGTCACTGCACCGCTCCATCCAAGGTGCCCCATGTGCCTTCTACAACAAGGCGCAGGCCAGAAGTGGCTTGTGTCTTGCTGAAGATCCCTGTGAAGCAGGGGAGATGACAGCTCCTCTGCTCCTGTGCTGGTGGCAATTGTATCCTAGTGGAGAAAAAGAAAAGTGATCAAAGGAATAAGGTGATCAATTGGAGATGGGTCCAGGGACAGGATACCTAGCAGTATGGCCCAGTGTTTATAACTCACTGTGGTAACGGGCCTAGATGGGACTGAGTACGTAAGACGAGCAGAGTGCGGGAGTTCAAGAGCGTCAGAGACAAAGAAAATAAATACCAGCCATACTGGCAATTTACACTGTGCAAAAAAATAAAGGGAACACAAACAACACAATGTAACTCCAAGTCAATCGCACTTCTGTGACACCAACCTGTCCAGTTATGAAGCAACACCGATTGTGAATAAATTTCTCCTGCTGTTGTGCAATTGGAACAGAAAACAGGTAGAAATGATAGGCAATTAGCAAGATAACTCTTATAAATTAGTGGTACTGCAGGGGGTGACCACATTTCTCTGTTCTCATCATTTTTGGCTCTTGTTTTGGTCACTTTTGCATTTTGTCATTGCTCTCAACCAGGGCTGCCACTAGGAGTTTCGTGGCCCAATACTGGCAAAATGTTTGGGGCCTCTTGAGACTCCGCCAAGGCTCCATCCCAGCTCCGCCTCCAACCTTCCACAGTCCTACCGCCCACTCATAGAAAAACTCCATATCTGCGTCACGCCCACACCAATCACACATTATCAGTTCCCATCTAACACTATGCATTGAACGGACTGCATTAACGCTATGTGAACCTGGCCTTAAAGAGATGAGTATCTCACCCATGGCTATTGAGGCGTGCCACGTTACTTTTATGGGACTGCAGTTAAGAGAGTAACCATCACTTATCGTGGAAGTGGGGCAAGGTGGGTTTCAGATTGGCTACAGGGAAAGGGGCAAAGGAGGGTATAATTGGGGAAATAAAACTATGTGAGGGACAGAGGTGTCAATTTTACTATTTATAGATACAATGGGGACATTATTATGTTGTGTAGGTAAATTAGGGGCATTAATACTATATGGAAGCACAATGGCAAAATTATTATGATGAGGCAGTAATACTATGTGAATGCATACTGGGGGTCTTTTACTACATGGAGGGGCACACAGAGGGGCATTAATGCTATGTGGAGATATAGAGGAGGCATTATTACTTTAGAGAGGCACATAGAGGTAATATTACTATGTAGATCCAAAATACAGTGATTATTAAAATATAAACGCACAGTGGATGGAATATTAATTTGTGATGGCAAAATGTGGAGGCAATATTACTACAGTATGTGAAGACAAAATGCAGACATTATCACTGGGAATGCTGGGAGTTTTTTACTGTGTGGGGGAACATAGAGGGGATTATTACTATGTGGTAACCCAAATGAAGCACTATTACTATGTTGAGGCACTGAAGAGGCATTATTAATATACTGAGGCACAGATTGGGGATTATTATTGAGTGTGTGACACCAAAAGAGGGTACTGTTACTGTGCAGGCACAGAAGGGACACATTATGGATAGTTAGAGGACTAAGTGGTAGATGGATCGGAAATGCAACCAGCCTAAGATGTCTATGCGTTACTTTCTGTTGAGTCAAGTTTTGAAGTAAAGAAGCCATCACGGTAGTCTGGACATTATGGACAAGAAACGAGAAAGTCAATAACTGATATTAGGAATAATTTCACCTACGTCACTGGATATACTTGTACTGTATACACATATGTGATGTGTGAAATTTAGCCTAGCATTACTTTTGGAATTACATTTAAATTACAGTAACATTGTTATTTCTTCCAATGTCAAGCAGGATTGTAATAGTGAAAACCATCTTGGCAAGTGTGTGTGTGCTTCAGCATGAACCTGTGTGCTTTCAAACACCAAGACTTAATTTCAGTTCCGTGTGGCCCTTGTTGTACATAATGTCATTGCTATAGGCAGGTAGGTACACAAAGAGCAGCAAGGACTATCAGGGTGTTGAAACTGGAGCAATGGGGGAATAGGAGAGTAATGCTTATTGTAACGACCTCCTGTGCAACCTACCGCAGGGGGCTGCACACTGAAATAGGAGAGGTAACTGGGGAATGAAGGTGAACTCACTAGTGTGTGTACAGGACCTGTCCCACGTGATTGAGAGGGAGTGGCCGGGGGCGGAGCCAGGCGCCGACGGCCAGAGGGGACCAAGAAAACCAGAGACAAGTCAATGCGTGCCGAGGTCAATACCGAGAGATATGCGAGGTATCATGGACTGAGATGTAGGGGTAGTCAAGTCGAAGTCAGAGATCAAAAGCCAAAACGAGCAGTGCTGTACAGTAGGGACAAACTGTAACGGAGTAACAATAGCCAAGCCAGGAGGTCAGAACCGAAGACTATAGTACCAAAACGTGAGACAGAGAACAGAGTGAGCGGACAGACTAGGTCATACACGGGAGGCAATCAAGCAATGCAGTATACATGCACACCAGGGGGTCAGACACACGGTCAGAACAACAGTATAACTGACAGAGAATCTTAGCCAGGAAGGGGTATATATGTTCCCCCCGATCCAAAAAGAGGCACCACACAACATTAACCCCATGACGGCAGGTGTGGAACCCCATATGCAACCATGACACTTATTTTATACATCACAATGCCTGCTGTTGGTTTTAAAAATCCCAGACAGGGTCACTCACATATTCCTGAAATGGTCTATAAGATTAGGGCTGGAGCAAGAGTACAGTTTTGGGTACAGTATGAGAAAAATACGGTAAAATTCAATGTAAGGAGGAAAGTACACCAGATCTTTCGCTATACTGTGCTCATTGTATTATCCCAAAGAGCACAACAATTATGCCTTTTGTGTGAATAGTACAATGGACTTGTCTACATACCTGTCATTAGCAACCACAATTTCAATGTAGTTAGACAATGAAAGGAACGGGGCTCCCTTTGTTACTATGTCAGTACGTCAATACGTAGCAAAGGTCTCCAGGTCTGCTGTGTTTCTGTGGTCCTAATTTCCCCTTACAAAATGTTTAATGATGCAAAAATTAGACCTGGGACAACTACAGCCCTTGGGCCACATCCTTGTCTTTAGGTGAGTAAAAGGACAGGAAGCCATGGTCCGCAAGATGCACGCCGCAGGTGCCCTCCTGCCTCCATACAATGTCTCAGTTACACCTTTATCTGCATCCTTTGGATACTGATACATGTGAATGCATCGGTGGAGGAGGGAGCCGTTGGCTTCGTCTTCCACCATTCAGTCTGTACGACTGAGTGTCTCAGCACAGCAGGCACAATTACATCATCAGATGATGCCAGCTGTAGAGCTTCAGTATGTAATGCAAAGATCAAATCAGTGTGCCTGGGGAACGGGGGCAAGATGAATTGTGCTTGTTTGTTTGTTTTTGTCATTCACTTGTGGGGCGAATATGTGGAGCCATCATTTTGTTTTCGGGGACTGTGGTGTTCATACTGTGGAGTTCATCATTCTTTCTTTGGGGACTGTAGGGAATCAAATTGTGTGGGGACCATCATACCGTGTGTAGGGGGATGAGGGGATCATACTGTGAGGGTCACCATTCTTTATATACTGTAGACAACTAGTGAATCATACTGCACGGATGTCATCATCATGTGGGATCGTACATTTTGAGGGCCATCAAACAGTGTGGGGAGCTGTGGGAGTCATCATACTGTGTTGGTAGGCTGTTGGGGATCATACTGACTGTGGTGAGGAAGATCATACTGTGTGGGCATTCGTACTTTTTAGGGGTGATCAAGCAATGTGGGGAGCTGTGGGAGTCATCATACTGTGTTGGTAGGCTGTTGGGGATCATAATGACTGTGGTGGGGGGATCATACTGTGTGGGCAATTGTACTTTTTGGGGGCCATCAAACAGTGTGGGTAGCTGTGGGAGCCATCATATTGTGTTGGTAGGCTGTCAGGGATCATACTGACTGTGGTGAGGGAGATCATACTGTGTGGGCATTCGTATTTTTTTGGGGTGATCAAACAATGTGGGGAGCTGTGGGAGTCATCATACTGTGTTATTAGGCTGTCGGGGATCATACTGACTGTGGGGGGGGATCATACTGTGTGGGCAATCGTACTTTCTGGGGACCATCAAACAATGTGGGGAGCTGTGGGAGTCATCATACTGTGTTGGTAGGCTGTCGGGGATCATACTAACTGTGGTGGAGAGATCATACTGTGTGGGCAATCATACTTTGTGTAGGTCATCATAATACTGTTTTTGGTTTCAAACTTTATGGCATGCAGTGGGGGCATCATACTGTGTTGGGGTCTGTAGGGGCATCACATTGTGGATGAGGGGCTGTGGGTTCAGTATTCTGTGTGGGATACAATCAATCTGTGATATTGCATGTATTCAAGAAACACGCTTACTGAAACAAGACAAACATATGCTAAACCATAAATCTTTTCCTATAATACTGTAGACCAATGCCCCCTCTAAAAATTTTGGGGTCGCAATATGTGCTAAACCCACACTAGCCTTGAAGATTATATCCCCACTGTGTGACACTCAGGGTAAGTTTTTAATAGTGGTCTGTTCTATTAATAATAACATACTGTATACACATTAGCAGCAATATACGCTCCACATATTGCATTTTTTTTTATATGGAACGCTTCACGAATTTGCGTGTCATCCTTGCGCAGGGGCCATGATAAACTTCTCTGTATCGTTCCAAAGAACGCAGATTTTTTACTAAATCATTTAAGAGAATTAAAAATATGTCTCAAGGTCCAATAATTATTTGTGGGGACCTTAATGTACCTTTATCTAAATCGTTAGACTGATTTTCTAAATCTGATCTGAGACATGTGGAATTAAGATACATGATTTCTGAAGAATGTTTGCATGATATTTGGCGTTACCATCATGCTAATGAAAGAGATTACACTTATCTTTCTCCAAGGCTCACAGAATATTCTTGAATAGATTATATTTTAGTAGACAGTGCAGCTTTTAATATGTGTGTGCATTCAGAGGTAGGCTCTGTTCTGTCTCCGACATTTAATTCATAATCCCCGATTATCTGCTTGTTAATGTTTCCAGTGTTTTTTGGCTCCATCTAGTGACCAGAGTCATAACTGCAGTGTTATTGTGTGTTTTACTTTCACTTTCTATTTCCCTCCATTTACAGTGCATTCTGTTAAGGTTGCAATGCACCCTGGTAGCCTTTTGCAAAGGATTATGGTTAGTACGGCCCCCATTTTTCCTCCAGTCCACCATTTTCCTTCTGCCTGCATTCAGGAAGCATCTCATTTCTCTTCTCCCCTTGTGACAGCATCGCTGGTATGTATTCATGTTTCCTGTTTCCAATTTCTGTCTCATACTAGCCTGCTTAGTTAGTTCTCCCCTGGTTAGCTATTAGTGCAGATATGTACTATGTATACATGAATCCCTGATGAACCCAGTATTGATTGTATGCATATATGTTTTTGTTTGTAGTTTCACTGTGCCAATATACCATCACGTTCAATAGAGCACAGATTCAACCTACAGTCTCCTTATTGGACCCCGGTATAGCGGTTTAGCTGCCTTTATAAGCAACATGAATTCTGCTTCATTTAGTGGGGACAGAATAGGCTCCATCACATGGTCTGATCATGCTGCTGTGTTCCTCACATTATCTGAGAAATACTCCTCTCCCCCACTAACATCTTGGTGCCTAAATACTTATTTATTGAATTCTACATACAACAGATATACAGATATACCATTGAGGAAGATCTCAAGGTTATTTTTAAATTAATGACAATGAATTGGTGTCAGATGAAACTCTATGGTTGGCACATAAGGCATATATTAGAGGAGTATTTCTAAAGATGACTGCTTTAGCTAAATGAAAAAGAGAATATGAGAGTAAAGTAATACTATCTCAGATTTTCTCACTGGAAAAAAAATCTATAAAACCCATCTCTCCAAAGAATAAGCTTCAAAATTAGCGCTATTAGGGAATAAATTACCCTCCACTTTACTTACACACATGAATAGAATATGATAAAATTCCAATGTAAGTTCTATGCTATGGGACACAGGGCAGGGTCTTTACTGGCTCGTACACTCCCTGACAGAAGTTATGTCGCTTATCCATGTTATGTAAATAAAAGCTTATAACCTGACGTTAAATTCATCCATTGGTTATATAAATTACTCTTTTGAAAGCTGAAATCCTCCAAAATATGGTTTAGGTTAAGAAAATAAATTGGCATCAATGCAAAAATATTGATCACTTAATGGACACAGAATGGTCAGATTTTGGCAAGACAATAGTTTTGTCGCTTGGTCATATAATGCACCCAATCCTAGTTTACATCCTCACCTGTGCTCAGTAAATGATCGGTTGATTAGTGGGTGTGTATAAAAAGAAACCCAGAACACAAAACCTTCATTTGAACTGCAACTTGAGCTCAGACCACATGTCAAAAATCCACCCTGCGACCAAAGCCTTGATTATCAAGAGGCTGAAGACCAGATCCACTGCAGAGGTGGCTGGCACCTTTAATGTGTCTCAGCATCAAGTACAAAGAATTAAAAAAAGATTTGAAGAGACTACAGATGTATTTGACAAGCCCAGGTCCGGCAGACCCCGCAAGACAACTGCTCAGGAGGAATGTTTGTTGGTTAGAAAATCCAAATCAAGCCCCTCTTCCACTGCAGCAGAGCTCCAACAGGTCTGGTCACCTCAAGTCCCTGTGTCAACTAGAACAGTTTGTAGGATGCGGTCTCGAAATGGCCTCCATGGTCGAATCAGTGCCCAGAAGCCAGCACTAAACAAAAGTCAAATAGAAAACTGTGGCATTTGCAAAGTCCCAAAGCCTGCTAAACAGATGGACGCTGGAAAAGTGGCAGAAGGTGGATTTCTCTGATGAATGTTCAGTAGAATTACACCACAGCCACCGCAAATACTGCAGGAGACCTACTGGAGCCCGTATGGATCCAAAATACACACAGAAAACAGTTAAATTTGGTGGTGGAAAGATCATGGTCTGGGGTTACATTCAGTATGGGGGTGTGCAAAACATTTGCAAGGTGGAAGGCAATATCAATAGCCTAAAATATCAAGAAGTATTAGCTACCTCTTATATTCCAAATCATAAAAGGGGTCAAATTCTGCAGCAGGATGGTGCTCCATCTCATACATCCATCTCCACAACAAAGTTCCTCCAGGCAAAAAAGATCAAGGTGCTCAAGGACTGGTAAGCCCAGTCACCAGATATGAACATCATTGAGCATGATTGGGGTATGATGAAAGAGGAAGCTTGGAAGATAAAACCAAAGAATCTAGATGAACTCTGGGAGGCAAGTAAGACTGCATTCTTTGCTATTCCTGATGACTTCATTAACAAATTGTATGAATCATTGTTGAACCACATGGATGCAGTTCTTCAAGCTCATGGAAGTCACACAAAATATTAAATATTACTCTAATAGCATGACCACTTCATTCACCAATGTTATGCAACATATATTTGTATTTTCAGTTACCGTATATACTCGTGTATAAGCCGAGATTTTCAGCCCATTTTTTTGGGCTGAAAGTCCCCCTCTCGGCTTATACACGAGTCATATACCGGGGGGGATCGGCAGGGGAGGGGGAGCAGGGGTGTCAGAGATCATACTCACCCTTCTCTGCAGCTCCCCTGCTTGTTCTATGTTGTCGGCGCTGCTCTCTTCCTGCTTCAGCTGTCAAATGGTACCCGCTCATTAAATATGCGCATATTTAATGAGCGGGTACCACGTGGCCACTGAACCAGGAAGAGAGCAGCGCCGACAACATGGAACACCAAGCAGGGGAGCTGCAGAGACAAGCGCCAGGACCCGGTGAGTATGAACGGGGGGTTGGGAGGCATATTCACCTGTCCCTGCGCTCTGCTGTCTTGCGTCCTCTGCAGTGACATTCAGGTCAGAGGGCGCTATCGCTCTCTGCCTGCACAGTCACTGCAGAGTGCAACGCTGATGAGCAGGGGGCAGCGACTGAGGTGAGTATACAGGTTTTTTTTTTTTAGTAAGGGAGGCAGCGGCAGCAGCAACATGATGGGGCACTCACTGTGCAGAAAAGCTGGGGCCACTCACTGTGCAGAAAAGCTGGGGCCACTCACTGTGCAGAAAAGCTGGGGCCACTCACTGTGCAGAAAAGCTGGGGCCACTCACTGTGCAGAAAAGCTGGGGCCACTCACCGTGCAGCAAAGCTGGGGCCACTCACTGTGCAGCAAAGCTGGGGCCACTCACTGTGCAGAAAAGCTGGGGCCACTCACTGTGCAGCAAAGCTGGGGCCACTCACTGTGCATCATAACTGGGGCCACACACTGCAGATAACTGAGGCCACTCACTGTGCACCCTCGGCTTATACACGAGTCAATAAGTTTTTCCAGTTTTTTGTGGCAAAATTAGGGGGGTCGGCTTATACTCGGGTCGGCTTATACTCGAGTATATACGGTAATTATTTGTTTGAATATCACATTACTTTCTGTGGCCGACAAAACTTTTGTCTTGACAAAATCTGACCATTCTGTGTTCATTAAATGATGCCAATTTATTTTCTTAAGCTAAACCACATTTCGGAGGGTTTCAGCTTTCAAAAGAGTAATTTATACAACCAATGGATGAATTTAACGTCAGGTTATAAGCTTATATTTACATAACATGGATAAGCGACATAACTTCTGTCAGGGAGTGTAGAATCAAACTAATTACTGCAAAATCTAGAACAAAATGTATGGAGGATCAACAGCGAGGACAAGTGTCTACTCCCACTGAGATTGCTGATGCATTCATTGATTATTATTCAAAACTGCATAACATTAACAGAGACTCTACTACGCCCCAATCTGAAACAAACAATATATACAAGTTCCTAGAATCAATTAACCTTCCTAAGGATAAGGAGGATCAGTTTCAATGGTTGAATAGTCCCTTCTTCTTAGTTAATATTCTGTATCTTCTTAGATGCATTCCCCTATATGCAGAGGCGTAGCTAGGAGTTCAGCTCAGGGAGGGCGAAAAATCAAATCAAAGTGGGCCCCTATCCAGTTACCCTGACTACAACTCAGGTGGCACACTCTAGTCGTGAATATAGGAGAACCTCGGCAGATGACCGCGCTGTAACTGTACTCTATACAAAAAACAATACTGATATTACTGCCATATGGTGACCTCATAGTAGTAGATACCAGTCCTAAAGAATATACAAGAGTTTACTATACAGTTACAGATGATAACTTACAGGTGACGTTCTTTCTGATAATCGTTCACTTTTAGGCTGCGTTCACACGTTGCGTTTTTTTGCGTTTAGGCGGCGGTTTTTAATGCGCGACTTTGCCACGAAAACGCAAAAAAACAGCATCCCATGCAATCTTATGGGATTTTGCAATGCTGTGCTAATGCTGCGGATTTCCCCGCAGCGGAATCGCATCGCGGAAAAATACGCAGCATGATCATTAATTTTGCGGAATCTGGGCGATTCCGCCCACATAGGAGTGCATTGTTCTGCTTACTTTCCACATGTGGCTGTGCCCACCATGTGAAAAGTAAGCAGAACATTTGCGGATGGTACCCAGGGGGTGGAGGAGAGGAGACTGTCCTCCAGGCTGTGGATACCAAATCCCTGTAAAAAATAGAATTAAAATAAAAAAATCGGGTAATATTCACCTTCCGGCGTCCCGCGCAGACTTACCGATGCTCCCCCCAACTTCCGTTCCCAGTAATGCCTTGCGGCAAAGACCTGCGAGAACGCTACAGTATCGCGAGACCAATACGTCATCAAAAGTCTCGCAAGGCATTACTGGGAACGGGAGCATCGCGATAATCGGGAACGCTGCGCGGGATGACGGAAGGTGAGAAATACACCATTTTTTATTTTTTTTAAAATTATTTTTAACATTAGATCTTTTTACTACTGATGCTGCATAGGCAGCCTCAATAGTAAAAAGTTGGTCACACTAGTCAAACACATTTGACTTCTCACATTTCCAGCCCAGTACCCATCTATCTATCCTGCACAAACTATTCAACCCAATACTGAGCCGCTGCTGCCGTATGTGTCCCTCCTATTGTACCTGCTGTGTTGTAGAAAATCAATGCTCATCTTACTGCCTCACATAATAGTGCCACCATTGTGCCCTTTAGGCCCTGTGCACACAGTGTGGATTCTGCTGCGGATCCGCAGCGGATTTGCCGCTGCGGATCTGCAGCAGAACTGCATGTGATGTACAGTACCATTAAAGCCTATGGAAAAAAAAAACCGCTGTGCACATGCTGCGGTTTTTGTGCAGAAAAAAAAAGCAGCATGTGACTTCTTTTGTGCGGTTTTGCTGCAATTTTCCACCTGTTCCATTCTACAAATCCGCAGGTGGAAAACCACAGTGGAAAACCACACAAAAACCTCAGTAATAGCCTTACATAGTAGAATGTCTCTTTTGTGTCCTCACAGTAGTTCCCACACTGTATATAACCCTAATTTTATGACAGACCCCACAGTAACTCCCACACTGTATATTGGCCCCCATACTGTATGATGGCCCCCACAGTAGCCTTTAAACTGTACTGTATAATGGCCCCCACATTAGCTCTCATACTGTATAATGACCCCTACATTTGCTCCCATGCTGTATAATGACTCCCACTATAGCTCCCACGCCTTTCATTCTGGTCTCTCTCAGTCCCTGTTTGTGGGCTACAACTTGCACAGTCCTGATATATATGACAAAGAGCTAAATAGAAGAAAATAGAAATAGATAGTGGGTGTTTATAGAGGCCAGCGTATGGGAATAGCTCCCTTAGGCTACTTTCACACATCAGGTTTTCGGCGTCAGGCGCGATCCGGCGTCGTGCCGGAACGCCGGATCCAATCAATCAATCAATCAATCAATCAATCAAATTTATTATCGCCAAGTACATATTACATATATACAAGGAATTCTTTGTGGCAAAGAGGCAACATAATATATAACAACAGATACAACAGATACAACAAGTAACATCTAACAAGACAGATACAGTATATAGTCTACACTGACGATTTAATTGTTGAGTGGATAGAAGCTGTTCATATGGCGGTTGGTACTGCATTTGGGGACTCTGAAGCGACGTCCTGAAGGGAGTAGTTGGAATGAGGAGTGTCCCGGGTGAGAGGGATCGTATGAAATTTTCAATGCGTGGGATCGAATACTCTTATCATAAATATCCTGGATTTTAGGCAGGGGGAGCCTATAATTCTCTCTGCTGTTCTGAAAGTCCTTTGTAAGCGGAGTTTGTCATGCGCAGTGGCTCCCCCATACCAGACTATCAGAGAGGAACAAATGTTTACAAATGTTTCGTAAAACCGGATGTGATGGATCCGGTTTTCTGCCGGATCCGTCTTTTTCTTGACAGACAAAACCGGATCCGTCTCATCCGGTTCATCCGTTTTTCTATCCGTTTTTCGACGGATTACGCCGGATCCGGTTTTTAAAATTGACCCTTGTGGCCTTCCAAACGGGATTGGCTACTGGAAAACTATATATAGCATGTTCCTACAGCCCTTCTTTGACAGGTTGTAGAGGAGAAAGTGCAGGTTGGAGAGAAGAGCAAGTTACTGGCGAAGATGGATGTTGTCATTGGAAATATTTTGAAGAATTTGGCGGATTTTATAGCGGAGGCGAATCGTTTGAGGGTGATTGTTCTGGAGAAGGAGAGAGCGAGACAGCAGCGCATCAGGCATCGTAGATGACGTTTGTGGATCCACCCCATCACAGCCAAGAGAATGACGCGTGGGGTCTATTCTACACTCTGCATGGACCTTCGACGAAACCCGGATAAATTTTTTGGATATGTTAGGATGAAAATGGAGAATTTTGATTACTTGGTGGAGCGCATTGCACACCTCATAAGAAAAGCGGACACCTATTGCCGCTTCTCTGTTTCACCCGCAGAGCGTCTGATGGTGACTTTAAGGTAAGCCACATTTATTGGATATGCTCGCATCAGAGCACACTTTCACTGCAATCTTGTTGGTGGTAGTTTGTATCTCCAAGTGTTATAGGTCAGTTTTGGTATGTAATGCTGTGATTTAAAACTAATTGATTTTTAATTCCCCACAGATTTCTTGCAACTGGAGAATCCCTTTCGTCACTGCATTTCCAGTACAGACTCGGGATTTCCACCATATCTGGAATTGTGAAGTACACATGCCGTGCACTGTGGGACTCCTTAGCTGAAGAGTTTTTACCAGAGCCCACAACAGAGAGGTGGATTGAAATTGCTGACAAGTTTCAACAGATATGTCAGTTTCCAAACTGCTTGGGCGCTGTGGACGGGAAACATATCCGCATTGTAAAGCCAGCTGGATCGGGATCGGAATATTTCAATTACAAGAAATATTTTTCAATTGTCCTCATGGCCATCGCTGACGCGGAATACAAATTTATTGCGGTTGATATTGGGGCCTATGGCCGCTCCAATGACTCTCAAGTTTTCAAACTGTCTGCCATGGGGCGTAAACTGTATGGAAACACCTTCCAGTTCCCACCACCTAGACCGCTGCCGCAAACATCTGGTCCACCTATGCCATTTGTCTGTGTAGGGGATGAAGCCTTCCAGCTGTCAGAACACCTTTTGAAACCGTACTCTAGCAGAGGATTGACAAGACCAAAACGCATTTTTAATTACCGCCTCACAAGAGCAAGAAGAATGGTTGAATGTACCTTTGGTATTCTGACAGCCAAATGGCGGGTCCTATTGACTGCGATCAACCTCAAGACAGAAACTGTGGACGAGGTGATCAAAGCGTGCGTGGTACTCCACAATTTTGTTATCTGCAAGGAACCCATTTCCATTGAGGACACCTCTGAAGAAACCACCTTGCAAGATTACCATGACATTACCACTAGAAGTTCTGTGACGGTTTCAGTAATGAGGGACAATTTTGCAATATACTTTATGTCACCTCAAGGCAGAGTACACTGGCAGGATGACAGAGTGTGAAAGATTTGTGCCCTAACCAAACATGTGTACCTTCTGGACCAACAGTATATACCTTTGCCAACCAAAGTTGGCTATCTTGTCATGGTCTTACTATTTTTAGCTTTAGGCCACAGGTGTGTACCTGGTTGTGTTTTATGCAAAGTATTTCACCTTTTAACAAAAGTTGTGTACATTGTTAGGAAATCACCAACAATAAACACAACTTTTTAGGTGAAATACTTTGCTTCAAACACAACCAGGAACACAACTGTGGCAAAAAGCTAAAATTTACCCACAGTTATATACCTAGTTTTGAATACCATTTCACCTTTTAAATACCCTGTATTTAACCTTTTTCGCCGCAGAAAGAAATGACAGACAACCAGTGTAAAATAATTTAACTTTTATTGAAAAATGTTTTTTTTAGTAAACTTTTTTAAAATTTTAATAAACTTGTTTAATAAAGCTTTGAAACCATAAAACTGGTCATTTTTATTTAAATACACACATTATAAATCTGTGTAGTGTGTGGTGGAAATACTGCTGGAGGGACTGCGGGACACTTCGACACTGGGAGTGTGGAGAGAGGACTGGGATCGTGGTGGGGAAGGAACAGTTAGAGGTGAAGGTGTGGAAAAAACTACAGAATGGGTGGACATGTGGGAAGCAGAAGAGGTGGTGGGTGGTGGAGTGGAGGGTTGGGCAGGGACTGTAGGAGCAGATGATGTTGATGGCAAGTTGTATGGGGAAGGAGTTTGGTACGGGGCAGGTTGCTGGAAGTGGGGAGATGTCTGGTACGGGGCAGGTTGCTGGAAGTGGGGAGATGTCTGGTACGGGGCAGGTTGCTGGAAGTGGGGAGATGTCTGGTACTGGGGAGGTTGCTGGTACTGGGGAGTTTGCAGGTACTGGGGAGGTTGCTGGTACTGGGGAGGTTGCTGGTACTGGGGAGGTTGCTGGTGCTGGGGAGGTTGCTGGTGCTGGGGAGGTGGATGGTGCTGGGGAGGTGGATGGTATGTAATAGGAGGGGGAGGATGGAAAGTGGCTGGAGGGGGTGTAGATGTAATAGGAGGGGGAGGATGGAAAGTGGCTGGAGGGGATGTAGATGTAATAGGAGGGGGAGGATGGAAAGTGGCTGGAGGGGGTGCAGGTGGAGGAACTACTGTGGTGGGAGGAGGAGGTTGGGAGGTAACTTGCTGGAGAGCAGCGTGGCATGAATGCATTACATGCATCTGCTGGGCAGGAGAGAGCGTTTCCATGCGCTCCACAACAGACCTGAAAAAGGTGTGGTTTGGCGAAGATCTTGCTTCTGAATGCATGGTTTGCAGAAGTGTCTTCACCTCCAGAATGCTGGAGTTGATCTGCTGATAGCCTGCGGAGATTTGCTCTGACAAGACTTTTAGACAGTTCTGGAAAGATGCATTCAGATGCAAGAACTCTGGCGCATAAGTCTTTTCCTGACCCCTCTGCCGCTGCCGCCCAGTACCCGCAGGTGTACTAGAGGTGGCAGGGGCAGAAGGGTGGGGTAAAGGGAAAGCGATCTCCTCACCAGCAGCTTCATGTAATGTAGGCGGCCACGATGCTCCTGTGCTGGTGGATGGGACAGATGGGTCGAATGTGTGGGAAGGCTGGGAAGGTGCAGATGTACCGGGGCGGTCGAAGTGTCCCTCGGTGCCGGTCTCCTCAGGGATCGCCTCAGAAGGGTCCAATCGTGCAGGCTCCCGAGTGCTGCTCACCGTGCTGTGGAATAAAGAGAAAAAAAAACAATTAAAATACTGACATGGTATGGCCCTGGCTGAAAAATTTTTTTTACATCTAACATTTTTTTTCACATGTGGTGTGTAATATTTACCTTCTAGTGACCATTGTTTCCCGGAGGAACGACAGGGCTTCTGCGTACTTGTACTTGCTCCTGCGTCCTCCAGATCCACTCAGGGCCTGCATCTCTTTATTGAACTCCTTCTTGAAACGATCCCTCACAGACCGCCACCGATTCACAATTCTGTTCCCTGAAACGAGAAAGGACAAAGTGGTTAGTATACAACATCAGTGTTTCCCAAACTCCAGTCCTCATGGTCCCCAGGGGTCATGTTTTCAGGATTTCCATAGTAAATAGAAATCCTGAACACATGATCCGTGGGGACCACGAGGACTGGAGTTCGGGAAACACTGGTTTACATCAAGCAACCGGTACTGTATATACTTACGCTCTTTAATCTGGGCCCGAACATCGAGGTCCTCCCAGCGGCCCACAAGGAGCGAACAGATTTCCTCCCAGAGTCGTCGGGTAACGATAAGGTCAGCGTGGCGGCGGTCAGCCATATTCCAGAGTGGCTCCCTTTCTCTGACGAGATCGATGAGGTGGTCCACATCAAGTCCTCCATCCTCACCGTCAGAGTCGGGAGCACGCTGTGAAGGCTGTTAAAGAAAAAGACAAAAATAACATAATTAGCCTCCACAAAAGAAATGAAATAAAAAGTGCAAAAAAACAAAGCAAAAATATTTATACTTACACGCTGGTGACCGCCGCGTTGCTGTCACCGACGACCCTGGGAGGCACTGCGAGGACCTCTTGGCCGAGCATCAGATTGGGAAGACTAGAGAAGAAAACAAAAAATGTTATGTCTTTGGATGTAGGCATTTGTTTGCTGTGTGTGGTCTGCAGAACATTGTTTTCTATGTGTTGTGTGTAGTGTGATGTTGTGTTTCTGCGTTTGATGCAAAAAACTTACCAATTGTGAGCCCACTCCAAGTGTCTGTCCACCCCTTCCTTCTTCTTCTGGGAGCTCCTCTTCATCTTGTGAATCCTGTTTTGAAATAAAAGGCAATGAATAGACATATATTACAGAGATGATGGATTTTGGAAATAAAAACTTACCGTCAAACGCTGACGATGCGAGGGAGGGCTCCCAGAAGATGATGTGCTGTCTTCCTGGTGGCCACACTCCATGCCTGTGGGTGGTGTTCCACCTGCTGCCATTGCTGCTGCTGCTGCTGCATCTATTGGGCGGCTGTTGAATAAAGAGAAACAAAGGGCCAATGAATATCTTGATATTCAATAGCCCTAGTTTGGAGGAATGGGGGATTTGATAATTACCGTCTCTCATCTGCTGCTGGCCTCCCCTCCTCAGCATGTTCCATTTGCTGCTCCATTTGGGGTGGTGGTGGTGCTGATGGTGCTGCAGTGGTCTCCTGCCTTCTCCTGCTGCGCTTGGTTGCTTTCTTGGGTGGCATGTTGGGTGTGGCTGTGGGTCCCACTGTCTTGCTTTTATATATGTCTTGTGGGCAGAGCTACTGAGCATGCTCAGACCCAAAAAACCGGATCCGGCCACCGGATCTGGCTTTCGCCGGATCCGGCGCATTGCGGCGCTCATAGGCTTTCATTGTGTGAAAAAGCCGGACGCGCCGGATCCGGCGTGTCCGGCTTTTACGCCGGAGACAAAAAACGTTACAGTAGCCGTTTTTTCCGGCGCAAATGCAAGTCAATGAGGGGGAAACCGGATCCGGCATTGCATTTCGCCGGATCCGGTTTCTGTCAAAAGCGCCGGATCGCGCCTGACGGCGAAAACCTGATGTGTGAAAGAGGCCTTAATGTACCCAGGTAACCCTAAAAGAAATATTCTTGTCTGGACAAGACCCAAAAGAGGGAACCAGAAAGAAAAAGGAAATTAGAAGAGAGGCAGGTGAAATATTACTAATGTAAAGAAGAAAGTGCACCCCCCGATACGTCTTCTCTTTTATTCCCTTTTATACCTTTGGGGGGTCTTGTTGTCCAGACTGAGTATACGTTCAGGGCTCTATATGTGATCATCTATACGCAGATACTGGCTGTTTGTATTTTCTTCTACTTGGCTCTTTATCATATATATTCATCCTCAACTTTGTGGGGATTATTTTTTTTATAAAGTTATTATTGGGTTTTTATACTTGCCACCCTGGATTTACAATATTATTATTATTATTATTATTTATTATTATTTATTTATATAGCACCATTGATTCCATGGTGCTGTACATGAAAAGGGGTTACATACAAATTGCAGATATCACTTACAGTAAACAAACTAACAATCACAGACTGATATAGAGGGGAGGGAGGACCCTGCCCTTTCGAGCTTACATTCTGCAGGATGGTGGAGAAGGAGACAGTAAGTTGGGGGGGTTGCAGCAGCTCTGGTGTTGGTGAGGCGGTAGCTCCAGTAGTGGTGAGGAGGCAGTGGGGATCATTGCAGGCTGTAAGCGTTCCTGAAGAGGTGGGTTTTCAGGTTCCGTCTGAAAGATCCGAATATGGTTGATAGTCGGATGTGTTGGGGCAAAGAATTCCAGAGGATGGGGGATATTCGGGAGATGTCTTGGAAGCGGTTGGATGAGGAGCGAATAAGTGTGGAGGAGAGAAGGAGGTCTTAGGAGGACCAGAGATTATGTGAGGGAAGATATTGGGAGATTTGTTCAGAGACATATGGAGGGGACAGGTTATAGATGGCCTTGTTGGTCAGTATTAGTAATTTGAACTCGATATGCTGAGGGAATGGGAGCCAGTGAAGAGATTTTCAGAGGGGAGAAGAGGAGGAGTAGTGAGGAGAGACATGAACTACTTGGGCAGCAGAGTTAAGGATGGACTGGAGAGGTGCGAGGATGTTAGCAAGAAGGCCACAGAAAAGGATGTTGCAGTAGAGATGTTGAGGGCATGCACAAGCATTTTAGTAGATTGAGGGTTGAGGAAGGGACGGATTCTGGAAATATTTTTGAGCTGGAGTCGA
Source organism: Dendrobates tinctorius (assembly GCF_039654945.1). Classification (NCBI taxonomy): domain Eukaryota; kingdom Metazoa; phylum Chordata; class Amphibia; order Anura; family Dendrobatidae; genus Dendrobates; species Dendrobates tinctorius. Next base: position 8,093,189 of record NW_027361827.1, on the reverse strand, counting down.
CAGGAGGTAGAAAGAGCTTGGATGTGCGGTTTGAAGGACAGGGCAGAGTCAAGGGTTACTTCGAGGCATTACTTCTGGTACAGGGGAAAGTGTGAAGTCGTTAATTGTGATAGATAGGTCAGGTAAGGAAGATCTGTGAGATGGAGAAAGATGATGAGTTCAGATTTGTCCACACTGAGTTTGAGGAAGCGAGAGGAGAAGGAGGATATGGCTGATAGACACTCTGTGATACTGGACAGCAGAGAGATGACATCTGGGCCAGAGAGGTATATCTGAGTGTCATCAGCATAAAGGTAGTACTGGAATCCATGGGACTTTATGAGTTGCCCCAGGCTAAGTGTATACATTGAGAAGAGTAGGGGTCCTAGAACAGAGCCTTTGGGGACTCCAACAGAGAGAGAGAGGGTGGGATGAGGAGGTATTGTAGGAGTGGGAGATGCTGAATGTGCGGTTGGAAAGGTATGAGGAGATCCAGGATAGGGCTAGATCTTTGATGCCAAAGGAGGAGATGATCTGTAGTAGAAGGCAGTGGTTGACTGTGTCGAAAGCAGAGGACAGGTCTAGAAGGAGGAGTTTAGAGTATTGTCCATTAGCTTTGGCTGTAATTAGGTTGTTAGTAAGTGAAGTGATGGGGGCGGAAACCAGATTGTAGATTGTCAAAGAGCAAGATAGATGAGAGAAGGGAGGAAAGTTCAATGTTGACATGCTGCTCCAGGAGTTTGGAAGCGAATGGGAGCAGCGATATTGGGTGATAGCTGGACATAGCGGTTGGGTCAAGGGTTGACTTTTTAAGGATAGGCGTGATTGTGGCATGTTTGAAAGCAGAAGGGAAGGTCCTGGAAGTTAGTGATAGGTAGAAGAGGTGGGTTAGGGATGCGATAAGAGTGGTGGTGAGGTTGGGGAGGAGGTGGGATGGGATGGGGTCGAGTGCACAGTTGGTGAGGTGTGATTTGCAGAGGAGACAATTAACCGCTTCCCGACCGCCCACAGTAGATAAACGTTGGCGCTTGCTGTGCTTTGTGCAGCGCCGACGTTTATCTACTGTCGGCGGTTTTGTGCCCCCCGGGACCCCCACATACCTTACAACACGGGGATCCCGGTGCACAATGCATGCTGGGACCCCCGACGTCATCGAGACCTGATTGGTTCAGGTCCTGATGACGTCAGCGTCACAGCAGCCAATGCGAGCGATCGCTGGGAAAGCTGCTTGTTTCCCGGCGATCTCACTCATTGTAACGCGGCTTCTCCTCTGATCTAACACTGACAGATGATCAGAGGTGAAGCAGCGTTACTGTGTGACTAGATCGCTGCCTGGCACAGCTGTGTCAGGCAGCGATCTTGTCACACAGTAACGCTGCTTCACCTCTGATCATCTGTCATTGTGAGATCAGAGGAGAAGTCACGTTACTGTGTGCCAGGCAACGATCTTATCACATAGTAACGCTGCTTCTCCTCTGATCATCTGTCAGTGTGAGTTCAGAGGAGAAGTGGCGTTACTATGAGTCAGATCGCAGCGCAGCGATTTTGTCACAAAAATAAAAAAGTAAAGAAAAAAAAAAGAAAAAAGCAGGTACACAGGTTAGGGCTAGGGCTAGGGCAAGGGCTAGGGTTAGGACTAGGGTTAGGGCTAGGGCTAGGGTTAGGGTTAGAGCTAGGGTTAGGGCTAGGGTTAGGGCTAGTGCTGGGATTAAGGTTATGGGTGTGTTGGTGTTAGGTTTGTGGTTAGGGTTTTGGTTAGGGCTGAGATTAGGGTTAGGGGTGTGTTGGGGTTAGGTTTGGAATTAGAATTGGGGGTTTCCACTGTTTAGATACATCAGGGGCTCTGTAAATGCAATATGACGCCCGCAGACCATTCCATCAAAGTCTGCATTTCAGAACGTCACTACTTCCCTTCCGAGCCCCACCGTGTGCCCAAACAGTAGTTTTCTCCCACATATGGGGTACCAGCGTACTCAGGACAAATTGGACAACAACTCTTAGGGTCCAATTTCTCCTGTTACCCTTGTGAAAATAAAAATTGGGGGCTAAAAGATCATTTTTGTGGGAAAAAAATGATTTTTTTATTTTCACGCCTCTACATTATAAACTTTACTGAAACACTTGGGGGTTCAAAGTGCTCACCACACATCTAGATAAGTTCCTTGGGGGGTCTAGTTTCCAAAATGGGGTAACTTGTGGGGGATTTCCACTGTTTAGGTACATCAGGGGCTCTGCAAACGCACATGACACCCGCAGACCATTCCATCAAAGTCTGCATTTCAGAACGTCACTACTTCCCTTCCGAGCTCCACCGTGTGCCCAAACAGTAGTTTTCTCCCACATATGGGGTACCAGCGTACTCAGGACAAATTGGACAACAACTTTTGGGGTCCAATTTCTCCTGTTACCCTTGTGGTTCATTTTCTCTTTTTACACTTGTGAAAATAAAAAAAAATGGTTTTGAAGTAAAATGTTTGTGAAAAAAAGTTAAATGTTTATTTTTTCCTTCCATATTCCATTAATTCATGTGAAGCACCTGAAGGGTTAATAAACTTCTTGAATGTGGTTTTGAGTACATTGAGAGGTGCAGTTTTTAGAATGGTGTCACTTTTGGGTATTTTCTGTCATATTGACCCCCCAAACTCACTTCAAATGTGAAGTGGTCCCTAAAAAAAATGGTGTTGCAAATTTTGTTGTAAAAATGAGAAATCGCTGGTCAACTTTTAACCCTTATAACTTCCTAAAAAAAAAAAATTATGTTTCCAAAATTGTGCAGATGTAAAGTAGACATGTGGGAAATGTTATTTATTAACTATTTTGCGCGATATCACTCTCTGATTTAAGGGCATAAAAATTAAAAGTTTGAAAATTGCAAAATTTTCTAAATTTTCGCCAAATTTTGATTTTTTTGACAAATAAGCGCAGCTCATATCTAAAAAAATTTACCACCATCATGAAGTACAATATGTCATGAGAAAACAATGTCAGAATCAGTAGGATCCGTTGAAGCGTTCTAGAGTTATGACCTCATAAAGTGACACTGGTCAGAATTGAAAAAATTGGCCCGGTCACGAAGGCAAAAACAGGCTCGGGTGTGAAGGGGTTAAGCTCCCCTTCAGTGATGTTAGATAGGGAGGATATGGGGTTTGGGCATTGGTCTGGTATAAAAGGGGTTGTGGTGGTTGAACAATAAAGACTTGCCGTGTTTGGTCGATCTTATTTTTGAAGTGTGTGGCAAAGTCCTTATCAGAGATGAGGGAGGCTGGAGGGGGAGTGGTGGGCGGAGGAGGGAGTTAAAAGCTTTGAATAACTGTGGGGTTGTAGGATAGGAAGATACAATGGTTGTGAAGTAGGCCTGTTTAGCAGAGGTGAGGGCAGATTTGAATGTGAGTGTTGCCTGTTTGAATGCAGTGAAGTCATCTTGCAATGACAATATGAGATGACAGGACCCTCACCCTGGCTACAGGACCAAGTCACAGGGTGTGTATATATATATGTATATGTGTATATATATATATGTATAGAGAGATTTGAAAGCAGCACTAGCAAACAGTGTGTAATATACGGCTGCCAAACATTCCAGGCATTCAGTAAAACAGCAGAAAAATGAAGGTGGCACACCATTTACTCAAAATGAAAAAAGAGAGTTTTGGTTCTCCTGGAAAAAGGTTCTCAGTGGAACAGACATGTGGCTGAGCCCCAATGGGCTATTCACCCCTTCCCGACCTGTGACACAGCGTATGCGTCATGAAAGTTCGTGCCAATCCGACCTGTGACGCATATGCTGTGTCATGGGGGGATCGCGTTCCTGTGAGTCAGGTGACCGGGGTCACTGAAAGGTCAACCGACCCACAGGCAAGGACCCTTTGTGCTTCACCCCAAGGGGGTGGCTTAGCTCCCCCGTGGCTACGATCGCTCTGATTGGCTGTTAAAACTGAAACAGCCAATCAGAGCGATTGTAATATTTCACCAATGAAATTTGGTGAAATATTACAATCCTGACATGGCTGATGCTGCAAAAGCATCTGCCATGGCTGGAGACCAAGATTCGACCCCCCCACGACTGACGGGGCCAATCGGCCCCCGATACCGACTGACGGTGGCAATCTGCCGCTGCAGTCACCATCTGCTCCCCTGCCCCTTCCCTCTGCTCCCCCCACCTTCCGATCCAAACCCCCACCCCCCGGTACCTCCTTTGTCCCTCTGGCCGTCCCGGTGTCCCGCCTTCACGGATCATGGGTGCAGCCATCTTGGAAAATGGTGGGCGCATGCGCAGTGCACCCGTCGCGCTGCAGATTCATTCATTCATTTTGATCACTGTGATAAACTCTCGCAGTGATCAAAATAAAAAAAGTAAATAACTCCCACTTTTATCACCCCCATAGGTAGGCACAAATAATAAAATAAAGAAAATATTTTTATTTTTCCATTAGGGTTAGAATTAGGGTTAGGGTTGGAAATAGGGTTAGGGGTGGAATTAGGGTTAGAGTTTGGAATTGGGGTTAGGTTTGGAATTGGGGTTAGTGTTGGAATTAGGGTTAGGGTTGGAATTAGGGTTAGGGTTGGAATTAGGGTTGGGATTAGGGTTAGGGTTGGAATTTGGGTTAGGGTTAGAGTTGGGATTAGGGTTAGGGGTGTGTTGGAGTTAGTGTTGTGGTTAGGGTTATGATTAGGGTTGGGATTAGGGTTAGGGGTGTGTTGGGGTTAGGGTTGGAGTTAGAATTGAGGGGTTTCCACTGTTTAGGCACATCACGGGGTCTCCAAATGCGACATGGCACCACCATTTATTTCAGCCAATTCTGATTTCAAAATGTCAAATAGTGCTCCCTCCATTCCGAGCCCCGACGTGTGCCCAAACAGTGGTTTACCCCCACATATGGGATACCAGCGTACTCAGGACAAATTGTACAACAACTTTTGGGGTCCAATTTCTCCTGTTACCCTTGTGAAAATAAATAATTGTGGGCTAAAAAAAAAATCATTTTTTGAGGAAAAAAATGATTTTTTATTTTCACTGCTCTGCGTTATAAACTTCTGTGAAGCACTTGGGGGTTCAAAGTGCTCACAACAAGCTAGATAAGTTCCTTGGGGGGGTCTAGTTTCCAAAATGGGGTCACTTATGGGGGGTTTCTACTGTTTAGGAACATCAGGGGCTCTGCAAAGGTAACATGACACCCGCAGACCATTCCATCAAGTCTGCTTTTCCAAACGTCACTACTTCCCTTCCGAGCCTTGACGTGTGCCCAGTGGCGTAGCGTGGGGGGGGCGGGGGGGGCGGTCCGCCCCAGGCGGCACGTGTGTGGGGGCGGCGCGGCGGCAGCAGCAATTCAATTCCTCTCCTCTGACTGGGAGAACAGCGCGGACTCCGCGGAGGCACAGTGCAGGCGCTTTCTACCTTCTACGCCACTGCCTTGCTGGACTCGGACTCGGAGCCCCGGCTGCTTTCCGCTCCTGAGCCGGTGCTGGGCGGAGGTGTTGGCCGCTCGGGGCTGGTTGTTCGGTCGGAGCTGCCAGAAGAACACGTGGCGTGTGGCTGAGGTGACGCAGGAGGAGCGGATCCCGGGACACAGGAGCCGGTGAGTGAGGGGGACGGCGGGAAGCGCTGCCCAGCCTGCCCATGATGTCTGTGAGGGGAGGGAGACACCGCGGTATGTGATTGCCCCTTGAATTTCATTCCATCATGTAATGTTATGCTACAGGGGGCGGCATCTAGGTAATTACTCCCTCTCCCCCATTTACTAATTCTAAAGTTGAGGCTCCCTAATCCTTGGAGTTGGATTGCCTACATCTTCATATAGCTGATATTATGCAAAACAGTTGGGCTCTGTAGGGAGAGGACATGGGGGGCTGTGCAGAGGAGGACATGGGGGGGCTCTGTAGGGAGAGGACATGGGGGCTGTGCAGAGGAGGACATGGGGGGGCTCTGTAGGGAGAGGACATGGGGGCTGTGCAGAGGAGGACATGGGGGGGCTCTGTAGGGAGAGGACATGGGGGCTGTGCAGAGGAGGACATGGGGGGGCTCTGTAGGGAGAGGACATGGGGGCTGTGCAGAGGAGGACATGGGGGGGCTCTGTAGGGAGAGGACATGGGGGCTGTGCAGAGGAGGACATGGGGGGGCTCTGTAGGGAGAGGACATGGGGGCTGTGCAGAGGAGGACATGGGGGGGCTCTGTAGGGAGAGGACATGGGGGCTGTGCAGAGGAGGACATGGGGGGGCTCTGTAGGGAGAGGACATGGGGGCTGTGCAGAGGAGGACATGGGGGGGCTCTGTAGGGAGAGGACATGGGGGGCTGTGCAGAGGAGGACATGGGGAGGCTCTGTAGGGAGAGGACATGGGGGGCTGTGCAGAGGAGGACATGGGGGGCTCTGTAGGGAGAGGACATGGGGGCTGTGCAGAGGAGGACATGGGGGGCTCTGTAGGGAGAGGACATGGGGGGCTGTGCAGAGGAGGACATGGGGGGCTCTGTAGGGAGAGGACATGGGGGGCTGTGCAGAGGAGGACATGGAGGGCTCTGTAGGGAGAGGACATGGGGGGCTGTGCAGAGGAGGACATGGGGGGGCTCTGTAGGGAGAGGACATGGGGGGCTGTGCAGAGGAGGACATGGGGGGGCTCTGTAGGGAGAGGACATGGGGGGCTGTGCAGAGGAGGACATGGGGGGGCTCTGTAGGGAGAGGACATGGGGGGCTGTGCAGAGGAGGACATGGGGGGGCTCTGTAGGGAGAGGACATGGGGGGCTGTGCAGAGGAGGACATGGAGGGGCTCTGTAGGGAGAGGACATGGGGGGCTGTGCAGAGGAGGACATGGGGGGCTCTGTAGGGAGAGGACATGAGGGGGCTCTGTAGGGGGAGGACATGGGGGGGCTCTGTAGGGAGAGGACATGAGGGGGCTCTGTAGGGGGAGGACATGGGGGGGCTCTGTAGGGAGAGGACATGAGGGGGCTCTGTAGGGGGAGGACATGGGGGGCTGTGCAGGGGAGGACATGGGGGGGCTCTGTAGGAGGGACATGGGGGACTGTACAGGGGGGTACATGGGGAAGCTGTGTAGGGGAGGACATGGGGGGCTGTGCAGGGGAGGACATGGGGGGCTGTGCTGGGGGGTACATGGGGAGGCTGTGTAGGGGAGGACATGGAGGGGCTGTGCAGGGGGGTACACGGGGGAGGGGGGCTGTGCAAGGGGAGAACATGAGGGCTCTGTAGGGGGTGTACTGTGGGTCTGTGCAGGGGGAAGACACGTGGGTCTCCTTACACTGTTTTATGGTGCAGCTCTCGGCAGGGCAGTGGTGGAGGTTCAGTAGTGTCATCACGCTAATACATACACATATATATATAGAGAGAGAGAACTGCAAGAAGATGAAAGTCTAGAAATTTAGAAATAATAACAGCAGAGTTAGTAGTAGACTAAAAATTAGATCTTCGAGTGTAGTGTGGGCTCTTCGGATTCTTCCGGATTATCAGCGACCAAAGGGGCGGCAAATTTTTCGACCGCCCCGGGCGCCACAAACAGTTGCTACGCCACTGCGTGTGCCCAAACAGTGGTCCCCTCCCCACATGTGGGGTACCAGCGTACTCGGGACAAACTGGACAACAATTTTTGGGGTCCAATTTCTCCTGTTACCATTGTGAAAAGAAAAAATAGCGGGCTATTTAAGTCTATGTGCACATGCTGCGGATTCACCAGCAGATTTTTCCGTGCGGACCCGCAGGTAAAACTGCAGGTAAATTGACCTGCGGTTTTACCTGCGGATTGGCCAGCGGTTTTCCCCTGCGGTTTGACACCTGGACAATGGAATAGGTGGCAAACCGCAGCGGAATCCACAGAAAGAATTGACATGTCAATTCTTTCTGCGGATTTAAAACCCCAGCTTTTCCACAGTGAAAAATCCGCAGCACGTGCCCTGCAGATTGTAAATCCCATAGACTTACATGGTACTGTACACTGTCTGTGGAATTGCTGCGGATCCGCAGAGGCCAAATCCGCTGCGGATCCGCAGCATGTGCACATAGCCTTAAATAGCCCGCTATTTTTTATTTTCACAATGGTAACAGGAGAAATTGAGTGTGTACATACCCTAAAGGGACAGTGGTCAGAATTGCAAAAAATGACCAGGTCATTAAGGTCAAAATAGGCTGGGTCACGAAGGGGTTAAAACACTAATTTTTTATTTTGCCAATGGTGCGCTGCCTTTTTTTTTGCTACTATGTATTTTTACATTTATATACATACAGTATATGTATGTGTATATATACACTGTGTGTATGTGTATGTATATATATATATGTGTATATGAAGAGGGAAAGACACATATTTTGATCTGTGCTGTCCTGCAGCCGGGGTGACTTCTATCAGGGCAGTGCATGATACTGACTACTCATGTCAGTCCTTCTATCTGAGGCACAATTAGATTTATGGCAGCTGATTTGCATTGACAGAGACACCCTCTGATCTATTTAAATGTTCAAGTAGCTGCCATAAATCTACTGTGCCTCAGTTACAAGACCGCAAATGTAAGGAGGTGAAGCACAAGAAGAATCAGAAGGGTGTTACCTCCTCTGCTTCGAGTCCAGACCATTTAGCTGGGCAGCATGGTTGCCGAGGGGAAGACTTTTGGACCTGGACCGACTGCATCATGGCCCTGTCAGTAGCAGTGGGGAAGGGGAAGTTGTGCTGGACAGGAAGAAGTGCAGGCTGAGGGCGCAAATGGAGAGCGTGTGCAAGGCAGAGCAATGTGTGCGGCAGACAGAGCAGGTCGCAGCCACACGCAGTGGAAGTGAGAGAACTCCTGGTCAGAGGGATAAGGCAGGAAGATGTGACATAGATACTGCTGTCCATGAGTACGTGGCCACAGAGTCCCCACTGACTAGAGGAGTACGTCCTCCTGACCGTGCAGAGACGGAGACCCGCGCACGCAGCCCCTGTGCCCACGGTGACAGGTCAGAGCCCCTGATTCCGGCAGAGAGACTTAACAAAAGACTGAGCATCGTTCCGGCTTAGAGACTGTTAGTTTCAAAGCAGAGACTCATAGCAGGGGAGACCCACTTTGGCCCAGCGTCCCCCCTGCCTTCCTCCTTAACCCCAGAGGTCCCGGCTACCTCCTAACAGAGACTACAGCGTTAGCAGAGGCTACAGCGTTAGCAGAGGCTACAGCGTTTACAGAGACTACAGAGACCACAAGTGCCGCTGCTGTTGGCACCTGCGTTGGAGAAGACGATGCTTCAAGCAAGATTTCTTCAGACTGATCAGTTGCAAGAATACCTGTTAATTACCGTTGTCCTGCTTTACTCGTTGATAACTTTGTCCAGTTTGCATAAACTGTTAAATCGCTATTACCTTGCCAGTTTAACCCCCACTGTTTTGTCCCTGCGAGGAGATTTTGACCCCTGTAAATAAACCCTTTAACTTTTGGTCTGTCTCTGCCCCATGGTGACATACTCAGCACTTGCACGTTATTACACAAATACAAGAAAATAAACAATCCAGGACTTGTAAGGAGGGGAGCATCGTCCAGCCCCCTCCTCACTGCACAGACACCTCCAGGGCCCCCGGTGTATGGAGCAGCCAGAGTTCTTAGACCAGGTTCACATTAGCGTATGTGTGCGCAGCGTATGCCTTTGTACAGATCCACATGTATCCGCATGTGTCTTGCATACCTATGTTTAACATTGTGTACGCAGGGACATACGTTTGCATCAGTTTGGGTGCGGATGCGTCCTCATGCGTCGTTTTGCCACGCCCGCCGAACTCAACCTGTTCCAGTTTTTGAACCGTCAAATATACGCAGGCATGCGCAAGAGTTCGTCAAAACAACACATTACTGTCTATGGGAACGCATTGTTACGCATGTGTGGCGCCCCCAGGGGTATGGTCGCCACACTGGCTTTGCCTTCCTCCAGGGGAGGGTAATGCCAGGCTTGGAAGCAGTGATGGGTCTCTCCAGCAGTTAACCTAATGCATGCAACACAGTTCCACTCCGGGTCAGCAGGGGGAACTCTGAACCAGGATTCTGGAAAGGAGTGTCCTCTGAGGGCCAGGAGGAAAAGGGATCAGATAGTCTGTGGAGGGTGAAGTGTGCGGACGAGAGGTGCGAAGCTGAGAGGTTGAACTGCAGAAGGCGAGCTCCCTCAGCTTGAGAGCGCACAGAACTGGAGCCTGGTCTCCACGGTGGTACGGATACTGACGGTCCTACCATAGATACCAGAGGAGTAAGAGGCTGTAAATGCCCTGCTCCCAGCAAAGACTTGGGACACAACAGCAACTGAATAGAGAGCCAGGACTCAGGAGAGGAGTCCCCGAGAGAGGCTACAGCTGTCTGTCATACAAGTAAAGTTCTAGGAACATCTGAAGAGAGGCATTTCAGAGTAACTAAGTACTGGAGTGCTTCACACTACAAAGCGCTAGGAAGGAGACTGCACAGCCCTTCTGCTGAGAGAGAATCCTGATCTGCTTCCAGGCTAACCTGCTCCAATACCATATGTAATCAGGACTCTGGAATGCATATACTCAGTAAAGGTACAGAAACTACAACCGCTGTGTCTTGTCTGTTCCCTACGCTTTCGGCACTGCTACATCCCCGTGCCAGCTACATCTACGCTGCCCTGGGACTACAGCTCCACCTGTGGGGAGCTTTACCATCTAAGCTGCACATACCATCAGTCCCAGCGGATCTGTATGCAGCGTTGGCCTAACACCATATTTGCCAAACACCACGGGTGGCGTCACGAACTATCCTACCATTAACTACATCTCCCCATTGCTTGGGCGCCCAGGGCCACGGACCGGGTCACCGCTGCTGTGACACATTCCCCTGACACCGGCCCGGTACCGAGTACCCCACAGCCCTGGGAGGGCGACCCAATTTGGCGTCACGAACAGGATTACAGAGCCCGGTATCCCCGGGTCCTGTGTGCCATAGACTGTGTTTGTGAACTGTGTGAATTTGGTGCCATTTGCCGCGCTGCTTGGCGCGCACTGGAAGAAAGAGGGGCGGCTTCCGTGGGCGGAGCCTGCCGCAGAGCGCGAAGAAGAGAAGTGCCGCGTGGGAAGAGAGGACAGCGCGCGAGAGGAGGAGGAGCTGAGGCCTACAGCCCAGAGCGTCGGGCCTGCGAAGCGGCCGCCGGTGAGCTCCCACAACCCCCGGCCCTGGCTAACGTTAACTAGGGGGGGAGAGAATGTCTGCACCACAAGCCAATGCAGCGGCGGACGCCGCTGCCAACCCCGCGGTACTGCCAGGAGGAGCACCGGCCGCAGCGGTCCCCATAATGCTGCTATCCATTCCCTACATACCGGGAGCGGCCTGGCTACCGCAGTACTTGGGTGAGTCACATACCCTGAGTGAATTTAAAGAGAGACTGTGCAGCTTGTTTAAAGTTTACCCCCTGTCTGAAAGCCAGAAAGTGAATATCCTGATTGGACAGCTAACGGGTGCAGCACTGAGGGAGGTGAAAGCCTGGCAGGACACTGATAAAGAGTCTGTTGCAAAGGTCCTGGCCAAGCTGAAGAGCACTTTTGACACCCGCACTGCAGCTGAAATCAAGATGAGGTTCTTTGGCTGTAAACAGAGGGCACAGGACAGTATCAGAAACTATGCTCTCAACCTGCAGGAGGCGCTGCGAGCCGTTAAACAAGTTGACCCTGACAGTGTAAAGGAAGAAGATCAACTGTTAAAGGAGCAGTTCATTGAAGGGCTCCTGTCCAGTACCCACAGAGGGCAGTTACGTATTTTAACCCTGCAAGACCCTGATCTGGAATTTGCTAATTTCAAGGACAGGGCTATCCGGGTACTACAGGAATCCTCTGACAGCAGTCCAGCGCCCCCTAGGCGCCCAGTGATCACCTACCATCAGGAAGCTACATCCTTTCCTTCCATCCCTGTGGAGGCTGATGCCCCTGGATAAAGATCCAACTGAGGAGCTGCGTCTTCAAGCCCAGGAGCTGACCAAAGGGATGGCTGAGCTCACCAGAACCGTGCAGTCCCTGCAGGATTCCTCCAAAGAAAAGGTCCAGCTTGCTTCCAGTCCAGAGGATGTTCCGTGGCTCCGGAGGAGGAGAACCCCGCCACTTCGAGGAAGGAACAACGATCGCTACGACCAGAACGGACGTCCCATCTGTCGCCGCTGTTACAAGGCAGGTCATCTTGCAAGGTACTGTCCTTTTAAATGAGCAACCCCTGGGGCAGAGGGCCAACCCCCAGAAGTAGGATCACCAGGCCCAAAGAACTGGAGAGCCAAGTATGTGGGAGGGAGACCGATCCTTCCTGTGGTGATTGACGGCATCCCCATGAATGCTTTGCTGGACACTGGCTCCCAGGTGACCACTATGCCGTATATTTTGTACAAGAGGTACTGGGCTGATTCTGAACTCACCCGTGGCCCAACTGATGAACTAACAGTAGTTTTTAGTAATGGTCATACCTTGCCCAGATTGGATGCAAGGAAATTACTGTTAAAGTGGGCCGGGTGGAGCTAAAATCACAAGGTCTGATAATTGTTGATATTGATCGACGTGAATGTAATCCCATGATGACTCTTGGTACAAATGTAATTGAAAACTGTCTGTCCGAGGTTATTGTCTTGTTGCAACAGGTGGCTGAGACTGCTGGTTCCGGAGAACAAAGAGTCCTGCAGAAGGAGATCCGAGCCCTGATGCAAAGGCAGGTAGAACTCTCTGGTGGAGAGTTTGGCAGCGTCAGAGTGAGTGATGCTTTTCCCATTGTAATACCCCCCAGATGTGAAATGTTGGTTTTGTGTCGGGTAGCTTATAGGGCTCAGAGGGCAGGATTACCAGGCATTGGTCGAGCCAGTATATTCAGATAGCAGGCCCACTGTCCTGACAGTCAGAGGGGTGGTTGATGTACGAAAGGGGAGAGTACCTTTACGTCTTCTGAATTGTGGGGCGGAGGAAGCCACAATACCTCGGTACGCCACAGTTGCTAAACTGCTCACTGTTAATAACAACTCATTGCAGGCAGCAGAGCCTTTGGTCTCATCCGATCCGGTGGAGGACAATGGCCCTGTGAAGCAGCTAGAAGAGTGGTGCCAGCAACTGCAGGTGGGAACTGACTCTACACCTTCATACCAGAGAAATGGGGTTTACAGAGTGACACAAGAGTATGAGCGGGTATTCAGCAAATACCCACTAGATTTTGGGCAGGCAAAAGGGGTCCAGCATCATATCCCCACCCAAGACCATCCACCCATAAAGGAGAGTTACAGACCTATACCCCCAACACAGTACCAATGTGCTAAGAGTATGTTGAAAGAGATGAAGGAAGCTGGGGTCATTAGGGACAGTTGTAGCCCATGGACAGCTCCAATAGTGTTTGTAAAGAAAAAGGATGGTACTATGAGAATGTGTGTTGATTACAGGAAAATTAACAGTATCACACATAAAGATGCCTACCCATTGCCTAAAATTGAAGAGTCATTAGCTGCACTTAAAACTGCTAACTACTTTTCCACCTTGGATCTCACCAGTGGGTATTGGCAGGTTCCCGTGGCAGAGGCAGACAAGGAGAAAACCGCATTTACCACTCCAATGGGTCTCTGTGAGTTCAATTATATGCCATTTCAGTTCTGCACTGCTTCAGGAACCTTTCAACGGCTGATGGAGTGTTGCCTGGGACACATGAACTTTGAAACAGTCCTGTTGTACCTGGATGATGTCATTGTTTTCTCCAAGACCTATGAAGAGCATCTGGAACACCTGGCCGAAGTGTTTGAAGCTTTGTCCAATTTTGGCCTGAAATTGAAGCCTTCAAAATGCCACCTCCTGAAGCCTAATGTACAGTACCTCAGTCATGTGGTCAGTGCAGAAGGTGTGGCACCAGATCCTGACAAGGTCACGGTCATCCGGGACTGGACGAAGCCCAGCAACCTCCATGAGATACGCCAGTTCCTTGGACTGGTAGGCTACTACCGGAGATTCATCAAAGGCTTTACTGAAATAGCCACCCCGATGCAAAACCTTCTGGTGGGGCAGTCCAAGAAAGGCAAGCACAAGAATTCCACATTTGAATGGACTGAAGAGTTGGAGAGGTCTTTCACCTGATTGAAGATGGCTCTCACAGGTGACGAAGTTCTGGCCTACCCAGATTATGACAAACCCTTTGTGCTGTACACGGATGCCAGCAACGTGGGATTAGGAGCAGTGCTGTCGCAGGTACAGAATGGAAGAGAGAGAGTGATCTCCTACGCCAGCAGGAAGCTGCGTCCCACTGAGAGGAACCCTGATAACAGAGGCGTATCTAGGCTTTCTAGCACCCGGGGCAAGAATTCGGTTCGGCGCCCCCCCCCTCCAAATCACCCCACACATTAACTTAATCCCCACTCATCAACCCCCATCACCACTCAAAATCCCCCCACACATTAAATAACCCCCATCCCCACTCCAAATACCCCCACACATTAACCGCATCCCCACTCATTAACCCCCAGACACATTAACCCCCATTCCCACTCATTAACCCCCACACATTACCCCTTATCCCCACTCATTAACGCCCCCGCACATTAACCCCCATCCCCATTCATTAGCCCCCCCACACATTAACCCCCATCCCCACTCATTAACGCCTCCACACATTAACCCCATCCCAATTCATTAACCCCCATCCCCACTCATTAACCCCCCCACTCATTAATGCCCCCACACATTAACCCTTATCCCCACTCATTAACGCCCCCACACATTAACCCCCATCCCCATTCATTAATCCCCCCACACATTACCCCTTATCCCCACTCATTAACGCCCCCACACATTAACCCCCATCCCCATTCATTAACCCCCAGACACATTAACCCCCATTCCCACTCATTAACCCCCCCACATATTAACCCCCATCCCCATTCATTAACCCCCATGCCGTCTACAAATCCCCCCACACATTAATCCCCATCCCCTCTACAAATCCCCCCCATCTCCCATCTTCGGTGGTTCTTCAGCTCCACAGTGGAGCACACTTACCACCAGGGTTCTCTCTGGGCGCCGGGGAGTGACGTCAGCAGCGTGATCACGTGACCTGATCACGCTGCTAACGTTGCTCTGACCCGGCGGTCAGAGCTGCAATTTCACTGGCGTCTGTATAGACGCCAGTACAATTGCTCCGTGGGAGCCGGCACGCGCGCCTTCTCTGCGCCGGCTGTCAGCTTGACAGCTGACACAGAGAACCGCCGACTCTCAGGCCAGGGGAGCGGAAGAACGCAGCCGCCAGGGAGGACACTGCGGACCGCTGCATTAGGCGGCCCAACTGCGCCCCCCTGCTGGCTGCGCCCGGGGCAACTGCCCCGGCTGCCCCCCCCTAGATACGCCACTGCATGATAATTACAGTTCTTTTAAGCTGGAGTTCCTTGCCATAGTCTGGGCTGTCACCGAAAGGTTCAGGCATTACCTAGCTTTGGACAAATTTACAATCTTCACGGACAACAACCCATTGACCCACTAGGACACTGCCAAGCTAGGAGCATTGGAGCAGCGATGGATGGCTCGGTTATCCAATTATGAGTTTACCATCAAGTACCGGGCAGGGCACAAGAATGCCAATGCGGATGCGCTTTCCAGGATGCCTAATCTGCCAGATGCAGGAGAAGACCCTGAGGCTCTGGAAGAGGTAGAATTGCCTCCCTTCCACCGGCCACTGGCGGCCCAACGTGCTCAAGGAGTGAGAAACAGGCGGCCTGGCTTGAAGGAAGTCACTCTGAATCCGTTGCCCCATCATGATTGGGCAGAAGCGCAAGATAATGACCCTGCAGTCCGCCTGGTGAAAGAGCTGCTGACACAAGGTGACTCACGCCCAGAGTTGAACGCTCCTGAAGAAAGTTGTGGAAGGAAAGAGGTCGGCTGTTCATTTATGAAGGGAAGCTGTGTCGGAGGAGTATCAATGCCCGCAAACATGAGCTGGTCTGGCAGGTGGTGGTCCCAAAGAGAGATGCATCAATGGTCCTAGGAGCATACCACAATGGAGCTGGACACTTTGGTTGGAAGAAGTTGGAAACATTGCTCGGAGAGAGGTTCTATTGGACTGGCATGCGGAAGGCCATTGAGAGGTGGTGCTGGGAGTGTGGACAGTGTAACCTGCGCAGAAAGGATCGAGACAGCCAGAGAGCTCCCTTACAGCCAATCATCACCAAACAGCCCCTGGAGTTGGTAGCCCTGGACCATGTGAAGCTGGTTCCAAGCTGGTCAGGCTACCTCTATGGCCTTACCATGGTGGACCACTATTCAAGATTCCTGGTGGTTGTGCCCGTCAAAGATCTAACGGCCAGGACAGCGGCCAGAGCCTTCCAACAGCACTTCTGTAGGCCACATGGGTATCCTGAAAGAGTACTCACAGATCAAGGTCCAGCTTTCGAGACAGAAGTGTTCCATGAGTTCTGCAACTTGTATGGTTGTAAGAAGATCCGGACAGCACCTTATCACCCACAGACCAACGGCATGTGCGAGAAGATGAACCAGGTAGTGATTGATTTACTGAAGACATTGCCCTTGGAGGAGAGAAATCTGTGGCCAGAAAAGTTACCCGATCTGGTAGATCTCTACAACCATATCCCAGTGAACTCTACCAACTGTACTCCAGCGTACCTGATGAGAGCAAGGCCTGGTAAGCTGCCTATTGACTTGGACATGGGAGTCCTGGTGCCTGAAGTAACGTCACCAGATGCTGACTGGGACAAGGAGAGGCAGCAGCAGTACAGAAGGGTACAGGAGTGTGTGGAGAAGAGTCTGGCTCAGGCAAGGCAGAAGCAGGAGAGACTTTATAACCAAAATGCACCTGCTGTTCCTTTATCGCCGGGAGAACAAGTTCTCAAGAGAAAAAGAAGACTGCATAAGCTGGATGATCTGTTATGATTGAGTCACCGTAGGAGGCAAAAATAGTAATGCTAGCTAAGTCCAGAAAACCAGAGAAGTTGGCAGGTATCTGATTGCAGACCCCTGAACCTATCAACACAACTAGCAGTAGCCGTGGGGGGCTCCTACGATGCCCTAGGCCCCTCGATCACAGCCGGAGGACTACATAGCCTAAAGACAGAAAGGGAAATCTAAACTGCCCCAGAGCAGACCCCAAAGTAAAAGGCAGCCCCCCACAAATAATGACGGTGAAGCAAGAAGAAAGAACAAAACACAGGCAGAAAGACTGAGCAAAGATGGGGCCCACGCTAGCTTAGATAGGAAAGGACAGGAAGGCTGCTGTCTGCAATCCATGAAAAACCCTATGAAAATAAGAGCCAACAAACTGACAGTAAAAAAGGCCCTGAAGACGCTAGGCTTCAAAAAAGCTATGTCAGTACTCAGGAATATTCTGAAGACAGAGCAACAGGCAAAAGGAGATTCGGCTAACCCCAGCAGGGGAATGGCAGAATCCAGAAAAGCAAGGAAAACAAAACACTAATGCAAAAAGGCAAAGCAGAAATCTTAGCTTTAGATGAGCAGGAATCAGACTGGTTTCCTAGAAGTCCACAGAGAAATCACCCGCAGGCCAGAAGGGCGTCGGCAGCCTTATATCCAGTCATTAACTCCACTCAGCCAGTCATCATCATCAGCCCCAGGTGTTTGACAATCAGGCTCACTACCTTTCTTCACCAGAAGAGGGAGTTCCTCGGGCCTCAGTAGTGAAGGGGAAAATGAACTCACAACAGTACCTCCCCTTTGAGGAGGGGTCACCGAACCCTCAACCACGCCACCAGGGCGATCAGGGTGAGCCCGATGAAAGGCACGCACCAATCTTTTGGCATGAATATCAGAGGCAGAGACCCAGGAATTATCCTCCTGACCATAACCCTTCCACTTAACCAAATACTGGAGTCTCCGTCTAGCCAGACGGGAATCCATTACTTTCTCTACCTCATATTCCATGTTACCTTCAACCAATACAGGGTCTGGAGGTGCAACCCCCGGAACAACAGGTTCAACAAACCTCTTCAACAAAGATTTATGGAACACATTATGGATTTTAAATGTGACAGGAAGAGCCAAACGAAAAGAGACCGGATTAATAATCTCCAAAATCTTGTAAGGTCCAATAAATCTAGGCTTAAACTTAGGAGAAGCCACCTTCATAGCAATATTTTTTGATGATAACCACACCATATCACCAACCTTAAATTGGGGACCAATGGTCCTATGTCGGTTGGAAAACCACTGGGCCTTTTCCTGGGAGAGAGATAACTTATCCACCACTTGGTCCCAGATCTGGTGCATTCTCTCCACCACAGTGTCAACCCCTGGGCAGGCAGAGGGCTCCACCTGCCCTGAAGAAAATCGAGGATGAAACCCAAAGTTACAAAAAAAAGAGACATCAAAGTGGCAGAACTAGCTCTATTATTTAAAGCAAATTCGGCCAAGGGCAAAAATGAAACCCAATCATCCTGATCAGCAGAAATAAAACATCTCAAATATGACTCCAAGGTCTGGTTTGTTCTCTCTGTCTGCCCATTGGTCTGAGGGTGAAAAGCAGAGGAGAAGGACAACTGAATTCCCAACTTGGAACAGAAAGTTCTCCAAAATCTAGACACAAACTGGACTCCTCTGTCAGATACAATGTTCTCAGGAATCCCGTGCAAGCGAACCACCTGTTGCAAAAACAGGGGCACCAATTCAGAGGAAGATGGCAACTTAGGGAGGGGTACAAGATGAACCATCTTAGAGAACCTATCACAAATCACCCAAATAACAGTCATCCTTTGAGAGACAGGCATATCAGAGATGAAATCCATTGAAATATGGGTCCATGGCCTCTTGGGGACAGGCAAAGGCATCAACAACCCACTAGAGCGAGAACACGATTTAGACCGGGAGCACGTCCCACAGGACTGCACAAAATTCCTGATATCACGAGACAAGGAGGGCCACCAAAAAGGCCGACTCACCAGATCTCTAGTACCAAAAATACCTGGATGACCAGCCAAAGCAGAGCAATGAACTTCAGACATCACTCTCTTCTTCCACTGATCAGGAACATACAACTTTCCACTGGGACAACGCTCAGGTTTGTCCTCCTGGAACTCTTCCAGAGCACGTCTCAAATCGGGCGAGACAGCAGAAAGAACTACCCCTTCGCCTAAGATGGTAGCAGGCTTGGTCACCACAGGAGAATCAGCAAAGAAGCTCCTAGAGAGGGCGTCAGCCCTGACATTCTTAGTTCCAGGAAGAAAAGAAACCACAAAATCAAAACGTGTAAAAAACAAGGCCCACCTAGCCTGTCTAGGGTTCAAGCGCTTAGCCGACTCTAGGTAAATCAAATTCTTGTGGTCAGTGAGGACCGCGACTTGATGCTTAGCTCCCTCCAACCAATGACTCCACTCCTCAAATGCCCATTTCATGGCTAACAGTTCCTGATTCCCCACATCATAGTTACGTTCAGATGGAGAGAACTTTCAGGAAAAGAAAGCACAGGGATTCATTTTAGATGTTACAGGATCCTTTTGGGACAAAACAGCTCCTGCACCAATCTCAGAAGCATCCACCTCTACCTGGAACGGAAGTGAGACATCAGGTTGCCGCAAAACCGGGGCGGAGGTGAATCTTCGCTTCAGCTCCTGAAAGGAAGAAACAGCCTCCGGAGACCAATTTAACACATCAGCACCCTTCTTAGTCAAATCAGTCAATGGCTTGGCAATACTAGAAAATTTTGCTATAAATTTCCGATAAAAATTAGCAAAACCCAAAAACTTCTGGAGGGCCTTCAAAGAAGTGGTCTGAACCCAATCGTAAATGGCCTGTACCTTGGCCGGGTCCATTTCAATAGTTGACGGGGACAAAATAAATCCCAAAAAAGAAATCCTCTGTACTCCAAAAAGGCATTTAGATTCTTTGACATACAGGGAATTCTCCCTCAAGATCTGGAACACAGTCCGAATATGTTCCACATGAGAATCCCAGTCCTTGGAGAAGATCAAAATATCATCCAGATAGATAATCAAAAATTTATCGACAAAATCTCGGAAAATATCGTTCATGAAGCACTGGAAGACAGAAGGGGCATTAGTGAGCCCAAAAGGCATCACCAGGTACTCAAAATGTCCCTCGGGAGTATTAAACGCCGTCTTCCATTCATCCCCATGCTTAATGCGAATAAGATTATACGCCCCCCTGAGGTCAAGCTTGGTAAACCAGCAAGCACCTTTAACTCTGGAGAATAGATCAGAAATCAGGGGTAACGGATACTGATATTTAACAGTAATTTTGTTGAGAGCATGATAATCAATACAAGGTCTTAATGATCCATCCTTTTTGGCTACAAAAAAAAAACGGCACCTAAGGGTGACGAGGATGGTCTAATATGACCCTTCTCCAGCGCCTCCTTAATATAGGATCGCATAGCCTCGTGCTCGGGTACAGATAAATTGAAGAGGCGACCCTTGGGAAATTTACACCCCGGGCTCAGTTCAATAGCACAGTCATAACTCCTATGAGGAGGCAGAGACGCAGACTCATTCTCACTAAATACATCATAAAAGTCCGCCAAATAATCAGGAACATCATGCGACTGAGGAGAGGTGGAAAACACCGGAGCCTCACTAAAGGCACACCGACAACCCCAACTCACCACAGACACAGATTTCCAATCCAAAACTGGATTATGAATTTGTAACCAGGGAAACCCCAGAACAATAGTATCATGCAGATTATGTAACACCAAAAACCTGCAATTTTCTTGATGGTCTGGGGCGACCCGCATTACCACCTGGGTCCAAAACTGAGGTTTATTTTTAGCCAAAGGAGTAGCATCAATCCCCCTCAAAGGGATAGGCATCTGCAGAGGTGTCATAGGAAATCCACAACGTTTAGCAAAATCCAAGTCCATTAGGTTTAGAGCTGCTCCCGAATCCACAAAAGCCTTGGCGGAAAATGTGGACAGGGAGCAGATCAGAGTAATAGCCAGAAGAAACTTAGGTTGAACACCACCCACAGAAAACGTGTGTGCAAAGCGTTTCTCGCGTTTAGGACAGACAGAAATAATATGCGAGGCATCTCCACAGAAAAAACACAACTTATTACGCCTTCTGAACTCCTGACGCTGCTCTCTGGAAAAAACTCTATCACATTGCATAGGTTCAGACATCTGTTCAACAGGTGGCAACACCTCTCGTGCAGCTCTGCGTTCGCGTAAACGCCGATCAACCTGAATGGCTAAAGACATAGAATCGTCAAGACCAGAGGGAACAGGAAATCCCACCATAGTATCTTTTACGGCTTCTGACAACCCCTTCCGAAAGAGAGCAGCCAAGGCACTATCATTCCAGGTAGTAAGTACCGCCCACTTTCGGAACTTTTGACAGTACAACTCTGCAGAATCACGACCCTGGTTCAATGCCAGCAGGGTCTTTTCAGCCTGATCAATGGCATTAGGTTCGTCATACAACAACCCCAAGGCCTGAAAAAATGCGTTCACATTAGTCAGAATAGGATCATCTGGTTTCAAAGAAAACGCCCAATCCTGGGGATCGCCACGCAGCAAAGAGATGACAATTTTAACCTGCTGCGTGGAGCTCCCTGACGAGTTAGGCTTCAAGGCAAAAAATAATTTACAATTATTTTTGAAATTCAAAAATTTAGACCGATCCCCAAAAAATACATCAGGTGTAGGAATCTTTGGTTCAGCAGCATGTGAATGAGCAAGGTAGGCGGAAATTCCCCGCACTTCCGCAGCGAGCTGCTCCACACGATCAGACAATTGCTTTATCTCCATTGAGAGAAAAAAAGAAATTCCCCCTACGGCCTCAGAGATATAGAGGAAAAAATATACACACTTTTTTTTTTTTTTATCTACAATTCTTTCCTGCTATTGAGTACCCTAGAATCTGCGGTATGGCGGGTGATTCTGTTATGATTGAGTCACCGTAGGAGGCAAAAATAGTAATGCTAGCTAAGTCCAGAAAACCAGAGAAGTTGGCAGCTATCAGATTGCAGACCCCTGAACCTATCAACACAACTAGCAGTAGCCGTGGGGGGCTCCTACGATGCCCTAGGCCCCTCGATCACAGCCGGAGGACTACATATCCTAAAGACAGAAAGGGAAATCTAAACTGCCCCAGAGCAGACCCCAAAGTAAAAGGCAGCCCCCCACATATAATGATGGTGAAGCAAGAAGAAAGAACAAAACACAGACAGAAAGATAGACTGAGCAAAGATGGGGCCCACGCTAGCTTAGATAGGAAAGGACAGGAAGGCTGCTGTCTGCAATCCGTGAAAAACCCTATGAAAATAAGAGCCAACAAACTGACAGTAAAAAAGGCCCTGAAGATGCTAGGCTTCAAAAAAGCTTTGTCAGTACTCAGGAATATTCTGAAGACAGAGCAACAGGCAAAAGGAGATTCAGCTAACCTTAGCAGGGGAATGGCAGAATCCAGAAAAGCAAGGAAAACAAAACACTAATGCAAAAAGGCAAAGCAGAAATCTTAGCTTTAGATGAGCAGGAATCAGATGGTTTCCTAGAAGTCCACAGAGAAATCACCCACAGGCCAGAAGGGCGTCGGCAGCCTTATATCCAGTCATTAACTCCACTCAGCCAGTCATCATCATCAGCCCCAGGTGTTTGACAATCAGGCTCACTACCTTTCTTCACTAGAGAGGGAGTTCCTCGGGCCTCAGTAGTGAAGGGGAAAATGAACTCACAACAATGATCAATGGGAAGAGGAGCCCTATACAATTCTGCCCTCGAACTTTGATAATGCCAAAGTATGCCTTGTTAGCAAAGATGGAGGAGAGACCTCAGCAGCGGTATCCAGGGATCACTTGAAGCTATCCCCTGACCAGTTGAAAGAAAAAGAGGGAGGATCGGATAACATCCCACCTACAGAGGAAGAAAAGACAGTCAGTACCGTGCTGGGAGAGTTCCCTGCGAATTGGACTAGAGTTAATGATGCAATTGTGGTGCCGGTGTTATTTCCCCAAGTAGAAGCACAGGAGAATAGGACTCAAGAAGACCTTGAAGATCGAGAAAATCAGTCAACAGAGGCCACACCAGCAGTGGAGCCAGTGAACCCTCGCCCTGCCAGTGGTGAACCTGTTATGCACATGGTGAGTCCAAGAGTTACTAGACAATCTAGAATTCCTGTGCCATGTGGAACACCCAGTAGTGTATCCAGTACATTACCCACTGCACCAGTCTTACGCAGATCTACCCGCATCACACAAGTAGTGTTGAGCATTCCGATACCGCAAGTATCGGGTATCGGCCGATATTCGCTGTATCGGAATTCCGATACTTAGTTCCGATACTTTTTTCATATCGAATACCAGAATCGGAAGTTCCCATAATGCTATCAGCCCGCTCGATTTGATTCAGCCAATGGGAATCCTCAGAAGTGTGGGCACATCCTGTTAGGCATGTAGGCATGTTAACTATTGGCATGGCTGTGATTGGCTGCTGAAATGATGTCATGATGCATTATAAAAGCCGCCGCCGCCATTTCTGTTCACTCTGCTGTGAATTCTGTTAGGGACAGGCTGCTGTTGAAGACTGTGAGGGACAGTTAGAAATAGCAATTCTCAAAAAAATATTGTGCTTTACTCAGGCTACATAAACCACCACTGTAGTTTTCTTTTGCCTAGCAGCAGTGTTCACAGCTGTCTGCAAGGGCTGTGTGAGTGCAGCTCACGCTGTGTAGTGGGTCCTTCAGCCACGTCTGGTTGTAGGCCGCCCAGCGTGCCTCACTGCTGCCTCATACATATTTTTCTTTTCTAGCTGCTTATTTTTCATAAATTCTATCTAGTGTGCTTCCATACGTATCCATATACGATGGTTGCAAACACTAGTAGTAGACAGCGGAGCCTTTCTGCAGCCTTTCAGTGCTAGTGCCCACTTCTCTGCACTGTTCACGGCTGTCTGAGAGGTCTCTGACTGTGTGTGAGTGCAGCTCACGCTGAGTAGTGTGTCCTGCAGCTATGTCTGGTTGTAGGCCGCTCAGCGTGCGTCTCTGCCTCACACATATTTTTCTTTTATAGCAGCTCATTTTTTATTCTCCTATTAGTGTGCATCAATCCGTATCCATATACGGTGGTTGCAAACACTATAGGAGTAGACAGCAGAACCTTTCTGCAGCCTTTCAGTGCTAGTGCCCACTTTTCTGCACTGTTCACGGCTGTCTGAGAGGTCTCTGACTGTGTGTGAGTGCAGCTCACGCTGAGTAGTGTGTCCTGCAGCTACGTCTGGTTGTAGGCCGCTCAGAGTGCATCACTGCCTCACACATTTTTCTTTTATTGCAGCTCCTTTTTTTTTCTCCTATTAGTGTGCATCCATCCGTATCCATCTACATTGGTTGGTTGCAAACACTATATAGGAGTAGATAGAGGAGCCTTTTTTCTGGCTTGTGCCCTTCAGCTGCAGCCAGATTAGTATTACACAATTTTTTTTGGAGCCTCATCTTTTGCATTGTAGGTTACCTGCCTGCATTGTAATAGCTCCAAAACGTTTGTGATACTATCACTTTCAAATCTTTGCTCACATCCTTTAAGGTTTTTTTTCAAAAAACAAAACAAAATAAAGTTCACCAAACATTACATTTGACAGTTGTGTAGGCCACATTAGCTCCTATTAAAGTGTATTCCACACACACACTTCATAAAATTAGTGTTTCTTATACCTGTTATCAACTGTTCAGGAATAAGCACACTAAGCCCCCCCTTTGTACTTTTCTGCCTATCTTTATCAGTCTAGCAAGATGAAGAAGGCAGGGAGTAAGGCACGTGGGCGTGGGCATGGAGTTTCAGCAGGGAGAGGACGTGGGGATTCTGCAGGGAGAGGACGTGGGGATTCTGCGCCTGCTGCTGGCACCAGTGAGTCAGCATCCCCCAGTTTCACCAGGCAACAGTCCTTTATGCGCAGCTTTGTAGGACCTCGCCGTACTCCACTGCTGCGGGAGGAACAAATTGAAACCGTTGTCGGATGGATGGCAGCTAACACATTGACTTCAATGACTTCCACGTCCTCTCAGGGCCAGAGCACTGAAGAGCAACCATCTGTCTTTTCACCACCTACCAAAGTGCCTAGGCAGTCAGAGAGCCCTGGACAGGAGCCATCACAGTCTCTACTTCTGTTCTCTGAATCTGTTGGCTTGGAAAGAGGGGGCCAGCCAAGCCGCATTCAAGAATGTGAAGAAGAGTGAGTATGCAGTGATGCGCAACTTCTTTGTCCCTCTGAATCTGAAGAGGCGGGTGGGCCAGTGCCTATAGTCAGCACACCTCAGTACGCATCAGATGATGACGAGACTCCGTTACCACTTTCTGGTGCGTATGGTGCTGGCAAGACAACCCAGGAGAAGCAGGTGTTTGAAGAGGGGAGTGTAGATGATGAGGTCCTTGACCCATCATGGCGTGAGGAACAGGAAGGTGGTGGGAGCAGCTCTGAGGAAGAGATTCCCCGAAAGGCCAAAACAGGAGGGAGAGGGAGGGGGCAGACTTGGTTGCCTGTAGCCTCCACTTCGGCACCCGGTAGGAGCATTCCTCTTTCAAAAGGCAAAAGGGGCGCTCCCAAGACTTGCAGTGCGTGGTCCTTTTTTGACACAGTTGCAGATGACATTTGCTTTGTCAATTGCAAGCTGTGTCATCAGAAAGTCAAAAGAGGGAAAAATGTCAGCAACCTCAATACCACAAATATGTGGAAACATGTGTGGACCAAGCACGAGGTGGAGTTACACAGACACACTGAAGACGTAGGCCAACGTACAGCACCACCTACCACCTCTTCAGCTCGTGTTGGGGCCTCTTCCTCCAGCTCACACACAGCTGGTTCGGCTTCCTCACAGGATCGCCATGGAAGAACCTCTGGCAATGTTGTCCGGAGACCCAGTGAACTTCCACCCACAGCACCACGTTCCCAGTCCTCCTCACACTCCCAGGCCACTCTACAGCCATCGGTAGCACAGGCATGGGATAAAAGGCGGCCATACTCTGCAAACCATCCCCGAGCACAGGCTGTGAATGCTGGCATTGCCAAACTACTGGCACTTGAAATGCTCTCATTCAGGCTGGTGGAGACTGACACCTTCCGGGACTTGATGGCATTGGCAGTCCCAAAATACACCGTGCCGAGCTGCTTTTATTTCAGCAGGAGAGCCGTCCCTGCCCTGCAAAAACATGTGGAGGGAAAAATACAACATACACTACTAAATGCCGTCAGTAGCAAGGTCCACCTGACCACCGATGCATGGACCAGTAACCATGGACAGGGACGAAACCTTTCCCTCACTGCCCATTGGGTCAATGTTGTGGAGCCGGGTACAGATCTGGAGAGTGGCGCTGTACGTGTTCTGCCAACTCCACGGATTGCAGGAATCCAGTCTGTACACATTAACTCCTCCTCCTACTCAAGTTCCTCAGAAACAGCGCAGCAGGAGCCTGTTACGACCGATATGAGCTCAGCCATGGCCAAACGTCAACAGGCCGTACTCAAATTAATTTCTTTGGGGAATCGAAGCCACACAGCGCAGGAGCTCTGGAATGCCATCAAGCAGGAGAGCGACGTGTGGTTTCTGCCAGCGAATCTCCAGCCGGGCTTGGTAGTGTGTGACAATGGCCGAAATCTGGTGGCAGCTCTTGGTCTAGGCAACCTCACTCACATCCCATGTCTGGCACATGTGCTGAACTTGGTCGTGCAGAGCTTTCTGAGGGACTATCCGGATCTTGATGCACTGCTGCACAAGGTCCACATAGAGTGCGCTCACTTGCGGCGTTCCAGCACGACAAGATCGCGCCTTGCTGCTCTGCAGCACCGATTACGCCTTCTGGAACAGCGCATCATATGTGACCTACCCACCAGGTGGAATTCAACGTTGCATATGTTGGAGCGGTTGTATGAGCAGCAAGCAGCAGTCATGGAGTACCAGCTGCATCAGGCGCAAACAAGTCGCACTGTGCGCCTGTCACACTTCAACACCATTGAGTGGGCCTCTATGAAGGACATCTGCCTCGTTTTGCGTGCCTTCGATGATTCCACGCGGATGGCGAGTCTAGATGATGCACTAGTCAGCATGACTGTCCCCCTTATCTGCCTGCTTCGAAAAACACTGCAAGCACTAAGGGAGGAGGTTTTGGAAGAGGTGGAGGATGAGGAGTCCCAAATGCCATCTGCTTCTGTACAGTCTGCGCTACTTGGTTCCTCACAAAGGCCTAGGCAGGGGACACTTTGTGAGGAGGATGAGGAGGAGTCGATGGAGGAAAAAGACATCTCTCCAGAAGAGGGAGGTACACAATCCTCTATTCAGTATGTACAGCAAGGGTGGGGTGATGCAGAGCAGGCAGAGATGACGCATCAAGCAGGGGACAGCGTTTCTTTGGCAGTTGGGAGTCTGCAGCACATGGTTGATTTCATGCTGCAGTGCCTGAGAAACGACCGCCGCATTGCCCACATTCTCAACACGACTGATTATTGGGTGTACACCCTCCTAGATCCTCGCTACCGGGACAACTTACGAAGCCTCATACCACCGTTGAACCGGGAGCGTAAACTGCGGGAGTACCAAGACACACTGGTGCAGTCCATCATGTTTTCCATTCCACCCGACAGCAGTGGTGCTAGTGCTTTACAAAGCAGCTCTGTGCGTCGAGGCAGTGGAGGAAACTCGGCACAAAGAGGGAGCAGAGGCAGCGCCTCAGCACAAGGCAAGACCACTATGGCCCAAATGTGGCAAAGTTTTGTGTGTCCGCCACAATTGTCTACACCATCACAGACGGCTCCAGTTAGCAGGAGGCAACGTTTCCGTCAGATGGTGACAGACTACATGTCTTGCCCTGTCAGTCAGTGTACTCCCAGATGGCTCTTCCCTCTTCAAGTTTTGGGTCTCTAAGCTGGATACATGGCCAGAGCTTAGCCAGTATGCATTGGAGGTGCTGGCTTGCCCTGCTGCCAGTGTATTATCGGAACGCGTCTTTAGTGCCGCAGGTGGTGTACTAACAGACCGTAGCACGCGACTATCTTCCGATAACGTTGACCGGCTTACTTTTCTGAAAATGAACAAGGCCTGGATCTCGCCACAATTTGCCAGTCCTCTTCCCGAATAAATAATTGGTTGGCAACAGTATCCAGGTCTCCTGTTGTGTTCATGTTTCTACCACCTGAACTAAAATCCATGGGCTTCAACACAGCCAGTTGTCACTCAGAAGTGTCGTCTGCACAGAGAAAAACACTAGCTCCTGTGTTAGTGGGGTTCAGTAACGCCAGCTGCTCCCCTGCTGTGTGGACGGCAAAGTCTCCTGCTCCATCCACATTCAAGCTACTACTGATTTTTAACCGTGCTCCACTTAGGCCTGTGGCTCCACTGTCTCTAGTTTTTCCCCTGGCCTCCAACCCCGCCAGTTGCTGCTCAGAAGTGGCGTCTGCACAATCCACACTTGTTCCTGTGTTACTGGGGCTCAGTCACGTCAGTTGATCCCCTGATGTGTGTCCGGCAATGTCTCCTGCTCTGTCCACATTCCCATTACTAGTAGTGTGAATGAGGACAGAGCAGGAGACCTTGCCGGACACACATCATTGGATCAACTGACGTGACTGAGCCCCAGTTACACAGGAACAAGTGTGGATTGTGCAGACGCCACTTCAGAGCTGTCACTGGCGGGGTTGGAGGCCAGGGGAAATACTCGAGACAGTGGAGCTAGAGGCCATAGTGGAGCACGGTTACAATCAGTAGTAGTCTACAACCTATATAAAACCTGCTGCAAGTTCGCCTCCGCCTGCTGCATGATTGATCCTGTGCTCCAACAACGCCTGTTGGTGTTCGAAAGTGCCGTCTTCACAGAGGAAAACACACAAGCTCCTGTGTTAGTGGGGTTCAGTAACGTCTGCTGTTCCCCTGCTGTGTAGACGGCAATGTCTCCTGCTGCCTCCACATGCCAAAAACATCAGGCCTCAGCCTGCTCCATGCTTCATCCTGGGCTCCAACAACGCCAGTTGGTGTTCAGAAGTGCCGTCTTCACAGAGAAAAACACACTAGCTCCTGTGTCAGTGGGGTTCAGTAATGTCTGCTGTTCCTCTGCTGTGTAGATGACAATGTCTCCTGCTGCCTCCACATGCCTAAAACATCAGGCCTCAGCCTGCTCCATGCTTCATCCTGGGCTCCAACAACGCCAGATGGTGTTCAGAAGTGCCGTCTTCACAGAGAAAAACACACTAGCTCCTGTGTCAGTGGGGTTCAGTAACGTCTGCTGTTCCCCTGCTGTGTAGATGGCAATGTCTCCTGCTGCCTCCACATGCCAAAAACATCAGGCCTCAGCCTGCTCCATGCTTCATCCTGGGCTCCAACAACTCCAGTTGGTGTTCAGAAGTGCAGTCTTCACAGAGAAAAACACACTAGCTCCTGTGTCAGTGGGGTTCAGTAACGTCTGCTGTTCCCCTGCTGTGTAGACGGTAATGTCTCCTGCTGCCTCCACATGCCAAAAACATCAGGCCTCTGCCTGCTCCATGCTTCATCCTGGGCTCCAACAATGCCAGTTGGTGTTCAGAAGTGCCGTCTTCACAGAGAAAAACACACTAGCTCCTGTGTTAGTGGGGTTCAGTAACGCCAGCTGCTCCCCTGCTGTGTGGATGGCAAATTCTCCTGCTGCCTACACAGTCACACTACTACTGAATTTTTACCATGCTCCACTTATGCCTCTGGCTCCACTGTCTCTAGTATTTTCCCCTGGCCTCCAACCCCGCCAGTTGCTGCTCTGAAGTGGCGTCTGCACAATCCACACTTGTTCCTGGGTTACAGGAGCTCTGTCACGTCACTGGATCCCCTGATGTGTGTCCGGCATGGTCTCCAGCTCTGTCCACATTCCCATTACTAGAAGTGGGAATGTGGACAGAGCAGGAGACCTTGCCGGACACACATCAGGGGATCCACTGATGTGACAGAGCCCCTGTAACCCAGGAACAAGTGTGGATTGTGCAGATGCCACTTCAGAGCAGCAACTGGTGGGGTTGGAGGCCAGGGGAAATACTAGAGACAGTAGAGCCAGAGGCCTAAGTGGAGCACGGTTACAATCAGTAGTAGTGTACAACCGATCTAAAACTTGCTCCAACTAGGCCTCAGCCTGCTCCGTGATTGATCCTGGGCTTCAACACAGCCAGTTGTTGCTTGGAAGTGCCATCCGCACAGATAGAAACACTCGCTCCAGTGTCAGTGGGGTTCAGTAACGCCAGCTGCTCCCCTGCTGTGTGGATGGCAAAGTCTCCTGCTGCCTCCCAAATCACACGACATCTTATTTTCTACTTGCTCCAAGTTGGCCTCAGTCAGCTCCGTGATTGATCCTGGGCTTCAACACAGCCAGTTGTTGCTTGGAAGTGCCATCTGCACAGATAGAAACACTCGCTCCGGTGTCAGTGGGGTTCAGTAACGCCAGCTGCTCCCCTGCTGTGTGGATGGCAAAGTCTCCTGCTGCCTACACAGTCACACTACTACTGATTTTTAACCATGCTCCACTTAGGCCTCTGGCTCCACTGTCTCTAGTATTTCCCCTGGCCTCCAACCCCGCCAGCTGCTGCTCTGAAGTGGCGTCTGCACAATCCACACTTTTTCCTGGGTTATAGGGGCTCTGTCACGTCAGTGGATCCCCTGATGTGTGTCCGGCAATGTCTCCTGCTCTGTCCACATTCCCATTACTAGTAGTGCACTCCCTCCTGCCCAGCCTGATTCCAGCACGCCTGCTGTTTCTGGGTAGTGTCAACGTCACTTTGCCACCAATACGTTGTCCTGTCGTGTTGCGGTCGGGTTAGCCGAGTCTATGGTGCCTGCAGTTTTGGTACTTCCTATGTGGGCTGCGGGTTCTGGTAATAAAGGCTGGTTCCGTAGTGCCAATAGGACAAGCACCCCCTGTTGGACTGTGGGTTTCGGTAACTGCGTCCTGCTCGCGGCCTTGCAACTTTGTTGATTATGGGTACCTTGTGCTACCCATACGGGTTCCAGCACCATCAGCTGGTTCTCGGCAGAGCCTTTGGCCTAGGTGCCTCCTTCTCGGTATCCGAGTTCCAGCAACGTCTGCTGGTCCTTGGTAGTGCTTTGTAGCACAGGTACCTCCTGCTTAGTAACCGTGTTCCAGCACCGTCAGCTGGTCCACGGTTCTGCCATTGGCTCTTGTTCCTTCTGCTGCCCCTCCGGGTTCCAGCACCATCAGCTGGTCCTCGCTAGTTTCATTTGCTCTTGCAGCTTCTGCTACCCATCTGGGTTCCAGCACCGTCAGCTGGTTCTCGGCAGTGCCTTTGGCCTAGGTGCCTCCTCAGTATCCGAGTTCCAGCAATGTCTGCTGGTCCTTGGTAGTGCTTTGTAGCACAGGTACCTCCTGCTTAGTAACCGTGTTCCAGCACCGTCAGCTGGTCCATGGTTCTGCTATTGGCTCTTGTTCCTTCTGCTGCCCCTCCGGGTTCCAGCACCATCAGCTGGTCCTCGCTAGTTTCATTTGCTCTTGCAGCTTCTGCTACCCATCCGGGTTCCAGCACCGTCAGCTGGTTCTCAGCAGTGCCTTTGGCCTAGCTGCCTCCTTCTCAGTATCCGAGTTCCAGCAATGTCTGCTGGTCCTTGGTAGTGCTTTGTAGCACAGGTACCTCCTGCTTAGTAACCGTGTTCCAGCACCGTCAGCTGGTCCACGGTTGTGCCATTGGCTCTTGTTCCTTCTGCTGCCCCTCCGGGTTCCAGCACCATCAGCTGGACCTCGCTAGTTTCATTTGCTCTTGCAGCTTCTGCTACCCATCCGGGTTCCAGCACCGTCAGCTGGTTCTCGGCAGTGCCTTTGGCCTAGGTGCTTCCTTCTCGGTATCCGAGTTCCAGCAACGTCTGCTGGTCCTTGGTAGTGCTTTGTAGCACAGGTACCTCCTGCTTAGTAACCGTGTTCCAGAACCGTCAGCTGGTCCACGGTTGTGCCATTGGCTCTTGTTCCTTCTGCTGCCCCTCCGGGTTCCAGCACCATCAGCTGGTCATCGGTAGTTCCATTTGCTATTGTTCCTTCTGCTACCCATCTAGGTTCCAGTACCGTCAGCTGGTTCTCGGCAGTTCCTCAGCCTTCTTGTACCTTCTGCTACTTTTCAAAGTTCAAGCTTGTGGAATTGTTTTTTGATTCTCACTCTGGATCTCCCTGACGATGACCCTGAAGACGACGACCCTGAAGACCACACCGAAGAAGACCAAAAAGATGACCCTCAAGAAGATGACCAAGAGGACAAAGAACATGAAGACAACCACCAAGATGCAGTACAACAAGAGACAGAAGACGAAGAAGCAGAAGAACAAAAAGCAGAAGAACCAAAAGCAGAAGAACATTTAGCATAAGACTAAAAATCAGAGCAAAAAATATTATCTAAATTATAAGAAGAAGAAGACTAAGCAGTGTATGGGGGTGAGTCCGTTCCTCCTCATGGTGCCCCTGGAAAATGGCTGCTGCTAGAGGCCAAACTGAACGCGGACAAATCCTGTTGTAAATCTTTTGTGACAGGCAGAACGGAAGGTGTAATCTTCAAACTTTTATAGATAACAACTACAGGAATGCCTGTCACAAATAAGAATATGATGAAGAAGAATAGGAAGAAGATGAAGAAGTAGAATATGAAGAAGAATAATAGTTGAATAAGAAGAATATGAAGAATGTAAAAAAAAGAATAATAGGAAGAAGGTGAAGAAGATGAATAAGGTGAAGAAGAAGTTGATGAAAAAGATGCTGCTGCTGAGGATGATGAAGGAGAAAGTGTGGGAGAAGTAAAAAAGAAGGTAAAGAGCATGGAAGTAGTGAAACATACATATCTGACAAAATATAAAAGAAGTTAACATAGTCAATATCTTTGTAACTCCAAACGTCTTTAAAATTAAAAAAAATATTACTGCTATTCCATTTGATTGGGCTAAAGCTCTATGGCTTTAATGTCTCCTACACCTCCCACAATACATTCTACATTATTCTTAGTAGTTTTTCTTCATGTAGAATTAATCTACAAGGAAAGAGAGGTTTTTTTTCAATTCCGATATTTCTGTTCCATTGACTTGAATGGGACTTCCGAGATCGGAATCGGCGATACCCGATATTTTTTTTAGATCGGCCGATCCAATCCGATCCGATATTTTTCAATATCAGGTGTTATCGCTCAACACTACACACAAGGCATACTACCAGTTAGATATCATATATAAAGTAATGTAATAGATGAAATTGTGAAAATATGTAACTGTTTTTCAAGTTTTGTACCTACAGGTGACCTGTAAGAGTTCTCTTTGGTTTGTTTTATGGACACTGAACCACAGGACTTGTGTGTTGTCAAAAACTTTTACCATTTGCCCAGGGATGGACCATGGACATTGATGCTGGACTTATCATCATAGGACCATTTTTGAGCTCTTGGTTTTTGTACATTTTTCTATTTTTCAAATCTTGTACAATTATTGTTGTTTAAATGTTTATATGTTGTTTTTCATGTTTTTGTTCAGCCCAGGAGTGCTGACTTTCACTAGGGGGGAATGTGGCGCCCCCAGGGGTATGGTCGCCACACTGGCTTTGCCTTCCTCCAGGGGAGGGTAATGCCAGGCTTGGAAGCAGTGATGGGTCTCTCCAGCAGTTAACCTAATGCATGCAACACAGTTCCACTCCGGGCCAGCAGGGGGAACTCTTAACCAGGATTCTGAAAAGGAGTGTCCTCTGAGGGCCAGGAGGAAAAGTGATCAGATAGTCTGCGGAGGCTGAAGTGTGCAGACGGGAGGTGCGAAGCTGAGAGGTTGAGCTGCAGAAGGCGAGCTCCCTCAGCTTGATAGCGCACAGAACTGGAGCCTGGTCACCACGGTGGTACGGATACTGACTGTCCTACCACAGATACCAGAGGAGTAAGAAGCTGCAAATGCCCTGCTCCCAGCAAATGAAAAGGAGGATGAATGAACTCATGGAGATCAACATCCGACACTGCGGAGACACCATCACGTGTTTCTCAACGCAGTGATCCTAGAGCACTGCCCCCATCCCTTATGGGAAATATGTAAAACATGCAAAACAGAAGCCGCGGAGACACCATCACATGTTTCTCAACGCAAGCAGTGACCAGCCAGGATTTTGCCCGGGAAGGAACAACCACGGGAAGGGCAGTCTCCAATGAAGGAAACCACCTATGCCAAAACATGGTATCCATCCGCATACAGCTGTTTCGGGGTATTGCCCCTCATCAGTGTGGAGTAGGAAACTGGCTGGTGGGAGCAATGCCTAGTAAAAAGACTATGAAAAGGAGGATGAATGAACTCATGGAGATCAACATCCGACACTGCGGAGACACCATCACGTGTTTCTCAACGCAGTGATTCTAGAGCACTGCCCCCATCCCTTATGGGAAATATGTAAAACATGCAAAACAGAAGCCGCAGAGACACCATCACATGTTTCTCAACGCAAGCAGTGACCAGCCAGGTCTTTGCCCGGGAAGGAACAACAATGGGGAAGGGCAGTCTCCAATGAAGGAAACCACCTATGCCAAAACATGGTATCCATCCACATACAGCTGTTTCGGGGTATTGCCCCTCATCAGTGTGGAGTAGGAAACTGGCTGGTGGGAGCAATGCCTAGTAAAAAGACTATGAAAAGGAGGATGAATGAACTCATGGAGATCAACATCCGACACTGCGGAGACACCATCACGTGTTTCTCAACGCAGTGATTCTAGAGCACTGCCCCCATCCCTTATGGGAAATATGTAAAACATACATCAAACATACAGCAAAGACTTGGGACACAACAGCAATTGACTAGTGAGCCAGGACTCAGGAGAGGAGTCCCCTAGAGAGGCTACAGCTGTCTGTCATACAAGTAAAGTTCTAGGAACATCTGAAGAGAGGCATTTCAGAGTAACTAAGTACTGGAGTGCTTCACACTACAAAGCGCTAGGAAGGAGACTGCACAGCCCTTCTGCTGAGAGAGAATCCTGATCTACTTCCAGACTAACCTGCTCCAATACCATCTGTAATTAGGACTCTGGACTGCATATACTCAGTAAAGGTACAGAAACTACAACTGCTGTGTCTTGTCTGTTCCCTATGCTTTCGGCACTGCTACATCCCCGTGCCAGCTACATCTACACTGCCCTGGGACTACAGCTCCACCTGTGGGGAGCTTTACCATCTAAGCTGCACATACCATCAGTGTGTCTTGTCTGTTCCCTACGCTTTCGGCACTGCTACATCCCCGTGCCAGCTACATCTACACTGCCCTGGGACTACAGCTCCACCTGTGGGGAGCTTTACCATCTAAGCTGCACATACCATCAGTGTGTCTTGTCTGTTCCCTACGCTTTCGGCACTGCTACATCCCCGTGCCAGCTACATCTACACTGCCCTGGGACTGCAGCTCCACCTGTGGGGAGCTTTACCATCTTAGCTGCACATACCATCAGTGTGTCTTGTCTGTTCCCTACGCTTTCGGCACTGCTACATCCCCGTGCCAGCTACATCTACACTGCCCTGGGACTACAGCTCCACCTGTGGGGAGCTTTACCATCTAAGCTGCACATACCATCAGTCCCAGCGGATCTGTATGCAGCGTTGGCCTAACACCATATTTGCCAAGCACCACGGGTGGCGTCACAAACTATCCTACCATTAACTACATCTCCCCATTGCTTGGGCACCCAGGGCCACGGACCGGGTCACCGCTGCTGTGACACATTCCCCTGACACCGGCCCGGTACCGAGTACCCCACAGCCCTGGGAGGGCGACCCACATGGATACGTTTGAATCGCATGCGTACTTCAGACTGAGGAGGTCCAGGAACTGAATAAGCACCTTCCAAATCTCAGGTGTATAAAAGGGGGTGTGGACATGTAGGAGGGTGGACTAATACGTGTACCAGTCTGAGTGTAAAGGACAAATGTATATGAAGCACCCCAGGGGCCGTGGGTTACTCGGTATCGGGCCAATGTCTTAAAGGGATGTGTCGCGGTGGCAGTGACCTGATCCATGGCCCCAAGCATTCATGTAAAATTGGTGGAATGAATAAGGAATAAAGTTTGTGTGCACGTTCGTGACTCCACCTGTGGTATCTGGTCAGAGGTGACCAGCGCTGCAGTGCAGATCCTCTGAGGCTGATGGTATGATGCAGCAGATGTGTAATAGCTCGCCACAGGCAGAGCTGTAGTCCCAGGGGAGTTGAAAGAAGTTTATAGATGGTGCTATAGTGAGGAGTAAAGGATATAGCAGTGCTGGGTTGGTGACACAAGAAGAAGGCATACGACACAGTTGCATGCAGTTCCAAGGCTTTACTCTCTGTTCTGTCTGCAGTACAGATGCCCGCCTCAGTGCTGTGTTCTTCAGGTGAGGGGTCCAGCCAACTTCCAGGTAAAATGAAGTACACCTTTCCAGCACTCCCTGTCAGTATGTACCTTCCCTGGCCGTCTCCACAATGCTGCTTTCCACTTTCCCTCCTTTCCAGCACCTCACAGTCAGTGTCCCAGGCCAGCAGCTGTGAATCCTGTCAGACAACATGTACAATCTGCTTCTTTGATCCTATATAGCTGCCTTTCCAGTGAGAATAACTGTGGTAATTTGCTGTAGCCCATCAAGTGACCACAACTGTCAACTTGCTAGTTGAGTTCAATATACACTCCACTAGGCTAGGATCTGAGACCCTTTTGCGACCTTGATTCTTCCTCCACGTGACGTCCATCAGCATGGAATGAGACCCACGGGGAGCAATCTTCACCCATGCCTCTGGAAGAACCCCTTTTCTATCCAGGGAGCTTTCCTGTTAAAGCCAATCCATCCAGCAGCTCCTACTCCCAAGAGCTGCTCCAGACATGTCCTGTCTCCTTCCCTCCCTCTGAGGGAACTCAGCTCACATCCTAAAATTCTCCTGCTCTCCACCTAAGCTACGCCAACCTCCCAACACCCTTCGTGAACCAAGCAGGGGCCATAGAGGGTGCCCTGCTGTTCTACGGGTGTGTGCAAGATGGAGGTGTGGACTGTGATCAGGTGTCTCCATCTTACCTGTTTGTGGGATACCACACCTCTGGGTGAGGTGCAGTACCTCTGTGGTGACTGAACCCTCAGGGGCGCCACATATATGTGCTGTGTAACATTTTTACTGTAATATATGTATGTGTAGGATGAAGAAGGGATTAGCTAGGGACAGTGGAGTACAGAGCTTGGCCACTAGGGGGAAACACAGTACAGAGAGAGAAAAGGCCTTAACAAGAGCTAATGCTAGGAAAAGCCAAGTCATGGTGGGTGGAGCTAGTGGAACAGGAGAAGGGGATTTCCAGGTTGAAGGGATAAAAGGGGGAGGTCCTCAGATGAGAGGGAGAAGAGCTCAGGAGGAGACAGAGGAGGAGAGCTTAGGAGGAGGCAGAGGGAAGAAGAGCTTAGGACGAGACAGAGGAGAGAGACAGAGAAGAGGAGAGAAAGAGAGAGCACGGAAAGTGGGGTGGCCCCGGAAGACAGCGGAAGGGGCAGAGAGCCTGGGGTTCCAAACTGCTGGAGAGCTGGGCACTGAAGAGAAGTAGGTGTGGCAGCGGGTGGACGGGCCGAGTAGGTGATCGCTGTGGCCATGGGCCTAACGGCAGCCACAGTGAGAGAGTCTGAAACAACATCGCATCGGGGAAGCAGAGGATGAAAGGAAGAGACGTGTATACGGGTACCCAGGCAGGAGTGCAGAAGCTGTCTGAAATTGCTGTTACTGAAGCAAGGAACCTAAATAAAGAAAACCCTGTTAATATGACTACGGGCTACGGACTCTTGTCTTTGGTAACGATGGAAGCGTGCTGTAGGGACCACCCCCCAGTCGGCACACGTTTCTACAGACACAGTAAGTCCAGAATTCTCAAGACTATGGATGGGATATCAAGACTGTATGTAAGTATAGAAGCTTTCTAAATGTCCTTCTGCCTGTCTGTCTCTCACTGCAGTCTATACTCTGTACTTATGTTTTTCTTTCTGTTCCTTGCAGACTGTACAGTGTTCCTGTTGTGGATCCTGTCCCGGAATCCTCCTGTTCCAAGATAGTGTGTGATGGTGTGTTCCAGGCCCTCTCAGCTTCAATCTAATGTAAGTGTGAGTGTCTGTGTTGCTCTGCCCAGTCTCACACTCTGCCCAATTCTTATGTTTTTCTTTCTGTTCCTTGTAGACTGTGCGGTCATTGCTCCTGTTGTAGATCCTATCCCGGAATCTTGCTGTCCCAGTGTTGTACTCCTGTCCTGGTACTGTGCTGCTGTCTGGGTTCTGTGCTGTTGGACTACTACCTGTCATGTAGGTGTTCATTGTGTTTTTATTTTTTTTACTTTATTTTTTTTTCTTAGTCTTCATTGTTGTTGGCCCTGGTTACATTTTTCTTATTTGTTCTTTTCTAGTGTTTCACTTGACTGCTGCCTGCTATTCCAACATGTTGTCCAGTGAAGACCAGAATGCTTCCCAGAGTGGACATGACAGTGATTATATAATCACATTTGATATACTGATTGGTATGTATTGACTGACAATAGACATGTGGTAAATCATGTATTTTCTTTACAGGAACCTTTCAGTGCAGAAGAACAGGAGAAGTCAAGTGGACATTAATGTTCCCAGGGTCCTCGGGCTCAAGTTCCTGAGGAGGAAAGACGGTGTATAAGTAGTCTTTTCATTATCAGTGTTGTTATTGAATTTGGTTTCAGTTTTGTGTCTTTAAAACTATGACGTGTAAATTTTTTTTCTTTTTATTTGATCTATAGGTTGCACAATGTGAGGAAGGCAAACAAGAGATTGACAATGACAAGCTCATTCCTCTTGAGCAGGAGCGAGCAGCGTTGTGGGACACCTGTGATCGCAACCATTCCAACTCAGGATTGATTCTACGACTCTGGGAACAAGTGGCCAGATCGCTGTTGGATGATTGGGACCATGCCACCCCACAAGACAGAAAGGATTTTCGTTAAGTATTGCAATGTGGTCTGATGCTTCTGTTTTCCTGTAATTGTAGGTGCCTTTTTTTACAATTGATTTGTTATTTTTTTTTCTTCCCCCTTCACAGTGAAGAGAGTCAAAGTCCGTTGGTGTTCAATGAAGGATCGCTTCAACAAGGATATGAGAGTGGAGATTCGTATTAGAAATGGTGCTGCTCCAAAGATATCAAAATACATACACCACCACATGCTGGCTTTCCTGAGGCCTGCGGTTCCTCAGTGAACATGAGTATCTTTTTGTGTTGTGCTACTATTATCTAAACTATTTTATTATTTTAGTAATGTTTGTAATTTATTTTCCACACAGAACCTGGAGCATCAACACACAACCTGGATCGTCCTCAGTTGGAGCGGCCCCTAATCGAACAGCCACCGAACAGTCCCAATCATCCACCAGCGATGGAGCAACCAGGCAGGCTTCACAGGCTGGAGAACAGGCAGCCGATCCATCAGGTTTTCCCCTCTCCCAACCCTCTGCCACTGGTTTTGTTGGGTGTTCTCACCAGTGGTAGAAGGCCTGGGAGAGGTCAATCATGCTCGAGTTTATCCATTTAGGCTCGATCTTCCAAGATGGGCTGAGGACAGTTGTGGAAAGAGTGGAAAGTGGGTTCACTCATGTGCACACACTTTTCCAGGAAGGCCACAGATGCCTTGAGTGCCTGGAAGCCGACCTTCAGAGACCAGCAAGACATTTTTTGCTGCAATCGAGTGGGGCGTGTCAGAAAACTTGACGCCTGACCTCCAGCTGTATGTAATGAAGACCTGTCAGGCTGCTTACATCAAGGCCATGCAGCAGTCCCAACTGCAGTCAAGATATCACCAGCTGCCACACAGTTCTTTTCCTACATGGCAACAAGGGCCAGCACAGCACCAGTGGCAGAATACGCCGGTACAACAAGGACTTGGATACCAACAACTGAAATATCCTTCACGACCACCGCTGGACATTACGGCAGTTCCTACAGTTCCCAGTTACACCACGCAGCCGAGTGCAGCACCCTTCCAGCTTGCACCTCCTACAGTTCCCAGCTATACCATGCAGCCAGGTACAGAACCCCTCCAGCTTGCAGCACCCACCATGCAGCCCAGTGCAGCACCCCTGCACCATGCAGCACCCACTACGCAGCCGAGTACAGCAACCCTCCAGATTGCAGCACCCATCACGCCGCCAAGTGCAGCACCTATGGAAAGCAAGAAAAGCCGAGGGAACACAAAAAAATGGGCCCACTCAGCGTGCAAAACAAAATCCACGGAAATGGAATTTTTCCCCAAAAAATTACCCTCCACCTACACCCTCCCCTTCCAATGTGCCTCTGTTATGCAATCTGTCTACACCTTCCCTTGTGTCTCTTCCTTCCAATGTGTCTATCCCTTCCAATTTGTATTACACTCCTAATGTGTCTTACTCCCCCAATGACCCGATCCTCCATTTTGTTGCCACTTCCCCTGTAACCACTCTCTCACCCACTCCTACCCAATCATCCCAGCCCGACACCCCCCTGATCCACAATGTCACACCTTCCAACCAACGCTGATCCTAAACCCCATTTTTATTTATTGTTTTCAAAATTAGTTTTGTTAAATTAAAAATTGTTTTTATTTTTGTTAATAAAAAAATCTTTTGTTTTCACCATGACTGTGTTTATCTCCTTATTTGAAAACACACACCTGTGTATTGTATAACGGGTATTACAGTGGAGGTGTATTATTATTAAAGTTAGCAAACAATACAGGTACACTTACAGGTGGGTAAAACCATTTTGTCTTGCCATGCCACATGTCCAATATTAGAAACAAAGTAAGCAGCAAAGTATTATTATTTATTTATATAGCACCATTGATTCCATGGTGCTGTACATGAGAAGGGGTTACATACAAATTACAGATATCACTTACAGTAAACAAACTAACAATCACAGGCTGATATAGAGGGGAGAGAGGACCCTGCCCTTTCGAGCTTACATTCTACAGGATGGTGGGGAAGGAGACAGTAGGTTGGGGGTTGCAGCAGCTCCAGTGATGGTGAGGCGGTAGCTCCAGTAGTGGTGAGGAGGCAGCGGGGATCATTGCAGTCTGTAAGCTTTCCTGAAGAGATGGGTTTTCAGGTTCCGTCTGAAGGATCCGAGTGTGATTGATAGTCGGACGTGTTGGGGCAAAGAATTCCAGAGGATAGGGGATATTCGGGTGAAGTCTTGGAGGCAGTTGGGTGAGGAGCGAATAAGTGTGGAGGAGAGAAAGAGGTCTTGAGAGGACCAGAGATTACATGAGGGAAGTTATCGGGAGATTAATTCAGAGATATATGGAGGAGACAGTCTATAGATGGCCTTGTAGGTCAGTATTAGTAATTTGTATTGGGTACGCTGAGGGAATGGGAGCCAGTGAAGAGATTTGCAGAGGGGAGAAGCGGAGGAGTAGCGAGGAGAGAGATGAATTAGTCGGGCGGCAGAGTTAAGGATGGACTGGAGAGGTGCGAGGGTGTTAGCAGGGAGGCCACAGAAAAGGATGTTGCAATAGTCGAGGCGGGAGATGATGAGGGCATGCACAAGCATTTTAGTAGATTGAGGGTTGAGGAAGGGACGGATTCTGGAAATATTTTTGAGCTGGAGGCGACAGGAGGTGGAGAGAGCATGGATGTGAAGTTTGAAGGACAGGGCAGAGTCAAGGGTTACTCCGAGGCAGCGGACCTCTGTACGAGGGAAATATGAGTATGGTTTTATGAGGTTGTCACACATTTGAAACGCCTCATCCACAACCACAGCAAACGACATTGGCGGTCCTTCAGTGTTTGGAAGAGGTCGTGGCGTTGGAAAATTGAAATTATTTCCATACAAACGTTGGCCCATGTCAGAGTCTTTGAAAGTCTAAGATTCATTTACTCGTCCAAATGAGCGAACGTCCACAGCGATAAACTGACAGTCAACATCTGCTATCCCCATGGGAACAATCAAAAAGTATTTTTTGTAATTGAAATACTCAGATCCACTTCCAACAGGTTTCAGAATCCGAATGTTTGCCGTCCACAGCCCCCAAACAGTTTGGAAAATTACAAATGTCTTGGAATTTTGCAGCACTTTCCAGCCAGAGTTCAGTTGTGGGTTGGGGGAAGAAATCATCATGCAGAACGTTGCATAAAGGACGGCAGGTGTCTGCAACTATCCCAGAAAGGGTGGACACTCGGAATTGAAAATGTAGAGATCTTAACATCTCTCCAGCAGCCAGGAATCTGCCGAACAGAAAAATGAAAAAACAAAAACAATATTTAGTACATGTTTTTTTAACAATAATACTAATGACATTCCTTTTAAAATTTATGTACCTCAGGGTCACCAACAGACATTCCTCAGCAGGAATTGCTTGACGTAGTTCTGTGTCCTGCTTGTTGATGGATCCTCAGACACGTAGCAGCAAGTCATTGAATCTCTATTCCTACATCCTTGTGTAATCGAAATCTTTTGTGGGTTTTCACACAGCTCGGTGTACAACGAGTGGTAGGCTCCACGGCTCTCTCGTAATTCAACAATGGGGTGTTGCCAATAGGGACAATGACTTCTTCTCCGTCTTTCTCTTCTTCTTTCTTCTTCACAAGCCACAGCAAATGCAAAAGCCAATTTCAATGACAAATCAAGATTAAAATTGAAGCTCGCCACGCTAAAATCCATCTTGCAGCTGGATACAGCACCAAAAGATGAGGATTGCATCTGTGCAGAGTGTGTATATAGAAGTCCCATGAGACACGCCCATTGTGTGTGGCTTGTGTCAAGGAAATTCTACTGGAAAAGCATTGTCCGTTCTCCTGGAAATATCAGACGCATGCATATAAACAACACAAACGCATGCCAAAATGCATACAAACGCATGCACACGCTGCTTTTTTTGGCGTCATGCGTAAGCTGATGAGTATAAAAAATGCAGCGTAAGCATGCATTTAAATGTGTTTTAGCATACGTTTGCGCAAGCAGACAATACGCTGCGCACATAAACGCTAATGTGTACCTAGCCTTACTCACAGCACCATCTTCTCTTGCTGCTCTCTGGTGGTGCTGCGTGGTAACGTCTCGCATGCAGACACATGGGGTGCAATGTGCAGTTTGCCAGAGGCAGCTCACAAGTACAGTGCCGGCATCCAGAGTCCCAGGGGGCATATGCTGCTGTCTATAGAACAGACAGCGGTAGTGCAATCTCCCTGCACTACAGTGGAGCTTAACTACATGCTGCGCATGCCGACATAGTTAACAGTGGCAGTAGGTCTGGATGGGCCCCCTCAGAGCACTCTCTGCCCCCTGGTCGCTACACTACTGCCTATATGTACCTAAAACTGGTCTACTTAAGTTACAATCTACGCTTTCACAATTTATATGGGCCAATAAAAGTCAGAGTATAGCTAAAAAAAGTATACTTTAAGATGCAAGATGGAGGAATGGGGGTACCTAACATCGTACTCTATTATAAAGCTTGCTTGGTGGACACAATAAGAGAATGGTGGAAATCAGATTCTGACCACAAGAGGGGTTCAGAGAAAGCTTTTACTAAAAGGCAGTCCACTAGGTATCTATTGGAGGTTGAATATCTAAAACTATACTCCCAGTTTCACATACCTCCCTCCATGTTAATGACTCTTCGTGGGCATGAAGACGGAATTTAAATGCTGGCTACCATTTATAATGAACAAACCAAACAAATTATGCCAAGATAAAGTAAAAAATTATTTGAATAAAGGGACAATTATTTGAATAAAAGTTGCGTTTATTGCAAAAGTTAGGGCATGTGGTGGCACAGAAGACACTAACAGAAGATATAAAAATGTACATAACATGTAAAATGGTGAATGGGTAAAAAACATAACAGCAAATATCCACCAACAAATTCATAATGGTGAGTACGACCCAATAAAAGTACAAGGTGCTAGCAGCAAAAAGGATCAAGAAAGAGTAATTTATGCAAGCCTGTGTTGGAAATATAATAAGAAACAATAGAGACAAAGGAATTTGGGTGATGTGGGTTTTAGATTCAGGT
The DNA here is from genome assembly GCF_039654945.1 of Dendrobates tinctorius. Classification (NCBI taxonomy): domain Eukaryota; kingdom Metazoa; phylum Chordata; class Amphibia; order Anura; family Dendrobatidae; genus Dendrobates; species Dendrobates tinctorius. The sequence continues at coordinate 8,049,342 of NW_027361827.1, read as the reverse complement.
AAATTTCATATTATATAAAATAATAACTTCATCAATTAGACCAAAAATCCTTAGATAACATGAATATCTATCCAGGTAAAGTATACAGTCATATGTTAAAGTTTGGGCACCCCTATTAATGTTAACCTTTTTTCTTTATAACAATTTTGTTTTTTGCAACAGCTATTTCAGTTTCATATATCTAATAACTGATGGACTCAGTTATATTTCTGGATTCAAATGAGGTTTATTGTACTAACAGAAAATGTGCAATCTGCATTTAATCAAAATTTGGCCAGTGCAAAAGTATGGGCACCCTTATCATTTTCTTGATTTGAACACTCCTAACTACTTTTTACTGACTTCCTGAAGCACTAAATTGGTTTTGTAACCTCATTGAGCTTTGAACTTCATAGCCAGGTGTATCAAATCATGAGAAAAGGTATTTAAGGTGGCCACTTGCAAGCAGTTCTCCTATTTGATTCTCCTATGAAGAGTGGCATCATGGGCTCCTCAAAACAACTCTCGAATGATCTGAAAACAAAGATTATTCAACATAGCTTTTCAGGGGAAGGATACAAAAAGTTGTCTCAGAGATTTAACCTGTCAGTTTCCACTGTGAGGAACATAGTAAGGAAATGGAAGAACACAGGTACAGTTCTTGTTAAGCCCAGAAGTGGCAGGCCAAGAAAAATATCAGAAAGGCAGAGAAGAAGAATGGTGAGAACAGTCAAGGACAATCCACAGACCACCTCCAAAGACCTGCAGCATCATCTTGCTGCAGATGGTGTCACTGTGCATCGGTCAACAATACAGCGCACTTTGCACAAGGAGAAGCTGTATGGGAGAGTGATGCGAAAGAAGCCGTTTCAGCAAGCACTCCACAAACAGAGTCGCCTGAGGTCTGCAAAAGCACATTTGGACAAGCCAGTTACATTTTGGAAGAAGGTCCTGTGGACTGATGAAACAAAGATTGAGTTGTTTGGTCATACAAAAAGGCATTATGCATGGAGGCTAAAAAACACAGCATTCCAAGAAAAACACTTGCTACCCACAGTAAAATTTGGTGGAGGTTCCATCATGCTTTGGGGCTGTGTGGCCAATGCCGGCACCGGGAATCTTGTTAAAGTTGAGGGTCGCATGGATTCAACTCAGTATCAGCAGATTCATGACAATAATGTGCAAGAATCAGTGACGAAGTTGAAGTTACGCAGGGGATGGATATTTCAGCAAGACAATGATCCAAAACACTGCTCCAAATCTACTCAGGCATTCATGCAGAGGAACAATTACAATGTTCTGGAATGGCCATCCCAGTCCCCAGACCTGAATATCATTGAACATCTGTGGGATGATTTGAAGCGGGCTATCCATGCTCGGCGACCATCAAACTTAACTTAACTGGAATTGTTTTGTAAACAGGAATGGTCACAAATACCTTCGTCCAGGATCCAGGAACTCATTAATAGCTACAGGAAGCGACTAGAGGCTGGTATTTTTGCAAAAGGAGGATCAACAAAATATTAATGTCACTTTTATGTTGAGGTGCCCATACTTTTGCACCTGTCAAATTTTGTTAAAATGCAGATTGCACATTTTCTGTTAGTTCAATAAACCTCATTTGAATCCAGAAATATAACTGAGTCCATCAGTTATTAGATATATGAAACTGAAATAGCTGTTGGAAAAACCAAAATTGTTATAAAGAAAAAAGGTTAACATTAATAGGGGTGCCCAAACTTTAACATATGACTGTATAATAAAGCAGGTTGGGCACTGTGTCAATTACGGACAGTCACAGTCACAGACGGACACACATTAGACCTGGTCTTCACCAGAGACGGCTCTGCTCCCTATCTAACTTCACAACCACCCCTCTCCATCTACTCACTTTCTCATCCCTGTCCTCCTCATCTGTCACCCATGTCCAGCAACACACGCACCCCCGCAGAAACCTTGCACATCTAGACACTCACATACTCTCTGACTCTATCCTACCACTGTCCTCCATATCCTCACTCCACGACACAGACACTGCCACTAGTTTCTACAATGCCACTCTTGCATCAGCCATCGACTCGGTCGCCCCTGTCATGCATAACAGTGTGCGATGAATCAATAGACAACCCTGGCACAATAACACCACTAAAAAGCTTCGGCAGGCATCCAGAATTGCTGAACAGCTCTGGAAGAAAACACATTCCCAAGACGACTTCACTGCACTCAAACAAGCAACACTTGCATTCAAATCAGCTCTCACCTCTGCTAAACAGGCCTACTTTACATCCCTTGTATTTTCCTTATCCCACAACCCTAAACATTTGTTCAATACTTTTAACTCCCTCCTCCGCCCACCACTGCCCCCTCCAACTTCCCTAATCTCTGCCGAGGTCTTCGGCATGCACTTCAAAAACAAGATAGACCAAACATGGCAAGTCTTTATTATTTAACCACCACAACCCCTTTGTATACCAGACCAATGGCCAAACCCCATAACCTCCTTATCCAACATCACTGAAGGGGAGCTTGCTCATCTTCTCTCCAAATCACACCTCACCACTTGTGCACTTGACCCCATCCCATCCCACCTCCTCCCCAACCTTCTCACCACTCTTATCCCATCTTTAACCCACCTCTTCAACCTATCACTAACTTCTGGTACCTTCCCCTCTGCTTTCAAACATGCTACAATCACGCCTATCCTCAAAAAGCCAACCCTCGGCCCAACCGCTATGTCCAACTATCGCCCAATATCGCTGAACCCATTTGCTTCTGAACTCCTGGAGCAGCACGTCCACGCTTAACTTTCCTCCCATCTCTTATCTAACCTGCTCTTTGACAATCTACAATCTGGTTTCCGCCCCCATCACTCCACTGAGACAGCCCTGACCAAAATTACTAACGACCTACTTACAGCTAAAGCGAATGGACAATACTCTATACTCCTCCTTCTAGACCTGTCCTCTGCCTTCGACGCAGTTGACCACTGTCTCCTATTACAGATCCTCTCTTCCTTTGGCACTAAAGATCTTGACCTATCCTGGATCTCCTCATACGTCTCCAACCGCACATTCAGCGTCTCCCACTCCCACACTACCTCCTCATCCCACCCTCTCTCTGTTGGAGTCCCCCAAGGCTCTGTTCTAGGACCCCTACTCTTCTCAATCTATACACTTGGCCTGGGGCAACTCATAAAGTCAGATCTACCTCTCTGGCCCAGATGTCACCTCTCTGCTGTCCAAAATCCCCGAGTGTCTATCAGCCACATCCTCCTTCTGCTCCCGCTTCCTCAAACTGAATGTGGACAAATCTGAACTGATCATCTTTCCCCCATTTCACAGATCTTCCTTACCTGACCTATCTATAACAATTGACAACATCACGCTTTCCCCCATACCGGAGGTCCGCTGCCTCGGAGTAACTCTTGACTCTGCCCTGTCCTTCAAACCACACATCCAAGCTCTCTCCACTTCCTGCCATCTCCACCTCAAAAATATTTCCAGAATCTGTCCCTTCATCAACCCTCACTCTACTAAAATGCTTGTGCATGCCCTCATCATCTCCCGTCTCGACTACTGCAACATCCTTTTCTGTGGCCTCCCTGCTAACACCCTCGCACCTCTCCAGTCCATCCTTAACTCTGCTGCCCGACTAATTCATCTCTCTCCTCGCTACTCCTCTGCTTCTCCCCTCTGCAAATCTCTTCTCTGGCTCCCACTTCCTCAGCGTATCCAATTCAAATTACTAATACTGACCTACAAGGCCATCTATAACCTGTCTCCTCCATATATCTCTGAATTAATTTCCCGATATCTACCCTCACGTAGTCTCCGATCCTCCCAAGACCTCCTTCTCTCCTCTACACTTATTAGCTCCTCACCCAACTGCCTCCAAGACTTCTTCCGAATAGCCCCTATCCTCTGGAATTCTTTGCCCCAACATGTCCGGCTATCAACCACACTCGGATCCTTCAGACGGAACCTGAAAACCCATCTCTTCAGGAAAAACCTACAGCCTGCAATGATCCCCGCTGCCCCCTCACCACTACTGGGGCCACCGCCTCACCATCACTGGAGCTGCTGCAACCCCCCAACCTACTGTTTCCTTCCCCATCATTCTGTAGAATGTAAGCCTGAAAGGGCAGGGTCCTCTCTCCCCTCTATATAGGTCTGTGATTGTTAGTTTGTTTACTGTAAGTGATATCTGTAATTTGTATGTAACCCCTTCTCATGTACAGCACCATGGAATCAATAGCGCTATATAAATAAATATTAATAATAATAACAATTATAAGAGCATATTAAAGGCTCTGCATATATTTAAGGATCCACAACCTGCACCATCATTATTTATTAATTTTTATGGAAGTATTTGGGAGTGGTGGCTACTTTGCATCTATTTTTAATGTGTCACAAGTTGATACCATGTGTATTTCTTTTAAAAATCTATTACACAGTAGAACAAATCTTTGGTGTAACAAAGCATTCCTTGAAAGTTATACATTTAAACAATTGATCCCCAGGGGGTTAAGCTGAAGTCACACATAGCGACTTACCAGCGATCCGATCCCGACAACGATATCAACGTGTCAGGATCGCTGGTAGGTCGCTATGTGATCGCTGGTGAGCTGTCACACAGCTTCACTAGCGATCAGCACAGCGACGCTGAGCGCGCGGCGTCGCTCTGTTCGTTAGTTACCAGCGTGCTCATGCAGGGAGCTGGTAACTAATGTACACATCGGGTATCCAAGGGACGTGCGTCCCTTAGATACCGGATGTGTACATTAGTTACCAGCTCCCTGCAGCAGCGCGCTGGTAACTAACGTACACATCGGGTATCTAATGGACGCGTGTCCTTTGGATACCCGATGTGTACATTAGTTACCAGCTGATTGCTGGTCTCCCGCCTGTCACACACAATTAGAACTGCAAGGAAAAAAAGCGCAATAGGGTCTTATCTGAGAAAATCAAGATATCAAATAGTAGTATATACTCACCGTATACAGGAGAGTAACAGGCATAAAGAAATGCGGTCAGCTTGCTGCACATCCAAATGACCACGCTGTGGCCATAAATCTTCAGATTCACTAATAGGACTTTTATGGATCAAAACGTGCGCTGCCAGACCATCAATCCTCACAGGTGGTATATTTAATATATTTATTTATTAAATATATTAAATATACCACCTGTGAGGATTGATGGTCTGGCAGCGCACGTTTTGATCCATAAAAGTCCTATTAGTGAGCCTGTCACACACAGCGATGCGTGCTGGCCAGTGAGAGATCAGCGACAAAAGAAATGTCCAGAGGTTTCTTGCAGCGATCAGCGATACCGGCAGGGGGGCGATCTCGCTGGTGAGATCGCTGTTGTGTCACAAAACTTGTTCCTCAGCAGCGATCTCTCTAGCGAGATTGCTATGTGTGACAGGGCCTTTACAGGTCCGCATGATCCCATCTTTCCCAGCTGATGATGAAGATTTTGTCAACAACTGAGACAATATATGCAATGAGACATCCTCTTCAGTGAAGACTGGCTTCATGCTGCAGTTACTTCAGTTCCCTTTATACCACAATTTTTTTACCTTTTGAGAATCCGTCTACCTACAGCTCCAAGGCACAGCTATCAGTCAGGGCATCATTCACACCTTCCTATTTGAATCTGTTCTTGCGGCTGTGGGAGAGGGATTTGTTCCTGTCAGATCGATATTCGTCAATGGACGGCATCTTCTTTTGGATTTGGTACATTGATAACATATTTCAGATCTGGCAGGACCCTGTTGAGGCTCCGCATACATTTACGACCTTTTTGAAGATGGGACAAGACATCAATTGATTTTTTGGATGCCATTGCAAAGAGAGACCATCTAAATTGTTTACAGCAATAATGGTCAGTGCATTATTACGTGTGTCTTCATGCCACCCGCCTGCAATGATTAGGTCCAAACCAATGGGCAAATTTTTGCTCCTCAGGTGCATTGATGTGAATGATACAGACTTTGAGCGTCAGGCTACTGATCTGAAGAACAGATTTTTTGACAGGGGATATAGTCACAGATCAGTGATAAAAGCATATAACGAAGCTAAACACACTACAAGACACAAATTGTTGTTCTCCTCCAGACAAATTATACCCATGAAGCATGATCGCTTTATTACTAATTATTATGCACAGACTATGTATATGGATAGATTTCTGGAGAAGTCTTGGCATATTTTATTGGCTGAACCTGTCTTTGCCAACTACCTTGCTGATAAACCAGCAATTATATTCGCAGATACCCAAACTTGAAAGACAAGTTCATCAGGAGTCACAATTAAAGCAAACATGCGACCTTTCTTGATTTAATTAAAGCACTTTGGGGATGATGTGTTTCATGTGGAGAATGTGTGGCTTGCCCTAATATCTCACAGGCAAAGACTTTTACCAATTCTGAAGGCAATAAAGTGTGTAACATTACTCACACGATTTCAATTAACACCCGTGCAGTAATTTATTATGCAACCTGTTCATGTCCTAAAATTTACATTGGCCTCACCACATGGCAATTGAATGTCTGTGTGCATGAGCATGTCAATGGAATCATTGCAGCCAGAGATGTTGATGACCTGACCACTCTTAAGGCAATCACAGGACATTTTAGAAAGTATCCCACAAAATTTTCTGTAGGAGGTATTATCCATAATATCAGAGGTAGTAGTAACATAAGTAATCAACTTGCGGGATTAGAAACCAAGTAGATCTGGAACCTTAACACTGTACATCCTCTAGATCTCAACAAGAACCTAAGCTTTGTCTCCTAGTAATAAAGTATTATATAGTTTGTGTCTCGTGGTTTATTTCTTTTATAACCATTTTATTTGACTTGAATATTTGTGTCTTTTATCCCGCAGTTTGTCATTTGGTTCCATGGATGTCCGATTAACTCCTTCATATATACAGTACATTTGCCAGCCATCAATGAAGTGATGCTGCTTCGTAATTTTCCCTATTTTTGTACCATAGAATTTCATCCATAGACTATGACTTTTACTATCTGTGCCTCTTTTTTTTACCTTGGGCCTTGAAGTTTTGCCACTGTGATAAAACATATTGAAGGAACCCCACTTATTTTAATGACTTAGTCTTATTCCCCTTTTTTCTGGAATTTCCCATATTTTCACCTTTGATTATGTATATACCATTTAATGAGTAAATGTATTTATTCACTCTCTTTTTTATGCACTTTTGTGTTTGGTTTATACTATCTTCAATAAATATATTTTTTCGCCTTAGTTTTTCTTCACCTTTGGTATATTTATATATTTATTTTGTATACCTTATACAATTATATTCACTTCACATTATCAATTTTACCCATACATAATACAGACAAGTCCCAAAAGTCAATATAGGACGAAGAGGGAAAAGAGTATTTTATACCAAAAGTTTATTTTTATACCAATCAAAATACATAACTAGTAAAAGTAAGAGAATAAAATCTGCCGAAGCAGGAACAAAGGGGAATCCACAATAGAATTTAAAACACCAGTACTTAAATTCTCTAAAAATACCTCAAATTGGATAACGAGATGGGAAAATAGTAAAAGTGGTATACTGCAATGTGTAAATCGCCAAAGAGAATTAAGGCTAAATTATGCCTGGAAATATATAAGTTAACCACAATACACAATAATCCTACCTAATGTACCATATAGTGGTGCAGCAAAGGCTCAATGCATATAGTGAAATAAAGTGCTAAAATAGTGCCAATAGTATAAGAAGCCAAATTCAAGCACCACAATAATCAAGTGAAAGCTTTAAATTAACTTACTGGGAATTTGAAATGACGGGATCCCTGCCTGCTGCCCCTATGCGCGTTTCGCATGTGTCTTCATTAGGAGGCATGGCTAGTATCGACACTGAGTTAAGTATATAAAGAGCTACGAACCAATCAGGTGGGACTAAATGATTAGCGTCCGTCCGCAACGGCGCATGCGTGAGCCAAATTACACCCCTAAAATAGAGCTTCCTCCTGCGTGCCTGGACCGCATGCGTTCCACTGCTGCTAAGTAGTGGAAGACACCGGTGGACCACGTGAGCGCATCGGGAAAGTCTGGGTATTGACAGGTCTACGCATGTGAACTGGATATGGAGATGTCAGTGGATCATGTGTAAAAAGGTCCTAGTGAAATCAAGCCTGCAGGTGCGCATTAGACTATAATGGGTACAGCACTGAACCTAAATAAGGGGTCTATATCAGCATATTGAGATTAGAAGACCTATATGTAAAGATAGTGATGACAGAAACCTAAAGAGATCAAAAATTAATACTATTAAATTGTGCAAGAATTGAAATGAACCACCAATGAAAAAACAAAAGTTAAAAAAGAAATAAGTGAACCATGTAAGTGATTATTAATACATATTGTTACATTGATAAGGTGAGTAACATAGTAACATACTGTAGTGACAGGGAAGGCTATATTTTTGTGCATCAACTCTGTTGGTTATAAGGCTCCCTGATAGCTGCATTGCTGTTTGCACACTGCTGTGCAAACTGCTTTTTTAAAAGCAAAAATACTTTTCTTCCTCTTTTCTGCACAGTTACCAAGCGTTCATTTTTACACACTTTTGTGTGCAGCAGTCCTGCTTATTAGGCTGCCTGCTGCCATACTTGGACTGAGAGCATCATTGTCAGCCTCCTAAAATCTCTAAGGAGCTTCCAATTCTCCCCAATACTATATACACCTTGTACCTGGTCATATACCAGCCTATTTCAGCCTGTTAAATTGAGGTGTAATCTATAGTGGGCCTGAGATTAAAATAGTTCAGCCTCCTTAAATCTCTAGGGACCTTCCAATTCTCCCCAATACTATATACACCTTAATAATAATAATACATTTTATTTCTATAGCGCAGACATATTCCGCAGCACTTTACATTTCAGAGGGGACTTGTACAGACAATAGACATTACAGCATAACAATAATCACATAGATCATAACAGATACCAAGAGGAATGAGGGCCCTGCTCGCAAGCTTACAATCTATGTGAAAAAAAAGGGAGACACGAAAGGTGGGTGGTAACAGTTGCCCTGATTGTATGGACCAGCCATAATGTTAAGTGTGTAACAGCACAGACACAGAGGGCTAATGGATGTATAAAGCATGTGGGAGCATCATGCGGGGAACCTGGTTATGGTAAAAACTTTTGGCTGTGCCACACAGGGATAGATTAGGTTAATGTGTTGAGGCGGTAGGCCAGTCTGAATAAATGAGTTTTCAGGGCACGCTTAAAATTGTGGGGATTGGGGACTAATCATATTGACCTAAGAAGTGCATTCCAAAGAATTGGTGCAGCACGTGTATAGTCTTGGAGACGGGAGTGGGAGGTTCTGATTACTGTGGATGCTAACCTCAGGTCATCAGCAGAATGGAGGGTGCGGGTAGGATGGTATACTGAAACAAGGTAGGAGATGTAGGGTGGTTCTGAGCCATGGAGAGCTTTGTGGGTGAGGGTAATAAGTTTGTACTGGATACTGGAGTGGATGGGTAGCCAGTGTAATGACTGGCACAAGGTAGAGGCATCGGTGTAACGATTGGCGAGGAATATGATCCTGGCAGCAGCATTCAAGACAGATTGGAGGGGGGAGAGTTTGGTAAGAGGGAGACCGATTAGAAGAGAGTTACAATAGTCGAGACGAGAATGAATAAGAGAAACAGTAAGAGTTTTTGCGGAGTCAGAAGTAAGAAAAAGTCGAATTCTAGAAATGCTTTTGAGGTGCAGATAACAAGAGCGAGCCAGTGATCGTATGTGGGGAACAAAGGAAAGCTCGGAGTCAAGTATGACCCCAAGACAACGGGCATGTTGCTGGGGAGTAATAGTGGAACCACACACAGAAATGGCAATGTCGGGTATAGGTACATTAGTAGAGGGAGGAAACACAAGGAGTTCAGTCTTTGACAGGTTCAGTTTCAGATATAGTGAGGACATGATGTTAGACACAGCGTTTAGACAATCGCTGGTGTTTTCTAGAAAGGCAGGCGTGATGTCAGGAGAAAAAGCGTATAATTGGGTGTCATCAGATTAGAGATGGTACTGGAAACCAAATCTACTGATTGTTTGACCAATAGGGGCAGTGGACAAAGAGAAGATGAGGGGGCCTAGGACTGATCCTTGAGGAACCCCAACAGTAAGGGGAAGATGAGAGGAGGAGGAGCCAGAAAAAGATACAGTAAAGGAGCGGTCAGAGAGATAGGAGGAGAACCAGGAGAGAACGGTGTCCTTGAGGCCAATGGAATGGAGCATAGTGAGGAGAAGCTGATGATCCACAGTGTCGAATGCTGCAGAGAGATCCAAGAGAATTAACATGGAGTAATGACCATTTGATTTAGCTGTTAGTAGATCGAGACTTTAGTGAGGGCAGTTTCAGTAGAGTGTAAAGAGCGGAAACTGGATTGGAGAGGGTCGAGAAGAGAGTTATCAAAAAGATAGCGGATAAGGCGGGAGTGGACCAGGTGTTCCAGGAGTTTAGAGATGAAGGGAAGATTAGAGACACGTCTATAGTTAGCGGTTTTGGTCGAGAGATGGTTTTTTAAGTAGTGGATGTATGATGACATGCTTAAATGAGGAGGGAAAGATACCAGAAGAGAGAGAGAGGTTAAATATTTTAGTTAGGTGAGGGTTAACAGCAGGGGAAAGGGACTGGCGGAGATGTGATAGAAATGGATCACTGGGGGGGCGTGGCCTGGATCTCACACAGGGAGGACGTGTTTTATGGCAGCTCCCGCTCCTAGCCACAAAATTGCCTTATTTGGCCCAGATAAAAGCGGCATAAAAGCGACAAAAAAGATTTTTAGAGTGCCCCGGGCTTGGAGAAGAAGGTGAGGGGTGGTGTGGAGACGCGGCACCGGAGCGCTGAGCGGCCTCGTGGAGAGTGCTGCGGCGCTGGAGGAAGACGGGCGCCATCTTTATATATCCCCCTGAGTACAAGACCCGGAGATCCGGACCGCAGGAGGCCCTTGGTGGAGGTGTGAGACCGCAGAGCAGGGAGCGGTCTCGCCTGTTGGAGCACAAGGCGGTGAGAGGAAACCCCCGGTGTGCTGTCTGTGTGGCCTGCGGGGATTGCTGTCGCTGCATGAGCTGCATGAGGGGGAGGAGGGTGCTGGCTCTGGGCCAGACAGGTTGTTGACGGCCCCCGGCGTTGCTGAGACTTTCTGCAAGGCCTGAGCGGGGGATATCGCTCCCCCCACATAGAAGTGCTGCTGTCTGCTGATATAAACGCAGCAGTGGAGAGTTGGCGCTACCCTGTCTCTGCCGGCTCCAGCGGATCCCCGCGGATGTTTCCAATTTTTAACCCCTCACCCTCCAAGTTACATGGGGTTATTTTTATATAGCAAAATGCTGTACTAGACTTTTCTTGACGCACGGGTGGTAAATTTTAGGCACGCTTCAATTGAGCAAAATGGTCAAAACTAATAAAGAGCGTGCAAAACCGCTGACTGCGGAGGCGCATCGAAGCAAACAAGGTGAAATGGATAAATTTTTGAAAAACAAATCTGCTACGTCTAAGCCTAATGCTAAAAGGCTCCCTGTAGAAGTTGTGGAGGAGGAGCATGCCGAGGACTCAGATTCCAGTGACGATGCTTCTGGCAGCGATGTCACTCAATCAGACTCTGGGAAACTTTCTAGATCGTTTTTTAAAAAATTATTAGCACAGGCTATGAAACCATTGGTTAATGAAATATCTGGTATGAGAGCGGACTTGTTACACATTGGTAATAGAGTGGAGTCTTTGGAGTCCTCTCAGTGCTCTATCATTAGCCACTCCAATGCTATGAGAGAACATCTAGATTATCACAGAATACAGCTTAACAACTCTTTTCTGGCCCTTGAGGATCAGGAAAATCGGAGTCGCAGAAAGAACATACGGATAAAAGGCTTGCCTGAAAGTGTTTCCACAGAGATATTGGAAAAAGCTACTAAGGAGATCTTTGCCCTCTTAATTCCACAAGAAACATGTGACCGAATTGTAATAGAAAGGGTGCATAGATCTCTTAGACCAAAGCCGAAACCAACGGAACCTCCGAGGGATGTGATTTGCGGCCTACTGAGCTATTTGGATACCAATGCTATTTTGTCCGCTTCAAGAGACATTAAAAATCTTTCTTATGAGGGATCTGCTATTCATCTTTATCAGGATGTTGCGCCGTCGACCCTTGCAAAAAGAAGAGTCCTAAGGCCCCTCCTGGAGGTGTTACGCTCGCGTAAAATCTTATATAAATGGCTGTTTCCGTTTGGTATATCTATACAAGGAGATGGTAGGCAAATAATGGTTCGGACCCCTGAAGATTTACCCAAAATATGGGACGCTTTTGGCATTGCCCCTATGGACATTCCTTCCTGGCTTCCTCTAGACATGGATCATCGTACGCCTCCCCCTGTTCATGCTTTTACTGGAGGACAGGGGGACTGGGTCTTGGGAAAGAGACGCTCGACTCCCAAAAGAGGGAAATCTGGAACGGAAAAGGAGATACCCCCCTGAGCTTTCTTGTGCTTCTCCCGGTTGTATTTGTTTTTTCCACACTGGAGCCGGACCCCTCGGCCCGTTCGGACATGCTTTATCCTATTTTAGCTTGCTAAGTTTGACATTTATTCAGGTGTTGATATCATTCAATTGCCGTATAAGTTAACATATGCCACTCGTGTGTCAGAAATGTTTTTTCCTGTTCTGTTATGGGAGGTATTTTTGACCCCCTGCCTCTGCCACAGACAGGTAGTTGGTTCTTGTTGTATTTCTCATGTTTTATCTTAATAATTTTTAGGTTTTTTGTTATTTTTCTTATCTCTTTGTTTTTTTCTTTTAATTTCTGTGGTTTGATGACGGAGGAATCCTTTTTATTACCTTCTTTAACAAATTATGGGTGATAAGGTGAACTTAGCCACTATAACTGTGGCCTCGTATAATGTAAAGGGCTTACGCTCTCCGAATAAGAGAAGCCAAGTGATGAATCTTTTGCACTCAAAGAAATCTAGTATAGTTTTCCTGCAGGAGACACATTTTAAAAAAGGGAGAGTCCCAGATATGTCTAGATCTCGCTACCCGACCTGGTATCACAGTACGGGCGGTTCAGCGTCGGGTGGAGTGAGTATTGCTATAAAGAAAAATGTTCCTTTTATTTTGAGCGATTGTTTATCTGATTCAGAAGGCAGGTACATTATAATTAAGGGCTTTTTGGCTAACACTAAGATTACCTTGTGTAACTTATATGCCCCAAATAGGAACCAGATAGGTTGGCTGTGTAAAACATTGAATGTTCTGGAACTTTTTACTGAGGGTCTGTTGTTGGTGGGAGGGGATTTTAATGTATCTTTGAACCCAGCCTTAGATACTTCAACGGGCAGATCGGCTCTTTCTCAGAGGGCGCTGAGACGATTACACCTTTCATTACAAAAATTGCATCTGATAGACCCTTGGAGAACGCTTTTTCCTTCGGGCAGAGATTACACTTTTTATTCCCATCCGAATAATAGCTATCACAGAATTGATTACCTACTGGTACAAACAGCTAATCTCCAATTAGTTAGAAAAGCTAATATAGATATCATTTCTCTCTCAGATCACGCTCCCATTTTTCTTGACATAGAGATAAAAACTCTACCACGGCCGGCTGGGTCGTGGTCACTGAATGAAACTCTTTTGGACTCGGATTCTCACATTGAAAAACTGACAAGTACTCTTGACTTCTTTTTTCAGAATAATTTGCACTCAGGCCCGCCCTTGCCTATGGTGTGGGAATCTCATAAAGCAGTAATGAGAGGGGAATTTATAGCCCTAGGCTCATATTTGAAAAAGGAGCGATCAAAAAAGGTTGTGTCTATTCTACATCAAATCAGTTCCTTCGAGAGGTTACATAAGAGATCTCAGGTAAATAAAATATTGTCAGAACTGACAGATCTGAGAACCTCATTAAAAAACCTTTTAAACATTAAATCAGCAAAAATTTATATGAGAAGTAGACAGAAGTTTTATCTCCATGGCAATAAGAGTAGTAAGCTTATGACATCCCTACTTAAGAAACAAAAGGAAAAGACGTTTATTAGACAACTTAGAGCTTTAGATGGCTCTTCAATTCTCGGGACTGCAGATATTGCCAGGGAGTTTAAAGACTTTTATGAAAATTTATACAATTTAAATACACCTGATAGCATGCAGGAGCCAGTCACAGCCTTAGCAAAAATGAAAGAATTTTTGACCTCGTTACATCTCCCTAAAATAACTCTTGAAGGTCAGTCCTTATTGACTGCCCCAGTTACCCCTACAGAGATTTTAGACATTCTTTCTACTATTCCGAACGGAAAGGCACCGGGCCCAGATGGTCTTCCCATTATCTATTATAAAAAGTTTATAAAACCACTGTTACCTCACCTAGTGTCTTTGTTTAATTCCTATTTAGCAGGCCAGCTCCCCCCTAGACAATCCTTGGAGGCATACATCACAGTCCTCCCTAAGGAGGGTAAAGATCCCAATCTGTGCACTAGCTACAGACCAATATCACTGCTTAATGCAGATATCAAGATGTGGGCTAAAATATTAGCGGGCAGATTAAGCAATTTCTTACCTAAGCTAATTTATGCAGACCAAGTAGGCTTTGTAAGTGGCAGGGAGGGGAAGGATAATTCTACTAAAGTCATTCAGTCTATAATGTTTGCTAAGACTCGGGGTATGCCCTTGATGCTCTTGTCGACGGATGCTGAGAAGGCTTTCGATAGAGTGAGCTGGAGGTTTATGGAACAAGTAATGATTAAGTTTGGCTTCCCTCCTCAATATATAACAGCAGTCCTCTCGCTTTATTCACAACCGACGGCCAAGGTCAGAGTCAACGGCACCCTGTCAGATTTGGGATTAGCAACGGGACTAGACAGGGTTGCCCCTTGTCGCCCTCTTTGTTCATTTTAGTTATAGAAACTTTGATACAAAGCATCAGACAAGATCAACGTATAGAGGGGTTGACGGTGGGTCAGAGGTCACTTAAGACTCTAGCTTTCGCAGACGATTTGCTTTTCCTTATCTCCAATCCATCCCAGGCCTTTCCAATTATTCTTCAAGCCTTTCATCATTTTGGTCTCCTTTCTAATTTCAAAATCAATTTGTCAAAATCTGAAGTGTTAAACATTGGTCTCCCTCACTCTCAGACCTCCACCATTCGTACGCAGATTCCATTCTCTTGGGCCACTAATTCTATTAGATATTTGGGAATAATGATAACTAGAGACCCCACTAACCTATTCCATGACAATTACACTCCTTTAATTCAAAAGGTCAAAAACCTGATGCAGAAGTATAGCTTACCCACTTTATCCTGGATGGGTCGTATTAATGTGTTTAAGGCATATATAATGCCCATTATACTATATACCATGAACATGGTTCCGATTCGGATTCCCCTGACATTTTTTGGAACATTAAAATCCCTTATTGGAAAATTTATATGGAAAAATAAAAGGGCTAGGTTACCTTATAAGTTTCTTTCTCGTCCTCTCTCTTTTGGAGGGTTAGGGGTTCCAGACCTTCTTTTATATTATAAGGCTATCCATCTCAGTAGATGGTTAAAGGTGGTGTCCTGTGCTGAAAGGGAGGAGGGGGATAGTGTTGACTGGGCTTTACTGGGCCCGAGAGGTTTGCCGTATCTCTGGACTAGGGCTAAGCCGCCGGCCTCTCTTAGGTTGGATGATGTAACTACAACTACGTTGCGTATTAAAAGATTGGTAATGGGACAGTTCCCGGAAGATACTTTCCCCTCCACATTGACACCGATTGGCTCAATTCCCTATTTGTTAGAGCAAGACTTTCAGGATCCATACAATTTATGGTCCAACCTCCCTAGAGAAACGTTAAATAGTTTTTATAGTAATAACACTTTGCGGGAGGGATCTTGGCCACAAGGGGCATCGGTCCAACCAACAAATTTTCTCCAGAAACAACACATCAAACGCATACTTTTACAGTTTGGAAGGAGATTCCCGTCTAAATCTAATTGGTCCTGGCTAGATATTATGATTAAACTTCCATCCCCACGGCAGAAAATTATATCCCGCATTTACTCACATCTCATCTCTCCGAATGTACATTCTAAACCCTCATTTATACACTCGTGGGAAATTGAACTTAATATCACGTTTACAGAAGATCAAATATCTAAAATGCTGTCAAATGCTAGGGGTTTTTCTAGATGTGTACTTTTGCAGGAGAATTCTTATAAAATATTAACTAGGTGGCATTTAACTCCAGCTAAGTTGTTCCAGTTAGGCCTCGTGGATAATGATGATTGCTGGCGATGCCTCAATCCTAGAGGACATCATACGCATATATTCTGGGAATGTCCTAGATTGCGAATTTTTTGGGAGGGAGTTGAGTTAGTTCTCAAAAAATTAGGATTAATAAAGGTGGATCTTGGAGCCACGGAAGCTCTCCTTTCATGCCCGTCAAAAGATTTTTTACCAAAAAAACATGGGCTTCTTCCACTGATGTTGAGTGCGGCGAGACAGTTGATAGCTACCCATTGGAAGGATGTAGCTCCTCCCACGTTGGGAGAATGGTATACGAAAATAAATCAGATTTATCGTTTAGAGGAGCTGTCTAGCTGGGAAATTTATAATCATAAAGCTTTCGTGTCGACTTGGGCCCCTTGGAATAGGTACTTAGAAGACAATCCTCTTTAGGAACATTCTGGAGTTTTTTGTTTTGTTAGGCTCTACTGAATTGGGTGGCTTCTGCTTTGGGGCTCCTGGCCTTACTACCCCATATTAGATAGCTCAATTGTAATACATGGAGAAGCGTTATTTTTTGAAGTGCACCCATGCAATGATTGTGCTCATGTTGTCAACCACATGTTGTTATTGTTAATGTTGTTGATATTGTATATGAATATGTTCCCTTTTCCCCTTCCCTTTCTTTTTTCCTTTCCTCCCCTACCTATTTTTTCCTTATCTTCTCCTCCCTTCCCGCCCTAAACCAGACACTATTTAATATGTCGCCAACTGTACCTGAGAATTGGTGTTGTGTTTAATGGTGATGTTCAAAAACTTAAAAAATTCTAAAATAAAGAATTTACAAAAAGAAATGGATCACTGGTGCAAGTGGTTGGGCGAGAAGATGCAAGGAGCCTGCTTACTTCTTCTGTGACTGATTCAAAATCAGAGAGTGAGCTAGATGCAGTGGGGGAGGGAGGACAGTGCATGGTATGAGGTGATTGGGAGATAATTTCCTGTCGGATCTGGTCAATTTTTTCTTTGACATAATTGGCCAGATCATCAGCTCGAAGCTCCGTGGTTGGGGCCTGTACTCTTGGGTTGAGTAGAGAATGAAAAGTGTCAAAGAGACGTTTAGGGTTATTGGACAGTGAGGTGATGAGGGTGTTGAAATAGGTTTGTTTTGAGAGGTGAAGGCCAGTGTTGTATGTTCGAAACATAAATTTATAATGGATGAAATCTTCGGGTAGGTTGGATTTTCTCCACAGACGTTCGGCGCACCTGGAGCACTGCTGCAGGAAACGTGTTTGCAGGGTGTGGCAGGGTTGTCACCGTCTGTGTTATGGTGTACTATTTATAGGAGGTGCAAATTCATCCAGGGCACTTTGAAGTGTTTCATTGTAATGCTTCAATGCAGAATCAGGACATGAGAGGGAGGAGATAGGGGCCAATGAAGACTGCAAGTTATTCATAAGTTTCTGGGTGTTAATGGCCTGTATGTTTCTATAAATATGGAAAGTGGGGGTGACCTGAGCAGCCTGGCAGTTCTTGATAGAGAATGAAAGAAGGTTGTGGTCAGAGAGCAGGAGAGGGGAGTGTTGTGAGTTCATTTTTCCCTTCACCATTGAGGTCTGATGAACTCCCTCCTCTAGTGAAGGAAGGTAGTGAGACTGATTACCAAACACCTGGGCAGCTAGATGATGACTGGGTGCCTGGAATTGAGGACTGGATATAAGGCTGCCGACGCCCTTCTTCCTGGCTGGTGACTTTCCTGCTGGATTCTTGGAGACCAGTCTGATTCCTGCATCTCAAAGCTAAGTTTTTCTGCTCTGCTTTGTACTCTTCAGTTTTGTTTTGCCTTGTTTTTTGGGAGTTCTGCCATCCCCGGCCGGGGGTGAGCTGAATTCCATTTTTGTCTCTGATCTGTTGATCTTTTGCTCTGTCTTCAGAATATACCTGAGTGCTGATATAGTCTTTTGAAGCCTAGCGACTTTAGGGCCTGTTTTTCCTATCAGTCGGTTGGCTCATTTTGATAGGGTTTTTGCGGATGGCAGACAGCAGCTTTCCTATCCTGTCCTATGTAGTTAGCTTGGGCCCCATCATTTGCTCAACCTATCTTTCTATCTGTGTTAGTGTTTTCATCTTGCTTCACCGTCATTATATGTTGGGGGCTGCCTATTGCTTTGGGGTCTGCTCTGGGGCAGTTTAGTTTTTCCCCTTTCTGTCTCTAGGCTATGTAGTTCTCCGGCTGTGATCGAGGGGTCTAGGGCACCGTAGGAACCCCCCACGGCTACTGCTAGTTGTTGTGGATAGGTTCAGGGGTCTGCAATCCGATAGCTGCCAACCTCTCTGGTTTTTCTGGACTTAGCTGGTATTTTGTTTTTTCCTCCTTCGGTGACTCATCATAACAGGGGAGTTTGCAAAATCATCCCCACTGCACAAAGCCGAGAGAAGACCAAGTCGAGGGAGTTTCCGTCTTCATGCATTAGAGAATTAGTAAGCTGCCCCTTGTACCTGGTCATACACCTGCCTATTTCAGCCTGTTAAATTGAGGTGTAATCTATAGTGGGCCTGAGATAATAGTTCAGCCTCCTAAAATCTCTAGGGAGCTTCCAATTCTCCCCAATACTATATACACCTTGTACCTGGTCATACACCTGCCTATTTCACTTATTCCAAACAAAGGAGATTTACTAGATATTAACCCTAAATTTTTACATTAAATTTTAAGTAGACACCATAAACATAATACCAAGAAAATTCTACTTAAGAAAAAATTACAAAACTGAATTATTAAATATATGATTTTTATTAAGTCAAAAAGACACCAACATGATTCCAAATTAAAACACTAAAAAATTCCTACAGAGGAAGCAGGTCAACATGCACAGTAGACAATATATAAGGTTTCAATCCAAAAAAAAGGGGGATTTTCAAAAGCAGAAAAAAGTATACAATTTTCTGTTTAATATACCATGTAGTGCATTATTTCATACAATCAATTGTCCTACTGCTTTTTATCCTACTACCCAAAATTCATTCATTATTATATGGCCAAATTTGTCATGATTAATATAAAAAGACATAAAGTGCATAGTGAATTTTCAACATGAAGTAACTAGGCCATAAAGGTATAGGGTTAATCAAAACCTACCCACCTGGATTCATACTATGTATGTGAACACCGCTGCCTCACACTCCAACGCGCGTTTCACACGTGGTTTCTTCAGGGAGTGATGAGGTGGGTGGGCTACGTGCTACATTTTATAGTGCAATAGTTTGGCGCGATACCAATCACAAGCGCTCTGTGGCGCATCGTCAGCTGCCTTATTGATGATGATCCCGCCGCAAGTCTGGCGGCAACGTCACCAGAAAGTGCGATAGCGCCGTCCGTGACATCACAGGCGAGGCTCTCGACTGGGCATGCGCTGACAATGGAGGCAGACGATGCGCACAACACTAGTGTGGCCATTATATCTAAGGGCAAATTTATGGGCAAACACCATCCATATGTAAAACGTGAATATAAGTGCAAATTAGTGCAATGACATGAGAAGGTAATTAACCCCTTCACTACCAAGGATGGTTTGCACGTTAACTCCCGTGCCAATTTTTACAATTCTGACCACTGTAGCTTTATGAGGTCATAACTCTGGAACGCTTCCATGGATCCCGGTGATTCTGACAATGTTTTCTCGTGACATATTGTACTTCATGTTAGTGGTAAAATTGCATACAAATAACTTGCGTTTATTTGTGAAAAAAACGGAAATTTGGCGAAAATTTTGAAAATTTCGCCATTTTCCAACTTTGAATTTTTATGCCCTTAAATCACAGCGATACGGCACACAAAAAACTTAATACATAACATTTCCCACATGTTTACTTTACATCAGCACAATTTTGGAACCAAAATTTTTTTTTGTTAGGAAGTTATAAGGGTTAAAAATTGACCAGCGATTTCTCATTTTTGCAACACCATTTTATTTTTAGGGGCCACATCACATTTGAAGCCACTTTGAGGGGTCTATATGATAGAAAATACCCAAAAGTGACACCATTCTAAAAACTGCACCCCTTAAGGTGCTTAAAACCACATTCAAGAAGTTTAATAACCCTTGAGGTGCGTCACAGGAATTTTTTGAATATTAAAAAAAATGAACATTTAACTTTTTTTCACAAAAAAAATACTTCAAGTTCAATTTTCTTTATTTTACCAAGGGTAACAGGAGAAATTGGACTGTAAAAGTTAATGTGCAATTTGTCCTGAGTACGCTGATACCTGATATGTGGGGGGAACCACTGTTTCGGCGCATGGCAGACCTCAGTAGGGAAGGAGCGCCGTTTGACTTTTTCAATGCAAAATTGGCTGGAATTCAGATCGGACGCCATGTCGCGTTTGGAGATCCCCTGATGTACCTAAACAGTGGAAACCCCCCCAAGTGACCCCATTTTGGAAACTAGACCCCCCAAGGAACTTATCTAGATATGTGGTGAGAACTTTGAACCCACAAGGGCTTCACAGAAGTTTATAATGTACAGCGGTACAATTAAAAAATCATATTTTTTCCACAAAAATGATCTTTTCACCCCCAATTTTTATTTTTCCAAGGGTAACAGGACCCTAAAAGTTATTGTGCAATTTGTCCTGAGGACGCTGATACCCCATATGTGGGTGTAAATGACTATTTGGGCGCATAGCAGAGCTCGGAAGGGAAGCAGCGCCATTTGACGTTTTTGGCTAGAATTGAGATCGGACACCATGTCGCGATTGGAAAACCCCTGATGTACCAAAACAGTGGAAACCCCCCACAAATGACACCATTTTGGAATCTAGACCCCCCAAGGAACTTATCTAGATGTGTGGTGAGAACTTTGAACCCCCAAGGGCTTCACAGAAGTTTATAACGTACAGCATTACAATTAAAAAATCATATTTTTTCCACAAAAATGATCTTTTCACCCTCAATTCTTATTTTTCCAAAAGTAACAGGACCCTAAAAGATATTGTGCAATTTATCCTGAGTGCGCTGATACCCCACATGTGGGGGTAAACCACTATTTGGGCGCATGGCAGAGCTCCGAAGGGAAGCAGCGCCATTTGACGTTTTTGGCTGGAATTGAGATCGGACACCATGTCGCGTTAGGAAAGCCCCTGATGTACCAAAACAGTAGAAACCCCCCACAAATGACACCATTTTGGAAACTAGACCCCCCAAGGAACTTATCTAGATGTGTGGTGAGCACTTTGAACCCCCCAGTGCTTCACTGAAGTTTATGACGTCCGGGTGTAAAAATAAAAAAATCGTATTTTTTCCACAAACATCATCTTTTAGTCCCCATTTTTTTAATTTTCCCAAGGGTAACAGGAGAAATTGGACCCCAAAAGTTGTTGTCCAATTGGTCCTGAGTACGCTGATACCTCATATGTGGGAGAAAACTACTGTATGGGCACACGTCGGGGCTCGGAAGGGAAGTAGTGACGTTTTGGAATGCAGACTTTGATGGAATGGTCTGCGGGTGTCATGTTGCCTTTGGAGAGCCCCTAATGTACCTAAACAGTGGAAACCCCCCACAAATGACCCCATTTTGGAAACTAGACCCCCTGAGGATCTTATCTAGATGTGTGGTGAGCACTTTGAACCCCCAAGGGCTTCACAGAAGTTTATAATGCCCAGGCATGAAAATAAAAAAATCGTATTTTTTCCACAAACATGATCAATTAGTCTCTAATTTTTTTATTTTCCCAAGGGTAACAGGAGAAATTGGACCCCAAAAGTTGTTGTCCAATTTGTCCTGAGTACGCTGATACCTCATATGTGGGAGAAAACTACTGTATGGGCACACGTCGGGGCTCGGAAGGGAAGTAGTGACGTTTTGGAATGCAGACTTTGATGGCATGGTCTGCGGGTGTCATGTTGCTTTTGGATAGCCCCTGATGTACCTAAACAGTGGAAAGCCCCACAAATGACCCCATTTTGGAAACTAGACCCCCTAATGAACTTATCTAGATGTGTGGTGAGCAGTTTGAACCCCCCAGTGCTTCACAGAAGTTTATAACGACCGGGCGTGAAAATAAAAATATCATATTTTTTCAACAAACATCATCTTTTAGTCCCCATTTTTTTATTTTCCCAAGGGTAACAGGAGAAATTGGACCCCAAAAGTTGTTGTCCAATTTGTCCTGAGTACGCTGATACCTCATATGTGGGAGAAAACTACTGTATGGGCACAAGTCGGGGCTCGGAAGGGAAGTAGTGACGTTTTGGAATGCAGACTTTGATGGATTGGTCTGCGGGTGTCATGTGCGTTTGGAGAGCCCCTGATGTACCTAAACTATTGAAACTCCCCACAAGTGACCCCATTTTGGAAACTAGACCCCCCCACGGAACTTATCTAGATGTGTGGAGAGCACTTTGAGCCCCCAAGTGCTTCACAGAAATTTATAACGCCTGGGCGTGAAAATAAAAAAAACATTTTTTTCCGCAAAATTATATTTTTGCCCCCAATTTTTTATTTTCCTAAGGGTAACAGGAGAAATTGGACCCCAAAAGTTATTTTGTAATTTGTCCTGAGTAGGTTGATACCCTACATGTGGGGGTAAAACACTGTTTGGGTGCATGGCAGAGCTTGGAAGGGAAGGAGCACCATTTGACTTTTTCAACGCAGAATTGGCTGGAATTGAGATCAGACGCCATGTTGCCTTTGGAGAGCACCTGATGTGCCCAAACAGTGGAAACCCCCCAATTATAACTCCAACCCTAACCCCAACACACCACTAACCCTAATCTGAGCCCTAGCCCTAACCCTAGCCCTATCCCTAGCCCTAACCCTAGCCCTAACCCTAACCCTAGCCCTAACCCTACCCTAACCCTAACCCTAGCGGGAAAATGGAAATAAATACATTTTCTTTTAGTTTTATTATTTTTCCCTAACTAAGAGGGTGATAACGGAGGGTTTGATTTACTATTTATGGCGGTTTTTATGTTTGGCAGCTGTCAGACGCTAAAAGACGCTTTTTATTGTAAAAATAGTTTTTGCATCACCACATATTGTGAGCTATAATTTTTCCGTATTTTGACCCAATGAGTCATGTGAGGTCTTATTCTTTGCGGGACGAGTTGACGTTTTTATTGGTACCATTTTCGGGCACGTGACATTTTTTGATCGCTTTTTATACCAATTTTTGGGACGCAGAATGAACAAAAACCAGCATTTCATGAATTTCTTTTGGGGGGGTGCGTTTACACCGTTCCGCGTGCGGTAAAATTGATAAAGCGTTTTTATTCTTCGGGTCAGTACGGTTACAGCGATACCTCATTTAGGTCGTTTTTTTATGTTTTGTCGGTCTTTTGCAATGAAAACAATTTTAAATAAAAAATAATTATTTTTGTATCGCTTTATTCTGCGAGCTATAACTTTTTTATTTTTTTGCAGATGATGCTGTATGGCGGCTCGTTTTTTGCAGGACAAGATGACGTTTTCAGCGGTACCATGGATATTTATATGCGTCTTTTTGATCGCGCGTTATTGCACTTTTTGTTCGGTGGTATGATAATAAATCATTATTTTTTGCTTCGTTTTTAAGGGGTTCGCTAAAGGGGTTAACTAATGGGACAGTTTTATAGGGCGGGTCGCTACGGACGCGGCGATACCAAATATGTGTACTTTTATTGTTTTGGGGTTTTTTTATTTTGAAAAAATGGATTTATTGGGGAATATTTTTTTTTTTTTACTAATTTATTTAGCGATTTTTTTTAAATTATTTTTAACACTTTTTTTTTTTTTTTTTTTACTTTATTACCTTGTCCCAGGTGGGACATCACTGTCCTGTGACAGATCGCTGATCTGTCACATCACAGATCACTGTGACAGATCAGCGATCTGTCACAGGCACTGCTGCAGACTTCCTCATGCCTGCGCTTTGCAGGCAGTGAGGAAGTCAGCTCCCTGCAGGCCCCCGAAGGCCCCTGTCGCCATCTTGGATCCGGGGGCCTGTAGGGAAAGAGCCCCCCGCAGCAGCGCTGCACATTGCGCTGCCGTGGGGGGCTCAGGGAAGCACGGAGGGAGCCCCCTCCCTGCCGATGCTTCCCTTTAACCCCCGGTACACCGCGATCGCGTTTGATCGCGGTGTACAAGGGGTTAACGTGTTGGGGGCGGTCTGTGACCGCCCCTGACACATTGTGCCGGGTGTCAGCTGTGATAATCAGCTGACACCCGGCCGCGATCAGCAGCGCTCACCACGTGGGCGCCGCCGATCGCTGGGACGTAATATTCCGTCCATGGTAGTTAGGTCCAGGGTCACATGGACGGAATATTACGTCCATTGTAGGTAAGGGGTTAACATATAATACAATAAAATGATGTCTTCAAGAAACAAAGCAATACTATTAACTATGTGTGTCTGAATTAAGTATAATGCGTACAATATGCAAATAAGTGATATAATAAGAAGTGAATCACATTTACAGACAGGACTATCCTGTTATTGAGTCTAACACAAATTAGTGAGCAAATAAAAAAGTGTATGGTAATAATGGGAAGTGACTATCCAAATCTAATATGACAAAATGACACAAAAATATATTATTAGTGCTAAAAAAACTAAGAAAAAACAAAATATATATATATACAAAAGTATATTATATTTCTTAATAAAAAAAGTTGAAAAAGTGTTATTATTACAATTTTTCTTCCTCAAACTTGAATGATGAATGTCCTCATAATGGCAAAAAAGTTTTTTTTATATATCAGGGGAAAAAAATATATATATAATTTTTGTGGTTATATATTTTCTTTTGTTCTTCATACTTCTAATTTCTTCTCCCATATCACAGGAAACCATAATGGACAATTGGAACACTATATAATAAGAGAAACATATATTATAACAACTGATCGAATATATATTACTCGATGAGAGGAACCCATATCCATTCTAAAAAAACTCACAAGCCCACCACAAAAAATGGAATTATTTAAATAAAAATTTTTAATTAAAAATGGTTAAAAACATATTTGAAATTATCTACAGAGGCAGAATTGGAAGCGCTCAAGATATTAGAAGATTTATTACTTGAACAGCAGGAAAATCCACAAAGTAAGTTTCCAGATTTTATTAGAAAAAAATCCAAAAATTTTCCACCAATTACTCTTAATTCTTCCATAGAAGTATTTGTGAAAATGGTGATGGGCGATGCTGGCTCAGACACAGGTGCACAAATTAAATAAAGCCTGGGGCAGGGCGGGGCTGCTGTGTTTGTGCACAGCAGCCTAGATCCATCACAATGAACACAGCAAAAATGGCGAACATAACCCAGCGCGCACGGCAACAGTGGTGGTCAGCCACAAACCAATATGCAAAAAAAGAAAGAAGCCAGCGCTGCTTGTGGTTAGAACGCATAACATGAGATTGCATTGGCGCGGCGGGGTGGCTCAATTTATTGATCAATATTTTGCCAAATGTCTCATTTTGAATACAGTTAGATGCTAATATGTGCATATGCACCTCATGTTATGCGTTCTAACCACAAGCAGCGCTGGCTTCTTTCTTTTTATGCAATGAGCTATACCAACTGCAAGTACGCAGACAATATGACAATTTGACACAAGCACAACAACAAGCACTGAATGAATTAAAAAATATGAAGCAGGTGGTGATAAAACAAGCGGACAAGGGTGGTAATGTGGTGGTCTGGCCGGTACAGCAGTATGAGAAGGAGGTCTTTTCCCAATTAAATAACACTAATTGTTATTACAGACTTGCTTTCAGAAAAACCTATTTCATATTTTGGATGAAGCACTTGAAAAAGGTTATATCACCAAGACAGTGTGGGAGGGATTATGGGTAAATCTTCCAGTTGTACCAACAATATACTTTTTACCCAAAATCCATAAGGATTTGGCCAACCCACCCGGTAGGCCCATTGTATTGGGATGTGGTGGTTTGAATGAACCAGTTTGTAGATTTTTGGATTATTATTTGAAGCCTTTTGTTGAAGAGTTGCCATCCTATGTGAAGGACTCTGGGGAAGTTTTGCAAAGACTGCATGGAATCAGTCTGGAACCGGATATGTTTCTTATTACTGGTGATGTCTAGTCCCTATACACTTGTATAGAGCATGGACTCGGCATCTCAGCGGCCAGATTTTTTCTAACAAATAAGGGCATGGCTAGAGAATTGTTAAAACTTCTTCATTGTCAGCCTCCTAAAATCTCTAAGGAGCTTCCAATTCTCCCCAATACTATATACACCTTGTACCTGGTCATACACCAGCCTATTTCAGCCTGTTACATTGAGGTGTAATCTATAGTGGGCCTGAGATTAAAATAGTTCAGCCTCCTTAAATCTCTAGGGACCTTCCAATTCTCCCCAATACTATATACACCTTAATAATAATAATACATTTTATTTCTATAGCGCAGACATATTCCGCAGCACTTTACATTTCAGAGGGGACTTGTACAGACAATAGACATTACAGCATAACAATAATCACATAGATCATAACAGATACCAAGAGGAATGAGGGCCCTGCTCGCAAGCTTACAATCTATGTGGAAAAAAAAGGGAGACACGAAAGGTGGGTGGTAACAGTTGCCCTGATTGTATGGACCAGCCATAATGTTAAGTGTGTAACAGCACAGACACAGAGGGCTAATGGATGTATAAAGCATGTGGGAGCATCATGCGGGGAACCTGGTTATGGTAAAAACTTTTGGCTGTGCCACACAGGGATAGATTAGGTTAATGTGTTGAGGCGGTAGGCCAGTCTGAATAAATGAGTTTTCAGGGCACGCTTAAAATTGTGGGGATTGGGGACTAATCATATTGACCTGGGAAGTGCATTCCAAAGAATTGGTGCAGCACGTGTATAGTCTTGGAGACGGGAGTGGGAGGTTCTGATTACTGTGGATGCTAACCTCAGGTCATCAGCAGAATGGAGGGCGCGGGTAGGATGGTATACTGAAACAAGGTAGGAGATGTAGGGTGGTTCTGAGCCATGGAGAGCTTTGTGGGTGAGGGTAATAAGTTTGTACTGGATACTGGAGTGGATGGGTAGCCAGTGTAATGACTGGCACAAGGTAGAGGCATCGGTGTAACGATTGGCGAGGAATATGATCCTGGCAGCAGCATTCAAGACAGATTGGAGGGGGGAGAGTTTGGTAAGAGGGAGACCGATTAGAAGAGAGTTACAATAGTCGAGACGAGAATGAATAAGAGAAACAGTAAGAGTTTTTGCGGAGTCAGAAGTAAGAAAAAGTCGAATTCTAGAAATGCTTTTGAGGTGCAGATAACAAGAGCGAGCCAGTGATCGTATGTGGGGAACAAAGGAAAGCTCGGAGTCAAGTATGACCCCAAGACAACGGGCATGTTGCTGGGGAGTAATAGTGGAACCACACACAGAAATGGCAATGTCGGGTATAGGTACATTAGTAGAGGGAGGAAACACAAGGAGTTCAGTCTTTGACAGGTTCAGTTTCAGATATAGTGAGGACATGATATTAGACACAGCGTTTAGACAATCGCTGGTGTTTTCTAGAAAGGCAGGCGTGATGTCAGGAGAAAAAGCGTATAATTGGGTGTCATCAGCTTAGAGATGGTACTGGAAGCCAAATCTACTGATTGTTTGACCAATAGGGGCAGTGGACAAAGAGAAGATGAGGGGGCCTAGGACTGATCCTTGAGGAACCCCAACAGTAAGGGGAAGATGAGAGGAGGAGGAGCCAGAAAAAGATACAGTAAAGGAGCGGTCAGAGAGATAGGAGGAGAACCAGGAGAGAACGGTGTCCTTGAGGCCAATGGAATTGAGCATAGTGAGGAGAAGCTGATGATCCACAGTGTCGAATGCTGCAGAGAGATCCAAGAGAATTAACATGGAGTAATGACCATTTGATTTAGCTGTTAGTAGATCGAGACTTTAGTGAGGGCAGTTTCAGTAGAGTGTAAAGAGCGGAGACTGGATTGGAGAGGGTTGAGAAGAGAGTTATCAAAAAGATAGCGGATAAGACGGGAGTGGACCAGGTGTTCCAGGAGTTTAGAGATGAAGGGAAGATTAGAGACAGGTCTATAGTTAGCGGTTTTGGTCGAGAGATGGTTTTTTAAGTAGTGGATGTATGATGACATGCTTAAATGAGGAGGGAAAGATACCAGAAGAGAGAGAGAGGTTAAATATTTTAGTTAGGTGAGGGTTAACAGCAGGGGAAAGGGACTGGCGGAGATGTGATAGAAATGGATCACTGGTGCAAGTGGTTGGGCGAGAAGATGCAAGGAGCCTGCTTACTTCTTCTGTGACTGATTCAAAATCAGAGAGTGAGCTAGATGCAGTGGGGGAGGGAGGACAGTGCATGGTATGAGGTGATTGGGAGATAATTTCCTGTCGGATCTGGTCAATTTTTTCTTTGACGTAATTGGCCAGATCATCAGCTCGAAGCTCCGTGGTTGGGGCCTGTACTCTTGGGTTGAGTAGAGAATGAAAAGTGTCAAAGAGACGTTTAGGGTTATTGGACAGTGAGGTGATGAGGGTGTTGAAATAGGTTTGTTTTGAGAGGTGAAGGCCAGTGTTGTATGTTCGAAGCATAAATTTATAATGGATGAAATCTTCGGGTAGGTTGGATTTTCTCCACAGACGTTCGGCGCACCTGGAGCACTGCTGCAGGAAACGTGTTTGCAGGGTGTGGCAGGGTTGTCACCGTCTGTGTTATGGTGTTCTATTTATAGGAGGTGCAAATTCATCCAGGGCACTTTGAAGTGTTTCATTGTAATGCTTCAATGCAGAATCAGGACATGAGAGGGAGGAGATAGGGGCCAATGAAGACTGCAAGTTATTCATAAGTTTCTGGGTGTTAATGGCCTGTATGTTTCTATAAATATGGACAGTGGGGGTGACCTGAGCAGCCTGGCAGTTCTTGATAGAGAATGAAAGAAGGTTGTGGTCAGAGAGCAGGAGAGGGGAGTGTTGTGAGTTCATTTTTCCCTTCACCATTGAGGTCTGATGAACTCCCTCCTCTAGTGAAGGAAGGTAGTGAGACTGATTACCAAACACCTGGGCAGCTAGATGATGACTGGGTGGCTGGAATTGAGGACTGGATATAAGGCTGCCGACGCCCTTCTTCCTGGCTGGTGACTTTCCTGCTGGATTCTTGGAGACCAGTCTGATTCCTGCATCTCAAAGCTAAGTTTTTCTGCTCTGCTTTGTACTCTTCAGTTTTGTTTTGCCTTGTTTTTTGGGAGTTCTGCCATCCCCGGCCGGGGGTGAGCTGAATTCCATTTTTGTCTCTGATCTGTTGATCTTTTGCTCTGTCTTCAGAATATACCTGAGTGCTGATATAGTCTTTTGAAGCCTAGCGACTTCAGGGCCTGTTTTTCCTATCAGTCGGTTGGCTCATTTTGATAGGGTTTTTAGCGGATGGCAGACAGCAGCTTTCCTATCCTGTCCTATGTAGTTAGCTTGGGCCCCATCATTTGCTCAACCTATCTTTCTATCTGTGTTAGTGTTTTCATCTTGCTTCACCGTCATTATATGTTGGGGGCTGCCTATTGCTTTGGGGTCTGCTCTGGGGCAGTTTAGTTTTTCCCCTTTCTGTCTTTAGGCTATGTAGTTCTCCGGCTGTGATCGAGGGGTCTAGGGCACCGTAGGAACCCCCCACGGCTACTGCTAGTTGTTGTGGATAGGTTCAGGGGTCTGCAATCCGATAGCTGCCAACCTCTCTGGTTTTTCTGGACTTAGCTGGTATTTTGTTTTTTCCTCCTTCGGTGACTCATCATAACAGGGGAGTTTGCAAAATCATCCCCACTGCACAAAGCCGAGAGAAGACCAAGTCGAGGGAGTTTCCGTCTTCATGCGTTAGAGAATTAGTAAGCTGCCCCTTGTACCTGGTCATACACCTGCCTATTTCAGCCTGTTAAATTGAGGTGTAATCTATAGTGGGCCTGAGATAATAGTTCAGCCTCCTAAAATCTTTAGGGAGCTTCCAATTCTCCCCAATACTATATACACCTTGTACCTGGTCATACACCTGCCTATTTCACTTATTCCAAACAAAGGAGATTTACTAGATATTAACCCTAAATTTTTACATTAAATTTTAAGTAGACACCATAAACATAATACCAAAAAAATTCTACTTAAGAAAAAATTACAAAACTGAATTATTAAATATATGATTTTTATTAAGTCAAAAAGACACCAACATGATTCCAAATTAAAACACTAAAAAATTCCTACAGAGGAAGCAGGTCAACATGCACAGTAGACAATATATAAGGTTTCAATCCAAAAAAAAGGGGGGATTTTCAAAAGCAGAAAAAAGTATACAATTTTCTGTTTAATATACCATGTAGTGCATTATTTCATACAATCAATTGTCCCACTGCTTTTTATCCTACTACCCAAAATTCATTCATTATTATATGGCCAAATTTGTCATGATTAATATAAAAAGACATAAAGTGCATAGTGCATTTTCAACATGAAGTAACTAGGCCATAAAGGTATAGGGTTAATCAAAACCTACCCACCTGGATTCATACTATGTATGTGAACACCGCTACCTCACACTCCAACGCGCGTTTCACATGTGGTTTCTTCAGGGAGTGATGAGGTGGGTGGGCTACGTGCTACATTTTATAGTGCAATAGTTTGGCGCGATACCAATCACAAGCGCTCTGCGGCGCATCGTCAGCTGCCTTATTGATGATGATCCCGCCGCAAGTCTGGCAGCAACGTCACCAGAAAGTGCGATAGCGCCGTCCGTGACATCACAGGCGAGGCTCCCGACTGGGCATGCGCTGACAATGGAGGCAGACGATGCGCACAACACTAGTGTGGCCATTATATCTAAGGGCAAATTTATGGGCAAACACCATCCATATATAAAACGTGAATATAAGTGCAAATTAGTGCAATGACATGAGAAGGTAATTAACCCCTTCACTACCAAGGGTGGTTTGCACGTTAACTCCCGTGCCAATTTTTACAATTCTGACCACTGTAGCTTTATGAGGTCATAACTCTGGAACGCTTCCATGGATCCCGGTGATTCTGACATTGTTTTCTCGTGACATATTGTACTTCATGTTAGTGGTAAAATTGCATTCAAATAACTTGCGTTTATTTGTGAAAAAAACGGAAATTTGGCGAAAATTTTGAAAATTTCGCCATTTTCCAACTTTGAATTTTTATGCCCTTAAATCACAGCGATACGGCACACAAAAAACTTAATACATAACATTTCCCACATGTTTACTTTACATCAGCACAATTTTGGAACCAAAATTTTTTTTTGTTAGGAAGTTATAAGGGTTAAAAATTGACCAGCGATTTCTCATTTTTGCAACACCATTTTATTTTTAGGGACCACATCACATTTGAAGCCACTTTGAGGGGTCTATATGATAGAAAATACCCAAAAGTGACACCATTCTAAAAACTGCACCCCTTAAGGTGCTTAAAACCACATTCAAGAAGTTTAATAACCCTTGAGGTGCGTCACAGGAATTTTTTGAATATTAAAAAAAAATGAACATTTAACTTTTTTTCACAAAAAAAATACTTCAAGTTCAATTTTCTTTATTTTACCAAGGGTAACAGGAGAAATTGGACTGTAAAAGTTATTGTGCAATTTGTCCTGAGTACGCTGATACCTGATATGTGGGGGGAACCACTGTTTCAGCGCATGGCAGACCTCAGTAGGGAAGGAGCGCCGTTTGACTTTTTCAATGCAAAATTGGCTTGAATTCAGATCGGACGCCATGTCGCGTTTGGAGATCCGCTGATGTACCTAAACAGTGGAAACCCCCCAAGTGACCCCATTTTGGAAACTAGACCCCCCCAAGGAACTTATCTAGATATGTGGTGAGAACTTTGAACCCACAAGGGCTTCGCAGAAGTTTATAATGTACAGCGGTACAATTAAAAAATCATATTTTTTCCACAAAAATGATCTTTTCACCCCCAATTTTTATTTTTCCAAGGGTAACAGGACCCTAAAAGTTATTGTGCAATTTGTCCTGAGTACGCTGATACCCCATATGTGGGTGTAAATGACTATTTGGGCGCATAGCAGAGCTCGGAAGGGAAGCAGCGCCATTTGACGTTTTTGGCTAGAATTGAGATCGGACACCATGTCGCGATTGGAAAACCCCTGATGTACCAAAACAGTGGAAACCCCCCACAAATGACACCATTTTGGAATCTAGACCCCCCAAGGAACTTATCTAGATGTGTGGTGAGAACTTTGAACCCCCAAGGGCTTCACAGAAGTTTATAACGTACAGCAGTACAATTAAAAAATCATATTTTTTCCACAAAAATGATCTTTTCACCCTCAATTCTTATTTTTCCAAAAGTAACAGGACCCTAAAAGATATTGTGCAATTTATCCTGAGTGCACTGATACCCCACATGTGGGGGTAAACCACTATTTGGGTGCATGGCAGAGCTCCGAAGGGAAGCGGCGCCATTTGACGTTTTTGGCTGGAATTGAGATCGGACACCATGTCGCGTTAGGAAAGCCCCTGATGTACCAAAACAGTAGAAACCCCCCACAAATGACACCATTTTGGAAACTAGACCCCCCAAGGAACTTATCTAGATGTGTGGTGAGCACTTTGAACCCCCCAGTGCTTCCCCCTGACGAAGGAGTTTTTCCGATACGCGCGTCGGGGCGCGTCATTCTGGCAACCCGCTTCTCACCACTGTTTCTCATCCACTCTCTTAGCCCAGCAGGTAATATGTTTTGCTGTGTTTCGCTATATGCTTTCCCTTTTGGGAGCTAGACATTATGCACATTGCTCCATGAGTAATTGCCAATCCTTGTTGGCCCATTTTTACTTCATGGTGCTATAGGGCGTTGTACTGCATTATGTTTTACTATTGAGCGCCGGCTATTTCATTCACTGTACCGTGAATTGTATTAGTTTTTTCCTTGAGCTGGTTTGCTCTTTATAATTATTGTCATATGGCAGTCTATTGTAACACATTGGGTTATCTTTCTATATTATAAGAGTGCTGGATTTCCTTTTTATCACGCACTGAGTACGCTGGGCGTCATTTTTTGAAAGGGTTTTATATCCTATTTCATCTCATATTTTCAAGTTCCCCATTTATTGCCTAGTGTAGCACTTTTTTGTGAGTCTTCACTTCATTATTCAGTAGTTCAAAATTTGTGTATTTTACTAACATATACGTGTTTATATCACATTATATATTTGGTCACAGTCACATTTGTCAACTTTATTACTTATTAATACATATATTTTTCTTTGCACCTTTTTCTGTTGCTCTATTTTGGGGACTTTACCATAAGTGCTGAATTTACATTTGATATTAAAAAAAACCTTTGTGTACAGTGGTGAGACTAATATAATACGCTATTAGATTATTAACATATCTATGGGTGCTGGTTGTTATACTATAACAATTTTTACATGTTTTTTATTTATTTTTTATTGTAGTTGCATATTGTGTCTGAAATTATAATAAATACTATTTTTGTCATTATATTTTATTTTGGTCTTTGTTAATTTGTCCATATACACATTCATTTATTGTGGTCTGTTCACATCATTTGGTAATTTTTCTTCTTTAATATATTTTTGTGTCATTTTGTCATATTAAATTTGGATAGTCACTTCCCATTATTACCATACACTTTTTTTATTTGCTCACTAATTTGTGTTTGACTCAATAACAGGATAGTCCTGTCTGTAAATGTGATTCACTTCTTATTATATCACTTATTTGCATATTGTACACATTATACTTAATTCAGTCACACATAGTTAATAGTATGGCTTTGTTTCTTGAAGACGTCATTTTATTGTATTATATGTTAATTACCTTCTCTTGTCATTGCAATAATTTGCACTTATATTCACGTTTTACATATGGATGGTGTTTGCCCATAAATTTGCCCTTAGATATAATGGCCACACTAGTATTGTGCGCATCGTCTGCCTCCATTGTTGGCGCATGCCCAGTCGGGAGCCTCGCCTGTGATGTCACGGACGGCGCTATCGGGCTTTCTGGTGACGTTGCCGCGAGTCTTGCGGCGGGATCGCCATCAATATGGCAGCTGACGATGCGCCGCAGAGAGCTTGTGATTGGTATCGCGCCAAACTATTGCACTATAAAATGTAGCACGTAGCCCACCCACCTCATCACTCCCTGAAGAAACCACGTGTGAAACGCGCGTTGGAGTGTGAGGCGGCGGTGTTCACATACAAAGTATGAATCCAGGTGGGTAGGTTTTGATTAACCCTATACCTTTATGGCCTAGTTACTTCATGTTGAAAATGCACTATGCACTTTATGTCTTTTTATATTAATCATGACAAATTTGGCCATATAATAATGAATGAATTTTGGGTAGTAGGATAAAAAGCAGTGGGACAATTGATTATATGAAATAATGCACTACATGGTATATTAAACAGAAAATTGTATACTTTTTTCTGCTTTTGAAAATCCCCCCTTTTTTGGATTGAAACCTTATATATTGTCTACTGTGCATGTTGACCTGCTTCCTCTGTAGGAATTTTTCATTGTTTTAATTTGGAATCATGTTGGTGTCTTTTTGACTTAATAAAAATCATATATTTAATAATAATTCAGTTTTGTAATTTTTTCTTAAGTAGAATTTTTTTGGTATTACCTGCCTATTTCAGCCTGTTAAATTGAGGTGTAATCTATAGTGGGCCTGAGATAATAGTTCAGCCTCCTAAAATCTCTAGGGAGCTTCCAATTCTCCCCAATACTATATACACATTGTACCTGGTCATACACCTGCCTATTTCAGCCTGTTAAATTGAGGTGTAATCTATGTGGGCCTGAGATAATAGTTCAGCCTCCTAAAATCTCTAGGGAGCTTCAAATTCTCCCCAATGCTATATACACCTTGTACCTTGTTTTACAGTACCATATAGCTGGTGGTATTTTGGGTACATTTTTCCAAAAATGAGGAAGTATGGTGGAAGAGGCCGTGGAAGTGGGCGGGGGTGGCCAGCTGGTTCTGATGGTGGTGGTGGTGGTGCATCTGCTGGTAGTGGCAAAAGCACAATAGCACCTAAGGCAGGAGGTGTTGAGCCTGCGTCATCGTCTGGCTCCATAAAGCCTCGAAAGCTCCCTTTTCTGGGAGTAGGTAAACCGCTTTTAAAGCCAGAGCTTCAGGAACAAGTTTTGGCTTACATTGTTGACACAGCCTCCAGCTCTATCGCCTCCTCTTCTGAAGTTTCAAAAAATAAAAGCACTGAGTCATCAGTGTAGGCTCCTGGTCAGGAACAACACCTTTCCTTGTGCCCTTCACCCCTACCAAAAGTGAAGGATGCGGCAGGCCACACTACAGATTACTCCATGGAGCTCTTTTCACATACCATGCCTGGGTTATCAAGTCAAATCGTGAATTCCCCAGTCCAAGATGAATCTGACATGGAGTGCACTGATGCACAGCCACTGCTAGATTTTTCTGCTGGTACTTTCACTCAGAGCACTACATTGTCCTCGCAGTGTACTGAGCCAGAATCTGACCCTGATGAAACTTAGGTGCCCCTTCCCGCATACTATACCACCTTACACGGTGACACAGAGGAAGGTGCACATGAATGTGACGGACTCAGCTCCTGCTGAGCCCATTTTTTGAGTGGACCCTCTGGGTCGTGGCACCCACCCACCGAGGGCGAGCTGACCTTGTGAGAATCCACCCCCTATACAGGGAGTGTCAGGGGCAAGACCAAGGGGGTGAGCCACCACGACTGCTGGGACCAGACGGCCGGCTCAGGGGACACTATGTGAGTGACTGATGACCAGGGACAAGCAGGAAACCAGACAAGACAAGAGGTAAGTGCAAGATATCTTCATTGAGAACTTCAGGATACATTTAGTGCAAACGTAAAAACAAAACATGCAGGGTGCGTGCATGGGCACGCCAAGGTCCATACATAGCACGTGCCAGGTGGCACGCCTGGGTACGGGTAAGGCACAATGGCATCGGACTCCGGACCGCTGGCAACGATTGACATGATCAGGCATCAGGCTGCAGACATCAGCTCCAAACATCAGGCCGCAGTCATCCAGCTTATGATCTCTGGCAGCAATCGGCAGGTTCCGGGCATCCGGCAGGCAAACCAGGGTTCAGGCAAGGAGGCACGACAGATATCCAGGAGTGGTGCGAGTTAAAGAACATGCCAAGGTCCGAGGCTAGGTGTGTGTGTAGGGGACACGCCAAGGTACAAGGCTAGGTGCATGTGTAGGGGACACGCCAAGGTACAAGGCTAGTTGCGTGTGTAGGGGACACGCCAAGGTACAAGGTTTAACCAACGAGAGAGGGCGCATATGTAGAGACATGCCAAGGCACAAAGTAACAAGCAAGACAGGGTGCATGTATAGAGACACGCCAAAGCATAGGATACAAGACAGAGTGCGTGTAGAAACACGCCAAGGCACAGGGCAGGATGCGTGCTAGGAGCCACGCGGGACGCACACCTCACTGGCCAGTGCACACGGCTGTAACGCCAGCACGAGGCACGACTAAGGCACAGGAGGCAGGCAAAGGAACCTTCGTGCTAGGAGCCATGCCAGGTTCAGGGCAGGGTGCGTGCTAGGAGCCACGCCAGGGTTCAAGACAGGGTGTGTGCTAGGAGCCACGCCAGGGTTCAAGGCAGGGTGCGTGCTAGGAGCCACGCCAGGGGGCACGACACACTGGCCAGTGCACATGGCTGTAACGCCAGCACAAGGCACGACCTTGGCACAGGAGGCGTCCAAGGGGAACCCATGCCGGGGTTCAAGGCAAGGACAAGGCAAAGAAGAAGATACGGAACACAGAGCAGAACATAGGCAGAAACAGAGAATCAGATCAGAGCGAGAACAGAGCTAGCAGCGGAGCGTAGGCCGAAGCCCAGAGCCGGGCCAAGGAAGAGCCTTGGGACTAGCCTAGAAACATGCAAGAGAGCACAATAGGACAGAGTCTAGCAGCGGAACGTAGGCCGAAGCCCAGAGCCGGCCAAGGGAGAACCTTGGGACTAGACATGGAAAAGAGCACTAAAGAGAGGAGAAATGGTGCGTGTGCCAGGGAGCACTACAGGGCGCCATAGGAGAGAGCGAGGCAGAGCAGGCAAAGAGAGAGACCATAGGGAGGAACACAAGGCAAGGAATAGCAAGGCAGAGAACACAGGAAGGACTACAAGTCAAAACATAGCAAAAGCAAGACATGGCAAAACAGGCAAGGCAGAGAACACAGGAAGGACTACAAGTCAAAGCATAGCAAAAGCAAGACATGGCAAAACAGGCAAGGCAGAGAACACAGGAAGGACTACAAGTCAAAGCATAGCAAAAGCAAGACATGGCAAAACAGGCAAGGCAGAGAACACAGGAAAGACTACAAGTCAAAGCATGACAAAGACAAGACATGGCACAAGACAAAGGGAGCGACCGAGCAGACATACAGCCCTGCAGGGAAGCAACACAATAATCAGGCCCTGAGCATAGGAAGGGGCGGTCTGATATAGGGCATAGCACCTCCTCCTCTGGGTCAGGACCAGGGGAGAACTTCCAGTTCAGATGCCCAGGACCACAGAGTGCAGTCACATGATCAGGATTCCAGACATGAAGAGATGATTGCAGAACCAGTGCTGAAACCTAGGCAGGTCACATGATCAGAGTTCCAGACATGACAAGATGAATGCAGAACCAGCCTATGCTGGACCATAGGAAGAACATGATCAGGGATTCTAGACATGACGAGATGATCACAGAAGGCAGAGCAGAAACGCAGGCATCTTGCAGCCCAACAGTCATGAGGTGAGTGTGCACACTGCTCTAGGGAACAGCAGGATAGCAGACATGAGATGCGCGTGCACACCGCTCCAGGGTCATGAGGCAAAACAGGCATGGCGGACATGGCGGACGTGACAATGAAATTGAAGAGGAGGCGATGGATGACCCAGGTGTTGACCCAGATTGGCATCCATTGGGGGAAGAGGGTGCCGCTGCCAATAGCTCAGAAGAGGAGGAGGAGGATCCGCAGCAGGCATCGACATCGCAACAGCTGTTATCTGGCAGGCCCGTAGCAGTCCAAAAACGGTTTACAAAAGCAAAAGAGTTGCAGGACAGCTTGGCCAGACGGTCAAATTAGCACAGTGTGCAAGGCCTCAAAATGTCTTCCATAGTAGGAAGAGTGCAATGTGGCACTTTTTTGAACAAAATCCTAATGATCAAGCAAAGGTTATCTGTAAGAAGTGCGCAAAGACCTTTAGCTGAGGGAAAAATCTGAGAAATTTGAATACCAGTTGCATGCTTAGACATTTAACCACCATGCACTTGCAAGCATGGACGGACTATCAAACCTCACGTACCACATGTGCACCTGCTCCGAATGAAGGTAGTCAGCAACGCTACATCGCTTCCCCCACCGTAAGCCCACCGATTAGCACACCACCAGCAGCAAATGTTGAGGTGTCGTCTCAAGGCCAAAGCAGACAGGGAATCACAATGTTATTGCTATGAAAGACTGAATCTAGGCCATCAGCAAGACCACCAACATTATCACCATCACCAACCCTCTCTCAGTCCGCCATGTCCACCGTTAGTTCCACCATATGCAGCTCTCAAGTCCAGCTCACCCTACCAGAGACTCTGAGTAGGACGAGAAAGTACTCATCCTCTCATCCGCGTACACTGGCTTTGAACGCCCACATTGCCAAACTAATGTCGATAGATGATGCCCTACCGGTTGGTTGAAAGTGAAGCTTTCCACGAGCTCATGGCCTACGGAGTACCACGCTATGACCTACCCAGTCGGCACTTCTTTTCTCGAAAAGCCATCCCAGCCCTCCACCTGCATGTGAAAAACTGCATTGTCCATGCACTCAAGCAATCAGTGAGTGGAAAGGTGCACCTCACAACAGATGCATGGTCCAGTAGGCATGGCCAGGGCCGTTACGTGTCCATCACTGCGCACTGGGTCAATGTGGTGGATGCAGGGTCCACAGGGGACAGTGGCAGTGGGACAGTGCTGCCTAGCCCACGGTATAGGCTGTAGGTGTTCGACCCTCCTCCTCCTCCAGAAGCGAAACCTCGTCCACAGAGTGCAGTCGCACGAGCACTCCATCCGCAGCTGCCAGTGTTGCACACGAGGTGTCCCACTATCGAACAGCTAGTGGTAAGCGTCAGCAGGCTGTGTTGAAGATGATGTGTTTGGGCGACAACAGACACACCGCGGAGGTACTGGCCGACTACTTGCAGCGACAAACTGAGTCATGGTTGGGCAGTCTACATCTTGAGGCAGGCAAGGTAGTTAGTGACAACGGCCGGAATTTTGTGGCAGCCATAGCCCTTTCAAAACTCAGACACATACCTTGCTTGGCTCACACCTTGAAACTGGTGGTGCAGTGCTTCCTCAATAATTATCCGGAGTTAACAGCCCTGCGCCATAAGGTGCAAAGACTGTGCTCGCACATCCGCCGGTCGCCCGTACACTCCAGTCATATGCAGAAGCTGCAGCGATTGCTCCACCTTCCCAAGTACCGCCTAATTATCGACGCTGCATCAAGGTGCAACTCCACCCTGCACATGGTTCAGAGGCTGTGCGAACAGAGGCAGGCTGTAATGCATTTGTGGGAGGATACACGGGCAGGCAGTTTGAGGGCAGACATGGAGTTGTCTGGTGTGCAGTGGTCGAAGCTGAAAGACCTCTGTAAAGTCCTTCAGTGTTTTGAGGAATGCACACGGCTGGTAAGCGCAGACGACACCATCATAAGCATGAGTATCCCACTTTTGCGTCTGCTCATGCAAACTTTGACGCACATTAAGGAGCAGGCGTCTGCAGCCAAGGAGGAAGAGGAGGAGGGAAGCCTTGATGACAGTCAGCCATTGTCTGCTCAGGGAACTCTCCTGGAGGAGGTGGAGGAAGAAGAGGAAGAGGAGGAGGAGGATGATGGGGATGATTATTTGGGGGAGGAGGATGCTTCTCAGGGGAAAGAGAAAATGTTGATGTGGCAAGGTCAGGTACAGGGTTTGTGCGTGACTGGAGGGATGGTGATTAGCCAGAAAGTGCTCCTCCACCCAGCACTCGCAGTGCATCATTGACAACTGGAACATTGGCCCACATGTATGATTATGCCTTGCAGATCCTAAAAAGGGACCCCCGCATTGCCAAAATGATGAACGATGACGACTACTGGTTGGCTAGCATCCTGGATCCACGCTATAATGGCAAATTCCAAAACATCATGCCACAGGAGAACAAAGAGCTAATATTGGCTAACAAACATCCAACTCTGGTAAACCGTTTGTTTGAGGCATTCCCAGCACACAGCGGCGGTGATGGTTCTCACACGAGCCGTAGGGGGCAACATGGAAGAGGTGTTCTTGCTGCACACAGCCGAAGTGGCGTTGGACACAGGGGTTTCATAACCATGTTGTGGACTGATTTTTCAAGTACCGCTCACATGACTGGTAATACTGCATCGATTAAAAGTGACAGGAGACAGCAGTTGTCAACTATGGTTACAAACTACTTCTCCTCCCATATCGATGTTCTCCCTCACAGGTCATTCCCCTCTGACTATTGGGCCTGTAAACTGGACACCTCGCCTGAATTGGCACAATATGCCTTACAGGAGCTCGCTTGCCCTGCTGCTAGTGTGCTATCCGAAAGAGTCTTCAGTGCTGCTGGATCAATCCTGACAGAAAAAAGGACCCATCTGTCGACCCAAAATGTTGATGATCTAACCTTAATTAAAATGAACCATGCATGGGTTTCAAAGGATTTTGTCCCACCTTCCCCTGCTGACACGTAGGTTGCCAGAAAAATGGCTCGCTTTTGTCCTCCTCTTCCTCGGACTTCTCCAATTCCTCCATTTGCAGCTGCTGAATGTCCAACATCAACATATGCCATTTTTTCAACCTCCCTAACTGGGCTGCCTCCCCCCCCAGGGCCGGGGTCACCACCTGGCGCACGCACCCGTGCAAAAGCCGTTGCCCTGGACAGGTGGGTGGGCCCACTCTTGGGCGACGGCACTGGCACAGGGTCCCTCATAGTACAATCAAGTGTCTCTGACGATGGGGTGCACACCCGCCGTCAGACACACTGGCGTACTATGAGTGGCCCTGTGCCAGTACCGCCGCCCACGAGTGGGCCCCCCCTGCTTGCTCAGGGCACCAGCACTTGCAATACTTACCTCTCCCTGCTCCATCGCTGTGTAGTCTGGGCTGTTAAATCCTTCACTGGGACTGCCAATACAAATTTGGTGAACTGATAGATGATGGTTAAGACATAGCTATGCCCTGTCCTGCTGGGCGCAATCTTCAGATAATCAATGGCTTCCATTTGTTATGGACGTCGACTCACAATGAGATGTAGTGGTGGTTTATCATCAGCTTTCACGGTTTTCCTACTCACAGACGTGTGACATTCCTGCCCACATTTTTCAACGTGTTCTCTCATGCCAAACCAATAGAATCGCCGACGGCCTGTGGCTTCTGTCTTTTGCACTCCAAAGTTACCTGACAGATCATGATAGGCAGTGAGGACAATGTCTACATCTCTCCCTGTGATCACAATTTGATGGAGATGAGTAACGGTGATGGGATCCACGGCACTGTGATACAGCAAACCTTTCTTCACAAAGAACTGTTTTCACTGTCTCCACAGACAAAGTAATTGAGGGTCAGCATCGCGTCTGAGAATTCTCCCGGGAGTTTTTCCCGTGATTAGTAATTCCAAAATTTCTGCAATCACTCGACTTTGCGTCTGTACTTGTATCCATCTCGTTTCCTCTTGCGGAGAGTCTGGACTGTCTTACTGAGACTGAAATATATATGAAGATTGAAAAATACCCCAACAGTGTATACCTGTGTACGCTTCAAATACATTACCCTTTTTTTTACTTTTTAGATTCTTTTTAGTCTAATCCATACTGAGGCTGTGAGTGTCTTTGTTGGACTCCAGAAATATACAGGGAGATTTTTAATATTTAAACTATGCTATATATACCTGGTATCCAGTGATACTGAACCCTTTCTCAACTTTCTACAATCTTGTCGAATCCATACTGGGCCTGAGACCGTCTGAGTCTGCCTCATGATATATAGACATAGATTTTTAATGTGTAAACTATGCTATATATACCTGTTATCCGGTGATACTGTACCCTTTCTCAACTTTCTTCAATCTTGTAGAATTCTTACTGGGCCTGAGACCGTCTGAGTCTGCCTCCTGATATATAGACATACATTTTTAATGTGTAAACTATGCTACATATATACCTGTTATCCGGTGATACTGTACCCTTTCTCAACTTTCTACAATCTTGTCGAATCCATACTGGGCCTGAGACCGTCTGAGTCTGCCTCCTGATATATAGACATAGATTTTTAATGTGTAAACTATGCTACATATAAACCTGTTATCCAGTGATACTGTACCCTTTCTCATCTTTCTACAATCTTGTCGAATCCATACTGGGCCTGAGACTGTGTGAGTCTGCCTCATGATTAGAGATGAGCGGTGTTCGAGTCGAACTGTTCGACAAGTTCAAATTCGAGATGTTTTGGGCGGTGTTCGAGCCGTTAGTCGAACTCGAATACTTCGCTTAAAATTCGGCTGTTCGAGATTTTGTTCGAGAATGGTTCGTTCACCAAAAGCGTAACTTTATTTTCACATTAATATTGGTTTTCAATGTTAATAGACAGTTTCATGGCATATTAGCCGTGTCCGGTAGCCAGCGGTGTAGTACACCTGTCAAGGAGCTACACCGTCTGTGTTTCTAATAATTTTTTACCGCATCTTGTCCAGAAAATCCTTTTGGGCATTGTAGCACTGTCTGCTACTCAGTAGTGGAGCCCACCCGTGAACCTAGCTATGCCGCCTGTTTATGAAAGAACCAGTTTTTGACTGCATTTAGCCCAGTTAATACTTTGGGCCTAGTAACTGTGTCTGCTAATCAGCTGAGGGTCCCACCCATGAACCAAGCTGTGCCGCCTGTTTATGTAAGAACCATTTTTAACTCCATTTAGCCCAGTGAATACTTTGGGCCTAGTACCTGTGTCTGCTACTCAGCAGAGTTGCCCACCCGTGAACCAAGCTATGTCGCCTGTTTATGTAAGAACTGAGTGCTACTCAGCAGAGGAGCCCAGCTGTTAAGCAAACTACAGCACCTGTGGTTTGGACACTTAATGTTTTCACATTCTTTCTGGAATGCCGGTTAGGCCTAATTCCTGAATTCCGGTTGACCTGCACTTACTGGGAAATCCTCATTCACGGGGAAGAATTGGAATCCCAGATCCCCATCACTAACGGAGTTCAGCGGGTTATCCGCACCTGTAAGCGACACACGCTGGTCCTTTCAGTGTAGCGCGCATGCAGCCCCGTACATGTAAGGGCATGACAGACCTGTTATTGCTCGATCTCGCGTGCCAGAGCCTCGCGTGTCCCTCTAGTAAGCTGGATGCGGACCGCGGGGGCATGCCGGAGTCTGGTTTGTTAACGGAATTAAGCTGACAAATCGCTAACACAACTAAAAATGGCCATGCACCACCACCCACACAATCGACAAAGCTTGCAATCTGTCCATCCTTTCCGTGGCTGGCATGGTTGAGGTTGCCCGTGTGGAGTCCAAATAAGCCACAGGCTCCACTCCTGGTGGTGCCCTTCTGGACATTCCCTCCGTCAGGAAAAATGGATCTGACAGGCGCAGCTCTTCTACTTTCATTTCTCCCTTCTCACCAGATTTTCAGGAAACCCCCTCCCTCTAGATAGTCTCCTGGCTCTAGCTGCTGTGTGAAACCTGATACCACAGTTGGTCTGCAGAGCTTCAGGAAGGAAGATATAGCTGTGCTGGCTTCTCAGGCTCATTGGTCCCGAACACATCATACTTTATAAGGTTGGTATGTAATGTTTTTAGTCATTACTATTGTTTATTTAGCATGTTTTATGATTGGATAGAGAAAGGTTTGTGGATATTTCATATAAATAAGGCAGATTTTCTTACAAATGAAAGTGTACTTCTCAGGAGTTTTGAAATCTGTGTATATCAAAGTTATTACTTTTATGTTGAGTAAATGGGTTTGTTTTGCACCTGATAATGTGTAGTCTCTTTTATTACATCCCTATGAAGGTCTCTGATCACTTTTAGATCACTGAAATTGAGAAAATTAGATATTCTAGGCATTTTTCTAGCCTGCGCTTGACAGGCACATTGTTCCATTACGAGTTAGTGCGAATATTGTTCCTGATGGAGGGTTAAGGTTCAGATTTGCAACCATACTGTCCCCGGAAACACTTTGCCTTCATGGACGCTGTTCGGAGGGTCGTGGGAATAACGCCGCCCGATCAGCAGTTGGCATAATTTATGGTGGGAAGTCGGACGGTATATGATCGTCTTCGATTTTAGAATTTTAGATTTTTTTTGTATTTTAGATTTTTATTCCAGCCTTTCTTGACTTCATAAGGGCATGACATGCCTATATCTGTGTCTCCTCCTCCTCCTTTTACTCCTCCACCTCTTTTCTATATGTAGTTGCCCTTTTCCATATGTCATTTGTGTCTTCT
Organism: Dendrobates tinctorius; assembly: GCF_039654945.1. Taxonomy (NCBI): domain Eukaryota; kingdom Metazoa; phylum Chordata; class Amphibia; order Anura; family Dendrobatidae; genus Dendrobates; species Dendrobates tinctorius. The sequence goes on along the minus strand of NW_027361827.1, from coordinate 8,004,582 downwards.
GAGCATTTTGTCTGCTTTGGGACACCTTTTAAGGTGTTTTGTAATTGTTTTCTATGTGTTTGTATGTGTTTGTGTTCGTCGAACGTTCGACGAACATTCAACGATCTTGCCTCCTGTTCGACGAACCGAACTCGAACAGGGTGGCTCAACACTACTCCTGATATAGAGAAGTAAATTTTTAATGTTTAAACTATGCTATGTATACCTGGTATTTGGTGATACTGAACCCTTTCTGCCAGGAAGTCCTCCTCCACCCACCACTCTAAGTGTATCATTGACACCTGGAACATTGGCCCACATGTGTGATTATTTCTTGCGAATCTTCTTTTTATATTGTGGTGTGATCCAACCTGAGCGTGTGAGAGTCTGTGGGTTACCCCTGCAATTTATATGTAGATTTAAAAATTACCCCAACACTGTATGCAGCGCTACGCTTGTGACACATTACCCATTTACTGCTTTTTATGTTCTGGTCTAATCCAAACTGACCAAGTGAGAGTCTGTTTCTGACTTTGGAAATAAATACTGAGATTGACAATGACCCCTATGCTGTATACAGCTGTACGCTTCAGATCCATTACCATTTTACGGCTTTTTATATTGTGTTGTAATCCATACTGAGCCTGAGAGCATCTGTGTCTGCCTCCTGAAATATATATGGAGATTTAGAATGTTTAAACTATACTATATATACCTGCTATCTGATGATACTGTACCCTTTTTCTACTTTTTATATTCTTATATATAGGGTGCCAACCTCCACGGCAAGGAAGGAGTCAGTAAGGTGTATTGCAGGGATATTGTAGGCGATTTTGTGTATTATTGTGGATTATATAGGGTTTTTGTATTGCCCTATACACTGGGTTAGGTGCTTTTTTAACAAAAGGAGGAATTAAATATTGCTTTTAAGGGAAATATATGTTCACTATATGATTATTTTTTCCTAGACTAATTCTGTTTAAGTAAGATAAAATTATGTTCTCCTCATGAGCATCTATGCCTCTTTTAATGCATCACATTATTTTGTTTGCCTTTGCAGCAGCTGCCTGACACTGGCCACTAAATGTGAGTTTGTCGTCCACCCATACACCCAAGTCTTTTTCTGTTCCAGTTTTGCCCAGTGTTTTACAATTAAGCACATAATTATACATCTTGTTTGTTCTACCCAACTGCATGACTTTACATTTATCCCCATTAAAGCTCATTTGCCATTTACCATCCCAAACCTCTAGTTTACATAAATCCTCCTGTAATATAAAATTGTCCTCCTCTGTATTGATTACCCTGCAGAGTTTAGTGTTATCTGCAAATATTGAAATTCTACTCTTTATGCCCCCTACGAGGTCATTAACAAATATGTTAAAAAGAAGCGGGCCCAATACTGACCCCTGTGGTACCCCACTGTTAACCATGACCCAGTCCGAGTGTGCTCCATTAATAACCACCCTTTGTTTCCTATCCCTGAGCCAGCTCTTAACCCACTTACACATAAATATAAGAAAATTCCCCTATCCCCATTGTTCTCATTTTATGTATCAACCTTTTGTGTGGCACCCTATCAAAAGCTTTTGAAAAGTCCATGTACACCATGTCCACTGCATTTCCTTGGTCTAGTCTGGAACTTACCACTTCATAAAAGCTTATCAGATTAGTCTGACAGGAATGGTCCCTCGTAAACCCATGTTGATATTGGGTCATGAGGTTATTCTTCTTCAGATACTCCAGTATAGTATCTCTTAGAAAACCCTCCAGGATTTTACCCACAGTAGAAGTTAAGCTCACTGGCCTATGATTTCCAAGTACAGTTTTTGCCCCCTTTTTGAATATTGGCACCACATTTGCTATATACCAGTCCTGTGGTACAGACCCTGTTATTATGGAATCTTTAAAGATTAAAAATAATGGTCTATCTATGACTGTACTTAATTCCTGCAGTACTTGGGGGTGTATCCCATCTGGGCCCAGGGATTTGTCAATTTTAGTGATTTTTAGACACCGTACTTCCTGCTGGGTTAAACCATAAGGACAAGCAGTCAGAAAATCCATAAAAGATAATATTTTATTTTATTAATAATACATATAGAAATTGGAGAATACAGTACATGGAACAAGGGGGAGTACAAGAATAAACGTGCACAATGGCAATAAAGGCCAGACACACTGCAAGCGCAACACCAGGAAAATTCACCTAATATATAGAGTGACAAATAGATACCCCTCATAAAAAATCAGGGAAACATCATTGTGAATATATCGGTGAATAAATATACTGGAGAATCATCACATAGCAAGTGCTAATGCCTATAGTTAGACTGACAAGACTCCCGACATAATACAAAGGGGGCCACTACAGAGCAAATGCTCACATTAAATTCGATAACAAAACAATCATTATGGTTGCGGTGTAATTACCCACGTCGGTCTAAACCCCGACGCGTGTTTCGGAGCACACAGCTCCTTCCTCAGGAGCGTGGTAGATGGGCGTAATCACCAGATTTATATAACACGCCCGCCGGAAGTCCTATAAGCATGCGAGCTGCCAGTCAATCAACAAGCGGTATCCCCACTGCGACGCAACCGGAAACACGCGGGCCCACGTGATCCGGCGTCATTAAACAGGAAGAGTACACCATCCGACCGACAGACAGCGAGCATGCGCATAGGTCATATCATATAAAACCGCCATTATGGGAAAGGGCAAACTTCAGGGAGAAACAGACAATACAAAATAATACTGAAATGCAGTGTGCGCTCAGGTAGACGTATATCATCAAGACACCACCGGGGACCCTTAAAGCTTTAATAAATTGATCCAAAGGTATCTATATTCAGTTATGTGACATAAGCACAACAAGAAATAATGACATTGAATTGGGGAAAATATAAAAATAGTCATACTTAAACAGAAAATAATCAACTAACATCATTTATGAAGCACATTTTGGAACAAACGCCCAGATATTAAAGATAGACACATATTAGCAGGCGATAGTATAAAAAAAACAAAAGTTAGAATTCACATATCAGGGCATTGATGTCCATATCATCCACTATAATGGGGCAAAAAATACTAGTAATGCTTCAGATGAAAAGGACATGTTTAAACTACATGTGTATACACATGCACATACAAACATGCCCACAAAAATATGAAAAAGTACAACTACGCACAAATGCACATAACTAGTGCATATACACCCACATACAAAATGTACATATATTCGTACATACATATACACATACTCACGTATGCACGCGTACATGCGCCGCAAAAGCGAAAACACATGCGCAGACATGCATATACAAAATTCAAGGCACAATGAATTTTTAATACAACACATAACAAGTTCATATGATACATATCTACCATAAAATGTGTAGACACCTGCCAGACAGATGAAATATGTCCACAGATGTTCAGGTGCCAAGAAAAGATATAAGCACCTAATACCCATAAACACACAACATTAAATTGATTACATATCATAATGACATAATAATTCAATCCAGGCCAAATAAACATGTATAATATAACATGAAGTATAACATATGACACACCGTGTCATTATACATCGCAAACAACATCACAATAAATATAAAAATGCATTTTGGCCGGTTTCGTCCATGCATCTTCAAAGGACCTTCGGACACCTTCCACAATATCCAGTAGTCATCAAATCATATTCATGATACTAAACAAAGATATATAAAATAATTAAAATGAGATAAAATCCTAATTCACAATGATCACGTTGATGCTCACCAAGACAGAACTACAGAAACAGGACATATGAGATATTTTCATTTAATCCATATGGGTGAATAGTACCTAACATCCAAATCCATCTGGCTTCTGACTTAGCTAAGCGGATAGAAAGTTTACCACCCCTTATGTTAATATTAAGAGCATCAATGCCCAGAATTCTCAGCAGCGCAGCATTGCAATGGTGAAATTCCTTAAAATGCCTAGGCAAGGTCTTCAAACTCGAATTATCAGTGCAGACAGAGGCAGCCTGTATACCCAAGACGTGCTCCATCGTGCAGCCTTTTAACTGCCGTGTGGTCATACCCATGTAAATAAGTCCACAGGGACATGTAGCATAGTATATCACGTACCGAGTGGTACAAGATATACCATGTTTGATCACAAATGTTTTAGTGCCGTCATGATTTGTAAACGAGGTGCTCCGTTCAATGTTGGGACAGGCTACACATCTGCCGCATCGCGTGCATCCATGCCTGGCCGGAATATCATCAAGAAAGGTGTGTACTGGATGACCATCATAATGACTGGCTACCAACTGGTCCCGCAAATTCCTAGCCCTCCTGAAGGTGATAGAAGGGTAGTCCGGGAGAAATTTAGTTAGGATTGGATCAACCTTAAGGATGGGCCAAGCCCTCATCATTGCATCACGCATCATCCCATGTTGGTGATGGAAAGAAGTAATAAATCTCACAATATCATTCTTATTAGATTTATTGCAATTACTATATAGCAGATCGTTGCGAACTGAATATTTAGCACATTGGTAAGCCTTTTTAACACTCCGTCTACTATACCCACGTGTCAAAAAACGTCTTTTTAATTCCCTAGCTCGAGTCTCAAAGTCCTCATTGGTGGAGCAGATGCGACGAAGTCGCAGAAACTTAATGTATTGGTGGATGTTTCCTTACGGTAAATATCCGCCTGGATTATCCCTCCCATGTCTTTTCTGATGGTAACATCCAAAAAGCTGATCTTCACCGGATCCCAAATCAGGGTGAGTCTGATATTAAGATCATTACTGTTCAAAGCGGACACAAATGCTGAAAGTCGGTGGAGCTGCCCTGAAAGATAAAGAAGATATCGTCGATGTAGCATGCCCATAACTGGACACGCTATATCGACCCCTGTTTATCAGGCAGGAAGAGGTCCCTCTCCCATAGCCCCAGAAAGAGATTAGCATAGGACGGCGCAAAGGCCGCACCCATGGCAGTCCCCTGGAGCTGCAGGTAGAAGGACCCCTTAAACACAAAAAAATTGTGTGTGAGAGTGAACTCCAGAAGCTCCAGGATGAGCTCCCTAAGTCCCACCGAGATGAGAGTAGTGAGAAAAAATTGAACGGCTCGTAAGCCATCTTCATGTTTAATACTAGTATATAGGGACTCTACATCAACCGAAGCCAATAGAGAATCACTCTCCATACAGAGTCCATTGACCTTCCGCAATAGATCTCCCATGTCCTTAAGAAAGGAGGGGAGACTGGACACCAGCGGCAGAAGATGATGATCAATTCATTTATTGATGTTTTCAAGAAAATTCCCTCGTCCAGATATAATAGGTCTACCAGGTGGGGACCTAATATTCTTATGGATTTTAGGCAGAAGGTACATTGTAGATATGGTGAGCTCTTTTGCAGTGAGTGCCGAAGCCAGCTGTTTGGTGACAATACCGTTGATCACGGCCTTATTCACAATCAGATCTAATTTTGCAACAAATGCTGAGATGGGATTATACGTGAGTTTTTTATAGCATACTGAATTGTTAAGTTGACGGAATGCCTCCCTCTCATACATAATTGTAGGCCAGACCACCACATTGCCACCTTTGTCAGCTGGCTTCAGCACCACATCTGAAAGATTTTGGAGGTACCATAGCCTCACCCTCTCATTTTTGGTTAGATTGTCACCTCTGCCAAATCTAGGAATTTTTTTGAATTCATCGGTCACCACATGCACAAATAGATCTATGAGAGAAAAGAGAACATAGAATCCAGATCCATTTCAAACATATATATATACACACATCAGAGATACAGGGTAGTAAAAAGAACCAATAAAATGGGTAATCACATAAGGCCCGATACTAGAAAAGACAAGTGGACGACCTGTGATGGGTATGGTTGCCCAAGCAAAAATCCACGGGGAATATATATGATTCTGTATATGAAATATTAAGTTAACCCCGGTTGGTGACTAAATGCAAATGCCAGTAGCTGGTAAATAAATGCACTAAATGTAAGTCACCAGTGCTGCAAAAAGAGAAGTTTTTCCGTTTTTATGGCTCCTGTATGTAATAATCCAACATATATATAATCAGACGGGAGAGAAAAAACAATTAGAAGTGCAGCACTGGTAGTGAAATGGCATTGAAGATAGTGATTACACCAAACAGGTGGTGTATAATGAGGTATATTGTTCAGAGGTCGCTTGTGCGAAGCTTCCCCTGGGCAATATTATATATTGCACTAAACCCAGAAAAAAGATAACAGTGCCAATTGCTGGTAGACTGGGTATAGATCAGCCAGTGCTGAGATCGGTTATGTCGCTCCCATATATTGAAATATAAAGTGACAGTTGACACAATTGTCTGTCACTATTGTATAGGAGTGAAGGAAAAGAGGGCAACCACCGCTCTCTGCCCTGGCCGTGGTATATCCTTAAGCTGAGTCTATTAAGAACTCAGCAGTACACCATATCAACAGCATATAGTGAAACATATAGCAAAGTACCCTGTGGGAAAAGTCAAAGTAAGCTTAAATAAGCTGGGTGAACATACCCATCATGTCCTGGTATGTAGCAGGCGCCCGGCTTGTGTACCCCTACGCGCGTTTCGCGGTATGCAAGACCGTTTCCTCGGGGGGCATGGCTATAACTGTGAACGTCCCAGTTAAATGTCTGGCAAAGAGCGGTCATCTGATCAATGTGAGCCTATCAGTGGGGAGGATCTCACACATGTGCGGTACCACTGGTGCTGCCTCCCAGTCAGCTGACGTCATCGGGGGACGACCTGCACCAGACCGCTGCCTAGGCAACAGCCAGGACCAGCGGTGTGTGGGTCGCAGTAAACAGACGCCACGTGGGGACGGCCGGCGCTAGACCGTCACCCAGGCAGCGCCTGCCCCGTATATTACACGTCAAAGTGACGTGTGGTGCATACAGATCCCATCATGACAGGATCACATTACAACAGATGATCTGATCTCATATAAGTTGAGGAAAAAGGAGGGGGGAGGGGAAAGAAATAGATCTATACTTGGACATGATGTAAACGAAGGGAATTTTGTCGATCGTGGGCGAATGGACGGGGGAATCTTACCTACCTCCTCATCATGTTCAGCCGCCAGTTCCTCCAGGGTTCTCACTGCCTCCTGTTCCTCCTCTGTGGGGAAGAGATGTTAGAGATCATCATTATAAAAATGTCTTTTGAACAGCAATGATTTAAGGCCCCGTCTCACTAAGCGATCTCGGTAGCGAGATCGCTGCTGCGTCACAACTTTTGTGACATAACAGCGATCTCACCAGTGAGATCGCTGTGTGTGACAGCGATCAGCGAGCGGCCCCCCTGCCGGTATCGCTGATCGCTGGAAGAAACCTCTGGACATTTCTTTGGTCGCTGGTCTCCCCCTGGCCAGCACGCATCGCTGTGTGGGACAGGCGGGAGACCAGCGATCAGGTGTAAAAAATAATAAAAAAAATAAAAAATATAGTTATTCTCACCTTCCAACGTCCCGTTCAGCCATCCTGCCTCTCTCCACACTCCGGTCCCAGTGATCCTTTGCACGAATGACCGCGAGACTTTGTTATCCCTCGAGACCGTGACATCTCGCGGTCATTCGTGCAAAGGATCACTGGGACCGGAGAGTGGAGAGAGGCAGGATGGCTGAACGCGACGTCGGAAGGTGAGAATATAACTATATTTTTTATTTTGATTCTATTTTTTACAGCTATGGCCAGCGATGCCGGGCGCTCGGCATCGCTGTGGTGATCGCTGGTGAAGCTGTCTGTGTGACAGCTCACCAGCGATCACATAGCGACTTACCAGCGATCCTGACACCTTGATATCGGTGTCGGGATCGCTGGTAAGTCGCTTAGTGTGACGGGGCCTTTAGCGAATAGATTCAGATCCTTTACAGCAGTAAAGGTATCGAAGCTAGAAGTGGGTGAAAAAGTAAGACCCCCTTCCCAGTAAAGACAGGTCCACCTCTGTGAGATCATGATCACTCAAATTAATCACCTTATTGTCTATCTGATTAAAATCAGATTGATTCATTGGGTGTCTTTTGTATGGGTGAAATGAGTGGTCACGTAGGCTACGAGACCCACCAGTTCCATGGGAAGAGACCGAGACTTGAGATGTATCCGATTGCCCACTCATAGAGGTGACAGAAGTATTAGAGACCGTACGATGTAGATTGGAACTATTGGTATTCCTCCACAAATAGACCTTCTTCATTTGATAGTCTTTGAGGTCTCTATTAAATTTAGTCAACCGATTATGTTGGATTTTTTTGACCACCACATCCATGGTCTTATCCAATTCAGTTTCAAAGGATTGAATTTTGTCAGATGGACATCCTTTGCGTATTTCCTCTTGGACTAAGTCAATTGATTTATCCAATGTCTCAATACTCATGGAATTAAATTTAACTAGGAGTTGTAAAAAGGTCAGGGAGCATAAATTAGATGCTTCCTCCCACTTAACAATAAATGAGTCATCCTCAATCGGAAAAGTAGGGATGACTTTCACTCTCAATCCCCTTGGAATCATTTTGTTTGATATATATTTATCCAGGAATAACCTATTCCACCACAATCTGGATCTTTTAAGGAGTAATGTTTTAACATATTGTAACTTTGTGTCCCAGCTGGAATCACCCGTCTGTGGAGCATCACTCCCCCCAGAACCAAAAACCTGGTCCACTTGATCAAGCCAGATTTTTTCTCTCGCTCGAAAGTCCATCCTGTCCATACCCAAGATACCTGTGCATAACACAGCAAAAATAAAATGAAATAAAAAGGTAGTAGACATACTGTATGTGGAAGCCACGGGCATTTAAAAGATCACATGGCTAAATAGATCAAAAGATTGATCAATAATATGTTACCACATACTGTATATATAGAACAGGACTAAAGTAAGATAACTGCAAATTTACTAGAATTCAACCATAAAGACAAGGAGTCAGAAAATCCATAAAAGATAATATTTTATTTTATTAATAATACATATAGAAATTGGAGAATACAGTACATGGAACAAGGGGGAGTACAAGAATAAACGTGCACAATGACAATAAAGGCCAGACACACTGCAAGCACAACACCAGGAAAATTCACCTAATATATAGAGTGACAAATAGATACCCCTCATAAAAAATCAGGGAAAAGTCATTGTGAATATATCGGTGAATAAATATACTGAAGAATCATGACATAGCAAGTGCTAATGCCTATAGTTAGACTGACAAGACTCCCAACATAATGCAAAGGGGGCCACTACAGAGCAAATGCTCACATTAAATTCAATAACAAAACAATAATTATGGTTGCGGTGTAATTACCTGGGAGTGGAGAAAGCAGTGATATCGGCCTAAACCCCGACACGCGTTTTGGAGCACACAGCTCCTTCCTCAGGGGGCGTGTTAGATGGGCACAATCACCAGATTTATATAACGCACCCGCCGGAAGTCCTATGTGCGCACGAGCTGCCAGTCAATCAACAAGCGGCATCCCCACTGCGACGCAACCGGAAACACGCGAGCCCACGTGATCCGGCGTCCTTAAACAGGAGGAGGCCACCATTCGACCGACAGACAGTGCACATGCGCATAGGTCATATCATTTAAAACCGCCATTTTGGGAAAGGGTAAACTTCAGGGAAAAACAGACAATACAAAATAATAATGAAATGCAGTGTGTACTCAGGTAGACGTATATCATCAAGACACCACCGGGGACCCTTAAAGCTGAAATAAATTGATCCAAATGTATCTATATTCAGTTATGTGACATAAGCACAACAAGAAATAATGACGTTGAATTGGGGAAAATATAAAAATAGTCATACTTAAACAGAAAATAATCAACTAACATCATATATGAAGCACATTTTGGAACAAACACCCAGATATTAAAGATAGACACATATTAGCAGGTGATAGTATCAAAAAAACAAAAGTTAGAATTCACATATCAGGGCATTGATGTCCATATCACCCACTATAATGGAGCAAAAAATACTAGTAATGCTTCAGATGAAAAGGACATGTCTTGATGATATGACCTATGCGCATGCGTGCAGTCTGTCGGTCGGATGATGGACTCCTCCTATTTAATGACGCCGGATCACATGGGCCCGCATGTTTCCGGTTGCGTCGCAGTGGGGATGCAGCTTGTTGAGTGACTGGGAGCTCACGCGATTATAGGACTTCCGGTGGGCGCGTTATATAAATCTGGTGATTGCGCCCATCTACCACGCCCCCTGAGGAAGGAGCTGTATGCTCTGAAATGCGCGTCGGGGTTTAGGCCGATATCACTGCTTTCACCGCTCCCAGGTAATTACACCGCAGCCATAATGATTGTTTTGTTATTGAATTTAATGTGAGCATTTGCTCTGTAGTGGCCCCCTTTGTATTATGTCGGGAGTCTTGTCAGTCTAGCTATAGGCATTAGCACTTGCTATGTGATGATTCCTCAGTATATTTATTCACCGATATATTCACAATGACGTTTCCCTGATTTTTTATGTGGGGTATCTATTTGTCACTCTATATATTAGGTGAATTTTCCTGGTGTTGCGCTTGCAGTGTGTCTGGCCTTTATTGCCATTGTACACGTTTATTCTTGTACTCCCCCTTTTTCCATGTACTGTATTCTCCAATTTCTATATGTATTATTAATAAAATAAAATATTATCTTTTATGGATTTTCTGACTGCTTGTCCTTATGGTTGAATTCTAGTAAATTTGCAGCTATCTAACTTTAGTCCTGTTCTATATATATGTGGTAACATATTATCGATCAATCTTTTGATCTATTTAGCCATGTGATCTTTTAAATGCCCATGGCTTCCACATACAGTATGTCTACTACATTTTTATTTTATTCTTGCTGGGTTAAGCAGATGACATTTAATGGAGAATTTTTGTTATCTCTGACCATGTTATCCATCATGGGATTTTCTTGTGTAAATACTGTTGAAAAAAAGTCATTTAGCATATTGGCTTTTTCCTCATCCACCATTTCACCCAGACTATTTTTAAGGGGGCCAACACTATCATTTTTAAGTTTCTTACCATTTATGTAGTTAAATAATATTTTGGGATTCTTTTTACTATCTCTGGCAATGAGTCTCTCTGTCTCAATCTTTGCTGCCTTGATTTGCTTTTTATAGAATTTACTTAATTTTCTGTATTTATTTAATGCCTCATCACTACCTACTTGCTTTAATTCTCTAAATGCTTTATTTTTATCTCTTATTGCTCCCCTTACAGCTCTATTTAGCCATAGCGGTTTCCTCCTATTTCTAGTATGTTTATTCCCATACGGTATATATTGTGCACAGGTCCTATTCAGGATGCTAATAAACGTCTCCCATTTTCTTTGTGTATTTTTATGTCTCAGGATATCGTCCCAGTTAATTGCACCAAGATCATCTCTCATACGTTGGAAATTTGCATTCCTGAAGTTTAGTGTCCTTGTAACCCCTCTACTACACATCTTATTAAAGGATACATGAAAACTTATTAATTTGTGATCACTATTACCCAAGTGACCCTCAACCCTTACATTTGATATGCTGTCTGGCCTGTTGGTTAATATTAGGTCTAGCAGTGCCCCCCCTCTTGTTGGGTCCTGAACCAGTTGTGAAAGGTAATTGTCTCTCATAGTAGTCAAAAACCTATTACCTTTGCTGGAACTGCAGGTTTCGGTTCCCCAATGTATTTCAGGGTAGTTGAAGTCCCCCATAATAATGGCTTCTCCTTGAGTCGCAGCTTCATCTATTTGCTTTATGAGAATATTCTCTGTTGCTTCCATTATTTTTGGAGACTTAAAGCAAACCCCTATCAGTAATTTATTATTTTTCTCCCTCCCCTTTTCTCTACCCACAGGGACTCTACATTTTCAGTAGTTTGAGCTATTGTTGTGTGCAATAATAAAAAATGAAAAAAATTGAAAAAATGACAAAATAAAATAAAAAAAAATAAATGTGTGTGAAGTGAAGGAGTATATGTGATTTACACATTGCAGTATGCCACTTTTACTATTTCCCATCTTATTATCCAGTTTGAGGCATTTTTGGTGAATTTAAGTACTGGTGTTTTACACTCTATTGTGGATTCCCCTTTGTTCCTGCTTTGGCAGATTTTATTCTGTTACATTTATTAGTTATGTATTCTGATTGGTGTAAAAATAAACTTTTGGTATAAAATACTCTTCTCCCTCTTTGTCCTATATTGAATTTTGGGGTTTGTCTGTATTATGTAATTTATATTGAGTTACATACCTTTACTAAACAGATTGTTTTTTGGGGATAATTGTAGTTTTTACACATACATGTATAATTGGGCATTCCATCACATATCTTTCCTTCTGCTGCTTATATACACTTGGCACATACCTTGTACCATAGCAGTTTAACCTCCCACACGTATTCTTTTTCTTACCAACTATCTCAGTACATGTTTCTTTGAAACAGCATGTTTTGGTCCTATTATCATTCACTTGCACACCTTCAATCCTTTATTTTTACCCACTCATTCACACTATTTTTAGGGGTATTAATCTCCTTTTATTCACCAATGACAGCTATGCAGTGTTCATTTTATTTAAAGTCTTACTTGGATAGATAACCTGCACCATCATTATTTTTGAATTTTTATGGAACCTTAAATATATGCAGAGCCTTTAATATGCCCTTATGATTGACACAGTGTCCAACCGGCTTTATTATATACTTTACCTGGATAGATACTCGTGTTATCTAAGTCCATATGACTCTATGGATTTTTGTCTAAATTGATGCAGTTGTTATTCTATATAATATGACATTTACTTGAATCTATAACCCACATCACCCAAATTCCTGTGTCTCTATTGTTTCTTATAATATTTCCAACACAGACTTGCATACCGTAAATTACTTTTTTTGATCCTTTTTGCTGCTAGCACCTTGCACACTTTTTGGGTCATACTCACCAATATGAATTTGTTGGTGGATATATGCTGTTGTGCTTTTTACCCATTCACCATTTTACATGTTATGTACATTTTAATATTTTCTGTGGATATCTTCTGTGCCACCACATGCCCTATCTGTTGCAATAAAGGCAACTTTTATTCAAAGAATTTTCCTTTTATCCAAATAATTTTGGCCCATATTTCTGCGTGATTTCTTTGGTTTGTTCAGCTTAAACCAAGTAGTATCCACTATTGTCCATAGGCACACCCAGATATAGAACACCCAACTAATTGACTTAGTACTTTATCACTTATATTTAATTATTGATATCTGTATGTGTCATTTTTGTACTTTTACATTATTGATTTAACTATATATAATGGGGATAACCTAAACTCATAAAATGAGTTAACTGATAAATTCACATTTCCAAAACATTTTTTCTTTCAATATATACAAATCAGAAGTTTAATCTCTTCATGTCCACGTATACGTACATAATTGATACCCTCTGATGTTCAAAGTTTTATGCTAGGGAAGAAGGGCTATGAAAATCTAGTATCTGTGTCTTATAATATATTAAACTCCCCTCCTACCCAATCAAACCTACCATTTATTGAAAAATGAGAACTAGATCTACGAGTTTCATTTACATACTTACAAAGGCAGCCAGCATTAATTTGGACAGCTAAGAGATCATCCTGTATCAATCACTTGCAATCACCAACTTAGATGGTTTTATACTCATAACAACTGATCCCATATTTTTCTTGAACACTCACATGATATAAAAATGTACTAAAATTCTCCTACAACCTATGCCATAAATGGCATTATTGCACATGGAACTAACAGAATTACCCCATAAAGTCTGATGGATTGGCTTCTATATACTAACTGCTGCTGGACAATGTCTTACAGCTTAATGGAGGTCTAATAACCCACCTTCCATTGGTGAAGTTTATGAAAGGGTTCATTTATATAGACAGACAATAGAAGTTTGCCCTCGCAAAAGAACACCCAGACAGAATTAATAAGGGATGATTTATAACTGTTCTGTGGGCTTACAGTAATATACTTATTTTCAGACTATAAGACGCACCAGACCATAAGACGCACCTGGGTTTTAGAGGAGGAAATTAGAAAAAAAAAATTGAAGTAACAAATGTGGTCAGTTCTGTACTTAATATCTCCTATCCTGGTATATATGGTACCCACATCTCCATCCTAATATGCATAACCCCCTCATCCCTATCCTGGTACACGTGGCCCCCCCTTCCCTCTCCTGGTATGCATGGCCCCTCTCATCCCTATCCTGGTATGCATGGCCCCTCTCATCCCTATCGTGGTGTGCATGGCCCTCTCATCCCTATCCTGGTATGCATGGCCTCCTCAACCCTATCCTGGTATGCATGGCCTTCTCATCCCTATGCTGGTATACATGGCCTCCTCATCCCTATTCTGGTATGCATGGCCTCCTCATCCTTATCCTGTTATGCATGACCCCCTCATCCCTAGCCTGGTAGGCATGTCTCCCTTATTCCTATCCTAGTAGGCATGTTCTCCCTCATCCCTATCCTGGTATGCATGGCCCCCTCTTCCCTATACTGGTATGCAGGGACCCCACCCCCATTCTGGTATGCATGGCCCAATCAGAAAAACATTTAAAAAAAAATAAATCATTATACTTACCTTTCTGCGCTCCCTCACAGCGTCTCATTTCGATGCCAGCAGCTGCTTTACATTTGTAAGCAGCGTATTTCTGTAACGTCATGTGCTGCTTACAAGCCGAAGGACAGCTGCCGGAATACTCATTGCTCCCCACTCCGGGACTATGTGGTGGACAGCAGTGAACATTTATTGCTCTTTAATAGCGCACACAGTGTCAGTGCAGTCTCCAGCTTCCTGCAGCTGCTGGGCATTCGTGTTTGCCCTCTACTAAAGGGAATGAATATTCACTGCATTCCACTCCTATGAGAGTAGAGAGCAGTGAATATTCATTCCCTTAAGTAGCAGGCACATGCGAACGCCCGGCAGCTGCAGGAAGCCAGCTGCTGAGGCTAACAGCGTGTCCTCTATCAAAGAGAAATGAATATTCACTGCTTTCCACTCCCATGGGCATGGAATGCAGTGAATATTTATTTCCCTTTAGCAGCTGTGGTTGGTCCCCCAACTCCCCAGCCACAGCAGGTACATCTGAGCTATAAGAGGCACCCCCCATTTTCCTCCACATTTTTGGAGGAAAAAAGTGCATATTATAGTCCGAACAATACAGAAGTTCACCATCAAACTCAATCATACCCCAAAGCCTCATGCAGCCTTTATGTCAGAGATACCGCACTGAACTTGCTCACTGAGCCAGTGCGCGTGCTTTGAGTAAAGCGAAAGCGTGCTCAAAGCTACCTGTGGAGCGGGCAGCAACCGAATAGATGCGTACTTTAGAGCCGCAGGACCTGAAGCACGTGACTGCTAGAGGCGTGGCCTAAACTCCACAGAGCTAGGAGCTGCAAGACAATTCCTAGCAGAGTAACTGCGAGACAAAGTTACCAAGGGGCATAGACAGGGAGAATAGTCAGGACGTAGCCAATGAGTCACACACAGAGATAGCTGCAAGGTACCAGAGGGGCGAGCAGAGAGTAGTCAGGTCACAGGCAATGAGTCATACACAGATAGCTGCAAGGTACAAGAGGGGCGAGCAGAGAGTAGTCAGGTCACAGGCAATAAGTCATACACAGATAATAACGCAGTACAAAAACAACAGGCAAACTCACAATGGGAAACAGAGCGGGTCAGAACCATATAAACAAGCTATAGCAACAAACAGGCACACGGGGGTCAGCACATTAGGCCAAAGGCAAAAGTATAACTGGCAGGGATTGTTGCTACCCAGAGGTTTATGAAGCTCTCCCAGAACCAGAAAGAGGCCACAATCATTAACCCCAAGTGTGCAGGTCAAAACCTGCACAGAGCTCCAGACATTAACCCCCAGTGTGCAGCTCAAAAACCTGCACTGGGATCATGACAGTACCCCCCTCTCAACGGGGGGGCCTCTGGACCCCCAGGCTTCCCCGGGTACTTGGCATGGAACGCCTGAACCAGGCGATCTGCATGTACCGAACGAGCAGGGACCCATGAGCGCTCTTCTGGTCCATATCCCTTCCAGTGGACCAGGTACTGCAAAGAGCGGCGCACCCGCCGAGAGTCCACAATATGTCCGACCTCATACTCCAATTGACCCTCCACCAGCACTGGAGGAACAACAGTCTCAGAGTTCTCTTTGACAGATCCTGCTGGTTTCAACAGAGACTTATGTAACACATTAGATATTTTTAAGGAGGCGGGGAGACGCAACCTATATGCCACAGGGTTGACTATCTCCATAATCTCGTACGGACCAATGAACTTTGGTCCCAACTTAACTGATGGTACCTTTAAGTTGATGTTACGCGTGGAGAGCCAAACCTTCTCTCCCACCTGAAACATGTCTCCCGAGGCTCTCTTTTTGTCCGCAAAATATTTGTATCTCCCCTGGGCCCGAGAGATATTACGCCGGACTTCAGCCCAGAGGTTTTTTAACTGTTGAACGGACCCCTCTGCTCCTGGACAACCGGAATCCACCCGAGAAAATTCCCCAAAATGCGGATAAAAGCCATAGTTAATCAGGAATGGGGACATGTTGGTGGAGTGACTCACCCGGTTGTTAAAAGCGAATTCAGCCAACGGTAACGCATCACACCAATCCTCCTGTCTGGCGGAGGTCAGACACCTGAGAATTTGTTCCAGGGATTGATTGGTGCGTTCCGTCTGACCATTGCTCTCCGGGTGATATGCCGACGAGAAGGAGAGTGAGATGCCCAATTTCATACAGAACGCCCTCCAAAATTTGGCCACAAACTGCACACCTCTGTCAGACACCACATTCAGGGGTACCCCATGCAATCGGACCACATGCTGCACAAACAACCTTGACAATGTTTCTGCTGAAGGTAATGCTGCCAAGGGAATGAAATGGGCTTGTTTAGAAAACCTATCCACCACCACCCAGATCACGGTATTGCCCCTGGAAGGTGGAAGGCCGGTAATAAAATCCATGGAAAGATGAGTCCATGGCCTCTCAGGAACCGGTAAAGGTATGAGTTCCCCAGCCGGTTGGTTATACGAGCTTTTGGAACGGGCACACATGCCACAAACAGAAACAAATTCCATGACATCGGACCTTAATGAAGGCCACCAAAAACCCCTGGTTACTGCCTCCCTATTGGCCGTGATACCTGGATGAGCACTCAGCCTAGAATCATGAAACTCCTGCAGAAGTCTAGGCCGCAATGAATCTGGAACAAACAGTTTATCGCTTGGCCTGGTTGCCGGAGCTAGGGCCAGAGCCCTTAGGATTTCTTGTTCCAACTCAGTTGAGAACCCCGCCACTACCACCCCTGGGGGAAGAATGGAGGATGGCGGCTCAGGGGGAGACACTGGATCAAAACTTCTGGACAGGGCATCCGCTTTAACATTTTTGGACCCTGGTCGAAAAGTAATTGAGAACTGAAATCGTGAAAAAAAAAGTGACCAACGGGCCTGTCTAGGAGTAAGCCTCTTACCAGATTCAAGGTATGCCAAATTTTTGTGATCCGTGACAACCGTGATAGGGTGAGCCGCCCCTTCCAAAAAGTGCCTCCATTCCTCAAAGGCCAGCTCGACCGCAAGAAGTTCTCTATTGCCTACATCATAGTTTTTCTCAGCTGAAGAGAACTTCTTGGAGAAGAAGGCACAGGGTTTGAGATTGGTAAGGGTGGCCGGACCCTGGGACAGCACAGCCCCCACCCCCACTTCAGAAGCATCCACCTCCACAATGAATGGTTTGGACGGGTCAGGTTGCACCAACACCGGGGCAGACATAAAACATTCCTTAATTGCTGAGAAGGATTCCTTAGCGAGTACAGACCAATTTTTTACATCAGCTCCCTTCTGGGTAAGATCCGTGAGTGGTTTAACCACTTGTGAGAAACTTTTAATGAATCTCCGGTAATAGTTCGCAAATCCTAAGAAGCGCTGGAGCCCCTTGAGATCTCGAGGCTGAACCCAGTCAGCGATCGCCAGCACCTTCTTAGGATCCATGCAAAACCCCTCACACTACACAATCAACCCCAAAAAAGACAGCTCCTGTACAAAAAACGAACATTTTTCCAATTTGGCGAACAATTGGTTTTCCCTGAGTCTCTGGAGAACAGTCTTTAGATGTTGCAAGTGAGATTGACTGTCCGGGGAATACACCAAAATATCATCCAAATAAATAATAACAAAACGGCCTATCAGATCAGAAAACACAACATTGATGACATTTTGGAAAATAGCGGGTGCATTAGTTAACCCAAATGGCATTACCAGGTTCTCAAAGAGTCCTTCTGATGTGAGGAATGCCGTTTTCCACTCGTCCCCTTCCCGAACCCTTATCAGATTGTAGGCCCCCCGCAGATCCAACTTGGAGAACCATTGGGCCCCAGCTAACTGGTTACATAAGTCTGGGATGAGGGGAAGCGGGTAAGAGTTCCTAACCGTTATCTTGTTCAGTTCCCGAAAGTCGAGGCACGGCCGCAAACCACCATCTTTTTTCTTCACAAAGAAGAACCCTGCTGCCACAGGTGACACAGAAGGCCTGATATGCCCTTTGCAGAGACTCTCAGCTATGTATTCCTTCATGGCTTGGCGCTCAGGCCCAGACAAATTGAACAATCGAGCCTTAGGTAACTTGGCTCCGGGTACTAAATCAATGGCACAATCATAGGGTCTATGTGGTGGCAGCGCCTCAGCCTCACTTTCGGAAAAAACGTCTTCGAAATCTTTCAGGTACTCCGGAATACCTTCCAGATCGACAGACGACACAGACACAGATTTAACAGCGTTAACAAGATGTCCCCGGTTAGCACATTTACTATTGCATCCCCATTGAGAGATTTCCCCTGTAACCCAATCAATGGTAGGATTATGGCGTTGAAGCCAAGGCATCCCCAGTACCAGTCCTGCAGGCAAGTTATCTACCACCAGACAACTTAGTTTCTCCACATGAGTGGAACCCACTTTTAGAGAAAAAAGTTCAGACCTGCAACAGATACTGTCTTGGGTAAGAGGAGATGAGTCAATTGCCACAAGTTTAACAGGATCGTGAAGCCTGACTGTCCCTATCTTATAAAGAGTCACAACCTTGGTATCAATCAGGTTTACAGCCGAACCGCAGTCAATAAAAGCAGTAGTCTGAACAGGACCATAACCAAGTTCCAGTTCCACCTGCAGCACCATTTTTGCACATGAGGAAAATTGTACCTGAAGGTCTGGGTAGCCTCCTCGATTACTACCCAGACCTAGTCGTTTCCCGCCACCTTGGAGGATGACGGACAGGAGGGGCAGTCCTTCTTCCAATGTCCAGATTTCCCACAATAGAAGCACAACTGCTTTTCCCGGCGGCGTCTTCTTTCCTTTCCCTCACAGGTGACAGCGCTCACCTCCATAGCCATAGGAAGAGTCTGGGTCTCATCTCCACTGAAGAATAAGGGCGTTTCCCGTTGCATAATGCCTCTAACCCGCAGCCTGCGATCCATGCGAACCGCTTGGACCATGGCATCCTCCAGGGAGTCAGGCGGAGGAGGAAGTGCCAAAGCATCCTTCAGACGTTCACACAAGCCTTTGTGGAACAGCCCCCGCAGGGCGGCGTCACTCCAAGAAGTCTCCGCTGCCCAACATATGAATTCAGTACAGAACCATTCGGCCGAGTGCTCCCCCTGACAGACACTCATCACTTTGTCCTCAGCCAACCGCACTCTATCAGGCTCATCATAAATAATTATGATTTGGCCACAATCATTAACCCCAAGTGTGCAGGTCAAAACCTGCACAGAGCTCCAGACATTAACCCCCAGTGTGCAGCTCAAAAACCTGCACTGGGATCATGACAGTACCCCCCTCTCAACGGGGGGGCCTCTGGACCCCCAGGCTTCCCCGGGTACTTGGCATGGAACGCCTGAACCAGGCGATCTGCATGTACCGAACGAGCAGGGACCCATGAGCGCTCTTCTGGTCCATATCCCTTCCAGTGGACCAGGTACTGCAAAGAGCGGCGCACCCGCCGAGAGTCCACAATATGTCCGACCTCATACTCCAATTGACCCTCCACCAGCACTGGAGGAACAACAGTCTCAGAGTTCTCTTTGACAGATCCTGCTGGTTTCAACAGAGACTTATGGAACACATTAGATATTTTTAAGGAGGCGGGGAGACGCAACCTATATGCCACAGGGTTGACTATCTCCATAATCTCGTACGGACCAATGAACTTTGGTCCCAACTTAACTGATGGTACCTTTAAGTTGATGTTACGCGTGGAGAGCCAAACCTTCTCTCCCACCTGAAACATGTCTCCCGAGGCTCTCTTTTTGTCCGCAAAATATTTGTATCTCCCCTGGGCCCGAGAGATATTACGCTGGACTTCAGCCCAGAGGTTTTTTAACTGTTGAACGGACCCCTCTGCTCCTGGACAACCGGAATCCACCCGAGAAAATTCCCCAAAATGCGGATTAAAGCCATAGTTAATCAGGAATGGGGACATGTTGGTGGACTGACTCACCCGGTTGTTAAAAGCGAATTCAGCCAACGGTAACGCATCACACCAATCCTCCTGTCTGGCGGAGGTCAGACACCTGAGAATTTGTTCCAGGGATTGATTGGTGCGTTCCGTCTGACCATTGCTCTCCGGGTGATATGCCGACGAGAAGGAGAGTGAGATGCCCAATTTCATACAGAACGCCCTCCAAAATTTGGCCACAAACTGCACACCTCTGTCAGACACCACATTCAGGGGTACCCCATGCAATCGGACCACATGCTGCACAAACAACCTTGACAATGTTTCTGCTGAAGGTAATGCTGCCAAGGGAATGAAATGGGCTTGTTTAGAAAACCTATCCACCACCACCCAGATCACGGTATTGCCCCTGGAAGGTGGAAGGCCGGTAATAAAATCCATGGAAAGATGAGTCCATGGCCTCTCAGGAACCGGTAAAGGTATGAGTTCCCCAGCCGGTCGGTTATACGAGCTTTTGGAACGGGCACACATGCCACAAACAGAAACAAATTCCATGACATCGGACCTTAATGAAGGCCACCAAAAACCCCTGGTTACTGCCTCCCTAGTGGCCGTGATACCTGGATGAGCACTCAGCCTAGAATCATGAAACTCCTGCAGAAGTCTAGGCCGCAATGAATCTGGAACAAACAGTTTATCGCTTGGCCTGGTTGCCGGAGCTAGGGCCAGAGCCCTTAGGATTTCTTGTTCCAACTCAGTTGAGAACCCCGCCACTACCACCCCTGGGGGAAGAATGGAGGATGGCGGCTCAGGGGGAGACACTGGATCAAAACTTCTGGACAGGGCATCCGCTTTAACATTTTTGGACCCCGGTCGAAAAGTAATTGAGAACTGAAATCGTGAAAAAAAAAGTGACCAACGGGCCTGTCTAGGAGTAAGCCTCTTACCAGATTCAAGGTATGCCAAATTTTTGTGATCCGTGACAACCGTGATAGGGTGAGCCACCCCTTCCAAAAAGTGCCTCCATTCCTCAAAGGCCAGCTCGACCGCAAGAAGTTCTCTATTGCCTACATCATAGTTTTTCTCAGCTGAAGAGAACTTCTTGGAGAAGAAGGCACAGGGTTTGAGATTGGTAAGGGTGGCCGGACCCTGGGACAGCACAGCCCCCACCCCCACTTCAGAAGCATCCACCTCCACAATGAATGGTTTGGACGGGTCAGGTTGCACCAACACCGGGGCAGACATAAAACATTCCTTAATTGCTGAGAAGGATTCCTTAGCGAGTACAGACCAATTTTTTACATCAGCTCCCTTCTGGGTAAGATCCGTGAGTGGTTTAACCACTTGTGAGAAACTTTTAATGAATCTCCGGTAATAGTTCGCAAATCCTAAGAAGCGCTGGAGCCCCTTGAGATCTCGAGGCTGAACCCAGTCAGCGATCGCCAGCACCTTCTTAGGATCCATGCAAAACCCCTCACACTACACAATCAACCCCAAAAAAGACAGCTCCTGTACAAAAAACGAACATTTTTCCAATTTGGCGAACAATTGGTTTTCCCTGAGTCTCTGGAGAACAGTCTTTAGATGTTGCAAGTGAGATTGACTGTCCGGGGAATACACCAAAATATCATCCAAATAAATAATAACAAAACGGCCTATCAGATCAGAAAACACAACATTGATGACATTTTGGAAAATAGCGGGTGCATTAGTTAACCCAAATGGCATTACCAGGTTCTCAAAGAGTCCTTCTGATGTGAGGAATGCCGTTTTCCACTCGTCCCCTTCCCGAACCCTTATCAGATTGTAGGCCCCCCGCAGATCCAACTTGGAGAACCATTGGGCCCCAGCTAACTGGTTACATAAGTCTGGGATGAGGGGAAGCGGGTAAGAGTTCCTAACCGTTATCTTGTTCAGTTCCCGAAAGTCGAGGCACGGCCGCAAACCACCATCTTTTTTCTTCACAAAGAAGAACCCTGCTGCCACAGGTGACACAGAAGGCCTGATATGCCCTTTGCAGAGACTCTCAGCTATGTATTCCTTCATGGCTTGGCGCTCAGGCCCAGACAAATTGAACAATCGAGCCTTAGGTAATTTGGCTCCGGGTACTAAATCAATGGCACAATCATAGGGTCTATGTGGTGGCAGCGCCTCAGCCTCACTTTCGGAAAAAACGTCTTCGAAATCTTTCAGGTACTCCGGAATACCTTCCAGATCGACAGACGACACAGACACAGATTTAACAGCGTTAACAAGATGTCCCCGGTTAGCACATTTACTATTGCATCCCCATTGAGTGATTTCCCCTGTAACCCAATCAATGGTAGGATTATGGCGTTGAAGCCAAGGCATCCCCAGTACCAGTCCTGCAGGCAAGTTATCTACCACCAGACAACTTAGTTTCTCCACATGAGTGGAACCCACTTTTAGAGAAAAAAGTTCAGAACTGCAACAGTTACTGTCTTGGGTAAGAGGAGATGAGTCAATTGCCACAAGTTTAACAGGATCGTGAAGCCTGACTGTCCCTATCTTATAAAGAGTCACAACCTTGGTATCAATCAGGTTTACAGCCGAACTGCAGTCAATAAAAGCAGTAGTCTGAACAGGACCATAACCAGGTTCCAGTTCCACCTGCAGCACCATTTTTGCACATGAGGAAAATTGTACCTGAAGGTCTGGGTAGCCTCCTCGATTACTACCCAGACCTAGTCGTTTCCCGCCACCTTGGAGGATGACGGACAGGAGGGGCAGTCCTTCTTCCAATGTCCAGTTTTCCCACAATAGAAGCACAACTGCTTTTCCCGGCGGCGTCTTCTTTCCTTTCCCTCACAGGTGACAGCGCTCACCTCCATAGCCATAGGAAGAGTCTGGGTCTCATCTCCACTGAAGAATAAGGGCGTTTCCCGTTGCATAATGCCTCTAACCCGCAGCCTGCGATCCATGCGAACCGCTTGGACCATGGCATCCTCCAGGGAGTCAGGCGGAGGAGGAAGTGCCAAAGCATCCTTCAGACGTTCACACAAGCCTCTGTGGAACAGCCCCCACAGGGCGGCGTCACTCCAAGAAATCTCCGCTGCCCAACATCTGAATTCAGTACAGAACCATTCGGCCGAGTGCTCCCCCTGACAGACACTCATCACTTTGTCCTCAGCCAACCGCACTCTATCAGGCTCATCATAAATAAGCCCTAAGGCTTCAAAAAATGCATCCACAGACATTCTCTCAGGGGCAGAAGAGGAAAGCGAGAATGCCCAGGCTTGTGGGGACCCCCTAAGCAGGGACATCACCACCCCCACCCTCTGTTTCTCATCTCCAGAGGAGCGGGGTCTCAAAGAAAAAAAAAGCTTACAGCCCTCCTTAAATGCCCTGAAATCATCCTTGTTACCAGAAAATATATCTGGCAATTTAACCGGGGATTCAGGTGGGACTAAAATAACATCTCTATTCCCCACCTGCTGGAAGCCAGCGGAAAGTACCCCCTGAACTGAGTCCTCAACCCGCCGTTGGGACTGGGCCAGAGCTTGGTGTTCCAAACTAAGCTTCTGCAGTGACTGAGTCAAGCTTTTCACCTGCTCAGATAAAGCACATATTGGGTCCATGCTGCAGAAGTGAGGAGAGAAAAAAAAATTGTAGGCCAGTTATAATGTCAGAGACACCGCACTGAACTTGCTCACTGAGCCAGTGCGCGTGCTCTGAGTAAAGTGAAAGCGTGCTCAAAGCTACCTGTGGAGCGGGCAGCAACCGAATAGATGCGTACTTCAGAGCCGCAGGACCTGAAGCACGTGACTGCTAGAGGCGTGGCCTAAACTCCACAGAGCTAGGAGCTGCAAGACAATTCCTAGCAAAGTAACTGCAAGACAAAGTTACCAAGGGGCATAGACAGGGAGAATAGTCAGGACGTAGCCAATGAGTCACACACAGAGATAGCTGCAAGGTACCAGAGGGGCGAGCAGAGAGTAGTCAGGTCACAGGCAATGAGTCATACACAGATAGCTGCAAGGTACAAGAGGGGTGAGCAGAGAGTAGTCAGGTCACAGGCAATAAGTCATACACAGATAATAACGCAGTACAAAAACAACAGGCAAACTCACAACGGGAAACAGAGCGGGTCAGAACCATATAAACAAGCTATAGCAACAAACAGGCACACGGGGGTCAGCACACTAGGCCAAAGGCAAAAGTATAACTGGCAGGGATTGAAGCTACCCAGAGGTTTATGAAGCTCTCCCAGAACCAGAAAGAGGCCACAATCATTAACCCCAAGTGTGCAGGTCAAAACCTGCACAGAGCTCCAGACATTAACCCCCGGTGTGCAGCTCAAAAACCTGCACTGGGATCATGACACTTTATCTAACCACGATTTCCTCAAGATAGTTAGACCATTATTGTAAATAAGCACTTGTACTGTGTGTCACCCCCACCTCATTGGAGATTGTAAGCTCTGAAGAGCAGGATTGTCATTATTTTAGCTTTAATTGTTTGATTATCATAAACTTTGTAACTTTTGACTGTTTTATATGAACGGCTTACTTGTAAAGCTATGTAGAATATGTTAGTGCTGAATAAATAAAGCTTACAATTATTAGTAGACTGAAGATGGTGAAGTTCAAGCTCTTAACTTTGCCATGAGTAAGAGGAAGCAATCTTTTACATGACCACAACTGCACAAAGGAGGGCTGGCTGCAGTGCTGACACAGGGTGGAGTGGGGTGAACATGACAAGCTGCTGGAGTGTGAGAGATGTGCAGGCGGAGATGTTACAGTGGATTGAGAAAGACAGGATGTGCTTGGTATCTAAGGCCTGTTTCACACTTGCTTTTTTTTGCAGCGCGTTTTTCCCGCAAAAAAACGCATTGAAAAACGCATACAAAAGCATACAACTGCTGCGTTTTTTTCAAGCATTTTTATGAGCATGCATGAAAAAAACGCAGCGTTTTTAAGCGTTTGTATGCGTTTTTAGTGCGTTTTTACCGCGTTTGCGTTTTTTCCAACATTAGGTAGCCACTCACACTAACCCAAACCATGACTTTACTAACCCTAACCCTGACCCTAACCCTAACCCTAACCCTAACCCTGACCCTAACCCTTAACCAAACCATACTTAATCCTAACCCTGACCCTAACCCTGACCCTAAACCTAACCCTAACCCTAACCCTAACCCTAACCCTGACCCTAACCCTTAACCAAACCATACTTAACCCTAACCCTAACCCTAACCCTGACCCTAACCCTAACCCTAACCCTGACCCTAACCCTTAACCAAACCATACTTAACCCTAACCCTGACCCTAACCCTAACCCTAACCCTAACCCTAACCCTGACCCTAACCCTAACCCTGACCCTAACCCTAACCCTAACCCTGACCCTAACCCTTAACCAAACCATACTTAACCCTAACCCTGACCCTAACCCTTAACCAAACCATACTTAACCTTAACCCTAACCCTAACCCTGACCCTAACCCTGACCCTAACCCTAACCCTAACCCTAACCCTGACCCTAACCCTAACCCTGACCCTAACCCTAACCCTAACCCTGACCCTAACCCTTAACCAAACCATACTTAACCCTAACCCTGACCCTAACCCTTAACCAAACCATACTTAACCTTAACCCTAACCCTAACCCTGACCCTAACCCTGACCCTAACCCTAACCCTAACCCTGACCCTAACCCTTAACCAAACCATACTTAACCCTAACCCTGACCCTAACCCTGACCCTAACCCTAACCCTAACCCTGACCCTAACCCTAACCCTAACCCTGACCCTAACCCTTAACCAAACCATACTTAACCCTAACCCTAACCCTAACCCTAACCCTAAACCCCCTTAACTAACCCTAACTTTACCCAAACCCCTAAATTCCATTGTCTAAACTAATGGTGAAAAAAAAAATGCATGTGCAAAAAAACGCATACATAAGCATGCCAATGCGCACATATGCTCACCATAGACTTATAATGGGTGTCTTGCTGTAAAAAAACGCATTGCGCGTGCATGCGTTTTTTTGAGGCAAATCGGACGCACAAAAAATGCAACAAGTTGCATTTTGTGCGCCCGAGCGCATACCGCAAAAAAACGCATGCGCGGTAAAACGCGTACAAACGCATGTGTATGCGCACATAAGCGCATCCCATGCAAAGTATAGGAAAAAAAAACGCATGCGCTATTTAGCGCTAAATTACCGCGAAAAAAAACGCAAATGTGAAACCAGCCTAAGATCAGTGAAAAACAGCAGGTATGTCCACTTCCGTATCAGCTGACAGACTGTCACTCACCCCAACAGTAGTGGGTAAACAGGTGGAGTTTCTGAGGCCGGAGACCTGTGTGACAACACTTGGCACCGTGAGGGAGGAGGAAGAGCCAGAAGATGCGGTTGATGGGTTGCAAGGTGGTTAGCGAGGCCCACTAGTCTGCATTTTAGTACAGTTAGAGTCCTAGATTAATGCATGTTGTTTTCACAGGTGTCAGTTCATGCATGCCATAGAAACATTTTTGAATTGTTTTAACAAAGTTGGGAGATAACAAGATTTTCGTCAAGACCCAAGCTAGGCAACTGCAGACGCGCAAACACTGCTGGCCACTGACAAAGTTGGGGCTGAGGATGCATTGCTTGTCGTTGCTGCATAACTCTATGTCAGCAGGAAGCCACAACATAACCTCCTTATCTTCCTCCTCCTCTGCTGAGCTACTCAGCTGCATGTCTCTGGGTTTACAGCAAGTATGATCTACTACCTCATTGTCATTTTCTCTGTTCTCCCTCTCCTCAGCCTTAGAGTCACCCTCCTCTTCTTCCTGCCCTGACAGCACAGTACAGTCCGTGGGCACCTCAAGTATCTGAGTCTCATCAGGATCACCTCCACCCCCTGGGATTAACATCCGTTGAAAAGGGTTTGGATTCTGCTCAGACCCTACTTTGTCTGGCCCAGGATCAACCTGAAAAAAAAATTGGGCATCGGTGCAGATGATTTCCTCCTCTCGACTCTGTGAATCTTTGGAGTACATTTCCAATGGCCATGGCATAGCTTGTGTGAACAGATCTGCAGACTCATCCATCTGTGGTTCCCTACAGTCAGTTGGGTGGTTGGAGAGTTGTGACGTGAGGGAAAACAAGGGTGCCACCTCTGAGGACTGTACTGTGTGTGATGTTATGGTGGAGGAAGAGGAGCAGAGGCCACTTGATGTGGAACGCCCCGCAGGGCCGGGGGTTACTTGTACCGGGCCTTTCAGGCTCTTTTAAAGGGGAAGTGTGTCACGGTGGTGATAATGACCCGGTCCATGGCCCTGGGTGTCCAATAAAGAAGAAGGAAGTTTAAACGAGGGGAAAGATGGTGGGATAATTAATTGGGAAAGGGGAATTGTGACGCCACACGTGGTACTCGGCTAGGGTAGCCAACGCTGCTTTGCATATCCTCTGGGACGGTGTTAAAGCAGCCAAGATGGTGAAGCTCTCCACGGACAGAGCTGTGTCCCAGGGAAGTTGAGCTGGTGACGGTGGTGGTGTATGCAGTGTATGGCAGGCGAGTGGTAAATGACTCAAAAGACACAGTTAGGTGCAGTTTCTGGGTTTTTACTCACAGGTCTTGTGCACAAGATGACCCGCTTGGTACTGTGTCCTCTGAGGGAGGGGTCCGGCAAACTCCCAGGTAGATCAGGAACACCTGTTCAAGACTCCTCTTTGTGTTCTCCTCTCTAGGCCGTGTCTCTGCGCTGTTCTCTCCCTTCCTTTCTGCCATGCGCCTTCACAAGCAGTGTCCCAAGCCGGCAGCCACGGATCACACCGGGCGACGTGGGTCATGCCCCGGGGTCCTTTATCCCTACTGCTGCCTTTCCACGGAATGTTTGTGGTTGTGGCTGAGGCACTTAAAGTTACCTCAGCCTCCGGCTTTCTAGCTGAGCCTTGCAGTTTTCCACTAGTTTCAGGGACCGGCTCCCTCACTCTGGCTTGGTCCTTCTTTTCCAGGATACGGGCCCCACGGTTGGCTTTCGCACTATTCGTGCCCCTAGGACCCCTTCCTTCGATTAGGAGCTTGGTCAAGATGTTTCTCTCTTCTCTGACCCTCAGTCCCCTACTCTTACGCTGTCCTGTCACTGACTGACTCTTTCTACACCAAACTATTTACCTCAGACTAGCTCCACCCACCAACTGTCACCTTTCTCTCTCTGATTGGATGCCCACAATAACTCCACTACCTAAGCTCCTCCCACTCTACCTACCTTCCACACTAACTCCCCAACACCCTTTCCTAGCCAGTCTGGGATGAGGCCATCCTCTCGAAGGGTACACCCAGATGCCCTGACTAACTAGTGTGTGCTGGGTGCAGTGTTAGGAGTCCTGGGTGGTGCTCCCTCCTTACCTGAGGGTGGGATACCACACCTCTGGATGAGGTGCAGTACCTCTGTGGCGACCGGACCCTCAGGGGTGCCACAGATGCAGCAATTGCCATCTACTGGAGCACATGTTCTTTCTGTCCCTCATCTACAAAGCTTACCTCTGTGCGGCTGCCAAAGAAAGAAAGTGGAGTAGCCTGACCAGTAATAGAAGTTGTAAAAATGCTGTGCAATTGCTCACTGCAGCAAAACAAACCTATTTCCCATCTCTTATATCATCCCTGTCTCACAACCCTAAACAACACTTTCAGTTCTCTCCTCCATTCACCAGCTCCCCCCCTCTCCTCTCATCTCATCTGAAGACTTTGCCTCACCACCTGTGAACTTGACTCATAATGTCCCACCTCATTCCAAACCTGACCACAGTCTTCATCCCAGACCTAACCCACCTCTTCAACCTGTCATTAACAACTGGTGTCTTCCCCTTCTGATTCAAACATACCTCGCTCACACCCATCCTCAAAAAGCCCTCCTTTGTGTCTAGCTATCACCCCATCTCACTTCTCCCCTATACCTTCAAACTACTGGAACACCATGTCCATTTTACACTGTCCTCCCACTTCTCCACTTGCTCCCTCTTTGACCGCTTGCAATATGGTTTCCAACCACACCATTCTACTTAACTGCCCTGACAAACGTCACCAACAACCTACTAACCACAAAATCAAAGCTGTAAGAAAGTCTTTACTGAGAGCTGGAAAAGCCAGGAAAAATATGTAGACAATCCTCTCATCAAGCTGAGACTGAAGTTTATTCGGAGATTCGCAGCAGAACAGCACATGGATAGTCAGTAAGATAAAGCATGCAGGCACGAACAGGAGTCCAGACAAAGTGAAAGTAACACTGAGAAATCTTGCGGCGGTCAGGCCATGGTGTGGCATGGCAGCATAATGGCAATGTTTTGGCTTGGCAGCAGGTTGGCCGTGTTGTGGCATCGGACAACAGTAACAGCGGCTTTTTATACATGATACAGACAAAGAGAGAAAGCACATTTCAGCAAAAAGGGCATATACATAATAGCAACATACTATGTAGAAAAACACACATTCAAGGACATAGCATAAAATGGTTAAATGTAATGACTTTGAGGCGCTTTACGCCAAACTCCATTAGAACTCGTAAATCTCCTTGATCCTTTTAGCCAATGTCATTAATTACATCACATATCAATTTTCTAATATCGCTCAAACAAATACACTTATTTATTACCATATGTCACCTTTTATCTGATCCAATTAACCTGTGTGTATGTGAGCTATACCTGCTAATGGCCATGATCTCATCTTGCGTCTCCAATCTGTCTATGACTTTCAGAAGTACATCTTAGAATTAGTTGGTTTCTACCTTTGCACAAGATGGCTGCTAGAGTCAACATGGCTGTTCAATATATTACGGCTGACCATTCTCTCTTACAAAAGCAACACTTGTTTGTCCTTCTCTTTCTTCTGGACCTGGCATCTGCCTTTGACGCAGTGGAAAATTCCCTCTTACTACAGACTTTCTGATTTCTTGGCATTATAAACTCGGCCCTTTGTTGGATCTCCTCGTACTTAACAGACAGGACATTTAGTGTCTTCCACTCACACATCACCTCCTCATCTCGCCCCCTATGTGTCGGTTTCTTTCAAGGTTCAGTTGTAAGCCTGGGCACTATGCTTAGGGCGCAGGTGCTCTCTCTCTCTTAAAGGGACCGCACACGTTGACCTAAGGTGAAAAATATTTATGCTGATTAATAGCATTCACAGATTTCAAACTCAGACATTGCTGGCATTTGTTAGCAATTGTGTCTCATCCTCATCTTGCGACAGTAATTGTATTTTCCCACCATCGCCTTCTTGTGAGCATGGCTACTCAAATATTTGGCCATCGCTTAATGCGATTTCTTCATGTCCCGCTTGAAACGGGCAGGGCAAGAGGCCAGAATCTATATATGGAAATGTGAACAGATCTTTGAAGTGTCCAAGTGTGGGATCACATGTCTCTGGGCACTTTGCATGGTGGGAAGAAGGAGGATCAGGCTGAGGATTATGTGGTCCAGAATCAAGGCTACTGAGACTGGACCATGTGGAAGACAGTGTTGTGCTGGCAAAGTGACTGAAAACAATATCTTCTATCCATCCAACAACCTTTTCACACTGGTCTGGCTTCAAGAGTGGTTTTCTGCGCTCCCCTACAAAATGGTAAAGGAAGCTAGATTGACATGATGTGTGTGATTGTTGCAGTTTCACCTTGCCCAAAGCCTTGGCCACTGTGCACAGCAACAACATCACGTTTGCTTCCCCATCTCTTACCATGCCCCCTTGCCCATTTTAAATTACATATGATATATCCCTGTTGAGAAAATGTTGCAGTATTACAATAAGAGGAAAATTTGCCCACCTCAGATGGACTTCTTACACTGCAGTATCAATAAAGCGATTCTGTTTCTAACCAATCAAGTCTTTTTTTTGTTTTGATGCACAACTGGAGCACGATAAAAGCAGTATGCTTTTTCACTGCTGGAAAAAATTTGTAGTATTACTATTACTATCCTTACACTGCAGTATCAATATAGCTATACTGCTTCTAACTAAAGATGAGTGGATATGTTCGATAATTGATCACCAAACATATATTCGGCACGAATATAGCACATTCCGATTTGTGATTGGAAACTCGAGCAAATTTTTATAAAATCTGAATGAATAGGTAACATTCATTAAAAAGTGCGGGAAAATATTTGCATTGCCACTAAAGTGTTTTGAACACTTTTGCTAGGATAGTGGTGGTGTATGATGAGCATGGGGCACATGTTAATGACGGTAGGAGTGGGTTGAGCTCAGAGGAGCGTTTTTTTTTGTGAAAATTTTTTTTTCTAATTTTATGTGTGCACATTGCAGTTAGCCAATCAGGGCGCAGGAAACATCTACAATGTCCAGACATAATGGCTTTTGTCATAGACTGCTGAAATCACATGACTCTCTCTATATAAAGAGCAGCCATCTTGTTTTATCACCATTTTGTCAGTATAACAACGCAGAGCGACTGCTCCTAACGGTGGTTCAGGGTGCTGATAGATTTTAGCTAGTGATCTAGGCGGTTGACTCTAAGTCAGATAGTTTAGCTAGCTAGTGTCTTGTGTGGCTATGAAATTGACCTTCCAGCAGACTTTTTTTTCTTGTGCCATTACTGAGGTCCACAGACAAAGACAGCAGGCACATTTCATAGAAGTGCATTGTGCACAGCTTCTATTGTGCTCCATGCACGAGTAGACCTATCTAAGTCTTATTTTTTCAGTTGATAAATGTGATACAGCAAGATGTATGTCACCTTGTGATATAGTGGTGGTGACATTGCTCTGTGATTTGTTCTGTTGGTCAGTAAAAAAATATTATTTTGTCAGTTGCTACCCTGATTCAGCACGCCATATCTCACGTTGTCATTTAGTGGCGGTGAAATTCATCTGTCTGCATAGCTCATGCAGATAAAAAAAATTCTGTTGCTATGCGTGCTACAGTCCTCCATATCCCACCTTGACATTTAGTGGCGGTGAAATTATTGTGTGTGCAGAGCTGTTGCACATTAAAAAAAAATATATATATTTTTTAACAAACGTGATACAGCAGGCTAGATCCGAGTTTGAATTTGTTTGCAGCATATTTTCTAGGTTATACAGGCCTCATCCACACTAAAAACAAATTTCTTCTCTTCCTAATATTCTACAGTAGAGGAGGTCTCAGTTTAAAATTGGAGCATATCTTCTATGTCAAACAGGCCTCATCCACACTCAAACAATTCTTTCTTCTTTTACTAATGTCATAAAGTAGGGGAGATCACAGTTTTAAATTGTTTGGAGCGCCAACTATTGGTAACAGACCCTGATCATCATATTGAGCTGGACAGAGTCCATAGGACTCTAGGTCCTTAATCATCCTCAGTCTTAAGACCAATACACATTGTCTGCAGAGTGCATTTTTTAAGAGTAAAGGAGAACATTCTACAGGCTGTAAAAGCCAAACAAAACATTAAGTTCATGGATTGTGATGTTCAGATTTTCCCAGATCTTTAACGTCGCACTCTCCAGCTCCACAGAGCATTGCGCCCTCTCACCCAAGCTCTCAGGGAACAAGGGATCATATACTGCTGGGGTTTCCCATTTCAACTATTGGTCATGAAAGATGGAGGCTCTGCAGTATTGAAGAATCTGGGGGATCTCCTAAAATATTTAGCAACATTTAATTTGCTGCAGATTTCCATTCCGGACTGGCCAGCTTTAACTTTGCTTCCTCCCTTGGTCCCATGGGATGAATGGGAAACAGCTTCATACTCAGGCTCACACCACATGTCTCGCCGTAAGGAGCGAATGGAGAATCTGATGTCCCCCACAGGATGAACAGGAATGTCACTGAGCCGCATTTTAACTTTTATTGCAAGTTTCTCCTCTTGCCTATATGCTTTATTACAGCATAAGTTTGCTGACATATTGTAGGTTTCATAGTTTATGTTTCACTACTATAACTTGAACTGAACTGTCATCGCTCTGGATGGAATTTCCCTCACCGTCCTTCTAGGGTTAATTTTGCATGGCCTCCCTTTGGTTTGGGGAGGACTATACCTACCCACGCCTGTGCTGGACTCGTCGTCAGTGATACTTCCGTTCTTGGCTGGGCAGCTGACCCTTGTGATACCTGTGTATACTGCCTGTTCTTGTATGCTTATACCATATATGACCCCTCCCGTCCCTCATTTTGTATCTGCGCTTAGACTCTGTACCTTCTGTCTTATCTCTGGTTTTGACCTTGGCTAAAGCTCCCTGACTATTCTCTCATTTGTGCTCTTGGTGACTGCGTTACCATCTCTGGCTTCTGACCCCGACTTGTATTATACCACGCTGTCAGTCTCCTCCTTTGGTTACCGTGTTACCCTCTGGTCTGACCTTGGATTGCTTGACTCTTCTCTCGGCTCTGCCGGCTCCCCTCGCCATTCTCGGGAGTACGGGGCTTTGCCCCGCCTCCAGCCACTCCCCCAGTTATCACGTGTTGTAGGTCCTGTTAACCTGCGGCACATTCATGGCCGCAGCCGCACATTACAGCAGGAGTCCTCCGGCTTCCTCCACATTTCCCCGAGCACACATTCTGACTCTGGTCCTGTGTACAATACATTATCAGTGACCCATAAGAAATCTTTCCCTCTCTTGCGTGGGACTTTGCGGCATTAGTGTATTGTTGTTATGGACCCTCTTCATGCTCTCTCAGAGCAGGTCAATAGTCTCACTCAAATTATGCAAAAGTTGTCTGTTGAGCAGAGAACCCTGGCTCAGTCCCAGCAGCAGGTTCAGAGGGAGATTGCGGATGCGACGCAGGGTGCTTTTTCCTCTAGGGCTCAGGGTGAGGGGATTAGTGATATTTCTTTAATTTCTCCTTAACCTCCAGTTAAGTTACCTGATACCGTATCTGGGGAAGAAATTTCGGGCCTTTAAAGAGGGGTGTAAGCTGTTTTTCTCCCTGCGACCCCGTTCTTCAGGTGATGAGGGTCAAAGGGGCGGGAGTGATTATCTTGTTATTAAGGGAGGCTCCGCAGGCTTGGGCTTTCTCTCTTTCCCCTATGGCCCCTGAAAGAATGTCAGTGGATTGGTTCTTTGAGGCCCTTGGACAAATACTGTATATGATGAGCCTGATTGTGTACATCTGGCTGAAGACATGGTTATATGTGTGGTACAGGGAAAGTACTCAGCCAAGTGGTTTTGTTCTAATTTCAGGCGTTGGGCTGCAGAGGTGTAATGGAATGATTCGGCTCTCAGGGGTTTGTTCCGTAGATGTCTGTCTGAGCACCTGAAAGACGCCTTAGCGTTACATACTCCACCAGACTCCCTCGAGGAAGCTATGACACAGGGCGTCTGCATGGACCGTAGACTCCGTGTTAGGGGGATGATGCAGCAGGAGACACCTTTGTATTCCAGCATTTCCCTGGGCACACATTCTAACTCTGGTGCTGTGTCCATTACTGTTATGCGAGGCCTAGGTCGAAGGAGGCTGACAAAACCCGGGCCCCTGCGGAGTCCCTCAAACTAGGGAAAACCCTGTCTGACCCTCAACTCAGGGTTTTTGCTAAAGGTGCAAATGCCTGAGCCTCCAGCCTCTCCTTATCTCCTGCTCAGCCCTAAGCTGAACCCTCCACCCTCCACCCAGTGAGTTGTCAAACCACCAAAACCCACACAGTAATGACAGACAGGGAGAACTTAAACCGCACCGCGCCGCATACACACAGGACAATACTATAATGTGAACAGGGCAAAACAAAGCACAAATATAGGAAGGCGAAAAGGTAACAACGGATCATACGACACCAGATATGAATTTCTCTCTCCAACACCTCCACTCCAGACCGGGACCACTTGGCACAAAACACAAGCTATAATCGGCGACGCCCACAGGCCAGCACGACTATTTAAAGACCGTGGGCGTGACCAAACATCCCACCTGATTTCCAGCTAGATTAACCCCAGATAACCTGAGTAAAATCAAGCCGGCGCCACTGAGGCTAAAGTGGACGGAGATGGAACTACCGCTGCCTGCCGGACGCTGTGGTGTGAACAGCATCCGACATGACAGTACCCCGTCTTCTACGAGGGACCCCAGGGCCCTCAAGACTCATAGGACCCGGCTTGCCCGGATGACGGCGGTGAAAGGAACTGACCAGCCGATCCGCATGTATGTCCGAGGCTGGTACCCAAGACCTCTCCTCCGGACCATACCCCCGCCAGTGCACCAAATACTGAAGAGTACGGCGCAGTACTCGAGAGTCCACCACCTTGGAGACTTCAAACTCTAAATCGCCATCCACCATGACTGGAGGTGGCATCGGCGTCGTGTCCACAGAGCCTACCACCTTTTTCAATAAAGACCTGTGAAACACGTTGTGTATCTTGTATACCGCAGGAAGCTCCAACCGATAAGCAACCGGGTTTATGATGGCAGCAATCTTAAAAGGGCCAATAAACCTTGGACCCAATTTCAATGATGGAATTTTGAGTTTTATGTTTTTAGTAGCTAACCACACCCAATCACCCACACACAGGTCCGGACCTGGCACGCGTCTAGAGTCAGCCACACGTTTGTATCTTGCACTCATGCTCAGCAATCGCTGTTTCACACTCCTCCAGACCGATGATAGTTGAACTCCTAACCGGTCCTCCTCTGGGACGCCCCCAGAGCCCCCCTGACGCAAGGTACAAAACTGAGGATGGTGCCCATAAACACAAAAGAACGGAGACTCTCCCGATGATTCTTGGCGGTGATTATTTAATGCGAACTCGGCCAAGGGAAGGAACGTCGACCACTCCTCTTGGTTGTCAGACACAAAACATCGCAAATACTGCTCCAGATTTTGGTTCATGCGCTCAGTTTGACCATTTGACTGCGGATGAAACGCCGACGAATGAGACAACTTGATCCCCAATCGTGAGCAAAAAGCTTTCCAAAACTTCGCCACAAACTGGGTACCCCTATCAGACACTATGTCCGACGGAACTCCGTGCAGTCTGACCACCTCCTGCACAAAGACCTGAGCCAACGTCTTAGCGTTGGGCAAGGAAGGCAACGACACAAAGTGCGCCATCTTCGAAAATCGATCAACCACCACCAGGATGACCGTGTTCCCCGCCGAGGCAGGCAAGTCTGTGATAAAGTCCATGGAGATTTCTGTCCATGGCCAACTAGGTATCCCCAGAGGCTGTAGAGTGCCAGCAGGACGGGTTCTGGGCGACTTGGCCCTGGCGCACGTGATGCAAGCTGTCACGTAGGAAACCACATCCTGCCGGATTTTTGGCCACCAGAAGCGGTGCGATACCAGTTCCAAGGTGCCCTTAACCCCTGGATGACCGGCCAGGACCGAGTCGTGGTGTTCCCCCAACACTTTAAGACGAAGATGAAGGGGTACGAACGACTTATTAGCGGGAAGTCCTGGTGGTACCTCCTCCTGGGCCTCGGCAATCTCCGCCTCTACCTCAGTCGTGAGAGCCGAAACCACTACACCTTCCTGGAGGATGGGTACCGGCTCTTCCCGAGGTTCTCCCCCCGGAAAACACCTGGACAAGGCATCCGCCTTGGTGTTTTTCGCCCCAGGACGGTAATTCACCAGAAAGTTAAAACGTGTAAAAAACAATGCCCAGCGAGCCTGCCTGGGAGACAGACGCTTGGCCGACTCCAGATAGAGCAGGTTTTTATGGTCGGTGATGACTGTGACCTGGTGGGCCGCCCCCTCCAAGAAGTGTCGCCATTCCTCAAAAGCCAATTTGATGGCCAACAACTCCCTGTTGCCGATGTCGTAATTCCGTTCGGCCGGCGACAGCTTCTTGGAGAAGTAGGCGCATGGACGCAAATTGCTCAAGGACGAGCCCTGTGACAGTACTGCCCCCACTCCCACCTCAGACGCATCGACCTCCACCGTAAAAGGTTTAGATACGTCCGGTTGCACCAGAATGGGGGCTGAAGCAAAACGGTTCTTCAGAAGCTCAAATGCACGCACCGCATCCTCAGACCAGATAGCGAGATTGGTACCTTTTTTCGTCATGTCCGTGAGCGGTTTGGCTATAGTAGAGAAATTCTTAATAAACTTCCTATAATAGTTGGCAAACCCAAGGAACCGCTGGAGCGCTTTTAGATTACCAGGCCGTTCCCATCGCAGCACCGCTTGCACCTTCGCGGCATCCATTTTAAACCCTGCGGCGGACACAATATATCCCAAAAAAGGCAACTCTTGAACAAAAAACACGCATTTTTCAAGCTTAGCATAGAGCTTATTCTCACGGAGCAGCTGTAACACCTGCCTGACATGCTCTAAATGAGTGTCCTGGTCGCTCGAATAAATAAGGATATCATCCAGGTACACAATCACAAATTTCCCCAGCACATGAGCAAATACATCATTTATGAAATGTTGGAACACAGCAGGCGCGGTTGTCAATCCAAATGGCATAACTAGGCTTTCAAAATGACCCTCAGGGGTATTAAATGCCGTCTTCCACTCATCCCCCTGACGGACCCTTATGAGGTTATATGCCCCCCTGAGGTCAAGTTTGGAAAACCACTTCGCACCAGCCACCTGGTTGAACAAATCAGGGATCAGAGGCATCGGGTAGGGATCACGGACCGTAATCTGGTTTAACTCCCGGAAATCCAGACACGGGCGTAACCCCCCATCTTTTTTCTTAATGAAGAAAAACCCCGCTGCTACAGGTGAGGATGAAGGCCGGATGTGCCCTTTACTTAAACTCTCCGCAATGTAGTCCTTAAGAGCTTGTCTCTCCGGACCAGAAATACTAAACATCCTCGCCTTTGGCAATTTAGCCCCGGGTTTTAACCTAATTTGACAATCATAGGCTCGATGTGGAGGTAGTTCTGAGCAACCCCTCTCAGAGAATACGTCCGCAAAATCCTGCAATGCCTCCGGAAGGCTGGGCTTCACGGCGGACACACATGTGGCCAAGCAATTCTCCTGGCAGAAACTGCTCCACTGGACTATGTCCTGGGTTCTCCAGTCAATCACCGGGTTGTGCTTAGACAACCATGGGAAACCCAGGACTATTTGTGCTGGGAGATTATTGAGTACCTTACATGTAACCCACTCAGAATGTAGGACCCCAATGTGGAGTTTAACCTCAGCTACAAACTCAGTAATCTCCCCCTGTGGGAGGGGAGCGGCATTAATGGTAACCATGCGAATAGGATGAGGGAGTTTTTCGATCTTGAAACCTGCCATGCGTGCAAACTCCTCATCCATGAGATTGGTGGCTGAACCGCTATCCACAAACACTGATATTGGTAGCTCTCTGCCCGCAATAATAACCCTGGCAGGGAGCATACATTGAGATACCATCATGGAGGATATGCATACGCTCAGTTGGGCCTCCTCCATACCCTCTGAGCTTACCAGTTTTCCGCCGGTGCGACTTTCTTTGGTAGCACAGGACAAGCATTTACATAATGATCTCTTTTACCACAGTAAAAACATGCTCCATGCTTCCTGAACCCAGGAACGCGACGCTGCACATGTGATACCCCAGCGATTTGCATAGGTTCCGTGGGCTCATCTGCAGCAACCACACTGGCACCCCTGCTTTCCCCCAGAGGCAGCGTCTCCTGCGCCCCTTGACGCAAACGGCGATCAATGCGTATAACCAAACTCATGGCAGATTCTAACGATGCAGGAGTCTCATACATCAGGAGGGCCTGTTTAACTCTTTCTGAGACCCCATGAATAAACTGACTCCGCAGCGCTGGGTCGTTCCACTGTGTGTCTACTGCCCAACGGCGAAATTCTGAACAATAGTCTTCCGCCATACGTTCCCCCTGACGGAGGGTGCGGATTTTAGATTCTGCTAAAGCCAATCTGTCGGGGTCATCATAAATGAGCCCGAGTGCTGAAAAAACATTCTCAACCGAATGAAACGTAGCAGAGTCGGCTGGTAAGGAAAACGCCCATGCTTGGGGGTCCCCACTCAGTAATGATAACACCAGACCCACCCGCTGAGCCTCATTACCTGAGGAGACCGGGCGCATGCGAAAGTATAACTTGCAGGCCTCCCGAAAGATGACAAATTTGCTGCGTTCCCCAGAATATCGTTCAGGCAGCGGAATCTTAGGCTCTGCACCTGCACCAGCAGAAGCCACTTGTACATTAGCTACAACCAGGCCCTGCTGCTGAACTGCCCCCTTCAACTCGGTGACCTGTACGGACAGCGCCGCCAACTGGCGGTTTATGGAAGTCATGGAATCCATGGAAAAATGTTGGGCCGATTATAATGTTATGCGAGGCCTAGGTCGAAGGAGGCTGACAAAACCCGGGCCCCTGCGGAGTCCCTCAAACTAGGGAAAACCCTGTCTGACCCTCAACTCAGGGTTTTTGCTAAAGGTGCAAATGCCTGAGCCTCCAGCCTCTCCTTATCTCCTGCTCAGCCCTAAGCTGAACCCTCCACCCTCCACCCAGTGAGTTGTCAAACCACCAAAACCCACACAGTAATGACAGACAGGGAGAACTTAAACCGCACCGCGCCGCATACACACAGAACAATACTATAATGTGAACAGGGCAAAACAAAGCACAAATATAGGAAGGCGAAAAGGTAACAACGGATCATACGACACCAGATATGAATTTCTCTCTCCAACACCTCCACTCCAGACCGGGACCACTTGGCACAAAACACAAGCTATAATCGGCGACGCCCACAGGCCAGCACGACTATTTAAAGACCGTGGGCGTGACCAAACATCCCACCTGATTTCCAGCTAGATTAACCCCAGATAACCTGAGTAAAATCAAGCCGGCGCCACTGAGGCTAAAGTGGACGGAGATGGAACTACCGCTGCCTGCCGGACGCTGTGGTGTGAACAGCGTCCGACATGACAATTACATGAACTTCCCTGTTTATAGCATTTGCACTCTCCCCATGCCCCTTCATACTTTCTCCCTCTCCTCTCCCCTCCTCCTTTTTCTTCCTCTCCCTTCCCTTATCATCTCTTATCTTCCTTCCTCTAC
This sequence comes from Dendrobates tinctorius, assembly GCF_039654945.1. Taxonomy (NCBI): domain Eukaryota; kingdom Metazoa; phylum Chordata; class Amphibia; order Anura; family Dendrobatidae; genus Dendrobates; species Dendrobates tinctorius. The sequence continues at coordinate 7,964,155 of NW_027361827.1, read as the reverse complement.
ATTCCTGGATGTCAGGTATAATGATTCCATGATTTAAAGGGTAACATGGGTCACAGAAGGATGTCTCTTCCTGTTATGGCTTCCTCTTCCCCACTTAGGTATTATGGGTCACATAAGGATGTCTCTTCCTGTTATTGCTTCCTCTTCCCCACTTAGGTATTCAGACCTATCTAACAGGTCTCACACTGTTCAGTTAGGATAGGGTAATTTAGAAATGTATTTGGAGGGTTGTCCTCCTGATTCATACACAATTATTGGTCTTCTCTGTACTTTGTTATCTGTCTTTGTCGCCCCCCTCCTTCCACTCCCACATAACAATACGATTGAATGGCTAAATTAAGCTTTGTCTCCTTCAATGTCAGACGATTTAACAGTTCCACAATACGAAGCCAGATTTTATATCATTTACATAAAAAGAGAATCACCATGGCCATGATTCAAAAAACACATTTTAAATCTTCTTCAACACCTAAATGCAACAAAAAATATTATACAGTATGGTCACATTCCACTAACCCATCCAATAAAATTAAAGGAGTCTCTATTGCCTTTCATAAATTTCTACACATGCTGGTTATAGACTCAAAAATTGACATAGAGGGCAGATACATATTTTTAAAGATTTCCAAAGCCAATAAGATCTTTGGCATTGCTAGCACTTGTTTTCCTAACTCTGATCAGGGCTCATTTGGTGTGAAGACGCTGCAGACTCTGGATGGGTTTGCTGGAGGGTCTTGTATCATTTTGGGCTGGGATCTCAACATCCCTAGGGACCCTCAATTGATTCCTCATTGGGTAAGTCGCCTGTTCCCTTTTAGGCAGTCATCAAGATCAAAAGAAAATTAGAACAGCTTCATCTGGTGGATTTATGGTATGTACTACACCCAGGTCAAAAAGACTACAGCCATCACTCCTCCATACACAACACATTTAGCCATATAGACTATATATTCATATCCCAATCCCTCTTAGATGCCTGTCCCATTGGATCTTTTTTGTGGTCTGATCACGCGCCAGTCCTGGCATCCTTGGACCTAATATTACAACCTCCTAAAAATTTCTCATGGAGACTTAATGATTACTTATTACGTGACCATCTTTGTTCCAAAGCAATTGAAGAAACCATAAGCACATTTGTGGAAACCCACAAAAATGATAGTACTAGTATTACCATAAAATTGGAAACCTTGAAATGCATGCTAAGAGGTATTTTCAGAGCCCATGGTTCTAGAATCAAAAAAGAAAAGGCAGAGAACTTGAAAAAACTCCTTTCTGTCATGACTCTGGGCAGGATGGTTCTACCTCCATCCTGGTCAGGTCAGGGTTAATTTTAGTTCGCCTCTCTTTGGTTCTGGGACGGTTATTTAATGTTGGCAGTTTGTGGATTTGGTGTTGGTGATACTTCCGTATACTCGGTTTCTGGTTGCTGACCCAGGTTTCTCTTCCATATTCATGTGTCTCTGTGCTTGTGTTCCTTGCTGTGTATGACCTGGTTTGTCCCCTGACTTTTGCCTCTGTATCCTGCCTTGCACTGCCCTGTCTCTCCTAGTTATCTGACCCCTTGGCTTGTCTCCGTTTACTCTTTGTCTAAACCCTAGGTACCACACTTTTGACCCTTCGATCGCCTTTGATTACGTTTACATTCTGTGCTCTGTACTCTGCGTGCTTAGTTGCCTTCCCTGTCCTCACATGCTGTGACTCCACCCCCTGGTCATGTGACTGCCTAGTTTCAGGTCCTATGCCCACTGCTTAGGCTCAGGTCCTTGCGCACTGTGTGCCTGGCTCCTTCACTCCCTGCACGTGCCACCTGATACCGCCCCCTAGGCTGTGCCTGTGATATCAGTGGTGTCATCACATTATCACCGACCCATACAATTTTTCAGTTTTTTTTTGTGTTTGTTATGGACCTGTTGCATGCTCTGTCAGATCAGGTATCTAACCTGACTAAGATGATGCAGAACCTTTCTGTAGAGCAAAGAGCGTTGGTTGTTTGTCACCAACAGGTACAGAGGAAGTTGGCAGATACAGTTAATGTTGTTCGGGATTCCTCTTCCTCGTTTGGCAATGGGGAGGGCACTGTGACTTATGTTTCTCTATCCTCTCCTGAACCCTCTGTCAAACTTCTGGATACTTTTTCTGGGGACAAGAAAATATTCCGGGCGTTTAACCCCTTTCCTACATTAGACGTACTATTCCGTCCATGTGACCTAGGACCTAAGTTCCAAGGACGGAATAGTACGTCTAGCACAATCAGCGGTGCTCACAGGGGGAGCTGTTATGAATGGGTCGCCGATCAGAAAAAAAACAACACAAGCTAAGTCTCAGAAAACCAGAGAGGTTGGTAACTATGCAGACTGCTGATCCCTGATCCTAACCACGCAACTAGCAGCAGTCGTGGAGCGTTCCTACGATGGTCCTAGACGCCTCGTCACAACCGGAGAGCTAGATAAGCCTAAAGCAGGAAAAGAGGAAAACCAACTGCCCCAGAGCAGACCCCAAAGGAAAGACAGCCCCCCACATGTATTGACGGTGAAACAAGATGAAAACATAAACAAAGGCAGGAAGATAGGTTGAGCAAATGATGGGGCCAAACTAACTAGAAAGGACAGGAAAGGAAAGACACTGTCTGCAATCTGCCAAAAAACCCTACCAAAAATAATGTCCAACACTTCTGATAGCAAAATTAACCCTGAAGTCACTAGACTTCTCCCACTATATCAGCACTCTGAAATATTGTGAGACAGAGCAAAAAAAGGCCAATCTAATAAAGGACAAAAAAAAGGCAAATCGGCAAATACAGATAAATAAGAGTGGAAATTCAGCACAGCCCAGCCGGGCTGGCTGACCACACAAAAAACTGAATTGACCAACAAGAGCAAGTGTGAACATTAGCAAAAAACAAACTTAACTTGAGAAGACTGGAACAGAGCTGAGTCCAAGACCTGAGAAGCAGACTGAATCACCAGCACCAGGATAGGGCGTCAGCTGTCTTATATCCAGTCTGATACTCCAGAGATCCAATTGTTATCCTCCTCATCAGGTGGCAGATCACTGCCAATTAAACCAACCTCACTACCTCTTGTCACCACCAGAGGGAGAACAGAAGGAGAACTCTCAACTGGTGGAGCAGAAAATGAGCTCATAACAGTACCCCCCCTTGAGGAGGGGTCACCGAACCCTCATCCATGCCACCAGGCCGATCAGGATGGGCCCGGTGAAAAGCACGAACCAATTTATTGGCATGAATATCAGAGGCAGAGACCCAAGAATTAACCTCCTGGCCATAACCCTTCCATTTGACCAAATACTGGAGTCTCCGTCTAACCAAACGAGAATCCAATATTTTCTCCACCTCATAGGGGAAGAGTCTTGAGGAGATCATTTGCATATTCCCAGTGCCTTCTGGGATAAGTGAAGAGTCTCCGCGAGCTCAACGATCACTGGGTTTTGGCCGTTGCAGCTGAAAAGAGGAAATCGGAAAACCAGGGGAAGAGTCTTGAGGAGATCATTTGCATATTCCCAGTGCCTTCTGGGATAAGTGAAGAGTCTCCGCGAGCTCAACGATCACTGGGTTTTGGCCGTTGCAGCTGAAAAGAGGAAATCGGAAAACCAGGGGAAGAGTCTTGAGGAGATCATTTGCATATTCCCAGTGCCTTCTGGGATAAGTGAAGAGTCTCCGCGAGCTCAACGATCACTGGGTTTTGGCCGTTGCAGCTGAAAAGAGGAAATCGGAAAACCAGGGGAAGAGTCTTGAGGAGATCATTTGCATATTCCCAGTGCCTTCTGGGATAAGTGAAGAGTCTCCGCGAGCTCAACGATCACTGGGTTTTGGCCGTTGCAGCTGAAAAGAGGAAATCGGAAAAACCAATTTGGGCTCATCTTTCATCGTTTTTAAGAAATCTCAAGATGGAAGAGGCCAGGAGCCATTTGGTGAGCTGCATTTCTTGCTACATGTTCACAGACTTACCAGTGGAAAAGCCAAACTTCACGTGCCACAAATGCAAGCTTGTGTCCCTGTTGGAGGAAAAGTTGCAAAATCTCGAAGAGAGGTTAGCTACGTTGAAGATCATTAAGGAAGGTGAAGAGTTCTTGGACAGAGCAGAATTATCTCTTCATGTTACAGAAAGAGAAGAAATTCGAAGTGCACCTGAAGAAACAGAGGAATGGAGACATGTGACCGAGAGAAGCAGGAGGATCAGGAGGCAGTCAGCACTAGAGTTGAGCGATACCGTCCGATACTTCAAAGTATCGTATCGGATGGTATCGGCCGATCTTTAAAAAAAGTATCGGTATCGCCGATTCCGATACCGGAAGTCCCATTCAAGTCTATGGGACTTCCGGTATCGGAATAAGAAAAACCCTTTCCTGCCCTTGTACAGCCTCTCTGGGGTCTGTACGGGCCTTTCGGGGGGCTGTGCCGGCCTGCCAGGGGGTCTGTGCAGGCTCCGGTGGTCTGTGCCGGCCTGCCGGTGGTCTGTGCAGGCTCCGGGGGGCTGTGCCGGCCTGCCGGGGGGCTGTGCCGGCCTGCCGGGGGGCTGTGCAGGCTCCGGGGGGCTGTGCCGGCCTGCCGGGGGGCTGTGCCGGCCTGCCGGGGGGCTGTGCAGGCTCCGGGGGTCTGTGCAGGCATCGTCCGATGGGACTACAAGTCCCATCGGGCGATGCCTGCTACCATGACAGTGATTGACACATTAGCCAATGATGGGACAGTAGTAGTCCCATCATCCGGCTAATGTGTTAAATGTAAAAAAAAAAAAAATTACATGCTACATACATACAACATGCATACTACATACATGCTACATTCATACTACATACTACATACATGCTACATTCATACTACATGCAACATACATACTACATATATACTACATGCATGCTACATACATACTGCATGCTACATACATACCACATATATACTACATACATACTACATGCATGCTACATGCATGCTACATACATAACACATATATACTACATGCATGCTACATACATACTACATGCTACATACTACATATATACTACATGCATGCTACATACTACATGCTACATACATACTACATATATACTACATGCATGCTACATGCTACATACATACTACATATATACTACATGCATGCTACATACATACTGCATGCTACATGCATGCTACATACATACTACATACATACTACATGCTACATACATACCACATATATACTACATACATACAATACATTCATACAATACATACATAGACATACAGTACATATAACATAGAGTAACATACTTACCAATACTTGTCACATTGTTCCCCGAAGCCATTGTCTTTCCGGAATAAATATTAACATAACAAACCACAAAAATACTCACCCACGATCCGAAGCAGTCCACGAGTGTGTCCCACGACGATCTTGGGTAGAGAACTGCAGCATCAGATGATGCTGCCGTTCTCTACGGGCTGCAGGAATCCAATGACGGAAGGTAGGTATCCTTCCGCACTGTATTCCTCCGCCACTTAAAAAAAAAAAAAGTCCCTAGTCTCACTTTATGCCATTGCTGTGTGGGAAATTCCCACGCAGCAATGGCATAAAGTGAGACTAGGGACTTTTTTTTTTTAAGTGGCGGAGGAATACAGTGCGGAAGGATACCTACCTTCCGTCATTGGATTCCTGCAGCCCGTAGAGAACGGCAGCATCATCTGATGCTGCAGTTCTCTACCCAAGATCGTCGTGGGACACACTCGTGGACTGCTTCGGATCGTGGGTGAGTATTTTTGTGGTTTGTTATGTTAATATTTATTCCGGAAAAGACAATGGCTTCGGGGAACAATGTGACAAGTATTGGTAAGTATGTTACTCTATGTTATATGTACTGTATGTCTATGTATGTATTGTATGAATGTATTGTATGTATGTAGTATATATGTGGTATGTATGTAGCATGTAGTATGTATGTAGTATGTATGTAGCATGCATGTAGTATGTATGTAGTATGTATGTAGTATGTATGTAGCATGTAGTATGTATGTAGCATGCATGTAGCATGTATGTAGTATGTATGTAGCATGTAGTATGTATGTAGCATGCATGTAGTATATATGTAGTATGTATGTAGCATGCATGTAGTATATATGTAGCATGTATGTAGTATGTATGTGGTATGTATGTAGCATGTAGTATGTATGTAGCATGCATGTAGTATGTATGTAGCATGTAGTATGTATGTAGCATGCATGTAGTATGTATGTAGCATGTAGTATGTATGTAGCATGCATGTAGTATGTATGTAGCATGTATGTAGTATGTATGTAGTATATATGTAGTATGTATGTAGCATGTAGTATGTATGTAGTATTTTTTTTTTTTTTTTTAACATTTAACACATTAGCCGGATGATGGGACTACTACTGTCCCATCATTGGCTAATGTGTCAATCACTGTCATGGTAGCAGGCATCGCCCGATGGGACTTGTAGTCCCATCGGACGATGCTTGCACAGACCCCCGGACATCAGCACAGCCCCCCGGCAGGCCGGCACAGCCCCCCGGCAGGCCGGTACAGACCCCCACAGGGTGCACAGACCACCGGCAGGCCGGCACAGCCCCCCGGCAGGCCGGTACAGACCCCCACAGGGTGCACAGACCACCGGCAGGCCGGCACAGCCCCCCGGCAGGCCGGCAGAGACCCCGGGCAGTCCACACAGCCCCCCGGCAGGCCGGCACAGCCCCCCGGCAGGCCGGCAGAGACCCCCGGAAGGCCCGAAATGACGGCGCATCATGATGCGCACACACCGCGCATCATGATGACGTCAGGCCGTCAATCAACTGAACTTCCGATTCCGATGCCGAATTCCGATATTGAAAAAATATCGGAAGTCGGTATCGGAATTCCGATACAGCAAGTATCGGCCGATACCCGATACTTGCGGTATCGGAATGCTCAACACTAGTCAGCACCCATACTGCTCAGAAACCAGTACCAGGCTCTCACGCAGGAAAACAATGAAGAAATACATCAGGATAAGACTTTGCCAACAAGCAGCAACCTTGTACGCCTTCAGAGTCCTCCTGGATGGAGAAAGAAAAATGTTGTGAAGAAGAAACGGAGAGTGGTGGTCATGGGGGATTCCCTGTTGAGAGGAACTGAGGCCGCTATCTGCAGACCGGATATAACTTCAAGAGAAATGTGTTGTCTTCCAGGTGCAAAAATTAAAGATGTGTCTGACAGGATATCAGGACTCTTCAGACCTACAGATGACTACCCATTCCTGCTACTACATGTGGGGACAAATGACACTGCAAGAAACGACCTGGAAACCATCTGCAGAGACTTTGAAGACTTAGGCAAGAAAGTGAAAGAACTGGGAGCGCAGGTGGTCTTCTCTTCCATCCTCCCAGTGGATGGCCATGGAACAAGGAGGTGGAATAAGATTCTGCAGGTGAACAACTGGCTACGTCGATGGTGCCGTCAGCAACGATTTGGATTTCTGGATCACGGAGTGAACTACTTATACGATGGACTACTTGCTAGAGATGGGGTGCAGCTTACGAAGACTGGTAAGCATGTATTTGGAAGTCGCCTTGCTACACTTGTAAGGAGAGCTTTAAACTAGAACAACATGGGAAGGGAAGCAAAAGACCAGAAAAAGCCATACACCTGACAAATGCTATTGAGAACTCTGCTATTAGAAGTGGAAAGGAAGAACAAAGATGAAAGAATCTAATTAATAAAAATATTGGAGAAAGAGAAACCAATCACAAACTAAAATGTTTCTATACTAATGCACAAAGCATGGGCAACCAACAAGGAGAATTGGAACTACTAACACAGGAAAAGAAATATGATGTCATTGGAATCACTGAAACTTGGTGGGACAATACACATGATTGGAATACAAGACTAGAAGGATACAACTTATTTGCAAGAAACAGACTTGATAAACGAGGAGGGGGTGTCGCATTGTATGTTAGAAACGCGTATATCTGCACAGAGATTGAAGCTTCAGAGACTGGGAGTTCTGTGGAAACTGTTTGGGTAAGAATACAAAGACAGAACAATGGAAAGGACACCATTGTAGGCATTTACTACAGGCCGCCTGTGCAAGCTGAAGCTATGGATGAACTCTTTATGCATCAAATGGCCAAGTTCTCCAAAAAATATGACATAGTTGTCATGGGAGATTTCAACTATCCAGACATTTGTTGGGAATCTCTCTCAGGCAAAACTAACAGGTCAAGGAAATTCTTATCCTCTCTTGCTGACAACTTTATCTTCCAAAAGGTAAGGGAGAAAACAAGGGGAACTGCTACCTTGGATCTAATCCTTATAAACAGGGAGGAAATGGTTGAGGAGGTAAAAGTGGCTGGGACCCTAGGAGGTAGCGACCATGCTATTTTAGAATTTTGGATAACTAGAGGCGGAAGACCTGTGAAGACTCAGACGTCAAGGTTAGATTTCAGAAAGGCAGATTTTAAGGGATTCAGAAAGAGAATTGGAGGGATCCAATGGCTGGATATCCTTAAAGACAAAAATGTCCAGGAAGGATGGGAAATCTTGAAAAATGAAATTCTCAAAGCACAGTTGTTAACAATTCCGAAAAGAGGGAAGAATAGGAAGCAGTTAAGGAAACCAGGATGGATGAACACAGAACTTAAGCACATGCTAAAAAGGAAGAAAAAAATGTTTATAAAATGGAAAGAGGGAGGCATATCTAAAGAAGAATATAATGCTGTCTGCAGAACCTGCAGGGCACAAATCAGATTATCTAAAGCTGAAAATGAATTGAGGCTTGCAAGAGATGTCAAAAGCAATAATAAAGGATTTTGGGGATATGTCAAAAGTAAAAGAAAAGTCAAAGATGCTATAGGATTTTTACAGGATGAAAATGATGAAATGGTAAGACAGGATGTTGAGAAGGCTGAACTTTTAAATTCCTATTTTGCATCTGTTTTCTCTCAGAAAGGAAATGTAACATCAACTGTTATTCACTGTCCTATTAAGGGAATAGAAGAATCCAGGATATCTATAAACAGAAAGATAGTGAGGAAACACTTAGCTAGCCTAAATGAATTCAAGTCTCCAGGTCCAGATGAATTACACCCCAGAGTACTGAAGGAGATAGCAGAAGAAATTTTTGAACCCCTCTCTATAATCTTTGAAAATTCTTGGAGAACAGGAGAAGTGCCAGAAGACTGGAGAAGAGCAAATGTTGTTCCTATCTTCAAAAAGGGGAAGAAGGTGGACCCAGGTAACTATAGGCCGGTGAGTCTGACTTCTATACCAGGAAAGATCTTTGAACAAATTATTAAACAACATGTATGTCAATACCTGGATAAGAATGAAGTGATTAAACAGAGTCAGCATGGGTTTGTAACTAATAAGTCATGTCAGACTAACTTAATTTCCTTCTATGACGGTATCACTGATTGGGTGGATCAAGGAAATGCTGTAGATATAGTATATCTTGACTTCAGCAAAGCATTTGACAAAGTCTCTCATACAATCCTTATTGAAAAAATGATTAAGTATGGAATGGACAAGGCAACTGTTAGGTGGATTCATAACTGGCTTAGTGATCGGACCCAAAGAGTGGTCGTAAATGGCTGCACATCCAGTTGGAAGAATGTCTCAAGTGGGGTACCACAGGGCTCTGTCCTGGGCCCTGTATTGTTCAACATCTTTATCAACGATTTAGATGAAGGAATTGAGGGTAAACTGATTAAATTTGCTGATGACACAAAGCTAGGAGGGATAGCTAATACTAGAGAAGAGAGAGAGAGGATTCAAAAAGATTTAAATAAACTGGAGAAGTGGGCAGCAACTAACAGAATGGTTTTTAACAGGGAGAAATGCAAAGTACTACATCTGGGCAATAAAAATGGAAAAAGCATATATAGAATGGGAGGAATAGGGCTAAGTGACAGCACATGTGAAAAAGACTTGGGTATACTAATAGATCACAGACTGAATATGAGTCAACAGTGTGATGCAGCAGCAAAAAAGGCAAATGCAATTCTAGGATGTATTAACAGAAGCATACAGTCTAGATCACGTGAAGTCATTATTTCCCTCTACTCCTCTTTGGTCAGACCTCATCTGGAATATTGTGTCCAGTTTTGGGCACCACATTTTAAAAAAGACATCAACAAACTGGAGCAAGTTCAGAAAAGAGCGACCAGAATGGTGACCGGTCTGCAAACCCTGTCTTATGAGGAAAGGTTGCAGGATTTGGGAATGTTTAGTTTGCAAAAGAGAAGACTGAGAGGAGACTTAATAGCTGTCTACAAATATCTAAAGGGCTGTCACATTGTAGAAGGATCAACTTTATTCTCATTTGCACAAGGAAAGACTAGAAGCAATGGGATGAAACTGAATGGGAGGAGACACAGATTAGATATTAGAAAAAACTTTTTGACAGTTAGAGTGATCAATGAGTGGAACAGGCTGCCACGAGAAGTGGTGAGTTCTCCTTCAATGGAAGTCTTCAAACAGAGGCTGGACAGACATCTGACTGGGATGATTTAGCGAATCCTGCTTTGAGCAGGGGGTTGGACCAGATGGCCCAGGAGGTCCCTTCCAACTCTACGATTCTATGATTCTATGATTCTATGATTCTATGATATTCCACATTGCCATTAACCAATACAGGGTCAGGAGGTGCCGACACAGGAACTACTGGCTCAACAAACCTCTTCAACAGTGATTTGTGAAATACGCTATGGATTTTGAACGTAACTGGAAGAGCCAATCGAAAAGAAACAGGATTAAGAATCTCCAAAATCCTATAAGGTCCAATAAATCTTGGCTAAAATTTTGGAGATGCAACCTTCATAGGAATATTCTTAGACGACAACCAAACCATATCACCCACTTTAAACTGCCGACCAATGGTCCTATGCCGGTTGGAAAAACGCTGGGCCTTTTCCTGAGAGAGTGACAATTTATACACCACTTGGTCCCATATCTGCTGCATTCTCACAACCACAGTGTCCACACATGGTCAGGACAAAGATTCCACTTACCCTGAAGAGAATCGAGGATGAAACCCAAAATTACAGAAAAAGGGTGACATCAAAGTGGCAGAACTAGCTCTATTGTTCAGCGCAAATTCGGCCAAGGGCAAAAATGAGACCCAATCATCTTGATCAGCAGATATAAAACATCTTAAATAGGACTCCAGGGTCTGGTTTGTTCTCCCAGTCTGCCCATTGGTCTGGGGATGAAACGCGGAGGAGAAGGATAACTGAATTCCCAGATTGGAACAAAAGGCTTTCCAAAATCTGGAAACAAACTGGACCCCTCTATCGGACACAATGTTCTCAGGAATCCCGTGTAACCGAACCACCTGTTGTAAAAACAAGGGTACCAACTCAGTGGAAGATGGCAACTTTGGAGTGGTACAAGATGGACCATCTTCGAAAATCTCTCACAAATTACCCAGATAACAGTCATTCTCTGAGAGACAGGAAGATCAGAAATAAAATCCATTGAGATATGGGTTCATGGCCTCTTGGGCACCGGCAGGGGCATCAGTAACCCACTAGAACGAGAACAGGGTTTAGACCGAGAACAAGTCCCACATGACTGTACAAAATTCCTGACATCACGAGATAAGGCAGGCCACCAAAACGACCGACTCACCAAATCTCTGGTACCAAAAATACCTGGATGACCAGCCAATGCGGAGCAATGGACTTCAGACATCACTCTCTTTCTCCACTGGTCAGGAACATACAATCTTCCCATAAGGCAACGCTCAGGTTTATCCTCCTGAAATTCCTCCATGGCGCGTCTCAAATTGGGCGAAATGGCAGAAAGAACTACTCCCTCACCTAGGATAGTAGTAGGCTCGGTCACATTAAGAGAATCAGCAAAGAAACTCCTAGAAAGGGCGTCTGCCTTAACATTCTTTGTGCCCGGAAGAAAAGAGACCACAAAATCAAAACGCGTGAAAAACAAGGCCCATCTAGCCTGTCTAGGATTCAAGCATTTGGCCGACTCCAGATAAATCAGATTCTTGTGATCGGTGAGGACCACAAATTGAGCTCCCTCCAACCAATGTCTCCACTCCTCAAATGCCCATTTCATGGCCAACAATTCCCGATTCCCCACATCATAGTTGCGTTCAGATGGGGAGAACTTTTGAGAAAAGAAGGCACAGGGATTCATCTTAGAAGTCACAGGGTCTTTTTGGGACAAAACAGCCTCTGCACCAATCTCAGAAGCGTCTACCTCCACTTGAAATGGAAGTGAGACATCAGTGTTGTGAGTTCATTTTCCCCTTCACCATTGAGGTCTGATGAACTCCCTCTTCTGGTGAAAGAATGTAGTGAGGCTGATTACCAAGCACCTGGGTATGATGATGATGACTGGGTGACGGGAATTGCTGACTGGATATAAGGCAGCCGACGCCCTTCTGCCTTGCTGGTGATCTCTCTGAGGGATTCTAGGAGACCAGTCTGATTCCTGCTCCTCAAAAGCTAAGTTTTCTGCACTGCTTTATGCATTTGTGTTTTGTTTTGTTTTGCCTTGTTTTTCTGAATTTCTGCCATTCCCTGCTGGGGTGAGTTGAATTCCTTTTTGCTCTGTCTTCAGAAAATACCTGAGTGCTGATATAGTCTTTTTGAAGCCTAGCGTCCTCAGGGCCTTTTTCCCTATCAGCCTGTTGGCCCTTGTTTTGATAGGGTTTTTGGCGGATTGCAGACAGCAGCTTTCCTATCCTGTCCTATTTAGTTAGCTTGGGCCCCATCATTTGCTCAGCCTATCTTTCTCTCTGTGTGAGTGTTTTTTCATCTTGCTTCACCGTCATTATATGTTGGGGGCTGCCTATTATTTTGGGGTCTGCTCTGGGGCAGTTTAGATTTCCCTTTCTGTCTTTAGGCTATGTAGTTCTCCGGCTGTGATCGAGGGGTCTAGGGCACCGTAGGAACCCCCCACGGCTACTGCTAGTTGTTGTTGATAGGTTCAGGGGTCTGCAATCCGATAGCTGCCAACTTCTCTGGTTTTCTCTGGACTTAGCTAGTATTTCTGTTTTTGCCTCCTACGGTGACTCATTCATAACAGAATCACCAGCCATACCGCAGATCTTAGGGTACTCAATAGCAGGAAAGAATTGTAAAAAAAAAAAAAGTGTGTATATTTTTTCCTCTATATCTCTGAGGCCGTAGGGGGAATTTTTTTTTTCTCTCAATGGAGATAAAGCAATTGTCTGATCGTGTGGAGCAGCTCGCTGCAGAAGTGCGGGGAATTTCCGCCTACCTTGCTCATTCACATGCTGCTGAACCAAAGATCCCCACTCCTGATGTGTTTTTTGGGGATCGGTCTAAATTTTTGAATTTCAAAAATAATTGTAAATTATTTTTTGTCTTGAAGCCTAACTCGTCACGGAGCTCCGCACAGCAGGTTAAAATTGTCATCTCTTTGCTGCATGGCGATCCCCAGGATTGGGCGTTTTCTTTGAAACCAGATGATCCTATTCTGACTAATGTGAATGCATTTTTTCAAGCCTTGGGGTTGTTGTATGACGAACCTAATGCTATTGATCAGGCTGAAAAGACCCTGTTGGCATTGAGCCAGGGTCGAGATTCTGCAGAATTGTACTGTCAAAAATTCCGAAAGTGGGCGGTCCTTACTACCTGGAATGATAATGCCTTGGCAGCTCTCTTTTGGAAGGGTTTGTCAGAAGCCGTAAAAGATACTATGGTGGGATTTCTTGTTCCCTCTGGTCTTGACGATTCTATGTCATTAGCCATTCAGATTGATCGGCGTTTACGTGAACGCAGGACTGCACGAGAGGTGTTGCCACCTGTTGAACAAGTGTCTGAACCTATGCAATGCGATAGAGTTTTGTCCAGGCGTAATAAGCTGTGTTTTTTTTGTGGAGATGCCTCGCATATTATTTCTGTCTGTCCTAAACGAGAGAAACGTTTTGCACACACGTTTTCTGTGGGTGGTGCTCAACCTTAGTTTCTTCTGGCAATTACTCTGATCTGCTCACTGTCCACATTTTCCGCCAAGGCTTTTGTGGATTTGGGAGCAGCCCTGAACCTAATGGACTTGGATTTTGCTAAATGTTGTGGATTTCCGATGACACCTCTGCGGACGCCTATCCCTTTGAGAGGGATTGATGCCACTCCTTTGGTGAAAAATAAACCTCAGTTTTGGACCCAGGTGGTAATGCGGGTCGCCCCAGACCATCAAGAAAATTGCAGATTTTTGGTGTTGTATAATTTGCATGATACCATTGTTCTGGGGTTTCCCTGGTTGCAAATTCATAATCCAGTTTTGGATTGGAAATCTGTGTCTGTGGTGAGTTGGGGTTGTCGGTGTGCCCTTAGTGAGGCTCCGGTTTTTTCCACCTCTCCTCAGTCGCATGATGTTCCAGACTATTTGGCGGACTTTTATGATGTATTTAGTGAGAATGAGTCTGCGTCTTTGCCTCCTCATATTAGTTATGACTGTGCAATTGAACTGAGCCCGGGGTGTAAATTTCCCAAGGGTCGGCTCTTCAATTTATCTGTACCCGAGCACGAGGCTATGCGATCCTATATTAAGGAGGTGTTGGAGAAGGGTCATATTAGACCATCCTCTTCACCCTTAGGTGCTGGTTTTTTTTTCGTGGCCAAAAAGGATGGTTCATTAAGGCCTTGTATTGATTATCGTGCCCTCAACAAAATTACTATTAAATATCAGTATCCGTTACCCCTGATTTCGGATCTATTCTCCAGAGGTAAAGGTGCTTGCTGGTTTACCAAGCTTGACCTCAGGGGGGCGTATAATCTTATCCGCATTAAGCATGGGGATGAATGGAAGATGGCGTTTAATATTTCGGAGGGACATTTTGAGTGCCTGGTGATGCCTTTTGGGCTCACTAATGCCCCTTCTGTCTTCCAGTGCTTCATGAACGATATTTTCCGAGACTTTGTGGATAAATTTTTGATTATCTATCTGGATGATATTTTGATCTTCTCCAAGGATTGGGATTCTCATGTGGAACATGTTCGGACTGTGTTCCGGATCTTGAGGGAGAATTCCCTGTATGTCAAAGGATCGAAATGCCTTTTTGGGGTACAGAGGATTTCTTTTTTGGGATTTATGTTGTCTCCGTCAACTATTGAAATGGACCCGGCCAAGGTACAGGCCATTTATGATTGGGTTCAGCCCACTTCTTTGAAGGCCCTCCAGAAGTTTTTGGGTTTTGCTAATTTTTATCGGAAATTTATAGCAAAATTTTCTAGTACTGCCAAGCCATTGACTGATCTGACTAAGAAGGGTGCTGATGTGTTGAATTGGTCTCCGGAGGCTGTTTCTTCCTTTCAGGAGCTGAAGCGAAGATTCACTTCTGCCCCAGTTTTGCGGCAACCTGATGTCTCACTCCCGTTCCAGGTAGAGGTGGACGCTTCTGAGATTGGTGCAGGAGCTGTTTTGTCCCAAAAGGATCCTGTAACATCTAAAATGAATCCCTGTGCTTTCTTTTCCCGAAAGTTCTCTCCATCTGAACGTAACTATGATGTGGGGAATCGGGAACTGTTAGCCATGAAATGGGCATTTGAGGAGTGGAGACATTGGTTGGAGGGAGCTAAACATCAAGTCGTGGTCCTCACTGACCACAAGAATTTGATTTACCTGGAGACGGCCAAACGCTTGAACCCTAGACAGGCTAGGTGGGCCTTGTTTTTTACACGTTTTGATTTTGTGGTCTCTTTTCTTCCTGGCACTAAGAATGTCAAGGCTGACGCTCTCTCTAGGAGCTTCTTTGCTGATTCTCCTGTGGTGACCAAGCCTGCTACCATCTTAGGCGAAGGGGTAGTTCTTTCTGCCATCTCGCCCGATTTGAGACGTGTTCTGGAAGAGTTCCAGGAGGACAAACCTGAGCGTTGTCCCAGGGGAAAGTTGTATGTTCCTGACCAGTGGAAGAAGAGGGTGATGTCTGAAGTTCATTGCTCTGCATTGGCTGGTCATCCAATTATTTTTGGTACTAGAGATCTGGTGAGTCGGTCTTTTTGGTGGCCCGCCTTGTCTCGTGATGTCAGGAATTTTGTGCAGTCCTGTGGGACTTGCTCCCGGTCTAAACCTTGTTCTCGCTCTAGTGGGTTGTTGATGCCTTTGCCGGTCCCCAGGAGGCCATGGACCTATATTTCAATGGATTTCATCTCTGATATGCCTGTCTCTCAGAGAATGACTTATTTGGGTGATTTGTGATAGGTCCTCTAAGATGGTTCATCTTGTACCACTCCCTAAGTTGCCATCTTCCTCTGAGTTGGTGTCCCTGTTTTTGCAACAGGTGGTTCGCTTGCACGGGATTCCTGAGAACATTGTATCTGACAGAAGAGTTCAGTTTGTGTCTAGATTTTGGAGGACTTTCTGTTCCAAGCTGGGAATTCAGTTGTCCTTCTCCTCTGCTTTTCACCCTCAGACCAATGGGCAGACGGAGAGAACAAACCAGACCTTGGAGTCGTATTTGAGATGTTTTATTTCCGCTGATCAGGACGATTGGGTTTCATTTTTGCCCTTGGCTGAATTTGCTTTAAATAATAGAGCTAGTTCTGCCACTTTGATGTCACCTTTTTTTTGTAACTTTGGGTTTCATCCTCGATTTTCTTCAGGGCAGGTGGAGCCTTCTGCCTGCCCAGGTGTTGACACTGTGGTGGAGAGAATGCACCAGATCTGGGACCAAGTGGTGGATAAGTTATCTCTCTCCCAGGAAAAGGCCCAGCGGTTTTCCAACCAACATAGGACCATTGGTCCCCAGTTTAAGGTGGGTGATATGGTTTGGTTATCATCAAAAAATATCGCTATGAAGGTGGCTTCTCCTAAGTTTAAGCCTAGATTTATTTGACCTTACAAGATTTTGGAGATTATTAATCCGGTCTCTTTTCGTTTGGCTCTTCCTGTCACATTTAAAATCCATAATGTGTTTCATAAGTCCTTGTTGAAGAGGTTTGTTGAACCAGTAGTTCCTGGGGTGGCACCTCCGGACCCTGTATTGGTTGAAGGTAACATGAAATATGAGGTAGAGAAGATACTGGATTCCCTTCTGGCTAGACGGAGACTCCAGTATTTGGTTAAGTGGAAGGGTTATGGTCAGGAGGATAGTTCCTGGGTCTCTGCCTCTGATATTCATGCCAAAAGATTGGTGCGTGCCTTTCATCGGGCTCACCCTGATCGCCCTGGTGGGGTGAATGAGGGTTCGGTGACCCCTCCTCAAGGGGGAGGTACTGTTGTGAGTTCATTTTCCCCTTCACCATTGAGGTCTGATGAACTCCCTCTTCTGGTGAAGGAAGGTAGTGAGGCTGATTACCAAGCACCTGGGTATGATGATGATGACTGGGTGACGGGAATTGCTGACTGGATATAAGGCAGCCGATGCTCTTCTGCCTTGCTGGTGCTCTCTCTGAGGGATTCTAGGAGACCAGTCTGATTCCTGCTCCTCAAAAGCTAAGTTTTCTGCACTGCTTTTTGCATTTGTGTTTTGGTTTTGTTTTGCCTTGTTTTTCTGGATTTCTGCCTTTCCCTGCTGGGTGAGCTGATTTCCTTTTTGCTCTGTCTTCAGATAATACCTGAGTACTGATATAGTCTTTTTGAAGCCTAGCGTCTTCAGGGCCTTTTTCCCTATCAGTCTGTTGGCTCTTGTTTTTGAGAGGGTTTTGGCGGATTGCAGACAGCAGCTTTTCTATTCTGTCCTATTTAGTTAGCTTTGGCCCCATCATTTGCTCAGCCTATCTTTCTATCTGTGTGAGTGTTTTTTCATCTTGCTTCACCGTCATTATATGTTGGGGGCTGCCTATTGCTTTGGGGTCTGCTCTGGGGCAGTTTAGATTTCCCTTTCTGTCTTTAGGCTATGTAGTTCTCCGGCTGTGATCGAGGGGTCTAGAGCACCGTAGTAACCCCGCACGGCTACTGCTAGTTGTTGGTGATAGGTTCAGGGGTCTGCAATCCGATAGCTGCCAACTTCTCTGGTTTTCTGGACTTAGCTAGTATTTCTGTTTTTGCCTCCTACATTGACTCATTCATAACACATCAGGTTGCCGTAAAACTGGAGCTGAAGTAAATCTCCGCTTAAGCTCCTGAAATGCTGAGACAGCCTCAGGAGACCAATTCAGCACATCAGCTCCCTTCTTGGTCAGATCAGTCAGTGGTTTGACAATACTAGAAAAATTACCTATAAATTTACGATAGAACTTAGCAAAACCTAAAAACTTCTGAAGAGCCTTCAAAGAAGTAGGCTGAACCCAATCATAAATGGCCTGTACCTTGGCCGGGTCCATTTCAATAGTCGATGGAGATAAGATATATCCCAAAAATGAAATCCTCTGTACACCAAAGAGACATTTCGATCCCTTAACAAACAGGGAATTCTCTCTCAAAATCCAGAACACAGTCCCGACATGTTCCACATGGGAATCCCAATCACTAGGAAAGATCAAAATATCATCCAGATAGATGATCAAAAACTTATCCACAAAGTCTCGGAAAATATAATTCATAAAGGACTGGAAGACAGAAGGGGCATTAGAGAGCCCAAAAGGCATCACCAGGTACTCAAAATGTCCCTCCAGAGTATTAAACACCATCTTCCATTCATCCCCGTGATTGATGCGAATAAGATTATACGCCCCCCTGAGGTCAAGCTTAGTAAACCAGCAGGCACTCTTAACTCTGGAGAATAAATCAGACATCAGAGGTAATGGGTACTGATATTTAACCGTCATCTTGTTAAGGGAACGATAATCAATACACGGTCTTAATGAACCATCTTTCTTGGCCACAGAAAAAAAACCAGCGCCTAAAGGTGATGAGGATGGTCTAATATGACCCTTCTCCAATGACTCCTTAATATAGGATCGCATAGCATCATGTTCGGGTACAGATAAGTTGAAAAGCCGACCCTTGGGAAATTTACACCCAGGCATCAACTCAATTGCACAGTCATAACTCCTATGAGGGGGCAAAGACGCAGACTTAC
The DNA here is from genome assembly GCF_039654945.1 of Dendrobates tinctorius. Classification (NCBI taxonomy): domain Eukaryota; kingdom Metazoa; phylum Chordata; class Amphibia; order Anura; family Dendrobatidae; genus Dendrobates; species Dendrobates tinctorius. The sequence goes on along the minus strand of NW_027361827.1, from coordinate 7,945,213 downwards.
TCTCACTAAATACATCAGAGAAATCAGCCAGATAATCAGGAATATCATGAGACTAAGGAGAGGTGGAGAAAACAGGAGCGTCCCTAAGAACACACTGACAACCCCAACTCACCACAGACACAGATCTCCAATCCAAAACTGGGTTATGAGTTTGCAACCAGGGGAAACCCAGAACAATAGTATCATGCAAATTATGCAGCACCAAAAATTTACAATTTTCTTGGTGGTTTGGGGCAACTCGCATTATCACCTGGGTCCAAAACTGAGGTTTATTCTCTGCCAAAGGAGTGGCAGCAATACCCCTCAAAGGAATAGGCATCTGCAGAGGTGTCATGGACAAACCACAATGTTTAGCAAAGTCCAAATCCATCAGATTTAGAGCAAAAGCCTTAGTGGAAAACGTGGACAAGGAGCAGATCAGAGTAATTGCCAAAAGGAACTTAGGTTGTACACTGCCCACAGCAAATTTGTGTGCATAATGTTTCTCTCGTTTAGGTCAGACAGAAATAGTATGAGAGGCGTCTCCACAGAAAAAACACAGCTTATTACACCTTCTAAACTCCTGACGTGGCGCCCTAGACAAAACCCCATCACATTGCATAGGTTCAGACATTTGTTCAAAAGGTGGCAGCGCCTCCCGTGTAGTTTTACGTTCACGTAAACGCCGATCAACTTGAATGGCTAATGAAATAGAGCCATCCAGACCAGAGGGAACAGGAAATCCCACCATAACATCTTTTACGGTCTCTGATAAACCTTTCCGAAAGAGGGCTACCAATGTACTATCATTCCATGTAGTAAGGACCGCCCACTTTTGGAATTTTTGACAGTATAGCTCTGCAGGATCCTGACCCTGGTTTAATGCCAACAGGGTTCTCTCAGCTGGATCAACGGCATTAGGTTCATCATACAACAACCCCAAGGCCTGAAAAAATGCATCCACATTAGTCAGAATAGGTTTTTCAGGTGTCAGAGAAAACGCCCAATCCTGGGGATCGCTGCGCAGCAAGGAGATGACAATTTTAACCTGCTGCACAGAGCTCCCCGATGAGTTAGGCTTCAAGGCAAGAAATAATTTACAATTATTCTTAAAATTCAGAAATTTAGACCGATCCCCAGAAAACACATCAGGAGTAGAGATCTTGGGCTCAGCAGCACGTGACTGAATGAGGTAGGTGGAAATTCCCTGTACTTCAGCAGCAAGTTGCTCCACACGATCAGACAGTTGCTTAATCTCCATTAGGAAAAAAAAAATCCTCCTACGGCCCCAGAGAAAAAGAGGGAAAAAAAAAAATTCTGACACTTTTTTTTTTTAAACAATTTTTCCCTGCTTTTGAGTACCCTAGAATCTGCGATATGGCTGGTGATTCTGTTATGAATGGTTCGCCGAGGAGATAAAAAACAACACAAGCTAAGTCTCAGAAAACCGGAGAGGTTGGTAACTAAGCAGACTGCAGATCCCTGATCCTAACCACGCAACTAGCAGCAGTCATGAAGCGTTCCTACAATGGTCGTAGACGCCTCGTCACAACCGAAGAGCTAAATAAGCCTAAAGCAGGAAAAGAGAAAAACCAACTGCCCCAGAGCAGACCCCAAAGGAAAGACAGCCCCCCACATGTATTGACGGTGAAACAAGATGAAAACACAAACAAAGGCAGGAAAATAGGCTGAGCAAATGATGGGGCCAAACTAACTAGAAAGGACAGGAAAGGAAAGACACTGTCTGCAATCTGCCAAAAAACCCTACCAAAAATAATGTCCAACACTTCTGATAGCAAAATTAACCCTGAAGTCACTAGACTTCTCCCACTATATCAGCACTCTGAAATATTCTGTCACAGAGCAAAAAGAGGCCAATCTGATAAGGGACAAAGAAAAGGCAAATCGGCAAATTTTTTTTGTGAAAAAAAGTAAAATGTTCATTTTTTTGCAGAAAGATGTATATCTTTGTACCGTGTTAGCCAGTAGATAGAAAAATATTCAGGATTGAGAGTCCTCAGTGGTTGATACCTTTTAATGGCTAACTGAAAAGATGGTAACACATTGCAAGCTTTCGAGACTACTCAGGTCTCTTCATCAGGCATTGACTAATACAAAATCTGAAGAATCACATATTTATACACAGCACAGCACAGAAAAAATGCAATAGATAAGACAAGTGACGTGAAGCAGAACTATCATTGTGGGAGAAACAAATATTTTTTTTTAAACATTCAAAAAATTCCTGTGAAGCACCTGAAGGGTTAATAAACTACTTGAATCTGGTTTTGGGCACCTTGAGGGGTGCAGTTTTTAGAATATTGTCACTTTTGGGTATTTTCTATCACATAGACCCCTCAAAGTGACTTCAAATGTGATGTGGTCCCTAAAAATAAAATGGTGATGCAAAAATGAGAAATCGCTGGTCAACTTTTAACCCTTATAACTTCCTAACAAAAAAAAATTTTGGTTCCCAAATTGTGCCGATAAAAAGTAAACATGTGGGAAATGTTACTTATTAAGTTTTTTGAGCGCCATATCTCTGTGATTTAAGAGCATAATAATTCAAAGTTAGAAAATTGCGAAATTTTCAAAATTGTCGCCAAATTTGTTTTTTTCACAAATAAACGCAAGTTATATGAATGAAATTTTACCACTAACATGAAGTACAATATGTCACGAGAAAACATTGTCAGAATCACCGGGATCCATGGAAGCGTTCCAGAGTTATTACCTCATAAAGGGACAGTGTTCAGAATTGTAAAAATTGCCCTGAGCATTAACATGCAAACCACCCTTGGGAGTAAAGGGGTTAAGGAGAGTTGTAAATGACTTTTTTCCCTGCGTCCTCGGGTGGTGAGAGTCAAAGGGTGGGGATAGTTATTTCCCTGTTACATGAAGGGCCGCAATCCTGGGCTTTCTCCCTATCCCCTACCACCCCTGAGAGAGTGTTTGTTAATCGGTTCTTCGAGGCATTGAATTTAATTTACGATGAACCTTATTGAGAATAATTGGCAGAGGACACGATTATTACCCAGGGAAAGCGCTCTGCTGAGTGGTACTGTTCTGAGTACAGGCGATGGGCACCCGAGGTTTCTTGGAAGACTCGGCACTCAGAGGGCTATTCCAATGGGGTATCTCTGAGCATTTAAAGGATGCTTTGGCCCCGCACCCACCGCCTGACTCTCTGGAAGAGGCCATGACCCTGGCCATCCGTATGGACCACAGGCTTAGAGAGAGTTGTCATGCAACGAGATGCTCCTCTGTTGCCAGTGAAACCGGAGCCTTCGTCGTCGGTTGAGCCCATGGAGGTGGGGGCTGTCTCCATGAAGGAAAAGGAGAGGAGACGTCGCAGAGAGAAAAAACTGCTTCTACTGTGGAGAGCCGGATCATTGGATAAATGACTGTCCCTCCTGTCCCCCGGATTACAAGGTCTTGAGAAACAACTAGGTCTGGGTAACTGCTGAGGAGGTTACCAGGACCCACAGGTACTTTTTTCCTCAGCCTTCAAACTATTGTTAAAAGTGGAAGTTGACGTGAACAATTGTTTTTTTCCCTCTTCTGCTTTTGTGGATTCTGGGTCTTCAGTAAACTTGATTGACTCGAGGTTGGTGGCCCACTGTGAGATAGGGACAGTCAGGTTGGACAAACCCATGAGTGTGGTGGCTATTGACTCAACCCCGTTCACCAAGGACGAGATCATTAAAGAATTCATCCTTAAGGTGGGGTCTGTTCATCTGGAGTAAATAGCCTGTTTTTTATTGGACAACCTCCCTGCTGGATTGGATTTGGGGCTTCCTTGGCTGCAATGTCATAATCCAGTCATTGACTGGGAGGCCCGAGAGATTGTTAAATGGGGATCCAACTGTGAAAACAAAATGTATGAATTCTGTGTCTGTGTTGTCTGTCAGTCTGGAGGGTATTTTGGAGTACCTGAAGGACTTCAAGGACGTGTTCTCCGAAAGCCAGGCCGAGAGGTTACCACTGCACCACCCTTTTGATTATGCCATTGACCAGATTCCTTGGGCTAAATTGCCTAAGGCCCCATTGTTTAATCTTTCCGGTCCCGAGCAGGTTGCCATGAAGGAATACATATCTGAGAGTCTCCACAAGGGGCATATCCACCCTTCCGTGTCTCCTGTTGCTGCAGATTTGTTTTGTGAAAAAAAAAGACGGTGGTCTCCGTCCTTGCCTTGACTTTCGGGAACTGAACAAGATTACTGTAAGAAACACATATCCTCTCCCACTCATTCCCAACTTGTGTAATCAATTATCCGAGGCCAAATGGTTTTCCAAACTAGATTTGTGGGGGCTTATAACCTTATCCGGGTGTCGGAGGGGGATGAAGGAAATCTGCATTTCTCACCTCAGAAGGGCTGCTTGAAAATTTTGTTATGCCGATTGGTCTGACCAATGCCCCTGCAGTTCTCCAAAACTTCATCGATCAAGTGCTCTCTGATTTTATTGGGCAGTTTGTGGTCATATACTTAGATGACATTTTGGTTTATTCACTTGATAAGCAGACACATATTGGTCACCTTCGAGCAGTTTTTCAAAGACTCAGGGAGAACCAACTTTTCGCTAAGCTAGAGAAATGCTCATTTTTTGTCCAGGAACTGCCTTTCTTGGGGTTCATTGTCTCTAGTGAAGGGTTTCCTATGGATCCCAAAAAGGTGCAGGCTATTGTAGATTGGGTTCAGTCCCGGGACCTGAAGGGCCTTCAGCGCTTCTTGGGATTTGCCAATTACTACCGGAGGTTTATTAATGGGTTCCCTCAGGAAGTCAAGCCCCTCACTGACTTGACACAAAAGGGGGCTGATATTAAGAACTGGTCTACCTCAGCGGTAGTGGCGTTTCACACTCTGAAAAAATGCTTTATGACTGCCCCGGTTCTGGTTCAACCTGATCCATCTGAACCTTTTGTGGTGGAAGTTGACACCTCGGAGGTGGGGGTGGTGTTGTCCCAGGGGCCCACTACCTTGACCAATCTGAGACCATGCACCTTCTTCTCCAAGAAGTTCTCCCTGGCAGAAAGAAATTATTACATGGGTAATCGGGAACTTCTTACGGTTAAGTTGGCCTTTGAAGAATGTAGGCATTTTTTGGAAGGGGCAGATCATCCCATTACTGTAGTTACTGATCACAAGAGCCTGGCGTATATTGAGTCTGCTAAAAGTTTGACCCCTAGGCAAGCCAGATGGTCACTTTTTTTTCCCGGTTCCTGTTCTCGATCACTTTTCATCCGGAATCCAAAAATGTGAAGGCTGATGCCTTGTCTCGAAGTCGGGATCCAGTTTCTCCCTCCCGAACCTCCATCCTCCATTCTTCAACCTGGGGTGGTGGTGGCTGATGTGTCTGCAGGTTTGGAATGGGAGATTCAGGAAGCCCAGGCTCAGGCTCCCCAGTCCAAGCTGGTGGGAAAATTGTTTGTTCCACTTCGACTCTTCCAGGAGTTCCATGATTCGGCGCTGAGTGGACATCCGGGGATTTTGGCTACTCGTGGCGCCATCACGAGGGTTTTTTGGTGGGCCTCGCTTACGTCTGATGTGAGGTAGTTTGTGTCTGCCTGGGAATTTTGTGCCCGCGCTAAGAGCTCTCATAAGCGGCCGGCCAATTGGTGCCTTTGCCAGTTCCTGATAGACCATGGACACATTTGTCTCTGTGTTTCCCCTTTTGTTTGGACTTCCTGGTACTTGAACTCGCCTTAGACCCTGACCTGATTTTTGTCTCTTGTCTTTGGCATATCCACTCCTGAAAATTACTGATCCTTTGGCTTGTCCCTGACCCTTAGTTTGCTTGGTCTTTGGAACTGCGCTACAGTCTAGGATTTGACTTGGCTTGTTTGACTATTCTGCTGCCATCTTGTGGTTGCCTCGCTGCTTCATGGCAGGTCTGCTCCGTCTGTGTGCAGACCCCCTTCCACTCTATCACCATCTAGTGGAGTTTGCTTCTACCTGCATTGCAGCAGCGTGATAGACTTGTTCCTTTTCAGTTAATGCTCATCCCTGAAAGTTGGGAATAAGTAAGGTCCACTATCAGAGACACTGGATAGGCGGGGGGACATTGCATTCTGGCCCACCCCCAGGACCAAGAAACCGATAATGTTCTTCACGAAGAGAAATTCTCATGGTGATCTGCTGTGAAGTCACTGAGCTTGAACTGCGGTGACCTCTTTACTGATTCTTTCCTGCAGTGCTTAAGTCAAGGCAATTTAACCCTGCTGGGAACGCAGCCTCAGTGACCGGAGGTAACCTCGATGACTTCACCGCCGGTCACTGAGGGTGTGTAGCAGCAGCTCATTCACCAGTTGTTCTCATTCTGGACAGTCGCACCTTGGCACCGTCCAAGTTGAAAACTATTAATCCCCCAGACATGGATTATGGCATGGGACAGAATGACCAACAGGAGAGGGATATTGTTGTTTTTTATTTTAGTTTTATTACAGGAGAACAAGGGCTTTGGTGGAATAGGTGTTAGGTTAGTATAACTGTGTTTATTATTTTTAAATAAAATGGAAAACTGTGTTTTGTCTTATTTTTAATAAAGGACTTTATTCTGGCTGTGTCTTTACTTACCATGTAACTATAGGATTAGTAATGGATTAGTGTCTTATAAACACCTCTCCATTACTAAGCCATGGGCTTGATGTCACCTGACAATACAATGGTGACATCAACCCCACAAATATGAACCCCACTTGCCACCGCTACAGGGCAAGTGGGAAGAGCCAGGCAAAGCGTCAGAATTGGTGCATCTAATAGATGTGCCTTTTCTAGGTTGCTGCGGGCTGCTATTTTTAAGCTGGGGGGCCAATATCCATGGCCCCTTACCAGCCTGAGAATACCAGCCCCCAGCTGTGAACTTTAGAAAGGCTGGTTGTAAAAAATGTGGGGGACCTCATGCTGTTTTTTAAAATTATTTATTTAAGTAATTAAAAACAAGGCATGGGGACTCCTCTATTCTTGATAACCAGCCTTCCTGAAGCTGACAGCTGAGGGTTGCAACCCCAAGCTGAGAGTTTTGCCTGGCTGGTTATCAAAAATGCAGATTATCCCGGCAGGTTTTTTTTTAATTATTTATTTACAGCACAGGAGCGGCTGATGAATACTCCCATCTGCTGCTCCTGCTCTCACTGTTATTAGCGGCAGCAGGTGTAAGCTGATGTGAGCTGTAGTCCATCAGCTGACACCAGTGGCTAGAGGTAACCTTGATGACATCACCGCTGGTAACTGAAGCTGCACTCACAGCAGCTCAGTCACCAGTGGTTCTCAGCCTGGACATTTGCATCTTGGCACCGTCCAGATTGAAATCTATTTATCCCCCAGACACGGTTTACAGCGTGGGACAGAATGACAGAGAGGTGAGGGACATTGCTGTTTTTTATTTTAGGTTTATTACAGGAGAAAGAGAGCTTCAGTGGAATAGGCTTTAGGTGAGTATAACTGTTGTAGTAGGTCAGCTCACTTTGCTGCTCCTCGAAGTAGACACTGACACACATGGGTGGTTTATCGTATCATAAACCCAAAATAATAAAAGAAAAACAGCCTTTCTGGCTCAAAAGTAAATAAAAAGTTCATAAACAGTCCTGCCCAGCACTTCTGGGCCAACACATACGTTAACTCTCACAGGAGCGTCAGGCTTTCTTCCCTCCACACAACACAGACACAGACCCCAGAAAAAAAACTGGACATTTACTTCCCCAGCCACACCCTTGAAGTGGAGCTATGTTGAGTAGTCATCCAGCTGATCTCTTACCTAGTCATGTAAAAACCTGCCCATAACATGGCCGCTTAACTCCTTCAGCACATGCCAAAAAGAAACTTATGGATTTCTAGATCATGGAGGAAAGCCACCTCCGTGACACATAACTCCCCTCACATACTGTGCCAGTGACCCTGTCATATTGTGTTTTTGTTTTTGTTTTAAAAAGGAAAACTGTGTTTAGTCTTATGTTTAATAAAGGACTTTATTCCAACTGTGTCTTTATTTACCATGTAACTTTAGGATTAGTAATGGATAGGTGTCATACAGACGACTCTCCAATACTAACCCATGGGCTTGATGTCTCCTGACAATACAAAGATGACATCAACCCCACAAATATGACCCCACTTGCTACCCCTACAGGGTAAGTGGAAAGAGCCAGGCAAAGTGCCAGAATTGATGCATCTAATAGATTTGCCTTCTCTGGGCAGCTGCGGGCTTCTATTTTTAGGCTGGGGTGGCCTATATCCATGGCCCCTTACCAGCCAGAGAATACCAGCCCCCAGCTGTGAGCTATAGCAAGGATGGTAGTCAAAAATGGGGGGGGGGACCCCAAACCGTTATTTAATTATTTATTTAAATAATTAAAAAACAGCTTGGGGGCCCCTCTATTCTTTATAACTAACCTTGCTGAAGCTGACAGGGAGGATTGCAGACCCCACATGTGAGTTTCGCCTGGCTGGTTATCAAAAAATACAGGGGGAATACATGCAGGTTTTTTTTTAATTATTGATTTACAGAGTAGGAGCGGCAGATGACTCCCATCATCCGCTCTCCTCTCACTGTTATTAGCAGCAGCAGGTGTCAGCTGATGGGAGTAGTAGTCCCATCAGCTGATACTAGTGACGGCAGGTAAACTTTATACCTCCAATCATAGCTGAGAACTCACGCTGTCTTTTGGCAATGTGGGAACCACAGCTCTCTGATTTCACCGCTGATCAGAAGCGCTATGCTGGTGTTTCCTATGCTGTCACATAGCATGGGAAACACCGGCTTTTGTGCTTTTGTGCTGTGTATGTTCAGCTATTATCCACGATTAAATCAATGATTAAATCAACAAATATTGCAAATTAGGCGATTGTGAGCTGAACCGAATATTGAAATATTGGCTCATCTCTAGTTATGCCTTAGTGACCCAGCCAAATTTGACTTTAATGACCTAATGACCAGGTAAATTTTTACAATTCTGACCACTGTCTCTTTACAAGGTTATAACTCTGGAACACTTCAACGGATCACACTGATTCTGAGACTGTTTTTCGTGACATATTGTACTTCATGTTAGTGATAAAATTTCTTCGATATGACTTGCGTTTACTTATGAAAAAATGAGAATTTGGCAAAATTTTTGAAAATTTTGCAATTTTCAAACTTTTAATTTTTGTGTCCTTAAAACAGAGAGTTGTGTCACACAAAATGGCTAATAAATAACATTTTCCACATGTCAACTTTACATCAGCACAATTTTGGAAAAAGTTGTGCTAAAAGTTAACCAGCGATTTCTCATTTTTCTAACAAAATAGACAAAACCATTTTTTAGGGACCATCTCACATTTGAATTGACTTTGGGGGGTCAATATGACAAAAAATCCCCAAAAGTGACACCATTCTAAAAACTGCACCCCTCAAGGTGCACAAAACCACATTCACAAAGTTTGTTAACCCTTCACATGCTTCATGAGAACTAAAGCAATGTGGAAGGAAAAAATTAACATTTAACTTTTTTCACAAAACATGTATTTTAGTCCCAAACTTTTTATTTTCACAATGGTATCAGGAGAAAATGGACTACAAAATTTGTTTTGCAATTTCTCCTTAGTACGCCAATAACCTGTACGTGGGGGAAAGCCACTGTTTGGGCACATGGCAGGGCTCAGAAGGGAGGGAGTACCGTTTGACTTTTTGAACGCAAAATTGGCTGGAATCAGTGACGGGTACCATGTCGTGTTTGGAGACCCCCAATGTGGCTAAACAGTGGAAACACCCCAATTCTAACTCCAACCCTAACACAGCCCTAACCCCAACAAAACCCTAAACACCACTCTAACCCCAACACCACCCTAACCCCAACACTACCCTAACCCCAACACCACAACTGTAACCCCAAGACAACCGTTACTCCAACACAACACTAACCCTAGCCCCATCCCTAACTCTAGCTCCAACCCTAACCCTAACTGCAAAGAATGGGAAAAATAAAAAATAAATATTTTATTATTTTTATCTAACTACGAGGGTGACAAAGGGGGTTTGATTTACTATTTTTTATTTTGATCACTGTGATAGGTTCTCTCACAGTGATCAAAGTGAACCAATGGAAAAATCTCCTATTGTTGCCAGGTACCGGCTGGCAGATCTTGGCGAGCGCACTGCATATGCGCCCGCCATTTTCTTCCAGGAAGATCATGCAGCGGGTCGGGGGATGGAGCAGGAGGGTCTTGGGATGGTGGAGGTACCGGGGGGTGAGCCTCAGGGGACTCCATTTATCTCTCCTCTGTGCTAGATCATATCAGACGAGAAAGAAATGAACTGAAAATCTGACTTTTTTTTTGCGATCACGGTTATTCGGTGAATAACGGTGATCACAAGACTGGAGACGATAAAATCTGACCCGAATCATGTTCTCCAGGGTCTCAGCTAACCCCAGTAGCAGAGACCACATAGATTTTCCAACACTGGGGGCGCTATACACTTATTTCTCAACGGCGTTAACAGCGGAAACCCCCACAAGTGACCCCATTTTGGAAACTAGACCCCCCAAGGAACTTATGTAGATGTGCTCCCAAGTGCTTCACAGAAGTTTATAACGCCCGGGCGTGAAAATCAAAAATTATATTTTTTCCACAAACATGATAGTTTTAGTCCCTAATTTTTTATTTTCCCAAGAGTAACAGGAGACATTGGACCCCAGCAGTTGTTTTCCAATTTGTCCTGAATACGCTGATACCCCATATGTGGGCAGGACCACTGTTTGGGCACATGGCACGGCTCAGAAGGGAAGGAGCGCCGTTTGACTTTTTCAAACTAAAACTGGCTGGAATTGATATTGGACGCCATAACGTGTTTGGCGAGCCCCTGATGTGCCTAAACAGCGGAAACCCCCACAAGTGACCCCATTTTGGAAACTAGACCCCCTACAAAACTTATCTAGAGGGGGGATGAGTACTTTGAAACACCAAGTTTTTCACTAAAGTTTATAATGATAACCTTTATCCAGCAATGGGTGCACCAAATCCCACACAATTTTCCCACTCACTGCCAGGACAGGAGGACACAGGGGGTTCTGTTATGAATGAGTCACCGTAGGAGGCAAAAACAGAAATACTAGCTAAGTCCAGAAAACCAGAGAAGTTGGCAGCTATCGGATTGCAGACCCCTGAACCTAACAACAACAACTAGCAGTAGCCGTGGGGGGTTCCTACGGTGCCCTAGACCCCTCGATCACAGCCGGAGAACTACATAGCCTAAAGACAGAAAGGGAAATCTAAACTGCCCCAGAGCAGACCCCAAAGCAATAGGCAGCCCCCAACATATAATGACGGTGAAGCAAGAGGAAAAAACACTCACACAGATAGAAAGATAGGCTGAGCAAATGATGGGGCCCAAGCTAACTAAATAGGACAGAATAGAAAAGCTGCTGTCTGCAATCTGCCAAAACCCTCTCAAAAACAAGAGCCAACAGACTGATAGGGAAAAAGGCCCTGAAGACGCTAGGCTTCAAAAAGACTATATCAGTACTCAGGTATTATCTGAAGACAGAGCAAAAAGGAAATCAGCTCACCCAGCAGGGAAAGGCAGAAATCCAGAAAAACAAGGCAAAACAAAACCAAAACACAAATGCAAAAAGTAGAGCAGAAAACTTAGCTTTTGAGGAGCGGGAATCAGACTGGTCTCCAAGAATCCCTCAGAGTAATCACCCACAAGGCAGAAGGGCGTCGGCTGCCTTATATCCAGTCAGCAATCCCAGTCACCCAGTCATCATCATTCTGCTCAGGTGCTTTGTAATCAGCCTCACTACCTTCCTTCACCAGAAGAGGGAGTTCATCAGACCTCAATGGTGAAGGGGAAAATGAACTCACAACAGGGTTCAATCCTGGTGTCCTTTCCTTCGCAAACTCTAAACCTGTGGGTGAACCCTGAGTTACTCTCACACAGTTTGTAGAGTTTGATTCCGTACCTGGCCCTGTTATGATTGGGTCACCGAGGAGGAGAGCAAGACTAAGCTAAGCCACAGAAAACCAGAGAGGTTGGTAACTAAGTGGATTGCAGACCCCTGATCCTATCCACACAACTAGCAGTAGTTGTGGAGCGTACCTATGATGATCCTAGACACCTCGACACAGCCGGAGAGCTAAATAAGCCTAAAGCAAGAAAGGGGAAATCTAAACTGCCCCAGAGCAGACCCCAAAGGAATAGATAGCCCCCAAACATATAGTGTCAGTGAGACAAGATGAAAACACAAACGCAGATAGGAAAATAGACTGAGCAAACGATGGGGCCCACACTAACTTGACAGGACAGGAAAGGAAAGACACTGTCTGCAATAACGCAAAAAACCCTGCAAAAAATGTCCAACACGTCTGATAGAAAAATACTGAAGTCGCACAACTTCGCCCACTATATCAGCACTCTGGTATATTCTGAAAGCAGAGCAAAAAGAGGCCAATCTAATAAGGGACAAAAACAAACTGGCACAAGCAGTAACATATGGATGGAGATTCAGCACAGCCCCAGCCGGAGCCGACTGACCACACAAAACTGAAATAAACAAAACCAGATCAAATGTGAACAATAGCAAAAGAACACTTAGCTGAGCATGCAGGGACTGAGCTGGAAGCTAAGACCTCAGGAGGCAGGAAAAAATCACCAGCAAGGATACAGTGAGTCGGCTGTCTTAAATACAGTCAGAAACTCCAGATCTCCAATCGCCCTCCTCATTATCAGGTGGCAAGCCTCTGTTAATCAGATCAGCTCTACTACCTCCAGTAACCACCAGAGGGAACCCAGAAAGAGAACTCGTGAACCCCTCTGTCTATATAACCAGCTCCACTATCTTCACTAGTAACTAGAGGTAGGCCAGAAAGCGAATTCACAACAGTACCCCCCCTTGAGGAGGGGTCACCGAACCCTCATCCACGCCACCAGGCCAATCAGGATGGGCCCGGTGAAAAGCACGAACCAATCTATCGGCATGAATGTCAGAAGCAGAGACCCAAGAATTATCCTCCTGGCCATAACCCTTCCATTTGACCAAGTACTGGAGTCTCCGTCTAGCCAAACGAGAATCCAATATTTTCTCTACCTCATATTCCACATTGCCTTTAACCAATACAGGGTCAGGAGATGCTGCCATAGGAACTACTGGCTCCACAAACCTCTTCACCAGAGATTTATGAAACACGTTATGGATCTTAAACGTAACTGGAAGAGCCAATAGAAAAGAAACAGGATTAAGAATCTCCAAAATCTTATAAGGTCCAGTGAATCTTGGCTTGAACTTTGGAGATGCAACCTTCATAGGAATTGTTAGCGTGGCTGGTCTGGAGCCGGAATCTCCAGGAGTGAACCCTCTGGGCAGTGGCATCGAGGGGCCCCGGGCGAGCTGCCAGGTGGAACCGACCCCTATACAGGGACCGTTAGGAGCAGGCCCAGGGGTTCGAGTACCACGGTAGCCGGTACCGAGAGGGGTGGCTCAGGATGGACTGGAGTAAGACTGTGGGACTGAAGTGTAGATGACAGAACAGAGCTGGAACACAGGAGACAGGAGTGGAGTAAGACTGTAGACTGGAACGTGGAGGGACTGAAGTGTAGATGACAGGACAAAGCTGGAACACAGGAGACAGGAATGGAGTAAGATAGTAGACTGGAACGTGGAGGGATGGCTGGAGCATGAACACAGGAGACAGGATTAGAGGAGGACGGAAGGACTGGAGCAGGATGGAACTGGAACACCGGAGGCAGGACTGGAGTAGGACGGAAGGACTGGAGCAGGATGGAACAGGAACACTGGAGGCAGGACTGGAGTAGGATGGAAGGACTGGAGCAGGATGGAAAAGGAACACCAGAGGCAGGACTGGAGTAGGATGGCAGGACTGGAGCAGGATGGAACAGGAACACTGGAGACAGGACTGGAGTAGGAAGGCAGGACTGGAGCAGGATGGAACAGGAACACCGGAGGCAGGACTGGAGTAGGACAGAAGGACTGGAGCAGGGGACACGGATAGCCGGATTGCGAGGCTGCTGCAGAGAGCACACGAGAACGGGACTGAGAGACTGCAGAGAGCACACGATGAAGCGAGGCCCAGTGTGCTAGGAAACACAGCGATCAGGCGCCTCCCTCAGGGGGAAGCGGCCTGATATGCCCCTGTCAGGTCTGCCATTGGTCAGGGGGTGCTTCCGGGTCAGGGCATAGCTGGAGCACAAGAAGCCAAAGGGAGGCGCGGCCGCGGCCTATGGCGCATGCGCATTGCATGCAAAGACGCAGTCGGCCGCACGCCTGTCAGAGGTGACCGCCGTGGCTGTCAGGCGGCGAGGGGCTGCGGCGTGGGAGCGATGGCCGGGTGAGTATGCAGAGACGGCGTGACAGGAATATTGTTTGACGACAACCAAACCATATCACCCACTTTAAACCGGTGACCATTGGTCCTATTCCGGTTGGAAAACCGTTGGGCTTTTTCCTGAGAGAGGGACAACTTATCCACCACTTGGTCCCAAATCTGCTGCATTCTCTCTACCACAGTGTCCACTCTTGGGCAGGTCGAAGATTCCACTTGCCCTGAAGAAAATCAAGGATGAAACCCAAAGTTACAGAAAAAGGGCGACATCAAAGTGGCAGAACTAGCTCTATTGTTAAGTGCGAATTCGGCCAAGGGCAAAAATGAGACGCAGTCATCCTGATCAGCAGATATAAAACATCTCAAATAGGACTCCAAAGTCTAGTTTGTTCTCTCAGTCTGCCCATTGGTCTGAGGATGAAATGCAGAAGAGAAAGATAACTGAATTCCCAGTTTGGAACAAAAAGCTCTCCAAAATCTGGAAACAAACTGGACTCCTCTGTCCGATACAATGTTCTCAGGAATCCCGTGCAACCAAACCCCCTGTTGTAAAAACAAGGGCACCAACTCTGAAGAAGATGGCAACTTTGGGAGTGGTACAAGATGGATCATCTTAGAAAATCTATCACAAATCACCAAGATAACAGTCATTCTCTGAGAGACAGGAAGATCGGAAATAAAATCCATTGAAATATAGGTCCATGGCCTCTTGGGCACTGGCAGGGGCATCAACAACCCACTAGAACGAGAGCAGGGTTGGGACCGAGAAAAAGTCCCACAGGACTGCACAAAATTCCTGACATCACGAGATAAGGCAGGCCACCAAAAAGACCGACTCACCAAATCTCTGGTACCAAAAATACCTGGATGACCAGCTAATGCGGAGCAATGAATTTCGGACTTTACTCTCTTCCTCCACTGGTCAGGGACATACAATTTTCCCATAGGGCAATGTTCAGGTTTGTCCTCCTGAAATTCCTCCAGGGCACGTCTCAAATCGGGTAACATGGCGGAAAGAACTACCCCCTCATTTAGAATGGTAGTAGGCTCGGTCACAATAAGAGAATCCGCAAAGAAACTCCTAGAAAGGGCGTCTGCCTTAACATTCTTAGTGCCTGGAAGAAAAGAGACCACAAAATTAAAACGCGTGAAAAGCAAGGCCCACCTAGCCTGTCTAGGATTCAAGCGTTTGGCTGATTCAAGATAAATCAAATTCTTGTGGTCGGTGAGGACCACAACTTGATGTCTAGCTCCCTCCAACCAATGTCTCCACTCTTCAAATGCCCATTTCATGGCCAACAATTCCCGATTCCCCACGTCATATTTACATTCAGATGGGGAGAATTTTTGAGAAAGGAAGGCACAGGGATTCATTTTAGAAGTCACCAGATCTTTTTGGGACAAAACGTATCCTGCACCAATCTCAGAAGCATCTACCTCCACCTGAAATCGGATTGAGACATCAGGTTGCCCTAGAACCGGAGCAGAAGTGAATCTCCGCTTAAGCTCCTGAAATGCCGAGACTGCCTCTAAAGACCAATTCACCACATCAGCGCCCTTTTTGGTCAGATCAGTCAGTGGTTTGACAATACCAAAAAAATTACTTATACATTTGCGATAGAAATTAGCAAAACCCAAAAACTTCTGGAGAGCCTTCAAAGAAGTGGGCTGAACCCAATCATATATGGCCTGTACCTTGGCCGGGTCCATTTCAATAGCCGACAGGGACAAAATGAATCCCAAAAATGAAATCCTCTGTACACTAAAGAGGCACTTCGATCCCTTAACATACAGGGAATTTTCCCTCAGAATCCGGAACACAGTCTGGACATGTTCCACATGAGAATCCCAATCACTGGAAAAGATCAAAATATCATCCAGATAAATGATCAAAAACTTATTCACAAAGTCCCGGAAAATATCGTTCATAAAAGATTGGAAGACAGAAGGGGCATTAGTGAGCCCAAAAGGCATCACCAGGTACTCAAAATGTCCCTCCGGAGTATTAAACGCTGTCTTCCATTCATCCCCGTGCTTGATGCGAATAAGATTATACGCCCCCCTGAGGTCAAGCTTGGTAAACCATCGGGCACTTTTAACTCTGGAAAATAAATCAGAAATCAGGGGTAATGGGTACTGATATTTAACAGTGATTTTGTTAAGGGAATGATAGTCAATACAAGGCCTTAATGAACCATCTTTCTTGGCCACAAAGAAAAAACCAGCACCTAAAGGTGAAGAGGATGGTCTAATATGACCCTTCTCCAACGACTCCTTGATATAAGATCGCATAGCATCATGTTCGGGCACCGATAAGTTGAAAAGCTGACCCTTGGGAAATTTACACCCAGGCATTAACTCAATTGCACAGTCATAACTCTTTTGAGGAGGCAAAGGCGCAGACTTACTCTCACTAAATACATCAGAAAAATCAGCCAAATAGTCAGGAATATCATGAGACTGGGGAGAGGTGGAGAAAACAGGAGTGTCACTAAGAACACACTGACAACCCCAACTCACCACAGACACAGATTTCCAATCCAAAACAGGATTATGAGTTTGCAACCAGGTAAAATTCAGAACAATAGTATCATGCAAATTGTGCAACACCAAAAATGTACAATTTTCTTGATGGTCCGGGGCGACCCGTATTATCACCTGGGTCCAAAACTGGGGTTTATTCTCTGCCAAAGGAGTATCATCAATACCCCCCAAAGGGATAGGAGTCCGCAGGGGTATCATGGGAAAACCACAACGTTTAGCAAAGTCTAAATCCATCAGATTCAAAGCTGCTCCTGAATCTACAAAAGCCTTAGCAGAAAATGTAGACAAGGAGCAGATCAGGGTAATTGCCAAAAGGATCTTAGGCTGTACACTGCCCACGGCAAATGTGTGCGCAAAACGTTTTTTCTCCTTTAGGTCAGACAGAAATAGTATGAGAGGCGTCCCCACAGAAAAAACACAGCTTATTACGCCTTCTAAACTCCTAACGTTGCACCCTAGACAAAACCCTATCACATTGCATGGGTTCAGACATTCGTTCAAAAGGCGTCAATGCCTCTTGTGTAGTTTTATGTTCACGTAACCACCGATCAACTTGAATGGCTAATGACATAGAATCGTCAAGACCAGAGGGAACAGGAAATCTCACCATAACATCTTTCACGGTTTCTGCCAAACTCTTCTGAAAGAGAGCTGCTAGGGCATCCTGACCCTGGTTCAATGCCAATAAGGTTTTCTCAGCTTGATCAATAGCATTAGGTTCATCATACAACAACCCCAAAGCTTGAAAAAATGTGTCCACATTAGTCAGAATAGGATCTCCAGATGTCAGGGAAAAAGCCCAATCCTGGGGATCGCCGCGCAGCAACGAGAAGACAATTTTAACCTGCTGCACAGAGCTCCCCGATGAGTTAGGCTTTAAGGCAAGAAATAGTTTACAATTATTCTTAAAATTCAAAAATTTAGACCGATCCCCAGAAAACACATCAAGAGTAGGGATTTTTGGTTCAACAGCAGATGATTGAGTGAGAAAGGCGGAAATTCCCCGCACATCAGTAGCGAGCTGCTCAACACGATCAGACAATTGCTTAATCTCCATTAAAGAAAAAAAAAATCCTCCTACGGCCCCAGAGAAAAAGAGGAAAAAAAATATATATATATAAAAAAAAAATTCTGACTTTTTTTTATTACAATTCTTTCTTGCGTTTGAATACCCTAGAATCTGCAGTTTAGGCTGGTGATTCTGTTATGATTGGGTCACCGAGGAGGAGAGCAAGACCATGCTAAGCCACAGAAAACCAGAGAGGTTGGTAACTAAGTGGATTGCAGACCCCTGATCCTATCCACACAACTAGCAGTAGCTGTGGAGCGTACCTACGATGATCCTAGACGCCTCAACACAGCCGGATAGCTAACTAAGCCTAAAGCAAGAAAGGGGAAATCTAAACTGCCCCAGAGCAGACCCCAAAGGAATAGATAGCCCCCAAACATATATTGTCAGTGAGACAAGATAAAAACACAAATGCAGGTAGGAAAATAGACTGAGCAAATAATGGGGCCCACACTAACTAGACAGAACAGGAAAGAAAAAACACTGTCTGCAATCACTCAAAAAACCCTGCAAAAAATGTCCAACACGTCTGATAGAAAAATACAGAAGTCGCACAACTTCGCCCACTATATCAGCACTCTGGTATATTCTGAAAGCAGAGCAAAAAGAGGCCAATCTAATAAGGGACAAAACAAACTGGCACAAGCAGTAACATATGGATGGAGATTCAGCACAGCCCCAGCCGGAGCCGGCCGACCACACAAAACTGAAATAGACAAAACCAGATCAAATGTGAACAATAGCAAAAGAACACTTAGCTGAGCATGCAGCGACTGAGCTGGAAACTAAGACCTCAGTAGGCAGGAAAAAAATCACCAGCAGGGATAGAGGAGTCGGCTGTCTTAAATCCAGTCAGAAACTCCAGATCTCCAATCATCCTCCTCATTATCAGGTGGCAAGCCTCTATTAATCAGATCAGCTCCATTACCTCCAGTAACCACCAGAGGGAGCCCAGAAAGAGAACTCGTGACCCCTCTGTCAATATAACCAGCTCCACTACCTTCACTAGTAACCAGAGGTAGGCCAGAAAGCGAATTCACAACATGGCCCTCTTGCTGGGGAGGTACTGATGGAAACCGAGCCGTCCCTTAAAATCAACTAAGGACTCATCCACGCAGATGTCCCTTTGGGGCACGTAAAACTTTTGATGAAGTGCTCGATGACCGGTCGAACTTTGAACAGACGGTCAAAGTTAGGGTCATCTCGTGGGGGACACTGTACATTAAAATGCAGAAATTTGTGGATGGCCTCAAAACGCTTCCGGGCCATGAACATTCGGAACACTGGAGTGTTATATAAAATATCAACACTCCAATATTGTCGAAGTTCTGGCTTCTTCACGATCCCCATGTGAAGGACTAGGCCCCAAATCTGCATCATTTCAAATGTGTCTACAGTAGACCAGTTTGAAAATGATGAACCGGAGTTTTTTCTTCCAAAAATTGGCGAGTGTACAAATTAACTTGTTCCACCATAAGTTTCATAAAATCCTCAGAGAAAAAGACTTTGAAAAAGTCTATTTCTGTGAGGCCGGTGGTGTCAAACTTGATTCCTGATTCTGCCATAAAATCAGTAATCAGTGGCTTGTAATTTTCGGGGGGCGAGGTCCACACAGGGTCCACAATGGGATGCGCTTGTTCAGCTTCTGGAACGGTGATCGCTGTCTCATCTTCTGTCCTGGGGCATCTGCGTGGCGGTTCCACAGGACCCGAGGAGGATGATGATGAGGAGGAGGAAGAGGATCCTCTCCCTCGCTATCAGTGTCAGAGGCAAAGAAAGTATATGCCTCCTCCAATGAATAGCGCTATTGGGACGAACGTGATGAGCGGGGCATTTTTGTGTGAATATGGTGCTTTGTGTGTACTTTATTTATAACTGTATATGTGTGTGGTGGGGGGATAGTGATTGGTGCTAACTTGCCTGAAAAGAAAGCAGTAAAAGAAAAAAGCAAATAGCGAGAAGAGCATGCCTATGAAAAGAAAAGTGTAAAACAGCAGGCACGAGTTCTTATAAATGAACTGCGTCACTTATCAAAGTTCGGCGGCTGCTGGGAGTGTGCACAGAGGTAGCGCAAGGGGAGAGAGAAAAACGGAAAACAGCAGGCACGAGCTCTGATAAGTGAACTGCTTCACGTATCAAAGTTTGGCGGCTGCTAAATGTGCGCATGGAGGCGGTGCAAAGGGGGGTGGAGGGGGATAAAAAGAGGGGGAAGGGGGGATCAGGGATCAACACTGTAGTCAGGTGGCTCAAAGGGGCAAAAAAATGGAAAACAGCAGGCAAAAGCTCTTATATGTGAACTGCGTCACTTATCAAAGTTTGGCGGCTGCGGAATGTGCGTACGAAGTTGACGCAAAAGGGGCTGAGAAAAAAGCGAACACGAGTGTTGATCGGTGAACTGCATCACCAATCAACCCTTGGCGGCTGCTAGTTTTGCACACAGAGGCGGCGCAAATGGGGGTGGAGGGGGGTAAAAAGAGGGGGAAGGGGGGATTGGGGTGGATGAAGAGAGATCGGGCAGGAATCAGGGATCAACAATTACGGTTTTAGTCTCTCTTCTTTCTTCTCTTCTTTGTTCTTTCTTTTTCTTTCTTTCTTCAGCAGGGATTGTGGTGTCACAGGCTGTTGTGGCACCACAAATCACAGCACAGGAGGAGCTCTGGCAGTGTGACCGCTCTGCAGGAATCCTCAGCTAGTGTGAAGACCCCTGCAGTGTGGTCACACAGGTCACCGGCAGGTGACAGACAGGTCACAGAGCGGTCATACCGCTGATGTGACCTGTCATTGGTGGGATCGATCATAACATTGATCCCACCAATCAGAGCTTTCCCTGGTGACCCTGGCAACAGCCTAGGATTGGAACTCGCAGCTCCTATCCTAGGCAGGTCACAGCCAGGTCACCAGCACGGCACAGCGCTGTCACAGCGGGAAAGCAGCTGTGCCCTGTGATTGGCACGATCAACGATGACATCGATCGTGCCAATCAGCTCCTGCAGGCCCTGCTGGGCCTGTGCTAGGCTCCGGCCTAGGATCAGTGCTTCTGTGCTCTGCAATTTGCGCGATCGATGTGATCGATGATTACGCCAATCCGGGGGTTTTCGCCATTGCCAGGCACCGGCCTAGGATCGAGTACATCGGTACTCGATCCTAGCCTGAGACCTCATTGTTTCAGCCAATCTGATTGGTTGAAACAATGAGAAAGGCTGCGATTGACTGTTCAGAATTGAACAGCCAATCACAGTGCTCGGGAGGCCAGGAGAGCAGGATCAGAGTCTGGGATGCTGACACCATCTTCCTTAAGGTAAGATGGTGTCGAATTTTAATGCGATCACTGCGACTTAAGTCACGGTATTGCATTAAAGAACATGACGTACTATCCCGTCCAGGGTCATACAGGCCCAGGTCACCTCGATGGGATAGTACGTTCAAGGTCAGAGAAGGGATAAGGGGTTAAGGGGTTAAGTCTATACTACTAACTTGTAAAAAATCCTTTTTCCTTTTTTTTTCCCTGATGAACTTTGAAGAACTCAAAGATATCCATTTGTCTCTAAGATTTGAATTTTTATCACTACAAATGTAGCTGCATTGTGATGTGAGCTTTTCTTGTCATGACGAAGAAGTCTGTAGTACTTCGAAATATGGTGATTTAGATTTATTATATGGGATACCAGTAGCGCAGATTATCCACAAATCCTCCTGTGTTTTCCAGTCTGATGAATTGTTGGATCTGCAGCAGCTGGTTGTGTAAGTGATTGAAATGTTGTGTATACACAACTAAATCAGGTTAGTATAACCTTATTTAAACACCTTTATCTCCCTTGGATAAAACCCTATTGAGCTGTCCTTTTCCTCCTAGTTTTATTCTGATATGTAACTATGGCATTGGCTATGGCATTGGTGGGAAAGCTTATGTAATATCTGTGATTTCTGATTGAACACATACTGATACCTTCTTTTCTATGTAAGGAGGTGGCGAAGAACCTTGTTGCCTCCCCTCTCTCCTTTACTGTGCGTGGTTCCCCTGTATGTAACTTGTGTTTTGCACTGTTATTAACATGTACTGGGAAATGTGTTGTACCTGCTATGTTTGCTTTGCATATGTTAGAGGCATGGACATAAGGGGTTAACCCAGGAGGTTGGGTTAATAGCCCCAAAAAGGAACCGGAACTTCCTGTTTGAAGTCAGTGCCCCTGGTAGGCTTGCCCAGGGCGGGTGCTCAGCAGCGGCTGGGAGCTTGTCAGACCCCCGGAGGGGACAGGGACTGCTGGCCCGGACCCCCGTGCAGTGAAGTCGGCACCTGGACTACGGAAGTGCCCCACTGAGGACTATAAGCGTCCAGATATCGGCTTATGGACTGCCACTATTACTATTGCTGCCGCTGATACGGCAGTGAAGGGTACTAGGGAAAGAGTAGAAAGTTTCACCCAATTTACTGCATCTACTTTTTCTACTTCTTTTATTCTACAATAAATTGTTTCCCTGTTGGATTACAACTGTGTTCTTGGATCCTGATTGCCCGTGCTGCAGTCACTGTGGAGAAGAGGTAAATTGCCTGGGGTTGCATCTGTCCTG
The DNA here is from genome assembly GCF_039654945.1 of Dendrobates tinctorius. Lineage (NCBI taxonomy): Eukaryota > Metazoa > Chordata > Amphibia > Anura > Dendrobatidae > Dendrobates > Dendrobates tinctorius. Next base: position 7,922,734 of record NW_027361827.1, on the reverse strand, counting down.
TCTGTTTTATGTGCAAGGAAGAATGGCAGAGGATCCCCAAATCCAGGTGTGAAAAACTTGTTGCATCATTCCCAAGAAGACTCATGGCTGTACTAGCTCAAATGGGACCTTCTACTCAATACTGAGCAAAGGGTCTGAATACTTATGACCATGTGATATTTCAGTTTTTTATTTTTAATAAATTTGCAAAAATGTCTATATTTCTGTTTTTTTCTGTCAAGATGGGGTGCAGAGTGTACATTAATGAGAAAAAAAATGAACTTTTTTGAATTTACCAAATGGCTGCAATGACACAAAGAGTGAAAAATTTAAAGGGGTCTGAATACTTTCTGTACCCACTGTACATGGATTGTTTCTTGCACAATTCATTCTCCACTTCAAAGATTATACTCAGGACCCCTTGTGGTGACAGGAAAATATTGTCTGGATCATGTTTTAAACTTGTGATCACCTCTTTTAACTTTATTTGTACATACACATATGCGTCATACCCTTAGTCAAATATTTCCTCCCAATTCACATGATTTTTTTCCATTTCTCATATGCTAAGAATATTTCCGTCAAACAGTATATATCAATATTTATCTTACATGGAAAGTTACAAATGATTTATAAATTTGATATGTAGGTTTTTACTACATTTAATGAAATTGTAGCTGCCAATGAATGGTGTATTTGTGGCATTTATGATTGGCACTTTGGCTGGCCCCGTAATTCACACTCCAGCTATTGCATTTATATTAGGACTGGAGCAATTTACACTGTCCAATCAATAATTTATATGAAACTTTTCTGTTTGTTTAAATGATTTTGTGGCTGCAAAAAAATATTAAATCATGGCCAAAAACTTTGAGACTGACACAAATTCTGGATTTCATAGTGGCATTATGTCATGGCAAGTTGTTTCCTACCATGAAAATTAACCTAATCACAAAAACATAATTTTCACTTAATTTCAACCTTGCTGTGAAGAACGTTTTCATGGAGTCCAGCTAATTGCCAGGGCCAACTTCTAAAGAGGATTCAACTATGGGATTGTTTCAAAATTGGCAGCAGGCAGATGTCAATGCATCTGCATGCACAGTGAGGCTACGGCTTTCGAAGTCTACAGTGATGTCAAGAAAAGCAGCAAACAAGTGACTTCTCTGTGTGAGCGGAGAGAATATGGATGTCTCTTTGTGTCTGTCTGCGTGTGTCTGCGCTTGTCTGCAGGTGTCTGTGTGTGTCTGTCTGCGTTTTTCTGTGTGTCTGTGTCCATCTGCGTTTGTCTATGTCTGTGTCTGTCTGTGTCTGTCTGCGAGTGTGTGTACCCATGCGACGAACAGCCCATAATGATTGTACTTAGGCGTCATCTGATGGGACTACTACTCCCATCCGGCTATGTCTGCTGTCACATATAACAGAGACAGCATGAACCGATAAAACATTGACATAATCACATACATATTCACATACAATATACATACTCACCAAACACCTAATCCCTGACGCCCGCATCTCCTACAAGCAATTAAAAATAATAAACCAACATATACTCCCTGTCCACTGTGGTCCATTTAATACCAAGTGTTCCACGCCGACCTCACGTGTACAACAGTCACATCGGGAGATGTGACCACTCTACAGTACCTGGCCTCCTCATAGCAAGTGAGCCCTGCTCTGTGTAGCACAAGCGATTGGATGATTGCAGCTTCTAGTCTCTCATGGAGACTATTGAAGCAAGTGAAAAGTAAAAAAAAGTTTTTAAAAACATTAAAAAAATAAAATAAATATAAAAGTTTAAATCACCCCTATTCGCCGAATTCAAAATAAAACAATTAAGAATTTGGCATCACCACGTTCCAAATCACCCGATCCATCAATCGATAAAAAGAATTATTAATAATAATAATAATAATGATAATAAATTTTGTTTCTATAGCGCTGACATATTCTGCAGCACTTTACATTTCAGAGGGGATTTGTACAGACAATAGACATTACAGCATAACAATAATCACATACAGCATAACAATAATCACATAGATTATAACAAATACCAAGAGGAAAGAGGGCCCTGCTCGCAAGCTTACAGTCTATGAGGAAAGAGGTAGACACGAAAGGTGGGTGGTAACAGTTACCCTGATTGTATGGACCAGCCATAATGTTAAGTGTGTAACAGTACAGACACAGAGGGCTAATGGATGTATAAAGCATGTGGGAACATGATGCGGGGAACCTGGTTATGGTAAAAACTTTTGTCTGTGCCACCCAGGGATAGATTAGGTTAATGCGTTGAGGCGATAGGCCAGTCTGAATAAATGCGTTTTCAGGGCACGCTTAAAATTGTGGAGATTGGGGACTAATCGTATTGACCTGGGAAGTGCATTCCAAAGAATTGGCGCAGCACGTGTAAAGTCTTGGAGACGGGAGTGGGAGGTTCTGATTTATGAGGATGCTAACCTCAGGTCATCAGCAGAGCGAAGGGCGCAGGTTGGGTGGTATACTGAAACAAGGGAGGAGATGTAGGGTGGTGCTGAGCCATGGAGGGCTTTGTGGGTGAGGGTAATAAGTTTATACTGAATTCTGGAGTGGATGGGTAGCCAGTGTAATGACTGGCACAAGGTAGAGGCATCGGTGTAACGATCGGTGAGGAATACGATCCTGGCTGCAGCATTCAAGACAGATTGGAGAGAGGAGAGTTTGGTAAGAGGGAGACCGATTAGAAGAGAGTTACAATAGTCGAGACGAGAATGAATAAGAGAAACAGTAAGAGTTTTTGCAGAGTCAAAAGTAAGAAAAGGTTGAATCTGATTGGTAAACAGCGTAATGAGAAAAAAATTACGCAAAATGACGGAAAATTATGCAATTTTGTTTTTTTTAACAAACTTTGGATTTTTTTTCACCACTTACAAAAAACCCCCCTATACATGTTTGGTATCTACGAACTCATAATGACCTGGAGAATCATAATGGCAGGTCAGTTTTAGCATTTGGTGAATGTGGTAAAAAAAAACCCAAGAACAATTGTGGAATTGCACATTTTTGCAATTTCACCGCACTTTTTCCCGTTTTCCTGTACACTATATGGTAAAACCAATGATGTCGTTCAAAAGTACAATTCCCCGGTACTTTATAAAAACGTCCTTTATTGGTACAATGGGTCAGTTGAAGCGCAGGAGGTGCGAAAAATTTGTCGTCCATAGTGTACCTCGCGAGTACCTTCCAGCTGGCATGTTTTAATCAAAAGTGGCATTAAAGGAAGCTTTTATAAAGTACCGGTGAGTGCAACCAGTTTTCTTCTATGGACATTAATTGATTTGTTTTTTTCATGGTATGCACCTGGTCACCCAGGGTAAGGTGTAAATCACAGTCAGCTGTTCAGCAAGCCACAGGTGTCACAGTTTTCTCCTTGTCACTGCAAAAGTACTACTCGTCCCGCAAAAAAACAGGCCTCACGTGGTCATATTGATGGAAAAATGAGACAGGTTTTGACTCTGGGAAGAAGGGGAGCAAAAAACAGAAAGGCAAAGATGAAAATGGGCTGGACGTGAAGGGGTTAAAGGCAAAGGATGGCCAAATATTGAGCTGATTTAGATTTCTCTTTTGTTCATTTACTTTGAATCTTGCTAACTGATGAAAAATAATCTATTAACATGTCTATTTAGAAAAGGGTATGTTCACAAGTTACGTATTTAGTGCAGAAATATCTGCTCCTTTTCTGCATCTCTTGGCAGGAAAAATGCAGCATAAAATAGATATTTTTGATAAATTTTTGATATGTTTTATTACATGCATATTTGTTTCAAATCCCCCCCACTCATTATTATGGGTGAAATTGGCAGCAAAAAAGCTGAAAGAATTGACTTTAACTTTAAATCAAAATACATAAAAAATTGTGAGCATGAGACGTCTGGATTATAATTCACATTGCATCAGGAAACACTTCCGGTTTTGTGACAAATCTGCAACATGTGCTTGGCCATTAGTTTCGCTGCATTTTTTCCACAAGACCAAAGAAATGGACAATCATACATATATACAGTTAGGTCCATATATATTTGGACAGAGACAACATTTTTCTAATTTTGGTTCTAGACATTACCACAATGAATATTAAACAAAACAATTCAGATGCAGTTGAAGTTCAGACTTTCAGCTTTCATTTGAGGGTATCCACATTAAAATTGGATGAAGGGTTTAGGAGTTTCAGCTCCTTAACATGTGCCACCCTGTTTTTAAAGGGACCAAAAGTAATTGGACAGATTAAGTAATTGTAAATAAAATGTTCATTTCTAGTACTTGGTTGAAAACCCTTTGTTGGCAATGACTGCCTGAAGTCTTGAACTCATGAGCATCACCAGATGCTGTGTTTCCTCCTTTTTGATGCTCTGCCAGGCCTTCACTGCGGTGGTTTTCAGTTGCTGTTTGTTTGTGGGCCTTTCTGTCTGAAGTTTAGTCTTTAACAAGTCAAATGCATGTTCAATTGGGTTGAGATCAGGTGACCGACTTGGCCATTCAAGAATATTCCACTTCTTTGCTTTAATAAACTCCTGGGTTGCTTTGACTTTGTTTTGGGTTATTGTCCATCTGTAGTATGAAACGACGACCAATCAGTTTGGCTGCATTTGGCTGGATCTAAGCACACAGTATGGCTCTGAATACCTCAGAATTCATTTGGCTGCTTCTGTCCTGTGTCACATCATCAATAAACACTAGTGACCCAGTGCCACTGGCAGCAATGCATGCCCAAGCCATCACACTGCCTCCACCGTGTTTTACAGATGATGTGGTATGCTTTGGATCATGAGCTGTACCACGCCTTCGCCATACTTTTCTCTTTCCATCATTCTGGTAGAGGTTGATCTTGGTTTCATCCGTCCAAAGAATGTTCTTCCAGAACTGTGCTGGCTTGTTTAGATGTTTTTTAGCAAAGTCCAGTCTAGCCTTTTTATTTTTGATGCTTATGAGTGGCTTGCACCGTGCAGTGAACCCTCTGTATTTACTTTCATGCTGTCTTCTCTTTATGGTAGATTTGGATATTGATACGCCTACCTCCTGAAGAGTGTTGTTCACTTGGTTGGCTGTTGTGAAGGGGTTTCTCTTCACCTTGGAGATTATTCTGCGATCATCCACCACTGTTGTCTTCCATGGGCACCCAGGTCTTTTGCATTGAAGAGTTCACCAGTGCTTTCTTTCTTTCTCAGAATGTACCAAACTGTAGATTTTGCCACTCCGAATGTTGTAGCAATTGTTTCACCTGCATGGAGAGCTCCTTTGACCGTGGGTTTCCTTCACAGCAAAACCTTCCAAATGCAAGCACCACACCTCAAATCAACTCCAGGCCTTTTATCTGCTTAAATGAGAATGACATAACGAAGGGATTGCCCACACCTGTCCATGAAATAGCCTTGGAGTCAATTGTCCAAATACTTTTGGTCCCTTTAAAAACAGGGTGGCACATGTTAAGGAGCTGAAACTTCTAAATCCTTCATCCAATTTTAATGTGGATACCCCTCAAATGAAAGCTGAAAGTCTGAACTTCAACTGCATCTGAATTGTTTTGTTTAAAATTCATTGTGGTAATGTCTAGAGCCAAAATTAGAAAAATGTTGTCTCTGTCCAAATATATATAGACCTAACTGTATATATATATATATATATATATATATATATATATATATATATATATGCTATATTTAGGTGCACATTCACATTGTGGCCATTGAAAAAAACAGAACCTAGGATAAAAACAAATGAGCAAATACCCTGCAGTAAGCAAATAAACAGTAATAGTAAATGTAAATAACATAACGTACTTAGCTGAAACAGTCAGGTCAGTTAGGTCTTAGTCCTGTTCTGCATCTACTTTTATTCCTGCTGGTGAACTACAAGAGTTGGGGTGAAAGTAAGCAAATCGCATACTTGTGGTCATGTCACACTGGAGGAATCCTGACAGTGTCTGTTGTGCACACTCTAAGGGTTCAGAAGTCTGAAGTCACATAAAGTAGCTTCAAACTTTTAGCAGAAGAAAGGACAATCCATTTAAATATATAGTTGTGACCATGGACCGAGCACAGTATACAGTGGCATGTAAAAGTTTGGGCACCCCTGGTCAAAATTACCTTTATTTTGAACAGTTAAGCAAGTTGAAGATGAATTGTATTTTAGGCAAAAAAAATACATGGCAATGTTTTACATTTTAAAAATTACAAATAGGAAAATGGGACAATGCAACTATTTGGGCCCCCTGGGAGAGTTGTGTACTCAGATCACTTTGACCAAGGTTTCAGACGTTACTTAGCTTCTTACACTTATGGCTTTTTCGCTTTCATCATTAGCAAGGGCCAGGTGATGCAAATTTCCCAGCTCATGCAAATTTCCCAGTTTTATAGAAACCCAGTCTCCTCTAACCTTGGGCCATGTGCTGCCGAGCACTCTGAAAATGAAAATGGTGGAGGCCCACAAAGCAGGAGAAGGCTATAAGAAGATAGCAAAGCATTTTCAAGTGACTCTTTCCTCAGTTTGAAATGTAATTAAGAAATGGCAGTTAACAGGAACAGTGGAAGTAAAGATAAGGTCTGGAAGACAAAGCAAAATTCAGTGAGAGCTGCTTGTAGGTTTGATAGAGAGGCAAATCAGAACCCCCGCTTGACTGCAAGAAACCTTCAGAAAGATTTAGCAAACTCTGGAGTTGTGGTTCATTGCTCTACTGTTCAGAGACACCTGCACAAATATGGCCTTCATGGAATACTTTTCAGAAGAAAACCTCTCCTGCGTCCTCACCTTAAAATTCAGCATCAGAAGTATGCAAAAGAGCAAACCTGATGCATTTTGGAAATATGTCCTGTGGACCAATGAGGTTAAAATAAAACTCTTTGGACACAATGATCAAAGGTATGTTTGGAGAAAAAAGGGCCTAAATTACAAAGGAAATGTGTCATCTTTAACTTTAGCCCTTTTAGAGATCATTTCATCTTCAACTTGCTTAACTGTTCATAATAACAGGAATTTTAACCAGGGGTGGCCAAACTTTTACGTGCCACTGTATGTATCACTGCAATACCAGGCACTTGCAAGTAGTAGTCACAGCATAAACCTCTCCAAGAGCTGACCACTAAAAAAGGCCATATCTATAAGCATCAAAGTTAAAACTGGAGTGTGTTCTTTCATTTTTCTGGATTTCAGATTGTGTTTGACTCATCAAGTTGAAAATTTATGTCTCAGTCGATTTTGATTTGTGCTACTTCTGTTTGAAAACACAGTCTGTTTGCCGACAAATGTGATACATGGCTAACATTTCATTTCCATGGCCAGCAAGTAATTCTCCATTACCCCAACCCACATTTTTTTTCTTTGTGGCTAAATTATCCATTGTCCATGAGTTGCAATTGTAAAGTAGAACATAAAATAAGTGCATAAATAAATCATTCTTGCCGATTGCATCTGCGCATGAAGCGTGCTTTAGTAAGATTCAGCACCAGTAATCTTGGTGTGCTAACTAGTGTTGAGCGACTTTTGTTTTTTTAGGGTCGAGTTTCGTTTCATGAAACCCGACTTTTCCAAAAGTCGGGTCGAGCAAAATCGGCCGACTATAGGGAAAAGTCGGGGTCGTCCCGAAACACGAAACCCAATGTAAGTCAATGGAGAATTAAAGTCAGCAGTGAGAGGAGGACAGGAAACACACCAACAGTGCCCATTTGAATGCCAAAAGCATAAATTCTTGTTACTGAAGCTTGTCAACCTTAATTAACTTCATAATACTAGTTACGCACTGAAAAATGGGGGTTATTTGGCTACAGTTGTGGGGGGGAGGGCTGGCTCCAAGTTTTCATGGGCCCAGGGCCAAAGAGCGCCCCTTTAACACATACCACAACTCATGATGCTCCCATACGGCAGAGAAATAGCAGTATAGTACAATGAAAAATACTTCACTTCTTACATTTCATGACTGATATCCATTTTAAATTCTCCAATACCTCCAAAAACGGACAGTATATAACTCCATACAGTATTATGGCAGCGCTTAGTGCGCTATACAGAGTAATGAGGCCCATATATTTCTCCATACAGAATTATTGATCCCATATAATGTTTCAAACCGTATATGATGAGTTCCACATAATGCTACAGTATATGTTGGTCCCAATGGATGAAGCTCCACTGTCTTATGGGCCCAAATAATGCTCCATATATAATGGGCCCCATTTCTACTGCTCTAGTGTATAATGGACCCTGTAAATGCTGCTCCAGTGTCTGATGTCCACCTTTGGAATGCTCCAGTGTATGGTGGGCCCCATATATCATTCACCAGAGTATAGTGCTCCCCAAAAATTGCTGTCCCAACATTGAAAACAATTACATAAGTCTCCTTGCTAGGGAATCCCTGCACTACTCTGAACTCTTTGTCTTCCCCATCTTCCATCTCACTGCACTTGGCTGTTTAGGCCCTCCCACCGGCAGAGACACTTTTGCGTACTATGCGGTGCCCTGTGCCAGTGCCATCGCCCATGAGTATGCCCCCCACCTGCTCAAGGAACCTGCACTTTCATCTGCACCTTCCTCTTTGTCACCGTGTAAGGTGGTATAGTATGCGGGAAGGGGAACCTGAGTTTCCTCTGGGTCAGATTCTGGCTGTGTAGAGTGCGAGGGGAATATAGTGGTCTGGGTCAATGTACCAGCAGCAGCATCCAGCAGTGGCTGGGCCTCAGTGCACTTGTGGCGTCCCCAAGAGTACGGTCGCCACTGTGGCATTGCCTTCCTCCTAGGGAGTGTGTTGTCACGCTTGGGAGCAACGAAGGATCTCTCTAGCAGTGAAACCAACACACAACACATTTCCCACTCCAGGCCAGCAGGGAGACCTCTGAACCTGACTGCTGAGGAGCTGCTCTCTGTGGTCGGGAGGAGGTAAGTTAGGGCATTCTGTGCAGGGAAGGGGAAGTGTGTGGACGTGAGAAGGGGAGCTGGAGGATGAGCAGAGATAAGGCTCACTCCTAGCTGGAGCGCATGGTCCGGATTCCGGTCTCCGAGTTTGTAGGGACACTGACGTTCCTGCAGCAGAAACCGGGGGAAGTAGCAGCTATAAATGCTCTGTACCCAACTAAGGCTAGGAGGCCCCAGCATCGACGTGTGCGAGGCAGAAGGAAAAGGCTACAGCTGTCTGCCATACAAGTAAAGTCTGAGGAACATCTGTTAGACAGGAGGCGTTTCAGTGAACCACGGTCCTGTGAGTGCTTCCCCCACGAGCGCTAGAAAGGAGACGTTCAGGAAGGTACATGTTGGCGGAGTGTTGGAAGAGAGCTTTCCATTCTGGCCCTGGAGGTTGGCAGAGGTCCTGACCCGGAGGACACAGCACGGAGGCAGGCATCTGTGTAACCTGTAGACTGTGAGTAAAGCTTTGGAACTGCACGCTCTGGTGTCCTACAGTTATCCCAGCACCGCTACATCTGGGTACCAGCACCTACACCGCCTGTGCCTTTCCCCCATCACTACATCTACACTTCCCTGGGACCCCAGCTCTACCTGTGGGGAGCTTCACCATCTTTGCTGCACAACACCATCAGTCCCAGAGGATCTGCATGCAGCATCGGCCTAACATCTATGTTGCCGAACACCACAGGTGGCGTCAAACTATCTATATAAACTCTTTACCATTATACCACGCCATTTACATGGGCGCCCAGGGCCACCGTCCGGGTCACCGCTGCTGTGACACATCCCACTGACACTTGCCCGGTACCGAGTACCTCACAGCCCTGGGAGGGCGACCCATATGCCGACTGCTGATCGGGCGGCGTTATTCCCACGAACCTCCAAACAGCGTCCCTGAAGGCAAAGTTTTTGGTTTCCGGGGGCAGTATGATTGCAAAGCTGAACCTTAAAGGAATGTCCAAAAGGGCACCACCAAGAGTGGAGCCTGTGGCTTAATTGGACTGCACCCGGGAAACCACTACCATACAAGCTACAGAAAAGATGGACAGATTGCAAGCTTTGTCGATTCTGTGTGTGGTGTGGTATGTCCGTTTGTAGTTGTGCTAGCGATTTCTCAGCTTTATTCCGTTAACGACCGAGACTCCGGCATGGCCCCGCGATAAGCATCAAGCTTACTAGAGGGATACGCGAGGCTGTGGCACGTGAGATCGAGCAATAACAGGTCTAGCATTCCAGTACATGTCCGGGGCTGCATGCACGCTACACTGAAAGGACCAGCTTTTGTCGCTTACAGGTGCAGATAACCTGCTGAACTCCGTTAGTGATGGGGATCTGGGATTCAGATTATTCCCCGCGAACGATGATTTCCCAGTAAGTTCAGGTCAACCGCAATTCCGGAGTTAGGCCTAACCGTCATTCCTGAAAAAATTACGTGTCCAAACCACAGGTGCTGTAGCTTGCTTAACAGCTCGGCAGCCGTTCTCAGGCCCAGTATGGATTCAACAACATTGTAGAAAGTTGATAAAGGGTACAGTTTCACCGGATAACACGTATATATGTAGCCTAGTTTACACATTAAAAATATATGTCTATAGATCAGGAGGCAGACTCAGATGTTCTCAGGCCCAGTATGGATTTGACCAGATTGTACAAAGTTGAGAAAGGGTACTTTATCACTGGATAGCAGGTATATATAGCATAGTTTAAACATGTAAAATCTCCGTGTTCTCAGTATGGATTACACAGCAATTTAAAAAGTGGAAAAAAGGAAATGCATTTGAGGCGTACACAACTATATACTTTTGGTGTTATTTTTAAATCTCCATATATATTTCTGTCTCAGTAATACAGTCCAGCCTCTCCGCAATAGGAATTGAGATGCATACAATTAGTGACATAAAGGCCACTGATCATCTGGAGCTAAAGCCCGGCCAGCAGGACAGGGCATAGCTACATCTTAACCATCATCTTTCAGTTCAATCAATTTGTAGTGGCAGTCCCAGTGAAGGATTTGACAGCACAGACTACACAGCGGAGGAGCAGGGAGAGGTAAACATTGCAAATGCTGGGGCCCTGCCCAAGCAAGGGGGGCACACTCGTGGGCGTCGGTACTGGCACTGGGCCCCTCATAGTATGGCGGTGTGTCTGACGGCGGGTGTGCACCACCACTGTCAGAGACACTTGATTGCACTATGAGGGACCCTATGCCAGTGCCCGCGCCCAAGAGTCGGCCTACCCACCTGTCCAGGACAACAGCACTCGCACGGTTTTGTGCGCTAGGTGGTGACCCCGGCCATGGGGGGGGGGCGCCCACTTAGGGAGGTTTACAAAGTGGCATATGTAGATGTGGGTCATTCAGCTGCTGCAAAAGGCAAAATAGGTCAAGTTCGCGGAATAGGAGGAGGACCAAAGCAAGCCATTTTTCTGGCAACCTATGTGTCATCAAGGGAAGGTGGGACAAAATCCTTGGAAACCCATGCATGGTTCATTTTAATGAAGGTTATATCATCCACATTTTGGGTTGACAGACGGGTCCTTTTTTCTGTCAGGATTGATCCAGCTGCACTGAAGACTCTTTCCGCAGCTGGGCAAGCGAGCTCCTGTAAGGCATATTGTGCCAATTCAGGCCAGGTGTCCAGTTTAGCGGCCCAATAGTCAAAGGGGAATGACCTGTGCGGGAGAACACCGATATGGGAGGAAAAGTAGTTGTTAACCATAGTTGACAACTGCTGTCTCCTGTCACTTTCCATCGATGCTGTATTAACAGTTGTGTGAGCGGTCCGTGAAAAATCAGTCCACAACATTGTCATGAAACCCCTGTCTCCAACGCCACTTCTGCTGTGTGCACCACGAACACCTCTGCCAAGCTGCCCCCGGCTGCTGTGTGCTGGGAATGCCTCAACCAACCGGTTAACCAGAGTTGCTTGTTTAGTAGCCAATATTAGGTCAAGGTTCTCCTGTGGCATGATGTTTTGTAATTTGCCTTTATAGCGTGGATCCAGGATGCTGGCCAACCAGTAGTCGTCATTGTTCATCATTTTGGCAATGCGTGGGTCCCTTTTTAGGATCTGCAAGGCATAATCTGACATGTGGGCCAATGTTCCTGGTGTCAATGATGCACTGCGAGTGCTGGGTGGAGGAGCACTTTCTGGCAAATCCACATCCCTCCAGTCACGCACAAACCCTGTACCAGACCTTGCCACTCCAACATTTTCACTTTCCCCACGAGATGCATCCTCCTCCCCTAAGTAATCATCCCCATCATCATCCTCCTCCTCCTCTTCTTCCTCCACCTCGTCCAGGAGAGGTCCCTCAGCAGACAATGGCTGAATGTCATCAAGGATTCCCTCCACCTCTTCCTCCTTGTCAACATTGGCTGCAGACGCCTGCTCCTTAAGGTGCGTCAAAGTTTGCATGAGCAGACGCATAAGTGGGATGCTCATGCTTAGGATGGCGTCATCTGCGCTTACCAGCCGTGTGCATTCCTCAAAACACTGAAGGACTTTACAGAGGTCTTTCAGCTTCGACCACTGCACACCTGTCAACTCTATGTCTGCTCTCAAAGTGCCTGGCCGTGTATCCTCCCACAAATGCATTATGGCCTGCCTCTGCTCGCACAGCCGCTCAACCATGTGCAGGGTGGAGTTCCACCTTGTTGCAATGTCGATAATGAGGCGGTGGTTGGGAAGGTGGAGCAATCGCTGCAGCTTCTGCATGCGAATGGAGTGTACAGGCGACTGGCGGATGTGCACGCACATTCTTCGCACCTTCTGGAGCAGGGCTGTTAACTCCGGATAATTATAGAGGAAGCACTGCACCACCAGGTTCAAGGTGTGAGCCAAGCAAGGTATGTGGCTGAGTTTTGAAAGGGCTATGGCTGCCACAAAATTACGGCCGTTATCACTAACTACCTTGCCTGCCTCAAGATGTACACTGCCCAGCCATGACTCAGTTTGTCACTGAAAGTACTCGGCCAGCACCTCGGCGGTGTGTCTGTCGCCCAAACACATCATCTGCAACACAGCCTGCTGACGCTTTCCACTAGCTGCTCGATAGGGGGACACCTCGTGTGCAACAGTGGCAGCTGCAGATGGAGTGCTCATACGACTGCGCTCTGTGGACGAGCTTTCGCTTCTGGAGGAGGAGGAGGAGGAGGGTCGAACGCCTACAGCCAACTGTTTCCTATACCGTGGGCTAGGCAGCACTGTCCCACCACCGCTGTCCCCTGTGGACCCTGCATCCACCACATTAACCCAGTGCGCAGTGATGGACACGTAACGGCCCTGGCCATGCCGACTGGACCATGCATCAGTTGTGAGGTGCACCTTTCCACTCACTGACTGCTTGAGTGCATGGACAATGCGGTCTTTCACATGATGGTGGAGGGCTGGGATGGCTTTGCAAGAGAAGAAGTGGTGACTGGGTAGGTCATAGCATGGTACTGCATAGGCCATGAGTTCGCGGAAAGCTGTGCTTTCCACCAACCGATAGGGCATCATCTCTAATGAGATTAGTTTGGCAATGTGGGCGTTCAAACCCAGTGTACGCAGATGAGAGACTGAGTACTTTCTTGACCTACTCATAGTGTCTGGGAGGGTGAGCTGGACTTGAGAGCTGCATACAGTGGAAGTAGCGGTGGACAGGGCGGACTGAGAGAGGGTTGATGATGGTGATGGAGCTGGTGTTCTTTCTGATGGCCTAGAATCAGTCTTTCGTTGATATAACAGTGGGATTCCCTGACTGCTGTGGCCTTGCAACGACACCTCAACATTTGCTGCTGTGCTAACCGGTGGGCTTACAGTGGGGGAAACAATGTAGCGTTGCTGACTACCTTCTTTGTGATCAGTTGCACATGTGGTACTTGAGGTTTGGTGTTGTGTCCATGCTTGCAAGTGCATGCTGGTTAAATGTCTAAGCATGCAACTGGTATTCAAATTTTTCAGATTTTTCCCTCGGCTAAAGGTCTTTGCGCATTTCTTACAGATAACCTTGGCCTGATCATGAGGATTTTGTTCAAAAAAGTGCCACACTGCACTCTTCCTACTTTGGCAGACATTTTGCGGCCTAGCACGCTGTGATATTTTGACCCTCTGGACAAGCTGTCCAGCAACTCTTTTGATTTTTGGAACCTGTCTTTGGAGTGCTCCGGGACTGCCAGATATCAGCTGTTGCGATGTCGATGTCTGCTGTGGATGCTCCTCCTCATCTGAGCTTTTAGAAGCAGCACCCTCTTTCCCCAATGGATGCCAATCTGGGTCAACAACTGGGTCATCCATCACCTCCTCTTCAATGTCATGTGCACCTTCCTCTGTGTCACCGTGTATGGTGGTATAGTGTGTGGGAAGGGGCACCTGAGTCTCATCAGGGTCAGAATCTGGCTCTGTACACTGCGAGGACAATGTAGTGCTCTGAGTGAATGTACCAGCAGAATCATCTATCAGTGGCTGTGCATCAGTGCACTCCATGTCAGATTCATCTTGGCCTGGGTAATTCACCATTTCACTTGATAATCCAGGCATGGTATGTGAAAACAGCTCCATGGAGTAATCAGTAATATGGCCTGCGTCATCCTTCAATCTTGGTTGGGGTGAAGGACACAAGGAAAGGTGTGGTTCATGAACATGAGCCTCCAATGACGACTCAGTGCTTTTATTTTTTACAACTTCAGAAGAGGAGGCGATAGAGCTGGAGGCTGAGTCAGCAATGTAAGACAAATCTTTTTCCTGAAGCTCTGGCTTCAAAAGCGGTTTGCCAACTCCTAGAAAACTAAGCCTTCGAGGCCTTGTGGAGCCAGACGATGACGCAGGCTCAACACCTCCTGCATTCGGTCCTATTTTGCTTTTGCCACTACCATCAGATCCACCACCAACACCATCATTACCAGCTGCCAACCCCCGCCCAATTCCACGGCCTCTTCCACCCGCCTTCCTCATTTTTGGTAGAAATGTAGACAAAATCCAACAAACTATATAGTAATGTAAAACAAGGTACAAGGTGTCTATAGGACAGGGGAGATTTTGAATTTCTGCACACTCTTGTGGACACTGGAACTTTTGGATTGTGTGAGGCCCACTGAATATCACAGCGCTATGTCACAGGCTCGATGTCGCAGGTATGAAAAATGTCACTAGAGGATAACGGAGATTTTGAATTTCTGCACACACTTGTGGACACTGGACACTTTTGGATCGTGTGAGGCCGGGGCGGGCTGCGCCGGGTGGCAGAGAGGCAAATGCCCCCCGGGCTGCTCCCCCAGCACCTGTACAGGGCCGGCCGCACAGCAAATTGTGGGCGGCCGTGCCCTCTGCTCTGTACTGTGACACTGTGAAGCCGCCAGCAGCAGACAGCCGCCCGCGTCACAGTCTATCAGGTCGGGGTCCAGGAGCTGTGCACGGTGCACGGCCGTCACCTTGACGGCTGCTCAGCTCCCGCTCTCTCCGGCTGTACTTCCGGGTCAGTGTCTGGCGTGCGCGATGACGTCATCGTGCACGCGCTGACATGTCCCGGACGACGCTGAAAGCAGAGGCGCTGCTGGGGAGCGAGCCGGCTGTGAGGTAAGTATGGGGTCTTGTCTCTGCATAAAATAACACAGTTACCTAGAGCACATCTTCCAGAACAAATTCCCCACTTTTTCCCTTTCTACTATACTACACATCTAATATAATAGTTTCATGGAAAATAACCCCATTTACACAGATTTAAACAGTTACACAACTATGAATTACCATAGAAGATGGGTATATATTTAGACACAATAGGACTATCGCAAAAATTAATCAAATATATAAAAGAAAAAAGGCGAAAAAAAGTCCAATACAAGAAATGTATACAAAAATACAAAAATAACTTTATTAGCATAAATCCAAGGTACAAGAAGCAGTGAGATAAGAGTCAATATGACCATAAAAAGCACATGGGCAAAAAATGGGGCACATGCAGGTATGTGACCACAGGGATAATAGTGAATACAGCAATAAACAATACAAAATTAGAAAATCCTACATCACGTGTTCGTGAGCATGTACTCGGGATACAGGCGGCAGTCGACCATGAGGACTTGGCCACTCTCAGGACGATACCAAGGCATTTTGAACTTAAACATAACTGTGACAGTTCATTACTTCATGTTAGGGGTATTGACACAATCAAACCTGGTATTCGGGGTGGCAATCTAACGAAGAGGCTATCCCAGGTTGAAACTCGTTGGATCTTGTCCTTGGACACAGTACATCCAAAAGGACTTAATGAGGCTATTAGCTTTGCTCCATTCTTGTAGTCATCTTATGCGGCTTCATCATTGACTATCTCTTGCTCATGTGCTTTGTTTTTAATTTTGTTTTTATAATTTATTTTAGTGTGGTGTCCACTGATATGTTGTGTCCTTACCCTCGATATTTTTGGATAAAGATGACAAGGAATTGTGGCTGTTATCTTCCGCTTGTATGTGGGGATGAAGACTCAGCGCCTGGCAAATCTGTGATGCGGATCCATATTTATTATTTATGATGTGTTTATTTTTTGTTTTTATTTTTATTGATTTTTTGAGCTTTTGTTTTATTGTTTTTTATTATTATTATTATTTTTCATTATCTTTAATTATATAATTGAGTATATTATGGAGTATGTTTACTGCGGTCAGCAGTGGTTGACTATGATCATTAGATGATCTAAATATTAGGTACACACAATTATATATGCTGCCCTGGGGTAAAACTTATATTCCAAATATTGTTATATTTTGTTTTTCCTTATTTGTTTTTCTTTTTTTCTTTTTTCTTTTCTGTTATGTTAATGTGTCCTGTCATCACATTTATGCCCCTCCTGTGATTCATTTTACTTTGCCCCACATGGTTTGTGTGCTCATGGATGGATGCGGATGTGTCCTGTAATTATGGATTAATTATTCTGCCTATTATCTTTATAGCCCTACCATTTACCCCTCCCCCCTGACGACCTTGTCCTCCCAGCACGCATGTGGGCCGCTGCTGCCTTTGCGCTCGGCAGCTTTCGGCATCTGGGTTGCCCGGTGACTGGTCACGTGCGCGTGACGTCATCGGTCAGGTGATGCCGACGCCGTCTCGCGTCCGGGTTGCCGCGGCGACTCCTGCGTCACCATGGGCGGGGCGAGATGCGCCATGGGGCTAATGGAGTGAGGGATCTTCATTTGAAGTTTCCGCCCACTGACATTGGAGCTATGTGACGCTATTGGGGGCGGAACTTTTGGTAGCCTCAGTATGCGGCGCCGGCCATGTGATGTTATGAGTGGCGGCGTTGTTGCTATGTTGGTGTTACTAGGGGCGGACCTTTGAAGGTTTTGCATGAGGATTTAGTCTTATTTTGAGGTGTATGGTAGTGGTTAGGCAGCGCCACTGATTATACAATCCATGGGGGCATTTTATTTGAAACATTAAGTGATCATGAGTGTTTGATTCATTCCTTTGTGCATAAGGAGCCAGTCAGGTTCCACTTCTATGATAATATATGTCATTTCCTGGGAGGGCGATATGATATACCATTGTATTGGTCTATCAGGTCAGGTGTTTAGTCTTCACAATTTCATTGGTGGCTCCATATTTTAAATACTCATCACATCCTATGTTATTCACCCCTTGACAAAGGCTATCCGGCCGAAACGTGCGTTGGGGGGGTACAACCAGGTAGGACCTTTACTATCGACCAGTCTGAGGTAATATTATGTAGTTTAAATTCTTTCTCTGGATGTTGACATGTTCAGTGCATAGTATGTGTGGTGGTAGGTTCCACCACAGGGGGTAATGATACCTATGGGCCTCAATATACATTATGACTGGCTGTTTGTATTACTAAGGGATGATGTAGGATTTTCTAATTTTGTATTGTTTATTGCTGTATTCACTATTATCCCTGTGGTCACATACCTGCATGTGCCCCATTTTTTGCCCATGTGCTTATTATGGTCATATTGACTCTTATCTCACTGCTTCTTGTACCTTGGATTTATGCTAATAAAGTTATTTTTGTATTTTTGTATACATTTCTTGTATTGGACTTTTTTTCGCCTTTTTTCTTTTATATATTTGATTAATTTTTGCGATAGTCCTATTGTGTCTAAATATATACCCATCTTCTATGGTAATTCATAGTTGTGTAACTGTTTAAATCTGTGTAAATGGGGTTATTTTCCATGAAACTATTATATTAGATGTGTAGTATAGTAGAAACGGAAAAAGTGGGGAATTTGTTCTGGAAGATGTGCTCTAGGTAACTGTGTTATTTTATGCAGAGACAAGTCCTGGTTGGAAAAAGTGATGGCGTTCTGTACGGGATGAAAAAGAAAAGTAAAGATGAAGGTCTTCAGCTAGAGACGTCACTGGTGAGTCAGTGTGTTACCTGTGCACTGACACTATACACTGTATACTATATACAGAGCTCCTGTGTATAATGTCACTAGCAGTGGTGATGACTGTATTACCTGTACATTGACACTAAATACAGAGCTCCTGTGTATAATGTCACTGGTGATCCCTGTATTACCTGTACACTGACACTATATACAGAGCTCCTGTGTATAATGTCACTGGTGATCCCTGTATTACCAGTACACTGACACTATATACAGATCTCCTGTGTATAATGTCACTGGTGATTCCTGTATTACCTGTACACTGACACTATATACAGATCTCCTGTGTATAATGTCACTGGTGATTTCTGTATTACCTGTACACTGACACTATATACAGATCTCCTGTGTATAATGTCACTGGTGATTCCTGTATTACCTGTACACTGACACTATATACAGATCTCCTGTGTATAATGTCACTGGTGATTTCTGTATTACCTGTACACTGACACTATATACAGAGCTCCTGTGTATAATGTCACTAGCAGTGGTGATGACTGTATTACCTGTACACTGACACTAAATACAGAGCTCCTGTGTATAATGTCACTGGTGATCCCTGTATTACCTGTACACTGACACTATATACAGATTTCCTGTGTATAATGTCACTGGTGATTCCTGTATTACCTGTGCACTGACACTATATACAGATCTCCTGTGTATAATGTCACTGGTGATTCCTGTATTACCTGTACACTGACACTATATACAGAGCTCCTGTGTATAATGTCACCAGTGATCACTGTATTACCTGTACACTGACAGTAAATTCAGAGTTCCTGTATACAATGGCACTTAGTATTGTGTTTTTTTTAAATTAATGATCAGTATTGTAGTATTTAGTCACTATGTGGTAGTAATATGTGGTCTGGTCATGGTGTGGCGCTATTTGTTCCTTGTATGTGATATTATTCAGTCACTATGTGGTGGTAATATGTGGTCTGGCCAAGGTGTGGCGGTATTTGTTCCTTGTATGTGGTATTATTCAGTCACTATGTGGTGGTAATATGTGGTCTGGTCATGGCGTGACGATATTTGTCCCTTGTATGTGATATTAATGGTTGATTTAAAAAAAAATGTAAATGTATGTGACTCATTCCCTTAAAGAAAAACACATAAATATATATTTTTAATAGTTTAGAATAGAGTAGGGCCCGGCCGAAAGAGTCTACCGTGTCGTGGTATCAGCTTAAAAATTATTTTGGCCAAAACAAAAGCTGCTGGTTATGAATGTGATCTGGTGTTTGATGGGAACTGTTAATATCTGATCGGTGAGGATGTGGTGGTGAAGTTGAGTTTTTCCAAGAGTGGGTGGTGGGACGGTGGAGGCAGAGCTGGTGTGGAACCTAGGCTAAGTCTGAAGAGAACCCAAAAATTTTGCCAGTATGGGGCCTCGAAATACCTAGTGGAAGCCCTGGTCTCTCTCATAAGCTGCAGACCGCAGCTTCCTGAGACTTCAGTGTGCTCACGCAGGCGGCGTGATGACATTATTGTCTCATGCCGCTCTGCGAACCGGAAGAGAAAATGGAGGCTGCAGTGCCGGGAATCAGGATGAGGTGAGTATAAACTTCATTATTTTTAATATTGAGAACTGGGGCCATCCTACTATATATATATATGGGAGAACTGGGGCTATTAGGGTAAGTGCACACAGAGTTTTTTGGTGGTGCGGATTTTGTAGCAAAATCCGCAGATAAATCCGCAGGACTAAAGTCCTGCGGATTTATCTGCGGTTTTGCCTGCGGTTTCACACCTCATAATGGATGAGGTGTGAAACCGCAGCGTTTCTGCACAAAAGAATTGACATGCTGCGGATTGTAAACCGCAGCAAAACCGCGCGGAAAAATCCGCAGCATGTGCACTGCGTTTTTTTATTTCCATAGGAAATAAAGGTACTGTACAATGCAGCAAAATCTGCTGCGGACCCGCAGAGCCAAACCCGCTGCGGATCCGCAGCAGAATCCGCAGTGTGTGCCCATACCCTTATACTATATATATGGAGATAACTGGGGCCTTCATACTATATATATGGGGAGAACGGGCCCATCATACTATGTACAGTGGGGCAAAAAAGTATTTAGTCAGTCAGCAATAGTGCAAGTTCCACCACTTAAAAAGATGAGAGGCGTCTGTAATTTACATCATAGGTAGACCTCAACTATGGGAGACAAACTGAGAAAAAAAAATCCAGAAAATCACATTGTCTGGTTTTTTTTTTTCATTTTATTTGCATATTATGGTGGAAAATAAGTATTTGGTCAGAAACAAAATTTCATCTCAATACTTTGTGATATATCCTTTGTTGGCAATGACAGAGGTCAAACGTTTTCTGTAAGTCTTCACAAGGTTGCCACACACTGTTGTTGGTATGTTGGCCCATTCCTCCATGCAGATCTCCTCTAGAGCAGTGATGTTTTTGGCTTTTCGCTTGGCAACACGGACTTTCAACTCCCTCCAAAGGTTTTCTATAGGGTTGAGATCTGGAGACTGGCTAGGCCACTCCAGGACCTTGAAATGCTTCTTACGAAGCCACTCCTTCGTTGCCCTGGCGGTGTGCTTTGGATCATTGTCATGTTGAAAGACCCAGCCACGTTTCATCTTCAATGCCCTTGCCGATGGAAGGAGGTTTGCACTCAAAATCTCACGATACATGGCCCCATTCATTCTTTCATGTACCCGGATCAGTCGTCCTGGCCCCTTTGCAGAGAAACAGCCCCAAAGCATGATGTTTCCACCACCATGCTTTACAGTAGGCATGGTGTTTGATGGATGCAACTCAGTATTCTTTTTCATCCAAACACGACAAGTTGTGTTTCTACCAAACAGTTCCAGTTTGGTTTCATCAGACCATAGGACATTCTCCCAAAACTCCTCTGGATCATCCAAATGCTCTCTAGCAAACTTCAGACGAGCCCGGACATGTACAGGCTTAAGCAGTGGGACACATCTGGCACTGCAGGATCTGAGTCCATGGTGGCGTAGTGTGTTACTTATGGTAGGCCTTGTTACATTGGTCCCTGCTCTCTGCAGTTCATTCACTAGGTCCCCCCGCGTGGTTCTGGGATTTTTGCTCACCGTTCTTGTGATCATTCTGACCCCACGGGGTTGGATTTTGCGTGGAGCACCAGATCGAGGGAGATTATCAGTGGTCTTGTATGTCTTCCATTTTCTAATTATTGCTCCCACAGTTGATTTCTTCACTCCAAGCTGGTTGGCTATTGCAGATTCAGTCTTCCCAGCCAGGTGCAGGGCTACAATTTTGTTTCTGGTGTCCTTTGACAGCTCTTTGGTCTTCACCATAGTGGAGTTTGGAGTCAGACTGTTTGAGGGTGTGCACAGGTGTCTTTTTATACTGATAACAAGTTTAAACAGGTGCCATTACTACAGGTAATGAGTGGAGGAAAGAGGAGACTCTTAAAGAAGAAGTTACAGGTCTGTGAGAGCCAGAAATCTTGATTGCTTGTTTCTGACCAAATACTTATTTTCCACCATAATATGCAAATAAAATGAAAAAAAAACAGACAATGTGATTTTCTGGATTTTTTTTTCTCAGTTTGTCTCCCATAGTTGAGGTCTACCTATGATGTAAATTACAGACGCCTCTCATCTTTTTAAGTGGTGGAACTTGCACTATTGCAGACTGACTAAATACTTTTTTGCCCCACTGTATGTGAGGAGAACTGGGGCCATCATACTATATATATATGTGAGGAGAACTGGGGCCATCATACTAGATATGTGAGGAGAACTGAGGCCATCATACTAGATATGTGGGGAGAACTGGGGCCATCATACTAGATATGTGGGGAGAACTGGGGCCATCATACTAGATATGCGGGGAGAACTGGGGTCATCATACTAGATATGTGGGGAGAATTGGGTCCATCATAATAGATATGTGAGGAGAACTGGGGCCATCATACTAGAAATGTGGGGAGAACTGGGGCCATCATAATAGATATGTGGGGAGAACTGGGGCCATCATGCTAATATTTATATATATAACTGGGGCCATCGCACTATATTTATGGTGGGAACTGGGGCCATCGCACTATGTATATCCCATATCTCTAAAGTAAGCTCGGTTCTGCTCCCATATCTCTGTGGTAAGCTCTGTTCTGCTCCAAATCTTTGTAGTAAGCTCGGTTCTGCTCTCATATCTATGTAGTAAGCTCGATTTTGCGCCCATATCTCTGTAGTAGGCTCTGTTCTGCTCCCGAATCTCTGGAGTATTCTCCGTTCTGATCAATATCTTTGTAGTAAGCTCGATTTTGCGCCCATATCTCTGTAGTAGGCTCCGTTCTGCTCCCGTATCTCTGGAGTATTCTCCGTTCTGATCCATATCTTTGTAGTAAGCTCGGTTCTGCTCACATATCTCTGGAGTAAGCTCCGTTCTGCTCCCAAATCTCTGGAGTAAGCTCTGTTCTGCTCCCATATCTCTGGAGTAAGCTCTATTCTGCTCCCATATCTCTGGAGTAAGCTCTGTTCTGCTCCCATATTTCTTTAGTAAGCTCTGTTCTGCTCCCATATCTCTGGAGTAAGCTCTGTTCTGCTCCCATATTTCTTTAGTAAGCTCTCTTCTGCTCCCATATCTCTGCAGTAAGCACTGTTCTGATCCCATAGCTCTGCAGTAAGCTCGGTTCTGCAACCATTTCTCTGCATTAAGCTCGTTTCTGCTCCCATATCTCTGCATTAAGGTCTGTTCTGCTCCCATATCTCTGGAGTAAGCTCGGTTCTGCTCCCATATCTCTGGAGTAAGCTCATTTCTGCTCCCATATCTCTGGAGTAAGCTCTGTTCTGCTCCCATATTTCTTTAGTAAGCTCTCTTCTGATCCCATATCTCTGCAGTAAGCTCTGTTCTGATCCCATAGCTCTGCAGTAAGCTCGGTTCTGCAACCATTTCTCTGTAGTAAGCTCGTTTCTGCTCCCATATCTCTGCAGTAAGGTCTGTTCTGCTCCCATATCTCTGGAGTAAGCTCGGTTCTGCTCCCATATCTCTGGAGTAAGCTCATTTCTGCTCCCATATCTCTGCAGTAAGCTCTGTTCTGCTCCCATATCTCTACTGTAAGCTCTGTTCTGCTCCCATATTTCTTTAGTAAGCTCTGGTCTGCTCCCATATCTCTGCAGTAAGCTCTGTTCTGCTCCCATAGCTCTATAGTAAGCTCGATTCTGCTCCCATATCTCTGCAGTAAGCTCTGTTCTGATCCCATAGCTCTATAGTAAGCTCAGTTCTGCTCCCATTTCTCTGTAGTAAGCTCGTTTCTGCTCCCATATCTCTGTAGTAAGCTCGTTTCTGATCCATATCGCTGTAGTAAGCTCGTTTCTGCTCCCATATCTCTGTAGTAAGCTCGGTTCTGCTCCCATATCTCTGTAGTAAGCTCGGTTCTGCTCCCATATCTCTGTAGTAAGCTCGGTTCCACTCCCATATCTCTGGAGTAAGATCAGTTCTGCTCCCATATCTATGCAGCAAGCTCCTTACTGTTCCCATATCTACGTGCCAGCCTATTTGTAAAGCCTGTTATCTGTTGCTTTAATGCAATGGCCAGAGATAAGCAGGTAAAGTGAGGGCCACCGCAACTCGAGGGCCACTGCCTTGTGATTGCCCCCCAGGCTGAAAAGTGCCAGCCAGCCCCTGTGTGAGGCCCACTGAATATCACAGCGCTATGTCACAGGCTCCATGTCGCAGGTGTGAAAAATGTCACTAAAGGATAACGGAGATTTTGAATTTCTGCACACACTTGTGGACACTGGACACTTTTGGATTGTGTGAGGCCCACTGAATATCACAGCGCTATGTCACAGGCTCGATGTCGCAGGTGTGAAAAATGTCACTAGAGGATAACGGAGATTTTGAATTTCTGCACACACTTGTGGACACTGGACACTTTTGGATTGTGTGAGGCCCACTGAATATCACAGCGCTATGTCACAGGCTCGATGTCGCAGGTGTGAAAAATGTCACTAGAGGATAACGGAGATTTTGAATTTCTGCACACACTTGTGGACACTGGACACTTTTGGATTGTGTGAGGCCCACTGAATATCACAGCGCTATGTCACAGGCTCGATGTCGCAGGTGTGAAAAATGTCACTAGAGGATAACGGAGATTTTGAATTTCTGCACACACTTGTGGACACTGGACACTTTTGGATTGTGTGAGGCCCACTGAATATCACAGCGCTATGTCACAGGCTTAATGTCGCAGGTGTGAAAAATGTGACTAGAGGATAATGGAGATTTTGAATTTCAGCACACACTTGTGGACACTGGACACTTTTGGATTGTGTGAGGCCCAGTGAATATCACAGCGCTATGTCACAGGCAGAAATTGGCTAGTGTATGACAAACTACAAGGTGTATATAGAATTGGGCAGAATAGGAATCTCCCTAGAGTGTATGTCTGTAAGAACGGAACAAGTCCTCGACTTATCCTTACAGAGCAACACACAGCTTCACTGTGGCCGTGATAACAGCCGTTACACGGTACTGAGAGAGGAGCGTGCACGTACACGGCTGTCCGGTGTACGTAAAATTGTCAAGCTCCGTGTTTTTTAAGTATACGGACTGACACACGCTGTCTCTCTATAGTTTTGAATGTGATCAAACAGCAAATATATTTAACTGTTTGAAAACTAGACAAAACTAGAAGATGCAGGTCTGTAAGAACGGAACATGTCCTCGACTTATCCTTACAGAGCGACACACAGATAGCTTCACTGTGGCCGTGATAACAGCCGTTACACGGTACTGAGAGAGGAGCGTGCACGTACACGGCTGTCCGGTGTACGTAAAATTGTCAAGCTCCGTGTTTTTTTAAGTATACGGACTGACACACGCTGTCTCTCTATAGTTTTGAATGTGATCAAACAGCAAATATATTTAACTGCTTGAAAACTAGAAGGTGCAGGTCTGTAAGAACGGAACATGTCCTCAACTTATCCTTACAGAGCGACACACAGATAGCTTCACTGTGGCCGTGATAACAGCCATTACACGGTACTGAGAGAGGAGCGTACACGTACACGGCTGTCCGGTGTACGTAAAATTGTTAAGCTCCGTGTTTTTTAAGTATACGGACTGACACACACTGTCTGTCTATAGTTTTGAATGTGATCAAACAGCAAATATATTTAACTGTTTGAAAGCTAGACAAAACTAGAAGGTGCAGGTCTGTAAGAACGGAACATGTCCTCGACTTATTCTTACAGAGTGACACACAGATAGCTTCACTGTGGCTGTGATAACAGCTGTTACACGGTACTGTGTGAGGAGTGTGCACCGCTGTATGGTGTGAAAAAATGCACGCTCAGTACCTCACCAGGACAAAAAAAAAAATTGGGATTGCTTTTAAAAAAGCAGTTTGCAGAGCAGTGGGTAAACAGCAATGCAGCCGTCAGGAAGCCTTAGAAGGCAGCCTAACAACCAACACCGCTGATCCAGCAAAATATAGCCTCCACTTGCACTGCACACACAGTGACTGGTGTGTTGTACAGGCAAAATCACTAGCAGCAGAAGCAGTTTTTGGTGTCTTCTTCCCTGCCTAACGCTCTCCCTACAGAATCAGCAGCAGCAGCAGCTCTCCCTATTCTGAGATCAGCATGAGGAACATGGCGGTCGGCGTGCACGCCCTTTTATACCCCCTGTGACGCCCACCAAAGCAAGCCAATCACTTGCATGCCCTTCTGAAAGATGGTGGTGACCCCTGCCTATGTCATCACGTTGCCCACAGTGTCCGTGGATCCTGATTGGCTGAAAGAGCGCAAAACAAACTTTTGAAACGCGACTTTGGCGCTTAAGTCGCCGACCTCGTGGCCGACCTCATCCTAGGGTCGGGTTTCGTTTCATGAAACCCGACTTTGCCAAAAGTCGGCGACTTTTGAAATTTTTCGACCCGTTTCGCTCAACTCTAGTGCTAAAGTTACATGTTTGTGTTGTGACTCAACATATTCATGCGATGTACTTGTTACTGCAATATTTTCCTTTACTTTGCCTTTAGCGTGTCGGTTTACTCTTTTCAGTGGTATGATGTAGTATTTCTTGTACTTAGTAAATATGTAGCAAGAGCGCAAAATACATATAGAAAGCTTGTTTGCAAAGGTGACTCAGTTTTGCCTTTTGTGTAACTGGAAGGTTTTGCATCAGAAGGCATTACATTTAAATTGCAGTAATTTAGGGATTTCCCAATGCAACACAGGTAAAATAACTTTTTGTGACTTATGTATAGGAAGGCAGATGACCATTACCCTCTTAACTACCCATGGACATCGTGGATATCAGTTACCCCTCTTTCATGGATGTATAATAAGAAGTATATTTATTTTAATAGCATTAACATGTTCTGCCGCACTTTACAATTCATAGGGGACATTGTTGTGAATTCTCTTGATCTGACTTCTGAGTCGGGGCTCCCTCTGGTGGTTAATGCGGGTAGTGGAGCTGGCCGGGTTGAAAGAAGTCTGCCACCTGACGACGATGAATGGAAATCAGGGGTTACTGACTGGGAGGATATAAGTGAGCCGGTTTCCCTCTGTTGCTGCTGGTGATTAGTTTCTTCCTGTGCATTTTGAAGTCTGCTGTCTCCTGCCTGATCCTGCATTTTTCAGTTAAGTTGTTCATTTGCTAATCCTTTGCATCTGATCTGGTTTTGCCTCTTTCTGCTTTGCTGTGAGGGTTCAGCGTGCTCCCTTCTGGGGCAGTGCTGGACCCCGCTCTATATGTTACAGCTTGTGTCAGTTTGTTCAGTCTCCTGTTATATTAGTCTCTTTTGCTTTGCTGCCAGTTCACACCAGAATGCTGATATAGTGGGGGAGAGGTCGTGAGACCTCAGTGTTTTTTGTACATCAGATGTGTTGGACCTTTTAGGGTTTTTGCGTGATTGCAGACAGTGTCTTTCCTTTCCTATCCTATCTAGACAGTTTGGGCCCCATCATTTGCTCAGTCTATTTTCTGCCTGCATTTGTGCCTCATCTTGTCTCTCCAACATTATGTGTTTGGGGGCTATCTACTTATTTGGGGTTCTACTCCGGGGCAGTTTAGATTCCACCTTTCTTGTTTTAAGCTTAGTTAGTTTTCCAGCTGTGCCGAGGCGTCTTGGGCATCATAGGTACACCCCACGGCTACTGCTAGTTGTGTTGTTAGGATCAGGGGTCTGCAATCCGCTAAGTTACCAACCTTTCTGATTTCCTGGTGGCCTAGCCTATTCCTGCCATCCTCCTCAGTGACCTATTCATAACAGGACATGTAGACCATAGCAGACATTAGAGTAACGCATAATTCAACACTTTCAAGAGGTGTGAGGGCCCTGCTTACAAGCTTGCAATGTATGAGGTATTTCAATATTATATTTGGGGACTATTTGGTGGTATTATATGGTCGCTAAAATGTGGACTGCACATGGCAGTATTATGTAGATGCAATGAAAGTCTAAATAAAGGATTATTATTATCTTCTTTCTTCAGGAGAGCACTAGTCCTCTCACAATCTATTTCTTGATTGGTTGGTGGATACTTGATTGACAGTTCAGGCCAACAGCACTTTTTATACCCACTGTAAGGATTCCACTCTTTGACAGCGCTTTAGGTAGACACATGCTTCAGGTTATCAATCAAATAAGAAGATTTATTTACATTCATAAATCATCAATGAAAACATACAGCATTTCTTTAGCAAACTGATGTAACATAAACCAAAAATAGAATATAAATGGTTCATACTATATATAGCACAGGCTCACCTGTTTAGCTATCAGTCCTTCACTCACAGCCTATGACAGAGACTGAGGAATAAAAACAAGGTCTTTCATTCTCAACACACAGAGCCTGAATGATGTAACAGGACTGCCTTAGTTAGGTCATGGGAGCGGAAAATCGCACCCAGCTTTGGTGGCCTTTCCTAAAACCTGGCCCTGAAATCCTGACCCATTGAAAAACTTGACATTCAAATAGAAAATGAAGACAGTGCCTCATAAGTTGGTGAAACATTTGAAGATCCTTTATTCTGCCCTCTGTGGCGACATTTCGATCTACATGATCTTTTTCAAGCAAATGATCTTTTTGTGCTTGAAAAAGATCACGTAGATCAAAACGTCGCCACAGAGGGCAGAATAATGGTACTGCAAATTTTTCACCAACTTATGAGGCGCTGTCTTCATTTTTTATTTGAATATCTGGATGTTTTCCATGATGGACTCTCTGGAATTGACGTGTGCCTCAATTGTGGGTAGAGTTAACCCTTTTATTGCTATGAGGTGCTGTGAATTTTTAATTCTTCCATTAAAAAACTTGTCAGTGCTATCTGTTCTGGAGCCTGCTCTCTGGGTTTCTCATCACCGAGGCTAGGAACCTTGGTGGTTATACAGTCCAACCAGGACGTGTCTAGCTGCAACCTTACATACCCCCTGCCACCTGGGCATGTTCCACCAATATACTGTGGAATCTTAATAGGGCATCAGCAATGCATCTGTCATGACTATGAACTCCTTTGTGAAGTCTGGTGCTGTCCATACTGACTGCCTCAAGAGGGCCAACTTCAACTTCTGAAAGGTCCCCTTGGCTTCTGGTGAACACATAGCCATGGCTGACTTGCATCTTTTAGGACATCAGTAAGAGGAGCTGCTACCACAGTGAAATTAGGAACAAATCTCCTGTAGTAGCCCACAATGCCTAGGAAGGCTCAGACCTGCTTCTTCAAGAGTGTTTGTGGCCAGCTCTGTATTACCTCGATCTTACTTATTTTGGATTTGATCAGACCCCTGCCTAACACATCACCCAAATACTTGGCTTCTTCCATCTCCAAGGTGCATTTCTTTGGGTTGATGGTAAAGCCTGCCTTTCTCAGAGCTTCAAGAATCTCCTGGATTTTGTTTAAGTGACTTCCCCAATCTTGGCTGGATACCATGATGTCATCAAGGTAGGCTGCTGCATACTTTTTGTGGGGTGCTAAGATCCGTTCCATGGCTCTCTGGAAGGTATCAAAACATATTGATGTCCCCTGGTGGACTTAGCCATGGATCTGGTGGGTCCTCTGGTAATCAGTTCAAATGGGACCTCTATGACTGGTAATGAAATCAGGGGACAGCCGAAGTTGGCTACTGGGGAAGTTCGCGGGCACGTGGAACAGGTAGACAATAGTTCAGGATTTCTCTGTAGCACCCAGGGCCAGTGGAATCTATGGATGATCTGCTTCTGGGTCTTATCTACCCCTAAATAGCCACCTAATACTTGAGGATGAGACACGGCTAGCACCCTTCGTCTGTAGGGCCCTGGTACCAATAAATGCTCTGTTACGTTTCCCTTTACTTTGGTTACTTTGTAAAACAGATCCCCATTCATGGCAAAATATGGGAACTAATTGTTGGCCCCAGGCTCTTGAGGAACGCCACTCAACACTGTCACATTCTCCAGAGCACTCTTCAAAGTTAAGTCCCTGAATTGGGCATTTCCAAAGTTTCCCTTGCACACCTTTATACGGCTGTCATCTATGCTATTTGGGATTTCTGACTGCACTTCACACCAATTGTAGGGAGTCCACTCTGGCAGCGTTTGAGGTAGACACATGCAGCAGGTTCTCAATCAAATAAGATTTATTTACATTCATAAATCTTCAATGAGACCTTTTCTTTGGTAAAACAATATAACATAAACTAAAACAGAACATAAACAGCCCATATATAGCATGGGTTCTCCAGTTTAGATATCACAGTCCTTCACTCATATCCTCTAGCAGAAACAGAGCAACATAAACAAGGTCTTTCATTCTCCACATATAGATTCTGAATGAGGCAGATAGACTGCCTTAAATAGACCATGCCAAGGCCTGGAACTGGAGGTATGGGGACAGCTGGATCAAGACCAGAGATGCTCATCAGAATGGACTACAACTTGTTTGGATTTAATAAAAGGTCTTTTTTTGCTATGGAGAGTTGTTGGATTTGGGGATTCGGGACATGCATAATGCATTGCAGTGCTGGTGCATACCAGACTATACCAGAGTAATAAAAGTTAAAGTCCAATAGAGGGTCTAAGTAAAAAAATAAAAACAAATTGTAAAAATATTATAAAAAAATAAATAAAAACAAATGAAAAAAGTTATACCTTTAATCCCTTAGTGACTGAACCAATTTTGACCTAAAAGACAAGTACATTTTTTCAATTCTGGAATGCTTCAATGGATTCCACTGATTCTGAGATTATATTTTCGTGACATATTGTGCTTTATGTTAAAGGTAAAATTTATTCGATATGACTTGCGTTTATTTATGAAAAAGATGGAAATTTGGAAAAATTTTTGAAAATTTTGCAATTTTCAGACTTTTAAATTGTAATGTCACACATGTCAACTTTACATCAGCACAATTGACCAGCGATTTCTCATTTTTTCAACAAAATTTACAAAACCTTTTTTTTTTTTTAGTGACCATCTCACATTTGAAGTGAGTTTGGGGAGGTCAATATGACAGAAAACACCCAAAAGTGACACCATTCTAAAAACTACATCCCTCAAGGTGCTTCAAACCACATTCAAGAAGTTTATTAGCCCTTCAGGTGCTTCATGAGAATTAAAGCAATGTGGAAGGAAAAAAAAATCAACATTTTACTTTTTTGACAAAAAAAAATACTTTAGACCCAAACTTTTTTTTAATTTCACAAGGGTAATGGGAGAAAATGGCCCACAAAATTTGTTGTGCAATTTCTCCAGAGTACTCCGATAACCCGTATGTGGGGAAAAGCCACTGTTTACGTGCATGGCAGGGCTCAGAAGGGATGGAGCACCATTTGACTTTTTGAACTCAAAATTGGCTGGAATATGGCAGGCACCATGTTGTGTTTGGAGACCCCCTGATGTACCTAAACAATGGAAACCCCACCAATCTATCTCCAACCCTAACACAGCTCTACCCCTAACCCTAATCCCAACTCTAACCCTGAGATTACTGTAACCCCAACACAACCAAACCTCAACACAGCCCAAACCCTAACACTACAACCGTAACCCCACCCGTAACCCCAACATAACCTTAACCCCAACACAACTCTAACCCCAACACAACCCTAACCCTAGCCCAAAGCTTACCCTAGCTCTATCCCTAACCCTAACTGCAAAGAATGGAAAAAAATGCATTTTTTTATTTTATTACTTTTACCTAACTAAGGGGGTGACAAAAGGGAGTTTGATTTACTATTTTATTTTGATCACTGTGATAGTGTCTATCACAGTGATTAAAATGAATCAATAGGAAAAATCTATTGTTGCTGGGTGCCAGCCGTCAGATCTTAGCTGGTGCACTGCGCTTGCCCCCGACATTTTCTTGAAGGAAGAAGTCACTGAGGGCTGGGGGACAGAGCCAGAGGGTCCAGGGATGGCAGAGGTACTAGGTGGGGGGGCTTGTGGGACCCCATTTCTCTCTCCCCTGGTATGCTAGATCATATCAGAGGAGAGAGATATGAATGGGAAATCGAAATTTTTTTGTGATTGCCATTATTCGGTGAATAACAGTGATCACAAGACTGGGGACGGTAAAAACCGACCCGAATAATGGTCTCCAGGGTCTCGACTCCATTGGGCCGAGACCCCGGAGATTTTCCGACACTGTAGGGGCACTATACCCTTATTTCTTGGTGCCATTAAAAAGCGGCGCTGAGGAATAAGTACTCTTAGCTGCCACCGTTAAAAGGCGTATCAGTGGTCATTAAGGAGTTAAATACATATATTTATGTAAAAAAAACAAATTAAATTGCTGGTTTTTGTTCATTCTGCTTCTCAAAAATCAGAATAGAAAGCAATCAAAAAATGCTATGCGCCTGAAAATGGTACCAATGAAAATGTCAAGTCGTCCCACAAAAAATAAGTCCTCACTTGACTCTGTCGGCAGAAATCTGGAAACATTGTAGCTCTCAAAATATAGCAATGCAAAACCTTCTTTTTTTTTGCCAAAAAAAAAACCATTTTTAGCATGTGATAGTAGCCAAAAGTAAAAAGCTATATCAATCTGGTATCACTGTAATCGCACTGACCCGAAGAATAAAGTCGCCTAATCACTTATACCATATAAGGAACAGTGTAAAAATTAAATACATTCTTGACCTGCTATTGATTTGTTTATTTTGCCTCTCAAAGATTGCAATAAGGCTGGGCTCACATTTATCTTGTGCTCTACACTGAGTGCTTACACCAGGGTTTCCGTGTAAATCTCTGAAATACTTGATTCAGATGGAACATCTGGCAGAAGAATCCCTGTAATGAGACAGATGGACATACTGAGGACTACGCCTGGCCTGTGATCCAACGGTGTTCGTCTTCTTAGGAGTGCATAAAAACGGAGGTTTGTGCATGTCTGAAAAGATTAATTCATTGGGCAATGTAGGTTGTAAAATGGGGTCACTTATGAAGGGGTTCTGCTGTTCTGGGACCTCAGGGGCTCTGCCAATGTGACATAGCACCCTCAAACCATTCCAGCACTTCTACCCCTCTGAGTTTTTCACTGTGCCTCAAAGGTATTTTTCCACAACATATGGGGTATTACTGTACTCAGGAGAAATTGCATAACAAATTGTGCTATTCATTTACTCCTATTATCCTTTCTGAAAATTAAAAACTTTGGGCCAATACAAGATTGTAGGGGAAAAAAATGGTAATTCTTCATTTGCTCAGCCCAATGTTATACAATTCTGTGAATCGCTGACTATATCCCTAGATGAATTCTAGTTGATGTGATGTTGTCACATCTCCTGTTGTTTGTGGGCTGTTGCCCTTGTTTGCATTCTTTGCCTAGTAACAGTGATGTAGGGGAGAGGAGGAGTCGGGGGGAGGGACGTGGAGAGGAAGGAGGAAGTAAGGAATAAAAAAAAGCACGGCCTGTGCAGCCAAGCACCAGCACATCAGCGTACATCTCTGAATTCTTTATCGCCGACATCACGACACTACAACTGGCGATGAGGAAGCGTTCATTCATCAGCCACAGGTATTTCAGTCCCACGAACAGTCTACAAGGCTATCAGCACTCACTATGGCTTGTCTACCCACATTTCCTGCTTTTGATGTGCATCAGTCCCAAGCAAACCTGGCAGTATCTTGGGATAAATGGCTAAAGCGATTCGAGATATTTCTGCAAGCCATGAATGTCTCTGATGATACCCGAAAAAAAGCCATGCTGTTACACTACGCAGGGGAGCAGGTTTACGATATATTCATTACTCTGCCGAATACAGGGGAGGACAAGGACTATGAGCTCAGCAAAGCTGCGTTAAGCAAGCACTTCTCCCCTCACAGAAATCCGGCATTTGAAATTTTTAAGTTCAGGCAGTCAAAGCAGTCGCCAACAGAAAGCATGGCTGAGTATCATGTCCAGCTACGACACCTTGCAGCGCACTGTGAATTTGCGGAAGTAGACAAAGAAATCCAAATGCAGATCGTACAAGGATGTATTTCCTCCAAGTTAAGGAGACAAGCACTCAGAGACCCCACCATGACGTTAGCGAAGTTGCTAGATACAGCGCGTATAAATGATGCTGCAGACAAACAAGCTAAACTGATAGAGAACATTGAGCATGAGCCAGACGCGACATCTTCTATAGCAAAGCTTACACAGAAACCAAATGTGCCTCGCACGCAGGCAGCCACATGTTACAACTGCGGTGGATCGTATCCTCACCAGAATGTCTGCCCAGCAAAGGGAGGAACTTGTCATAATTGCGGAAAGCAAAATCATTTTGCAAAGGTGTGTAGATCCAAGCCACAATCTCCTCATACCACCGCACAACCTAGGCCACCAAAGATCCAAACACTGCAGATTAATGACGAGTCCCACAGCACCTATTTATTCTCCGTGACGGAAGAGGGATCTAATACTGTGCACGCAGTTACTAATCCAAAACGAGTAATCCTAGTGAATGGCAATCCAATAGAAGCCCTGGTAGACACGGGGGCATCAGTCAACGTCATCAGTCATACTGTCTACAACCAGCTCCTAAACAAACCTACTCTACAAAGTACTAATATAAAGATTTTTCCTTATGGCTCAGCAGCTGCACTGCCCCTGTGCGGAAAATTTCAGTCAGAAGTTGCAGCTGAAGGAAAGTCCATCACTGACACCTTTTATGTGGTAGAATGCTCTGCGGACACACTTCTCAGCTGTACCAGTGCAATATCTCTGGGCCTTGTGAACCTTGTCAACAGCATTACAGGTCCTTCGGCCCACCACATTATGCAGAAGTACCCAAATCTCTTTAAAGGCCTAGGTAAGCTAAAGGATG
Source organism: Dendrobates tinctorius (assembly GCF_039654945.1). Taxonomy (NCBI): domain Eukaryota; kingdom Metazoa; phylum Chordata; class Amphibia; order Anura; family Dendrobatidae; genus Dendrobates; species Dendrobates tinctorius. The sequence goes on along the minus strand of NW_027361827.1, from coordinate 7,888,185 downwards.
TTCAAATAAAATTGCATATAGATCCGTCAGTACAGCCCTCTATTCAGCCCCACAGGCGCATTCCATTCCATGTCCGCAAGCTTGTGGAGCAAGAACTGCAAGACCTGGAGGCGTCCGATGTCGTCGAACGCGTTGAAGGCCCGACCCCCTGGGTTTCACCAATCGTTGTTGCACCTAAACCGAAGCAGCCAGGTAAAATCCGACTATGTGTGGATATGCGCCACGCCAATCGGGCGATCCAAAGAGAAAGGCACATCACGCCCACTATTGATGACATTCTCGCAGACCTGAATGGTGCGAAGGTATTTTCAAAAATTGACCTAAACTCGGGCTATCATCAACTTGAATTGCATCCAGACTCCAGGTACATTACAACTTTTAGCACGCATGTGGGCCTGCGCAGATTTAAGAGATTGAACTTTGGCATCTGTGGCTGCCATAAAATCGGCTAGCCCACCGCAAAATGTGTCAGATGTTCGCAGCTTCCTAGGACTGGTCGCATACTGTGGGCGATTTATACCTGACCTAGCCACTGTTTCTGAACCTCTGCAAAAGCTCACAAAGAAAGACTCTCCGTGGACATGGGGTACTGAGCAGCAAGCAGCTTTTGACGCATTGAAAACCAACCTAACCAGCGACACTGTCATGGCCTATTTTGACCCGTCAAAACCCACACAGCTACTGGTGGATGCTAGTCCAGTAGGCCTAGGGGCAATTCTCACACAAGTGTCTAGCGCAGGCGACATATCCACAATCTCATATGCCAGCAAGACACTAACGGATACAGAGCAGCGATATTCACAAACTGAGAGAGAAGCCCTGGCAGTTGTGTGGGGGTGCCTTCATTTCCATTTATACCTTTTTGGACATCAATTCACAGTGATAACTGACCACAAGCCACTCATTCCAATTTTCAATAAGCCCTCGTCAAAGCCTCCCCCGCGTCTTGAACGCTGGTTGCTCCGCTTACAAAACTATCATCTCCAGTTGAGATACGAGGCGGGAGCTGGAAATCCCGCAGACTATTTCTCGAGACACCCAGCACCACAGCCCACCACAGGCGACATCCCCGCGACGATTCTGGCGGAGGAGCATGTCAACTTTATCGTCGCCCATTCGGTACCGAAAGCTATGATCATACAGGAAATTAAGCAAGCGCTGGATGCCGATCACCAACTTCAACCTCCTGATCAGGCTGGGTACCTGGAGGTTTTCTTTAACGCGAGACATTCACTATCAGTATCAGACTCAAATATGCTCTTAAGAGATAATCGCCTGGTGATACCTCAGAAACTTCAGAGCAGGGTACTGGATCTGGCGCATGAAGCTCATCAAGGGGTCGTGAAAACGAAGCAGCTACTTCGGGAGAAAGTGTGGTTTCCCGGACTTGACAAAAAGGTAGAGGCACTCGTTGAAACATGCATACCGTACCAAGCCACTACAGTTGCCCATAGACGTGCAGCATTACAAATGACACCCCTGCCAGCCGGCCCATGGATAGCTGTTAGCATCGATTTCTGCAGTCTACCAGATAGCTCCTATCTGCTGGTGATCATGGATGACTTTTCAAGGTTTCCAGTCACCGAACATGTTTCAACAACCTCGGCCAAGGCTGTTTTACCAAAATTAGACAAGATCTTCTCTGCATATGGCATACCTGAGATCGTGAAATCTGACAATGGACCGCCTTTTAATAGCACAGACTTTCAGTCCTTCGCAACCTACCTGGGTTTCACACACCGGAAAATAACTCCTTGCTGGCCTCAGGCCAACGGAGAAGTCGAACGATTCATGCAATCGCTCAACAAGACCCTAAGGATTGCTACCATGGAGCACAAGGACTTACAGCAAGAGTTGAACGCATTCCTCAGACAGTACAGGGCTACACCCCACTCTACAACGGGAATACCACCTGCAACGGCACTGTTCAACAGGCCCTTACGGGTCAAACTTCCAAGCATTCCAGCAATCTCCGTCCAGACCCCGATTTCTATTAATGACTCCATATCAAAGGAAAAGATGAAACGGTACGCAGATAAGCGCAACCATCGAGGCAGACAGCCGGCAATACAGGTGGGCGATTGGGTCCTGGCACAAAGGTTAAAAGCGACTAGCAAGTTTGCATCACCGTACTATCCGGAACCCTTTCAAGTTATAGACGTTAAGGGCACCATGGTTACTGCCCGGAATCAAAGTCGTCAGGTCACACGAAATGTGTCCCACTTTAAAAAACTCCGGGGCCACGTCCCAAAAACCACGCCTATTGAGGAAGCGGAGAGCGACGACTTCCTGCCAGAGACTGGAGATGCCGTAAGCCTAACAGAGGATGTCTCCGGGGATACTCAGGGCTCATCTGGTGATGGGCTGTCTCACCGCTATCCGACTAGGACCTATCGAAGACCACCTGCCCACCTTACAGACTATGTTCTGCAGTGAGACTTAATGTTTGAACGACAATATTCTTCAAATGTTTCAGTTTTTTTTTTGTTGTGAGAAAAGAAGAGGTGTGATGTTGTCACATCTCCTGTTGTTTGTGGGCTGTTGCCCTTGTTTGCATTCTTTGCCTAGTAACAGTGATGTAGGGGAGAGGAGGAGTCGGGGGGAGGGACGTGGAGAGGAAGGAGGAAGTAAGGAATAAAAAAAAGCATGGCCTGTGCAGCCAAGCACCAGCACATCAGCGTAAGTCTCTGAATTCTTTATCGCCGTCATCACGACACTACAGTTGAGAGCTGTAGTTTCCAAAATGGGATAATTTGTGAGAGTGTCTGCTGTTTTAGCATGTCACGGGCTCTGCAAACATGACATTGTGTCCACTATCTATTCCAGCCAATTTTGCCCTCAAAGACAAATGGTGCTCCTTCCCTTCTGAACCCTGTCATGTTCCTAAACAATAGTTTTCCACTACATATGGGGAATTGGTTTACTCGGAGAAAAATTACACAACAAATTATATGGTCCATTTTTTCTGTTAACCTTGTGAAAATGAAATTTTTTGGCTAAAGCAACATTTTTGTGAGAAAATTTTATTTTTTAATTTTCAAAGCTCAACATTATTATTATTTATTATTATAGGGCCATTTATTCCATGGTGCTTTACATGTGAAAATGAGAATACATAATAAGAAAAGGAAGAGAGAGGACCCTATCCATGAGCACTCACAGTCTACAAGGGAAGGGTCTGGATACAGTAGGTGAGGGTAGAGCTGTTCGTGCTCTAGAGTTTTAAAATTTTAAAATTCTGTGAAGCAGTGTGTTCAAGGTGCTCACAACACTTTTTTTGTATATTTTTATTTATAAACACAACTGATATCAACCAACATTTACCAAAAACATGAAGTACATGTCATAAAAAAACCTTGTCAGAATGACTGAGATATGTTGAAGCGTTCCAGAGGTACATAATAGTTACATAGGTTGAAAAAAGATGTCCGTACATCAAGTTTAAAGGACCTGTAGAAGCGCAAGTGCGCGAAATGGCCATCGTCCGATTATCATCCACTGGTTCTAATCTTGCCTGCCTGTTTGAAGATGTTTTAACGCTGCATAAAGTCTGGATTTTTTTAAGAATGGTGAGTGCCACCCTTTTTCTTTCTCTTGAATGACATGTATTTGACTGTCCTTAGTGGGTTGGCACTCGTGAGTTCTTGCAATTTAGCTGGAAGCGAGGTGATTGTACATAGCAGACATTTGGCTCTTGAGAAATAGCAGTGCGTTTTTTTTTCTTTCTTGGATACTTCCATCAAGTTTAACCTTTGTCCACCAATTATGCATTTTGTCACTAAATTAACTATTACCCGCAGCAGCTCATTCACCAGTGGTTCTCAGCCTGGACGGTTGCATCTTGGCACTGTCCAGGTTGAAAACTATTTCTCTCCCAGACATGGATTATGGCATGGGACAGAACGACAGACAGGTGTGGTATATTATTGCTTTTTTATTTTAGTTTTGTTACAGGAGAACGAGGGCTTTGGTGAAATTAGGCGAGGTCGTAAGTATGGTTTAATTAAGATTATTAAAGGAGTCTGTGTCATTCTTTCATTTAAAGGACTTTTATCTGGGTGTCTGTCTTACAATGTGACTATGGGGTTAGTAATGGGGGTGTCTTATTGACGCCTCTCCATTACTAACCTTGGGGCTTGATGTCACATGACAATACAAAGGTTACATCAACCCTCCCAACTAACACCCCACTTGCCACTGCTACAGGGCAAGTGGGAAGAGCTGGGCAAAGCACAAGAATTGGTGCATCTATTAGGTGTGCCTTTTCTGGGCAGCTGCAAACTGTTATTTTTAGGCTGGGGGCAATATCCATGGCCCCTTATCAGCCTGAGAATACTAGCCTCCAGTTGTCTGCTTTAGCAATGCTTTTTGTCAAAAATGAAGGGGGTTCCCACGCAAATACTGGATGTTCGGGCCCCTCATTCAAGTGACTGTGGTCTGGGTTCAGGTCCGGGTACTGTTCTGTTACCCGAACTCGATCTTTTTGTAACTGTTCGGCCAAACCCACCGGACCTGAACATCCAGGCGGAAACAGCATAGTAAGATTGCAGTATGAACGTAGGGAGAGTAAAAGGAGTATAGGGACAGTGATAGAAAGTTATAGTGAGCGTTATTTATTCCAAAAAGTTAATTTAAGAGCTGAAGACTGTCAAGATTACTTGTTTTTGTTTGTGTTTGTAAATGCTGTAGATAAGCCCCTTGTCATGATCCAAGGTGGATCTGACAGTTTAAATGCACAAAGTGAACTTTTTTCCTTTGGCTAGGTGCCAAAGTGATGTGATTGCCCCCGGTGGCCATTAGAATTATTACACGTGGTGTCATTCATTCTGAGTTGCCCCGGTGGTGGTGAGCGGTAGTGCACCTTAGTTTCTTTGGTTTAATGTGCACTTAATTATAAATCAGGTGAGAGGCTCAATAAAAGAGAGCCAGGTGGGTTTGATGACTGTTGGTGATATTGTGTGTTAGTCATTCACAAGGAAGCCTGGGTGAATGAAGGAGCTGAACATGAGTCCTGCGCAGCCCAGCCAGAGGGGACGAGTGGCAGCTAGGTGGTCTGCAAGAAGGGCTGGCATGACGTGGTGGAGTCACAGTTTATGTTATCGGCAGGAAGTGCTTGCATGGCTTGGTGGAGTGACGACTATGGAGAGAGTTGCACTCAGCATGCCGGACTTGGTTGCTGAGAGCTGGACTCAAGCATGCTTGACTTATTGGGCAGGAGCTGAACTCATCTTTGGGACTCTGTTACTGGACTTCTGCAACTGATGGTGGACTCTGCTCCAAGGCTGCAATATGGTGAAGGATCCAGTTATGGTGATGAATCCGGGTGGAGGAGAAGATGCACACAGGTGGTGGGCTCTGTTGCTAGGAGCGTACGCAACAGACCAAAGCTAAGTGGTGTTTCCCCTGTTTTGTCATCTTTCCTCATGTGTGTTTTAGTGCAGTGGTGGGATTAGTTTCCACACCGACCAATTCCCTAGTGAGGGTTTAAGTCAGGGCGAGCTAGGGTTTTTAGGTTCCAGTTGCGCACCCAGTGCGGAACCGGCATAGGGAACGTTAGGAGTGCAGGGACACTGGCTCAGGGGAGCTCAGGAGGTCTCCACTTCCCTATTCCCTTTTGCAGGGTCCACCATTGTTAATGTTATCCAGGTTTCCCTTATTGTTTAAATTCGCCTTACTGGAGGCGGGGTTTCCAGACTTGTATATACGTGTAATGTCTAAATTCGCCAGTTGTAGGCAGTGTATCGAGCTGCACGTGTTTATTATTTAAATTTACCCCACTGGAGGCGATGTATCCAGCTGCACGTGTTTATTATTTAAATTCGCCCCACTGGAGGCAGTGTATCCAGGGTCACGTGTGTCATATGGGTTCGCTGCGTCCAGACACACGTGACCGTGACACCCCTGATGGCGGTGCTGGCAGCTGATAGTCAAAAAAATAGGTGACAAATTCCCTTTAAGACAGATCACAAGGAAATGGACAGCATGTGACTTAAATATGAGTGTCTGAGCAAAGGGTCTTTTTAATAAATTTGCAAAAATTTCTACATTTCTGTTTTTTTTACAGTCAAGATGGGGTGCAGAGTGTACATTAATGAGAAAAGAAAGAACTTTTTGGAATTTCCTAAATGGCTGCAATGAAACAAAGAGTGAAAAATGTAAAGGGGTCTGAATACTTTCTGTACCCTCTGTATATGCTGATGAGGCATTGCATGATGAGAAGTGATTCTGTGTGATGAAAGGAAGCTTGAATAAAACGCATGTGATCAAGTCCAGCTCTGAACTGTGTCATAACTGTGTGCCTGTAAACCATTACCTCCCTTCCACTGTGAAGAATTATAATTAGTGAAAACCCTGAGTAAGATTTCCCTAGGATTCAAAAAAGAACTCATGTTTCCTTTGTATCGCCTTCATATACTGAGTGGCGTACATGCAACATTTATTTTATATATTTGTTTTTCCCTTATATATGCCTTTCTATTATGGCATTACTACTTTGATCATGGCACTATAATTTTGACTTGATATGATTTTTTTGGGTTGTTCTCTGTTTACAATGTCTATAGATAGTGATGTGTTTATCACAAAAGGGGCATGTGGGACTACTAGGTACAAGCTGCTCTAGTTCAGTAATGATAATCTCTTAGTGCTAACACAATGACTACAATAAAAAACACAGGTATCAATAAAATCTGTATTTTAACCCCTACAGTTTGCTGTCTTCAGATTACATAGCAAAAACCTGCTGACAGATTCCCTTTAAGACCCAACAATCTTTTGTTATCGTCTCCTGGGTGTCTAAATATTTTCAATATGGGCACCTACCTCATATGGCTCTTCTTGAAGTGATTGCTTTATTATAATTTCCTCTTGTGGTTGTGGAGACTGATGCTGGCTTATTTGGTCTCTTGTGCTGTCCCCAACTGGACTCCTAAAGCCCCCGTCACACTAAGTGAGATCGCTAGCGAGATCGCTGCTGAGTCACAACTTTTGTGACTCAACAGCGATCTTGCCAGCGATCTCGGTGTGACACATATCAGCGACCAGCTTAGTTACCCGCGCATTGCTTAGTTACCCGCTGTTTACCTTGGATACCAGCATGCTCGCGTTGGGAGCTGGGAGCTGGTATCCAAGGTAAACAGCGGGTAACTAAGTAAAGAAAGTTTAAATAAGGCAAGTTTTTTTACTTCTACAATACACACATTCAAAAACCACATCAGAAAATTGGAATTTGCATAATGAGCTACTGTTTTTTGACAGCACACTGTTTTTCTGGACACACTACCACAGCATGTGGTCATGGTCATATGACCAAAGTAAGCTTGGTCTTTCAGCATATTTACACTCACGTGAATTTATGCAGCTCAGACAGGATTTGCTGACAGTAAACTCCTGGAACAAACTTGACTCGTCCTTGTTCTTGAGAATGAGCAAATAATGTGTTTGGTAGCGAAGATCAGGTATACATGACTAAGTATTGAAGGATTTTCAGACCTTATCAGGTGATGGCATATTTGTGAATTTAGGAACACTCACTTATCATGGGATATGTAGATACTATGTAATGGTATAGATGAAAAATAGAATAGAGTATCTAAAATCTCACATGCACAATTGCTTAAAAAGACCAGTACAAAAAATAAGGAGACACTAATACAACAAGTAATCAACCTATACAGAAAACACAGACGTTTATTTTTGATTATTATAATTAAATTAATTATTATAATCGTATTAGCCTGCACTACCCAGGTTAATACGAGTAATCCACAATCCCCACAGTTTTAAGTGTGCCTTAAAAACGCATTTGTTCAGACTGGCCTATCGCCTCAATGCATTAACCTAAATATCCCTGTGTGGTGTCATGATCCAGGCTGGATCTGACGAGTTAAATGGACAAATTGAACTTTTTTTCCTTTGGCTGTGTGCCAAAGTGGGGTGATTGCCCCCGGTGGCCATTAGAATTATTACACGTTGTGTCGTTTGGTTTAAGTTACCCCAGTGGTGGTTAGTGGTATTACACTTTAGTTAAAGTGCACATGATTAAATAGGTGTGACGCTCTATAAAAGAGTTCAGGTGTGTTTATTCACGGTGGGTGATAGTTGTTCTTTTGCAACCAACCTTGGTGGAGGAAGGAGCTGGAGAGAGTTCTTTACACTGTTGTGGAAGGAGTCACAGAAGGGATTTCCTTGCTGCTCTGTCAGAGCTTGGTGGCAGCTATTCAGGTGAAAGGCTCCATTCGGTTGCTGGACTCTGTGCTGGAGCATTAGCACAGAGAGAGCTAAGTGTTTCTTTATCCCTGTTTTTTGACTTTCCTTATGTGTGTTCTAGTAGAGTGGTGGGATTAGTTTCCGCACCGACCAATTCCCTAGTGAGGGACTAGGTGCAGGGCGAGTCAGGGTTTCTAGGTTCCCGATCGGCACCTGGTGCGGAACCGGCATAGGGACTGTTGAGGAGTGCAGGGTCACTGGCTCAGGGGAGTGCAGGAGGTCTCCACGTCCCCATTCCCTAGTGCAGGGCCCACCACTGTAATTGTTCCCTGGTGTTTACCCTTATTATTTAAATTCGCCAGCTGGAGGCGGGGTATCCAGTTTTACGTGTACTTCTTAAATTCGCCAGCTGGAGGCGGGGTATCCGGCTGCACGTCCCATTATTATTTAAATTCACCTGGCTGGAGGCGGCGTATCCAGGGTCACGTGGGCCATAAATTCGCCCTGCTGGAGGCGCTGTGTCCAGTCACACGTTGATCGTTACATGTGGCTCATTTCAAAATTTTTTACCATAACCAGATTCCTCGCATCATGTTCTCACCCCTTTATGCATTTAATAGACCTCTGTGTCTGTACTGTTGCATATTTAGACTGTTAACTGGTTCATGCACTATGGCTGATCCAAACAATATAAGCAACTGTTACCATCCACCTTTCGTGTACCTTTTTCCTCATAGATTGTAAGCTTGTGAGCAGGGCCATCATTCCTCTTGGTATCTGTTCTGATCTATGTGTTTATTGCTATGCTATGCTGTTGTAGAGGTGGTGGCAGAACTGGGGGGGTGGTCCCTCATCATACCGCGCAGAGATGAACAGAGACAAATAGAGGCCATTTTCAGGTGCAACAGGTCCAAGCTTTATTCACTCGCTGTCCGCCTGACAGCCTCAAAGCAGTCCGCAATTTTCCTCAAGGCTCTCCGGTTACAATACACCACAGAACACCGTACTTTCACCAGGTACGTATATATACGTGCCGTCCCTTTACTCTTGTTGACGCTTTTGACAGGTCCGTCACTGTGGCCGCCTTAGGCCCGTAAACCAACAGTAATTTCACTGGTCACAACGTCTTTCTTAACACGGTATCCGTAATCTCTGTGCCTCGTCTATATTGCGGTATTCCTGACAGGACCACTCCCCTGACGTTCTCTCTCCTCAGTCCCCCTGGTTTGGTTTTCCTCACAGCGCACAAACTGTCGTAGTCCTCCTGTCACTGGAGCTCCCCCTGGGGACTGGAAGTTTCTGGAACCCTCCCTCACTATTTATATCTCTCCCGGTCCCCTGACACTGTAACTCCGACCCCTATGACCAACGGTTTCTAAAGCCCTAAGCTGATGTCAAGTCCTTTGCTCACACTCCTCCCTGCCCTCTAATGGTCAACCCAAGGTACTGCACGTCCACACCACTTTCATAGCTGTTTCCCCACTGTAGTAACTGACACCTGTCTAAACTGTGCAAACCTATCTTTCTCTATTCTGACACGTCCGTCAGGTCACCTTCCCTACACTGTAATGTCTATTGTCTGTAGAAGTCCCCTCTATAATGTAAAGTGCTGACAAATATGTTGGCACTATAGAAATAAAATTATTATTATTTATTATTATTAATTTTAAACTTAGTCCAATGGAGAATGTAATACATTCAGCTAGCCAAAGAATTGGCACGTCATTAATACTGACAACGTTCTACAAAAAATTGGCCCCAATAAACCCATTTTTTCTATATAGGAGAAATCACAATATAGGTTACATCCTTGTTCACAACAGGTTACCATCTACAAACAGTAATTGCCTAGAAAAAGAAAAGCATACCTCTAAAGACAATTTTAAATGTGGGAACTGCCTCAGCTGCCATCTACATATAACTACTAATCCCATACACATCGGTCCAGTCCTACATCAGGTTACCGATTTTATATCATGTAGAGCTAAATTTGTAGTATACGGTACATTATATCCTGCCCATGTATGTTCTACTATATTGGTAAAATGATCAGACCTTTCAAAACCAGATTTCGTAAACACTATTGTTCCACTATCTCAGTTAAGATTTTATAAAACACATGAGGGAAAAACACAATTCTGATCCAGAAACCTTGCGCTTTGCAGGTCTTAACGTGGTTAACTATCCACCCCAAGGTGGTAATCATAATAATTTATTGTTAAGACATGAGGCAAGGTGGATTATGAACACCAATGCGCAAGCTCCAACTGGTTTAAATGAAATGTTGTATCTGTCTGTTTTCCTCTGATATACAGTACATGCTTCTGTTTTAATGGTAATTACTTTATTTATTTTACTATATTTGCTTTTGTATATCACATGATTTTCCCTTCACTATCTAACAGATGGTCAGCCCCCTTTACCCCCAAGGGTGGTTTGCATGTTAATGACCGGGCAGATTTTTATAATTCTGGCCACTGTCCCTTTACGAGGTAATAACTCTGGAACGCTTCAATAGATCCCTGGTTTCTTAGTTTGTTTTCTCGAGACATATTGTATTCATGACAGTGGTAACATTTCTCTGCTATGACTTGCGTTAATTTGTGAAAAAAATTGAAATTTGGCGAAAATTTTGCAATTTTCCAACTTTGAATTTTCATGCCCTTAAAATCACAGAGATATGTCACACAAAATACTTAATAAGTAACATTTCCCACATGTTTACGTTACATCAGCACAATTTTGGAACCAAATTGATTTTTTGTTAGGAAGTTAAAAGGGTGAACCCATTAATGTCAGCCAATATGTCTTTTTACTGACCTGAGATGTAAAAGAATATCATCCCCATACAGATGACAATGCAGCAGCTGTCAACTGTACACTATAGCTGACAACATGCTGAATCAGCCACGGTCAGTGTTGGCACTGTCCATATCTGTTTAACCCCATAGAAGCTGCTGTTAACAGTGACTACATCATATAAATGGTTAATAGATTGTGGGGGCTTCCGATTAAATCTAATTGACACACCTAGACCATGATTGTGTGGTCCTGATGTTTGCCAAAGCAGTTCATGGTCAAATAGCGGCCTTAGAGTCTGATGGCTATAGCGGTCAGTTCAGAAGTTAGTGACATTTAGGTGGAAAACAAACACTTTTGCATTCCTGCTACACCACTTTGCATTAATTCCTGAAAATCACCCGAAGGGTTAATAAACTATCTAGCTGATGTTTTCAATATGCCAGAGGTGCTGTTTTTAAAATGGTATCACGTTTAGGGTTTTCCAATATTTGGGCCCCCAAAGTCAATTCAAACTTGGATAGGTCCCTCAAAAAAATAAATTTTGTAAATTTCCTTGAAAAAATGAAAAATTACTGCTACATTTTTAAACCTCCTAAAAGGCTAACAAAATAAACTAGCGTTTTAAAAATGATTCTGATGTAAGGCAGGCATGAGGGAAATGATATTTATTATTATTTTTGTGTGGAATGACTATCTGGATTAAAGGGATAATCATTCACAGTTTGAAAATTGCATTTTTTTACATTTTTGTCAAGTTTCTGATATTTTTTTATAAATAAACACAAAACATATCAACCTAAATTTACCATTATCATAAATTATAATGTGCTACGAAAAAACAGTCTCAAAATCAATGGGATTTGTTGAAGTGTTCCAGAGTTTTTACCAAATAAAGTGACATTGGTCAGAATTAAAAAAAATTGGCCCCGTCACTGAGGGGTTAAAAGTTAAACAGCGATTTTTCATTTTTACACCACCATTTTTTTAGGTACCACATCACAGTGGAAGTCACTTTGAGGGGTCTATATGATAGAAAATACCCCTCAAGGTGCTCAAAACCACATTCAAGAAGTTTATTAACCCTTCAGGTGCTTCACAGGAATTTTTGGAATGTTTAAAAAAATGAACATTTAACTTTTTTCACAAAAAATTTATTTAAGATCCAAATTTTTTTAATTTACCAAGAGTAACAGGAGAAATTGGACCCCAAAAGTTGTTGTGCAATTTCTCCTGAGTACGCCGATACCCCATATGTGGGGGTAAACCACTGTTTGGGCACATGGCAGAGCTCGGAAGGGAAGGAGCAACGTTTGACTTTTTTCAAAGTAAAAGTGTCTGGAATTGAGATCGGACGCCATGTCGGGTTTGGAGAGCCCCTGATGTGCCTAAAAAGTGGAAACCCCTCACAAGTGACACCATTTAGGAAACTAGACCCTCCTAGAAACTGATCTAGATGTGTAGTGAGCGCTTTGAACCCCCAAATGCTTCACAGAAGATTTTAACGTAGAGTCGTAAAAGTAAAAAATCTTTTTTTTTTCCACAAAAATAATATTTTTGACCACAATTTTTTATTTTACCAAGGCTAACAGGAGAAATTGGACCTCTAAAGGTGTCCAATTTTGTTAAAACATTCCAAAAATTCCTGTGAAGCACCTGAAGAGTTAAAAAACTTCTTGAATGTGGTTTTGGGCACTCTTGAAAATTTGTGTGCTCAGATAACTTTGACCTGATTTATGCTTAGATATGACGGTCAGTTTTTCGATATTTGTATTTGCCTTCTGACTGAGCACTCCGCCACTTAGACTCAGGTGGTTTTAATTGCAACAGGATCCTACCCCTCCATAGAGATATAGGCTTTAGTCTAAGAGTTGATTCACATTAGGTTCCCAGACAGATGTAGACTGTCTAAGAGAATTGGCATTATGTCCTTGGCAACGAGAATCACCTTATTGTGGCTGCCAGGTACACATGAATTGACCAATTAATGTGCTAAGCATTCTCAGTTTTTCATATTTCTAGTGCAGTAATGCAATTCAATTTTCATATTTTGTATTTGTGTGCTGTAGCGCTACAGAGTGCTGCCTTATTTGTTTGATTGTATTTGAGTTGGCTACTCTAGGTAAGCACCTGCTCATATCTGATTTATGTTTGGAATGTGACCGTCTGTTTTTTGATATCTACACAAATATGGCCTTCATGGAAGATTCATCAGAAGTAAACCTCTCCAGTGTCCTCACCATAAAATTCAGAGTCAGAAGTATCCAAAAGAACATCATGCCTTCTGGAGACAAATCCCATGGACCAATGAGGTAAAAAAATAGACCTTTTTGACCACAATGATCAAAGGAGAAAAAAGGGCACACAATTTCAGGAAAACAACATCTCGCCAACCATTAATCATGGGGTTGGATCAATCATCCTTTCGGGTTGTGTTGCAGCTAATGGCATGGGGAACATTTCATGGGTAGACGGAAGAAAGGCTTCAATGAAATGTCAACAAATTCTTGATACAAGATAACACCACTATGTCTAAAAAAAGCTGAAGTTGAAAAGAGGGTGGCTTCTACTAATGAATATTGATCCTAAACACACTTCCAAATCCACAATAGACTACCTAAAAGGCACAAGCTGAAGGTTTTACAAAGGCCTTCTCAGTCCCCTAATCTGAAAATCATTGAAAATTTGTGGCTAGAACTCAAAATAGCAGTGCATGAAAGATGACCCAGGAATCTCACAGAACTGGAAGAAGGTTTCAAATGGATGAAAATATCTCAAACAAGAATTGAAAGACTCTTGGCTGTCTTTAAAAAATGTTGCAATCCGTTATACTTTCAAAAGGGGGTGCTATTACAGTAGGTACTACCCATGAGAATACCAAAAAGGAAGGACGTGATATAAAATACATATAAATTCTCTAAAGTACAATATTATTATCATAAATTATAATAGCAAATATATGTATATATAAGGTTATGTATAAAAAAATCTATGGCCAGCCAGAAGATAGAAGAGCGGATACCACTCAAAAATTGATAGACCTAAAAACTGGGAGATAGTTTAAGAAAAAAATGGGAAATAAAAATACATTTATCAATAAATACAGTAAGTGAATAAATAAATATACAGGCAGGGAAATCCGATTAATTAAAAAATGTCTTTATTAGAAGTATTGGCAAAAAAAGTGCTATAAAAAGGTGCACCGCACATATGACATAAAAACCACATGAAACACAAAAAATAATAAATTAATAACTGGGACCAATATTAAAGAATCAACATTAAATCTAAGGTGCAAAAATATATATAAATATACAGATAATAATAGATTATATCACCTTAGATAAAAACATATATATAAATAAATACATGCTGAATGATGTTATTAATTAAACTAGAGTAAAAATCTATGATGTATACTGATGAACTATAAAGACTAAGAGTAAAAAATAATAGTAGTAAAAAATATAGTGTACACATATATGTATATAAAATATGTATATATAATAAATATATCCAAAAATATAGCAATAAATATAAATCAGAAGGTGAATAATTAGTCAACATCGGTAAGAATTATATCAAGATATATCTGGAAGTATGCAGCATGGAACGGGTTACCTTAATGTAATAGTGGGAAAGGCGCAGATGCATGCCCCTACGCACGTTTCGGTAGATCCTTCGTCAGTCCACTAATCTGAACATCATTGAAAATCTGTGGCTAGAACTCAAAATAGCAGTGCATGAAAGATGACCCAGGAATCTCACAGAACTGGAAGAAGTTTTCAAATGGGTGAAAATATCTCAAACAAGAATTGAAAGACTCTTGGCTGTCTTCAAAAAATGTTTACAATCCGTTATACTTTCAAAAGGGGGTGCTACTAGGCACTACCCATGCAGGGTGCTCAAACTTTTGCATTTTCCTTTTTTCAATTTTTCAAATGTAAAAGATGACAATATATGTAAGTATTTTGCCAAAAATACAAAGGAATTTTGAGACGGGTGCCCAAACATTTACATGCCACTGTATTATGCAGCAAGTGAAAAGTCAGTTCTTGGAGTTTATATGTTGTAACTATCTAAAGATGGATCAAAGAGGAACAGCCTCTGAACCATACACAAGGTCATGTGCACCCAAGGTTCATTAATCTGCATGGTGAATAAAGAAAATGTTAGTGCTGATGATCATAGAAAGGTGTTGCAACGTGGTGCAATAACTCTTGCTGTTTACCCACAGACCCATCAGAGTGCCTATGCTGAAAACCATCCCACCACCAGAATCTACAATAATCAGCACATGATCAGAAGAACTGGACTAGGAACTATAGAAGGAGGTGATCTGGTCTGATGTCTAATGGAGAATACTTCGGCACTGATCCATACTTTAGTGCAATAAAATATATGACACATCACTGCCATAGGGTCTGGGTGATGTGGTCCTAAACATTTCTCTAGTACTCACAGCTGTGATGTAGTAGTTAGGGATAGGTATTTACCATCCTTTGTGTATTCTGTATTTATATATAAAAGTGTTGTTGGTATGATACGTTTTTAATTTTATATAAATAAACTTGTATTTTTTGGATCAAATTGCTTCTTCATTTTTCTCTTTTGGTGTCACGATCTATTTCAGAAGGGATAATTACTGTACTTAATGTTATATGAGGTTTAATTTTCTGGATTGGTTATGCTTAAATGTTAGGATAAGTTTTTCTCAAAAGTGACCAATATTTTTTGACCAATAGTTAATTGTGTGCAATTGTGGGCAGACATATCATTGGTGCAACCTGTACGGACACACAGGGGCCAAGAGGTAAAGGGGCCCATTTATACCTCCAAAGCAGGTGCTATTTTGCAGTTTTCGGAGCTCCTGTGATGCAAAGGGCTCATATATTGTTCTTGCACAAGGTACCTTTTTTGCTGTCTGCCAGTGGTGATATGTACTATCGAAGGATACTCTTTTAGAATGATGTCTGTTTCAACATGGTGTCTGTGTAGGTCTTTAGATATTTTCAGGATACCCTCTGTTTAGAAACCTAAGTCACTTTTCTTGGCATTATATTATGTGAATTGAATCAGCTAACTGATATTGGTATTTTGATAGAGACATCTTGATGTGTCATAGACGACAGCTGGAGAAATGGAGTAAAGTCTTTCGGTCTGTGGGAATATGTAGATAACATTGAGAAAGACCGCATAGGTCAAAAGGTGGAATTAATATTTCTACTTACTTATCGGACTCAAGAAACATCACTTATGAAAAAATCCTACTTTTTTTATATGTCTCAGTGCCTAAGTACTCTCCATTATTGTATGACTTATGTAATTCTTCTGAGCATGAAATCTTCCACATTACAGAAGAGCAAGCACCTTTTCTAGAATTTCTGGTCTGATGTGTCACATTTTCTTTAACATAATTTGGACAGATGGGGGTGTGCTCATTGCTTACCTAGGAATAAGATGGCACCACAGTGCACTTTAGGACAGACCCAAGCCAGAGGAGTAACTGTGATGCCCCAAGCAATGCTCTGCAGGTTATACATGGGTCTGGACATGCATATGGATATTAGCTTGACATGTAACACCTACTTAAACATTGTTGATGTTCATTTATCTCTCTTCATGACAACGATATTCAAATATTCAAATGGTTTTAAAAACATGGCAAAGAGATCATGGTGACTTTACCTTCAAATTTTCCATACCTCAATCTAATTAAGCCTCCATGGAATGTGCTAATAAGACAAGTCTGATATATGAAGGCCACACCTATAAATTAGAAGATTTTAAGAATTTGATGTTCGTGACTTGGTTCCAGGTATTGCAGGACACCTTCTGACATCCAATCTCTGCCCCTGTGGATAAGAACTATTTTAGCATCATAAGGAGGGACCAACACAATATTAGACAAATTGTTGTAATGTTTTACACTGGACGATTATTGGGAATGAGAGTTTCTAGGATGCTCATTACATTGTAAACAGGTTGACAGTCCTCAAAAAGATTGAGCAAAACGCTTGTTCATTGTCAGAGACACCGCACTACACTCACTCACAGAGCCAGTGCACGTGTCCTGAGTACAGAAACAGTGCTAAAAGATACCTGTGGAGCAGGGCAGCGTTGACAATGCGCGCTTCAAACTATTGGTGTCAGGGTCCAGTCAGCGCCGGAAAGTAAAGATGCACAAGACCTGCGGACACAGAAGTTAGCAAGCTGGCACAGGACCTATGGACATGTGACTGCAAGGGGGCGGGGCTTAGCGTCCTGCTTTCAGATATGACAGGACACCATATAACAACTCAGAGTCAGGCAAGACCGAACCGGATCAAAACCAAACAAGCAAGCAAGATATCAGGCACAAGGCACACTTACGCACAAGGTCAACTAACTCAACCGAGGGCAAGAGTATAACTGACACCGGACCTAGGTCCAGTGAGCATTAAATAGCCACCCTCTGCCAGAGAGAGGCGGAACAGTCTGATCAGGACAGGCCAAAGCGAAACCCTGTCCTGGATCATGACAGTACCCTCCTCTCAATGGGGGGCCACCGGAGCCCCGGTCTCTCAGGGTACTTGGCGTGAAAGGCCCGGACCAACCGATCCTCAAGGACCGATCGAGCAGGAACCCACGACCGTAGCCTTTCCAATGTACCAGATATTGAAGGGCACGACGGACTAACCTAGACTCGACAATTCATTCCACCTCGTACTCTGACTGCCTGTCTACCAAAACCGGTGGTGGGGAAGCTGATGATCCCTCCCCACCGGACCTCACAGGTTTCAAAAGGGCTTTATGGAAAACATTTGGGATCCGCAGAGATGGCAGAAGCCGCAACTGAAAAGCCACCGGGTTAACTGCTTCGGTAATTACATAGGGACCTATAAACTTGGGTCCAAGCTTCGCAGAGGTTACCTTGAGCCTTATATTCTTGGTGGACAACCATACCTTATCCCCAATCTGAAACACCGGTCCCTCGGATCATTTTTTGTCTGCAAAAAACTTAAATTTGTCCTGGGCCTTTGTAATGTTACTCTAGACCTCCCGCCATACCACTGGATCATCTCATCCGCCCCAGGACACCCAGAATTCAAACGGGAAAATTCTCCAAAATGAGGATGAAACCCATAATTGCAGAAAAAGGGAGAAGTACCCGTAGGCTGGTTAATGCGGTTGTTAAATGCAAACTCGGCCAACGGTAACACAGAACACCAATCATCCTGTTGGGCTGAGGTCAAGCAACGCAAAATTTGCTCCAGAGACTGATTGGTCCGCTCGGTCTGCCCATTAGTCTCAGGATGATAAGCGGATTAAAAGGACAGAGCAATACCCAACCTCTTGCAAAAAGCCCTCCAAAATCTGGAAGCAAATTGCACTCCTCTATCAGACACCACATTCAAGGGTACCCCATGCAACCGCACCACATGCTCAACAAACAATCTGGACAGCGTTTCCGCGTTAGGTAGAGCTGCCAAAGGTACAAAATGTGCCTGCTTACTAATCCTGTCCACCACAACCCAAACGACGGTATTACCCTTGGAGGGCGGAAGGTTGGTGATGAAATCCATGGACAAATGAGTCCTTGGTCTCTCAGGAATTGGCAGTGGTACCAATTCCCTGGCCGGCCAGTTATGGGGGGTTTTTGCACGGGCACAAACATCACAAGCAGACACATATTCCCCAACATCAAAGGCTAAAGCAGACCACCAGAATACTCTAGCAATTGGCTTCCGGGTAGCTGAGATCCCTGGATGTCCACCCAGAACTGAGTCATGGAACTCCCGGAGGACCTTGAGGCAAAACTGAGCTGGCACGAAAAGCTTATCCACCGGCTTAGTCAGAGGTGCCAGAGACTGAGCCTCCCGAATCTCCCGTTCCAACATATTAGAAATATCTGCCACCACCACCCCAGGCTGAAGAATGGAGGATGGAGGTTCCGTGGGGGACACCGGATCTAGACTGCGTGACAAGGCATCCGCTCTGACATTTTTAGATTCTGGCCGAAAAGTGATCGAGAAGTTGAACCGGGAAAAAAAGTGACCATCTAGCCTGTCTGGGAGTCAACCTTTTAGCTGACTCAATGTAAGCTAGGTTTTTGTGGTCTGTAATTACTGTTATAGGATGGACAGCCCCCTCCAAAAAATGCCTCCATTCTTCAAAGGCCAACTTTATGGCCAAAAGTTCTGAATTCCCCACATCATAGTTTCTCTCCGCAGGGGAGAACTTCTTTGAGAAAACGGTGCAAGGTCTCAAATTGGTTAAAGTGGCGGGTCCCTGGGACAATATCACCCCCACCCCACCTCTGAGGCATCTACCTCAACAATAAATGGTTCCGACGGGTCCGGTTGAATAAGACCGGGGCAGACATGAAACATTTTTTTAGAAACTGAAGCGTCGCTACCGCTGAGGTTGACCAATTCTTGATATCGGCCCCCTTTTGAGTCATGTCTGTGAGGGGTTTAACCACCTGTGAAAACCCCCTTATAAATTTACGGTAGTAATTGGCGAATCCTAGGAAACGCTGCAGAGCCTTCAAATCACAAGGCTGAACCCACTCGACAATGGCCTGCACCTTATTAGGATCCATGCGATACCCTTCAGCAGACACAATGAACCCCAGAAAAGACAGTTCCTGGACAAAAAATAAGCATTTTTCTAATTTAGCAAAGAGTCAGTTCTCCCGGAGACTTTGGAGAACTGCCCGAACATGACCAATGTGAGCCTGCTTATCAGGAGAGTAGATCAATATGTCATCCAAATATACCACCATAAAACGTCCAATGAAATCAGAGAACACATGATTATTTAAATTTTGGAAAACCGCTGGAGCATTGGTCAGACTGAAAGGCATGACCAAATTTTCAAACAACCCTTCAGTAGTGAGAAAAGCGGTTTTCCACTCATCTCCGTCCCGGACTCGGATAAGGTTATATGCTCCCCGTAGATCTAACTTTGAAAACCACTTAGCTCTGGACAACTGATTGTATAAATCAGGAATAAGTGGAAAGGGATAAGTATTCCTCACAGTTATCTTATTTAACTCATGAAAATCGAGGCATGGGCGTAAACCACCGTCTTTTTTCTTTACAAAAAAGAACCCTGCCGCTACGGGAGAAACAGAAGGATGAATGTGTCCCTTACAGAGACTCTCGGAAATATATTCTTTCATCGCGGCTCGTTCTGGACCCGAAAGGTTATACAAGCGGGCTTTGGGCAATTTAGCACCTGGAACCAGGTCAACGGCACAATCAAATGGGCGGTGTGGTGGTAAAACCTCAGCCTCTTTTTCGGAGAAAATGTCCGTATAGTCTTTCAGGCACTCCGGAATACCTTCCAGACCCACGGACGACACAGACACCGTAACAAGACATTTTTCAGAACAATAGGGACCCCATTTAACAATGTCCTGATATTCCCAATTAATTACAGGATTATGCAATTGTAACCAGGGGAACCCTAACACCTGTCCCGCAGGCAGGTTGTCCATCACAAAACATGAAATTTGTTCCTGGTGTACGGAACTCACTTTAAGGAGAAACTTTTCAATGCGAAACATAACGTTATTCTTAACCAGTGGTGTTTTGTCAATGGCAACAAAGTGAATAAGAGTCTCCAACCTAACTGTCCCTAACTTACACCTGGCCACCAAGTCCGAGTCAATAAAGTTCAATGATGAACCGCAATCCACAAAGGCAGAAGTGGATGTAGAGATACTCCCACAACAAAGTTCCACTAGCAACAACATTTTAGAGAAGGCAGAAAAGGGTACCTGAGAGCCTGGGTGACCTCCAGGACAATCACCAGGGCTTAGTCGCTTGTTGGTCAGTGGACCGGAGGGGCAATCCTTTTTCCAATGTCCAGAATCGCCACAGAGAAAACAGCATTTTCCCATGCGCCGTTGTCTCCTTTCATTTTCTTTCAGGTCGATGGTTCCCATCTCCGTGACTTCCAATGTATGACTGACTCCCCTTCCTTGGGAGAATAATGGTCTCTCAATTTGCATCACTCCCCTCGCCCGTAGCCTGTGATCCATTCGGACGGCCTGTGTCATAGCCTCCTCCAGGGAATCAGGCGGAGGGTGGAGAGCCAAGGCATCTTTCAGATGTTCTGACAGGCCTCTACGGAACAAACCCCGGAGGGCGGCGTCATTCCAGCAGACCTCAGCAGCCCAGCGTCTGAACTCTAAGCAAAACCACTCGGCTGAGTGCTTCCCCTGGCACACACTCATCACCATGTCCTCAGCCATACGCATTCGATCAGGCTCATCATAAATATGCCCCAGGGCTTCAAAAAATGCATCCACATTCATACGCTTGGGGGCCGTGGTCGAAAGGGAGAAAACCCAAGCTTGGCGGGCTCCCCTTAACAGAGACATAATGACCCCCTCTCTCTGACCTTCATCCCCCAAAGAGTGAGGTCTCAATGAAACAAAAAGCTTACAGCCCTCCTTGAAAACTCTGAATTTCCTTTTATCTCCAGAAAAGGTATGTGGTAACTTAACCGGAGACTCAGGGGAAACTAATGTAACATCCCGAGCCCCCAATGAGAATACCCCCTACACAGTGTCAGCGATCAGCTGCTGAGACTGAGCCAGGACTCATTGTTCTCCAAGGAGTTTCTGAGACATCTGAGTCAGGTGCCTTACCTGCTCAGAAAGAGCGTGCATAGGATCCATCACACACACAGGAGAATGGGAGCAGAGAAGAAAAAATGGTATGGGTCAGTTATAATGTCAGAGACACCGCACTACACTCACTCACAGAGCCAGTGCACGTGTCCTGAGTACAGAAACAGTGCTAAAAGATACCTGTGGAGCAGGGCAGCAGAGGTGACAATGCATGCTTCAAACTATTGGTGTCAGGGTCCAGTCAGTGCCGGAAAGTAAAGATGCACAGGACCTGTGGACACAGAAGTTAGCAAGCTGGCACAGGACCTATGGTCATGTGACTGCAAGAGGGCCGGGCTTAGAGTCCTGCTTTCAGATATGACAGGACACCATACAACAACTCAGAGTCAGGCAAAATGGAGGTCACAACAGTACGGGCAAACGAGGCACAGGAGGGACAAACAGATGAGTGGTCAGACAAAGCCAAAGGTCATACACAAGAGGGCGATGTGGTACAAAGGGGACGAGCAGAGAGAAGTCGGGTCACAAGTAGAGAGTCATACACAAGAGGTAGCACAGTACAAGAGGGGCAGGCAGAACTTGTAACAGGGACAGAACCGGATCAAAACCAAACAAGCAAGCAAGATATCAGGCACAAGGCACATGTACGCACAAGGTCAACTAACTCATCCGAGGGCAGGAGTATAACTGACACCTGTCCTAGGTCCAGTGAGCATTAAATAGCCACCCTCTGCCAGAGAGAGACGGAATAATTAACCCCCAGTCTGATCAGGATGGGCCAAAGCGAAAACCCCGTCCTTGATCATGACTTTCATCTAGTAAAATGATTTTTATGTTTTTTTTAAAAATTATTGTTCTCAACAGCAAATCGCATTAACAATCATTCTGTGCACTCCAGAATTGTTATAATATGTGGAATATAGTTATTTACTAAAACATTTGCCACCCATAACTTTATTTTTAAAGCTATACAAATTGAGACTGACATGCTTTGAATTTTGGAAGACTACAGGTTCTAGATACTCAAAGTGAGACTGCTGAGCGGTGCGGAGGCTGCATTTTAAGTATAGGGGCTATAGATAAGTGCATAGTTGAACACAATATCATAGTTTAACACAACAGCATAGTTTGGTGTTTTCCATATGTGGTACAGTAAAGGGTGTTTTACTGGATGGGAGATACATTTCTCCCAGCAGGTTAATGTTTGGCCAGGTTTTTCCCTAAAGACAGGACCTGCGATGATGTCATGGTCACGTGATCAGCCCATGTCATGTTTACCTCACTTGTAGGAGAGGTTATGGGCAATGTAATGGAGGTTGGTGTTTGGCACATGGTGAGTGTGTCTGGAAGTTACAGGAACTTGGCTGGACTTAGCCTGAACTTGTTTACAGGAGCCCCGTGCTGTAGGACTATAGCAGCAAAACTCTCAACAACCCTGGGAATAGCATCTGGCAGATGCCGCGGACCTGGCAACCGCTTAATTAAGCCCATCCCATGCAAGGGGTGAGTCTGGGACCAGTGGTTCTCCAAGCTGGAGTATATTTATGTCTTTCCTTACTTTCTGTCAATCTGCTGTTTGCAACGTGACATTAAACCACTGAAATTGGACTTTAAGCCTGTGTGTTGCCTCATTACTGCAGCCCTGCCATTACCTACCAGAGCGAACCCCTACAATTGGTGGACTGAATGCGGGCAAACGCAGTGAGGCCAGGCTGTTTTTCTTATTTTTGATTTGTACCCCAGCCTATGTCCTGGGTGAAACGAGCGGCACAGACCCAGGCAGGGACCTTTCCAGAAATGGAGGCCACGGTAAAAGTGCTCATAGAGGCCATGCGACAGCAGGAGCAGGCTATGCAGCAGCAGGCTACACAGCAGCAGCCGACTATGCAGCAGCAGCAGGAGGCCATGTGGCAGCAGGAGGCCATGCGACAGCAGGCTATGCAGCAGCAGGCTATGCAGCAGCATCAGGAAACCAATCAGCAGTTGATACAGCATATCACGACAGTGCAGACGAAAGGAACTAACTGGGGAATCCATGATGTCCGGAAAGCGGTTCGTAGAGAGGTTCCCAAAATGGAGAAGTCGGACAATGTGGAGGCGTACCTGGAGATGTTCGAAGGAGTCGCTGAGAGAGAGAAGCTACCCTGGGACCAGTGGGCAGAAATCATCGCTCCGTTTCTGGCCACAGGACCTTTGAAAGCGTATCAGGACCTACCCACGGAGCAAAGGGCGGACTACACGGTTGTCAAGGGTGAGAAACTGGCACCTCTTGGGGTAAATGTGTTCGTTTGGGCCCACCGGGTGCACCAGTGGGAGTTTACCCCCTCCAAGCCGGCTCGGTCCCAGTATTATGACCTGATGCACCTGTTACGAAAGTGGTTGCAGCCTGAGGTGTTGTCCCCCACGGCCATGCTGGACCGCATAGTGACTGATAAGTTTTGGAGGGCTTTGCCCCCTCCCTCCAGACATGGGTTGGTCAGGCATCCCCTACTAATGCCATGCAGATGATAGACCTCATAGGAAGTTATGGGGCTACCAAAGAGCTACAGGGAGGGACCCAACAGAAGGTAACAGGAAGGTTCCCTAAGTCTTCACCCCTGGTTCGACGAGTGGAGCCCAGGAAGGCCCCTCAATTCTTATCTGGGGAAGTAAGGAGCCCCATAATCTGCTGGTGGTGCCAGGAACCAGGTGATATGAGCGCTGATTGCCCCCACCTGGCTGAGCCCATGGACACAAACTTTGGGTACCGCCAGTCTCACTATGCCGAACCGATGTGTGCAATTGGCACCCCAAAAAGTCCCAATATGGAACATTTGTGTTGGGTTGAAGTGGAAGGCACCCTGGCTGTAGCCCTATTGGACTCAGGGAGTCTTGTAACCATGGTACGAGCCAGCTGGATTTAAACCAGAGAGTATACGGGTTTGAAAATAGGGGTGTTGTGTATACATGGGACTTAAAAGACTATCCCACTGCACTAGTGGTGATAAACATGCCAGCGGGAAGGCAGTGCCACGAGGTGGGGGTTGTGACTAATCTGCATTATGAAGTGATAATTGGAAGAGACTTTTCGTTATTTTCTGTGCTGTGGCCATCTGTTGTCCCACCCGCGGAGCAAATGCCGGCACCAGAGGCAACCAGGTTACATTCTCCAGAAGTAGGGCATGAACCTGGTGGCCCGGAGGAAGAAGTGCTGGCGGTAGGGGTAACCTTCCCATCGGTGGAGGAGGGGAAGAATTCTCCCATAGAAGTATTGGCTGGAGAGGTGGAAGACTTGCCGCCGGGACCCGAGTTGTCAGACTTGAATGTAGCAGGTGACAATTTTGGTATGGCGCAATTCCGAGACCCTACTTTGGCCCGGGCCAGAGAAAATGTACTGATTGTTAATGGGGAACCCCAACAACCTGGGGCAGCTACAGTGTTGCCACGCTTTGAGCTGAACCAAGATTTGTTGTACCGAGTGGAGAAAATACGTGGAGAAATGGTAGAACAGTTACTTGTACCTCAGGCATATTGTAGGCTGGTAATGGACTTAGCGCATGCGCATGTACTTGGGGGGAATTTGGGCCAAAAGAAAACCCTAGACCGAATTCTGCAGCAGTTCTACTGGCTAGGGGTCCATGAAGAAATTAAACGGTACAGTAATTCCTGTCCAGTGTGCCAGGTAACCATTCCCCAGCCTCACTTTCGGAGTCCCTTGGTGCCTTTACCAATCATAGAGGTACCCTTTGCGAAGATGGCAATGGATCTGGTCGGGCCTCTCAATAAGTTGGCAAGGGGACACCAACACATCTTGGTAGTTCTAGATTATGATACCCGATATCCTGAGGCCATTCCTCTGTGCCACACATCAGCTAAGCTTATAGCAAAGGAGCACATGGGTATGTTTTCGTGGGTGGGAATTCCTCAAGAAATTTTATCAGACTAGGGAACCCCCTTTATGCAAAAAATTGTGAAGGAACTCTGCCGTTTGCTAAATGTTTAACAGTTGTGCACATAGGTCTATCATCCCCAAACAGATGGTCTGGTAGAAAGATTTAATAAGACGCTGAAAAACATGTTAAAAAAGGCAGTTTCCAAAGACGGGAAGGACTGGGATCTCTTATTGCCATATTTGTTGT
The DNA here is from genome assembly GCF_039654945.1 of Dendrobates tinctorius. Taxonomy (NCBI): domain Eukaryota; kingdom Metazoa; phylum Chordata; class Amphibia; order Anura; family Dendrobatidae; genus Dendrobates; species Dendrobates tinctorius. Next base: position 7,862,436 of record NW_027361827.1, on the reverse strand, counting down.
TTGCAGTGCGGGAGGTGCCTCAGGCATCTACGGGGTTCTCGCCCTTTGAACTATTGTAAGGCAGACTGTTGTGAGTTCATTTTTCCCTTCATCATTGAGGTCTGATGAACTCCCTCCTCTGGTGAAGGAAGGTAGTGAGACTGATTACCAAACACCTGGGCAGCTAGATGATAACTGGGTGGCTGGAATTGAGGACTGGATATAAGGCTGCTGACGCCCTTCTTCCTGGCTGGTGATTTTCCTGCTGGATTCTTGGAGACCAGTCTGATTCCTGCATCTCAAAGCTAAGTTTTTCTGCTCTTCTTTGTACTCTTCAGTTTTGTTTTTGTTTTGCCTTGTTTTTTGGGAGTTCTGCCATCCCCGGCCGGGGGTGAGCTGAATTCCATTTTTGTCTCTGATCTGTTGATCTTTTGCTCTGTCTTCAGAATATACCTGAGTGCTGATATAGTCTTTTGAAGCCTAGCGACTTCAGGGCCAGTTTTTCCTATCAGTCGGTTGGCTCATTTTTATAGGGTTTTTGCGGATGGCAGACAGCAGCTTTCCTATCCTGTCCTATGTAGTTAGCTTGGGCCCCATCATTTGCTCAACCTATCTTTCTATCTGTGTTAGTGTTTTCATCTTGCTTCACCGTCATTATATGTTGGGAGCTGCCTATTGCTTTGGGGTCTGCTCTGGGGCAGTTTAGTTTTTCCCCTTTCTGTCTTTAGGCTATGTAGCTCTCCGGCTGTGATCGAGGGGTCTAGGGCTCCGTAGGAACCCCCCACGGCTACTGCTAGTTGTTGTGGATAGGTTCAGGGGTCTGCAGTCCGATAGCTGCCAACCTCAATGGTTTTTCTGGACTTAGCTGGTATTTTGTTTTTTCCTCCTTTGGTGACTCATCATAACAGCAGACATCCACGGGGCTTACTCGATATAGCCAAAGAGGCCTGGGAGAACCAACCTACCCCCCCAAAAGTGTGATAGAACATGTTGCAAAAATGAAAGAAAGAATGGAGACAGTCCCACCCTTAGTCCGGGAACATATGGAGGCAGCACAACAGTCACAGTGTCGGGTCTATAACCGGGGGGCTCGGGTAAGAACCTTTAGCCCTGGGGATCGGGTGTTGGTACTTATGCCTACCGTAGATAGCAAATTTCTTGCAAGGTGGCAGGGACCCTACGAGATCATGGAAAAGGTGGGGCCAGTAGACTACAAGGTACACCAGCCAGGACGGAGAAAGCCAGAACAGGTTTATCATGTTAATTTGCTTAAACCATGGAAAGATAGAGAAAACCTTGTGATAGTTCGCTGCCTGCGTTTCAGATAGAGAAGGCTCCATCCCCTCGGGGCGAGGAAGGAGAAGCCCAACCTGCAGTCAAAATTGCAGACACTTTGTCTCCTAGACAGGTTCAGGAGGTCCTGGAGTTCATTAGCCAAAATACAGATGTTTTTTCGGAGCTCCCCGAACGCACCTCCCTAATCCAACATGACATTGTCACGGAGCCACAGGCCAAAGTCCGACTAAAGTCATATCGGGTGCCTGAGGCCCGGCGACAAGCCATCTTGGAAGAGGTAAAAACAATGCTACAGTTAGGGGTCATAGAAGAGTCCCAAAGTGAGTGGGCCAGCCCAATAGTCCTAATACCCAAGCCTGATGGGTCTCTAAGATTCTGTAATGATTTTAGAAAACTTAATGACATTTCAAAGTTTGACGCCTACCCTATGCCTCGGGTTGACGAGTTGATAGAGCGATTTGGGCAGGCACGGTATTTTACAACTCTGGACCTCACAAAAGGTTATTGGCAGGTACCCCTAACAGAGGCGGCGAAGGAAAAAACGGCTTTTGTAACACCCGAGGGCCTGTTCCAGTATAAGGTGTTACCCTTTTGCGTTGCATGGTGCACCAGCAACGTTCCAGCGATTAATGGATATTGTTCTCCGTCCCCATTGCCGCTATGCCTCAGCCTATCTAGACAATATTATTGTGTACAGCACCGACTGGGAAAGTCACTTAGCAAAAGTACAGGCAGTAATAGACTCTCTGTGACAAGCAGGGCTAACTGCCAACCCAAAGAAGTGTTCCATAAGGTTGGAGGAAGCTCGGTACTTGGGTTATGTCATTGGGAGAGGAGGTCTCACGCCTCAAGTAAACAAAGTGGAGACAAGTCAGAACTGGCCCCGACTCCTCACAACAAAACAGGTAAAAGCCTTTTTAGGTTTGGTGGGATATTACAGGCGGGTCATTCCCAACTTTGCAAACCTGACCGCGCCTTTAACAGACTGCTTAAAAGGGACGAAATCTGTGATGGTCCACTGGAATGATCAGTTAGAGGAGACCTTTACAAAGTTAAAAGGGGTACTGTGTGGTACACCAGTCCTGATCACTCCAAATTTCAAAAAAGAGTTCGTTGTGCAGATAGATGCCTCTGAGATAGGGCTCGGGGCCGTGCTGTCTCTGGAGGTTAACGGAGAAGAGCATCCCATTAGTTTCCTAAGCCGAAGCTTACCCCAGCTGAAACCAGGTACAGTATTGTGGAGAGAGAGTGCCTGGCCATCAAGTGGGCACTGGAGTCATTGCGCTACTATTTGTTGGGGAGATCATTTCAGTTGGTCACAGATCATTCCCCTCTTATGTGGATGAGTCAAGCTAAGTAGAGGAATGCAAGAGTCACCAGGTGGTTCCTGTCCCTGCAAAATTTAAAATTTTCAGTAGAACATCGGGCAGGCAGACTACAGGGGAATGCAGATGCCCTGTCCAGAGTTCACTGTATGTCATGTATCCACCCCCTTAGGGTTGAACATAGGAGGGAGGTATGTGGTACAGTAAAGGGTGTTTTACTGGATGGGAGATACATTTCTCCCAGCAGGTTAATGTTTGGCCGGGCTTTTCCCTAAAGACAGGATCTGCGATGATGTTATGGTCACGTGATCAGCCCTTGTGATGTATACCTCACTTGTAGGAGGGGTTATGGGCTATGTAATGGAGGTTGGTGTTTGGCACATGGTGAGTGTGTGTCTGGAAGTTACAGGAACTTGGTTGGACTTAGCCTGAACTTGTTTACAGGATCCTCATGCTGCAGGACTAATGCAGCCAGACTCTCAACAACCCTGGGAATGGCACCTGGCGGATACCGTGGACCTGGCAGCTGCTTAGTTAAGCCCGTCCCGTGCAAGAGGTGAGTCTGGGACCAGTGGTTCTCCAAGCTGGAGTATATTTATGTTTTTCCTTACTTTCTGTTAATCTGCTGTTTGCAACGTGACATTAAACCACTGAAATTGGACTTTAAGCCTGTGTGTTGCCTCGTTACAGCAGCCCTGCCATTACCTCTCAGAGCGAACCCCTACACATAATACTATTCTACTGTTTTTCTGCTTTTATCTTTACGGTTTATCCCCATTAGTATGTACTCAATGGACAATACTACCAGGTGGGCAACTCGTGAGATGTATCCATGGCTTGAACAGTTGTTTGAAGGTGAATATGTCTGCACTTGATGTCAGCTAGTTACAAGTTTGGAAGCCAAGATAATGGATAAAAATGTGCAGCTTGCAACACTCAGGAACATTGCAAACCTGGAGAGGAGTTTAGAGTTCACTGGGAATGCACTGGCTTGGGCCAGTAATATGGAGAATGGTGAAGGTGGAGAAGATCAGGACCCAGAAGTACATAGCTGTAGGTCCTTAAAAATTATTTAAGGGAACTAGCAGAGAAGCTGAAGGCCAAGACCACCAAGGTGGTGTTTTCAGAAACACTGCCAGTGCCGCAAGCATCACTAGAAAGACAGTGGATAGCTTATGGAGATAAATAATTGGCTTAGAAATTGGTACAGGAAGGAATGGTTTGGGTTCATGAAGAACTGGCATGACTTCTCTGTCGGCTACAGGCTCTATGATTGGGACAGGCTGCACCGCAATAGTGAGGGTGCAGCTGTGCTTGGGGGAAAAATGGTCAGAAGAATTGAGAAGCTTTTAATGTAGGATCTGGGGTGAGGGAGGGTAGTTGTGCTAAATAGGGTAGACAGAGATAGGGGTCAATGAAGATTTAGGGGGGCTGGGACATGCAAGGAACATAGGAAGGAGGAGGAGTATTAACTGTGCCAATAGGATTAAATGTCTGCTGGCAAATGTAAGAAGTCTTGCAAACAAAGTGAATAAATTGCAGACTCTTATGTCAGCCACAGAATATGATGTGCTGGGCATTACGGAGGAAACCTGGCTGGACAAAAGCCATGACTGAGTGTAAAAATGTAGAGGGTTACAATACATTCAGAAAGGACAGGAAAGACAGAAAAGGTGGAAGGGTGTGTATTTTAATTAAATCAAATTTAATACCTGTGCTCAATGATGACTTTGGGGGGTACTGTGACAATGTAGAGTCAGTATGGGTACATGGGAATGGTTCACACAGATACTTTTCAGCAAGTGACATGGAGTGTGCCTGTGTAAGGGAGTGGGTCCAGGAAAGAGGATCGACTGTGTTTCCGGGCCGGAACTAGGGGGGCTGCGCCGATGTTCCCCGGGGGTATGATTACAGGCCAGGACCGACCTTTGACCGGGCAAACAGGGGGCGGGTCCACTATAAAACGAGCGGTGCAGGTAAACAAGAGAGACTGGGCAGGAGGAGAGATGAGGCATAGGAGGGAGGAGCCAAGGGGACCTCTCCCAACTGGCATGAGTCAGCACTTCGGAGCGAGAGGAGACAAGACCCAACCTGACTGAGCGGAGGGCCTTGACTGTGTGCACGGAGCAGGAGTCTTTCCCCGAGCCACTACGGGACGCAGGCCACGGCGCCCCCAGTCATGGTACATCCTGTGCATCAGGCGATCCTCCTCCACAGGCAGTCCGCCTGCTGGCTGCGGCCTTTACACCGAGGTACGTGGCTGCCGCTGCCTCGCTACACCCTGCAGCTGCGGCCTCCACGCCAAGACCCATCGCCGCCTCTGCTCTGCTGCGCCCCGCGGCTGCGGCCGCCACATCGAGATCCACGGCCTCCTCTACTCCACGACACCCTGCGGCTGTGGCCTCTACATCGGGGCCCACGGCCGCCTCTGCTTTGCTCCACCGGGATCTGCTGTCTCCTCCACTCCGCTCTCCATTGCGGAAGGCCCAATGTCTGGGGAGCTACGCGGGGCCCGTGTCCACCACACTGTACCGGAGTGCAAGGACTTCCAGACGCTCCGGCAATGCTTCCTCAACTAGACACGTTGACTGAGGCACCGCCGGAGCATTCCTCATCCACCAGCTCTGCAGGACGTCAGAGACCGATAAGTTGACTCTCCATTGTTCGTTCCCTGTCCAAGCCCCCAAGGGTCCTTAGTTGCCCAGGTCCTGGCCGCATAACGGTCAATCCTTGCCCCATATTGTTCATTCTGTTTTGCGATTGTGTATTTATGTTTTGCCTCCCTGTGTGGAAAACTCGTTGTCAGCTTTAACCTATATTTCTATGTATAAATCTTGTGTTTAACCCTTGTTCTGCCTCCTGCTCATCACTGCATCCTGTGTTCCTGCTAGTTACCACAACTGCATGGGTTAATCTATCTCCTTTCACTCAATTCAGCACTCAACCTCTGTTCTAGGCTATAAAATGAGCATAAATCACACCCTGACAAACTCAGCACACTCCTGTTTCTTACGCAGCCATCACTCATCAAACATACGGGGTGATGAGTCCCCAAAATATGTTAAACTTGTGAAACTTATTAAAGATTTTAAGCTTTAATATAAACATATAAAAAAAACACATTTTGTAAGCACATTGTCATTTTATTTTTATAAGATAAAAATAAAATGACACGCAAATATGCAAAACAGTTATAAAATAAAAAGGGATAATTAGCAGAAATACTTTTAACATTTAATAACGTTTCCATCTACAGTTATCATCTGTTTTCTAGAGGAAAGGAGAAAGTAAATATGCATCGCATCAGCCCTTAGGCTGCATTCAGATGTGAACCCTTCTTTTTGTGTAACCCTGCTTTTTATAGTCCAGACTAGGCTCATATTTCCAGGATGACCTGGATTAGTCTATTTAAACAATGCTGTCTGTAAATGAACAATGAGCCATGTTGTGCTCTTTCAGATACCTGTACCTTAATATAGAGACAATAAGAAATATTCCTTCTAGTACAGACTATTTGTTAACCCCCCTCTAAGCTCAGAATCCAGGAGCTAAGGTGCCAGGATTGACATCTACCAACAGCCAAAGCCCCTTTGTGCTTACAATACTGATATATCCAGTTTCATCCTTTTGTCAACTAAATGTAACTACTGCTGCTATTATTGATTATATATATACAGGGGTTGGACAAAATAATGGAAACATCAACAAAAGTTAGTTTAATATGGTGTAGGTCCACCTTTTGCGGTGATAAGGCTAGTTTCACACTTGCTTTTTTTTGCAGCGCGTTTTTCCCGCAAAAAAACGCATTGAAAAAACGCATACATAAGCATACAACTGCTGCGTTTTTTTCAAGCATTTTTATGAGCATGCATGAAAAAAACGCAGCGTTTTTATGCGTTTGTATGCGTTTTTAGTGCGTTTTTACCGCGTTTGCGTTTTTTTCCAACATTTTTAGGTGGCCCCTCACACTACCCAAACCATGACTTTACTAACCCTAACCCTGACCCTAACCCTAACCCTAACCCTGACCCTAACCCTAACCCTAACCCTGACCCTAACCCTTAACCAAATCATACTTAACCCTAACCCAAACCCTAAACCCTAACTAACCCTAACCCTAACCCTAACCCTGACCCTAACCCTAACCCTAACCCTAACCCTGACCCTAACCCTAACCCTAACCCTGACCCTAACCCTTAACAAAACCATACTTAACCCTAACCCTGACCCTAACCCTAACCCTAACCCTGACCCTAACCCTTAACCAAACCATACTTAACCCTAATCCTGACCCTAACCCTAACCCTGACCCTAACCCTAACCCTAACCCTGACCCTAACCCTAACCCTAACCCTAACCCTGACCCTAACCCTAACCCTAACCCTAACCCTTAACAAAACCATACTTAACCCTAACCCTGACCCTAACCCTAACCCTAACCCTGACCCTAACCCTGACCCTAACCCTAACCCTAACCCTAACCCTGACCCTAACCCTTAACAAAACCATACTTAACCCTAATCCTGACCCTAACCCTGACCCTAACCCTTAACAAAACCATACTTAACCCTAACCCTGACCCTAACCCTAACCCTGACCCCAACCCTAACCCTAACCCTGACCCTAACCCTAACCCTAACCCTGACCCTAACCCTGACCCTAACCCTTAACAAAACCATACTTAACCCTAATCCTGACCCTAACCCTGACCCTAACCCTTAACCAAACCATACTTAACCCTAACCCTGACCCAAACCCCAACCCTAACCCTGACCCTGACCATAACCCTAACCCTAAACCCCCTTAACTAACCCTAACTCTAACCCAAACCCCTAAATTCCATGGTTAAAAAAAAAAAATGCATATGCAAAAAAACGCATACATGAGCATGCCAGTGCGCACATATGCGCATCCATAGGCTATAATGGCCATTTTTTAAGCGCAAAACGTGCGCATATGTGCGCATGCGCTTTTTTGCAGGGCCAAAAAATGCAACATGCTGCGTCTGGAAAATACCAACGCACACCCCAAAAAAACGCAGCGCATGAAAATCGCATACATGCGCTTACCAGCGCGCAGGTATGCGCACCCATGTTAAATATAGGGGAAAAAACGCATGCGCAGGTATGCGTTTTTTTCCAGCGCTAAAAAACGCAAATGTGAAACCAGCCTTACAGCCTCAATTCTCCGAGGTATGGATTCATACAAGGTGTGAATTGTTTCCAAAGGAATTTTAGCCCATTCTTCAGTTAAAACACCCTCCAGTTCCTTGAGCAACGATGGCAGCGGAAATCGACGTCTAATTTGAATCTCTAAAATCGACCATAAATGCTCAATAATGTTGAGGTCTGGGGATTGTGGGGGCCAGATGAGATGCTCAACTTCATTACAATGTTCTTCGTGCCACGCTTTAACAATTCTAGCTGTATGAATTGGTGCATTATCATCCTGAAAGATGGCGTTCCCCTCCGGGAACAGTGCTTGAACCATAGGATGCACTTGGTTGCCCAAAATGCCTAAATAATCTCGGCTGTTAATTCTTCCATGAAGGGATATCATTGGCCCGGCGGATCTCCACGAAATAGCACCCCAGATCATCACAGAACCTCCGCCATGTTTTACGGTTGGGAGAAGGCAGTCTGGATGGAATGCTTCTTTCGGCTGTCTCCAAACGTACACTCGACTGAAGGTCGGAAATAGGGCAAACGATGATTCGTCTGAGAATATCACATCTTTCCACTGCTCGAGGGACCAATTCTAGAGGTTTCTACACCACTCTAAATGCTTCAAAACATTTGTCATTGAGAGCAGCAGTTTTCGAATTGCAGCAGTTTTCGTGGAAACTGGGTTCTGCAGGTGTTCATTGAGCTCAGCAGTGATTTTCGGAGCCGTGGTCTTGCGATCCTCTCTCACAATTCGCTTTAGAGTCCAACGGTCTCTCTCAACTTCGACTTTCGGCCGGACCTGTGCTTTGCTGCGGACGTTTTTCCTTCTCTTTCAAACACAGTGATTACTTTGGAGACAGTACCTCTTGACACGCCAAGCATTCGGGCACTTTCTGTTACACTAGCGCCTGCCATACGAGCACCAACAATTTGGCCTCTTTGAAAATCCGAGAGGTCTGCCATTGATATCAGGTTCTCATCAATGTTCTTACAATTCTGAAAAACAAAAAGTTAATTTACATACACATATCACATAACACAAATAATCAACTACAAAACATTACCATATGTCACGGTTTGCATGTTTATAACATGTTCGAAGATTATGATGCCAAAACGTTAGGTGTTTCCATTATTTTGTCCAACCCCTGTATATTTCCATCACAGATGGTAATAATGGAAAGCTGCTAATTGGAGTTTGCTACATGTCTCATAATATCAAAAACTGAGAAAAAGCAGAGTAGCAACAAGCCACAACAAATAAATAAATGTATAATATTTATTGAAAAATCACAATAAAAATAGCTTAAGCAGTATCCTTACAGAAATAGAACATACAATTGGAGGAGACATGAAGGTAGGTAGGGGGTAGGTGTAGGGTCAAAAGAAAATTGGACCTGGGAAAAGCTAGGTGAGTTGATATCATTAATGCACAAGTGTAGGTACGTGTGCCAACTGGGGGTGGTCCCTTTTTCACCACGAACAGACTGGAGACAGAAACCAACCTGCGTTAAAACAGGTCCTCTTTATTGGCCGTCCTCCCGACGACCACAGCAACACGACAGCTTCTACGCACAGGCCCGGGTACCTTTCACCTCCTGCTTTCTCTTTAAAGTGATGTCTCTCGCGGTTCTTTCACTGTGACTGCCTTAGGCCCACCACCACAGCGTGTTATGAACACTCTTAACCTGACTTCTGAGTTTGGGCTCCCTCTGGTAGTGGCTGCGGGTAGTGGAGCTGGTCGGGTTGACAGAAGTCCATCACCTGAAGACGATGAGTGGAAGTCAGGTGTTACAGACTGGGAAGATTTAAGTGAGCAAGCTGTTGGTGATTTGTTTTTCTTCCTATGCATCTTGAAGTCCGCTTGTCCCCTGCTTGGCCCTGCATCGTTCAGATAAGTTATTTGTTTGCTGGAATCTTTTTTCATTTCATCCAGTTTTGTCTTTCTCTGCTTTCTGCTTTGCTGTGTGGGTTCAGCATTGTTCCCTGCTGGGACCGGTGCTTGACCCCGCTCCATATGCCACTGCTTATGTCAGTCTGTTCAGTATTGCTAATCCCCTGTTATAGCAGAGTCTTTAGTTTTGCTTCCAGTTCACACCAGAATGCTGATCTAGTGGAGGAGAGGTCGTGTGGCCTCAGTATTTTTGCATATCAGACATGTTGGATTTTTTAGGGTTTTTGCATGTTTGCAGACAGTATCTTTTCTGTCCTGTGCTATCTAGACAGTTTGGGCTCCATCATTGCTTAATCTATTTTCTGCCTGTGTTTGTGTCTCATCTTGTCTCACCGGCAGTATATGTTTGGGGGCTATCTATTCCTTTGGGTTTCTGCTCTGGGGTAGTTTAGCTTTCCCCTTTCTTGCTTTAGGCTTAGTTAACTCTTTGGCTGTGCTGAGGCGTCTAGGGCATCGTAGGTGCGTCCCACGGCTAATTCTAGTTGTGTTGTTAGGTTTAGGGGTCTGCAATCCGCAAAGTTGCCAACCTTTCTGGTGTTCTGGTTGCCTATCTTACTTCCCGGTTATCCTCCTCGGTGACCTAATCATAACACAGTGCTTCCCCTGGCCGAGTCTGTCCGTCTGGTACCCTGGGCTACTTTTGTCCTGCAGTTATCCTGTCAGGGTCACCCCCCGACTGTCTCTCCTTCCAGTCCCTTCCGGAGCTCTTCCTTCTTCAGTCTCTTCCTACGCTGAACTCCTCCTCCTGGACTGGCTTCCCTGGGGCTCTCTCTCTCCCTTTTTATTCCCCTGCCTGGGAATTCCCCTCTCGAGTCCCCGTAACTCCGTCCACCATGACTTTTTAGTTTCTTAAGCATTAGCTAAGTCCTTCCCTGCTTCCTTTTGTCTCCCTCAAGTGGCCAAACCTTAGTACTGCACCATCTCCTTTACCTGCTAGTCTTTGTCTCCCCCTAGTGGCCAAAACCCGGTCCTACACCATCTCTTCCTAATTCCAGCTGTTTCCCCACACGTATATACAAATTCTCATCAGGTATATTTACTGCACATCTTTACATTCACTTTCCTGCTTCAGACAGGTCCATAGATCAGTCCACTTCCCTACATAAGGGCAAAGTTAAATAGGGATCAGTGCAAAAATTAATAAGATATATCTATATCTATGTGCCAATACCAAAGCAAACCATAACATCCACAGAAAATCTTACCCATGGTGGATCCAGACCATTGCAGTACCCCCTTGCCAGCCCCTGATGCGCGTTTTGCGTGCTTGCTTTCTCAAAGGGGAGTAGACAATAGATGCGGTCTCACTGGTTATATATACACAATGAAATAGTGCCGATAAATGCGGCGCGTGTGCCCTGGACTCTGGCCATTTGCATCGCAATTTCCTCCACTGCCGTCACAGCACAGTCTGCAAGCAGGCGTAAAGAGTCCAATGATGTCAACAGACATGGGCACTACGCTGGTTAGATGACCGCCGAGGAAGCAAAGAGCCGAAAAAGTCACGATGCGCATGCGCACCAGCAGCGGCCATTTTCTAGAAGCCCAAAGGACACCACCATCATGCCAGAGATTGCCAGGGGTCAAACAACAATATAATATCAATAGGGCCTGTCGCTACAATAATATGACAGTATTCAAGGTAAGACAATGCTGTTAAAAATTGAATGTTACAAAGGGGATAAAAAACAGTAAAAAATGTAAATAATGTTAACAATGAATAATGGAGAAGTGATACACAGTGAAAGCCAACATAAGGATCAGTAGTTCATAAACCGACTTAATAAAGGTCAGAATGTATGGGTGAAAAAATGAAAAATAAATAAATAAATAAAAATAGAGGAAAAAACATAAAAAATGGAGATAAAAAAAAGAGATAAGGCTGGTACCAGTCAAGAATGATAATGAAAGTGACTTGAAAAAAAGCCTATGTGGTGGCTAATAGGAAAAGGCATGGCTGTGGTGCCTACAAAGCAATATACTAATTATATATTAGAAAAACAGAAACCAAAGGAAACATTAATAGTAGCAGGGTATTAATAAAATAAATTACATTTACCAACGGTGTGTTGAAGTGCTAGTAGTGCCCCTGCAATCGGAAAGCTGGACATAGGTAATCACATGTGGACAGTCGGGAATACCCAAAAAAGAAACGAGAAGACAAGCCGAACATAAAGTCCAAAATGTAATGCGTTAAAAAAATTAATAATTTTATTACTAATAAACAGGTAAAAATAAAGGAAGAACATGAAAATGTACCAAATTTGAGTTAAAAACAAGGCCGCACACTCAGTGTTCGCAATCAATGTAGCAGATCCAAACTAAAATGCCAGATGCCAATCAGTGCAGGAAATACAATATATAAACAAGAGTAAAATTCAGTTAGTAAAATTTATTTAATACATGTAGAGTTGAGCAAAATGGGTCGGTCAAACTCAAAAGTCGCCAACTTTAGTTAAAGTCGGGTTTCGCCGATCGAAACCCGACCATAGCGTGAGGTCGGCCATGAGGTCGCCGACCCAAGCGCCAAAGTCGCGTTTCAAATAATGCTTCCAGTGCCTTTTCTCAGCCAATGATGGAGGACGCAGACTGTGGGCAGCGCGATAACATGTGCAGCGGCCACCACCATCTTAGAGAAGGGCATTGAAGTGATTGGCTGGCTTTGTGTGGCGTCACAGTGGCTATAAAAGGCCGTGACAGCTGACCGCCATCTTATTTCTGCCGATCTTAGAATAGGGAGAGGTGCTGCTGCTGATTCTGAATAGGGAGAGCGTTAGGCAGGGAAGAAAAAAAAAAAAAACTGTTTCTGCTGATAGCGCTTTTCACTGTACAGTTAGTGTGCAGTGAAAGGGGAGGATTTTTATTGTGTGCAGCAGCGCTGGTGGTGAGTAGGCTGCCTTTTAAGGCTACCTGATAGCTGCATTGCTGTGTGCACACTGCTGTTCAAACTGCTTTTTTCAAAGCACTCCAACTTTTATTATTTTGCCCTGGTCAGTTACTGAGCATTCATTTTTTCACACACCGTATAGCGGTGTACGCTCCTCACACACTACCGTGTACCAGCTGGTATCACTGACAAATACAAGCCATCTGTGTGTGACTCTGGAAAAACAAACAGAGGAGATTTTCCATTTTTCCAGACCTACACCTTAGAGTGCTGTCCGCTTTTCAAACAGTTTCGTATATCTGCTGTTTTATCACAGTCAAAACTAGACAGAGACAGCGTGTGTCACTCCTTATAAAAATAGATGGAGATTTAAAATTTTCCATACATACACCGTATAGCGGTGTACGCTCCTCACACACTACCGTGTACCGGCAGGGAACTGTGAACCAAAACTGGGGGAGGAGCTGCTCTCTGGGGGCCAGGAAGGGGAAGTTTAGTCAGTTCCTGCGAGGAGGGTGAAGTGTGTGGATGAGGGGAGAAGAGCTGGAGGACTGAGCAGAGTTCAGGCTCACTTCTAGCATGGAGCATGGTTCCGGATTCCGGTCTCCGAGGTTGTATGGATACTGATGTTCCTGCAGCAGAAACTGGAGGAATAGGAAGCTGTAAATGCTCTGTTCCCACATAAAAGCAATATTTTCAATTCTTCTTTATAAAAAGCACCTAACCCAATGTGTGGGTACTAGAAAACCCCCCCAAAAATACAAAAAAATGGAAAAATTGCCTGCCAACCCCTTCAGCACTGCTACATCTATGTGCCTAACACTGCACCCTTTTCCTCAACATCTATTACTACTGCCCTGGGACTACAGCGCTACCTGTGGGGAGCTATTACATCTTGCTGCCTTATACCATCTGTCCCAGAGGATCTGCCTGCAGTGTCGGCTTAACCCCTTCATTGCCGAGCACCACGGGTGGCGCCACGTATCATCCACTTATAAACTTTAACCAGCCACACTTAACCCCTTTTACATGGACGCCCAGGGTCACAGATCGGGTCACTGCTACTGTAACACTTCCCTCTGAGATACCGGCCCGGTACCGAGTACCCCACTGCCCTGGCGGGCGATCCATTTTGGCATCATGAACAGGATTTAAGAAGCCCGGTGTCCCCGGGTCCTGTGTGCCAGAGACTGTGTGTGCCATAGGCCTATTGCACCATTTCCGCCATTACCCTGCCACTTGTCGCGCATAGGAAGCCAAAGTGGCGGGCCGTCGTGGGCGGAGCCAGCCGGAGAGCGCAAAAAAGTGAAGTGTTGTGCGGGAAGAGACCCAGCACGCGGGAAGTGAGAAGCAGAGGCCTGCAGTCCTGGCGTCCCCCGATCATCCAGCCTGCGGAGCAGCAACCAGTAAGCCAGCACAACCCAGGGCCTGGCCAACGTTAACTAGGGGGGAGGAGAATTTCAGAGGCAAAAGAAGATGCAGTGGTGAATGCCACCGCACCCCCCACAGCGCCGTAAGATGCAGGGGCCAGCGCAGCTGCGACCCAAATGGCACCGCAGAATCCAGCAGCCAGTGTCGCTTCCAGAGCGCAGCAGGAACAAGCGCCCATCACAGCAGTCCCCATAATGCCGCTGTCCATGCCCTATATACCAGGAGCAGCCTGGTTACCGCAGTACTCAGGGGAGTCACATACCCTGAGTGAATTTAAAGAGAGACTGTGCAGTTTGTTTGAGGTGTATCCTCTGTCTGAAAGCCAGAAAGTGAATATCCTTATTGGGCAGCTAACTGGTGCAGCGCAAAGGGAAGTAAAAGCCTGGCAGGACACTGATAAAGAGACTGTTAAAAAGATTCTGGCCAAGCTAAGAAGCACCTTTGACACCCACCTGCAGCTGAAATAAAAATGAGATTCTTTGGGTGTAAGCAGAGAGCACAGGACCGTATACGGGACTATGCTCTTAACCTGCAGGAGGCACTGCGAGCCATAAAGCAGATTGACCCAGACAGTGTGAAAGATGGAGACAGACAGTTAAAGGAGCAATTTATTGAGGGACTCCTATCCAGTACCCACAGAGCACAGCTGCGCATCATAACCCTACAAAACCCTGACCTAGACTTTGCAGATTTCAAAGACAGGGCTATCGGGTGCTGCATGAACCAAATGTCAGCCGTCCAGCGCTCCCTAAGTGCCCAGCGATCACATACCACCAAGAAGCAGCATCTTTCCCTCCCAGCCCTGTGGGGGCTGATGCACAGACTCTGGATAATGATCCATCTACAGAACTGCGCCTTCAGGTCCAAGAGCTGGCCAAAAGTATGGCTGCACTTGCCAAAACTGTGCAGTCCATGCAGGTGTCCTCAAAGGAGAAGATCCAGCTGGCCTCCAGTCCAGAGGCTGTCCCATGGCTACGGAAGAAGAGGATCCCACCACGCCGAGAGAGAGACAACGATCGCTATGACCAGGACGGACGTCCCATCTGTCGTCACTGCTGCAAGTTAGGCCACATCGCAAGATTCTGACACCCTGGGGCAGAGGGTCAACCCCCAGGCGTAGGACCACAAGGCCCAAAAAACTGGCGAGCCAAGTATGTTGGAGGGCGACCGGTCTTCCCAGTGGTGATTGACGGCATCCCCATGAACGCTTTGCTGGACACTGGCTCTCAGGTGACAACTATGCCATATATCCTTTACAAGCGGTATTGGGCTGACTCTGAACTTACCCGTGGCCCACGTGATGAACTGAAAGTAGTTGCCAGCAATGGTCAGTCTTTTCCGCAAGTAGGATGTAAAGAGATTACCATTAAAGTGGGGTGAGTAGAGTTAAAATCTCAAGGTCTGATAGTTGTAGACATTGATCGATGGGAATGTAACCCAATGATGCCTTGGGTACTAATGTGAACATTATCTTGCCGAAGTTATTGTTTTGTTGCAACAGGTAGCTGAGACTGCTGGTTCCAGTGAACAGTGAATCCTGCAGAAGGAGATCAAGGCCCTGATGCAAAGACAGCAGGTAGAACTGTCTGGCAGAGAAATTGGCAGCGTCAGAGTGAGTGATTCTTTCCCCATTGCGATACCCCCCAGATGTGAAATGTTAATTTAGTGTCGCGCAGCCATCGGCCTCAGAGGAAAAGATTACCAAGAATTGGTAGAGCCAATGTACTCTGATAGCAGGCCCACTGTCCTGACAGCCAGAGGGGTAGTTGATGTCCACAAAGGAGAGTACCTGTACGCCTCTTGAATTGTGGGGAATAGGAGGCCACAATACCTCGGTATGCCACAGTTGCTAAGCTGCTTACCGTCAGTAACAACACAATACAGGCAGCAGAGCCCTTGGTCTCGTCTGACCAGGCAGGGGACAATGGCTCTGTAAAGCAGCTGGAGGAGTGGTGTCAGCAACTGCAGGTGGGAACTGACTCCACCGCTTCATACCAAAAGAGTGGGGTTTACCGAGTGACTCAGGAGTATGAGCGAGTATTCAGTAAACACCCCCTAGACTTTGGGAAGGCAAAAGGGGTTCAACACCATATCCCCACTGGAGATCATCCACCCATTAAAAAAAGGTACCGACCTATACCCCAACACAATATCAATGTGCCAAAAGTATGTTGCGGGAAATGAAGGATGCTGGGGTGATTAGAGACAGTTGTAGTGTGGCGCCCCAGGAGTATGGTTGCCACAGTGGCATTGTCTTCCTCCTAGGGAGAGTAATGTCATGCCTGGAAGCAATGAAGGGTTTCTCTGGTAGTTAATCACTGCATGCAACACAGTTCCCACTCCGGGTCAGCAGAGGGAGCTCTGAACCCAGAACTGAGGGGAGGAGCAGTCTCTGGGGGCCAGGAAGGAGTGAGTCAGTTAGTGTGAGGAGGGCGTCATGTGCAGACATGGAGGAGAAGAGCTGGGGAGACTGAGGAAAGTGGAGAGCTCAGCCCCAGTGATAGTGCATGATCTGGAGCCTTGTCTCCAAGGGTGTATGGATACTAACGGCTCTGCACCAGAAACCAGAGGAATAGGAAGCTGTAAATGCTCTATTCCCACATAATCCTTGGAGGCACAACAGTGACAGGTGAGCCAAGAGAGAAAGAAGGCTACGGCTGTCTGCCATGCGAGTGGAGTGTGGTAACATCAGAAAGGAGGAACTCCAGTGTAACTCAGTACTGGGAGTACTTCATTGAGAGCGCTAGTAAGGAGACTGCACAACCCATCTGCCAGAGTGATTCCTGATTTGCTTCCAGGCTAACCAGCTCCTGTGCCATCTGTGCTCAGGACCCTGGACTGCATTTCCCAAGTAAAGGTAAAGAAACTGCAACCTATTGTGTCCATGCCTTCTTGCTGCAACCTACCCGGCACTGCTACATCTCTGTGCCTGACACTGCACCTTCCTTCCCAACACCCATCTACACTGCCCTGGGACAACAGCCTTGCCTGTGGAGGGTTATAACATCATTGCTGCACTACACCATCTGTCCCAGAAGATCTGTCTGCAGCATCGGCTTAACATTTGCCAAACACCACAGGTGGTGTCACGAATCATCTATTCATAAACTTTATTCCATCACTTCACTCCCTAACATGGACGCCCAGGGCCACGGACCGGGTCACCGCTACTGTGACACTTCCCTGTGAAATACCGGCCCGGTACAGAGTACCCCACTGCCCTGAAGGGCGATCCAGTGGAAAGACTACCAAGCTGTGGTAGAGCCAGTATACTCTGATAGCTGTCCCACTGTCCTGACAGCCAGAGGCGTAGTTGACGTTCGCAAAGGAAGAGTACCTGTACGCCTCTTGAATTGTGGGGAGGAGGAGGCCATAATACCTCGGTATGCCACAGTTGCCAAGCTGCTCACTGTCAATAACAACGCAATACAGGCAGCAGAGCCCTTGGTCTCATCCCACCAGGTGGAGGACAATGGCTCTGTAAAGCAGCAGGAGGAGTGGTGTCAGCAACTGCAGGTGGGGACTGACTCCACCCCTTCATACCAAAAGAGTGGAGTTTACCGGGTGACCCAGGAGTATGAGCAGGTATTCAGTAAACACCCTCTAGACTTTGGGAAGGCAAAAGGGGTTCAACACCATATCCCCACTGGAGATCATCCACCCATTAAGGAAAGGTACCGGCCTATACCCCCAACACAATACCAATGTGCTAAAAGTATGTTGAGGTAAGTGAAGGAAGCTGGGGTAATCAGGGACAGTTGTAGCCCCTGGGCAGCTCCAATAGTCTTTGTGAAAAAGAAAGATGGTACCATGAGAATGTGTGTTGATTACAGAAAGATTAACAGCATTACACATAAGGATGCCTATCCATTACCCAGAATTGAGGAGTCATTAGCTGCACTTAAAACTGCGAACTATTTTTCCACCTTAGATCTCACTAGTGGGTATTGGCAGGTTCCCGTGGCAGAGGCAGACAAGGAGAAAACAGAGTTTACTACCCCAATGGGTCTCTGCGAGTTCAACTACATGCCGTTCAGGCTCTGCACCGCCCCTGGGACTTGGAGCAGTACTGTCACAGGTACAGAATGGCAAAGAAAGAGTGATCTCCTACGCCAGCAGGAAGCTTTGTCCCACTGAAAGGAACCCTGACAACTACAGTTCCTTCAAACTGGAGTTCCTTGCCATAGTCTGGGCTGTGACTGAACGATTCAAGTATTACTTGGCTTCAGCCAAGTTTACCATCTTCACGGACACCAACCCGTTGACTCACTTGGAAACTGCCAAACTAGGCACACTGGAGCAGCGATGGATGGCCCCTCTGTCTAACTATGAATTCACCATCAAGTACCGAGCGGGGCACAAGAATGCCAATGCTGATGCGCTGTCCAGAATGCCTAATCTGCCAGATGCAGGAGAAGACCCTGAGGCACTCGAAGAAATAGACTTACCTGCCTTCCACAGGCCAATTGCGGCCCAACGTGCCCAAGGAGTGAAAAACAGACAATCTATCGTGAAAGAGGCCACCCTAAATCCATTGCCTCATCATGACTGGGCAGAAACGCAGTCTGCCTGGTCAAGGAGCTACTGTCACAAGCTGACTCACGCCCAGGTCCAGATGCTCCTGAAGAAACCCCGCAGTTGTGGAAGGAAAGAGGCAGACTGTTCCTCTATGAGGGAAAGCTGTGCCGGAGGAGTATCAATGCCTGCACTCATGAGTTGGTCTGGCAGCAAGTGGTAGTCCCAAAGAGGGAGGCATCAATGGTCTTGGAAGCATACCACAATGGAGCTGGACACTTTGGATGGAAGAAGTTGGAGGCCTTGCTCCGGGAGAGATTCTACTGGGCTGGTATGAGGAAGGCCATTGAAAATTGGTGCCGGGAGTGTGGACAATGTAACCTGCACAGGAAGGACCGTAACAGCCAGTGAGCTCCTTTGCAGCCAATAATAAGCAAACAACCTCTTGAGTTGGTCGCCCTGGACCATGTGAAGCTGGTCCCAACTCGTTCAAGCTACGATTATGCTCAAGATTCCTGGTAGTCGTGCCTGTCAAGGATCAAACAGCCAGGTCAGCAGCCAGAGCATTCCAACAGCACTTTTGTCGACCACATGGATATCCTGAGCGAGTGCTTACAGATCAAGGTCCAGCCTTTGAGGCAGAAGTGTTCCAGGAATTCTGTAACTTGTACGGTTGTAAGAAGATCAGGACAACACCGTACCATCCATAGACCAATGGCATGTGTGAAAAGATGAATCAGGTGGTGATCCATCTACTGAAGACCTTGCCTTTGGAAGAGAGGAATCTGTGGCCAGAGAAGTTGCCAGATCTGGTAGACCTCTACAATCACATTCCTGTGAATTCCACCAACTGCACTCCAGCCTACCTAATGTGAGCGAAGCCTAGCAAGCTGCCTATTGATTTGGATATGAGAGTCCTGACACCTGAAGTGACATCACCAGATGCTGACTGGGATACGGAGTGGCAGCAACAGTACCGTAGAGTACAAGAGTGCGTAGAAAAGAGTCTAACTCAGGCAAGACAAAAACAGGAGAACTACAATCAACATGCACCTGCAGTTCCCTTGTCACCAGGAGAACAAGTCCTCAAAAGGAAAAGGAGTATGCATAAATTGGATGACCAATGGGAAGCTGAACCCTACACCGTCTTACCATCAAACTTCGACAACACCAAAGTGTGCCTTATCAGTAAGGATGGAGGAGAAACCTCATCAGCAGTATCGAGGGATCATCTGAAACTGTGCCCTGACCAGCTAAAGGAAAGGATGGGAGAAGAAAACAACCTTCAACCCATAGAAGAAGAAAAAGTCAACACTGTATTCGGAGAATTTCCTGCAAACTGGACAAGAATGGATCAAGCCATCGTAGTTCCTGTCCTAACCTTTCCCCAGCCTACTGCAACTGAAGTAGCAGAGACTCATGAGAACCCTGAAAATCAGGAAGTTCAGGCAGCAGATGCCACACCAGCAGTGGAGCCAGAGAATCCTCGCCCTGCCAGTGGTGAATCTGTCATGCCCACAGTGAGTCTAAGAGTTCGTAGACGGCTACTACCCAGTTTACCAACAGCAGTAACAGGCCCAATAAGCCTAAATAGGCCATTAGAAGTACCCATGCTACACAGATCTACCCGTAGTACAAAAGGTGAGATCCCAGTTAGATATAGAGAGTAAAGTGCAAATAGAAAATGTAAACTGTACATGTAAATATGCAACTTTTCAAGTTTATGTGTCTACAGACTCTGTAAGAACTTTTGAACAATCTCAGTTTGTTTTTGATGGACAATTGGACCACAGGACTATGTGTGGCCAAAACTCTATTTGTACATAGTTTACCAACTGCTCAGGGAATGGACCATGGACATTGACGCATGGACTAATCGTCATCAGGGCTATTTTTGAGCTTTGGCTTTTGTAATTTTTCATTTTTAAAATCTTGTTACATTTACAATTGTTTACTTGTTAATATGTTTTGCATGTTTTCTTCAGTCCGGGAGTACTGAATTGCACAAGGGGGAATGTGGCGCCCCCAGGAGTATGGTCACCACAGTGGCATTGCCTTCCTCCTAGGGAGTGTGATGTCATGCTTGGAAGCAATGAAGGATCTCTCTATCAGGTAAATCAACACACAGCACAATTCCCACTCCAGGCCAGCAGAGGGAGCTCTGAACCAAAACTGGGGGAGGAGCTGCTCTCTGGGGGCCAGGAAGGGGAAGTTTAGTCAGTTCGTGTGAGGAGGGCGAAGTGTGTGGATGAGAGGAGAAGAGCTGGAGGACTGAGCAGAGTTCAGGCTCACTTCTAGCGTGGCGCATGGTTCCGGATTCCGGTCTCCGAGGTTGTATGGATACTGATGTTCCTGCAGCAGAAACTGGAGGAATAGGAAGCTGTAAATGCTCTGTTCCCACATAAGACTCGGAGGCACAACAGCAACGTGTGAGCCAGAAGAAGGAGGCTACAGCTGTCTGCCATGCGAGTGGTGCTTGATCAATATCAAGAAGGAGGAACTTCAGTGTAACTGAGTACTGCATGTACCTCAGATAAGCGCTAGAAAGGAGACTACACAACCCATCTGCATAGAGAGATTCCTGAGTTGCTTCCAGGCTGGCCAACTCCTGTTCCATCTGTAATCTGGATCCTGGACTGCACTTGCAAAGCAAAGTAAAGGTAAAGGAAACTGCACACTGTTGTGTCATTACTTTCTTCCTGCAACCCCCTCAGAACTGCTGCATCCCTGTGCCTAACACTGCACCCTCTTCCTCAACATCTGTTACTACTGCCCTGGGACTACAGCTCTACCTGTGAGGAGTTATTACATCATGCTGCCTTATACCATCTGTCCCAGAGGATCTGCCTGCAGCGTCGGCTTAACCCCTTCATTACCGAGCACCACAGGTGGCGTCACGTATTATCCACTTATGAACTTTAACCAGCCACGCTTAAGCCCTTTTACATGGATGCCCAGGGCCACAGACCGGGTCACCGCTACTGTGACACTTCCCTCTGAGATACCGGCCCAGTACCGAATACCCCACTGCCCTGGCGGGCGATCCACATACACCGTATAGCGGTGTATGCTCCTCACACACTACCGTGTACCGGCTGGTATCACGGACAAATAGAAGCTATCTGTGTGTGACTCTGGAAAAACAAACAGAGGAGATTTTCCATTTTTCCAGACCTACACCGTATAGAGCGGTCCGCTTTTCAAACAGTTTCGTATATCAGCTGTTTGATTACGGTCAAAACTATACAGAGACAGCGTGTGTCACTCAGTATAAAAATAGACGGAGATTTAAAATTTTCCATACATACATCGTATAGCGGTGTACGCTCCTCACACACTACCATATACCGGCTGGTATCACGGACAAATACAAGCTATCAGTGTGTAACTCTGGAAAAACAAAAAGAGGAGATATTCCATTTTTCCAGACCTGCACTGTATAGAGCTGTCCGCTTTTCAAAAAGTTTCGTATATCTGCTGTTTGAATGCGGTCAAAACTATACAGAGACAGCGTGTGTCACTCCATATAAAAATAGATAGAGATTTACAATTTTCCATACAGACACCGTATATAGCTGTCCGATTCTCAAACAGTATTGTATATCTGCCGTTCGCATTACGGTCACATCTATACAGAGTCAGCGTGTTTGTGTGACACTCCGCAAATACATATACTGACATTTCCATTATTCCATACACCGTATTGAGCTGTCCGATTCTCAAACAGTATTGTATATCTGCTATTCACATTACAGTCACAACTATACAGAGTCAGCGTGTGTGTGTTACACTCCAGAAATACATATATGAACATTTCCATTTCTCCATACACCGTATTAAGCTGTCCGATTTTCAAACAGTATTGTATACCTGCTGTTCGCATTACAGTCACATCTATACAGAGTCAGAGTGTGTGTGACACTCTGTAAATACATATATGGACATTTCATTTCTTCATATACCGTATTAAGCTGTCCGATTCTCAAACAGTATTGTATATCTGCCGTTCGCATTATGGTCACATCTATACAGAGTCAGCGTGTTTGTGTGACACTCCGCAAATACATATACTGACATTTCCATTATTCCATACACCGTATTGAGCTGTCCGATTCTCAAACAGTATTGTATATCTGCTATTCACATTACAGTCACAACTATACAGAGTCAGCGTGTGTGTGTTACACTCCAGAAATACATATATGGACATTTCCATTTCTCCATACACCGTATTAAGCTGTCCGATTTTCAAACAGTATTGTATACCTGCTGTTCGCATTACAGTCACATCTATACAGAGTCAGAGTGTGTGTGACACTCTGTAAATACATATATGGACATTTCATTTCTTCATATACCGTATTGAGCTGTCCGATTCTCAAACAGTATTGTATATCTGATGTTCGCATTACAGTCACATCTTTACAGAGTAAGCGTGTGTGTGTGACAATCCGTAAATACATATACGGAGATTGTTAGTTACACAAAAAATGTATACAGCTGTACACTTCTGATACAGTTCGGTATATCTGCTTGTTGGATCACGGTAAAATACATACTGGGAGAGCGTCTGTGACTAACAAAATATATACGTAGATTTAATTTTTTTAATACACCTTACACATCTGGACGCTCCTCATACAGTACCATCTCTCTGCTGGTATTTTTGGTACATTTTCCCAAACATGAAGAAGTATGGTGGAAGAGGCCACGGACGTGGGCAGGGGGGCGCAGCTGGTACTGACGGTGGTGGTGCATCGGCTGGTTCTGGCAAAAGCACAATAGCAGCTAAGGCAGGTGGTGTTGGGCCTGCGTCATCCTCTGGCCCAAGAAGGCCTGTAAGGTTTCCTTTTCTTGGAGTAGGAAAACCACTTTTAAAGCCGGAGCATCAGGAACAGGTTTTGGCGTACATTGCTGAAACAGCCACCAGCTCTATTGCCTCCTCTTCTGAACGTTTGAAACCTGCACGCGAGGAGTCGTCAGTGCAGGGTTCTGGTCAGGAAAGCCCCTTTCCTTGTGTCCTTCACCCCCGCCAAAAGTTAAGGATGCGGCAGCCCACACGTCAGATTACTCTATGGAGCTCTTTTCACATACCATGCCTGGGTTATCCAGTCAAATCCTGAATTCCCCAGTCCAAGATGAATATGACATGGAGTGCACTGATGCACAGCCACTGCTAGATGATTCTGCTGGTACATTGACCCAGAGCACTACATTGCCCTCGCAGTCTACTGAGCCACAATCTGACCCTGATGAAACAGGTGCCACTTCCCGCATACTATACCACCTTACATGGTGACACAGAGGAAGCTAAAGAGGAAGGTGCAGGTGACTTTGAAAAGGAGGTGATGGATGACCCAGTTCTTGACCCGGATTGGCATCCATTCGGGGAGGAGGGTGGCGCTGGCAATAGTTCAGATAAGAAGAAGGATCCGCATCAGGCATTGACATCATAGCAGCGGTTAAATGGCAGGCCCGTAGCTGTCCAAAAACGTGGACCAAAAACTAAAAGAGTTGCAGGACAGCTTGGCCAGACGGTCAACTTAGTACAGCGTGCAAGGCCAGAAAATGGATACCATAGTAGGAAGAGTGCATTGTGGCACTTCTTTGTCCAAAATCCTACTGATGAGGCAAAGGTTACCTGTAAGAAGTGCGGAAGGACCTTTAGCTAAGGTAAACAACTCAGAAATTTGAATACCAGTTGCATTCTTAGACATTTAACCAACATGCACTTGCAAGCGTGGACGGACTACAAAATCTCAGGTAGCACATGTGCACCTGCTCCGACTGAAGGTAGCCAGCAACGTTCCATCGCTTCCCCCACTGTAAGACCACCACCGTTAAGCACACCACCAGCACTAAATGTTGAGGTGTCATCGCAAGGCCAAAGCACTCAGGGAATCACAATGGTTTTGCAACACAACACTGAGTCTAGGCCATCACCAGCAATACCATCACCAACCCCCTCTCACTCCGTCCGGTCCACTGCTATTTCCCCCATATTCAGCTCTCCAGTCCAGCTCACCCTACCAAACACTCTGAGTAGGACAAGAAAGTACTCATCCTCTCATCCGCGTGCACGGTGCTTGAACGCCGACATTGCCAAACTAATCTTATTAGAGATGATGCCCTATCGTTTGGTTGAAAGCGAAGCTTTCCGCGAGCTCATGGCCTACGCAGTCCCACGCTGTGACCTACCGAGTAGGCACTTCTTTTCTCGAAAAGCCATCCCAGCCCTCCACCTGCATGTGAAAGACCGCATTGTCCATGCACTCAAGCAATCAGTGAGTGGAAAGGTGCACCTCACAACAGATGCATGGTCCAGTAGGCATGGCCAGGGCCATTACGTGTCCATCACTGCACACTGGGTTAATGTAGATGCAGACTCCACAGGGGACAGCGGCGGTGGAACAGTGCTGCCTAGCCCACGGTATAGGAAACAGTTGGCTGTAGGCTTTCAACCCTCCTCCTCCATAAGCGAAAGATCGTCCACAGAGCGCAGTCACACGAGGACTCCATCCGCAGCTGGCAGTGTTGCACATGAGGTGTCCCACTATTGAACAGTTAGTGGTAAGCATCAGCAAGCTGTAATGCATTTGGGGAAGGATACATGGGCAGGCAGTTTGAGGGAAGACATGGAATTGTCGGGTGTGCAGTGGTCAAAGCTGAAAGACCTCTGTAAAGTATTTCAATGTTTTGAGGAATGCACACGGCTGGTAAGTGCAGACGATGCCATCATAAGCATGAGCATCCCACTTATGCGTCTGCTCATGCAAAGTTTGACGCACATTAAGGATCTGATGTCTGCAGCAGAGGAGGAAGAACAGGAGGAGGAGGGAAGCCTTGCTGACAGTCAGCCATTGTCTGGTCAAGGAACAGTCCTGGACGAGCTGGAGGAAGAAGAGGAAGAGGAGGGGGAGGAGGATGAGGGGGATGATTATTTTGGGCAGAAGGATGCTTCTCAGGGGGCAAGAGAAAATGTTGGCGTTCCAAGGTCAGGTACAGGGTTTGTGCATGACTGTAGGGATGTGGATTTGCCAGAAATTGCTCCTCCACCGAGCAGTGGCAGTGCATCATTGACACCTGGAACATTGGCCCACATGTGTGATCATGCCTTGCGGATGCTAAAAAGGGACCACATTGCCAAAATGATGAAGGATGATGACTACTGGCTGGCCAGCATCCTCGATCCACGCTACAAAGGCAAATTGCACAACATCATGCCACAGGAGAACCTAGAGATAATATTGGCTTACAAACAAACAACTCTAGTAAACCGTTTGTTTGAGGCTATCCCAGCACACAGCAGTGGTGCTGGTTCTCCCACGAGCCGTAGTGGGCACAATGGAAGAGGTGTTTGTGGTGCACACAGCCAAAGTGGCATTGGATACAGGGGTTTCATGACCATGTTGTGGACTGATCTCTCAAGTACCACTCACACGACTGCTAATACTGCATCGATTAAAAGTGACAGGAGACAGCAGTTGTCAACTATGGTTACAAACTACTTCTCCTCCCATATCGATGTTCTCCCTCACCGGTTATTCCCCTTTGACTATTGGGCCTCTAAACTGTACACCTGGCCTGAATTGGCACAATATGCCTTACAGGAGCTCGCTTGCCCTGCTGCTAGTCTGTTATCTGAAATAGTCTTCAGTTCTGCTGGATCAATCCTGACAGAAAAAAGGACCTGTCTGTCGACCCAAAATGTTGATGATCTAGCCTTCAATAAAATGAACCATGCATGGGTTTCAAAGGATTTTGTCCCACCTTCCCCTGATGACACATAGGTTGCCAGAAAACTGCCTCGCTTTTGTCCTCCTCTTCCTCGGACTTGCCCAATTCCACCATTTGCAGCTGCTGAATGTCCAGCCTACACATCATCATATGCAATTTTTTAAACCTCCCTAACTGGGCTGCCCCCCCCAAGGGCTGGGGTCAACACCTGGTGCACCCGGGCAAGTGCCATTGCTCTGAACAGGTGGATGGGCCCACTGATGGCCGACGGCAATGGCACAGGGCCCCTCATAGTACAATACAGTGTCTCTGACGGTGGGGGGGGCCCACTCACCCTCAGACACACCAGCGTACTAAGGGGGGCCCTATGCCAGTACCGTCGCCCATGAGTGTGACCCCCCACTTGGTCATGGCCACAGCACTTGCAAGTTGCAATACTTACCTCTCCGTGCTCCACCGCTGTGTAGTCTGGGTAGTTAAATCCTTCACAGGGAAATTTGGTGCATTGATTGATGATGGTTAAGATGTAGCTATGGCCTGTCCTGCTGGTCTCTACCTTCAGATGATCAATGGCTACCATTTGTAATAGATGTCAACTTACAAGCGGATGCAGTGGTGCTTTATGATCACCTTTCACAGTTGTGATAGTCACAGACGTGTGACATTCCTGCCACCATTTTTCAATGTCTCCTCTCATGCCAATCCAATAGAATTGCCTACGGTCTGTGTCTTCTGTCTTTTGCACTCCAAAATGACCAGACACATCATGATAGGCAGTGTATACAGCAGTACGCTTCTGATAGAGTAACCTTTTTTGCTATTTAGATTCTGGTGTAATCCATAATAAGCCTGTGAACGTCTGTCTGTTACACCGGAAATATATTTGGAGATTTAAGATTACCCCAACACTGTATACAGCTGTACGCTTGTGTTACATTACCCATTTAGAGCTTTTCATATTCTTGTGTAATCCATACTGGGCCTGAGAGCATTTGTGTCTGCCTCATGAAATATATACGGAGATTCAGAATGTTTACACTATACTATATATACACCTTGTATTTGGTGATATTGTACCCTTTTTCAACTTTTCATTTTATTGTGTAATCCATACTGAGCCTGTGAGTATCTGTGTATGACTCATGAAATATATATGGAGATTTACTGTTATCCCTAGCCTGTGTAGAGCTGTACGCTTCTGATACAGTACCATATATCTGCTGGTATTTTGGGTCCATTTTCCAAAACATGAGGAAGTATGGTGGAAGAAGATGCGGACGTGGGCGTGGGGGGCCACCTGTTACTGTTGGTGGTGGTGGTGAATCTGCTGGTAGAGCCAAAAACACAATAGCATCTAAGGCAGGAGGTGTTGAGCCTGAGTCATGGTGCAGCTCCGGAAGGCCTGTAAGGCTCCCTTTTCTGGGAGTAGGTAGACTGCTTTTAAAGCCAGAGCATCAGGAACTGTTTTTGGCTTACATTGCTGAAACAGCCTCCAGCTCTATCGTCTCCTCTTTTGAAGTTTAAAAAAATTCAAGCACTGTGTCGTCAGTGCAGGCTTCTGGTCAGGAGCAACCCCTTTCCTTGTGTCCTTCACCCACACCAAAAGTGAAGGATGCGGCAGCACACACTTCAGATTACTCCATGGAGCTCTTTTCACATACCATGCCTGGGTTCATTAAAAATGGGGCCCATCATATACTGGAGCATTCCAAATGGGGGACATCAGACACTGGAGCAGCACTTACGGGGCCCATTATACACTGGAGAATTAGAAATGGAGCCCATTATATATGGAGCATTATTAGGGCCCATGATACACTGGAGCATCATCCATGAGGCCCATCATATACTGGAGCATTCCAAATGGGGGACATAAGACACTGGAGCAGCATTTATGGGGCCCATTATACAATGGAGAATTAGAAATGGAGCCCATTATATATGGAGCATTATTAGGGCCCATCATACACTGGAGCATCATCCATGAGGCCCATCATATAATGGAGTATTGCAAATGGGGGACATCAGACACTGGAGCAGCATTTACGGGGCTCATTATACATTTGAGCATTAGAAATGGAGCCCATTATATATGGAGCATTATTTGGGCCCTTAACACACTGGAGCATCGTCCATAGGGACTAGGGATGAGCGACTTTACCGTTTTTCGGGTCGAGTCGGTTTCATGAAACCCGACTTTCTCAAAAGTCGGGTCGAATGCAATCGGCCGATTATCGTGAAAAGTCGAAGGCCGACTGAAACACGAAACCCAGTGCAAGTCAATGGGGAACCAAGGTCGGCAGTGAGTGGAGGACAGGAAACATACCTACAGTGCCCATTTTTATGCCAAAAACATCAATTCTTATTGCTTAAGCTTGTTAACCTTAATTTACTTTATAATAATAGTTAGGTATTCTAAACTGGGGGTTATTTGGCTAAAGTAATGGGGGGGTAGGGCTGGCTCCAGATTTTCATGGGCCCTGGGCCAAAGAGTGTCACTGAGCTCCTTTAACACATGCCACAATTCATGATCCTCTGATACGGCAGAGAAATAGCGGTATAGTACAATGAAAAATACTTCACTTCTTACATCTCATGACTGATATCCATTTTAAATTCTCCAATAGCTCCAAAAATGGACAGTATATTACTCCATACAGTATTATGGCCACCACATAGTGCGCTATACAGAGTAATGAGGCCCATATATTTCTCCATACAGAATCATTGGTCCCATATAATGTTTGAAACAGTATATGATGAGCTCCACATAATACTACAGTATATGTTGGTCCCCATGGATGAAACTGCTCTGTCTTATGGGCCCAAATAATGCTCCATATATAATGGGCCCCATTTCTAATGCTTCAGTGTATAATGGGCCCTGTAAATGCTGCTCCAGTGTCTGATGTCCATCTTTGGAATGCTGCAGTAAATGGTGGGCCTCATATATCATTCTCCAGAGTATAGTGCTCCCCAAAAATTGCTGTCCCAACATTGAAAACAATTAAATAAGTCTCCTCGCTAGGGAATCCCTGTTCTAGTTTGGACTCCTCATCGTCCCCATCTTCCATCTCATTGCACTTGGACTGTTTAGACAGAGGGCGTACAGACGTGATGTCATTGCGCTCTCTGACCAGAATGTCACTGTCAGGAAACTCGGAAGACGTCACGGCGGTGGAGCAGGGAGAGGTAAGTATTTCAACTTTGCAAGTGCTGTGATCCTGAGCAAGCAGGGGGGGCCCACTCGTTGGCGACGGCACTGGTACAGGGCCCCTCATAGTACGGCGGTGTGTCTGTGCCTGTGCCGCCGCCCATGAGTATGCCCCCCCACCTGCTCAAGGAACCTGCACTTTCATCTGCACCTTCCTCTTTGTCACCGTGTATGGTGGTATAGTATGCGGGAAGGGGAACCTGAGTTTCATCAGGGTCAGATTCTGGCTGTGTAGAGTGCAAGGGGAATGTAGTGGTCTGGGTCAATGTACCAGCAGAATCATCTAGCAGTGGCTGGGCATCAGTGCACTTGTGGCAACCCCAGGAGTACGATCACCACAGTGGCATTACCTTCCTCCTAGGGAGTGTGATGTCATGCTTGGGAGCAACGAAAGATCTCTCTAGCAGTTAAACCAACACACAATACAGTTCCCACTCCAGGCCAGCAGGGAGACCTCTGAACCTGACTGCTGAGGAGCTGCTCTCTGTGGTCGGGAGGAGGTAAGTTAGGGCAGTTTGTGAAGGGAAGGGGAAGTGTGTGGACGTGAGAAGGGGAGCTGGAGGATGAGCAGAGTTAAGGCTCATTCCTAGCTGGAGCGCATGGTCGGGATTCCTGTCTCCGAGTTTGTAGGGACACTGACGGTCCTTTAGCAGAAACCAGAGGAAGCAGCAGCTGTAAATGCTCTGTTCCCAACTAAGGCTCGGAGGCCCCAGCAGCAATGTTTGTGAGCCAGAAGGAAAAGGCTATGGCTGCCTGCCATACGAGAAAGTTCCAAAGAGAGTCACCAGGGGGAGCTTCAGTGAACTCAGTACTGCGAGTACCTCAGATAAGCGCTAGAACGGAGGCCACACTACCTATCTGCAGAGAGAGAATTCCAAATTTGCTTCCAGGCTGACCAACTCCTTCTCCATCTGTACTCTGGGTCCTGGATGGCACTTACCAAGTACAGGTAAAGGAACTGCACGACTGTGTCTGTCATCTTTCTCCTGCACCTGGTGCACGGCTCTGCTACATCCTGCACAGCACACCATCTACCAACTCTTTCATCTGCCCTGCGACTACGGCCCTACCTGTGCAGGGCTTCTACATCTTAGCTGCACCACAACATCTGTTCTAGAGAAGCGACACTGCAGCGCGGGTCAATCTGATCAGAAACCACAGGTGGCGTCACATATCATTCACCTATAAGCGTTATTCACCCCTTTGCATGGACGCCCAGGGCCATGGAACGGGTCATCACCACCAACATGACGCATCCCTCTGAGACACCGGCCCTGTACCGATTAACCCCACTGCCCTGGCTGGCCACCCACACTCCATGTCAGATTCATCTTGGACTGGGGAATTCACGATTTGACTTGATAACCCAGGCATGGTATGATAGAAAGAGCTACATGGACGAAATGTGATGTGTGGCCTGCTGCATCATTCACTTTTGGTGGGGGTGAAGGACACAAGGAAAGGGGTTCTTCCTGACCAGGAGCCAGCACTTGATGACTCAGTGCTTGCATTTTTTTGAAACTTCATAAGAGGCGGGCATATTTGCTGGAGTCTGTTTTGGCAATGTAAGCCAAAACCAGTTCCTGATGCTCCGGCTTTAAAAGTGGTTAACCTACTCCCAGAAAAGGTAGCCTTCCAGGTGTTCCGGAGCCAGACCATGATGCAGGCTCAACACCTCCTGCCTTAGCTGCTATTGTGCTTTTGCCACTACCAGAAGATGCACCACCACCATCAGCACCAGCTGGCCCCCCCACGCCCACGTCTGCGGCCTCTTCCAACATACTTCAAAATTTTGGAGAAAATGTACCCAAAATAACATCAGATATATGGTACTGTATCAGAAGCATACAGCTCTATACAGTCAAAGGATAATTGTCAATCTCCCTATATATTCCATCAGTCACACAGAGACTCTCACAGGCTCAGCATGGATTAGAATGTGAAGTGAAAAAAGGAGAAATATGCAGCACTCACCGATATAGCTGAAAAACTGTGCGTCTTTATTTCACATAAATTCCATCAATAGATATATTGACATGCAGGACGTTAGAGGAATGCTAGGGGAGGGAGGTGCCGGAAAACGGCCGTTTCGCAATTACTCACTTCTACGGGTCCAGGACAGTCTATTAACATTGAAAACCATTATTGATGTGAAAATGAAGTTACGCTTTTGGTGAACGAACCGCTCTCGAACGGAACCTCGAACAGTCGAATTTTAAGGAAAGTGTTCGAGTTCGACGAACGGCTCGAACACCGCCCAAAACAGCTGGAATTTTAACTTGGCAAACAGGTCGACTCGAACACCGCTCATCTCTAATCTGGAGGCGGACTCAGACGTTCTATGGATTCGACAAGATTGTATAAAGTTGAGAAAGGGTACAGTATCACTGGATAACAGGTATACATATAGCATAGTTTACACATTAAAAATCTATGTCTATATATCAGGAGGCAGACTCAGACGGTCTCAGGCCCAGTATGGATTCGACGTGATTGTAGAAAGTTGAGAAAGGGTACAGTATCACTGGATAGCAGGTATATATAGCATAGTTTAAACATTAAAAATCTGCGTGTATATTTCCAGAGTCTGACAAAGACACTCACAGCCTCAGTTTGGATTAGACAAGAATCTAAAAAGTAGAAAAAGGGTTATGTATTCGAAGCATACACCAGTATACACTGTTGGGGTATTTTTCAATCTTCACATATATTTCAGTCTCAGTAAGACAGTCCAGACTCTCCGCAAGAGGAAACGAGATGGATACAAGTACAGACGGAAAGTCGAGTGATTGCAGAAATTTTGGAATTACTAATCATGGGAAAAACTCCCGGGAAAATTCTCAGAGGCGATGCTGACCCTCAATTACTTTGTCTGTGAAGACAGCGAAAACAGTTCTTGTGAAGAAATGTTTGCTGTATCGCGGACCCGTGGAACCCATCACCGTTACTCATCTCCATCAAATTGTGATCACAGGGAGAGATGTAGACATTGTCCTCACTGCCTATCATGATCTGTCAGGTAACTTTGGAGCGCAAAAGACAGAAGGCACAGGCAGTAGGTGATTCTATTGGATTAGCATGAGAGGACACATTTAAAAATATGTGCAGGAACGTCACACGTCTGTGAGTCGGAAAACAGTGAAAGCTGATGATAAACCACCACTGCATCTCATTGTGAGTCGACGTCCATAACAAATGGAAGCCATTGATCATCTGACGATAGAGCCCAGCAGGACAGGGCATAGCTACGTCTTAACCATCATCTATCATTTCACCAAATTTGTATTGGCAGTCCCAGTGAAGTACTTAACAGGCCAGACTACACAGTGGTGGAGCAGGGAGAGGTAATTATTGCAAGTGCTGGTGCCCTGAGCAAGTGGGGGGGCCCACTCGTAGCCAGCGGTACTGGCACAGGGCCCCTCATAGTACGCCGGTGTGTCTGACGGCGGGTGTGCACCCCCACCGTCAGAGACACTTGATTTTACTATGAGAGACCCTGTGCCAGTGCCCTTGCCCAAGAGTGGGCCAACCCACCTGTCCAGGGCAACGGCACTCGCACGGGTGCATGCGCCAGGTGGTGACCCCGGCCTTGTGGGGGGAGGCAGCCCAGTTAGGGAGGTTGAAAAAATGGCATATGTTGATGTTGGACATTCAGCAGCTGCAAATGGAGTAATTGGAGAAGTCCGCCGAAGAGGACAAAAACGAGCCATTTTTCTGGCAACCTACGTGTCAGCAGGGGAGGGTGGGAAAAAATCCTTTGAAACCCATGCATGGTTCATTTTAATGAAGGTAAGATCATCAACATTTTGGGTCAACAGATGGGTCCTTTTTTCTGTCAGGATTGATCCAGCAGCACTGAAGACTCTTTCAGATAACACACTAGCAGCAGGGCAAGCGAGCTCCTGTAAGGCATATTGTGCCAATTCAGGCCAGGTGTCAAGTTTACTGGCCCAATAGTCAAAGGGGAATGACCGGTGAGGGAGAACATCGATATGGGAGGAGAAGTAGTTTGTTACCAGTTTTTTACCAGTTACCTTTTTAAATCTTCTTCCTGAGCGAGTGTGAACGAGCTGAGTGTGACCTGAGTGTAAGTGCGAACTGTGGTAAGTGTGTGACTTGAAATTCAGTGACTTTAGATTCAGGGAGTTTCCAAGGGAGGTCTTACTGAATTGCTGTTATATTAATACTTTTTTTTTTTTTTTTTTTTAATTAATTTATTTTTGCTTATCTTATTGTCTGGTGCAATCCCCATTAGGATGTGCTCCACTATTGCCAATGCCATCCAGTGCACGTCTTGCCGCATGTATGAAATCCTTGAACAGCCGGTCGAGGGTGCATACTGCTGTGCAAGATGTGAGCACGTTGTGCATTTGGAAGCCCAGATACTGGATCTAAATGTGCAGCTGGCAACACTGAGATCCATAGACAATATGGAAAGGAGTCTTCTGCTCACTGAGCAGACGCTCAATGGGATAGATGAGGGGGGGATGCTAGGTTGGAGCTGCAGGACAATGAAGCAGCTAGCTGGGTGACAGTTAGAAGGCGGGGTAGAGGGAAGAGCACCAGGGAGGCTAGTCCTGATCTGGCACACCCCAATAAGTTTGCTAAGTTGGCAGATGAGGGGAGTGTTAGTGCAGGAGTAGCACTGCTGCAGCAAGGCATGTCCTCTGAAAGCCGGAGGAGTGTCTGCTCCAGTAAGGGGGGAAATAGGAGAGCAGGGCAGGCCAGACAGGTTCTGGTAGTGGGAGACTCAATTATTAGGGGAACAGATAGGGCAATCTGTCACAAAGACAGGGATCGTCGAACGGTGTGCTGCCTACCTGGCGCTCGAGTCCGACACATCGCTGATCGGGTTGACAGATTACTGGGAGGGGCTGGAGAGGATCCAGCGGTCATGGTGCACATTGGCACAAATGACAAAGTTAGAGGTAGGTGGAAGGTCCTTAAAGATGATTTCAGGGAATTAGGCTGTAAGCTTAAAGCAAGGACCTCCAAGGTGGTATTTTCGGAAATACTTCCTGTACCACGTGCCACACCAGAGAGGCAACGGGAGATTAGGGAGGTTAATAAGTGGCTCAGGAATTGGTGTAGGAAGGAGGGGTTTGGTTTCCTGCAGAACTGGGCCGACTTCTCAGTTGGCTACAGGTTCTACGCTAGGGACAGGCTGCACCTCAATGGGGAGGGTGCAGCTGTGCTGGGGGAGAAAATGGCTAGAAGGTTGGAGGAGTGTTTAAACTAGGGACGGGGGGAAGGTATTCCTTTTATTGGAGGGGAAGACAGTGCAGCTAGAGACCTGGGCACAAATAATGACATTGGGGGTGGGGGTGGCATGGGGGGGTGGGGTTAGAACAGTTAATAATTTAAGAAAGAATAGAGGTACAGAGAGATACATAAAGTGCATGTATACTAATGCCAGAAGTCTCGCCAACAAAATGGAGGAATTGGAGTTAATGTTGTTGGAACATAATTATGACATGGTGGGGATATCTGAGACATGGCTGGATGAGAGCCATAACTGGGCTGTTAATTTACAGGGCTATAGTCTGTTCAGAAATGACCGTACAAATAAGCGAGGGGGAGGCGTGTGTTTATATGTAAAATCATCCTTAAAACCCATCCTTCGTGATAATATATATGAATCTAATGAAAATGTAGAGTCCCTGTGGGTAGAGATAAGGGGAGGGGGGAAAAATAATAAATTACTGATAGGGGTTTGTTATAAATCTCCAAAAATAATGGAAGCTACAGAGAATATCCTCATAAAGCAAATAGATGAAGCAGCGACTCAAGAAGAAGTCATTATTATGGGGGACTTCAACTACCCTGAAATACATTGGGGAACCGAAACCTGCAGTTCCAGCAAAGGTAATAGGTTTCTGACAACGATGAGAGACAATTACCTTTCACAACTGGTTCAGGACCCAACAAGAGGGGGGGCACTGCTAGACCTAATATTAACCAACAGGCCAGACCGCATATCAAATGTAAGGGTTGAGGGTCACTTGGGTAATAGTGATCACAAATTAATAAGTTTTCATGTATCCTTTAATAAGATGTGTAGTAGAGGGGTTACAAGGACACTAAACTTCAGGAAGGCAAATTTCCACCGGATGAGAGATGATCTTGGTGCAATTAACTGGGACGATATCCTGAGACATAAAAATACACAAAGAAAATGGGAGACGTTTATTAGCATCCTGAATGGGACCTGTGCACAATATATACCGTATGGGAATAAACAAGCGAGAAATAGGTGGAAACCACTATGGCTAAATAGAGCTGTAAGGGGCGCAATAAGAGATAAAAATAAAGCATTTAGAGAATTAAAGCAAGTAGGTAGTGATGAGGCATTAAATAAATACAGAAGATTAAATAAATTCTGTAAAAAGCAAATCAAGAGAGCAAAGATTGAGACAGAGAGACTCATTGCCAAAGAAAGTAAAAATAATCCCAAAATATTCTTTAACTACATAAATAGTAAGAAGCTAAAGAATGATAGTGTTGGTCCCCTTAAAAATAGTCTGGGTGAAATGGTGGATGAGGATGAGGAAAAAGCCAATATGCTAAATGACTTTTTTTCAACAGTATTTACACAAGAAAATCCCATGACGGATAACATGATCAGGGATAAAAATTCTCCATTAAATGTCACCTGCTTAACCTAGCAGGAAGTACGGCGGCGTCTACAAATCACTAAAATTGACAAATCCCCGGGCCCGGATGGGATACACCCCCGAGTACTGCAGGAATTAAGCACAGTCATAGATAGACCACTATTTTTAATCTTTAAAGATTCCATAATAACAGGGTCTGTACCACAGGACTGGCGTATAGCAAATGTGGTGCCAATATTCAAAAAGGGGACAAAAACTGAACTTGGAAATTATAGGCCAGTAAGTTTAACCTCAACTGTGGGTAAAATCCTGGAGGGTTTTCTAAGAGATACTATACTGGAGTATCTGGAGAAGAATAACCTTATGACCCAATATCAACATGGGTTTACAAGAGACCGTTCCTGTCAGACTAATCTGATAAGCTTTTATGAAGAGGTAAGTTCCGGACTGGACCAAGGGAATGCAGTGGACGTGGTGTACATGGACTTTTCAAAAGCTTTTGATACGGTGCCACACAAAAGGTTGATACATAAAATGAGAACAATGGGGATAGGGGAAAATATGTGTAGGTGGGTTAAGAGCTGGCTCAGGGATAGGAAACAAAGGGTGGTTATTAATGGAGCACACTCGGACTGGGTCACGGTTAGCAGTGGGGTACCACAAGGGTCAGTTTTGGGCCCGCTTCTTTTTAACATATTTATTAATGACCTTGTAGGGGGCATAGAGAGTAGAATTTCAATATTTGCAGATGACACTAAACTCTGCAGGGTAATTAATACAGAGGAGGACAATTTTATATTACAGGAGGATTTATGTAAACTAGAAGCTTGGGCTGATAAATGGCAAATGAGCTTTAATTTGGAAAAATGTAAGGTCATGCACTTGGGTAGAACGAACAAGTTGTATAATTATGTGCTTAATTGTAAAACACTGGGCAAAACAGTCACTGAAAAAGACCTGGGTGTATGGGTGGACGACAAACTCACATTTAGTGGCCAGAGTCAAGCAGCTGCTGCAAAGGCAAATAAAATAATGGGATGCATTAAAAGAGGCATAGATGCTCATGAGGAGAACATAATTTTACCTCTATATAAGTCACTAGTGCGACCACACTTAGAATACTGTGTACAGTTCTGGTCTCCGGTGTATAAGAAAGATATAGCTGAACTGGAGCGGGTGCAGAGAAGAGCGACCAAGGTTATTAGGGAACTAGGGGGTCTGCAATACCAAGACAGGTTATTACACTTGGGGTTATTTAGTTTGGAGAATCGAAGGCTTAGGGGTGATCTTATTACAATGTATAAATATATGCGGGGACAATACAAACACCTTTCTAATGATCTTTTTACTCTTAGACCTGTGACGGGGACAAGGGGGCATCCTCTACGTCTGGAGGAAAGAAGGTTTAAGCATACTCACAGACACGGATTCTTTACTGTAAGAGCAGTGAGACTATGGAACTCTCTGCCATATGATGCTGTAATGAGTGATTCACTACTAAAATTTAAGAAGGGACTGGATG
The DNA here is from genome assembly GCF_039654945.1 of Dendrobates tinctorius. Taxonomy (NCBI): domain Eukaryota; kingdom Metazoa; phylum Chordata; class Amphibia; order Anura; family Dendrobatidae; genus Dendrobates; species Dendrobates tinctorius. The sequence continues at coordinate 7,824,797 of NW_027361827.1, read as the reverse complement.
CCTTTCTTGAAAAGTATAATATTACAGGGTATATACACTAGTCTCCTTAATATTGCGTTGATCCAGGGAGCTAGTCTGATTGCCGTATGTGGAGTCGGGAAGGAATTTTTTTCCCCAATGTGAAGCTTACTGTTGCCACATGGGTTTTTTTTGCCTTCCTCTGGATCAACATGTTAGGGCAAGTTAGGATAGGATATGGGTTGAACTAGATGGACTTAAAGTCTCCCTTCAACCTTAATAACTATGTTACTATGTTACTATGTTACCATAGTTGACAACTGCTGTCTCCTGTCACTTTCAATCGATGCAGTATTACCAGTCGTGTGAGCAGTACTTGAAAAATCAGTCCACAACATGGTCATGAAACCCCTGTGTCCAACGCCACTTCGGCTGTGTGCACAACGAACACCTCTTCCATGTTGCCCCCTACGGCTCGTGGGAGAAACAACACCGCCGCTGTGTGCTGGGAATGCCTCAAACAAACGGTTTACCAGAATTGCTTGTTTGTTAGGCAATATTAGCTCTAGGTTCTGCTGTGGCATGATGTTTTGGAATTTGCCTTTATAGCGTGGATGCAGGATGCTGGCCAGCCAGTAGTCATCATAGTTCATCATTTTGGCAATGCGGGGGTCCCTTTTTAGGATCTGCAAGGCATAATCAGACATGTGGGCCAATGTTCCCGGTGTCAATGATGCACTGCGAGTGATGGGTGGAGGAGCTCTTTCTGGCAAATCAACATCCCTCCAATCACGCATAAACCCTGTACCTGACCTTGCCACGCCAACATTTTGTCTTGCCCCCTGAGAAGCATCCTCCTCCCCTAAATAATCATCCCCAACATCCTCCTCCTCCTCTTCCTCCACCTCATCCACGAGACTTCCCTGAGCAGACAATGACTGCCTGTCATCAAGGCTTCCCTCCTCCACTTCCTCCTCGGCTGCAGACGCCTTCTCCTTAATGTGTGTCAAAGTTTGCATGAGCAGACGCATAAGTGGGATGCTCATGCTTATGCTGGCATCGTCTGCGCTTACCAGCTGTGTGCATTCCTCAAAACACTGATGGACTTTACAGAGGTCTTTCAGCTTCGACCACTGCACACCAGACAACTCCATGTCTGCCCGTAAACCGCCTGACCGTGTATCCTCCCACAAATGAATTACAGCCTGCCTCTGATCGCACAGCCTCTGAACCATGTGCAGAGTGGAGTTCCACCGTGTTGCGATGTTGATAATTAGGCGGTGGTTGGGAAGGTGGAGCAATCGCTGCAGCTTCTGCATACGACTGGAGTGTACGAGCGACTGGCGGATGTGTGAGCGCAGTCTTCGCACCTTATGGAGCAGGGCTGTTAACTCCGGATAATTATTGAGGAAGCACTGCACCACCAGGTTCAAAGTGTGAGCCAGGCAAGGTATGTGTGTGAGTTTTGAAAGGGCTATGGCTGCCACAAAATTCCGGTCATTATCATTAACTACCTTGCCTGCCTCAAGATGTAGACTTCCCAGCCACGACAGTTTGTCGCTGCAAGTAGTCGGCCAGTACCTCCGCGGTGTATCTGTTGTCGCCCAAACACATCATCTTCAACACAGCCTGCTAATGCTTACCACTAACTGTTCGATAGTGGGCCACCTCATGTGCAACACTGGCAGCTGCGGATGGAGTGCTCGTGCAACTGCGCTCTGTGGACGAGCTTTCGCTTCTGGAGGAGGAGGGTCGAACGCCTACAGCCAACTGTTTCCTATACCGTGGGCTAGGCAGCACTGTCCCACCACCGCTGTCCCCTGTGGACCCTGCATCCACCACATTAACCCAGTGCGCAGTGATGAGCACGTAACAGCTCTGGCCATGCCTACTGGACCATGCATCTGTTGTGAGGTGCACCTTTCCACTCACTGATTGCTTGAGTGAATGGACAATGCGGTCTTTCACATGCACGTGGAGGGCTGGGATGGCTTTTCACGAAAAGAAGTGCTGACTGGGTAGGTCATAGTGTGGTACTGCATAGGCCATGAGCTCGCGGAAAGCTTTGCTTTCAACCAACCAGTAGGGCATCATCTCTAACGAGATTAGTTTGGCAATGTGGGCGTTCAAAGCCAGTGTACGTGGATGAGAGGATGAGTACTTTCTTGTCCTACTCAGAGTCTCTGGTAGGGTGAGCTGGACTTGAGAGCTGCATATGGTGGAACTAGCGGTGGACATGGCCGATTGAGAGAGGGTTGGTGATGGAGATGGTGTTGGTGGTGTTGCTGATGGCCTAGATTCAGTCTTTTGTAGCAATAACATTGTGATTCCATGACTGATTTGCCCTTGCGACGACACCTCCACATTTGCTGCTGGTGGTGTGCTAACCCGTGGGCTTACAGTGGGGGAAGCGATGTAGTGTTGCTGACTACCTTCATTCGGAGCAGGTGCACATGTGGTACGTGAGGTTTGGTAGTCCATCCACGCTTGCAAGTGCATGGTGGTTAAATGTCTAAGCATGCAACTGGTATTCAAATTTCTCAGATTTTTCCCTCGGCTAAAGGTCTTTGCGCACTTCTTACAGATAACTTTTGCCTGATCATTAGGATTTTGTTCAAAAAAGTGCCACACTGCACTCTTCCTACTATGGAAGACATTTTGAGGCCTTGCACGCTGTGCTAATTTGACTGTCTGGCCAAGCTGTCCTGCAACTCTTTTGGTTTTTGTAACCCGTTTTTGGACTGCTACGGTCCAGCCAGATAACAGCTGTTACGATGTCGTTGCCTACTGTGGATCCTCCTCCTCCTCTTCTGAACTATTGGCAGTGGCACCATCTTCCCCCAATGGATGCCAATCTGGGTCAACAACTGGGTCATCCATCACCTCCTCTTCAATTTCATGTGTACCTTCCTCTGTGTCACTCTGTGTATGGTGGTATACTATGCAGGAAGGGGCACCTGAGTTTCATCAGGGTCTGATTCTGCCTCAGTACACTGTGAGGACAATGTAGTGCTCTGAGTGCATGTACCAGCAGAAAAATCTAGCAGTGGCTGTGCATCAGTGCACTCCATGTCCGATTCATCTTGGACTGAGGAATTCACGATTTGACTTAATAACCCAGGCATGGTATGTGAAAAGAGCTCAATGGAGTAATCTGTAGTGTGGCCTGCTGCATCCTTCACTTTTGGTAGGGGTGAAGGACACAAAGAAAGGTGTTGTTCCTGACCAGGAGCCTCCACTGACGACTCCGTGCTTTTATTTTTTGAAACTTCAGAAGAGGAGGCGAGAGAGCTGGAGGCTGTGTCAGCAATGTAAGCCAAAACTTGTTCCTGAAGCTCTGGCTTTAAAAGCGGTTTACCTACTCCCAGAAAAGGGAGCCTTCGAGGCCTTGTGGAGCCAGACGATGACGCAGGCTTAACACCTCCTGCCTTAGGGTGCTATTGTGCTTTTGCCACTACCAACAGATGCACCACCAACACCAGCACCATCAGGACCAGCTGGCAACCCCCGCCCACTTCCACGGCCTCTTTACCATACTTCCTCATTTTTGTGAAAATGTACCCAAAATACCACCAGCTATATGGTACTGAAAAACAAGGTAGAATGTGTATATAGTATTGGTGAGAATTTGAATCTCACTAGAGATTTGAGGACGCTGAACTATTGTCTCAGGCCCAGTAGAGATTACACCTCAATGTAACAGGCTGAAATTGGATGGTGTATGACAAGGTAGAGGGTGTATGTAGTATTGGTGAGAATTTGAATCTCACTAGAGATTTGAGGACGCTGACAATGATGCTCTCAGTCCAAGTATGGACGCAGGCAGCCTAATAAGCAGGACTGCTACACACAAAAGGGTGGAAAAGTGAATGCTTGGTAACTGTGCAGAAAAGAGGAAGAAAAGTATTTTTGCTTTTAAAAAAGCAGTTTGCAAACAACAATGCAGCTATCAGGGAGCCTTATAAGGCAGCCTAATAACCAACAGAGCTGATGTACAAAAATATAGCCTCCCCTGTCACTGCACACAAAGTGTTGTGTTGTATAGTGGAAATCTCTAACAGCAGAAGCAGTTTTTTGGTTCTTCTTCCCTGCCTAAAGCTCTCCCTTATTCTGAATCAGCAGCCAGCAACCTCTCCCTAATGCTAAGATTGGCAGAAGTAAGATGGCGGTCGGTGTGCACGCCCTTTTATATCCTCTGTGACGCCACACAAAGCCAGCCAATCACTTGCATGCCCTTCTCAAAGATGGTGGTGACCGATGCCTATGTCATCGCGTTGCCCACAGTGTGCGTCCTGCATCATTGGCTGAAAAAGGGCGCTGGAAGCATCATTTGAAACGCGACTTTGGCGCTCGGGTCGCCGACCTCGTGGCTGACCTCACGCTATGGTCGGGTTTCGTTTCATGAAACCTGACTTCAGCGAAAGTTGCCGACTTTTGAATTTGACCGACCCGTTTCGCTCAACTCTAATAGGGACCATCATGTACTGTTACATTATGTGGAGCTCAACATACACTGTATGGAACATTATATGTGACCAATTATTCTGTATGGAGAAATATATGGGGCTCATTATTCTGTATGGCGCACAATGTGGTGGCCATTCTGTATGGAGTAATGTACTGTACTTTTTTTGAGTTATTGTACAATTTACAATAGATCAGTCATGTAAGCAATGAAGTATTTGTCATTGTACTATACCTATATTTCTCTGCCGTATCGGAGCATCATGAGTTGTGGTATGTATTAAAGGGACGCACTGACACTCTTTGGCCCAGGGCACACGAAAACCTGGAGCCAGCCCAACCCCCCCCCCACAACTTTTGCCAAATAACCCCCAGTTTTCAATGCCTAACTATTATTATAAAGTAAATTAAGGTTGACAAGCTTCAGTAATAAGAATTAATGTTTTTGGCATTGAAATGGGCACTGTAGGTGTGTTTACTGTCCTCCACTCCCTGCTGACTTTGCTTCCCCATTGACTAGCATTGGGTTTCGTGTTTCAGTCGGCCTCCGACTTTTCCCTATAATCGGCCGATTTCGTTCGACCCGACTTTTGCGAAAGTCGGGTTTCAAGAAACCTGACTCGACCCCAAAAAAAGGCAAAGTCGCTCACCTCTGAATGCAAGTCTATCCTCACTAATAAAGTGCATATATGGAGTAATATAACATATATATTAGTTAATAAAGTGCAAGTGTGGTATAACTCCAAAAAAGTCACTAAATTTGCATAGTGTGAATGTATATAATACAATACCATAGAAATATAATTAGCTATTGATATGAAAGAGAGACCAAAAGTGGTAAATGTGAAGTATTTTCCACAGTGGAGAGAGTGATACTCACTAAAATAATACACTAAACTCAAGGAAAAGTGGACACAAATTAAAAATGTTGGGTAACAATGTGTAAGGATAAAGTAATAAACACCGACAGTGCACTCATGGATAGATATGGAGGACAACTCGAAATTACAATGGACAGCAAAAGAAAAGAACCGAAAAAATGTCCAGATGTTGCAAAATACAGACATTTTATTAGAAGATATACAATAAAATCAGAAAGGGGTGGGGAGCCAATACTAAAGAAAATGGGCACAAGACAGGGGACACTGCTGATTGAAAAAACAAACAGGTGATGACAAGGTGTATCAATATACAAAAAAAAAAAATAGAGGTACCAATACAATTAAAATAATAATCATAGTGTGCTGATCTGAGGTAGGATATAATAAATAATAAAGTGCAACTGCATAAATAGGATATCAATGCATTGATTAGATATCAAATGCTCATATTAGATAGCAGTGGAAACAGTATATGTAGCCATAATGGCAATATTATACCTAGTGGAAATATGCATAGCTCACAAACTATTCCACAACGAGCCATCCAACATTATATTACCTCATGCACATGCATGTGAAGAGGGTCCCCAGGATGTGCCCAACCCCTGCCTTTGTCAGGGGGTGATGAAGGCAGCGTGCAAAAATGCGCGTTGGGGAGGACGTCATCCAGGAAAGGCAACTTATATTTCTATGGTGCCTTTATCCCCTGCAGTATTATATACATTCACACCATGTAGATTTAGTGATATTTTCTTTGGAGTTATACTTCATTTGCAATTTATTAACTAAAATATATGTTATTTAACTCCATATATGTACTTCATTACTGAGAATAGACTTGTATTTAATAACTGTCACTAATAGAATTTTACTCTGTTGTTTATATATTTCCTGCACTGATTGGCATCTGGCATTTTAGCTTGGATCTGCTACAGTGATTGTGATCACTGGGTGTGCGGCCATGTTTTTGACTCAACTTTTGTACATTGTTTTGTTCTTCTGTTATTTTTTACCTGTTTATTACTAATAAAATTATTGATTTTTTAATGCATTACATTTTGGACTTTTAAGGTCAGTCGGTCTTTTCATTTCTTCTAATTATATATTAGACAAAACAGTGCTAAAAGTGCATAGAATATTGATGTACTAAGAGCAATTCCACATATATAACATATGCATTTTCCATGTACAGGGTGGGCCATGTATATGGATACACCTAAATAAAATTGGAATGGTTGGTGATATCAACTTCCTGTTTGTGGCACATTAGTATATGGGAGGGGGAAAACTTTACAAGATGGGTGGTGACCATGGCGGCCATTTTGATGTTGGCCATTTTGGATCCAACTTTATTTTTTCCAATGGGAAGAGGGTGATGTGACACATCAAACTTATTGAGAATTTCACAAGAAAAACAATGGTGTCCTTGGTTTTAACATACATTTATTATTTCATGAGTTATTTTCAAGTTTATGACCACTTATAAAATGTGTTCAGCGTTCTACCAATCGTGTTGGATTGTCAATGCAACCCTCTTCTCCCACCCTTGACACACTGATAGGTAATAACCTCTCCATAATTTTCTTTGGGACAATACCTGACTCTATGCTTCTGATGGGAGCAGGGAATACATGATTCGTGATTTTATCTCTTGTAATACAGCACAAGTTATCTACTATGCCACAAGTCCCTGGTCCCGCATTTACATTGGTCTCACGTCCAGGAAAATGAAAACAAGAACTCAGGAATATATGCGTGACATCTTGGCCGCTAGGGAGGTACTTGATGTGTCGAAGCTCGGGACTTTACCTATGCACTTTAGGGTCTGTCAAGGGTCCCATCCCAGTGGCTTGAGGGTTAGGGGGATTGATCGTATCCATGGTAGTGTTAGGGGTGGCAATCTAAAGCAGATGTTGGCTCAACGTGAATGTAGATGGATCATCACCCTTGACACCATGTCCCCTAAAGGACTTAATGAAAAGCTCAGTTTCACTCCCTTCTTGTGATCTGGCCTCCCTGTCGCTGTCGCTGCTGATGTCTCATTTAATGGTTCTAATGTCCTATTTCCCTGATGTTCCCTTATGGGGTGCCGTCCTTTTTGTTTGTTTTTTAACTTTTTTGCCTTTGTCTTCTTTTTAGTCTCTTTACTATGTTGTATCCAAGCAAAAAAAGGAGATATCCAGCGAGCGTAGAAGGAACAGTAGTAGACGTTTTTGCAAAGAACTCCTCAATATTTAATGAATAAATATAAACTTGAAAAAGGCATCTGCTGAAACGCGTAGTTTTAGGGGGGGGGTGAGGGGTTAATTTTTTTTGTCTATACAAGTAACATTATTGGATTCATTAAATATTGAGGAGTTCTGTGTAAAAACTTACTACTACTGTTCCTTCTACGCTTGCTGGATATCTCCTTTTTTGCTTGGATACAGATGTGCTTTGTCTGGACTGAACTACTTCTGTGCTGAAGTGTCTGAAACGGCTGTCACAGTGGTTAGCTGAAATGACTTACATTTTGTCTTTACTGTGTTGACCATATTTTCATTTGTATGATGACCTATTCTTTGACCAACTATGCTCATCCAAGTTGTCTTCCATCTGTTGTCATCTTCTGAAGTGAAGCTTGGGACACTTCACCATCTGCCCTAGGTATATATATATATATATATATATATATATATATATATATATATATATATATACAGTGCCTACAAGTAGTATTCAACCCCCTGCAGATTTAGCAGGTTTACACATTGGGAATTAACTTGGCATTGTGACATTTGGACTGTAGATCAGCCTGGAAGTGTGAAATGCACTGCAGCAAAAAAGAATGTTATTTCTTTGTTTAATTTTTTTTTAAATTGTGAAAAGTTTATTCAGAGGGTCATTTATTATTCAACCCCTCAAACCACCAGATTTCTGTTTGGTTCCCCTAAAGTATTAAGAAGTATTTCAGGCACAAAGAACAATGAGCTTCACATGTTTGGATTAATTATCTCTTTTTCCAGCCTTTTCTGACTATTTAAGACCCTCCCCAAACTTGTGAACAGCACTCATACATGGTCAACATGGGAAAGACAAAGGAGCATTCCAAGGCCATCAGAGACAAGATCGTGGAGGGTCACAAGGCTGGCAAGGGGTACAAAACCCTTTCCAAGGAGTTGGGCCTACCTGTCTCCACTGTTGGGAGCATCATCCGGAAGTGGAAGGCTTATGGAACTACTGTTAGCCTTCCACAGCCTGGACAGCCTTTGAAAGTTTCCTCCCGTGCCGAGGCCAGGCTTGTCCGAAGAGTCAAGGCTAACCCAAGGACAACAAGGAAGGAGCTCCGGGAAGATCTCATGGCAGTGGGGACATTGGTTTCAGTCAATACCATAAGTAACGTACTCCACCGCAATGGTCTCCATTCCAGACGAGCCCGTAAGGTACCTTTACTTTCAAAGCGTCATGTCAAGGCTCGTCTACAGTTTGCTCATGATCACTTGGAGGACTCTGAGACAGACTGGTTCAAGGTTCTCTGGTCTGATGAGACCAAGATCGAGATCTTTGGTGCCAACCACAAACCACACACGTGACGTTTTGAGACTGGATGGCACTGCATACGACCCCAAGAATACCATCCCTACAGTCAAGCATGGTGGTGGCAGCATCATGCTGTGGGGCTGTTTCTCAGCCAAGGGGCCTGGCCATCTGGTCCGCATCCATGGGAAGATGGATAGCACGGCCTACCTGGAGATTTTGGCCAAGAACCTCCGCTCCTCCATCAAGGATCTTAAGATGGGTCGTCATTTCATCTTCCAACAAGACAACGACCCAAAGCACACAGACAAGAAAACCAAGGCCTGGTTCAAGAGGCAAAAAATCAAGGTGTTGGAGTGGCCTAGTCAGTCTCCTGACCTTAACCCAATTGAAAACTTGTGGAAGGAGCTCAAGATTAAAGTCCACATGAGACACCCAAAGAACCTAGATAACTTGGAGAAGATCTGCATGGAGGAGTGGGCCAAGATAACTCCAGAGACCTGTGCCGGCCTGATCAGGTCTTATCACGTGAAGTCATTATTTCCCTCTACTCCTCTTTGGTCAGACCTCATCTGGAATATTGTGTCCAGTTTTGGGCACCACATTTTTAAAAAGACATCAACAAACTGGAGCAAGTTCAGAAAAGAGCGACCAGAATGGTGACCGGTCTGCAAACCCTGTCTTATGAGGAAAGGTTGCAGGATTTGGGAATGTTTAGTTTGCAAAAGAGAAGACTGAGAGGAGACTTAATAGCTGTCTACAAATATCTAAAGGGCTGTCACCTTGTAGAAGGATCAACTTTATTCTCATTTGCACAAGGAAAGACTAGAAGCAATGGGATGAAACTGAATGGGAAGAGACACAGATTAGATATTAGAAAAAACTTTTTGACAGTTAGAGTGATCAATGAGTGGAACAGGCTGCCACGAGAAGTGGTGAGTTCTCCTTCAATGGAAGTCTTCAAACAGAGGCTGGACAGACATCTGACTGGGATGATTTAGCGAATCCTGCTTTGAGCAGGGGGTTGGACCAGATGGCCCAGGAGGTCCCTTCCAACTCTACGATTCTATGATTCTATGATTCTATAAAAGACGATTATTAGCTGTAATTGCAAACAAGGGTTATTCCACAAAAAATTAAACCTAGGGGTTGAATAATAATTGACCCACACTTTTATGTTTAAAATTTATTAAAATTTAACTGAGCAACATAACTTTTTGGTTTGTAAGATTTATGCATCTGTTAATAAATCCTGCTCTTGTGTGAAGTTTGAAGGCTCTAACTTATTTGCATCTTATCAAACCTGCTAAATCTGCAGGGGGTTGAATACTACTTGTAGGCACTGTATATATATATATATATATATATATATAGTGGGGCAAAAAAGTATTTAGTCAGTCAGCAATAGTGCAAGTTCCACCACTTAAAAAGATGAGAGGCGTCTGTAATTTACATCATAGGTAGACCTCAACTATGGGAGACAAACTGAGAAAAAAAAATCCAGAAAATCACATTGTCTGTTTTTTTTTTTCATTTTATTTGCATATTATGGTGGAAAATAAGTATTTGGTCAGAAACAAAATTTCTTCTCAATACTTTGTGATTTATCCTTTGTTGGCAATGACAGAGGTCAAATGTTTTCTGTAAGTCTTCACAAGGTTGCCACACACTGTTGTTGGTATGTTGGCCCATTCCTCCATGCAGATCTCCTCTAGAGCAGTGATGTTTTTGGCTTTTCGCTTGGCAACACGGACTTTCAACTACCTCCAAAGGTTTTCTATAGGGTTGAGATCTGGAGACTGGCTAGGCCACTCCAGGACCTTGAAATGCTTCTTACGAAGCCACTCCTTCGTTGCCCTGGCGGTGTGCTTTGGATCATTGTCATGTTGAAAGACCCAGCCACGTTTCATCTTCAATGCCCTTGCTGATGGAAGGAGGTTTGCACTCAAAATCTCACGATACATTGCCCCATTCATTCTTTCATGTACCCGGATCAGTCGTCCTGGCCCCTTTGCAGAGAAACAGCCCCGAAGCATGATGTTTCCACCACCATGCTTTACAGTAGGTATGGTGTTTGATGGATGCAACTCAGTATTCTTTTTCCTCCAAACACGACAAGTTGTGTTTCTACCAAACAGTTCCAGTTTGGTTTCATCAGACCATAGGACATTCTCCCAAAACTCCTCTGGATCATCCAAATGCTCTCTAGCAAACTTCAGACGGTCCCGGACATGTACAGGCTTAAGCAGTGGGACACGTCTGGCACTGCAGGATCTGAATCCATGGTGGCGTAGTGTGTTACTTATGGTAGGCCTTGTTACATTGGTCCCAGCTATCTGCAGTTCATTCACTAGGTCCCCCCGCGTGGTTCTGGGATTTTTGCTCACCGTTCTTGTGATCATTCTGACCCCACGGGGTGGGATTTTGCGTGGAGCACCAGATCGAGGGAGATTATCAGTGGTCTTGTATGTCTTCCATTTTATAATTATTGCTCCCACAGTTGATTTCTTCACTCCAAGCTGGTTGGCTATTGCAGATTCAGTCTTCCCAGCCAGGTGCAGGGCTACAATTTTGTTTCTGGTGTCCTTTGACAGCTCTTTGGTCTTCACCATAGTGGAGTTTGGAGTCAGACTGTTTGAGGGTGTGCACAGGTGTCTTTTTATACTGATAACAAGTTTAAACAGGTGCCATTACTACAGGTAATGAGTGGAGGAAAGAGGAGACTCTTAAAGAAGAAGTTACAGGTCTGTGAGAGCCAGAAATCTTGATTGCTTGTTTCTGACCAAATACTTATTTTCCACCATAATATGCAAATAAAAGGAAAAAAAAACAGACAATGTGATTTTCTGGATTTTTTTTTCTCAGTTTGTCTCCCATAGTTGAGCTCTACCTATGATGTAAATTACAGATGCCTCTCATCTTTTTAAGTGGTGGAACTTGCACTATTGCTGACTGACTAAATACTTTTTTGCCCCACTGTATATATAATTGCCTTAAATTGTCTGTCATCTACTTCCGTCTGGATGTCCCCAATCCCACAATCCACCGTGCCGACCGGGAGTACGCCGACCGCCATATTGAAATACCCAAAAACAGGGTGGCACATGTTAAGGAGCTGAAACTCCTAAACCCTTCATCCAATTTTATTGTGGATACCCTCAAATGAAAGCTGAAAGTCTGAACTTCAACTGCATCTAAATTGTTTTGTTTAAAATTCATTGTGGTAATGTCTAGAACCAAAATTAGAAAAATGTTGTCTCTGTCCAATTATATATGGACCTAACTGTACGTACACACACACACACACACACACGTATGTACACACACACGTACGTAGACACACATACTCGCACACACGTACTCACACACACCACGAACTCACATACACACACATACACACACACAATCACATATACACACACACACACACACACGTACTCACACAGACACGTACTCTCATATACACACATACACACACACACACACACACTCACATATACACACACACACTCACACACACGTACTCACATACACACACACACGTACTCACATACACACACACACACGTAGTCACATACAAACACACGTACACACACGTACTCACACACACGCGTACTCACACACACATGTTCTCACATACTCACATGCACACACGTACTCACATACATACACGTACTCACATACACACACATGTACTCACATACACACACACGTACACACACACACATACTCACATACACATACTCACACACACACACACACACATGTACTCACATACACACACACACGTACTCACATATACACACACACGTACTCACATCTCCAGCACAGGCCGCAAACCACCCTCTTTCCTGCTGGCTGTGACTGCACGGAGGTGGGTGGGCAGGCAGCTGCAGGACACATACATGTACACACACACACACACACACACGTACACACACATATGTACTCACACATGTACACACACATATGTACTCCCACACACACACTTCCTTCCTGATGCGATAGCATTGGGCACACCTCTAGTATTTATATAAACAAGGACTGGCGATACCCTCTGCTGTAACTTTCCTTTTGGAAATACATGAAAAATGCGTATGTTATGTATGTGGGATTGTGCTTAGTGCATCAATATTCTATGCCCTTTAAGCACTGTTTTGTCTAATATATAATTAGTATATCTGCTTTGTTGGCACCACAACCATGCCTTTTTCTACTAGCCACCACATAGGCCTTTTTTCACGTCACTTTCATTATTGCCGGATTCTTATTGGCTAGTACCAGCCTTATCTCTTTTATTTCCATTTTATGTTCTTTCCTCTCTTTTTATTTTTTATTCATTTTTCATTTTTTCACCCATACATCCTGACCTTTATTAGGTGGGTTTATGCACTACTGATCCTTATGTTGGCTCTCACTGTGTATCACTTCTCCAGTATTCTTTGTCCACATTATTTACATTTTTTTATTGGTTTTCTATCCCCTTTGTAACATTCCATTTTAACAGCATTGTCTTACCTTTAATACTGTCATATTATTGTAGCGACAGGCCCTATTGATATTATATTGTTGTTTGACCACTAGCGATCTCTGTCAAAATGGTGGTATCCTTTGGGCTTCAAGGACATGGCCACCATTGGTGCGTATGGGCACCGTGACCTTCTCAGCACTTTGATTCCCCGGCGGCCATCTAACCAGCGCAGTGCATATGTCTGTTGATGTCATTGGGCTCTTTACACCCGCAAGCACACAGCACTGTGACGGTATCGGAGGAAGTGACAATGCATATGGCCAGAGTCCGGGGCACTTGTGTAGGGAAGTTGGACTGACGGACAGATCTGCCTGTAGTGAGAGGCAGAGGGATAGAGCAGTGTAGGTGTGAAAGCGCCGAGATAAAGAGAAAGGGTGCCGTATTATAGTTTGACCATTAGAGGGCAGTGGAGAGTGTACGAGTGGGGCTGAATAACTGCCATTGGTCAGAGAAACTGTCAGGTGATAGTGGGCGGAGCTACCAGGACTGGGAGTATAAAAGGCTGAGGGAAGGTTCTGGAAAGTCCAGTCAGTGAGGGGAGCACACTTGAGAGGAGGTTCTGCTGTGGAGATAGAGACAGTAGAAAGGCTCCAGAGAGGACTGACAGTTGAGGCGGTCATGGGGGGGTGACCCAGAGGACGGTAGCCGCAGACAAAGACAGTCTGTGAGTATTGGACGGACGGTGTACTCAGATCGGTGAAGCGCTGTGGTGGATGGGCCTAGGGCAGCCACATTGAAAAGAGCCACAGAGGACGCCACGATTATATAATAAAAAAGGAAGTGAAGGTACCCGGGCCTGTATGTAGAGAAGTGTAAACCTGCTGTGTTGAGCTGTGGTGGTCGTCAGAAGGACGGCCAATAAAAACGGACCTGTTAAATACAACCTCTGTCTCAGTCTCGTGTCTGTCTGCGGCAAGAAGCGGGTCACCCCCTATCCCTGTTGGTTAAACTTTTCCTCCATCCTACACTTGTGCCGCATTTTTCAGTGCTATTTCATTGTGTATATATAGCCAGTGAGACAGGACCTATTATCTACTCCCCTTTGAGAAAGCAAGCACGCAAAACACGTGTCAGGGGCTGCGGCGGTCTGGATCCACCATGACTAAGACTTTCTATGGATGTTATGGTTTGCTTTGGTATTGGCACATGGATATATCTTATTGATTTTTGTACTGATCCCTATTTAACATTGTCCATGTGCAACAATGATATCTACTCACCCAGCTTTCCGAGGTCCAATTATCTTTTGACCTTACTCTTACCCCCTGCCTACCTTCATGTCTCCTCCAATTGTATGTTCTATTTCTATATGGATTCTGCTTAATCTCTTTTTATTGTGGTTTTTCAATAAATATTTTATTTTATTCATTTGTTGTGGCTTGTTGCTACTCCGTTTTTTTTCTCAGTTTTTGATATTGTATTTGGAGTATTCCACTGTATTTATACTCTTGATTATATTGTGCGAGAGCTCAATGCGAATATGCTCTTAGCCCCGGTATATAATTTGTGTTTTTTGATTATCTTTTTATTATGTATTTCTTCTGTTTCATTCACAGCATCTAATCTAAAGCACATGGATTTCCGGGCTTGGGATGAATCCTGGCTCTCTCGTTTGAACAAGGTTTTTAGGGAGGATTCATTTGGTATTTTCGAACCAAGTTACAGGGACTCCAAGGAACAGATTGTGAAACTTAAGGCACTTCTACAAAGACGAACAAAGCCGTGGTGGAATAGGGCAACTTTGCGACAATACCTGACTCGTGGCTTAATTCCCAGGAGATTACGCATTCAAACATTTCCATTATTCTCTGTGGATGATGAGATTTTTAAAAAAGATTGGGAGGAGGTTGCAACCAAATGTTCACGGGGCTTTATGGAACTATTAGTGAAACTTGATGAAAAAAAACTGGGGGATCTCAAAATCAAGATCGATACTATTAAGACAAGTATTAAAGGTGAACTTACCTCAGCTACCCTTGAAAAACTAAACACCGACTTGGAGAAAGACTTCTTTAAGTGGAAACTATAAACTGGAGCTACTAATTCCAGGAAATTACAAAGAGATAGTCTTGACTTTCTGGAGAATAGATTGTACAGGTGGAAAGGGAACAGGGGTCATCACTGGTTTCCCTCCCAAGTAAGATCTGGGTCAATATCATCATTCACATCTGTTGATGAACCTAATGTAACATCTGAACAGACCAAAGTCACAGGGAGTGAAAGGATCAGGAGTACAAGGAATATGAGTGGATGCCCCACGAAACAGACATCTCCTCTGACCTATGAGCAGAAGGATAAAAACACCAATCTTGGGATAATAAACTTATCTTCTCCTCCCGTCAGAGACATAATGCGAACTTCTTAGGCTACTTTCACACATCAGGTTTTCGGCGTCGTGCCGGAACGCCGGATCCGGCAAATGTTTCGTAAAACCGGATATGACGGATCCGGTTTTCTGCCGGATCCGTCTTTTTCTTGACAGACAAAACCGGATCCGTCTCATCCGGTTCATCAGTTTTTCGACGGATTACGCCGGATCCGGTTTTTAAAATTGACCCTTGTGGCCTTCCGAACGGGATTGGCTACTGGAAAACTATATATATAGCATGTTCCTACAGCCCTTCTTTGACAGGTTGTAGAGGAGAAAGTGCAGGTTGGAGAGAAGAGCAAGTTACTGGCGAAGATGGATGTTGTCATTGGAAATATTTTGAAGAATTTGGCGGATTTTATAGCGGAGGTGAATCGTTTGAGGGTGATTGTTCTGGAGAAGGAGAGAGCGAGACAGCAGCGCATCAGGCATCGTAGACGACGTTTGTGGATCCACCCCATCACAGCCAAGAGAATGACGCGTGGGGTCTATTCTACACTCTGCATGGACCTTCGACGAAACCCGGATAAATTTTTTGGATATGTTAGGATGAAAATGGAGAATTTTGATTACTTGGTGGAGCGCATTGCACACCTCATAAGAAAAGTGGACACCTATTGCCGCTTCTCTGTTTCACCCGCAGAGCGTCTGATGGTGACTTTAAGGTAAGCCACATTTATTGGATATGCTCGCATCAGAGCACACTTTCACTGCAATCTTGTTGGTGGTAGTTTGTATCTCCAAGTGTTATAGGTCAGTTTTGGTATGTAATGCTGTGATTTAAAACTAATTTATTGTTTTTTAATTCCCCACAGATTTCTTGCAACTGGAGAATCCCTTTCGTCACTGCATTTCCAGTACAGACTCGGGATTTCCACCATATCTGGAATTGTGAAGTACACATGCCGTGCACTGTGGGACTCCTTAGCTGAAGAGTTTTTACCAGAGCCCACAACAGAGAGGTGGATTGAAATTGCTGACAAGTTTCAACAGATATGTCAGTTTCCAAACTGCTTGGGCGCTGTGGACGGGAAACATATCCGCATTGTAAAGCCAGCTGGATCGGAATATTTCAATTACAAGAAATATTTTTCAATTGTCCTCATGGCCATCGCTGACGCGGAATACAAATTTATTGCGGTTGATATTGGGGCCTATGGCCGCTCCAATGACTCTCAAGTTTTCAAACTGTCTGCCATGGGGCGTAAACTGTATGGAAACACCTTCCAGTTCCCACCACCTAGACCGCTGCCGCAAACATCTGGTCCACCTATGCCATTTGTCTGTGTAGGGGATGAAGCCTTCCAGCTGTCAGAACACCTTTTGAAACCGTACTCTAGCAGAGGATTGACAAGACCAAAACGCATTTTTAATTACCGCCTCACAAGAGCAAGAAGAATGGTTGAATGTACCTTTGGTATTCTGACAGCCAAATGGCGGGTCCTATTGACTGCGATCAACCTCAAGACAGAAACTGTGGACGAGGTGATCAAAGCGTGCGTGGTACTCCACAATTTTGTTATCTGCAAGGAACCCATTTCCATTGAGGACACCTCTGAAGAAACCACCTTGCAAGATTACCATGACATTACCACTAGAAGTTCTGTGACGGTTTCAGTAATGAGGGACAATTTTGCAATATACTTTATGGCACCTCAAGGCAGAGTACACTGGCAGGATGACAGAGTGTGAAAGATTTGTGCCCTAACCAAACTTGTGTACCTTCTGGACCAACAGTATATACCTTTGCCAACCAAAGTTGGCTATCTTGTCATGGTCTCTATTTTTAGCTTTAGGCCACAGGTGTGTACCTGGTTGTGTTTTATGCAAAGTATTTCACCTTTTAACAAAAGTTGTGTACATTGTTAGGAAATCACCAACAATAAACACAACTTTTTAGGTGAAATACTTTGCTTCAAACACAACCAGGAACACAACTGTGGCAAAAAGCTAAAATTTACCCACAGTTATATACCTAGTTTTGAATACCATTTCACCTTTTAAATACCCTGTATTTAACCTTTTTCGCCGCAGAAAGAAATGACAGACAACCAGTGTAAAATAATTTAACTTTTATTGAAAAATGTTTTTTTTAGTAAACCTTTTTAAAATTTTAATAAAGCTTTGAAACCATAAAACTGGTCATTTTTATTTAAATACACACATTATAAATCTGTGTAGTGTGTGGTGGAAATACTGCTGGAGGGGCTGCGGGACACTTCGACACTGGGAGTGTGGAGAGAGGACTGGGATCGTGGTGGGGAAGGAACAGTTAGAGGTGAAGGTGTGGAAAAAAACTACAGAATGGGTGGACATGTGGGAAGCAGAAGAGGTGGTGGGTGGTGGAGTGGAGGGTTGGGCAGGGACTGTAGGAGCAGATGATGTTGATGGCAAGTTGTATGGGGAAGGAGTTTGGTACGGGGCAGGTTGCTGGAAGTGGGGAGATGTCTGGTACGGGGCAGGTTGCTGGTAGTGGGGAGATGTCTGGTACGGGGCAGGTTGCTGGAAGTGGGGAAATGTCTGGTACTGGGGAGGTTGCTGGTACTGGGGAGTTTGCAGGTGCTGGGGAGGTGGATGGTGCTGGGGAGGTGGATGGTGCTGGGGAGGTGGATGGTGCTGGGGAGGTGGATGGTGCTGGGGAGGTGGATGGTGCTGGGGAGGTGGATGGTGCTGGGGAGGTGGATGGTATGTAATAGGAGGGGGAGGATGGAAAGTGGCTGGAGGGGGTGTAGATGTAATAGGAGGGGGAGGATGGAAAGTGGCTGGAGGGGGTGTAGATGTAATAGGAGGGGGAGGATGGAAAGTGGCTGGAGGGGGTGCAGGTGGAGGAACTACTGTGGTGGGAGGAGGAGGTTGGGAGGTAACTTGCTGGAGAGCAGCGTGGCATGAATGCATTACATGCATCTGCTGGGCAGGAGAGAGCGTTTCCATGCGCTCCACAACAGACCTGAAAAAGGTGTGGTTTGGCGAAGATCTTGCTTCTGAATGCATGGTTTGCAGAAGTGTCTTCACCTCCAGAATGCTGGAGTTGATCTGCTGATAGCCTGCGGAGATTTGCTCTGACAAGACTTTTAGACAGTTCTGGAAAGATGCATTCAGATGCAAGAACTCTGGCGCATAAGTCTTTTCCTGACCCCTCTGCCGCTGCCGCCCAGTACCCGCAGGTGTACTAGAGGTGGCAGGGGCAGAAGGGTGGGGTAAAGGGAAAGCGATCTCCTCACCAGCAGCTTCATGTAATGTAGGCGGCCACGATGCTCCTGTGCTGGTGGATGGGACAGATGGGTCGGGGCGGTCGAAGTGTCCCTCGGTGCCGGTCTCCTCAGGGATCGCCTCAGAAGGGTCCAATCGTGCAGGCTCCCGAGTGCTGCTCACCGTGCTGTGGAATAAAGAGAAAAAAAAACAATTAAAATACTGACATGGTATGGCCCTGGCTGAAAAAAAAAATTTACATCTAACATTTTTTTTCACATGTGGTGTGTAATATTTACCTTCTAGTGACCATTGTTTCCCGGAGGAACGACAGGGCTTCTGCGTACTTGTACTTGCTCCTGCGTCCTCCAGATCCACTCGGGGCCCGCATCTCTTTATTGAACTCCTTCTTGAAACGATCCCTCACAGACCGCCACCGATTCACAATTCTGTTCCCTGAAACGAGAAAGGACAAAGTGGTTAGTATACAACATCAGTGTTTCCCAAACTCCAGTCCTCATGGTCCCCAGGGGTCATGTTTTCAGGATTTCCATAGTAAATAGAAATCCTGAACACTTGATCCGTGGGGACCACGAGGACTGGAGTTCGGGAAACACTGGTTTACATCAAGCAACCGGTACTGTATATACTTACGCTCTTTAATCTGGGCCCGAACATCGAGGTCCTCCCAGCGGCCCACAAGGAGCGAACAGATTTCCTCCCAGAGTCGTCAGGTAACGATAAGGTCAGCGTGGCGGCGGTCAGCCATATTCCAGAGCGGCTCCCTTTCTCTGACGAGATCGATGAGGTGGTCCACATCGAGTCCTCCATCCTCACCATCAGAGTCGGGAGCACGCTGTGAAGGCTGTTAAAGAAAAAGACAAAAATAACATAATTAGCTTCCACAAAAGAAATGAAATAAAAAGTGCAAAAAAAAAAAAGCAAAAATATTTATACTTACACGCTGGTGACCGCCGCGTTGCTGTCGCCAACGACCCTGGGAGGCACTGCGAGGACCTCTTGGCCGAGCACCAGATTGGGAAGACTAGAGAAGAAAACAAAAAATGTTATGTCTTTGGATGTAGGCATTTGTTTGCTGTGTGTGGTCTGCAGAACATTGTTTTCTATGTGTTGTGTGTAGTGTGATGTTGTGTTTCTGCGTTTGATGCAAAAAACTTACCAATTGTGAGCCCACTCCAAGGGTCTGTCCACCCCTTCCTTCTTCTGGGAGCTCCTCTTCATCTTGTGAATCCTGTTTTGAAATAAAAGGCAATGAATAGACATATATTACAGAGATGATGGATTTTGGAAATAAAAACTTACCGTCAAACGCTGACGATGCGAGGGAGGGCTCCCAGAAGATGATGTGCTGTCTTCCTGGTGGCCACACTCCATGCCTGTGGGTGGTGTTCCACCTGCTGCTGCTGCATCTATTGGGCAGCTGTTGAATAAAGAGAAACAAAGGGCCAATGAATATCTTGATATTCAATAGCCCTAGTTTGGAGGAATGGGGGATTTGATAATTACCGTCTCTCATCTGCTGCTGGCCTCCCCTCCTCAGCATGTTCCATTTGCTGCTCCATTTGGGGTGGTGGTGGTGCTGATGGTGCTGCAGTGGTCTCCTGCCTTCTCCTGCTGTGCTTGGTTGCTTTCTTGGGTGGCATGTTGGGTGTGGCTGTGGGTCCCACTGTCTTGCTTTTATATATGTCTTGTGGGCAGAGCTACTGAGCATGCTCAGACCCAAAAAACCGGATCCGGCGCATTGCGGCGCTCATAGGCTTTCATTGTGTGAAAAAGCCGGACGCGCCGGATCCGGCGTGTCCGGCTTTTACGCCGGAGACAAAAAACGTTACAGTAGCCGTTTTTTCCAGACGCCGGATCGCGACACATTGCCGGATCCGGCGAAAACCGGATGAAACGCATGGCCATCCGGCGCGATCCGGCGCAAATGCAAGTCAATGGGGGGGAAACCGGATCCGGCATTGCATTTCGCCGGATCCGGTTTCTGTCAAAAGCGCCGGATCGCGCCTGATGGCGAAAACCTGATGTGTGAAAGAGGCCTAAAGCTCCATCTTGACTATGTACCGTATAATAGCTTTGATTTTTTCACAGCCCTGAAAGATGTACAGATCCTCTGCCTTAAATTGGTGTTGAGGGAATTGCATGATCGGGGGGGGGGGGTACACTCGGGCCTTACCAGCATGGCGGAACAACAAGCATTAGTGGCACTGGAAGAGTTGCTAAGGGAACAACAACCTGACACTACAGGTACTTTTCCACAGTCGATCGTGCCCAGATCTCTTACGTTCCCTCCCTTGTCTGTCTGTCCGCAGGTGGACATTTTTGTAGCTGAGAATTTAAAAAAGATACCTAGAAACATACGGCATGATAACCTCACAAATGCACAAAGACATGCTTTGAGAGAATTGCAGTCATTTGACAATGTGGTCATTAAACCAGCAGACAAGGGAGGGAGCGTTGTGATCTGGCCGACCGAGAAGTATGAAAGGAAGGTTTTCCGCCAATTGAAAAATAAGGACACATACAGTTTTCTTCCCCAAAATCCCATGCAGACTTTCTCGGCTAAACTTAAGTCTATTGTATATCATGCATACGAGTCGGGTATTGTCCCCAAAAAATTATGGAAGGGTTCTTTCCTAAATCACCAAGAGTGGCTACTTTTTACCTTTTACCAAAGGTGCACAAGGTCACAGAATGCCCCCTGGTCAACCCATTGTTTCTGGCATAGGAGTGTTGAGTGATAACGTCTGTAAATTCATTGATTTTTATTTTAAACCTTTAGTGGAGACTAGTGATGATCAAATTTGTTTGGAAAACGATTGCCAAACATAAATTCCGTACGAATATGGCACATTCGGATTCGTGATCGGAAACCCGAGCAAAATTTTATAAAATTGGTAAAAATCGGTAGCATTCGGTAAATGTGTGGGAAAATATTTGCATTGCCACTAAATTTTTTTTAGCACTTTAGCAATGTTAATGGTGGTGTATCATGAGTGTTTGGCATGTGTTTGATGAGGGGAGGTGGTTTTCAGAGCCCAGAGGTGCGGTGTTCTTGTAAGCAGTCTTTTTTTTTTCTTAACCTTACGTGTGCACATTGCGGCTGGACAATCAGGGTGCAGGAAACACCCACAATGTCCTGACACAATGGCTTGTGACATTGGCTGCTGAAATCACATGTCCCTCTCCATATAAATAGCGGACATCTTGTTTTAGTGCCATGTTGACTCTGTAACAGCGCAGACACTCCTGACACTGCCACTGTTAACAGCAAGATTTTAGCTAGTAAGTTAGGCGGTTGTATATCAGTCAGATAGTGTAGCTAAATAGTGTCCAGTATGGCTGCAAAAATTTACCTTCCAGAATTTTTTTCGGTGGGCATTACTGAGATTCACAGACAAAGCCAGCACGGTACATGTCCTACAAGTGTGTTGTGCACTGCTTATATTTTGCTCCGTGCACGAGGATAGCATTCTAAATAATATTTTTTCACTAGCTAAATGTGAAACAGCCTGCTGTATCCACATTTCAGCTATTTAGGTGGTTGTATATCAGATACTGTAGGTAGATAGTGTCCAGTGTGGCTGTAAAATTTACTTTCCAGAATGTTTTTTTGGGGGCCATTACTGAGGTTCACAGACAAAGCCAGCAGGGCACATGTTGTGGTGGTGATATAAAGCTGTCTGCAGACCTACGCGTATTAAAAAAAATTAGATATTTTTCTGTTGCTGACTATGATACAGCCCGCCGTATCCGCCGTATCCCACGTTGTCATTTTATGGCGTAGATATGAAGCTGTCTGCAGACCTCAAGCACATTAAAATATTTATTTTTTTCTGTTGGTAAAAGTCATACAGCCTGCTATATCCAATCTTTTCATTTAGTGGCGTTGAAATTGTTCTGTGTGCAGAGCTGTTGCACATTAAAATTAATGTTTTTTTTTTTTTACAAACGTGATACAGCAGCCGAGATCTGAGTTTGAAATTGCTTAAGCCTATCTGCTAGATTATTTGCTTCTTTGTCATCCAATTTCTCATGGGTATCTTTTATACTTAGCTTATGACGCGCATCTGTTACACCTTTGGAGCATCTCATTATACAGGCCTTATTGACAGGCCCCCCAAAAAATTGTGCTACGCTCTCTGGTAATTGGTGTTGAGTAGATGAGTAATTGTTGTAGGCTATAGCCTCCCTGTTATTGATTCTGTTTACTGTTCCCATTCCCGCCCTAAAAAATTATTCTGCTACTAATGTCATACAGTAGGGGACATGTCTCTTTTAAACTGTTTTGAACATCCAATCAAGCTTATACAGGCCTTATTGACAGGCCCAAAAAAATTCTTCTGTTACTAACGTCATATAGTAGGGGACATCTCACTTTTAAATTGTTTGGAGCATCTACTCAATCTTATACAGGCCTTTTTGACAGGCCTCCAAAAATAGTTCTGTTACTAACATGATACAGTTGGGGACATGGGACTTTTCAATTGTTTGGAGCATCTACTCAATCTTATACAGGCCTTACTGACAGGCCCAAAAAATTCTTCTGATACTAACGTCATACAGCAGGGGACATCTCACTTTTAAATAATATGGAGCCTATCTTCTAGATTATGTGCATCTTTGGCATCCAATTTCTCACGGGCATCTTTTATACCTACCTTGAGACACACATCTGTTATACCTATCTTCTGACGAGCATCAAATGCTCTCTGGTAATTGGTGTTGGGTAGACGAGTAACAGTTGTAGGCTGGATTCTGGATATTGTACTTCCCATAGCCGCCCTGTTATTGATCATGTTGTACGTTCCCATTCCCGCCCCCAAAAATTCTGTTACTAACCTTATATAGTAGGGAATATGACTCTTTTAAACTGTTTTGAGCATCCACTCAATCTTATACAGGCTAGTCCATCCTCTAAATGCACGGGGTTCATATAGCTTATACGGGTAGCTAAACTGCTATACCGGGAGTCCAATAAGAAGACTGTAGGTTGAATCTGTGTTTTATTGAACGCGATGGTATATAGATACACGGTGAAACTACAAGTAAGCACCTAATGCAAACAATCAGTATGACTGCATAAAATACATACATACATTACAGATTACCTGCGCTAACAGCTAACCAGGGGAGAGCTGACCAAGGGTGATCTGAGACAGGGATTAGATGTGGGAGCGTGGTTACTCACAGACGATGCTGACACAAGGGGAGGTAGAAAAATTAGATGTCCACATGAAGCAGACTTGGCAGAAAATGGCAGACTGGACAGAGAAAGGGGGCTGTGTTGTGAACTCATTTTCTGGTTTACCTCTGACTTCTGGTGAGGGTGGTGGATCTGGCTGTGTTGACAGAGGAGTTGTGAGTTCTCCATCCGGCTCCCTCTAGTGGTGACAGTAGGTAATGAAGCTGATCTAAATTGCAGAGACCTGCCACCTGAGGAGGAGGACTGTGAGTGGACATCAGGAGTCTATGACTGGATTTAAGACAGCCGACTCCCTAATTTTGTGCTGGTGATTTTTCCTGCCCTGAGGTTCTGGTTTCCAGTTCTTTTCCTGCCTTCTCAAGATAAGTGTGCTCTGCTATTTTTTCACATGAGATTTGGTCTGGTTTACTCAGTTTTTGTGGTCAGCCAGCCCCTGCTGGGGCTGTGCTGAATTTCCATTCTTATGTCTCTGTTTATGCCAGTTTGCTTTTTGTCCCTGATCAGATTGGTCTCTTTTTGCTCTGTCTTCAGAATATACCAAAGTGCTGATATAGGGAATTGAAGTCTAGCGACTTCAGTGTTTTCGTTAACAGAAAGTGTTGGACATTTTTTGGCAGGGTTTTGTGCATGATTGCAGACAGCATCTTTCCTTTCCTGTCCTTTCTAGTTAGTGTGGACCCCATCGTTTGCGCAGCCTATTTTTCTCTCTGTGTTTGTGTTGTCATCTTGTCTCACCGACAATACATGTTTGGGGGCTGTCTATTGCTTTGGGGTCTGCTCTGGGGCAGTTTAGATTTCCCCTTTTCTTGCTTTAGGCTTATTTAGTTCTCCGGCTGTGACGAGGCGTCTAGGATCATCGTAGGTACGCTCCACGGCTACTGCTAGTTGTGTGGATAGGATCAGGGGTCTGCAATCCGCTTAGTTACCAACCTCTCTGGTTTTCTGTGGCTTAGCTTGTTTTTGTTTTTCCTCCTCGGTGACTCATTCATAACAGAATCACCAGCCATACCGCAGATTCTAGGGTACTCAAAAGCAGGGAAAAAAAGATTGTAAAAAAAAAAAAAAAAAAGTGTCAGAATTTTTTTTTTTTAATGTATTTTTTCCTCTTTCTCTGGGGCCGTAAGGGGATTTTTTCCTTAATGGAGATTAAGCAATTGTCTGATCGTGTGGAGCAGCTCGCTGCTGAAGTGCGGGGAATTTAGACCTATCTCGCTCAAGCACATGCTGTTGAACCAAAAATCCCTACTCCTGATGTGTTTTCTGGGGATCGGTCTAAATTTTTGAATTTTAAGAATAACTGTAAATTATTTCTTGCCTTGAAGCCTAACTCATCGGGGAGCTCTGCGCAGCAGGTTAAAATTGTCATCTCCTTGCTGCGCGGTGATCCCCAGGATTGGGCGTTTTCTTTGACACCTGAAAATCCTTTTCTGACTAATGTGGATGCATTTTTTCAAGCCTTGGGGTTGTTATATGATGAACCTAATGCTATTGATCAAGCTGAGAAAGCCCTATTGGCATTGAACCAGGGTTAGGATTCTGCAGAGTTATACTGTCAAAAATTCCGAAAGTGGGCGGTCCTTACTACATGGAATGATGGTGCCTTGGCAGCTCTCTTTCGCAAGGGTTTATCAGAAGCCGTAAAAGATATTATGGTGGGATTTCCTGTTCCCTCTGGTCTTGACAATTCTATGTCATTAGCCATTCAAGTTGATCGGCGTTTACGTGAACGTAAAACTACATGAGAGGTGTTGCCATCTTTTCAACAAATGTCTGAACCTATGCAATGTGATAGAGTTTTCCTAGGGTGCAACATCAGGAGTATAGAAGGCGTAATAAGCTGTGTTTTATCTGTGAGAAAAGTTTTGCACACACATTTGCTCTGGGTGGTGTACAACCTAAGTTTCTTTTGGCAATTACTCTGATCTGCTCCTTATCCACATTTTCCGCCAAGGCTTTTGTGGATTCAGGAGCGGCTTTGAATCTGATGGATTTGGATTTTGCTAAACGTTTTCCCATGATACCTCTGTGGATGCCTATCCCTTTGAGGGGTATTGATGCTACTCCTTTGGCAGAGAATAAACCTCAGTTTTGGACCCAGGTGATAATGCGGGTCGCCCCAGACCACCAAGAAAATTGTAGATTTTTGGTACTGCATAATTTGCATGATACTATTGTTCTGGGCTTTCCCTGGTTGCAAACCCATAATCCAGTTTTGGATTGGATATCTGTGTCTGTGGTGAGTTGGGGCTGTCGGTGTGCTCTTGGTGACACTCCTATTTTCTCCACCTCTCCCCAGTCTCATGATGTTCCTGATTATCTGGCCGATTTTTCTGATGTATTTAGTGAGACTAAGTCTGCGTCCCTGCCTCCTCATAGGAGTTATGACTGTGCAACTGAGTTGAGGCCTGGGTGTAAATTTACCAAGGGTCGGCTTTTCAACTTATCTGTACCTGAACACGAGGCTATGCGATCTTATATTAAGGAGTCGTTTCAGAAGGGTCATATTAGACCATCCTCTTCACCCTTAGGTGCTGTTTTTTTTTTCCGTGGCTAAGAAAGATGGTTCATTAAGGCCTTGTATTGACTATCGTTCCCTTAACAAGATTGCGGTTAAATATAAGTATCCTTAACCCCTGATTTCTGATTTATTCTCCAGAGATAAAGGTGCCTGCTGGTTTACTAAGCTTGACCTCAGGGGGCATATAATCTTATTCGCATCAAGCATGGGGATGAATGGAAGATGTCGTTTAATACTCCGGAGGGACATTTTGAGTACCTAGTGATGCCTTTTGGGCTCACTAATGCCCCTTCTGTCTTCCAGTCCTTCATGAATGACATTTTCCGGGACTTTGTGGATAAGTTTTTGATCATCTATTTGGATGATATTTTGATCTTTTCCAGTGATTGGGATTCTCAAGTGGAACATGTTCGGAACTGTGTTCCAGATTTTGAGGGAGAATTCCCTGTATGTTAAGGGATCGAAATGCCTTTTTGGTGTACAGAGGATTTCATTTTTGGGATTTATTTTGTCTCCGTCAATTATTGAAATGGACCCGGCCAAAGTACAGGCCATTTATGATTGGGTTCAGCCCACTTCTTTGAAGGCTTTCCAGAAGTTTTTGGGTTTTGCTAATTTTTATCGTAAATTTATAGCTAATTTTTCTGGTATTGCCAAACCACTGACCGATCTTACCAAGAAGGGCGCTGATGTGCTGAATTGGTCTCCAGAGGCTGTTTTGGCATTTCAGGAGCTGAAGCTGAGGTTCACTTCTGCTCCGGTTTTACGGCAACCTGATGTCTCACTTCCTTTTCAGGTAGAGGTAGATTGGTGCAGGAGCTGTTTTGTCCCAAAATGAATTCATGTGCCTTCTTTTCCTGAAAGTTCTCCCCATCTGAACGCAACTTTGATGTGGGGAATCGGGAATTGTTGGCCATGAAGTGGGCATTCGAGGAGTGGAGACATTGGTTGGAGGGAGCTAGACATCAAGTTGTGGTCCTCACTGACCACAAGAATTTGATTTACCTGGAGTCGGCCAAATGCTTAAATCGTAGACAGGCTAGGTCGGCCTTGTTTTTCACGCATTTTGATTTTGTGGTCTCCTTTCTTCCAGACAGTAAGAATGTTAAGGCAGACGCCCTTTCTAGGAGTTTCTTTGCTGATTCTCCTATTGTGACCAAACCTACTACCATCCTAGGTGAGGGGGTAGTTCTTTCTGCCATCTCGCCCGATTTGAGACGTGCCTTGGAAGAATTTCAGGAGGACAAACCAGAGCATTGTCCTATGGGAAAATTGTATGTTCCTGACCAGTGGAGGAAGAGAGTGACGTCTGAAGTTCATTGCTCCACGTTGGCTGGTCATCCAGGTATTTTTGGTACCAGAGATTTGGTGAGTCGGTCTTTTTGGTGGCCCGCCTTATCTCGTGATGTCAGGAATTTTGTGCAGTCTTGTGGGACTTGTTCCCGGTCTAAACCCTGTTCTCGTTCTAGTATGTTGTTGATGCCCTTGCTGGTGCCCAAGAGGCCATGGACCCATATCTCAATGGATTTTATTTCTGATCTTCCTGTCTCTCAGAGAATGACTGTTATCTTGGTGATTTGTGATAGATTTTCTAAGATGGTCCATCTTGTACCACTCCCAAAGCTGCCATCTTCCTCAGAGTTGGTGCCCTTGTTTTTACAACAGGTGGTTCGGTTGCATGTGATTCCTGAGAACATTGTGTCGGACAGAGGAGTCCAGTTTGTCTCCAGATTTTGGAAAGCTTTTTGTTCCAAGCTGGGAATTCAGTTATCCTTCTTCTCTGCGTTTCACCTACAGACCAATGGGCAGACTGAGAGAACAAACCAGACTTTGAAGTCCTATTTGAGATGTTTTATATCTGCTGATCAGGATGATTGGGTCTCATTTTTGCCCTTGGCCGAATTCGCCCTAAATAATAGAGCTAGTTCTGCCACATTGATGTCGCCCTTTTTCTGTAACTTTGGGTTCCATCCTCGATTTTCTTCAGGGCAAGTGGAATCTTCAGCCTGCCCAGGTGTTTACACTGTGGTAGAGAGAATGCAGCAGATTTGGGACCAAGTGGTGGATAAGTTGTCCCTCTCTCAAGAAAAGGCCCAGCGGTTTTCCAACCGGCTTAGGACCACTGGCCCCCAGCTTAAAGTGGGTGATATGGTTTGGTTGTCGTCAAAAAAATCTCTCTATGAAGGTTGAGTCTCCAAAGTTCAAACCAAGATTTATTGGACCTTATAGGATTTTGGAGATTCTTAACCCGGTTTCTTTTCGATTGGTTCTTCCAGTTACGTTTAATATCCATAACGTGTTTCATAAGTCTCTGTTGAAGAGGTTTGTTGAGCCAGTGGTTCCTATGGCGGCACCTCCTGACCCTGTGTTGGTTGAAGGTAATGTGGAATAGGAGGTAGAGAAAATACTGGATTCTCGTCTGGCTAGACGGAGACTCCAGTATTTGGTCAAGTGGAAGGGTTATGGCCAGGAGGACAATTCTTGGGTCTCTGCCTCTGACATTCATGCCGATAGATTGGTTCGTGCTTTTCACCGGGCCAACATCTGTTGCCAACAGATTGGAATGGTCATGCAATAATCACAGAGATCACAGGCCATGAGTCATACAGAAATAAGCACTGTGATCTTACTAGCAAATAGCTCTGAGCTGGCCCCTATGATCCAGACAATGACACAATTGGGTGATAAATCATCCAAGGAGGCCCCAGGCTGTTCACAATAATTAGTTCTCAGAAAAGTAATAGTGAGAGTATGGCTTATCCACGTCCAGATAATAACTCATGGAATATGCGTAAATCCCACTGTACGATCACTGCTAACTCCACGATAACCCTACAGTCCTCCCTGCCAATAACAATCCTGTTTTTAACCCAATAAATAAATACAGGCAAACTGGATGCCATTCATCTTTTGAGATTCACACAATCAGAATGTTCTCCCTCAGAGTAGCAGTCATATACCGGCCCCCAGATTCACCCACTTCCTTGACCACTTTTATGCGTTGCAGCCACACTTCATGTCCCCAGGATTAACAACCCTTATCCTGGGAGACTTCAACAGCTCCACCTCCCTAACTGCATCCCAGACTATCTCTAGCCAATTCTCGTGGCCTCTCACAACTTTCAAACTCTGAAATACACAAAGATGGTAACACCCCTGATCTGGACTTTGTCCAGCTCAGTTCAATCTCCTACTTAGAGGATTCACCTCTTAGCCTTTGTCCCCCATGAAATTAGGAGTATAAACCCCAACTTAGACATTTATAGGTGCTCCCTAAAAACACAACTGTTTAGGGCTGCCTATCACTTTCTCTAATCAAAGTCATATATATATATATATATATATATATATATATATATATATATATAAAAAAATATGAGGAGATTGGGATCCAGCAAAAGGATGAAAGTTCACCAGATTTGCAAAAACTTCTTCTTTATTAATCCATTATGTCATAAAAAGTAAGAGGAACTCCAATCAATTAGTAGCATTCCAGCAAGTCTTTGAACATAATTCACCATCACACTCAACTGTACCCATAAGGCTCATGCAGCCTTTATCTACCTTCCATTTTCTCAAGATGGTTGTACCATCATTGCAAAGAATCACCTGTAATTGGTGTCACCCCCACCTCATTGTAGATTGTAAGCTATGAAGAGCAGGGTCTTCATTATTTTTGCTTGAATTGTTTGATTATCTTAAACTTGGTAACTTTTGACGGTTTTATATGAAATGCTGACTTTTAAAGCTATGCGTAATGTGTTTGTGATATATAAATAAAGGTTATTATTATTAGTAGATTAAATATGATGAAATTCAAGCTGTTAACTATGCCATGTGTAGGAGTAAAGACTCTTTTATGTGAGCACAACTGTCCAAACGAGGATTTGCTGCTGTACCAACACAGGGCGGAGTAGGGTGAACACGTCAAGCTACTGGACTGTGAGAGGTGCAGGCAGGGATGTAATTGTGGATTGAGAAAGATGGGGTGTGCTTTGTATGTACGATTAGTCAAAAACAGCAGGCATGTTACATTTCGTATCAGTTGACAGGCTCTCAATCACCCCAACTGTAGGGGGTAAACAAGTGGAAGTTCTTCGGCCTGTATGACAATGCTTGCCATTGTGAGGGAGGAGGAAGAATAGGAAAATGCGGTTGATGGGTTGGACGGTAGTTGTCGAGACCTGCTAGTCTGCATTTTAGCACATTGACATTCTCAGATTAACGCATGTTGATAGCGCATGTGCCAGTTCATGCATGTAGTACTGAAATTATTTACTTTATTTTTTACTCTACTAGGTCTTTTTTTAATTTGACAGCTAACACGATTTTTTAGATTTTTGCCCGTCTGAAAAAAAGACCCAAGATAGCCAACTGCGGAAACTCGAACACTGCTGGCCTCAGGATGCATTGGTTGTCGTGGTTGCATAACTCTTTGTCTATGTAACCTCCTCGTCTTCTTCCTCCTCTGCTGAGCTACTCAACTGCCTGCCTCTGGGTTTACACCAAATGTGATCTACTACCTCATCATCATCATCTCTGTTCTTCTACTCCTCGCCCTGAGAGTCATCCTCCTCCTCTTCCTGCCTTGACAGAACATTACAGTCTGTTGGCACCTCAAATATCTGAGTCTCCTCACAAATGGATCACCTTCACCCAACGGGTTAACATCTGTTGACAAAAGTTTGGTTTATGCCTGGACAAAACTTAGTTCGGCCATGAATCAAACTGAGAAAAAATTTGGCCATCGGTACAGATGATTTCTTCCTCTTGACTCTGTGAATCTTTAGAGTACACTTCCTATGCCCATGGCATACAATGTGTTAAGAGATCTGCAGACATCTGTGGTTCCCAACAGTCAGTTGGGCACTTGGAGAGTTGTGATGTGGGGGAATAAAAGGTTAATTGGGGTGCCACCACTAAGGATTGTACCGTGTGTGATCTTAAGGTGAAGGAAGAGGAGCAGAGGCCACTTGATGCAGAGCTTGCCATCAACTGGAGCACATGTTCTTTCTGGCCCTCATCTAGAAAGCGTACCATGGTACAGCTGCAAAGAAAGGGAGCAGAGTTGCCCTTCCAGTATCAGAAGTTGTAAAAATGCTGTCTAAATTCTGACTGCAGCAAAACAAACTGACTTCTCATCCCTCATATCATACCTGTCTCACAACACTAAACAGCTATGCAGTACTTTCAATTCTTTCCTGCGTCCAACAGTGTCACCTCCCTCTCCTCTCTTCTCAGTTGAATAGTTTGCCTCACCACTTGTGAACTTGTTACAATAACGTTCCACCTCATTCCAAACTTTACCACAGTCTTCACAAGCATAACCCATCTCTTCAGCCTGTCACTAACAACTGGTGTCTTCCATCCTGATTGAAACATACCTCGATCACACCCATCCTCAAAAAGCCCACCCTTGACCCATCCTCTGTGTCTACCTATCGCCCCATATCATTTCTCCCCTATGCCACCAAACTACTCGAACAACATGTCCATTTTGAACTGTCCTCCCACCTCTCCTCTTGCTCCCTCTGACTGCATATTGTCACGGTCGCGCATGGCTGGACACAGCGCCTCCAGCAGGGCGGATTTAGAGGACATACTTGACCCTGGATACACCGTCTCCAGTTGGGCGAATTTAAATAATAAAACGTGCAGCTGGATACACCTACTCCAACAGGCGAATTTCAGAAATACACATATGTCTGGAAACCCCGCCTCCAGTAAGGCGAATTTAAACAATTAAAGGGAAAACCTGGGTAACAATAACAATGGAGGCCCTGCGATAGGGAACGGGGGACGTGGAGAGCTCCTGCACTACCCTGAGTCAGTGTCTCTACACTCCTAACGTTCCATAGGCCGGTTCCGCACCGGGCGACGATCAGGAACCTAAAAATCCTGACTCGCCCTCCACCTACCCCTTTCTAGTGTAATGGCCGGTGCAGAAACTAATCCCACCACTGCACTAAAACACACATAAGGAAAAGAGACAAAACAGGGAAACACCACTTATCTTTGCTCTGTTGCTTATGCTCCCAGCAACAGAGCCCACTACCTGCGTGCATCTTTTCCTCCAGCCAGGTCCAACACCATAGTGCAGCCTTGGAGCAAACAGAGTCCACCACCTGCATGCAGCTGTCCAGAAATAGAGTCCAGCATATGAGTCCAGCTTTCCAGCAAACAAGTCCAGCATCATGAGTGCAGCTCTACACCATAGCTGCCACTCCACCAAGCCATGCAAGAACTCCTTGCTGACACCATAGCTGCAACTCCACCAAGCCATGCCAGCCCTCCACGCAGACACCATAGCTGCCACTCCAGGACTCTCACTGAGCTGCCCGGGACTCTCCTTCAGCTCCATCCTTCACCCAGGCTTGCTTGTAACTGAGGACTATCACCAACAGTGATTACCACACCTGACACTCTTTTATAGAGCAATCACACCTGTTTTATAATTACGTGCACTAACTAAAGTAACCAAAGTGCAATGACCCTAATGGCCACCAGGGGGAAACTAAGAAAAAAACACGACTGTGTAATAACCCTTAATGGCCACCGGGGGGCAAAACCAACCCTGAGCAAACAGCTCACAGAAAAAAAAAGGTTACTTGTGCATTTTCTCTGTCATATCCAACCTGGATCATGATAGTACCCTCCCCTTAATGAGGGGCCTCTGGACCCTCAAGACCGCTCCTCATTAGGGAACCACCTACAGCGGGGACGCCCAGATCCAGTGTTCACCCCAACCACTACCTGACACTTCAGGTTAATGACAAATGCACCGCTGGTATAGGCAATGTATGTTCTGGGGGCACCACACATCTCCAATGCGCCGACCTGGGGAACGAGTTATGTATGTGTATGTTCAGTATGAGCTGGTAAGACTCCACAACACACTTCCACAGGATGTTTTTTGGTGGCCACCCATACATGCTCGTTCACACACAGATCCGGACCTGAACGTTTATTGCCACACATTAGTTTGTCATAATTCGGTGAACTCATTCTGGGATCGACAACAGAGGCGTCCCCCTGTGTCACTACACTCACACCCCCGCTATTCACCAAGGGAACACCACCCTCCAACCCTTTACACCACGAGGTCTGCGCCTCCCAGGGTTGGCTAATGGCGAGGGTTGAGATTTGCCCCTCCTCCCCCGCAGCGCACCTGCTGCTCACACTGGAGATGAAGGGGCCTGGGATATGGAGGAAAAATACACTCCCTGGTCGCCTTCCTCCATATGACCAGGAGGGTGCGGCTTCTTCGGTGGTATGGAAGATTTGGCGTGAGCCCCACGGACTATAACACAAGTCTGCTCACTACCGGGATGTACTCCTTCACCTCGGGGAACCCCAGACAGCACCATGGGGACACCAACTCCACCCACCTGTCTGAGTGCGTCTGCCTGTATGAGCAAGTCCCGCTTCCCAGCAGCAACTCTAGGGGGCTTCTTTGCTAGAGCCGCAATTTGGTTTTCTGGTTGAGTCAGAGGGAAGGCCCCAGACCCTGATTACTGCTGCTGGAACTGCTTACACACCATGCAGCTCCTCACTCACCTCAGTGAGGCCCAGCAGCAAATACTCACAGGTCTGAACATGGCCCGAGGCTCACCAGAAATAAAATGTATGGTTGGTGATAATGTCACGGTCGCGCGTGGCTGGACATAGCGCCTCCAGGAGGGCGGATTTAGAGGACACGCGTGACCCTGATACACCGCCTCCAGTTGAGCGAATTTAAATAATAAAACGTGCAGCTAGATACGCCGCCTCCAACAGGCGAATTTTGGAAATACATGTATGTCTGGAAACCCCATCTCCAGTAAGGCGAATTTAAACAATAAAAGGGAAAACCTGGGTAACAATAACAATGGAGGCCCTGCGATAGGGAACGGGGGACGTGGAGAGCTCCTGCACTACCCTGAGTCAGTGTCTCTACACTCCTAACGTTCCCTAGGCCGGTTCCGCACCAGGCGACGATCAGGAACCTAAAAACCCTGACTCGCCCTCCACCTACCCCTTTCTCGTGTAATGGCCGGTGCGGAAACTAATCCCACCACTGCACTAAAACACACATAAAAGAAAAGAGACAAAACAGGGAAACACCACTTAGCTTTACTCTGTTGCTTATGCTCCCAGCAACAGAGCCCACTACCTGCGTGCATCTTTTCCTCCGACCGGGTCCAACACCATAGTGCAGCCTTGGAGCAAACAGAGTCCACCACCTGCGTGCAGCTGTCCAGAAATAGAGTCCAGCATATGAGTCCAGCTTTCCAGCAAAGAGTCCAGCATCTTGAGTCCAGCTTTCCAGCAACCAAGTCCAGCATCATGAGTGCAGCTCTACACCATAGCTGCCACTCCACCAAGCCATGCAAGAACTCCTTGCTGACACCATAGCTGCAACTCCACCAAGCCATGCCAGCCCTCCTCGCAGACACAATAGCTGCCACTCCAGGACTCTCACTGAGCTGCCCGGGACTCTCCTTCAGCTCCATCCTTCACCCAGGCTTGCTTGTAGCTGAGGACTATCACCAACAGTGATTACCACACCTGACACTCTGTTATAGAGCAATCACACCTGTTTTAAAATTACGTGCACAAAACTAAAGTAACCAAGGTGCAATGACCCTAATGGCCACCGGGGGGGGGAACTAAGAAAAAGACACCACTGTGTAATAACCCTATTTGGCCATCTGGGGGCAAAACCAACCCTGAGCAAACAGCTCACAGAAAAAAAGGTTACTTGTGCATTTTCTCTGTCATATCCAACCTGGATCATGACACATATAATCTGACTTCAGATCACACCTTTCCACTGAAACTGCCCTGACTATACTCAATGACCTACTAACCACCAAATGAAAGCGACGCCAGTTTGTGCTTCTCCTTCTCCTGGACCTGGCATCTATCATTGACACAGTGGACCATTCCCTCATACTACAGACTTTTTCATCTTAGAAACAAAACCAGTTGCATGATAATGCATGGGAAAACATCACCACCTGGTGAGCCTCCCAGCAAAAAGACTACACCAACTCCAATCATAATGACAACACCAGAGGAAAAAGGAGTACATGGTGAAAAGGGATTAGCAAATTTATATTTTTATTCAAAGTACAGAAAATACATAAAAAGGTATCAGAATTAGAGTAACCACAGTGCACCAAGGAACATGCAGGCAAAAAGAGGGACAGCCCCTCTGACAACAAAACCCGGTAACATTAATAGCCCTGGTCCAGTGACCCAAAGAAATAAGGCATGTTAAACTAACAAGTAGAAAATATATGCCAATATTAGTAGCTGAGCTTACCAGGATGAATAAGGTGCCAGAGAGAGTGCCCCACAGCCAGACGTTTCGCAGGCACTGATGCTGTTTTGTCAAGGGGATAGTAAGTGGTGAGGAGTAGGACCTTAAAATAGCCCATGTGAGGTGTCACGTGGGGCTTAGGAACCAATGAGAGCGGTTATAGCGGCGCATGCGCTGTGTGCTCGCCTGGTCCTCCACACAGCCCGGGCGTCATGTCACCATATGCACAAATGGGATAAAATTACCCCGGTATGCACAGAGATGCCCTGCGGCCAGAGCACTCAGGCGCACACCACCGCGGATGCACCCAACCGCAATGGTTCACTCTGGATATCACAAAGAGGCTTAATATTGTACAAAAATAGCCCTAAAGTGCATGGTGCAAATTAACAATGTTACCTAGAGAGTCCTGCTCAGTAACAAAATTGAAATGTATAAATAAGGAAGGGAACATGATAGTGGGGCACAACATAACACAAAAAGCAAGTAAACTGGCATAGTTATACTAATGCGCCAGAATAGCCATAAACTATATGATAAGCAGGTACAATAAAAGTAGCCTCTACAGTGACACCATTGTAAAATACAAGAGAAGTATACAGATCACAAATCATCACAATGGACACATGACGCAAAAGGAAATATAAGAATGAATAATAGAATTGGGCCACATAGAACAAAATGTAATATGGACAAGTAATGTGTCCCAATAGGTCCATAATTGAGGCATTTTTCATTAGTTCTGAGGCCACTTCAGATGTAAAGGTCCTAATGCGTCAAAAGAAGAGGTCCTATAACCACACAAAAGGTAAAAAAATGATTGATCTGTTGACATTACAGACAGCCCTTTCTTGGATCTCCTTGTTCCTGACAGGATATTCAGTGTCTCCCCCTCACACAACACCTCCTCATCTCACCCCCTCATGTGTCAGTGTCCACCAAGGTTCAGTTGTAGGATCGGGAACTATGCTTAGAGGGTGCACTTGCTTGCTCTCTCTTAAAGGGACCGCCCGTATCAAGCCAATCTATAGCTGGGTGACAACTTCTATTTAAGGCTTCTCCTCCAATATGGAGGTGCCTGAGCTATGTTGTTAATTTGCCTTGCATGCTTGCTAGTTGTCAGGTTCCCTAGGTCCACCTGTCTGCTTGTCTACCCTGTACCCATCTGCTCTTACCTGTCTGTGACCATCTGCTCGTACCTGTCTGTGCTCTTCTGTCCATCAGCCGATCCAGGTCACACCTGCCAGAGCTTTTCTGTTCCTCAGCTGGTCCCATCTGCACCTGTGGTTCCAGAGTCCCTACAGTGCCTGCCTGAATTTTTCATCCCTCCTTTGGGCCATAGCAGCTTGCCCGCTGTAGAGGGTCAGCTGCCACATTCTGTAGGTCAGCCATGGAGTAGCACCTGGTGCCACATCTTTGTACCTCCTTGGGTCGCAGTTTTTGCCTGCTGCCACTTGTCCGAGTAGGGATTTGGTAGGCCACCTAGTTAAGCTCCTTCCAGTCTTTCAGAAGGATACAGAACAGTGATTCCACCACCTTTCCTGTTACGGTCTCTATCTGCTAGGTTGGCTGTAGTGGAAGAGGTGTCTGTCCCAGCTATACTAACTCTACTTTATTGCAATTGATGACACTTGGTTGGTGTCTGCCACTAATTTTTGTTAATGCGTAGACTCCTGGTTGGGTCTCCTTCATACATGTTACCTGTAGCACTAGGCCTCGAAGACCATCAAGCCTCCACCACCATGGACTCAACTAACCGTGTTACTATTCTTAAGTTTTTCTGACAATGGTAGTCTACAAAACTGATATTTGTGCCACCTGAGTGTGGCTCAGCATGAAAGCAGGTAGAGGTGTTGCATGTGCTTTCAGGGCTTCCAGAAAAGGGCCCCTACTCTGATCCGTCACCCACCTCATCTTTCTGTAACGTTCAATTGTAAATGTTGTCCCAGACCCCGATACCTCATTCCTGGCTGATTGCTACAGTGCCATGCTAAAATCTGTACTGTGGGTGAATTGAGGGCACTTTCCTGGGGTCTGTCCCTCATTTGATGTGTTTTGACAGCATTTGGAGGCATTATAAGGTGTTGTGCATGTGTTTGTTTTTGCCTCCCATTGAGGCGAATGGAGTTCGGTTATGTTCGTTGAATATTCGATGAATTTATCGGTGAATATTGCAAATTGTAATCCGAACCGAACATTGAAATATTCGCTCATCTCTACTTACTAGCCCCAACATTGTATAATAGTGGCCTATTTAGTAACCCCCATAACGTATGATGTCCCCCTTATTCGACTCCAGTCTGTATGATGTCCCTCAAAGTATCTCCCATGCTGTATGATGGTTCCCTTAGTAGCACCCACTCTATATGAGGGCCCCCTTTAGTAGCTCCCACTCTGAATAAGGGCCCCCTTAGTAGCCCCAACACTTTATTATAGCTCCAACTTTGCTTGTGGGCCCCTTAGTAGCCCCTCAATATGTATGAAGGCCACTTTAGTAGACCACACTATATGAACGCCCCCTTAGTAGCCCCACAATCCATACTATATTGTGGCCCTCACACAACATTAAATAAAAAAGAATTATTTACTCACCTAACCCCAGCGAGTTCATGCTGAAATAGATAAAGGTGGCAGTCACTTCACGTGGGCTACTCTGAATCAGGGGCCCAGGGCAACTACCTCCTGAAAGCTATGCTACTGCCGATATGAAATCGGCAAGCAGAGCCAAATCCTAATCCTTTGTATATTACACAACGTAAGAATTCAGCAAGATGCAGGGCTTGCTAAAAATTTACTCAGAGGTGCACAACCCATTTAACCCTTTTCTGACATTAGACGTAATAATCTGTCCAAGTGCCAGTAGCGGTCATGCACTGCTT
Source organism: Dendrobates tinctorius (assembly GCF_039654945.1). Taxonomy (NCBI): domain Eukaryota; kingdom Metazoa; phylum Chordata; class Amphibia; order Anura; family Dendrobatidae; genus Dendrobates; species Dendrobates tinctorius. The sequence continues at coordinate 7,785,962 of NW_027361827.1, read as the reverse complement.
TCGGGACTTTAACCCCCAAAATGCTGCGATCGATTAAGATCACAGCATTCCGGGAGCTGGCAGAGGGCTAGCAGCCCCTCTGCCTTTGGATCAGAGACCTCGCAGCATGTCATGATGACCTGATGTTGTCATGATGACATCCAGGTGACCAGAGCTAGGAAACTTACTGATCATGCGCAGGGCAAGAGCTGACAGTTTCTATAGCTACTGCATCCCCATGCTGTAGAAGCAATCAGAAGCAATCAGCCTGCAAAAAATGATAGTCCCATAGTGGGAATAAGTAAAAAAGTAAAATTAAAAGTTTTTAAATAATTGTAAAAATACTTTTTTAAAAATCAAAAATAGTAAAAAAACCAAAAGATATTGTATCTATAAATAAATATTTGAATGAAAAAAAACAAAAAAAGCAATCAAAATATATATATTTGGTATTGCTGCATCTGTAACGACCTACAAAACTATCTCGATAGTTAACCCTTTTAGTAAACACCATAGAAAAAAGTAAAAAAATCAAGGCAAAAAAACAATGCTTTATCATAACACCGAACAAAAAGTGGAATAAAAAACGATCAAAAAGACAGATATAAATAAAAATGGTACCTCTGAAAACATCATCTTGTCCTGCAAAAAACAAGCTGCCAATCAGCTCTAGCAGCGAAAAAATAAAAAGTTTTAGTTCTCAGAATAAAGCGAAAATAATTATTTTGTCCATAAAATAGTTTTTATTGTTTAAAAGTGCTAAAACATAAAAAAAAATAAATGCAGTATCGCTGTACTTGTACTGACCCTAAGTATAAATCTGCATTATCAATTTTACCACACACGAAACGGCAACCCCCCAAAAATAATTTCCTGAATTGCTGTTTTTTGCTCATTCTGCCTCCAAAAATAAGAATAGAAAGCGATCAAAAAATGTCATGTGCCCGAAAATGGTTCCAAAATAAATGTCAACTCGTCCCGCAAAAAACAAGCCATCACATGACTCTGTGGGCCAAAATATCGAAAAATTATAGCTCTCAAAATATGGTGATGGAAAAATTTTTTTGCAATAAAAAATGTCTTGAATAAATACCTCATAAATCTGGTATCGCTGTAATTGCACCGACTCAAAGAAAAAAGCCGCCTAATCACTTATACCACACGAGGAAAGGCATAAAAGATAAATAAAAACAATTCTTTCCCTGCTGTTGATTTTTTGACTCTGCCTCCCAAAGATTGCAGTAAGCACACAATTATCCTGCACTCTTCGCTGATCGGTTGCATCAGGATTTCTATGTAAATATCTGAAATAAATGATTCAGACAGAACCTCTGGCAGAAGATTTCCTATAATGAGGCAGATGGAGGCACTGTGAATGCCATCTGACCTGTGATCCGGCGACGTCTGTTTTTTTAGGATTGCATAAAAGTGCCGTCGACCACAGTTTTGTGCACTTCTGCAAAGAAGGACCCTCTGAACAGATGCCAGATGGAGTCCAGAGTAACTCTGCTGACTCAATACAGTGAATGAATCCCTTGGGGCTTTCATCTGAATCACTTCACTCAGAGATCAAGATGGAAACCCCAAAGTAAGTGATCAGCTTAGAGTGCCGGATAACTGTGATCCAAAACGTTATGTTAAATGTTCTCAATTAAAGCTTCAACTGAATCCAGAAAAAAAAGCAAGTCATCACTCAGGTCTGTCACCTGTTAATGGAAATATAGAGGGCTTCCACTTTCCATGTTACTGATGGCACAAAGGCTCTGGAAAAGCAAAATGGCTCCTGACCTATCAAAAGAAATTCAGCAAATTCTGCGCAGTCCAAATGCCTTCTCCCTTCTGAGCCCCACAATGTATCTAAACCACATATTGTGTCCATGTTTGGCATTTCTGAAGCGATGAGAGCCTGTCTAACTTACGGAAGCAAGCCTCCAGAATCACTGGCTGGACATAACGTACTAGTGACTGCAACGAACTGCTCACTACAGCGGACTGCTGGTCACTACAACTACAGTTTTCAAATTTCACTCGGCAACATTCATTGCTGCTTGTTTCTGGAAAATACCCATGGAATCAAAATCGTCACTACACCTGTAGATAAATTCCCCAAGGGGTATATTTTCTAAAATGGGGTGATTTGAGAGGGGATTCTGCTCTTCTAGAAATTAGGGGCTCTGTATATGGAGTCCACAAACTGTTCTTGGAGAATCTGTGCTCCAGGAGGCAAATAGCGCTCCATTCCTCCCGAGTCTCTCCGTATGGCTAAGTAGTACTATACAGCCACATATGAGGTATTGCCACGTTCAGTAGAAATTATGGGACATATTTTGGTGCCATTTTTACCCACTTCTTGTGTAAAAATGTAAAATCTGGGGCTAAAACAAAATTTTGGTGGTAGAAATGTAGTTATTTTTTCTTCACTACCCAATAGTATAAAATTCTGTGTCACACCCGTGTTGTCAGTATGATCCCTGCACCCCTAGATGAATTCATTGAGAAGTGCAGTTTGCAAAATGGGGTCACTTATGGGGAGCTCTGCTGTTCTGGCACATCATGGCATGGGCTATGCCAAAGTGACATGGCATGCTCAAATCATTCCTGCAAAATCTGAACTCTAAAATGGCGCTTCTTCCCTTCTGAGCTTTACACTATGCCTCAAAAGTAGTGCTCCCCCACATATAGAGAATCGGCACACTCAGGACAAATTGCACAAAAAAACTGTATGGTGAAATTTCTCTTGTTACCTTTATGAAAATGCAAAATTTGGGGCCAAAATAATATTTTTGTGGGGAATATGTGATTCTTAATTTTTATGGCTCAATGTTATAAACATCTGTGAAGTATCTGGGGGTTCAAAGTGCTCCCCACGCATCTAAGTACATTCCTTGAGGGGTCTAGTTTCCAACATGTGGTCACTTGTGGGGAGTTTCCACTGTTTAGGCACATCAGGGGCTCTCCAAATGAGACATGACATCTGCTAATGATTCCAGGAAACTTTACATTCAAGAAGTCAAATGACTCTCCTTCCCTTCTGAGCCCTGCCAAAGAGTAGTTTTCTCTCTCATATGAGGTATCGACGTACTCAGGAGAAATTACACAGCAAATTTTCAGATCCATTTTTTCCTGTTACCCTTGTCAAATAAAAAAAATTGGATCTGAAGTCATTTTTTTGTGAAAAAAAAGTTCAATGTTAATTTATTTATTTTTTATATTCCTGTGAAGCACCTAAAGGGTTTATAATCTTCTTGAATGTGGTATTGAGCACCTTAGGGGGTGCAGTTTTTAGAATGGTGTGACTTTTGGATATTTTCTATCATCTAGACCCCTCAAAGTGACTTCAAATGTGATGTGGTCCCTAAAAAAATGGTTTTCTAAATTTTGCTGGAAAAATGAAAAATCATTGGTCAACTTTTAACCCTTATAACTTCCTAACCAAAAAAAAATGGTTCCAAAATTGTGCTGATATAAAGTATAAAAGCGAGAAATGTTATTTATTAACTATTTTGTGTGACATATCTCTGTGATTTAGGGCATGAAAATTCAAAGTTGTAAAATTGTGAAATTTTCCAAATTTTTGCCAAATTTCTTTTTTTCTTTTTTTTTTTTAACAAATAAACGCAAGTCATACCAAAGACATTTTGCCACTATCATGAAGCACAATATGGTACAAAAAAAAAAAAAAAACCAACTCAGAATCGCCAGGATATTTTGAAGTGTTCCAGAGTTATTACCTTATAAAATGACAGTGGTCAGAATTGTAAAAATTGACCTGGTCATTAATGTGCAAGCCATCCTCGGGGGTAAAGGGGTTAATTATTATTATTATTTACTATTATAGCACAATTTATTCCATGGTGCTTTATGTAAAAAGGGTATACATAATAAAAATGAGTAAAGTAATCTAAACAATACAAGTCACGACTGGTACAGGAGGAGAGAGGACCCTGCCCGCGAGGGCTCACAATCTACCAGGGATGGGTGAAGATAATGTAGGCAAGGGTTGAGCTGGTTGTGCAGTGGCTTGGTTGATTGGTGGTTACTGCAGGTTGTAGGCTTGTTGGAAGAGGTCTTCAGGTTCTTGTTGAAGGTTTCCATGGTAGGCAAGAACCTGATATGTTGTGGTAGAGAGTTCCAAGTAGGGGTGATGTGCGGACAAAATCTTGTATGCGACTGTGGGAAGAGAAGACAAGAGGGGAGTAGAGAAGAAGATCTTGTGGGGATCAGAGTTTGTGTGATGTGGTCAGAAATGTATGAGGGGGACAGGTTTTGGATGGCTTTGTATGCAATGGTTAGGGATTTGAACTGGAGTCTTTGGGTAATGGTGAGCCAGTGCAGGGACTGACAAAGGGGAGAGGCCGGGGAATAGCAGGGGGGGACAAGTGGATTAGTTGAGCAACAGAGTTTAGAATAGATTGGAGGGGTGTGAGAGTGTTAGAGGGGAGGCCACAGAGCAGGAGGTTGCAATAGTCAAGGCGGGAGATGAGGGCATGGACTAGGGTTTTTGCAGATTCTTGTTTGAGGAAAGTGTAGTAGTCGGCCAGAGCAGTAATCATGGCTGAATTTAATTAGCTTGGTATGCCCTGTCCTCTTTCTACATAAATAGATTATCTTACATTTTGCATGGCACAATCTGTACACAGTGTTGGCAGGGTCCACTCCTTCCCGATGGAGTCCTGCAGCCAGAGATTCAGGTGGAATAATCATACAGTCAAGTGAAAATTTCAAATGAACAACTTTTATTGCTTCAGGGCACAGCACATCCAATTCTGACACTGCATTTCATTCACAGTTTACGCAGCACATCCTTTCATCTTTCAATTCTCTTTTCCCTGAGTCACTTAACAATTGCACAGGACGGCACATTCCAGACGGCCCCTCAGAGTCTTCCACATTCCGCGTCACCTCAGTAATGCGCTCCCCTGCTCGTTTCGCCCCGGTAAGGAGAGATTTAGCCCAGGAGGTGATCCAATATCATTGGAGCGACCTATCAGCACAATGCTGCTATGACCTCTCTGTTTTCCTGCTTCCCTTCTTTGTGTGGCTGCTCTGTCTGTGGAAGCTGCTACCGTACAATCTTCTCCCCTGAACCCTGGATAGCTGGGCACGTTCTTCAAGCATTGTGGGGTATCTATTCCTTTGCAGAGGCACTTAAGCCAGTCTGAGCCCTATGGGCGTTCAGCTCCTTCTGAACTAAATTCAGGAAGAGACTTTCCTCTAACCTATGTGACCCCTCCTATTTTAACTATCTACACTACTGTTAAGCCTAAATCCTATGCTATACTCTCTATTTCCATCTAGTGACTAAATGACTAACTGCACTCTCCCTAATATATATACATTGTGCAACAGGATTACAAAATTACACTGGCATAATAAAGCATAAACAAGCTGAAACACGATAACACGTATCCACAACAAATATAAAGATATATGCATTAGCAGTCTTAAAGGGACAAGCTCTACACCTCCCTACAAATGTACGGATCCGTGAAATATTTTTGAGTTGAAGTTGGCAGGAAGTGGAAAGGGCTTGGATACGTGGTTTGAAAGAGACATCAGTGTCAAGGATTACCCCGAGGCAGCGAGCTTGTGGGATTGGGGAGAGTGGGCAGCCATTTACTTTAATTGATAGGTTTGCTGGGGGGGGGTCAAGTTAGATGGGGGAAGATGATGAACTATTTTGTTCATATTAAGTTTTAGAAATCTAGTGGTGAAGAATGATGAAATAGCAGACAGACATTGTGGGTTTCTGGTTAGTTGGGAGGTGATATCTGGTCCAGAGATGTAGATCTGTGTGTCATCAGCATAGAGAAAAAAAAATGGGTCGATTGTGGATTTAATCTGCGCTGCTGAATTATTCAAGGTCCAAAACATGTAGCCAAGCCATTCAATTTTGGATTTGTTCAGCGCGTTTCAAAGTACACAACTTCTCCATCAGGAACACCACAATGTCACCACATCAGAAACACTAGACATTGTGGTGTTCCTGATGAAGAAGTCATGTACTTTGAAACGCATTGAATAAATCCACAATTGAATGGCTATCATTCAGCAGCGCAAATTAAATGCACAATCTACCCATTTTTTTTTTATCTTCGGTTGGTCATGAGTGGACCAGTGGATCTGCTGCAGCGGATATCTCTACAAGCCTATTTTGTGGCTCAATCTGGTGAGTGCAGTGCTATCATTTCAATCATTTGTTTCTTGGATAAGACCCTATTGCGCTATTTTCTCCAGCAGCATCAGCATAGAGGTGATACTGAAAGCCATGAGATTCTATGAGCTGTCCAAGGCTGAAGGTATGAATGGAGAAGAGCAGGGGTCCTAGGACTGAACCTTGCGGGACTCCGACGGGTGCGAGATGAGGAAGTGGTGTGCGAGTGGGAGATGCTGAATGTCCGGTCTGTTAGGTATGACGAGGTCAAAGATAGGGCCAAGTCTGTGATGCCAAGAGATGAGAGGGTTTGTAGTAATAGGGAATGGTCCACTGTGTCAAAGGCAGAGGACATGTCCAGGAGGAGGAGGACAGTAGTGTCGCTTGCCTTGGTGGTTAATAGGTCATTGGTGATCTTAGTTAGGGCAGTTTCAGTGGAGTGGTGCGGCTGGAAGCCAAATTTTGAGTGGTTGAAGAGGGAGCAAGAAGAGAGGTGGGTGGACAGTTAAAGATGGACATGTTGTTCCAGTAGTTTTGAGGCATAGGGAGAAATGATATAGGGCGATAGCTATGTAACGAATGGAAGCGGAGGCACAGATGGTGAAGTTCACATTCGTTGTTTATTGCGACATTTGTGGAACCTCGGGACCACAGTCCTGGGGGTTCCGAAGGGGGGCGTGACTAAGTGAGCCCCAGACACCTGTAGTAAGTCCCCTTGAACAGGGTCAGAATGGGATGTCTGGGGAACGCCAGTGCTACTTCCAGTTAGACCTTGGACACGTGGTCTAACTGTCCCAGCTGGACAGACGGATAAACAAGTTTAACAGGTATGATTGAGCTGACCGGCGGGTTCCGGGTACACGGGTATAAGCTGGCACTGGCGTTGTCCAGAGGTCTGGATGGCTGAGTAGCGGAATGGTACGGAACTGGCGTACACAGTGTGGACGTCATCTTGGACAGCTTGGTAACAGGCAACTGACAGTCTGCGGAGACAAACAGTGTAAGCGGAGCACTTGGCAGAACACTGCAGAAGCACAGGCACATCAACAGCAGAACCAGAATCTAGCAACAGAAGATACTTGTTGCTCCAGTGCCCTCCCTATGGCAGAGGGGCCAGAAATAGTAATCAGTAACACACCATTGGTTAGAGGCATTTTTGAAAAATGCGCGCTGTCTCTTTAAGAGACTGGGAGCACGCATGCGCGTAACCTAAGCACTCTCCCCGGGGACCTGTTGACATCGCGCCAGGAAGCAGAGGTGAGGGAAGGAGCAGAGGCTGTGGCAGGATGGCGCAAGGCTGGAACAGAGCGGGAGTCCCGACGGGGACCCCGCGGATGTATGGGACCGGGGCCAGGTGCAGCAGAGCCGGGACCAGGCGTAACAAGCTAGATACAGAGGATGGGTCAAGACTGGGCTTCTTGAGGATAGGTGTGACTGAGGCATGTTTGAAGCATGAGTAGTGTTGAGCATTCCGATACCGCAAGTATCGGGTATACTTGCTGTATCGGAATTCCGATACCGACATCCGATATTTTTTCAATATCGGGCATCGGAATCGGAAGTTCAAAGTTGATTGACAGCTGAAATGACGTCATCATGATGCGCGGTGTGTGTGCGCGCATCATGATGCGCCGTCATTTCGGGCCTTCCGGGGGTCTCTGCCGGCCTGCCGGGGGGCTGTGTGGACTGCCCGGGGTCTGTACCGGCCTGCCGGGGGGCTGTGCCGGCCTGCCGGGGGGCTGTGCACGCATCGTCCGATGGGACAAGTCCCATCTGGCGATGCCTGCTACCATGACAGTGATTGACACATTAGCCAATGATGGGACAGTAGTAGTCCCATCATCCGGCTAATGTGTTAAATGTTTAAAAAAAAAAAAAAAAACCACTACATACATACTACATACATACTACATGCATGCTACATACATACTACATACCACATATATACTACATACATACTACATACATACCACATATATACTACATGCATGCTACATACTACATGATACATACATACCACATACATACCACATACATACCACATGCAATACATTCATACAATACATACATATAACATAGAGTAACATACTTACCAATACTTGTCACATTGTTCCCCGAAGCCATTGTCGTCTACGGAATAAATATTAACATAACAAACCACAAAAATACTCACCCATGATCCGAAGCAGTCCACGAGTGTGTCCCATGATGATCTTGGGTAGAGAACTGCAGCATCAGCTGATGCTGCCGCTCTCTACGGGCTGCAGGAATCCAATGACGGACGGTAGGTATCCTTCCGCACTGTATTCCTCCGCCACTTAAAAAAAAAAAAAAGTCCCTAGTCTCACTTTATGGTAAAAGCTGTGTGGGAATTTCCCACACAGCTTTTACCATAAAAAAAAAGTCCCTAGTCTCACTTTAAGTGGCGGAGGAATACAGTGCGGAAGGATACCTACCTTCCGTCATTGGATTCCTGCAGCCCGTAGAGAGCGGCAGCATCAGCTGATGCTGCAGTTCTCTACCCAAGATCGTCGTGGGACACACTCGTGGACTGCTTCGGATCATGGGTGAGTATTTTTGTGGTTTGTTATGTTAATATTTATTCCGTAGACGACAATGGCTTCGGGGAACAATGTGACAATTATTGGTAAGTATGTTACTCTATGTTATATGTACTGTATGTCTATGTATGTATTGTATGATGTATTGTATGTAGCATGCATGTAGTATGCATGTAGTATGTATGTAGCATGCATGTAGTATATATGTAGCATGTATGTAGTATGTATGTAGTATGTATGTAGCATGCAGTATGTATGTAGCATGCAGTATGTATGTAGCATGCATGTAGTATGTATGTAGTATATATGTAGCATGTAGTATGTATGTAGCATGCATGTAGTATATATGTAGCATGCAGTATGTATGTAGCATGCAGTATGTATGTAGCATGCAGTATGTATGTAGCATGCAGTATGTATGTAGCATGCAGTATGTATGTAGCATGTAGTATGTATGTAGCATGCATGTAGTATATATGTAGCATGCAGTATGTATGTAGCATGCAGTATGTATGTAGCATGCAGTATGTATGTAGCATGCAGTATGTATGTAGCATGCAGTATGTATGTAGCATGCATGTAGTATGTATGTAGCATGCATGTAGTATATATGTAGCATGTATGTAGCATGCATGTAGCATGTAGTATGTATGTAGCATGCATGTAGTATATATGTACTACGTATGTAGCATGTAGTATGTATGTAGCATGTATGTATGTAGTATTTTTTTTTTTTACATTTAACACATTAGCCGGATGATGAGACTACTACTGTCCCATCATTGGCTAATGTGTCAATCACTGTCATGGTAGCAGGCATCGCCCGATGGGACTTGTAGTCCCATCGGACGATGCCTGCACAGACCCCCGGACATCAGCACAGCCCCCCGGCAGGCTGGCACAGCCCCCCGGCAGGCCGGTACAGACCCCCACAGGGTGCACAGACCCCGGGCAGTCCGCACAGCCCACCGGCAGGCCGGCACAGCCCACCGGCAGGCCCGTACAGACCCCCGAGAGGCTGTACAAGGGCAGGAAAGGGTTTTTCCAATTCCGATACCGGAAGTCTCAGACTTGAATGGGACTTCCGGTATCGGCATCGGCAATACCGATGCTTTTTTTAAAGATCGGCTGATCCATTCCGATCCGATATTTTGAAGTATCGGACGGTATCGCTCAACTCTAAGCATGAGGGGAAAAACACCAGTTGTTAGTGATAGGTTGAAGAGATGGGTTGGGGTTGGGATAAAGACTGTGGTGAGGTTTGAGATGAAGTGGGATGGGACTGGGTCAAGTGCACAGGTCGTCAGATGTGATCTTAAAAGCAGAGTGGAGAGTTGATCTTCTGTAATGGTGAAGTTGGTTTTGGAGGAGGAGGGCTGGGCAGTTATGAGAAAGGGCTCTGGGGGTTGTCAACCAAAATTGTCTCTGATGTTATCAATCTTCTGCTTGAAAAATGAGGCAAAGAGAGGAGAGGAGTGGAGAGGGAGGAGGTCCTGGGGGACGGAGGAGAGAATTGAAAGTGTTGAATAGCTGTTTAGAATTGAGAGACAGAGAGGATATGAGAGTTGAGAAGTAGGTTTGTTTTGCTGCAGCGATCATGGCCTTGAAAGTAGTGAGTGACTGTTTGATCAGTATGATGGCATTATTCTGTTACTATGCATTTCATTTGCAGACCGGCTCTGGGTAGAACCCGACTTTCTGTTTTATAATAGATTCCTTAGTAGTGATGAGCGAGTATACACGTTGCTCGGGTTTCGTCGAGCATGCTCGGGTGTCCTCTGAGTATTTTGGCGTGCTCGGAGATTTAGTTCCTGTCAATGCAGCTGCATGATTTGCGGCTGCTGGACAGCCTGAATACAAGTGAGGAATGCCTGTTTGTAAGGAAATCTCCACATGTATTAAGGCAGTCCAGCAGCCGCAAATCATGCAGCTGCGTTGACAGAAACTAAACCTCCGAACACACCAAAATACTCGAAGGACACCCGAGCAGGGCTGTACTTGCCACTAGGCACTCGAGGGCCCATGCCTAGGGCGGGACTCTGCGGGGGGGGTGGCACCTGAGCAATGTTTTTTTCTTATATTTTTTTAGTCCAGGGTTGGTCCATCCCTCCTTCCTCGTCCCTCTTCTTGCGTCGCTCCTCCATCCTCCCTCGATGACATCATACTCACCTCCTCCAGCGGTGCCTGCAGCTCCGATGATCTCTGGCGCTGGTGTGGTTCTTCCTCTGCGCGCGGTCACGTGGCACCGCTCATTACAGTAATGAATATGGACGCCAAGCCACTCCATGTGGTGTGGTGTCCATATTGATGACCTTAATGAGCGGTACCACGCGCACAGGAAGAAGCACACCGGCGCCAGCTGGAGGTAAACCACATACACGTGCAGGCACCGTGTGACATGGAGGACTCAGGTGAGCCCACGGGGGGGGGGGGGGAGAGGGGGAGAATGAGTCCAGAGCCATGCATGGGGGGAATGAGTCCAGAACCATGCATAGAGGGGGGGGGGGGAGAATGAGCCCAAAGCAATGCATACGGGGGGAGAATGAGCGCCCGAGGGGGAATGAGCTGAGCCTGCACTGGGAAAATGGGTGCACTGGGGAGAAGGCTGCAGTGGGGAGATGGCTGCACTGGGGAGATGGGGGCACTGAAGAGATGGCTGCGCTAGGGAGATGGCTGCACTGAAGAGATGGCTGCGCTAGGGAGATGGCTGCACTGAAGAGATGGCTGCGCTAGGGAGATGGCTGCACTGAAGAGATGGCTGCGCTAGGGAGATGGCTGCACTGAAGAGATGGCTGCGCTAGGGAGATGGCTGCACTGAAGAGATGGCTGCGCTAGGGAGATGGCTGCACTGAAGAGATGGCTGCGCTAGGGAGATGGCTGCACTGAAGAGATGGCTGCGCTAGGGAGATGGCTGCACTGAAGAGATGGCTGCGCTAGGGAGATGGGGGCACTGAAGAGATGGCTGCGCTAGGGAGATGGCTGCACTGAAGAGATGGCTGCGCTAGGGAGATGGCTGCACTGAAGAGATGGCTGCGCTAGGGAGATGGCTGCACTGAAGAGATGGCTGCGCTAGGGAGATGGCTGCACTGAAGAGATGGCTGCGCTAGGGAGATGGCTGCACTGAAGAGATGGCTGCGCTAGGGGGATGGCTGCACTGAAGAGATGGCGGCACTGGGGAGATGGCGGCACTGAAGAGATGGCGGCACTGAAGAGATGGCTGCGCTAGGGAGATGGCTGCACTGAAGAGATGGCTGCACTGAAGAGATGGGGGCACTGAAGAGATGGGGGCACTGAAGAGATGGCTGCGCTAGGGAGATGGCTGCGCTAGGGAGATGGCTGCACTGAAGAGATGGCTGCGCTAGGGAGATGGCTGCACTGAAGAGATGGCTGCGCTAGGGAGATGGCTGCACTGAAGAGATGGCTGCGCTAGGGAGATGGCTGCACTGAAGAGATGGCTGCGCTAGGGAGATGGCTGCACTGAAGAGATGGCGGCACTGGGGAGATGGCGGCACTGAAGAGATGGCGGCACTGAAGAGATGGCTGCGCTAGGGAGATGGCTGCACTGAAGAGATGGCTGCGCTAGGGAGATGGCTGCACTGAAGAGATGGCTGCGCTAGGGAGATGGCTGCACTGAAGAGATGGCTGCGCTAGGGAGATGGCTGCACTGAAGAGATGGCTGCGCTAGGGAGATGGCTGCACTGAAGAGATGGCTGCGCTAGGGAGATGGGGGCACTGAAGAGATGGCTGCGCTAGGGAGATGGGGGCACTGAAGAGATGGCGGCACTGGGGAGATGGCGGCACTGGGGAGATGGCGGCACTGAAGAGATGGCTGCGCTAGGGAGATGGCTGCACTGAAGAGATGGCGGCACTGAAGAGATGGCGGCACTGGGGAGATGGCGGCACTGAAGAGATGGCGGCACTGAAGAGATGGCGGCACTGAAGAGATGGCGGCACTGAAGAGATGGCGGCACTGAAGAGATGGCGGCACTGAAGAGATGGCGGCACTGAAGAGATGGCGGCACTGAAGAGATGGCGGCACTGAAGAGATGGCGGCACTGAAGAGATGGCGGCACTGAAGAGATGGCGGCACTGAAGAGATGGCGGCACTGAAGAGATGGCGGCACTGAAGAGATGGCGGCACTGAAGAGATGGCTGCGCTAGGGAGATGGCGGCACTGAAGAGATGGCGGCACTGGGGAGATGGGGGCACTGAAGAGATGGCTGCGCTAGGGAGATGGCTGCGCTAGGGAGATGGCTGCGCTAGGGAGATGGCTGCGCTAGGGAGATGGCTGCGCTAGGGAGATGGCTGCGCTAGGGAGATGGCTGCGCTAGGGAGATGGCTGCGCTAGGGAGATGGCTGCGCTAGGGAGATGGCTGCGCTAGGGAGATGGCTGCGCTAGGGAGATGGCTGCGCTAGGGAGATGGCTGCGCTAGGGAGATGGCTGCGCTAGGGAGATGGCTGCGCTAGGGAGATGGCTGCGCTAGGGAGATGGCTGCGCTAGGGAGATGGCTGCGCTAGGGAGATGGCTGCGCTAGGGAGATGGCTGCGCTAGGGAGATGGCTGCGCTAGGGAGATGGCTGCGCTAGGGAGATGGCTGCGCTAGGGAGATGGCTGCGCTAGGGAGATGGCTGCGCTAGGGAGATGGCTGCGCTAGGGAGATGGCTGCGCTAGGGAGATGGCTGCGCTAGGGAGATGGCTGCGCTAGGGAGATGGCTGCGCTAGGGAGATGGCTGCGCTAGGGAGATGGCTGCGCTAGGGAGATGGCTGCGCTAGGGAGATGGCTGCGCTAGGGAGATGGCTGCGCTAGGGAGATGGCTGCGCTAGGGAGATGGCTGCGCTAGGGAGATGGCTGCGCTAGGGAGATGGCTGCGCTAGGGAGATGGCTGCGCTAGGGAGATGGCTGCGCTAGGGAGATGGCTGCGCTAGGGAGATGGCTGCGCTAGGGAGATGGCTGCGCTAGGGAGATGGCTGCGCTAGGGAGATGGCTGCGCTAGGGAGATGGCTGCGCTAGGGAGATGGCTGCGCTAGGGAGATGGCTGCGCTAGGGAGATGGCTGCGCTAGGGAGATGGCTGCGCTAGGGAGATGGCTGCGCTAGGGAGATGGCTGCGCTAGGGAGATGGCTGCGCTAGGGAGATGGCTGCGCTAGGGAGATGGCTGCGCTAGGGAGATGGCTGCGCTAGGGAGATGGCGGCACTGGGGAGATGGCGGCACTGGGGAGATGGCGGCACTGGGGAGATGGCGGCACTGGGGAGATGGCGGCACTGGGGAGATGGCGGCACTGGGGAGATGGCGGCACTGGGGAGATGGCGGCACTGGGGAGATGGCGGCACTGGGGAGATGGCGGCACTGGGGAGATGGCGGCACTGGGGAGATGGCGGCACTGGGGAGATGGCGGCACTGGGGAGATGGCGGCACTGGGGAGATGGCGGCACTGGGGAGATGGCTGCGCTAGGGAGATGGCTGCGCTAGGGAGATGGCTGCGCTAGGGAGATGGCTGCGCTAGGGAGATGGCTGCGCTAGGGAGATGGCTGCGCTAGGGAGATGGCTGCGCTAGGGAGATGGCTGCGCTAGGGAGATGGCTGCGCTAGGGAGATGGCTGCGCTAGGGAGATGGCTGCGCTAGGGAGATGGCGGCACTGGGGAGATGGCGGCACTGGGGAGATGGCGGCACTGGGGAGATGGCGGCACTGGGGAGATGGCGGCACTGGGGAGATGGCGGCACTGGGGAGATGGCGGCACTGGGGAGATGGCGGCACTGGGGAGATGGCGGCACTGGGGAGATGGCGGCACTGGGGAGATGGCGGCACTGGGGAGATGGCGGCACTGGGGAGATGGCGGCACTGGGGAGATGGCGGCACTGGGGAGATGGCGGCACTGGGGAGATGGCGGCACTGGGGAGATGGCGGCACTGAAGAGATGGCTGCGCTAGGGAGATGGCTGCACTGAAGAGATGGCTGCGCTAGGGAGATGGCTGCACTGAAGAGATGGCTGCACTGGGGAGATGGGGGCACTGAAGAGATGGCTGCGCTAGGGAGATGGCTGCACTGAAGAGATGGCTGCGCTAGGGAGATGGCTGCACTGAAGAGATGGCTGCGCTAGGGAGATGGCTGCACTGAAGAGATGGCTGCGCTAGGGAGATGGCTGCACTGAAGAGATGGCTGCACTGAAGAGATGGCTGCGCTAGGGAGATGGCTGCACTGAAGAGATGGCTGCGCTAGGGAGATGGCTGCACTGAAGAGATGGCTGCGCTAGGGAGATGGCTGCACTGAAGAGATGGCTGCGCTAGGGAGATGGCTGCACTGAAGAGATGGCTGCGCTAGGGAGATGGCTGCACTGAAGAGATGGCTGCGCTAGGGAGATGGCTGCACTGAAGAGATGGCTGCGCTAGGGAGATGGCTGCACTGAAGAGATGGCTGCGCTAGGGAGATGGCGGCACTGGGGAGATGGCTGCACTGGGGAGATGGCTGCACTGGGGAGATGGCTGCACTGGGGAGATGGCTGCACTGGGGAGATGGCTGCACTGGGGAGATGGCTGCACTGGGGAGATGGCTGCACTGGGGAGATGGCTGCACTGGGGAGATGTGTTGTGAATTCTCTTTCTGAGCTCCCTCTTGTGGTTACTGTAGGTAGTGGAGCTGGTCAGGTTGACAGAGGTGTTGCGAGTTCTCTTCCGGGCTCCCTCTGGTGGTTACTGGAGGTATTGGAGCTGGTCAGATTGACAGAGGCTTGCCACCTGATATTGATGATGAGAGATCTGGCGTTTCTGACTGGTGTATTTAAGACAGCTGACTTCCTTCAATCCCTGCTGGTGATTTTCTTCCTGTGCCTTCTGAGATCTGATGCCTCCTGCTCTGTTCCTGCATGGTTCAGCTAAGTGGTTCATTTGCTAATCTTTTTGCATTTGATCTGGTTTTGTCTATCTCTGCTTTGTGCGGGTCAGCTTGCTCCTGCTGGGTCTGTGCTGGATCACCGCCCATATGTTACTGCTTGTGTCAGTTTGTTCTGTCCCCTGTTATATTGGTCTCTTTTTGCTTTGCTTTCAGTATATACCAAAATGCTGATATAGTGGAGGCGAAGTCGTGTTTTTTTTGTGCATGAGACGTGTTGGATTTTTCAGGGATTTTTACGTGATTGCAGACAGTGTCTTTCCTTTTCTGTCCTGTCTAGTCAGTTTGGGCCCCATCATTTGCTTAGTCTATTTTTCTGCCTGCGTTTGTGTTTTCATCTTGTCTCACCGACAATATATGTTTGGGGGCTATCTATTCCTTTGGGGTCTGCTCAGGGGCAGTTTAGATTTCACTTTCATTTTCATTTCTTGCTTTAGGCTGAGTTAGCTCTCCGGCTGTGCCGAGGCATCTAGGGCATCGTAGGTACGCTCCACGGCTACTGCTAGTTGTGTGGATAGCATCAGGGGCCTGTAATCCGCTTAGTTACCAACCTCTCTGGTTTTCTGGTGGCTTAGCCTGGTCCTGCTATCCTCCTCAGTGACCCATTCATAACAGAATCACCAGCCTTACTGTAGACTCTAGGGTACTCTACAGAGTAGGATGATATTTTTTGTCTAAATGGAGACTAAGCAATTGTCTGATTGTGTTGAGCAGCTCGCTGCTGAATTGCGGGGAATTTCTGCCTATCTCGCTCAACCATCTGCTGTCGAACCAAAAATCCCTACTCCTGATGTGTTTTCTGGGGATCGGTCTAAATTTTTGAATTTAAGAATAATTGTAATCTATTTTTTGCTTTAAAACCTAACTCATCGGGGAGCTCTGTGCAGCAGGTTGAAATTGTCATCTCCCTGCTGCGCAGCGATCCCCAGGATTGGGCCTTTTCTTTGACACCCGGAGATCCTATTCTGGCTAATGTGGATGCGTTTTTTCAAGTCCTGTGGTTGTTGTATGATGAACGTAATGCTATTGATCAAGCTGAGAAAACCTCATTGGCATTGAACCAGGGTCAGGATTCTGCAGAGTTATATTGTCAAAAATTCTGAAAGTGGGCGGTCCTTACTAAATGGAATGATGATGTCCTAACACAGGGGTGGGGAACCTCAGGCCCCAGGGCCATTTACGGCCCTTGATGACCTTTTATCAGGCCCCCGAGCAGATTCTCAGGGACTGCATTCTTGGGCAGGGAACTGTATTTTGTTTGCCATAAGCTCATTAATTTCTTCTTGCTCTGTTAGCACACACACGCAGTGTTCACTACTGAACATTGAAGGGCATGCAATGAAAGATTAAGTCATGAGACCAGTGCCAGAGTCAGAATGTACTTTGTGGGCGGAGTTTGTACGGCCCCCGAAGGATGGTATAAATATCCAAATGGCCCTTGGCCGAAAAAAGATTCCCCACCCCTGTCCTAACAGCTCTCTTTCGGAAGGGTTTGGCAGGAACCATAAAAGATGTTATGGTGGGATTTCCTGTCCCCTCTGGTCTTGTCAACTCTATGTCATTGGCCATTCAAATTGATCGGCATTTACGTGAACGTAAAACTACACGAGAGGCGTTGCCGCCTTTCGAACAAACTTCTGAAACCATGCAATGCGATAGGGTTTTGTCTAGGGCGCAACGTCAGGAGCTTAGAAGGCGTAATAAGTTGTGTTTTTTCTGTGGGGATTCCTCTCATACTATTTCTGTCTGCCCTAAAAGAGAAAAGCGTTTTGCTCACGCATTTGCTGTGGGCAGTGTACAGCCTAAGTTCCTTTTGTCGATTACCTTGATCTGCTCCTTATCTACATTTTCCGCTAAGGCTTTTGTTGATTCAGGAGCAGCTTTGAATCTGAAGGATTTTGACTTTGCCAAACATTGTGGTTTTCCCATGATACTCCTGCGAACTCCTATCCCTTTGAGGGGTATTGATGCTACTCCTTTGGCATAAACCCCAGTTTTGGACCCAGGTGATAATGCGGGTTGCCCCGGACCACCAAGAGAATTGTACATTTTTGGTGCTGCACAATTTGCATGATACTGTACTATGGTTCTGGGTTTTCCTTGGTTGCAAACTCATTAATCCTGTTTTGGACTGGAAATCTGGGACTGTGGTGAGTTGGGGCTGTCAATGTGTTCTTAGGATGCAGAAAAGGATTTCCAGTTATTCATTAATTACTCCGAGTATTTCAAGGAATATCCAAAAAAAGAAGGGGGGTGCAGATCTAAGTGCAGAGTTTTAATTATGTCAGATAGAAATAAAAAAATTCTTCTCACCTTTTTGGTGTCTTGTTGCTCAGCGTATAACCCTGTGTTTGGTTACTGGAGTAATCGTCTGGGGTGACATAGAAAAAGCCCATATGATGGTAGGAGAAATGAATCAAAACACATGGGGGATTTCCTTCATGTCCACAATCAGTGCAGAAAAAATAGTCTACTTGGATTTAGAGAGATTTACATGGGAAAGAAAATTGTTACAAAAACCCATTTTAAAAAAGTAGACGTTAATGGATATTTACATTACAATAGTGCACACTATACTAAATGGAAGAATAATATTCCATTTAGTCAATATTTAAGAATAAGAAAAAATAATAGTAGAGAACAGGATTATGTAGCACAAAGCAAAATTCTGACCAATAGGTTCCGTGAAAAAAAAGAATCCAAAAACCCTAATACAACAAGCCTATAAGGTTAATCTAGCAAAAACCCAGGGAGAATGTTTGAAAAAAATGCTTGAAAACACCATGGAAAAAAGCATTGAGAAAACTGTGAGGGAAAATGCTGTTATAGATACAACTAAACCTCACCTGAAACCTGATAATGAAAAATGGCAGTTTAACTTTATTACAGCCTACAATAAAGACAACGAAAAAAAATTGTGAAATTTTGAAAAAACACTGGTATGTCCTGAAACAAGACCCACTGCTACAAAATGTATTACCACTAGCCCCGAACATTACATTTAGAAGGGGAAAAACAATAAGGAATATGGTAGCTCCCAGCCGACTGAAAAGCTCTTCAAAAAACCAAAATTCCTTAAAAAACTTTACAAAAATCCATGGAATCATACACGAAAAGAATGCTAATAAAATTGGGGTATATAAATGCAAACAGAAAAAATGTCAGTGTTGCTATAATATAGCAGATAAACAATAACAAGTAGTCTCCTACAGTACAGGTGAAATACTTCAAATAGAACAATTTCTGACATGTACAAGCGACTTTGTAATATATGTCATCAATTGTGACTGTGGCCTCCAATATGTGGAGAGGACCACACAAATGGTCCGAAACCGATTGAATGGCCACAGGCACCATGCCAAAGTTGGTCTCCTTACTCACAGTCTATCAAGACACCTCCTGCTAACACATAAAAAAGAATTCAATGTGACCCTGACACCGGTTGAACAGATTCCTGGAGATGTTTCGAACAGGATACAACAGTTAAATAAGAAAGAGGCCTTCTGGATATACAGATTGAGGACTCTGTATCCAGATGGCCTCAATGATAAGCTAGAAAATATATAGTACTGTTGTCTTAAGTCTAAAAAGATTCTTTGATATATTCACTACTGGTTTCTTGTTGGTTCGCTTTGAATCCCCCTTAAGAATGTGATTGTATGCCATTTCGGATGAGATGTTTCCTCTCGTATATAATAATGATTTGTGTGGAACACAAATATCCCCGGCTAGAAATCAATGGATAAAAACCCCATTGAAAGAAACTAAGCACCCAGAGACCATACATGTGGGTGGCTCTGTAGAGTAACTATGTAAGTGCGATAAAGATACAGGGAATATGAATGCATAAGTTATAGTCCCGACAGATACTAGTTAATCTGATGGTCCCTAGTGATGAAACTAATAAAATGAAATTATCTACGGGTTGAAAAATTAGTTTTGACTCAGAGATATATACAAATTCTTTAATATGGATGCTAAATGATAAATAACCTTGTTAATTTTAAACATGGAAGAAGTATATGTACAGTCATGGCCAAAAGTTTTGAGAATGACACAAATATTATATTTTCACATGATCTGCTGCCCTCTGGTTTTTATGTGTGTTTGTCAGATGTTTTTATCACATACAGAAATATAATTGCAATCATATTATGAGTAACAAAAGGTTATATTGACAGAATGAGTTAATGTAGCAAGTCAATATTTGCAGTGTTGACCCTTCTTCAGGACCTCAGCAATTCTCCCTGGCATGCTCTCAATCAACTTCTGGATCAAATCCTGACTGATAGCAGTCCATTCTTGCAAAATCAATTAGAGTTGAGCGATACCGTCCGATACTTCAAAGTATCGGATTGGAATGGATCGGCCGATCTTTAAAAAAAAGTATCGGTATCGCCGATTCCGATACCGGAAGTCCCATTCAAGTCTATTTGACTTCCGGTATCGGAATAAGAAAAACCCTGTTTTTGCCTTGTACAGCCTCTCTGGGGTCTGTACGGGCCTTTCGGGGGGCTGTGCCGGCCTGCCAGGGGGTCTGTGCAGGCTCCGGTGGTCTGTGCCGGCCTGCCGGGGGGCTGTGCCGGCCTGCCGGGGGGCTGTGCCGGCATCGTCCAATGGGACTACAAGTCCCATCGGGCGATGCCTGCTACCATGACAGTGATTGACACATTAGCCAATGATGGGACAGTAGTAGTCCCATCATCCGGCTAATGTGTTGAATGTAAAAAAAAAAAAAAAAAAAAAAAATATTACATGCTACATACATGCTACATACATACAACATGCATACTACATACATGCTACATTCATACTTCATACTACATACATGCTACATTCATACTACATGCTACATACATACTACATGCATGCTACATACATACTACATATATACTACATGCATGCTACATACATACTACATGCATGCTACATACATACTACATGCTACATACATACCACATACACTCACTGGCCACTTTATTAGGTACACCATGCTAGTAAGGGGTTGGACCCCCTTTTGCCTTCAGAACTGCCTCAATTCTTCGTGGCAGAGATTCAACAAGGTGCTGGAAGCATTCCTCAGAGATTTTGGACCATATTGACATGATGGCATCACACAGTTGGCGCAGATTTGTCGGCTGCACATCCCTGATGCGAATCTCCCGTTCCACCTCATCCCAAAGATGCTCTATTGGATTGAGATCTGGTGACTGAGGAGGCCATTTGAGTACAGTGAACTCATTGTCATGTTCAAGAAACCAATCTGAGATGATTCGAGCTTTATGACATGGCGCATTATCCTGCTGAAAGTAGCCATCAGATGTTGGGTACATTGTGGTCATAAAGGGATGGACATGGTCAGCAACAATACTCAGGTAGGCTGTGGCGTTGCAACGATGCTCAATTGGTACCAAGGGGCCCAAAGAGTGCCAAGAAAAAATTCCCCACACCATGACACCACCACCACCAGCCTGAACCGTTGATACAAGGCAGGATGGATCCATGCTTTCATGTTGTTTACGCCAAATTCTGACCCTACCATCCGAATGTCGCAGCAGAAATCGAGACTCATCAGACCAGGCAACGTTTTTCCAATCTTCTACTGTCCAATTTCGATGAGCTTGTGCAAATTGTAGCCTCAGTTTCCTGTTCTTAGCTGAGAGGAGTGGTACCCAGTGTGGTCTTCTGCTGCTGTAGCCCATCTGCCTCAAAGTTCGACGCACTGTGCGTTCAGAGATGCTCTTCTGCCTACCTTGGTTGTAACGGGTGGCAATTTGAGTCACTGTTGCCTTTCTTTCAGCTCGAACCAGTCTGCCCATTCTCCTCTGACCTCTGGCATCAACAAGGCATTTCCGGCCACAGAACTGCCGCTCACTGGTTTTTTTTTCTTTTTCGGACCATTCTCTGTAAACCCTAGAGATGGTTGTGCGTGAAAATCCCAGTAGATCAGCAGTTTCTGAAATTCTCAGACCAGCCCTTCTGGCACCAACAATCATGCCACGTTCAAAGGCACTCAAATCACCTTTCTTCCCCATACTGATGCTCGGTTTGAAATGCAGGAGATTGTCTTGACCATGTCTACATGCCTAAATGCACTGAGTTGCCGTCATGTGATTGGCTGATTAGAAATTAAGTCTTAACACACAGTTGGACAGGTGTACCTAATAAAGTGGCCAGTGAGTGTATATACTACATACATACTACATGCATGCTACATACATACCACATACATACTACATGCATGCTACATACATAACACATATATACTACATGCATGCTACATACATACTACATACTACATACATACTACATGCATGCTACATACATACCACATATATACTACATGCATGCTACATACATACTACATGCTACATACATACATACCACATACATACTACATACATACTACATGCATGCTACATACATAACACATATATACTACATGCATGCTACATACATACTACATACATACCACATACATACTACATGCATGCTACATACATAACACATATATACTACATGCATGCTACATACATACTACATGCTACATACATACTACATGCATGCTACATACATACCACATACATACTACATACATACTACATGCATGCTACATACATAACACATATATACTACATGCATGCTACATACATACTACATGCATGCTACATACCACATACATACTACATATATACTGCATGCATGCTACATACATACCACATATATACTACATACATACAATACATTCATACAATACATACATAGACATACAGTACATATAACATAGAGTAACATACTTACCAATACTTGTCACATTGTTCCCCGAAGCCATTGTCTTTTCCGGAATAAATATGAACATAACAAACCACAAAAATACTCACCCACGATCCGAAGCAGTCCACGAGTGTGTCCCACGACGATCTTGGGTAGAGAACTGCAGCATCAGATGATGCTGCCATTCTCTACGGGCTGTAGGAATCCAATGACGGAAGGTAGGTATCCTTCCGCACTGTATTCCTCCGCCACTTAAAAAAAAAAAAAAGTCCCTAGTCTCACTTTATGCCATTGCTGTGTGGGAATTTCCCACGCAGCAATGGCATAAAGTGAGACTAGGGACTTTTTTTTTTTTAAGTGGCGGAGGAATACAGTGCGGAAGGATACCTACCTTCCGTCATTGGATTCCTGCAGCCCGTAGAGAACGGCAGCATCATCTGATGCTGCAGTTCTCTACCCAAGATCGTCGTGGGACACACTCGTGGACTGCTTCGGATCGTGGGTGAGTATTTTTGTGGTTTGTTATGTTAATATTTATTCCGGAAAAGACAATGGCTTCGGGGAACAATGTGACAAGTATTGGTAAGTATGTTACTCTATGTTATATGTACTGTATGTCTATGTATGTATTGTATGAATGTATTGTATGTATGTAGTATATACACTCACTGGCCACTTTATTAGGTACACCATGCTAGTAACGGGTTGGACCCCCTTTTGCCTTCAGAACTGCCTCAATTCTTCGTGGCAGAGATTCAACAAGGTGCTGGAAGCATTCCTCAGAGATTTTGGACCATATTGACATGATGGCATCACACAGTTGGCGCAGATTTGTCGGCTGCACATCCCTGATGCGAATCTCCCGTTCCACCACATCCCAAAGATGCTCTATTGGATTGAGATCTGGTGACTGAGGAGGCCATTTGAGTACAGTGAACTCATTGTCATGGTCAAGAAACCAATCTGAGATGATTCGAGCTTTATGACATGGCGCATTATCCTGCTGAAAGTAGCCATCAGATGTTGGGTACATTGTGGTCATAAAGGGATGGACATGGTCAGCAACAATACTCAGGTAGGCTGTGGCGTTGCAACGATGCTCAATTGGTACCAAGGGGCCCAAAGAGTGCCAAGAAAAAATTCCCCACACCATGACACCACCACCACCAGCCTGAACCGTTGATACAAGGCTGGATGGATCCATGCTTTCATGTTGTTTACGCCAAATTCTGACCGTACCATCCGAATGTCGCAGCAGAAATCGAGACTCATCAGACCAGGCAACGTTTTTCCAATCTTCTACTGTCCAATTTCGATGAGCTTGTGCAAATTGTAGCCTCAGTTTCCTGTTCTTAGCTGAGAGGAGTGGTACCCAGTGTGGTCTTCTGCTGCTGTAGCCCATCTGCCTCAAAGTTCGACGCACTGTGCGTTCAGAGATGCTCTTCTGCCTACCTTGGTTGTAACGGGTGGCAATTTGAGTCACTGTTGCCTTTCTATCAGCTCGAACCAGTATGCCCATTCTTCTCTGACCTCTGGCATCAACAAGGCATTTCCACCCACAGAACTGCCGCTCACTGGATTTTTTTTCTTTTTCGGACCATTCTCTGTAAACCCTAGAGATGGTTGTGCGTGAAAATCCCAGTAGATCAGCAGTTTCTGAAATACTCAGACCAGCCCTTCTGGCACCAACAATCATGCCACGTTCAAAGGCACTCAAATCGCCTTTCTTCCCCATACTGATGCTCGGTTTGAACTGCAGGAGATTGTCTTGACCATGTCTACATGCCTAAATGCACTGAGTTGCCGCCATGTGATTGGCTGATTAGAAATTAAGTCTTAACACACAGTTGGACAGGTGTACCTAATAAAGTGGCCAGTGAGTGTATGTGGTATGTATGTAGCATGTAGTATGCATGTAGCATGCATGTAGTATATATGTAGTATGTATGTAGCATGCATGTAGCATGTATGTAGCATGCATGTAGCATGTATGTAGCATGTATGTAGTATGTATGTAGCATATATGTGGTATGTATGTAGCATGTAGTATGTATGTAGTATGCATGTAGCATGCAGTATATATGTAGCATGCATGTAGTATATATGTAGCATGTATGTAGTATGTATGTATGTAGCATGTATGTAGCATGCATGTAGCATGCATGTAGTATGTATGTAGCATGTATGTAGCATGCATGTAGTATATATGTAGTATGTAGCATGTAGTATGTATGTAGCATGCATGTAGTATGTATGTAGTATTTTTTTTTCTTTTTTTTAACATTTAACACATTAGCCGGATGATGGGACTACTACTGTCCCATCATTGGCTAATGTGTCAATCACTGTCATGGTAGCAGGCATCGCCAGATGGGACTTGTAGTCCCATCGGACGATGCTTGCACAGACCCCCGGACATCAGCACAGCCCCCCGGCAGGCCGGCACAGCCCCCCGGCAGGCCGGTACAGACCCCCACAGGGTGCACAGACCACCGGCAGGCCGGCACAGCCCCCCGGCAGGCCGGTACAGACCCCCACAGGGTGCACAGACCACCGGCAGGCCGGCACAGCCCCCCGGCAGGCCGGTACAGACCCCGGGCAGTCCACACAGCCCCCGGCAGAGACCCCCGGAAGGCCCGAAATGACGGCGCATCATGATGCGCACACACCGCGCATCATGATGACGTCAGGCTGTCAATCAACTTTGAACTTCCGATTCCGATGCCGAATTCCGATATTGAAAAAATATCGGAAGTCGGTATCGGAATTCCGATACAGCAAGTATCGGCCGATACCCGATACTTGCGGTATCGGAATGCTCAACACTAAAATCAATGCTTTTATTTTGTCTGAATTTGAAGGTTTTTGTTTGTCCACCCGTCTCTTGATGATTGACCACAAGTTCTCAATGGGATTAAGATCTGGGGAGTTTCCAGGCCATGGTCCCAAAATCTCTATGTTTTGTTCCCTGAGCCATTTAGTTATCACCTTTGCTTTATGGCAAGGTGCTCCATCATGTTGAAAAAGGCATTGTTGATCGCCAAACTGCTCTTGGACGGTTGGGAGAAGTTGCTCTTGGAGGACATTCTGGTACCATTCTTTATTCATGGCTGTGTTTTTAGGCAAGACTGAGAGAGAGCCCATTCCCTTGGCTGAGAAGCAACCCCACACATGAATGGTTTCAGGATGCTTGACAGTTGGCATGAGACAAGACTGGTGGTAGCGCTCACATGGTCTTTTCTGAATAAGCCATTTTCCAGTTGTCCCAAACAATCGAAAAGGGGATTCATCAGAGGAAATGACTTTACCCCAGTCCTCAGCAGTCCACTCCCTGTACCTCTTGCAGAATATCAGTCTGTCCATGATGTTTTTCCTTGAGAGAAGTGACTTTGTTGCTGCCCTCCTTGAGACCAGGCCTTGCTCCAAGAGTCTCCGCCTCACAGTGCGTGCAGATGCACTCACACCTGCCTGCTGCCATTCCTGAGCAAGCTCTGCACTGCTGTAGCCCGATCCCGCAGCTGAAACACTTTTAAGAGACGGTCCTGGTGCTTGCTGGTCTTTCTTGGGCGCCCTGGAGCCTTTTTGGCAACAAGGGAACCTCTCTCCTTGAAGTTCTTGATGATGCGATAGATTGTTGACTGAGGTGCAATCTTTCTAGCTGCAATACTCTTCCCTGTTAGGCCATTTTTGTGCAGTGCAATGATGACTGCATGTGTTTCTTTAGAGATAACCATGGTTAACAGAAGAGAAACAATGATGCCAAGCACCAGCCTCCTTTTAAAGTGTCCAGTGGTGTCATTCTTACTTAATCATGACAGATTGATCTCCAGCCCTGTCCTCATCAACACCCACACCTGTGTTAATGGAGCAATCACTGAAACGATGTTAGCTGGTCCTTTTAAGGCAGGGCAGCAATGATGTTGAAATGTGTTTTGGGGGATAAAGTTAATTTTCTAGGCAAATATTGACTTTGCAAGTAATTGCTGTTAAGCTGATCACTCTTTATAACATTCTGGAGTATATGCAAATTGCCATTAGAAAAAATGAAGCAGTAGACTTTGTAAAAATTAATATTTTTGTCATTCTCTAAACTTTTGGCCATGACTGTATAATGAGAAGAGAAGGGAGAAAAGAAAGGAAAAAGGAGAAGGAAAAGGGAGGAAAAGGGGAAACAAGGAGAAAAAGAAAAAAGAAAACCACATAGAAATTTTTTTTTTTTTTATTAGATTCGAAGCAATATAGATTCCACCTACAACTAGCCTCCCAACAGTTGAGAGGTGTGCATGTGTTTTTAATCGATGATAATTGATTGAAGGGTGGAACTTTTTTTTTTTCCTTATATTAATGTGTCTTTTAAAGATATATAGGATTTTACCTGATGAAGGCTAATTTTATGTATAGCCGAAAGGCGTTGTGTTTTTATGTCTAATAATAAACTGGATATTCCTTTAAATATTCGGAGTAATTAATGAATCAGCCGGAAGTGCTCCTTGACAAACTGGAAATCCTTTTCTGCAATGTGTTCTTAGGGACACTCCTGTTTTCTCCACCTCTCCCCAGTCTCATGATATTCCTGACTATTTGGCTGATTTTTCTGATGTATTTAGTGAGTGTAAGTCCATGTATTTGCCTCCTCATAGGAGTTATGACTGTGCAATTGAGTTAATGCCCTGGTGTAAATTTCCCAAGGGTTGGCTTTTCAACTTATCGGTACCCAAACATGATGCTATGCGATCTTATATCAAGCAGTCGTTGGAGAAGGGTCATAGACCATCCTCTTCACCTTTAGGTGCTGTTTTTTTTTGTGGCCAAGAAAGATGGCTCATTAACGCCATGTATTGACTATCGTTCCCTTAACAAAATCACTGTTAAATATCAGTACCCATTACCCCTGATTTCTGACTTATTTTCCAGAGTTAAAAGTGCCTGTTGGTTTACCAAACTTAACCTCAGGGGGGCATATAATCTTATTCGCATCAAGCAAGGGGATGAATGGAAGACAGCGTCTAATACCCCGGAGGGACATTTTGAGTACCTGGTGATGCCTTTTGGGCTCACTAATGCCCCTTTTGTCTTCCAATCTTTTATGAACAATATTTTCCGGGACTTTGTGGATACGTTTTTGATCATTTACCTGGATGATATTTTGATGTTTTCCAGTGATTTGGATTCTCTTGTGGAACATGTCCGGACTGTGTTCCGGATTTTGAGGGAAAATTCTATGTTAAGGGATCGAAGTGTCTCTTTGGTGTACAGAGGATTTCATTTTTGGGATTCATTTTGTCCCCGTCTGCTATTGAAATGGACCCGGCCAAGGTACAGGCCATTTATGATTGGGTTCAGCCCACTTCGTTGAAGGCTCTCAAGAAGTTTTTGGGTTTTGCTAATTTCTACCGTAAATTTATAAGTAATTTTTCTGGTATTGTTAAACCACTGACTGATTTGACCAAAAAGGGCACCGATGTGGTGAATTGGTCTCCAGAGGTAGTTTTGGCATTTCAGGAGCTTAAGGGGAGATTCACTTCTGCTCCTGTTCTATGGCAACCTGATGTCTCACTCCCATTTCAGGTGGAGGTAGATGCTTCTGAGATTGGTGCAGGAGCCGTTTTGTCCCAAAGAGATCTGGTGACTTCTAAGATGAATTCCTGTGCCTTCTTTTCTCGAAAATGTTCCCCATCTGAACGTAACTATGATGTGGGGAATTGGGAATTGTTGGCCATGAAATGGGCATTTGAAGAGTGGAGACATTGGTTGGAGGGAGCTAAACTTCAAGTTGTGGTCCTCATCGACCACAAGTACTTGATTTATCTTGAATCAGCCAAATGCTTGAATCCTAGACAGGCTAGGTGGGCATTGTTTTTCACGCGTTTTAATTTTGTGGTCTCTTTTCTTCCGGGCACTAAGAATGTTAAGGCGGACGCCCTTTCTAGGAGTTTCTTTGAGGATTCTCTTGATGTGACTGAGCCTACTACCATTCTAAATGATGGTGTAGTTCTTTCCGCCATCTCACCCTAAGACGTGCCCTGGAAGAATTTCAGGAGGACAAACCTGAACGTTGCCCTATGGGAAAATTCTATGTCCCTGACCAGTGGAGGAAAAGAGTAATGTCTGAAATTCATTGCACCGCATTGGCTGGTCATCCAGGTATTTTTGATACCAGAGATTTGGTGAGTCGGTCTTTTTGGTGGCCTGTCTTATGTCATGATGTCAGGAATTTTGTGCAGTCCTGTGGGACTTGTTCTCGTTCCAAGCCCTGTTTTCGTTCTAGTGATTTGTTGATGCCCCTGCCGTTGCCCAGGAGGCCATGGACCCATCTCTCAATGAATTTTATTTCTGATCTTCCCGTCTCTCAGAGAATGACTGTTATCTGGGTGATCTGTGATAGATTTTCTAAGGTGGTCCATCTTGTACCACTCCCAAGGTTGCCATCTTCTTCCGAGTTGGTGCCCTTGTTTTTACAACAGGTGGCTCGGTTGCATGGGATTCCTGAGAACATTGTGTCGGACAGAGGAGTCCAGTTTGTTTCCAGAGTTTGGAGAGGTTTTTGTTCCAAACTGGGAATTCAGTTATCTTTCTCCTCTGCATTTCATCCTCAGACCAATGGGCAGACTAAGAACAAACCAGACTTTGGAATCCTATTTGAGATGTTTTATATCTGCTGATTAGAATGACTGGGTCTCATTTTTGCCCTTGGCAGAATTCGCGCTAAACAATAGGGCTAGTTGACACTTTGATGTTGCCTTTTTTCTGTAACTTTGGCTTTCATCCTCGATTTTCTTCAGGGCAGGTGGAATCTTCGGCCTGCCCAAGTGTGGATTCTGTGGTAGAGAGAATGTAGCAGATTTGGGACCAAGTAGTGGATAAGTTGTCCCACTCTCAGGAAAAGGCTCAATGGTTTTCCAACCGGCATAGGACCATTGGTCCCCGGTTTAAAGTGGGTAATATGGTTTGGTTGTCTTCAAAAAATATTCCTATGAAGGTTGTGTCTCCAAAATTCAAGCCAAGATTCATTGGACCTTAAGATTTTGGAAATCCTTAACCCCGTTTCTTTCCGTTTGTCTCTTCCAGTTACGTTTAAGATTCATAAAGTTTTTCATAAATCTTTGCTGAAGAGGTTTGTGGAGCCAGTAGTTCCCATGGTGGCACCTCCTGACCCTGTATTGGTTAAAGGTAATTTGGAGTATGAGGTAGAGAAGATATTGAATTCTCGTTTGACTAGACGGATACTCCAGTACTTGGTTAAGTGGAATGGTTATGGCCAGGAGGATAATTCTTGGGTCTCTGCTTCTGACATTCATGCCGAGATTGGTTTGTGCTTTTCACCGGGCCCATCCTGACCGGCCTGGATGAGGGTTCGGTGACCGCTCCTCAAGGGGGGGGGGTACAGTTGTGAATTCTCTTTCTGGGCTCCCTCCTGTGGTTACTGGAGGTAGTGGAGCTGGTCAGATTGACAGAGGCCTGCCACCTGATAATGATGATGACGATTGGAGATCTGGGGTTTCTGACTGGTGTATTTAAGACAGCTGACTTCCTTCAATCCCTGCTGGTGATTTTCTTCCTGTGCTTTCTGAGGTCTGATGTCTCCTGCTCTGTTCCTGCATGGTTCAGCTAAGTGGTTCATTTGCTAATCTTTTTGCATTTGATCTCGTTTTGTCTATCTCTGCTTTGTGCGGGTCAGCTTGCTCATGCTGGGGCTGTGCTGGATCACCGCCGATATGTTACTGCTTGTGCAACACGGCATTCTGTCTCCTCCAAACACGGCGAGTTTTGTTTCTACTAAACAATTCTACTTTGGTTTCATCAGACCATGTGACATTCTCCCAATACTCCTCTGGATAATCCACATGCTCTCCAGCAAAATTCAGATTGACCCAGACATGTACTGGCTTAAGCAGGGAGACGTGTCTGGCACTGCAAGATCTGAGTCCAGGGCAGCATAGTATGTTACGGATGGTAGTCTTTGTTACAATGGTCCCTGCTCTATGCAGGTCATTCACTACATTTCCCATTTGGTTCTGGGATTTTTGCTCACCGTTCTTGTGATCATTTTGACTCCACGGGGTGAGATCTTGCGTGGAGCCCCAGATTGAGGGAGATTATCAGAGGTCTTGTATGTCTTGCATTTTCTCATTATTGCTCCCATAGTTGATTTAATCACACGAAGCTGCTTGCCTATTGGATATTCAGTCTTCCCAGCCTTGTGCAGGGATACAATTTTTGTTTCTGGTGTCCTTCAACAGCTCTTTGGTCTTCACTATAGTCGAGTTTGGAGTGTGACTGTTTGAGGTTGTAGACAGGTGTCTGCTATACTTATAACAATTTCAAACAGGTGCCATTACTACAGGTAATGAGTGGAGGACAGAGGAGCCTCTTAAAGAAGAAGTTACAGGTCTGTGAGAGCCAGAAATCTTGCATGTTTTTAGGTGACCAAATACTTATTTTGCACCATAATTTTGAAAAATAAATCTTGCCAAATCAGACAAGGTGATTTTCTGGATTTGTTTTCTCATTTTGACTCTCATAGTTGTGGTCTACCTATGATGTCAATTACAGGCCTCTATCATCTTTTTAAGTGGGAGAACTTGTGCAATTGATGGCTGACTAAAAACTTTTTTCCCCCACTGTAAATAAGGGAGAGGTTCCTATACTGATGGATTTTTTCTGCTGGATGTGTTCCCAGCATATTGGGTAACAGATGTGCTGAAAATGCTCCCCTCGGCTTATACACGAGTCATTGTGCAGAAAGCCAGCAAGGGAGGGGGAGCGGCGGTAGGAGCCAGTGGCTGTGACATCATACTCACCCTCCTCGTGCCATTGCTGAATGTCTCTGCATCCTCCGTTGTCCCAGGGCTGGCAGCTTCTTCCTGTGTTGAGCGGTCATGGGAACCACTCATTAACGTTATGAATATGGACGTGACTCCACTCCCATAGGCGTGGAGGCATATTCATTACCTTAGTGAGCGGTACCATGTGACCGCTCCACACAGGAATTAGCCTACGGCCCCAGGACAACAGAGGATGCAGGGACGTTCAGTGAAGGCACGAGGAGTGTGAGTATGACGGAGGAGGACGGGGGGGGGAGCACTGAGGAGGACGGGGGGGGGGGGAGCACTGAGGAGCATGGAGGAGGATGGAGGAAGCACTAAGGAGGACAGGGGAAGCACAGAGGAAGATGGGGGAGCACTGTGAAGGATGGGGGAAGCACTGAGGAGGACGGGGGAAGCACTGAGGAGGATGGGGGGGAGCTGAGCCATACATAGAAGGATGGGACGGGGGAGCCGAGCCATGCATACTGGGAGGGGGGAGAGCCACACAGAGATAGACAGGGATGAGGGGACAATGCATACACAGCTTATGCTGGAGTCAATAAGCTTACCCAGTTTTCCGTGGCAAAATTAGGTGCCTTGGCTCATACTCGTGTCTGCTTATACTCAAGTATATACGGTATGTGTTAATCGACACTCCGGGTGCATGGAAGTCACCACTGTCACCTGACAACTATCCTATCATGCTGACTCTACAGGGCTGGGAAAGATTGTTACAATACTCTTTATGCTGCTGATGTATGGTGGGAGCGCTGCCATTAATATGCAGTATATTCATATATATAATGAGTAATAAGAATAAGTCATGAGGGTTATTGTGACATCCTTTGAATTTGTTTTGGATTTAATGTGATTGCACCTAAGGTGCGCATTATTTTTTTATGTTTATTGTTGGGGGTGGGGTGGCTGTTTTTTTAATATGTAGAAATAAAAGCTGCATTTTATGCTTTTTATTTATTGATTTTATCATGACATTTTTCTGAACCATGTGCGTCACTATACAGTGTACTTCTGCTGTTAGTTTGAATAATACTAATTTTAGCTACAGTTGTGATGAGATGTTGTTGAGCAATTTTGTAATAACAGTATTTTGGAGACTTTCCATATCACTTACTGATATGGAAGTATATATTATCCGCTAGATTACAATATTGTTAAAAGGTAATTCCACATGTAACTTATTTATCAATGATTAATATGCTGTGTTACTAAGAACATTATGAAGATTTACAACTACATAAGGAATCTAATGTGTTTATAGAGAAATCTGCTAATGTACCTATAACAACATTTGTACCAGAACCGTATTTTTCAGACTATAGAATGCACTTTACGATATTACGATAAACACACCCCAGTAGTAGTATATTGCTAATAGTGGTAGACCATGTGTAAACTATTGGGCTGTGAGGCGGTGGGTGCCCGGTGCCAGCGTTGGGCCACACCACCTGGCATAACACTTTCAAATGTATCAGTAGCCTGGATGCAGATACACTTGAAAGCAATGATAGCACAGGAAGCCATTATCTCCCTCCTCTTTCTTTCTTTTTTTCCTTTCTGTCCGTCTGACGTCTCAGAGCAGTGGGCATGATGACATCACTACATCGCGACCGCTATGACGAGTATTGTAGAGCTTCAGGTCATATGCTGCAGAGACCGTAGCATCGGGAGAATGGAGAGAGGTATTTTTTTAACTTATGAGTACTTCGTGGGGACCACCACACTATTTGAAGGGTTATGTAGGGGCCATCATCCTATTTGGAATGCTATGTGGGGGATATTACACTATTTGGAGGCTATTTGAGGGGACATCAAACTATTTGGAGGGCTGTTTGAGGGCCATCATACTATTTGGAAGGCTTTTGAGGGCCATCATAATATTTGGAGGGATATTTGGGGAGCCATTGTACTATTTGGAGGGATAATTGAGGGCCATCATGCTATATGGAGGGCTGTGTGGGGCAAATTATACTGTTTGGAGGGCTAGTTATGTGGGGGCCAATTATACTGTTTGGAGGGCTGTGTGGGGGCCAATAATAGCATTTGGAGTGCTATGTGGAAGGTCAATTATACTGAAGTACTCTGTGGGTGCTATTTATATTGTTTGGAAGGCTATGTGGGCGTCAATTGTAGTGTTTGGAGAGTTCTGTGGGTGCCAGTTGTATTGTTTTGAGGGCTATATATGGCCCAGTTATACCGTTTGGAGGGCTATATGGGGCCCAATTCTACAGTTTGAAGGGATATGTGGGGTACAATTATAATGTTTGGAGGACTCTGTGGGTGTCAGTTTTATTGTTTGAGAGGCTATGTCGCAGCCAATTATACTGTTTGGAGGGATGTTTGTGGCCAATAATAGTGTTTGCAAGACTATGGAGGTCATTATACAGTTTGGAGGGCAATGTGGTGGCCATTATATTGTTTGAAAGGCTATGTGGGAGGTCATTATACTCTTTAGAGATCTAGTGGGGGCCATTATACTATACATGGGATAGATATTATACAGTGTGGAGGGTTGTGTGTGGTCCATTATACAGTGTGGAGAGTTGTGTTGGGGCCATTATACTGTGTGAGATGGGTTGTGTGGGGCCCATTGTACTGTTTGTAGGGCAATGTGTGGACACTATACTATTTGGAGGACTAATGGGAGCCATTATAATGTGTGCAGGCCATTATATATTCTGGAGGGTTGTATGGGGGGGCATCATACTATGTGGGGGCCACTATGCTATTTGGAGGGGGAGCATTATGTGTGGAAGGTTGTGTAAGCCTCTATACTGTATTGAGTGCCATTATACTTTATGGGGGACCATCATACTGTGTGGGCGCCATAATATTGTGTGGAGGGTGGTGCCAAGTCAATCATATTTTCTGTGAGGGACTATGGGGGCTGTCATACTGTGTTGTGATTACTGTGGGGATATAATGCTTTGCAGGGGGGGGGGGGGGGTCATCATACTGTGCATGTGGTGGGTACTTTGGAGGAACTTACTTTGTTTGACGGGCACATTTGTTGGCATCATACTTTACAGGAGCCATGAAAGTGGCTTCAATAGTGACAAAATTACTTTGTAAGGACTGAAAAGTTGTGAGATATTTTCTTCTGAGACCGGCTAAATATTTTTTTGGGGGGAGGGGTGGCTCAGTAAGGACATTTGCTATGGTTCCCCATGATTTTTATATACACACCTGCACTCCAGGTTTAGCCAGTAGAAAATAGAAAAACATATTAGCTACTAAGTAAAACTTACCTGGGGGTGGAAAGAAATGGAAATGTTAATCTAACTAATTTTAATGCATTAGAGTAGAATAGGGAGGTAATAGATTTATTGTTAGATCTTCTCTACAGCCGTATAATATAAACATATGGCTTTACAACATTAAGTACACTAGCTACAGCACTCATACATAAAACACTACTGCATGCATATCCAGCCCCCCAACGAAGCCCTACCGGGCGAAACGTGTCGGGCTCCCAGATGGGTATGATTTTTTGGTGCTTGAAGCTTGCACTGTTATCAGCACTTTATTTCAGCGCCTAAGGGGTAGCGGGGATTAGGGATCTCTGTGCAGTAGCATATACATTTTCTTGTGACTATGAATAAGGTCCCTATTGTTTGACTGCATTTGTAGTCTTTCTATTGTTACTAGTTGGCAAATATATATGTATTTATCCTCCGCATACCCTAATGACGTTTGGACACTATTATATAGTCATTTCTGACCTAATCTGTGCTCTTTTTAAACACTAAATAAGCCTGGTGATTCATTTGTGTCCTTTCACCGTTAAGTATACTCATTCTTGGATAAAAAAAGTTTTAAAATGTATGCATCAATAAATTACTTTTTGTATTTGACATGTGAAAAGGTTTTTTTTGGCACTATATTGAGTTGATCTCTGTGGGAATTTGACTCATTTAATCATTGTAGGTCTTCTTGTATCTGGAGTCGCCCAGAAAATATGTTCTTTTGAGATTTATGGTAATTTATAGGTATGACATTTCTTGTTAAATGCATATCCAGCTCTGCGGTATATTCATTCACACACTGCCTTGTTACATACACACAGTCCTGTTAAATACACACATTGCAATGGTACCTACATACATTTATGCTACATGCACATAGAGCTCGGATCTATACACACACGGCTCTCCTACATACACAGAACTGCTACATACATGCACAGTTTTGTTACAAACAATACACAGCACTTCTACATATAAACACACATAGTTCTGCTACCCATACATGTAGCCAATCTACATAAATACACACACAGCTTTTCTACATACACACAGGTCTGCTACATACACACACAGCTCTGCTACATAGTTTTCATATACACACATGCAGCTCTCCTACATACATACAGAATACAGTTCTCTTAGGCTAAGTTCACACTTGCGTTTGGCTGGTCTGCGTATGACCTCTATTAAGCTCCTCCTACGCTCCGCCTACTTCCGCATGCGTCCTGTGCACCTATCTTTAACATTGGGTATACAGGGACATGAGTTGTAAGTGGATGAGTCCGCATGCGACGTTTTGATGTGCCCTCCGACCGCATGGGAACGCAACATGTTGCTTTTCTGTGTGTTCGGTGGGCACATCACATTTCTGTTCCACAGCAGAGAAAGGTTATGTTATGGATCTAAAAACGTTGCCACATGGGCTAATAAAGAGTCCGCCACATTTTTTTCTCAACTTATCGGAGTGGGGGCGTGGCCGGAGCTGGCGATGGTGTAACACGCACGGCTCAGGATCTCTGAGGAGGCATCTCCTAAAGCGACAAATAAAGCAAAAGAAAATCGCTCTCTTCGATAACCCATGGAAGGATTGTTTTCTCGTTACTCAGAGGTACATTCTGATACCCCTTGTCTGAGCTTTGGACATAAAAAAAAAAACAACATTTTTGAAATCTGAGGCCTTTTCCCACCATTTTACTGCAAGGTGACACCATTTTGAACCGTGAGTGAAAAAATCCTTTCCCTGCACTCTAGGTTCCCAGGACCTCTCCTCAGGACCAAAACCCTTCCAATCGATAAGGAAGAAGGTTCGTCCCCAAACTCTTTCCATGGCTAGAATATCTCTTACCTCAAAAGATGTTATAGGCCCTACTGGCTGAGGGGGGGAAGGAGGTGGTACCGGGCGATACCGATTAAGAAGAGGATTAAGGAGCGAGACATGGAAGGCGTTAGGGACCTGGAGTGAAGCCGGCAACCTCAATTTATAAGCCACGTTGTTAATGCGTCCAAGAACCTCAAACGGACTGATGTACTGGGGACCTAGTTTGTAAGAAGGCATCTTTAGGCGGATATGCTTAGTTGACAGCCAGACTTTGTCACCAGATTGGTATGGCGGAAGGTCCCTGCTTCTCTTGTCTGCATGTCTCTTAATCCGGATACTGGATTTTTCAAGTGCCTCTCTGGTCTCCCTCCAGACCTGAGAAAACTCAGAAGAGAGGGCATCCGCTGCGGGAACACCAAAAGGCGTGGAGAGAGGTAGCGGAACACCAGGATTCTTGCCAGAAACCACGAAGAACGGAGTTTTAGTGGTATACTCATTAGGATGATTGTTATGGGCGAACTCTGCCCATGGCAGAAGTGTCACCCAGTTGTCTTGATGGGCGTTAGAAAAGTGACGCAGGTAGGCTGCCAATACCTAATTGATCCATTCCACTTGCCCATTGGACTGAGGATGATAGGCGGAGAAGAAGTCCAGAGATATACCCATGAGTTTGCTGAGTGCTCTCCAGAATCGGGAGGTAAACTGGACCCCTCGATCGGAGACAATTTGTTGAGGGAGTCCATGAAGCCTGAAGATCTGGTGGATGAAGACCTTGGCCAACTCAGGTGCCATAGGTAATCCGGGCAACGGGATAAAATGGGCCATCTTGGAGAAGCGATCGACCACTACTAGGATAGTAGTATACCCGGAAGAGCGAGGTAAATCGGTAATGAAGTCCACACCAATCTGTCGCCAAGGGGCCTCAGGAGGAGGCAGAGGGTGAAGCAGGCCGGACGCCAGACTTCTTGGTACTTTGTTCTGAGCACAAGTCGTGCAGGAGGCTACGAAATCTGTCACATCTTGACGAAGAGAAGGCCACCAATAGTAGTGAGAGAGGAGGCAGAGGGTTTTCTTGACCCCGATGTGACCTGCAATCTTGGAGGAATGCCCCCAGTCTAGGACTTCCAACCTCTTGTTCTGTGGGACGAAGGTCTTGCCTGGCAGAATGGGGGAGAGTACCTCGGGTGCCACGGTGATAACTTTGGCAGGCTCAATGATATAAGAAGGAGCCTTCTCAGTCTCAGGTGATTGTAAGGACCTGGATAGGGCATCCGCCTTGGTATTCCTATCCCCAGGCCAAAAATGGAGTTTGACGTCAAAGCGGGAAAAATACAGCGACCACCTGGCTTGCCTGGAGTTGAACCTTTGCGCAGACTGAAGATATGTCAAATTCTTGTGGTCCGTGAAGATTATGAATGGATGGACCGCCCCCTCCAGAGCCATCTTAATGGCCAGTATTTCCCGATCTCCAATTGAATAGTTGCATTCTGCAGGAGAGAATGATTTAGAGAAGAACCCACAAGGCACCAAGTGGCCAGAAGACGTCCGCTGGGAAAGGACCGCCCCTGCTCCAGTGGAGGACGCATCCACCTCTAGGATGAAGGGCCTATTGACTATCGGCCGGGGTAAAATCGGGGCAGTAGCAAAGGACCGTTTCAAGGCAAGAAAGGCCTCTTCAGCCTCTGGAGGCCAAGACATTTGATTTGGTCCCTTTTCGGGTCAGAGCGGAGATGGGCTTGGTCACTGAAGAAAAGTGAGGAACGAACTGCCTGTAATAATTTGCGAAACCCAGGAACCGTTGGATGGCTTTTACTCCGACCGGATGTGGCCATTTGAGTACAGGAGACAATTTCTCGGGGTCCATCTTTACCCCGGAGTCCGTGATAATATACCCTAGGAAGGGCAATGAGGTTTGCTCGAACAGGCATTTCTCTAATTTAGCATAGAGTCAGTTTTCCCGTAGGCATTGCAGGACCAGCCGAACACTCCTCCTGTGGGTGGATAAGTCAGGTGAAAAGATGAGGATGTCATCTAGATACACAATGACACATGAGTACAGTAGAACTCGAAAGATCTCATTAACGAACTCCTGGAATACCGCCGGAGCATTGCAGAGACCAAAAGGCATAATCAAATACTCGTAATGGCCATCCCGAGTATTGAAGGCTGTCTTCCACTCGTCCCCGGCTCGGATCCGGATCAAGTTATAGGAACCCCGCAGATCCAATTTGGTAAAGATCCGGCCCCTCTCAAACGGTCAAAGAGTTCAGGGATTAGCGGGAGAGGATACCTATTTTTGACTGATATTGTTCAAGCTTTGGTAGTCAATACCTGGCCAAAGGGATCAGTCTTCCGGACGAAAAAAACCCTGCTCCAGCAGGGGAAGATGACTTCCGAATAAAACCCCGAGCCAAGTTTTCCCGGATGTATTCAGACATGGCCGCGGTCTCTGCTGGAGACCGTGGATAAGTTCTCCCCCTGGGGGGAATAGCTCCCGGAATCAACTCTATAGGGCAATCGTAGGATCGATGCGGCGGCAGGGTCTCTGCCTCTTTCTTGCTGAAGACATCGGCGTACAACTGATAAGCCGTGGGAAGCCCAGGAAGATCGGTAAGAGCGTGCAGTGGTCCAGGACGAGGTACCGACAAACAATTTTCATAGCAGGAGTGTCCCCAGCGTAGGATCTCCCCAGAACTCCAGTCCAGAACAGTCCATGTAAGCGTAGCCATGGTAGGCCGGGGAGCACGGCGTGGGACAAATTAGGCAGAAGATAAAAGGCAATCTTTTCTCGGTGAAGAGCTCCAAATTGTAACTCCACCTCGACAGTGACCATGGTGATGGGTTCAGGTAGCGGTTTGCCATCCACAGAGGTGATTGTGCATGGATTTTCTAGAGTAACCACCGGAATCCGGAACTGGTCCACTTCCTTGAGCCGGATGAAGTTACCAGCCGCACCCGAGTCCACTTACGCCTCCACAGATCTACGCTCCCGACCTAAAACAATTAGAGCCGAAATGGTAAGGGGCAGAGAGGAATCAGTATCACCTAGGGAGGCCTCTCTTACCTGGCCTAGGTGGAGGCGTTTCCCGGCCTCACTGGGCAAGTACGCACAAAATGATTGGCCACGCCACAGTAAAGGCATAGCCCCTGCGTCCTTCTCTCCCTGTATTGTTGCTCGGACAACTTTACTCAGTCCACCTGCATGGGCTCAGGAGCAGAATTACTAGAAGACGCTGGGGAGTGGGGAATGGGCGCTTGATATAGCCTAAAAGGTCTACTCTCCCTAACTGACTACCGGGAGCGTTCTTGAAACCGTAAATCTATACGGGTGGCTATGGATATGAGATCCTCCAGGGTGGTAGGAGTGTCTCGGCCGGCAAGCTCATCTTTTATTTTGCCCAAGAGTCCCCTCCAAAAGGCCCCAACCAAGGCCTCATTATTCCACCCCAGCTCAGAGGACAGTGTCCGGAAGCGGATGGCATACTGTCCTACGGTGAGAGAACCCTGACGAAGATTGAAAAGAGCCTCAGTGGTGGAGGCCACGCGTCCAGGCTTGTCAAATACCCTGCGGAAAGTATCTAGGAAGTTCTGTATGCTAGATACCACCGGGTCATCTCTCCCACAGGGGATTTACCCATGCTAAATCCTCAAGATGGGACACAATAAACGCTACTTTGGCTTGATCAGAGGGGTATTGCTGAGGCAGGAGCTCAAAGTAGAACCGGCACTGATTTAAAAACCCCCGACATAACTTGGGGTCGCCGCTAAACCTGGGAGGTTTCCCTAAGCGTGGTGGCGGTTAAGATACGGGGTCCCGAGGTAGAGCCGAAGCAGCAGCAGAGGACTGCAGGGACGTCTACGGACGTCATGTAACTCAGAATGTGGGACTGGGCGTCACGCTGCTGCGTGAGCTCCTGCTGGAGCCCAGCTAGCAATGGGGTGTTCCCTGAGTCAGCAGTTTGTAAGGCGGAAAGGCGGGTGTCCATGGATTTCATAAAGGACATTATTCTAGTCTGGTTCTCTTGCAAAAAGAACAATTCTTTCTGCGTGGCCGCCGAGGCGCTAGCAGGGTCCATGGCCTGATTATGCTGTGACGACCAAGGAAGGTAACGTCCAAGAGTGGACCCTCTGGATCGCGGAACTGGAGCTCCCGGGGGCGAGCGCGCCAGGTGGAGCCGACCCCTATACACACGCTGCTGTTTGATTGGGCGGCCAGGGCCTCTGGGCGGGCGCTGCAGGGTTAAGAATCCTGCAGGGCGCGCCCGCGGCCTAGAACGCCTGCGCGTGACGACCACGCGCCAGGAGGACAGGAGCGAGGAGGAGGCGGGCACAGCGCGGCGAGATGTGGGCAGGTGAGTACAGGCAGTGGCGGACCCCGCCGCTGCTGGAACGGCGACGGTCACCGCCGCCGACGTGACAATTGGCTGCACTTGACCATGTGATGTGATAGCTGCAAGTGATTATGGGGGAGTATCTGTTGTCCCGCTCTTGCTGATGCAATTTTCAGTAATGTATAAAATGACGTCAGGCAAAATTTTTCTCAAATCTGTGAAAATTGAACAGCGAGTGGTTCAAATTCACAAGGACCTGCGAATTTTAGGAAATTCAACTTGAAGTTGACTTGCAGAAGATCAATCACAGTATTTTTTTGTTTTATTATAATCAGTCAAAATTTGAATATAAGCAAATTACATATAAAAGAATACAATTTATACTGTATAAAACAAGTCCTCCCACAGCCATTTTAATAGAAAGAAAAGGAAGGACTGTCCCCTTGAGACATATAATAGTTGTCTTCTTAAGGGGTTAAACTGTGTGCCTAACTTAACTAATTTTTTTTTTAACTTTGATGGCAGAAGTACTTTCCATTTTTGTGCAACACAAGGTGCGTCCCTATGAGAATGTGATTAACAAGCTATGTTGCCTGTTGAAGAGGTATGTCAGAAATGTGAATAATTAGAATGGCTAGAGCTGAGTCTAGATGAACTTTGAAACCCATAAATATCTTGTTCTAAATGCAGAAGTAGCTTTGCATTGGTATTAGATACACAAGGAACCATAAGTGTTTAACCAGCTTTAGCATGAGTAATATCCAATGATCATGTATGCCACATAATGAATCATGCTGCCATCAATGGTAGGAAAAGGCTCAGAAATTAGCTCTGCGTATTACCCAACATTTCAAATTCATACGTGGCGTTAAAAAGTTTAAAGTTTTTTTCACAAAGGCATCTTTTCTCTGATCGATCTTCTCACTGTATCCTCGGAGCTAAAAGTTGCTTTTACAAAGTAGGATAAGGAGGGTCAGAATAAGGCTCCATAGAATTACATTGTAAGGCTGGTTTCACATTAGCGCTTTTTAAGCGCACGCACGGCCGGGGGTAGCTCCGCCCCCAAGCCGGCTCTCTGCCCGGCGTGCCCGCACCTTGCTTGTAGCGCCGCCTCCTAGCGCACAGCGGCGCCTGCGATCGGCGCACCCTATCTTTAGCATAGGGTGCGCAGGCCGTGCGCTAGTTGCGCTTTGACCTGCGCTGCGCACTTTTGACGGTGCGCCGTGCGCGCCAAAAATCAAACTTTTCGGATTTCGGCGTGCTCGGCGCACCGTCAAAAGTGCGCAGCGCAGGTCAAAGCGCAAGGCCTGCGCACGATCTGCGCACCCTATGCTAAAGATAGGGTGCGCCGATCGCAGGCGCCGCTGTGCGCTAGGAGGCGGCCCTACAAGCAAGGTGCGGGCACGCCGGGCAGAGAGCCGGCTCGGGGGCGGAGCTATCCCCGGCCGTGCGTGCGCTTAAAAAGCGCTAATGTGAAACCAGCCTAAGGGCTCATACTCACGAGAGATTCTCGCATGAAAACCTGGCACTGCCGCCGGCACTCGGACCGTAGCGTGCGGCCCGTCTATTTGTATAGGGACTGACACGCTGTCTGTCTAGTTTTCACTGTAGTCAAACAGCAGATATACGAAACTGTTTGAAAAGCGGACAGCACTCTAAGGTGTAGGTCTGGAAAAACGGAAAACCTCCTCGGCTTTTTTTGCCCCAGAGTAACACACAGATAGCTTCTATTTGTCCGTGATTCCAGCCGGTACACTGTAGTGTGTGAGGAGCGTACGCCGCTATATGGTCTGTGAAAAAATGAACACTCAGTAACTCACCAGGACAAAATGATAAAAGTTGGAGTGCTTTGAAAAAAGCAGTTTTAACACCAG
The DNA here is from genome assembly GCF_039654945.1 of Dendrobates tinctorius. NCBI lineage: Eukaryota > Metazoa > Chordata > Amphibia > Anura > Dendrobatidae > Dendrobates > Dendrobates tinctorius. The sequence continues at coordinate 7,743,513 of NW_027361827.1, read as the reverse complement.
TATGCACACAGCAATGCAGCTAGCCTTAAAATGCAGCCTAGTCACCACTAGCGCTGCTGCACAAAAGCAAAAATCCTCCCCTTTCACTGCACACTAACTGTACAGTGAAAAGCGCTATTAGCAGAAGCAGTTTATTTTTTCTTCTTTTCTTCTTCCCTGCCTAATGCTCTCCCTATTCAGAATCAGCAGCAGCACCTCTCCCTATGCTAAGATCGGCAGAAGTAAGATGGCGGTCGGCGGTCACAGCCTTTTATACCCACTGTGACGCCACACAAAGCCAGCCAATCACTTCAATGTCCTTCTCTAAGATGGTGGTGGCCACTGCCCATGTCATCGCGTTGCCCTCCATCATTTGCTGAAAAAAAGACGCTGGAAGCATCATTTGAAACACGACTTTAGCGCTCAGGTCGCCGACCTCATGGCCGGCCTCACGCTATGGTCGGGTTTCGCTTCATGAAACCCGACTACTTTGGCGAAAGACGGCCATTTTTTAAATAGACTGACCCGTTTCGCTCAACTCTAGCTATAATTAACCCAGCAATAATACAGATTACTTTATTCAGAGCACATAACTCAACAGGCTGCCCTATATTCAGAGGGAAGAACAAGTAGTTTCTCACAACATATGGGGACATCACGGCAGAAATTGCACAATAAATTGTGAGGTCCATTTTCAAATATCAATCCTTGTCTAACTGATAAATTTGCAGAAAATACAGAACTGGAGAGGATCTGCAAGGAAGAATGGCAGAGGATACCCAAATCCAGGTGTGAGAAACTTGTTGCATCATTCCCAAGAAGACTCATGGCTGTACTAGCTCAAAAGGGTGCTTCTACTCAATACTGAGCAACGGGTCTGAATACTTATGACCATGTAATATTTCAGTTTCTTTTTTATTAAATTTGCAAAAATTTCTACGTTTGTGTTTTTTCAGTCAAGATGGGGTGCAGAGTGTACAGTACATTAATGAGGAAAAAAAAAAATGAACTTTTTTTGAATTTACCATATGGCTGCAATGAAACAAAGAGTGAAAACTTTATAGGGGTCTGAATACATTCAGTACCCAGTGTATTAAAAATATGAAACTAAAAAAATAAAAGTTCAAATCACCCCCCCCCCCCCCTTTCGCCCCATTCAAAATAAAACATTAAAAATCTAACATTCACATATTTGGTGTCGCCGCATTCAAAATCTCCCGATCTATTAATAAAAAAGGATTAACCTGATAGCTAAACAGCGTAGCAAGAAAATAAGTCAAAATGCCAGAATTATGTTTGTTTGGTCGCCACGGCATTTCATTAAAAAGCAATAATGGGCGATCAAAAGATCTTTTCTGCACCAAATTGGTATCAATAAAAACGTCAGCTTAGCACACAAAAGATAAGCCCTCACCCAACCCGAGATCACGAAAAATGGAGACGATACGGGTCTCAGAAAATGGTGCATTTTTTTTTAACAAACTTTGGATTTTTTTTCACCACTTATTTAAAAAAAACCTAGACAAGTTTGGTGTCTATGAACTCATAATAACCTGGAGAATCACATTGGCAGGTCAGTTTTAGCATTTGTTGAACATGGTAGAAAAACATCCAAAAAAAGTTGTATAATTGAAATTTGCAGTTTCGCCGCACTTGGAATTTTTTTCCCCCCCATTTTTGAGTACACGATATGGCAAAACCAATGGTGTTGTTCACAAGTACATCTTGTCCCGCAAAAAAAAGCCCTAACATGGCCATATTGACGGAAAAATAAAAAAGTTATTGCTCTGGGAAGAAGTGGAGTGATAAACAGAAATGCAAAATTGAAAAAGGGCTAGGTCTCAAAGGGGTTAAACCTGCCACCACGACAAGGTAGACTCTTCTGGTAAGTCCCTACTCTATTCTATTGAAATTTTTTTTAAATATCTAATATTCTTTTAGGTATATTTCTCTTTATTTTTCTTTTAAGGGAATTTTTTTTAAATGAACAGTAATGCAACATACAAGGAACATATACCACCACACCAAGACCAGACCACATATTACCACCACATAGAGCATAAATTATACCACGTACAAGGAGCAAATAACGCCACACCATGACTAGACCACATATTACCTCCACATATTGGCCGAGTATTCTAATACTGATCATTAATAAAAAACACAATACTAATACTACCATAGGTGCCATTATACACAGGAGTGCTGAACATACAGTGGGTATGGACATTTTTCACTCTTTATTTCATTGCAGCCATTTGGTAAATTCAAAAAAGTTCATTTTTTTCTCAGTAATGTACACCCCATCTTCACTGAAAAAACAGAAATGTACAAATTTAGCAAGTTTATTAAAAATGAAAAACTGAAATATCACATGGTCATAAGTAGAGTTGAGCAAAACGGGTCGGTCAAATTCATAAGTCGCCGACTTTCGCTAAAGTTGGGTTTCGCCGATCGAAACCCGACCATAGCGTGAGGTCGGCCATGAAGTCGCCGACCCGCGCGCCATATTCGCGTCTTCCATAATGCTTCCAGCGCCTTTTCTCAGCCAATCATTAAGGACGCACACTGTGGGCAACGCGATGACATCGGCCACCACCATCTTAGAGAAGGGCATTCGTATGATTGGCTTGCTTTGTGTGGCATCACAGTGGCTATAAAAGCCCTGACTGCCGACTGCCATTTTACTTCTGCCGATCTTAGCATAAGGAGAGTTTGCTGCCGATGATTCTCAATAGGGAGAGCGTTCTGCAACAAAGAAAAAAAAAAACTGTGCTTCTGATAGCGATTTCAACTGTACAGTTAGTGTGCAGTGACAGGGGAAGATTTTTGTGTGTGCAGCAGCGCTGGTGGTTATTAGGCTGCCTTATAAGGCTACCTGATAGCTGCATTGCTGTGTGCACACTGCTTTTTTAAAAGCAAAAAAAGTTTATTCTGATTTTCTGCACAGTTACAGAGCGTTCATTTTTTCACACACTGTATAGAGGTGTACGCTCCTCACACACTACCATGTACCGGCTGGTATCAGGGACATATACATGCTATCTGTGTGTAAACCCGTAAAAAAAATAGAAGAGATTTTAAATTTTCCATATATACACCGTATAGAGCTGTCCGCTTCGCCAACAGTATTGTATATCTGCTGTTTGTATAGCGGTCATATCTATACAGAGACAGCGTGTCTGTGTAACTCTGTAAAAAAATAGACGGAGATTAAAATTTTCCATACATACACCGTATAGAGCTGTCCACTTGTCAACAGTATCGTATATCTGCTGTTTGATTACAGTCAAATCTATACAGAGACAGCGTGTGTGACGCCGTAAAAAAATAGGCGGAGATTTAAAATTTTCCATACATACATCATATAGAGGTGTCCGCTTCTCAAACAGTATTGTATATCTGCTGTTTGTGGATTACTGTCAAATCGATACAGAGACAGCGTCTGTGTGTGACTCAATTAAAAAATAGACGGATAGTTCAAATTTTCCATCCATACACCTTATAGAGCTGTCCGCTTCTCAAACAGTATCGTTTATCTGCTGTTTGATCACGGTCAAATCTATACAGAGACAGCGTGTGTGCGCGAGACTCGGTAAATACAAATATGGATATTTCCATTTTTCTATACACCATATAGAGCTGTCCCCTTGTCAAACAGTATCGTATATCTGCTGTTTGATTATGGTCAAATCTACACAGAGACAGCATGTATGTGTGACTCCGGAAAAAATTAGATGGAGATTTAAAAATTTCTATACATACACCATATAGAGCTGTACGCTCTTCACACACTACCGTGTACCGGCTGGTATCACGGACAAATACATGCTGTGTGTGACTCTGTAAAAAGATAGACAAAGATTTTCATTTTTCCATACATACACTATATAGAGCTGTCCGCTTCTGATACAGTACCGTATATCTGCTGTTTAGATTACGGTAAAATCCATACTGAGACTGCGTGTGACTGCGGAAAAAAAATAGACGTAGATTTTCATTTTTCCATACATACACCTTATAGAGCTGAACGCTCCTCACACACTACCGTGTAACGGCTGGTATCACGGACCAATACATGCTGTGTTTGACTCCGTAAAAAAACAGACAGATTTAAAATTTTCCATGCATACACCATATACAGCTGTCCGCTTCTCAAACATTATTGTATATCTGCTGTTTGGATTATGGTCCAATCTATACAGAGACAGCGCGTGTGTGTGTGTGTGTGAGTCCGTAAATACATAGACGGACATTTCCATTTTTCCATACACCGTAAAGAGCTGTCCGCTTCTCTAACAGTATTGTATATCTGCTGTTGACTCCGTCAAAAAATAGATGGAGATTTAAAATTTTCCATACATACACCATATAGAGCTGTACGCTCCTCACACACTACCGTGTACCGGCTGGTATAACGGACAAATACATGCTATCTGGATGTGGCTCTTTTCATTTTTCCATACATACACCGTATAGAGCTGTCCGCTTCTGATACAGTACCGTATATCTGCTGGTTGGATTACGGTCAAATTCATACTGGGGTAGCGTCTGTGACTAAGGAAATCTACACGGAGATTTAAATTTTACCTACACCTTATACAGCTGTACGCTCCTCATACAGTACCACATATCTGTTGGTATTTTTGTTACATTTTCACAAACATGAGGAAGTATGGTGGAAGAGGCCGCGAACGTGGGCGGGGGGACGCAGATGGTACCGATGGTGGTGGTGCATCTGCTGGTTATGCTAAAAGCACAATAGCAGCTAAGGCAGGAGGTGTTGAGCCTGCATCGTCTGGCAAAAGAAGGCCTGTAAGGTTCCCTTTTCTGGGAGTAAGAAAACCGCTTTTAAAGCCAGAGCATCAGGAACAGGTTTTGGCTTACATTGCCGAGACAGCCACCAGCTCTATTGCCTCCTCTTCTGAACTTTCAAAACCTGCAAGCACTGAGTCATCAGTGCAGGGTTCTGGTCAGGAAAAACACCTTTCCTTGTGTCCTTCACCCCCACCAAAAGTGAAGGATGCGACAGCCCACACTTCAGATTACTCCATGGAGCTCTTTTCACATACCATGCCTGGGTTATCCAGTCAAATCCTGAATTCCCCAGTCCAAGATGAATCTGACATGGAGTGCACTGATGCACAGCCACTGCTAGATGATTCTGCTGGTACATTGACCCACAGCACTACATTGCCCTTGCAGTCTACGGAGCTAGAATCTGACCCTGATGAAACTCAGGTGCCCCTTCCTGCATACTATGCCACCTTACACGGTGACACAGAGGAAGGTGTAGATGAAATTGAAGAGGAGGTGATGGATGACCCAGTTGTTGACTGGGATTGGCATCCATTGGGGGAAGAGGGTGCCACTGGCAATAACTCAAACGAGGAGAAGGATCCGCAGCAGGCATCGACATTGCAGCAGCGGTTATCTGGCAGGCCCGTAGCTGTCCAAAAAACATGGAACAAAAACCAAACGAGGTGCAGGACAGCTTGGCCACACAGTAAAATTTGCACAGCGTGCAAGCCCTGAAAATTTATACCATAGTAGGAAGAGTGCAGTGTGGCACTTCTTTAATCCTACTGATGAGCCAAAGCTTATCTGTAAGAAGTGCGGAAGGACCTTTAGCCGAGGGAAAAATCTCAGAAATTTGAATACCAGTTGCATGCTTTGACATTTAACCACCATGCACTTTCAAGCGTGGATGGACTACAAAACCTCAGGTAGCACATGTGCACCTTCTCCGACTGAAGATAGCCAGCAATGCTCCATCGCTTCCCCCCTGTAAGACCACCACCACCGGTAAGCACACCGCCAGCAATAAATGTTGAGATGTCGTCGCAAGGCCAAAGCGGTCAGGGAATTACAATGGTTTTGCAACAAAACACTGAATCTAGGCCATCACCAGCCCCCTCTCATTCTGTCTGGTCCACGGCTAGTTCCCCCATATGCAGCTCTCCAGTCCAGCTCACCCTAGCAGACACACATTGCCAAACTGATCTCACTAGAGATGATGCCCTTCTGTTTAGTTGAAAGCAAAGCTTTCCGAGAGCTCATGGCCTACACTGTCCCACGCTATGACCTACCCAGTCGGCACTTCTCAAAACGCCATCCCTGCCCTCCACCTGCATGTGAAAGACCGCATTGTCCATGCACTCAAACAATCAGTGAGTAGAAAGGTGCACCTCACAACAGATGCATGGTCCAGTAGGCATGGCCAGGGCCGTCACGTGTCCATCACTGCACTGTTGTGAGTTCATTCTCCCCTTCACCTTTGATGTCTGATGAACTCCCTCTGCTGGGGAAGAGAGGTAGTGAAATTGATTGGGATGGGAAGAACCTGTCATCTGAACAGGCGGAGTGTGATTGGACATCTGGAATTTCTGAGTGGATATAAGGCAGCCGACGCCCTGCAAGGCTGCTGTTGATCCTTTGTGCTCTGAGCTCTTGCTTCCAGTTTAGTTCCTGTCTACTAAAAGCTAAGTTTTTGCCCTGCTATTATTCCATGAGATTTTGTCTGGTTTCCTTAGTGTTTGTATTCAGCCAGTCCTGGTTGGGACTGGCTGAATTCCATTTTTGTCTCTGATCAGTTGATCTCTTTGCTCTATTTTCAGAATATACCTGAGTGCTGATATAGTGATTTTGAAGTCTAACGACTTCAGGGCCTTTTTCCCTATCAGACGGTTGGGACATTTTTAGTAGGGTTTTTTGTGGATTGCAGCCAGCATCTTTTCTGTCCCATCTAGTTAGTTGGGCCCCATCGTTTGCTCAGCCTGTCTTTCTGTCTGTGTTTGTGTTTTCATCTGTATTTCACCGACAATACATGTTGGGGGCTGTCTATTGCTTTGGGGTCTGCTCTGGGGCAGTTTAGATTTCCCCTTTCCTTCTTTAGGCTTATGTAGTTCTCCGGCTGTGACGAGGTGTCTAGGGCACCGTAGGAACCCCCCACGGCTACTGTTAGTTGTGGTGTATAGGATCAGGGGTCTGCAATCCAATAGCTTGTATTTTTGTTGTTTTCTCCTCCTCCGGTGACTCATTCATAACAGAATCACCAGCCATACCGCAGATTCTAGGGTACTCAATAGCAGGAAGGAATTGTAAAAAAAAAAAAAAAAAAAAAAGTGTCAGAATTTTTTTTTTTCTTGTGTATATTTTTTCCCCTCTATTTCTCTGAGGCTGTAGGGGGAATTTTTTCTAAATGGAGATTAAGCAATTGTCTGATCGTGTGGAGCAGCTTACTGCTGAAGTGCGGGGAATTTCTGCCTATCTTGCTAATTCACATGCTGCTGAACCAAAGATTCCTACTCCTGATGTGTTTTTTGGGGATTGGTCTAAATTTCTGAATTTTAAGAATTGTAAACTATTTCTTGCTTTGAAGCCTAACTCATCGGGGAGCTCTGTGCAGCAGGTTAACATTTTCATCTCTGCTGCGCGGCGATCCCTAGGATTGGGGGTTTTCTTTGAAACCTGATGATCCTATTCTGACTGATGTGAACGCATTTTTTCAGGCCTTGGGGTTGCTGTATGATGAACCTAATGCTATTCATCAGGCTGAAAAGGCCCTGTTGGCATTGAGCCAGGGTCAGGATTCTGCAGAGTTGTACTGTCAAAAATTCCGAAAGTGGGCGGTCCTTACTACCTGGAATGATGGTGCCTTGGCAGCTCTCTTTCGGAAGGGTTTGTCAGAAACCGTAAAAGATACTATGGTGGGATTTCCTGTTCCCTCTGGTCTTGACGATTCTATGTCATTAGCCATTCAGGTTGATCGGTGTTTGCGTGAACGCAAAACTGCACGAGAGGTGTTGCCACCTGTTGAACAAATGTATGAACCTTTTCCAATTTGATAGAGTTTTGTCTAGGGCGCAACGTCAGGAGTTCAGAAGGCGTAATAAGCTGTGTTTTTTCTGTGGAGATGCCTCTCATATTATTTCTGTCTGCCCTAAACGAGAGAAACGTTTTGCACACACATTTGCTGTGGGTGGTGTTCAACCTAAGTTTCTTCTGGCAATTACTCTGATCTGCTCCCTGTCCACATTTTCCGCTAAGGCTTTTGTGGATTCGGGAGCAGCTCTGAACCTAGATGGACTTGGATTTTGCTAAACGTTGTGGGTTTCCTATGACACCTCTGTGGACGCCTATCCCTTTGAGGGGTATTGATGCTACTCCTTTGGCGAAGAATAAACCTCAGTTTTGGACCCAGGTGGTAATGCGGGTCACCCCAGATCATCAAGAAAATTGCAGATTTTTGGTGTTGCATAATTTGCATGATACCATCGTTCTGGGGTTTCCCTGGTTGCAAATCCATAATCCAGTTTTGGATTGGAAATCTGTGTCTGTGGTGAGTTGGGGTTTTCGGTGTGCCCTTAGTGACGCTCCTATTTTCTCCACCTCTCCCCAGTCGCATGATGTTCCTGACTATTTGGCTGATTTTTGTCATGTATTTAGTGAGAATGAGTCTGCGTCTTTGCCTCCTCATAGGAGTTATGACTGTGCAGTTGAGCTGAGCCCTGGGTGTAAATTTCCCAAGGGTCGGCTCTTCAATTTATCTGTACCCGAGCACGAGGCTATGCGATCCTATATTAAGGAGGAGTTGGAGAAGGGTCATATTAGACCATCCTCTTCACCCTTGGGTTTTTTTTTTTGTGGCCAAGAAAGATGGTTCATTAAGGCCTTGTATTGACTATCGTTCCCTCAACAAAATTACTGTTAAATATCAGTATCCGTTACCCCTGATTTCTGATCTATTCTCCAGAGTTAAAGGTGCTTGCTGGTTTACCAAGCTTGACCTCAGGGGGGCATATAATCTTATCCGCATTAAGCATGGGGATGATTGGAAGACGGCGTTTAATACTCCGGAGGGACATTTTGAGTACCTGGTGATGCCTTTTGGGCTCACTAATGCCCCTTCTGTCTTCCAGTGCTTCATGAATGATATTTTGTGAGACTTTGTGGATAAATTTTTGATCATCTATCTGGATGATATTTTGATCTTTTCCCAAGGATTGGGACTCTCATGTGGAACATGTTCGGACTGTGTTCCGGATTTTGAGGGAGAATTCCCTGTATGTCAAGGGATCGAAATGCCTTTTTGGTGTACAGAGGATTTCATTTTTGAGATTTATTTGGTCTCCGTCAACTATTGAAATGGACCCGGCCAAGGTACAGGCCATTTATGATTGGGTTCAGCCCACTTCTTTGAAGGCCCTCCAGAAGTTTTTGGGTTTTGCTAATAATGTCAAGGCAGATGCCCTCTCTAGGAGTTTCTTTGCTGATTCTCCTGTTGTGACCAAGCCTGCTACCATCTTAGGTGAGGGGGTAGTTCTTTCTGCCATCTCGCCCGATTTGAGACGTGTTCTGGAAGAGTTTCAGGAGAACAAACCTGAGCGTTGTCCCATTGGAAAATTGTATTTGGTGGCCCGCCTTGTCTCGTGATGTCAGGAATTTTGTGCAGTCCTGTGGGACTTGCTCCTGGTCTAAACCTTGTTCTCGCTCTAGTGGGTTGTTGATGCCTTTGCCAGTGCCCAGGAGGCCATGGACCCATATTTCAATGGATTTTATATCTGATTTTATCTGATATGCCTGTCTCTCAGAGAATGACTGTTATTTGGGTGATTTGTGATAGATTCTCTAAGATGGTCCATCTTGTACCACTCCCTAAGTTGCCATCTTCCTCAGAGTTGGTGCCCTTGTTTTTGCAACAGGTGGTTCGCTTGCACGGGATTCCTGAGAACATTGTATCTGACAGAGGAGTTCAGTTTGTTTCTAGATTTTGGAGGACTTTCTGTTCCAAGCTGGGAATTCAGTTGTCCTTCTCCTCTGCGTTTCACCCTCAGACCAATGGGCAGACGGAGAAAACAAACCAGACTTTGGAGTCGTATTTGAGATGTTTTATTTCTGCTGATCAGGATGATTGGGTTTCATTTTTGCCCTTGGCCGAATTTGCTTTAAATAATAGAGCTAGTTCTGCCCATTTGATGTCACCTTTTTTTTGTGACTTTGGGTTTCATCCTCGATTCTCTTCAGGGCAGGTGGAGTCTTCTGCCTGCCCAGGTGTTGACACTGTGGTGGAGAGAATGCACCAGATCTGGGACCAAGTGGTGGATAAGTTGTCTCTCTCCCAAGAAAAGGCCCAGCGGTTTTCCAACCGGCATAGGACCATTGGTCCCCGGTTTAAAGTGGGCGATATGGTTTGGTTGTCAAAGAATATCTCTATGAAGGTGGCTTCCCATAGTTTAAACCTAGATTTATTGGACCATACAAGATTTTGGTGATTCTTAATCCGGTCTCTTTTCGATTGGCTCTTCCTGTTACAGTCAAGATCCATAACGTGTTTCATAAGTCTCTGTTAAAGAGGTTTGTTGGGCCAGTAGTTCCTGTGGTGGCACCTCCTGACCCTGTATTGGTTGAAAGTAATGTGGAATATGAGGTTGAGAAGATACTGGATTCTCATCTGGCTAGACAGAGACTCCAGTATTTGGTTAAATGGAAGGGTTATGGACAGGAGGATAATTCTTGGGTCCCTGCATCCGATATTCATGCCAAAAGATTGAAAAGCACGAACCATCGGGCCCATCCTGATTGCCCTTGTGGCGTGGATGAGGGTTCGGTGACCCCTCCTCAAGGGGGAGGTACTGTTGTAAGTTCATTCTCCCATTCACCTTTGTTGGCTGATGAACTCCCTCTGCTGGTGAAGAGAGGTAGTGAAATTGATTGGGATGGGAAGAACCTGTCATCTGAACAGGTGGAGTGTGATTGGACATCTGGAATTTCTGAGTGGATATAAGGCAGCCGACGCCCTGCAGGGCTGCTGGTGATCCTTTCTGCTTTGAGCTCTTGCTTCCAGTTGAGTTCCTGTCTACTAAAAGCTAAGTTTTTACCCTGCTATTATTCCATGAGATTTTGTCTGGTTTCCTTAGTGTTTGTATTCAGCCAGTCCTGGTTGGGACTGGCTGAATTCCATTTTTGTCTCTGATCAGTTGATCTCTTTGCTCTATTTTCAGAATATACCTGAGTGCTGATATAGTGATTTTGAAGTCTAGCGACTTCAGGGCCTTTTTCCCTATCAGACGGTTGGGACATCTTTGGTAGGGTTTTTTGCGGATTGCAGCCAGCATCTTTTCTGTCCTATCTAGTTAGTTGGGCCCCATCGTTTGCTCAGCCTGTCTTTCTGTCTGTGTTTGTGTTTTCATTTGTTTTTCACCGACAATACATGTTGGGGGCTGTCTATTGCTTTGGGGTCTGCTCTGGGGCAGTTTAGATTTCCCCTTTCCTTCTTTAGGCTTATGTAGTTCTCCGGCTGTGACAAGGTGTCTAGGGCACCGTAGGAACCCCCCATGGCTACTGTTAGTTGTGGTGTATAGGATCAGAGGTCTGCAATCCAATAGCTACCAACCTCTCCGGTTTTCTGGACTTAGCTTGTATTTTTGTTTTCTCCTCCTCCGGTGACTCATTCATAACACTGCGCACTGGGTTAATGTGGTGGATGCAGGCTTCACAGGGGACAGCGGTGGTGGAACAGTGCTGCCTAGCCCACGGTATAGGAAACAGTTGGCTGTAGGCGTTCGATCCTCCTCCTCCAGAAGCGAAAGCTCGTCCACAGAGCGCAGACGCACGAGCACTCCATCCGCAACTGACAGTGTTGCACACGAGGTGTCCCACTATCGAACAGCTAGTGGTAAGCGGCAGCAGGCTGTTTTAAAGATGATGTCTTTGGTCGACAACAGACACCGCGGAGGTACTGGCCGACTACTTGCAGCGACAAACTGAGTCATGGCTGGGCAGTCTACATCTTGAGCCAAGCAAGGTAGTCTGGGAAAACGGCCGGAATTTTGTGGCAGCCATAGCCCTTGCAAAACTCACACACATACCTTGCCTGGCTCACACTTTGAACCTGGTGGTGCAGTGCTTCCTTAATAATTATCCAGAGTTAACAGTCCTGCTCCATAAGGTGCGACGACTGTGCTCGCACATCCATCGCTCGCCTGTACACTCCAGTCGTATGCAGAAGCTGCAGCGATTGCTCCACCTCCCCAAGCACCGCCTAATTATAGACGTTGCAACAAGGTGGAACTCCATCCTGCACATGGTTGAGAGACTGTGCAAACAGAGGCAGGCTGTAATGCATTTGTGGGAGGATACATGGGCAGGCAGGTTGAGGGCAGACATGGAGTTGTCGGGTGTGCAGTGGTCAAAGCTGAAAGACCTCTGTAAAGTCCTTCAGTGTTTTGAGGAATGCACATGGATGGTAAGCGCAGACGACGCCATCATAAGCATGAGCATCCCACTTATGCGTCTGCCCATGCAGTTTGATGCTCATTAAGGATTAAGCGTCTGCAGCGGAGGAGAAGAGGAGGGAAGCCTTGATGACAGTCAACCATTGCCTGGTCAGGGAACTGTCCTGGATGAGGTTGAGGAAGAAGAGGAAGAGGAGAAGGATGAGGGTGATGTGTTGTGAATAGTGTTGAGCATTCCGATACCGCAAGTATCGGGTATCGGCCGATATTCACTGTATCGGAATTCTGATACTGAGTTCCAATATTTTTATCATATCGAATACCGGAATCGGAAGTTCCCATAATGCTATGAGCCAGTTTGATTTGATTCAGACAATGACAATCCTCAGAAGTGTGGGCACATCCTGTTAGGCATGTAGGCATGTTAACTAATGGCATGGCTGTGATTGGCTGCTGAAATGATGTCATGATGCACTATAAAAGCCGCCGCAGCCGCCATTTCTGGTTCACTCTGCTGTGAATTCAGTTAGGGACAGGCTACTGTTCAAGACTGTGAGGGACAGTTAGAGAGCGATTTTACAAATCACATTGTGCTTTACCCAGGCTACATTCTCAATAAGTAGAACAACGGAGAAGGAAAGGAGCGAAACGATGATTGCAAAATTATCAAAAATTTATTAAATAATTTACAAAAAAGTGCACAGAGTCATGATGAAGTGTCAGTATAAAACAGATGAATATACACCCAGAAAGGTTCCCTCCACTGACCCAGATGAAAACTGTGTCCACCTGTATATGATGTTATGAGTAAATCCACAATAGATAGTTCAAATTGCAACACAATCAAGATAAAGAATGCCCATGGACACCCGATGATAATCAAAATATTACTATATGTATATGTGATGTTAGCAACAGGTCCAAAAAGCCCCACCAAAGCCCTGCTGTAACATCATACTACACCATTAAATAATCATAAGATACGGTAACAGTAAGTACATATGAATAGGAGCTACAAAAAGCAGTATATTGGATTAAAAAAGCCTATGGACACCAGATAAGTCAAAATCCTACTATATGTATAAATGGTGATAGCAACAGGTCCAAAAGGGCCCCACTACAATATCGAACTGCACCATTGAATAATCATAAGATGCAGTAACGGTAAATGTACATAAATAAGAGCTACAAAAAACAATATAGTAGAACAGTATTGTATAATATTATCAGAGTGTCTGCATTGAACAGAAAAAATTGAGATACAATCAAGATAAGTGCATCCATATCAAATTAGAGTCCCTGTATGTATATTATAAGAGTGATATATCCACAATGGGAAAATTCCAGTGTAACATCATGCTGCACCATGGTTGAATAGTGAGATGCAGCAATCAAAAATATGCCCAGGAACGATTCCTGCAGAGGACAATAAGGTGTAAAAAGGCACTTACCGGGCAGAACACAGAGGGAAGGTGAGGGAGCGTCTGGTAGTGACCTCCGCCGCACGTTTTGCAGCGTTAACAGGCCGCTTTATCAAGGAGATGTATCTGCCTCTCCACAGGACCTTAAAATACCCTCTAACCCCTGTCACATGATCCGAATCGGCCAATCAGAAGAGTATGGGCAGTGCATGTGCTCTGGGATCGGCCAGCGCCGTCATACAGAATAGGTGTCATGCTAAGAATGAATACTGGCCAACCAGAGCATAGCCCGTGGTACATAGCATAAAGACACCTTTCTGTCAGCGGTCTGGTGCCTCAACAAAGCAATGCGCACAACTCCCTGTGGTTTGATTCCCAGTGGACTCCAAATTCAACCATATATGTATAAAGTCATATGGGACAGGAATTAATATTTTACTTTCAATAATATGTCCCAAAATCAGCAATATGTGAGTCGCAACTTAAATAGGCATATAGTCAGTATAATAAATATATATTAATATTATTAATATCCTATCACATATTACCTTTTAGGGAGCAATATAAAGTTGTAAAAAATATATAAATATATATATATATATATATATATATATATATATATATATGTAGGGACCAGAAAAATGCTCCCACATATCATATAGATTCAATAATTCAAGAAAAATTCATAACCATTTAAAATAAACGAATGTCAAACATTATAGGAGTATCCGATGTTTACATAAATAATATCCCAATTATATACGTAAAATACAATAAGGTCATAAGTACAGGGCAAAGGTCCACAAGAGATGCAGGATTCAGTAAATGGAAATAATAATAACAAGCATATCAGTGCAAAATGAAAAACAGTTAAAAACAAATTTAAAAACAACACACCACCAGAACACATATTTAAGGGTGATGCCAACATGTGGAGAACGAACCACAGGGAAAAAGCAAGTCATAATGTATACATACTCTATTACATTAGGAGAAGGAGAAAAGGTACTCTAAGGGGGAACAGTATATATATTATCGAAAAAGGTGCACCAAGGTACCCATTAACCAAATAGAAAGGTCAAAAAAGGCGTATCATATGTCGGGTCCAATGCAATTATAAGAATGGGGCGAAACTCAATTTCTCATTGAGTCCCTTAGGGGTCATGGTGTCCAATTGGACGATCCATTTGACTTCCATCTGTGATAAAAAAATTTTGTTATCGCCACCCCTAATCCCCATATGTAGAGCATCAATCCCTCTACACTTCAATAAGGAAGCGTCACTATTGTGACATGATCTAAAGTGTCGAGGAAGAGTCTTTAGATCTTCATCATTGGACACAGTCTTGGCCGCGCCAATGTCCCGCACATGCTCACGCACTCTAATCCTAAGTTCTCTAGTTGTAAGACCTACATATATCTTGGGACAAGGGCATGTGGTATAATAAATCACGTTTGAGGATCCACAAGAAAGCCTCTGTCTTATTTCAAATTCCCTTGTCCCATCAGATGAACTGAACGTAGAGCAGCGAAGAACATTGTCGCAGGCAAGACAGTGGCCACAGGGAATTGATCCCTGAATAGTACCTTTAGCACCAAAAAAGTTTTTGGAATTCGGGGCATAATGGCTCTGAACCAAGAGATCATTGAGATTCCTAGATCTCTGAGGCGTCATGGAAGGAGAACGGCCCAGGAAGGTCCCCAGGGTGGAATCAGTGCTCAGAATCGGCCAATGTCTATTTAATATGGTGCGCATATTCTGCCATTCATGATTGTATGTTGAAATGAAACGAATTGGCCCACCATCCTCGACCTTTTGAAACCTCCTGGTAGTATGTAGTAAAGTACTGCGTGGAGTGTGTCTAGCCCTGTCATATCTGGCTTTTATCGATCTCCGGCTGTAACCACATGTCAGAAACCGTTGTTTCAAATCTGTGGTTTGTTTTTCAAATTTAACATCAGTGGAACAAATTCGCCACATTCTAAGGAATTGTCCGACCGGGATGGCCCTGATAGTGGAAAAGTCATGGGCAGATGTAGCATGTAGCAATGCATTGACAGACGTGGGCTTCCTAAAAACATCAGTCTGGATGCACCCACCGGAATTAACCTCAAGACGGACATCCAGGAAGTCCACAGTCTTACTGTCAAATGCATACGTCAAGCGAATATTATAAATGTTGTTATTAAGACTGCCCATGAAGTCCCTAAGCTGGTCGACCGTGCCATCCCACAAGATAAGTGTAGCTTTCTTTTACCTTGCAGCAGTGTTCACAGCTGTCTGCAAGGTCTGTGTGAGTGCAGCTCACGCTGAGTAGTGTGTCCTGCAGCACACTATAGGAGTAGACAGCGGAGCTTCTCTGCAGCCTTTCAGTGCTAGTGCCCAGTTTGCTGCACTGTTCACGGCTGTCTGAGAGGTCTCTGACTGTGTGTGAGTGCAGCTCACGCTGAGTAGTGTGTCCTTCAGTTATGTCTGGTTGTAGGCCGCTCAGCGTGCGTCACTGCCTTACACATATTTTTCTTTTATTACAGCTCATTTTTTATTCTCCTATTAGTGTGCATCCATCCGTATCCATATACGGTGGTTGCAAACACTATAGGAGTAGACAGCGGACCCTCTCTGCAGCCTTTCAGTGCTAGTGCCCACTTATCTGCACTGTTCACGGCTGTCTGAGAGGTCTCTGACTGTGTGTGAGTGCAGCTCACGCTGAGTAGTGTGTCCTTCAGGTACATCTGGTTGTAGGCCGCTCAGCGTGCGTCACTGTCTCACACATATTTTTCTTTTATTGCAGCTCATTTTTTATTCTCCTATTAGTGTGCATCCATCCGTATCCATCTACATTGGTTGCAAACACTATATAGGAGTAGATAGAGGAGCCTTTTTTTGGCTTGTGCCCTTCATCTGCAGCCAGATATTTACCCTATTTTTTGGAGCCTCATCTTTTGCATTGTAGGTTACCTTCCTGCATTGTAATAGCTCCAAAAAGTTAGTGATACTATCGCTTTCAAATCTTTGGTCATATCCTTTTAGTTTTTTTTCAAAAAACAAAAACAAAATAAAGTTCACCAAACACTCCATTTCACAGTTGTGTAGGCCACATTAGCTCCTATTAAAGTGTAGTCCACACACACACTTCATAAAATTAGTGTTTCTTATACCTGTTACCAGCTGTTCAGGAATAAGCACACTAAGCCCCCCCTTTGTACTTTTCTGCCTATCTTTATCAGTCTACCAAGATGAAGAAGGCAGGGAGTAAGGCACGTGGGCGTGGGCGTGGAGTTTCAGCAGGGAGAGGACGTGGGGATTCTGCAGGGAGAGGACATGGGGATTCTGCAGGGAGAGTACGTGGGGATTCTGTGCCTGCTGCTGGCACCAGTGAGTCAGCATCCCCCAGTTTCACCAGGCAACAGTCCTTTATGCGCAGCTTTGTAGGACCTCGCCGTACCCCACTGCTGCGGGAGGAACAAATTGAAGCAGTTGTCGGATGGATGGCAGCTAACGCATCGACTTCAATGACTTCCACGTCCTTTCAGGGCCAGAGCACTGAAGAGCAACCATCTGTCTCTTCACCACCTGCCAAAGTGCCCAGGCAGTCAGAGAGCCCTGGACAGGAGCCATCACAGTCTCTACTTCTGTTCTCTGAATCTGTTGGCTTGGAAAGAGGGGGCCAGCCAAGCAGCATTCAAGAATGTGAAGAAGAGGGAGTATGCAGTGATGCACAACTTCTTTGTCCCTCTGAATCTGAAGAGGCGGGTGGGCCAGTGCCTATGGTCAGCACACCTCAGTACCCATCAGATGATGAGACTCAAGTGCCACTTTCTGGTGCGTACGGTGCTGGCGAGACAACCCAGGAGAAGCAGGTGTTTGAAGAGGGGAGTGTAGATGATGAGGTCCTTGACCCATCATGGCGTGAGGAACAGGAAGGTGGTGGGAGCAGCACTGAGGAAGAGATTCCCTGAACGGCCAAAACAGGAGGGAGATGGAGGGGGCAGACTTGGCTACCTGTAGCCTCCACTTCGGCACCCGTTAGGAGCATTCCTCTTTCAAAAGCCAAAACGGGCGCTCCCAAGACTTGCAGTGCGTGGTCCTTTTTTGACATAGTTGCAGATGACATTTGCTTTGTCAAATGCAAGCTGTATCATCAGAAAGTTAAAAGAGGGAAAAATGTCAGCAACCTCAATACCACAAATATGTGGAAACATGTGCGGACCAAGCACGAGGTGGAGTTACACAGACACACTGAAGATGTAGGCCAACGTACAGCACCACCTACCACCTCTTCAGCTCGTGTTGGGGCCTCTTCCTCCAGCTCACACACAGCTGATTCGGCTTCCTCACAGGATCGCCAAGGAAGAACCTCTGTCACTGTTGTCCGGAGACCCAGTGACATTCCACCCACAGCACCACGTTCCCAGGCATCCTCACACTGCCAGGCCACTCTACAGCCATCGGTAGCACAGGCCTGGGATAAAAGGTGGCCATACTCGGCAAACCATCCCCGAGCACAGGCTCTGAATGCTGGCATTGCCAAACTACTGGCCCTTGAAATGCTGTCATTCAGGCTGGTGGAGACTGACACCTTCTGGAACTTCATGGCATTGGCAGTCCCACAATACACCATGCCCAGCCGCTTTTATTTCAGCAGGCAAGCCGTCCCTGCCCTGCAAAAACATGTGGAGTGAAAAATAAAACATGCGCTACTAAACGCCGTCAGTAGCAAGGTCCACCTGACCACCGATGCGTGGACCAGTAACCATGGACAGGGATGATACCTTTCCCTCACTGCCCATTGGGTCAATGTTGTGGAGCCAGGTACAGATCTGGAGAGTGGCGCTGTACGTGTTCTGCCAACTCCACGGATAGCAGGAATCCAGTCTCTACACATTGACTGCTCCTACTCAAGTTCCTCAGAAACAGCGCTGCAGGAGCCTGTTACGACCGATATGAGCACAGCCGTGGCCAAACGTCAACAGGCCGTACTCAAATTAATTTCTTTGGGTAATCGAAGCCACACAGTGCAGGAGCTCTGGAATGCCATCAAGCAGGAGAACGACGTGTGGTTTGTGCCAGCGAATCTCCAGCCGGGCTTGGTAGTGTGTGACAATGGCCGAAATCTGGTGGCAGCTCTGGGCCTAGGCAACCTCACTCAGATCCCATGTCTGGCACATGTGCTCAACTTGGTCATGCAGAGCTTTCTGAGGGACTATCCCGATCTTGATGCACTGCTGCACAAGGTCCGCATAGAGTGCGCTCACTTGCGGCGTTCCAGCACGGCAAGATCGCGCCTTGCTGCTCTGCAGCGCCGATTACGCCTTCCGGAACATCGCATCATATGTGACCTACCCACCAGGTGGAATTCAACGTTACATATGTTGGAGCGGTTGTGTGAGCAGCAGGCAGCAGTCATGGAGTACCAGCTGCATCCGGCGCAAACAAGTCGCATTGTGCGCCGGTCACACTTCAGCACCACTGAGTGGGCCTCTATGAAGGACATCTGCCTCGTTTTGCGTGCCTTCGATGATTCCACGCAGATGGCGAGTGCAGATGATGCACTAGTCAGCATGACTGTCCCCCTTATCTGCCTGCTTCAAAAAACACTGCAAGCACTAAGGGAGGAGGTTTTGGAAGAGGTGGAGGATGAGGAGTCCCAAATGCCATCTGCTTCTGGACAGTCTGCGCTACGTGGTTCCTTAAAAAGGCCTAGGCAGGGGACACTTTGTGAGGAGGATGAGGAGGAATCAATGGAGGAGGAAGACATCTCTCCAGAGGAGAGAGTTACACAATGCTCTAGTCAGTATGTACAGCGAGGGTGGGGTGATGCAGAGCAGGCAGAGATGATGACTCAAGCAGGGGACAGCGTTTCTTTGGCAGTTGGGAGTCTGCAGCACATGGCTGATTTCATGCTGCAGTGCCTGAGAAATGACCGCCGCATCGCCCACATTCTCAACATGACTGATTATTGGGTGTACACCCTCCTAGATCCTCGCTACCGGGACAACATACAAAGCCTCATACCACCGTTGAACCGGGAGCGTAAACTGAGGGAGTACCAAAACACACTGGTGCAGTCCATCATGTTCTCCATTCCAACCGACAGCAGTGCTGCTAGTGCTTTACAAAGCAGCTCTGTGCATCGAGGCAGTGGAGGAAGCTCGGCACAAAGAGGGAGCAGAGGCAGCACCTCAGCACAAGGCAAGACCACTATGGCCCAAATGTGGCAAAGTTTTGTGTGTCCGCCACAAATGTCTACATCATCACAGACGGCTCCAGTCAGCAGGAGGCAACGTTTCCGTCAGATGGTGACAGACTACATGTCTTGCCCTGTCAGTGTACTCCCAGATGGCTCTTCCCCCTTCAAGATTTGGGTCTCAAAGCTGGATACATGGCCAGAGCTTAGCCAGTATGCATTGGAGGTGCTGGCTTGCCCTGCTGCCAGTGTATTATCGGAACGCGTCTTTAGTGCCGCAGGTGGTGTACTAACAGACCGTCGCACGCGACTATCCTCCGATAACGTTGACCGACTTACTTTTCTGAAAATGAACAAGGCCTGGATCTCGCCGGAATTTGCCAGTCCTCTACCAGAATAAATAATTGGTTGGCAACAGTATCCTGGTCTCCTGTTGTGTTCATGTTTCTACCACCTGAACTGTAATCCCTGGGCTTCAACCAGGGCAGTTTCTTGGGAATTTTGCCAACAGGGTGAACATCGGAAAAGCGCCCCCCCCGAACATTAACATGCTGAATACCCGGACATATATCGTCACACCATGACCAGACCACATATTACCACCACATAGTCACCGAATAATACCACATACAAGGAACAAATAGCGCCGTACCATGGCCAGACCACATAGTCACCGATTAATGCCACATACAAGAAACAAATAGTGCCACACCATGACCAGACCACATATTACCACCAGATAGTGACTGAATAGTACAATACTGATCATTAATTAAAACACAATACTAAGTGCAATTGTATACAGGAACTCTATATTTACTGTCAGTGTGCAGGTAACACACTGACTCACCAGTGACGTTACTAGCTGAAGTCCTTCATCTTTGCTTTTCTTTTTCATCCAGCACAGACCGCCACCAGTTCTTCCAGCCAAGACTCGTCTCTGCATGAAATAACACAGTTACCTAGAGCACGGCTTCCAGAGCACATTCCCCACTTTTTCCCTTCTACACTACACATCTGAATACAGACGTGCACCCACCATTAATACATAATTGGTTATCATGCAACCCACCATTCCAAATATAAATTATAATCCACCACTGTGCACCCACTAACTATAAATGTCACTTTCCCCTTTTAATATATAAATTAGCACCTGTACTCTTTCCCCCAATTCATTACCAGGCACTTCAACCTCAACGCCCCCCCAATATGTACCTCCCGCTCTAACCCTAACACCGATTCATTATATTTACATGCCCCTCCTGCCTCAATTCATTGTCATGTCTTTCTCTCCCACCCTCTATTCATTATCAACTGCTCTACCCCACATTCAATATATTACTTACTCCCCCACACTCAAAATTCTTTATTTGTTCTCCAGATAGATCATTTGCTCTCCTCTCCCCCCCACCTTCAATTTATCATTCACTCTCCTCACCCCCCACCTTCAATTAAATTGCTGTGCCCCGTCACTCACACTGAATTCATCATTTGCAGTCCCCCGTCCTCTGCCCCACATCATCAATTGCAGTCCCCCACTTTAATTTGAAGTCCCCTTCATCCGTTGCAGTCACCTATCACCCCTCACTTCATCTGCAGTGCCCCTTCATCATTTGCAGCCCCCTATCCCCCTTCCATTTCATCATGTGCAGTCACTCTTACCCCCACATCATGTGCAGTCCCCTTTACCCAATTCATGTGCAGTCCCCCTTACCCCCCAATTCATCCTGTGCAGTCCCCCTTACCCCCAATTCATCCTGTGCAGTCCCTCTTCATCATGTGCAATCCCCCTTACCCCCCATCATCAAGTGCAGCCGCACTCCATCATGTACAGCCCCCGCACCCCCCTCCATCATGTACAGGCTCAGCCCCCTGTACCCCTTTCCATCATATGCAGCCATATTCACCCCCTCCATCATGTACAGGCTCAGCCCCATTCACCCCCCCTCCATCATTTGCAGCCATATTCACCCCCCTCCATCATGTACAGGCTCAGCCCCATTCACCCCCCCTCCATCATATGCATCATATTCACCCCCCTCCATGTACAGCCCCCTCACCCACTGAATTCATTAAAAAAAAAAAGTTTCCCATACTTACCTCACAGCCGCACCCCAGCAGTGCCTCTCTGCAGCCAGCGTCCGGGTACATGTCGGCGTCTGCGTGATGACATCATCGCGCAGGCCCGACATCTGACTCGGAAGTAGAGAGGGAGCTGTGCAGCTGTCAAGGTGACGGCCGTGCACAGCTCCCTGCACGATACACTGTATGCTGGTGGCCGCATCACAGAACAGAGCGCACGGCCGCACAGTACCGGATCGCGGCTCTGAATCTCCCCGGTTCGGGGAACCGGCTGCATTTTTAACAACCGGTTCCACTGAACTGGGGAGAACATGCTGAATCCCACCCCACACAGACAGCTAGGCAGGCGCCCCCTGGCTGGGTGGCGCCCCGGGCAATCGCACGCCCCGTCCCCCCCCTAAAAACGGCCCTGGCTTCAACACAGCCAGTTGTTGCTCAGAAGTGCAGTCTGGACAGAGAAAAACACTAGCTCCTGTGTTAGTGGGGTTCAGTAACGCCATCTGATCCCCTGCTGTGTGGACGGCAAAGTCTCCTGCTCCCTCCGCAATCGAACTACTACTGATTTTTAACCGTGCTCCACTTAGGCCTCTGGCTCCACTGTCTCTAGTACTTCCCTTGGCCTCCAACCCAACCAGTAGCTGCTCTGAAGTGGCGTCTGCACAATCCACACTTGTTCTTGTGTTACTGGGGCTCAGTCATGTCAGTTGATCCCCTGATGTGTGTCCGAAAATGTCTCCTGCTCTGTCCACATTCCCATTACTAGTAGTGGGAATGTGGACAGAGCAGGAGACCTTGCCGGGCACATATCAGGGGATCAACTAACGTGACTGAGCCCCAGTAACTCAGGAACAAATGTGGATTGTGCAGATGCCACTTCAGAGCAGTAACTGGCGGGGTTGGAGGCCAGGGGAAATACTAGAGACAGTGGTGCCAGAGGCCATAGTGGAGCACGGTTACAATCAGTAGTAGTCTACAACCTATATAAAACTTGCTGCAAGTTGGCCTCCGACTGCTGCATGATTGATCCTGGGCTTCAACACAGCCAGTTGGTGTTCAGAAGTGCCGTCTTCACAGAGAAAAACACACTAGCTACTGTGTTAGTGGGGTTCAGTAACGTCAGCTGTTCCCATACTGTGAGGACGACAAAGTCTCCTGCTGCCTCCACATTCAAAAACCATCAGGCCTCAGCCTGCTCCATGCTTGATCCTGGGCTCCAACAACACCAGTTGGTGTTCAGAAGTGCCGTCTTCACAGAGCAAAACACACTAGCTCCTGTGTTAGTGGGGTTCAGTAACGTCACCTGTTCCCCTGCGGTGTGGACGACAAAGTCTCATGCTGCCTCCACATTCAAAAACCATCAGGCCTCAGCCTGCTCCATGCTTGATCCTTGGTTCCAACAATGCCAGTTGGTGTTCAGAAGTGCCGTCTTCACAGAGAAAAACACACTAGCTACTGTGTTAGTGGGGTTCAGTAACGTCAGCTGTTCCCATACTGTGAGGACAACAAAGTCTCCTGCTGCCTCCACATTCAAAAACCATCAGGCCTCAGCCTGCTCCATGCTTGATCCTGGGCTCCAACAACACCAGTTGGTGTTCAGAAGTGCCGTCTTCACAGAGCAAAACACACTAGCTCCTGTGTTAGTGGGGTTCAGTAACGTCACCTGTTCCCCTGCGGTGTGGACGACAAAGTCTCATGCTGCCTCCACATTCAAAAACCATCAGGCCTCAGCCTGCTCCATGCTTGATCCTTGGTTCCAACAATGCCAGTTGGTGTTCAGAAGTGCCGTCTTCACAGAGAAAAACACACTAGCTCCTGTGTTAGTGGGGTTCAGTAACGTCAGCTGCTCCCCTGCTGTGTGGACGACAAAGTCTCCTGCTGCCTCCACATTCAAAAACCATCAGGCCTCAGCCTGCTCCATGCTTGATCCTGGGTTCCAACAATGCCAGTTGGTGTTCAGAAGTGCCGTCTTCACAGAGAAAAACACACTAGCTCCTGTGTTAGTGGGGTTCAGTAACGTCAGCTGTTCCCATACTGTGAGGACGACAAAGTCTCCTGCTGCCTCCACATTCAAAAACCATCAGGCCTCAGCCTGCTCCATGCTTGATCCTTGGTTCCAACAATGCCAGTTGGTGTTCAGAAGTGCCGTCTTCACAGAGAAAAACACACTAGCTCCTGTGTTAGTGGGGTTCAGTAACGTCAGCTGCTCCCCTGCTGTGTGGACGACAAAGTCTCCTGCTGCCTCCACATTCAAAAACCATCAGGCCTCAGCCTGCTCCATGCTTGATCCTGGGTTCCAACAATGCCAGTTGGTGTTCAGAAGTGCCGTCTTCACAGAGAAAAACACACTAGCTCCTGTGTTAGTGGGGTTCAGTAACGTCAGCTGTTCCCCAGCTGTGTGGACGACAAAGTCTCCTGCTGCCTCCACATTCAAAAATCATCAGGCCTCAGCCTTCTCCATGCTTGATCCTGGGCTCCAACAATGCCAGCTGGTGTTCAGAAGTGCCGTCTTCACAGAGAAAAAAAAACACTAGCTTCTGTGTTAGTGGGGTTCAGTAACGTCAGCTGTTCCCCTGCTGTGTGGACGACAAAGTCTCCTGCTGCCTCCACATTCAAAAACCATCAGGCCTCAGCCTGCTCCATGCTTGATCCTGGGTTCCAACAACGCCAGTTGGTGTTCAGAAGTGCCGTATTCACAGAGAAAAACACACTAGATCCTGTGTTAGAGGGGTTCAGTAAAGTCAGCTGTTCCCCTGCGGTATGGACGACAAAGTCTCCTGCTGCCTCCACATTCAAAAACCATCAGGCCTCAGCCTGCTCCATGCTTGGGCTCCAACAATGCCAGTTGGTGTTCAGAAGTGCCGTCTTCACAGAGAAAAACACACTAGCTACTGTGTTAGTGGGGTTCAGTAACGTCAGCTGTTCCCATACTGTGAGGACGACAAAGTCTCCTGCTGCCTCCACATTCAAAAACCATCAGGCCTCAGCCTGCTCCATGCTTGATCCTGGGCTCCAACAACACCAGTTGGTGTTCAGAAGTGCCGTCTTCACAGAGCAAAACACACTAGCTCCTGTGTTAGTGGGGTTCAGTAACGTCACCTGTTCCCCTGCGGTGTGGACGACAAAGTCTCATGCTGCCTCCACATTCAAAAACCATCAGGCCTCAGCCTGCTCCATGCTTGATCCTTGGTTCCAACAATGCCAGTTGGTGTTCAGAAGTGCCGTCTTCACAGAGAAAAACACACTAGCTCCTGTGTTAGTGGGGTTCAGTAACGTCAGCTGCTCCCCTGCTGTGTGGACGACAAAGTCTCCTGCTGCCTCCACATTCAAAAACCATCAGGCCTCAGCCTGCTCCATGCTTGATCCTGGGTTCCAACAATGCCAGTTGGTGTTCAGAAGTGCCGTCTTCACAGAGAAAAACACACTAGCTCCTGTGTTAGTGGGGTTCAGTAACGTCAGCTGTTCCCATACTGTGAGGACGACAAAGTCTCCTGCTGCCTCCACATTCAAAAACCATCAGGCCTCAGCCTGCTCCATGCTTGATCCTGGGTTCCAACAACGCCAGTTGGTGTTGAGAAGTGCCGTATTCACAGAGAAAAACACACTAGATCCTGTGTTAGAGGGGTTCAGTAACGTCAGCTGTTCCCCTGCGGTGTGGACGACAAAGTCTCCTGCTGCCTCCACATTCAAAAACCATCAGGCCTCAGCCTGCTCCATGCTTGGGCTCCAACAACGCCAGTTGGTGTTCAGAAGTGCCGTCTTCACAGAGAAAAACACACTAGCTACTGTGTTAGTGGGGTTCAGTAACATCAGCTGTACCCCTGCTGTGTGGACGACAAAGTCTCCTGCTGCCTCCACATTCACAAACCATCAGGCCTCAGCCTGCTCCATGCTTGATCCTGGGCTCCAACAACGCCAGTTGGTGTTCAGAAGTGCCGTCTTCACAGAGAAAAACACACTAGCTACTGTGTTAGTGGAGTTCAGTAACGTCAACTGTTCCCCTGCTGTGTGGATGACAAAGTCTCCTGCTGCCTCCACATTCAAAAACCATCAGGCCTCAGCCTGCTCCATGCTTGATCCTGGGCTCCAACAACGCCAGTTGGTGTTCAGAAGTACCGTCTTCACAGAGAAAAACACACTAGCTCCTGTGTTAGTGGGGTTCAGTAACGTCAGCTGTTCCCATGCTGTGAGGACGACAAAGTCTCCTGCTGCCTCCACATTCAAAAACCATCAGGCCTCAGCCTGCTCCATGCTTGATCCTGGGCTCCAACAACGCCAGTTGGTGTTCAGAAGTGCCATCTTCACAGAGAAAAACACACTAGCTCCTGTGCTAGTGGGGTTCAGTAACGTCAGCTGTTCCCATACTGTGTGGACGACAAAGTCTCCTGCTGCCTCCACATTCAAAAACCATCAGGCCTCAGCCTGCTCCATGCTTGATCCTGGGTTCCAACAACGCCAGTTGGTGTTCAGAAGTGCCGTATTCACAGAGAAAAACACACTAGATCCTGTGTTAGAGGGGTTCAGTAAAGTCAGCTGTTCCCCTGCGGTATGGACGACAAAGTCTCCTGCTGCCTCCACATTCAAAAACCATCAGGCCTCAGCCTGCTCCATGCTTGGGCTCCAACAATGCCAGTTGGTGTTCAGAAGTGCCGTCTTCACAGAGAAAAACACACTAGCTACTGTGTTAGTGGGGTTCAGTAACGTCAGCTGTTCCCATACTGTGAGGACGACAAAGTCTCCTGCTGCCTCCACATTCAAAAACCATCAGGCCTCAGCCTGCTCCATGCTTGATCCTGGGCTCCAACAACACCAGTTGGTGTTCAGAAGTGCCGTCTTCACAGAGCAAAACACACTAGCTCCTGTGTTAGTGGGGTTCAGTAACGTCACCTGTTCCCCTGCGGTGTGGACGACAAAGTCTCATGCTGCCTCCACATTCAAAAACCATCAGGCCTCAGCCTGCTCCATGCTTGATCCTTGGTTCCAACAATGCCAGTTGGTGTTCAGAAGTGCCGTCTTCACAGAGAAAAACACAATAGCTCCTGTGTTAGTGGGGTTCAGTAACGTCAGCTGTTCCCATGCTGTGAGGACGACAAAGTCTCCTGCTGCCTCCACATTCACAAACCATCAGGCCTCAGCCTGCTCCATGCTTGATCCTGGGCTCCAACAACGCCAGTTGGTGTTCAGAAGTGCCGTCTTCACAGAGAAAAACACACTAGCTACTGTGTTAGTGGAGTTCAGTAACGTCAACTGTTCCCCTGCTGTGTGGATGACAAAGTCTCCTGCTGCCTCCACATTCAAAACCATCAGGACTCAGCCTGCTCCATGCTTGATCCTGGGCTCCAACAACGCCAGTTGGTGTTCAGAAGTACCGTCTTCACAGAGAAAAACACAATAGCTCCTGTGTTAGTGGGGTTCAGTAACGTCAGCTGTTCCCATGCTGTGAGGACGACAAAGTCTCCTGCTGCCTCCACATTCAAAAACCATCAGGCCTCAGCCTGCTCCATGCTTGATCCTGGGCTCCAACAACGCCAGTTGGTGTTCAGAAGTGCCGTCTTCACAGAGAAAAACACACTAGCTCCTGTGCTAGTGGGGTTCAGTAACGTCAGCTGTTCCCATGCTGTGAGGACGACAAAGTCTCCTGCTGCCTCCACATTCAAAAACCATCAGGCCTCAGCCTGCTCCATGCTTGATCCTGGGCTCCAACAACACCAGTTGGTGTTCAGAAGTGCCGTCTTCACAGAGAAAAACACACGAGCTCCTGTGTTAGTGGGGTTCAGTAACGTCAGCTGTTCCCCTGCGGTGTGGATGACAAAGTCTCTTGCTGCCTCCACATTCACAAACCATCAGGCCTCAGCCTGCTCCACCCTTGATCCTGGGCTCCAACAACGCCAGTTGGTCTTCAGAAGTGCCGTCTTCACAGAGAAAAACACACTAGCTCCTGTGTTAGTGGGGTTCAGTAACGTCAGCTGTTCCCCTGCTGTGTGGACGACAAAGTCTCCTGCTGCCTCCACATTCAAAAACCATCAGGCCTCAGCCTGCTCCATGCTTGATCCTGGGCTCCAACAACGCCAGTTGGTGTTCAGAAGTGCCGTCTTCACAGAGAAAAACACACTAGCTCCTGTGTTAGTGGGGTTCAGTAACGTCAGCTGTTCCCCAGCTGTGTGGACGACAAAGTCTCCTGCTGCCTCCACATTCAAAAATCATCAGGCCTCAGCCTTCTCCATGCTTGATCCTGGGCTCCAACAATGCCAGCTGGTGTTCAGAAGTGCCGTCTTCACAGAGAAAAAAAAACACTAGCTTCTGTGTTAGTGGGGTTCAGTAACGTCAGCTGTTCCCCTGCTGTGTGGACGACAAAGTCTCCTGCTGCCTCCACAATCACAAACCATCAGGCCTCAGCCTGCTCCATGCTTGATCCTGGGCTCCAACAATGCCAGTTGGTGTTCAGAAGTGCCGTCTTCACAGAGAAAAACACACGAGCTCCTGTGTTAGTGGGGTTCAGTAACGTCAGCTGTTCCCCTGCGGTGTGGATGACAAAGTCTCCTGCTGCCTCCACATTCACAAACCATCAGGCCTCAGCCTGCTCCACCCTTGATCCTGGGCTCCAACAACGCCAGTTGGTGTTCAGAAGTGCCGTCTTCACAGAGAAAAACACACTAGCTACTGTGTTAGTGGGGTTCAGTAACGTCAGCTGTTCCCCTGCTGTGTGGACGACAAAGTCTCCTGCTGCCTCCACATTCAAAAACCATCAGGCCTCAGCCTGCTCCATGCTTGATCCTGGGCTCCAACAACACCAGTTGGTGTTCAGAAGTGCCGTCTTCACAGAGAAAAACACACTAGCTCCTGTGTTAGTGGGGTTCAGTAACGTCAGCTGTTCCCCAGCTGTGTGGACGACAAAGTCTCCTGCTGCCTCCACATTCAAAAATCATCAGGCCTCAGCCTGCTCCATGCTTGATCCTGGGCTCCAACAACGCCAGTTGGTGTTCAGAAGTGCCGTCTTCACAGAGAAAAAAAAACACTAGCTTCTGTGTTAGTGGGGTTCAGTAACGTCAGCTGTTCCCCTGCTGTGTGGACGACAAAGTCTCCTGCTGCCTCCACAATCACAAACTATCAGGCCTCAGCTTGCTCCATGCTTGATCCTGGGCTCCAACAACGCCAGTTGGTGTTCAGAAGTGCCGTTTTCACAGAGAAAAACACACTAGCTCCTGTGTTAGTGGGGTTCAGTAACGTCAGCTGTTCCCCTGCTGTGTGGACGACAAAGTCTCCTGCTGCCTCCACAATCAAAAACCATCAGGCCTCAGCCTACTCCATGCTTGATCCTGGGCTCCATCAACGCCTGTTGGTGTTAAGAATTGCCATCTTCACATAGAAAAAACACACTAGCTCCTGTGTTAGTGGGGTTCAGTAACGTCAGCTGTTCCCCTGCTGTGTAGACGACAAAGTCTCCTGCTGCCTCCACATTCACAAACCATCAGGCCTCAGCCTGCTCCATGCTTGATCCTGGGCTCCAACAACGCCAGTTGGTGTTCAGAAGTGCCGTCTTCACAGAGAAAAACACACTAGCTCCTGTGTTAGTGGGGTTCAGCAACGTGAGCTGTTCCACTGTTGTGTGGACGACAAAGTCTCCTGCTGCCTCCACATTCACAAACCATCAGGCCTCAGCTTGCTCCATGCTTGATCCTGGGCTCCAACAATGCCAGTTGGTGTTCAGAAGTGCCGTCTTCACAGAGAAAAACACACTAGCTCCTGTGTTAGTGGGGTTCAGTAACGTCAGCTGTTCCCCTGCTGTGTGGACGACAAAGTCTCCTGCTGCCTCCTCATTCAAAAACCATCAGGCCTCATCCTGCTCCATGCTTGATCCTGGGCTCCAACAACGCCAGTTGGTGTTCAGAAGTGCCATCTTCACAGAGAAAAACACACTAGCTCCTGTGTTAGTGGGGTTCAGTAACGTCAGCTGTTCCCCTGCTGTGTGGATGGCAAAGTCTCCTGCTGCATACACAGTCATGCTACTACTGATTTTTAACCGCGCTCCATTTAGGCCTCTGGCTCCACTGTCTCTAGTATTTCCCCTGGCATCCAACCTCGCCAGTTGCTGCTCCGAAGTGGCGTCTGCACAATCCACACTTGTTCCTGTGTTACTGGGGCTCAGTCACGTCAGTTGATCCCCTGATGTATGTCCGGCAATGTCTCCTGCTCTGTCCACATTCCCATTACTAGTAGTGGGAATGTGGACAGAGCAGGAGACCTTGCCGGACACACATCAGGGGATCAACTGACGTGACTGAGACCCTGTAACCCAGGAACAAGTGTGGATTGTGCAGACGCCACTTCTGAGCAGCAACTGGCAGGGTTGGAGGCCAGGGGAAATACTAGAGACAGTAGAGCCAGAGGCCATAGTGGAGCACGGTTACAATCAGTAGTAGTGTACAACCGATATAAAACTTGCTTCAAGTAGGCCTCAGCCTGCTCCATGATTGATCCTGGTCTTCAACACAGCCAGTTGTTGCTCGGAAGTGCCGTCATCACAGAGAAAAACACATGCTCCAGTGTTAGTGGGGTTCAGTAACGCCAGCTGCTCCCCTGCTGTGTGAACGACAAAGTCTCCTGCCTCCAAAATCACACTACATCTTACTTTCTACTCGCTCCAAGTAGGCCTCAGCCTGCTGCCTGATTGACCCTGGGCTCCAACATCGCCATTTGCTGCTCAGAAGTGTCTTTGGCACGGGTACTCCCTCCTGCCCAGCCTGGTTCCAGCACGCCTGCTGTTTCCGGGTAGTGTCAACGTCACTTTGCTACCAATACATAGTCCTGTCGTGTTGCGGTCGGGTTAGCCGAGTCTATGGTGCCTGCAGTTTAGGTGCTTCCTATGTGGGCTGTGGGTTCTGGTAATAAAGGCTGGTTCCATAGTGCCAATAGGACAAGCACCCCCTGTAGGACTGTGGGTTTCAGTAACTGCGGTCGGCTCGCGGCCTTGCAACGTTGTTTTTCAGGGGTAGCTTCTGCTACCCATCCGGGTTCCAGCACCGTCAGCTGGTTCTCAGCAGTGCCTTTAGCCTAGGTGCCTCCTTCTCGGTATCCGAGTTCCATCAACATCTGCTGGTCCTTGGAAGTGTTTTGTAGCACAGGTACCTCCTGCTTAGCAACCGTGTTCCAGCACTGTCAGCTGGTCCACGGTTGTGCTATTGGCTCTTGTTCCTTCTGCTGCCACTCTGGGTAGCAGCACCGTCAGCTGGTTCTCGGTAGTTCCATTGACTCTTGTAGCTTCTGCTACCCATCCGGGTTCCAGCACCGTCAGCTGGTCCTCGGCAGTGTCTTTGGCACGGGTACTCCCTCCTGCCCAACCTGGTTCCAGCACGCCTCCTGTTTCCGGGTAGTGTCAACGTCACTTTGCCACCAATACATAGTCCTGTTGTGTTGCGGTCGGGTTAGCCGAGTCTATGGTGCCTGCAGTTTAGGTGCTTCCTATGTGGGCTGCGGGTTCTGGTAATAAAGGCTGGTTCCATAGTGCCAATAGGACAAGCAACCCCTGTAGGACTGTGGGTTTCGGTAACTGCGGCCGGCTCGCGGCCTTGCAACGTTGTTTTTCAGGGGTAGCTTCTGCTACCCATCCGGGTTCCAGCACCGTCAGCTGGTTCTCCGCAGTGCCTTTGGCCTAGGTGCCTCCATCTCGGTATCCGAGTTCCGGCAATGTCTGCTGGTCCTTGGTAGTGCTTTGTAGCACAGGTACCTCCTGCTTAGTAACCGTGTTCCAGCACTGTCAGCTGGTCCACGGTTGTGCCATTGGCTCTTGTTCCTTCTGCTGCCACTCTGGGTACCAGCACTGTCAGCTGGTTCTCGGTAGTTCCATTGACTCTTGTAGCTTCTGCTACCCATCCGGGTTCCAGCACCGTCAGCTGGTTCTCGGCAGTGCCTTTGGCCTAGGTGCCTCCTTCTCGGTATCCGAGTTCCAGCAACGTCTGCTGGTCCTTGGTAGTGCTTTATAGTACAGGTACCTCCTGCTTAGTAACCGTGTTCCAGCACCGTCAGCTGGTCCACGGTTGTGCCATTGGCTCTTGTTCCTTCTGCTGCCCATCCGGGTTCCAGTACCATCAGCTGGATCTCGGCAGTTCCTCAGCCTTCTTGTATCTTCTGCTACTTTTCAAAGTTCACGCTTGTGGAAATGGTTTTTGGTTCTCACTCTGGATCTCCCTGACGTCGACCCTGAAGACGACGACCCTGAAGACCACACCGAAGAAGACCAAAAAGATGACCCTGAAGAAGATGACCAAGATGACAAAGAACATGAAGACAACCACCAAGATGCAGAACAACAAGAGACAGAAGACCAAGAAGCAGAAGAACAAAAAGCAGAAGGACCAAAAGCAGAAGAACATTAAGCATAAGACTAAAAATCAGAGCAAAAGATATTATCTAAATTCTAAGCAGAAGAAGACTAAGCAGTGTATGTGGGTGAGTCCGGTCCTCCTCGTGGTGCCCCGGGAAAATGCCTGCTGCTGCAGGCCAAACTGAACGCGGACAAATCCTGTTGTAAATCTTTTGTGACAGGCAGAACGGAAGGTGTAATCTTCAAACTTTTATAGATAACAACCACAGGAATGCCTGTCACAAATAAGAATATGATGAAGAAGAAGAATAGGTAGAAGATGAATAAGAAGAATATGAAGGATGTACAAAAAAAGAATAATAGGAAGAAGATGAAGAATGTAAAAAAAAAGAATAATAGGAAGAAGGTGAAGAAGAAGAAGATGAATAAGGTGAAGAAGAAGTTGATGAAAAAGATGCTGCTGCTGAGGATGATGAAGGAGAAAGTGTTGGAGAAGTAAAAAAGAAGGTGAAGAGCATGGAAGTAGCGGAACATACAAATCTAACAAAATATACAAAAGGTTAACATAGTCAATATCTTTGTAACTCCGAACATCTTTAAAAACAAAATTTATTCCTGCTATTCCATTTGATTGGGCTAAACCTCTATGCCTTTAATGTCTCCTCCACCTCCCCCAATACATTCTACATTATTCTTAGTTGTTTTTCTTCATGTAGAATTAAACTACAAGGAAAGAAAGGGTTTTTTTTAATTCCGATATTTCTGTTCCATTGACTTGAATGGGACTTCCGGGATCGGAAACGGCGATACCCAATACTTTTTTCACATCGGCCGATCCAATCCGATATTTTTCAATATCGGGTGGTATTGCTCAACACTAGTTGTGAACTCTCTTAATCCGACTTTTGAGGCAAGGCTCCCTCTGGTGGATACTGCTGGTAGTGGAGCTGGTCAACATGATGTTAACCCAAGAGCTGCAAAAGATAATTGGAAGAATGGGGGTAGTGACTGGGACTACATACGCGAGCAGACTTCTCTCAGTGGCTGCCGGTGATACTCCATTCTTTGCTTATTGAGGATTTCTGTCTCCTGCCTGATCCTGCATTTTTCAGCTAAGTGTCATTTGCTAAACCCTTTGCATCTGATCTTGCCTTGCTGTCAGGTTTCAGCTTGCTTCCCCAGGGACTGCTGGCTCCTGCCCTGTATTTTTGTATCTTGTGTTTGTTTGCTCAGTCCCCTGCTGTATTAGCCTGTTTCTAGCCGCCAGTTCACATCTGAGTGATGATTTAGTGGGGGCGAGGTTTGTGCAAACCTCAGTATTTTTGTACATCAGTCGTGTTGGAATTGTTAGGGTTTTTGCGTGATTGCAGACAGTGCCTTTTCTGTCCTGTCCTATCTAGTCTGTGTGGGCCCCATCATTTGCTCAGTCTGTTTTCTGTCTGTGTTTGTGCTTTATCTTGTCTCACCGACAATATTTGTTTGGGTGCTCTCTATTCCTTTGGGGATCTGCTCCGGGGCAGTTTAGATTTCACCTTTCTGTCTTTAGGCTTACTTAGTCCTCCGGCTGTGACGAGGCATCTAGGGCAACGTAGGAATGCTCCACGGCTACTGCTAGATGTGTTTTTAAGTTCAGGGGTCTGCAATCCGCTGAGTGGCCAACCTCTCTGGTGTTCTGGTGGCATAGCCTATTGCGCTCTCCTCCTCAGTGACCCCTTCATAACAGGGATGATTATTTTGGGGAGGAGGATGCTTCTCAGGGGGCAAGAGAAAATGTTGGCGTGGCAAGGTCAGGTACAGGGTGTCACGCCGCCTCCGCATACTCACCCGGCCTCTGCTCCCACGCCGCAATCCCCCGCCACCTGACAGCCACGGCGGTTCCTTCTGACAGGCTCGCGGCTGACGGGGTCTTTGCATGCAATGCGCATGCGCAATAGGCCGCGCCTTCCCTCTGTTACTTGTGCTCCGGCAATGCCCTGACCCGGAAGCACCTACGTACCAATGGCAGACCTGACAGGGCCATATCAGGCCATTTCCCCCTGAGGGAGGTGCCTGATCGTTGTGTTTGCTAGCACACTGGGCCCTGCATCCTCATGTGCTCTCTGCAGTCTCGCAGTCCTGTCTTCTGTGGTCCCTGCAGTAGCCCCGCAGTCCGGTGCTCCGTGGGTCCAGCTATCTATACTCCAGTCCTGCCTCCGGTGTTCCTGCTCCACCTTGCTATCCACGCTCCAGTCCTTCAGTCCTACTCCAGTCCTGCCTCTGGTGTTCCTGCTCCACCCTGCTATCCACACTCCAGTCGTTCAGTCCTACTCCAGTCCTGCCTCTGGTGTTCCTGCTCCATCCTGTCATCCACACTCCAGTCCTTCAGTCCTACTCCAGTCCTGCCTCCAGTGTTCCTGCTCCATCCTGCTATCTACACTCCAGTCCTACAGTCCTACTCCAGCCCTGCCTCCCGTGTTCGTGCTCTGTCCTGTTGTCTATACTCCAGTCCTGCAGTCCTACTTCAGCCCAGTCTTCAGTGATCCCGCTCAGTTGTCTATGCTCCAGTCCCACACTCCTACTCCAGTCCATCCTGAGCCGCCCCTCTCGGTACCGGCTATCGTGGTACCCAAACCCCTGGGCCTGCTCCTAACAATCCCTGTATAGGGGTCGGCTCCACCTAGCAGATCTCCCGGGGCCCCTCGGTGCCACAGTCCAGAGGGTCCACTCCTGGAGATTTGTCTCCTGACCAGCCGTGGTAACAGTACGATCAGGCCATGGACACCGCCGATACTACTGCTGCTACCCAAACAGAGTTGCTCTTTTTGCGGGAGAATCAGGGACGCATCATGTCCGTCATGAAGTCTATGGACACCCGTTTGTCGGCCCTGCAGGTGGCTGATGCTGGGAATGCCACTCAACTGGCCAGTCTTCAACAGGAGCTGGGTTAACAATGAGATACTCAAGCCCATTTTCTGAGTTACATGGCCTCCTTTGACAGCCGCTTGTTGGTCCTCCAGTCTTCCACCGTGATCCCGACTCCTCCCCCCGTGTCCACAGCTCTCCCGGCGGCCCGCCTCACCAAGCTGCCGCGCTTTACTGGTGATCTCAAACTCTGCAGGGGGTTCTTAAATCAGTGTAGCCTCCATTTTGAATGGTTGCCTCAGCAATATCCCTCTGACCGGGCCAAAGTGGCCTTTATTATGTCCCTTCTGGAAGGAGAGGTCCTGTCTTGGCTGAATCCTCTCTGGGAACATGACGATCCCGTTGTCTCGAGTCTTCCGGTCTTCTTGGATACTTTTCGCAGAGTTTTCAACGAGCCGGGTCAGTTAGCCTCTCTCACCGAGTCTCTTTTTAACCTACATCAGGGTTCTCTCATGGTCGGGCATTACGCGATCTGCTTTCGCACTCTCGCCTCTGAGCTCGGCTGGAACAACGTGGCTTTGGTAGGGGCATTCTGGTGCGGCCTTTTGAGCAGAATAAAGGACCTAACTCGCGGGTCGGGATACCCCGACCACCTTGGAGGACCTTATCTCGCTGGCCACCCCCATTGATGTATGCTTCCAGGAGCGTGCCCGGGAGTCAGCGAGAGACAGGAGGTCCACCAGGCCAGCGTCTTTCTCCACCCGGTCTGTCAGTTCCCGTCCTCCCAGACCCTCATCTCCCTCTCGGTCGAGTCCATGCAGGTAGATCGCCTCAAGTTGGCCGAGTTGCGTCGGAGAGAGAGGCGGGCACAAGGTCTATGCCTCTATTGCGGAGGCTCATCACACTTTGTCCGTACCTGTCCTGAGAAACAGGGAACCTCCTCCACCTAGGCCTACCTAGGTGCTAATGATTCCTCTCAGCCTCTTGCTATATCTGTTATTTTGGTTTCAGGGGGGAGACGTGGGTCCGAGGTGGCCTATGTGAACTCAGGCTCGGCAGGTAACTTCATCCGGCGTGAAGAGGTGGACAAATGCCAGATTCCCGTGGTTACCCTATGTAATCCTCGCTTGATTGCCGCAGTGGACGGCAAACCACAACAGGAGACCGTCACCTTGGTCACTAAGGAAGTGGAGTTGCAAGTCGGAGCCTTACATCGAGAGAAGATAGCCTTTTACGTTCTGCCCAAGCTCTCCAATGAGATTCTACTCGGTCTTCCATGGTTAAGGACTCATCAGCCTGTTCTCGACTGGTCTTCAGGGGAGATACTCCGCTGGGGGCACCCGTGCCAAGCTCGCTGTCTGACTCCTGTCCGTCTAGCGGACTCTCCTCGGCCACCTCCAGACCTTCCGGGCCTTCCTTCAACCTACAGTTCCTACGCTGATGTCTTTGATAAGAAGGAAACAGAGGTTCTTCCTCCACACCGGCCTTTTAACTGCCCAATTGAACTAGTCCCCGGTGCAACCCCCCCAAGGGGCAGAATCTACCCCTTGTCTCCCACAGAGACCGTAGCCATGTCCGAATACGTCTGGGAGAACCTCGCCAAAGGCTTTATACAGAAATCCTCCTCGCCCGCGGGAGCTGGGTTTTTCTTCGTCAAGAAAATGACGGATCTCTAAGGCCGTGCATTGACTATAGGGGCTTAAACGAGTTTACCATCAAGAACAGGTACCCTCTTCCACTCATTCCGGAGCAGTTTGACCGCCTCAGAGGGGCTCGGGTCTTCTCCAAGCTAGACCTCCGATGGGGTCTCTGCATGCAATGTGCATGCACCATAGGCCACGGCTGCGCCTTCCCCCTGTTACTTGTGCTCCGGCAACGCCCTGACCCGGAAGCACCTAAGGACCAATGGCAGACCTGACAGGGTCATATCAGGTCTAGCTTTTTGTGGCAAAAGCTGCGTGGGAAATTTCTCACACAGCAATGCTATAAAGTGAGACTAGGGACTTTTTTTTACAGTGGAGGAGGAATACAGTGCGGAAGGATACCTACCTCCCGTCATTGGATTCCAGGAGCCCGTAGTGAATGGTAGCATCAGCTGATGTTGCAGTTCTCCATGCAAGATCGTCGTGGGACACTCGTGGACTTCTGCGGATCAGGGGTAAGTATATTGGTGGTTTGTTATTTTAATATTTATTCCACAGATGACACTGGCTTCGGGGATCAAAGTGACAAGTGATGGTGAGTATGTACTCTATGTTATATGTACTGTATGTCTATATGTATGTATTGTATGAATGTATTGTATGTAGTATATATGTATGTTGCATGCATGTAGTATATATGTAGTATATATGTAGTATGCATGTTGCATGCATGTGGTATATATGTAGTATGTATGTTGCATGCATGTAGTATATATGTAGTATGCATGTTGCATGCATGTAGTATATATGCAGTAT
Source organism: Dendrobates tinctorius (assembly GCF_039654945.1). Taxonomy (NCBI): domain Eukaryota; kingdom Metazoa; phylum Chordata; class Amphibia; order Anura; family Dendrobatidae; genus Dendrobates; species Dendrobates tinctorius. Next base: position 7,705,983 of record NW_027361827.1, on the reverse strand, counting down.
GTATGTATGTTGCATGCATGTAGTATATATGTAGTATATATGTAGTACGCATGTTGCATGCATGTGGTATATATGTAGTATGTATGTTGCATGCACGTAGTATATATGTAGTATGCATGTTGCATGCATGTAATATATATGTAGTATGTATGTATGTTGCATGCATGTAGTATATATGTAGTATATATGTAGTATGCGTGTTGCATGCATGTGGTATATATGTAGTATGTATGTAGTATGTATGTTGCATGTAGTATATATGTAGTATGCATGTTGCATGCATGTAGTATATATGTGGTATATATGTAGTATGCAAGTTGCAAGCATGTAGTATATATGTTGTATATATGTATGTTGCATGCATGTGGTATATATGCAGTATACATGTAGTATATATGTAGTATGTATGTATGTTGCATGCATGTAGTATATATGTAGTATGTATGTTGCATGTAGTATATATGTAGTATATATGTAGTATATATGTAGTATATATGTATGTTGCATGCATGTAGTATAAATGTGGTATATATGTATGTTGCATGCATGTGGTATATATGTAATATGTATGTATGTTGAATGCATGTAGTATATATGTAGTATGCATGTTGCATGTAGTATATATGTAGTATATATGTATGTTGCATGCATGTAGTATATATGTGGTATATATGTAGTATGTATGTAGTATGCATGTTGCATGCATGTGGTATATATGTTGTATGTATGTTGCATGCATGTAGTATATATGTAGTATATATGTAGTATGTATGTTGCATGTAGTATATATGTAGTATATATGTATGTTGCATGCATGTAGTATATATGTGGTATATATGTTGTATGCATGTTGCATGCATGTAGTATATATGTTGTATATATGTATATTGCATGCATGTGGTATATATGTAGTATGCATGTAGTATATATGTAGTATGTATGTTGCATGTAGTATATATGTAGTATATATGTATGTTGCATGCATGTAGTTTATATGTGGTATATATGTAGTATATATGTAGTATGCATTGTTGCATGCATGTGGTATATATGTATGTTGCATGCATGTAGTATATATGTAGTATGCATGTTGCATGTAGTATATATGTAGTATATATATGTTGCATGCATGTAGTATATATGTAGTATATGTGTAGAATGTATGTTGCATGTAGTATATATGTAGTATATATGTATGTTGCATGCATGTAGTATATATGTAGTATATATGTAGTATGCATGTTGCATGTAGTATATATGTAGTATATATGTATGTTGCATGCATGTAGTATATATGTGGTATATATGTAGTATGCATGTAGCATGCATGTGGTATATATGTATGTTGCATGCATGTAGTATATATGTAGTATGCATGTTGCATGTAGTATATACAGTATGTAGTATATATGTATGTTGCATGCATGTAGTATATATGTGGTATATATGTAGCATGCATGTTGCATGCATGTGGTATATATGTATGTTGCATGCATGTAGTATATATGTAGTATGCATGTTGCATGTGGTATATATGTAGTATAATTGTTTGTTGCATGCATGTAGTATATATGTGGTATATATGTAGTATGCATGTTGCATGCATGTGGTATATATGTAGTATGTATGTAGTATGTATGTAGCATGTAGTATGTATATATATATTTTTTAACATTCAACACATTAGCCGGATGATGCGACTACTACTGTCCCATCATTGGCTAATGTGTCAATCACCGTCATGGTAGCAGGCATCGCCCGATGGGGCTTGTAGTCCCATCGGACAATGCCTGCACAGACCCCCGGACAGTCGGCACAGACCACCGGCAGGCTGGCACAGCCCCCTGGCAGGCCAGTACAGACCCCCGCAGCCTGCACAGACCCCCGGCAGTCCGCACAGACCCCCGTACAGTCGGCACAGCCCCCGGGCAGGCCGGTACAGACCCCCGGCAGTCCGCACAGACCCCCGGGCAGTTGGCACAGACCCCCGGCAGGCCGGCACAGACCCCCGGAAGGTCCGTACACACCCCCGAGAGGCTGTACAAGGACAGAAAAGGGTTTTTCTAATTCAGATACCGGAAGTCCCATACACTTGAATGGGACTTCCGGTATCGGAATCGGCGATACCCGATACTTTATTCGTATCGGGCCGATACCATCCGATCCGATATTTTAGGGTATCGGATGGTATCGCTCAACACTAGTTGTGGTATGTGTTAAAGGGGCGCACTGACACTCTTCAGCCTGGGGCACACGAAAACCTGGAGCCAGCCCTACCCCCCCACAACTTTAGCCAAATAACCCCCAGTTTTCAGTGTGTAACTATTATTATAAAGTAGATTAATGTTGACAAGCTTAAGTAAAAATAATTGATGTTGTTGGCATTGAAATGGGCACTGTAGGTGTGTTTGCTGTCCTCCACTCACTGCCGACTTTGCTTCCCCATTGACTTGCATTGGGTTTCGTGTTTCAGTCGTACCTCCGACTTTTCCCTATAGTCGGCCGATTTTGATGGACTCGACTTTTGAAAAAGTCGGGTTTCATGAAACCCGACTTGACCCTAAAAAAAGGCAAAGTCGCTCATCTCTAGTCATAAGTATTCAGACCCTTTGCTTAGTATTGAGTAGAAGAACCCTTTTGAGCTAGTACAGCAATGAGTCTTCTTGGGAATGATGCAACAAGTTTTCCACACCTGGATTTGGGGTCCTCTGCCATTCTTCCCTGCAGATCCTCTCCAGTTCTGTCAGGTTGGATGTTGAACATTGGTGGACAGCCATTTTCAGGTCTCTCCAGAGATGCTCAATTGGGTTTAGGTCAGGTCTCTGGCTGGGCCAATCAAGAATGGTCACAGGGTTGTTCTGAAGCCACTCCTTTGTTATTTTTGCTGTGTGCTTAGGGTCATTGTCTTGTTGGAAGGTGAACATTTAGCCAAGTCTGGGGTTCAGTGCACTCTGGAAGAGGTTTTCATCCAGGATATCTCTGTATTTGGACGTATTCATATTTCCTTCAATTGCAACCAGTCGTCCTGTCTAGAGATGAGCGACTTTGCCTTTTTTCGGGTCGGGTCGGGTTTCTTATTACTGAAGCTTGTCAGCCTTAATTTACTTCATAAAAATACTTACGCACTGAAACTGAGGGTTATTTGGCTAAAGTTGTGGGGGGGTAGGGCTGGCTCCAGGTTTTCATGTGCCCTGGGCCAAAGAGTGCCCCTTTAACACATACCACCACTCATGATGCTCCGATACGGCACAGAAATATATGTATAGTACAATGACAAATACTTCACTGCTTACATGACATGACTGATCTATTTTAAATTGTGCAATAGCTCAAAAACAGGACAGCATATTACTCCATACAGTGTTATGGCCACCTGTTATGATTGAGTCACCGTAGGAGGCAAAAACAGAAATGCTAGCTAAGTCCAGAAAACCAGAGAGGTTGGCAACTATCGGATTGCAGACCCCTGATCCTATCCACAACAACTAACAGTAGCCGTGGGGTTTTTTTTACGATGCCCTAGACCCCTCGATCACAGCCGGAGAATTAAATAGGCCTAAAGAAAGAAAGGGGAAATCTAAACTGCCCCAGAGCAGACCCCAAAGCAATAGGCAGCCCCCAACATATAATGACGGTGAAGCAAGATGAAAACACTAACACAGACAGAAAGATAGACTGAGCAAAGACGAGGCCCAAGCTAACTAGATAGGAAAGGACAGGAAGGCTGCTGTCTGCAATCCGTGAAAAAACCCTACGAAAATAAGAGCCAACAGACTGACAGTGAAAAAGGCCCTGAAGACGCTAAGCTTCAAAAAAGCTATGTCAGTACTCAGGAATATTCTGAAGACAGAGCAACCGGCAAAAGGAGGTTCAGCTCACTCCAGCAGGGAATGGCAGAATCCAGAAAAGCAAGGAAAACAAAAACAAAACAAAAATGCTAACAGGCAAGCAGAAAACTTAGCTTTAGAGGAGCAGGAATCAGACTGGTGTCCTAGAAGTCCACAGAGAAATCACCTGCAGGGCAGAAGGGCGTCGACAGCCTTATATCCAGTCCGTGACTCCACTCAGCCAGTCATCCTCATTAGGCTTAGGTGCCTGATAATCAGGCTCATTACCTTCCTTTACCAGAATAGGGAGTTCACCAGACCTCAGTGACGAAGGGGAAAATGAACTCACAACAGCCACCACATTGTGTGCCATACAGAATAATGAGCCCCATATATTTCTCCATACCAAATAATTAGTCACATATAATGTTCCATACAGTATCTGATGAGCTCCACATAATGCTCCATATATAATGGGCCCCATTTGTAATGCTCCAGTGTATAATGTGCCCCTTAGATGCTGCTCCAGTGTCTGCCCCATTTACAATGCTCCAGTACATGATGGGCCTCATGGATGATGCTCCAGTGTATCATGGGTCCTAATAATGCTCCATATATAATGGGCCCCATTTGTAATGCTCCAGTGTATAATGAGCCCCTTAGATACTGCTCCAGTGTCCGATCTGCCACATTTACATTGCTCCAGTACATGATGGGCCTCATGGATGATGCTCCAGTGTATCATGGGCCCTGATAATGCTCCATATATAATAGGCCCCATTTGTAATGTTTCAGTGTATAATGTGCCCCTTTGATGCTGCTCCATTATCTGATCTGCCCCATTTACAATGCTCCAGTACATGATGGGCCCTATTTTTAATTAACCCAGGCATGGTATGTGAAAAGAACTCCATGGAGTAATCTGAGGTGTGTGCTTTCACATTCTTCACTTTTGGTGTGGGTGAAGGACACAAAGGAAAGGGGTTGCTCCTGACCAGAAGCCTGCAGTTACGACTCAGTGCTTGCATTTTTTACAACTTCAGAAGAGGAGGCGATAGAGCTGGAGGCTGTTTCAGCAGTGTAAGCTATAAACAGTTCCTGATACTCCGGCTTTAAAAGCAGTCTACTTACTCCCAGAAAAGGGAGCCTTACAGGTCTTCCAGAGCTACACCATGACGCTGGCTCAACACCTCCTGCCTTAGCTGCTATTGTGTTTTTGGCACTTCCAGCAGATGCAACACCACCACCATCAGTGCCAGGTGGCCCTCCACGCCCACATCCACATCCTCTTCCACCATACTTCCTCATGTTTTTGAAAATGGACCCAAAATACAAGCAGATATATGGTACTGTACCAGAATCTAAATAGCTAAAAAGGTTACTGTATTAGAAGCGTTCTTCTGTATACAGTGTTGGCCAAATTGGAAATCTCTGTATATATTTCCGTAGTCACCCTCAGACGCTCACTCCGTTTGGTTTTGACCATAATAAAAAATGTTGTAAAAAAGGTCCTGGATAACAAGATAGCAAGTATATATTTTTTAGGGTACAATTGAAATCTCCGTATAAATAGTCCCGTAGTCACTCTCAGACGCTTACACAGTATGGATTTGACCGTAATGCTAAATGTCAAACAAAGGTACTGTATAACAAGATACAAGCTGTATCGAGTATAGTGTAAAAGTTTGTTTCTCTGATTCACCGTATATATAGAAGGCGTAACCCACACACGCTCACTCACTATGGATGATGTAGGGAAGGTGGACTGACAGACAGACCAGCCTGTAGTGAGAAGCAGAGGTGTAGCGCAGTGTAGGTGTGAAACTGCTAAGATAAAGAGAAAGGGTGCAGTGTTTTAGCTTGCCCATTGTAGGGCAGTGGAGAGTGTAGGAGTGGGACTGAATAACTGCCATTGGTCAGGTGATGGTGGGCGGAGTTACCAGAACTGGAATTATAAAAGGCTGAGGGAAGGTTCTGGAAGAGTCAGTCAGCGAAGGGAGCACAGTAAAGAGGAAGTTCTGCTGAAGAAATAGAGACAGTGGTAGGGCTCCAGAGAGGACTGACAGTTGAGGAGGTCACGGGGGGGTAGCCCAGAGGACGGTAGCCGCAGACGAAGACGGCCTGGGGCTATCATACGGACGGTGTGCTCAGACTGGTGCAGTGCTGTGGTGGTTGGGACTAGGCAAGCCACAGTGGAATAGCCACAGAGGACACCACGATTATAGTTACAAAGGAAGTGAAGGTATCGGGGCCTGTGTACAGAGAAATGTGAAACGGCTGTGGTGAATTGCTGTTGTCGACAGAAGGATGGCCACTAAAAACGGACCTGTTCAATACAAACTCTGTCTCAGTCTCGTGTTTGTCTGCGGCAAGAAGAGGGTCCCCCCCCCCACAGTTGGTTATCCTACAGATGATACCTTAATACAAATTTTTGAAACAAGGTACTGTATCAGCACATACCAGGTGTGTCCAGTCTAGGGTTAAATTTCCGTCTATACTTCTGGAGTCAGACACAGACACTCACAGGCTCACTATGTATTACACCAGAAATAGAAAAGTAGAAAAAGGGAAAGGTATTCATAGCGTACACCAGTATACAATGTGGTGGTACTTTTAAATCTTCGTACATATTTCAATCTCAGTAAGCCAGTCAAGAATCTCCGCTACTGGAAACTACATGGATACAAGTTTAGACGCAAAGTTGGGTGTTAGCAGAAATTTTGGAATTACTCATCGTGGGAAAACCTCCCGGTAGATGTTGCAGAGGCGATGCAGACCCTCAATTACTGTGTCTATGGAGAAAGTGAAAAAGGTTCTTTGTGAAGAAAGGATTGCTTTATCGCAGTAGCGTGGATCACATCACCGTTACTCATCTCCATCAAATTGTGATCACAGGGAGAGATGTACCCATGGTCCTCACTGCCTATCATGATGTGTCTGGTCATTTTGGAGTGCAAAAGACAGAAGCCACAGGCCGTAGGCGATTCTATTGGATTGGCATGAGAGGAGACATTGAAAAATGGTGGCAGGAATGTCACACGTCTGTGACTATCACAACTGTGAAAGGTGATCATAAACCACCACTGCATCCGCTTGTAAGTTGACGTCCATTTCAAATGGTAGCCATTGATCATCTGAAGGTAGAGGCCAGCAGGACAGGCCATAGCTACATCTTAACCATCATTGATCAATACACCAAATTTCTAGTGGCCGTCCCTGTGAAGGATTTAACTGCCCAGACTACACAGCGGTGGAGCAGGGAGAGGTAAGTATTGCAACTTGCAAGTGCTGTGGCCATGACCAAGCAGGGGGGGCACAATCGTGGTCGACGGTACTGGCACAGGGCCCCTCATAGTACGCGTGTGTGTTTGACGGCGAGTGGGCCCTCCCATTGTCTGAGACACTGTATTGTACTATGAGGGGCCCTGTGCCATTGCCGTCGGCCATCAGTGTGCCCATCCACCTGTTCAGAGCAACGGCACTTGCCCGGGTGCGCCAGGTCTTGACCCCAGCCGTTGGGGGAGGGGTGGGCAGCCCAGTTAGGGAGGTTTAAAAATTGGCATATGTTGATGTGTTGGCTGGACATTCAGCTGCTGCAAAGGGCGTGATTGGGCAAGTCCGAGGAAGAGGAGGAAAAAACCGAGGCACTTTTCTGGTAACCTATGTGTCATCAGGGGAAGGTGGGACAAAATCCTTTGAAACCCATGCATGGTTCATTTTAATGAAGGTTAGATCATCATCATTTTGGGTCAACAGACGGGTCCTTTTTTCTGTCAGGATTGATCCAGCAGCACTGAAGACTCTTTCAGATAACACACTAGCAGCAGGGCAAGCGAGCTCCTGTAAGGCATATTGTGCCAATTCAGGCTAGGCGTCCAGTTTAGAGGCCCAATAGTCAAAGGGGAATGACCTGAGAAGGAGAACATCGATATGGGAGGAAAAGTAGTTTGTAACCATAGTTGACAACTGCTGCCTCCTGTCACTTTTAATCGATGCAATATTAGCAGTCGTGTGAGCGGTACCTGAGAAATCATTCCACAACATGGTCATTAAACCCCTGTCTCCAATGCCACTTCTGCTGTGTGCACAACGAACACCTCTTCCATTGTGCCCACTATGGCTCGTGGGAGAACCAGCACCGCTGCTGTGTGCTGGGAAAGCCTCAAACAAACAGTTTACCAGAGTTGCTTGTTTGTTTGCCAATATTATCTCTAGGTTCTCCTGTGGCATGATGTTGTGTAATTTGCCCCTGTAGCGTGGATCGAGGATGCTGGCCAGCCAGTAGTCGTCTTCCCTCATCCTTTTGGCAATGCATGGGTCCCTTTTTAGGATCCACAAGGAAAAATCACACATGTGGGCCAATGCTCCAGGTGTCAATGATGCACTGCCCGTGGTGGGTGGAGGAGCAGTTTCTGGCAAATCCACATCCCTACAGTCACGCACAAACACTGTCCCTAACCTTGGAACGCCAACATTTTTTCTTGCCCCCTGAGAAACATCCTCCTGCCCAAAATAATCATCCCCCTCATCCTCATCCTCCTCCTCTTCCTCTTCTTCCTCCACCTCATCCAGGATAGTTCCCTGACCAGACTGTCATCAAGGCTTCCCTCCTCCTCCTCCTCCGCTGCAGACGCCTGATCATTAATGTATAAAAAACGAATCTGAACTGAAAAAGTAAGTTAATGTGTATGCACAATGTACAGTAAGTGCATATTAACAAATGACCATTAACCAGAGAAAGCAAAAAGCAAAAAACACAAATATCCTGAACTAAAAAGTAAAAAATAAACTGGGTGTGACCGCCCTCTTTCTGAGCTGGGAAAACCATCCTGTCTGGCCTAAGCTTTTACTAGTGGTTCGGCCGCTCAATCCTTGCTCACATTCACGTCACTTGGCAAGGGTTGCCGTGACGTGGCGGGATGGCTTGTACATTATTTTGATCAAAATTATGTTTACTAAATACCCTTATTATTATTATTACCTTTATGCATTATATGCAGTTTATTTTTTACTTTTTAGTTCAGGACATTTGTGTTTTTTGCTTTTTACTTTCTCTGGTTAATGGTCATGTGTTAATATGCACGTACATTGTGCATACACATTAACTTACATTTTCAGTTCAGATTCATTTTTTATTCATTTCATTGTGCATTCAGTGCACATATGGGTGTGACCGCCCTCTTTCTGAGCTGAGAAAACCATCCTGTCTGGCCTAAGCTTTTACTAGTGGTTCAGCCGCTCGATCCTTGTTCACATTCACGTCACTTGGCAAGTGAAAAGGTTTTAAATACTAGAGTAGGGACTGTCCCATAAGGGTTGCCGTGACGTGGCGGGATGGCTTGTACATTATTTTGATCAAAATTATGTTTACTAAATACCCTTATTATTATAAATTACCTTTATGCACTATTTGCAGTTTATTTTTTACTTTTTACTTCAGGATATTTGTGTTTTTTGCTTTTTGCTTTCTCTGATCCTTAATGTGCGTCAAACTTTGCATGAGCAGACGCATAAGTGGGCTGCTCATGCTTATGATGGCGTCGTCTGCGCTTACCAGCCGTGTGCATTCCTCAAAACACTGAAGGACTTTACAGAGGTCTTTCAGCTTTGACCACTGCACACCCGACAATTCCTTGTCTTCCCTGAAACTGCCTGCCAATGTATCCTCCCACAAATGCATTACAGCCTGCCTCTGTTCGCACAGCCTCTCAACCATGTGCAGAGTGGAGTTCCACCTTGTTGCAACGTCTATGATTAGGTGGTGCTTGGGGAGGTGGAGCAATCGCTGCAGCTTCTGCATACGACTGGAGTGTGCGGCCGAGTGACGGATGTGCGAGCACTGTCTTTGCACCTTATGGAGCAGGGATGTTAATTCCGGATAATTATTAAGGAAGCACTGCACCACCAGGTTCAAAGTGTTAGCCAGACAAGGTATGTGTGTGAGTTTTGCATGGGCTATGGCTGCCACAAAATTACGGCCATTATCACTGACTACCTTGCCTGCCTCAAGATGTAGACTGCCCAGCCATGACTCTGTTTGTTGCTGCATGTAGTCGGCCAGTACCTCCGCGGTGTGTCTGTTGTCGCCCAAAGACATAATCTTTAACACAGCCTGCTGACGCTTACCACTAGCTGTTCGATAGTGGGACACCTCGTTTGCAACACTGCCAGCTGCAGATGTAGTGCTCGTGCGACTGCGCTCTGTGGATGAGCTTTCGCTGATAGGCGAGGAGGAGGAGGAGTAAAAGCCTACAGCCAACTGTTTCCTATACCATGGGCTAGGCAGCACTGTTCCACCACCGCTGTCCCCAATGGAGCCTGCATCCACCACATTAACCCAGTGTGCAGTGATGGACACGTAACGGCCCTGGCCATGCCTACTGGCCCATGCATCCGTTGTGAGGTGCACCTTTCCACTCACTGACTGTTTTAGTGCATGGACAATGCGGTCTTTCACATGCCAGTGGAGGGCAGGGATGGCTTTTCAAGAAAAGAAGTGCTGACTGGGTAGGTGATAGCGTGGGACAGCATAGGCCATGAGGTCGTGGAAAGCTTCGCTTTCAACCAAACGGTATGGCATCATCTCTAGTGAGATTAGTTTGGTAATGTAGGCGTTCAAAGACCCTGTACACGGATGAGAGGATGAGTACTTTCTTGTCCTACTCAGAGTGTCTGCTAGGGTGAGCTGGACTGGAGGGCTGCATATGGGGGAAGTAGCAGTGGACCGGATGGAGTGAGAGGGGGTTGGTGATGGTATTGGTGGTGATGGCCTAGATTCAGTGTTGTGTTGCAAAACCATTGTGATTCCCTGAGTGCTTTGGCCTTGCGACGACACCTTCACATTTATTGCTGGTGGTGTGCTAAATGGTGGCGGTGGTCTTGCAGTGGGGGTACCGATGGAGCGTTGTTGGCTACCTTAAGTTGGAGCAGGTGCACATGTGCTACCTGAGGTTTTGTAGTCCGTCCACGCTTGCAAGTGCATGTTGATTAAATGTCTAAGCATGCAACTGGTTTTCAAATTTCTCAGTTGTTTACCTCAGCTAAAGGTCCTTCCGCACTTCTTACAGGTAACCTTTGCCTCACCAGTAGGATTTTGGACAAAGAAGTGCCCCACTGCACTCTTCCTACTATGGTAAACATTTTCTGGCCTTGCACGCTGTGCTAAGTTGACCGTCTGGTCAAGCTGTCCTGCAACTCTTTTAGTTTTTGCGCCACGTTTTAGGACAGCTACGGGTCTGCTAGATAACCGCTGCTGCGATGTCAATGCCTGCTGCGGATCCTTCTCCTTATCTGAACTATTGCCAGCGCCACCCTCCTCCCCCAATGGATGCCAATCCGGGTCATCCATCACCTAGTCTTCAAAGTCATCTGCACCTTCCTCTTTACCTTCCTCTGTGTCACCGTGTAAGGTGGTATAGTATGCCAGGGGCACCTGGGTCAGATTCTGGCTCAATAGACTGCGAGGGCAATGTAGTGCTCTGGGTCAATGTACCAGCAGAATCATCTAGCAGTGGCTGTGCATCAGTGCACTCCATGTAAGATTCATCTTGGACTGGGGAATTCAGGTTTTGACTGGATAACCCAGGCATGGTATGTGAAAAGAGCGCCATAGAGTAATCTGAAGTGTGGGCTGCCACATCCTTAACTTTTGGTGGAGGTGAAGGACACAAGGAAAGGGGTTTTTTATGACCAGAACCCTGCACTGATGACTCCATGCTTGCAGGTTTTGACCATTCAGAAGAGGAGGCAATAGAGCTGGTGGCTGTTTCGGCAATGTACGCCAAAACCTGTTCCTGATGCTCCGGCTTTAAAACCGGTTTTCCTACTTCAAGAAAAGGCAACCTTACAGGCCTTCTTGGGCCAGAGGATGATGCAGTTTCAACACCTCCTGCCTTAGCTGCTATTGTGCTTTTGCCAGAACCAGCCAATGCACCACCACCATCAGTACCAGCTGCGCCCCCCTGCCCACGTCCGCGGCCTCTTACACCATATTTCCTCATGTTTGGGAAAATGTACCAAAAATACCAGCAGAGAGATGGCACTGTATGAGGAACATCCAGCTGTGTAAGGTGTATTAAACAAATTAAATCAACGTATATATTATGTTAGTCACAGACGCTCTCACAGCATGTATTGGACCGTAATCCAACAAGCAGATATACATAACTGTATCAGAAGTGTACAGCTGTATACGATTTTTGTGCAACTAACAATCTCCGTATATGTATTTACGGAGTGTCACATACACACGCTGACTAGGTATAAAAGTGACTGTAATGCGAACAACAGATATACAATACTGTTGGAGAATCGGACAGCTCTACACGATGTGTGTAAGGAAAATTGTCAAGTTCCGTGCATTTGTATACGGACTGACACACGCTGTCTCTGTCTAGTTTTGACTGTAATCAAACAGCATACAGTGGGGCAAAAAAGTATTTAGTCAGTCAGCAATAGTGCAAGTTCCACCACTTAAAAAGATGAGAGGCGTCTGTAATTTACATCATAGGTAGACCTCAACTATGGGAGACAAACTGAGAAAAAAAAATCCAGAAAATCACATTGTCTGGTTTTTTTTTCATTTTATTTGCATATTATGGTGGAAAATAAGTATTTGGTCAGAAACAAGCAATCAAGATTTCTGGCTCTCACAGACCTGTAACTTCTTCTTTAAGAGTCTCCTCTTTCCTCCACTCATTACCTGTAGTAATGGCACCTGTTTAAACTTGTTATCAGTATAAAAAGACACCTGTGCACACCCTCAAACAGTCTGACTCCAAACTCCACTATGGTGAAGGCCAAAGAGATGTCAAAGGACACCAGAAACAAAATTGTAGCCCTGCACCAGGCTGGGAAGACTGAATCTGCAATAGCCAACCAGCTTGGAGTGAAGAAATCAACTGTGGGAGCAATAATTAGAAAATGGAAGACATACAAGACCACTGATAATCTCCCTCGATCTGGTGCTCCACGCAAAATCCAACCCCGTGGGGTCAGAATGATCACAAGAACGGTGAGCAAAAATCCCAGAACCACGCGGGGGGGGACCTAGTGAATGAACTGCAGAGAGCTGGGACCAATGTAACAAGGCCTACCATAAGTAACACACTACGCCACCATGGACTCAGATCCTGCAGTGCCAGACGTGTCCCACTGCTTAAGCCTGTACATGTCCGGGCCCGTCTGAAGTTTGCTAGAGAGCATTTGGATGATCCAGAGGAGTTTTGGGAGAATGTCCTATGGTCTGATGAAACCAAACTGGAACTGTTTGGTAGAAACACAACTTGTCGTGTTTGGAGGAAAAAGAATACTGAGTTGCATCCATCAAACACCATACCTACTGTAAAGCATGGTGGTGGAAACATCATGCTTTGGGGCTGTTTCTCTGCAAAGGGGCCAGGACGACTGATCCGGGTACATGAAAGAATGAATGGGGCCATGTATCGTGAGATTTTGAGTGCAAACCTCCTTCCATCAGCAAGGGCATTGAAGATGAAACGTGGCTGGGTCTTTCAACATGACAATGATCCAAAGCACACCGCCAGGGCAACGAAGGAGTGGCTTCGTAAGAAGCATTTCAAGGTCCTGGAGTGGCCTAGCCAGTCTCCAGATCTCAACCCTATAGAAAACCTTTGGAGGGAGTTGAAAGTCCGTGTTGCCAAGCGAAAAGCCAAAAACATCACTGCTCTAGAGGAGATCTGCATGGAGGAATGGGCCAACATACCAACAACAGTGTGTGGCAACCTTGTGAAGACTTACAGAAAACGTTTGACCTCTGTCATTGCCAACAAAGGATATATCACAAAGTATTGAGATGAAATTTTGTTTCTGACCAAATACTTATTTTCCACCATAATATGCAAATAAAATGAAAAAAAAACAGACAATGTGATTTTCTGGATTTTTTTTTCTCAGTTTGTCACCCATAGTTGAGGTCTACCTATGATGTAAATTACAGATGCCTCTCATCTTTTTAAGTGGTGGAACTTGCACTATTGCTGACTGACTAAATACTTTTTTGCCCCACTGTATATACGAAAATGTTTGAAAAACGGACTCAACTCTAAGGCGTAGGTCTGGAAAAATGGAAAAACTCCTCGTTTTTTTTTCTAGAGTCACACACAGGTAGCTTCTATTTGTCCGTGCTAGAAGGCGGTACACGGTAGTGTGTGAGGAGCGTACACCGCTTGACGGTGTGTGTATGTAAAATTGTCAAGCTCCGTGTATTTGTATACGGACTTGCACACGTTGTCTCTGTCTAGTTTAGACCTTAATCAAACAGCAGATATACGAAACTGTTTGAAAAACGGACACGACTTTTAAGGTGTAGTTCTGGAAAAACGGAAAAACTTCTCGTTTTTTTTTTTTCCAGAGTCACACACAGGTAGCTTCTATTTGTCCGTGCTAGAAGGCGGTACACGGTAGTGTGTGAGGAGCATACACCGCTGTACGGTGTGTGTATGTAAAATTGTCAAGCTCCGTTTATTTGTATACGGACTGACACATGCTGTCTCTGTCTAGCTTAGACCGTTATCAAACAGCAGATATACGAAACTGTTTGAAAAGCGGACAGCACTCTAAGGTGTAGGACTGGAAAAACTTTTTGGCTTTTTTTTCTAGAGTCACACACAGGTAGCTTCTATTTGTCCGTGTTAGAAGGCGGTACACGGTAGTGTGTGAGGAGCGTACACCGCTGTACGGTGTGTATATGTAAAATTGTCAAGCTCCGTGTATTTGTATACGGACTGACAATATGAACAGAGAGAAAGGAATAGGCCACAAAAGGGGATCACCTGAGACTGGATTTAGCAAAAATACAATTAACAATCTTTATTAAGACACACAAGATGAGTACACATAGAAATTAAAAGCATTATAATTCGTCACACATGTGACATACAAAATTCCATAGGTTCAAAATAGAACCACAATCTCATAGCACAGAACACTCCACAGTAGGTAGCTCTTTAAGAACAACCCCATAGGCATATGAATAGCATACAATAATGAACAGCCTTTACAGACTCAATTATTATTACAGATTGATATAAACATGATATACAAGGCTGAATATGACAATACACTGATGTGCACATGAAAGGGATTGTTTAAAGCTTGTGGCCAAGGGCAGAATATTTACATAAGGCATACATCTTTCCTCAAAAATCTGCACATTTATAGACCTAGAATAACAAGTCTATATAAAAGTCACACCAGGTTGCATATAGTTGTCTCTATGTTTCTCATAATATCAAATCTTGCTAGACCTACAGAGATACACACATGGTGAGGCTAAAATTGGCCCCCTATAGCAAGATGTAACATGTCCCTGGTCCATTTATAAATGGCGGAATGAAATCCAAGGATATAGATTCCCCCTGTATACAGATTCCCCCCTGTATACACTGCCACATGGTGCCAAAACTTTTTCAATACCCAACCTCTTAGGTCATATCAAAATGAATAATACAGGCTGAAATAGCCACTTTTGAAAAACCTATAACCTGTCCCTAAATCGTCTGTGCCAAACGCCCATAAATGAAGTGGAGTGCAGCCAGAGATAGCAGAGACCCGACGCGTGCCGCCACCAATTGTGGCTTCGTCGGGGGTACTGATTATCCATCCTGTGTGTCTTTTTATACAATTCATTAATTCAATAATAGAGTGCAGCTGTGCTAACGCTTACTAGAGAAACGGTAGAAGACACAGTAGGCATGTGGTAGCGGTGAAGAGCCCATATCTCAAAGACCAATAAAGTCCAGTGCGCAGGCGCCAGTGTCTATAACCATGAAGTGGATAAAAGGTCATAATACTGGCAAATACTGAGGGCGCTTTTGATAAATATCAATAAGCAGGTGCCGGCATCTATAAGTCAGTCTAATGCGCAGGCGCCGGCGTCTATAACCAGGAAGTGGATAGAAGGTCATAGTAGCTTAGATCTATTGCGCATGTGCCGAATATCAAGTGCTGGTGTGGCGCCCCTGAGGCTCAGTCGCCACAGAGGTACTGCATCTCCTCCTGAGGTGTGGTGCCCCACCATCCAGGTAAGTTGGAGGCTCCTGACCACGCTCCAACACCTGCATCCCACACAACACGGTAGTTCAGCAAAGCCACATTGCGGCTCCCTGCTTGGAGTGTAGCAGAGCACCTTTGGTGGCTCCCTGCTTGGAAAACGAAACGTGCTGGGAGGCGGGTGGAGTTAGAATACATAAAAGAGCGGGAAGGTTTAGGATTTGAGGTCAGTCAGTCAGAGAGAGTCACTCTGTGAGGAGTGAGGAAAGAAGATCCCTGGGAGAGGAATGGAGGAAGGAGGTGCTGCAGCAGACCTCAGTGACCTCGGTCTGCTGGCATGGGAAAGGAAAGAAGGAGAAAGACATTGAACAGAAACCTGATCTTCCATAAGAAGGAGAGATTAGTACAGAACGAAGGAGTAAAAGGGAACAGAGGACGTGGGTTAGGAGAGAACCCTGCCTAGAAGTTCTAAGCGCAAGGCTGGGGCCCAGTCCCTGAGGTTGTATGGATACTAATGGTCTTACAGTAGACATCGGTGGAGTAGTGAGCTGTAAATGCACTACTCCCATCTAAGACTTGGGGGCACAACAGCAACTTGGATAGTGAGCCGGGACTCAGGAGTAAGGAGTCCCCGAAGCAGGCTACAGCTGTCTGCTGTACAAGTAGAGTTCTTGGGAACATCTGTCAGGAGGCACTCCAGTGTAACTCAGTACTGGGAGTACTTCACACTTAAAGGCGCTATAAGAGGAGACTTTCAGAAAGGCACATGTTGGCGGAGCGTTGGAAGGGAGCATTCCATCTGGCCTGGAGGTTGATTGAGTCCCTGACCCGGAGGACACAGCACGGACGCAGGCACCTGTATGTGTACTACAGACTGTGAGTAAAGCTTTGGAACTACAAGCCTGGTGTCCTCCATTGATTCTTGCGCTAACGCACCCAGCACTGCTACATCTAGGTACCAGCTTCTACACTGCTTGTGCCTCTCCTCTACCCCTACATCTACCCTGCCCTGGGGCTACAGCTCCACGTGTGGGGAGATTCACCATCTTGGCTGCAACACACCACCAGCCCCAGAGGATCTGCATGCAGCGTAGGCTCAACATCTCACTTGCCGAACACCACAGGTGGCGTCACGAACTATTCCATTAACCACATTTCACCATTCAAACTTCCCCTATTAATTGGGTGCCCAGGGCCACGGACCAGGTCACCGTTGCTGTGACACACCCGCCGACATCGGCCCGGTACCGAGTACCCGACGGCCCTGGGAGGGCGACCCACTGGCTAATACTGAGGGCGCCTCTGAAGAATGTCAATGCGCAGGCGCCAACATAGCTAAGCAACAGTAATACACACCAGGCGCGGAAGGCCAGTGGTCATAGTAGAGACCCATGCCGCTGATAGACTCACTCTGATGCGCAGTCGCCAGCAACCACAACTTAGAAGTGCGTCAAAGGTCATGATAGTTACACCCACTGCACATGCGCCGTACTCCAGATATTGGCACATACTAAGGGCATAGAACGATCCTTTAAATACACAAGCGCTGTTGTCCAAAGCACAGAAATAAAGCATTCACTATATAGTCATGGGGTCATAGTAATCATAGACCCTCTATGCCTGCGCTGTATACAAAATACTGGCAACTACTAAGGACATAAAGAAATGAGTTAATGCGCAGATGCCAACGTGTATCCAGGCAACGGTGATAAACACCAGGCGCATAACGGCATCAACAATATGAAAGCCGACATCCTTAGCAGATTCCATCTGGTATATAGACGCCAGCAACTACAACCTGGAAATACATCAGAGGCCATGACGATTTAAACCCATCACATATGAGTCACATACTACGTGTTGGCACAAGTTGAGGGCATAATACGATCTGTAAATGCGCAAGCGCCGGCGTTCAAAGCTATAAAATAAAAGATTCAGTATATAGTTAAGAATCACAACCATTAGAAATGGTCGCATTTGCACATAATACAAACTACTAAATAGATGTTCCGGGCATATAAACATTTGCCCCGTATATAAGTTTTAGTAATATAGACAGTCTTGCAGATCGGCACCCATGTGACAATATTAAGGAGCGGTGAAAATTATAAGGCATATGGTGAATGACATAAAAATGCTAGTCAATGACCATGAGTAGGTAGTAAATTGTAAATCTACGTCAATGCGCCACATTAAAAAGAACAGCCAAGATTATAAAGGCATGTACACACTGGCCCTAGATTAGTAATAGATTGATTGTAATGACCTAAGGACATAGACTATTCATATCCAGCGCAGATCGTAGCATCATTAAGGGGGCTCTCTAGACTAGCACTGACACAAAAATCTTAAGGCTATCAGTAGAGTTGAGCGATACCGTCCGATACTTCAAAATATCGGATCGGAATGGATCGGCCGATCTTTAAAAAAAGTATCGGTATCGCCGATGCCGATACCGGAAGTCCCATTCAAGTCTATGAGACTCCGGTATCGGAATTGGAAAAACCCTTTCCTGCCCTTGTACAGCCTCTCGGGGGTCTGTACGGGCCTTCCGGGGGTCTCTGCCGGCCTGCCGGGGGTCTGTGCCGGCCTGCCGGTGGGCTGTGCGGACTGCCCGGGGTCTGTGCACCCTGTGGGGGTCTGTACCGGCCTGCCGGGGGGCTGTGCTGGCCTGCCGGGGGGCTGTGCACCCTGTGGGGGTCTGTACCGGCCTGCTGGGGGGCTGTGCCGGCCTGCCGGGGGGGCTGTGCTGATGTCCGGGGGTCTGTGCAGGCATCGTCCGATGGGACTACAAGTCCCATCGGGCGATGCCTGCTACCATGACAGTGATTGACACATTAGCCAATGATGGGACAGTAGTAGTCCCATCATCCGGCTAATGTGTTAAATGTAAAAAAAATAATAAAAAAAAAAAATACTACATACATACATACTACATGCATGCTACATACATACTACATGCTACATACATAGTACATATATACTACATATATACTACATGCATGCTACATACATGCTACATACATACTACATACATACTACATGCATGCTACATACATGCTACATGCTACATACATACTACATACATACTACATATATGCATCATACATACTACATGCTACATACTACATGCTACATATATGCATCATACATACTACATGCTACATACATACTACATACATACTACATATATACTACATGCATGCTACATACATACTGCATGCATGCTACATACATACTGCATGCATGCTACATACATACTGCATGCATGCTACATACATACTACATGCTACATACATACCACATATATACTACATACATACTACATGCATGCTACATACATACTACATGCTTCATACATACCACATATATACTACATACATACTACATGCATGCTACATACATACTACATGCTACATACATACCACATATATACTACATACATACTACATGCATGCTACATACATACTACATGCTACATACATACCACATATATACTACATGCATGCTACATACATACTACATGCTACATACATACTACATATATACTACATGCATGCTACATACATACTACATGCTACATGCATGCTACATACATACTACATGCTACATACATACTACATACATACTACATACATACTACATGCATGCTACATACATACTACATGCTACATACATACCACATATATACTACATGCATGCTACATACATGCTACATGCTACATACATACTACATACATACTACATGCATGCTACATACATACTACATGCTACATACATACCACATATATACTACATACATACTACATACATGCTACATACATACTACATGCATGCTACATACAATACATACATAGACATACAGTACATATAACATAGAGTAACATACTTACCAATACTTGTCACATTGTTCCCCGAAGCCATTGTCGTCTACGGAATAAATATTAACATAACAAACCAAAAAAATACTCACCCATGATCCGAAGCAGTCCACGAGTGTGTCCCATGACGATCTTGGGTAGAGAACTGCAGCATCAGCTGATGCTGCCGCTCTTTACGGGCTGCAGGAATCCAATGACGGAAGGTAGGTATCCTCCAGCACTGTATTCCTCCGCCACTTAAAAAAAAAAAGTCCCTAGTCTCACTTTATGGTAAAAGCTGTGTGGGAATTACTACTACATGTATGTAGTATATATGTGGTATGTATGTAGCATGTAGTATGTATGTAGCATGCATGTAGTATGTATGTAGTATATATGTGGTATGTATGTAGCATGTAGTATGTATGTAGCATGCATGTAGTATGTATGTAGCATGTATGTAGTATGTATGTAGTATGTATGTAGCATGTAGTATGTATGTAGCATGCATGTAGTATGTATGTAGTATGTATGTAGTATGTATGTAGTATGTATGTAGCATGCATGTAGTATGTATGTAGTATGTATGTAGCATGTAGTATGTATGTAGCATGCATGTAGTATATATGTAGTATGTATGTAGCATGTAGTATGTATGTAGCATGCATGTAGTATATATGTAGTATGTATGTAGCATGTAGTATGTATGTAGCATGCATGTAGTATATATGTAGTATGTATGTAGCATGTAGTATGTATGTAGCATGCATGTAGTGTATATGTGGTATGTATGTTGCATGTAGTATGTATGTAGCATGCATGTAGTATGTATGTAGCATGCATGTAGTATATATATATATTTTTTTTTAAACATTTAACACATTAGCCGGATGATGGGACTACTACTGTCCCATCATTGGCTAATGTGTCAATCACTGTCATGGTAGCAGGCATCGCCCGATGGGACTTGTAGTCCCATCGGACGATGCCTGCACAGACCCCCGGACATCAGCACAGCCCCCCGGCAGGCCGGTACAGACCCCCACAGGGTGCACAGCCCCCCGGCAGGCTGGCACAGCCCCCCGGCAGGCCGGTACAGACCCCAGGCAGTCCACACAGCCCCCCGGCAGGCCGGCACAGCCCCCCGGCAGGCCGGTACAGACCCCCACAGGGTGCACAGACCACCGGCAGGCCGGCACAGCCCCCCGGCAGGCCGGTACAGACCCCGGGCAGTCCACACAGCCCCCCGGCAGGCCGGCACAGCCCCCCGGCAGGCCGGCAGAGACCCCCGGAAGGCCCGAAATGACGGCGCATCATGATGCGCACACACCGCGCATCATGATGACGTCATTTCGGCTGTCAATCAACTTTGAACTTCCGATTCCGATGCCCATGCCCGATATTGAAAAAATATCGGATGTCGGTATCGGAATTCCGATACAGCAAGTATCGGCCGATACCCGATACTTGCGGTATCGGAATGCTCAACACTAGCTATCAGTTGTATACAGCACTGTGTTACCTGTTACCAAAATTTTCAACCTGGGTGATAGCAATAACCCAAAAGGTATTAACCTATTCACACAAAACTCTCACTGTGCTCTAATGACTGATATTATTAATACTTACTGAGGCAATGCTCAACGTCACTGACTTTTCTCAGAATGATACCAACAATCCAAAGAGGACTCGGTCAAAGTATTTAAACATGCATAAATATGTGCATATACCAATGGGAGTAATACAACTTAGTAAACAATTCAGAGGACATACATATAAATGGTTATGCTATTTATATGCAAAATTGCACTCAAAATGTTTAAAGAAAGTATCATAAATGCCGTAAGAATAATATCCAGGAATACAATATAGTTATTCTAATAAAAGTACCAATGACAAAAACAGCGAAAATGATGAGCATACAAAACCTAATCCCATACTCTAGGACAAAGATCATGTCTGTTTATAGAACCCAGTAAACAAAAGGTCCTCATTCAGGCCAGAAGGAACCTGGCTGTTTAGATTGAAGATCCACTTGGATTCCCGTCTGAGGAGTTCCAGGGTGATGTCACCACCTCTAATGTCCAACTGGACAGACTCAAGTCCCATAATTTTGGTGCCCTTCCATAGAGAATTGTGTGTTGTCAGATAATACGAGGCAACAGTTGTCAAAGTTTTTCCTTTTTCCCTGTCCTTTTTAGCTGTCGCAATACGGGAAAAGTGATGCTGGATCCTCTTCCTTAACTCCTGTGTTGTTTGTCAAACGTTTATTTTTGGACACGGGCATGTCAAAGCATATACCACATTACGAGATTTGCAATTAATGTAGCTCCGTGTGGTAATCTGGAATGGGAAAGAAGGCAAAGTGAGAACCCTACCACAAATGGTAAAAGGACATATATTACAATTACCACAGGGAAACGTGCCGATCAATCATGTACCTCTATTCAGTCTGGTGACCGGCCGTTTAAAATGGCTGTGGCTCAGACAATCTTTCAAATTTCTGGCCCTTCTTGCCACCAGACTTGGTCGAACGGAAATGTGAGGTTTCAATCTGGGCTCACTAAGGAGAATCCCCCAATGCCTGGACAAAATGCCCTTGATATCTTGCCACTGGTTGTTATACATGGTGATAACTCCTAGTGGCCTTGGAGGGCCCCTAGCCCGGGGTTCAAGAAGGCTTCCCCTTTCCACTTTCCTTGCTGCCATAATGGCACGTGAGATTACCTTTCTCGGATAGCCTCTATTCCTTAACCGTGAGGTCAAATCTTGTGCATGTGCCAGGAAGTCATCTTGCGTACAGCAGTTTCTCTTTACACGATAGAACTGGCCCTTGGGGATACCATTCTTAAGATGCTGGGGGTGAAAACTAGAAAAGTGTAACAGACTATTGGTGGCAGTAGGCAGTACTGTTGATGCCGTTATGCGCCTGGTGTTTATCACCGTTGCCTGGTTACACGTTGGCGCCTGCGCATTAACTCATTTCTTTATGTCCTTAGTAGTTGCCAGTATTTTGTATACAACGCAGGCATAGAGGGTCTATGATTACTATGACCCCATGACTATATATTGTATGCTTTATTTCTGTGCTTTGCACGACGGCGCTTGTGTATTTAAAGGATCGATCTATGCCCTTACTATGTGCCAATATCTGGTGTACGGCGCATGTGCAGTGGGTGTAACTATCATGACCTTTGACACACTTCTAGGTTGTGGTTGCTGGCGACTACCCATCAGAGTGAGTCTATCAGCAGCATGGGTCTCTACTATGATCACTGGCCTTGCGCGCCTGGTGTGTATTACTGTTGCTTAGGCCTCTTTCACCCTTCAGTTTTTTGCGATCAGTCAAAATCCGCCAAAATTTGAAAATGGCGGATCCGCAAAAAATGTATGAAAACGGATGACAGCTGATGGAACGGATCCGGTATTTTAAGGATCCGCTATACCTATTTTAGTGTGGGTCCTCAACAAAACGGATCCGTTCCATCAGCTGGCATCTGTTTTTCACATCCGTTGGATCTGTTTTCTTGAGGATCCGTTTTTCCACACCTCCAAAATGGGATGCTCCCAAATATGATTCGCTCTTGGAGAATGCTGCCAAATGTGATTGGATACTGGAAACTAGGGAGAAATATATCTAGGGTGTTGTGATACAATTTCTTTGAAAGGTTTTAGAGCTAGTGGCAACGATGGAAGGAGTAAGTGCGAGTCTGGAAGGAGTTATTGCGAGTATTGACAGCTTCTGTGTGGAATTTGATCTTCATTTGAATCGGTTGGCAATTATTGCTATCCAGAGGGAGAAAAGAAGATTGCAAATCCTGCGTATGAGGAGACGGCGCCAGTGGATTCATCCCATTAATGCGCAGAGGTTCACCCGTGGCGTTTTTTCCACACTGTACCTGGAATTGAGGGATAATCCAGAGAAGTTCTTCAACTACGTGCGCATGAGGCTGGAATTCTTCGAGATATTGGTGGATCGTGTTGGAGAACAAATCCGGAGAAGGGACACACAAATGCAGTTATCTATATCACCAGCGGAGCGTTTGATGGTGACCCTTCGGTAAGTTATCTACTTTTTAAAATGTTTCAGATTCTGCAGGCTTTTATTGTTATGTTATGGCTTGTAGTTTGTATTAATTTTACTTTTTTTGCCTTTTTTAACAGATTCCTGGCGACTAGAGAATCATTCACCTCCCTCCATTTCCAGTTCTGGATAGGGATTTCAACTATTGCTGGAATTGTACAACAGACCTGCCGGGCATTGTGGGATTCTCTACAGGAGGAATACATCCCAGAGCCAACACAGGAGCGGTGGCTGGAGATTGCCGACAAGTTTCAAGAAATCTGCCAGTTTCCAAACTGCATCGGTGCCGTGGATGGCAAGCATATCAGGATTGTGAAACCCATGGGATCTGGTTCACAGTTTTACAACTATAAGAAATTCTTTTCTATTGTGCTTATGGCCATTTCGGATGCAAACTGCAA
Organism: Dendrobates tinctorius; assembly: GCF_039654945.1. NCBI lineage: Eukaryota > Metazoa > Chordata > Amphibia > Anura > Dendrobatidae > Dendrobates > Dendrobates tinctorius. The sequence goes on along the minus strand of NW_027361827.1, from coordinate 7,681,799 downwards.
ATTCATTGCCATGGACATTGGTGCATACAGTCGTTCTAATGACTCTCAGGTATTCAAGATGTCCACCATGGGCCATCGCTTGTATGGAGACAATTTTGACTTCCCACCTCCAAGACCACTCCCTGGAACAACAGGCCCACCAATGCCTTTTGTGTGCATTGGCGACGATGCTTTTCAGCTTTCTAAACACCTACTCAAACCATATGGTAGTCGTGGATTAACACACCGGAAAAGAATCTATAACTATCGGTTAACCAGAGCGCGCAGAGTGGTAGAGTGCGCGTTTGGAATTTTAACTGCCAAATGGAGAGTCCTGTTAACGGCCATTAAAATGAAAACAGAGACTGTGGATGAGGTGGTGAAGGCCTGTGTAATCCTGCACAATTTTGTCCTTTCAAAGGAACCCGTTTCCATCGATGAAAATCTGTCTGAAACCACCTTGTGGTATTATGAGCAGCAAACTTTTCGGAGTACTGGCTCAGTGTCAAGAATGAGGGACACCTTTGCAGACTATTTTCTGACACCAGAGGGACAAGTGGACTGGCAAGATGACATGATATAATTTTCTTCTTAATATACCAATTGTGAGTACCATTTTTTTTTTTTTTTAAACTGAAATTTTACCAAGTGTTTGGTTTTCCCAAGCATTGTGTTACCTTGTGATTTGTTTTACCAAGTGTTTTTTTTTTTAAGTTTTACACTTTGCAATGTTACCAATTGTTGGGTACCAAGCATTGTTTTACACTTTGAAATGTTACCAAGTGTTGTGTACCAAGCGTAAAGTTTTACACTTTGAAATTTTACCAAGTGTTGTGTACCAAGCGTTGTTTTACAAATGTTACCAAGTGTTGGGTACCAAGCGTAAAATTTTACACTTTGAAATTTTACCAAGTGTTGTGTACCAAGCGTTGTTTTACACTTAGAAATGTTACCAAGTGTTGGGTGCCAAATGTTGTGCTACCAAGTGTTGGTTTTTTGTACCTTGTACACCACAGGTGTACTGTGAAATGTTACCCAGTGTTGTGTTACCAAGTGTTGTGTTTACCTTTTACACCACTGGTGTACTTTGAATATTTCCCAAGAAAGAAAGAACAAAAAAGAAACAACACAATAAAGTTCTTTTTGAAAAAAAAAACATTGTTTATTTGTGAATTTGTAATAACTTTCTTTTTTGTGTGAATTTTTTTTTTTTTTAACAGTTTTTTTTTTTGGTATCTTAAACCTTTTTTGTAAAATGTTTTTTTTTTTTGTATATATTACCTTTTTTTAGAAAAAACAAAAACACTTTATAAAGTGTGATAATCTTGGGTGAACCAGGGGAAGAGTCTTGAGGAGATCATTTGCATATTCCCAGTGCCTTCTGGAATAAGCAAAGAGTCTCCGCGAGCTCAATGATCACTGGGTTTTGGCTGTTACAGCTGAAAAGAGGAACTCAGAAAACCAGGGGAAGAGTCTTGAGGAGATCATTTGCATATTCCCAGTGCCTTCTGGGATAAGCAAGAGTCTCCGCGAGCTCAACGATCACTGGGTTTTGGCTGTTGCAGCTGAAAAGAGGAAATCGGGAAACCAGGGGAAGAGTCTTGAGGAGATCATTTGCATATTCCCAGTGTCTTCTGGGATAAGCGAAGAGTCTCCGCGAGCTCAACGATCACTGGGTTTTGGCTGTTGCAGCTGAAAAGAGGAAATCGGAAAACCGCGCTCCTGTTGGCGCGCAAATTTTGGCTCATCTTTCATCGTTTTTAAGAAATCTCAATATGGAAGAGGCCAGGAGCCATTTGGTGAGCTGCATTTCTTGCTACATGTTCACAGACTTACCAGTGGAAAAGCCAAACTTCACATGCCACAAATGCAAGCTTGTGTCCCTGTTGGAGGAAAAGTTGCAAAATCTCGAAGAGAGGTTAGCTACGTTGAAGATCATTAAGGAAGGTGAAGAGTTCTTGGACAGAGCAGAATTATCTCTTCATGTTACAGAAAGAGAAGAAATTCGAAGTGCACCTGAAGAAAGAGAGGAATGGAAGCATGTGACCCAGAGAAGATGGAGGATCAAGAGGCAGTCAGCACCCATACTGCTCAGGAACCAGTACCAGGCTCTCACGCAGGAAAACGATGAAGAAATACATCAGGATAAGACTTTGCCAACAAATAGCAACCTTGTACGCCTTCAGAGTCCTCCTGGATGGAGAAAGAAAAATGTTGTGAAGAAGAAACGGAGAGTGGTGGTCATGGGGGATTCCCTGTTGAGAGGAACAGAGGCCGCTATCTGCAGACTGGATATAACTTCAAGAGAAATGTGCTGTCTTCCAGGTGCAAAAATTAAAGATGTGTCTGACAGGATATCAGGACTCTTCAGACCTACAGATGACTACCCATTCCTGCTAATACACGTGGGGACAAATGACACCGCAAGAAATGACCTGGAAACCATCTGCAGAGACTTTGAAGACTTAGGCAAGAAAGTGAAAGAACTGGGAGCGCAGGTGGTCTTCTCTTCCATCCTCCCAGTGGCTGGCCATGGAACAAGGAGGGGGAATAAGATTCTGCAGGTGAACAACTGGCTACGTCGATGGTGTCATCAGCAACGATTTGGATTTATGGATCACGGAATGAATTTCCTTTACGATGGACTACTTGCTAGAGATGGGGTGCACCTTACGAAGACTGGAAAACATGTATTTGGAAGTCGTCTTGCTACACTTGTAAGGAGAGCTTTAAACTAGAACAACATGGGAAGGGAAGCAAAAGACCAGAAAAAGCCATACACCTGACAAATGCTATTGAGAACTCTGCTATTAGAAGTGGAAAGGATGAGCAAAGACAAAAGAATCTAATTAATAAAAAAATTGGAGAAAGAGAAACCAATCACAAACTAAAATGTTTCTATACTAATGCACAAAGCATGGGCAACAAACAAGGAGAATTGGAACTACTAACATAGGAAAAGAAATATGATGTCATTGGAATCACTGAAACTTGGTGGGACGATACACATGATTGGAATACAAGACTAGAAGGATACAACTTATTTGCAAGAAACAGACTTGATAAACGAGGAGGAGGTGTTGCATTGTATGTTAGAAACGCGTATATCTGCACAGAGATTGAAGCTTCAGAGACTGGGAGTTCTGTGGAAACTGTTTGGTTAAGAATACAAGGACAGAACAATGGAAAGGACACCATTGTAGGCATTTACTACAGGCCGCCTGTGCAAGCTGAAGATATGGATGAACTCTTTATGCATCAAATGGCCAAGTTCTCCAAAAAATATGACATAGTTGTCATGGGAGATTTCAACTATCCAGACATTTGTTGGGAATCTCTCTCAGGCTAAACTAACAGGTCAAGGAAATTCTTATCCTCTCTTGCTGACAACTTTATCTTCCAAAAGGTAGGGGAGAAAACAAGGGGAACTGCTACCTTGGATCTAATCCTTATAAACAGGGAGGAAATGGTTGAGGAGGTAAAAGTGGCTGGGACCCTAGGAGGTAGCGACCATGCTATTTTAGAATTTTGGATAACTAGAGGAGGAAGACCTGTGAAGACTCAGACGTCAAGGTTAGATTTCAGAAAGGTAGATTTTAAGGGATTCAGAAAGAGAATTGGAGGGATCCAATGGCTGGATATCCTTAAAGACAAAAATGTCCAGGAAGGATGGGAAATCTTGAAAAGTGAAATTCTCAAAGCACAATTGTTAACAATTCCGAAAAGAGGGAAGAATAGGAAGCATTTAAGGAAACCAGGATGGATGAACACAGAACTTAAGCACATGCTAAAAAGGAAGAAAAAAATGTTTATAAAATGGAAAGAGGGAGGCATATCTAAAGAAGAATATAATGCTGTCTGCAGAACCTGCAGGGCACAAATCAGATTATATAAAGCTGAAAATGAATTGAGGCTTGCAAAAGATGTCAAAAGCAATAATAAAGGATTTTGGGGATATGTCAAAAGTAAAAGAAAAGTCAAAGATGCTATAGGATTTTTACAGGATGAAAATGATGAAATGGTAAGACAGGATGTTGAGAAGGCCGAACTTTTAAATTCCTATTTTGCATCTGTTTTCTCTCAGAAAGGAAATGTAACATCAACTGTTCTTCACTGTCCTATTAAGGGAATAGAAGAATCCAGGATATCTATAAACAGAAAGATAGTGAGGAAACACTTAGCTAACCTAAATGAATTCAAGTCTCCAGGTCCAGATGAATTACACCCCAGAGTACTGAAGGAGATAGCAGAAGAAATTTTTGAACTCCTCTCCATAATCTTTGAAAATTCTTGGAGAACAGGAGAAGTCCCAGAAGACTGGAGAAGAGCAAATGTTGTTCCTATCTTCAAATAGGGGAAGAAGGTGGACCCAGGCAACTATAGGCCAGTGAGTCTGACTTCTATACCAGGAAAGATCTTTGAACAGATTATTAAACAACATGTATGTCAGTACCTGGATAAGAATGAAGTGATTAAACAGAGTCAGCATGGGTTTGTAACTAATAAGTCATGTCAGACTAACTTAATTTCCTTCTATGACGGAATCACTGATTGGGTGGATCAAGGAAATGCTGTAAATATAGTATATCTTGACTTCAGCAAAGCATTTGACAAAGTATCTCATACAATCCTTATTGAAAAAATGACTAAGTATGGAATGGACAAGGCAACTGTTAGGTGGATTCATAACTGGCTTAGTGATCGGACCCAAAGAGTGGTCGTAAATGGCTGCACATCCAGTTGGAAGAATGTCTCAAGTGGGGTACCACAGGGCTCTGTCCTGGGCCCTGTATTGTTCAACATCTTTATCAATGATTTAGATGAAGGAATTGAGGGTAAACTGATTAAATTTGCTGATGACACAAAGCTAGGAAGGATAGGTAATACTAGAGAATTGAGAGAGAGGATTCAAAAAGATATAAATAAACTGGAGAAGTGGGCAGCAACTAACAGAATGGCTTTTAACAGGGAAAAATGCAAAGTACTACATCTGGGCAATAAAAATGAAAAAAGCATATACAGAATGGGAGGAATAGGGCTAAGCGACAGCACATGTGAAAAAGACTTGGGTATACTAATAGATCACAGACTGAATATGAGTCAACAGTGTGATGCAGCAGCAAAAAAGGCAAATGCAATTCTAGGATGTATTAACAGAAGCATACAGTCTAGATCACGTGAAGTCATTATTTCCCTCTACTCCTCTTTGGTCAGACCTCATCTGGAATATTGTGTCCAGTTTTGGGCACCACATTTTAAAAAAGACATCAACAAACTGGAGCAAGTTCAGAAAAGAGCGACCAGAATGGTGACCGGTCTGCAAACCCTGTCTTATGAGGAAAGGTTGCAGGATTTGGGAATGTTTAGTTTGAAAAAGAGAAGACTGAGAGGAGACTTAATAGCGGTCTACAAATATCTAAAGGGCTGTCACATTGTAGAAGGATCAACTTTATTCTCATTTGCACAAGGAAAGACTAGAAGCAATGAGATGAAACTGAATGGGAGGAGACACAGATTAGATATTAGAAAAAACTTTTTGACAGTTAGAGTGATCAATGAGTGGAACAAGCTGCCACGAGAAGTGGTGAGTTCTCCTTCAATGGAAGTCTTCAAACAGAGGCTGGACAGACATCTGACTGGGATGATTTAGCGAATCCTGCTTTGAGCAGGGGGTTGGACCAGATGGCCCAGGAGGTCCTTTCCAACTCTACGATTCTATGATTCTTTTCTCAGATTGTTTTGGAGGGGTTAACAGGGTTGACCACATCGAGGGGGGGAGAGGACTGGGGAGGGAGTTGGTGAGGACCAGAAGTGGAAGGGGGGTTTAACACATGTGGTTGGGGCTGTAGTGGATGGACAGACGAGGTTTGTGGGTACATTGAAGGTGTATGTGGGGGTGGGTATGGTGAGGGCATTGGGGTATAATGCAATGGGGAAGGAAGGTACTGGGAAGAATGGAATGGGGAACTAGAGAAAGGAGAGGGAGTGGTAGGAGGAGGGACGGTTGTATGATGGATGGTGGTGGAAGGATGGACGGGGGAAGGATGGACTGTGGAAGGATAGACAGGGAAAGGATGGACAGAGGGAGGATGGACAGGGGGAGGATGGACAGGAGGAGGATGGGATGCTTCAGCAAGTACTTCCACTAGAGCATTCTGACAGGTTTACATCACACGCATCTGCTGATGAGTACTTAAACCTTCCATTTGCCGGACAACGGATTGAAAAAAGGTATGTCTCGGTGTCTGGTTTGATTCTAATTTCATCTGTTCCATGTATCTTCTGAGTTCCATGATACTTTGATTGATCATGGTCAACCCAGAAGATAACTGTTGTCCATAAGTGTGGAAACCATGTTGGACAGATGAGTTTAGACTCAAACAGTCAGACAAGGTCATCCTTTCCTGACTCCTCAGACGCTGCCGGCCAGAACCAAAAGTTGGTCGAGATGTTGCGGCAGTGTCTGAGGGGTGGGGAACAGGGAACAAGTCGTCACCAGCAGCTTCATGTGATGAAGTCTGCCCTGCTGCTCCAGTGCTGGTGGAGGGGATAGAGGGATGAGACAAGAGGGTAGGTACAGAGGGGTCGGATACCTCGATGTGGTCACCGGGGGCGGTCTCACTAGGGATCACTCCAGAGGGACGCAACTCTGATGCAGACTCCCGAGTGCTGCAGATGGTGCTAAAAAAAAGGAGAAAAAATATATATTAAAAATATTGATATTTAATTTAACTGCTGAAAAAAAATTTGGTTAAACATTTCTACTACAGAAATGGTTTGGGGAATATTTACCTTCTGCACACCATTGTTGATCGTAGGAACACCAGGGCTCTGTAGTTCTTGTACTGGGGTCCCCGGCGTCCTCCCGATCCACTCGGGGTCTGCAACTCCTTGTTGAAGTCCCTCTTGAAGCGATCCCGGAGCGACCGCCACTGTGTGATAACCCTGTCACCTGTGAAGCCAAAAAAAAAAAAAGGGGTTTAGTATTAAACACTTCACATGCTGGAATATAAGTTACTGAAGTTGTAATACTTACGCACAAAATCCCTGGCCCTCGCATTGAGTTCCTCCCAGTTCTCTATAACTGAAGAACAGACCTCATCCCAGAGCCGTCGGGTGGTTGGTTGGTCGGCATGTAAACGGTTTGCCATGTTCCACAGCGGCTCCCGGTTTTCCACCTCACGGATGAGTTCATCTGTATCGATAATGACTCCCTCCTCCAGATGTCTCCGGGGAGCACGCTGTGAAACCTGTGAAGATAAAAAACAAAATAAAAAAATTACATTCTATTCAAACACATGATGTTCATTTAAACAATTATCCAAATAGGGTTACTTACCATTTGCCGACCACCAGAGGCATCACCTTGACTACCCTGGGATGTCCTGGGAGTCACTCAAGTGCGGGCACGGGATTCTGAAGACTGTGGAAAAAAAAAAAAAAAATTTGTTTGGATGAATGCGTAGTTATTGTGTGTGCACTGTGATGAATGTTTGTGTTGGGTGTAGCATTATGTATGTGTGTATGTGCTAAACTTACACTCTGCGCACCCCTCCTTGTGTCTCTCCACCCTGCACGTCTCCTCCTGGAAGCTCCTCTGAATCAGCTTCCTGTCAAAACATAATACATGGATAGTGTTTAAGCCAAAAAAAATAAGAGTTTAAAAAAAAACCCAACAAATTATTTACCTCAGCTCGCTGATGATGTGAGGGGGAGCTTTCAGGAGAAGACATTACGGTCTGGGTCAGCTGCGGAGGCAGCTGCGGTGCTTCCTGAAGTGATCTGTAAGTATAAAGACACTTGTTAAGCTACTATACAAAGGATCATAATAAGCTTTCAGGCCTTTATACTTACAGGGAAACTAATGGTTGCCTGTCCTCTGCTGCGGCCTGGCTGGCCGTCTCTGCTGCGGCCTGGCTGCCCGTCTCTGCTGCGGCCTGGATGGTGGTGCTTGCTGAAGTTATCTGCAAGTATACAGACACTTGTTAAGCTAAAATACAAAGGATCATAATAAGCTTTCAGGCCTTTATACTTACAGGGAAACTAATGGTTGCCTGTCTTCTGCTGCGGCCTGGCTGGCCGTCTCTGCTGCGGCCTGGCTGACCATCTCTGCTGCGGTCTCGCTGACCATCTCTGCTGCGGCCTGGCCGGTCGTCTCTGCTGTGGTCTCGCCGGTCATCTCTGCTGCGGCCTTGCTGGCCATCTCTGCTGCTGCCTTGCTGGCGGGGCTTCATGAAGTGATCTGCAAGTATAAAGAAAATGATATGAAAGTTAAAAAAAAAAATAAAAATCTTCATTTGTATATAATTAGTGTAATTCCCTGAAACTAAGTATATGCAGTTTTAAGTGTTTGCATGTGTAAATTCCCTTATCTCTCACTGAGTGTAACCACAGTGATTGAAGGTGTGTAATATTTTGTGTAAACCCACACTTTATCTTTGCATGTGTTTGAATTCCCTGAAAAAGTGTAACCAAGTGTAACCAGTGATTGAAGGTGTGTAATTTCTGTGTACACCCACACTTTATCTTTGCATGTGTTTGAATTCCCTGAAAAAGTGTAACCAGTGATTGAAGGTGTATAATTGCTGTGTATACCAGTGTTTGCATTCCCTCAAAAACTCTCACCGAGAGTGTAACCACAGTGATTGAAGGTCTCACCAAGAGTGTAACCAGTGATTGAAGGTGTTTAATTTCTGTGTATACACACACTGTGTTTGCATGTTTTTGAATTCCCTGAAAAACTCTCACTGAGAGTTTAACCTGTGATTTAAGGTGTGTAATTGCTGTGTATACCCAGATTTTTTTCATGGCATGTTGCAATCTCTCCCTTTTAACCTCACTTGTATACCAAAAAATTTAATGTACCTTTATGGTAACTTAATTTTACCTTGTTTTAAAATGATACTACGGAGATTTTTTCAAAACAGTTTATTTATTTATTTTTTTTTATAACTTTTTTTTCCAACAAATAGGACCTACTCTGCTCTTTATTTTAAATACCACAATAAGGCTATGTGCCCACATAGCGTTTTAAAATGCTCACTAAAAACCGGACTCCTTCCCAGAAATCGCGCGTTTTTTTCCGTGCTATTTCAGCGCGATTATGATCGCGATTTTGCCGCGATTTTCACGTGCGATATTCAAGCACTTTCCCAGCGATTTGAAGCATCGCTTGGAAAGTGATTGACAGGTTGGTCACACTCGTCAAACATAGTGTTTGACAAGTGTGACCAGGTTTTTACTATTGAGGCCGCCTATGCGGCCTCAATAGTAAAAGATAGAATGTTAAAATGCTAAAAAAAATTAAAAAAAATCGGGGTATATTTACCTTCCGGCGTCCCGCTCTGCATTCCCGGGCCTCAGCGTTCCCAGCGATGCCTTGCGAGACCTGTGATGACGTAGTCTCGCGTTGCTATAGCGATCTTGCGAGACCGCTAGAGTCACGCGAGACTACGTCATTACAGGGCCTTGCCGCAAGGCATTACTGGGAACGCTAGGCCGGGAATGCAGTGCGGGACATCGGAAGGTAAATATACCCCGATTTTTTATTCTTTTTTTTACAGGGGTATGGTACCCAGGGCCTGAAGGACAGTCTCCACTCCTCCACACCGTGGGTACCAACCGCACATGAGACGCTTAACTTCCCGCATGGTGGTCATAGCCACATGCGGGAAGTATGCGGTTCTCATGCATTCCTATGGGTGCGGAATCGCGGCAATTCTTTGCGATTCCGCACAAAAGAATGAGCATGCTGCGATTTTTTCCGCGATGCAATTTCGCCGTGGGAAAAAATGCAGCATTAGCACAGCATGTGCGGAATGCCATAGGAATGCATGGGGCGCGTTCCGTACACGATTTTTAAACGTTTTCGCGCCAAAAATCGTGGCAAAAACGCTTAAAAATCGCTACGTGGGGACACAGCCTAAATGAAAAATAAAAAAACACCGATTTACAACAGATACATTAATCACACCACAATTGCAAATATGAAAATAAAATACAATAAACATGCAAAAGAAAAACAATTAAAATATGAAAAAAAACCCACACAAACACGCATAACACACACACACACACACACACACTCCAGGGGTCTTGCAGGTGGAAGATTTGCAGCTGAGCAGACAGGTTTTATAGCTCTAGTTTGGTCTTCTATCAGTCGGGCAGGTGTTGGATGTCTGGGTCGGTGTCTTCAGTGTGGCTGGTGCAAGATGTCTTGGCCCAATTACACCATATACAATACCAGTTAGGCCGGTTTCACATTTGCACTTTATAACGCCGCGATGGCCTGCACACGGCCGCCGCTAATCCCCGCCCCATCCGGTCATCGCCGCCTACTAGCGCACATGGACGCTTGCGATCTGCGCACCCAATCTTTAGCATAGGGTGCGCAGATCGTGCGCTGGCAGGATTTTACGGTGTGCTGCGCACTTTTGAAGGTGTGCCCGTGTGCGCCAAACGCAGCATGTTGCATTTTGGCACGCACGGCACACCTTCAAAAGTGCGCAGCACACGGTAAAATCCTGCCAGCGCACGATCTGCGCACCCTATGCTAAAGATAGGGTGCGCAGATCGCAAGCGTCCATGTGCGCTGGTAGGCGGCGATGACCGGATGGGGCGGGGATTAGCGGCGGCCGTGTGCAGGCCATCGCTGCGCTATAAAGTACAAATGTGAAACCGGCCTTACACCACACAATCACAGCATAAATAATACATTAAAATTACAGAAGTATGAAGAAAAAATGCAGTACACATGCAACATAAAAAAAAAGTATGGAAAAAAAAATGCATTACACACGCCATACACACACACGCCATACACACACACGCACACACGCTCCAGGGGTCTTGCAGGTGGTAGACTTGCAGCTGGGCAGGCAGGTTTTATAGCTCTAGTTCAATCTTCTATCAGTCAGGCTGCAGTCGGATGTCCAGCTTGGTGTCTTCAGTGTGGCTGGTGCCGGATTGTCTGGGCTCAATTACACCACATACCATACACCACACAATCACAGCATAAAAAATACAATAATATTACAGTTGTAAGAAAATAAAATGCAGTACACATGCAACAGAAAAAAAAGTATGAAAAAAAAAATATACACACAGACATGCAACACTCGCAGACCACACACACACACAGGCAGGCTACACACTAGCAGGCCATACACACACACACAAAGAAATGTCATAAACAAATAGGTATACTCACACTTTCAGGCGTGCTGCTGCTGTAACTGGCAGGCCTCTTGATAGCTGTGTGGCAGCTTGGTAGCTGTCTGGCGGATGGCGCCATTTTCAAATTTTGGCGGATTTTGACTGATGGCAAAAAACTGAAGTGTGAAAGAGGCCTTAGCTACGTTGGCGCCTGCGCATTGACATTCTTCAGAGGCGCCCTCAGTATTTGCCAGCACTTGATATTCGGCACATGCGCAATAGATCTAAACTACTATGACCTTCTATCCACTTCCTGGTTATAGACGCCGGCGCCTGCGCATTAGACTGACTTATAGACGCCGGCACCTGCGTATTGATATTTCTCAAAAGCACCCTCAGTATTTGCCAGTATTATGACCTTTTATCCACTTCCTGGTTATAGATGCCGGCACCTGCGCACTGGACTTTATTGGTCTTTGAGATATGAGCGCTTCACCGCTACCACTGGTCACAAGCCTAATGTGTCTTCTACCGTTTCTCTGGTAAGCGTTAGCACAGCTGCACTCTATTATTGAATTAATGAATTGTATAAAAAGACACACAGGATGGATAATCAGTATCCCTGACAAAGCCACAATTGGTGGCGACACGCGTCGGGTCTCTGCTATCTCTGGCTCCACTCCACTTCATTTATGGGCGTTTGGCACAGACGATTTAGGGACAGGTTATAGTTTTTTCAAAAGTGGCTATTTCAGCCTGTATTATTCATTTTGATATGACCTAAGAGGTTGGGTATTGAAAAAGTTTTGGCACCGTGTGGCGGTATATACAGGGGGGAATCTGTATACAGGGGAAATTTATATCCTTGGATTTCATCTCGCCATTTATAAATGCACCAGGGACATGTTACATCTTGCTATAGAGGGCCAATTTTAGCCTCACCATGTGTGTATCTCTGTAGGTCTAGCAAGATTTGATATTATGAGAAACATAGAGACAACTATATGCAACCTGGTGTGACTTTTATATAGACTTGTTATTCTAGGTCTATAAATGTGCAGATTTTTGAGGAAAGATATATGCCTTATGTGAATATTCTGCCCTTGGCCACAAGCTTTAAAAATCCCTTTCATGTGCACATCACATGCTAAGAAATGGCCGGAGTGAGCCTATAGGAGGCATGGGCGGAGGCCATCATGACAGGGGGATTGGAGTGTTTAGTGTGAGGGAAGGGTTAATGGGGAGGGGGAGCTAAGGGGTCTTTAGGTGGGGTCCGGGGTGTTCCCGCCCTCTCATCCCGCTCTCCCAGCTCCAAGACAGTCCCACATACTCACCAGGATGGCTGGAGTGGATCAGGCCCTGGACAGACTGTGGGCGGCAGCGGCGGGGCAGCCTCCGGGATGGTTGGAGGCACAAGTCGCGGGCCTGCTTTAAGGTGCATCTGTGCAGGCCGATGTGAGGGAGCGAAGATCCAGGTGGGTGAGGCCTCCGGAACGGCTCTCACCCGACACCACTCCCCGGGCCTCGCGTTGGCGCAGGAGCCCCTCCCGGGACCCTCCAGGCTGCGCGACGCTCAGTCCCCCTTCCAGGGCGTCGTGGCCTGGGAGGAATCCACAGGTGCGGCGAGGCCCTGCGGCGGTGTCTGGACCTTCGCCCCGGAGCAGGAGGGGGGTGGAGCCAGCACGTGCCCGGCTTCCGTCACCATCTGCTCCGTCGGGGGGCCGCGGTGGTGACGGGCATGCCGTGCGGCCTGCCTCCACAGCTCCCATGTCTTCGGCCGCCGGTAGAGTGGCGGCCTGCCGGGCGGCAGGGCCGGCTTCTTCATCCCCCAGCAGTGTAGGGGAACAGTCCTCAGCGGGGGGGAGCCGCTGCGCTGGCCCCGCAGCTGCGCCTGCCTCAAACGCCGTGACGACGCATCACAGCCCTGGGGCTGCAGCGGGAGTTGCAAGCAGCTTGGCGGGGTTGGCGCCGGCTGCAAGAAGATTCGGGCTAAGGAGGACGATTTCGGGCTCCCAGCTATCGTGGGGGGCCCTGGACGCACAGGTGCAGCAAGATGGCACACCGTCCGGAGCTCCCGGCGGGGGGTGCCAGGAGGCATCAGACTTGGGGGTACTGCTGCCTGGTTCACTCCAGGGCTTCAGGCCTCCCACCTTCGCTGCGGGGGATTTCAGAGACCAGCAACGGGGCAGCGAGTCCTTCACCGGGAGTCGCGAGGCTTCGGGGGATCCAGGCTTTTCGGCTGGAGGGCACACAGCCCCCTCGCAGGGCCGGCGAGCCGGTGTCGGTGCAAACCGACAGAGAGAAGGAGTGTCGTGTGCATTTGAACGATCGGGCGCATGGTGAGGTGTACGTGTGCTTCGAAGGTTCGTTGGGGGCTCATTTAAAAAAAGAGGTGAAAGAGCGAATTTGGAAGGATGAGTATGTGGAAATATTTTTCGTTGCTGCCTCTTGAGAAGTTTAATTTAGATAAAAGCAAGAAAGAGGATAGCAAAGGAGGAGAGGAGGAAGAAAGCGCAGGTGGCATTTGATTCCTCAGACATTTGTAAATTGGCAGCAAGCTTTTGCCATTTTGGCAAGTGTTATTGGGGAAAAGGCCCCTGACAATTGCGCCGCGCTGTTTTGTTATCTGGAAGCTATAGGAGAGGCTTACAGAGTATATGCCGGTCAGGCATGGCTGAGGTACGACGAGCAATTCCGTCAGAGGAAGGCTGTGTGTCCAGCTATTCGCTGGGACCAGAAAGATATCGGTCTGTGGATGCGTGTGATAGCGCAAAATAAGTTTGGGAGCTCCTTTCATAGGGGGGCTGGAAGCACCAGCCAGAGTAGCGGCAACTCCAGCTCTATGGGTGGCGGAGGTCAAGGGCAGGCAGGAACGCACAAGGTGGGGGTGTGCTGGCAGTTTAACGACGGCCATTGTAAGTTTGGGGCCAATTGTAAATTTAAACACCTCTGCTCTAATTGTAATGGCGCCTCACATGGAGCATCAAAGTGTTTCAAGAAAGGGAAGTCCAGAGCTGGGGGCGGAAATTCGCAAGGGGGAGACTCCAGTGAATCTGGAAAGGATGGTTCCCTATCTAAATAGGTACCCGGATAGGGAAAGAGCGGGGTTGTTGTATTCAGGTTTTAAGAAGGGTTTTCGCATTCCGAGTCCTCCGTTTAAAATCCCGTTAGTTTTGAAAAATTTGCGCTCAGCTTTGGAGCATTCCACAGTTGTTTCTGAGAAACTCAGGAAAGAAGTTTCGTTGGGCCGCATTTCGGCCCTTTCGCGTCCCCTCCTTTTCCAGATTTGGTGGTTTCCCCTTTGGGGGTGGTTCCGAAGAACATTTGTCTTACCCACGTGGGAGGTCGGTTAACGATGGTATTAATCCGGAGATTTCTTCGGTGGTATACTCTTCGTTTGACGAGGCGGTGCGTTGGGTGCGGAAATGTGGTCGTGGTGCCCTTATGGCAAAGACTGATGTGGAATCCGCTTTTCGTCTACTACCGGTTCACCCTGAAAGCGTGAAGCTGCTGGGCTGTTTTTGGGAAGGCAGATTTTTTGTGGATAGGTGTTTACCTATGGGTTGTTTGTTGTCCTGCACATATTTTGAGGCGTTTAGTTTCTTTCTTGAGTGGGTCGTGTGCGACGTTTCCGGTTTTGACTCTGTTATTCATTATTTGGACGACTTTTTGTGTGTTGGTCGGCGGATTCATCGCGTTGTTGCAGGATTTTGAAAGCCATTGAGTGGGTGGCGGATCGTTTCGGGGTCCCGTTGGCGCCCGGAAAAATGGAGGGCCCCACCACGTGTTTGCGTTTTCTGGGAATCGTCATCGATACAGTTGAATGGGAGTTCAGGTTGCCTGAGGACAAACTAGTGGATTTGAGGTCTGAAGTGGTCCGAGCGTGTCGTTTGAGGAAAATATCATTGCGCGATCTTCAGTCGCTGTTGGGGAACATTAACTTTGCTTGTCGGGTGATGCCGATGGGTCGAGTTTTTTCACGTAGGCTGGCTAGCGCTACTTCGGGGATTCAGGCTCCCCACCATTTTGTTAGGCTGTCGTCGGAACTCAGGGCTGATCTGAGTCCTTTTTGGAGGAGTACAACGGTCGCTCTTTGGTAATGGCAGACGTGGTAGGTAACGATGCATTGGATTTGTTTACAGATGCGGCTGGTGGAATCGGTTTTGGTGCCTATTTCAGAGGGCAATGGTGCGCAGCTCAATGGCCTGACACGTGGGTTTCGGCCGGTCTGGTGCGTAACATCATGTTGTTGGAGATTTTTCCGGTTCTGGTGGCGGTGCACTTGTGGGGGCAGGATTTCTGGAATCGGCGTGTTCGTTTTAATTGCGACAACATGGGCGTTGTGAGCGCGATTAATGGTCTTACCACGTCGTCCCCTTCGGTTGTTCGGGCTTTACAGCAATTGGTGCTATTGTGTTTGTCTTTGAATGCCCATGTGACTGCGACGCATGTGCCCGGCGTGAGGAACGAGATAGCTGACTCTCTCTCTCATTCGCAGTGGGATCGTTTTCGTTCTTTGGCTCCGGAAGCAGAGTTCGAGGGTCTAATTTGTCCAGAGGAGCTGTGGAGGGTGGCTTACGAGCTGCAGAATCACTGATTGAATCGTCACTGGCACCAAAAACTTGGGAGGCCTACCGTGCTTTGTGGCGGATGTGGGAAGAGGTCCTTTCGGCTGGCCTCATCAGCGGGGCCGGGCTTGAGCAAGAGGGAATGTTGTTGTCTTGGTTGGGGCGAGGTGCGAGCGAGGGTTGGTCCCGTGCGAAGGTGACGCGCTTGTTAGCAGGTTTATCTTTTGGTTTTCGGTTGTGCAGGTGGAGGGATTTGACAAAAACATTTCTGGTAAAACAGGCGGCAAAAGGTTTCTGCCGTTTCAGAGGCGGTGGTGATTTAAGACGGCCTGTATCGTTTAATATGCTGGAACAATTGGGGCGGGTTCTGGAGTCGGTCTGTTCGGATCAATATGAGGTTGTGTTGTTTCACCTGGCCTTCTCGTTTGCATTTTTTGGGGCTTTGTGGGTTGGGGAGCTCGTGTCTCCCAATAAAGAGTCGATGGGAGGCTTATTAGCCCGGGATGTGTTATTGACCTCGTGGGGGGTTGAATTTTGGCTGCAACGATCCAAAACGGACCAGTCTGGAAAAGGTCGCCGGGTGGTGTTGAGTGGTGATTCGTTGATGTGCCCTGTTCAGTGCTTGCGGAATTTTTGGGAGCTTTGTCCCAGTTTGAGCGGTTCTTTGTTGTGCCATGCAGACGGGGGTAGTTTGTCCCGGTATCAGTTTGGCGCGGTTTTTAAAAAATCCATTCGGGGTTTGGGAATAGACGACTCCCGTTTTGCCTGTCATTCATTCAGAATAGGAGCGGCGACCGAGGCGGCGGTGTGTGGTTTAGGCCCCTCTTTAATACAGCGCATTGGGGGGTGGAGGTCCAATCGGTACCGCAGTTATGTTCAGCCTTAATTCGGAAAGGTATGGGGGGAGGGGGGTTTGGTTAGTCGTGAACATGGGACGGACAGGAGTCTGAGTGGGTGGCGACAAAAAATTTATTCTGCAAGTTTGCTTTTCTGTTAGTGTTGTTTTTTGTTTCAGGTGCTGAGCCACTGCTGGTCTGGATTTTTGGGCACTCCTTTGTTTATTGGGGAGCGTTGGGAGCCAATGTCAGGAACGAAGGCAGACAGATGGGGATTCCCAGGGCAGTGGCGGTGGTGTGGTGGCTCAGTTTCAGGGGCCTGGTGTGGCAAAGGGTGTTGCCGGAGATCCACCAGTGGGTCCTGTTGGATCGGGCTCCAGATATTCTTGTTATTCACGCTGGGGGTAACGATCTGGCGGTGTGGCCCTTCCGGGAGTTGGTCAGGGATATTAAGCAGGATTGCTTTAGGTTGTGGTTGTTGTACCGGGGGGTCTGTATTGTGTGGTCTGAGATTGTGCCGCGCAGGCGCTGGTGGTCTATGAGATCGTTGGAGAAGGTTAATCGCGCCAGGATAAAAGTTAACAGAGCGGTGTCTGCTTTCATTGTTAGGAATGGGGGAGTTGCCGTGTGGCATTTCGATTTGGAAAAGGGCGAGGGTTATTTTTGGTTGGAGGATGGTATCCATTTAAATGCTGTGGGTTCCGATATTTGGGCCCTCGCCCTTCAGGGCGGTATAGAAAGGGCCGTCGCTTGGCGGGTTGGGGGATCTCGGGTCATTGAGGTGTTCAAGGCCCCCTCGTTGTAGCGGTTTTGGAGGAGGGGGAGTCCTTGATGTCGGTGGAAATTGGTTTTGGAGACTCGGTGTGTAGGGTCTCCTTCGTTAAAAGGTATGGTTGTGATCTGGTGAAAGGTGGATGGGGAGTTTTAGTTGGAAGAGGGCGGATCTCCAAGTAGTTCGTGGACAATATCTATTGGTGTGCTGGTGCTCCCAAGCCTGTGGGGTAACGGCTGGGAGCAAATGGACGGGGGTTGTTCACAATATTTTGGACTACTTCACCATGATCTTGTGGCTTCAAGGACTTCTCTTTCCAGGTTTCAAGTCATTGTACTTATGTTATTTATGATACAGTGTTTACTGTTTTTGTTTGTTTGTATAATAAAAGGCTGCTGTGGCCATAAAAATTCCAAAGAAAATACTTGTGTCTGTGTATTAGTTGGTGGCGTTGAGGGGGTGGGGGTTTTTATGGTCACGCAGGGGTAACGGGGGAAAGGCAAGACGCTTGGTCTCCCACGAGGTAAACCACTTGACAACACCAACGTCAAGAAATGGACGGAGTGAGCCTCCCGGCCCCCTATAGGAGGCATAGGCGGAGGCCATCATGACGGGGGGGTTGGAGGGTTTAGTGTGAGGGAAGGGTTAATGGGGAGGGGGAGCTAAGGGGTATTTAGGTGGGTCCGGGGTGTTCCCGCCCTCTGATCCCGCTCTCCCATCTCCAAGACAGTCCCACCCTCCCTCCCTTAATTTCCGACAGCTGGGAGTGTGATTCTAATTTTGGGTCATGGCGGTTTTGGAGGAGGGGGGAGTCCTTGAAGTCGGTGTAAATTGGTTTTGGAGACTCGGTGTGTAGGGTCTCCTTCGTTAAAAGGTATGCTGGTCGTGATCTGGTGAAAGGTGGATGGGGAGTTTCCGTCGGAAGAGGGCGGATCTCCAAGTAGTTCGTGGACAATATCTATTGGTGTGCTGGTGCTCCCGAGCCTGTGGGGTAACGGCTGGGAGCAAATGGACGGGGGTTGCTCACAATATTTTGGACTACTTCACCATGATCTTGTTGCTTCAAGGACTTCTCCTTCCAGGGTTCAAGTCATTGTACTTATGTTATTTATGATACAGTGTTTACTGTTTTTGTTTGTTTGTATAATAAAAGGCTGCTGTGGCCATAAAAATTCCAAAGAAAATACTTGTGTCCGTGTATTAGTTGGCGGCGTTGAGGGGGTGGGGGTTTTTATGGTCACGCAGGGGTAACGGGGGAAAGGCAAGACGCTTGGTCTCCCACGAGGTAAACCACTTGACAATACCAACGTCATGTATGTTTTATTGTTAAGGCAGTGTATTGTCATATTCAGCCTTGTATATCATGTTTATATCAATCTCTACTAATAATTGAGTCTGTATTTTGTTCATTATGATATGCTATTCATATGCCTATGGGGTTGTTCTTAAAGAGCTACCTACTGTGGAGTGTTCTGTGCTATAAGATTGTGGTTTTATTTTGAATTTTGTATGTCACATGTATGACGAATTTTAATGCTTTTAATTTCTTTGTGTGCTCATCTTGTGTGTCTTAATAAAGATTGTTAATTCTATTTTTGCTAAATCCAGTCTCAGGTGATCCCCTTTTGTGGCCTATTCCTTTCTCTCTGTTCATATTGTTACATGTTTGTATAGGTCAGGTTTGGATCCCTGTTTATATGTCAGTGGTGCCCCCGAACGTTTCTTGTATACGGACTGACACACGCTGTCTCTGTCTAGTTTAGACCGTTATCAAACAGCAGATATATGAAACTGTTTGAAAAACGGACACGACTCTAAGGTGTAGGTCTGGAAAAACTCCTCGGCTTTTTTTTCCAGAGTCACACACAGGTAGCTTCTATTTGTCCGTGCTAGAAGGCGGTACACGGTAGTGTGTGAGGAGCATACACCGCTGTACGGTGTGTGTATGTAAAATTGTCAAGCTCCGTGTATTTGTATACAGACTGACACACACTGTCTCTGTCTAGTTTAGACCATTATCAAACAGCAGATATACGAAACTGTTTGAAAAGCGGACAGCACTCTAAGGTGTAGGGCTGGAAAAACTTTTCGGCTTTTTTTTCCAGAGTCACACATATGTAGCTTCTATTTGTCCGTGCTAGAAGGTGGTACACGGTAGTGTGTGAGGAGCGTACACCGCTGTACGGTGTGTGTATGTAAAATTGTCAAGCTCCGTGTAGTTGTATACGGACTGACACACACTGTCTCTGTCTAGTTTAGACCGTTATCAAACAGCCGATATACGAAACTGTTTGAAAAACGGACACGACTCTAAGGTGTAGGTCTGGAAAAACGGAAAAACTCGGTTTTTTTTCCAGAGTCACACACAGGTAGCTTCTATTTGTCAGTGCTAGAAGGGTGTACACGGTAGTATGTGAGGAGCGTACACCGCTAGACGGTGTCTGTATGGAAAATTGTAAATCTCCGTCTATTTGCATAGGGACTGACACACGCTGTCTCTGTCTAGTTTTGACTGTAATCAACCAGCAGATATATGAACCTGTTTGAAAAACGGACACAACTCTAAGGTGTAGGTCTGGAAAAACGGACAAACTCCTCTGCTTTTTCTTCCAGAGTCACACCCAGATAGCTTCTATTTGTCCATGATACCAGCCGGTACACGGTAGTGTGTGAGGAGTGTACACCGCTAGATGGTGTGTGAAAAAATGAACGCTCAGTAACTCACCAGGACAAAATAATAAAAGTTGGAGTGCTTTGAAAAAAGCAGTTTGAACAGCAGTGTGCACACAGCAATGCAGCTAGCAGGTAGCCGTAAAAGGCAGCCTAATCACCACCAGCGCTGCTGCACACAACAAAAATCCTCCCCTTTCACTGCACACTGACTGTACAATGAAAAGCGCTATCAGCACAAGCAGTTTTTGTTTTTCTTCCCTGCCTAACGCTCTCCCTGTTAAGAATCAGCAGCAGCACCTCTCCCTATTGTAAGTTCGGCAGAAGTAAGATGGCAGTCGGCGTTCAAAGCCTTTTATACCCACTGCGATGCCACACAAAGCCAGCCAATCACTTCAATGCTCTTCTCTAAGATGGTGCTGGCCGCTGCGCATGTCATCGCGTTGCCCACAGTGTGCGTCCTCCATCATTGGGTGAGAAAAGGAGCTGAAAGCATCATTTGAAACGCGACTTTGGCGCGCTGATCGGCGACCTCATGGCCGACCTCACGCTAGGGTCGGTGTTTTGAATGAGTCACCGTAGGAGGCAAAAACAGAAATACTAGCTAAGTCCAGAAAACCAGAGAAGTTGGCAGCTAGCGGATTACAGACCCCTGAACCTATCAACAACAACTAGCAGTAGCCGTGGGGGGTTCCTACGGAGCCCTAGACCCCTCGATCACAGCCGGAGAACTACATAGCCTAAAGACAGAAAGGGAAATCTAAACTGCCCCAGAGCAGACCCCAAAGCAATAGGCAGCCCCCAACATATAATGACAGTGAAGAAAGATGAAAAAAACTCACACAGATAGAAAGATAGGCTGAGCAAATGATGGGGCCCAAGCTAACTACAAAGGACAGGATAGAAAAGCTGCTGTCTGTAATCTGCCAAAACTAGGGATGGGCGAATCCTGAAATACTCGGAATCGCTAGACTCTAACGAGTCCGACTCGGAAAATCGCTATTCGTTGCGAGTCTAGCGAGTCCAATGTTAATGAATGGGGATGCGAGTATTGCAGCGATTGCTGTGCTGCCATTTTTTTTACTCTTTACTCTCGCAAGTGGCCCCTAGCTTAGCGATTTAGAATTCATCCCTAAAGCACAGAAAATCGTTTCTACATCGCACTAGAGGCTAAATAGGAATTCGCCTGTGCTAACCGATTTACTGCACAGGCTGATCTGATATACTGCACACACAGGCATATCTGATCTGCACACACAGGGAGATCTGATCTGCACACACAGGGCGATCAGATCTGCACACACAGGCCCACCAAAGATGTGTAGCAGACGTGATACAGAGAGGCTGATCGGCCTGGTTGAAGAGTGGCCCCAGCTGTGGCAGCCCACCCACCCTGGCTATGGTGATGAAAGACATCGAAATATGGCTTGGAGGTCCATCGCCAGAAGTATGTTCCCGTCATTTGATCACGCTGGAGAAGATGGGCAGGCAAACATGGGTAAGAGTTATGTGATGTAATTTCTTCTATTTTCTTTTACTGTACCCTTTTTTGGATTAGGAGAGAGTGAGATTTCTTGTGTCACCATTGGCGTCTGTGACGCACTGAAACCGTGGTACCCAGCACCGGGCCGGGGTCTGCTTCACTGGGGGATGTGATGTGACCCGTGCTGTAGTCTCAGGGGATGCACAGTGCAAAGGGGATAACTACAGGGGATGTTTTAATTAAACATTTTTAGGAGTTATTGTTGGGACGCCACCCAGAATAAATGTGGCTATTTACTGCCACCGTTGCCTATGACTGGCTGGGGATGATGGTAAGGGGCAGCTGAGGTGGAGAAGCCCTTTCTGGGTAGGGCTGGGATCCCCAGGCAGGTGGTAGTAGATGGATCTTGATGTTGGTGATGGGGAGGCTGATGCAGGTCTATGCTTGCACTTAATTGGTCTTGCAACACTTGTCTTCACACTGGATCCTGCTGCAGCTACTTTATTAAAAGCGACTCACACACTGGTCAGTGTTTACCGGATGTAACTCAGCTCTGACTTTCTGGGTCTTTTACAATCACAGATGTTACAATTCTTTTCACCTTCCTGTTACAGAGGTTCAATTCTTTACACTTCTCAATTACACCTCTTTACACTTCAACGGGGACACTCTCCTTTCCCTCAGGGACTCTCCTAAACTGCAGACAGGTTCCTTCTCTTGCCAGACCCCTCTCTCTAAATGGTCCTTCCATGTTTCTCCTTCTTCTCTCCCTTCTTTGTACGTGTACGGTATACTTAACCATGGGTACAAAGAGGGCAAGAAGTGCATGTCTATTGTATGTTTGGGCCTATTGTTTGATACCTGACAATGTGTGATCAAATCTGATGTCTGTATTTTATTTATCTGCTTGCAGTTGAAATGATAATCAAGAGATGGAGGAGCTGCCGTGACCAGCATAAGAAGGAGTACGAGCGGCAGTTATGCCGGGGCCCACAAGCTGCACCACCGTTGCGGGTTTATGACCACTATCACAGATTGGCATTCCTTCGTCCATTTGTGCGCCTTAGAAGGTAGGATATGTCAGATTTTTATTTGCCCATAACTTTAACATTTGTAAGATTAGACACTATGTCTGATGTCCCTAATTTAAAAATGTTACTTGGCCCATTACCTTAATCAGGGCTGGCAAAGTTATATTTGTTTATGTTGGACACACAAGGGTAAATGTAAGTGTAGGTTTGCATTAATGTTGGTAATTTTTACCTTGTGTTTTTCCTATCTCAATCCAGCAAATGTGGGCTGACATTTTTTTTTGTGCTTACAAAAAGACCTCGCCGGCAAAATCCCCAAGATGTTGAGGTTCCTCAAGGCCAAGGTGCAGATGAGGAGGCCGGTGTTGCACCTTTGCAACAACGAGA
This sequence comes from Dendrobates tinctorius, assembly GCF_039654945.1. NCBI lineage: Eukaryota > Metazoa > Chordata > Amphibia > Anura > Dendrobatidae > Dendrobates > Dendrobates tinctorius. The sequence continues at coordinate 7,658,919 of NW_027361827.1, read as the reverse complement.
CAGACCAGCCCAGCAACAGCCTGTGGAGGAAGGAGGGTATGCAGGCGGATGACAACCAACCCGTGGCTGATCAGCTTCCACCACCTTCACCACCACGGGCTGCAGAAGAACATGCTGTGAGTAGTATGGCTCTGGCAGCTCCACCAGTTCATGGGCCATCCGGTTTTCAAGATGCTGTGGTCCCCTCTAGCTCTGGCCATGATCTTGAGAACTCCAACAGTGGTCCTGGTCCAGTTCCCTCCTGCACTGCCCCAGCTAGTTTTCTGGTTAGCTCCACCCCAGCTCCATTAACTTGCTCCTCTGTACCTGCTCTGGCTCCCTGCCACTATGTTCCTTTGCCGCTTGTGTCCACCTCTGGCCTCACTGCTCCATCCTCGTCATTTGGTCTGGATTCTGTGGCCTCCTCCAGCTTGCCCACAGTTTCCTTCACCCCCAGCTTGGCACCTTTCCTCAGATATGTAGCCCCTGAGGTTGAGGAGAATTTCTTTGCTCCCTGGGGGGGGCTGGCCATCCAATGCAGAGACCAACACAGTACAGTGGGCGGCTGCCTTTGCACACAGTCTCATTGGTAGTCTCACACATATTCCACGTGAGCGGAGACGGCATGCAAGGGCAGCCTTCCAAATACTACTTGAAGCAAATGTGCCCCCCAACAGCCCCACACAGGTATTAAATATGCTTGAGGATTGGCAGCGTTCACCACACAACCTCATGGCTACTTCAACCCGCCAGCAGCCAGGGCAACCAAGAGCCATGCAGGGCTACCAGAGTCAGGATGGACACCCTGTGGAACATAACATATGGCGTCCATATCAGCCATTACTTAATGTGCCCAATGTTGGAGGTTTGCCAGAGTATCACAGGCCCTTGGCTGAGGAGATACAACAGGCGCTCAACGTGATCAATGTTCCTGTAGATGAGGGTGACCTGGATGTCAATGTGGAACAGAGTGGTGGGCCAAGTTACCATGTACTCTAATTGCATATGGACATATGGAATTTTCTGACCAAAACTTTTGGGTTTTTTTGACAATTAAACGTTTAATTGTCTATGTTTGAGATACTGTAACATTCTTTATTTATTTTTTTTTTTTTTTCTCTTATCCCCTTTCTGTAATTTTTTTTTGTCTTTTACGGTTAAGAAATGTGGCTTTTTGTGGCATTGTGATACATATGTGGAAAGAAGGAAAGAGCAAGACAAAAAATTTAAGTAAAAGAAAGCCAACAGGCATGAAAGTGAACCACAGAAATAAAAAAAGGGTTTTGCCAGCCACACAACAGTTGTATGTGTCATGTGTTCAGTACACCACTCAAAACATGTTTTTTGAACTATCACACACTTTTCACATGAGCACTTAAGCAAGACAGTTTATGTAATACACGGAAGGTGGGATTTCGGCTGCGGTTACATTTGCATTTGGAATTGGCGATCATGATCTATTATTTGGGGCCACACCACGAGGAACTCCAAAAATCAGATCCGGGTAGATTCTCCAAATTATACTTTTTCTCCAATAGGTCAACACACCGGTGTTTTCTCAAAAAAACATGAACGGCATCTGCAATTGTAAACGCAAATGTAACCGTAGCATTAGCCATTTTTGAGACCCAACACGAAGCGCTTTGACAGAGGCACAACGCTTGAGTCAACAAGTAAAGTGTAAGGCTGGCCAGGCCATACGGGTGCATATTCGGGCCAATGACTTAGAGATACAGTGTAAGAAGAATGCTGAGGGCCTAGCTGCATTTGGTGACATGTTGCCAGTCCAACACCACAACATGTCCACATAGCCAAACTGATGTATGTATTTCCCCAGAATATGTACTTCTCCAATGTGCAGATGGTTTGTCAAATTTTGTACGTCAGAGTAAAGTGTTTGGCACCCCTGCCGAAATGCACATGCGAGTTCATGGTGAAAGACATAATTTGGGCGGACATGTGTGTGCCTTTTTTCCAACCAAAATCAAAACAGTTAGTTGTGGTTTGGCAACTGTTGAGCAACTAATTTGATGATGTGTATTGTTTACATTGCCACATGGAGTATTACCCCCCCAAAACCATTGATGATCAGGAGGACCATGTTGTGTGATGTTTGCTAAGGTTAGCAGATATAGTATTTATGGCAACACTGGTTATCCATGAACATTCCATTAGGTGGGTTCGCCCAGGGAAATGCCCCCTCTGGGCTATTGAAATAATGTATAAAACATTCACGGACACGCAGTCCCTAGTGCTCATACAATATACTTGCTTGTACTGGGAGCATAGTACATGCAATACCCACTATGCAGGCATAGGCTTGGTGCCTGGAAAAATTAGCCCAAGGGGCTTTCGAAAAAATGTATTAAAGAATAAAGGGCGCGTGGCCCATACAATATACTGGCTTGCAGTAAGAGAAATGCCCACTGTGTAGGCATAGGCTTGGTGCCTCCAAAAATTGGCTCAAGGGGCTTGAGGAAAATTTTTTAAATAAAGCAGGGCGCGTGGCCCATACAATATACTGGCTTTCAGTAAGAGAAATGCCCACTGTGTAGGCATAGGCTTGGTGCCTCCAAAAATTGGCTCAAGGGGCTTGAGGAAAATTTTTTAAATAAAGCAGGGCGCGTGGCCCATACTAAATACTGGCTTGCAGGAAGAGAAATGCCCACTGTGTAGGCATAGGCTTGGTGCCTCCAAAAATTGGCTCAAGGGGCTTGAGGAAAATTTTTTAAATAAAGCAGGGCGCGTGGCCCATACTAAATACTGGCTTGCAGGAAGAGAAATGCCCACTGTGTAGGCATAGGCTTGGTGCCTCCAAAAATTGGCTCAAGGGGCTTGAGGAAAACTTTTTAAATAAAGCAGGGCGCGTGGCCCATACTAAATACTGGCTTGCAGTAAGAGAAATGCCCACTGTGTAGGCATAGGCTTGGTGCCTCCAAAAATTGGCTCAAGGGGCTTGAGGAAAATTTTTTAAATAAAGCAGGGCGCGTGGCCCATACTAAATACTGGCTTGCAGTAAGAGAAATCCCCACTGTGTAGGCATAGGCTTGGTGCCTGGAAAAATTAGCCCAAGGGGCTGTATGGAATTGGATGCAAATACACAACTCTGAAAAATCCTCACAAGTGGATGCACTTGTAAAGTAAAATGAATCAAACTGATTGTGTATTTGTGTTATAATGCAGCAAATGTTGCATGAACATTACTAATCAAAGCGACTGAGATGAGGGACATAGAGATATTTCAAGTTAGAAAAGGGCATAATGTTAAAAGCGCAATCTCACAATCCTAATAATCATGATTATGTTACCCTAGGTTTGGGTACTGTCGTCTGGAGGACTTAGGAACTGTGATGATATCCAGTCCTTGTTGAACTTTATGAGAGTCAGCCTGTCGGCATTTTCTGTAGTAAGGCGTGACCTTGTCTCAGTGACTATACCCCCAGCGGCACTGAAAACACGCTCTGATGTCACGCTAGCAGCTGGGCAGGCCAGCACCTCCAAGGCATACAAAGACAGCTCTGTCCAAGTGTGAAGCTTCGAAACCCAGTAATTAAAGGGTACAGACGGGTCGGTAAGGAAGCTGGTACTGTCACTGACATACTCGTTCACCATGTTTGACAATGTTTGTCTCCTACTCAAGGTGACCGCATGCACACTGCGTTGCTGATTGGAAGGTCTGTTGAACATCGCCCAGTTGGTGGACATCTTACCCCCACCTCTTCTTGACATTGTGGGCATTTGTGTCCCAACCAATTGCTGCTGTTGCAAACTGCTGCTACTTCGGTGTATAGCGGAGTCAGACGGTGATATTGTCATCAAATTCTCTACAACAAGACTCTTGAAATGATCCATAGTTAAACCCCTTGGTGACTGCAACAGCAGCGACGGAAATTTATCTTTGTAGCGTGGGTCCAGAAATGTTGACAACCAGTAGAGGTTGCTGTCATAGATGTTAATGACGCGTGGATCTTGGGACAGACATTGAGACATGAAGTCAGCCATGTGTGCTAAGCTGTAAAGACTCATCTCTTCGGTTTCACCCGAATGATGGGCACTACGCATCATGGCCTCTAAATCTGTCTCCGCCTCCTCCTCCTCCTCCTCTTCAGCCCACCCATGCTGTACCGACATAAAGCTGGGGTTGGGAGTACCATCAGGGTTCACATCAGTGCCACGGAACAAGAAATCTTCATCCTCATCACCCTCATCGCATTCTTCTTCCGGACCCAATGTTGCCTGCTGATGTTGGCTTGGCTGCCTAGGATCAGCGATGTTCAAATCTGGCTCCATAGCCATCCGCTGGGCCCTCAAAGCTTCTGTTTTCAGATTCATGAGGGATTCTTTGAGCAGACAGAGCATGGGGATGGTGAGACTGATAATCGACTGATCACCGCTGACAAGTTTGGTGCAGTAATCAAAGTTCTCCAGCACCTCACAAATGTCAGCGATCCAGACCACTAAGGTGTCTTGTCTGACTTCTGGTGTGACGGGCATGTTGCAGCTGATATTCCGCTATTGCCCTCTGCTGCTCATTCAACCTTGCTATCATATGGAATGTAGAGTTCCAGCGTGTGGGCATGTCGCAAATTAGCCGGTGTTTGGGCAAATTCAATTGGTTTTGAAGGGCAGAAAGACTTCCAACCGCCGTGGAGGAATGTCGGAAATGGGCGCAAATTCTCCTCACCTTCTCTAGTAGGTCAGATAACTCGGGGTATGTTTTAAGGAATTTCTGAACTACTAGGTTCAGCACGTGAGCCAAGCAAGGTACGTGTACAATGTTCCCAAGCTTCAGTGCCGCCACAAGGTTTCGACCGTTATCGCTGACAACAAGACCTGTTTGGAGTTGCAGTGGGACCAGCCACTCATCAGTCTGTTGCTTAAGACCTTTCCGCAGCTCTGTTGCAGTGTGAGGTGTGTGACCTAGACAGATGAGCTTCAGAAGAGCCTGTTGTCGCCTTGCTGAAGCGCTACTGCAAAGCTCCCAACTTGGACGTGATATTGCGGGCAAGTCAGCAGTGGCAGAGGAAGTTGAAGAAGCCGATTGGGTAGTGGACGTATATGATGAGGCGGACACCCGGAATGATGTTGTGCCCACTATTCGTGGAGTTGGTAGGATCTCACATGGTCCACTTTTAGAATTTGGGACACTCTCCACCAGGTTGATCCAGTGAGCCGTTAGTGATATGTATCTGCCCTGTCCACAAGTACTTGTCCACGTGTCCGTAGTTAAATGGACTTTGCCGGTTACAGCATTTGTTAGTGCACGCTTTAAGTTGTTTACCACGTGCTGGTGTAACGCGGGGATGGCACAACGTGAGAAAAAGTACCGGCTGGGAACGGAGTATCGTGGTGCTGCCACAGCCAACAACTCCCGAAAAGACTCTGTTCCCACAAGCCTAAACGGCAACATTTCGACAGCTAACAACTTAGCAATTTGAGCCATCATTTGTTGAGAAAATGGGTGCGTCGATTGGAACTTCCGCTGCCTCTCATACAGCTGTGGCACAGACAACTGCACGTTTGGCGCAGACTGACAAGTGGCTTGACTACTGTCATGTCTGTCTTGTAACGCAGCTTCGGAGGAGTACGTCTGAGCATGACCTGCTGCATGAACACTAGATGGTGAAGGATGGATCTGAGGTGGAGTGGAAGTGTTGGGATCAGAAGCCACTGATTTTGAAACCTGACGGGCCGACCACTGAGTTGGGTGCTTAACAGACATGTGCTTACGCATACTGCTGGTGCTCAAGTTTCCTTTTCCCTGGCCTCTGCTTAGCCTTGCATAGCAGATGTTACAGATCACTACATTTGGTACTGATGGGCTATCCTTAAAAAATTCCCACACAAGGGCTTTTCGTCCTTTATGTTGTATTGGAGGCACAGGAGGATACCTCTGTCCAACACCAACTGTTGATACAGTTTGGGCAACAGTTGGTCCAGTTTGGGCAACAGTTGACACAATTTGGGCAACTGTTGTCACAGTTTGCCTTCTGGAGAAAGGAGTAAGCCTTGGTGCTTTTGGCGGTGGTACATAGCCACTTTCCTCCTCCGGGCTGCTCTGTTGGCTATGCATTCCAACAGTCCATGTTGGATCTGTGGTCTCATCATCAACCCCTTCCTCTTCAAAGTCTTCAGGATAACGTGACTGTTCAGGCTGGCCAGATGAGATGAGTGTCTCATCATCATCATCATCGTCGGCAACCTCCTGAGACGCTGTATGCCTTTGGTGAAAGTGGCGTTCTACAGTAAGAGGTGATTCCAAACTTTGTCCATGAATAGACCTTACGTCTTCTTCAAGTATCTCGTCAGGCAGTGACAAAGAAACTCCAGATTCAATCAGGGGCTGGTAAGAAGCAAATAAATCATCAGAGTGACCAAATTCGCGGTCACAATATTCCTCTGTCTGCCGATGGGTTGAGGAACTAGGAAGAGTTTGAGGATTGGATGACCCTGCGTTGTCTGTAGCGACACTAGACCTAGTTGTCAAGGACGATTGTGTGCTGCAAGAACCAGTGGTTGAGGTCTTCTCAGCCATCCAAGATGTAATCTGGTCTTGCTCTTCCGGCCTTAAGAGACGTTTTGGTTGAGTACTGGGAAATTTACAGAAGAAAGGTCGATCTATCAATCTTCTTCTGTCTACCTGTACCAGTGCCTTGTTGTGCATGACTGCCAAGACCACGACCTCGTCCCTGTCCCTTTGCAACCTCTTTTTTGGGAACTTGTTTTTTTTGGGACATTGTTGAGAAATGCAGATGTTAGCTGTAATAATCTGAACAATAATTAGCAGTTAATACTTGCTAATAGGAGGACAATCAAGGCTAGTGATGCGTATTGGCACAGCAGGAAGGTAACGTGCGTGCTATTAGCTGGTAGCAGAGAAGCCCTGCACTCTCCCTGAAAAAATTGTTTAGTGCGCAAAGGCAGTCACCTAGGTGGACTGTGGTGCTGTCTGCGTCACCGCTCTGGGGTGAAGTGCGTGCTGTAACTTAGCAGAGAAGCGACGCACTCTCCCTGAAAAAATTGTTTAGTGCGCAAAGGCAGTCACCTAGGTGGACTGTGGTGCTGTCTGCGTCACCGCTCTGGGGTGAAGTGCGTGCTGTAACTTAGCAGAGAAGCGACGCACTCTCCCTGAAAAAATTGTTTAGTGCACACAAGCAGGCAGCGTGCGTGCTATTAGCTGGTGGGATAGATAGCAGCAACGCACTGGTCTGCCACAGAAACAATAACGCTGCAGGGGTAAATATGACCCCAATAATATATGGTGGAAAAAAAAGAAGAAAATTTGCTCAGCTATGTTTCTGATTTCAGCTCTGATGGAAGCTGAGTGAGTAAGCTAAGCTCTGAGGATGGGGCTGTATGCACTGTAAGGCTGCTCCTGCCTTTCTCCCTGCCTACAGTCCTCTACAGTACTCCTCCGTCCTGGTAGTTCTGAAAAGAACTTTTGTGTTATATGTGAGGAATCTTGAGGTCCTACACTGACTAACAGTCCCTAGATCTGCTCTATGTCTCCAACTCGCCCTGCACTAGCTCAGATCGTCACAGGAATGTGCCCAAAATGGCGGGGGCAGGGTTTATATACAGCCTTGCCTGTGATACATGACATAGGCATCACGATGGACAGCAGCCAATCATAGTAGTGCTCTTCACAGTTTTCTCACCTAACAAACTAGGCTGTCTCTGAAAATTAACATATTCTGTATTCTGCGAGTCCCGAATACAGTATATAGGAGTCCTAGAATCGCTAAGACTCGCTGCTGACAGCGGGACACAAAATCGCTAAGAAACTAGGATTGCTTGTATTAAACTCTGAAAAAACTAGGATTGCCATTGATTTGCATTGGACTCGTTACTGTGCGAGTAATCGATTGGAAACTCGCAGAGTACCGACTCCTGCGAGTCCCCTACTACTCGCAGAGTAACGAGTCCTAACGAGTAGATTCGCCCATCCCTAGCCAAAACCCTATCAAAAGAGCCAACAGCTGATAGGGAAAAAAGCCCTGAAGACGCTAGGCTTCAAAAAGACTATATCAGTACTCAGGTATTTTCTGAAGACAGAGCAAAAAAGAAATTCAGTACACCCCAGCAAGGAATGGCAGAAATCCAGAAAAACAAGGAAAAACAAAACCAAAACACAAATGCAAAAAACAGAGCAGAGAACATAGCTTTTGAGGAGCAGGAATCAGACTGGTCTCCTAGAATCCCTCAGAGAGATCACCAGCAAGGCAGAAGGGCGTCGGCTGCCTTATATCCAGTCAGAAATTCCCGTCACCCAGTCATCATCATCCAGCTCAGGTGCTTGGTAATCAGCCTCGCTACCTTCCTTCACCAGAAGAGGGAGTTCATCAGACCTCAATGGTGAAGGGGAAAATGAACGCACAACAGGTCGGATTTCGATCAGCGAAACCCGATTTTGGCGAAAGTTGGCGATTTTTGAATCTGACCGACCTGTTTCACTCAACACTACCACTGTGGACTCTCAATTCTAAATATCTACTGTCTAACATGGTGCAAAGATATATATCTTTCCTGTATGAATATAGTCTATGAATCAGCCAGAAAAAAACATGTTATTGGGGTTGTCTGGTTTTTGGCTGCAACTGTGCAGTCACTCTATGTGACTGTAGACTTGGGAGTGCCCATATTGTGGGTACCTGATGCTGTGAGGATTCTTCAGTGCCAGGAACAGCAGGCGCGTGACGACAAGCATGTGATTCTCATACATGCAATCACTTACCAACTAAATTTGCACGGCCTCACTCAATGCAAGTTTATTGAGCGAGGCCAGAAACAGTCTAGTTGGAATGTGGCTTGGAGCATGCAAATTGCATACTTGTGGTCACATGACTGTCCGACACTGGCACCCAAGTGACTGCAGACTTTTAGCTTTATACCAGAGAACCCATGTGCGCTTGCCCCCAGGCTAAGTTTGCCAGCTAGCCCCTGAACCTCTATATATTTATTAAACATGCCAGTCTGGGGCTAAAAGCCTACAAATTTAGTGAGTAGTTTATAAAACAGGTTACATTCACATACATCCCTTTTTTCACTGAAGCAGGTAGATTATCTGAATTCTTGTTATATCCATTGAGTCTTAACAATGCATCAGTTTAAAATGGATTAAATTAGTATGGATCTTGAAACACAAGGCATCTTATCCTAGTTTCATCCATATCTCAGGGATCTCCATAGACATTTAAGGGCAGATAATGTTTAGCCCTGGCTGCAGTGTGTTACAAAATAACCACATTCACATGTATTAATTGGATTTTTCAATTGCACCAATTCTTTTGCATACCCTCTAAGTCTTGAATTGAGTACTTTCCTATATATATATATATATATATATATATTTTTTTTTTTTTCATACAGAACACGTAGTCATGTTTGTTTTGTGATGTGATGATAACAGGAGTCACATAAGCTTTAAGAATAGCTGAGCCCTAAATGTACGTCAATGAACATGTGTTGGGTTTTTCCCAATCTTTCATCATGTAACAACTGATATTGTTACTTTCGTGACAGACTGAGTGATCAACTGCCATAGCCAAACACAGCTTTGTTACATGCAAAACCTTAGTAAATCAGGTGTGGTACTGTTTATGTATTCATTGTATTCTAATATTTGTATTTTCTTTTTAACTAATAAAATGCTGATACTATCAGCCTTTATGTGTGGCTATTTGACTTTTTAGAGAACTTATGGGAAATAAACAACATAAAATTTTGGCATTTTAGTATCGATAATGAAAAGTAACCTTTAGATTCATGCTGCTCAAACCACGGTCGGTATGAATCAGATCCTGGTTGTGCGATGGCACCCAGGTTTGCAATGTTTCAGACTCAGAGACAACATAGTTTACAAAGCCAGCTGGGGACCGGAGGGAGAGATTGGAGTAGTCCAGTACAGCCTACATCCGGGTCTTTCTCCACACCATTCTGGATGATTGACAGATTTGTACACATGTGGGAGAGACCTGGCCACCTGGAGTGGGATATAGGGAAGCCAACTGTAGGCTAGTCCAAACTACTCCGGTCTCTCCCTATAGTCCCTGGCTAGCTGTTCAAATTATGTTTTCTTTAAAATGCTGTAGTGTTTCAAAGAAAGACATAGGAAGACAAACCTTTTTGTAGTCGTGCAGCCAGGCTCTGATTTATGATGCCGTTGATTCTTACAGCTTGAAACTAATGACAGGTTCCGTTTAATAAATCTGCTCATAGTACACTGTGGAAAATTGACCCACTTACAATCAGCCACAATGTAGGATTCATGGTTGGGAATAGAAGAAATAATCCCTATCACACATCCCAGATATTTTAAAAAGAGGTTTTCCCTCAAATGGCATTAAACACCTATCCATTAGATAAGATATTAAGTGTCAGGGGTACCCCACTGATCACAAGAATGGGGGTGTTGATCCACTGGGCCTCCTGTTTGCATTTGAGATTGAATAGAACATGATAGTCGCTCATGTGTGCTGCCACTCTTTTTATTGTCCAGATAGACTAGCAGGGATGTCAAACTTAAATACGCAGAAGACCAAAATTAAATACTTGGACAGAATGGTGGGCCAACCTTGATCTTTGGGGTAAAATTATAGATTCGCGCACATGGAACCTCTAAATGATGAGAGATGACAATATGGAAAAATGTTCTATTCAGACCATAATAAATTAAAGAAATACAAAAAGAGAATACAATTGCAATTAGCCCACAGTTAATATTGCACTTAGCCCAGCTGATGGTGAGGTGCTTCAGACAAAAAATAGTTTAGGCAGATAAAGGGAATGCTTAGAGAGTGAACAATACGATTGCACTAAGCCCACAGAGCCGTTTGCACTTAGCCCAGTATCGCAATGAGGATTTTAAGCACAAATAGTTAAAAAAGAAAGAAAAATGATTGCTAAATATGAGGCTGGTGATGTAGCAGCACCTAAAAAGGAAGCTGTGGAAAAAAAGGGGGTTTGATTAGTACCGGAGGATCTTTAGTCTTTAACTTGAGCAGCGTCTATAAAAAATGCCTAGAAACAGTAATGGGTTAATGTTTCAAATGGCAGACATGAGAACAGAAAGAGATGAATGTAGTCCTTAATAGTCCCTGTTCCTGCATATTACAGGTTAGATGGTCTCAGGATGGTGTGGTAAAATAAGAGTTACTCCTGAAGTCTCATGGAACCTGCCCCGGCCGGTGGCAGTTCCTCCATCTCAGACGGAATTGGTCTGGTCAAGGACCTGTGTAGCTTAGTTAGTTACCTTGCGCAAAGTGAGATGAGGAGAGTCTGCTCTCCATTGTGGTACAGACATCAATGAGGCCAGCTGTCAGTAGGAAGAATCCCGGTGGCCGCGGTCAGTAGCTGCGTCCTCGCTGTGTGCGACAGCAAGAGCAGGACCTGGCGTGACATGGGGGTCATGTGGTAACACGTGACCTAGGCTTGCTGCTGGCTGCAGGAAGGTATGGGTAGCAGAAAGGACCCAGAAACATCCAACGCGTTTCAGAAAAACACGGTTTCTTTCTTCAGGGATGGTCCTTTCTGGCAACAGGGTCCTTTTATACATCTGCCCATGGTCAGCTGGTTTTAATAGAAGCCAAACAATTCTAGCGCACTGTTCAATCCTTTAGGAATCAGAGTGTCCAAAGTTAAGATCCACTTAGTTTCCATAAGTGACATTAAGGCTATATAATCACCTTTCCTCTAAGGTGGTGGTACATATACAAATCCGGTAACATCCATAGAAAGTATCTCACTCTTATGGTGTTCAATAAAATGTTTAGAGAGTTTGTGGCCCATAAATTTATTTTTGATATTCCTGATGTGCTCACTAATTCTCATTTTTAGTGGGCATTTGGTACGGCCCACGTAAAGTTTATCACATGGGCATTTAATTACATATATAACGCCCTCAGAGGAGCATGTAATGAAATCTTTTATTATATAATTTTGGCCTTCTTTAGTAATTGCCAGCTTTTTACTGGTGCAAGTTTGTGAGCACATTGTACATTTATGGCAAGGATAAAAGCCTTTAAAATTGTTAGTAAAAAAGTTGGAGGGTTTCTGATTAGTGGGGTTTTGCACAGTTGACGCAATTATGTTCCCAAGATTACGTGCTTTTTTGTATATAAAGCGGGGGGATGTAAGAATTAATCCCCCCAAGATTTTACATCTTTGAGTATCCCCCAATGTCTGCCCACTATTTTATTAAGATAGTAGAATTTGGCTACTTTCACACATCCGTTTTTTTAAATCCGGCATGATGCGGCAAAATTTGTGTAAACCGGATCCGGAATTGGATCTGGTTTTTTCACATAGAATGTAATGATCGCCTCATCATGCCGGATGGACATGCGGCGCCTCCGGGTTTTGCCGGATACGGCAAACATGCGCCGTCCGGCGTCTGCAAAAAACGTTGGCTGCAACGTTTTTTTGCAGCGCCGGACCGGCTTTTTCAACTGCGCATGCCCGGGCACTATGAGTTTTAACCCCACAAGTGCCCGGCGCGCATCTCTCTCTCTCTCTCCCCCTCCCCTTCTCTCTCTCTCTCTCTCTCTCCATACGCTCCATACCTTTCTTTGGCTGGCTCTCTCGTCCCCCGCTGTCTCTCTGGCTGCTCTCTCGTCCCCCGCTCTCTCTTGGGCTGCTCTCTCGTCCCCCGCTCTCTCTTCGGCTGCTCTCTCGTCCCCCGCTGTCTCTTTGGCTGCTCTCTTGTCCCCCGCTGTCTCTCTGGCTGCTCTCTCGCCTCCCGATCTCTCTCCGGCTGGCTCTCTCGACCCCCGGTGCTGCGGCTCCTTTAAATGTCCTCCAAGCCGCATCAGGGGCCGCATGTACATCCGGTGTCACCACTGCAGGCCGGATTCGGCGGCCCGGCTATTCGCCGCAGGCCGCCGGACCCCTGACACCGGATGTCTGAAAGAGGCCTTAGAGTTGTACTGCGTGATAATTGGGATAAAATTCAGAGGATCTTGTTCCTTCCTATTTGCTTTCTCTTTAAGGAGGTCCTGGCGAGACAGGATCATAACTGATTCTTTTGATGCTTCTAATGATTTAAAATTGTAACCATTTTCTAAAAATTTTGAGGTTAAGGATTCAGCCTCTTTTTTAAAATCTGAAGGTTTAGAGCAGTTATGGCACCATCTCATGTATTGGCTGTTTGGTTCATTCAAGAGCCAGCTGGGTAAGTGGCAGATATCAATAGAATGAAGCTGTCGGTGTCCGTGGGTTTATTAAAAGTGTAGGTTTGTATTAAAGAATTTTCGATAAAAATTGTCAGGTCTAAAAAGTGAATTTTTTGGGTGCTAGTAGTAGCAGAAAGTTTTTTTAAAAAAGTCATTTTTATTGATATCAATTAAAAACTGTGTGAGGGAATGTGTTCTCCCTGACCAAATAAAAAACACATTGTCTATAAAGTGCCACCATAGGATCAGGTTCTTGAGTATAACCCCCCAGGATATTTAGGGGATATTCAAACATGATAAAATCTTGGGGAGATTGATTCCTACATCCCCCCACTTTATATAAAAAAAACCATGTAATCTTGGGAACATAATTGCGACAACTGTGCAAAACACCACTAATCAGAAACCCTCCACCTTTTTTTTACTAACAATTTGAAAGGTTTTTATCCTTGCCTTAATGTACAGTGTGCTCACAAAATTGCACCAGTAAAAAGCTGGAAATTAGTAAAGATGGTCAAAATTATATAATAAAAGATCTAATTACATGCTTATGGGCCACACACTCTCTAAACATTTTATTGAACACCATAATAGTGAGATACGTTCTATGGATGTTACAGGATTTGGGTATGTACCACCACCTTGGAGGAAGGGTGATTATATAGCCTTAATGTCACATATGGAAACTAAGTGGATCTTAACTTTGGACACTCTGATTCCTAAACAATTGAACAGCGAGCTAGAACTGTTTGGCTTCTATTAACGTCTGCTGACCACGGGCAGATGTATAAAAGGACCCTATTGCCAGAAAGGACCATCCCTGACGAAAGAAACCATGTTTTTCTGAAATGCGTTGGATGTTTCTGGGTCCTTTCTGCTATCCAAATCTTCCTGCAGGCAGCAGCAAGCCTAGGTCACATGTTACCATGTGACCCCCCCATGTAACGCCTGCTCCTGCTGTCGCACACAGCGAGGACGCAGCTACTGACTGCGGCCACCGGGATTCTTCTACTGACAGCTGGCCTCATTGATGCTTGTACCACAAAGGAGAGCGGACGCTCCTCATCTCACTATGCGCAAGGTAACTAACTAAGCTACACAGGTACTTGACCGGGTCAATTCCGTCTGAGAGGGAAGAACTGCCACTAGCCAGGGCAGGTTCCATGAGACTTCAGGAGTAACTCTTATTTTACCATGCCATCCTGAGACCATCTAACCTGTAATATACAGGAACAAGGACTATTAAGGACTGCACTTATCTCAGTGGGCTTTCTGCTCTCATGTCTTCCATTTGAAACATTAACCCATTACTCTGGTACTAATCAAACCCCCTTTTTTCCACAGCTTCCTTTTTAGGTGCTGCTACATCACCAGCCTCATATTTAGCAATCATTTTTCTTTCAGTTCTATTTGTGCTTAAAATTCTCATTGCGATCCTGGGGCTAAGTGCAAATGGCTCTTTGGGCTTAGTGCAATCGTATTGTTAGAGGTTCCATGTGCGCTAATCTATCTTTTTACCCTACATTTTCTTGACAAACCTGTGTTTTTACTGTCCAGCTTCGCTGCACTTGTATACCTCACTCCAGCGACGCTGAACCACACATTACTATCACAACCTTGATATTTTCTAACAAAAAGTCTACAATTGAGGAAGTTTTTCTTTATCGCCAAAAGAGACGGTTTTGGCTGCAAGAAGAAAAACACACAGTAAAAACTCTGAATATGAACATAACCTTTAAATTACATACACAAAACCCAGATGAGGTCTGGAGAAAAGCAGCGTCTTTATCTACCCGTAGAATAGACATCAATTTTATTAGATAAATTTACAACTCAGAATAATCAATAAATATGAAAAAGCATAATAAAAGATAAAAAGATGCCTCGTGTCAACATGGAGATACAACGAAAATTATATATTGGACATAAAGTCCTTTCTTATGATTTAATAACAAATGATCATGGTAAACAATGCATATGGAACCTTTGTTAGTCCTGTGGAAAAACGAAGAAGTCTGAAAATGCATTGTGGGGCAGAGATCTGCTGGATCCTTACACCACAATACAGTTGTGGTTTGGCAGCTGATGTCTGAGTGCAAGTCTCTGGTGGTGCATGGCAGTGATGTAATTTGCTGCCCATGACTTGCATGCTGATATCAGCTGCTGGCTTCTGCAGCTGCTTCAGAAGAGAATGCCACAGCAAGGTGAGTAGAATATTTTTTATGCGTTAAAGAACAGTGGCAGAAAGGGAAACATATCTACAAAAATGGGAGACATATCTACCATTGGGGGACAAATACCACGATGGGTTGAGATGGACAACATAAATACCTTTATGAGGCAGAGGATAAGGGAAATATTTACCGGGATGTGCTTAGGATAGGGGACATATATACCAGGATGGGAGACATATATACCAGGATTGGGGACGTATACACCAGGATAAGCTAAGGATGGGAGACAAATATACCAGATTGGGAGACACATATACCTGGATGGGTGACATATATACCAGGAAAGGGCCCAGGATAAGAGACATATATATCAGGATGGTTGACATTTATACCAAGATAGGGACACACAGTAGAGGAAGTAAGTATTTGATCCCTTGCTGATTTTGTAAGTTTGCTCACTGACAAAGACATGAACAGTCTATAATTATAAGGGTAGGTAAATTTTAACATTGAGAGATAGAGTATCAAAAATAAAATACAGAAAATCACATTGTATAAATTATAGAAATTAATTTGCATTTTGCAGTGAGAAATAAGTATTTGATCCCCTACCAACCATTAAGGCTGTGTGTGTAAGAGAATGGTCAGCTATAATATACTGAGCTGCCATG
The DNA here is from genome assembly GCF_039654945.1 of Dendrobates tinctorius. NCBI lineage: Eukaryota > Metazoa > Chordata > Amphibia > Anura > Dendrobatidae > Dendrobates > Dendrobates tinctorius. Next base: position 7,642,926 of record NW_027361827.1, on the reverse strand, counting down.
AGCAACGAGGCAGCCATGTTATGAAAGTTAGGAAAGAATATATTCAACTTTTACAATAGAAATAATATGATGTACTCTGTAAAAGCAGATGGAGGATATAAAATGAGATCATGCCCATTAGCAAATTTAGTAGATGTGCATACAGGTAAATTGGATCAGCCTCAGGGCAATGAGAAAATAAAACCAACGAATATATGGTGAATATGTGTATTCATGATAGTGTTAGTAGGAAACAGACTTCTCCAATTGTCAAATGTATGAATTTATGGGTTTAGTCTAAGAGCAGTAATAAGATTAATGACAGTAGTTAGAGATGATATTGGATTTATGTGTTTTTTAATGTGGCCTGGTGAAAAGTTAATTACTGATAGTAACCATATACACCCTTTTGCTATAATATGTACACAGCTTCCTTTGTTTGCATAATGTATAAAAAGCCCCTGTTACTGTTGCTCGGGGCCATTCCATCACCATCATGCCGCTGTGCCTCACCATGGCCAGGGCACAGAGCCTTATCATCGCCAGACTTCCTAGCGAATCTCTGCCTGTCTGAATTCCTGCTTTTGCCCGCATATTTCAACTTCTCTGACTATCTGTTCTGTTTTGCCGTGTATCTCTGAATAAACTTCGACCTCAGCTTGATAAGAGATCGTCTCAGACCTTCTTCCCGGCTCTTCCAACTCTGCCAATCAGGACTCTTTCTCTTACAAGTGACGATTGCCAGCCAGGAGGAGCGGCTCCGGAGAGCGGCCTCCAGAAGAACCACTGGAAGAAAGCTGTAGAGGAGGGCTTGGAGGTTGGAAGAGTAAAGAAAAAACAAAAAAACACGTATGGCCATACGTTAAACCGGTCAAAGGAAGCCAGCCTGAAGGAGAACCTCTCGTGATCGCTCTGAAACTGCCTGCCCAATTTTTTTATAAGAAAACTACAGGAGAAAAAAAAAGACTATAAAAATATATGAGCAACTAAGAAGAAGCTATCTACAAGGACGTGAGAATTTGTTGTGCCGGGTAGCAAGAAGCTTTAAAAGGGCGTGGGGAGATGCTTGGCTAGCGTAACGAGTGAGGCTGGAATCACGGCTGCACCTCTTTTGATATTTTTGGTAGACCCAGCCTGCAGGAGGTCTTCCATTCGAGAGGTGTGAGTATCTAACTTTGCTTAAATTGCATTTGTTGATACTAGAACAGAGTAAAATTTGTCCTTGTAGACCACTGTAAATATGGAGTGGTTACGGAAGCAGGCAGAGAAATATGCTGGCACACCCCAGCTGGAGGGGGTTAATGTGGAAACCACGTGGTTAAATTGTATGCGTTGGTTTACCACAGAGAACAGGGAACTAGATAGAAAAAATTCGCTAGGGTAAGCTAATAGCCAAGTAGCGGCTTTGTGTAAGACAGTCATAACTTTTGATCAGGCTCTTGATAGGCAGCTTACACAACAATATGTTAACATGATCACCCGGGAAGGGGCAGCGTATAGGGAGAGATTAGAAAAGCTGAGTGAGATGCTGGAGCTAGCACGGAAGCACAGAGAGGAGGGGTGCGAGCAGCAGCAGCAGCTGAGAGCAGTTATGTCACAGATGGACACTGCAGCTTCGAGACACAGTGCTGATGTAAATACAGTTGTAGACTGGAGAAGAGAGTTAGGAGAATGAGTAAAGTAGTACATAACAAGAAATAGTGTCCCAACAGCTCCAGCTTATGCAGATACAGTTGAGGAAAGATATATTGTCCCGACAGCTCCAGCACATGCAGACCCTAGGTTAGGTGTGATGCTGCTTCAATCCCGAGAAAAAAACCCCTGGCCAAATGTCCCTAGTCCATCTTAAATTTATTAAAAAAATGTTGCCTAATTGGGAGGAAAGTAAGGGAGTGTTTTGTTAGGACGATGCAATCCGAGGTGAAGGGTGATGAGTCTAATGTTTTTGCATACCATTCACCTCGGGGTGTATCTGCTGATTCAGGGAGGCCAGGAGTTCCGAGGGGTACGGCCAGCTGCCGAGAATGGGCAGGTCCCGTTCGGCAGAGCCCCCACGGGATCCCATGAGAGGTCCCCCCTTGTGTTATTTTTGTGGACATCTAGGACATGTTAGACGTTTTTGTCCCAACCTTGTGCCAGGGATTGTACCCCGAGAACCCCTGGCACCATTTAACCCCCAACAGCCCCGGGAGTTCTCTAGACCACCTTTCGGAGTTAGACCTCCGTATCCAGCAGTGAATGACCCTAGGCAGTATCAGCAGTACAACGGTCTTCAAATGCTTAACCCAGTCTCACAGGAGCCTTCTGCTCCTGCTCCCTCCCCAATAGCTTTCACTCATCCGCACCCGGAGGTCCATGCTATTCAGGGAGGGGTCACTCCTCCTCGTCCCTATGCTCTGCTGATTAGGGAGCTACAGGAACATGAGGACCGGACCCTGACTAAGGATCTCTTTGGGGCGGAGGTGGCAGCTGTTGGACGGAAGCCGTGTCCAGATGGGGATGATGGATTTTTTGGGCTTCCCACGGCAGGTAACACTGATTGATGAGTGCTCCCCCTGTTCCCCTTACCCTCCTTGCCCCCCTTTCCCTGGGCAGGGACGGTAGACCTTATGTCAAGGGGAGAATAGAGGGGCTGCCTTGGGAAAACATCCTCATCGATACAGGAGCCTCAGTTTCAGTAACACGACACAAATTGCAGTCACCCCCTGGACTGCTTGAGACTACCACGTAGGTAGGATTTGGGGGCTCCTGTATTCAAGCAGTAAAAAGTCGTCCAGTGAACCTGAGATTTCAGGACACAGGGGGATCGAAGCAAAGGGGTCTTCGATGCGCTTTTTGGGTAAACCCACAGTTACGGTCCACTATTTTGGGAACTGATGTTTTGGGAGCAATGGGAATTGTTGATTTATGTAACAAAGTTCTGTGGCGGAATAAAGAAGGCACTATCTGTTCTGTAATTGTACCTGTGGAGGAGGATGAGGGGAGTCACAAATTACCCATTGCTAGCTTCGGATTAGGTGCTAATGAAAATGTTGAAAATACTGACAATGATGCTCTGAAAAATGAATTGAAGCAAAGGTTCCCTGAATTGTGGATCTCAAAGAAAACTGATTGTGGGTTAATGCAAACTCAGGTTAAAATTGATGGTGAAAAACTGCCACCTTTCCAGCGTCAGTACCGTATTCCTGAGGACGCAATCCCTTACATAAGGGTTGCAGTCAGTGAGTTGGAAAAGCAAGGTGTTGTTGTAACATAGTAACATAGTTATTAAGGTTGAAGGGAGACTTTAAGTCCATCTAGTTCAACCCATATCCAATCCTAACTTGCCCTAACATGTTGATCCAGAGGAAGGCAAAAAAACCCCATGCTTCACATTGGGGAAAAAAATTCCTTCCCGACTACACATACGGCAATCAGACTAGCTCCCTGGATCAATGCAATATTAAGGAAACTAGTGTATATACCCTGTAATATTATACTTTCCAAGAAAGGCATCCAGTCCACTCTTAAATTTTAGTAGGGAATCACTCATTACAACATCATATGGCAGAGAGTTCCATAGTCTCACTGCTCTTACAGTAAAGAATCCGCGTCTGTTAGTATGCTTAAACCTTCTTTCCTCCAGACGTAGAGGATGCCCCCTTGTCCCCGTCACAGGTCTAAGAGTAAAAAGATCATTAGAAAGGTGTATGTATTGTCCCCGCATATATTTATACATTGTAATAAGATCACCCCTAAGCCTTCGATTCTCCAAACTAAATAACCCCAAGTGTAATAACCTGTCTTGGTATTGCAGACCCCCTAGTTCCCAAATAACCTTGGTCGCTCTTCTCTGCACCCGCTCCAGTTCAGCTATGTCTTTCTTATACACCGGAGACCAGAACTGTACACAGTATTCTAAGTGTGGTCGCACTAGTGACTTATATAGAGGTAAAATTATGTTCTCCTCATGAGCATCTATGCCTCTTTTAATGCATCCCATTATTTTATTTGCCTTTGCAGCAGCTGCCTGACACTGGCCGCTAAATGTGAGTTTGTCGTCCACCCATACACCCAGGTCTTTTTCAGTGACTGTTTTGCCCAGTGTTTTACAATTAAGCACATAATTATACATCTTGTTCGTTCTACCCAAGTGCATGACCTTACATTTATCCCCATTAAAGCTCATTTGCCATTTATCAGCCCAAGCTTCTAGTTTACATAAATCCTCCTGTAATATAAAATTGTCCTCCTCTGTATTGATTACCCTGCAGAGTTTAGTGTCATCTGCAAATATTGAAATTCTACTCTCTATGCCCCCTACAAGGTCATTAATAAATATGTTAAAAAGAAGCGGGCCCAAAACTGACCCCTGTGGTACCCCACTGCTAACTGTGACCCAGTCCGAGTGTGCTCCATTAATAACCACCCTTTGTTTCCTATCCCTGAGCCAGCTCTTAACCCACCTACACATATTTTCCCCTATCCCCATTGTTCTCATTTTATGTATCAACCTTTTGTGTGGCACCGTATCAAAAGCATTTGAAAAGTCCATGTACACCACGTCCACTGCATTCCCTTGGTCCAGTCCGGAGCTAACCTCTTCATAAAAGCTTATCAGATTAGTCTGACAGGAACGGTCCCTTGTAAACCCATGTTGATATTCGGTCATAAGGTTATTCTTCTCCAGATACTCTAGTATAGTATCTCTTAGAAAACCCTCCAGGATTTTACCCACAGTTGAGGTTAAACTTACTGGCCTATAATTTCCAAGTTCAGTTTTTGTCTCCTTTTTGAATATTGGCGCCACATTTGCTATACGCCAGTCCTGTGGTACAGACCCTGTTATTATTGAATCTTTAAAGATTAAAAATAATGGTCTATCTATGACTGTACTTAATTCCTGCAGTACTCGGGGGTGTATCCCATCCGGGCCCGGGGATTTGTCAATTTTTAGTGATTTTTAGACGCCGCCGTACTTCCTGCTGGGTTAAGCAGGTGACATTTAACGGAGAATTTTTATCCCTGATCACGTTATCCGTCATGGGATTTTCTTGTGTAAATACTGTTGAAAAAAAGTCATTTAGCATATTGGCTTTTTCCTCATCCTCATCCACCATTTCACCCAGACTATTTTTAAGGGGACCAACACTATCATTTTTTAGCTTCCTACTATTTATGTAGTTAAAGAATATTTTGGGATTATTTTTACTTTCTCTGGCAATGAGTCTCTCTGTCTCAATCTTTGCTGTCTTGATTTGCTTTTTACAGAATTTATTTAATTTTCTGTATTTATTTAATGCCTCATCACTACCTACTTGCTTTAATTCTCTAAATGCTTTATTTTTATCTCTTATTGCTCCCCTTACAGCTCTATTTAGCCATAATGGTTTCCTCCTATTTCTAGCATGTTTATTCCCATATGGTATATATTGTGCACAGGTCCTATTCAGGATGCTAATAAACGTCTCCCATTTTCTTTGTGTATTTTTATGTCTCAGGATATCGTCCCAGTTAATTGCACCAAGATCATCTCTCATCCATTGGAAATTTGCTTTCCTGAAGTTTAGTGTCCTTGTAACCCCTCTACTACACATCTTATTAAAGGATACATGAAAACTTATTAATTTGTGATCACTATTACCCAAGTGACCCTCAACCCTTACATTTGATATGCGGTCTGGCCTGTTGGTTAATATTAGGTCTAGCAGTGCCCCCCCTTTTGTTGGGTCCTGAACCAGTTGTGAAAGTTAATTGTCTCTCATAGTAGTCAAAAACCTATTACCTTTGCAGGAACTGCAGGTTTCGGTTCCCCAATGTATTTCAGGGTAGTTGAAGTTCCCCATAATAATGACTTCTCCTTGAGTCGCAGCTTCATCTATTTGCTTTATGAGGATATTCTCTGTTGCTTCCATTATTTTTGGAGACTTATAACAAACCCCTATCAGTAATTTATTATTTTTCCCCCCTCCCCTTATCTCTACCCACAGGGACTCTACATTTTCATTAGATTCATATATATTATCACGAAGAGTGGGTTTTAAGGATGATTTTACATATAAACACACGCCTCCCCCTCGCTTATTTGTTCAGTCATTTCTGAACAGACTATAGCCCTGTAAATTAACTGCCCAGTCATGGCTCTCATCCAGCCATGTCTCAGATATCCCCACCATGTCATAATTATGCTCCAACAACATTAACTCCAATTCCTCCATTTTGTTGGCGAGACTTCTGGCATTAGTATACATGCACTTTATGTATCTCTCTGTACCTCTATTCTTTCTTAAATTATTAACTGTTTTAACCCCACCCCCCATGCCACCCCCACCCCCAATGTCATTATTTGCACCCAGGTCTCTATCTGCACTGTCTTCCCCTCATATAAAAGGAATACCCTCCCCCCCATCCCTAGTTTAAACACTCCTCCAACCTTCTAGCCATTTTCTCCCCAAGCACAGATGCACCCTCCCCATTGAGGTGCAGCCCGTCCCTAGCGTAGAACCTGTAGCCAACTGAGAAGTCGGCCCAGTTCTGCAGGAACCCAAACCCCTCCTTCCTACACCAATTCCTGAGCCACTTATTAACCTTACCTAATCTCCCGTTGCCTCTCTGGTGTGGCAGGTGGTACAGGAAGTATTACCGAAAATACCACCTTGGAGGTCCTTGCTTTAAGCTTACCGCCAAATTCCCTGAAATCATCTTTAAGGACCTTCCACCTACCTCTAACTTTGTCATTTGTGCCAATGTGCACCATGACCGCTGGATCCTCACCAGCCCCTCCCAGTAATCTGTCAACCCGATCAGCGATGTGTCAGACTCGAGCGCCAGGTAGGCAGCACACCGTTCGACGATCCCTGTCTTTGTGACAGATTGCCCTATCTGTTCCCCTAATAATTGAGTCTCCCACTACCAGAAACTGTCTGGCCTGCCCTGCTCTCCTATTTCCCCCCTTACTGGAGCAGACACTCCTCCGGCTTTCAGAGGACATGCCTTGCTGCAGCAGTGCTACTCCTGCACTAACATTCCCCTCATCTGCCAAATTAGCAAACTTATTGGGGTGTGCCAGATCAGGACTAGTCTCCCTGGTGCTCTTCGCTCTACCCCGCCTTCTAACTGTCACCCAGCTAGCTGCTTCATTGTCCTGCTGCTCCAACCTAGCATCCCCCCCTCATCTATCCCATTGAGCGTCTGCTCAGTGAGCAGAAGACTCCTTTCCATATTGTCTATGGATCTCAGTGTGGCCAGCTGCACATTTAGATCCTGTATCTGGGCTTCCAAATGCACAACGTGCTCACATCTCGCACAGCAGTATGCACCCTCACCTGGCTGCTCAAGGATTTCATAGATGCGGCAAGACGTGCACTGGATGGCATTGGCAATAGTGGAGCACATCCTAATGGGGATTGCACCAGACAGGAAAGATAAGCAAAAATAAAATAAAAAGTATTAATAAAATATATCAGTAATTCAGTAATACCTCCCTTGGAAACTCCCTGAATCCAAAGTCACTGAATCTCAAGTCACACACTTACCACAGTTCGCACTTATGCTCAGGTCACACTCAGCTCGTTCACACTCGCTCAGGCAGATTTAAAAGAGTTTTTTTTTTTTTCCCTTTTACCAGCACACCACCTTGCTGCTCAATGCACTTCCAAAAGGAGTTGAGCCCCAACCAGCTGCCCCTTACAAACCCTTAATTACTGTATCAACTCCCACCCTTAATTAACCCCTTGTGAATATAGTTACACCTCAAGATTTAAATGCAATATAGTTAACCCTTAAAAACACAGATAGTAAAATAAGAGATTAACCCTGTAGAGAGAAAAAATAGGTTAAACAAGCCCCCAAGCCCCCCCAAAATTGAACAGGTAGAAAGCACTCAGCAACCTACAATTCAGCAACTCACACAGGTATTTGTTATAGGTTTTCCAAATACCTCTTCACTGAATCTCAAGTCACACATTTACCACAGTTCGCACTTACGCTCAGGTCACACTCAGCTCGTTCACACTCGCTCAGGCAGAAGATTTAAAAGCGTTTTTTTTTTTTTTTTTTACCCTTTTACCAGCACACCACCTTGCTGCTCAATGCACTTCGAAAGGTAATTCTCCATGTAATAGTCCTATTCTACCTGTAAAAAAGGAAGATGGCAGTTTTCGAATGGTGGTAGACCTGAGACTTGTAAATAAGAACACTCCATCAGCAGCCCACCTTGTTGCATCTGTCCCTGAAGTTATGTCACAGCTGAGGAGTGATTGTAAAGTGTTTTCTTGTTTGGACATTGCAAATGGCTTTTTCTCAGTACCCCTAACACCTGAATCTGCCCTCCGCTTCGCATTCACTTTTGAGAATGTGCAATACTTGTTCACGCGGTTGCCCATGGGATTTCACAGTTCTCCTGTGTATTTCCATCAGGCATTGGCTCAAGTGTTAGAACCCCTTGGCTATGGAGACAAAGTCTTACAGTATGTGGATGATCTATTGATTCAAACTGTCGATGAATGTGAACACAAAGAGACCCTTGAAAATGTTTGTCAGGCTTTACAAGATGCAGGACTCAAAATGAGTCTAGACAAAGTACAACTGATGAAATCAAAGGTTAAATTTCTGGGTGTGTCTGTCTCAGCAGAAGGAAAGAAACCCATGCATGACAGGGTTAAAGCTATTCAGGCTGTCCCCATACCAATTAATATTACTGAACTCAGAAAATTTTGGGGTCTTATCAACTTTTCCAGAGAATTTATTGAAGATTTCGCTTATCTGGCTAAACCACTGTATGATTTATTGAAAAATGTTGATAATGACTTTGACTATGCCCCTATTGATGTAAAGGGTGCCGCCTTACAGGCTTTTGAGGGATTGAAGCGCGCCCTTACGGCAGCTACTGCATTGGTTAACCCTGACCCTTCCCAGCCTTTTTACATTCAGACTCATACCGGTGATGTCTCTATTTCTTCTGTGCTTCTACAAAAATGGCCCAAAGAAAGCCCAGAGGTATCTAGTCAGTTGTATGCCCTAGGTTACTACTCTAGGTTGCTTACACCCATGGAGAAAGGATTCACTTTGTGCATGATGCACCTACTGGGCGTGCACTGGACTATGATGAATCAAGTGAGACATATAGTGGGATTTGCTCCTTTAATTTTACATACCCTGCATGTCACTTTAAAAACTTTGCTGAAAGGAGAAGCTTCAGGTATTAATTCACAGAGAATGGCCCAATTGATCATTGATTTTGAGACTAGAGACTTACAAGTTGAAGTGGGTGAGAAATATCATTTAGCTCAGATGATGCAATATGCAGGAAAAAGTCACGATTGTCAAATTGAACAGGCTAATGTCACTCCCTCCCCCTTCCGAACAGATTTCCAAGAAGGAATTTCTTGTGCCTATATCGACGGAGCTCGATATTGGCATGAGGGGCATTACGTCACTGGCTTTGCTGTGTGGCTTCCAGCTAAGCCACTGCTGCTGCAGTATAAACTCCCTGGTCATTTCTCCGCTCAAAGAGATGAATTTGAAGCAGCTCTACAGGTCATTCTTGTGTGTACAGAGCCAATGAATATTTTCAGTGTTGTTTCATCACTCACCTTGTATCTCAATGTATGGGCCCTGAGGGGGATGGCTGATTCACAGAACAAGCCCTTGCAACATGCAGACATTCTAAAACAAATTGAGCCGCGGGGCAAAGAATTCCCGAATTTATGGTCCATCTGTAAAATTAAAGGGCACCAGAGGTTGATTCCTGACCCCCACATCCTTGGCAATGCATATGTAGACCACGCAGCCAAGGAACTGCACTCACGGGCGATGACAAATATCCCCAAGAAGTCCGCTGCAGTCACTAAAAAATCCCGGACGAGCCCCCCTTGTTTTTTCTCCTTCAAGATCTCGTAAAGGCACAAGAGAAGGATGGAGACTCATCTCTTTTCAATTCCCTTGAGTTCCTGCCCATTGAAGGGGACAGGCTAGTGCCTTACATCCCAACAACAATGATTAAGTCTTTGCTCAAATTTCAAGCTACAAAGTTGTTAAAATTTTTCATATTGATCAGTGCAGACTTCTTAATTATCTTACTGAGATTTCTGGTAAGGACCGATACTCCACTTTTTTTTCTATTTTCTCCAGGTCAGCCGAAGATTTTCATATTCGACTCCTAGGACCATGGATTTATTGGAAGATCGGGAGAAGATGCTTCACACTATACAGTGGGACTCTGATAGTGTGATAGGGGGAGAAGATCAGGAAAATCCAGAAGCCAAAGAATGAGAAGAAAAAGACCAAAAGACTTGACTGTTGTGCAACTTATTTTTTTCGGGACTATTTATTACTATTTACTTATTTTTTTTATTATGTGTTTGTGCTATTTTTAGGGACTTTTGCCCACACACACGTGCATAAAGCGCTGAATTACCTCAATATTCTTATTTTTCAATAATTCACCCATGAATATTACAGTACAGTATGTTGTACTCTGGACAGAGTACAAGAGGGGGATTTGTAAGAGAATGGTCAGCTATAATATACTGAGCTGCCATGAGCAACGAGGCAGCCATCTTATGAAAGTTAGGAAAGAATATATTTAACTTTTACAATCGAAATAATACTATATACTCTGTAAAAGCAGATGGAGGATATAAAATGAGATCATGCCCATTAGCAAATTTAGTAGATGTGCATACAGGTAAATAGGATCAGCCTCAGGGCAATGAGAAAATAAAACCAACGAATATATGGTGAATATGTGTATTCATGATAGTGTTAGTAGGAAACAGACTTCTCCAATTGTCAAATGTATGAATTTATGGGTTTAGTCTAAGAGCAGTAATAAGATTAATGACAGTAGTTAGAGATAATATTGGATTTATGTGTTTTTTAATGTGGTCTGGTGAAAAGTTAATTACTGATGTAATATTGTGTTACTTCTTCCTTTGTCCAAAAAGATATGATGTAACCATATACGCCCTTTTGCTATAAAATGTATACAGCTTACTTTGTTTGCATAATAGGCCAACAACCAATATAGCATGTACGGATATTCATGAAAGACAATAAAAACCTTCTCAACTAATGAATAAACCAAATTAAAGTCCAGATTATAAAGACTTAAAAATATTTTATTAATTACACAATGAAAGAAAAACCAGACAAATAAGACATAATACAATACCATAAAATGTCATAATGTAAGAAGGTAGTTACATAGTGAACACATAAGCCATAAGTAAATATAGTGATCATAAAAGTTCCATCCGCAACAAAGTGCATATAATGAACAGACAAAGAGTATGAAAACTCAAATAAAGTGCATAGGAAATGTAATAAGATCATAGATACCCGTGATCAATGGCTAAATGCGTCTCCAACTCCCTCCTGCGGATGGAACTTTGTTGCGGATGGAACTTTTATGATCACTATATTTACTTATGGCTTATGTGTTCACTATGTAACTACCTTCTTACATTATGACATTTTATGGTGTTGTATTATGTCTTATTTGTCTGGTTTTTCTTTCATTGTGTAATTAATAAAATATTTTTAAGTCTTAATAATCTGGACTTTAATTTTGTTTATTTGTTTGCATAATGTATAAAAAGCCCCTGTTACTGTTGCTCGGGGCCATTCCATCGCCATCATGCTGCTGTGCCTCACCATGGACAGGGCACATAGCCTTATCGCCAGACTTCCTAGCGAATCTCTGCCCGTCTGAATTCCTGTTTTTGCCCGCATATTTCAACTTCTCTGACTATCTGTTCTGTTTTGCTGTGTATCTCTGAATAAACTTCGACCTCAGCTTGATAAGAGATCGTCTCAGACCTTCTTCCTGGCTCTTCCAACTCTCCCAATCAGGACTCTTTTTCTTACAGTGTGCACATGCTGCGGATTCTGCTGCGGATCCGCAGTGGATTTGGCCCTGCGGATCCTCAGCAGTTTCAGCTGCGGTGTACAGTACCTTTATTCCCTATGGGAATTAAAAACCGCCGTGCAGACGCTGCAGAATTTTCCACGCGGATTTTGCTGCAGTTTCAAATCCACAGAAAGAATTGCATGTCAATTCTTTCTGCGGATTCCGCAGCGGTTTACCATCTCCTCCATTGTGGAGATGATAAACCGCAGGCCAATCCGCAGATAAACCGCAGGTCTTTTGACCTGCGGATTAATCTGCGGATTTTGCAAAATCCGCGCGGATGAATCCGCAGCAAAATCTGCAGCGTGTGCACACAGCCTAAGAGTTCTGCCTCCCACAGACCAGTAAGACACTCCTAGTCAACTGGTTACCTGCATTAAAGACAGCTGACTTACATAGGCACCTTTATAAATAACTCCTGCCCACAGACTCAATTAATCAGTCAGACTGTAACCTCTACAACATGAGTAAGGCCAAATAGCTTTATAAGGCTACTTTCAGACTTGCGTTATGAGGCGCAGTGCAGGGCCTACCTAAGCTCTGCCTCCGGCTGCGCCTCCTCTGGTCAGCTCCTCCTATGGACGCACTTTTGTCACAGCTGTGCCATTGAGCCTGTGACATAGCGCTCAGATATTCAGTGGGCCTCACACAATCCAAGAGTGTCCAGTGTCCACAAGTGTCTGCAGAAATTCAAAATCTCCCTTATCCTCTAGTCACTTTTGTCACAGCTGTGCCATCGAGCCTGTGACATAGCGCTCAGATATTCAGTGGGCCTCACACAATCCAAAAGTGTCCAGTGTCCACTAGTGTGTGCAGAAATTCAAAATCTCACTTATCCTCTAGTCACTTTTGTCACAGCTGTGCCATCGAGCCTGTGACATAGCGCTCAGATATTCAGTGGGCCTCACACAATCCAAAAGTGTCCAGTGTCCACTAGTGTGTGCAGAAATTCAAAATCTCACTTATCCTTTAGTTACTTTTGTCACAGCTGTGCCATCGAGCCTGTGACATAGCGCTCAGATATTCAGTGGGCCTCACACAATCCAAAAGTGTCCAGTGTCCACTAGTGTGTGCAGAAATTCAAAATCTCACTTATCCTCTAGTCACTTTTGTCACAGCTGTGCCATCGAGCCTGTGACATAGCGCTCAGATATTCAGTGGGCCTCACACAATCCAAAAGTGTCCAGTGTCCACTAGTGTGTGCAGAAATTCAAAATCTCACTTATCCTCTAGTCACTTTTGTCACAGCTGTACCATCGAGCCTGTGACATAGCGCTCAGATATTCAGTGGGCCTCACACAATCCAAGAGTGTCCAGTGTCCACAAGTGTCTGCAGAAATTCAAAATCTCCCTTATCCTCTAGTCACTTTTGTCACAGCTGTGCCATCGAGCCTGTGACATAGCGCTCAGATATTCAGTGGGCCTCACACAATCCAAAAGTGTCCAGTGTCCACTAGTGTGTGCAGAAATTCAAAATCTCACTTATCCTCTAGTCACTTTTGTCACAGCTGTGCCATCGAGCCTGTGACATAGCGCTCAGATATTCAGTGGGCCTCACACAATCCAAAAGTGTCCAGTGTCCACTAGTGTGTGCAGAAATTCAAACTCTCACTTATCCTCTAGTCACTTTTGTCACAGCTGTGACATCGAGCCTGTGACATAGCGCTCAGATATTCAGTGGGCCTCACACAATCCAAAAGTGTCCAGTGTCCACTAGTGTGTGCAGAAATTCAAAATCTCACTTATCCTCTAGTCACTTTTGTCACAGCTGTGCCATCGAGCCTGTGACATAGCGCTCAGATATTCAGTGGGCCTCACACAATCCAAGAGTGTCCAGTGTCCACAAGTGTCTGCAGAAATTCAAAATCTCCCTTATCCTCTAGTCACTTTTGTCACAGCTGTGCCATCGAGCCTGTGACATAGCGCTCAGATATTCAGTGGGCCTCACACAATCCAAAAGTGTCCAGTGTCCACTAGTGTGTGCAGAAATTCAAAATCTCACTTATCCTCTAGTCACTTTTGTCACAGCTGTGCCATCGAGCCTGTGACATAGCGCTCAGATATTCAGTGGGCCTCACACAATCCAAAAGTGTCCAGTGTCCACTAGTGTGTGCAGAAACTCAAAATCTCACTTATCCTCTAGTCACTTTTGTCACAGCTGCGCCATCGAGCCTGTGACATAGCGCTCAGACATTCAGTGGGCCTCACACAATCCAAGAGTGTCCAGTGTCCACAAGTGTCTGCAGAAATTCAAAATCTCCCTTATCCTCTAGTCACTTTTGTCACAGCTGTGCCATCGAGCCTGTGACATAGCGCTCAGATATCCAGTGGGCCTCACACAATCCAAAAGTGTCCAGTGTCCACTAGTGTGTGCAGAAATTCAAAATCTCACTTATCCTCTAGTCACTTTTGTCACAGCTGTGCCATCAAGCCTGTGACATAGCGCTCAGATATTCAGTGGGCCTCACACAATCCAAAAGTGTCCAGTGTCCACTAGTGTGTGCAGAAACTCAAAATCTCACTTATCCTCTAGTCACTTTTGTCACAGCTGTGCCATCGAGCCTGTGACATAGGCTCAGATATTCAGTGGGCCTCACACAATCCAAGAGTGTCCAGTGTCCACAAGTGTCTGCAGAAATTCAAAATCTCCCTTATCCTCTAGTCACTTTTGTCACAGCTGTGCCATCGAGCCTGTGACATAGCGCTCAGATATTCAGTGGGCCTCACACAATCCAAAAGTGTCCAGTGTCCACTAGTGTGTGCAGAAATTCAAAATCTCACTTATCCTCTAGTCAATTTTGTCACAGCTGTGCCATCGAGCCTGTGACATAGCGCTCAGATATTCAGTGGGCCTCACACAATCCAAAAGTGTCCAGTGTCCACTAGTGTGTGCAGAAATTCAAAATCTCGCTTATCCTCTAGTCACTTTTGTCACAGCTGTGTCATCGAGCCTGTGACATAGCGCTCAGATATTCAGTGGGGCTCACACAATCCAAGAGTGTCCAGTGTCCACAAGTGTCTGCAGAAATTCAAAATCTCCCTTATCCTCTAGTCACTTTTGTCACAGCTGTGCCATCGAGCCTGTGACATAGCGCTCAGATATTCAGTGGGCCTCACACAATCCAAAAGTGTCCAGTGTCCACTAGTGTGTGCAGAAATTCAAAATCTCACTTATCCTCTAGTCACTTTTGTCACAGCTGTACCATCGAGCCTGTGACATAGCGCTCAGATATTCAGTGGGCCTCACACAATCCAAAAGTGTCCAGTGTCCACTAGTGTGTGCAGAAATTCAAAATCTCACTTATCCTCTAGTCACTTTTGTCACAGCTGTGCCATCGAGCCTGTGACATAGCGCTCAGATATTCAGTGGGCCTCACACAATCCAAAAGTGTCCAGTGTCCACTAGTGTGTGCAGAAATTCAAAATCTCACTTATCCTCTAGTCACTTTTGTCACAGCTGTGCCATTGAGCCTGTGACATAGCGCTCAGATATTCAGTGGGCCTCACACAATCCAAAAGTGTCCAGTGTCCACTAGTGTGTGCATAAATTCAAAATCTCACTTATCCTCTAGTCACTTTTGTCACAGCTGTGCCATCGAGCCTGTGACATAGCGCTCAGATATTCAGTGGGCCTCACACAATCCAAAAGTGTCCAGTGTCCACTAGTGTGTGCAGAAATTCAAACTCTCACTTATCCTCTAGTCACTTTTGTCACAGCTGTGCCATCGAGCCTGTGACATAGCGCTCAGATATTCAGTGGGCCTCACACAATCCAAAAGTGTCCAGTGTCCACTAGTGTGTGCAGAAATTCAAAATCTCACTTATCCTCTAGTCACTTTTGTCACAGCTGTGCCATCGAGCCTGTGATATAGAGCTCAGATATTCAGTGGGCCTCACACAATCCAAGAGTGTCCAGTGTCCACAAGTGTCTGCAGAAATTCAAAATCTCCCTTATCCTCTAGTCACTTTTGTCACAGCTGTGCCATCGAGCCTGTGACATAGCGCTCAGATATTCAGTGGGCCTCACACATTGCAAAAGTGTCCAGTGTCCACTAGTGTGTGCAGAAATTCAAAATCTCACTTATCCTCTAGTCACTTTTGTCACAGCTGTGCCATCGAGCCTGTGACATAGCGCTCAGATATTCAGTGGGCCTCACACAATCCAAAAGTGTCCAGTGTCCACTAGTGTGTGCAGAAACTCAAAATCTCACTTATCCTCTAGTCACTTTTGTCACAGCTGTGCCATCGAGCCTGTGACATAGCGCTCAGATATTCAGTGGGCCTCACACAATCAAAGAGTGTCCAGTGTCCACAAGTGTCTGCAGAAATTCAAAATCTCCCTTATCCTCTAGTCACTTTTGTCACAGCTGTGACATCGAGCCTGTGACATAGCGCTCAGATATTCAGTGGGCCTCACACAATCCAAAAGTGTCCAGTGTCCACTAGTGTGTGCAGAAATTCAAAATCTCACTTATCCTCTAGTCACTTTTGTCACAGCTGTGCCATCAAGCCTGTGACATAGCGCTCAGATATTCAGTGGGCCTCACACAATCCAAAAGTGTCCAGTGTCCACTAGTGTGTGCAGAAACTCAAAATCTCACTTATCCTCTAGTCACTTTTGTCACAGCTGTGCCATCGAGCCTGTGACATAGCGCTCAGATATTCAGTGGGCCTCACACAATCCAAGAGTGTCCAGTGTCCACAAGTGTGTGCAGAAATTCAAAATCTCCCTTATCCTCTAGTCACTTTTGTCACAGCTGTGCCATCGAGCCTGTGACATAGCGCTCAGATATTCAGTGGGCCTCACACAATCCAAAAGTGTCCAGTGTCCACTAGTGTGTGCAGAAATTCAAAATCTCACTTATCCTCTAGTCACTTTTGTCACAGCTGTGCCATCGAGCCTGTGACATAGCGCTCAGATATTCAGTGGGCCTCACACAATCCAAGAGTGTCCAGTGTCCACAAGTGTCTGCAGAAATTCAAAATCTCCCTTATCCTCTAGTCACTTTTGTCACAGCTGTGCCATCGAGCCTGTGACATAGAGCTCAGATATTCAGTGGGCCTCACACAATCCAAAAGTGTCCAGTGTCCACTAGTGTGTGCAGAAATTCAAAATCTCACTTATCTTCTAGTCACTTTTGTCACAGCTGTGCCATTGAGCCTGTGACATAGCGCTCAGATATTCAGTGGGCCTCACACAATCCAAAAGTGTCCAGTGTCCACTAGTGTGTGCAGAAATTCAAAATTTCACTTATCCTCTAGTCATTTTTGTCACAGCTGTGTCATCGAGCCTGTGACATAGCGCTCAGATATTCAGTGGGGCTCACACAATCCAAGAGTGTCCAGTGTCCACAAGTGTCTGCAGAAATTCAAAATCTCCCTTATCCTCTAGTCACTTTTGTCACAGCTGTGCCATCGAGCCTGTGACATAGCGCTCAGATATTCAGTGGGCCTCACACAATCCAAAAGTGTCCAGTGTCCACTAGTGTGTGCAGAAATTCAAAATCTCACTTATCCTCTAGTCACTTTTGTCACAGCTGTGACATCGAGCCTGTGACATAGTGCTCAGATATTCAGTGGGCCTCACACAATCCAAGAGTGTCCAGTGTCCACAAGTGTCTGCAGAAATTCAAAATCTCCCTTATCCTCTAGTCACTTTTGTCACAGCTGTGCCATCGAGCCTGTGACATAGCGCTCAGATATTCAGTGGGCCTCACACAATCCAAAAGTGTCCAGTGTCCACTAGTGTGTGCAGAAATTCAAAATCTCACTTATCCTCTAGTCACTTTTGTCACAGCTGTGCCATTGAGCCTGTGACATAGCGCTCAGATATTCAGTGGGCCTCACACAATCCAAAAGTGTCCAGTGTCCACTAGTGTGTGCAGAAATTCAAAATCTCACTTATCCTCTAGTCACTTTTGTCACAGCTGTGTCATCGAGCCTGTGACATAGCGCTCAGATATTCAGTGGGGCTCACACAATCCAAGAGTGTCCAGTGTCCACAAGTGTCTGCAGAAATTCAAAATCTCCCTTATCCTCTAGTCACTTTTGTCACAGCTGTGCCATCGAGCCTGTGACATAGCGCTCAGATATTCAGTGGGCCTCACACAATCCAAAAGTGTCCAGTGTCCACTAGTGTGTGCAGAAATTCAAAATCTCCCCTGTCCTATAGACACCTTGTACCTTGTTTTACATTACTATATAGTTTGTTGGATTTTGTCTACATTTCTACAAAAAATGAGGAAGTCTGGTGGAAGAGGCCGTGGAGTTAGGCGGGGGTTGGCAGCTGGTAATGATGGTGTTGGTGGTGGATCTGATGGTAGTGGCAAGAGCAAAATAGGACTGAATGCAGGAGGTGTTGAGCCTGCGTCATTGTCTGGCTCCATAAGGCTTCGAAGGCTTAGTTTTCTAGGAGTTGGCAAACCGCTTTTAAAGCCAGAGCATCAGGAAAAAGTTTTGTCTTACATTGCTGACTCAGCCTCCAGCTCTATCACCTCCTCTTCTTCAGTTGTAAAAAGTAAAAGCACTGAGTCATCATTGGAGGCTCATGTTCATGAACCACACCTTTCCTTATGTCCTTCACCCCAACCAAGATTGAAGGATGATGCAGGCCATACTACTGATTACTCCATGGAGCTGTTTTCACATACCATGCCTGGATTATCAAGTGAAATGGTGAATTACCCAGGCCAAGATGAATCTGACATGGAGTGCACTGATGCACAGCCGCTGATGGATGATTCTGCTGGTACATTCACTCAGAGCACTACATTGTCCTCGCAATGTACAGAGCCAGATTCTGACCCTGATGAGACTCAGGTGCCCCTTCCCGCACACTATACCACCATACACGGTGACACAGAGGAAGGTGCACATGACATTGAAGAGGAGGTGATGGATGACCCAGTTGTTGACCCAGATTGGCATCCATTGGGGGAAGAGGATGCTGCTTCCAATAGCTCAGATGAGGAGCATCCACAGCAGACATCGACATCGCAACAGCTGTTATCTGGCAGGCCCGGAGCACTCCAAAGACAGGTTCCAAAAATCAAAAGAGTTGCTGGACAGCTTGTCCAGAGGGTCAAAACATCACAGCGTGCTAGGCCGCAAAATGTCTGCCAAAATAGGAAGAGTGCAGTGTGGCACTTTTTTGAACAAAATCCTCATGATCAGGCCAAGGTTATCTGTAAGAAGTGCGCAAAGACCTTTAGCCGAGGGAAAAATCTGAAAAATTTGAATACCAGTTGCATGCTTAGACATTTAACCAGCATGCACTTGCAAGCATGGACACAACACCAAACCTCAAGTGCCACATGTGCAACTGATCACAACGAAGGTAGTCAGCAACGCTACATTGTTTCCCCCACTGTAAGCCCACCGCTTAGCACAGCAGCAAATGTAGAGGTGTCGTTGCAAGGCCACAGCAGTCAGGGAATCCCACTGTTATATCAACGAAAGACTGATTCTAGGCCATCAGAAAGAACACCAACTCCATCACCATCATCAACCCTCTCTCAGTCCGCCCTGTCCACCGCTACTTCCACCATATGCAGTTCTCAAGTCCAGCTCACCCTCCCAGACACTATGAGTAGGTCAAGAAAGTACTCAGTCTCTCATCCGCGTACACTGGGATTGAACGCCCACATTGCCAAACTAATCTCATTTGAGATGATGCCCTTTCGGTTGGTGGAAAGCGCAGCTTTCCGCGAACTCATGGCCTATGCAGTACCACGCTGTGACCTACCCAGTCGCCACTTCTTCTCTCGCAAAGTCATCCCAGCCCTCCACCATCATGTGAAAGACCTCATTGTCCATGCACTCAAGCAGTCAGTGAGCTGAAAGGTGCACCTCACAACTGATGCATGGTCCAGTCGGCATGGCCAGGGCCGTTACGTGTCCATCACTGCGCACTGGGTTAATGTGGTGAATGCAGGGTCCACAGGGGACAGCGGTGGTGGGACAGTGCTGCCTAGCCCACGGTATAGGAAACAGTTGGCTGTAGGCGTTCGACCCTCCTCCTCCTCCTCCAGAAGCGAAAGCTCGTCCACAGAGCGCAGTCGTACGAGCACTCCATCTGCAGCTGCCACTGTTGCACACGAGGTGTCCCCCTATCGAGCAGCTAGTGGAAAGCGTCAGCAGGCTGTGTTGCAGATGATGTGTTTGGGCAACAGACACACCGCCGAGGTGCTGGCCGAGTACTTTCAGTGACAAACTGAGTCATGGCTGGGCAGTGTACATCTTGAGGCAGGCAAGGTAGTTAGTGATAATGGCCGTAATTTTGTGGCAGCCATAGCCCTTTCAAAACTCAGCCATATACATTGCTTGGCTCACACCTTGAACCTGGTGGTGCAGTGCTTCCTCAAAAATTATCCGGAGTTAACAGCCCTGCTCCAGAAGGTGCGAAGACTGTGCACGCACATCCGCCGGTCGCCTGTACACTCCGTTCGTATGCAGAAGCTGCAGCGATTGCTCCACCTTCCCAACCACCGCCTCATTATCGACATTGCAACAAGGTGGAACTCCACCCTGCACATGGTTGAGCGGCTGTGCGAGCAGAGGCAGGCCAT
Organism: Dendrobates tinctorius; assembly: GCF_039654945.1. NCBI lineage: Eukaryota > Metazoa > Chordata > Amphibia > Anura > Dendrobatidae > Dendrobates > Dendrobates tinctorius. The sequence goes on along the minus strand of NW_027361827.1, from coordinate 7,622,490 downwards.
AATGCATTTGTGGGAGGATACACGGCCAGGCACTTTGAGAGCAGACATGGAGTTGACAGGTGTGCAGTGGTCGAAGCTGAAAGACCTCTGTAAAGTCCTTCAGTGTTTTGAGGAATGCACACGGCTGGTAAGCGCAGACGACGCCATCCTAAGCATGAGCATCCCACTTATGCGTCTGCTCATGCAAACTTTGACGCACCTTAAGGAGCAGGCTTCTGCAGCCAATGTTGATGAGGAGGAAGAGGAGGAGGGAATCCTTGATGACATTCAGCCATTGTCTGCTCAGGAACCTCTCCTGGACGAGGTGGAGGAAGAAGAGGAGGAGGAGGAGGATGATGGGGATGATTACTTAGGGGAGGAGGATGCATCTCGTGGGGCAAGTGAAAAGGTTGGCGTGGCAAGGTCTGGTACAGGGATTGTGCGTGACTGGAGGGATGTGGATTTGCCAGAAAGTGCTCCTCCAACCAGCACTCGCAGTGCATCATTGACACCGGGAACATTGGCCCACATGTCAGATTATGCCTTGCAGATCCTAAAAAGGGACCCCAGCATTGCCAAAATGATGAACGATGACGACTACTGGTTGGCCAGCATCCTGGATCCACGCTATAAAGGCAAATTACAAAACATCATGCCACAGGACAACCTTGACCTAATATTGGCTAATAAACAAGCAACTCTGGTAAATCGGTTGCTTGAGGCATTCTCAGCACACAGCAGCGGTGATGGTTCTCAAACGAGCCGTACGGGCCAGGGGCAGCTTGGCAGAGGTGTTCGTGGTGCACACAGCAGAAGTGGCGTTGGAGACAGGGGTTTCATGACAATGTTGTGGACTGATTTTTCAAGTACCGCTCACACAACTGGTAATACTGCATCGATGGAAAGTGACAGGAGACAGCAGTTGTCAACTATGGTTACAAACTACTTTTCCTCCCATATCGATGTTCTACCACACAGGTCATTCCCTTTTGACTATTGGGCCGCTAAAATGGACACCTGGCCTAAATTGGCACAATATGCCTTACAGGAGCTCGCTTGCCCAGCTGCAAGTGTGCTATCGGAAAGAATCTTCAGTGCAGCTGGATCAATCCTGACAGAAAAAAGGACCCGTCTGTCAACCCAAAATGTGGATGATCTAACCTTCATTAAAATGAACCATGCATGGGTTTCCAAGGATTTTGTCCCACCTTCCCCTGATGACACATAGGGTGACAGAAAAATGGCTTGCTTTGGTCCACCTCTTCCTGGGACTTGACCTATTTCACCTTTTGCATCAGCTGAATGTCCAACATCAACATATGCCACTTTCTAAAACTCCCTAACTGTGCTGCCTCCCCCCCCCATGGCCGGGGTCACCACCTAGCGCACGACACCGTGCGAGTGCCGTTGCCCTGGACAGGTGGGTAGGCCGACTCTTGGGCACGGGCACTGGCACAGGGTCCCTCATAGTGCAATCAAGTGTCTCTGACGGTGGTGGTGCACACCCGCCGTCAGACACACCGCCGTACAATGAGGGGCCCAGTGCCAGTACCGACACCCACGAGTGGACCCCCCTTGCTTGGGCAGGGCCCCAGCATTTGCAATCTTTACCTCTCCCTGCTCCTCCACTGTGTAGTCTGGGCCGTCAAATCCATACTGTGCCTGACACCATTTGAGCCTGCCTCCTGATGTATAGACATATATTTTGAATGTGTACACTATGCTATCCATACATGTTATCCGGGGATACGGTACCCTTTCTAACCTTTGTGCAATCACGTGCAATCCATACTGGGCCTAACACCGTCTGAGCCTGCCTCCTGATGTATAGACATATATTTTGAATGTGTACGCTATCCATACATGTTATCCGGGGATACGGTACCCTTTCTAACCTTTGTGCAATCATGTGCAATCCATACTGGGCCTAACACCGTCTGAGCCTGCCTCCTGATGTATAGACATATATTTTGAATGTGTACGCTATCCATACATGTTATCTGGGGATACGGTACCCTTTATAACCTTTGTGCAATCATGTGCAATCCATACTGGGCCTAACACCGTCTGAGCCTGCCTCCTGATGTATAGACATATATTTTGAATGTGTACGCTATCCATACATGTTATCCGGGGATACGGTACCCTTTCTAACCTTTGTGCAATCATGTGCAATCCATACTGGGCCTATCACCGTCTGAACCTGCCTCCTGATGTATAAACATATATTTTGAATGTGTACGCTATCCATACATGTTATCTGGGGATACGGTACCCTTTCTAACCTTTGTGCAATCATGTGCAATCCATACTGGGCCTAACACCGTCTGAGCCTGCCTCCTGATGTATAGACATATATTTTGAATGTGTACGCTATCCATACATGTTATCCAGGGATACGGTACCCTTTCTAACCTTTGTGCAATCATGTGCAATCCATACTGGGCCTAACACCGTCTGAGCCTGCCTCCTGATGTATAGACATATATTTTGAATGTGTACGCTATCCATACATGTTATCTGGGGATACGGTACCCTTTCTAACCTTTGTGCAATCATGTGCAATCCATACTGGGCCTAACACCGTCTGAGCCTGCCTCCTGATGTATGGACATATATTTTGAATGTGTACGCTATCCATACATGTTATCCGGGGATACGGTACCCTTTCTAACCTTTGTGCAATCATGTGAAATCCATACTGGGCCTAACACCGTCTGAGCCTGCCTCCTGATGTATAGACATATATTTTGAATGTGTACGCTATCCATACATGTTATCCGGGGATACGGTACCCTTTCTAACCTTTGTGCAATCATGTGCAATCCATACTGGGCCTAACACCGTCTGAGCCTGCCTCCTGATGTATAGACATATATTTTGAATGTGTACACTTTGCTATCCATACATGTTATCCGGGGATACGGTACCCTTTCTAACCTTTGTGCAATCACGTGCAATCCATACTATGCCTAACACCGTCTGAGCCTGCCTCCTGATGTATAGACATATATTTTGAATGTGTACGCTATCCATACATGTTATCTGGGGATACGGTACCCTTTCTAACCTTTGTGCAATCATGTGAAATCCATACTGGGCCTAACACCGTCTGAGCCTGCCTCCTGATGTATGGACATATATTTTGAATGTGTACGCTATCCATACATGTTATCCGGGGATACGGTACCCTTTCTAACCTTTGTGCAATCATGTGAAATCCATACTGGGCCTAACACCGTCTGAGCCTGCCTCCTGATGTATAGACATATATTTTGAATGTGTACGCTATCCATACATGTTATCCGGGGATACGGTACCCTTTCTAACCTTTGTGCAATCATGTGCAATCCATACTGGGCCTAACACCGTCTGAGCCTGCCTCCTGATGTATAGACATATATTTTGAATGTGTACACTTTGCTATCCATACATGTTATCCGGGGATACGGTACCCTTTCTAACCTTTGTGCAATCACGTGCAATCCATACTATGCCTAACACCGTCTGAGCCTGCCTCCTGATGTATAGACATATATTTTGAATGTGTACGCTATCCATACATGTTATCCGGGGATACGGTACCCTTTCTCACCTTTGTGCAATCACGTGCAAGCCATACTGGGCCTAACACCGTCTGAGCCTGCCTCCTGATGTATAGACATATATTTTGAATGTGTACGCTATCCATACATGTTATCTGGGGATACGGTACCCTTTCTCACCTTTGTGCAATCACGTGTAATCCATACTGGGCGTGAGAACGGCTGGCGAGCTGTTAAGCAAGCTACAGCACCTGTGGTTTGCACACGTAAGTTTTTCATTTTTTCAGGAATGACGGTTAGGCCTAATTCCGGAACTGCGGTTGACCTGCACTTACTGGGAAATCATTGTTCGCGGGTAATAATTGTAATCAGTGATCCCCATAACTAACGTTGTTCAGCAGGTTATCTGCACCTGTAAGCGACAAACGCTGGCCTTTTCAGTGTAGCGCACATGCATCCACGGACATGTAAGGGCATGACACACCAGTTATTGGCCAATCTCATGTGGCAGAGCCTCACGTGTCCCTCTAGTAAGCCGGACTCGGACCGCGGGGCATGACGGAGTCTCGTTCGTTAACGGAATTAAGCTTGCAATGTGTGCATCTGTTCTGTAGCTGGCATGGTTGAGGTTTCCCAGGTGGAGTCGAATTTAACCATAGGCTCCACCCCTGGTGGTGCCCTTCTGGACATTCCTTTAAGGTTCAGCTTTGCAACCATACTGCCCACGTAAAACACTTTGCCTTCATGAACGCTGTTTGGAGGGTCATGACTCGTGGGAATAACGCCGCCCAATCAGTTAACCTGCTAGAGAGATCGTTCGTTGCTACCAAGCATGACATCACACTCCCTAGGAGGAAGGTAATGCCACTGTGGCGACCGTACTCCTGGGGGCGACACAAGTGCACTGATGCCCAGCCACTGCTCGATGAATCTGCTGGTACATTGACCCAGACCACTACATTCCCCTCGCACGCTACACGGCCTGATTCTGACCCTGATGAAACTCAGGTTACCCTTCCCATATACAGTTCCATCTTACACTGTGACAAAGAGGAAGCTGCAGATGAAAGTGCAGGTTCGGCCTACCCGCCATCAGACACACCACCGTACTATCAGGGGCCCTGTGCCAGTGCCGTCGCCAACGAGTGGTCCCCCCCTGCTTGCTCAGGATCACAGCACTTGCAAAGTTGAAATACTGTGCAGTGAGATGGAAGATGGGGACGACAAGGAGTCCAGACAAGTACAGGGATTCCCTAGCGAGGAGACTTATTTGATTGTTTTCAATGTTGGGACAGCAATTTTTGGGGAGCACTATACTCTGGAGAATGATAGATGGGGCCCACCATACACTGGAACATTCCAAAGGTGGACATCAGACACTGGAGCAGCATTTACAGGGCCCATTATACACTAGAGCATTAGAAATGGGGCCCATTATGTTTGGAGTATTATTTGGGCCCATAAGACAGTGGAGCTTCATCCATGGGGACCAACATATACTGTAGCATTATGTGGAGCTCATCATATACTGTTTCAAACATTATATGGGACCAATGATTCTGTATGGAGAAATAGATGGGCCTCGTCATGAGATGTAAAAAGTGAAGTATTTTTCATTGTACTATACCGCTATTTCTCTGCCGTATCGGAGCATGATGAGTTGTGGCATGTGTTAAAGGGGCGCTCTTTCGCCCAGGGCACATGAAAACCTGGAGCCAGCCCTCCCCCCCCACAACTTTAGCCAAATAACCCCCATTTTTCAGTGCGTAACTTGTATTATGAAGTTAATTAAGGTTGACAAGCTTAAGTAAGAAGAATTGATGCTTTTGGCATTCAAATGGGCACTGTAGGTGAGTTTCCTGTCCTCCTCTCACTGCCGACTTTTATTCCCCATTGACTTACATTGGGTTTCGTGTTTCGGGACGACCCCGACTTTTCCCTATAATCGGACGATCTTGCTCGACCCGACTTTTGGAAAAGTCGGGTTTCACGAAACGAAACTCGACCCTAAAAAACCAAAAGTCGCTCAACTCTACTCCTCATAGGAGTTATGACTGTGCAATTGAGCTGAACCCGGGGTGTAAATTCCCCAAGGGTCGGCTTTTCAATTTATCTGTACCCGAGCACGAGGCTATGCGATCCTATATTAAGGAGGCATTGGAGAAGGGTCATATTAGACCATCCTCTTCACCCTTAGGTGCTGGGTTTTTTTTCGTTGCTAAAAAGGATGGTTCATTAAGGCCTTGTATTGACTATCGTGCCCTCAACAAAATTACTGTTAAATATCAGTATCCGTTACCCCTGATTTCTGATCTATTCTCCAGAGTTAAAGGTGCTTGCTGGTTTACCAAGCTTGACCTCAGGGGGGCGTATAATCTTATTCGCATTAAGCATGGGGATGAATGGAAGATGGCGTTTAATACTCCGGAGGGACATTTTGAGTACCTGGTGATGCCTTTTGGGCTCACTAATGCCCCTTCTGTCTTCCAGTGCTTCATGAACGATATATTCCGAGACTTTGTGGATAAATCTTTGATTATCTATCTGGATGATATTTTGATCTTCTCCAAGAATTGGGACTCTTATGTGGAACATGTTCGGACTGTGTTCCGGATTTTGAGGGAGAATTCCCTGTATGTCAAGGGATCGAAATGCCTTTTTGGGGTACAGAGGATTTCATTTTTGGGATTTATTTTGTCTCCGTCAACTATTGAAATGGACCCGGCCAAGGTACAGGCCATTTATGATTGGGTTCAGCCCACTTCTTTGAAGGCCCTCCAGAAGTTTTTGGGTTTTGCTAATTTTTATCGGAAATTTATAGCTAATTTTTCTGGTATTGCCAAGCCATTGACGGATTTGACTAGGAAGGGTGCTGATGTGCTGAATTGGTCTCCGGAGGCTGTTTCTTCCTTTCAGGAGCTGAAGCGAAGATTCACTTCTGCTCTGGTTTTGCGGCAACCTGATGTCTCACTCCCATTTCAGGTGGAGGTGGACGCTTCTGAGATTGGTGCAGGAGCGGAGTTGTCCCAAAAAGATCCTGTGACATCTAAAATGAATCCTTGTGCTTTCTTTTCCAGAAAGTTCTCCCCATCCGAACGTAACTATGATGTGGGGAATTGAGAACTGTTGGCCATGAAATGGGCATTTGAGGAGTGGAGACATTGGTTGGAGGGAGCCAAACACCAAGTCGTGGTCCTTACTGACCACAAGAATTTGATTTACCTGGAGTCGGCCAAGCGCTTGAATCCTAGACAGGCTAGGTGGGCCTTGTTTTTCACACGTTTTGATTTTGTGGTCTCTTTTCTTCCGGGCACTAAGAATGTCAAGGCAGACGCCCTCTCTAGGAGTTTCCTTGCTGATTCTCCTGTTGTGACTAAGCCTGCTGCCATCTTAGGCGAGGGGGTAGTTCTTTCTGCCATCTCGCCCGATTTGAGACATGCTCTGGAAGAGTTTCAGGAGGACAAACCTGAGCGTTGTCCCAGTGGAAAGTTGTATGTTCCTGACCAGTGGAGGAAGAGAGTGATGTCTGAAGTTCATTGCTCTGCATTGGCTGGTTATCCAGGTATTTTTGGTACAGAGATCTGGTGAGTCGATCTTTTTGGTGGCCCGCCTTGTCTCGTGATGTCAGGAATTTTGTGCAGTCCTGTGGGACTTGATCCCGGTCTAAACCTTGTTCTCGCTCTAGTGGCTTGTTGATGCCTTTGCCGGTGCCCAGGAGGCCATGGACCCAAATTTCAATGGATTTTATCTCTGATATGCCTGTCTCTCAGAGAATGACTGTTATTTGGGTGATTTGTGATAGATTCTCTAAGATGGTCCATCTTGTACCACTCCCCAAGTTGCCATCTTCCTCTGAGTTGGTGCCCTTGTTTTTGCAACACGTGGTTCGCTTGCACAGGATTCCTGAGAACATTGTATCTGACAGAGGAGTTCAGTTTGTGTCTAGATTTTGGAGGACTTTCTGTTCCAAGCTGGGAATTCAGTTGTCCTTCTCCTCTGCATTTCACCCTCAGACCAATGGGCAGACGGAGAGAACAAACCAGACTTTGGAGTCGTATTTGAGATGTTTTATTTCTGCCGATCAGGATGATTGGGTTTCATTTTTGCCCTTGGCCGAATTTGCTTTAAATAATAGAGCTAGTTCTGCCACTTTGATGTCACCTTTGTTTTGTAACTTTGGTTTTCACCCTCGATTTTCTTCAGGGCAGGTGGAGCCTTCTGCCTGCCCAGGTGTTGACACTGTGGTGGAGAGAATGCACCAGATCTGGGACCAAGTAATGGATAAGTTGTCTCTCTCCCAGGAAAAAGCCCAGCGGTTTTCCAACCGGCGTAGGACCGTTGGTCCCCAGTTTAAGGTGGGTGATATGGTTTGGTTGTCATCAAAAAATATCGCTATGAAGGTGGCTTCTCCTAAGTTTAAGCCTAGATTTATTGGACCTTACAAGATTTTGGAGATTATTAATCCGTCTCTTTTCGTTTGGCTCTTCCTGTCACATTTAAAATTCATAATGTGTTTCATAAGTCCTTGTTGAAGAGGTTTGTTGAACCAGTAGTTCCTGTGGTGGCACCTCCTGACCCTATATTGGTTGAAGGTAACATGGAATATGAGGTAGAGAAGATACTGGATTCCCGTCTGGCTAGACGGAGACTCCAGTATTTGGTTAAGTGGAAGGGTTATGGTCAGGAGGATAATTCCTTGGTCTCTGCCTCTGATATTCATGCTGAAAGATTGGTGCGTGCCTTTCATCGGGCTCGCCCGGATCGCCCTGGTGGCATGGATGAGGGTTCGGTGACCCCTCCTCAAGGGGGAGGTACTGTTGTGAGTTCATTTTTCCCTTCACCATTGAGGTCTGATGAACTCCATCCTCTAGTGAAGGAAGGTAGTGAGACTGATTACCAAACACCTGGGCAGCTAGATGATGACTGGGTGGCTGGAATTGAGGACTGGATATGAGGCTGCCGACACCCTTCTTCCTGGCTGGTGATTTTCCTGCTGGATTCTTGGAGACCAGTCTGATTCCTGCATCTCAAAGCTAAGTTTTTCTGCTCTGCTTTGTACTCTTCAGTTTTGTTTTTGTTTTGCCTTGTTTTTTGGGAGTTCTGCCATCCCCGGCCGGGGGTGAGCTGAATTCCTTTTTTGTCTCTGTTCTGTTGATATTTTGCTCTGTCTTCAGAATATACCTGTGTGCTGATATAGTCTTTTGAAGCCTAGCGACTTCAGGGCCTGTTTTTCCTATCAGTCGGTTGTCTCATTTTGATAGGGTTTTTGCGAATGGCAGACAGCAGCTTTCCTATCCTGTCCTATGTAGTTAGCTTGGGCCCCATCATTTGCTCAACCTATCTTTCTATCTGTGTTAGTGTTTTCATCTTGCTTCACCGTCATTATATGTTGGGGGCTGCCTATTGCTTTGGGGTCTGCTTTGGGGCAGTTTAGTTTTTCCTCTTTCTGTCTTTAGGCTATATAGTTCTCTGGCTGTGATCGAGGGGTCTAGGGCACCGTAGGAACCCCCCACGGCTACTGCTAGTTGTTGTGGATAGGTTCAGGGGTCTGCAATCCGATAGCTGCCAACCTCTCTGGTTTTTCTGGACTTAGCTGGTATTTTGTTTTTTCCTCCTTCGGTGACTCATCATAACAGATTACAGTCAAATACATACTGGGAGAGCGTCAGTGACTAAGGAAATATATACAGAGATTTAATTTTTTACCTACACCTTATACAGCTGTACGCTCCTCATACAGTACCATATATCAGCTGGTATTTTTGTTACATTTTCACAAACATGAGGAAGTATGGTGGAAGAGCTCGCGAACGTGGGCGGGGGGGCAGATGATACTGATGGTAGTAGTGGTGCATCTGCTGGTTATGCCAAAAGCATAATAGCAGCTAAGGCAGGAGGTGTTGAGCCTGCATAATCGTCTGGCAAAAGAAGACCTGTAAGGTTCCCTTTTCTGGGAGTAGGAAAACCGCTTTTAAAGCCAGAGCATCAGGAACAGGTTTTGGCTTACATTGCCGAAACAGCCACCAGCTCTATTGCCCTCTCTTCTGAACTTTCAAAACCTGCAAGCACTGAGTCGTCAGTGCAGGGTTCTGGTCAGGAAAAACACCTTTCCTTGTGTCCTTCACCCCCACCAAAAGTGAAGGATACGGCAGCCCACACTTCAGATTACTCCATGGAGCTCTTTTCACATACCATGCCTGGGTTATCCAGTCAAATCCTGAATTCCCCAGTCCAAGATGAATCTGACATGGAGTGCACTGATGCACAGTCACTGCTAGATGATTCTGCTGGTACATTGACCCACAGCACTACATTGCCCTCGCAGTCTACTGAGCCAGAATCTGACACTGAGGAAACTCAGGTACCCCTTCCCGCATACTATACCACCTTACACGGTGACATAGAGGAAGGTGCAGCTGAAATTGAAGAGGAGGTGATGGATGACCCAGTTGTTGACCCGGATTGGCATCCATTGGGGGAAGAGGGTGCCGCTGGCAATAGCTCCGATGAGGAGAAGGATCCGCAGCAGGCATCGACATCGCAGCAGCGGTTATCTGGCAGGCCCGTAGCTGTCCAAAAATGTGGAACAAAAACCAAAAGAGGTGCTGGACAGCTTGGCTACATGGTCAAATTAGCTCAGCGTGCAAGCCCTGAAAATTTATACCATAGTAGGAAGAGTGCAGTGTGGCACTTTTGTCCAAAATCCTACTGATGAGGCAAAGGTTATCTGTAAGAAGTGCGGAAGGACCTTTAGCCGAAGGAAAAATGTCAGAAATTTGAATACCAGTTGCATGCTTAGACATTTAATCAACATGCACTTGCAAGCGTGGACGGACTACAAAACCTCAGGTACCACATGTGCACCTGCTCTGACTGAAGGTAGCCAGCAACCCTCCATCGCTTCCCCCACCGTAAGACCACCGCCACCGGTAAGCTCATCACCAGCAATAAATGTTGAGGTGTCGTCGCAAGTCCAAAGCAGTCAGGGAATCACAATGGTTTTGCAGCGAAACACTGAATCTAGGCCATCATCACCAACACCATCACCATCACCAACCCCCTCTCAGTCCGTCAGGTCCACCGCTAGTTCCCCCATTTGCAGCTCTCAAGTCCAGCTCACCCTAGCAGACACTCTGAGTAGGACAAGAAAGGACTCATCCGCGTACACTGGCTTTGAACACCTACATTGCCAAACTGACCTCATTAGAGATGATGCCCATCCGTTTGATTGAAAGCGAAGCTTTCCGAGAACTCATGGCCTACGCTGTCCCATGCTATGACCTACCTAGTTGGCACTTCTTTTCGTGAAAAGCCATCCCTGCCCTCTGCCTGCATGTGAAAGACCGCATTGTACATGCACTCTAACAATCAGTGAGTGGAAAGGTGCACCTCACAACAGCTGCATGGTCCAGTAGGCGTGGATATGGCCGTTACGTGTCCATCACTGCGCACTGGGTTAATGTGGTGGATGCAGGCTCCGCAGGGGACATTGGCGGTGGACCAGTGCTGCTTAGCCCACGGTATAGGAAACAGTTGGCTGTAGGCGTTCGACTCTCCTCCTCCTCCTGAAGCGAAAGCTCGGCGACAGAGCGCAGTCATACGAGCACTCCATCCACAGCTGCCAGTGTTTCACACGAGGTGTCCCACTATCGAACAGCTAGTGGTAAGCGGCAGCAGGCTGTGTTAAAGATGATGTATTTGGGCGACAACAGACACACCGCGGAGGTACTGGCCGACTACTTGCAGCGACAAACTGAGTCATGGCTGGGCAGTCTACATCTTGAGCCAGGCAAGGTAGTCAGGGATAACGGACGTAACTTTGTGGCAGCCATAGCCCGTGCAAAACTCACACACATACCTTGCCTGGCTCACACTTTGAACCTGGTGGTGCAGTGCTTCCTAAATAATTATCCGGAGTTAACAGTCCTGCTCCAAAAGGTGCGAAGACTATGCTCGCACACCCATCGCTCGCCCGTACACTGCAGTCATATGCAGAAGCGGTAGCGATTGCTCCACCTCCCCAAGCACCGCCTAATCATAGACGTTGCAACAAGGTGGAACTCCACCCTGCACATGGTTCAGAGGCTGTGCGAACAGAGGCAGGCTGTAATGCATTTGTGGGAGGATACATGGGCAGGCAGTTTGAGGGCAGACATGGAGTTGTCGGGTGTGCAGTGGTCAAAGCTGAAAGACCTCTGTAAAGTCCTTCAGTGTTTTGAGGAATGCACACGGCTGGTAAGCGCAGACGATGCCATCATAAACATCAGCATCCCACTTATGCATCTGCTAATGCAAAGTTTGAAGCACATTAAGGATCAGGTATCTGCAGCGGAGGAGGAACAGGAGGCGGAGGAGGGAAGCCTTGCTGACAGTCAGCCATTGTCTGGTCAGGGAACTGTCCTGGATGAGGTGGAGGAAGAAGAGGAAGAGGAGGAGAATTATGATGGGGATGATTATTTTGGGGATGAGGATGCTTCTCTGGGGGCAAGAGAAAATGTTGGCATGGCAAGGTCAGGTACAGGGCTTGTGTGTGACCGGAGGGATGTGGATTTGCCAGAAAGTGCTCCTCCACCCACCACTGCCAGTGCATCATTGACACCTGGAACATTGGCCCAAATGTGTGATTATGCCTTGCGGATCCTAAAAAGGGACCCCCTCATTGCCAAAATGATGAAGGATGATGACTACTGGTTGGCCAGCATCCTTGATCCACGCTATAAAGGCAAATTATACAACATCATGCCACAGGAGAACCTAGAGATAATATTGGCTAACAAACAAGCAACTCTGGTAAACCGTTTGTTTGAGGCATTCCCAGCACGCAGTGGTGCTGGTTCTCCCACGAGCCGAAGTGGGCAACATGGAAGAGGTATTCTTGGTGCACACAGCCAAAGTGATGTTGGAGACAGGTGTTTCATGACCATGTTGTGGAATGATTTCTCAAGTACCGCTCACACGACTGGTAATACTGCATACATTGCAAGTGACAGGAGACAGCAGTTGTCAACTATGATTACAAACTACTTCTCCTCCCATATCGGTGTTGTCCCTCACAGGTCATTCCCATTTAACTATTGGGCCTGTAAATTGGACACCTGGCCTGAATTGGCACAATATGCCTTACAGTTGCTCGCTTGCCCTGCTGCTAGTGTGCTATCTGAAAGAGTCTTCAGTGCTGCTGGATCAATCCTGACAGAAAAAAGGACCCGTCTGTCGACCCAAAATGTTGATGATCTAACCTTCATTAAAATGAACCATACATGGGTTTCAAAGGATTTTGTCCCACCTTCCCCTGATGACACATAGGTTGCCAGAAATTTGGCTCGCTTTTGTCCTCCTCTTCCTCGGACTTGTCAAATTCCTCCATTTGCAGCTGCTGAATGTACAGCCTACACATCACCATATGCCATTTTTTAAACCTCCCTAACTGGGCTGCCCCCCCAATGGCAGGGGTCTCCACCTGGCACACCCGGGCAAGTGCCGTTGCTCTGAACAGGTGGGTGGGCCCACTCTTGGCCGACAGCACTGGCACAGGGCCCCTCATAGTACAATACAGTGTCTATGACGGTGGGGGGGCCCACTCGCTGTCAGACACACCGGCATACTATGAGGAGCCCTGTGCTAGTACCGTCACCCACGAGTGAGCCCCCCTGCTTGTTCATGGCCACAGCACTTGCAAGTTGCAATACTTACCTCTCCCTGCTCCACCGCTGTGTAGTCTGGGCAGTTAAATCCTTCACAGGGATGGCCACTACAAATTTGGTGAACTGATCGATGATGGTTAAGATGTAGCTATGGCCTGTCCTGCTGGCCTCTACCTTCAGATGATCAATGGCTACCTTTTGTAATGGACGTCAACTCACAATCAGATGCAGTGGTGCTTTATGATCACCTTTCACAGTTTTCCCAGTCACAGACGTGTGACATTCCTGCCACCATTTTTCAATGTCTCCTCTCATGCCAATCCAACAGAATCGCCTACAGCCTGTGGCTTCTGTCTTTTTCACTCCAAAGTGACCAGATAGATCATGATAGGCAGTGAGGACCATGTCTAAATCTCTCCCTGTGATCACAATTTGATGGAGACGAGTAACGGTGATGGGATCTACGCTACTGCGATACAGCAATCCTTTCTGCACAAATAACCATTTTCGCTGTCTCCACAGACAAAGTAATTGAGGGTCAGCATCATCTCTGCGAAATCTACCGGAAGGTTTTCCTGTGATTAGTAATTCATTTCACAAAATTCTGCAAACCCTCAACTTTCCGTCTGTACTTGTATCCATCTATTTTCCAGTAGCAGAGAGTCTGGACTGGCTTACTGAGACTGAAATATATACGAAGATTTAAAAGTACCTCAACAACAACTGTTATGGATGAGTCACCGAAGGAGGAAAAAACAAAGATAATAGCTAAGTCCAGAAAACCAGAGAAGTTGGAAGCTGTCAGATTGCAGACCCCTGAACCTTTCCACAACAACTAGCCGTGGGGGGTTCCTACGGTGCCCTAGACCCCTCGATCACAGCCGGAGAACTAAATTAGCCTAAAGACAGAAAGGGGAAATCTAAACTGCCCCAGAGCAGACCCAAAAGCAAAAGGCAGCCCCCAACATATAATGACTGTGAAGCAAGATGAAAAACACTAACACAGATAGAAAGATAGGTTGAGCAAATGATGGGGCCCAAGCTAACTAAATAGGACAGGATAGAAAAGCTGCTGTCTGCAATCCGCAAAAACCCTATCCAAAAATGAACCAACAGACTGATAGGAAAAACAGGCCCTGAGTCGCTAGGCTTCAAAAGACTATATCAGCACTCAGGTATATTCTGAGCCAGTGATTAACAGATCAGAGGAAAAAATGGAATTCAGCTCACCCCCGGCCGGGGATGGCTGAACTCCAAAAAACAAGGCAAACAAAACCAGAGCTAAAGTGTACAAAAGGCAGAGCAAAACTTAGCTTTGAGAAGCAGAAATCAGACTGGTCTCCAAGAATCCAGCAGGAAAATCAACGCCAAGGCAGCAGGGCGTCGGCTGCCTTATATCCAGTCATCAGTTCCTGTGACCCAGTCATCATCTACCTGCTCAGCTGTTTGGTAATCAGCCTCACTACCTTCCTTCGCCAGAAGAGGGAGTTCATCAGACCTCACTGGTGAAGGGAAAAATGAACTCACAACAAACAACAATGTATACTGGTGTACGCTTCGAATACATTTCCCTTTTTCTACTTTTTATATTCTGGTGTAATCCATACTGAGTCTGTGAGTGTCTGTGTCTGACTCTGGAAATATAGACGGAAATTTACAATTACCCCTAGACTGGATACACCTGGTATCTGCTGATACAGTTCCTTTTTTCTAAATATTTTATTACGGTATAATCCATACTGAGTGAGCGTGTGTGGTTTCCTCCTTCTATATATACGGAGATAAAAATTTTACCCTATACTATATACAGCTTCTATCTTGTTATACAGTAACTTTGTTCGACATTTAGTATTACGGTCAAATCCATACTGAGTGAGCATCTGAGGGTGACTACGGGAATATCTATACGGAGATTTAAATTGTACCCTATAATATATATACTTGCTATCGTGTTATCCAGTACCTTTTTTCAACATTTTTTATTATGGTCAAATCCAGACTGAGTGAGCGTCTGAGGGTGACTCTGGAAATATATACCGAGATTTCAAATTTACCCAATACTGTATACAGCTCTACGCTTCTGATACAATACCCTTTTTTGCTATTTTGATCCTGGTGTAATCCATAATGAGCCTGTGAACGTCTGTCTGTTACTCCGGAAATATATTTGGAGATTTAAGATTACACCAACACCGTATACAGCTGTACACTTGTGATACATTACCCATTTACTGCTTTTTATATTGTTGTCTAATCCATACTGGGCCTGAGAGCGTTTGTGTCTGCCTCCTGAAATATATACGGAGATTCAGAATGTTTAAACTATACTATATATACCTTGTATCTGGTGATGCTGTACCCTTTTTCAACTTTTTATATTATTGTGTAATCCATTCTGAGCCTGTGAGTGTCTGTGTATGACTCAGGAAATATATACGGAGATTTACAATTATCCCTAGACTGTATAGAGCTGTACGCTTCTGATACAGTACCATATATCTGTTGGTATTTTGAGTAAATTTTCACAAAAATTAGTAAGTTTGGTGGAAGAGGCCATGGACGTGGTCGTGGTGGGCCAGCTTGTACTGATGGTGATGGTGGTGCATTTGCTGGTAGTGCCAAAAGCACAATAGCAGCTAAGGCAGGAGGTGTTGAGCCTGCATCATGGTCTTGCTCTGGAAGGCCTGTAAGGCTCCCTTTTCTGGGAGTAGGTAAACTCCTTTTAAAGCTGGAGCATCAGGAACTGGTTTTGCGTTACATTGCTGAAACAGCCTCCAGCTCTAGCGCCTCCTCTTCTGAAGTTTCAAAAAATGCAAGCACTGAGTCGTCAGTGCAGGCTTCTGGTCAGGAGCAACCCCTTTCCTTGGGTCCTTCACCCACAACAAAAGTGAAGGATGCGGCAGCCCACACTTCAGATTACTCCATGGAGCTCTTTTCACATACCATGCCTGGGTTCATTCTAAATGGGGCACATTATATATGGAGCATTATTTGGGCCCATAACACAATGGAGCATCATTCATGGGGCCCATCATATACTGGAGCATTCTAAATGGGGCAGATTATATATGGAGCATTATTTGGGCCCATCATACACTGGAGCATCATCCATGAGGCCCATCATATACTGGAGCATTCCAAATGGGGGACATCAGACACTGGAGCAGCATCTATAGGGCCCATTATACACTGGAGCATTAGAAATGGGGCCCATTATATATGGAGCATTATTTGGGCCCATAACACACTGGAGCATCATCCATGGAGACCATCATATACTGTAGCATTATGTGGAGCTCATCATATACTGTATGGAACATTATATAGGACCAATTATTCTGTATGGAGAAATATATGGGGCTCATTATTCTGTATGGCGCACCATGTGGTGGCCATAATACTGTATGGAGTAATATACTGTCCGTTTTTTGAGCTATTGTAGAATTTAAAATAGATATCAGTCATATCATGCAGGAAGTGAAATATTTTTCATTGTGCTATACCTATATTTCTGTGCTGTATTGGAGCATCATGAATTGTGTATGTGTTAAAGGGGTGCACTGACACTCTTTGGCCCGGGGCACACGAAAACCTGGAGCCAGCCCTACCCCCCTACAACTTTAGCCAAATAACCCCCAGTTTACAATGCATAACTATTATTATAAAGTAAATTAAGGTTGACAAGCTTAAGTAATAAGAATTGATATTATTGGCATTGAAATGGGCACTGTAGGTGTGTTTACTCTCCTCCACTCCCTGCCGACTTTGCTTCCCCATTGACTTGCATTGGGTTTCTTGTTTCAGTCGGACCCCGACTTTTCCCTATAGTCGGCAGATTTTGTTCGACTCGACTTTTGAGAAAGTCGGGTTTCATGAAACCAGACTAGACCCTAAAAAAGGCAAAGTCGCTCATCTCTATTTGAGATACATTATTTCAGGACAGGAGCAGCTACCAAGGCTAATACCTTAGGTTTGGGCAAGGGAGCAATAAAGAAGTTGGGTAGATGAAAGTCTTTGTGTTTCCTTACATAAGTGAGACTGGACTTGTTGCAATTAGGAGATAAAAAAAAATTATTTTGGTTTATCTTACAGATACATCGATAGACGCATATATGGTTCATCGGCCATTCGTTTGTATATTGGGTGGAGAGACGTGTGAGTGTGCGTCCTTTGGGCCTGAACTTAGGTCAAATCGACGCCATTTTTCATTGGAAAGGTTATCGTGGTCTGAGGTGGTTTTAGATGCTTGATACGATAGAGGCACTAAGCAAGATGTGCACAAACCCAGTAGTGTTAGTTATACTCGCAGTGGTGATGATTTGGGGAAAATAAAGTTGACTGACCTAATTGGTATTATGAAATCAGATTGTACAATGTTTAGAAGATTGTTTACGCAGAAATGCGTTTTGGTTTGGTCTGAGGTGGTACCTTGGAGATGTCAGAGGGGAACATGTGACTTGGTGGCCCTAGAGAGGGTTCGGAGATTGCTTAGCATGAGGGTGTCCCATTCTGAGTGTTCTACAGGAGGGATGGCCATCCAGCATCGTATGTTGTAGGGAGACAATAAAGTTCTTTAACTAGCTGATGGCATTCATTTGAATACTATTGGCAACATCATTTTCTTAAATAGTTTGCAAGAGGGTGTTGAAAATGCTTTATCCTTGTTGTATGGAGGAGGTCAGAGGGTCAAAGAGGTTTTTCGACCTCCTCACTTTTTGCCCATTGAAATAACATGCCTACTCTGATACAGTGACAGGCATGTTGGGAGTTGTTGCAGAAGAAATTTGGGTCAAGTGATTGTGTTTTAAATGAAGAGAATTAATAAAATAAAGCTGTGGCCACTTTTCCACCCAACAGGAAGTTATTCTGTTTTTTATTGCACATTTTTATGAGATCATCCAGGAAAAGGTATATAAAAGTGAGCTTAAAGTGAAGACAAATATTATTGCTCAAGGACATTCACTAAAGGTCTGTCATAGTTTTAAGTGTGTCATGAGTTGAAATAGTAAAATCAATGTGTATGTGTGTCAGAAACAAAGAATTATGTTGCGGTTGAGAAACCACACCTCTCTAATTTCCTACGGCAATCTTGAGAAGGACACGTAGAGTATTTGTGGAGAAGAATGACGTTTAATATATTGACTGCATATTCCTTCAGCATGTGTTTGTTGCTTAATTGCACATGTCAGTTTCATTGTGGATAATACTAATTAATAACTAACCTATATTGCATCAGACATACCATACACAAGCATTTTTCATAATACAGGGAATCTGCATCAAATCCGATTTTAAAATGACTTGTTAGCTGCTTTGCTACAATGAAGCAGAGTTTCTGCTTGGTGAATATGAATTTTGAAGCAAGAAATTCTCCACTAAGGTGAATTCTCCTTCCCTTAGAACTGGAACAGAGATGCTCTACTGCACTCCATACATTGTACATGGGACCGCCGGAAATAGCTGAGCACTATGCTCCGCTTTATACAGCAGTTTTATAGACAATGAATTGAGCAGAAAACCAGAATGCGCGTACGTCCAATTAATGAAAGATAGGACTCTGCAGAACCTATTTCCCTGGTTCAGAAGCACCGAGAGTCCCAGCTGGGGCATAACAATCGCAGTCGCAAAAGGTGTAATCAACTGAGCTCCTAAAGAAAGTGGGGCTGCCAATAAATCATAATATTATAATGGGAGCTTGAGAAGGGGCACAATTTAGGATGCCCTTCTGTGACTGCTTCTATGTTCCATGACCCGGCCTACTCCATCAAACATTTTTTTGGGGGGACAGGAGAACAAGGCCCAATTAGGCCGTTTGCTTTTGGGCTCCATGATTTTTAAGTACACCCCTGACTATGGTGTTTTAGAATGCTACTGTATACTGTTTATACTTTGAATGTAATATTAACACAATCTAATATATAAAGCTCAAAGTGTGTATGTACGAGTATGTATGTATGTATGAGTGTATGTATGTGTGTGTGTCCGGGATAGGCATCCGCACCGTCGCAGCTACAGCCACAAAATTTGGCACAGTCACACGTCTGGACCCCGAGAGCGTCCTAAGCTATGTTGTGAGGCGAAATTTTAACCCCGCGTGTTCCAATTCACCAAACAATTTTGCCCCTCTCTATGTACTTGGGAAAAAGTGTGCACGTCAAGCTCCGCCCCTCATTATGATGTCATAATGGTTGACTATGAGATGGAGGATGTGTGATGGATATATGGGCACCGGACTATGGGATGGAGGATATGTATGATGGGTATGTGGGCACGGGACTATGGGATGGAGGATGTGTGATGGGTATATGGGCACGGGACTATGGGATGGAGGATATGTGATGGGTATATGGGCACGGGACTATGGGATGAAGGATATGTATGATGGGTATATGGGCACGGGACTATGGGATGGACGATATGTATGATGGGTATATGGGCACTGGACAATGAGATGAAGGATGTGTGATGGGCATATGGGCACTGGACTATGGGATGGAGGATATGTATGACGGGTATATGGGCACGGGACTATGGGATGGCGAATATGTATGATTGGTATATGGGCATGGGACTATGGGATGGAGGATGTGTGATGGGTATATGGGCATGTGACTATGGGATGGAGGATGTGTGATGGGTATATCGGCACTCGACTATGGGATGGAGGATATGTATGATGGGTATATGGGCACGGGCCTATGGGATGGTGGATATGTATGATGGGTATATGGGCACAGGACTATGGGATGGAGGATAATTATATGGGCACGGGCCTATGTGATGGAGGATGTGTGATGGGTATATGGGCACGGGCCTATGGGATGGAGGATGTGTAATGGGTATATGGGCACGGGCCTATGGGATGGAGGATATGTATGATGGGTATGTGGGCACGGGCCTATGGGATGGTGGATATGTATGATGGGTATATGGGCACAGGACTATGGGATGGAGGATAATTATATGGGCACGGGCCTATGTGATGGAGGATGTGTGATAGGTATATGGGCACGGGCCTATGGGATAGAGGATACGTATGACGGGTATATGGGCACGAGCCTATGGGATGGTGGATATGTATGATGGGTATATGGGCACGGGACTATGGGATGGACGATATGTATGATGGGTATATAGGCACGGGACTATGGGATGGAGGATATGTATGATGGGTATATGGGCATGGAACTATGAGATGAAGGATGTATGATGGGTATGTGGACACTCGACTATGGAATGGAGGATATGTATGATGGGTAGAGTTGAGCGAAACGGGTCGAAAAAATTCAAAAGTCGCCGACTTTTGGCAAAGTCGGGTTTCATGAAACGAAACCCGACCCTAGGATGAGGTCGGCCACGAGGTCGGCGACTTACGCGCCAAAGTCGCGTTTCAAAAGATTGTTTTGCGCTCTTTTTCAGCCAATCAGGATCCACGGACACTGTGGGCAACGTGATGACATAGGCACGGGTCACCACCATCTTTCAGAAGGGCATGCAAGTGATTGGCTTGCTTTGGTGGGCGTCACAGGGGGTATAAAAGGGCGTGCACGCCGACCGCCATCTTACTTCTGCCGATCTTAGTATAGGGAGAGGTTGCTGCTGATTCTGTAGGGAGAGCGTTAGGCAGGGAAGAAGACAAAAAAACTGCTTCTGCTGCTAGCGATTTGGCCTGCACAACACACCAGACACTGTGTGTTCAGTGCAAGGGGAGGCTATATAGTGGTGTATCAGTGGTGTTGGTTGTTGGGCTGCCTTCTAAAGCTTCCTGACATTCCTGCATTGCTGTTTACCCACTGCTCCGCAAACTGCTTTTTTAAAAGCAATCCCAATTTTTTTTTTTTGTCCTGCTGAGAAGAAAAAAAAACTGCTTCTGCTGCTAGCAATTTGGCCTGCACAACACACCAGTCACTGTGTGTGCAGTGCAAGGGGAGGCTATATAGTGGTGTATCAGTGGTGTTGGTTGTTGGGCTGCCTTCTAAGGCTTCCTGACATTCCTGCATTGCTGTTTACCCACTGCTCCGCAAACTGCTTTTTAAAAAGCAATCCAATCTCCCTTATCCTCTAGTCACTTTTGTCACAGCTGTGCCATCGAGCCTGGCTGTCACATAGCGCTCAGATATTCATTGGGCCTCAAGCAATCCAAAAGTGTCCAGTGTCCAAAAGTGTGTGCAGAGATTCAAAATCTCCCTTATCCTCTAGTCACTTTTGTCACAGCTGTGCCATCGAGCCTGTCACATAGCGCTCAGATATCAGTGGGCCTCACACAATCCAAAAGTGTCCACTGTCCACAAGTGTGTGCAGAAATTCAAAATCTCCCTTATCCTCTAGTCACTTTTGTCACAGCTGTGCCATCGAGCCTGTCACATAGCGCTCAGATATCAGTGGGCCTCACACAATCCAAAAGTGTCCAGTGTCCAAAAGTGTGTGCAGAGATTCAAAATCTCCCTTATCCTCTAGTCACTTTTGTCACAGCTGTGCCATCGAGCCTGTCACATAGCGCTCAGATATTCATTGGGCCTCACACAATCCAAAAGTGTCCAGTGTCCAAAAGTGTGTGCAGAGATTAAAAATCTCCCTTATCCTCTAGTCACTTTTGTCACAGCTGTGCCATCGAGCCTGTCACATAGCGCTCAGATATCAGTGGGCCTCAACCAATCCAAAAGTGTCCACTGTCCACAAGTGTGTGCAGAAATTCAAAATCTCCCTTATCCTCTAGTCACTTTTGTCACAGCTGTGCCATCGAGCCTGTCACATAGCGCTAAGATATTCATTGGGCCTCACACAATCCAAAAGTGTCCAGTGTCCAAAAGTGTGTGCAGAGATTCAAAATCTCCCTTATCCTCTAGTCACTTTTGTCACAGTTGTGCCATCGAGCCTGTGACATAGCGCTCAGATATCAGTGGGCCTCACACAATCCAAAAGTGTCCATTGTCCAAAAGTGTGTGCAGAAATTCAAAATCTCCCTTATCCTCTAGTCACTTTTGTTACAGCTGTGCCATCGAGCCTGTCACATAGCGCTCAGATATCAGTGGGCCTCACACAATCCAAAAGTGTCCAGTGTCCAAAAGTGTGTGCAGAGATTCAAAATCTCCCTTATCCTCTAGTCACTTTTGTCACAGCTGTGCCATCGAGCCTGTCACATAGCGCTCAGATATTCATTGGGCCTCACACAATCCAAAAGTGTCCAGTGTCCAAAAGTGTGTGCAGAGATTCAAAATCTCCCTTATCCTCTAGTCACTTTTGTCACAGCTGTGCCATCGAGCCTGTCACATAGCGCTCAGATATTCATTGGGCCTCACACAATCCAAAAGTGTCCAGTGTCCAAAAGTGTGTGCAGAGATTCAAAATCTCCCTTATCCTCTAGTCACTTTTGTCACAGCTGTGCCATCGAGCCTGTCACATAGCGCTCAGATATCAGTGGGCCTCACACAATCCAAAAGTGTCCACAAGTGTGTGCAGAAATTCAAAATCTCCCTTATCCTCTAGTCACTTTTGTCACAGCTGTGCCATCGAGCCTGTCACATAGCGCTCAGATATTCATTGGGCCTCACACAATCCAAAAGTGTCCAGTGTCCAAAAGTGTGTGCAGAGATTCAAAATCTCCCTTATCCTCTAGTCACTTTTGTCACAGCTGTTCCATCAAGCCTGTCACATAGCGCTCAGATATCAGTGGGCCTCACACAATCCAAAAGTGTCCACTGTCCACAAGTGTGTGCAGAAATTCAAAATCTCCCTTATCCTCTAGTCACTTTTGTCACAGCTGTGCCATCGAGCCTGTCACATAGCGCTCAGATATTCATTGGGCCTCACACAATCCAAAAGTGTCCACTGTCCAAAAGTGTGTGCAGAGATTCAAAATCTCCCTTATCCTCTAGTCACTTTTGTCACAGCTGTGCCATCGAGCCTGTCACATAGCGCTCAGATATTCATTGGGCCTCACACAATCCAAAAGTGTCCAGTGTCCAAAAGTGTGTGCAGAGATTCAAAATCTCCCTTATCCTCTAGTCACTTTTGTCACAGCTGTGCCATCGAGCCTGTCACATAGCGCTCAGATATCAGTGGGCCTCACACAATCCAAAAGAGTCCACTGTCCACAAGTGTGGGCAGAAATTCAAAATCTCCCTTATCCTCTAGTCACTTTTGTCACAACTGTGCCATAGAGCCTGTCACATAGCGCTCAGATATTCATTGGGCCTCACACAATCCAAAAGTTTCCAGTGTCCAAAAGTGTGTGCAGAGATTCAAAATCTCCCTTATCCTCTAGTCACTTTTGTCACAGCTGTGCCATCGAGCCTGTCACATAGCGCTCAGATATTCATTGGGCCTCACACAATCCAAAAGTGTCCACTGTCCACAAGTGTGTGCAGAAATTCAAAATCTCCCTTATCCTCTAGTCACTTTTGTCACAGCTGTGCCATCGAGCCTGTCACATAGCGCTCAGATATCAGTGGGCCTCACACAATCCAAAAGTGTCCAGTGTCCAAAAGTGTGTGCAGAGATTCAAAATCTCCCTTATCCTCTAGTCACTTTTGTCACAGCTATGCCATCGAGCCTGTCACATAGCGCTCAGATATTCATTGGGCCTCACACAATCCAAAAGTGTCCAGTGTCCAAAAGTGTGTGCAGAGATTCAAAATCTCCCTTATCCTCTAGTCACTTTTGTCACAGCTGTGCCATCGAGCCTGTCACATAGCGCTCAGATATCAGTGTGGCCTCACACAATCCAAAAGTGTCCAGTGTCCAAAAGTGTGTGCAGAAATTCAAAATCTCCCCTGTCCTATAGACACCTTGTACCTTGTTTTACATTACTATATAGTTTGTTGGATTTTGTCTACATTTCTACCAAAAATGAGGAAGGCTGGTGGAAGAGGCCGTGGAATTGGGCGGGGGTTGGCAGCTGGTAATGATGGTGTTGTTGGTGGATCTGATGGTAGTGGCAAGAGCAAAATAGGACCGAATGCAGGAGGTGCTGACCCTGCGTCATCGTCTGGCTACATAAGGCCTCGAACGCTTAGTTTTCTAGGAGTTGGCAAACCGCTTTTAAAGCCAGAGCTTCAGGAAAAAGTTTTGTCTTACATTGCTGACTCAGCCTCCAGCTCTATCGCCTCCTCTTCTTCAGTTGTAAAAAGTAAAAGCACTGAGTCATCATTGGAGGCTCATGTTCATGAACCACACCTTACCTTTCCTTGTGTCCTTCACCCCAACCAAGATTGAAGGATGACGCAGGCCATACTACTGATTACTCCATGGAGCTGTTTTCACATACCATGCCTGGATTATCAAGTGAAATGGTGAATTACCCAGGCCAAGATGAATCTGACATGGAGTGCACTGATGCACAGCCGCTGATGGATGATTCTGCTGGTACATTCACTCAGAGCACTACATTGTCCTCGCAGTGTACAGAGCCAGATTCTGACCCTGATGAGACTCAGGTGCCCGTTCCCGCACACTATACCACCATACACGGTGACACAGAGGAAGGTGCACATGACATAGAAGAGGAGGTGATGGATGACCCAGTTGTTGACCCAGATTGGCATCCATTGGGGGAAGAGGGTGCTGCTTCCAATAGCTCAGATGAGGAGCATCCACAGCAGACATCAACATCGCAACAGTTGTTATCTGGCAGGCCCGGAGCACTCCAAAGACAGGTTCCAAACATCAAAAGAGTTGCTGGACAGCTTGTCCAGAGGGTCAAAAGATCACAGCTTGCTAGGCCGCAAAATGTCTGCCAAAGTAGGAAGAGTGCAGTGTGGCACTTTTTTGAACAAAATCCTCATGATCAGGCCAAGGTTATCTGTAAGAAGTGCGCAAAGACCTTTAGCCGAGGGAAAAATCTGAAAAATTTGAATACCAGTTGCATGCTTAGACATTTAACCAGCATGCACTTGCAAGCGTGGACACAACACCAAACCTCAAGTGCCACATGTTCAACTGATCACAACGAAGGTAGTCAGCAACGCTACATTGTTTCCCCCACTGTAAGCCCACCGGTTAGCACAGCAGCAAATGTAGAGGTGTCGTTGCAAGACCACAGCAGTCAGGGAATCCCACTGTTATATCAACGAAAGACTGATCCTAGGCCATCAGAAAGAACACCAACTCCATCACCATCATCAACCCTCTCTCAGTCCGCCCTGTCCACCGCTACTTCCACCATATGCAGCTCTCAAGTCCAGCTCACCCTCCCAGACACTATGAGTAGGTCAAGAAAGTACTCAGTCTCTCATCCGCGTACACTGGGTTTGAATGCCCACATTGCCAAACTAATCTCGTTTGAGATGATGCCCTTTCGGTTGGTGGAAAGCACAGCTTTCCGCGAACTCATGGCCTATGCAGTACCACGCTATGACCTACCCAGTCGCCACTTCTTCTCTCGCAAAGCCATCCCAGCCCTCCACCATCATGTGAAAGACCGCATTGTCCATGCACTCAAGCAGTCAGTGAGCGGAAAGGTGCACCTCACAACTGATGCATGGTCCAGTCGGCATGGCCAGGGCCGTTACGTGTCCATCACTGCGCACTGGGTTAATGTGGTGGATGCAGGGTCCACAGGGGACAGCGGTGGTGGGACAGTGCTGCCTAGCCCACGGTATAGGAAACAGTTGGCTGTAGGCGTTCGACCCTCCTCCTCCTCCTCCTCCAGAAGCGAAAGCTCGTCCACAGAGCTCAGCCGTACGAGCACTCTATCTGCAGCTGCCACTGTTGCACACGATGTGTCCCCCTATCGAGCAGCTAGTGGAAAGCGTCAGCAGGCTGTGTTGCAGATGATGTGTTTGGGCGACAGACACACTGCCGAGGTGCTGGCCGAGTACTTGAAGCGACAAACTGAGTCATGGCTGGGCAGTGTACATCTTGAGGCAGGCAAGGTAGTTAGTGATAACGGCCGTAATTTTGTGGCAGCCATAGCCCTTTCAAAACTCAGCCACATACCTTGCTTGGCTCACACCTTGAACCTGGTGGTGCAGTGCTTCCTCAAAAATTATCCGGAGTTAACAGCCCTGCTCCAGAAGGTGCGAAGACTGTGCGCGCACATCTGCCGGTCGCCTGTACACTCCGTTCGTATGCAGAAGCTGCAGCGATTGCTCCACCTTCCCAACCACCGCCTCATTATCGACATTGCAACAAGGTGGAACTCCACCCTGCACATGGTGGAGCGGCTGTGCGAGCAGAGGCAGGCCATAATGCATTTGTGGGAGGATACACAGCCAGGCACTTTGAGAGCAGACATGGAGTTGACAGGTGTGCAGTGGTCGAAGCTGAAAGACCTTTGTAAAGTCCTTCAGTGTTTTGAGGAATGCACACGGCTGGTAAGCGCAGACGACGCCATCCTAAGCATGAGCATCCTACTTATGCGTCTGCTCATGCAAACTTTGATGCACCTTAAGGAGCAGGCGTCTGCAGCCAATGTTGATGAGGAGGAAGAGGAGGAGGGAATCCTTGATGACATTCAGCCATTGTCTGCTCAGGGACCTCTCCTGGACGAGGTGGAGGAAGAAGAGGAGGAGGAGGAGGATGATGGGGATGATTACTTAGGGGAGGAGGATGCATCTCGTGGGGCAAGTGAAAATGTTGGCGTGGCAAGGTCTGGTACAGGGTTTGTGCGTGACTGGAGGGATGTGGATTTGCCAGAAAGTGCTCCTCCACCCAGCACTCGCAGTGCATCATTGACACCGGGAACATTGGCCCACATGTCAGATTATGCCTTGCGGATCCTAAAAAGGGACCCCCGCATTGCCAAAATGATGAACGATGACGACTACTGGTTGGCCAGCATCCTGGATCCACGCTATAAAGGCAAATTACAAAACATCATGCCACAGGAGAACCTTGACCTAATATTGGCTAATAAACAAGCAACTCTGGTAAATCGGTTGCTTGAGGCATTCCCAGCACACAGCAGCGGTGATGGTTCTCACACGAGCCGTACGGGCCGGGGGCAGCTTGGCAGAGGTGTTCGTGGTGCACACAGCAGAAGTGGCGTTGGAGACAGGGGTTTCATGACAATGGTGTGGACTGATTTTTCAAATACCGCTCACACAACTGGTAATACTGCATCGATGGAAAGTGACAGGAGACAGCAGTTGTCAACAATGGTTACAAACTACTTTTCCTCCCATATCGATGTTCTCCCACACAGGTCATTCCCCTTTGACTATTGGGCCGCTAAACTGGACACCTGGCCTGAATTGGCCCAATATGCCTTACAGGAGCTCGCTTGCCCAGCTGCAAGTGTGCTATCGGAAAGAGTCTTCAGTGCAGCTGGATCAATCCTGACAGAAAAAAGGACCCGTCTGTCAACCCAAAATGTGGATGATCTAACCTTCATTAAAATGAACCACGCATGGGTTTCCAAGGATTTTGTCCCACCTTCCCCTGATGACACATAGGGTGACAGAAAAATGGCTTGCTTTGGTCCACCTCTTCCTGGTACTTCACCTATTTCGCCTTTTGCATCAGCTGCATATGCCACTTTCTAAAACTCCCTAACTGTGCTGCCTCCCCCCCCATGGCCGGGGTCACCACCTACCGGACGACACCGTGCGAGTGCCGTTGCCCTGGACAGGTGGGTAGGCCGACTCTTGGGCGCGAGCACTGGCACAGGGTCCCTCATAGTGCAATCAAGTGTCTCTGACGGTGGTGGTGCACACCCGCCGTCAGACACACCGCTGTACTATGAGGGGCCCAGTGTCAGTACCGACGCCCACGAGTGGGCCCCCCTTGCTTGGGCAGGGCCCCAGCATTTGCAATCTTTACCTCTCCCTGCTCCTCCGCTGTGTAATCTGGGCCGTCAAATCCATACTGTGCCTGACACCGTCTGAGCCTGCCTCCTGAGACATATATTTTGAATGTGTACGCTATCCATACATGTTATCCAGGGATACGGTACCCTTTCTAACCTTTGTGCAATCACGTGCAATCCATACTGGGCCTAACACCGTCTGAGCCTGCCTCCTGAGACATATATTTTGAATGTGTACGCTATCCATACATGTTATCCAGGGATACGGTACCCTTTCTAACCTTTGTGCAATCACGTGCAATCCATACTGGGCCTAACACCGTCTGAGCCTGCCTCATGCTGTATAGACATATATTTTGAATGTGTACGCTATCCATACATGTTATCCGGGGATACGGTACCCTTTCTAACCTTTGTGCAATCACGTGCAATCCATACTGGGCCTAACACCGTCTGAGCCTGCCTCTTGAGACATATATTTTGAATGTGTACGCTCTCCATACATGTTATCCGGGGATACGGTACCCTTTCTAACCTTTGTGCAATCACGTGCAATCCATACTGGGCCTAACACCGTCTGAGCCTGCCTCATGCTGTATAGACATATATTTTGAATGTGTACGCTATCCATACATGTTATCCAGGGATACGGTACCCTTTCTAACCTTTGTGCAATCACGTGCAATCCATACTGTGCCTGACACCGTCTGAGCCTGCCTCCTGAGACATATATTTTGAATTTGTACGCTATCCATGCATGTTATCCAGGGATATGGTACCCTTTCTAACCTTTGTGCAATCACGTGCAATCCATACTGGGCCTAACACCGTCTGAGCCTGCCTCCTGAGACATATATTTTGAATGTGTACGCTATCCATACATGTTATCCGGGGATACGGTACCCTTTCTAACCTTTGTGCAATGACGTGCAATCCATACTGGGCCTAACACCGTCTGAGCCTGCCTCATGCTGTATAGACATATATTTTGAATGTGTACGCTATCCATACATGTTATCCAGGGATACGGTACCCTTTCTAACCTTTGTGCAATCATGTGCAATCCATACTGTGCCTGACACCGTCTGAGCCTGCCTCCTGAGACATATATTTTGAATGTGTACGCTATCCATACATGTTATCCAGGGATACGGTACCCTTTCTAACCTTTGTGCAATCACGTGCAATCCATACTGGGCCTAACACCGTCTGAGCCTGCCTCCTGAGACATATATTTTGAATGTGTACGCTATCCATACATGTTATCCGGGGATACGGTACCCTTTCTAACCTTTGTGCAATCACGTGCAATCCATACTGGGCCTAACACCGTCTGAGCCTGCCTCATGCTGTATAGACATATATTTTGAATGTGTACGCTATCCATACATGTTATCCAGGGATACGGTACCCTTTCTAACCTTTGTGCAATCACGTGCAATCCATACTGGGCCTAACACCGTCTGAGCCTGCCTCCTGAGACATATATTTTGAATGTGTACGCTATCCATACATGTTATCCAGGGATACGGTACCCTTTCTAACCTTTGTGCAATCACGTGCAATCCATACTGGGCCTAACACCGTCTGAGCCTGCCTCCTGAGACATATATTTTGAATGTGTATGCTATCCATACATGTTATCCAGGGATACGGTACCCTTTCTAACCTTTGTGCAATCACGTGCAATCCATACTGGGCCTAACACCGTCTGAGCCTGCCTCCTGAAACAAATATTTTGAATGTGTACGCTATCCATACATGTTATCTGGGGATACGGTACCCTTTCTCACCTTTGTGCAATCACGTGTAATCCATACTGGGCGTGAGAACGGCTGGCGAGCTGTTAAGCAAGCTACAGCACCTGTCCAGACAAGTACAGGGATTCCCTAGCGAGGAGACTTATTTGATTGTTTTCAATGTTGGGACAGCAATTTTTGGGGAGCACTATACTCTGGAGAATGATAGATGGGGCCCACCATACACTGGAACATTCCAAAGGTGGACATCAGACACTGGAGCAGCATTTACAGGGCCCATTATACACTAGAGCATTAGAAATGGGGCTCATTATGTTTGGAGCATTATTTGGGCCCATAAGACAGTGGAGCTTCATCCATGGGGACCAACATATACTGTAGCATTATGTGGAGCTCATCATATACTGTTTCAAACATTATATGGGACCAATGATTCTGTATGGAGAAATAGATGGGCCTCGTCATGAGATGTAAAAAGTGAGGTATTTTTCATTGTACTATACCGCTATATCTCTGCCGTATCGGAGCATGATGAGTTGTG
Organism: Dendrobates tinctorius; assembly: GCF_039654945.1. Lineage (NCBI taxonomy): Eukaryota > Metazoa > Chordata > Amphibia > Anura > Dendrobatidae > Dendrobates > Dendrobates tinctorius. Next base: position 7,592,275 of record NW_027361827.1, on the reverse strand, counting down.
GTATGTGTTAAAGGGGCGCTCTTTCGCCCAGGGCACATGAAAACCTGCAGCCAGCCCTCCCCCCCCACAACTTTAGCCAAATAACCCCCATTTTTCAGTGCGTAACTTGTATTATGAAGTTAATTAAGGTTGACAAGCTTAAGAAAGAAGAATTGATGCTTTTGGCATTTAAATGGGCACTGTAGGTGTGTTTCCTGTCCTCCTCTCACTGCCGACTTTTATTCTCCATTGACTTACATTGGGTTTCGTGTTTTGGGACGACCACGACTTTTCCCTATAATCGGACGATCTTGCTCGACCCGACTTTTGGAAAAGTCGGGTTTCACGAAACGAAACGCGACCCTAAAAAAACAAAAGTCGCTCAACTCTAATGACGGGTATATGGGCACGGGCCTATGGGATGGTGGATATGTATGATGGGTATATGGACATGGGACTATGGGATGGAGGATGTGTAATGGGTATATGGGCACGGGACTATGGGATGGAGGATGTGTGATGGTATATGGGCACTGGACTATAGGATGGAGGATATGTATGATGGGTATATGGGCATGGGACTATGGGATGGAGGATGTGTAATGGGTATATGGGCATGGGACTATGGGATGGAGGATGTGTGATGGGTATATGGGCACTCGACTATGGGATGGTGGATATGTATGATGGGTATATGGTCACGGGACTATGGGATGGAGGATATGTATTATGGGTTTATGGGCACGGGACTATGGGATGGAGGATAATTATAATTTGTTATAACTAACCACAGTTAGTTACTATGACCAGGCAGCGCCGGGCTCTTCAGCTAGTATAAAATAAACCCCTAAGTTTTCCCTTGTGGCATCTGCAGGCAGCATGATGATGAGGATTTAAAGTGTATTTTGACTACAGCATGTACCAATCAGCCATAATATTAAAACAACTCATTAATGTATGTGGAAAGGCTGCCCATCTAACCTGATCCTACAGAAGAGCGATTGTTGCAGATTCCAGGTTATGATTGATTGGTTTCAGAACACAGCGCATTCTACATTGCTGCATATGTGGCTTTATTGCTGCAGAAAATAAAGAGTATGCTTGCGGTCCCCAGACCACAGCTGAAATGACCTGTAATAGACATGAACACATCAGAAATAGACAACTAAACCATGAATTCATTGAAGAAGTTGGTCTGGTGTGATCTCCTTCAAGGACATCCATAGCCGAAGACCTCATGGTCACTATGGAACACTTGAGTCCAAGTGAACCTTTAATAGCAAAATATACAGGGGCTGATGATAGATAAGAAATTCCTACTCATCCCAAACAAATGCCAGACATGATCCTCCTCAGGTCTAAGTGAGTAAAGCTGGGAGTAATTAGCCCTATTAGGCCCTATGGGTAGATATCATAATCCTGTATGCGCTAAACTCCCACCCTTAAAGGGAACCTGTCACCAGTTTTGGCTGATATAAGTTACGGCAATCATCTTTCAGGGCCATGTTTACTTTCGTAAATTTGATAGGTAGGTATTTACCCTGTTGTGCTCTCACACAGTTTGGACAGTTTTACACTGAATTTGGCTCAATTGGAGGGGATAAGTTGGATAAATGACAGATGGCCCTTGAAACTCATGAGGGACTCGTTGACTGCAACATCTCAATTTGCTAAGGCAATCGTACTGTAGTTGGGCTCATTTCTTGAAAGGCTTGTGAATTGTCATTAAAATGAAAGAATCTCATTATGGTTTAGCAAGATCGGGACTTAATATCTGAAAATACATGGGTACTGTGAACAGATATTGTTACCCTCAACATGGGTTTAATAAAAAAAATCTACTCTCAGTTCCTACTACGTAAGGCCCAAAAAGTTTTTTATTTCAGTTGTCTTTGTGGGTATCTATGAACGGAAATGAAGTGATGTGTATTTTTGGGACATATATTGTACACCATTTGCTTCGGGAACAAGAAGAGGAGAGCTGGAAGATGATGATTCCGGTGCTAAGGTACCATGGGGGGCCAGGGTTCATTGTTTCTCTTGCCTCTGACATTAGATCATGTCAGAGACTTCACTTTCTTTACGTGATGGCCATTATTCATTGAATAACGGTAATCGTGATCGAGGACTGGGGAAACAACCCTGATAGTGTTCTCCAGGGTCTCAACTACCCCCGGTAGGTGACACCCTGGAGATTTTTCAACACTGAAGAATGCTAGTCACTTATTTCTCATCACCATTAACCCCTTCACCCCCAAGGGTGGTTTGCACGTTCATGACCGGGCCAATTTTTACAATTCTGACTACTGTCCCTTTATGAGGTAATAACTCTGAAACTCTTCCATGGATCCCGGTGATTCTGACATGGTTTTCTCACGACATATTGTACTTCATGGTAGTGGTAAAATTTCATTCATATAGCTTACGTTTATTTGTGAAAAAAATGGAAATTTGGTGAAAATTTTGAAAATTTCGCAATTTTCCAACTTTGAATTTTTATGCCCTTAAATCACAGAGATACGGCACTCAAAAAACTTAGTAAGTAACATTTCCCACATGTTTACTTTACATCAGCACAATTTTGGAACCAAAATTTTTTTTTGTTAGGAAGTTATAAGGGTTAAAAGTTGACCAGCGATTTCTCATTTTTACAACACCATTTTATTTTTACGGACCACATCACATTTGAAACCACTTTGAGGGGTCTATATGATAGAAAATACCCAAAAGTAACAGCATTCTAAAAACTGCACCCCTCAAGGTGCTCAAAACCACATTCAAGAAGTTTATTAACCCTTCAGGTGCTTCACAGGAATTTTTTGAATATTTAAAAAAAAATGAACATTTTACTTTTTTCACAAAAAAAATAATTCAGGTTCAATTTTTTTTATTTTACCAAGGGTAAAAGGAGAAATTGGACTGGAAAAGTTATTGTGCAATTTGTCCTGAGTACGCTGATACCTGATATGTGGGGGGGGAACCACTGTTTCGGCGCATGGCAAAGCTCAGAAGGGAAGGAGCGCCTTTTGACTTTTTCAATGCAAAATTGGCTGGAATTCTGATCGGACGCCATGTCACGTTTGGAGAGCCCCTGATGCACCTAAACAGTGGAAACCCCCCACAAGTGACCCCATTTTGGAAACTAGACCCCCCCAAGGAACTTATCTAGATATGTGGTGAGAACTTTGAACCCACAAGGGCTTCACAGTAGTTTATAACGTACAGCGGTACAATTAAAAAATCATATTTTTTCCGCAAAAATGATCTTTTCACCCCCAATTTTTATTTTCCCAAGGGTAACAGGACCCTAAAAGTTATTGTGCAATTTGTCCTGAGTATGTTGATACCCCATATGTGGGTGTAAATGACTATTTGGGTGCATGGCAGAGCTCGGAAGGGAAGCAGCGCCATTTGACTTTTTTGGCTGGAATTGAGATCGGACACCATGTCGCGTTTGGAAAGCCCCTGATGTACCAAAACAGTGGAAACCCCCCAAAAATGACACCATTTTGGAAACTAGACCCCCCAAGGAACTTATCTAGATGTTTGGTGAGAACTTTGAACCCCCAAGGGCTTCACAGAAGTTTATAACGTACAGCAGTACAATTATAAAATCATATTTTTTCCACAAAAATGATCTTTTCACCCTCAATTCTTACTTTCCCATGGTAACAGGACCCTAAAAGTTATTGTGCAAATTGTCCTGAGTATGCTGATACCCGACATGTGGGGGTAAACCACTATTTGGGCGCATGGCAGAGCTCGGAAGGGAAACAGCGCCATTTGACTTTTTTGGCTGGAATTGAGATCGAACACCATGTCGCGTTTGGTAAGCCCCTGATGTACCTAAACAGTGGAATCCCCCCACAAATGACACCATTTTGCAAACTAGACCCCCAAGGGAACTTATCTAGATGTGTGGTGAGCACTTTGAACCCCCAAGGGCTTCACAGAAGTTTATAACGAACAGGCGTGAAAATAAAAAAATCGTATTTTTTCCACAAACATGATCATTTAGTCCCCATTTTTTTATTTTTCCAAGGGTACCAGGAGAAAATGGACCCCAAAAGCTGTTGTCCAATTTGTCCTGAGTACCCAGATACCCCATATGTGGGAGAAAACTACTGTATGGGCCCATGTCGGGGTTTGGGAGAGAAGTAGTAACATTTTGAATGCAGACTTTGATGGAATGGTCTGCGGGTGTCATGTTGCCTTTGGAGAGCCCCTAATGTACCTAAACAGTGGAAACCCCCAACAAATGACACCATTTTGGAAACCAGACCCCCTAGGGAACTTATCTAGGCATGTGGTGAGCACTTTGAACTCCCCCAGTGCTTCACAGAAGTTTATAACGCCCGGGCGTGAAAATAAAAAAATCGTATTTTTTCCACAAACATGATCTTTTATGCTTTAATGCTCTGCGGGTGTCATGTTGCCTTTGGAGAGCCCCTAATGTACCTAAACAGTGGAAACTCCCCACAAGTAACCTTATTTTGGAAACTAGACCCTCCACGGAACTTATCTAGATGTGTGGTGAGCACTTTGAACCCCAAGGGCTTCACAGAAGTTTATAACGCCCGGGCGTGAAAATAAAAAAATCATATTTTTTTACCACAAAAATGATATTTTTGCCCCCATTTTTTTATTTTCCTAAGGGCAACAGGAGAAATAGGACCCCAAAAGTTGTTTTGCGATTTGTCCTGAGTAGGCTGATACCCCATATGTGGGGGTAAAACACTGTTTGGGCGCATGTCAGAGCTTGGAAGGGAAGGAGCACCATTTGACTTTTTCAATGCAGAATTGGCTGGAATTGAGATCAGACGCCATGTTGCGTTTGGAGAGCACCTGATGTGCCCAAACAGTGGAAACCCCTCAATTCTAACTCCAACCCTAACCCCAACACACTCCTAACCCTAATCTCAGCCCTAACCCTAGCCCCAACCCTAGCCCCAACCCTACCCCTAGCCCTAACCCTAGCCCTAACCCTAACCCTAGCCCTAAACCCTAATGGGAAAATTGAAATAAATACATTTTTTTAATTTTATTATTTTTCCCTAACTAAGGGGGTGATAACGGGGGGTTTGATTTACTATTTTTGGCGGTTTTTATTTTTGGCAGCTGTCACACGCTAAAAGACGCTTTTTATTGTAGAAATAGTTTTTGCATCACCACATATTGAGAGCTATAATTTTTCCGTATTTTGACCCACTGAGTCATGTGGGGTCTTATTTTTTGCGGGACGAGTTGCCGTTTTTATTGGTGTCATATTTGGGCATGTGACATTTTTTGATCGCTTTTTATTCCGATTTTTGGGACGCAGAATGAACAAAAACCAGCGTTTCATGAATTTCTTTTGGGGGGGTGCGTTTACACGGTTCCACGTGCGGTAAAATTGATAAGGCGGTTTTATTCTTTTGGTCAGTACAGTTACAGCGATACCTCATTTGTCTTTTTTTATGTTTTGGCGCTTTTATGCAATAAAAACAATTTTATTTAAAAAATAATTATTTTTGCATCGCTTTATTCTGCGAGCTATAACTTTTTAATTTTTTCTCTGATGATGCTGTATGGCAGCTCGTTTTTTGCGGGACAAGATGCCGTTTTCAGCGGTACCATGTATATTTTATGCGTCTTTTTGATCGTGCGTTATTGCACTTTTTGTTCGGTGGTATGATAATAAATCATTATTTTTTGCTTCGTTTTTTATTTTTATTTTTTTAAGGGGTTCTCTAAAGGGGTTAACTAATGGGACAGTTTTATAGGGCAGGATGTTACGGACGCGTCGATACCAAATATGCGTACTTTTATTGTTTTGTTTTTTTTTATTTCCAAAAAATGAATTTATTAGGGAATATTTTTTTTTTTAAATTTAGCGTTTTTTTAAATATTTTTACACTTTTTTTAAGTTTATTAGGTTGTCCCAGGGGGGATATCACTGTCCTGTGACAGATCGCTGATCTGTCACATCACAGATCACTGTGACAGATCAGCAATCTGTCACAGGTAGTGCAGAAGGCTTCCTCATGCCTGCGCTTTGCAGGCACTGAGGAAGCCAGTTCCCTGCAGGCCCCCGAAGGTCCCCGTCGCCATCTTGGATCCAGGGACCTGCAGGGAAAGAGCCCCCAGCAGCAGCGCTGCACATTGCGCTGCTGTGGGGGGCTCAGGGAAGCACGGAGGGAGCCCCCTCCCTGCCGATGCTTCCCTTTAACCCCCGGTACACCGCGATCGTGTTTGATCACGGTGTGCAAGGGGTTAACGTGTCGGGGGCGGTCTGTGACCACCCCTGACACATAGTGACCACGTGGGCGCCGCTGATCGCGCTAGACGTACTATCCCATCCATGGGCATAGGGGCCCGGGTCCCATGGACGGGATGGTACGTCTGATGTCAGAAAGGGGTTAAAAAGTGGCGCTGAGGAATAACTTCGCTTAACTGTCGCTGTTAAAAAGCATATTGGCGGTCGTTATGAGGTTAAAGGGAATCTGCCCCCCCTGTATTTAGTGATATCATGTAAAGATATCACCCAATTGTGTGTCCCATAAGGATTCTATTAGGAGTTTTTTATTCCCAACTTTGAGGCATAAATACCTTTTTTATCTTGTTGGAGATGTATGCAAATCGCCACGGTGCGGTCCGATGGGCGTGGCTTAGTCGCGTTCTCCACCCCCCTCCTCGGCTTGCTGAACGTAATCTTCATCTGTGAATATCACAGATAACGTTGGTTTCCGCGCTTGCGCATTGTAAAGGCCTCTGTCTCCTGCGCAGTATGCTTTGCCCAACTGTGGGCGAAGCATATAATCGCTACTGCGTATGCGCCGGTATTTTCCAGAGCGGTCTATGCCCCGGAAGTGTGTCCTGCATGTGAAGACTTCCGGGGCATAGACCACGCTGGAAAATACCTGCGCATTTGCTGTAGCGATTATATGCTTCGCCCACAGTTGGGCAAAGCATACTGCGCAGGCGCCGAGGCCTTTACAATGCACAAGCGCGGAAACCAACGTTATCTGTGATATTCACAGATGAAGATTATGTTCAGCAAGCTGAGGAGGGGGGAAAGAAGGCGACTAAGCCACACCCATCGGGCCCGACCGCGGTGATTTGCATACATCTCCAACAAGATAAAAAAGGTATTTATGCCTCAAAGGTGCGGGGTCAGGGGGAATAAAAAGTCCTACTAGAATCCTTATGGTACGCACAATTGGGTGATATCTTTACACGATATCACTAAATATGGGTGACAGATTCCCTTTAAAGAGTAACTGTCGTTTTTCATAAATCAATAGTACAAATAAAGTTCAGAAATAATATATCTTATCTGAGGTATCCGTTTCTTTATCCAGGACTGATCTTTTACTCTCAATATTATAAAATAACAGATAAAATTTGTCTTCACTGAAACCAAACTTCGCCATTACTGAGAGCGATGATAGAAGCTAGCTAAAGGCAGACACACACATTCTGCTGCAAGTTCTATTGATATGACAGCAACACTTTAATTTCAGCTTATGTGTCTTGTGATTTGAAGTTAGATTCCCTTGATATTCTTTCTTTGTTCATGGCAATTACATATGTTTTATTGTAAGTCAGGGTTACTTACAGGATGTGAATCCTGGTAGTTATCCGATTCTATTTGATTTATGGGTGTAAAGTCAATATAGCTCATTGACTTGAATGCCTATAATAAAGAACTAAATTTCCTTTGTGTTTTATTTGTTCACCATAACCCAACAACCTTTTGTTTCTATGAAGAACATTATTGCTATGAGAATTACAGTAATGTATCTCAAATACAGTACTGTGCAAAAGTTTTAGGCAGGTGTGGAAAAATACTGCAAATTAACCCCTTTCTGACATCAGATGTACTATCCCGTCCATGGGACCCGGGCCCCTATGCCCATGGACGGGATAGTACGTCTACCGCGATCAGCGGCGCCCACGTGGTGAGCGCCGCTGATCGCAGACGGGTGTCAGCTGATTATCACAGCTGACACCTGGCACTATGTGTCAGGGGCGGTCACAGACCGCCCCCGACACGTTAACTCCTTGCACACCGCGATCAAACATGATCGCGGTGTACCGGGGGTTAAAGGGAATCATCGGCAGGGAGGGGGCACCCTCCGTGCTTCCCTGAGCCCCCCACGGCAGCGCAATGTGCAGCGCTGCTGCCGGGGGCTCCTTTCCTGCAGGCCCCCGAATCCAAGATGGCGACGGGGGCCTTCGGGGGCCTGCAGGAAGCTGGCTTCCTCAGTGCCTGCAAAGCGCAGGCATGAGGAAGCCTTGTGCACTGCCTGTGACAGATCGCTGATCTGTCACAGTGATCTGTGATGTGACAGATCAGCGATCTGTCACAGAACAGTGATGTCCCACCTGGGACTATTTAATAAAGTAAAAAAAAAATTTAAAAAAAGTGTTAAAATAATTTTAAAAAAATCGCCAAATAAATTACAAAAAAAAAAAATATTCCCCCAAATAAATCCATTTTTTGAAAAAAAACAAACAATAAAAGTACACATATTAGGTATATTAGGTATCGCCGCTAGAGTTGAGCGACTTTTGATTTTTTAGGGTCGCGTTTCGTTTCGTGAAACCCGACTTTTCCAAAAGTCGGGTCGAGCAAGATCGTCCGATTATAGGGAAAAGTCGGGGTCGTCCCGAAACATGAAACCCAATGTAAGTCAATGGGGAATAAAAGTCGGCAGTGAGAGGAGGACAGGAAACACACCTACAGTGCCCATTTGAATGCCAAAAGCATCAATTCTTCTTACTTAAGCTTGTCAACCTTAATTAACTTCATAATACAAGTTACGCACTGAAAAATGGGGGTTATTTGGCTAAAGTTGTGGGGGGGTAGGGCTGGCTCCAGGTTTTCATGTGCCCTGGGCGAAAGAGCGCCCCTTTAACACATACCACAACTCATCATGCTCCGATACGGCAGAGAAATAGCGGTATAGTACAATGAAAAATACTTCACTTTTTACATCTCATGACGAGGCCCATCTATTTCTCCATACAGAATCATTGGTCCCATATAATGTTTGAAACAGTATATGATGAGCTCCACATAATGCTACAGTATATGTTGGTCCCCATGGATGAAGCTCCACTGTCTTATGGGCCCAAATAATGCTCCAAACATAATGGGCCCCATTTCTACTGCTCTAGTGTATAATGGGCCCTGTAAATGCTGCTCCAGTGTCTGATGTCCACCTTTGGAATGTTCCAGTGTATGGTGGGCACCATCCATCATTCTCCAGAGTATAGTGCTCCCCAAAAATTGCTGTCCCAACATTGAAAACAATCAAATAAGTCTCCTCGCTAGGGAATCCCTGTACTTGTCTGGACTCCTCGTCGTCCCCATCTTCCATCTCACTGCACAGTATTTCAACTTTGCAAGTGCTGTGATCCTGAGCAAGCAGGGGGGGGGCCCATTCATTGGCGACGGCACTGGCACAGGGCCCCTGATAGTACGGTGGTGTGTCTGATGGCGGGTGGGCCGAACCTGCACTTTCATCTGCAGCTTCCTCTTTGTCACCGTGTAAGATGGAACTGTATATGGGAAGGGTAACCTGAGTTTCATCAGGGTCAGATTCAGGCCGAGTAGCGTGCGAGGGGAATGTAGTGGTCTGGGTCAATGTACCAGCAGATTCATCGAGCAGTGGCTGGGCATCAGTGCACTTGTGTCGCCCCCAGGAGTACGGTCGCCACAGTGGCATTACCTTCTTCCTAGGGAGTGTGATGTCATGCTTGGGAGCAACGAAGGATCTCTCTAGCAGGTTAACTGATTGGGCGGCGTTATTCCCACGAGTCATGACCCTCCAAACAGCGTTCATGAAGGCAAAGTGTTTGTTTTACGTGGGCAGTATGGTTGCAAAGCTGAACCTTAAAGGAATGTCCAGAAGGGCACCACCAGGAGTGGAGCCTACGGTTAAATTCGACTCCACCTGGGAAACCTCAACCATGCCAGCTACAGAACAGATGCACACATTGCAAGCTTAATTCCGTTAACGAACGAGACTCCGTCATGCCCCGCGGTCCGAGTCCGGCTTACTAGAGGGACGCGTGAGGCTCTGGCACCTGAGATTGGCCAATAACTGGTGTGTCATGCCATTACATGTCCGTGGCTGCATGTGCGCTACACTGAAAAGGCCAGCGTTTGTCGCTTACAGGTGCAGATAACCCGCTGAACAACGTTAGTGATGGGGATCACTGATGACAATTATTACCCGCGAACAATGATTTCCCAGTAAGTGCAGGTCAACCGCAGTTCCGGAATTAGGACTAACCGTCATTCCTGAAAAAATGAAAAACTTACGTGTGCAAACCACAGGTGCTGTAGCTTGCTTAACAGCTCGCCAGCCTTTCTCACGCCCAGTATGGATTGCACGTGATTGCACAAAGTTTAGAAAGGGTAACGTATCCCCGGATAACATGTATGGATAGCGTACACATTCAAAATATATGTCTATACATCAGGAGGCAGGCTCAGACGGTGTTAGGCCCAGAATGGATTGCACGTGATTGCACAAAGGTTAGAAAGGGTACCGTATCCCCGGATAACATGTATGGATAGCGTACACATTCAAAATATATGTCTATACATCAGGAGGCAGGCTCAGACGGTGTTAGGCCCAGTATGGATTGCACGTGATTGCACAAAGGTTAGAAAGGGTACCATATCCCTGGATAACATGTATGGATAGCGTACACATTCAAAATATATGTCTATACATCAGGAGGCAGGCTCAGACGGTGTTAGGCCCAGTATGGATTGCACTTGATTGCACAAAGGTTAGAAAGGGTACCGTATCCCCGGATAACATGTATGGATAGCGTACACATTCAAAATATATGTCTATACATCAGGAGGCAGGCTCAGACGGTGTTAGGCCCAGTATGGATTGCACGTGATTGCACAAAGGTTAGAAAGGGTACCATATCCCCAGATAACATGTATGGATAGCGTACACATTCAAAATATATGTCTGTACATCAGGAGGCAGGATCAGACGGTGTTAGGCCCAGTATGGATTGCACGTGATTGCACAAAGGTTAGAAAGGGTACCGTATCCCTGGATAACATGTTTGGATAGCGTACACATTCAAAATATATGTCTATACATCAGGAGGCAGGCTCAGACGGTGTTAGGCCCAGTATGGATTGCACGTGATTGCACAAAGGTTAGAAAGGGTACCGTATCCCCGGATAACATGTATGGATAGCGTACACATTCAAAATATATGTCTGTACATCAGGAGGCAGGCTCAGACGGTGTTAGGCCCAGTATGGATTGCACGTGATTGCACAAAGGTTAGAAAGGGTACCGTATCCCTGGATAACATGTATGGATAGCGTACACATTCAAAATATATGTCTGTACATCAGGAGGCAGGCTCAGACGGTGTTAGGCCCAGTATGGATTGCACGTGATTGCACAAAGGTTAGAAAACGTACCGTATCCCTGGATAACATGTATGGATAGCGTACACATTCAAAATATATGTCTATACATCAGGAGGCAGGCTCAGACGGTGTTAGGCCCAGTATGGATTGCACGTGATTGCACAAAGGTTAGAAAGGGTACCGTATCCCCGGATAACATGTATGGATAGCGTAAACATTCAAGATATATGTCTATACATCAGGAGGCAGGCTCAGACGGTGTTAGGCCCAGTATGGATTGCACGTGATTGCACAAAGGTTAGAAAGGGTACCGTATCCCCGGATAACATGTATGGATAGCGTACACATTTAAAATATATGTCTGCACATCAGGAGGCAGGCTCAGATGGTGTTAGGCCCAGTATGGATTGCACGTGATTGCACAAAGGTTAGAAAGGGTACCGTATCCCTGGATAACATGTATGGATAGCGGACACATTCAAAATATATGTCTGTACATCAGGAGGAAGGCTCAGACGGTGTTAGGCCCAGTATGGATTGCACGTGATTGCACAAAGGTTAGAAAGGGTACCGTATCCCCGGATAACATGTATGGATAGCGTACACAGTCAAAATATATGTCTGTACATCAGGAGGCAGGCTCAGACGGTGTTAGGCCCAGTATGGATTGCACGTGATTGCACAAAGGTTAGAAAGGGTACCGTATCCCTGGATAACATGTATGGATAGCGTACACATTCAAAATATATGTCTGTACATCAGGTTCAGGCTCAGACGGTGTTAGGCCCAGTATGGATTGCACGTGATTGCACAAAGGTTAGAAAGGGTACCGTATCCCTGGATAACATGTATGGATAGCGTACACATTCAAAATATATGTCTGTACATCAGGAGGCAGGCTCAGACGGTGTCAGGCACAGTATGGATTTGACGGCCCAGATTACACAGCGGAGGAGCAGGGAGAGGTAAAGATTGCAAATGCTGGGGCCCTGCCCAAGCAAGGGGGGCCCACTCGTGGGCGTCGGTACTGGCACTAGGGCCCCTCATAGTACGGCGGTGTGTCTGACGGCGGGTGTGCACCACCACCGTCAGAGACACTTGATTGCACTATGAGGGACCCTGTGCCAGTGCCCGCACCCAAGAGTCGGCCTACCCACCTGTCCAGGGCAACGGCACTCGCACGGTGTCGTGCGCTAGGTGGTGACCCCGGCCATGGGGGGGGTAGGCAGCACAGTTAGGGAGTTTTAGAAAGTGGCATATGTTGATGTTGGACATTCAGCTGATGCAAAAGGCGAAATAGGTGAATTCCCAGGAAGAGGTGGACCAAAGCCAGCCATTTTTCTGTCACCCTATGTGTCATCAGGGGAAGGTGGGACAAAATGCTTGGAAACCCATGCATGGTTCATTTTAATGAAGGTTAGATCATCCACATTTTGGGTTGACAGACGGGTCCTTTTTTCTGTCAGGATTGATCCAGCTGCACTGAAGACTCTTTCCAATAGCACACTTGCAGCTGGGCAAGCGAGCTCCTGTAAGGCATATTGGGCCAATTCAGGCCAGGTGTCCAGTTTAGCGGCCCAATAGTCAAAGGGGAATGACCTGTGTGGGAGAACATCGATATGGGAGGAAAAGTAGTTTGTAACCATAGTTGACAACTGCTGTCTCCTGTCACTTTCCATCGATGCAGTATTACCAGTTGTGTGAGCGGTATTTGAAAAATCAGTCAACAACATTGTCATGAAACCCCTGTCTCCAACGCCACTTCTGCTGTGTGCACCACGAACACCTCTGCCAAGCTGCCCCCGGCCCGTACGGCTCGTGTGAGAACCATCACTGCTGCTGTGTGCTGGGAATGCCTCAAGCAACCGATTTACCAGAGTTGCTTGTTTATTAGCCAATATTAGGTCAAGGTTCTCCTGTGGCATGATGTTTTGTAATTTGCCTTTATAGCGTGGATCCAGGATGCTGGCCAACCAGTAGTCGTCATCGATCATCATTTTGGCAATGCGTGGGTCCCTTTTTAGGATCTGCAAGGCATAAACTGACATGTGGGCCAATGTTCCCGGTGTCAATGATGCCCTGCGAGTGCTGGGTGGAGGAGCACTTTCTGGCAAATCCACATCCCTCCAGTCACGCACAAACCCTGTACCAGACCTTGCCATGCCAACATTTTCACTTGACCCACGAGATGCATCCTCCTCCCCTAAGTAATCATCCCCATCATCCTCCTCCTCCTCCTCTTCTTCCTCCACCTCGTCCAGGAGAGGTCCCTGAGCAGACAATGGCTGAATGTCATCAAGGATTCCCTCCTCCTCTTCCTCCTCATCAACATTGGCTGCAGACGCCTGCTCCTTAAGGTGCGTCAAAGTTTGCATGAGCAGACGCATAAGTGGGATGCTCATGCTTAGGATGGCATCGTCTGCGCTTACCAGCCGTGTGCATTCCTCAAAACACTGAAGGACTTTACAGAGGTCTTTCAGCTTCGACCACTGCACACCTGTCAACTCCATGTCTGCTCTCAAAGTGCCTGGCCGTGTATCCTCCCACAAATGCATTATGGCCTGCCTCTGCTCGCACAGCCGCTCCACCATGTGCAGGGTGGAGTTCCACCTTGTTGCAATGTCGATAATGAGGCGGTGGTTGGGAAGGTGGAGCAATCGCTGCAGCTTCTGCATACGAACGGAGTGTACAGGCGACCGGCGGATGTGCGCGCACAGTCTTCGCACCTTCTGGAGCAGGGCTGTTAACTCCGGATAATTTTTGAGGAAGCACTGCACCACCAGGTTCAAGGTGTGAGCCAAGCAAGGTATATGGCTGAGTTTTGAAAGGGCTATGGCTGCCACAAAATTACGGCCGTTATCACTAACTACCTTGCCTGCCTCAAGATGTACACTGCCCAGCAATGACTCAGTTTGTCGCTTCAAGTACTCGGCCAGCACCTCGGCGGTGTGTCTGTTGCCCAAGCACATCATCTGCAACACAGCCTGCTGACGCTTTCCACTAGCTGCTCGATAGGGGGACACATCGTGTGCAACAGTGGCAGCTGCAGATGGAGTGCTCGTACGACTGCGCTCTGTGGACGAGCTTTCGCTTCTGGAGGAGGAGGAGGAGGAGGGTCGAACGCCTACAGCCAACTGTTTCCTATACCGTGGGCTAGGCAGCACTGTCCCACCACCGCTGTCCCCTGTGGACCCTGCATCCACCACATTAACCCAGTGCGCAGTGATGGACACGTAACGGCCCTGGCCATGCCGACTGGACCATGCATCAGTTGTGAGGTGCACCTTTCCGCTCACTGACTGCTTGAGTGCATGGACAATGCGGTCTTTCACATGATGGTGGAGGGCTGGGATGGCTTTGTGAGAGAAGAAGTGGCGACTGGGTAGGTCATAGCGTGGTACTGCATAGGCCATGAGTTCGCGGAAAGCTGTGCTTTCCACCAACCGAAAGGGCATCATCTCAAACGAGATTAGTTTGGCAATGTGGGCGTTCAAACCCAGTGTACGCGGATGAGAGACTGAGTACTTTCTTGACCTACTCATAGTGTCTGGGAGGGTGAACTGAACTTGAGAGCTGCATATGGTGGAAGTAGCGGTGGACAGGGCGGACTGAGAGAGGGTTGATGATGGTGATGGAGTTGGTGTTCTTTCTGATGGCCTAGAATCAGTCTTTCGTTGATATAACAGTGGGATTCCCTGACTGCTGTGGCCTTGCAACGGCACCTCTACATTTGCTGCTGTGCTAACCGGTGGGCTTACAGTGGGGGAAACAATGTAGCGTTGCTGACTACCTTCGTTGTGATCAGTTGCACATGTGGCACTTGAGGTTTGGTGTTGTGTCCACGCTTGCAAGTGCATGCTGGTTAAATGTCTAAGCATGCAGCTGGTATTCAAATTTTTCAGATTTTTCCCTCGGCTAAAGGTCTTTGCGCACTTCTTACAGATAACCTTGGCCTGATCATGAGGATTTTGGTCAAAAAAGTGCCACACTGCACTCTTCCTACTTTGGCAGACATTTTGCGGCCTAGCACGCTGTGATCTTTTGACCCTCTGGACAAGCTGTCCAGCAACTCTTTTGATGTTTGGAACCTGTGTTTGGAGTGCTCCGGGCCTGCCAGATAACAGCTGTTGCGATGTCGATGTCTGCTGTGGATGCTCCTCATCTGAGCTATTGGAAGCAGCACCCTCTTCCCCCAATGGATGCCAATCTGGGTCAACAACTGGGTCATCCATCACCTCCTCTTCAATGTCATGTGCACCTTCCTCTGTGTCACCGTGTATGGTGGTATAGTGTGCGGGAAGGGGCACCTGAGTCTCATCAGGGTCAGAATCTGGCTCTGTACACTGCGAGGACAATGTAGTGCTCTGAGTGAATGTACCAGCAGAATCATCCATCAGCGGCTGTGCATCAGTGCACTCCATGTCAGATTCATCTTGGCCTGGGTAATTCACCATTTGACTTGATAATCCAGGCATGGTATGTGAAAACAGCTCCATGGAGTAATCAGCAGTATGGCCTGCGTCATCCTTCAATCTTGGTTGGGGTGAAGGACACAAGGAAAGGTGTGGTTCATGAACATGAGCCTCCAATGACGACTCAGTGCTTTTACTTTTTACAACTGAAGAAGAGGAGGCGATAGAGCTGGAGGCTGAGTCAGCAATGTAAGGCAAAACTTTTTCCTGATGCTCTGGCTTTAAAAGCGGTTTGCCAACTCCTAGAAAACTAAGCGTTCGAGGCCTTATGTAGCCAGATGATGACGCAGGCTCAACACCTCCTGCATTCGGTCCTATTTTGCTCTTGCCACTACCATCAGATCCACCACCAACACCATCATTACCAGCTGCCAACCCCCGCCCAATTCCACGGCCTCTTCCACCAGCTTTCCTCATTTTTGGTAGAAATGTAGACAAAATCCAACAAACTATATAGTAATGTAAAACAAGGTACAAGGTGTCTATAGGACAGGGGAGATTTTGAATTTCTGCAGACACTTGTGGACACTGGACACTTTTGGATCGTGTGAGGCCCACTGATATCTGAGCGCTAAGTGACAGGCTCGATGGCACAGCTGTGACAGAAGTGACGAGAGGATAAGGGAGATTTTGAATTTCTGCAGACACTTGTGGACACTGGACACTTTTGGATTGTGTGAGGCCCACTGATATCTGAGCGCTATGTGACAGGCTCGATGGCACAGCTGTGACCAAAGTGACTAGAGGATAAGGGAGATTTTGAATTTCTGCACACACTTGTGGACACTGGACACTTTTGGATTGTGTGAGGCCCACTGATATCTGAGCGCTATGTCACAGGCTCGATGGCACAGCTGTGACAAAAGTGACTAGAGGATAAGGGAGATTTTGAATTTCTGCACACACTTGTGGACACTGGACACTTTTGGATTGTGTGAGGCCCACTGATATCTGAGCGCTATGTCACAGGCTCGATGGCACAGCTGTGACAAAAGTGACGAGAGGATCAGGGAGATTTTGAATTTCTGCACACACTTGTGGACACTGGACACTTTTGGATTGTGTGAGGCCCAATGAATATCTGAGCGCTATGTGAGAGGCTCGATGGCACAGCTGTGACCAAAGTGACTAGAGGATAAGGGAGATTTTGAATTTCTGCACACACTTGTGGACACTGGACACTTTTGGATTGTGTGAGGCCCACTGATATCTGAGCGCTATGTCACAGGCTCGATGGCACAGCTGTGACAAAAGTGACGAGAGGATAAGGGAGATTTTGAATTTCTGCAGACACTTGTGGACACTGGACACTTTTGGATTGTGTGAGGCCCAATGAATATCTGAGCGCTATGTGACAGGCTCGATGGCACAGCTGTGACAAAAGTGACTAGAGGATAAGGGAGATTGGATTGCTTTTAAAAAAGCAGTTTGCAGAGCAGTGGGTAACCAGCAATGCCAGCCTGTCAGGAAGCCTTAAAAGGCAGCCCAACAACCAACACCACTGATACACCACAATATAGCCTCCCCTTTCACTGCACACACAGTGACTGGTGTGTTGTGCAGGCCAAATCGCTAGCAGCAGAAGCAGTTTTTTTTTCTTCTCAGCAGGACAAAAAAAAAAAATGGGATTGCTTTTAAAAAAGCAGTTTGCGAAGCAGTGGGTAAACAGCAATGCAGGAATGTCAGGAAGCCATAGGCTACTTTCACACATCAGTTTTTTGCCGTCAGGCAGGATCCGGCTTTTTTTAGAAAAAACGGATCCGGCATAAATTTTGGAGAACTGTAGAAACGGATCCGTTTTTTTGCTGGATCCGTCTCTGTTCCTGGAGGCTGGCTAATTGGATCTGAGCATGCGCAGACTTAAAAAAACCGGATCCGGTGGCTGGATCCGTCTTTTTCTGGATCCGGCGCATTCCGGCGCCCATAGACTTTCATTGTAGCAAAAAGCTGGAAGCGCCGTATCCGGCGCTTCCGGCTTTTTCGCCGGAGACAAAAAACGTTACAGTAGCCGTTTTTTCCAGACGCCGGAATGAGACAAGTTGCCGGATCCGGCAAAAAACGGATGAAACGCAATGCCATCCGGCACGATCCGGCGCTAATGCAAGTCAATGGGGAAAAACCGGATCCGGCATTGCATTTTGCCGGATCCGGTTTTACAAAAAAAAGCCGGATCGCGCCTGAAGGCAAAAAACTGATGTGTGAAAGAGGCCTTAGAAGGCAGCCCAACAACCAACACCACTAATACACCACTATATAGCCTCCCCTTGCACTGCACACACAGTGACTGGTGTGTTGTACAGGCCAAATCGCTAGCAGCAGAAGCAGTTTTTTTTTCTTCTCAGCAGGACAAAAAAAAAAATTGGGATTGCTTTTAAAAAAGCAGTTTGCGGAGCAGTGGGTAAACAGCAATGCAGGAATGTCAGGAAGCCTTAGAAGGCAGCCCAACAACCAACACCACTGATACACCACTATATAGCCTCCCCTTGCACTGCACACACAGTGACTGGTGTGTTGTGCAGGCCAAATCGCTAGCAGCAAAGGCTGTTTTTTTGTCTTTTTCCCTGCCTAACGCTCTCCCTACAGAATCAGCAGCAACCTCTCCCTATACTGATATCGGCAGAAGTAAGATGGCGGTCGGCGTGCACGCCCTTTTATACCCCCTGTGACGCCCACCAAAGCAAGCCAATCACTTGCATGCCCTTCTGAAAGATGGTGGTGACCCCTGCCTATGTCATCACGTTGCCCACAGTGTCCGTGGATCCTGATTGGCTGAAAAAGAGCGCAAAACAAACTTTTGAAACGCGACTTTGGCGCGTAAGTCGCCGACCTCGTGGCCGACCGCATCCTAGGGTCGGGTTTCGTTTCATGAAACCCGACTTTGCCAAAAGTCGGCGACTTTTGAAATTTTTTGACCCGTTTCGCTCAACTCTAATCGCCGCGTCCGTAATGACCTGCCCTATAAAACTGTCCCATTAGTTAACCCCTTTAGCGAACCCCTTAAAAAATAAAAATAAATAACGAAGCAAAAAAATAATGATTTATTATCATACCGCCAAACAAAAAGTGTAATAACGCGCGATCAAAAAGACGCATATAAATATCCATGGTACCGCTGAAAACATCATCTTGTCCTGCAAAAAACGAGCTGCCACACAGCATCATCAGCGAAAAAATAAAAAAGTTATAGCTCGCAGAATAAAGCGATACAAAAATAATTATTTTTTATATAAAATAGTTTTCATTGCATAAAACCGACAAAACATAAAAAAAGACCTAAATGAGGTATCGCTGTAACCATAGTGACCCGACGAATAAAACTGCTTTATCAATTTTACCGCACGCGGAACGGTGTAAACGCACCCCCCCAAAAGAAATTCATGAAATGCTGGTTTTTGTTCATTCTGCGTCCCAAAAATCGGAATAAAAAGCGATCAAAAAATGTCACGTGCCTGAAAATGGTACCATTAAAAGCGTCAACTCGTCCCGCAAAAAATAAGACCTCACATGACTCGGTGGGTCAAAATACAGAAAAATTATAGGTCTCAATATGTGGTGATGCAAAAACTAATTTTAAAATAAAAAGCGTCTTTTAGCGTGCAACAGCCGCCAAACATAAAAACCGCCATAAATAGTAAATCAAACCCCCCGTTATCACCCCCTTAGTTAGGGAAAAATAATATAATTAAAAAAATGTATTTATTTCCATTTTTCCATTACGGTTAGGGTTAGGGCTAGGTTAGGGTTAGGGTTAGGGCTAGGGCTGAGATTAGGGTTAGAGGTGTGTTGGGGTTGGGCTAGGGTTAGGGCTAGGGTTAGGGCTAGGGTTAGGGCTAGGGTTAGGGCTGAGATTAGGGTTAGAGGTGTGTTGGGGTTCGGGTTGGAGTTAGAATTTGGGGTTTCCACTGTTTGGGCACATCAGGGGCTCTCCAAATGCAACATGGCGTCTGATTTCAATTCCAGCCAATTCTGAGTTGAAAAAGTTAAATGGTGCTTCTTCCCTTCCAAGCTCTGACATGCACCCAAACAGTGTTTTACCCCCACATGTAGGGTATCAGCCTACTCAGGACAAATTGCAAAACAATTTTTGGGGTCCAATTTCTCCTGTTACCCTTAGGAAAATAAAAAATTTGGGGCAAAAATATCATTTTTGTGGAAAAAAATGATTTTTTTATTTTCACGTCCGAGCGTTATAAACTTCTGTGAAGCACTTGGGGGTTCAAAGTGCTCACCACACATCTAGATAAGTTCCGTGGGGGGTCTAGTGTCCAAAATGGGGTCACTTGTGGGAAGTTTCAATAGTTTAGGTACATCAGGGGCTCTCCAAACGCACATGACACCTGCAGACCATTCCAAGTCTGCATTCCAAAACGTCACTGCTTCCCTTCCGAGCCCCGACGTGTGTCCATACAGTAGTTTTCTCCCACATATTGGGTGTCAGCATACTCATGACAAATTGGACAACAACTTTTGGGGTTCAATTTCTCCTGTTACCCTTGGGAAAATAAAAAAATTGGGGACTAATTGATCATGTTTGTGGAAAAAATACGATTTTTTATTTTCATGCCCGGGCATTATAAACTTCTGTGAAGCCCTTGGGGGTTCAAAGTGCTCACCTCACATCTAGATAAGTTCCTTAGGGGGTCTAGTTTTCAAAATAGGGTCATTTGTGGGGGGTTTCCACTGTTTAGGTACATTAGGGGCTCTCCAAAGGCAACATGACACCCGCAGACCATTCCATCAAAGTCTGCATTCCAAAACGTCACTACTTCCCTTCCGAGCCCTGACGTGTGTCCATACAGTAGTTTTCTCCCACATATGGGGCGTCAGCGTACTCAGGACAAATTGGACAACAACTTTTGGGGTTCAATTTCTCCTGTTACCCTTGGGAAAATAAAAACATTGGGGACTAATTGATCATGTTTGTGGAAAAAATACGATTTTTTTATTTTCATGCCCGGGCATTATAAACTTCTGTGAAGCACTGGGGGGTTCAAAGTGCTCACCACACATCTAGATAAGTTCCTTGGGGGGTCTAGTTTACAAAATGGTGTCATTTGTGGGGGGTTTCCACTGTTTAGGTACATCAGGGGTTTTCCAATCGCGACATGGTGTCCGATCTCAATTCCAGCCAAAAACGTCAAATGGCGCTGCTTCCCATCCGAGCTCTGCCATGCGCCCAAATAGTGGTTTACCCCCACATGTGGGGCATCAGCGTACTCAGGACAAATTGCACAATAACTTTTAGGGTCCTGTTACCCTTGGAAAAATAAGAATTGAGGGTGAAAAGATCATTTTTGTGGAAAAAATATGATTTTTTAATTGTACGGCTTTATGTTATAAACTTCTGTGAAGCCCTTGGGGGTTCAAAGTTCTCACCACATATCTAGATAAGTTCCTTGGGGGGTCTAGTTTCCATAATGGGGTCACTTGTAGGGGGTTTCCACTGTTTATGTACATCAGGGACTCTCCAAACGTGACATGGCGTCCGATCTGAATTGCAGACAATTTTGCATTGAAAAAGTCAAACGGCGCTCCTTCCATTCTGAGCTCTGCCATGCGCCGAAACAGTCGTTCCCCCCCACATATCAGGTATCAGCGTACTCAGGACAAATTGCACAATAACTTTTGCAGTCCAATTTCTCCTGTTACCCTTGGTAAAATAAAAAAAATTGAACCTGAAGTATTTTTTTTGTGAAAAAAAGTTAGATGTTCATTTTTTTTAAAATATTGAAAAAAATTCCTGTGACGCACCTAAAGGGTTAATAAACTTCTTGAATGTGGTTTTGAGCACCTTAAGGGGTGCAGTTTTTAGAATGGTGTCACTTTTGGGTATTTTCTATCATATAGACCCCTCAAAGTGGCTTCAAATGTGATGTGGTCCGTAAAAATAAAATGGTGTTGTAAAAATGAGAAATCGCTGGTCAACTTTTAACCCTTATAACTTCCTAACAAAAAAAATTTTGGTTCCAAAATTATGCTAATGTAAAGTAAACATGTGGGAAATGTTAGTTATCAAGTTTTTTGTGTGCCGTATCTCTGTGATTTAAGGGCATAAAAATTCAAAGTTGGAAAATTGCGAAATTTTCAAAATTTTCGCCAAATTTCCATTTTTCTCACAAATAAACGCAAGTTATTTGAATGAAATTTTACCACTAACATGAAGTACAATATGTCACGAGAAAACAGTGTCAGAATCACCAGGATCCATGGAAGCGTTCCAGAGTTATGACCTCATAAATGTACAGTGGTCAGAATTGTAAAAATTGGTCCGGTCATGAACGTGCAAAGCGCCCTTGGGGGTGAAGGGGTTAAAAATACATTCAGAATGAAACTGATAATTTATTCTTATTAAAAATTGAATTAAGCAATTGTCAAAATGAGTAAAGAAAAGAGAAATCTAAATCAAATCATAGAATCATAGAATGGTAGAGTTGGAAGGGACCTCCTGGGCCATCTGGTCCAACCCCCTGCTCAAAGCAGGATTCACTAAATCATCCCAGACAGATGTCTGTCCAGCCTCTGTTTGAAGACTGCTATTGAAAGAGAACTCACCCACTCACGTGGCAGCCTTGTTCAACTCATTGATCACCAGTGCCGTAACTATAAACTTCGGGGCCCCGGGGCAAAACTTCATAGTGGGGCCCCTCAACATTTCAGTTACTAGAGGTTGTGCGGAACGTGGTGAAGCCTGCTACACATTGTTGCATACAACACACAGGCTTCACCACGTTCCGCAAGACCTTTAATAGATTTTGTTTATGATGCAAGTATTAGAAGTTAAATATTCAGTGAATATGTTTGGAAAATTAATAAGGTGAATAATAATTCCAAATATTGCACAATTTTCAAATGACTGTATATGTTTATTAAATTTTAAGTAGTTTTAAACAGTATATATTTAAACTTTGTTCACTTAAACATAACATTACTTAATCATTACCAATTTGTTCAGTTTTAAACAGCTACTTAAACATTTGTTTCCTAACTTTCAGAGAAGCGAATTCATCAATTACTTAAGGCCCCGTCTCACAAGCGATCTCAGTAGCGAGATCGCTGCTGAGTCACAACTTTTGTGACGTAACAGCGATCTCACCAGCGAGATCGCTGTGTGTGACAGCGATCAGCGAGCGGCCCCCCTGCTGGTATCGCTGATCGCTGGAAGAAATCTCTGGACATTTCTTTGGTCGATGGTCTCCCGCTGGCCAGCACACATCGCTGTGTGTGACAGGCGGGAGACCAGCGATCAGGTGTAAAAAAAATAAAAAATATAGTTATTCTCACCTTCCGATGTCCCGTTCAGCCATCCTGCCTCTCTCCACGCTCCGGTCCCAGTGATCCTTTGCACGAATGACCGAGAGACTTTGTTATCCCACGAGACTGTGACATCTCGCGGTCATTCGTGCAAAGGATCACTGGGACCGGAGCGTGAAGAGAGGCAGGATGGCTGAACGGGACATCGGAAGGTGAGAATAACAATATTTTTTATTTTGATTCTATTTTTTACAGGATGGCCAGCGATGCCGGGCGCTCGGCATCGCTGTGCTGATTGCTGGTGAAGCTGTCTGTGTGACAGCTCACCAGCGATCACATAGCGACTTACTAGCGATCCTGACACCTTGATATCGGTGTCGGGATCGCTGGTAAGTCGCTTAGTGTGACGGGGCCTTTAGTCAAAGTTGATCTGTTGAGCTCGATCATTCACAATTGAAAGTAAAGCTAAGCTGCTGAGTCTTTGTTGAGTCAGAGTACTTCTCAAGTAGTTTTTGATGAGTTTAAGCTTAGAGAAGGATCGTTCAGCCTTAGACACAGTCACAGGAACAGTTAAATACATGATGCATGCTGTGCAAACGTCTGGATAGCTTGATGAAAGTGAAGAATGCTCGACTATTAGGAAATCAGCACATTCCTTAGCAGCTCTTCCAGTTGCTTTTGAAACAAATTTTTTACTGAACATAACTGTAAAGGAAAGGCTGGAGTTACATCATCTGCAAATTTGTTAACAAAATCAACAGCAAGTGAATATCTCTTTCACTTGCACTGGCCAAAAAATCAGGTTGTATTACTTCATAAGAGTAAAGAACAGCTTTCATCCCTTCAAAGCGGCAATGAAGTTGAGTACAAAGTGTGTCTACCATTGGATAGAACACAGTAACTCGGAAGCAAGTTTTTGGGTTTGCTAATCGTTCGTCTTCACACAACTCATCAAAGTGTTTCTTCACTTTCCTTACTCTGTTCTGGTGAAATTCATTTTTTATTCCCCATTGACTACACACATCTAATGCTTCAGAAACAAGTGCTTTGAACCTTTCACACATTTCGGTTATCTTTAACAATGCATTACCCAATAACTCATATGCAGACAAGAGGTCCATGGTTTCAGATTGTAAGGATTTTGATACGAGGCTGAGAGTCTCTAAGACTTCACACTGCACAACCAAAAGTAATACCAAATCAAAACTTTCAAGTTTGTTCTTTAGCTGCTGTGCTTCATTTCTTTCCTTGCTTTTTTTGGAAGTCAAAGTTATGTGAGTAAGACTTTTCATCACGTCACAAAACCTGTGTTTCAGTGCATTCACGGCATCATGTCTGCCAGACCAACGAGTTGGATTAAGAGTTTTCAGTGTTACTTTCAATTTCGAATTCAGTGAATCGGGCTGAGCTTCGATGCAGTACACTGATTTCAAATCTTGCCAGCAAACAATACTATTACCAAAAAAGCAATATACACTTTGAATTGTTTCAAAAAACTGGCTCACCACTCGGTTCTCTTCCACAGCATCCTTCAACACTAAATTAAGGTTATGAGCAGCGCAGTGCACAAAGTATGCGTGTGGGGCTTTTTCTTTAATACGCTGCTGCACTCCATTGTATACCCCACTCATGACTGCAGCACCATCATAGCCTTGTCCCCGACATTTGGTCAAATCCAAGTTTTTCTCTTTCAATGAAGTTATTATTTCTACTGCAAGACCTTGCGCAGACTGATCTTTTATCTCTCTAAAGGATACAAAAGTTTCACATACTTTGATTTCAATAGGTTTCCCCTCTTCATCATTAACTATTTTGACATACCGGTAAACTTCACTCATCTGATCAATTTTAGCTATGTCCTGGGTGGGATCTAGGATCAATGAAAAAATAAAACAAGGAATTTTGAAGCTCAACTACAATTTCATCTTTCATTTGTAAGGCTAATAGATTAATAAGCTCATTCTGAATTTTAGGACTGAGGTATTTCACAGTCCCTTGCGGACGCTGAAGCACTTCTTGTAGTACTGGGTCATATTCTGACAAAGAGGTGAACATGTATTCCCATAAAATTTAATTTTATTCAATTGAAATTAAAAACCACCTATGACCGTGAGTAAATAATCAATGAATTTCCTTAAAAGCCCTGTTAAAGGCTACAATAAACTATCTGCACCCTTCCTTGCCGTGGAGGTTGGCACCCTAATAGATACGGTTGTTTGGCGCCCCCACTCAACGTCGTCTGACCCTGTCTCCCCTACCTCACCCTACTTTCACAGGTGGGAAAACGATGCCAGATAGAAAAGATATGAAGGAAGGGAAAAAACCTTAATATACACAGAATGTAATAGAGTAACCAGGGCAATAGGCCCACAAATATAATAATAATAAAGGTAACCCAAGATAGGGCTACTGCCAATAGCCCTCACAAAACAACAATTGCCTATTGATACACAATGAACCAATGAGCCAGAAGATAACCATAAATTGCTACCAGCATGATGAATAAGATAAACATGCAGACAAGGACATCACGTCCCAGCAATAAATTACCAATATATGGCAATTGATAATCGCCTCTATTAATGCAGATAAAGAAACCACTGATGGTATATAAAAATAATCATGATGTAACATTGTTCCATAATAAACAAATAAATAAAGAAGTTTTAGAACACCACCCGGTGGTTACTTGTCATCAAAGTCGCCCCGACGCGTTTCCCCGGTGTAACGGTTCATCAGGAGGCCACAGACTTCAATACCACTGATACTCGATATGCTCCATGATGCCAAAAGATAACAGGATGTAAACAAGGCATGGCGGCGGTCACAAAAAATGAATTTAAATAGCCCCCGCTATCATGTGTCAACAAAGCCCATTGGGTACACGGTCACAGAGGATATACGTCATCCACTTTGCCCAGCCAATCACTGAGTGTTACTCATTACCCATTCCCATTGCGTTCCACTGTCGGACCAGCGTGCGTGTCACGCCTTCTGCGCATGACCGGAAGTGATGTACCGGAACTTAACGGCGCCTGTTACCTCGCGACCAGAAACAGATACGGCATCAAACCGTGACCTAATCGCACGCAGGAGCATTAGCGCCAAGATGATAAACCAACCAGCGTCACCATCTATCACTAAAAGAGGTATACCGAAGGGACAGTTCCTTCGCATTAGGAGGAACTGTTCTGATTTGGTTACTTTTAGAAACCAGGCTGATGATTTGCACCATAGGTTTCAATTGAGAGGCTATCCAGAACATATTTTGAGAAAATCATATCAGGAAGCTTTATCTACTGATAGATCTACATTGTTGGGGGTTAAAGAAAAGAGGAATGATGAAAAAATGGTTAGGATGATAGGCACATTTGATGGCCAAGCTGAAAGGGTATATAATATCTTTAGAAAGCATTGGGGTATTCTTTTGGCAGACCCAGACCTGATGGGCATTATCACGCCCAAGCCGAGTATTACCTACAGGAAGGGCAGGTCCCTTGGGGACCGTTTGGTACATAGCTTTTATCAGAGACCAAAAAGGAAGACACCTGGCTTTCTCGTAAACCACAGGGTTTTTTCAAATGTGGAAACTGCTCGAGATGTGGTGTTATGTCACAATCTAAAACATTTTGCAGTTCAGTGGATGGAAAGACTTATAATATTAGGGATTTTGGGAATTGCAGATCCTCTGGTATGGTGTACAAAGCAACATGTACATGCCCTCTGGATTATGTTGGTAAGACCATCAGGGAGCTCAGGATAAGAGTAGGTGAGCACCTGAATGACATTAAAAATAGTAGGGATACATCTATTGCGCGACATATGAATGAGGTGCATGCTGGATCCCTGAAGGATATTACTTTTTGTATGATTGAGTTAGTCAGACCCAAACCTCGGGGGGGAGACCTTGACAAAATTATACAAAGAAGAGAAGCAGAATGGATATATAGACTCCAATCCCTGTCCCCAAAAGGTCTAAATGAATGCCTGTCATTCACATGTTTCCTTTAGGAGTCTTGAGAGTATTTAACCACATATGGTTGTCTTTGCCCCCTAATTAAACCAGATTTTTTCCTTGGATTATGTGTAGCTAGTCTATTTGCAAGTAGTGCGTAATAATTTCGCACTAACTCTATTATGAGTTTTATTATTAATAAAGCATTTGTTATAATGTTTAATATTTTTAGAGCATATTATTACAAATTCACTTTCTCCAGTGTTACTATACCGAGAGATTATATATTCCCACTGTTTATGTCTAGCTATATATTTAGTTTGCTCAACTTTTTTATATATAGCTCGGTTTGACTTATGCGCTAAGTATTGGACTATTAAATGCGCGTTTTTTTGCTCTCAAATCTGGGCTATTAAGTGATAGATGGTGATGCTGGTTGGTTTATCATCTTGGCGCTAATGCGCCTGCGTGCGATTAGGTCACGGTTTGATGCCGTGTCTGTTTCTGGTCGCGAGGTAACAGGTGCCGTTAAGTTCCGGTACATCACTTCCGGTCATGCGCAGTAGGCGTGACACGCACGCTGGTCCGACAGTGGAACGCAATGGGAATGGGTAATGAGTAACACTCAGTGATTGGCTGGGCAAAGTGGATGACGTATATCCTCTGTGACCGTGTACCCAATGGGCTTTGTTGACACATGATAGCGGGGGCTATTTAAATTCATTTTTTGTGACCGCCGCCATGCCTTGTTTACATCCTGTTATCTTTTGGCATCATGGGGCATATCGAGTATCAGTGGTATTGAAGTCTGTGGCCTCCTGATGAACCGTTACACCGGGGAAACGCGTCGGGACGACTTTGATGACAAGTAACCACCGGGTGGTGTTCTAAAACTTCTTTATTTATTTGTTTATTATGGAACAATGTTACATCATGATTATTTTTATATACCATCAGTGGTTTCTTTATCTGCATTAATAGAGGCGATTATCAATTGCCATATATTGCTAATTTATTGCTGGGACGTGATGTCCTTGTCTGCATGTTTATCTTATTCATCATGCTGGTAGCAATTTATGGTTATCTTCTGGCTCATTGTATCAGTGTATCAATAGGCAATTGTTGTTTTGTGAGGGCTATTGGCAGTAGCCCTATCTTGGGTTACCTTTATTATTATTATATTTGTGGGCCTATTGCCCTGGTTACTCTATTACATTCTGTGTATATTAAGGTTTTTTTCCCTTCCTTCATATCTTTTCTATCTGGCATCGTTTTCCCACCTGTGAAAGTAGGGTGAGGTAGGGGAGACAGGGTCAGACGACGTTGAGTGGGGGCGCCAAACAACCGTATCTATTAGGGTGCCAACCTCCACGGCAAGGAAGGGTGCAGATAGTTTATTGTAGCCTTTAACAGGGCTTTTAAGGAAATTCATTGATTATTTACTCACGGTCATAGGTGGTTTTTAATTTCAATTGAATAAAATTAAATTTTATGGGAATACATGTTCACCTCAATATTAGAGTTGAGCGATACCGTCCGATACTTCAAAGTATCGTATCGGATGGTATCGGCCGATCTTTAAAAAAAGTATCGGTATCGCCGATTCCGATACCGGAAGTCCCATTCAAGTCTATGGGACTTCCGGTATCGGAATAAGAAAAACCCTTTCCTGCCCTTGTACAGCCTCTCTGGGGTCTGTACGGGCCTTTCGGGGGGCTGTGCCGGCCTGCCAGGGGGTCTGTGCAGGCTCCGGTGGTCTGTGCCGGCCTGCCGGTGGTCTGTGCAGGCTCCGGGGGGCTGTGCCGGCCTGCCGGGGGGCTGTGCCGGCCTGCCGGGGGGCTGTGCAGGCTCCGGGGGGCTGTGCCGGCCTGCCGGGGGGCTGTGCCGGCCTGCCGGGGGGCTGTGCCGGCCTGCCGGTGGTCTGTGCAGGCTCCGGGGGTCTGTGCAGGCATCGTCCGATGGGACTACAAGTCCCATCGGGCGATGCCTGCTACCATGACAGTGATTGACACATTAGCCAATGATGGGACAGTAGTAGTCCCATCATCCGGCTAATGTGTTAAATGTAAAAAAAAAAAAAAAAAAAAAATAATTACATGCTACATACATACAACATGCATACTACATACATGCTACATTCATACTACATACTACATACATGCTATATTCATACTACATAAATACTACATGCAACATACATACTACATATATACTACATGCATGCTACATACATACTGCATGCTACATACATACCACATATATACTACATACATACTACATGCATGCTACATGCATGCTACATGCTACATACATAACACATATATACTACATGCATGCTACATACATACTACATGCTACATACTACATATATACTACATGCATGCTACATACTACATGCTACATACATACTACATGCATGCTACATACATACTACATACATACTACATATATACTACATGCATGCTACATACATACTACATGCTACATACTACATGCATGCTACATACATACTACATGCTACATAGTACATATATACTACATGCATGCTACATACATACTACATACATACTACATATATACTACATGCATGCTACATACTACATGCTACATACATACTACATATATACTACATTCATACTACATACTACATATATACTACATACATACTACATACATACTACATACATACTACATGCATGCTACATGCATGCTACATACATACCACATACATACTACATGCTACATACATACCACATATATACTACATACATACAATACATTCATACAATACATACATAGACATACAGTACATATAACATAGAGTAACATACTTACCAATACTTGTCACATTGTTCCCCGTAGCCATTGTCTATTCCGGGATAAATATTAACATAACAAACCACAAAAATACTCACCCACGATCCGAAGCAGTCCACGAGTGTGTCCCACGACGATCTTGGGTAGAGAACTGCAGCATCAGATGATGCTGCCGTTCTCTACGGGCTGTAGGAATCCAATGACGGAAGGTAGGTATCCTTCCGCACTGTATTCCTCCGCCACTTAAAAAAAAAAAGTCCCTAGTCTCACTTTATGCCATTGCTGTGTGGGAATTTCCCACACAGCAATGGCATAAAGTGAGACTAGGGACTTTTTCCGCACTGTATTCCTCCGCCACTTAAAAAAAAAAAGTCCCTAGTCTCACTTTATGCCATTGCTGTGTGGGAATTTCCCACACAGCAATGGCATAAAGTGAGACTAGGGACTTTTTTTTTTTAAGTGGCGGAGGAATACAGTGCGGAAGGATACCTACCTTCCGTCATTGGATTCCTACAGCCCGTAGAGAACGGCAGCATCATCTGATGCTGCAGTTCTCTACCCAAGATCGTCGTGGGACACACTCGTGGACTGCTTCGGATCGTGGGTGAGTATTTTTGTGGTTTGTTATGTTAATATTTATCCCGGAATAGACAATGGCTTCGGGGAACAATGTGACAAGTATTGGTAAGTATGTTACTCTATGTTATATGTACTGTATGTCTATGTATGTATTGTATGAATGTATTGTATGTATGTAGTATATATGTGGTATGTATGTAGCATGTAGTATGTATGTGGTATGTATGTAGCATGCATGTAGTATGTAGCATGTATGTAGTATGTATGTAGTATATATGTAGTATGTATGTAGTATGTATGTAGTATGTATGTATGTAGTATGTATGTAGCATGCAGTATGTATGTAGCATGTATGTAGTATGTATGTAGTATATATGTAGCATGCATGTAGTATGTATGTAGCATGCATGTAGTATTTTTTTTTTTTTTTTTTTTTTTTAACATTTAACACATTAGCCGGATGATGGGACTACTACTGTCCCATCATTGGCTAATGTGTCAATCACTGTCATGGTAGCAGGCATCGCCCGATGGGACTTGTAGTCCCATCGGACGATGCTTGCACAGCCCCCCGGACATCAGCACAGCCCCCCGGCAGGCCGGCACAGCCCCCCAGCAGGCCGGCAGAGACCCCCGGAAGGCCCGAAATGACGGCGCATCATGATGCGCACACACTGCGCATCATGATGACGTCAGGCCGTCAATCAACTGAACTTCCGATTCCGATGCCGAATTCCGATATTGAAAAAATATCGGAAGTCGGTATCGGAATTCCGATACAGCAAGTATCGGCCGATACCCGATACTTGCGGTATCGGAATGCTCAACACTACTCAATATTATGGTATATTCCTTTCTTATAATGATTTTGTGGTACCCATATTTTGACAAAATCTCAACTATCGAGAGAAAGTTTCCTTTGTTACTATATTCTAACTTTTCAATAGATCCACGAAACGCAAGATTACATGTTGCAAGTGTTAATGTCACATTCAGGATTCTTTCAAGAACTTTACGCCAAAAGCTTCTTTCACTCTCCACATTTTTGTCGAAAATGTCTTCTAAAGTACCACGTTTCATCCATTGCTCATAAACTACACAAGCGTGTGTATGGCTTTTGGATGCTTCATGATCTGAAATACGTTCTGAAATATGCTTCCAGTCTCGAACTCCGGTTGTTGAAAACGGTAATACACGATTTCTGTATTCAAGTGCTTCCGAATGTGACTGAGGGAATAGCCAACATGGCAAGCAGTAAACACAATCTAATTTTGTTGAGTAACATAACCTACTTCTTTTAAGCTTCAACCCTGACTTTGTGTTGAATTCATGAATGCTCATCGTCACACAATAAGAGAAAAAAGAATGGATCTACCTGTGTCAAAACATTTCTGTATCCCTGATCACAGCAGCGTGGATATGAAATTACTGGTATTGAAAGGTAACTTCAATTCTCAGAGAGAGAGACGAGTTTGGGAGTACAAATTTATGACGAACTTTGACACTCTCAGTGCTGGAATGAATGTGTCGCATGGATTTATGTCTTTTTACATCAATTAAGGAATTTCCTTTTAAAACCATGTGGGGGCATCACAACACAGAACTAGACCCCAATCAGAGGACCATAAAACATCCGGACTCCTTATCTATGAACTGGTCCAATGTTTATATTTATGTTTCTCCCTCTCCCATATTGATAGTTCTGCTTCACGTCACTTGTCTTATCTATTGCATTTTTTCTGTGCTGTGTAGTGTATAAATATGTGACTTCAGATTTTGTATTAGTCTAGCCTGATGAAGAGACCTGAGTAGTCTCGAAAGCTTGCAATGTGTTACCATCTTTTCAGTAGCCATTAAACGGTATCAACTACTGAGGACTCTCAATCCTGAATATTTTTCTATCTACTCGCTAACACGGTACAAAGATATACATCTTTCCTGTATCATTATTAAGGTTGTCTTGTTCCGACGTATCTGAATTTAATTTTTGTGAGATTTCAATATCATTCCCTGTCGAGTGGTTTTTAACATCCAGCCATGCTGCTAAGTTCTTAGAACTTTTTTCAGCCTCCAAGTTTCTTCTTTTCGCAGTCTGTCTTTTTTTATTTCCACTCAGCTGGTGCCAAATTCATTTCATAATTGTTAGGGTCGGCGGAACGCACCAGATATAAATAATAGAAGGTGCGTTCGCCGTCCGAGGGCCCCCGTGCGGTACATGGTAAGACCGCTGCTGGACAATGGCAGATGCACCAAAAGGTGAAGTACCCGAACGCTAAGAGCGGCTCTGTTAAGACACAGAGTCGGCTTACAAAAAAGAACGCTGGCCCTGTTAGCCTCACAGGATGACCAGCGGGTGGTGTTGCAGCCGCAACTGCCAATGGATGCTGCAACCGCAGTGCGGCAATAAATCCAGCCGCTGGACGGCGGCGTCCGAAGGCCGGACACCGTCGGACGCTAGTGTGCAGTGCAGGAGGCACCGTGCGCATGTAGCTTGCCACAATCTGATGCTGACTAACCAACACTCTGTCACCATTCGTATTATCAGAGGGAAGGGTGTTGTGAGTTCATTTTCCCCTTCACCGTTGATGTCTGATGAACTCCCTCTGCTGGTGAAGAGAGGTAGTGAAATTGATTGGGATGGGAAAAACCTGTCATCTGAACAGGCGGAGCGTGATTGGACACCCGGAATCACTGAGTGGATATAAGGCAGCTGATGCCCTGCAGGGTTGCTGGTGATCCTTTCTGCTCTGAGCTCTTGCAAGCCAGTTCAGTACCTGTCTTCTGAAAGCTAAGTTTTTGCTCTCTTATTTTTCCATGAGATTGTGTCTGTTTACTTACTGTTTGTGTTCTGCCTGCCCTTGTTGGTACAGACTGAGCTCCATTTTTGTCTCTGGTCAAGCTGATCTTTTGCTCAGTCTTCACAATATACCTGAGTGCTGATATAGTGATTTTGAAGTCTAGCGACTTCAGGGCCTTTTTCCCTTTCAGACGGTTGGGACATTTTGGTAGGGTTTTTTGCGGATTGCAGCCAGCATCTTTTCTGTCCTGTCCTATCTAGTTAGTTGGGCCCCATCGTTTGCTCAACCTGTCTTTCTGTCTGTGTTTGTGTTTTCATCTGCTTTTCACTGACAATACATGTTGGGGGCTGTCTATTGCTTTGGGGTCTGCTCTGGGGCATTTTAGATTTCCCCTTTCTTTCTTTAGGCTTATTTAGTTCTCCGGCTGTGAACGAGGGGTCTAGGGCACTGTAGGAACCCCCCACGGCTACTGTTAGTTGTGTGAATAGGATTAGGAGTCTGCAATCCGATAGCTACCAACCTCTCTGGTTTTCTGGACTTAGCTTGTATTTTTGTTTTTTCCTCCTTCGGTGACTCATTCATAACAGAATCACCAGCCATACCACAGATTCTAGGGTACTCAATAGCAGGAAAGAATTGTAAAAAAAAAAAAAAAATGTTTTTTTTGTGTATATTTTTTCCTCTATGTCTTTGAGGCCGTAAGGGGAATTTTTTCTTCTCAATGGAGATGAAGCAATTGTCAGATCGTGTGGAGCAGCTCGCTGCTGAAGTGCGGGGAATTTCCGCCTATCTTGCTCATTCACATGTTGCTGAACCAAAGATCCCTACTCCTGATGTGTTTTTTGGGGATCGGTCTAAATTTTTGAACTTTAAGAATAATTGTAAATTAATTTTTGCCTTGAAGCCTAACTCATCAGGGAGCTCCAGGCAGCAGGTTAAAATTGTCATCTCTTTGCTACTCGGCGATCCTCAGGATTGGGCGCTTTCTTTGAAACCTGATGATCCTATTCTAGCTAATGTGAACGCATTTTTTCAAGCCTTAGGGCTGTTGTATGATGAACCTAATGCTATTGATCAGTCTGAAAATGCCCTGTTGGCATTGAGCCAGGGTCAGGATTCTGCAGAGTTGTACTGTCAAAAATTCCGAAAGTGGGCGGTCCTTACTACTTGGAATGATGGTGCCTTGGCAGCTCTCTTTCGGAAGGGTTTGTCAGAAACCGTAAAAGATACTATGGTGGGATTTCCTGTTCCCTCTGGTCTTGACGATTCTATGTCATTAGCCATTCAGGTTGATCGGTGTTTGCGCGAACGCAAAACTGCACGAGAGGTGTTGCCACCTGTTGAACAAATGTCTGAACCTATGCAATGTGATAGAGTTTTGTCTAGGGCGCAACGTCAGGAGTTCAGAAGGCGTAATAAGCTGTGTTTTTTCTCTGGAGATGCCTCGCATATTATTTCTGTCTGCCCTAAACGAGAGAAACGTTTTGCACACACATTTGCTGTGGGTGGTGTTCAACCTAAGTTTCTTTTGGCAATTACTCTGATCTGCTCCCTGTCCACATTTCCCGCTAAGGCTTTCGTGGATTCGGGAGCAGCTCTGAACCTGATGGACTAGGATTTTGCTAAACGTTGTGGGTTTCCTATGACACCTCTGCGGACCCTTATCCCTTTGAGGGGTATTGATGCTACTCCTTTGGCGAAGAATAAACCTCAGTTTTGGACTCAGGTGGTAATGCGGGTCACCCCAGATCATCAAGAAAATTGCAGATTTTTGGTGTTGCATAATTTGCATGATACCATTGTTCTGGGGTTTCCCTGATTGCAAATCCATAATCCAGTTTTGGATTGGAAATCTGTGTCTGTGGTGAGTTGGGGTTGTCGGTGTGCCCTTAGTGACACTCCTGTTTTCTCCACCTCTCCCCAGTCGCATGATGTTCCTGACTATTTGGCTGATTTTTATGATGTATTTAGTGAGAATGAGTCTGTGCAATTGAGCTGAGCCCTGGGTGTAAGTTTCCCAAGGGTCGACTTTTCAATTTATCTGTACCCGAGCACGAGGCTATGCGATCCTATATTAAGGAGTCATTGGAGAAGGGTCATATTAGACCATCCTCTTCACCCCTAGGTGCTGGGTTTTTTTTCGTGGCCAAGAAGGATGGTTCATTAAGGCCTTGTATTGACTATCGTTCCCTCAACAAAATTACTGTTAAATATCAGTATCCGTTACCCCTGATTTCTGATCTATTCTCTAGAGTTAAGGGTGCTTGCTGGGTTACCAAGCTTGACCTCAGGGGGCGTATAATCTTATTCGCATTAAGCATGGGGATGAATGGAAGACGGCGTTTAATACTCCGGAGGGACATTTTGAGTACCTGGTGATGCCTTTTGGGCTCACTAATGCCCCTTCTGTCTTTCAGTGCTTCATGAATGATATTTTCCAAGACTTTGTAGATAAATTTTTGATCATCTATCTGGATGATATTTTGATCTTTTCCAAGGATTGGGACTCTCATGTGGAACATGTTCGGACTGTGTTCCGGATTTTGAGGGAGAATTCCCTGTATGTTAAGGGATCGAAATGCCTTTTTGGGGTACAGAGGATTTCATTTTTGGGATTTATTTTGTCTCCGTCAACTATTGAAATGGACCCGGCCAAGGTACAGGCCATTTATGATTGGGTTCAGCCCACTTCTTTGAAAGCCCTCCAGAAGTTTTTGGGTTTTGCTAATTTTTATCGGAAATTTTTAGCTAAGTTCTCTGGTATTGCCAAACCATTGACTGATTTCACTAAGAAAGGTGCTGATGTGCTGAATTGGTCTCCGGAGGCTGTTTCTTCCTTTCAGGAGCTGAAGCGAAGGTTCACTTCTGCTCCGGTTTTGAGGCAACCTGATGTCTCACTCCCGTTTCAGGTAGAGGTGGACGCTTCTGAGATTGGTGCAGGAGCTGTTTTGTCCCAAAAAGATCCGGTAACATCTAAAATTAATCCCTGTGCTTTCTTTTCCCGAAAGTTCTCCCCATCTGAACGTAACTATGATGTGGGGAATCGGGAACTGTTAGCCATGAAATGGGCATTTGAGGAGTGGAGACATTGGTTGGAGGGAGCTAAACATCAAGTCATGGTCCTTACTGACCACAAGAATTTGATTTACCTGGAGTCGGCCAAACGCTTGAATCCTAGACAGGCTAGGTGGGCCTTGTTTTTCACACGTTTTGATTTTGTGGTCTCTTTTCTTCCGGGCACTAAGAATGTCAAGGCAGATGCCCTCTCTAGCAGTTTCTTTGCTGATTCTCCTGTTATGACCAAGCCTGCTACCATCTTAGGTGAGGGGTTAGTTCTGTCTGCCATCTCGCCCGATTTGAGACGTGCTCTGGAAGAGTTTCAGGAGGACAAACCTGAGCGTTGTCCCATTGGAAAATTGTATGTTCCTGACCAGTGGAGGAAGAGAGTGATGTCTGAAGTTCATTGCTCTGCATTGGCTAGTCATCCAGGTATTTTTGGTACTAGAGATTTGGTGAGACGGTCTTTTTGGTGGCCCGCCTTGTCTCGTGATGTCAGGAGTTTTGTGCAGTCCTGTGGGACTTGCTCCTGGTCTAAACCTTGTTCTCGCTCTAGTGGGTTGTTGATGCCTTTGCCGGTGCCCAGGAGGCCTTGGACCCATATTTCAATGGATTTTATCTCTGATATGCCTGTCTCTCAGAGAATGACTGTTATTTGGGTGATTTGTGATAGATTCTCTAAGATGGTCCATCTTGTACCACTCCCTAAGTTGCCATCTTCCTCAGAGTTGGTGCCCTTGTTTTTGCAACAGGTGGTTCGCTTGCACAGGATTCCTGAGAACATTGTATCTGACAGAGGAGTTCAGTTTATTTCTAGATTTTGGAAGACTTTCTGTTCCAAGCTGGGAATTCAGTTGTCCTTCTCCTCTGCGTTTCACCCTCAGACCAATGGGCAGACGGAGAGAACAAACCAGACTTTGGAGTCGTATTTGAGATGTTTTATTTCTGCTGATCAGGATGATTGGGTTTCATTTTTGCCCTTGGCCGAATTTGCTTTAAATAATAGAGCTAGTTCTGCCACTTTGATGTCACCTTTTTTTTGTAACTTTGGGTTTCATCCTCGATTCTCTTCAGGGCAGGTGAAATCTTCTGCCTGCCCAGGTGTTGACACTGTGGTGGAGAGAATGCACCAGATTTGGGACCAAGTGGTGGATAGGTTGTCTCTCTCCCAGGAAAAGGCCCAGCGGTTTTCCAACCGTCATAGGACCATTGGTCCCCAGTTTAAGGTGAGTGATATGGTTTGGTTGTCATCAAAGAATATCTCTATGAAGGTGGCTTCTCCAAAGTTTAAACCTATTTAAGATCCATAACGTGTTTCATAAGTCTCTGTTAAAGAGGTTTGTTGAGCCAGTAGTTCTTGTGGTGGCACCTCCTGACCCTGTATTGGTGGAAGGTAATGTGGAATATGAGGTTGAGAAGATACTGGATTCTCGCCTGGCTAGACGGAGACTCCAGTATTTGGTTAAATGGAAGGGTTATGGCCAGGAGGATAATTCTTGGGTCCCTGCATCCGATATTCATGCCGAAAGATTGGTCTGTGCTTTTCATCGGGCCCATCCTGATCGCCCTGGTGGCGTGGATGAGGGTTCGGTGACCCCTCCTCAAGGGGGAGGTACTGTTGTGAGTTCATTTTCCCCTTCACTGTTGATGTCTGATGAACTCCCTCTGCTGGTGAAGAGAGGTAGTGAAATTGATTGGGATGGGAAAAACCTGTCATCTGAACAGGCGGTGCGTGATTGGACACCCGGAATCACTGAGTGGATATAAGGCAGCTGATGCCCTGCAGGGCTGCTGGTGATCCTTTCTGCTCTGAGCTCTTGCAAACCAGTTCAGTACCTGTCTTCTGAAAGCTAAGTTTTTGCTCTCTTATTTTTCCATGAGATTGTGTCTGTTAACTTAGTGTTTGTGTTCTGCCTGCCCTTGTTGGTACAGGCTGAGCTCCATTTTTGTCTCTGGTCAAGTTGATCTTTTGCTCAGTCTTCAGAATATACCTGAGTGCTGATATAGTGATTTTGAAGTCTAGCGACTTCAGGGCCTTTTTCCCTATCAGACGGTTGGGACATTTTTGGTAGGGTTTTTTGCGGATTGCAGCCAGCATCTTTTCTGTCCTGTCCTATCTAGTTAGTTGGGCCCCATCGTTTGCTCAACCTGTCTTTCTGTCTGTGTTTGTGTTTTCATCTGCTTTTCACCGACAATACATGTTGGGGGCTGTCTATTGCTTTGGGGTCTGCTCTGGGGCATTTTAGATTTCCCCTTTCTTTCTTTAGGCTTATTTAGTTCTCCGGCTGTGAACGAGGGGTCTAGGGCACTGTAGGAACCCCCCACAGCTACTGTTAGTTGTGTGAATAGGATTAGGGGTCTGCAATCCGATAGCTACCAACCTCTCTGGTTTTCAGGACTTAGCTTGTATTTTTGTTTTTTCTTCCTTCGGTGACTCATTCATAACAGAAGGGGTTTCTTAATAAGTCAGTCACCAGTCCATGCATCCATCACCATACACACACAGCATAATATGTTACACTAGCGCATGGCCGAGCCGCCATGCGGGCTTTTTATAGCCATGCGCTTCCGGGACCTTCCAGTAGCCTGGAAAGTAACAATCAGATCCGACACAGGACCTGAACATGTGACCCCTGCTCTCCAGTGAGAGGTCACCTTGCGGGCATGCCCAGTAGCATGGCACGAGGACTTAGCCTCTGGAGCAGTTCCCTGCAAAGCAGGTTGCGCTACCGTTGCTGCACCAGAGGTGGCAGCAACATCCAGACTGTCAGAGCAAGTCTGAGCAGCATGCCTGGCTCTCCGTGATTGCTGATTAACACCCGGAGCGGTCGGAGGAGAATGGGAGACCGCTGGATGTCTGGCTCTGGATTCCTGCTGTACAGTGTCAGGAATCTGATGCCTAATCATAAATGGTTTTATTAACACACACAATCACAGTACCGTATTTTCTTTTTCCGGCATATAAGACTACTTTTTAACCACTGAAAATCTTCTCAGAAGTCAGGGGTCGTCTTATACGCCAGGTGTAGGGTGCCACCTACTGGCAAAGAGACAGTGCGGCTGCCCAGCCCAGGATATGTGAACTGTGTCCAGCGCTCTCTCCAGGAGGAGAGAGACTGGAGCTGACATTTCTGCCTCCCCCAGCAGGTGCCAGACATCAAATACTACAACCCACGACCACAGGTACAGCAGTCACTATTGCTCCCTTCCGGTTGTGAGGAGAGACTGAGTGGGGGTTGTACACAGCTCTGATTATTGAAAACAAGAAGCAGATGACTCACTGAGAAGATAGATACTGCATGACCCAGAGCCGGGAGGAATGTGTGATTATGGAGATTTACTCCAGACCTCCTCCCCTCCCCCTCGCAGCAGTATAGACCTGCAGACTGGAGAGGGGCAGGGCTTCTCACAGTTTGTCACAGAGATATTAGTGTCTACTGAGACTGTCTCCTCTCAATGCTGAGAGTTTGTTACAGTGTGCACTGTGCCTGCCTTGCCAACTCTCTGTGATCTCCAGACTAACATATTGTTACAAATCTTGTGCTATGAGACTCTCCAGGCCAGTGCAGGTTTCCATTCATTGGCAGCTGGCAGAGCTCCTGGAAATTATTGAAATGAGAGTCTCCTGTCCTCCGGGTGACATTGTCTGACAGGAATGTTTGCCTCCTGTACTCCCCCAACCCCCCCCATCTTGACACAGGCAAAAACCCCTCTCCATGTCACCTACCCCCTCACGGTGCTGGCACATCCCAATCCCCATATTCCACCCCCCTCCACACGATGCTGGCACATCACCCCTCTCTATTTTTATAGTATATGGAGGACTATGGGAGTGCAGTATACTATATGGAACACTATGATGGTGCATTATAATGGGTGACTATGGATGATGCACTATAATATACGGAGCCAATTATGCTATGCTGAAGCCATTATAATACTGAGAGGGCTCTGTGGGGGGCATGATAATACTTGAAGGACTATGAGGAAGCCTTTATACTTTATGGAGGGTGATTTAAAGGGACACTGTCACCAGTGTCACTTACTGGGCTGCTCAGTGTAGTTTTCATAAAATCACTGTTCAATCAGTTTGAGATTAACATTGTAGGACTAATCAAACAGTCCAGCACATTCATTTACTGCTAAATATGAAGCAGGGAAAACAGTAATTATAATAAAATTACAGCAAGCAGCTCAGTAAGTGACACCGCTGGAATCCGGGTCTCTATCTCTACATTGTGTTGCTATCAGATGGGATGGCAAAATCCTGGTGACAGTGTCCCTTTAAGGCTGTGTGGGGGCCATAATACAGTGTGAAGAGATGTAGGGGCCATTATACTGTATGAAGGGTTGTGTGGGGTTCACAATGGGAATCATACCGTAGAAAAGGGGTAGTCTTATACAGCGAGTATATTCCAAACTCTATATTTTAACTGGAAAAGTTGGGGGTCGTCTTATACGCCCAGTCGTCTTATACGCCGGAAAATACGGTAATACTAAATACTATCTACCTACACACGCACTACAACTACTGCACTGACGATCCGACACTGACCGCTGACCGATGAGCAATGGCCAATGAGCAGTTCAGCAGTTGGGGTAAACAAGCCCTCAGTGTCAGTGCACGTCGCGTTGCGGCCGCTGCCTGAACTATTGGCTGAGTCACCACCTGGCGCGACACCACACGATCAGCTAACAGTCTACTGTCTGCCATAGAGCTCCTGTTAATAAGCGAAATAGCGTTTCCCCGTTTAAAGTATAAAAGAACAAAAAACATTTATGCTTGCACTTTCATGGATCTTTTCGTTATTTATATTAACTTTAAACTCTAATAATATAGGAGCTGGGTATTTTATGAGAAATAAAAGTATTAAAATACAATTTTTTACCATCAGTTTGGGTCCCCTTGGGTGGTTGGGGCCCCGGTTGTAGTTACGGCCCTGTTGATCACTCTGTCAAAAAGTTTTTTCTAATATCTAATCTGTGTCTCCTCCCATTCAGTTTCATCCCATTGCTTCTAGTCTTTCCTTGTGCAAATGAGAATAAAGATGATCCTTCTGCAATGTGACAGCCCTTCAGATATTTGTAGACAGCTATTAAGTCTCCTCTCAGTCTTCTCTTTTGCAAACTAAACATTCCCAAATCCTGCAACCTTTCCTCATAAGACAGGGTTTGCAGACCGGTCACCATTCTGGTCGCTCTTTTCTGATCTTGCTCCAGTTTGCTGATGTCTTTTTTAAAATGTGGTGCCCAAAACTGGACACAGTATTCCAGATGATGTCTGACCAAAGAGGAGTAGAGGGCAATAATGACTTCACGTGATCTAGACTGTATGCTTCTGTTAATACATCCTAGAATTGTATTTGTCTTTTTTGCTGCTGCATCACACTGTTGACTCATGTTTATGATCTATTAGTATACGCAAGTCTTTTTCACATGTGCTGTTGCTTAGCCCTATTCCTCCCATTCTGCATGTGCTTTTTTCATTTTTATTGCCCAGATGTAGTACTTTGAATTTTTCCCTGTTAAAAACCATTCTGTTAGTTGTTGCCCACTGCTCCAGTTTATTTATATCATTTTGAATCCTCTCTCTCTTCTCTAGTATTAGCTATCCCTCCTAGCTTTGTGTCATCAGCAAATTTATTCAGTTTACCCTTAATTTCTTCATCTAAATCATTGATAAAGATGTTGAACAACACAGGTCCCAGGATAGAGCCCTGTGGTACCCCGCTTGAGACATTCTTCCAACTGGATGTGCAGCCATTTATGACAACTTTTTGGGTCCAATCACTAAGCCAGTTATGAATCCACATAACAGTTGCCTTGTCCATTCCGTACTTAATCATTTTTTTTTAATAAGGATGGTGTGAGATAATTTGTCAAATGCTTTGCTGACATCAAGATATACTATATCAACAGCATTTCCCTGATCCACCCAGTCAGTGATTCTGTAAAGAAGGAAATTAAGTTAGTCTGACATGACTTATTAGTTACAAACCCATTCTGACTGTTTAATCACTTCATTCTTATCCGGTACTTATATACATGTTGTTTAATAATTTGCTCTAAGATCTTTCCTGGTATAGAAGTCAGACTCACAGGCCTATAGTTTCATTGGTCCACCTTCTTGCCCTTTTGAAGATAGGAACAACATTTGCTCTTCTCCAGTCTTCTGGGACTTCTTCTGTTCTCCAAGACTTTTCCAAGATTATGGAGAGTGGTTTAAATTTTTTTTTGCTTTCTCCTTCAGTACTCTGGGTGTAATTCATCTGGACGTGGAGACTTGAATTCATTTAGGTTAGCTAAGTGTTTCCTCACTATTTTCTGTTTATAGATATCTTGGATTCTTCTATTCCCTTAATAGGACAGTGAAGATCAGTTGATGTTACATTTCCTTTCTGAGAGAAAACAGATGCAAAATAGGAATTTGAAATTTCTGCCTTCGCAACATCCTGTCTTACCATTTCATCATTTTCATCCTGTAAAATTCCTCTAGCATCTTTGACTTTTCTTTTACTTTTGACATATCCCCCAAATTGTTTTTTATTGCTTTTGAGGTCTCTTGCAAGCCTTAATTCATTATCAGCTTTAGTAATCTGATTCGTGCCCTGCAGTTTCTGCAGACAGCATTATATTCTTCTTTAGATATGTCTCCCTCTTTCCATTTGATAAACATTTCTTTCTTCCTTTTTAGCATGCTTTTAAGTTCTGTGTTCATCCATCTAATATTTTTGAAGGAACTTTGCAGAGAGGTTGTTGCAAGCATCTTAGAAAACTAACAACAGATCTTCTGTGGATGTAGGCTTGCACAAATTCTTCTGTCTCTTCATGTAATTGCAGACAGACTAAATGTTGTTAGACTAAATATAAGTGAGCCTTTCAAGGGTCGGTTTGGTTTGGTTTGGTTCCATTCGAACGTACCTGAACCCATTAGATTCAATGAGATGTCAAACCAATTGTATACACAACACCTTAATGGGTGACAAAAAGCTTTCTAAACAGCTAAAATTAGGGGCATGCACCATGAAAAGTGGCATCATTTGACTTACAGTAGAAATTGGCAAATGGCACAACAGTCAGCCTTGGGCAATGCATGAGGTACCAGGGTCTGGCCTAGCATTTACAGCTGGAATTGAAGTTTCAATGAGGTCCTGGTGGTTAAGGGAGCTGTGTAAGCCTTCTTAGCTGGGAACCCTGATATCTTATACAACACCTCCAATTTTTTTTTATTTCAGCCACATTCAAATGGCACAAACATCACTTT
Organism: Dendrobates tinctorius; assembly: GCF_039654945.1. Taxonomy (NCBI): domain Eukaryota; kingdom Metazoa; phylum Chordata; class Amphibia; order Anura; family Dendrobatidae; genus Dendrobates; species Dendrobates tinctorius. The sequence goes on along the minus strand of NW_027361827.1, from coordinate 7,548,702 downwards.
TATACAGTACTATGGGTAGAAAAATGTAAGGAAACTAACACAGGTTGTTGACTGCTCAATTGACCCAAAGTAGAATCTTTTATAATGGCAGAGAAGCAGTCAGCCATGAGCCATGCATGAGGCATCAAGGTCTGGCCCAGCATTTACAGCTTGGATTTGAATTTTCAATGAGGACCTGGTGGTTGAGAAAGCAGTATAAGCCTTCCTACCTGGAAGCCCTGATACCTCATGCAACATCTCCAATTTTATTTTTTATTCCAGCTCCACTCAGATGGCCCAAACATCAGCTTCATACAGTAATATTGGTAGAAAAATGTAAGGAAAGCAGCACAGTCAGTTGACTGAAAGTGCAGTCCTGCCTGTCTGGGAGCCCTATTTACACAGGCAACCCACCAGATGGAGACCCAACTTGGTGCCTCCACATTAAAAAAAATATTGTCACACACTACTAAAGGCCCCGTCACACAGAGCGAGATCGCTAGTGAGATAGCTGATTTTGTGACGTCACGGCAATCTCGCCAGCGACATCGCTGTGTGTGAGACACACATCAGCGACCGACCCCCCCACCGGGTATCGCTGATCATGCCGGATCGTCCTGGGCCATTTTTTCATTGTTGGTGTCCTGCTGGCCAGCACGCATCGCTGCGTGTGGCAGCGGGAGACCAGCAATCATCGACGCTGCAAGCTGGTATCTAAGGTAAACAGCGGGTTTCTAAGAGCCGTGCGGTTCTTGGATACCCGCTATTTGCCCTGGACACCATCATGCTCGCTGGTCCTGATCGCTGGTGGGTTTGTCTATGTGACAAGTCACCAGCGATCAGCCTAACAATGTCCCAGCGATCCCATCCACTTCGGATCGTAGGTGGGATCGTTGGGACATTGTTGTGTGTAATAGAGCCCTAAAGAGGCATCAATTTCCACAAAGTAGAAACAGTCTAATAGGTCTCTGACACACCTTCTACTACAGGCAACCCACCAGGTGGCACAGACTGCAATAATGTGAGATCAATGCATGACACTAAAATCTACACCATCTCTTTGTCTGCCTAGTCTGTCAAGTCTTTTACTGTAGTGCAAAAGTCATTGGAGATCCATGACTTGTTCATTTTGATGAAAGGTAGGTGGTGTACAATTTCAGGGGACAACCAGATGCACTTATTCATCAGAACACCCTCAGCAGTGCTGAAGATATGTTCTGAGAGAATGCTGGCTGCTGGTCATGACAAAGCCTGCAAGGAATGACAGGTGAGCTCAGACCACTCAACCATTTTGGAGATTAAAATGCAAAGGGTCCAAACCCCCCTGATGGCATTGATATTATGCTCCAGATACTCCTGCACCATCCTCTCTAGTTGTTCACAATGTGTCAGACTGTACTCAGTTCTTCTGGTGCACAGGCTGGTCTAGAAATTGTGTGAAATGATACCAACATTGCTTATGCCACTTACGCTGTTGCTGCTGCCAATGTTTTTGCAATGACACCTTGATGTTCCTGGAGTTGAACGTCTAGAACTGGGATGCACGTTGTGTTCCTCATTGATGTCTTGGGGAAAATTACTCTTAAGATTGTCTACTAGCCTGTTTCTATACTCCAGCATACGTGGAATCTGACTAAACTTACTCTTGTACCGTGGATCTAACTACAGGCAACCCAGTACTCAGCACTATTTCTAACCCTAAGAATAAAGGCATGATGTTGAAGATAGTGCAGCAAAAAGGCGCTCATGTGTCAGGCATTTCCATTAGGTCCAAGATCATGGTGTGTTGGTGGTGAGGTAACACTCAAGGTTGCTTCCTCCATCTCCTCCTGCCAACAACGGACAACAGAGAGAGGATCATTATCCTCTTAATCTCCTGACTGTTGTGCATCCATTATCACGTCCTTCTTAATTTGTTCCTCGGCTTCTGCACTTTCACTAACAGTTTGTCTGGTGCCATGAGCCCCCATCGATCACTGTAAGCCACTATCCCATGGCACCCACTTGTGCGACGACAGTCAAGAAATTTGAGATATTGTTATTACTTCTCCATCCTCCTCTGCTTCCACCTCTTCCTCTGGAACCACCATCTCCTCCCACAGTTTATTCAAAGTGTGCTCCAGCATGTAGATGACCGGAAAAGTGATGCTGATGGCAGCATCGTCAGCGCTAAGCATCTTAGTAGCCATTTCAAAACTGTGTGAGGTAGGGTGCAGAGGTCCTTCAGCTGTACCCACTCTGAAAGTGTGATTTGCCCCACGTCTGTACTGTATTGGCCAAGGATATGAAAAGGAAATACTGCACTAGGGATCGTTGCTTATGCCAAAGTGCAATTCCACCATATCAGAACATTGCAGATCAAATGGTTAATCGGTAGGCCGAAAGACCTATGTATCGATGCAAGTCACGATGACCTGCAGAGTACGATTGTCAAAAGTGAGCACACAGTGACCATGCTTTCTGCAGCAGTGCATCCAGGTCGGGATAGTGACATACAATTTGCTGTACTACCTGGTTGAGGATGTGAGCCATTCAAAGCACGTGTGTGAGGTTGCCATGACCTAGTGCTGCCACCAGGTTTGCACTTTTATCACACACTGCCTTCCCTCGCTCCAGGTTCAGTGGACACAGCCATTGCTTTAACTTGGCCTGGATAGCTGAGGTGGAGTGCATCTGCCCATGTTTGCTCATCCAGGTGTCAGAGATGAAATGCACCCTGGAAGGCATAGATTTTTTTACGGAACAGTTGATGTTGTCTGAGACATGCTGGTGTAGGGCAGGCACAGCTTTCTTAGAGAAGTAATGGCGATAGTGCAGCTGGTACTGGGGTACTTCGACGGCCATCAACTTCTGAAACCATCTGTATCCACCAGGCTGCAAAAACAGCAGTCATGTCCACTTCCATAACACGTGATGGGCTCTCACTCACTTCGACTGTAGGCGGGAAACAAGTTGAGTTTCTGTGACCATAGACCTGTGTGAGAAGAATTGGCACGGTGACAGAGGAGGAAGAAGCAGCAGCAGATGTGGCTAATAGCACGGCCAGTGGTTGGCGAGACCCGCTATTCGGCATTTTAGCACAGCTAGATTCACATACTAAGCCATTTTTATTGCTCATGTGATGGTTCATGCATGTACTTGTCAAATTATTGCAATTTTTACCTCTGTTGAGTTTTTTGGGGCAAATTTGACAGATAATGTGCGTTGGATCATCCTTTATGGTCTAAGAAAAGGCCCAGGCTTGGCCACCCTTGCTGCCCCTGCAAACTGCACACTTGTGACCAGTGCTGGCCACAGCCAAAGTTGAGTCTGAGGATGCAGTGCTTGTTGTGGTTGCATCACTTAGTGTTTGTATGGGAAGCCGCAACGTAACCTCTTCGTCTTCCTCCTCCACCTCCTCTGCTGAGGTACTCAGATGCATATCTCTGGGTTCACACCAAGTTGGTTCCACAATCTCATCGTCATCTCCTCCATTCTCACACTCCTCACCCTGAGAGTGACCCTCCTTGTCTTCCTGCCCTGACACCGCAGTACAGTCTGCTGCACTTCTGGTATCTGAGTCTCATCAGGATCAATCCTCACAATAGGCTACATCTGCTGTCACTGATAACAGTGATGGCAGGAGCCGCTGATGGGAAAAGTAGTTTCTCACCAGCAGGCGCCTGTGCTCAAAGTTGAAAACAAACATGTAAATTAATTAACACCTTTCCGACATCGGGCATAATAGTATGCCGATGTCGACACCCTCCCTATGATGTGGGCTCCGGCGCTGAGCCCACACCTTTTCCATCAAATGTCAGCTGTTTTCAACAGCTGAAATGTGCCTCTAACAGCCGTGGATGAAATCGTGATCCACCCACGGCTGTTAACCAGTTAATTGCTGCTGTCAAACTCTGACAGCGGCATTTAACATGGACCAGAAATCCTGCCGATCAGTGCCCGTGTCACATGACCACGGGTCACCTATTGGTTGGCATGTCAACCAGAGATCTCCAGCAGACCTCTATGATAGTCACTGCTGGATTGCTCTGAGCACCGCTCTGTGGTCAGCGCTCATAGCAAGTGAGCAATTCTGCTACATACATACATTACCTGTATGTAGCAGAGGTGATCGGGTTATGGCAACTTCTAGTCTCCCATGGAGACTATTGAAGCATGCCAAAAGTAAAAAAAAAGTTTTTAAAAATATTAAAAAATAAAAAAAAGTTCAAATCAACCCCCTTTCGCCCCATTCAAAATAAAACAAAATAAAATCAAATATCCATATATTTGGTATCACCACGTTCAGGATCGCCCGATCTATCAATATGAAAAAAGAATTAACCTGATCGCTAAATGGCGTAACGAGAAAAAAGTCAAAACACCAGAATTACTTTTTTTTTTTTGGTTGCCGCAACATTGCATTAAAATGCAGTAACGGGTGATTAAAAAATCGTGTCTGCACCAAAATCGTATCGTTAAAAATGATAGCTCGGTGCACAAAAAATAATCCCTTACCCAACCAGAGATCATGAAAAATGGAGATGCTATGGGTATTGGAAAATGGTGGAATTTTTTTATAACAAATTTTGTAATTTTTTTTCACCACTTAGATAAAAAAAACCTAGACATGTTTGGTGTCTATGAACTCGTAATTACCTGGAGAATCATAATGGCAGGTCAGTTTTGGCATTTAATGAACATAGTAAAAAAGTAAACCAAAAAAGTAAAACTAAAAACAATTGTAGAATTGCACTTTTTTTGCAATTTCACCGCAAACCAATATAACTTGTCCCATAAAAAACAAGCCTTTACTTGGCCATATTGACCAAAAAATAAAAAAGTTATGGCACTGGGAGGAAGGGGAGCAAAAAACGAAAGTGCAAAAATGAAAATTCCTCCGGTCATGAAGGGGTTAAATACAATATTCAAATAAAAATATGAAACACATTATAGTCACCTAACACCAATTCCTTGATGCCCATGTCTCCTTTAAAAATGTAAAATAAAAAACAACATATACTCATCTGTCTGCCGTAGTCCACTTAATCTCATGTGTCTCATGGAAATCTCACGTGTAGAACAGTCACATCAGGAGATGTGACTGCTCTAACTGGTGATACACTGACAGGAACATCATCGCTCTCACAGTGCATAGCGCTGAGTTGACGTGAGAGAGGTCACATGAGTTCATCAGCTAATAAACTTTGATGAACTTTCTCACGCAGCGGTGGTGCCGTAAGTGAGATCACCAGATCTGATCAGCTGATAAAATCAGGTGAACTTTCTCACTGCAGCTCAGTGCTATACACTGCAAGAGTGATTACCTTCTGTGTCAGTGTATAGAGGGCTGTCTTTGAGGGCAGTCACAGGAGAAATTGCACAACAAAATGTGTCATTTATTTTCTCCTTTTACCCTTGTGAAAGTAAAAAAAATTAGGTCTAAATGAAAATTTTTGCGAAAGAAAAGTAAATGTTTATTTTTAATTCCACATTCCAAAAATTCCTGTGAAGCACATGAAGGGTTAATAAATTTCTCGAATGTGGGTTTGAGCACCATGAGGGGTGCAGTTTTTTGAATGGTGTCATTTTTTGGTATTTTCTGTCATATAGGCCCCTCAAAGTCACTTCAAGTGTAATGTGGTTTCTAAAGTAATGTGGTTTTTCACAAATAAACGCAAGTCATATAGAAGAAATTTTACTGCTATCTTAAAGTACAATATGTCACGAAAAAGCATTCTCAGAATCAGTGGGATACGGTGAAGTGTTCCAGAGTTATAACCTCATAAAGGTACAGTGGTCAAAATTGTACAATTTGGCCGGGTCAGAAAGGTGAAAACAGGCTGTGTCGCGAAGGAGTTAAGGATTATGAAGGCCACTGTGCTCTTAGGAACCTTGAGTACTGCAAAAATTCTTTTGTAACCTTGGCCTGATCTGTGATTTGCCACAATTCTGTCTCTGAGCTCCTTGGCCAGTTCCTTTGACCTCACGATTCTCATTTGGTCTGACATGCACTGTGAGCTGTGAGGTCTTATATAGACAGGTGTGTGCCTTTCCAAATCAAGTCCTATCAGTTTAATTAAGCACAGCTGGACTCCAATGAAGGAGTAGAACCATCTCAAGGAGGATCACAAGGAAATGGACAGCATGTGACTTAAATATGAGTGTCTGAGCAAAGAGGCTGAATACTTATGACCATGTGATATTTTGATTTTTCTTTTTCAATAAATTTGCAAAAATGTATACATTTCTGTTTTTTTTTTCGTTAAAAAAGTGAACATTAATGAGAAAAAAATGAACTTTTTGAATTTACCAAATGGCTGCAATGAAACAAAGAGTGAAAAATTTAAAGGGGTCTGAATACTTTCCTTACCCATTGTATGTCAATGACATCTGTTTAACTATCTTTTCTACGTGTGTATACTGTACATAATCCATCTATTCTATCCTCCTGTATGATCCTGCTGTTATTTTACTGTATGCGACTGCTGAATTGCCGGCTTTTCTTCTATCTATGCAATACAGTATATCTAATATATAAAGCTCAATGTGTGTGTATGTATGTGTGTATGTCCAGCACCGTCGCGTCTACAGCCACAAAATTTTGCACAGTCACACGTCTGGACCCCGAGAGCGTCATAGGCTATGTTGTGAGGCGAAATTTTAACCCTGCGCATTCCAATTCACCAAACAATTTTGCCTATTATTCTTATCATTTCTATGGTGTTATCGTCCTTCTGTAAAGCTGGAAATAACACAATTTATTACCGTGCCAACACAGACCACCCTCTGACACAGACTGCAGGGGGAGCCCAGTATCAATACAGGATAGGATTAGATACAGGGCTCAGCAGTCAGTATCACACAGGATAGGATTAGATACACAGCTCAGCAGTCAGTATCACACAGGAGAGGATTAGATACACGGCTCAGCAGTCAGTATCACACAGGATAGGATTAGATACACAGCTCAGCGGTCAGTATCACACAGGAGAGAATTAGATACATGGCTCAGCAGTCAGTATCACACAGGAGAGGATTATGTGACGCCCCTGAGGCTCGGTCACCACAGAGGTACTGCACCTTCTCCTAAGGTGTGGTGCCCCACCATCCGGGTAAGGTGGGAACTTCTTTCCACACTCCAACACTCGCACCCCACACAACAGGGTAGTTCTGCACAACCACATTGTGGCTCCTTGCTCAGAGGGTATCAGAGCACCTTTGGTGGTTCCCTGCATGGAACACTGGACGTGCTGGGTGGAGGGTGGAGTTAAGATACATTAAAGAGTGGGACAGTGTAGGATGACAGGGTCAGTCTGACAAAAGGTCAGTCGGGTAGGAAGTCACTCAGACAGGAGTGAGGATCAATGGAAGAAGGGATGGAGGATGGAGTGCTGTAGCTGCCTCAGTGATCTGAACCAGCTGGCACGGGAAAGGAAAAGAAGGAGAAAGACGTAGAACTGAAACCTAAGCTTCCATAAGAAAGAAAAACAAGTACGGAACGAAGGAGTAGAGAGAACAGAGAAGAAGTGGGTTAGAAGAGGAACCCTGCCTATAGGTTCTCAGCACAAGGCCGGGGTCTGGTCCCCGAGGTTGTATAGACACTTATCGTTCTGCAGCAGACACCGGTGGAGTAGTTGGCTGTAAATGCACTATAATAATAATAATAATCTTTATTTATATAGTGCCAACATATTCCGCAGCGCTTTACAGTTGAACAGTTTCAAACACAACAGTCATAAGTAGAGTTGAGCGACTTTTGGTTTTTTAGGGTCGCGTTTCGTTTCGTGAAACCCGACTTTTCCAAAAGTCGGGTCGAGCAAGATCGTCCGATTATAGGGAAAAGTCGGGGTCGTCCCGAAACACGAAACCCAATGTAAGTCAATGGGGAATAAAAGTCGGCAGTGAGAGGAGGACAGGAAACACACCTACAGTGCCCATTTGAATGCCAAAAGCATCAATTCTTCTTACTTAAGCTTGTCAACCTTAATTAACTTCATAATACAAGTTACGCACTGAAAAATGGGGGTTATTTGGCTAAAGTAGTGGGGGGGAGGGCTGGCTGCAGGTTTTCATGTGCCCTGGGCGAAAGAGCGCCCCTTTAACACATACCACAACTCATCATGCTCCGATACGGCAGATAAATAGCGGTATAGTACAATGAAAAATACCTCACTTTTTACATCTCATGACGAGGCCCATCTATTTCTCCATACAGAATCATTGGTCCCATATAATGTATGAAACAGTATATGATGAGCTCCACATAATGCTACAGTATATGTTGGTCCCCATGGATGAAGCTCCACTGTCTTATGGGCCCAAATAATGCTCCAAACATAATGGGCCCCATTTCTAATGCTCTAGTGTATAATGGGCCCTGTAAATGCTGCTCCAGTGTCTGATGTCCACCTTTGGAATGTTCCAGTGTATGGTGGGCCCCATCTATCATTCTCCAGAGTATAGTGCTCCCCAAAAATTGCTGTCCCAACATTGAAAACAATCAAATAAGTCTCCTCGCTAGGGAATCCCTGTACTTGTCTGGACAGGTGCTGTAGCTTGCTTGACAGCTCGCCAGCCGTTCTCACGCCCAGTATGGATTGCACGTGATTGCACAAAGGTTAGAAAGGGTACCGTATCCCTGGATAACATGTATGGATAGCGTACACATTCAAAATATATGTCTCAGGAGGCAGGCTCAGACGGTGTCAGGCCCAGTATGGATTGCACGTGATTGCACAAAGGATAGAAAGGGTACCGTATCCCTGGATAACATGTATGGATAGCGTACACATTCAAAATATATGTCTCAGGAGGCAGGCTCAGACGGTGTCAGGCCCAGTATGGATTGCACGTGATTGCACAAAGGTTAGAAAGGGTACCGTATCCCTGGATAACATGTATGAATAGCGTACACATTCAAAATATATGTCTATACAGCATGAGGCAGGCTCAGACGGTGTTAGGCCCAGTATGGATTGCACGTGATTGCACAAAGGTTAGAAAGGGTACCGTATCCCCGGATAACATGTATGGATAGCGTACACATTCAAAATATATGTCTATACAGCATGAGGCAGGCTCAGACGGTGTTAGGCCCAGTATGGATTGCACGTGATTGCACAAAGGTTAGAAAGGGTACCGTATCCCCGGATAACATGTATGGATAGCGTACACATTCAAAATATATGTCTATACAGCATGAGGCAGGCTCAGACGGTGTTAGGCCCAGTATGGATTGCACGTGATTGCACAAAGGTTAGAAAGGGTACCGTATCCCCGGATAACATGTATGGATAGCGTACACATTCAAAATATATGTCTATACAGCATGAGGCAGGCTCAGAAGGTGTTAGGCCCAGTATGGATTGCACGTGATTGCACAAAGGTTAGAAAGGGTACCGTATCCCTGGATAACATGTATGGATAGCGTACACATTCAAAATATATGTCTCAGGAGGCAGGCTCAGACGGTGTCAGGCCCAGTATGGATTGCACGTGATTGCACAAAGGTTAGAAAGGGTACCGTATCCCTGGATAACATGTATGGATAGCGTACACATTCAAAATATATGTCTATACAGCATGAGGCAGGCTCAGACGGTGTTAGGCCCAGTATGGATTGCACGTGATTGCACAAAGGTTAGAAAGGGTACCGTATCCCCGGATAACATGTATGGATAGCGTACACATTCAAAATATATGTCTATACAGCATGAGGCAGGTTAAGATGGTGTTAGGCCCAGTATGGATTGCACGTGATTGCACAAAGGTTAGAAAGGGTACCGTATCCCCGGATAACATGTATGGATAGCGTACACATTCAAAATATATGTCTATACAGCATGAGGCAGGCTCAGACGGTGTTAGGCCCAGTATGGATTGCACGTGATTGCACAAAGGTTAGAAAGGGTACCGTATCCCCGGATAACATGTATGGATAGCGTACACATTCAAAATATATGTCTATACAGCATGAGGCAGGCTCAGACGGTGTTAGGCCCAGTATGGATTGCACGTGATTGCACAAAGGTTAGAAAGGGTACCGTATCCCTGGATAACATGTATGGATAGCGTACACATTCAAAATATATGTCTCAGGAGGCAGGCTCAGACGTGTCAGGCACAGTATGGATTTTACGGCCCAGATTACACAGCGGAGGAGCAGGGAGAGGTAAAGATTGCAAATGCTGGGGCCCTGCCCAAGCAAGGGGGGCCCACTCGTGGGCGTCGGTACTGGCACTGGGCCCCTCATAGTACAGCAGTGTGTCTGACGGCGGGTGTGCACCACCACCGTCAGAGACACTTGATTGCACTATGAGGGACCCTGTGCCAGTGCCCGCGCCCAAGAGTTGGCCTACCCACCTGTCCAGGGCAACGGCACTCGCACGGTGTCGTGCGGTAGGTGGTGACCCCGGCCATGGGGGGGGAGGCAGCACAGTTAGGGAGTTTTAGAAAGTGGCATATGTTGATGTTGGACATTCAGCTGATGCAAAAGGCGAAATAGGTGAAGTACCAGGAAGAGGTGGACCAAAGCAAGCCATTTTTCTGTCACCCTATGTGTCATCAGGGGAAGGTGGGACAAAATCCTTGGAAACCCATGCGTGGTTCATTTTAATGAAGGTTAGATCATCCACATTTTGGGTTGACAGACGGGTCCTTTTTTCTGTCAGGATTGATCCAGCTGCACTGAAGACTCTTTCTGATAGCACACTTGCAGCTGGGCAAGCGAGCTCCTGTAAGGCATATTGGGCCAATTCAGGCCAGGTGTCCAGTTTAGCGGCCCAATAGTCAAAGGGGAATGACCTGTGTGGGAGAACATCGATATGGGAGGAAAAGTCGTTTGTAACCATAGTTGACAACTGCTGTCTCCTGTCACTTTCCTTCGATGCAGTATTACCAGTTGTGTGAGCGGTATTTGAAAAATCAGTCCACAACATTGTTATGAAACCCCTGTCTCCAACGACACTTCTGCTGTGTGCACCACGAACACCTCTGCCAAGCTGCCCCCGGCCCGTACGGCTCGTGTGAGAACCATCACCGCTGCTGTGTGCTGGGAATGCCTCAAGCAACCGATTTACCAGAGTTGCTCGTTTATTAGCCAATATTAAGTCAAGGTTCTCCTGTGGCATGATGTTTTGTAATTTGCCTTTATAGCGTGGATCCAGGATGCTGGCCAACCAGTAGTCGTCATCGTTCATCATTTTGGCAATGCGGGGGTCCCTTTTTAGGATCCGCAAGGCATAATCTGACATGTGGGCCAATGTTCCCGGTGTCAATGATGCACTGCGAGTGCTGGGTGGAGGAGCACTTTCTGGCAAATCCACATCCCTCCAGTCACGCACAAACCCTGTACCAGACCTTGCCACGCCAACATTTTCACTTGCCCCACGAGATGCATCCTAATCCCCTAAGTAATCATCCCCATCATCCTCCTCCTCCTCCTCTTCTTCCTCCACCTCGTCCAGGAGAGGTCCCTGAGCAGACAATGGCTGAATGTCATCAAGGATTCCCTCCTCCTCTTCCTCCTCATCAACATTGGCTGCAGACGCCTGCTCCTTAAGGTGCGTCAAAGTTTGCATGAGCAGACGCATAAGTGGGATGCTCATGCTTAGGATGGTGTCGTCTGCGCTTACCAGCCGTGTGCATTCCTCAAAACACTGAAGGACTTTACAAAGGTCTTTCAGCTTCGACCACTGCACGCCTGTCAACTCCATGTCTGCTCTCAAAGTGCCTGGCCGTGTATCCTCCCACAAATGCATTATGGCCTGCCTCTGCTCGCACAGCCACTCCACCATGTGCAGGGTGGAGTTCCACCTTGTTGCAATGTCGATAATGAGGCGGTGGTTGGGAAGGTGGAGCAATCGCTGCAGCTTCTGCATACGAACGGAGTGTACAGGGGACCGGCGGATCAGTCTTCGCACCTTCTGGAGCAGGGCTGTTAACTCCGGATAATTTTTGAGGAAGCACTGCACCACCAGGTTCAAGGTGTGAGCCAAGCAAGGTATGTGGCTGAGTTTTGAAAGGGCTATGGCTGCCACAAAATTACGGCCGTTATCACTAACTACCTTGCCTGCCTCAAGATGTACACTGCCCAGCCATGACTCAGTTTGTCGCTTCAAGAACTCGGCCAGCACCTCGGCGGTGTGTCTGTCGCCCAAACACATCATCTGCAACACAGCCTGCTGACGCTTTCCACTAGCTGCTCGATAGGGGGACACATCGTGTGCAACAGTGGCAGCTGCAGATGGAGTGCTCGTACGACTGCGCTCTGTGGACGAGCTTTCGCTTCTGGAGGAGGAGGAGGAGGAGGAGGAGGGTCGAACGCCTACAGCCAACTGTTTCCTATACTGTGGGCTAGGCAGCACTGTCCCACCACCGCTGTCCCCTGTGGACCCTGCATCCACCACATTAACCCAGTGCGCAGTGATGGACACGTAACGGCCCTGGCCATGCCGACTGGACCATGCATCAGTTGTGAGGTGCACCTTTCCGCTCACTGACTGCTTGAGTGCATGGACAATGCGGTCTTTCACATGATGGTGGAGGGCTGGGATGGCTTTGCGAGAGAAGAAGTGGCGACTGGGTAGGTCATAGCGTGGTACTGCATAGGCCATGAGTTCGCGGAAAGCTGTGCTTTCCACCAACCGAAAGGGCATCATCTCAAACGAGATTAGTTTGGCAATGTGGGCGTTCAAACCCAGTGTACGCGGATGAGAGACTGAGTACTTTCTTGACCTACTCATAGTGTCTGGGAGGGTGAGCTGGACTTGAGAGCTGCATATGGTGGAAGTAGCGGTGGACAGGGCGGACTGAGAGAGGGTTGATGATGGTGATGGAGTTGGTGTTCTTTCTGATGGCCTAGAATCAGTCTTTCGTTGATATAACAGTGGGATTCCCTGACTGCTGTGGTCTTGCAATGACACCTCAACATTTGCTGCTGTGCTAACCGGTGGGCTTACAGTGGGGGAAACAATGTAGTGTTGCTGCCTACCTTCGTTGTGATCAGTTGCACATGTGGCACTTGAGGTTTGGTGTTGTGTCCACGCTTGCAAGTGCATGCTGGTTAAATGTCTAAGCATGCAACTGGTATTCAAATTTTTCAGATTTTTCCCTCGGCTAAAGGTCTTTGCGCACTTCTTACAGATAACCTTGGCCTGATCATGAGGATTTTGTTCAAAAAAGTGCCACACTGCACTCTTCCTACTTTGGCAGACATTTTGTGGCCTAGCACGCTGTGATCTTTTGACCCTCTGGACAAGCTGTCCAGCAACTCTTTTGATGTTTGGAACCTGTGTTTGGAGTGCTCCGGGCCTGCCAGATAACAGCTGTTGCGATGTCGATGTCTGCTGTGGATGCTCCTCATCTGAGCTATTGGAAGCAGCACCCTCTTCCCCCAATGGATGCCAATCTGGGTCAACAACTGGGTCATCCATCACCTCTTCTTCTATGTCATGTGCACCTTTCTCTGTGTCACCGTGTATGGTGGTATAGTGTGCGGGAAGGGGCACCTGAGTCTCATCAGGGTCAAAATCTGGCTCTGTACACTGCGAGGACAATGTAGTGCTCTGAGTGAATGTACCAGCAGAATCATCCATCAGCGGCTGTGCATCAGTGCACTCCATGTCAGATTCATCTTGGCCTGGGTAATTCACCATTTCACTTGATAATCCAGGCATGGTATGTGAAAACAGCTCCATGGAGTAATCAGTAGTATGGCCTGCGTCATCCTTCAATCTTGGTTGGGGTGAAGGACACAAGGAAAGGTGTGGTTCATGAACATGAGCCTCCAATGATGACTCAGTGCTTTTACTTTTTACAACTGAAGAAGAGGAGGCGATAGAGCTGGAGGCTGAGTCAGCAATGTAAGACAAAACTTTTTCCTGATGCTCTGCCTTTAAAAGCGGTTTGCCAACTCCTAGAAAACTAAGCGTTCGAGTCCTTATGTAGCCAGACGATGACGCAGGGTCAGCACCTCCTGCATTCGGTCCTATTTTGCTCTTGCCACTACCATCAGATCCACCACCAACACCATCATTACCAGCTGCCAACCCCCGCCCAATTCCACGGCCTCTTCCACCAGCCTTCCTCATTTTTGGTAGAAATGTAGACAAAATCCAACAAACTATATAGTAATGTAAAACAAGGTACAAGGTGTCTATAGGACAGGGGAGATTTAGAATTTCTGCACACACTTGTGGACAGTGGACACTTTTGGATTGTGTGAGGCCCACTGATGTCTGAGCGCTATGTGACAGGCTCAATGGCACAGCTGCCTGTGACCAAAGTGACGAGAGGATAATGGAGATTTTGAATCTCTGCGCACACTTTTGGACACTGGACACTTGTGGATTGTGTGAGGCCCACTGATATCTGAGCGCTATGTGACACGCTCGATGGCACAGCTGCCTGTGACCAAAGTGACGAGAGGATAATGGAGATTTTGAATCTCTGCGCACACTTTTGGACACTGGACACTTGTGGATTGTGTGAGGCCCACTGATATCTGAGCGCTATGTGACAGGCTCGATGGCACAGCTGTGACCAAAGTGACGAGAGGATAATGGAGATTTTGAATCTCTGCGCACACTTTTGGACACTGGACACTTGTGGATTGTGTGAGGCCCACTGATATCTGAGCGCTATGTGACAGGCTTGATGGCACAGCTGCCTGTGACAAAAGTGACGAGAGGATAATGGAGATTTTGAATCTCTGCGCACACTTTTGGACACTGGACACTTGTGGATTGTGTGAGGCCCACTGATATCTGAGCGCTATGTGACACGCTCGATGGCACAGCTGCCTGTGACCAAAGTGACGAGAGGATAATGGAGATTTTGAATCTCTGCGCACACTTTTGGACACTGGACACTTGTGGATTGTGTGAGGCCCACTGATATCTGAGCGCTATGTGACACGCTCGATGGCACAGCTGCCTGTGACCAAAGTGACGAGAGGATAATGGAGATTTTGAATCTCTGCGCACACTTTTGGACACTGGACACTTGTGGATTGTGTGAGGCCCACTGATATCTGAGCGCTATGTGACACGCTCGATGGCACAGCTGCCAGTGACCAAAGTGACGAGAGGATAATGGAGATTTTGAATCTCTGCGCACACTTTTGGACACTGGACACTTGTGGATTGTGTGAGGCCCACTGATATCTGAGTGCTATGTGACACGCTCGATGGCACAGCTGCCTGTGACCAAAGTGACGAGAGGATAATGGAGATTTTGAATCTCTGCACACACTTTTGGACACTGGACACTTGTGGATTGTGTGAGGCCCACTGATATCTGACCGCTATGTGACAGGCTCGATGGCACAGCTGCCTGTGACAAAAGTGACGAGAGGATAATGGAGATTTTGAATCTCTGCGCACACTTTTGGACACTGG
Organism: Dendrobates tinctorius; assembly: GCF_039654945.1. NCBI lineage: Eukaryota > Metazoa > Chordata > Amphibia > Anura > Dendrobatidae > Dendrobates > Dendrobates tinctorius. Next base: position 7,533,343 of record NW_027361827.1, on the reverse strand, counting down.
ACACTTGTGGATTGTGTGAGACCCACTGATATCTGAGCGCTATGTGACAGGCTCGATGGCACAGCTGTGACCAAAGTGACGAGAGGATAATGGTTATTTTGAATCTCTGCACACACTTTTGGACACTGGACACTTGTGGATTGTGTGAGGCCCACTGATATCTGAGCGCTATGTGACACGCTCGATGGCACAGCTGCCTGTGACCAAAGTGACGAGAGGATAATGGAGATTTTGAATCTCTGCACACACTTTTGGACACTGGACACTTGTGGATTGTGTGAGGCCCACTGATATCTGAGCGCTATGTGACACTCTCGATGGCACAGATGCCTGTGATCAAAGTGACGAGAGGATAATGGAGATTTTGAATCTCTGCGCACACTTTTGGACACTGGACACTTGTGGATTGTGTGAGGTCCACTGATATCTGAGCGTTATGTGACAGGCTCGATGGCACAGCTGCCTGTGACAAAAGTGACGAGAGGATAATGGAGATTTTGAATCTCTGCGCACACTTTTGGACACTGGACACTTGTGGATTGTGTGAGGCCCACTGATATCTGAGCGCTATGTGACAGGCTCGATGGCACAGCTGTGACCAAAGTGACGAGAGGATAATGGAGATTTTGAATCTCTGCGCACACTTTTGGACACTGGACACTTGTGGATTGTGTGAGGCCCACTGATATCTGAGCGCTATGTGACACGCTCGATGGCACAGCTGCCTGTGACCAAAGTGACGAGAGGATAATGGAGATTTTGAATCTCTGCGCACACTTTTGGACACTGGACACTTGTGGATAGTGTGAGGCCCACTGATATCTGAGCGCTATGTGACAGGCTCGATGGCACAGCTGCCTGTGACAAAAGTGACGAGAGGATAATGGAGATTTTGAATCTCTGCGCACACTTTTGGACACTGTACACTTGTGGATTGTGTGAGGCCCACTGATATCTGAGCGCTATGTGACACGCTCGATTGCACAGCTGCCTGTGACCAAAGTGACGAGAGGATAATGGAGATTTTGAATCTCTGCGCACACTTTTGGACACTGGACACTTGTGGATTGTGTGAGGCCCACTGATATCTGAGCGCTATGTGACACGCTCGATGGCACAGCTGCCTGTGACCAAAGTGACGAGAGGATAATGGAGATTTTGAATCTCTGCGCACACTTTTGGACACTGGACACTTGTGGATTGTGTGAGGCCCACTGATATCTGAGCGCTATGTGACACGCTCGATGGCACAGCTGCCTGTGACCAAAGTGACGAGAGGATAATGGAGATTTTGAATCTCTGCGCACACTTTTGGACACTGGACACTTGTGGATTGTGTGAGGCCCACTGATATCTGAGCGCTATGTGACACGCTCGATGGCACAGCTGCCTGTGACCAAAGTGACGAGAGGATAATGGAGATTTTGAATCTCTGCGCACGCTTTTGGACACTGGACACTTGTGGATTGTGTGAGGCCCACTGATATCTGAGCGCTATGTGACACGCTCGATGGCACAGCTGTGACAAAAGTGACTAGAGGATAAGGGAGATTGGATTGCTTTTAAAAAAGCAGTTTGCGGAGCAGTGGGTAAACAGCAATGCCAGCGTGTCAGGAAGCCTTAAAATGCAGCCCAACAACCAACACCACTGATACACCACAATATAGCCTCCCCTTGCACTGCACACACAGTGACTTGTGTGTTGTGCAGGCCAAATCGCTAGCAGCAGAAGCAGTTTTTTTGTCTTCTTCCCTGCCTAACGCTCTCCCTACAGAATCAGCAGCAACCTCTCCCTATACTAAGATCGGCAGAAGTAAGATGGCGGTCGGCGTGCACGCCCTTTTATACCCCCTGTGACGCCCACCAAAGCAAGCCAATCACTTGCATGCCCTTCTGAAAGATGGTGGTGACCCGTGCCTAGGTCATCACGTTGCCCACAGTGTCCGTGGATCCTGATTGGCTGAAAAAGAGCGCAAAACAAACTTTTGAAACGCGACTTTGGCGCGTAAGTCGCCGACCTCGTGGCCGACCTCATCCTAGGGTCGGGTTTCGTTTCATGAAACCCGACTTTGCCAAAAGTCGGCGACTTTTGAATTTTTTCGACCCGTTTCGCTCAACTCTAGTCATAAGTAACAACGTTAACAATACAATAATTAAAGCGAAATAAGACGACCCTGCTCGTGGAGCTTACAATCTACAATGAGGTGGGGGAGATACAAAGCACAGGTTTGTATTTACAATGACGGTCCAGCCATCTTCAGGGGGTGGGGGTTAGATGGAGATAGTGAATGGGCTACACACACACAAACATAACATGACTTTGATTACTGAATGTGATAGGCCGCTCTGAACAAATGTGTTTTGAGTGAGCGCCTAAAACTATGCAAATTGTGGATGGTCCTAATATCTTGGGGTAGAGCATTCCAGAGGATTGGCGCAGCACGGGAGAAGTCTTGGAGTCGGGAGTGGGAGGTACGGATTAGGGCAGAGGTTAGTTGAAAGTCATTTGCAGAGCGCAGCGGTCGGTTAGGCCGATAGACAGAAATGAGGGAGGAGATGTAAGGGTGTGCCGCACTGTGGAGAGCTTTGTGGGTGAGAACAAGTACTTTGAATTGTACCCTGTAATGAATTGGCAGCCAGTGTAACGACTGGCGAAGAGCGGACGCGTCTGAGTAACGATTAGCCAGATGGACAACCCTGGCTGCTGCATTAAGGATAGACTGGAGAGGGGAGAGTCGAGTGAGAGGGAGGCCAATTAATAGAGCATTACAGTAGTCCAGGCGGGAGTGGATCAGGGCGACAGTGAGAGTTTTTGTTGTTTCCATGGTGAGAAAAGGGCGGATTCTAGAGATGTTCTTTAGGTGTAAGCGGCATGAGCGGGCAAGAGATTGTATATGGGAGGTGAAGGAGAGATCGGAGTCGAACATAACACCCAGACAGCGCACCTGCTGTCGGGGTGTTATTATGGTGCCACCCACAGAGAGGGAAATGTCAGATTTAGGGAGGCTAGTAGATGTGGGAGCAGAAGAAGTTCAGTTTTGGAGAGGTTGAGTTTCAGATAGAGAGCAGACATGATGTTGGAGACTGCAGACAGACAGTCAGTGGCGTTCTGTAGTACAGCGGAGGTAAGGTCAGGGGATGATGTGTACAGTTGTGTGTCATCAGCATAAAGATGGTACTGAAAGCCAAATCTGCTGATGGTCTGTCCAATTGGGGCCGTATAGAGAGAGAAGAGAAGGGGGCCAAGGACTGAGCCCTGGGGTACCCCAGCAGTGAGAGGAAGAGGAGATGAAGTGGAGCCAGAAAACAGAACACTGAAGGAGCGGTCGGAAAGATAGGAGGAGAACCAGGAAAGAGCAGTGTCCTTAATGCCTAGTGACTGGAGCCTAGAGAGTAGGAGAGGATGGTCAACAGTGTCGAAAGCTGCAGAAAGGTCGAGAAGAATGAGCAAAGAATGGTCACCATTACGTTTTGCTGTCAGGTCATTGGTCACTTTGATGAGTGCAGTTTCTGTCGAATGTAGGGGGCGGAAACCGGACTGTGAAGGGTCTAGGAGGGAGTGAGTGGAGAAGTAATGGGTAAGGCGTGAGTATATCAGACGCTCCAAGAGTTTAGAGATGAAGGGGAGATTGTAGACTGGTCTGTAGTTGTTTGTGCAGGATGGGTCGAGGGTGGGTTTCTTTAGTAATGGAGTAATGATAGAGTGTTTGAAGGAAGAGGGGAAAATGCCAGAGGAGAGGGAGAGATTAAAGATTGTAGTTAGGTGAGTTGTGACGACTGGGGAGAGAGACTGGAGGAGATGTGAGGGAATGGGGTCGGTTGTGCATGTAGTCGGACGAGAAGAGGAGAGGAGCCTGGAGACTTCTTCTTCTGTGATGGGAGCAAATGTGGAGAGTGAGCCAGGGGAAATGCAGGGAGGGATGGGAGTCACTGAACTTGGTGATTGGGAGCGGATTTCCTGACGGATATTGTCTATTTTCTCTATAAAGTGGGAGGCCAGGTAATCAGCGCAAATGTCTGTGATAGGGGCTTGTGCTTTTGGCCTGAGGAGGGAGTGAAAGGTGTCAAAAAGTTTCTTGGGGTTGTTGGATAGTGAGGAGATCAGGGTGGTGAAGTAGGTCTGTTTGGTGAGGTGAAGGGCAGAGTTATATGTCCTTAACATAAATTTGAAGTGTATGAAGTCTTCTGGTGTGCGTGTTTTCCTCCATAAGCGTTCAGCACACCTAGAGCATCGCTGGAGAAATCGGGTTTGCGATGTGAGCCAGGGCTGTTTCACTCTGTGTTTGGAGGTTCTGAGGGTGAGGGGAGCTACTTGGTCAAGGGTGCATCTAAGAGTGTCATTGAAGTGATGTACAGCCAGATCAGGACAGGACAAAGACTACTCCCATCTAAGACTTGGGGCACAACAGCAATTGAATAGAGAGCCGGGACTCAGGAGAAGGGAGTCCCCGAAGCAGGCTACAGCTGTCTGTCATACAAGTAGAGTTCTTGGGAACATCAGTCAGGAGGAACTCCAGTGTAACTCAGTACTAGGAGATCTTCACACTTTAAGGCGCTATAGAGGAGTCGTTCAGAAAGGTACATGTTGGCGGAGTGTTGGAGGGGAGAATCCTAACTTGCTCGGAGGTTGATTGAGTCTCTGACCCGGAGGACATGGCCCGAAGGCAGGCACCTGTGTGTGTGTACAACGGACTGTGAGTAAAGCTTTGGAACTACAAGCCCCGGTGTCCTCCACTCATTTGTGCGCTAACACATTCAGCACCGCTACAGCTGGGTACCATTCTCCACACCGCCTGCACCTCTCCTCTTCCATTGCATCCATGCTGCCCTGGGGCTACAGCTTCACCTGTGGGGAGCTACACCATCTAGGCTGCAACACACCACCAGCCCCAGAGGATCTGCATGCAGCGTCGGCCTAACATCCTAGATGCCGAACACCACAGGTGGCGTCACGAACTATTCCATTAACTACATTCCACCATTTACATTCCCCCATTGATTTGGGCGCCCAGGGCCACGGACCGGGTCACTGCTGCTGTGACACATCCCGCTGACACCGGCCCGGTGCCGAGTACCCTGCTGCCCTGGGAGGGCGACCCAATTAGACACATGGCTCAGCAGTCAGTATCACACAGGATAGGATTAGATACACAGCTCAGCAGTCAGTATCACACAGGATAGGATTTTATACACAGCTCAGCAGTCAGTATCGCACAGGATAGGAATAGATACATGGCTCAGCAGACATTATCACACAGGATTGGATTAGATACACGGCTCAGCACACAGTATCACACAGAATAGTATTAGATACACGGCTCAGCAGACAGTATCACACAGGATAGGATTTGATGCACGGCTCTGCAGTCAGTATCACACAGGATAGGATAAGATACATGGCTCAGCAGTCAGTATCACACAGGATAGGATTAGATAAATGGCTGAGCAGTCAGTAACACACGATAGGATTTAGGTACACGGCTCAGCAGTCAGTATCACACAGGATAGGGTTAGATACACGGCTCAGCAGACGGTATCACACAGGATAGGATTAGATACACTGCTCAGCCCTATCACAGGATAGGATTAGATACACGACTGAGCAGTCAGTAACACACAAAAGGATTAGATACACAGCTCAGCAGAAAGTATCACACAGGAGAGGATTAGGTACACAGCTCAGCAGACATTATCACACAGGATAGGGTTAGATACACAGATACACATGTTGTTTATCAAAAGGCTCTTGAATGAGTTGAAAATAAAATACTATCAATACTTGGGTAATCGTTTAGTTAATTTGTGTTACAAATCTGTAGTGTTGAATATATGATGTGAAATATTTTTATGTGCAATATAATCATTATAATTTGTTATAACTAACCACAGTTGGTTACTATGTCCAGACAACGCCGGGCTCTTCAGCTAGTCTATATATATAAAAACGAGTGTACAGTATGTACTGTATGTATGTGTGTGTGTGTATCAAGCCCCGCCCCTCATTATGATGTCATAATGGTTGCCATGGTGACGCTGATGTCATAATAGGTTGCAATGGCGAAGATGATGTCACAATGGCTTCCATCGCGACGGTGATGTCATAATGGTTGCCATGGTGATGATGATGTCTTAATAGGTTGCAATGGTGACGGTTATGTCATAACGGTTGTCATGTGATGATGATGTCATAATGGGTATATGGGCACGGGACTATGGGATGGAGGATGTGTGATGGGTATATGGGCACTGTACTATGGAATGGAGGATATGTATGATGGGTATATGGGCACGGGACTATGGGATGGAGGATATGTATGATGGGTATATGGGCATGGGACTATGGGATGAAGGATGTGTGATGGGTATATGGGCACTCAACTATGGGATGGCGAATATGTATGATGGGAATATAGTCACGGGACTATGTGATGGAGAATATGTATGATGGGTATATGGGGATGAGACTATAGGATAGAGGATGTGTGATGTGTATATATAGGCACTTGACTATGGGATGGAGGATATGTATGATGGGTATATGGGCACGGGACTATGGGATGGAGGATATGTATGATGGGTATATGGGAACGTACCTATGGGATGGTGGATATGTTTGATGGGTATATTGGAACGTACCTATGGGATGGTGGATATGTTTGATGGGTATATGGGCATGGAATTATGGGATGAAGGATAATTATAATTTGTTATAACTAGCCACAGTTAGTTACTATGCCCGGGCAACGCCTGGCTCTTCAGTTGGTATATATATTTTTATATATATATATATATACAGTTTATACAGGGGCTTCTCACTAAATTAGAATATCATCAATCATTAAAAAGCTTAATTTATTTCAGTTCTTCAATACGAAAAGAGAAGCTCATATATTATGTAGAACCGTTACAAAGTGATCTATTTCATGTGTTTATTTCTGTTAATGTTGATAACTGTGGCTTGCAGCCAATGAAAACCTAAAAATCATTATCTCAGTAAATTAGAATAATTGGCAAAAACACCTGCAAAGGCTTCCTAAGCATTTAAAAAGGTCCCTTAGTCTGTTTCAGTAGCTCCACAATCATGGGGAAGACTGCTGACTTGACAGATATCCGGAAGGCAGTCATTGACACACTCCACAGAGGATAAGCTACAAAAGGTCATTGCTGAAGAAGCTGGCTGTTCACAGAGTGCTGTATCCAAGCATATTAATGGAAAGTTGAGTGGAAGGAAAAAGTGTGGTAGAAAATGGTAGAAAAAGGTGCACAAGCAACCAGGATAACCGCAGTCTTGAAAGGATTGTTAAGGAAAGGCTATTCAAAAATATGGGGGAGATTCACAAGGAGTGGACTGGCGATACAGTCATTGCTCCAAGAGCCACCACACACAGACCTATACAGGACATGGGCTACAAGTGTCACATTCCTTGTGTCAAGCCACTCATGACAAATAGACAACGTCAAAAGCATCTTACCTGGGCCAAGGAGAAAAAGAACTGGACTGTTGCTCAATGGTCCAAGTTGTTGTTTTTGGATTAAAGTAAATTTTGCATTTCATTTGGAAATCTAGGTCCCAGAGTCTGGAGGAAAAGAGGAGAGGCCACAATCCAAGCTGCTTGAGGTCCAGTGAGAAGTTTCCACAATTAGTGATGGTTTTGGGAGCCATGTCATCTGCTGGTGTATGTCCACTGTGTTTTATAAAGACCAAAGTCAGAGCAGCCTTCTACCAGGAAATTTTAGAGCACTTCATGCTTCCCTCTGCCGAAAGGCTTTCTGGAGATGGAACTTTTATTCTGAAGCAGGAATTGGCACCTGTCCACACTGCCAAAAGTACCAATACCTGGTTTAAAAACAACAGTATCACTGCGCTTGTGTGGCCAGCAAACCTTTCCTGACCTTAACCCCTAGAGAATCTATGGGGTATTGTCAAGAGGAAGATGAGAGACACCAGACCCAACAATGCAGATGAGCTGAAGGCTGCTATCAAAGAAACCTGGGCTTCCATAACACCTCAGCAGTGCCACAGACTGATCGCCTCCATGCCATGCATTGATGCAGTAATTGATGCAAAAGGAGTCCCGACCAAGTATTGAGTGCATTTACTGAGCATACATTTCAGTAGGCCAACATTTCGGATTTTAAAATCATTTTTCAAGCTGGTGTTATAAAGTATTCTAATTTACTGAAATATTGACGTTTGGGTTTTCATTGGCTGTAAGCCATAATCATCAACATTAACAGAAATAAACACTTGAAACAGATCACTCTGTGTGTATTGACTCTATATAATATATGAGTTTCACTTTTTGTATTGAAGAACTGAAATAAATTAACTTTTTGATGATATACTAATTTAGTGAGAAGCAGTTGTGTCTATATGTGTGTGTCACCGACTCCTGTATAACTATCTATTCTATGTGTATGTAATCCATCTACTCTATACTGTTGGGTCCTGCTGGGATTTTACTGTACGCGGCTGCTGAATTGTCGTTTTTCTTTCTTTCTATCTTTCTATCTACTTTAAAATATTTTAGTGGCAACACAATCATTTTCCTGCACTTTTACCGACTTTTTCCGATTTTAAGAAAAAATGCTCGTGTTTCTGATCACGAATCCGAATGTGCCATATTCATGCTGAATTTATGTTTGGCGATAATTTTCTGAACACATATGCTCATCTCTACTTTTGATTTCTCACTGAAACAGATTTATCACAGCTTTTTATGGTCTGCAAATGTGATCAATTTAACCTACACGAAGATGGAAGCTAATGCCAAATGTACAAAAATCTTTATTAACATAAATATACAGAACAGGTCACACAGATAAAAAAGGGAAAAACACATACAGAGAATGCTGCATACACAGGGCATACACCATAACCCTTCTCAGACTAAATGTCCAATAATAGAAAAATAGGATTATCATAACTTAGTTTTACAGGATATAATCCTAGAGATAAATCACTTTATTGCTGCAAGATTTTTTTCCTAACTGGAGCAGATGAACCAGTATATATTCACAGAAAGAGATTACATATGTATACTGAAAATTCTGGCACAAATATAATCAGTCACCAAATTAAATAGACAGGCGATAAGCCTTTACAATGAATATGTGAAAAGCCAAGTGGCTCTTTCACCGAAACAGACAGTATTTGACATCTCTAAAAAAAAGTAGTTTGTACAAACATATAAATTGCATCAGTCTAAGCACCTGTCTATAGACAGATTGAAATATAATACTGAAGGAGTATTAACATTGCTACCCAGTGGATAGGCTCTTTATTAAAGTTTAGGAAAAATCCTTACTTTAATTAAAGTGAAAACTGGTGCAAACAATGTACTAATGTCTTGTTAGACAAATTAATAAAGTGCCTTTTCAGTTGGTTTATAGAAAAGGACAATGCAAAATGCAGGACATAGTGCAAAGAATAATCAAACAAATACTAATTAAATAGGCAGCAATCTATATATATATAATTTATATATGTGTGTTTATGTATGTGTGTATCACCAACCAATCACGAAGCATCTTTCATTTCACCAGAACTGTTTAAAAGAAGCTGATCTGTGATTGGTTGCTATGAGCAACAGTTTTCTCAACTCCACAACACCTCAGCAGACACTGACATGGTGGGAGTAGTCTAGCATCCCCGAAACCATAAGCTCCCAGCCATTGTCTACCACCCCAGAAAGGAGCAGAGAGCAACATGACAGAAATGAATCACCCCCTCCCATGCCAATATCCCCATCACACATCCTCCATCCATTAGGCACATCTTTCCTCTCAGGCTGGGTTCACACGTAGCGGAACTCTCGCAGAAATTACCTCGAGAATTCCGGAATTCCATTCCGCGGGAAAATCACATTTTAAATTCCCACGATTTTCCCACGGAAAAACTAGCATTTTGCAAGCATAATTGGCTTGCAGAATTGCTAGCATTTTCCAAGCGATCTGCAGCATCGCTTGGAGAACTGATTAGCACAGAGCCCTAACACGTATTTCCCGTCTTGCTTCAATGGAATTGTCCACTTACCGACCAACACATGGCCCAAGACTTGTGGCCAGGGACACAACATTTCCCTGACGGCACTTTAGGTGAATATAGTGATGGCCGGGGCATAGTTACACCCTGGTACAGTACATTTCCTCATGACGCCAAGGATTGCTGGCCCTGCTTCTTTCTCCACCCCCTTTACTAGTTATTGCACCCTCTGCTCCTCTTCATCCTTCATCTCTGATGTGCTATCTCAGAGCAGGTCGTCCACAACAGCTGGAAGCTCTGCAGCATTGCAGCAAGTGGCTCTGCTGAAGCTAATTTGAATTGGAGACAAACCACACACTGCGGCAAAGTTATTGAAAGGAATAACAGAACAGACAGATCTATGACTCTCACCACTGAACCTCCAACCAGGGATAGTCATTTGTGATAATGGTTGTGGGTCGCCCTCTCAGGGCAGTGGGGTACTCGGTACCGGGCCGGTGTCCGCGGGATTTGTCATTGCAGCGGTGACCCGGTCCGTGGCCCTGGGCACCCAATTAATAGGGGAAATTGAATGGTGGAATGTAGTTAATGGAATTGTTCGTGACGCCAACTTTGGTGTTCGGCAAGTGAGATTTTAAGCCGACGCTGCGTGCAGATCCACTGGGACTGATGGTATGGTGCAGCAAAGATGTAAAAGCTCCCCACAGGTGAAGCTGTAGTCCCAGGGCAGTGTAGATGTGGTTGGTATGGGGATGTAGCAGTGCCGGAAGGGTAGGAAGCAGACAAAGACACAGCGGGGTGCAATTTTTGTACCTTTACTTGATAAATGCAGTCCAGGGTCCTGATTACAGATTGTACCGGAGCAAGCTAGCCTGGAAGCAGCTCAGGATTCTCTCTCAGCAGATGGGCTGTGCAGTCTCCTTCCCTAGCGCTTATTTGAGTGAAGTACTCCCAGTACTGAGTTACACTGAAGTTCCTCCTAATTCTCTTCTACTAGCACTCCTTGTATGGCAGACAGCTGTAGCCGCTATTCTTCTCTTGGCTCAACCCGTGCTGTTGTGTCTCCGAGTCTTAGATGGGAGTAGGGCATATACAGCCTCCTACTCCTCTGGTGTCTGTCACAGGACCATTAGTGTCCGTACAACCGTGGAGACCAGGCTCCAGTTCATGCGCTCTCGCTGTGAGGGAGCTCTCTTTCCTCAGCTCAACCTCCAGCTTCTCTCTACACATCTGCACACGTGGACCTCCTCACACTAACTGACCACTCCTTCCTCTTGGCCCTCAGAGAGCACTCCTCCCTTCAATTCCGGTTCAGAGTCCCCCCTGCTGACCTGGAGTGGAACTGTGTTGCATGTATAGGTTAACTGCGAGAGAGACCCTTCACTGCTTCCAAGCCTGGCATTACCCTCCCTGGAGGAAGGCAAAGCCACTGTGGCGGCCATACTCCTGGGGGCACCACAGTTGTAACCTGGTAGCCGCTGTGAAGCTTGATAAGCATACACATACCATGCTTGGCCTACGATTTGCCAGAGCTTCTGGTCGAGGTACTCTGTGTCAGCACTAGAGTTGAGCGATACCAGCCGATACTTGAAAATATCGGATCGGAATGGATCGGCCGATCTTTAAAAAAAGTATCGGTATCGCCGATTCCGATACCGGGAACCAATGCAAGTCAATGGGGCCAAAATATCGGAATTAAAAAAAAACCTTTCTTTCCTTGTAGGTTAATTCTACATGAAGAAAAACAACTAAGAATAATGTAGAATGTATTGTGGGAGGTGGAGGAGACATTAAAGCCATAGAGGTTTAGCCCAATCAAATGGAATAGCAGGAATTAAACTTTTTTTTTTAAAGATGTTAGGAGTTACAAAGATATTGACTATGTTAGCCTCATTTATATTTTGCCAGACATGTATGTCTTCTTCTTCTACTTCCTTTTTTTACATTCTTCTTCTTCTTCTTCTACTTCCTTTTTTTACATTCTTCTTCTTCTTCTTCTACTTCCTTTTTTTACATTCTTCTTCTTCTTCTTCTACTTCCTTTTTTTACATTCTTCTTCTTATTCCTTTTTTTACATTCTTCTTCTTCTTCTTCTACTTCCTTTTTTTACATTCTTCTTCTTCTTCTTCTTCTTCTTCTTCTTCTTCCTTTTCTTACATTCTTCATATTCTTCTTATTCAACAATTATTATTCTACATATTCAGCTTCTTCATCTTCTTCCTATTCTTCTTCATCATATTCTTGTTTGTGTCAGGCATTCCTGTAGTTGTTATCTAGAAAAGTTAGAAGTTTACACCTTCCGTTCTGCCTGTCACAAAAGATTTACAACAGGATTTGTCCGCGTTCAGTTTGGCCTGCAGAAGCAGGCCTTTTCCAGGGGCACCACGAGGAGGAACGGACTCACCCCCATACACTGCTTAGTCTTCTTCTGCTTATAAATAAGATAATATCATTTGCTCAGAGTATTAGTCTTATGCTTAATGTTCTTCTGCTTTGTTTTTTTTATGCTTCTTTGTCTTATCTCTCTTGTTGTTCTGCATCTTGGTGGTTGTCTTCCTGTTCTTTGTCCTCTTGAACCAGCTGACGGTACTGGCACCCGGAGGGGCAGCAGAAGGAACAAGAGCCAATGGCACTACCGAGGACCAGCTGACGGTGCTGGAACCCGGTTACTAAGCAGGAGGTACCTGTGCTACAAAGCACTACCAAGGACCAGCAGACGTTGCCGGAACTCGGATACCGAGATGGAGGCACCTAGGCCAAAGGCTCTGACGAGAACCAGCTGACGGTGCTGGAACCCGGAGGGGTAGCATAAGCTGCAAGAGCAAATGGAAATAGCGAGGACCAGCTGACAGTGCTGGCACCCGGAGGGGCAGCAGAAGGAATAAGAGCCAATGGCACAACCGAGGACCAGCTGACGGTGCTGGAACCCGGTTACTAAGCAGGAGGTACCTGTGCTACAAAGCACTACCAAGGACCAGCAGACGTTGCCGGAACTCGGATACCGAGATGGAGGCACCTAGGCCAAAGGCTCTGACGAGAACCAGCTGACGGTGCTGGAACCCGGAGGGGTAGCATAAGCTGCAAGAGCAAATGGAAATAGCGAGGACCAGCTGACAGTGCTGGCACCCGGAGGGGCAGCAGAAGGAATAAGAGCCAATGGCACAACCGAGGACCAGCTGACGGTGCTGGAACCCGGTTACTAAGCAGGAGGTACCTGTGCTACAAAGCACTACCAAGGACCAGCAGACGTTGCCGGAACTCGGATACCGAGATGGAGGCACCTAGGCCAAAGGCTCTGACGAGAACCAGCTGACGGTGCTGGAACCCGGAGGGGTAGCATAAGCTGCAAGAGCAAATGGAAATAGCGAGGACCAGCTGACAGTGCTGGCACCCGGAGGGGCAGCAGAAGGAATAAGAGCCAATGGCACAACCGAGGACCAGCTGACGGTGCTGGAACCCGGTTACTAAGCAGGAGGTACCTGTGCTACAAAGCACTACCAAGGACCAGCAGACGTTGCCGGAACTCGGATACCGAGATGGAGGCACCTAGGCCAAAGGCTCTGATGAGAACCAGCTGACGGTGCTGGAACCCGGAGGGGTATCAGAAGTTACCCCTGAAAAGCAAAGTTGGCATGCCGCAAGCTGGCCGCAGTTACCGAATCACACAGTCCTACAGGGGGTGCTTGTCCTACTGGCACTATGGAACAAACCTTTCTTACCAGAACCCGCAGTCCACATAGGAAGCACCTAAACTGCTGGCACCCTAGCCTCGGCTAACCCAACCGCAACACGACATGGCAACTTGGGGTGGCAAACTGACATTGACACTTCCCGGAAACAGCAGGCAGGGCTGGAACCAAGCTGGGCAGGAGGGAGTACCCGTGCCAAAGTCAGTTATGAGCAGCAACTGGCGATGTTGGAGCCCAGGACAAGCACTTAGCAGGCTGAGGCCTGATGTGCTGTCAATTGGGAGGCAGCAGGACAGATTGCCATCAAACAGCAGGGGAACAGCTGACGTTACTGAACCCCACAAACACAGGAGCTAGTGTTTTACTCTGTGAAGACGGCACTTCCGAGCAACAACTGGCTGTGTTGAAGCCCAGGGACAAGCACGGAGCAGGCTTAGGCTGCATTGAAGAAATTTTAAGATCGGTTGTAGACTACTAATTTGAACCAAGCTCCACTTAGGCCTGTGGCTTCACTGATTTTCGTATTTCCCCTGTCCTCCAACCCCGCCAGTTACAGCTCCGAAGTGGCGTCTGCACAATCCACACTTGTTCCTGTGTTACAGGTGTTCAGTCCGGTCAGTTAATCCCCTGATGTGTGTCCGGCAATGTCGCCTGCTCTGTCCACATTCCGATAATGGGAATGTGGACAGAGCAGGCGACATTGCCGGACACACATCAGGGGATTAACTGACCGGACTGAACACCTGTAACACAGGAACAAGTGTGGATTGTGCAGACGCCACTTCGGAGCTGTAACTGGCAGGGTTGGAGGACAGGGGAAATACGAGAGACAGTGGAGCCACAGGCCTAATTGGAGCACGGTTAAAAATCAGTAGTGGTACGACTGTGTAGGCAGCAGGAGACTTTGCCATCCACACAGCAGGGGATCAGCTGACATTACTGAACCCCACTGAGACACGGGAGCAAGTATCTCTTTCCGTGTGGACGGCACTTCCGAACTACAACTGGCTGTGTTGAAGCCCAGGAAATGGGAGGGTGTAGGCAGAGGCCTACTGTATTTTGAATGAGGTGACAGCAGGAGAGACTGCCATCCACACAGCAGGGGATCAGCTGACGTTACTGAACCCCACTGAGACACGGGAGCAAGTATCTCTTTCCGTGTGGACGGCACTTCCGAACTACAACTGGCTGTGTTGAAGCCCAGGAAATAGGAGGGTGTAGGCAGAGGCCTACTGTATTTTGAATGAGGTGACAGCAGGAGAGACTGCCATCCACACAGCAGGGGATCAGCTGACGTTACTGAACCCCACTGAGACACGGGAGCAAGTATCTCTTTCCGTGTGGACGGCACTTCCGAACTACAACTGGCTGTGTTGAAGCCCAGGAAATAGGAGGGTGTAGGCAGAGGCCTACTGTATTTTGAATGAGGTGACAGCAGGAGAGACTGCCATCCACACAGCAGGGGATCAGCTGACATTACTGAACCCCACTGAGACACGGGAGCAAGTATCTCTTTCCGTGTGGACGGCACTTCCGAACTACAACTGGCTGTGTTGAAGCCCAGGAAATAGGAGGGTGTAGGCAGAGGCCTACTGTATTTTGAATGAGTTTACAGCAGGAGAGACTGCCATCCACACAGCAGGGGATCAGCTGACGTTACTGAACCCCACTGAGACACGGGAGCAAGTGTCTCTTTCCGTGTGGACGGCACTTCCGAACTACAACTGGCTGTGTTGAAGCCCAGGAAATAGGAGGGTGTAGGCAGAGGCCTACTGTATTTTGAAAGAGGTGACAGCAGGAGAGACTGCCATCCACAAAGCAGGGGATCAGCTGATGTTACTGAACCCCACTGAGACACGGGAGCAAGTGTCTCTTTCCGTGTGGACGGCACTTCCGAACTACAACTGGCTGTGTTGAAGCCCAGGAAATAGGAGGGTGTAGGCAGAGGCCTACTGTCTTTGTAATGCGGAGACAGCAGGAGAGACTGCCATCTCCACAGCAGGGGAACAGCTGGCAGTGCTGAACCCCACTAACACTTGAACGAATGTGTTTGGCTCTGTGGAGACGACACTTCTGAACACCAACTGACATTGTTGGAGCCCAGGATTAGGCGAGGAGCAGGCTGGGGCCTACTGGATTTTGGCAGGTGAATGCAGCAGGAGACTTGCCATCTCCACAGCAGGGGAACAGCTGGCAGTGCTGAACCCCACTAACACTTGAACGAATGTGTTTGGCTCTGTGGAGACGACACTTCTGAACACCAACTGACGTTGTTGGAGCTCAGGATTAGGCGAGGAGCAGGCTGGGGCCTACTTGATTTTGGCAGGTGAATGCAGCAGGAGACTTGCCATCTCCACAGCAGGGGAACAGCTGGCAGTGCTGAACCCCACTAACACTTGAACGAATGTGTTTGGCTCTGTGGAGACGACACTTCTGAACACCAACTGACGTTGTTGGAGCCCAGGATTAGGCGAGGAGCAGGCTGGGGCCTACTGGATTTTGGCAGGTGAATGCAGCAGGAGACTTGCCATCTCCACAGCAGGGGAACAGCTGACAGTGCTGAACCCCACTAACACTTGAACGAATGTGTTTGGCTCTGTGGAGACGACACTTCTGAACACCAACTGACGTTGTTGGAGCTCAGGATTAGGCGAGGAGCAGGCTGGGGCCTACTTGATTTTGGCAGGTGAATGCAGCAGGAGACTTGCCATCTCCACAGCAGGGGAACAGCTGGCAGTGCTGAACCCCACTAACACTTGAACGAATGTGTTTGGCTCTGTGGAGACGACACTTCTGAACACCAACTGACGTTGTTGGAGCTCAGGATTAGGCGAGGAGCAGGCTGGGGCCTACTGGATTTTGGCAGGTGAATGCAGCAGGAGACTTGCCATCTCCACAGCAGGGGAACAGCTGGCAGTGCTGAACCCCACTAACACTTGAACGAATGTGTTTGGCTCTGTGGAGACGACACTTCTGAACACCAACTGACGTTGTTGGAGCTCAGGATTAGGCGAGGAGCAGGCTGGGGCCTACTGGATTTTGGCAGGTGAATGCAGCAGGAGACTTGCCATCTCCACAGCAGGGGAACAGCTGGCAGTGCTGAACCCCACTAACACTTGAACGAATGTGTTTGGCTCTGTGGAGACGACACTTCTGAACACCAACTGACGTTGTTGGAGCTCAGGATTAGGCGAGGAGCAGGCTGGGGCCTACTTGATTTTGGCAGGTGAATGCAGCAGGAGACTTGCCATCTCCACAGCAGGGGAACAGCTGGCAGTGCTGAACCCCACTAACACTTGAACGAATGTGTTTGGCTCTGTGGAGACGACACTTCTGAACACCAACTGACGTTGTTGGAGCTCAGGATTAGGCGAGGAGCAGGCTGGGGCCTACTGGATTTTGGCAGGTGAATGCAGCAGGAGACTTGCCATCTCCACAGCAGGGGAACAGCTGGCAGTGCTGAACCCCACTAACACTTGAACGAATGTGTTTGGCTCTGTGGAGACGACACTTCTGAACACCAACTGACGTTGTTGGAGCCCAGGATTAGGCGAGGAGCAGGCTGGGGCCTACTGGATTTTGGCAGGTGAATGCAGCAGGAGACTTGCCATCTCCACAGCAGGGGAACAGCTGACAGTGCTGAACCCCACTAACACTTGAACGAATGTGTTTGGCTCTGTGGAGACGACACTTCTGAACACCAACTGACGCTGTTGGAGCCCAGGATTACGCATGCCGCATGCAGAGGCCAATGGGCATCGGTTTTTATGGAGGTTGTGGACTACTACTGATTCTAACCATGCTCCACTTAGGCCTCTGGCTCCACTGTCTCTACTATTTACCCTGGCCTCCAACCCCGCCAGCTACATCTCTGAAGTGGCGTCAGCACAATCTACACTTGTTCCTGTGTTACTGGTGCTCAGTCCCATCAGTTGATCCCCTGATGTTTGTCCGGCAAGTTCGCCAGCTCTGTCCTCATTCCCACTACTGGTTATGGGAATGTGGACAGAGCAGGAGACCTTGCCGGACACACATCAGGGGATAAACTGATGGGACTGAGCCACAGGAACACAGGAACAAGTGTAGATTGTGCTGACGCCACTTCAGAGATGTAGATGGCGGGGTTGGAGGTCAGGGGAAATAGTAGAGACAGTGGAGCCAGAGACCTAAGTTGGGCACGGTTAAAAATCAGTAGTGGTTTGAATGTTGATGGAGCTGGTGACTCTGCCGTCCACACAGCAGGGGATCAGCTGGCATTACTGAACCCCAGTAACACAGGAGCTAGTGTGTTTCTCTGTGCAGACGACACATCTGAGCGACAACTGGCTGTGTTGAAGCACAGGGATTATAGTTCAGGTGGTAGAAAAATGAACACACCAGCAGACCTGGATACAGTTGCCAACCACTAATTTAGTCTGTAAGAGGAATGGCAAAGTCTTTGGAGATCCAGGCCTTGTTCATTTTCAGAAAAGTCAGCCGGTCAACATTATCGGAAGATAGTCGCGTGCGACGGTCTGTTAGTACACCACCTGCGGCACTAAAGACACGTTCCGATAATACACTGGCAGCAGGGCAAGCCAGCACCTCCAATGCATACTGGCTAAGCTCTGGCCATGTATCCAGCTTAGAGACCCAAAACTTGAAGGGGGAAGAGCCATCTGGGAGTACAGCGACAGGGCAAGACATGTAGTCTGACACCATCTGACGGAAGCGTTGCCTCCTGCTGACTCGAGGCGTCGCTGATGGTGTAGACAATTGTGGTGGACACACAAAACTTTGCCACATTTGGGCCATAGTGGTCTTGCCTTGTGCTGCGGCACTGCCTCTGCTCCCTCTTTGTGCAGAGTTTCCTCCACTGCCTCGACGCACAGAGCTGCTTTGTAAAGCACTAGCAACAATGCTGTCGGGTGGAATGGAAAACATTATGGACTGCACCAGTGACTCTTCGTACTCCCGCATTTTACGCTCCCGGTTCAACGTTGGTATGAGCCTTTGTACGCTGTCCCGGTAGCGAGGATCTAGGAGGGTGTACACCCAATAATCAGCCGAGACGAGAATGTGGGCGATGCGGCGGTCGTTTCTCAGGCACTGCAGCATGAAATCAACCATGTGCTGCAGACTCCCAACTGCCAAAGAACCGCTGTCCCCTGTTTGAGGCGTGACCTCGACCTGCTCTGCATCACCCCACCCTCGCTGTACATACTGAGTAGAGGTTTGTGTACCTCCCTCCTCTGGAGAGATGTCTTCCTCCTCCATCGACTCCTCCTCATCCTCCTCACAAAGTGTCCCCTGCCTAGGCCTTTGTGAGGAAACACGTAGCGCAGACTGTCCAGAAGCAGATGGCATTTGGGACTCCTCATCCTCCACCTCTTCTGAAACCTCATCCCTTAGTGCTTGCAGTGTTTGTTGAAGCAGGCAGATAAGGGGGACAGTCATGCTGACTAGTGCATCATCTGCACTCGCCATCCGCGTGGATTCATCGAAGGCACGCAAAACGAGGCAGATGTCCTTCATAGAGGCCCACTCAATGGTGCTGAAGTGTGAACGGCGCACAGTGCGACTTGTTTGCGCCTGATGCAGCTGGTACTCCATTACTGCTGCCTGCTGCTCACACAACCGCTCCAACATATGTAACGTTGAATTCCACCGGGTGGGTAGGTCACATATGATGCGATGTTCCGGCCAAATCGTCGCTGCAGAGCAGCGAGGCGCGATCTTGCCGTGCTGGAACGTCGCAAGTGAGCGCACTCTATGCGGACCTTGTGCAACAGTGCATCAAGATCCGGATAGTCCCTCAGAAAGCTCTGCACGACCAAGTTAAGAACATGTGCCAGACATGGGATGTGTGTGAGGTTGCCTAGGCCAAGAGCTGCCACCAGATTTCGGCCATTGTCACACACTACCAAGCCCGGCTGGAGATTCGCTGGCCCAAACCACACATCGCTCTCCAGCTTGATAGCATTCCAGAGCTCCTGCGCTGTGTGGCTTCGATTCCCCAAAGAAATTAATTTGAGTACAGCCTGTTGACGTTTGGCCACGGCTGTGCTCATATCGGTCGTAACAGGCTCCTGCTCTGCTGTTTCTGAGGAACTTGTGTAGGAGGAGGAGTCTATGTGTACAGACTGGAGTCCTGCAATCCGTGGCGTTGGAAGAACACGTACAGCGCCACTCTCCAGATCCGTACCCGGCTCCACAACATTGACCCAGTGGGCAGTGAGGGAAAGGTATCGTCCCTGTCCATGGTTACTGGTCCACGCATCGGTGGTCAGGTGGACCTTGCTACTAACGGCGTTTAGTAGCGCATGTTTTATTTTGCCCTCAACATGTTTCTGCAGGGCAGGGACGGCTCGCCTGCTGAAATAAAAGCGGCTGGGCACGTTGTATTGGGGGACTGCCAATGCCATTAAGTCCCGGAAGGTGTCAGTGTCCACCAGCCTGAATGACAGCATTTCAACTGCCAGAAGTTTGGCAATGCCAGCATTCAGAGACTGTGCTCGGGGATGGTTTGCCGAGTAAGGGCGCCTTTTATCCCATGCCTGTGCTACCGATGGCTGTGATGGATGGGAACGTGCTGTTATGGGTGGAATCTGACAGGGTCTCCGGACAACAGTGGCAGAGGTTCTTCCTTGGCGATCCTGTGAGGAAGCCGAACCAGCAGTGTGTGAGCTGGAGGAAGAGGGCCCAACACGAACTGAAGAGGTGGTAGGTGGTGCTGTACGTTGGCCTACGTCTTCAGGGTGTCTCTGCAACTCCAACTCGTGCTTGGTGCGCACATGTTTCCACATATTTGTGGTATTGAGGTTGCTGACATTTCTCCCTCTTTTGACTCTCTGATGACACAGCTTGCATTTGACAAAGCAAATGTCATCTGCAACTGTGTCAAAAAAGGACCACGCACTGCAACTCTTGTGAGCGCCCGGTTTGCCTTTGGAAGGAGGAATGCTCCTAACGGGTGCCGAAGTGGAGGGTACAGGCAACCAAGTCTTCCCCCTCCCTCTGCCTCCTGTTTTGGCCGGTAGGGGAATCTCTTCCTCCGAGCTGCTCCCACCACCTTCCTGTTGCTCACGCCATGATGGGTCAAGGACCTCATCATCTTCCCTCCCCTCTTCAAACAGCTGCTTCTCCGGGGTTGTCTCGCCAGCACCGTACGCACCAGAAAGTGGCAACTGAGTCTCGTCATCATCTGATGCGTACTGAGGTGTGCTGACCATAGGCACTGGCCCACTCGCCTCTTCAGATTCAGAGGGACAAAGAAGTTGCGCATCACTGCATACTCCCTCTTCTTCACATTCAGGAATGCTGCTTGGCTGGCCCCCTCTTTCCAAGCCAACAGATTCCGAGAACAGAAGTAGAGACTGTGATGGCTCCTGTCCATGTCTCTCTGACTGCCTGGGCACTTTGGCAGGTGGTGAAGAGACAGATGGTTGCTCTTCGGTGCTCTGACCCTGAGAGGATGCGGAAGTAATTGAAGTCGATGCGTTAGCTGCCATCCATCCGACAACGGCTTCAATTTGTTCCTCCCGCAGCAGTGGGGTACGTTGAGGTCCTACAAAGCTGCGCATAAAGGACTGTTGCCTGCTAAAACTGGGGGATGCTGATCCACTGGTGCCCGCAGCAGGCCCAGAATCCCCACGTCCTCTACCTGTAGAATCCCCACGTCCTCTCCCTGCAGAATCCCCACGTCCTCTCCCTGCTGAAACTCCACGCCCACGCCCACGCCCCCGCGCCTTACTCCCTGCCTTCTTCATCTTGCAAGACTGCTTAAGATAGGCAAAAAAGTACAAAGGGGGGCCTTAGTGTGCTTATTCCTGAACAGCTGGTTACAGGTACAAGAAACACTAATTTTATGAAGTGTGTGTGTGTGGACTAGACTTTAATAGGAGCTGATGTGGCCTACACAAGTTCAAAATGTAGTGTTTGGTGAACTTTTTATGTGGTTTCTTTGTTTGAAACAAACTCAAAGTATGAGAACAAAGAATTGAAACTGATAGTATCACCAACTTTTTGGAGCTATTACAATGCAGGCAGGTAACCTACAATGCAAAAGATGAGGCTCCAAAAAAATTGGGTAATACTAATCTGGCTGCGCCGGCAGGGCACAAGCCAGAAAAAAAGGCTCCTCTATCTACTCCTATATAGTGTTTGCAACCAACCAATGTTGATGGATACGGATGGATGCACACTAATAGGAGAAGAAAAAATGAGCTGCACTCAGAGACAAATATGTGTGAGGCAGTGACGCACGTTGAGCGTCCTACAACCAGACGTAGCTGCAGGACACTCTACTCAGCGTGAGCTGCACTCACACACAGTCAGAGACCTCTCAGACAGCCGTCAACAGTGCAGCTAAGTGGGCACTGGCACTGACAGGCTGCAGAAAGGCTCCGCTGTGTACTCCTATATAGTGTTTGCAACCACCGTAGATGGAGACGGATGGATGCACACTAATAGAAGAAAAAATGAGCTGCACTCAAATAAAAATATGTGTGAGGCAGTGACGCACGCTGAGCGTCCTACAGCCAGACGTAGCTGCAGGACACACTACTCAGCGTGAGCTGCACTCACACACAGTCAGAGACCTCTCAGACAGCCGTGAACAGTGCAGCAAAGTGGACACTAGCACTGAAAGGCTGCAGAAAGGCTCCGCTGTCTACTACTAGTGTTTGCAACCAACGTATATGGATACGGATGGAAGCACACTAGATTGAAATTATTTAAAAAATGCAGCTCAAAAAATAAAAGATGTATGAGGCAGCAGTGATCACACTGGGTGGCCTACAGCCTGACGTGGCTGCAGGACCCACTCCACAGCGTGAGCTGCACTCACACAGCCCTTGCAGACAGCTGTGAACACTGCTGCTAGGGCAAAGAAGGCTACAGTGGTGGTTTATGTAGCCTGGGTAAAGCACTAGATGTTTGGTGGAATCGCTATTTCTAACTGTCCCTCACAGTCTTCTACAGCAGCCTGTCCCTAACTGAATTCACAGCAGAGTGACCAGAAATGGCGGCTGCGGTGGCTTTTATAGTGCATCATGACATCATTTCGGCAGCCAATCACAGCCATGCCAATAGTTAACATGCCTACATGCCTAACAGGATGTGCCCACACTTCGGAGGATTCCCATTGGCTTAATCAAAGCAAGCAGGCTCATAGCATGATGGGAACTTCCTATTCCGATTCCGATCCCGGAATCCGATATGAAAAAAGTATCGGAATTAAGTATCGGAATTCCGATACCGCTAATATCGGCCGATACCCGATACTTGCGGTATCGGAATGCTCAACACTAGTCAGCACCCATTTCCGCAAAGTCAGCTACAGCTGCCTCCGTTCTGGCAGTACTGCCACAATGCATGCAAATGCTAGCTCACCGACTGGTGTGCAACGTCACCACGTGCTGGAACTCCACACTGCACATGCTGGAAAGGTTTTGTGAGCGGAGGCTAGTTTTGAAATAGCTAACATAGAAAAATTAAAAAAAACACATACCATAAGGATACAGCCTTCCCAAAACCTGTACGATGACAAATGCACTAGCAGGATGCAGCAGGCCCCCACTGATAAAGGCAAGGGCAGCACAGGTGCAAAATACTGATAAAACCAGCCACCCACACACCTAGCAAATTATGGAGAGGCATCAATAGGCTGTTAGCCAGACACTTTGCAAGACATATATCTGTGTGACTGGTGTACTACTCAAGCCCTATTTGTGTGCAATTTTTCTACTAGGCAGCAAACCCCTCCATAATTTGATAGGTGTGTGGGTGACATAATTTGCTAGGTGTTTTCATCAGTAGTTTGCACCTGTGCTGCCCTTGCCTTTATCATTGGGGACCTGCTGCATCCTGCTAGTGCATTTGTCATCGGACAGGTTTTGGGAACCAGTTGTGAAATACTAGCCTCAACATGCCAGTCAGTATTCGGGTCAGCCTCCACATATAACAACTGAAGAGTGGGCATGGATGTCTGACATTTGAGCAGTTCTCCAAGACTTTCAGGACTCCATAAAGATGATGAGCAATGATGACACCAAAATCTACACAACAATCTTGCTTCTGTGCCTACTTAAACTGTTGCTGTTGACAATTAAACATAAAGCATTGCATGCGGACCAGGTGGAGACAGAGGAAGAAATGAGACAGGGTGATACTAGCCAGCCCACCCTCATCTCATCTGCTCAGAACGGATTGGCTAACAATGAGGAGGTGGAGGCTGAGGAGGTGGAAGAATAGGAGCTGTTGCTAGTGCAACAGAGGCTAGTAACCACCCAAACGAAAAACAAAAGTACAGGCATTGGGAGGCACCAGAATTCCCTAAATAGGAGTCAATAAAGACATGTGAATAAGGTAAATAGTATAACAACTAGCTTAAATAAATAGAAAGTACAAAATAGCACTATTTTAAAAATTTGGGAAAAACAAGGGTAACGGTGGAGAAGTAAACCACCTTGGTGATGTCCGTATAATAATAATAATAATAATAATAATAATAATAATAATAATAATAAATGGACTTACAATTTCCCAAAGAGAAAATCTCAAATAGCAAAAATAATGTAAATATACCTAGAGTGTGACTTAGCATGTAATTGCTTGACATGGCTTTGATAAGAAGATAATGGAGTACATAATAGTAATCATCCAACAATGATATACACATTAATTAGAAAATACTGTATATAAATAGAGTGCATGAGAACAATACCACAGGATAATTACCAGTAAATCAAGTCAAAAATACATAACTTGAATTTAGGGAAGCTTAACAGAGTCATGAAGTGGGAACAGAGGGGAGAGAAGTGCAGACCTCACACGTTGCACCACACTTGGTGGCTTCATTAGGGATGAAATTGCAAAAAAATGCAATTCCACAATTGTTTTTTGTTATTTACCATGTTCACTAAATGCCAAAACTGACCTGGCAATATGATTCTCCAGGTCAGAACGAGTGCGAAGATACCAAACATGTATAGGTTCTTTTTTATGTAAGTGTTGAATAAAAAATCCGAAGTTTGTAAAAAAAAAAAAGAAAAGTCGCCATTTTCCCAAGATCCGTATTGTCTCCATTTTTCGTGATGTGGGGCTGAGTGAGGGCTTATTTTTTTGCGCATCATCCTGGCGTTTTTATTTATACTATTTTCTGTTACATACGATGTTTTCTTTGTTCGTTATTACATATTATTACAGAAAAACTGGAGTTTTGATTTTTTTTTACTCGTTACACTGTTTAACACTGTTTACAGAATGGATTCATTTACTTTATATTTTGATAGAATGGATATTTCTGAATGCAGCAATATCAAACAGGTGTATTTTTGTTTATTTTATTTTGAATGGTGCAAAATGGGGGCGATTTGAACTTTTATATTTTCTAAATGTTTAAAATATTTTTTAAATCATTTTTTCTACTTACTTGCTTCATTAGTCCCCTTAGGAGAAATGAAGCTGTGATCTTCTGATCACCTGTGCCACAGATGGTAGTGCTTCAGCCCTGCTATGCGTGGCATAAATCATGATCTCTATGGGCCGGGATTTATAGGAGGATCACAATGAAAGGCACGGGGATCCCCTGGCTGTCATGATAACTCATCAGCGCCCTTCGATCACTTGAAAGGGGCGCCTTCTTATACCCTGGCAGGCTTGTCTTATGACACAGTTCAGGCTCACGTGAGTTAAATGTCACTGTCAGGGATTGACTGCGACATTTAACATGTTAATAGCCTCAGGGGGATCGCAAATCCATCCGTGGCTGTTACATACACATGACAGCTGATCAGCTGTGACAGCTGTCCTGTGGCAGCATCTGTTTTGTCGAGTAATCATACCTCGACTCCGGTTCTGCATGTAACCTCATTCAACAGGCTGTTGTGGAACGATACAAACCTACAAGGAGAAAAATGACTATAAAGCCTGCTGTAACTAAATATGTAAAAAGTAAAAGTGCATTTAAATAGCACAGGGTTCTGAATAACACATGTGGTTTTCCTGAAGAAGAACTAACTCTGTACTTCGAAACGCGTAGACTAGACCACCACCTTGCTTAATCTTTACTGGAATATACTTCTCAATCCTTTCAGCAGTGCTGAAACCATCCACTAATCCCTTTGGCTATATCCTGACTATGATTTCCGCTTATCCTTCCAACTACACTGCTGTTTTGTGTACTGATGTCTGGCTATATCCACTACGATTCCGGCTTATCCTTTCAACTATACTGCTGCTCCATGTACTGACCTCTGGCTATATCCTGAAGACCCTACCTGCTGGTGCTGCCCCTGGTGATTGCAATATCACTGTCCAACAAAGGTCAGTCCATAACAACCTGCCTGCATCTATTGGACATTCCCTTGGGCCAATTGGGCCAACTCAGGTACCCGTTCCTAAGGGGTCAGCTGCCATTTACCCAAGGTCAGTCCTGGAGTCGCAACTGAACCACCTCCCTTGCCTCTCCTCGGATCACAGTGTCATAGGCTTCTGCGTGTCCATGATCATATTATGCCCCTTCAGGTCTTCCTTGTGCTTCGACACAGTGGTTCCACCACCCAGCTCATTATAGTCTGTCTCAAGGTATCCTCCTATAAACTGGATCTTCGCTTCATGGATCCATTCGAGATTCTGAAGCAGATGTATCCCTGGGCCTCTTTACAGATTCCCACTTATTTTCATGTGTTTTTACTCAAGCCTGTAGTTTTCAGTCCTTTTTTAAAAGATCCTGGTATCACTCCTGCTACAGTCAGTACTGAAGACGTTTTTCAGGTAGAGAATATTCTGGAAACTAATAGGATAAGAGAAAAGACCTTTTTTCTTGTGGAATGGAAAGGGTTTGGTACTTAGGAGAGGTCGTGAGAGACCAGTGAAAACATTCATGCCCCTCTCCTCCTGGATACATTTTTTGCAGGCTAGAAAAATAGGGGGCATAAAGTCCCTGCATCTCGCCCCTCTTCCCTAGCAGGGACACCAACTAATTCAATGCCATGGCCCACATCCCGCTCCTCCTTCTCTAGCACACAGTTTCATGGGCACTGTGGTAAAAGTGTCCTAGCCAATGGCTGGGAGACGCTTACTATTAAAGACACCTCCACCTGCATGGAAGTGCCTGTAAAATGTTGTTACTCTTTCTTAAACATGCTTGCTAGTTCTCAGGTCCCAGTGCTCGTATACCTGTATACCTGTACATCAGCCATGTCCACCTGCCTGTTCATCAGCTGTGCCCACCTGCCTGTATATTTGCTGTGCTCACCTGCCTATATATCAGTTGTGCCTGCCTGTGTGCCTGTCGTACCATTCACTACACCAGCCCTACCAGCCAGTACTTGCCGAGTCTACCATTCATGGTCATTCAAACCTCCTTTCCCTTGGGAGTCAGCTGCCATCCACCAGATGTCAATCCTGGTGTAGCATCTTGTCCCACCTCTCTCATCCCTCCTCGTATTGCAGTATCATCAGCCACTGTGAATCCAAGGTCGGACTTGATGAGGCACCTAAGCACACTACAGGCTCTTCTTGGATCATGGCACCACCCAGTCTGTTACATTTGATTTTTTTTGAGATAGTATGTTAGAGGGGAGAAAATACATATGGTTCACATATTTGGAAAAACAGTGGTTGAGTATTTTTTCAATTATAATATATGTGATACATATTGATTCTGTGAATACGAATTATTCTGGTGTTAATGCTGACAGTTGGTGTTAATAAATGTTTCGTGACTAAAAAAAATAATGTACAGGTTCACAAATATGCTTTGTTGTCAACATATGTTCAGTCCCATTGGACGATTTTAAACAGTACCATCAAATGTACCTCCAAAGCATTGACACAGTGTGAATTGTCCAATCAATTGTTTTGCTTTATAGATGTAGAAAACAAGAAAACATAAAATAATGTATGCATTTTATATACTGAATAATTTCAGTGTTCTTAGGTATAGTCATTTCTTTATCATAGTTTACTATGTGTTTGAACAGTCTTTTTTGTCGTTGCGTGTCACCTTATGCACAACAAACAGGATATAGCGTGATGCACCAATTCCCACAGATCACGTTGTGAGGACACACGTTTGTTGACTGAGATCATGGTCAAAAGCATTTAATGGGTCACACAGAGAAAAGGATGTGAGCGGAACTTTGAGATGAGTGAGTTAGAAGGATGTAGTGAACCACAGGCTAAACTGAGTCGACTAATAAATTGTCGCATGGGTGTGTAGGTACACATGAAACAATAGGTATTAAATTTGCTTTTACATGTAAGATGTTTATCTTGTATTTGTCAGTTGAAGTTAAAATGTGACAATGCTTACACTGAACTAACATGCTTTACATATTCATCATTGATTTGCTTGCTATTTTTGGTATTGTGATGCAGCAATATATGTATGTTATGCATAGCATTGCTGCTTGATGTTATGGACTTTGCTATACTTGCACATCTTAGTCTTTAAGTGGTTCTCCTTCAATAAAGAAGACAGTCACAGACCAAAAGAATTCAAAAGCTGGGCCTTTGCAGGGGAAATTTATTAAGCTAAATGCAATAGAATTCCTGAATGATTTCCACAAAAAGAAACCTACCTTTTATTACTTCCACCATATTTATTATGTGTTTTTCGACACTTTCTGCACTTGGTACCCAAAAAGGGTCGTGACCTCACTGCAACGAGGGTGTAGTCTAGTTAAATGGCTATATGACAACACCAGGGGCTCCTTCCCTGTCCCTAACACAAGGAGACTCCCTAGCTTGCCCTACTCCAAAGAATACTTCAGAAGGTGAAGATGCCAGGGCCTTCGCCCATGCCTTATCTCCTAAGTTAGCCCCCTGTTCTCTTCCCCCACCAAGGGAAGAGGAGCACTACTGTGCACCATAGTATACCAACCCGACAAACAAGAAAACTTCAGATATACAAAATATTCACTCACATATAACAGAGGAATGCACCAGGGTGTGAAGGTAGGGGAATAAACCAAAATAGAGAAGGATAGGGAATTACCACACACACAAACCAAACAGCAGTCACTGATAACTCCTCCAACTCTCCTTCTCATATGAACTCCTCTCCCTCCGTTAACCATGCAGCAAATGCTTGCTCTGACAAGGATTTGTAACAAAGCCCCGATTATAAAGGGGAAGGGAGTGGCCAACCAAGCTCAGCTGTAAATACAGGGAATTCCAATATGGCCGAGTAACTCCTGTCCTTCCAGAAGAAACACTTTTAAAATGGAGCAATGAGGCACTGCAGTCTTCTTGCTCCACACTGTCACAGTAACCCCGTGACAGCTTACGTATTATTTTATTACTAGATGGAGGCCCGATGCTATTGCATCAGGCGGGCAGTAATGTCACAATGGGGGCAGGCTTTGCAGGATTGAGAATCTCTCCACCCATGTGCTCACCCACCTATCCATTACCTCTTTCCCCATGTGCTGACTTCTCCCATCTGTGCTCTCTTCTTTGACCTGTCTACCCCATGTGCTATCCCCTGTTATGAATGGGTCACCGAGGAGAAAAACTAAACAAGCTAAGTCACAGAAAACCAGAGAGGTTGGTAACTATGCAGATTGCAGATCCCTGATCCTAACCACACAACTAGCAGCAGCCGTGGAGCGTGCCTACGATGAATCTAGATGCCACGTCACAGCTGGAGGACTAAATAAACCTAAAGGAAGAAAAGGGGAAAATTAACTGCCCCAGAGCAGACCCCAAAGGAAAGACAGCCCCCACACATGTATTGACGGTGAAACAAGATGAAAACACAAACACAGGCAGGAAAATAGGCTGAGCAAACGATGGGGCCCAAACTAACTAGAAAGGATAGGAAAGGAAAGACACTGTCTGCAATCTGCCAAAAACCCTACAAAATAATGTCCAACACTTTTGATAACAAAATTAACCCTGAAGTCACTAGACTTCTCCCACTATATCAGCACTCTGAAATATTCTGAGACAGAGCAAAAAGAGGCCAATCTAATAAGGGACAAAAAGCAAATTGGCAAATATAGATAAATATGAGTGGAAATTCAGCACAGCCCCAGCTGGGGCTGGCTGACCACACAAAAAACTGAATAGACCAACAAAATCAAGTGTGAACATTAGCAGAACAACTTAGCTTGAGATGACGGGAACAGAGCTGAAAAACCATGACCTGAAAAGCCAGAAGGAATCACCAGCACCAGAATAGGGTGTCGGCTGTCTTAAATCCAGTCTGAGATTCCAGCGGTCCAATCGTCATCCTCATTATCAGGTGGCAGATCTCTACTGATTAAATCAGCCTCACTACCTCCTGTTACCACCAGAGGGAGCCTGGAAGGAGAACTCACAACAGGTAGACGTGAAAATGAACTCACAACAATCCCCCTTGTCTGCTGTCTCTACTTCCTGTGCTGTGTTCTCCCCTCATGCTGTCCCGTTTGAGCTGTCTCCCCCCTGTGCACTGTCTCTCTCACCCCTGTGTCTGACTGTGTACAAAACATACCACTGCTCCTGGGAAGGGGAGGAAGCAAAAGACAATACTGACATTACAGCATGAGATCACAGAGGATACATTTTGTGAGGTAAAATACTGTTTAAAAATAGTCAGTGAAATATTTTACCTCACAAAATGAATCCTCTGTGATCCCATGCTCTAATGTCAAAATTGTCTTTGGCTTCCTCCCCTGCCCAGGAGATGTGGTATGCTCTGTACATGGTCAGACACAGACAATTTTTAAAATGAACTTTCGTTTGTGGGAAAACCCCTTTAGGCTATGGGCCCACGTAGCGTTTTAAAACGCACACTAAAAACCGGACTCCTTCCCAGAAATCGCGTGTTTTTTTCCGAGCGATTTCATCGCGATTTTACCGCGATTCTGTTCGCGATTTTGCCGCGATTTTCTCAAGCACTTTCCAAGCGATTTGAAGCATCGCTTGGAAAGTGATTGACAGGTTGGTCACACTCATCAAACATAGTGTTTGACAAGTGTGAGCAGCTTTTTACTATTGAGGCCGCCTATGCGGCCTCAATAGTAAAAGATAAAATGTTAAAAATGCTAAAAAAATAAAAAATCGGGGTAAATTTACCTTCCGACGTCCCGCGCTGCCATGCCGGGCCACAGCGTTCCCAGTAATGCCTTGCGAGACCTGTGATGACGTTGGTCTCGCGTTACTATAGCGATCTCACGTGACCGCTAGAGTCACGCGAGACTACGTCATCACAGGACCTTGCCGCAAGGCATTACTGGGAACGCTTAGGCCGGGAATGCAGCGCGGGACGTCGGAAGGTAAATATACCCCGATTTTTTATTTTTTATTCTTTTTTTTACAGGGGTATGGTACCCAGGGCCTGGAGGACAGTCTCCTCTCCTCCACACCGAGGGGACCACCCACACATGAGACGCTTAACTTCCCGCATGGTGGGCATAGCCACATGTGGGAAGTAAGCGATTCTCATGCATTCCTATGGGTGTGGATTCGCGGCAATTCTTTGCGATTCCGCACAAAAGAATGACTATGCTGCGATTTTTTCCGCGATGCGTTTCCACCGCGGAAAAAAGCGCAGCATTAGCACAGCATGTGCGGAATGCCATAGGAATGCATGGGGGGCGTTTTGTGCACGATTTTTAAACGTTTTTGCTGCGTTTTTGCGCCGAAAATCGGGGCAAAAACGCTTAAAAATCGCATCGTGCTCACATAGCCTTAATGTGACCGACTTCCTCTGCCAGTAGACACGTCGTGCATCTGCAGCTGGGATCAGCCGAATGATTCACTGCGCCTGTGTGGAATTCACGCAGATGCAGTGCGACGGTGTTCCACTGATGTTCCATGCAAGAGGCTGCGTGAGTATGAGTGTGTGAGTGAAAGTGTGGGAGGGCATGTGAGTGTGTGAGTATGAGAGTGTGAGTGTGTAAGTGTATGAGTGTGTGAGTGTGAATGTGAGTGTGTGAGTGTGAGAGTGTGAATGTGAGTGTGTGTAAGAGTACGAGCAGGTACGTGTGATTCCAGCCTTAAGGCCGGAGTCACACTGGCGAGGAATACGGGCGCGTGAGAGGCGCAAAAAGCACGCATTACACACAGACAAATGATTTTCAATGGGGTCACTCGCACCAGGCGTATATTTCTCATCCGTATCCTACGCTCCGTGCCAATCGCAGCATGCTGCGATTGTCAGCGTACTATGCCCGTAGTCAATGCAAGTCAATGGGTGCGCAGAAAATACGGATTACACACGGAACACACGTGTGACCTGCGAGCAATACGCAGGTCTTTTGGCTGGTGACAGGAAATGGGCCAATCCATCATCAGGAAGCCTAGACATGCAAATGAGCTCAAAAAGCGCTCCAGACATCCAGGAAGTACGCCTCCACGGAGTACAGCAGCAGCATGGAGTCCACATATATTAATGTTGAGATGCTCATTGTGCTGGTGCAGGAGCGTCCCGAAAAATGGGACCCACACGATGCAAATTATGCGAACCGGACAAGAAAGGAGGTGTCATGGAGGCGCATCTGTCGCCAGATGTACCATGACTTTGGTGACAGACCACGTGATGAGCAGCATAAAATTCGTAAGTGCAACCATAAAAACATCATTAACCTTAGCGCGCGCTTAAAAATGATTCTACAATCAGCACCCCCCTTCCTGGGCATGTAATTTTCTTAGCCTCATGAGGCCGTTACATTAGGATGTGACACGTGGCTTCACACAGCCATAATTAGGGGTTAGGCCACAAGCTCCTCATCCTCCTAGCCAATAAAATTAGTTTCAGTGTAGCTAATGAGACCCTGTGTATCGGCCCAATTACATATGCCACCATGGGTAGAAAGCACACCCCAGAATGCCCCATGCCTAGACTACTGTTAAAAAATGTGACCTCTCAAATATGTGATTTTGACAATCTTTCCTGTCACATTGCAGTGGAAGATGTGATGAAACGCTGGCGAAGCATCCGGGACCAGTTCTGCCGGGAACGTCAGCAGCGGTCCAGGAGTGGGGATGCTGGGCATGTCAAAAGAAAATATATATACTATGACCGGCTGAACTTCCTCGCCCCAATTCTGGATCTGAGACCGTAAGTACATACCTCACACCACATTACACAAATACATTACGCAAATACTTTACAGGGACAAAAATATTGATGTATTTGTGCCTCTGTTCTATTTCATAACAGAACTCAATCTAAACTTACGGATCGAGGAACGGCCTCAGAGGCAGAGCCCATTATAGATCCTGTAGGGGATGAGGTGGCTGGCCCATCTTCTCCCCCTACAAGAAGGATGGCTGAAGATGAGGCATCACAAGACCACACAATGGCTGCCCTACACACCACACCACCAGGACGGTCTGCTGCTGCCACCTCACCCATCCTGGAAGAGCCGGGCAACTTGAGCAGCAGCCCAACTGCCCAGATCAGGTCCTCCCCACAGGCTGCTCTAGCATCACGGCGAACAAGAAGAAGGCGCCAGGTCACTCTTCAAGAGAGCAGGACCAATGTGGACACAGGGGTGCTAAATTATTTGTCCAGAGTAACTACAGATGATGGTGAGGAGGCCTATGCACGTAGCCTCACCCTTTATCTCCGTGCCCTTCCCTGTGAGGTCAGGCTCCGTATTAGGGGATGTATTCAGATCCTGCTTGATGCAAGCACCCCACCCAATACCCCATATGAGGTTTTTGAATTTCTGGAGAGGTGGCAGCTTTCACCACGAAATTTAATGTGCATGAGACTATCTACACAGATGCTTGCTCAAGCAGGGTCTGAACAGCCCCTAATACGTGGGCCAACACCTCAACCCCTTCCTCCCCCTACCCAACCGTCTATACCGCAGCACCAAATGTCTTCCTCAAGCCAACCCCACCAATATGGCCACTTGTACCCACCCAGTGTTGGAGGCTGGTCCCAACCTGGTTGGGGACGATCTGGCTATCTTGGTGGATATGAGCCATGGGCCTACCAGAGCCAACAAGAAGCCCCTCACCATCATCAGTACTCTGGCCAGTATCCCCAACAGTCCCAGGAGGCTGGACAATTCCAGCATCATGGGCAACAGTATGGCCCCACACAGGGCGATGTTGCCCACAATGTCCAGCAGCACCCACAGGCTGTTCTTCCACGTTCCCCTTCCCCAACATATGAGGATTTATGATTCTGATGGTTGGAGATGTCCAGTCAGATGTAACTGGTGCTCCTAATCTAAATGTAAAAACAGGTGTTCTCCTTCACCAACATTTATAACATAATTTAACATTCACATTTTTAAACAATGTTTTCCAAACATATGAAACAATCCATCATGACAGGCAACGCTACCTCACGCCTTTCAGACAGATATTACATGTGTGTAGAAAAGAGAATCTTTAAATGCGCTATGCTGTAAACTGAAAGGATGAAAATACACTACTCACTTGCTAACGCATAGGAAAGGCGTGCTCGCCTTAGTTAAGTAGTCACCTTTTTTGTTAGCAATCTCTAGTACAAAATTTCTAGGCGACAAGCATTCAGAATAACCCGCTTTCTCTATGTCTTAACAAGTGAGTTTTGTATTTTCATCCTTTCCGGTATAGCATGCTTAAATATTGTCTGGTCTACAGACAGGTAATATCTGTGTGAAAGCTGTGAGGTAGCCTTGCCTGTCATGTTGGAATCTTTCTATGTTTGGTTAACATTATGAGGAAATGTGAGTGTTATCTCGTTGCCTTTATTTTGGTGATGGAGCTCACCTTTTGTTGGCAAATCTAGGTTAATCTAGTCATGCAGCAATGTTTTTTTTGCCTAATGTTTGTGGCTGTTTTGTTCTGTAATGTTCATTTTACAACAAGTTAAAGAAGGCACAAAGGGTCATTTTGGCCATTGCCAAATTTGTCTTATGGCAAAATTATGTTTGCCTTTAAGCGAAAAAAAAAAAAAAAGGCAAAACTAAATATTTGTCTACTCTACTTAACGTCTCTGTGTGATTTTTCACAATCCCTCACAACATACTAACAGACACCAACCAATGCAATCAAACACTCATAGAATCATAAAGGCTTGAGTAATATATATTTTGACACACTTAAAGCAAAAAATTATAACATAGACACAGCATGCTCTTGCCAAGAAGTTGCCCCCTCAGGTGAGATAAAGTAATTAGTGAAAATATCACGCACTTTGAGGCCAGAGAGCGGTCTACGTTGAGGGTTCATAGGTGGTCTCACCCTGCGCACATTGTCCGGCCTACGCACAACACCATCAGAGGAGGAGCAATCGTGTATCCTGTTGAAGTTATGCAGAACAACACAGGCTTTCACAACTTCATTCACATTTTACTCACTCAACTGAATGGCAGACTGGAGTACTCGCCATTAGGCACAAAGAATCCCAAAGGAACACTCCACCAGTCGCCTAGCACGTGATAGGCGCAAGTTAAAAATTCTGCGCCTGTGGTCAAGGTTGCGCCGGGGATATGGCCTCATGACATTGCGCGATAACTGAAAGGCCTCATCTGCCACAAGGACATAAAGGACTGATTGTTCGGGGGAGCCTGGTAGCTGGCGTGGTGGTGGTAGATCCAACTGGTTGGTGCGTAGCCGCCGAGCCATTATGGAAGTATTGAAGACTCTAGAGTCTCCCGTCCTTCCATAGGCCCCAATGTCAACAATTATAAACTTGTATTGAGGGTCTACCAGAGCCAACAATACAACAGAAAAGTATTGTTTATAATTGAAGAATTGGGAGCCTGAGTTTGGCGGCTTACGCACCCTGATATGTTTGCCATCCAGGGCCCCAATACAATTTGGAAACTGGCAGTCCTCCTCAAACTCCCTTGATATCCTTAACCATTCTTCCATCCTGGGCTCGGGCAT
This sequence comes from Dendrobates tinctorius, assembly GCF_039654945.1. Taxonomy (NCBI): domain Eukaryota; kingdom Metazoa; phylum Chordata; class Amphibia; order Anura; family Dendrobatidae; genus Dendrobates; species Dendrobates tinctorius. Next base: position 7,497,859 of record NW_027361827.1, on the reverse strand, counting down.
GACCACTTGATGGAGTCTTGTCCAGATTTGTGCACATGTAGACCTCACTATGCCTGAAATGGTTGATTTTCCTATGAGAAACTCATGGTGGAGGGCGGCATAAGACAGGCCAGTGGACAGGAAGCTGTAGAACAACAGAAATAGTAAAGTTTAGAATGGCTAAAGTAAAAAAAAATCAGTTACATGCCGACCAAACTTGTTAGGAAATGATAGAGAAGAACACACACATATTTGGTGGCACAATGACTAAGTGATATGCTGGACATATTAGATGTAACATTCTGCTGTGTCAGGTGATTCATATTTGGAGTAAGATGATGGCATTCAACTTTGTCCAAGAAGGCCAAAAAACATAACTTAGCACACACATTAGGAATATAGAGAATGTGGTTGGGTAGTACATACCGTATTGTGAGTAGAAGTCGCTCCTCTGCAGATATAGCTTTGCGCATCCTTGTGTCCTGAAAGGTTATCCCAGGGCGCATTGTCTCCAAGAGTCAATCAAATGTGGCAATGCTCATGCGACAGTACTGGTAAAATTTCTCCGGATGCTCCCACAGAGAAGAATAGAGGCGGTGAAAATGCCCTCTTGTGAGTCGTTGCCTCAAAAGTGGATGGACCCACACGCATCTCCTCCTCCGCGGATCCACTATCACAGGATATGGTTGCCCAAAGCGCCGTGACAAAAGCCAGGTAAAGAGAACCTGCTCAGTTGTATTGAATCGCAGACCCTCTGCCATGCTGCACAAAGAACACCAACACACCTCGTGAAAGCAAGGTGACAAATGTACAGAATGTAGGCATCCACCTGTTTCTGAGTGTCTAAATAGGGTGCAGGCTAATGATTTAAATTGTTTGCAGGCCTCAAAACCATTAAATGTCCATTTTGCAAGGCTGCGAGAAAATCTTGCCATACGGATTGCATACGGATGCCACACGGATTACATACGGATGCACACATGCGCAAAATACGCGACCTCACCTTGCTTACGGATGACCTACGGAGCACTATTTAGTGGTCATTCATCCGTATTACGCAAGTAAACTACGGACCATATTTTGCGCAGGTTAGTGTGACTCCAGCCTAAGGCCCCGTCACACATAGCGATCTCGCTAGCGAGATCGCTGCTGTCACAATTTTTGAGACACAACAGCGATCTCACCAGCGAGATCGCTGTGTGTGCCAGCGATCAGCGACCGGCCCCCATGCCGGTATCGCTGATCACTGCAGGAAAGGCCAGGACTTTTTTTTGGTCGCTGGTCTCCCGCTGGCCAGCACGCATTGCTGCGTGTGACAGGCGGGAGACCAGCGATCTGCTGGTAACTAATGTACACATCGGGTATCCAAGGGACGCGCGTCTGTTAGATACCCGATGTGTACGTTAGTTACCAGCGCGCTGATGCAGGGAGCTGGTAACTAACGTACACATCGGGTATCTAGGGACGCACGTCTCTTAGATACCCGATGTGTACGTTAGTTACCAGCTTCCTGCATCAGCACGCTGGTTACTAACGTGCACAGCGACGCCGCGCTCGGCGTCGCAGGTGCTGATCACTGGTGAAGCTGTCTGACAGCTCACCAGCGATCACATAGCGATTCATCAGCGATCCTGACACATTTATATCGTTGTCAGGATCACTGGTGAGTCGCTATGTGTGACTCCAGCCTTAGTTGCAGTACCAAGACAAGTTGCTACTTTACACACAGAGCTTATTATCTTCATTATATAGATAATGAAGATGACGCTGCCCTCTCCAAAGTGCTACGGCTCGTTCCAAAGTGACCACACTACCTATATTTTGCTTCTATGGGAAAAATGTGGACAGAAAATTTAGCATATCTGCAAGAAAAATTGACATGTTGTGAATTTGAAGCACGCACTACAGGTCAGATTACACTGCATAAAAAAAGCCCAGCAGGCAGGAGATTTTTATACTGTAAATCCCATCCACATTGCTGAACTGTAAGACGCTGAGGCAACAAAAATATGTAGTGCCAAAAACTTACCAAAATCTCATTGTGGACACAGAGCCCAAGGCTGGAGTCATACAAGCCGTAAAGCAGCGGATGCAATGTGCTAATGATACTCGGCTCCAGCTCTGCTGCGGGTGTGATCCGAGCGTCCGTGCTCTGTACTCCGATACTCAGGCATCACAGCACAGAAGTGGAGGAGATGGAGAAAGGAATTTCTCCGTCTCTTCCGTGGCCTGACTCGGTGTATATCGGACTGCACTAGGGTGACATCCGAGTGGAGTGTGATATTTCACTCAGTTCACTAAAGGGCATGTCACACTAAGAGATATCGCTAGCAATATCGCTATAACTTGTGACGTTATAGTGATATTGCTAGCGATATCGCTATGTCTGATACTTACCTACGACCCGCTCCCCCGCTGGTTATCGCTGATCACGCGAGAACGTCCTGGACTGTTTCTCGTCGTCAGTTTCCTGCGGCGCTTCCTGCTGTGACGATGAGCGATGCGTGGAGCCGGGCGGGAGGACGCAGGATCGCCTAGTGTGACAGGTAAGTAGTGACCCCCGACCCCAGCGATGTCGCTGGTGAGATCACTCACTAGCGACCACTTAGCGATGTACCAGCGATCCTGACCGCGTCATAGCGCTGGTAGGGATCGCTGGTACATCGCTAAGTGTGACAGTACCTTTAGACCCATAGGCTGGCAAAGGTGTGAGTGAGCGGAGCGCTGCCAATCATAACATGCTGTCATTGTTCTCTCATGCCGATTCAGCATGAGAAAATAATCACTGAACTGCTCTGCCCCATAGAATAGCTCTGACCAGAGTGCTATCCGATAAAACATCACATGGCACTACCCCCACTTTGTGTGTTTGAAAAACAACCTGTGCTTTATTCGCACTGCGCAGATCCAGCGTCTACAGTTCTGATGTCATGTCAATGGTGCTGCAGCCAATCAGGAGCTCAGCAGCTCATTCTCTGTAGCGCCATTGACGTGACGTCAGAGATGCAGACAATAAACGATGTTGGGTGCAGCAGGAAGAAAATTGTCCATCAGCGGGAGCGGATGGAGGAAGCCACGTGTGTACAAAGTGTATGGAGCGGAGCCGTGTGTGTACGAGGTGTACGGAGAGGAGCCGCATGTATATAAGGTGTACGGAGAGGAGCTGCATGTGTACAAGGTGTACGGAGCGGAGCCGCGTCTTTGTGAGGTATACGGAGAGGAGCCGTGTGTGTACGAGGAGTACGGAGCGGAGTCGCGTGTATACGAGGTGTGCGGAGAGGAGCCGCGTATGTACGTAGTGGAGCTGCATGTTTACGAGGTGTACGGAGAGGAGCCGCGTGTGTACGAGGTGTACGTAGCGGAGCCGTGTGTTTACGAGGTTTACGGAGAGGAGCCGCGTGTGTACGAGATGTACGAAGCGGAGCCGCATGTGTATGAGGTGTACGGAGTGGAGTTGCATGTGTATGAGATGTACGGAGTGGAGCCGTGCGTGTACGAGGTGTGCAGAGCCGCGCATGTATGAGGTGTACAAAGGGGAGGTGTACGGAGCAGAGATGTGCGTGCATTTTGGCATGGGGGGGGCCCCATTTGAAAGGTCGCACCAGGGCCCATAACTTTGTAGTTATGCTACTGCATGGTTGACTATTATCCTTACGCCTTTGAGGAGAACTATAACTCCCAGCATGTACAGCAGCTCCTATCGCACGCTGGGAGTTATAGTTCACCACATAAATGGTGATTTTCTTTTGAGTAAGTGGCATGTTAGCAGAGTGGACATAGCTTTTTTTTTTTCTTCTTAATTCTATTAATCCTTGCCTCTTAGCTTCTTTGCTCTTTGGTATAACTCAGGTGCTTCTTGGGCTTCTGCTCCTGCACTGCCTCACACTCAGATGCTGCTAAATCCCTTCTGGCCTCACTGACAGGAGGAAGCGGGTGGTCCAATGTCCTGATCATGAGCTGCAGTGAGGCCGGGCTGGAGCAGGGCAGAAAGACTCCCCATCCCCCTTTCTTGTCTCTGTGTTATCTCACTGCAGCTCCAGGAGTCCGGACATCAGAGCGCGGCCACCAACTTCATCTTGTGTAGCGCGGCGGCACTGATTCTAACATGACAGCATGAAGGGGGCGACTGATCGAGTGGCCCTCTACAGCGACCGGCCGTTCTGGCATTTGCCAGAAATGCCCGATGGCCAGTCCGGCCCTGGTTCTAACCAACGTGTCATGGACACTTGTCACAAAGAAGGCCAGTTCTTCAGTAGGGAAGACTCCAAAAGAGTCTGTCTTTACCCCTTTAGAAGATACAAAAATGACCATTAATAATTTGCATCCAAGAGTCACTGAGAAAGATATTGTGTAGCTTTTCTGTGTATGCGGTGATTTGAAGCGCGCCCGATTGTTGAGTTCTGGAGTTGTAGAGGTTGTGTTTGTAAGAAAGGAAGTTGCCGTTGGTGCCTACAAAAAATACAGCAACAGATACCTAGATGGACAAACAGTTTAATGCAATCTTCATTTGAATTGTAGTAATATCAGACCAGCCCATCCTTCTAAGATTAATTGACACACCATCAAATAAGGAAGGTGAATCTAGAAGAGCCACAACCTCCTCCTCCTCCAGTGTTGCTTCAAATCCTCCTGCTGAAGTTGATCCTGATACTATCTTAAAAGCAGTCTTTAAATACTCAGGGTCATCAACAGTCATCCAACCAACTGCATTTAAGATTAAGCTCTGATGCGACCAACACAAATTGAAGACTGTAATAAGAGAGATTCCCAATTCACATATGGGCCCAGAGACTCCTTAAAAAAAACCTTCATCTTGCTTCTTGGGTTTTGTTTAGCGATTATGATCATCAGCAGGTAGTTGATCTTTGAAGGAGTCTGGCATCAGCCATTGGACAATCAATCTTGTTTCCAGCATTGTAGTACAGTTCACCTTCATTGTGGGGCAGTTGCATTATTGCATCAAGAATTTTCATTTTCCCCTTGCTCAGGTATTCTGATACATCACGATTATGGTTCTACCGTTATGTAAAGGGAGGCTAAATGTTGAATATCTTGTTTAAATTTCTTCAATAATCTATTACTACTTAAAAGATAGTCTTTGTTGTTTTGTAGTTTTAATATCTGGATTCCTACAAATGGATATGATGACCTGTATATTCCAGGAAATGGGGGAGGGAGAATTACTAAGTGTCCACTGACTGTGTTCTAGACAAATAAAGTTTTTATGCCTAATTAATGTTTCACACTGTGAAAATGTCATTCAGAACTCTACAATCGTAGGCAATAGTTATTGCCCTGCGGCTGATGCATGCTGTGATATCTGTGATCTAAATACAGAGAAATTCTGAAAGGAAATAGATCACGCTAATAGTGATCAAAATAATGCTGGGACGACACAGATTGTGGTTTTCTATAAACTTCATCTGCATTTACAAATTTGTAGTTAATGCTGGTAATTAGAGTTGAGCGAAACGAGTCGAACAATTTCAAAAGTCACCGACTTTTGGCAAAGTCGGGTTTCATGAAACGAAACCCGACCCTAGGATGAGGTCGGCCACGAGGTCGGCGACTTACGCGCCAAAGTCGCGTTTCAAAAGTTTGTTTAGCGCTCTTTTTCAGCCAATCAGGATCCACGGACACTGTGGGCAACGTGATGACATAGGCAGGGGTCGCCACCATCTTTCAGAAGTGCATGCAAGTGATTGGCTTGCTTTGGTGGGCGTCACAGGGGTTATAAAAGGGCGTGCACGCCGACCGCCATCTTACTTCTGCCGATCTTAGCATAGGGAGAGGTTGCTGATTCTGTAGGGAGAGCGTTAGGCAGGGAAGAAGAAAAAAAAACTGCTTCTGCTGCTAACGATTTTGCCTGTGCAACACACCAGTCACTGTGTGTGCAGTGCAAGGGAAGGCTATATTGTGGTGGATCAGCGGTGTTGGTTGTTAGGCTGCCTTCTAAGGCTTCCTGACAGCTGCATTGCTGTTTCCTCACTGCTCTGCAAACTGCTTTTTTAAAAGCAATCCCAATTTTTTTTTTGTCCTGCTAAGGTACTGAGCGTGCATTTATTCACACCATACAGCGGTGTACGCTCCTCACACAGTACCGTGTAACGGCTGTTATCACAGCCACAGTGAAGCTATCTGTGTGTCACTGTGGAGGACTTGTTCCGTTCTTACAGACCTACACTCTAGGGAGATTCCTATTCTGCCCAATTCTACAATTCACTTTTTTCACACCTGTGCCATCGAGCCTGTGACATAGCGCTCTGATATTCATTGGGCCTCACACAATCCAAAAGTGTCCAGTGTCCACAAGTGTCTGCAGAAATTCAAAATCTCCCTTATCCTGTAGTCACTTTTTTCACACCTGCTGCATCAAGCCTGTGACATAGCGCTCTGATATTCATTGGGCCTCACACAATCCAAAAGTGTCCAGTGTCTGCAGAAATTCAAAATCTCCCTTATCCTGTAGTCACTTTTTTCACACCTGCTGCATCGAGCCTGTGACATAGCGCTCTGATATTCATTGGGCCTCACACAATCCAAAAGTGTCCAGTGTCCACAAGTGTCTGCAGAAATTCAAAATCTCCCTTATCCTGTAGTCACTTTTTTCACACCTGTGCCATCGAGCCTGTGACATAGCGCTGTGATATTCAGTGGGCCTCACACAATCCAAGTGTCCAGTGTCCACAAGTGTCTGCAGAAATTTAAAATCTTCCTTATCCTGTAGTCACTTTTTTCACACCTGTGACATCGAGCCTGTGACATAGCGCTGTGATATTCAGTGGGCCTCACACAATCCAAGTGTCCAGTGTCCACAAGTGTCTGCAGAAATTCAAAATCTCCCAGAAATTCAAAATCTCCCGTATCCTGTAGTCACTTTTTTCACACCTGTGCCATCGAGCCTGTGACATAGCACTGTGATATTCAGTGGGCCTCACACAATCCAAGTGTCCAGTGTCCACAAGTGTCTGCAGAAATTTAAAATCTCCCTTATCCTGTAGTCACTTTTTTCACACCTGTGCCATCGAGCCTGTGACATAGCGCTGTGATATTCAGTGGGCCTCACACAATCCAAGTGTCCAGTGTCCACAAGTGTCTGCAGAAATTCAAAATCTCCCAGAAATTCAAAATCTCCCTTATCCTGTAGTCACTTTTTTCACACCTGTGCCATCGAGCCTGTGACATAGCACTGTGATATTCAGTGGGCCTCACATAATCCAAGTGTCCAGTGTCCACAAGTGTCTGCAGAAATTCAAAATCTCCCTTATCCTGTAGTCACTTTTTTCACACCTGTGCCATCGAGCCTGTGACATAGCGCTGTGATATTCAGTGGGCCTCACACAATCCAAGTGTCCAGTGTCCACAAGTGTCTGCAGAAATTCAAAATCTCCCAGAAATTCAAAATCTCCCTTATCCTGTAGTCACTTTTTTCACACCTGTGCCATCGAGCCTGTGACATAGCACTGTGATATTCAGTGGGCCTCACACAATCCAAGTGTCCAGTGTCCACAAGTGTCTGCAGAAATTCAAAATCTCCCTTATCCTGTAGTCACTTTTTTCACACCTGTGCCATCGAGCCTGTGACATAGCACTGTGATATTCAGTGGGCCTCACACAATCCAAGTGTCCAGTGTCCACAAGTGTCTGCAGAAATTCAAAATCTCCCTTATCCTGTAGTCAATTTTTTCACACCTGTGCCATCGAGCCTGTGACATAGCACTGTGATATTCAGTGGGCCTCACACAATCCAAGTGTCCAGTGTCCACAAGTGTCTGCAGAAATTCAAAATCTCCCAGAAATTCAAAATCTCCCTTATCCTGTAGTCACTTTTTTCACACCTGTGCCATCGAGCCTGTGACATAGCGCTGTGATATTCAGTGGGCCTCACACAATCCAATTGTCCAGTGTCCACAAGTGTCTGCAGAAATTCAAAATCTCCCAGAAATTCAAAATCTCCCTTATCCTGTAGTCACTTTTTTCACACCTGTGCCATCGAGCCTGTGACATAGCGCTGTGATATTCAGTGGGCCTCACACAATCCAAGTGTCCAGTGTCCACAAGTGTCTGCAGAAAATCTAAATCTCCCCTGTCCTATAGACACCTTGTACCTTGTTTTACATTACTATATAGTTTGTGGGATTTTGTCTACATTTCTACCAAAAATGAGGAAGGCTGGTGGAAGAGGCCGTGGAATTGGGCGGGGGTTGGCAGCTGGTAATGATGGTGTTGGTGGTGGATCTGATGGTAGTGGCAAAAGCAAAATAGGACCGAATGCAGGAGGTGTTGAGCCTGCGTCATCGTCTGGCTCCATAAGGCTTCGAAGGCTTAGTTTTCTAGGAGTTGGCAAACCGCTTTTAACGCCAGAGCATCAGGAAAAAGTTTTGTCTTACATTGCTGACTCAGCCTCCAGCTCTATCGCCTCCTCTTCTGAAGTTGTAAAAAGTAAAAGCACTGAGTCATCATTGGAGGCTCATGTTCATGAACCACACCTTTCCTTGTGTCCTTCACCACAACCAAGATTGAAGGAAGACGCAGGCCATACTACTGATTACTCCATGGAGCTGTTTTCACATACCATGCCTGGATTATCAAGTGAAATGGTGAATTACCCAGGCCAAGATGAATCTGACATGGAGTGCACTGATGCACAGCCGCTGATAGATGATTCTGCTGGTACATTCACTCAGAGCACTACATTGTCCTCGCAGTGTACAGAGCCAGATTCTGACCCTGATGAGACTCAGGTGCCCCTTCCCGCACACTATACCACCATACACGGTGACACAGAGGAAGGTGCACATGACATTGTAGAGGAGGTGATGGATGACCCAGTTGTTGACCCAGATTGGCATCCATTGGGGGAAGAGGGTGCTGCTTCCAATAGCTCAGATGAGGAGCATCCACAGCAGACATCAACATCGCAACAGCTGTTATCTGGCAGGCCCGGAGCACTCCAAAGACAGGTTCCAAAAATCAAAAGAGTTGCTGGACAGCTTGTCCAGAGGGTCAAAACATCACAGCATGCTAGGCCGCAAAATGTCTGCCAAAGTAGGAAGAGTGCAGTGTGGCACTTTTTTGAACAAAATCCTCATGATCAGGCCAAGGTTATCTGTAAGAAGTGCGCAAAGACCTTTAGCCGAGGGAAAAATCTGAAAAATTTGAATACCAGTTGCATGCTTAGACATTTAACCAGCATGCACTTGCAAGCGTGGACACAACACCAAACCTCAAGTGCCACATGTGCAACTGATCACAAAGAAGGTAGTCAGCAACGCTACATTGTTTCCCCCACTGTAAGCCCACCGGTTAGCACAGCAGCAAATGTTGAGGTGTCGTTGCAAGGCCACAGCAGTCAGGGAATCCCACTGTTATATCAACAAAATACTGAATCTAGGCCATCAGAAAGAACACCAACTCCATCACCATCATCAACCCTCTCTCAGTCCGCCCTGTCCACCGCTACTTCCACCATATGCAGCTCTCAAGTCCAGCTCACCCTCCCAGACACTATGAGTAGGTCAAGAAAGTACTCAGTCTCTCATCCGCGTACACTGGGTTTGAACGCCCACATTGCCAAACTAATCTCGTTTGAGATGATGCCCTTTCGGTTGGTGGAAAGCGCAGCTTTCCGCGAACTCATGGCCTATGCAGTACCACGCTATGACCTACCCAGTCGCCACTTCTTCTCTCGCAAAGCCATCCCAGCCCTCCACCATCATGTGAAAGACCGCATTGTCCATGCACTCAAGCAGTCAGTGAGTGGAAAGGTGCACCTCACAACTGATGCATGGTCCAGTCGGCATGGCCAGGGCCGTTACGTGTCCATCACTGCGCACTGGGTTAATGTGGTGGATGCAGGGTACACAGGGGACAGCGGTGGTGGGACAGTGCTGCCTAGCCCACGATATAGGAAACAGTTGGCTGTAGGCGTTCCACCCTCCTCCTCCTCCTCCTCCTCCAGAAGCGAAAGCTCGTCCACAGAGCGCAGTCGTACGAGCACTCCATCTGCAGCTGCCACTGTTGCACACAAGGTATCCCCCTATCGAGCAGCTAGTGGAAAGCGTCAGCAGGCTGTGTTGCAGATGATGTGTTTGGGCGACAGACACACCGCCGAGGTGCTGGCCGAGTACTTGAAGCGACAAACTGAGTCATGGCTGGGCAGTGTACATCTTGAGGCAGGCAAGGTAGTTAGTGATAACGGCCGTAATTTTGTGGCAGCCATAGCCCTTTCAAAACTCAGCCACATACCTTGCTTGGCTCACACCTTGAACCTGGTGGTGCAGTGCTTCCTCAAAAATTATCCGGAGTTAACAGCCCTGCTCCATAAGGTGCGAAGACTGTGCGCACACATCCGCCGGTCGCTTGTACACTCCGTTCATATGCAGAAGCTGCAGCGATTGCTCCACCTTCCCAACCACCGCCTCATTATCGACATTGCAACAAGGTGGAGCTCCACCCTGCACATGGTGGAGCGGCTGTGCGAGCAGAGGCAGGCCATAATGCATTTGTGGGAGGATACACGGCCAGGCACTTTGAGAGCAGACATGGAGTTGACAGGTGTGCAGTGGTCGAAGCTGAAAGACCTCTGTAAAGTCCTTCAGTGTTTTGAGGAATGCACACGGCTGGTAAGCGCAGACGACGCCATCCTAAGCATGAGCATCCCACTTATGCGTCTGCTCATGCAAACTTTGACGCACCTTAAGGAGCAGGCGTCTGCAGCCAATGTTGACGAGGAGGAAGAGGTGGAGGGAATCCTTGATGACATTCAGCCATTGTCTGCTCAGGGACCTCTCCTGGACGAGTTGGAGGAAGAAGAGGAGGAGGAGGATGATGATGGGGATGATTACTTAGGGGAGGAGGATGCATCTCGTGGGGCAAGTGAAAATGTTGGCGTGGCAAGGTCTGGTACAGGGTTTGTGTGTGACTGGAGGGATGTGGATTTGCCAGAAAGTGCTCCTCCAACCAGCACTCGCAGTGCATCATTGACACCGGGAACATTGGCCCACATGTCAGATTATGCCTTGCGGATCCTAAAAAGGGACCCCCGCATTGCCAAAATGATGAACGATGACGACTACTGGTTGGCCAGCATCCTGGATCCACGCTATAAAGGCAAATTACAAAACATCATGCCACAGGAGAACCTTGACCTAATATTGGCTAATAAACAAGCAACTCTGGTAAATCGGTTGCTTGAGGCATTCCCAGCACACAGCAGCGGTGATGGTTCTCACACGAGCCGTACGGGCCGGGGGCAGCTTGGCAGAGGTGTTCATGGTGCACACAGCAGAAGTGGCGTTGGAGACAGGGGTTTCATGACAATGTTGTGGACTGATTTTTCAAGTACCGCTCACACAACTGGTAATACAGCATCGATGGAAAGTGACAGGAGACAGCAGTTGTCAACTATGGTTACAAACTACTTTTCCTCCCATATCGATGTTCTCCCACACAGGTCATTCCCCTTTGACTATTGGGCCGCTAAACTGGACACCTGGCCTGAATTGGCACAATATGCCTTACAGGAGCTCGCTTGCCCAGCTGCAAGTGTGCTATTGGAAAGAGTCTTCAGTGCAGCTGGATCAATCCTGACAGAAAAAAGGACCCGTCTGTCAACCCAAAATGTGGATGATCTAACCTTCATTAAAATGAACCATGCATGGGTTTCCAAGAATTTTGTCCCACCTTCCCCTGATGACACATAGGGTGACAGAAAAATGGCTTGCTTTGGTCCACCTCTTCCTGGGACTTGACTTATTTCGCCTTTTGCATCAGCTGAATGTCCAACATCAACATATGCCACTTTCTAAAACTCCCTAACTGTGCTGCCTCCCCCCCCATGGCCGGGGTCACCACCTAGCGCACGACACTGTGCGAGTGCCGTTGCCCTGGACAGGTGGGTAGGCCGACTCTTGGGCGCGGGCACTGGCACAGGGTCCCTCATAGTGCAATCAAGTGTCTCTGACGGTGGTGGTGCACACCCGCCGTCAGACAAACCGCCGTACTATGAGGGGCCCAGTGCCAGTACCGACGCCCATGAGTGGGCCCCCCTTGCTTGGGCAGGGCCCCAGCATTTGCAATCTTTACCTCTCCCTGCTCCTCCGCTGTGTAGTCTGGGCCGTCAAATCCATACTGTGCCTGACACCGTCTGAGCCTGCCTCCTGATGTATAGACATATCTTTTGAATGTGTACGCTATCCATACATGTTATCCGGGGATACGGTACCCTTTCTCACCTTTGTGCAATCACTTGCAAGCCATACTGGGCCTTGCACCATCTGAGCCTGCCTCCTGATGTATAGACATATCTTTTGAATGTGTACGCTATCCATACATGTTATCCGGGGATACGGTACCCTTTCTCACCTTTGTGCAATCACGTGTAATCCATACTGGGCGTGAGAACGGCTGGCGAGCTGTTAAGCAAGCTACAGCACCTGTGGTTTGCACACGTAAGTTTTTCATTTTTTCAGGAATGACGGTTAGGCCTAATTCCGGAACTGCGGTTGCCCTGCACTTACTGGGAAATCATCGTTCGCGAGTAATAATTGTAATCAGTGATCCCCATCACTAACGTTGTTCAGCGGGTTATCTGCACCTGTAAGCGACAAACGCTGGCCTTTTCAGTGTAGCGCACATGCAGCCACGGACATGTAAGGGCATGACACGCCAGTTATTGGCCAATCTCATGTGCCAGAGCCTCACGTGTCCCTCTAGTAAGCCGGACTCGGACCGCGGGGCATGACGGAGTCTCGTTCGTTAACGGAATTAAGCTTGCAATGTGTGCATCTGTTCTGTAGCTGGCATGGTTGAGGTTGCCCGTGTTGAGTCAAATTACGCCGTAGGCTCCACTCCTGGTGGTGCCCTTCTGGACATTCCTTTAAGGTTCAGCTTTGCAACCATACTGCCCACGTAAAACAAACACTTTGCCTTCATGAACGCTGTTTGTAGGGTCATGACTCGTGGGAATAACGCCGCCCAATCAGTTAACCTGCTAGAGAGATCCTTCGTTGCTCCCAAGCATGACATCACACTCCCTAGGAGGAAGGTAATGCCACTGTGGCGACCGTACTCCTGGGGGCGACACAAGTGCACTGATGCCCAGCTACTGCTCGATGAATCTGCTGGTACATTGACCCAGACCACTACATTCCCCTCGCACGCTACCCGGCCTGAATCTGACCCTGATGAAACTCAGGTTACCCTTCCCATATACAGTTCCATCTTACACGGTGACAAAGAGGAAGCTGCAGATGAAAGTGCAGGTTCGGCCCACCCGCCATCAGACACACCACCGTACTATCAGGGGCCCTGTGTCAGTGCCGTCGCAAACGAGTGGGCCCCCCTGCTTGCTCAGGATCACAGCACTTGCAAGGTTGAAATACTGTGCAGTGAGATGGAAGATGGGGACGACGAGTAGTCCAGACTAGTACAGGGATTCCCTAGCGAGGAGACTTATTTGATTGTTTTCAATGTTGGGACAGCAATTTTTGGGGAGCACTATACTCTGGAGAATGATAGATGGGGCCCACCATACACTGGAACATTCCAAAGGTGGACATCAGACACTGGAGCAGCATTTACAGGGCCCATTATACACTAGAGCATTAGAAATGGGGCCCATTATATTTGGAGCATTATTTGGGCCCATAAGACAGTGCAGCTTCATCCATGGGGACCAACATATACTGTAGCATTATGTGGAGCTCATCATATACTGTTTCAAACATTATATGGGACCAATGATTCTGTATGGAGAAATAGATGGGCCTCGTCATGAGATGTAAAAAGTGAAGTATTTTTCATTGTACTATACCGCTATTTCTCTGCCATATCGGAGCATGATGAGTTGTGGTATTATGTGTTAAAGGGGCGCTCTTTCGCCCAGGGCACATGAAAACCTGCAGCCAGCCCTCCCCCCCCACAACTTTAGCCAAATAACCCCCATTTTTCAGTGCGTAACTTGCATTATGAAGTTAATTAAGGTTGACAAGCTTAAGTAAGAAGAATTGATGCTTTTGGCATTCAAATGGGCACTGTAGGTGTGTTTCCTGTCCTCCTCTCACTGCCGACTTTTATTCCCCATTGACTTACATTGGGTTTCGTGTTTCGGGACGACCCCGACTTTTCCCTATAATCGGCCGATCTTGCTCGACCCGACTTTTGGAAAAGTCGGGTTTCACGAAACGAAACTTGACCATAAAAAAACAAAAGTCGCTCAACTCTACTGGTAATAAAAAAAATCTAGTGTAGGCAGGGCGCAGTGTCATACCACGACTATCTCTTATAATTTTTTTAAAATTGATATTTATTTGGACTCCTCATTGGGGGTGCACAAGAAATGATAGCTGAACTCTGCTGACACTAAAATCATCCCTTTGAAAACAATAACGTGGCTGTTGCATCACGGAACATGTTCACCCTGGTGATCTAGTGATGGTGTTTGAAGCGAAGTGGACGATGGCCTCCTAAAAATCTTTTCCCAATTTAAAGGAGCGGGTCTACTATACTTGTAATGCCCATACACTAAGTGGGCCGACAAATATTTCCCCCTGGGGGTTATACATCAACATAGTGTGTAGACATTTTTTTAAGGGCATCAAAAACATCCTTTAACATAATAACTTGGCTGTTGCATCATGGACCACAGTCACCATCTAGTGGTGGTGGATGATGCGGGTGAGGAGAAGGAGGAGGATAACAGCAAATAGCCAAAATCAGGGATCGTATACCCATGTGTGGGTGTGAAGAGGTGCATGGGAATATACCTCCAAAAAAGACACTGGATTTGAGGTTATGTTTCGCTGTTGTCATTTGATGCCGGGGGTTTGTGCCGGCTGCCGGGGGTCTGTACGGGCCTGCCGGGGGCTTGTGCCAGCAGCTGGGGGTCTGTACGGGCCTGCTGGGGGCTTGTGCCGGCTGCCGGGGGTCTGTACGGGCCTGCCGGGGGCTTGTGCCGGCTGCCGGGGGTCTGTACGGGCCTGCCGGGGGCTTGTGCCGGCTGCTGGGGGTCTGTGAGGGCCTGCCGGGGGTCTTGTGTGTGTGCAGGCATCGTCCGATGGGACTACAAGTCCCATCGGGTGATGCCTGCTACAATGACAGTGATTGACACATTAGCCAATGATGGGACAGTAGTAGTCCCATCATCCGGCTAATGTGTTGAATGTAAAAAAAACCCAAAAAACATACATACTACATACATACTACATACATGCTACATACATACATACTACATATATACAACATTCATACATACTACATAATACTACATTCATACAACATACATACATACTACATATATACTACATTCATACAGCATACATACATACATACTACATATATACAAAATTCATACAACATACATACATGCTACATACTACATACATACTACATTCATACAACATACATGCATACTACATACATACTTCATATATACTACATTCATACAACATACATACATACTACATATATACTACATTCATACAACATACATACATACTACATACATACTACATATATACAAAATTCACACAACATACATACATGCTACATACTACATACATACTACATTCATACAACATACATGCATACATACTACATAAATACTACATTCATACATACTACATACATACTACATTCATACAACATACATACTACATACATACTTCATATATACTACATTCATACAACATACATACATACTACATATATACTACATTCATACAGCATACATACATACATACTACATACATACTACATATATACAAAATTCATACAACATACATACATGCTACATACTACATACATACTACATTCATACAACATACATGCATACATACTACATATATACTACATTCATACAGCATACATACATACATACTACATATATGCAAAATTCATACAACATACATGCATACATACTACATACATACTACATTCATACAACATACATGCATACATACTACATATATACTACATTCATACAGCATACATACATATATACTACATACATACTACATATATACAAAATTCATACAACATGCATACATACTATATACTACATACATACTACATTCATACAACATGCATACATACTATATATGTACTACATTCATACAACATGCATACTACATATATACTACATTCATTCAACATACATACTTACTACATACATACTACATATATACTACATTCATTCAACATACATACATACTACATACTTCATATATACTACATTCAACATACATACATACATACTACATATATACTACATTCATACAACATACATACATACTACATACTTACTACATACATACAACATATTGACATACAGTGCATATTTTTTTACAGTGGCGGAGGAATACAGTGCGGAAGGATACCTACCTCCGTCATTGGATTCCTGGAGCCCCGTAGAGAGCGGTCGCATCAGCTGATGCTGATGTTCTCCACGGGAAATCGGCGTGGGACACTCGTGGATTTCTGCGGATCAGGGAGTATATGGCTTGTTTGTTATTTTCATTTTTTTTCATAGATGACACTGGCTTCGAGGAACAATGTGACAAGTATTGGTGAGTATGTACTCTGTGTTATATGTACTGTATGTCAATATGTATGTATTGTATGAATGTATTGTATGTAGTATGTATGTAGTATGTATGTAGTATGTATGTTGTATGTCTGTAGCATGTTGTATGTAGTATGTACTATGTATGTACTATGTATGTATGTTGTATGAATGTAGTATATATGAAGTATGTATGTATGTATGTTGTATGAATGTAGTATATATGTAGTATGTATGTTGTATGAATGTAGTATGTATGTAGTATGTAGTATGTATGTATGTAGTATGAATGTAGTATATGTGTAGTATGTATGTAGTATGTATGTATGTTGTATGAATGTTGTATGTATGTAGTATGTATGTAGTTTGTATGTTGTATGTAAGTTGTATGTCTGTAGCATGTTGTATGTATGTAGTATGTATGTAGTATGTACTATGTATGTATGTAGTATGTATGTACTGTATGAATGTATGAATGTAGTATATATGAAGTATGTATGTAGTATGAATGTAGTGTATATGTAGTATGTATTTTGTATGTATGTTGTATGTCTGTAGCATGTTGTATGTATGTAGTATGTATGTAGTATGTGCTATGTATGTATGTTGTATGAATGTAGTATGTATATATTGTATGAATGTATGAATGTATGTATGTTGTATGTAGTATGTATGTAGTATGTATGTTGTATGTCTGTACATTTTGTATGTATGTTGTATGCATGTATTATGTATGTACTATGTATGTATGTTGTATGAATGTAGTATATATGTATGTATGCTGTATGAATGTAGTATATATGTAGTATGTATGTAGTATGTATGTAGTATATATATATATATATATATATATATATATATATATATATTTTTTTTTTTTTACATTCAACACATTAGCCGGATGATGGGACTACTACTGTCCCATCATTGGCTAATGTGTCAATCACTGTCATTGTAGCAGGCATCGCCCTATGGGACTTGTAGTCCCATCGGATGATGCCTGCACACACACAAGACCCCCCGGCAGCCGGCACAAGCCCCCGGCAGGCCCGTACAGACCTCCGGCAGCCGGCACAAGCCCCTGGCAGGCCCGTACAGACCCCCGGCAGCCGGCACAAGCCCCCGGCAGGCCTGTACAGACCCCGGCAGCTGTCACAATCCCCCGGCAGGCCCGTACAGTCCCCAGACAGCCGGCACAGGCCCCCGGCAGGCCCGTACAGACCTCCCGCAGTCAGCACAGATACCCGATATTTGCAGTATCGGAATGCTCAACACTACTCCCTCATCATCTTCCAAAACTTTGCACTTCTTGTGACAGTACCCCGCGCCTCACGGCCACTGCAATGGGAGGGTCTGAGAAAACTCTCACAGAACTTTGCCAGTGTTCCCCCGGCCTCTGCTGGATTGGAGTTGTGTCTTTCTCGCCTGTACTCCTTGGTTTCCCAATGAATTGTGACCTCTGCCACCAGCGTTTTCAAATGGGAATTTTTTTAATAATTCTGTAACAAGGGCCTTCAGGTACGGCACCATTTTATTACACCTGCCTGCCTCTGGAAGAAGAGATTGAAAGATCTCCTTGTAGCATGCGTCTAGAAGTGTCACCAACCAGTAATGACTGTCACCCAAAATTTTGAGAACATGAGGGTCATGGGAAAGGCAGGGCAACATAAAGTGAGCCATGCGTGCAAGACTGCCAACAGGCAAGATTTGTGTATCCTCACTAAGAGGATGACTAACCATGCTCTTCTCCTCCTCCTCCTCTTCTCTGTCCTCAGGCCATCCACGCTGAACAGACGGTATGACAGTTGTGCTTATAGTGCATGAAATAATAGCTTATAGTGCATGAAAGTAATACCTGTTCTTCCTCTTTGTCAACCAATCCACGTTGGGATGACATGAGACTGGGCTGTGTGTAATCACCCTGTATGGTTCTTTGATACATCTCATCGTGCTTCGTCTGCAATGCATCCTCCTTGATTATGAGCAGAAAGCATTTTAGAACACAGAGAAGCTGGATGGTAACACTAATTATGGCATCATCACCGCTCACCATCTTGGTAGACTCCTCAAAGTTTTGTAGGATGGTACGTATGTCTGACATCCTTGTCCACTCCTGAGATCTTATGTGTTGAGTCTGAACTGAATACCGATGACCTTATTGATGCTGGTAGTCAACAATGGCCCTCTTCTGCTCACAAATCCTTTCCAACATCTGCAGTGTAGAGTTCCAACACATGGGGACATCACACAACAGTTGGCGAGCCAGAAGCTCCAAACGCTGCGGAAGTACGGCAATGGAGAGGAAGCTATAGCTGACTTTCTAAAATGGGCACACAGGTGGCGTACTCTAACAAGCAGAACCGGCAGCACTGGATAGCTTTTGAAAAACCGTTGAACAACTAGATTAAGCACATGGGCCAGTCATGGTACGTATGTGAGCTCTCAGATCCGCCACCAGGTTCTGGCCATTGTCACACATGATTGTAGGTTGAGTGGTGTCAGTCACAGATCTGCCTGCTCTTTCAGAGCTGTCCACAACTCTTCAGCATTGTGAGGTTTGTCACCTAAGCATATTAGCTTCAGCACACCCTGTTGCCGCTCTGCTGCAGCAGTGCTGCAGTGCTTCCACCTTGTGACTGATGTGATCATTTCGGAGATGGAGACTGAAGAGGAGGAGGTGCAGGAGCTGTAGACTGTGGGGACAACCCTGATTGACTAAGGGCTCGCAATCCTCAGTGTCGGGAGGATGTGTTCCATCCCCAGGTCCGACTGGATCCCGGCTTCCACTATGTTAACCCAGTGTGCTATCAGCGATATGTACCATCCCTGCCCAGAAGTATTTGTCCACGTGTCCATGGTTTGGTGGACTTTTACAATTAACAGCATTGTTGAGGGCACAGCTAATGTTGTGGGACACGTACTTGTGTAATGCGGGGATGGCACACCGGGAGAAATATTGGCGGCTGGGGACTGAGTACCTTGGGACGGCCACCGCCATCAGGTTGCAGAAGCATCTCCATGAAAAGCAGCATTACGAGTGCAAGCAGATGAGAAATGTGTGAATTTAGTAGTGTGGCCTGTGGGGCGTTGGCAGCATATTTCTGCTTGTGTTCCAAGGACTGAGGAATGGACAACTGAATTCTACGCTGAGATAAGGACGTGGACGAGCGTGATGATGATGCTAGTTGAGTGTGTGCAACGACAGGTGCAGGGCAGGAGGCATCTTCTCAGGCACCATGGACAGAGGATTGGCTTGCATGCACAACGGTGGAAGAAGCAGTGGTGTCACCTGCAGACACTGTTCCTTGACCCTGGGGTTTGGCTTATGAAGTCAGGTGTTTTGCTTCCATGTGCCTGATCATGCTGGTGGTGGTCAGGCTGGTAGTTTTGCAACCACTGCTGATGGTAAGTAGGTGGTACAAATGGTCAATGGGTTATCGGCAGAGTCTTTAAAAAACAACCAGACTCTGGAAGACCTACCTGGCAACTTCCGTCATGTTGGTGTTACGATGAACGGTTGTCCGTCTTCTGTCCGCAGCCAACACAATGCTTCTTCCTGCCTGTTGGGGTGTTACGCCTCCCTCCCCCTGTGTGCTGCTGTCCTCGCTCTGCATGTCCTCCTGCCAGCTTGGGTCAGTTACTATATCATCCACCACCTCCGCTTCCAATTCCGCACAATGGACCTCTTCCTGACTTTCGGGTAATTGTGTCTCATCATCATCTACCTCTTGTGACACGTTCCCATCGTCGCCTTAATGTGAATGTGGCTGCTCAAATATTTGGGCATCGCTACATGCAACCTCCTCTTGCCCAGCTTCAAGTGTATCAGGAGAGAGGCCCGAATCTGTAGATGGAAAAGTGGGTGAAACTTCAGGGCCCTGATTGGCCCCATCAGCCACCTCCAGACCCTCTATTAATTCTTTTCTAACCCTGAAGTCATGGTCATCTTTGACTTCAAAGGACGAACATCAGGGGCTGGAGCTGTGCTCACTCAGAAATCTTCCTCGGGTCGCCGTGTGTCCTGCGTTTTTTTCTTTAAGGTCTTCTCTCCTACTGAGCATAACAACTCCATTGGTGATCAAGAGATACTCGCCCTTGAGAGGGCTTTGGAGGAGTGGCAATATCTGCTGGAGGGCGCAGTCTACCCAGTGGTTATCAACACGGACCATAAGAACCTGGCGTACCTCCAGTCTGCCCAGAGACTTAATCCACACCAAGTCAGGTGGTCTTTGTTTTTTCCCGCTTTAACTTTTTGTTGCATTTCAGGTCCGGTGACAAGAAAGTCAGAGCTGATGCCCATTCTTGATCTTTTCTGTCCGGAGACCAAGAGGAGGATCCTCAATTCAACATCGAACCATCCAAGATGGTTACTGTCACTACAGTCAGCCTGTAATGAATTCCCCAGGAAAAACCCTTGTGGCTGAACCCGAGAAGGAGCAAGTTTTGTCATGAGTCCACTCGTCCAAGGTGTCTGGTCACGTGGGAGAAAGGAAGACGCTACAATTGATTTCTCCCCACTACTGGTGGCCATCCATGAGCAGGGAGATCTATGCTTACGTGGCTGCTTGTCACCAGTTTTCTCCTGACGTTACCCGTGCCATCTGGTCCATGGCAGCACATAGCCATGGACTTCATTACAGATTTTCCAGTATCCGAGGGTTGCACTGTCATCTGGGTTGTCGTGAATCGCTTCTCCAAAATGGCGCATTTTACCTCGTTGTCTTCTCTTCCGCCTGCTCCTGAACTGGCTGAGAGTTTCATCAAACATATTTTCCACCTACACGATTTTCCTTGTCACATTGTGTCCAGTCGATGTTCGCAGTTCACTTCCAGATTCTGGCGAGCTCTCTGTAAACATCAGGATATCGTCTTGGACTTCTCCTCATTCTATCATCCTCCAGTGGGCAAGGGAGCATGTCAACCAGGTACTGGGCAACTACCTGCAACACTTCATTAATGTCCACCACAACGATTGTGTGAAATTACTTTCTTGGGCTGAGTTCTCGTACAACTATCATGTTGGTGAAGCCTCGGGAGAATCTGCTTTCTACGTTGTGTTTGGTTGGCAACACGAGGTTCTTCTTTTGGTGATGGTTCCTTTTCATGTTCCTGTGGCTAATGTCCTCTCCAGGGATTTTGTAAAGTTGTGGGAGGATACCAAAGCCACTTTAGAAGCATCCTCCACCCGTATGAAGAGACATGCAGACAAAAGGCGCCTGGATCCTCCATGCTTCTGCCCCAGCGACAAGGTGTGGCTCTCGTCCAGGTACATCTGACTGAAGGTACCCTCTTACAAGTTGGGTCCTCATTTTATCGGACCTTTCGAGGTGCTGAAGTGAATCAGTGAGGTTTCCTGTAAATTGAAGTTCCCGCCTTCATTACGCATTCCACATTAATTTAATGTTTCTCTGCTGAAACCGGTTATCCTGAACCACTTCTTCAAGGATCCGAGTACCACGCAAGTGCCAACTGCCTCAGATGATGTTTTTGAGGTGGAGAACATCTTGGCTATGAAGAGGGCGAGAAGCAAGACCTGGATCTTTGTGGACTGGAAGGGGTTTGGACCTGAGGAGAGATCCTGGGAGCCTAAGGAGAATATTCATGCTTTGATTCTCCTCCAGATCTTTCTTGATGGCTTGAAGAGATATCAATTCCTTGGATATCTTTTAGTATCCCTTTCCTGTTTTATACAATTCAACCACCTTTTCCTGTAGACCCGTGGCAATTCTTTTGCATTCCCCATGACTCACAATCCAAAAATTCAGTGGATGATGAAAGATGCAAGAGTCTGTCTGGATCCCAGAAACTCATTCAGCTTTTATGCACACACACTGATTACAAGCAAACAGGTCACAGGTGAGGATGTTTCCTTTAGTAGTCAGTCAAACCCATTTGTGTCAACTTCTGTGCATGTTATCAGGCCAAAATCACCAGGGTATGTGAACTTTTGATCAGGGTCATTTGGATGTTTTGTGTTGTTATTATTATTTAAAATGAGAAAACACAGTAGTTTGACAATAAATGGCTTCATCTAACCTCTAACCATGAGTGGAGAAAAAGTTTTGGTGTTATCATTCATATTCTCTGAAAAAGGGCCAAGAAAGCAAAAATTCTGATGGGGTATGTAAACTTGGAGCACAACTCTACATATGACTCATTGGTGTAATATTATGCAATAAGAACTTTAATATACCAGTAAAGCACCTTAATAGGTAAAGTAACTACTTGAATCATCTTATTATTTTCTGTGCATCTTTCTGTGATATACTGTACTCTAATTATTGCATTTATGTAGCCTGCATTTTTTAAGTTTACCCTGTTTTGACATGTGTTCAGCAGCCTAATGCCTTATGGTATTTTACCCTAAATAGACATAAGAGATTGATGTATGAACTTTCTTTAAATAAGACCAGTACACACTTGTATGCATAAGAACATATATAGAAAAATGCACATAGAGAACCAAAGTAGTAATAAAATTATGTTTATTACAAAATAATAAAACAGTGTTAAAAAATGTACTAGAATGCAGAGCAGAAGAAAGGGGTGAACAGACAATAAAGCACCAAAAGAGTGGAACCACAGATCTGAGGCAATGTCATAAATCCAACACCCCTCAGTGAACCATAGACCATACATATATAATTAAAAAGGTTCTAGGGAATAAACATAATAAGACTGAAGTCAGTATTGTATAAAAGAGGAAGCCAGGGAAAACAAGAGTAGCAGTAATTTTACCTCAGACCTGCGGTGCCACAGCCCCTACGCACGTTTCGGCTTTGTGACTTCTTCCGGGGGCAGGCGATAATAAAAACAGCAAATATACTCCTCTCCAAACCCCTGACACTGAGGAAGTGTCAGAAAATTCTTCACCAAATGAAACCCACTATAAACAAAAGCCCAGAATGATTTCTCATACCCCACGTTCTACTACATATGTTGACTACATTCCTAATTTATCCCAGTCAGAGCTTTTCATCTGTAATTATTTTAAATGATTGGTCTCCTAATTAGATCTTGATCTAAACAAAATATCCTGAGAAAGCCACTTAAGGCCTCTTTCACACATCAGGTTTTCGCCGTCAGGCGCGATCCGGCGCTTTTGACAGAAACCGGATTCGGCGAAATGCAATGCCGGATCCGGTTTCCCCCCCAGTGACTTGCATTTGCGCCGGATGGCCATGCGTTTCATCCGGTTTTCGCCGGATCCGGCAATGTGTCGCGATCCGGCGTCTGGAAAAAACGGCTACTGTAACGTTGTCTCCGGCGAAAAAGCCGGACACGCCGGTTCCGGCGCGTCCGGCTTTTTCACACAATGAAAGCCTATGAGCGCCGCAATGCGCCGGATCCGGCGAAAGCCGGATCCGGCGGCCGGATCCGGTTTTTTGGTCTGAGCATGCTCAGTAGCTCTGCCCACAAGACATATATAAAAGCAAGACAGTGGGACCCACAGCCACACCCAACATGCCACCCAAGAAAGCAACCAAGCGAAGCAGGAGAAGGCAGGAGACCACTGCAGCACCATCAGCACCACCACCACCCCAAATGGAGCAGCAAATGGAACATGCTGAGGAGGGGAGGCAAGCAGCAGATGAGAGACGGTAATTATCAAATCCCCCATTCCTCCAAACTAGGGCTATTGAATATCAAGATATTCATTGGCCCTTTGTTTCTCTTTATTCAACAGCCGCCCAATAGATGCAGCAGCAGCAGCAGCAGCAATGGCAGCAGCTGGAACACCACCCACAGGCATGGAGTGTGGCCACCAGGAAGACAGCACATCATCTTCTGGGAGCCCTCCCTCGCATCGTCAGCGTTTGATGGTAAGTTTTTATTTCCAAAATCCATCTTCTCTGTAATATATGTCTATTCATTTCCTTTTATTTCAAAACAGGATTCACAAGATGAAGAGGCGCTCCCAGAAGAAGAAGGAAGGGGTGGACAGACACCTGGAGTGGGCTCACAATTGGTAAGTTTTTTGCATCAAACGCAGAAACACAACATCACACTACACACAACACATAGAAAACAATGTTCTGCAGACCACACACAGCAAACAAATGCCTACATCCAAAGACATAACATTTTTTGTTTTCTTCTCTAGTCTTCCCAATCTGGTGCTCGGCCAAGAGGTTCTCGCAGTGCCTCCCAGGGTCGTCGGCGACAGCAACGCGGCGGTCACCAGCGTGTAAGTATAAATATTTTTGCTTTGTTTTTTTGCACTTTTTATTTCATTTCTTTTGTGGAGCCTAATTATGTTATTTTTGTCTTTTTCTTTAACAGCCTTCACAGCGTGCTCCCGACTCTGACGGTGAGGATGGAGGACTCGATGTGGACCACCTCATCGATCTCGTCAGAGAAAGGGAGCCGCTCTGGAATATGGCTGACCGCCGCCACGCTGACCTTATCGTTACCCGACGACTCTGGGAGGAAATCTGTTCGCTCCTTGTGGGCCGCTGGGAGGACCTCGATGTTCGGGCCCAGATTACAGAGCGTAAGTATATACAGTACCGGTTGCTTGATGTAAACCAGTGTTTCCCGAACTCCAGTCCTCGTGGTCCCCACGGATCATGTGTTCAGGATTTCTATTTACTATGGAAATCCTGAAAACATGACCCCTGGGGACCATGAGGACTGGAGTTTGGGAAACACTGATGTTGTATACTAACCACTCCTTTCTCGTTTCAGGGAACAGAATTGTGAATCGGTGGCGGTCTGTGAGGGATCGTTTCAAGAAGGAGTTCAATAAAGAGATGCGGGCCCCGAGTGGATCTGGAGGACGCAGGAGCAAGTACAAGTACGCAGAAGCCCTGTCGTTACTCCGGGAAACAATGGTCACCAGAAGGTAAATATTACACACCACATGTGAAAAAAAATGTTAGATGTAAATTTTTTTTTCAGCCAGGGCCATACCATGTCAGTATTTTAATTGTTTTTTTTTCTCTTTATTCCACAGCACGGTGAGCAGCACTCAGGAGCCTGCACGATTGGACCCTTCTGAGGCGATCCATGAGGAGACCGGCACCGAGGGACACTTCGACCGCCCCGGTACATCTGCACCTTCCCAGCCTTCCCACACATTCGACCCATCTGTCCCATCCACCAGCACAGGAGCATCGTGGCCGCCTACATTACATGAAGCTGCTGGTGAGGAGATCGCTTTCCCTTTACCCCACCCTTCTGCCCCTGCCACCTCTAGTACACCTGCGGGTACTGGGCGGCAGCGGCAGAGGGGTCAGGAAAAGACTTATGCGCCCGAGTTCTTGCATCTGAATGCATCTTTCCAGAACTGTCTAAAAGTCTTGTCAGAGCAAATCTCCGCAGGCTATCAGCAGATCAACTCCAGCATTCTGGAGGTGAAGACACTTCTGCAAACCATGCATTCAGAAGCAAGATCTTCGCCAAACCACACCTTTTTCAGGTCTGTTGTGGAGCGCATGGAAACGCTCTCTCCTGCCCAGCAGATGCATGTAATGCATTCATGCCACGCTGCTCTCCAGCAAGTTACCTCCCAACCTCCTCCTCCCACCACAGTAGTTCCTCCACCTGCACCCCCTCCAGCCACTTTCCATCCTCCCCCTCCTATTACATCTACACCCCCTCCAGCCACTTTCCATCCTCCCCCTCCTATTACATCTACACCCCCTCCAGCCACTTTCCATCCTCCCCCTCCTATTACATACCATCCACCTCCCCAGCACCATCCACCTCCCCAGCACCATCCACCTCCCCAGCACCAGCAACCTCCCCAGCACCAGCAACCTCCCCAGCACCAGCAACCTCCCCAGTACCAGCAACCTCCCCAGTACCAGCAACCTCCCCAGTACCTGCAAACTCCCCAGTACCAGCAACCTCACCAGTACCAGACATCTCCCCACTTCCAGCAACCTGCCCCGTACCAGACATCTCCCCACTTCCAGCAACCTGCCCCGTACCAGACATCTCCCCACTTCCAGCAACCTGCCCCGTACCAAACTCCTTCCCCATACAACTTGCCATCAACATCATCTGCTCCTACAGTCCCTGCCCAACCCTCCACTCCACCACCCACCACCTCTTCTGCTTCCCACATGTCCACCCATTCTGTAGTTTTTTCCACACCTTCACCTCTAACTGTTCCTTCCCCACCACGATCCCAGTCCTCTCTCCACACTCCCAGTGTCGAAGTGTCCCGCAGCCCCTACAGCAGTATTTCCACCACACACTACACAGATTTATAATGTGTGTATTTAAATAAAAATGACCAGTTTTATGGTTTCAGTTTTATAGTTTCAAAGTTTTATTAAACAAGTTTATTAAAATTTTAAAAAAGTTTACTAAAAAAAACATTTTTCAATAAAAGTTAAATTATTTTACACTGGTTGTCTGTCATTTCTTTCTGCGGCGAAAAAGGTTAAATACAGGGTATTTAAAAGGTGAAATGGTATTCAAAACTAGGTATATAACTGTGGGTAAATTTTAGCTTTTTGCCACAGTTGTGTTCCTGGTTGTGTTTGAAGCAAAGTATTTCACCTAAAAAGTTGTGTTTATTGTTGGTGATTTCCTAACAATGTACACAACTTTTGTTAAAAGGTGAAATACTTTGCATAAAACACAACCAGGTACACACCTGTGGCCTAAAGCTAAAAATAGAGACCATGACAAGATAGCCAACTTTGGTTGGCAAAGGTATATACTGTTGGTACAGAAGGAACACAAGTTTGGTTGGGCACAAATCTTTCACACTCTGTCATCCTGCCAGTGTACTCTGCCTTGAGGTGACATAAAGTATAGTGCAAAATTGTCCCTCATTACTGAAACCGTCACAGAACTTCTAGTGGTAATGTCATGGTAATCTTGCAAGGTGGTTTCTTCAGAGGTGTCCTCAATGGAAATGGGTTCCTTGCAGATAACGAAATTGTGGAGTACCACGCACGCTTTGATCACCTCGTCCACAGTTTCTGTCTTGAGGTTGATCGCAGTCAATAGGACCCGCCATTTGGCTGTCAGAATACCAAAGGTACATTCAACCATTCTTCTTGCTCTTGTGAGGCGGTAATTAAAAATGCGTTTTGGTCTTGTCAATCCTCTGCTAGAGTACGGTTTCAAAAGGTGTTCTGACAGCTGGAAGGCTTCATCCCCTACACAGACAAATGGCATAGGTGGACCAGATGTTTGCGGCAGCGGTCTAGGTGGTGGGAACTGGAAGGTGTTTCCATACAGTTTACGCCCCATGGCAGACAGTTTGAAAACTTGAGAGTCATTGGAGCGGCCATAGGCCCCAATATCAACCGCAATAAATTTGTATTCCGCGTCAGCGATGGCCATGAGGACAATTGAAAAATATTTCTTGTAATTGAAATATTCCGATCCCGATCCAGCTGGCTTTACAATGCGGATATGTTTCCCGTCCACAGCGCCCAAGCAGTTTGGAAACTGACATATCTGTTGAAACTTGTCAGCAATTTCAATCCACCTCTCTGTTGTGGGCTCTGGTAAAAACTCTTCAGCTAAGGAGTCCCACAGTGCACGGCATGTGTACTTCACAATTCCAGATATGGTGGAAATCCCGAGTCTGTACTGGAAATGCAGTGACGAAAGGGATTCCCCAGTTGCAAGAAATCTGTGGGGAATTAAAAAACAATAAATTAGTTTTAAATCACAGCATTACATACCAAAACTGACCTATAACACTTGGAGATGCAAACTACCACCAACAAGATTGCAGTGAAAGTGTGCTCTGATGCGAGCATATCCAATAAATGTGGCTTACCTTAAAGTCACCATCAGACGCTCTGCGGGTGAAACAGAGAAGCGGCAATAGGTGTCCGCTTTTCTTATGAGGTGTGCAATGCGCTCCACCAAGTAATCAAAATTCTCCATTTTCATCCTAACATATCCAAAAAATTTATCCGGGTTTCGTCGAAGGTCCATGCATAGTGTAGAATAGACCCCACGCGTCATTCTCTTGGCTGTGATGGGGTGGATCCACAAACGTCGTCTACGATGCCTGATGTGCTGCTGTCTCGCTCTCTCCTTCTCCAGAACAATCACCCTCAAACGATTCGCCTCCGCTGTAAAATCCGCCAAATTCTTCAAAATATTTCCAATGACAACATCCATCTTCGCCAGTAACTTGCTCTTCTCTCCAACCTGCACTTTCTCCTCTACAACCTGTCAAAGAAGGGCTGTAGGAACATGCTATATATAGTTTTCCAGTAGCCAATCCCGTTCGGAAGGCCACAAGGGTCAATTTTAAAAACCGGATCCGGCGTAATCCGTCGAAAAACGGATAGAAAAACGGATGAACCGGATGAGACGGATCCGGTTTTGTCTGTCAAGAAAAAGACGGATCCGGCAGAAAACCGGATCCGTCACATCCGGTTTTACGAAACATTTGCCGGATCCGGCGTTCCGGCACGACGCCGGATCGCGCCTGACGCCGAAAACCTGATGTGTGAAAGTAGCCTAAGGCTCCTTTACATTTAGCGATGCACCAGCGATCCCGACCATGATATGACCCGGTCAGGATCGCTAGTGCATCGCTAAATGGTCGCTAGTGAGCTGCCACACAGGCAGATCTCACTAGCGACGCAGCAATGCTCGGCGGTCCCTCTTACCTTTCAGACGCGGCGACGGTGTGCATCTTCTGCCTGCGTCCATGGCTCGCTCGTCGGCGCCAGCAGGAAGTTGACGACGAGAAATGGACCAGGCTGATCTCGCGCGATCAGCGATAACCAGCGGGGGAGCCAGTCGGAGGTAAGTATCACATGTAGTGATATCACTAGCAATATCCCTGCTGCATCACAAAATCGGTGACGCTTTAGCGATATTGCTAGCGATATCAATATGTGTAAAGCCCCCTTTAGGGTGGCGACACACGTCGGGTCCTAGCTCTGCCTGGTTTTACTCCACATGGGTTCCCTTTGTAGATATTACTAATTTATGCCTTTTTTCCTGGGTGGCTATCATAGCCCATTTTTTTTTTCTACTCTCATGTGCTCTGTGTCTGCTCTACCACATTGTTTATTCATAGTGTCTAGTTCTTGATATTGTGGACTCTGCTTAATTATACTTTGCAGGCTGGCCATTTAAACCTATTTCTAAAACTTTGTGCACTATATATGGGGGTGGTAGCCATCCTTGGTAATATGTTTCCATTCTGATTGCACTCCATGTGTGCTCTGCTGTGCAGTGATTTCTAACCATTACTATGGGTATTATCATATAGGACCCTTAATCAATTTTCCATGTGCTTATATTTACTCAGAAATCATACTGCTTTTTGTCTGGGCACTGAATGTACCTTATACCCTCAGTATTTAATGGTATGCTGTTTATATGATCTTAGGGTTTATATTTAAGTTACTATATTGTGAAGTAATTGCTTCAGGCAGTTGGCTTTATTATAAGCCTTGTATTGTCTGCATATATGTCACATGGGTGACTATTTTAATGGGTTTTTATATGTTTTATGCTTGTCTATCTGTGTTCAATAAAAATGAATTGATTTTATGCTAGTCCATGCCTCAAGGTGATCCCCTTTTGTGGCCTATCCCTTTCTCATCTTTATACTACTAAATAAAATATCTGACACATTCCAAAATTCCTTTGATGAAAGTGGGTCGCCCGCCAGGGCCGTGGGGTACTCGGAGCCAGGCCCGTTGATTTCAATGGGAAGTGTCACGGTCGCGGTGACCCAGTCCGTGGCCCTGGGCATCCATGTAAAAGGAAATAGTGTGGCTGATAATTAAAGTTTATAAGTGGATGATTCGTGACGCCACCTGTGGTGTTCGGCAATGAAGATGTTAAGCCGACGCTGCAGACAGATCCTCTGGGACAGATGGTGTGGTGCAGCAATGATGCTGTGGCCCTCCACAGGCAGGGCTGTAGTCCCAGGGCAGTGTAGATGGGGAGATAGTGAGGAGAGCGTAATGGTGCAGTGTTAAGCACAGATATGTAGCAGTGCTGGGTGTGTTGGCACAGGAATAAGCGGAGGACATCAGGGCATGTAGTTCCAAAGCTTTAGGCCGGGGTCACACTGGCGAGGAATACGGACGAGTGAGAGGCATTAAAAGCACGCATTACACACGGACCAATGATTCTCTATGGGGCAGCTCCCAACAGCCGTATATTTCTCGGCCGTATTCTACGGTCCGTGCCAATCGCAGCATGCTGCGATTGTCAGTGTACTACGATAGTAGTACGCCAAAGCAAGTCTATGGATGCACAAAAAATATGGATTACACACGGACCACACATGTGACTTGCGAGAAATACGCACCAGGTGTCTTTTAGCAAAGCCGGCAATTCAGTGCGCTATACAGTAAACTCACACTGACAGTTTTAATAAAGAAACGAAAGAATAGATATATACACATAGAATACATATATATATATATATATATATATGCATTATATGTGTCTATATCTATTTTTTGGTTTCTGTTAGAAACCCTGTCATTGGGCTCCATTATATGTCCATTTTGCAAGCCTGCGAGAAAATCTCGCCATACGGATGCTATATGGATTACATACGGATGCTGACATGCGCAAAATACGTGACCACACCTTGCTTACGGATGACATACGGAGCACTATTTAGGGGTCATTCATCCGTATTACGCCTGTAAACTACGGACCGTATTTTGCGTCGGTTAGTGTGACCCCGGCCATACTCACAGTCTGTTGTGCATACAGGTGCCTGCCTCGGTGCTGTGTCCTCCAGGTCAGGGGCTCAGCCAACCTCCAGGCAAGATGAAGTACTCCATTCCAACACTCCGCCAACATATATGCCTTTTCTGAACGTCTCCTTTCTAGCGCTTGTAATGAAGTACTTGTGGTTGTGTGTTAAACCCAAGTTCCTCCTTTAAGATGTTCCTTTGAACTCTACTTGTAT
This sequence comes from Dendrobates tinctorius, assembly GCF_039654945.1. NCBI lineage: Eukaryota > Metazoa > Chordata > Amphibia > Anura > Dendrobatidae > Dendrobates > Dendrobates tinctorius. The sequence goes on along the minus strand of NW_027361827.1, from coordinate 7,466,438 downwards.
GGCAGACAGCTGTAGCCTGCTTCGGGGACTCCTTGCTACCAAGTCCCGGCTCACTCACGTTGCTGTTGTGCCCTCAAGTCTTGTGTGGGAATAAAGTGGTGACAACTTCTATTCCTCCGGTATCTGCTGCTGGACCATTAGTATCCATACAACCTCGGGGACCAGACCCCGATCATGCGCTTAGAACTTGAGGAAGTGCCCTGTTCTGACCCTAGTCCTTAGTTCTCTTCTTCTCCTCACGTTCCATACAAATCTTTCTTTCTTATGGAGAATCAGGCTATCTATATCTCTTTCCTGTGCTAGCAGCCTCAGGTCACTGAAAACTGCTGCAGCACCTCCTTCAATCCATCTCTCTCAGGGTATCTCCTCTCACAGGCTGACCTAGTCCTAATAATCTCCCACTCTCTTGTGCAGACTAACCTCCACCCACCTCCCAGCACTCTTCGTGTTCCAAGCAGGGAGCCACCAAAGGTGCTTTACTACACTAATATGTTGTGTGGGATGCAGGTGTTGGAGCGTGGTCAGGTGTCTCCATCTTACCTGGATGGTGGGGCACCACACCTCAGGAGGAAGTGCAGCACCTCTTTGATGACTAAACCCTCAGGGGCATCACATACCCACCCGTTAAACACAGCATGTCCGCGGGCTGCAAGTGAAACAAAGATATTACAAATAAGAAACATACAAAATTTTTGAAATGCTTAATAAACAGTTCTTAAACTAAACTTCCCAATATGGGAGGCATTGACTCTTGAACGTTGCAGAACAATTTAACAGACTATCTATGGGTCGCCCTCCCAGGGCTGTGGGGTACTCGGTACCGGACCAGTCCTTCAGAGGGGAATGTCACAGCAGTGGTGACCCAGTCCGTGGCCCTGGGCGCCCATGTAAAAAGGGGATTGAGTGGTGAAGTAAAGTTTATAAGTGATTCGTGACGCCACCTGTGGTGTTCGGCAAGGGAGGTGTTAAGCCGACGCTGCAAGCAGATTCTCTGGGACAGATGGTGTAGTGCAGCAATGATGTTGTAGCCCTCCACAGGTAGGGTTGTAGTCCCAGGGCAGTGTAGATAAAGGGTTAGGAAGAAGGTGCAGTGTTTGGCACAGAGATGTAGTAGTGCTGAGGATGTTGCAGGAAGGAGGAAAGGACACAACAGGGTGCAGTTTCTTTACCTTTACTTGGCAAACGCAGTCCAGGATCCTGATTACAGGTGGCACAGGAGCAGGCTAGCCTGGAAGCAACTCAGGAATCTCTCTATCAGATGGGTTGTGTAGTCTCCTTCCTAGCGCTGGCTTGAGGTACATAAGGTACAGTGTTACACTGAAGTTTCTCGTTCTTACGTCTCTTAGAACTACCTCGTATGGCAGGCAGCTGTAGCCCTCTATCTCTCTTGACTCACCCGTCGCTGTTGTGCCTCGGAGTCTTAGTTGGGAATAGAGCATTTACAGCTTCCTATTCTTCTGGTTTCTGTTGCAGGATCTTCAGTATCCATACAACCGTGGAGACCAGGCTCCAGATCATGCGCTCTCACTGGGAGGGAGCTCTCTTTCCTCAGCTCAACCCCCAGCTTCTCCCCACACATCTACAAACGTGGCCCTCCTCACACCAACTGACTATTTCCCCTCCTGGCCCTCAGAGCGCGCTCCTCCCCCAATCCTGGTTCAGAGCTCCCTCTGCTGGCCTGGAGTGGGAACTGTGTTGCATGAAATTGATTAACTGTCAGAGAGACCCTTCATTGCTTCCAAGAATGACATCACCCTCCCTGGAGGAAGGCAATGCCATTGTGGCGACCATACTCCTGGGGGCACCACATTCCCCCCTAGTGCAAGTCAGCACTCCTGGGCTGATGAAAAACATATAAACATGTAAACAGTATGAAGGTCACAAAATTTTGAAAAATGAAAAATGTACAAAAACCACAAGCTCCAAAAATGGTCCTATGATGATAAGGCCAAACATCCATGTCCATGGTCCATTCCTGGGCAAATAGTGAACTATATACAGGGTTGGTGACCACACACAGTCCTATGGCCAGAATTTCCATAAAACAAAACTGGAAAACTCAAAGGAAATTGTTACAGATTACCTTGTAGGCACAAACTTGAAAACAGTTACATATGTACATGTACAGGTTAACATTACTTTAACTTATTTATATGCAATATCTGATGTGTGGTATACCTTGTGTAGTACGGGTGGACCTGCGTAACACTGGTGTGATTGGGGATCTAACTGGTTGTCTAGTGCTCACTACTGGTGTAGTTAAACTAGGTAGTAATCTCCTACTGACTCTTAGTCTCACCATGGGTATGACAGATTCACCATTGGCAGGGCGAGGGTTCTCTGGCTCCACTGCTGGTATGACATCTGCTACCTGAACTTCTTGATTTTCAGAGTTCTCAGGAGTCACCTCTTCTTGTACTACCAGTTGGGGAAATGTGAACACTGGCACCACTATAGCATCATTTACTTTAGTCCAATTTGCATGGAATTCTCCAAGTATGGTGCTGACCTTTTCTTCTTCCATGGGTTGGATGTTATTTTGTTCTTCCATTCTTTCTTTTAGCTGGTCAGGGCATAATTTCAAATGATCCCTTGATACTGCTGCTGAGGTTTCTCCTCCATCTTTACTAATAAGGCACACCTTGGTATTGTCAAAGTTTGAGGGTAGAATGGTGTAGGGTTCAGCTTCCCATTGATCATCCAGCGTATGCAGTCTTCTTTTCCTCTTTAGGACTTGTTCTCCTGGTGACAAGGGAACTGCAGGGGCATGCTGATTGTAATTCCTCTCTTGTTTTTGTCTTGCCTGAGCTAGACTCTTTTCCACACATTCTTGTACTCTTCTGTACTCTTGCTGCCTCTCTGTATCCCAGTCAGCATCTGGTGATGTCACCTCAGGTGTAAGGACTCCCATATCCAAATCAATAGGCAGTTTACCAGGCCTCGCTCTCATTAGGTAGGCTGGAGTGCAGTTGGTGGAATTCACAGGAATGTGGTTGTAGAGGTCTACCAGATCTGGCAACTTTTCTGGCCACAGATTCCTCTCCTCCAAAGGCAAGGTCTTCAGCAGGTCGATCACCACCTGGTTCATCTTCTCACACATGCCATTGGTCTGTGGATAGTAAGGGGTTGTCCTGATCTTCTTACAACCGTTCAAGTTACAGAATTCCTGGACACTTCTGCCTCAAAAGCAGGACCTTGATCTGTAAGCACTTGCTCAGGATATCCATGTGGTCTACAGAAGTACTGTTGGAATGCTATGGCTGCTGTCCTAGCTGTTTGATCTTTGACAGGCATGACTACCAGGAATCTTGAGTAGTGATCCACGATTGTAAGAGCATAGATGTAGCCCGACCGGCTTGGGACCAACTTCACATGGTCCAGGGCAACCAACTCAAGTGGCTGCTTGGTCACTATTGGCTGCTGAGGAGCTCTCTGGCTGTTCCGATCCTTTCTGCACAGGTTACATTGTCCACACTCCCGGCACCACTTTTCAATGGCTTTCCTCATACCAGCCCAGTAGAACCTCTCCCGGAGCAATGCTTCCAACTTCTTCCATCCAAAGTGGCCAGCTCCATTGTGGTATGCTTCCAGGTCCATTGATGCCTTTCTCTTTGGGACTATCACCTGCCAAACCAGCTCATGAGTGTGGGCATTGATACTCCTCCGACACAGCTTTCCTTCATAAATGAACAGCTGGCCTCTCTCCTTCCACAACTGCTGGGTTTCTTCAGGAGCATTCGACTCTGGGCGTGAGTCAGCTTGTGACAGTAGCTCCTTCACCAGGTAGACTGCGGTGTCATTATCCTGAGTTTCTGCCCAGTCATGATGGGGCAATGGATTTAGGGTGACCTCTTTCAAGCCAGACCATCTGTTTCTCACTCCTTGAGCACGTTGGGCCGCAATTGGCCGGTGGAAGGGAGGTAGCTCTATTTCTTCAAGAGCCTCAGGGTCTTCTCCTGCATCTGGCAGGTTAGGCATTCTGGACAGCGCATCAACATTGGCATTCTTATGCCCCGCTCGGTACTTGATGGTAAACTCATAGTTAGACAGCCGAGCCATCCATCGCTGCTCTAGTGCACCTAGTTTTGCAGTGTCCAAGTGAGTCAACGGGTTGTCGTCCGTGAAGATGGTAAACTTGGCTGAAGCTAGGTAATGCTTGAATCTTTCAGTCACAGCCCAGACTATGGCGAGGAACTCCAGCTTGAAGGAACTGTAGTTGTCAGGGTTCCTTTCAGTGGGACGAAGCTTCCTGCTGGCGTAGGAGATCACTCTTTCTTTGCCATTCTGTACCTGTGACAGAACTGCTCCCAGTCCCACGTTGCTGGCATCAGTATACAACACAAAGGGCTGGTCATAATCTGGGTAGGCCAGTACTTCATCTCCTGTGAGAGCCATCTTCAGTCTGGTGAAGGATCTCTCCAACTCCTCAGTCCATTCAAATGTGGAATTCTTCTGTTTGGCTTTCTTGGACTGTCCCACCAGAAGATTTTGCATAGGAGTGGCTATTTCAGTGAAGCCCTTGATGAACCTTCGGTATTAGCCTACCAACCCAAGAAATTGGCGTACTTCATGGAGGTTGCTGGGCTTCGGCCAGTCCCAGATGACTGTGACTTTGTCAAGGTCTGGTGCCACACCTTCTGCACTCACCACACGACCGAGGTACTGTACCTTGGGCTTCAGGAGGTGGCATTTGGAAGGCTTCACCTTCAGGCCAAAGTTGGACAAGGCTTCAAACACCTCAGCCAGGTGCTCCAGATGGTCTTCATAAGTCTTGGAGAAAACAATGACATCATCAAGGTACAACAGGACTGTCTCAAAGTTCATGTGTCCCAGGCAGCACTCCATCAGCCGTTGAAATGTTCCTGGGGCGGTGCAGAGCCCAAATGGCATATAATTCAACTCACAGAGACCCATTGGGGTGGTAAATGCTGTTTTCTCCTTGTCTGCCTCTGCCACGGGAACCTGCCAATACCCACTAGTGAGATCTAAGGTGGAAAAGTAGTTAGCAGTTTTAAGTGCAGCTAATGACTCTTCAATTCTGGGTAATGGGTAGGCATCTTTATGTATAATGCTGTTAATTTTATGTAATCAACACACATTCTCATGGTACCATCCTTTTTCTTTACAAAAACTATTGGAGCTGCCCAGGGGCTACAACTGTCTCTGATAACCCCAGCTTCCTTCATTTCTCTCAACATACCTGAAGCACATTGGTATTGTGTTGGGGGTATAGGCCGGTACCTTTCTTTAATGGGTGGATGATCTCCAGTGGGGATATGATGTTGAACCCCTTTTGCCTTCCCAAAATCTAGAGGGTGTTTACTGAAAACTCGCTCATACTCCTGGGTCACCCTGTAAACCCCATTTTTCTGGTAGGAAGGTGTAGAGTCAGTCCCCACCTGCAGTTGCTGGCACCATTCCTCCAGTTGCTTTAGGCTGGTTTCACATTTGCGTTTTTTAGCGCTGGAAAAAAACGCATATGTGCGCATGCGTTTTTTCCCCTATATTTAACATGGGTGCGCATACCTGCGCGCTTGTAAGGGTTAGGGTCAGGGTTAGGGTTAAGTATGGTTTTGTTAAGGGTTAGGGTCAGGGTTAGGGTTAGGGTCAGGGTTAGGGTCAGGGTTAGGGTTAGGGTTAGGGTCAGGGTTAGGGTTAGGGTTAGGGTTAGGGTTAGGGTTAGTTAGGGGGCCCCATTATTCTCTATGTGGAGTGCGGGTGGAGGTCGGTGCTGGAGGCCCCATTATTCTCTATGTGGAGTGCGGCTCTGCAGGTGGAGGTCCGTGCTGGAGGCTCTATTATTCTCTATGTGGAGTGCGGCTCTGCAGGTGGAGGTCCGTGCTGGAGGCTCCATTATTCTCTATGTGGAGTGCGGCTCTGCGGGTGGAGGTCGGTGCTGGAGGCCCCATTATTCTCTATGTGGAGTGTGGATCTGCGGGTGGAGGTCGGTGCTGGAGGCTCCATTATTCTCTATGTGGAGTGCGGCTCTGCGGGTGGAGGTAGGTGCTGGAGGCCCCATTATTCTCTATGTGGAGTGCGGCTCTGTGGGTGGAGGTCGGTGCTGGAGGCTCCATTATTCTCTATGTGGAGTGCGGCTCTGCGGGTGGAGGTAGGTGCCGGAGGCTCCATTATCCTCTATGTGGAGTGCGGCTCTGCGGGTGGAGGTCGGTGCTGGAGGCTCCATTATTCTCTATGTGGAGTGCGGCTCTGCGGGTGGAGGTCGGTGCTGGAGGCTCCATTATTCTCTATGTGGAGTGCGGCTCTGCGGGTGGAGGTAGGTGCTGGAGGCCCCATTATTCTCTATGTGGAGTGCGGCTCTGCGGGTGGAGGTCGGTGCTGGAGGCTCCATTATTCTCTATGTGGAGTGGGGCTCTGCGGGTGGAGGTCGGTGCTGGAGGCTCCATTATTCTCTATGTGGAGTGGGGCTCTGCGGGTGGAAGTCAGTGCTGGAGGCCCCATTATTCTCTATGTGGAGTGCGGCTCTGCGGGTGGAGGTCGGTGCTGGAGGCTCCATTATTCTCTATGTGGAGTGGGGCTCTGCAGGTGGCGGTCGGTGCTGGAGGCTCCATTATTCTCTATGTGGAGTGCGGCTCTGCGGGTGGAGGTCGGTGCTGGAGGCCCCATTATTCTCTATGTAGAGTGTGGCTCTACGATTCGTGACCCCCGTCACGTGACGAGGGGGGCCCACAGAGTCTGAACTGCCCCGGGCCCTGGCTACCCTTAATCCACCCCTGGTTCCAACACTCCGCCAACATATATGCCTTTTCTGAACGTCTCCTTTCTAACGCTTGTAATGAAGTACTTGTGGTTGTGTGGTAAATCCAAGTTCATCCTTTAAGATGTTCCTTTGAACTCTACTTGTACGGCAGACAGCTGTAGCCTGCTTCGGGGACTCCTTGCTACCAAGTCCCGGCTCACTCACGTTGCTGTTGTGCCCCCAAGTCTTGTGTGGGAATAAAGTGGTGACAACTTCTATTCCTCCGGTGTCTGCTGCTGGACCATTAGTATCCATACAACCTCGGGGACCGGACCCCGGACATGCGCTTAGAACTTGAGGAAGTGCCCTGCTCTGACCCTAGTCCTTAGTTCTCTTCTTCTCCTCACGTTCTATACAAATCTTTCTTTCTTATGGAGATTCAGACTTTCTATATCTCTTTCCCATGCCAGCAGCCTCAGGTCACTGAAGACTACGGCAGCACCTCCTTCAATCCATCCCTCTCTGGGGATCTCCTCTCACAGACTGACCTAGTCCTAATAATCTCCCGCTCTCTTGTGCAGACTAAGCTCCACCCACCTCCCAGCACTCTTCGTGTTCCAAGCAGGGAGCCACCAAAGGTGCTTTGCTACACTACTATGTTGTGTGAGATGCTGGTGTTGGAGCGTGGTCAGGTGTCTCCACCTTACCTGGATGGTGGGGCACCACACCTCAGGAGGAGGTGCAGCACCTCTATGGCGACTGAACCCTCAGGGGCACCACAAAAGTAATCAAAAAGTGAGTAACACTGAAAAAAGGGTGGATGATATTTCATCTAACCATTCCAACCTGGAGGAATCAAGCTCCTACTGAAATTAGAAATAAAAACCCTAAAAATGAAGATAAATGATCAGGAAGACAGAAATCGCAGAAATAATCTAAAGTTTAGGAGGATAGCGGAAAATATCCCCATCTGCAGATCTCTCATCCTTTATCAGGAACATAATTCAAAAGACCTTTCCCTCTATTTCAAATCTTGAGCTCATGTTGGTACGAACCCATAGACTACAAAAACCTACATCTCTTCCAAAAGACACCCCCAGAGACACAATCATCAGATTCCATTTTTTAAGCAAAGGAACGCCTTCTCAGATACTTAAGGGAACATAAAATTCTCCTTCCCCCATATGAACACATAAAGAATTTTCCTGATTTTTCCAAGGAGACTTTGAACCTTAGAAAATCCTTTGCAGCCATGGATATAATTTTAAGACAGAACAACATCCTATATAAATGGGGTTTCCCAGAGAAGCTTCTCATTTTTTGAAATGGGAAAATCAGTGTGACTACTGACCCAAATGAAGGTGTGACAGAGTCAGCTTCTGCTGAGTCGATTTCTAGAGTGGATCCTCTGGGTCGTGGCACCCACCCACCTAGGGCAAGCTGACCTTGTGAGGAACCACCCCCCCTATACAGGGAGTGTCAGTGGCAAGACCAAAGGGGTGAGCCACCATGACTGCTAGAACCAGACGGCCGGCTCAAGGAAGACATGAGTGTGAGTGTCTGGCAACAGGGAAAGTGCAGGATACAAGACAAGACAAAGCGTGGTCTCAGGGAATCTTCATTAAAGCGTGGTCTCAGGGTAACATCAGGTGCAAGTCATAATTACGAGGACAAAGTGATACACAGCAAGGTGCGTGCGAGGGCACGCAAAGGTACAAGGCATGGTACGTGCTAGGTGGCATGCCTGGGTTCAGGCAAGGGATAGGTGGCATCGGACTCCGGATATCTGGCAACGATAGATAGGCTCTGGACATCAGGCTGTGGACATCAGCTCCGGACATCAGGCCACAGTCATCAGGATCCAGACCTCAGGCAGCAATCGGCAGGCTCCGGGCATCCGGCAGGCAAGCCAGGTTTCAGGCAAGGAAGCACACCAGAGTACAAGACATGATGTGTGTTAGGAGACATGCCAAGGTCCGAGGCAGGGTTCAAGGCAGGGTTCGTGCTAAGAGGCACACCAGAGTCCAAGGCAGGGTGCAAGGCAGGGTGCGAGCTACGGGACATGCCAGGGTTCAAGGTTCAAGGCGGGGTGTGTGCTAGAGGACATGCCAGGGTTCAGGCTAGGACCTGTGCATGCTAGAGGGCACGCCAGGGTACAGGCTAGGGCCTGTGCGTGCTAGGAGGCATTCCAGGGTTCAGGCTAGGGCCTGTGCGTGCTAGGAGGCATGCCAGGGTTCATGGCAGGGCCTGTGCATGCTTTAGAGAAGCACGGGGAGTAATGCCAAGGGGCAGGCTAAGGCCTGCGCATGCCAAGAGAGCACACAATGCATAGTGCAGAGACAGCATGAGTGCAAGGAAGCACAGAGCGCGGCTGGGGCATTGGCTAGCTGGTCTGGCTGAGGCTCAGACAGGCGGGCAAGACTGAGGTGAGCACGGCTGAGGCACAACAGGCGGACACAGCTAAGTCACTGGCCGACGAGCACGGCTGAGGCACAAGCAGGCAGGCACTGCTAAGGCGGGCACGGCTGAGGCACAAACAGGCGGGCGAGGGAAGGCCAGGCACGTGCAAAGGGCACGCGAAGAAACAAGGCAAGGCAAGGCTAAGCAAAGTACAGAACAAGGAGCGGAACGTAGGTGGAAGCACAGAGCCGGGTAGAAGAAAGAGAAGCGGAGCGTATGCTAGAGCCCAGAGTCGGGTCAGAGACATAGAGCAGAGTACAGACAGGCAGCGGAACATATGCTGAGGCACAGAGCCGGGTACAAGGGAAAAAGCGGAGCGTATGCCAGAGCACAGAGCCGAGTATATGGCAAAACACAGAGTACTAGACAAGACTTGTGCTAAAGGAGCACGGAAAGTCAGAATACAAAGTTCAGGCAGAGTAAATGGCCAAAGCGCTTACAGACCCCACGGCGAGGCACAGTACAGAAACAGAGAGCACAATAGGACAGAGTGTAGGAGAGAAGCAGAGGTTGTGCTAAAGGAGTACAATAAGACAGAGTTCTGAAAAAGCACACAAGGCAAGGCACAGGACACGAGGCAAGATACAGGACACGAAACAAGGTACAAGACACCAGACGAAGACAGGACACCAGACAAAGTACGGGACAAAGGACAAAGACAGGACACCAGACGAAGTACAAGCATAAAGCGTGTGCGAAGAAGAACAATAGGGTAGAGTGCAGGGGCATAGAATACAGGGAGCAACCGAGCAGACCAAACAGAGTAGCAACACGATACTCAGTCCTCGACCATAGGAAGAGGTGGTCTGATATAGGGCATTAGCACCTGGACTTCCGGGTCAGAACCCTGAGGGGAACTTCCGGGTCAGGTCCTCCAGAACCATAGAGTGGATTGCTGGGTCAGATCCTCCTGGACCATAGAGAGGATCACATGGTTGGGTCCTCCAGGACTATAGAGAGGATTGCTGGGTCAGGTCCTCCTGGACCATAGAGAGGATCACATGGTCGGGTCCTCCAGGACCATAGAGAGGATTGCTGGATCAGGTCCTCCTGGACTATAGAGAGGACTGCAGCAGGCAGAGCAGAGACGGGCGCGCACACAGCAACGGCATACAGCCATGGTGAGGTACGCGTGCATACTAGCGATGGCGCACATCCATGAGATGAAGCACATGTGTGCACAAGCAATGGCGTATAGCCATGAGGTAGAGCACGAGTGCGCACCAGCAACGATAGGCAACCATGAGATGAGGTGCGCGTGCACACTGCTCCAGGGGTCATGCAGCATAACAGACATGACAGTAGGCTGGGACTTTTTGAAGAAATTTAACCTCATCGGCAACAAATGAAGTCCAGATTTAATCTTCATTAAACATCCGGATCATCCACTGGAAGGTTTATGGTTACGATTTCTCTAATTTTTCCTCACCATATTCATTTACAGGTTTCAACTGCAGTTCGCTGCCGAATTTTTTTTTCCTCCTTTTAGGTTTGGCTTGGGAGAATTATCCCATTCCATCCTCTGTCTATCTTAGGAATATCAAAGATTGAGTTTTAATTTTCTTTTCTTTTATCATTGTTTTTCTTTTTCCTTTATAGGCCTAAAATGTTGCATAGTTTTATTTCCTTATGTTATCACACTGGTCATATTATGATTATTGTTCAGTTTCATTGCTCTATGTTCCTACTGGCTAAAGTTCTACTAACATGTGTTAATTATTATGTCATTAAAATTTCTCTCTTTGAATGTCAAGGGACAATGTCTTCTATCATACATGATTTTTTTAAATCTACAGTAGAAGACTTTCCCTTGAAATTTCTTACAGGTATAGGTGTTTTTTTTTATAATGAGAGCTCTTTCTGAGCTTTTGATTTTATAGGAGATGTTATATCTTTATTTTTTATGGATTTATTTTGATTCAAATTATTGATGTCACCATTAGAAGATTTATCCCTCAATCGTGGATCAATTTTGTTCAATACAGATTCCTCTTTATCTACATACTGTATATAATTGCCAGTTGGCCGCTGTCCCCAAATCCCATAAGGCACCGCAGCAGTGTCACTTTCGCAGGCACAGTTGCAAGGCCACGAACTGCGCCTGCACAAGTGACATATGGTATACACTCGAGTATAAGCCAGCGGGGGAGGGGGAGCGGTAGGAGAGAGCAGCTGCAACAGCATACTCACCCACTCCTGGCGCAGTGGCTGCAACGTCCCTGCATCTCTCTCTGTTTTCCCGGCTTCCAGCAGCACTTCCTGTTTTCAGCGATCACATGGTAGCGCTCATTAAAGTAATGAATATGGAAGCGTGTCCACGCACATAGGCATGGAGCGCATACTCATTACTTTAATGAGCGTTATCAACTGACCGCTGCATACAGGAAGTGGTGCTGGAAGCCGGGAAAACAGAGAAAGATGCAGGTATATTGCAGCCACCGCGCGATGAGGACCGAGGAGGACCGGGGAGGATGAGTGAGGACTGAGGAGGTCGAGTGAGGACTGGGGGAGCCAAGCCAAGGCAAGCCATGTGTACAGGATGGGACCAGGAAGCCATGCCTACAGGATGGGACCAGGGAGCCATGCATACAGGATGGGACCAGGGAGCCATGCATACAGGATGGGACCAGGGAGCCAAGCATACAGGATGGGACCTGGGAGCCATACATATATGGTGGGAAGCCACACATACAAGGACAGGGACGGGGGGAGTCACACATGCCAGGACTGCACGGGGGGAGCCACACGTACCAGCACAGGGATGAGGGGAGCCACACATACCAGGACAGGGATGGGGGAAGCCACATACACCAGGACAGGGACGAGGGGAGCCACACATACCAGGACAGGGATGGGGGAGCTACACATACAGGGACAGGGGGAGCCACACATAGCAGGACAGGGACAAGGGGAGCCACAGATACCAGGACAGGATGGGGGGACAATGCATACCCAGCTTATACTTGAGTCAATACCTTACCCAGTTTTCCATGGCAAAATTAGGTGCCTCGGCTTATACTCGGGTCGACTTATACTCGAGTATATACGGTACATGTCTCCGCTATTCCCACGCAGGTGCAGTAACATCCACGTTGTTACTATGCATGCACAGGAATAGCGGTGACGTGTATGTCACTTGTGCAGGTGCAGTTCGTGGCCGCAATTCCCGCACATGCGAAGCAACAGCCACAACTGCGCACTCTACCAGCGCTGCTCCTGTCAGCGCCACTAAGCATGCACAGATGTTAATTTCACCACACTCCCGATGCGATAGCATCGGGTCTATTTTTAGTTATAGATAATTGCTGGCATAGCAGAGCTCTGTATGATTTGGACTGCAAACTTTCGACAGCCTTCTCAGATAGGGTTGTGCATATTATGGAGCAAATCATGGGAGTAGTATGAGTAGTATAGGGGTGGCACAACTTTCAGCGTGAGGATCTGCCCTTGGGCAACGGGGTTGTGCTTTCTGCCGTCTTCGATAATCCAGAAGTCGGCAATGTAGGCTTGGACGTCAGCAGAAATTCTTTTCCTCCTGACAGCTTGGAATATTGTTGAAGGATGTTGAAGAGTCTTCTCCTTGTTGTCCATGGGGCATGTAGGAGTGGAGGTTGACATCACTGGAACCGGAGATAAGATGAAACTTGTTTTTGTAACTTTGGGATCGGGAGCAGACCCGGCTTGAGGGTTACAGGAATTCTTCTCCTTTGACAACAGGTGTAGGACAGGTGACAGGCTAAAGGATAATTGCCTTTGGTTTCTCTGGATCAGCAGAAGGTAGGGAAGACTTTTATGGAGCTGGCAGGAAGGTAAAATCCAAGCTTATGTACCTTGAAACAGCATCCACAGTAAATGAACTGTTTCAGAACCTCTGACCCCATGGCAGCTGATTATGGGCTAATGATAGGTTGAGGAAGCTTGTAATCTAGAAATTTACTGTCTGAATAGCCCAAAGTTAGATATTTTGTAGCTGTATTTCACTTCCCTGGAAATGGAGAATGTAAGGCTTTGTATAATACAGTCCTGTTAATAGGAGCAGCTGACATCAAAAAATGAGTCAGCTGTTTTTTTTTTTGTGTTCCAAAGGTCCAGAAATGATCCAAAATAATCCAAGTTGGTTCATATTAGTCTATGAAGAATTAGCAAGGAGTCCAGATGCTTTTTATCCATATGATTTTTGTTAATTTGTCCTTAAAGGCCATTTCAGCTCTGCAGCATGAGAGAAACATGTCCATCCTGATGTGTGTCCCAGCCAGGCCCCCCAGAACAATCTAATTAATGTTGCTAAACTTTCATTATAGTTTTGCGCTAGATATCAGATAGCTAATGTTTTGCCATGTAATACATTACATATGCAGGTCAGATTAATAAGTTTTTTATTATTATGATGCCGGAATTGAAATCAAAAGCCTTTTGACCAGTGACCATGCAACGTCTCTTTATTAAAGAGAAAAAATGTGAAACAATGGGACCAAATACAGTACATGACACTTTAGCAGTCAGCAAAAAATAAAAAAACCCTAAGAAACTGGCACACAGTAGAAAAAGGAAAAAAGAGGCTGAGCAGATCATGGAAATTTAATTCAACAAAGCAAGCTATGAACAGTGCAGGGAAATAATGATTTCAGGGATCTGACAAAATCAAGACACTTACACAATACTGCATCAGTTGGTCACCCAAGTTTGAGATTCCAAGGACAAGGAAAAAAAGGGAAAAGACTATTATTTAAAAAAAGGCACAAACCTATAAAAAAATCTCAATAGAAATAAAGGACAATGAGAGGAGAAGTAATAGAAAAATATAATGTACACTTCTCAGTATTGAAATTGCAACACCAACAGGGAAAACTCATCTTATTATGGAAATCACAGCATGAATAGATACGTTAATGATATGCATATGACGAAAAAATGCAAACAAAATTGTTACTACATCTCAGTTTATTCAGTGACGAGTATGAACACCATGTTCAGAAATACATGCACATACAAGCCTTGGTATGCTGTCAATGAGGTTGTTAATGGTTGTCTGATGAATATTCTGAATGCACTTGGGCACACAAATCATCAAGATCTACTACTGGTAGGTCCCTTTACAATTGCTGAATAATGATATCCCAGATATGCTTGATGGGAGTCCGGAAACATTGCAGGCCATAGTAGCACATTTAGGTTACGTAGGCCGCTCACAGTAGCATAAGAGACATGTGACTAGGTGTGTAGTGTTAAAAATCTCTCCTAGGACACTTTGAAGAAATGGCTGTACCACTGGTTACATCAACGTAATTCTGATATGTTAATGTGCCTGGAATGAAGTTTATAGAGGGCTAGCTACTTTTCATTTTGTCACCTCACACTATAATCCCGGGAGCATTGCCCACATATTCTCCATTTAATCCAAAATAAAGCAAGACTTATCACTGAAGATGATAAACTTCCATTCCAGCCTCCATTGCTGTCTTGCTGTGCTCCATTTTGTCTACAAGATAGGTGGTGTGAGGTCATTGTAATAACTTTAGCTGGATGTCTGGCTAGCCCACTGGTAGACCATTAGCGATGAGCGAGTATACTCGTTGCTCGGGTTTTCCCGAGCATGCTCGGGTGTCCTCCAAGTATTTTAGCGTGCTCTGAGATTTAGTTTTTATCGTCTTATCTGCATGATTTGAGACTTGCAGACAGCCTGAATACATGTGTGGAATACCTATTTATTAGGGAATTCCCACATGTATTCAGCCTGTCTACAAGTGACAAATCATGCAGATAAGACGGCGAAAACTAAATCTCCGAACACGTCGAAATACTCGAAGGATACCCGAGCAATGAGTATACTCGCTCCTCACTATAAGACCATACAAACAGATGCCTTAGGCTTGGCACGTGATGTTCAATTCCTCTTACCGTACAGAATGGATTAATCATGGAATAAACGGCTATTGCTCCAAAGAGTTCCAGGAGCTGTTTTTCAACATGACAATGCTAGCCTGCCTGATTTGTTACTTTTAGTAGCTTTCATGGCCTAACCAGCCTATAGTATCTTGCAGCATCTCTGGACTTGTTTGTTTGGACGAATGAGACCATCTGGGATGTCATTAGTCAGCAATTGCAAATTCAGCTGCCAGCAGGGGATCTTGTTGATTTGCATGCCCAAGTTTAACCCATTAAGATGTGTAAATGCATGTACTTCCACACTGAATAAATCAAGATGTTTACAGATTTCATTTTTTCAAAATTTGAATATTATTAACATGTCTATTGATCCTTTGATTTCAATTATTCCACACCTTTTCTTTTTGGTGTTGTAATGTCAATGTTGAGGTGTAAGTATTTTTTTAAATGTAGGTCTTTTCTTACATAATAAAGAATCCATGATATAGAAGTAACCAAAATTCTTTAGCACTTAACAGTTTTACATTACTTTGAAATTTTCAAGTATGGGTGTGGGAAAAGCTCATTCAACTTGAACCCATGATGCTTAAGCATATTACACATACAATAGAGCATACAGAAGACGATTAAAAAAACAATAACTTGAAAAACAATTAGAATTTGAATTCTCATCTCCATCTGATCAAGTGAATTATTAATAAGATCACTGTCAGCACCATTAATCATTTCATTCATTATCTGCACATCCTTCTGATTGCTCATCTGAACCACATGGGAATTTTTATGGTCTAGTAATTTCTTCAACCTTAATGACAAATTGCTGATAGGTACACTGAACTCGGGTAAAATGGTATCTTGGCTTATTACATTGACAGAAGCTTTAATGTTGGCAATATCACTGATCACAGTGTGGCCAATAACTGTGTGTTGTTGAGGAGAGAAACAAAAATTTGGCATTGAAATGTTGCATAAATGGCCCCCATATGAGTATTGGTTTTGGTTAGTGGAGACACAATACAGACCACCTATATTCTTGGTAACTTTGACTATAGGAACACGCCATTTGGATAATTTTATGGGACAGGACATTGTGAAAGAAGCGGAATCATTTTGATTTTCATTATTGTAACCACAAACTGGAATAATAACATCAAATACATCACACCGACAGACACGGTTGTATCCAATTATGGAGCAACAGTCTGTGTTTGGAGTTAACCATGAGTTTAGTCCAGGATGGAAAATTACCAGTGGTGGTATATTTAAACGTTCCTTAAAAATTCTATCCTCCAGCAGCCCTATAGAATAAATAGTTGCCAGTTTCTCAAATACAGAAGATGCAATATTAAAGACAGGAAGGGACAATGTAAAGGAAATATACATTTCATCTTCATGACATGAAGATTGGGAGTCACAAGCTTTATTGGGATGGGGAGTTACTGATGCAAGTTTTCGAATAATGTCGTACTTAAGTTTCTTACATGATGAAATGCATTCCCAGAGTTCTTTCGAACTTTGAACTGTTGATGCACAGCTTGGACAATACCATTTAGCTAGTTCTTCCTCAGTTATTGCATCTGGTATCTTGCCATTTCCAACATCTGTGAGAATTGCTTTAACGGTATCTAAAGTAAAGCTGCTATAAGCATTACAAATAAATTCCTTCATCTGACTGTTTTGTAGTCCTTTATCGAATTGTGTCATCAGCTGAGTCATTTTGACATTTGCTTCCACTAATAGTTTTCCAAAATCATTTATATTATACATTGTGTAATATTTCTCATTTGCCAGTCCTTTGATTCCACTGAGCAATGAATTGGGAATGCTCCCTCCGGTTTGTTTCTGGAAATAGTTAATATGTTTCCTTATGTGTTCTATGTCAAATTTATTCCAAATCGACATACCCAGCGCAAATTGACTTGACATTGATTTAGCTAGTTCATCCAATCCTTGCTGTGAGCTGCTTAAATATAATACCCCTGACTGCAGGGAAGTCTTTTGAAAACTTGTTAAGTCTTGACTTCTCCCCTGGTAGTCTGTTATAATGTCTTTTAGCAGAGAAGTATAAATTAATGACATGTTTAATGTGTCACATTGGTCGATTTCTGCCACTTTCCACTTTGAGAAGTTAAGAACTACAGGTATGTGGATGAAATCCACATTATTTATCAGCATTCCTGGGATAAGAGTTGCAACAATACCACTTGATGGACCTTCTTGGAGCTCAGGACATTGGGTTGTACTTTGGCTGCCACAAACTGATAGCACCAGGGTAAGCACTGAAATAATTATGGCCATTCTGAAATGCAAAAGAGTATGTCACTTTAGAAATGTAATGAGTATTGAATAGAATGGTCTCATAAATAGAAACTAGAGCAAAATACTTGAAGGAATTGACCATAATAACTAGGTTGCAGCTTGTATTTTTTTAAAGCAGATCTGAAAATGTAATTCTGGTTTATTGCTAGGGGGATACCTGTACCATGTACTAGTTTTCATACATAAGGTGGCTTATACACATCTGCGTTTCACAATCCAAGCATGGGGAACAATTTACGGACTGGCCAGGAGTCTTCTGACCTGAACTCAACGATGTATGCATAGGAGACTTCAAAATTTTACTACGAAGGCCCGTGAAACACTGGTTTGTGAAACTGGCCTAAGGTTTAGTCTGTCTGCAGAAGAATTTCTTTTAGTCATAAAGTTCCAATTATTGACTATCTTTAATATTTCTTTGGTTATATATTAAAATGCACTAGCATTTTTATGTTGTCATTACATTAATAATGAAAAATGTGGCACTCCAATATTTGAAGTCAGTGATGTTTTTGATTCTGTGAAATTTTGGTTCACAAATCACAATTTCACAATTTCTTCAGACATATTGATTGAAGAGGTAGAGAAGAATGTAATGTATGATGTAGCATGAGGCACTATAGGTAGAGTGACCTACTTTGGTATCTGAGTACCATAAAATAGTGATGGAGGTTGCTCAACCTGAGCGCTTCTTGCTACATCTTACGTTACATCTCTATCTACCTCTGAAATATGTTTGCCTGACAAATGATTGAGATAATGGACCAAAATATTTGGTATGTATTGCACCAGAGTAAAAAACTTTATTGGCTTCTAATATTGTTGTACTGTATTGTTCATTATCAAGCTACAGTATATACAGAGAGGAACCCTACTTAGATATGAGTATACCAGCGGAACTGTATAGCTGACTGCATTATCATTATACCAATAGTTACTTCTTTTAGTGCTCAAGAGGTGTGTGACTGTATAACGTCTATGCTAATGGTGTATTAGTGATTGAGCTGTGTTACATTACAAACCCTGCTATCAACTCTCATCCTCTCCCAGCACTACCAGGTCTTCTGTACTGCACTTCCCCCCACACAGTGCCTGTTCAAAAATGTGTCAGTATCACAGTAACATCTGTTGCGCTGAGCTTGTAATCACTCTGCAGAGAGATTAGGTCTGTCATTGCATCTCACACAGGAGCAGCCTGTTCTGGGCTACTCCTTTGTGAGATGTAATGAAATACTGCTCTGGTCTCACTGGAGAATGAGTACAAGTTGCACTAAGTACAACAGATATATATGTAATTACTTACACATCTCTAGATAGGCACTGTGGGGAGGGGCAGTACAGCAGAGGTGACAGTGCTAGTAGAGGAGGAGCACCAACAGAGGTGTTTGTAATGTGACATAACTAAACATTTGGCAAAATATACTCTTTCTTAAAACACATTTTGTGCAGTATTTTGTGTAGTATTCTGTGCAGTCATTCATCTACTAATGTTTTTCAGCTTTCATTCATACACTACATTTTTATCTGCAATAGTGGCCTGCAGTGGTTTACCAACATGCTCAGTATCTTCTCAGCTCTGTCTCTGCTAATGGTCCATAGTGATCTAAGTGTAGCACCCCGCAGGGCCTTAGGGTACTCGATACTGGGCCCGTTGACTTCAATGGGGGATGTCACAGTGACAGTGACCCGGTCCGTGGCCCTGGACATCCAGTAATTAAATTGAGAAAGTTGTGTGATGTTGAAGTGTGACGTCACCCATGGTGTTCTGCAATAAGTGGCCGACGCTGCGGTTTTGGTCCTCTGGGGCTGATGGTGGCAAAGCAAAGAATGGATCAGCTCCCCACGGGTAGAGCGGGGGCCCCAGGGCAAAGATATTTGATAAGTTGTTCAGATGGTGGTGAACGTTGGGGTGCAGAGAAATAAGAGAAGGACACAGAAAGGTGCAGGTTTGTCTACCTTTTACTTGCAAGTGGTTGCAATCCGGGGTACCACATACAGGTGATGGATTAAGTCCGGCTCGCCTGAAGGCATTCAGGGGATCCAACCTGCCAGGTGGGGTTTGGGACCTTCCTTCTGCCCTTTGTTTTCGGGTCCCTGCTGTTTGTAACTAAGCTGCGACCCTCTCTTGTGTGATGGTTTCTAACCTGTATGGCTGACAGCGTGAGCTGTTGTGAGTTCATTCTCCCCTTCACCTTTGATGTCTGATGAACTCCCTCTGCTGGTGAAGAGAGGTAGTGAAATTGATTGGGATGGGAAGAACCTGTCATCTGAACTGGCGGAGTGTGATTGGACATCTGGAATTTCTGAGTGGATATAAGGCAGCCGACGCCTTGCAGGGCTGCTGGTGATCCTTTCTGCTCTGAGCTCTTGCATCCAGCTTAGTTCTTGTCTACTAAAAGCTAAGTTTTTGCCCTGCTATTATTCCATGAGATTTTGTCTGGTTTCCTTAGTGTTTGTATTCAGCAAGTCCTGGTTGGGACTGGCTGAATTCCATTTTTGTCTCTGATCAGTTTATCTCTTTGCTCTGTTTTCAGAATATACCTGAGTGCTGATATAGTGATTTTGAAGTCTAGCGACTTCAGGGCCTTTTTCCCTATCAGACGGTTGGGACATTTTTGGTAGGGTTTTTTGCGGATTGCAGCCAGCATCTTTTCTGTCCTGTCCTATCTAGTTAGTTGGGCCCCATCATTTGCTCAGCCTGTCTTTCTGTCTGTGTTTGTGTTTTCATCTGTTTTTCACCGACAATACATGTTGGGGGCTGTCTATTGCTTTGGGGTCTGCTCTGGGGCAGTTTAGATTTCCCCTTTCCTTCTTTAGGCTTATGTAGTTCTCCGGCTGTGACGAGGGGTCTAGGGCACCGTAGGAACCCCCCACGGCTACTGTTAGTTGTGGTGTATAGGATCAGGGGTCTGCAATCCGATAGCTACCAACCTCTCCGGTTTTCTGGACTTAGCTTGTATTCTTGTTTTCTCCTCCTCCGGTGACTCATTCATAACAGTGAGCCTTTATCATGGGTACTGTCCTTTTCACTGTCAACCCCGGGCTCTTGATCTGCTGCCGTGCCTTCAGGTGTTCAATGTCACCCAGGAACTTGCAGTCCCCTGTACTTCCAGATTCGGCGATCAGGGAATACAGCTCCTGTTCAGCCTAGGACTCTGGCATCTTTTTTTATATCAGTGCTTTGCTCTGGGGTCAGCTATATGCAATTTCAGCTTCCCCAGAGCCTCTCGCCTCCGCTCTTGTCTTTTCCCTCTTCACAGATCAACTCCCCGTTGCCAACTTACTAACTGTCGTGCCATGAGCTCTCAGCTGCTCTTGTTTCCATGACAATTCCCTGTTTACTCTCTCAGTTGACTCCTTGCTGACTCACTATCCCCATCTGCTGGCCAGAATTTATAAGGAAGCTCCCCTTTCTGACCTGCAGCAGGAATTGTCATGTAATCTGTGTTACCTGGCATGGGGGCCCCCCTCCTGCCTCTAGGCATGACTTTACCCCTTAGAGGGAGGCAATGTCACTGTGACAACCAGACTCTGGGGTGTCACATAAGCGGTTGATATTCTAATTAGAGGGAAAAAAAGAGAATGTGTGGTTGAACATGAGGGGTTGAGAGAAAGCAGACAGAAAGATAGATGTTTGCAGTTATTTAATATACCTATATGTTAAGAATAATAACTATCATGCACTATGTTCATGGAGACATTTTGTCACTGGATATATATTTTTGCTATATGTAATGTATCTGTGGCGCCCTGGGTCTTTATCGCCACAAAAGGGTTAAATATGTACTGTTTTGCATGTGTTTTGTGAGCAATCGGAGTTATGCTTTCTCTGCTAGAGACCACAACACACACACAATTTGCCTCACTCCCTCACTGTTGTGAGCTCATTTACTCGTTCACCTTTGATGTCCGATGAACTCCCTCTGCTGGTGAAAGGAGGTGGTGAAACTGATTTGGATGGGAGAAACCTGTCACCTGAACAGGTGGATTGCGATTGGACATCCGGACTCTCTGAGTGGATATAAGGCAGCCGACGCCCTGTAGAGTTGCTGGTGATTTCTCTGCTCTGAGCTCTGGCCTCCTGTTCAGTTCCTGTCTTCTAAAGCTAAGTTTTTCTCTGTTATTGTTCCATGAGATTTTGTCTGATTTGCTTAGTTTTGTGTTCTGCCAGCCCCGGCTGGGGCTCTGCTGAATTTCCATTTTTGTCCCTGATTGGTTAAATCTCTTTTGCTCTGTCTTCAGAATATATCGGAGTGCTGATATAGGGATTTTGAAGTCTAGTGACTTCAGGGCCGTTTTTCCTATCAGATGTGTTGGGACATTTTTGGTAGGGTTTTTGCGGATTGCAGCCAGCATCTTTTCTGTCCTTTCCTATCTAGTTAGTTGGGCCCCATCATTTGCCCTGCCTGTCTTTCTGTCTGTGTTTGTGTTTTCATCTGTTTTCACCGACAATACATGTTGGGGGCTGTCTATTGCTTTGGGGGTCTGCTCTGGGGCAGTTTAGATTTCCCCTTTCTTCCTTTAGGCTTATTTAGTTCTCCAGCTGTGAAGAGGCGTCTAGGACCACTGTAGGAATGCTCCATGGCTACTGTTAGTTGTTGTGAATAGGATCAGGGGTTTGCAATCCGCTAGCTACCAACCTCTCCGGTTTTCTGGACTTAGCTTGCATTTTTGTTTTTTCCTTCTCTGGTGACTCATTCATAACACTCACTTGCCTTAAGCTTAGAGCTTTGTAGACATACCCTAACTGGGAGGGGCCGAGTTGTTGTTTTCAGTGAAGAAGGAGGAGAAGAAGAATGCTCCTGGCAGCCATGATGACATGTGCTCGATCCAGGAGTGAGAGCTAAGAAGCATCAGGGTGTCAGCCCCTAGACCATCCATGCTTTCAGAGCAGGGTAGTAAGCTAAGAGACTGCGTGGGATTACACAACCAGCAGAAAAGTGTTTTCCCTCAGAAATACTGCAACCACCTAGGATCAGTGAAGGATAGTGCAAGTAGGAACTTGAGCTGCTTTACAAAGGATTCAAGCTGCAAGTTTCTAAAGGCGATATACACAGTGAGTAGAGGCAATACTGGGAAGTTCTAAACTCCGGGAAGCCTTGGTCCTAGAAGGGATTAGAATAGCAGGAAGCTTACACCGAGTCACAGCAGAGTGAAGGATAACTCCCATTCTGCAGAACAGTCTGTAACCTGGTGAGAGTTGTAATACCTCCTCTGAACTGCTCCTGAACTACAGTAAATGATAAAGTGACTTTCCTTGACTCCTGCCTTATTACTCCGTGCCTTCTACTTTCATCACAATCTCTGGGGGTCTGCCCTGGTTGGAGAGGGTTTAACATCTGCACTGCCATCACCATCTACTCCCCCAGGGATCATCTGATCTGCAGTGCCGGCTATACTACAGTCGAACACTCCAACTGGCGTCACGAATCACTACATAAACTTTATCCCCATTCAACTCTACCCCTTTTACATGACCGCCTGGAGCCACGGACCGGGTCACCGCCGCTGTGACATCTCCCATTGAAGTTAACGGGCTCGGTACCGAGTATCCCACGGCCCCTCGGGCGCGTCACATCATAAATACATGCAGATGGCAGGGGTCTGAGGCTTCTCCCTCCCCTGAGTTTCAGCTGGTTCTCTGAACCGGTTGTTAAAATGACAGCCAATCCGGAGTGGAATGCTAGTTTCCTTTTTTATGCACTCAATTGTATTTGCGTCTTTTATAAGTGAATATATTTGAAGACATGGGCACAGAACAGATGCAAAAGAGCACTAATCATCTCCTCACCCTGATGAGGAGCGTGATGAGGTCATTTCTTGGGAAACGTAGTCAAGAGGCACAGAAGGAAAGATGACAGTAAGTTCATGATGTAAACAATAATAAACCACAAGAATGGCTAAAGGGCATGTCACACTAAGCGATATCGCTAGCGATATCGCTAGCAATATCGCTATAACTTGTGACGTTATAGCGATATTGCTAGCGATATCGCTGTGTCTGATACTTACCTACGACCGGCTCCCCCGCTGGTTATCGTTGATCACGCGAGAACGTCCTGGACTGTTTCTCGTCGTCAGCTTCCTGCGGTGCTTCCTGCTGTGACGGCGAGCGACGCGTGGAGCCGGGCGGGAGGACGCAGGATCGCCTGGTGTGACAGGTAAGTGGCGACCCCAGCGATGTCGCTAGTGAGATCTGCCTGTGTGACAGCTCACTAGCGACCACTTAGCGATGTACCAGCGATCCTGACCGCGTCATATCACTGGTCGGGATCGCTGGTACATCGCTAAGTGTGACAGGGCCTTAAGAGGAACTAAAAAATGAAAACAACAGAGGGAAGGATGTATGGGTTTGTGGACTCATTCCAGAGATATTGTATTGTTTCTTTTTTTCCCAGAAAATCACTTTTAATTCATTTTGATCATTTGTGGGTGATTGCCAGCATGATTCTTGTCTAATCTGAAGGAAGACTATGACAGCACAGGGAAAGCTGAATACATTGATAAAGTGGACATAAAACGTTTACACACCGCCTGTTAAAATTCCAAGTTTTTGTCATGTAAAAAAATAATTTCATAACTTTTTCAATCTTTCTTGTCTATATCTGTACAAATTCATTGAGAAACAAACTGAAATTATTTGGGGGGGGAAATAAAAGTCAATTAATATGGTTGCATTAAGTGTCAATACCCTCTTATAATAGGGGATGTGATTGTGTTTAGAATTAGACAATCACATTTAGACTCATGTTAAATAGTAGTCAATACATGGCTGCTGATGTGAATCTGATAGATTTGAAAGGAAGAGTGGACAAAGATTGTCATACCTAGGTGGGCCATGCTGATAGTCTTTTACACAAAAAGACTGAATGCTACTATAAGTTCAAAATGATACCTCAACAAAGTATTAGTTTAATGGTGTGCATACTTATGTACCGTATATACTCATGTATAAGCCGAGTTTTTCAGCACATTTTTTTATCCCAGTCAATTGTCCCAGACGGCCGGCGGAAGAGGGGGAGCGGCGGAGCAGCGGGTCACAGAGGCAGGAGGACATCATAGTCACCTTCCTGCGCGCCCTCGCTGCATCTTGTTGGTTCCGGTGCCAGCAGCATTTCTGGCAGAGCGATCACGTGGCCCCGCTCATTAAAGTAATGAATATGCATGCCTCTCCACTCCCATAGGCGTGGAGGGAATATTCATTCCCTTAATGAGCAGGGCAATGTGATTGCTCAGCAGGAACAGCTGCTGGAGCCAGAAAGAGATGCATCGACGGCCGGCAGGCAAAGTAAGTAGGATGTTTGTTTTTTAATAGGAAACATGCATACAAGGATAGGGGATAAGGAGCCATGCATACAAGGACAGCGATGAGGGAGCCATGCATATAAGGATAGGGGATAAGGAGCCATACATACAGGTACGGGGGAGACATGTACACCAAGACAGGGATGAGGGGACAATGCATACCTGGCTTATACTCGAGTCAATAAACTTACCCAGTTTTTCACGGCAAAATTAGGTGCATCAGTTTATACGCGGGTCGGCTTATACTCGAGTATATATGGTAATCACATTATTTTAGTTCTTTATTTTTCTTTTTCCACACAAAAATGTTTCAGTTTATTTTTCAATTGAATTGTACAGATTCAATTTTAAAACTCTAAAAATTTCTGAATTGATTTTTATTAGTATTTTTTTATGTGACAAAACCTTACATTTTATAAGGGGTGTGTAGACTTTTTATATCCACTTTGCTAAAGATTCAGTTTAATCATAAGGAAAATCACCTATTAATAATTCTCCTGCAGACAATTACATGATAATAACAATGGTCTTTGTAGCTAAATGATACATTTTGTGGTTTTGCCACAGTTATAAAATAAAATCTTGCCTCAATGTGTGTAAAAACCATTACCCCGAGTCATTGGAGTGGTGGAGCATCTTGGCCCGAATCACGAGTCTTCTTTTGAAAATATGTCCATTCTCTTTGACTTATCTCCAAAGAGCCTGATAACATCAGTGCAGATTTCTTTGAAATGCAGCGTATATTCTTGTAGGATCTGGGTTTAGAACGAAAAGCCCCAAATAACACATAGTTTAAGGGTTCATGGGTTCATGCTGCCTCCCTTTCTTTCCATTTGCTCCTACTGTCTGTATTATGCCACCTCTTCCCCCTAGTTTAGTGATGATAGGGTTAATGTTGTTGTTCTAGGAATTATCATTCAAAGGTTTCTATCCTGGACCATGTGATTTACTTTTGATTGACTGCAGGATGCTGATTGCCGGGGGAGGGGTATTTTGGAGATTTCAAGGACAGCTATTTAACCCCTCTGCATGTCGGTTACTGGGCAGTTTTTACCTCAAGAGAAGAAAGAAGGATCATTGTCATGGAGGATCTTTTAAATCAACCACCAAGGAATTGTTGCACATAGTGGGGGCAAGGAGTAGCTCTGAAGATGCATTCAGGAGGATGTAGCCCAGGGCTCTGGTTCTACTTTGCGGTCTTGCTACAACGTCATTAGGAGGAACAGATGCTCTGAATTGGAGGTTAATGAACTGGACCCGGAAGCATCGTCACTGCTACTCCCCTCCTGAGTCATGGAGAAGTGGACAAGGTGACAGAAGATCTCGTTCACACTTGATGGAAAACGTAATATAGCAGTGGGTCCATTAGAAGCAGAGCATGGAGCCAAACACTCTAGTGGATGAGATGCCAGGAATGCAGTGTGCTGAAGGTTTCTCTTTGTGGATGAGTCAGTCTTTGTTACTGTGAGGAGGTCTAATACTGACCAGTTTGCAAGAGGTTCTTGCATGGGAGTTAATAGTCTCCAGGAACGTAAATGTTGTCTGGTATGTTGGTTGCAGGAGTACATTAGACTTAGACCATCACTTTTCGGGTCTTTATTTTTTGTTCATGGCTTCAGTTCTCTGAAGTCTTACAGCGTTGCATTAGTTTTCTGGGTTTGGATAGTTTTAAGTTCACTTCCCATTCTTTCTGGAATGGGGCAGCAATGGAGGCCGCTGTTTTAGGCTTAGATGATTCAGTTATAATAGGCTTAGGTAGATGGTCATCTGATGGGCCATTTGTTCGTTCACTGGGCCCATGTGAGAGCTTCTTCTATATCTTATTTTGTCAAATTTGTCTTTTGGTCAAGATCAAGTGGATTTTATTTGGTTAGGAGTTAGAGGGTTGAGGTGCAGTCAGCTAGCGGATATAATTTTTAAGCAAGCTGGCGTATGGCCATCTTTGGATATTTTAATTAATCATGCAGGAGGTAACTATGTTGGTAGGGTTAAAACGTCAGCATTGCTATCTCAGATGAAACTGATGTTCTTTCACCTCAGATGTTTTGTTCCATGTTGTGTTTTGGGTTTTTCCGAAATGGTTACGCATTTAGAATGGTCGGTAAGTACTGGCTTTGTTTTATGGAAAAGATCAGGAAGCATTTAAACAGGGGTAAAAATCTTCAATTCAGTTGGTGGTTCATCATAACGGCATGTAAATCTGGAGGGTTTTTCAGAGGGATCAAATAATTATTTCCTTCACTGTATACACAGGAGACACCAGACTTTGGAGCAATCCAAGGTGATAGGAGTGTTTACAATAGATGGCTTAGTGACTGTATGAAGATGTTTGACTGCCCCAATCGACTCACACAGAGGCATGTTTTTAATTTATTACTAAGGCAGAACCACAAAACATGCTGCATAGTCATGCCTCCCAATTTTAGAAGATCAGAAAGAGGGACAGATCATGCTATGCACATAACGAGCAGTGGCAAATTTTGGCCATGTCCCTGGTCACACCCCAATCCACGCCCATGTACCATTGTTTTCCCTGTCAGGAGGAGTTGACAGAGGGGCTATGGTAGTGGGGGAAATTCAGCAAACCCTTGAGACTGCAGATTGCAAACCCAATCCAGGACTGTTCGCTGTATCCAGGACAGTTGGGTCTAAAGATGAGCGAGAGCAATAGGGGAGAACCTCGTAGTGTAACCCTCTCTAGCAGGTCATAAAACTTAACTTTTATTGATTATGAAATCAAATCAAAGGGTATAACAGGTGAATGATTAAAAAGAATGAGCCCCTAATCTGCTCCCATTGTATACGTTGAATAAGCAATTACTTCTATTTGTCATAAGATGGAACCCCGGGGTGCCATCATTGTTTGGCAAAGAAGGGCACTCAATTAAAACCATGTGGTCTCAGGGACACCTGCAGAAAGGATGCAGCATTTACATTACATGTGAACACAGCCTTAGCATTACAGTTCTTTTTCATTTTTTTATGGGGTTATTAAAGATAAAATATCTATCACGCCATTTTGTTACACCATTTACAGATTTCCGTAAGTAATTTGATCTCTGTATGGTGCGGGTCCTTACGATTACAGGGACACCAAATATTAATGTTATGTCCTGATTTGTGATGTTAACTATTTAAAAAAATGCATTAAAAATTATTATTTTTTTCATTATCAAGTGTTGTTCATTTTTATTTTAGAATACAAATACATACATTGTACACAGCAGTACACAAAATTCTCCCCAGGACATCACTAAAGCTTTTGACTCAGCAGCTTAAGTGCCTGCCAGTAATGATAAGTTTGTTGGTTCAAGACTGGGAGACTCATAGAAAAACAAAATAATAATAATTTTTGTAATTGCTTATGATTTTTACTACTTTTATAGGACCAAAAAAATCTTTTTTTTCACCTAAGTATACATAGGCACCAGAAAAATACATTGTTATACACAATGTGCTGTATCTCTATGGACATGTACAGTATAACCCGCTTCAGGGTTCATTGCCTTCAATACAGGTCAAGAAGATTACTAAATTCTCCTATCTACATTATTGTGGACTGTGACTCATTAGTAGAGCAACAACCTACAAATACAGAGCTTGCAGTCCTAGAGAGACCAGAGCACAGGAGGGAGAAGCAGTGAGTAGTACACTTTAATTCATGCAGAGAGCAGTCCCGTCCCTGAGGAGGAGCTACAGAGAGAGCGATGGAGATGCGTAGGAGAGGTAAGTATAGAAGCCGGGAGAAAAGCTGTGACTGGACAGTCCCCCTGAATTGGTGACAGTTGGGAGCTATGCATATAGCTTATCTGCAAACACTATTGTATTATTATGTAATTGCCTGCAGGAGCATGGTTTCAGACTATTTGGAAATTTTCTAATGTCAGGTTAGCTTTAATTCTTGGCTGAAGAGTAATGTTGAGCATTCCGATACCGCAAGTATCGGGTATCGGCCGATATTAGCGGTATCGGAATTCCGATACTGACTTCCGATACTTTTGTCATATCGGATACCGGAATCGGAAGTTCCCATCATGCTATGAGCCTGCTTGCTTTGATTAAGCCAATGGGAATCCTCCGAAGTGTGGGCACATCCTGTTAGGCATGTAGGCATGTTAACTATTGGCATGGCTGTGATTGGCTGCCGAAATGATGTCATGATGCACTATAAAAGCCACCGCAGCCGCCATTTCTGGTTCACTCTGCTGTGAATTCAGTTAGGGACAGGCTGCTGTAGAAGACTGTGAGGGACAGTTAGAAATAGCGATTCCACCAAACATCTAGTGCTTTACCCAGGCTACATAAACCACCACTGTAGCCTTCTTTGCCCTAGCAGCAGTGTTCACAGCTGTCTGCAAGGGCTGTGTGAGTGCAGCTCACGCTGTGGAGTGGGTCTTGTAGCCACGTCAGGTTGTAGACTGCCCAGCGTGCCTCACTGCTGCCTCATACATCTTTTAATTTTTGAGCTGCATTTTTTACATAATTTCAATCTAGTGTGCTTCCATCCGTATCCATATACGTTGGTTGCAAACACTAGTAGTAGACAGCGGAGCCTTTCTGCAGCCTTTCAGTGCTAGTGTCCACTTTGCTGCACTGTTCACGGCTGTCTGAGAGGTCTCTGACTGTGTGTGAGTGCAGCTCACGCTGAGTAGTGTGTCCTGCAGCTACGTCTGGTTGTAGGACGCTCAGCGTGCGTCAGTGCCTCACACATATTTTTATTTGAGTGCAGCTCATTTTTTCTTCTATTAGTGTGCATCCATCCGTCTCCATCTACGGTGGTTGCAAACACTATATAGGAGTACACAGCGGAGCCTTTCTGCAGCCTGTCAGTGCCAGTGCCCACTTAGCTGCACTATTCACGGCTGTCTTGAGAGGTCTCTGACTGTGTGTGAGTGCAGCTCACGCTGAGTAGAGTGTCCTGCAGCTACGTCTGGTTGTAGGACGCTCAACGTGCGTCACTGCCTCACACATATTTGTCTTTGAGTGCAGCTCATTTTTTCTTCTCCTATTAGTGTGCATCCATCCGTATCCATCAACATTGGTTGGTTGCAAACACTATATAGGAGTAGATAGAGGAGCCTTTTTTTCTGGCTTGTGCCCTGCCGGCGCAGCCAGATTAGTATTACCCAATTTTTTGGAGCCTCATCTTTTGCATTGTAGGTTACCTGCCTGCATTGTAATAGCTCCAAAAAGTTGGTGATACTATCAGTTTCAATTCTTTGTTCACATACTTTGAGTTTGTTTCCAACAAAGAAACCACAAAAAAAGTTCACCAAACACTATATTTGGAACTTGTGTAGGCCACATCAGCTCCTATTAAAGTGTAGTCCACACACACACTTCATAAAATTAGTGCTTCTTGTACCTGTAACCAGCTGTTCAGGAATAAGCACACTAAGGCCCCCCTTTGTACTTTTCTGCCTATCTTAAGCAGTCTGGCAAGATGAAGAAGGCAGGGAGTAAGGCGCGTGGGTGTGGAGTTTCAGCAGGGAGAGGACGTGGGGATTCTGCAGGTAGAGGACGTGGGGATTCTGGGCCTGCTGCGGGCACCAGTGGATCAGCATCCCCCAGTTTTAGCAGGCAACAGTCCTTTATGCGCAGCTTTGTAGGACCTCAACATACCCCACTGCTGTGGGAGGAACAAATTGAAGCCGTTGTCGGATGGATGGCAGCTAACGCATCGACTTCAATTACTTCCACAGCCTCTCAGGACCAGAGCACCGAAGAGCAACCATCTGTCTCTTCACCACCTGCCAAAGTGCCCAGGCAGTCAGAGAGACATGGACAGGAGCCATCACAGTCTCTACTTCTGTTCTCGGAATCTGTTGGCTTGGAAAGAGGGGGCCAGCCAAGCAGCATTCCTGAATGTGAAGAAGAGGGAGTATGCAGTGATGCGCAACTTCTTTGTCCCTCTGAATCTGAAGAGGCTAGTGGGCCAGTGCCTATGGTCAGCACACCTCACTACGCATCAGATGATGACGAGACTCAGTTGCCACTTTCTGGTGCGTACGGTGCTGGTGAGACAACCCCGGAGAAGCAGCTGTTTGAAGAGGGGAGGGAAGATGATGAGGTCCTTGACCCATCATGGCGTGAGGAACAGGAAGGTGGTGGGAGCAGCTCGGAGGAAGAGATTCCCCTACCGGCCAAAACAGGAGGCAGAGGGAGGGGGAAGACTTGGTTGCCTGTACCCTCCACTTCGGCACCTGTTAGGAGCATTCCTCATTCCAAAGGCAAAACGGGCGCTCCCAAGACTTGCAGTGCGTGGTCCTTTTTTGACACAGTTGCAGATGACATTTGCTTTGTCAAATGCAAGCTGTGTCATCAGAAAGTCAAAAGAGGGAGAAATGTCAGCAACCTCAATACCACAAATATGTGGAAACATGTGCGCACCAAGCACGAGTTGGAGTTGCAGAGACACCCTGAAGACGTAGGCCAACGTACAGCACCACCTACCACCTCTTCAGTTCGTGTTGGGGCCTTTTCCTCCAGCTCACACACTGCTGGTTCGGCTTCCTCACAGGATCGCCAAGGAAGAACCTCTGCCACTGTTGTCCGGCGACCCTGTCAGATTCCACCCATAGCAGCACGTTCCCATCCATCACAGCCATCGGTAGCACAGGCATGGGATAAAAGGCGCCCTTGCTCGGCAAACCATCCCCGAGCACAGTCTCTGAATGCTGGCATTGCCAAACTTCTGGCAGTTGAAATGCTGTCATTCAGGCTGGTGGACACTGACACCTTCCGGGACTTAATGGCATTGGCAGTCCCCCAATACAACGTGCCCAGCTGCTTTTATTTCAGCAGGCGAGCCGTGCCTGCCCTGCAGAAACATGTTGAGGGCAAAATAAAACATGCGCTACTAAACGCCGTTAGTAGCAAGGTCCACCTGACCACCGATGCGTGGACCAGTAACCATGGACAGGGACGATACCTTTCCCTCACTGCCCACTGGGTCAATGTTGTGGAGCCGGGTACAGATCTGGAGAGTGGCGCTGTACGTGTTCTTCCAACGCCACGGATTGCAGGACTCCAGTCTGTACACATAGACTCCTCCTCCTACTCAAGTTCCTCAGAAACAGCAGAGCAGGAGCCTGTTACGACCGATATGAGCACAGCCGTGGCCAAACGTCAACAGGCTGTACTCAAATTAATTTCTTTGGGGAATCGAAGCCACACAGCGCAGGAGCTCTGGAATGCTATCAAGCAGGAGAGCGATGTGTGGTTTGGGCCAGCGAATCTCCAGCCGGGCTTGGTAGTGTGTGACAATGGCCGAAATCTGGTGGCAGCTCTTGGCCTAGGCAACTTCACACACATCCCATGTCTGGCACATGTGCTTAATTTGGTCATGCAGAGCTTTCTGAGGGACTATCCGGATCTTGATGCACTGTTGCACAAGGTCCGCATAGAGTGCGCTCACTTGCGGCGTTCCAGCACGGCAAGATCGCGCCTCGCTGCTCTGCAGCGACGATTTGGCCTTCCGGAACATCGCATCATATGTGACCTACCCACCCGGTGGAATTCAACGTTACATATGTTGGAGCGGTTGTGTGAGCAGCAGGCAGCAGTCATGGAGTACCAGCTGCATCAGGCGCAAACAAGTCGCACTGTGCGCCGTTCACACTTCAGCACCATTGAGTGGGCCTCTATGAAGGACATCTGCCTCGTTTTGCGTGCCTTCGATGAATCCACACGGATGGCGAGTGCAGATGATGCACTAGTCAGCATGACTGTCCCCCTTATCTGCCTGCTTCAACAAACACTGCAAGCACTAAGTGATGAGGTTTCGGAAGAGGTGGAGGATGAGGAGTCCCAAATGCCATCTGCTTCTGGACAGTCTGCGCTACGTGTTTCCTCACAAAGGCCTAGGCAGGGGACACTTTGTGAGGAGGATGAGGAGGAGTCGATGGAGGAGGAAGACATCTCTCCAGAGGAGGGAGGTACACAAACCTCTACTCAGTATGTACAGAGAGGGTGGGGTGATGCAGAGCAGGCCGAGGTCACGCCTCAAACAGGGGACAGCGGTTCTTTGGCAGTTGGGAGTCTGCAGCACATGGTTGATTTCATGCTGCAGTGCCTGAGAAACGACCGCCGCATCGCCCACATTCTCGTCTCGGCTGATTATTGGGTGTACACCCTCCTAGATCCTCGCTACCGGGACAGCGTACAAAGGCTCATACCAACGTTGAACCGGGAGCGTAAACTGCGGGAGTACGAAGAGTCACTGGTGCAGTCCATAATGTTTTCCATTCCACCCGACAGCATTGTTGCTAGTGCTTTACAAAGCAGCTCTGTGCGTCGAGGCAGTGGAGGAAACTCTGCACAAAGAGGGAGCAGAGGCAGCGCCGCAGCACAAGGCAAGACCACTATGGCCCAAATGTGGCAAAGTTTTGTGTGTCCACCACAATTGTCTACACCATCAGCGACGCCTCGAGTCAGCAGGAGGCAACGCTTCCGTCAGATGGTGTCAGACTACATGTCTTGCCCTGTCACTGTACTCCCAGATGGCTCTTCCCCCTTCAAGTTTTGGGTCTCTAAGCTGGATACATGGCCAGAGCTTAGCCAGTATGCATTGGAGGTGCTGT
Organism: Dendrobates tinctorius; assembly: GCF_039654945.1. Taxonomy (NCBI): domain Eukaryota; kingdom Metazoa; phylum Chordata; class Amphibia; order Anura; family Dendrobatidae; genus Dendrobates; species Dendrobates tinctorius. The sequence continues at coordinate 7,433,192 of NW_027361827.1, read as the reverse complement.
CTTGCCCTGCTGCCAGTGTATTATCGGAACGCGTCTTTAGTGCCGCAGGTGGTGTACTAACAGACCGTCGCACGCGACTATCTTCCGATAATGTTGACCGGCTGACTTTTCTGAAAATGAACAAGGCCTGGATCTCCAAAGACTTTGCCATTCCTCTTACAGACTAAATTAGTGGTAGGCAACTGTATCCAGGTCTGCTGGTGTGTTCATTTTTCTACCACCTGAACTATAATCCCTGTGCTTCAACACAGCCAGTTGTCGCTCAGATGTGTCGTCTGCACAGAGAAACACACTAGCTCCTGTGTTAGTGTGGTTCAGTAATGCCAGCTGATCCCCTGCTGTGTGGACGGCAAAGTCACCAGCTCGATCAACATTCAAACCACTACTGATTTTTAACCGTGCCCAACTTAGGTCTCTGGCTCCACTGTCTCTACTATTTCCCCTGGCCTCCAACCCCGCCATCTACATCTCTGAAGTGGCATCAGCACAATCTACACTTGTTCCTGTGTTCCTGTGGCTCAGTCCCATCAGTTTATCCCCTGATGTGTGTCCGGCAAGGTCTCCTGCTCTGTCCACATTCCCATAACCAGTAGTGGGAATGAGGACAGAGCTGGCGAACTTGCCGGACAAACATCAGGGGATGAACTGACGGGACTGAGCACAGTAACACAGGAACAAGTGTAGATTGTGCTGACGCCACTTCAGAGATGTAGCTGGTGGGGTTGGAGGCCAGGGTAAATAGTAGAGACAGTGGAGCCAGAGGCCTAAGTGGAGCATGGTTAGAATCAGTAGTAGTCAACAACCTCCATAAAAACCGCTGCCCATTGGCCTCTGCATGCGGCATGCGTAATCCTGGGCTCCAACAGCATCAGTTGGTGTTCAGAAGTGTCGTCTCCACAGAGCCAAACACATTTGTTCAAGTGTTAGTGGGGTTCAGCACTGCCAGCTGTTCCCCTGCTGTGGAGATGGCAAGTCTCCTGCTGCCTACACTTGCCAAAATCCAGTAGGCCCCAGCCTGCTCCTCGCCTGATCCTGGGCTCCAACAGCATCAGTTGGTGTTCAGAAGTGTCGTCTCCACAGAGCCAAACACATTCGTTCAAGTGTTAGTGGGGTTCAGCACTGCCAGCTGTTCCCCTGCTGTGGAGATGGCAAGTCTCCTGCTGCCTACACCTGCCAAAATCCAGTAGGCCCCAGCCTGCTCCTCGCCTGATCCTGGGCTCCAACAGCATCAGTTGGTGTTCAGAAGTGTCGTCTCAACAGAGCCAAACACATTCGTTCAAGTGTTAGTGGGGTTCAGCACTGCCAGCTATTCCCCTGCTGTGGAGATGGCAAGTCTCCTGCTGCCTACACCTGCCAAAATCCAGTAGGCCCCAGCCTGCTCCACGCCTGATCCTGGGCTCCAACAGTGTCAATTGGTGTTCAGAAGTGTCGTCTCCACAGAGCCAAACACATTCGTTCAAGTGTTAGTGGGGTTAAGCACTGCCAGCTGTTCCCCTGCTGTGGAGATGGCAAGTCTCCTGCTGCCTACACCTGCCAAAATCCAGTAGGCCCCAGCCTGCTCCACGCCTGATCCTGGGCTCCAACAGCGTCAGTTGGTGTTCAGAAGTGTCGTCTCCACAGAGCCAAACACATTCGTTCAAGTGTTAGTGGGGTTCAGCACTGCCAGCTGTTCCCCTGCTGTGGAGATGGCAAGTCTCCTGCTGCCTTCACCTGCCAAAAGCAACAGGCCCCAGCCTGCTCCTCGCCTAATCCTGGGCTACAACAGCGTCAGTTGGTGTTCAGAAGTGTCGTCTCCACAGAGCCAAACACATTCGTTCAAGTGTTAGTGGGGTTCAGCACTGCCAGCTGTTCCCCTGCTGTGGAGATGGCAAGTCTCCTGCTGCCTACACCTGCCAAAATCCAGTAGGCCCCAGCCTGCTCCACGCCTGATCCTGGGCTCCAACAGCGTCAATTGGTGTTCAGAAGTGTCGTCTCCACAGAGCCAAACACATTCGTTCAAGTGTTAGTAGGGTTAAGCACTGCCAGCTGTTCCCCTGCTGTGGAGATGGCAAGTCTCCTGCTGCCTACACCTGCCAAAATCCAGTAGGCCCCAGCCTGCTCCACGCCTGATCCTGGGCTCCAACAGCGTCAATTGGTGTTCAGAAGTGTCGTCTCCACAGAGCCAAACACATTCGTTCAAGTGTTAGTGGGGTTAAGCACTGCCAGCTGTTCCCCTGCTGTGGAGATGGCAAGTCTCCTGCTGCCTACACCTGCCAAAATCCAGTAGGCCCCAGCCTGCTCCACGCCTGATCCTGGGCTCCAGCAGCGTCAGTTGGTGTTCAGAAGTGTCGTCTCCACAGAGCCAAACACATTCGTTCAAGTGTTAGTGGGGTTCAGCACTGCCAGCTGTTCCCCTGCTGTGGAGATGGCAAGTCTCCTGCTGCCTTCACCTGCCAAAAGCAACAGGCCCCAGCCTGCTCCTCGCCTAATCCTGGGCTCCAACAGCGTCAGTTGGTGTTCAGAAGTGTCGTCTCCACAGAGCCAAACACATTCGTTCAAGTGTTAGTGGGGTTCAGCACTGCCAGCTGTTCCCCTGCTGTGGAGATGGCAGTCTCTACTGCTGTCTCCGCATTCCAAAGACAGTAGGCCTCTGCCTACACCCTCTTATTTACTGGGCTTCAAAACACCCAGTTGTAGCTCGGAAGTGCCGTCCACACGGAAAGAGACACTTGCTGCCGTGTCTCAGTGGGGTTCAGTAACGTCAGCTGTTCCCCTGCTGTGTGGATGGCAGTCTCTCCTGCTGTCTGCATTCCAAAGACAGTAGGCCCCAGCCTACACCCAGATTTTGCCTGGGCTTCAACACAGCCAGTTGTAGCTCGGAAGTGCCGTCCACACGTAAAGAGACACTTGCTGCCGTGTCTCAGTGGGGTTCAGTAACGTCAGCTGTTCCCCTGCTGTGTGGATGGCAGTCTCTCCTGCTGTCTCCGCATTCCAAAGACAGTAGGCCTCTGCCTACACCCTCCTATTTCCTGGGCTTCAACACAGCCAGTTGTAGCTCGGAAGTGCCGTCCACACGGAAAGAGACACTTGCTCCCGTGTCTCATTGGGGTTCAGTAACGCTAGCTGATCCCCTGCTGTGTGGATGGCAAAGTCTCCTGCTGCCTACACAGTCCTACTACTACTGATTTTTAACCATGCTCCAATTAGGCCTGTGGCTCCACTGTCTCTTGTATTTCCCTAGTTATGGGAATGTGGACAGAGCAGTCGACATTGCCGGACAAACATCAGGGGATTAACTGACAGGACTGAACACCTGTAACACAGGAACAAGTGTGGATTGTGCAGACGCCACTTCGGAGCTGTAACTGGCGGGGTTGGAGGACAGGGGAAATACGAAAATCAGTGAAGCCACAGGCCTAAGTGGAGCTTGGTTAAAATTAGTAGAAGTCTACAACCGATCTTAAAATTTCTTCAATGCAGCCTCAGCCTGCTCCGTGCTTGTCCCTGGGCTTCAACACAGCCAGTTGTTGCTCGGAAGTGCCGTCTTCACAGAGTAAAACACTAGCTCCTGTGTTTGTGGGGTTCAGTAACGTCAGCTGTTCCCCTGCTGTTTTGATGGCAATCTGTCCTGCTGCCTCCCAATTGACAGCACATCATGCCTCAGCCTGCTAAGTGCTTGTCCCTGGGCTCCAACATCGCCAGTTGCTGTTCATAACTGACTTTGGCATGGGTACTCCCTCCTGCCCAGCTTGGTTCCAGCCCTGCCTGCTGTTTCCGGGAAGTGTCAATGTCAGTTTGCCACCCCAAGTTGCCATGTCGTTTTGCGGTTGGGTTAGCCGAGGCTAGGGTGCCAGCAGTTTAGGTGCTTCCTATGTGGACTGCGGGTTCTGGTAAGAAAGGCTTGTTCCGTAGTGCCAGTAGGACAAGCACCCCCTGTAGGACTGTGTGATTCGGTAACTGCAGCCAGCTTGCGGCATGCCAACTTTGCTTTTCAGGGGTAACTTCAGCTGCCCCTCCGGGTTCCAGCACTGTCAGCTGGTTCTCGGCAGTGCCTTTGGCCTAGGTGCCTCCATCTCGGTATCCGAGTTCCGGCAACGTCTGCTGGTCCTTGGTAGTGCTTTGTAGCACAGGTACCTCCTGCTTAGTAACCGGGTTCCAGCACCGTCAGCTGGTCCTCGGTTGTGCCATTGGCTCTTATTCCTTCTGCTGCCCCTCCGGGTGCCAGCACTGTCAGCTGGTCCTCGCTATTTCCATTTGCTCTTGCAGCTTATGCTACCCATCCGGGTTCCAGCACCGTCAGCTGGTTCTCGGCAGAGCCTTTGGCCTAGGTGCCTCCATCTCGGTATCCGAGTTCCGGCAACGTCTGCTGGTCCTTGGTAGTGCTTTGTAGCACAGGTACCTCCTGCTTAGTAACCGGGTTCCAGCACCGTCAGCTGGTCCTCGGTAGTGCCATTGGCTCTTGTTCCTTCTGCTGCCCCTCCGGGTGCCAGTACCGTCAGCTGGTTCAAGAGGACAAAGAACAGGAAGACAACCACCAAGATGCAGAACAACAAGAGAGAGAAGACAAAGAAGCATAAAAAAACAAAGCAGAAGAACATTAAGCATAAGACTAATACTCTGAGCAAATGATATTATCTTATTTATAAGCAGAAGAAGACTAAGCAGTGTATGGGGGTGAGTCCGTTCCTCCTCGTGGTGCCCCTGGAAAAGGCCTGCTGCTGCAGGCCAAACTGAACGTGGACAAATCCTGTTGTAAATCTTTTGTGACAGGCAGAACGGAAGGTGTAAACTTCTAACTTTTCTAGATAACAACTACAGGAATGCCTGACACAAATAAGAATATGATGAAGAAGAATAGGAAGAAGATGAAGAAATTGAATATGTAGAATAATAATTGTTGAATAAGAAGAATATGAAGAATGTAAGAAAAGGAAGAAGAAGAAGAATGTAAAAAAAGGAAGTAGAAGAATTTAAAAAAAGGAAGAAGAAGAAGAATGTAAAAAAAGGAATAAGAAGAAGAATGTAAAAAAAGGAAGTAGAAGAATGTAAAAAAAGGAAGAAGAAGAAGAATGTAAAAAAAGGAAGAAGAAGAAGAAGAAGGTAAAAAAAGGAAGAAGAATAAGAAAGAAGAAGAAAGAAGAAAGAAGAAGAAGACATACATGTCTGGCAAAATATAAATGAGGCTAACATAGTCAATATCTTTGTAACTCCTAACGTCTTTAAAAAAAAAGTTTAATTCCTGCTATTCCATTTGATTGGGCTAAACCTCTATGGCTTTAATGTCTCCTCCACCTCCCACAATACATTCTACATTATTCTTAGTTGTTTTTCTTCATGTAGAATTAACCTACAAGGAAAGAAAGGTTTTTTTTTAATTCCGATATTTTGGCCCCATTGACTTGCATTGGTTCCCGGTATCGGAATCGGCGATACCGATACTTTTTTTTAAGATCGGCCGATCCATTCCGATCCGATATTTTCAAGTATCGGCTGGTATTGCTCAACTCTACTGAAGAGTTCAACGATTTTGTCATAATTGTGGACAAGCCCTTTAAGGTTTATCTTTAGCTTTGTACCACTCTCCCCTTCCTAAGTTCCGTGCAAGAATAGGTTCCTTCACTCATGGCAAACTATGAAAACAAAACTCATGCTGGATCTTACACCTTTACAGTGCCACCATATTTAGTTGGTATTGTGTTTTAGAAGTGTTGTATTTATTTATACTGTAGATATATTAGGTACTATTTATACACATGTTCATTAACTTTGTGTGTATTAGAATAACACAAAAAAAGTAGAAGAAAAGGAAAATTGGACATAATTTCACAGAAAACCCCAAAATTGGGCCAGCCAAAATTGTTGGGACCGTCAGCTTAATACTTGGTTGCACACCCTTTTGAATAATTAACTGCAATCGAGCTCTTCCTATAGGAATCAAAAAGCTTCTTCATTTCTCCAATTGGAATTTTGGATCGCTCTTATTTTGCAAACTGCACCAGGTCTCTCAAATTTGAAGGCTACATTTTCCCAACAGCCTTTCAAGATCTTTCCACAGGGGTTCAATGATATTTATATCTGGACTCATTGCTGGCCACTTCAGAACTCTCTAGGACTTTGTTTCCATCCATTTCTGGGTGTTTCTTGCAGCATGTTTGGGGTCATTGTCCTGCTGGAAGACCCATGATCCAGCTTTATGACAATGGGCACTACATTGCGACTCAAAATCCTTTGTTAATCTTCAGATTTCATGATGCCTTGCACACAGTAAAGGTATCCAGTGGCAGAGGCAACAAAACAACCCCAAAACATATTGGAAATTCCATCATATTTGACTGTAGGTACTGTGTGTTTTTTGTACGCCTCAATCTGTTTTTTGATAAACAGTAGAATGATGTGCTTTGCCAAAAAGCTCTATCTTGGTCTCATCTCCCTACAAGATACTTTTCCAAAAGGATTTTGGCTTATTCACATACATTTTGGAAAACTGCAGTCTAGCATTTTTATGTATCTGTGTCACCAGTGGGATCCTCCTGGACTTCCAGCCATAGTGTTTCATTTCATTCAAATTTTGATGGACAGCTCACACTGACACTAATGCACCCTGAGCCTACAGGACAGATTGAATTTCTTTGGAACTTGATTGGGGCTGCTTATCTACCATCTAGGCTATACTGTGTTGCAACGTTTGTAATCAATTTTTCTATGCCATCCACATCCAGGGAGATTAGCAACAGTGCCATGCATTGTAAAATTCTTGATTATGTTGCGCACTGTGGACAAATAAACATTATGATTGCTGAAAATGGACATGTAACCTTGAGATTATGAATGTTTTTCAACAATTTTGGTTCTCAAGTCCTCAGACAGTTCTCTTTTTCTCTTTCTGTTCTCAGTGCTTAGCGTGGCACACACAGACACACAATGCAAAGAATGAGTCAACTTCTCGCCTCTTTTTATGGTATCAGGTGTGATTTCCATATTGCCATATTGCACACACCTGCTTCTTGCCCCAGGTGAGTTTGAACGAGCATCATGTGCTTGAAAGAAAGTTGTTTACCCTCAATTTTGGAAACATACCTATAATTTTTTGAGGTGCCCATTTTTGGAGATTTGGGTGAAATTATGTTCAATTTGGCTTTTTCTGTCTGCTTTTTTTGTGTTCCAGTACACACAAAGGAAATTAATGTGTATAAGAAAATATGTGTAATTGCAATAATTTTCTGGGAGAAATACTTCATTTTCTGTAGCAATTTAAAGGGTGCCAACTTTTGCCCATGACTGTATGTGGGGAGAGTGGAGTAAGCAGCTGTCATACCGTTGCAGTTGCCTCCTTAGCTGGAGGACATTAGGATTAAATGCTTGATTTTAACATCGGGAGACCTGCACACACATTAGATGATCGACTGATCCCACCAAAATTGGCTAGTTTGGCTGACTTCATTGTTTATTGGAGTTCTTACTTTAATTCTGCTGCTATGGTTGCTACACTGTAGTGAATTGCTAATGTGTCAAAGTAGACCTAGACAGACGGAAAAGATAATAATCTTACATTTCTTGCACTACAAAGATAACTTATATAGAATGAAGATCTGAACTATGGATTTAGGTGTAACATTCAAACCCTAAACATATAGTAATGTAAATGCAAGATAACTTTGATCCTCCTCTGTGTTATCTCTAAGAGCAAACAGTCACAGGTAAGGTATTAATAAAATATTATGTTGAATCCCTACTTGAGGATACCTGAAGCTGAACTAAAGGGCCTGTCACACTAAGCGATATCGCTAGCAATATCGCTATAACTTGTGACGTTATAGTGATATTGCTAGCGATATCGCTGTGTCTGATACTTACCTACGACCGGCTCCCCCGCTGGTTATCGCTGATCGCGCGAGAACGTCCAGGACTGTTTCTCATCGTCAGTTTCCTGCGGCGCTTCCTGTGGAGAGACGAGCGACGAGCGTGGAGCCGGGTGGGAGGACGTCAGGATCGCCTAGTGTGACAGGTAAGTAGCGACCCCCGACCCCTGCGATGTCGCTTGTGAGATCTGCCTGTGTGGCAGCTCACTAGCGACCACTTAGCGATGTACCAGCGATCCTGACCGCGTCATATCGCAGTCCTGAACGTTCTCGCGCGATCAGCGATAACCAGCGGGGGAGCGGGTTGTAGGTAAGTATCACACACAGCGATGTCGCTAGCAATATCGCTATAGCGTCACAAGTTATAGCGATATTGCTAGCGATATCACTTAGTGTGACAGGCCCTTAAGTGTGACAGTACCTTAAGTGATATAAAATGTATACTTTTATCTTGTGTGGTTATTTATGTTTTGGTTTTGGAACTTGTCTACATTTCCACTCAGTGAATATATTTCTATTTTTTTATTCCTGGCAGAATTAACACTTTAGGACAGGATATACCATTTGCTAATGAATAGGTGGTGTAAGCGAAGACTTAAAATATGGGTGATTTGACAAACACCATGAGCCAGTATGATAAATGTGGAACATTTTAACAATATCTCTCTTTGTATGTATGCCCATGTCTAAAATGTATGACATATTCAAAGGATCCCAGTGGCGCCTCCTTAAACCACACATACATCAGGTGAAATAAGTACTGAATATGTCATCAATTTTCTAAGTAAATATATTTGTAAAAGTGCTATTGATATGAAATTCTCACCAGATGTCAGTAACAACCCATCCAATCTAATTCAATACTTATTTCACCCACTGTATGTTGAGAACTGTTCTTCCAATGTGGCAGCCCATCACATCCAGGTGGAAAATAAATGAGGGGAAACCACTTTTAGTCTCTCATTTACTCCAATGGGAGTTACAAAACTGTCAAGCATACTTCTGTTACTTGCCATGAATATCTGAGATGGGAATAACACTTTAAGAATACATAAGGAACAAATATGAATGGTAAGAAAAAACATGTCATGTACCCATAACTGTACAATGTAAAAATTCAGAAAATGTTACCTCAATCACACTCTAAAGGAAAGTGCTCTGCATAGATTCACTTGTACATAAAGTCAGTAGGTGGTCTTTGATGGCACGGTAATGATGTACTGTAACAGATAGAAAAACACATTAATGCATAAACACAAAAGAAATTGACAGACTGTTTACTTATTTTTTTCAGTACGTAATTGTGGACCTATTGTAATTGTAGTGAAAAAGCAAGAGTCGTGGATCATTATTTAAAGATGACTTTCCAGAAGTATAATTTGTAGTTTTTTTCACCTGGTCTTAAAGCCACTGTTCTGAATCTGTTGACGTTTAGTTTTTGTATCTACATCACAGCGTTCCTAAGATATTGTCCGCTTCCACTTTGAACCCTGAACCACTAGCCAAGGGATCCTCAAGACGATGCCCAAAGTTGAGAATCATGTCCACTTGGCTAGTCTAGATTCACGCACTGGGCATCAGAAGGTAGAGGGGCCATATCACACTAATGGAGGTAATTTTGGTTTTGCATTTTCATTTTTTGTTCCCCTTCTTCCTAGAGCCATAACTTTTTTATTTTTTGGTCAAAATGGCCACGTGAGGGCTTATTTTTTGCGGGGCGAGTTGTACTTTTGAACGACACCTTTGGTTGTACCATGTCGTGTACTTGAAAATGAGAAAAAAATTCCAAGTGCGGTGAAATTGCAAAAAGGTGCAATCCCACACTTGTTTTTTGTTTGGCTTTTTTATTAGGTTCACTAAATGCTAAAACTGACCTGCCATTAGGATTCTCCAGGTCATTACAAGTTATAAACACCAAACATGTCACCCGAAAAACAAATCGTGCCATTTTCTGACACCTGTAGCTTCTCCATTTTTCGTGATCTCGAGTTGGGTGAGGGCTTATTTTTTGTGTGTCGAGCTGACGTTTTTAATTATGCCATTTTGGTGCAGATGCGTTCTTTTGATCGCCCGTTATTGAATTTTAATTCAATGTCGCTGCTACCAAAAAAACGTAATTCTGGCGTTTTGACTTTTTTTCTCGCTACGCCATTTAACTATCAGATTAATCCTTTTTGGATAGATCGGTCAATTCTGAACACGGTGATACCAAATATGTGTAGGTTTGATTTTTTTTTTATTGGGTGGGCATGATTTGAACTTTTATATTTTTTTATTTTTTCATATTTTAAAACTTTTTTTTTCACTTTTAGCATGCTTCAATAGTCTCCATGGGAGACTATAAGCTTCCATAACCCGATCGGCTCTGCTACATAAAGGCAATGATCAGATCGATTGTGTGTAGCAGAATTGCTGACATGCTATGGCTCTCATAACAATCTGGCAGTGACAACCATAGAGGTCTCCAGGAGACCTCTGGTTGTCATGCCAATCCATCGATGACCCTCGATCACAAGATGGGGGACACTGATGGGCAGATTTCCGGCATGATTACCGGAAACATGTGATAAATGCCACTGTCAGAGTTTGACAGTGGCAATTAAATGGATAATAGCCATGGTTGGATTGCGATTCTACCCGCAGCTGTTCCGAGCACATGCCAGATGTTCAAAATAGCTGACATGTGCCAGGAAATATGTGGGCTCACCACTGGAGCCCACATCAAAGGGAGGGAGTCTGACATCGGCGTAAATTTATGCCCGATGTCAGAAAGAGATTAAAAGGTTTTACCAATGGCTGATCATTAGGATAGGTTCCCTCTTTTTAAATGGTGGCAGACTGACCAACATGACGTCACTGATTAACACAATGTTGACACCACTGCTTCTCATCCATGCTTATTGGCCCCTATTCAGCATTGCATTTGCTCCTGTTTTTTTTAGTATAGTGTTGTGTGTTTTATGCTTTTTTGCTTTCACCCAATTCATTACTCTATTTGCTCCTTTTTTGCAGTCTATTTTATATTTTCCGCTTTGTGTGCAGAGTTTACCAATTTCAGGTGTTTTCACCTGTTTCATCAACTGTGACTTTTTAAAAAGTCACAAAATTTGTCAACGCTCCACTGCAGTTTCTCCTGGTACATTTTTCAGAATGCCATTACTTTGGTGTATTTTGTGCGCCATTTTGCAAAAGGTGCAACTTTTGGCACCAAAATGTCACAAAAACAGTTCAAGACAGAAAAAAAAGACAATTTTTAACTCTATGAATCACATGCACCATTTTTGAAGAATTTTTCACCAACATTGGCAACTAATACCACACGGAAAACAAGGAAAGTGACTTAAAAAATAAACAAATGATTAACCGGGGCCATTGATTTGAGTAAAAATGACGATTTGCAGTAACAGGCGCAAATGCTCACATAAATGGTTAGCTGTACCTTGGTAAATTAAAGTGACATTTACTTATCTTATGGTGAAAATGTTATAGGTTAAAACTTAAGTAATCAAATATTATTAGGTCAGAGTGCCTTCAAAACAACATGGTAGATTTAAGAATGCTCTGGCCAAGGAAGGGGAAACACAATAGAATTTTTGGTGAGCATCAGTGCTCTGGATAAAAAATCAAATTAACATTTTTGCTTAGAAGCTATTTTAACAATTATCTATTCTAGATTTTTTTGCAGGGAATAACATTGGATATATGCAATTGAAAGTGTAGATTAATTAAAGTGGCAAATGAAGTTTGGTATTGACAAATTTACATTTTTGGACTTAATGTAAAAGAGCAAACAGAACATTTTACCATCACGTAATTTATGTTAACGCCAGGTAGCTGCTGCCAAGTAATTAAAGAATATGGAATGCTTATGAAGGGAACTTCTACATACAGTATGAATTTTGACTTCAAGTGTGTCTTCACATAATAAAATCAGAAAACAAAAATTGTGTATTATTTTGAATAAGAATGTAGAAATGTTACTTAATAGTCAGCACCATAAAAAACTGGCGCTGAAGATTAAGTTCCCTTATTGGTCACCATAAAATATCAATGATCAATGGTAGTTAAAGTGTTATATATCTCTGTATTTCAATGCCATTAAACAATGGACTAGCGTGTGTGTTAGGTTTTCAAAGGGGCACCTTGGATATAAATTTCTTAGAGGTGCAAAATTTCAAAAGAAAAAAACAGCAATGTTGATATTGCTGAAGATCTGGGGCAGCGCACATGGTAAAGCTCTATAGGCATCAATGTGACATTCATAAGGTTGGATTCTGTGGTAGAGGAGGGTGCCATAAAGATTCAAATTTTCAGTCAACCAATTGGGCTTATACCACAGATCTTCTCTATTAGTGTTTGTTTTCCTCTTCTGACATTGACCAGTCAACACATGACTGCACCCACAGAGATGTTTTGTGATATCTATGTAATGCTGTGGTGCACTACTACACAATAGGTCACTCACCATGTTGTGTGCTGATCTTATCACAATACTATGGCAGGGACAAAAAAAACAAAAAAAAAATTTGTGACTCCAGGGTGCACTTAATTAACCTCTGATTCCTGGTAGTATGATGTACTGTGGTGCACTCCAAATAGTCCATAAAACAGGGAGGCAAGAGGGGCTACTGACAAACTTTACGTGTTGCATGAATACACAAGTAATGCAGCAATTACAGTTACTTTCCAGTATAGTAATGCAGATATAACAATGATTCAGTGATTCCTGAGTCTCAACTTCTGCTTATATACACAGTCCCGATCACACAGCTGTTTGAAGCGGAGGCTGTGTTTTCTCTTTTACAGGAGACCTGGCGGTTTCCTACCTGTTCCTCCAGTTTTCTAGGCAACATATTTTTGCACATGTATTTAAGACACATTTACTTTCTTATCTGTCTCTTCCAATCAATGAAATCTGTATTATACTCTTTTCCTCATACACACCTCATCTTCAGTGCTGTGCTGTCACACACTTATCTGCTCAGTGTATTCAGTGTTTTATTACTTTCTCTTCCTATCTCCTTGTCAATGATAGCCCTTCCTATAAGGGCACTGCTACACTACGCAACGCACCAGCGATCCTGACTACGATACGACCTGGTAAGGATCGCTGGAACGTCGCTAAATGGTCGCTAGTAAGCTGTCAAACAGACAGATCTACTCAGCGATGCAGCAACGATCCGGCGATCCATATAACGACCTCGGCGGTCGCTGGAACGTCGCTGGAACCTTGTCACATAGCAGTTATTCTGACGACTCCCACCTGCGTCCCTGAGTTCTGCGTCGCCAACGAGGTCGCTCGTCGGCGTCAAGCACAAAAATACATGTTGGCCAGCAGGACACCAGTGATCAAAAATGGCCCAGGACATTCGAGAACGATCAGCGAGATCACAGCGGGGGCCTGGTCGCCACTATGTGTCTCATGTAGCCAGATCGCTGGCGAGGTCGCTGTTGCGTCACAAAATCTGTCATGTTTCAGCGATCTCGCTAACGATCTCGCTATGTGAGATGGGGCCTTTCGGCTGTGCAATATCATGTGATGTAATAGCTGGAATTCATTAAACCGAACTATGCCCGGCTGTGCCCAAGGTCATGTCATCCTTTTCTAGCTGATGCAGTCTTCTGGCAGCAGCTATTTTAGGCAATTTTCATGAAGCAAATCACAGATTATTCTAGTTCGTTGGCTTCAGCAAATTCCTAAATATTTGACACATAGGAGATTTGATTATAATCGATTCGCTCATCTCTACTACTATCATAGGCGATCAAATAGTAGCCAATTATGTTAGTGTAGTCATACAATCAAGTAGTGTAGTAATCTTATCTTATTTATTCCCATACATTTTGCAGAAGTATCTGCTGACTTCTGTGCCATTTTATACTGTTTTGTGACCTGCTGTCATGGTGCATGGCTTTCAGTTGACCTAGCAAAATGGAATTCTACTTTACTTTTACCATGGCTACATGGCATTAGCTACATTACCTACATTAGACTATTAGTAAAAAAAAAAAAAAAAAAACTTAAGGTTTTACTAAAGCTTATTTATGGTTACATAATTTGCATTTTTTCAATTCCACACAATGAATTATGTCTACTCTGAGATATCTTCATGTAATCAATAAAACAAGCCTCTGCAGACTGCACCTCACCGGGGTAGAGATTAGCCCAGAGAAAATGGAGTCATGGTGCCGTATTTGTTTTCCTTTTTCCATGTGTCTGTGCTACATACTGCCCAGAACCTCTTCTCTTGTGTTTTTTTAAACTACCAGCACCAAGTGATGTAAATAGAGTCCAATGGGCCCCAATGCAAAATGTTGACTTGAGCCCCCCCACACACAATATGAGCCTCTCTGCCCCTCACATGTTGGTAAGATGAAAGGGGCCATTGTAGAGTTCTAAATCTAATAAGGACATACAAGTTTTCCTCCCTCCCCCATTAAGTAGTAATGTCTCCCATCCTGGGCTCCTTCCTAGTATATATGTTCTCCATCCTTGGCCCATCCTCAAATATATGTTGCACATCCTGGCATATATGTCCCTCATCTTGGCCCATCATGGTATATAATGTATGTACAGTATACAGATGTGGCCAAAAGTATTGACACCCCTGCAATTCTGTCAGATAATACTCAGTTTCTTCCTGAAAATGATTGCAAACACAAATTCTTTGGTATTATTATCTTCATTTAATTTGTCTTAAATGAAAAAAACACAAAAGAGAATGAAGCAAAAAGCAAAACATTGATCATTTCACACAAAACTCCAAAAATGGGCCAGACAAAAGTATTGGCACCCTCAGATTAATACTTGGTTGCACAACCTTTAGCCAAAATAACTGCAACCAACCACTTCCGGTAATCATCAATGAGTTTCTTACAATGCTCTGCTGGAATTTTAGACCATTCTTCTTTGGCAAACTTCTCCTGGTCCCTGATATTTGAAGGGTGCCTTCTCCAAACTGCCATTTTTAGATCTCTCCAGAGGTGTTCTATGGGATTCAGGTCTGGACTCATTGCTGGCCACCTTAGAAGTCTCCAGTGCTTTCTCTCAAACCATTTTCTAGTGCTTTTTGAAGTGTGTTTTGGGTCATTGTCCTGCTGGAAGACCCATGACCTCTGAGGGAGACCCAGCTTTCTCACACTGGGCCCTACATTATGCTGCAAAATTTGTTGGTAGTCTTCAGACTTCATAATGCCATGCACACGGTCAAGCAGTCCAGTGCCAGAGGCAGCAAAGCAACCCCAAAACATCAGGGAACCTCCGGCATGTTTGACTGTAGGGACCGTGTTCTTTTCTTTGAATGCCTCTTTTTTCTCCTGTAAACTCTATGTTGATGCCTTTGCCCAAAAAGCTCTACGGTTGTCTCATCTGACCAGAGAACATTCTTCCAAAACGTTTTAGTCTTTTTCAGGTAAGTTTTGGCAAACTCCAGCCTGGCTTTTTATGTCTGGGGGTAAGAAGTGGGGTCTTCCTGGGTCTCCTACCATACAGTCCCTTTTCATTCAGACGCCGACGGATAGTACGGGTTGACACTGTTGTACCCTCGGACTGCAGGGCAGCTTGAACTTGCTTGGATGTTAGTCGAGGTTCTTTATCCAACATCCGCACAATCTTGCATTGAAATCTCTTGTCAATTTTTCTTTTCCGTCCACATCTAGGGAGGTTAACCACAGTGCCATGGGCTTTAAACTTCTTGATGACACTGCGCACGGTAGACACAGGAACATTCAGGTCTTTGGAGATGGACTTGTAGCCTTGAGATTGCTCATGCTTCCTCACAAGTTGGTTTCTCAAGTCCTCAGACAGTTCTTTGGTCTTCTTTCTTTTCTCCATGCTCAATGTGGTATACACAAGGACACAAGACAGAGGTTGAGTCAACTTTAATCCATGTCAACTGGCTGCAAGTGTGATTTAGTTATTGCCAAAACCTGTTAGGTGCCACAGGTAAGTTACAGGTGCTGTTAATTACACAAATTAGAGAAGCATCACATGATTTTGTTGAACAGTGCCAATACTTTTGTCCACCCTCTTTTTTATGTTTGGTGTGGAATTATATCCAATTTGGCTTTAGGACAATTCTTTTTGTGTTTTTTCATTTAAGACAAATTAAATGAAGATAATAATACCAAAGAATTTGTGTTTGCAATCATTTTCAGGAAGAAACTGAGTATTATCTGACAGAATTTCAGGGGTGTCTAAACTTTTGGCCACAACTGTATATATGTACTCTATCCTGATATACATATATGTTCCCATTCCGGTATATATGACCTTAAACCTGGTACATATGTGCCCCATCCTTGTAAAAATGTTCCCCATCCTTGGTGTCCATCCTGGTATATATAAATCCCATATCCTTATATATATGCTGCAGGGTTTCCCATCTACAAACAATTGAAAGCTTTGTAATTTTTATCCTAGGTACACTTCAACTGTGAGAGGCAGAATCTAAAAATAGAAAACAGAAAATCACACTGTGTGATTTTTAAATAATTAACTTGCATTTTATTGTATGAAATAAGCATTTGATCACCTACCAACTAGCAAGAATTCTGGCTCTCACAGACCTGCTAGTTTTTTTCAGAAGCCCCCCTACTCTGCACTCAATACCTGTAATATTTGCACCTGTTTGAACTTGTTACCTGTATAAGACATCTATCCACACACTCAATCAATCACACTCCAACATCTCCACCATGGCCAAGACCAAAGAGCTGTCTAAGGACACCAGGGACAAAATTGTAAACCTGAAAAAGGCTAGAATGGGCTACAGGTCAATAGCCAATCAGGTTGGTGAGAAGGCAACAACTGTTAGCACAATTATTAGGAAATGGAAGAAACACAAAATGACTGTCAATGTTCCTCGGTCTGTGGCTCCATGCAAGATCTCACCTCATGGGGTAAGGATGATTACGAGAAAGGTCAGGAATCAGCCCAGAACTACACAGGAGGACCTGGTCAATGACCTGAAGTCTCAAACATTACCGTTAGTAACACACGTTGCCGTCATTGATTAAAATCCTGCAGGGCATGCAAAGTCCCCCTGCTCATGCCAGCACATGTCCAGGCTCATCTGAAGTTCATCAATGACCAAGTAGATGATCCACAGGAGGTGCAGGAGAACGTTATGTTGTCAGATGAGACCAAAAGAGAACTTTTTGGTATCAGGATGAGTACAACCCAAGAACCCGGTCTCAACTGTGAAGCATGGTGGGGGAAATATCATACTTTGAGAGTGCTTTTCTGCAAAGGGGACAGGGAGACTGCACCGTATTGAAGAGAAGATGGATGGGGTCATGTATAGCAAGATTTTGGCCAACAACCTCCTTCCATCAGTAAGAATATTGCAGATAAGTCGAGGCTGGGTCTTCCAGAAGACAATGACCTGAAACACACAGTCAGGGCAACTAAGGAGTGGTTACATAAGCATAAGAAGCATTTTAAGGTCCTGAAGTGGAATCTCCGGATCGCCAAACCTGAACCCAATAGAAAATCTTTGAAGGTAGCTGAAACTCAATGTTGCCCAGCAACAGCCCTGAAACCTGAAAGATCTGGAGAAGATCTGTATGGAGGAGTGGGCAAAAATCTCTACTGCAGTGTGTGCAATTTTGGTCAAGAACTACTAGAAATGTCTGACCTCTGTAATTGCAAACAAAGGTTTCAGTACCAAACATTAAGTTGTTTTCTATTGCATCTAATACTTATTTCATACAATAAAATGCAAATTAAATATGTAAAAATCATAAAATGTGATTTTTTTATGATTCTGTCTCTCACAGTTGTAGTGTACCTACAATAAAAATTACAGTCCTATCTGTTTTTTGTACTTGGGAAAACTTGCAAAATCATCAGTGTATCAAATACTTATTTTCCCCACTGTATTTCCCTTTTCATGGACCCCATCCTGGTATATTATATATAACCCACATCCTGGTTCATATGTCCCTAATCCTGGGCCCCATCTTGGTGTATGTCCCTCATCCTGGTATTTGTCCCCTATTTTGCAGCTGTTCTTTAATACATAAAAAAAATAAATTATTCTACTCACCTTTCCTCTGCTCATTTGCCGTTTGACGTCCTCTTCTGAAGTCGGCATACATTCCACAGTGTTGAATGCTGCCGAGAGATCCAAGAGAATTAGCATGGAATAGTGACCATTAGATTTAGCTGTTAGTAGAACATTAGAGACTTTAGTGAGGGCAGTTTCAGTAGAGTGTATAGAGCGGAAAACGGATTGTTGAGGGTCGAGAAGAGAGTTATCTGAGAGATAGCGGATAAAATAGGAGTGGACCAGGCATTCCAGGAGTTTAGGGATGAAGGGAAGATTAGAGGCAGGTCTGTAGCTAACTAAATATAGCTAATGATACAGTTTTGGTCGAGGAATGTTTTTTTAAGTAATGGATGTATGATGGCATGCTTAAATGAGGAGGGAAAGATACCATAAGTGAGAGAGATGTTGAATATTTTTGTTAGGTGAGCGGTGACAGCAGGGGAAAGAGACTGGAGGATATGTGACAGAATGGGGTCACTGGTACAAGTGGTCGGGCAAGAAGATGCAAGGAGTCTGATTACTTCTTCTTCTGTGAATGGTTCAAAGTCAGAGAGTGAGCTATCTCCGCAAGATAAATAGACATGTTGTGGTCTAGAAAAACGCGCCGCATGTCTGGTTACGCAGGGGAAAAAAAATAATAATACATCAATCAACACACATTTTTATGTAAAAAAAAGCAACACATATTTGATATTGCCATGTCCGGAATAACCCAATCATTAAAACTATAACAGTAGTCAACTCCTTCAGTGAACACGTTAAAAAAAGAAAAAAAAAACATGGCAAACTATGATTTTTACTCATACTGCTAGTAAAAAATTGGAATAAAAAGCGATGAAAAAGACTAATGTAAATAAAAATGGTATAGCTGAAAACGTAATATTGTACCACAATAAACAAGCTGCCATACAGCTCCATAGCAGAAAAATTAAAAAGTTATAACTTTCAGAATATTGCGATGCAAAAATAATTATTTTACTAAAAAAGTTTTTACTGTGTAAGGCTACTTTCACACTAGCGTTTCCTGGAGCTGCGGAGGGATGTGCATGGCCGCCGTGAAGCTCCGCCCATGGCTGCACCTCCTTTGTTCAGCTCCGCCTATGGGCGCACGACACTGCATGCGACCTGCGTACCCTATCTTTATCGATGGTGCACCGACCTGCGCCAAACGCACTGTGTTGCATTTTGGTGCGCTCGGCACACCGTCAAAAGGAAGCAAGCGCCAGAAAATGCATACCTGCGCATGGCCTGTGTACCCAATGCTAAAGATAGGGTACGCAGGTCGCATGCAGCGTCATGCGCCCATAGGCGGAGCTGACCAGAGGAAGTGCGGCCATGGACACATCCCTCCACAGTTCCAGGAAACGCTAGTGTGAAAGTAGCCTAAAAATGCCAAAACATAAAAAATGACAAAGATGAGGTATCACTGTGATCATACTGACCTGAAGAATAAAGCTGCCTTATCAATTTTACCACATGCGAAATAGCATAACCCCCACAAAAAAGCAATTCCTGAATTGCTGGTTTTTGTTCCCTCTTCCTCCCAAAAATCAGAAGAGTAAGCAATAAAAAATGGGTTTAGGACCCGTTGAAGCACAGGAGCATGAAACGGCCGTTGTCCGTACTCTGCACATTACTCCTGAGCCTGTGCATTTTTATTCTTGAATAAAAGTTTTCTACATAGGAATGGTGAGTGCCATCCTTTTCTTCTTATTTGCATAATAAAAAATGCCTGAAAATGGTACCAATAAAAAAGCCCTCAAATGACTATTTTGGCTGAAATATTGGAAAATTATAGCTCTCAAAA
This sequence comes from Dendrobates tinctorius, assembly GCF_039654945.1. Taxonomy (NCBI): domain Eukaryota; kingdom Metazoa; phylum Chordata; class Amphibia; order Anura; family Dendrobatidae; genus Dendrobates; species Dendrobates tinctorius. The sequence goes on along the minus strand of NW_027361827.1, from coordinate 7,413,495 downwards.
TATGGAGATGCAAAAACTGGCTTTGGCCAAAAAAGCATCTTTTAATGTGTGTCAGCAGTGAAACAGGAAAAAAAGGTATTAATCTGGTATCGCTATAATCATACCGACCCGAAAAATAATGTTGCCATATCACTTCTACTATGTGAGGAATGGCGAAAAAAATAAAAACAATTCTTCAGCTACTATTGATTTGTTCATTCTGCCTCCAAAAGATCGCATTAAGCTTGGCTCACATTTATCCTGCGCTATATGCTGAGAGCTTACACCAAGGTTACCGTGTAAATCTCTGAAATTTGTGATTTAGATGGAGCCCCTGGAAAAATGTTACCTATAATGAGGCATGTGAGGACACTGTGGACGCTGTTTGGCCTATTATCTGGCAGCGTTCGTCTTTTTAGACGTGCATAAAAGCGCAGTTTTGTGCACTCCTGAAAAGAAGGACAACACTGAACACTGAGTCCAGATAAACTCTTCTGCCTCATTATAGTGAATTAATCCCACAGAGGTTTCATCTGAATCACGTAATTTGGAGATTTAGATGGAAACCCTGATGTAAGGTCTCAGCATAGAGCGTGATTCAAAATGTTATGTAAAATGTTCCCAACAAATGCTTCAACTCAGTCCACAAAATATCTCCAGTCAGATCCATCATCTGTTAACGGAAATATAGGGGGCTTCCATGTTACTGGTAGCATAAAAGCTCTGGAAAAGCGAAATGGCTCCTTGCCCAAAGTAAATTCAGTGAATTCTGTGCTCATAAATCCAAATTTCCTTCTCCCTTCTGAGTCCCTCAGTGTGCCTAAACTACTTTTGGCATCTACATATTTGGATGGGGTATAATTTGCAAAATTGAGTCACTTAAGGAGGGGATTCTGCTCTTCTAACACTTAGGCCCTCTGTGGAAGGAGCCCCAAACTATTCAAGGAAAATCTGTGCTCCAGGAGGCAATAGTGCTCAGTCCCTCCCAAGTCTAATCATGTGGCTAAGCAATACTGTACACTCACATAGGGGGTAATGCCATGTTTAGAAAAAATTGTGTGGCAAATTTTGGTGCCATTTTTACCCATTTCGCCATGTGGAATTGTAAAATCTGGGGCAAAACCAATTTTTTTGTGGTAAAAATGTAATTATCTTTTTTTCACTGCCCAGTGGTATAAAATTATATTATATACCTGTAGTGTCATTGTGATCACTGAGCCCCTAGATGAATTTATTCAGATATGTAATTTGTAAAATGGGGTCACCTATGGAGGGGTTCATCTGTTCTGGCACCTAAGGGACTCTTCCAGTGGGTCATGGCACCCACAAACCATGACTGTAAAATTGCACTATAATTTGGTACTCCTTCCCTTCTGAGCTTTGTACTGTGTCTGAAAAGTGGATCCCGATTACACGTAGGTTATTTCCGCAATCAGGAACAATAAATTGAGACATCCATTTTTCCTAATAGCAGTTCTAAGAATTAAAAATGTGGGGTAAAACAATCTATTAGTAGTAAAAATGTAATTATTTTTACTTCACCGCCCAATGGTATAAATTTATGTGAGGCACATGTGGTGTCAACATGCTCACTGCACTCCTGAATGAATTAATTGAGAGGTGAACTTTGTAAAATGAGGACACTCATGGGGGATTTCTGCTGTTCTGGCACCTTAGGGTCTCTGCCAAAGTGACATGGCTCTCTCAAATCATTCCAGCAAAATCTGAACTCCAATTCACACGTGATCAAAATTGTTGGTACCCCTCGTTTAATGACAGAAAAACCCACAATGGTTTCAGAAATAACTTGAATATGACAAAAGTAATAAATAAAAATCTATGATAATGAACAAATGAAAGTCAGACATTGCTTTTCAACCATGCTTCCACAGAATTTGTAAAAAAATAAAACTTATGAAATAGGCCTGGACAGAAATGATGGTACCCTTAACTAAAAAATTAACTAAAAATATTGTTGCACAACCTTTAACATGTTTGTCTAACATTTTCTTTCTAATCTCCTGAGACAACTCTTTCTTATGCTTCCTTTGGTCCATGTTAAGTGTAAAACTACGAATAGAAACTGGGAATAGAAAAAGCGTAATAGGGTCTTTTCCAATGACAATGGGGTGTCAGGAAAAGGGGGAGATACACTCACCTTGCTGAGTTGCTAGATAGCAACTCACAAACGGCATGTAACAGCTGCTGCACAGATACCGGTCACACCTTGGTGATGTAAGGTCAACTTCCAGAGTCCACGGTGGTGTCTGCAGCTGGGGGTCACACAAACAGGACTGAGCAAGCAGTTATAGTGACAATCAGAGACAGATATGCCAATCTAAAGGATATTCCATCTCAGCAGCGCATAAGTGATACTTCCGTTCGTCTTTCTTTTATACCATGTTGAGTGTGATACCATGTCACCAAACAGCACAGTGAGTATCTATTGCCCTCTATACAGGCCCACTCACTGATTCCAAGATTGTAGACACCTGTGATGCTAATTAGTGGACAAACCATGATTTAACATGTCCCTTTTGTCACATTATTTTCAGGGTGCCATCATTTCTGTTCTGGCCTATGAGGTTTATTTAAAAAAAAAAAATTTGGAAGCAAGGTTGAAAAGCAATGTTTGACTTTCATTTGTTCATTTTCATAGATTTCTTATTTTTTATTACTTTTGTCAGATTCAAGTTATTTCTGTGATCATTGTGGGTTTTTCTGTCATTAAACGAGGGGTACCAACAATTTTGACTATGTGTGTATGGTACCTCTTCCCTTCTGAGCTTAGCGCTGTGCCTCAAAAGTAATTTTCGACCACATATGGGGTATTGGCGCACTCAGAAGAAATTGCACAAAACATCTTCTGGTGCATTTTTTTCTATTACCCTTGTGAAAATAAAAAAAGAACATTTTGGGGGGAAAAAGATGCATTTTTTTCACAGCTCTACTTTCTTCTGTGAAACACCTGGTGGTTCAAGGTGCTCAACACACATCTAGATAAATTTCTTCAGGAGTCTAGTTTCCAAAATGGGGTCACTTGTGGGATGTTTCCACTGTTTAGGCACATTAGGGGCTCTACAAATGGGACATGGCTCTCGTTTCCAGCCATTTTTAAGCTAAAAAAAAAAATCAAACAGTGCACCTTCCCTTCCGATCCCTGCAATGTACTCAAAAATATTGGTGTACTCAGGAGAAATTGCACAAACAAATTTTGAGGTCCATTTTCTACTGTTACGTTTGTGAAAATAATAACATTTGGGCTGAATAAAATTTTTATGAAACAAAAGTAAAATGTTTATTTTTTCCTTCCACATTGCATTAATTCCTGTGGAGCACCTGAAGGTTTAAACAACTTCTTGAATGTGGTTTTGAGGACTTTTAGGGATGCAGTTTTTAGAATGGTGCCACTTTTGTCTATTTTCGGTCATATAGGTCCTCCAAATCACTTCACATGTGATGTGGTCCCTAAAAAATGGTTTTGTAAATTTTGTTACACACACACATACTCACACGCAAGGATCTGTACAAGTTGTATCCGTAACTTACGATGTTTGATGAAAAGTCCTTTCACCATCTTTAAGCATCACTTCACTTTCTTGTGAACTGTCTGGACTTTTATGTGTGACTGCACACTCATCATCACCTATGATCAGTATGTAAATGTGTACACTTGATTTGCAAATTCCCATAGTGTTATGCTTTACGTCAAACTGCACATCAAAGAGCCATCATGTTTCATTATTATCACTAATTAAATAGTGAAAGAGTTTGTACAGTCTGAACTTCCAAGTCATTTTCTGAAACAAGGCATTATTCACCATTGCTCATGTGACACTGTTATTATGAAGGAAAGGTACTTGGTTTTCCATTATTAGTGTAGCAGTCATATTCGGTAACTTAATATTTACCATTTAAGGCTAATGTTTCCATGGACTTTCCCGAGAGCATTCAGTGTGACGTTAGTCAAATAAATATAAAAGTTCAGACTGAGTAAACAGATTTAATATAGCAAGAAAATTAAAAAAAAAAAAAAAGAAAGGTCATAATATATCATTTGTATCTATTGAAAACATAAGAAGTCCTATAAAACTACAGTTACTGGATTGAGAGACGTTACACATTAAAGGCTTACGCATCAGTGCAGAGCCACAATTTGGCAGTGTGTATCACAAATTTCTATGTAAGTAGATATTTTACACTTTCTGTATGGCACAGTGTGAAAAAATTAAGCCAAATGTCATTATCTTACAATGAAGCAAATGTAGGTTGAAAAATTGTGTTAGTGGAAAAAAAACATAAGGGTCCTATGGAATATTCATGTACAAGTCAGTGGGAGTCCTAGTGATGGGAACCACGCTGATCTAACAATTATCACCTCCGTATTAGATATTTTTTGGGAACCAGAAATCCCATTAAATACATACTTTGTCCTCATATTTTTGTTAATTACCGTGAATGACTATTTTGTTAACTGCCATAAAATGACTGTCTGACAATTCTGTGGTCTGTTACTAAGTGGACAGTGAGGAGCAATCAAAAGAATTGGAACTGGAATGTGGTATGCATGTCATTAGGTGTAAGGCAGCAGTAATAAAGACATTGAGGTGATGACTATTTTATCTTTGATTTAATAATTGTGTTGGATATATGATTTTGCTGCACTTACTAATACATACAGTTGTGTGAAAAGTGTTTGCCCACTTACTGATTTACCATTATTTTGCACGTTTGTCACACTTAAATGTCTCATTGCTTTTGAAATGGCTTTATAACTTTTTCAAACTGATAGATCTCAGTTACTTTTTTTCTCACTTGTTACAGAATTTCTTTGGATTTCATTATGATGTCTAGCTTTTGAGGAGCTTTTGGCCTACTTCACTTTGTCAGGCAGGTCCTATTTATGTGATTTCTTGATTGTGAATAGGTGCTGAAGTAATCAGGCCTAGATATGGCTAAGGAATTTAATTCAGCTTAACAAATATGTGATATACCACATTCAATTTATGTTTTAAGGGGGAGAGGGGAAATCAAATTTTTACACAGGGCAGATTTGGATTTCTCTTTATCTTAACAATAAAGACCTTCATATATAAAAACTGCATTTTGTGTTTACTTGTATTTTCTTTGTCTAATTTTTAAATTTATTTGGTGATCTAAAAAATTTAAGTGTGAAAAACATGGAAAAGAATAGAAAATCAAGAATGATCAAACACTTTTTCACACAACTGTAGGTAGTGCCTGTTTTGTAACGGATTCGGTGATTGTGATGAATAAGAAATGTTCACACAAGAATTGAGTAAACTAAATTGAATTTACTTATTAAATGATAAGAAATAAACAGTCACTCAAATGACACATATAAGCAATAAAGTAAAATAAGTATATGTGCATCAAAAACAAGCATTTTTCGTACATTTCATTCTCAAGGTAGAATTCCATCAGACTGTGTGTTCATTTCTCTCTCTCTCTCCTCTTCCTAATGTTCCAGTCATCTTTTATATGTTAAACTGTCCATTGAAACTTACCTAAAGGGTTTGATCTCCCATGGTTTGTGCACTGGAGACTTAACAGCCTCCATCTAACATACAATTAATTAACATATACAGGATAACATCTCTGGGAAAGTTACTAATAAGTTGAATCTCATCTTTTAATATCAAAAGGCCCCTTTGTTAGAATGTAAGTGTCAAGATTGTAATAAAAGTAAAATGTTTATTGGACTTCCCTGGACAATTGGCCATCTGGTTGAAGACATCAGTAGGATTGCAAGGTTATATATTGAAATGATTGGATCCATATCAATAATTGGTATAGATTAATTGGAGTGTTGAATCCATTAAAATAACTTTTACTACAGTACTAGTAGAGATGAAGTAATCCTTTAAAATAGAAATTCACCAGCTTAACTGAATGTTTTCCAAAATATTTTCGATTTACTATGAATTGCAAGTTGTCAAGCTGGTGGATTGTGGACCCACTGCGCCACTGGCCGGGCTTACCCTGGAAGAGTATGGCTAAGTGGCTTCCTGCTTTTTGCTAGAGCTCCTGATGGTGAAGTTAGACTTAAGCTGCAGGTAGCCACCAGGTACCACTGCAAGGGCAGCCCCCGATTCTGCGGCAGCTAACCCAAAGGGTCAGAATCACAGACATTGACTCGGAGTACAAGACAGAATGTATATTAGTACTGGCTTAGACAGTATGGATCCTGAAACACTTGAAAGGATGGATACTGGAACTCCAGACACTGGCAGGACAGAATTCCTGGTGGTCCAAGGTACTCAACACACATCTAGATACATTCCTTTAGAGTTCTAGCTTCCAAAATGAGGTCACTTGTGGGGAGTTTCCACTGTTTAGGCACATCAGTGACTCTACAAATGTGACATGGCATCCACTCTAGTTTCCAGCCATTTTTGCCATTTTAAGCTAAAAATATCAAATGGTACTCCTTCTCTTCCAAGTCCCGATGTGTGCCCAAAAATATTGGAGAATTCAGGAGAAATTGCACAACAAATTTTGAGGTTCATTTTCTCGTGTTACCTTTGTGAAAATAATAAAATTAGGAATAAATTCAATTTTGTGAAAAAAAGTAAAGTGTTAATTTTTTCCTTCCACATTAAATTAATTCCTGTGAAGCATTCGAAGGGTTAATAAACTTCTTGAATGTGGTTTTGAGGACTTTTATGGATGCAGTCTAAAGGGCCTGTCACACTAAGAGATATCGCTAGCAATATCGCTATAACTTGTGACGTAGCAGCGATATTGCTAGCGATATCGCTATGACTGATACTTACCTCTGTCCGGCTCCCCCGCTGCTTATCGCTGATTGCGCGAGAACGTCCTGGACCATTTCTTGTCGTCAGCTTCCTGCGGCGCTTCCTGCTGTGACGACGAGCGATGCGTGGAGCCGGGCGGGAGGACGCAGGTTCGCCTCGTCTGACAGGTAAGTAGCGACCCCCGTCCCCAGCGATGTCGCTAGTGAGATCTGCCTGTGTGGCAGCTCACTAGCGACCACTTAGCGATGTACCAGCGATCCTGACCGCGTCATATCGCTGGTCGGGATCGCTGGTACATCGCTAAGTGTGACACTACCTTTAGAACGGTGTCACTTTGGGCTATTTTCTGTCATGTAGGTCCCCCAAAGTCACTTCAAATGTGATCCCTAAAAAATGGTTTTGTAAATTTTGTTGGAAAAATGAGAAATCGCTGATCAAATTTTAACCCTTCTAACTTCCTAAAAAATAAATTATGTTTCAAAAATTGTGCTGTTGCTAAGCTAGACATGTGGGAAATGATATATATTAACTATTTTGCGTGACAAAACTCTTTGTTTCAACCCCTTTCTGACATCAGACGCACTGTCTCGGGCCCCTAGCACGTTAACCCCTGGCACACTGTGATCAAACATGATCAAAGTTTACTAGGGGATTAGAGAAGCATCGGCAGGGAGGGGGCTCTCTCCTTGCTTCCCTGAGACCCCCAGCGCAAAGCGATGTGCTGCCTTGCTCTGGGGGCCTCCTTCCCTGCGGGGGCCTTCGGGGACCTACAGGGAGGCAGCTTCCTCAGTGCCTGCTGAGAACAGAATAAAACCGCTTTATCAATTGTACTGCACGCCGAACGGTGTAAACGCACCCCCCAAAAGAAATTCATGAAATGCTGGTTTTTGTTCATTCTGTGTCACAAAAATGGGAATAAAAAGCGATCAAAAAATGTCACGTGCCCGAAAATGGTACCAATAAAAAACGTCAACTCGTCCCACAAAAATAAGACCTGACATGACTCCGTGGGTCAAAATATGGAAAAATTATAGTGCTCAAAATGTGGTGATGCAAAAACTATTTTTACAATAAAAAGCGTCTTTTAGCATGCGACAGCTGCCAAACATAAAAACCCGCCATAAATAGTAAATCAAACTCCTCTTTATCACCCCTTTAGGTGCTCTCCAAACGCAACATGGCATCTGATCTCAATTCCAGCCAATTCTGCAATGAAAATGTCAAATGGTGCTCCATCCCTTCCAAGCTCTGCCATGCGCCCAAATAGTGGTTTACTCCCAAATATGGGGTATAAGCGTACTCAGGACAAATTGGACAACAACTTTTGGGGTCCAATTTCTCCTGTTACCCTTGGGAAAATAAAAAAATTGGGGGTAAAAATATCACTTTTGTGGAAAAAAATATGATTTTTTTATTTTTATGGCTCTATGTTATAAACTTCTGTGAAGCACTTGGGGGTTCAAAGTGTTCACCACACATCTAAATAAGTTCCTTTGGGGGTCTAGGTTCCAAAATCGTGTCACTTGTGGGGGTTTCAACAGATTAGGCACATCAGAGGCTCTCCAAATGCGACATGACACCCGAAGACTATTCCATCAAAGTCTGCTTTCCAAAACATCACTACTTCCCTTCCGAGCCCTGATGTGTGCCCATACAGTAGTATTCTCCCACATATGGAATATCAGCGTACTCAGGACAAATTGGAAAACTACTTTTGGGGTCCAATTGCTCCTCTTACCCTTGGGAAAATAAAAAAATTGGGGACTAAAAGATCATGTTTGTGGAAAAAATATGATTTTTTTATTTTCACGCCCAGGTGTTATAAACTTCTGTGAAGCACTTGGGGGTTCAAAGTGCTCACCAAACATCTAGATAAGTTGCTTGGGGTGTCTAATTTCCAAAATGGGGTCACTTGTGGGGGTTTTCTACAGTTTAGGCACATCATGGACTCGCCAAAGGCAACATGACACCCGCAGACCATTTCATCAAAGTCTGCATTCCAAAACGTCACTACTTCCCTTCCGAGCCCTGACGTGTGCCCATACAGTAGTATTCTCCCACATATGGAATATCAGCGTACTCACGACAAATTGGACCACAACTTTTGGGGTCCAATTGCTCCTCTTACCCTTGGGAAAATAAAAAAATTGGGGAGTAAAGATCATGTTTCTGGAAAAAATATGATTTTTTTTATTTTCACGCCCGTGCGCTATAAACTTCTGTGATATGCAAATAAAGTCCGTGGAGCCTCATTTAAGAGTATCAAACACGGGACTAGCCAGATCTTCCTCCAGGGAAGGACCCAGCCAAGGGGTGGCTCCTTTCGGAAACCACCATTACCACCATATTAAGTGGCCCATATCCAGCTCTTCAATATCCAGCTCTTTATGAGCTTACAGATATGACAAGGGAAATACCAAGGCCAGGTATCCATCCACAGACAGCTGTTTAGGGGTGTTGCCCCTCATCAGTGTGGAGTAGGATTCTGGCTAGGTGGTAGCAATGCCTAGTAGATCAACATCACGAAACAATCACTTACCTCAGGGAGACCAGTCAAAGAAGACACTGCGGCAGTCGGCAAAGGCGCTCAATCTGTGAAATCCTAGGTGCAATGCTCCCTGGGAAATACAAATATGCAAATAAAGTCCGTGGAGCCTCATTTAAGAGTCTCAAACATGGGACTAGCCAGATCTTCCTCCAGGGAAGGACCCAGCCAAGGGGTGGCTCCTTTCAGAAACCACCATTACCATCATATTAAGTGGCACTTTAAGTCAATATTCAGCTCTTTACGAGTTTACAGATATGACAAGGGAAATACCAAGGCCAGGTATCCATCCACAGACAGTTGTTTCGGGGTGTTGCCCCTCATCAGTGTGGAGTAGAATTCTGGCTAGGTGGGAGCAATGCCTAGTAGACCAACATCACAAAACAATCACTGACCTCAGGGAGACCAGTCAAAGAAAACACTGCGGTAGCCGGCAAAGGCGCTCAATCAGTGTAATCCTAGGTGCAATGCTCCCTGGGAAATACAAATATGCAAATAAAGTCCGTGGAGCCTCATTTAAGAGTCTCAAACACGGGACTAGCCAGATCTTCCTCCAGGGATGGACCCAGCCAAGGGGTGGCTCCTTTCAGAAACCACCATTTCGTGATGTTGGTCTACTAGGCATTGCTCCCACCTAGCCAGAATCCTACTCCACACTGATGAGGGGCAACACCCCGAAACAGCTGCCTGTGGATGGATACCTGGCCTTGGTATTTCCCTTGTCATATCTGTAAACTCGTAAAGAGATGGATATTGACTTAAAGGGCCACTTAATATGGTGGTAATGGTGGCTTCCAAAAGGAGCCACCCCTTGGCTGGGTCCTTACCTGGAGGAAGATCTGGCTAGTCCCGTGTTTGAGACTCTTAAATGAGGATCCATGGACTTTATTTGCATATTTGTATTTCCCAGGGAGCATTGCACCTAGGATTTCACTGATTGAGTGCCTTTGCCGGCTGCTGCAGTGTTTTCTTTGACTGGTCTCCCTGAGGTCAGTGATTGTTTCGTGATAAACTTCTGTAAAGCACTTGGGGGTTCAAAGTGCTCACCACTCATCTAGATAAGTTCCTTGGGGGTCTAATTTCCAAAATGGTGTCATTTGTGGAGGGTTTCCACTGTTTTGGCACATCAGGGGCTTTCCAAATGAGACATGGCATCCAATCTCTATTCCAGCCAAAAAAAGTCAAATGGCGCTGCTTCCCTTCCGTGCTCTGCCATGCGCCCAAATAGTGGTTTACCCCCACATGTGGGGTATCAGCGTACTCAGGACAAATTGCATAATAACTTTTGAGGTCCTGTTACCCTTGGGAAAATAAAAATTGGGGGTAAAAAGATCATTTTATTGGAAAAAATATGATTTTTTAATTGTACGGCTGTATGTTATAAACTTCTGTGAAGCCCTTGGGGGTTCAAAGTTCTCACCACATATCTAGATAAGTTCCTTGGGGGGGTCTAGTTTTCAAAATGGTATCACTTGTTGGGGGTTTCCACTGTTTAGGCACATCAGGAGCTCTCCAAAAGTGACATGGCGTCCGATCTGAACTCCAGCCAATTTTGCAGTTAAAAAAAGTAAAAAGGCGCTCCTTCCCTTCTGAGCACTGCCATGCGCTGAAACAGTGGTTCTCCCAACATATCAGATATCAGCGTACCCAGGACAAATTGCACAATAACTTGTGCAGTCCAATTTCTCCTGTTACCTTTGGTAAAATACAAAAATTGGACCTGAAGTAATTTTTTTGTGAAAAAAAGTTAAATGTTCATTTTTTTTAAAACATTCAAAAAATTCCTGTGAAGCACCTGAAGGGTTAATACATTTCTTGAATCTGTTTTTGAGCATCCTGAGGGGTGCAGTTTTTAGAGGGGTGTCACTTTTGGGTATTTTCTGTCATATAGACGCCTCAAAGTGACTTCAAATGTGATGTGGTCCATAAAAATAAAATGATGATGTAAAAATGAGAAACCGCTGGTCAACTTTTAAACCTTATAACTTCCTAACAAAAAAAATGTTGGTTCCAAAATTGTGCTGGTGTAAAGTAAACATGTGGGAAATGTTACTTATTAAGTTTTTTATGTGCCGTATCTCTGCGATTTAAGGGCATAAAAATTCAATGTTGAAAAATTGCAAAATTTTCAAAATTTTCACCAAATTTCCGGTTTTCTCACAAATAAACGCAAGTTATATGAATGAAATTTTACCACTAGCATGAAGTACAATATGTCATGAGAAAACATTGTCAGAATCACTGGGATCCATGGAAGCGTTCCAGAGTTATTACCTGGACAGTGGTCAGATTTGTAAAAATTGGCCCGTCATGAACATGCAAACCACCCTTGGGGGTAAAGGGGTTAAAGGCAAAAGAATTAAAGTTTGAAAATTATAAAAATTTTCACCAAATTTTTGATAATTTCAAAAATAAACACAAGTCACATCGAACAAATTTGACAACTATCATGATGTATAATATGACACACCAAAACAAATCTCGGAATCACTGGGATCCGCTGAAGATCTCCAGAGTTATTACCTCCTAAATTGACACTGGTCACATTTAAAAATGAGGCTTGGTCATTAACATACATAGTGTCTTGGTCCTTAAGGGGCTATACATGGAAAAATAACTTTGCAAATATAACCCCAAAAATTCTGTGAATACACAGAAAAACAGATATTGCACTGCACTCCCATATTGTTTAAATAGTACTATAGATACTTACACACTCACACATACACGCAATGCTTTAATCAAGGATCTGTACAAGTTGTATCCGTAACTTACAGTACGATGTTTGATGAAATGTCCTTTCACCATCTTTAAGCATCACTTCACTTTTCTTTGTGAACTGTCTGGACTTATATGGGTGACGGCACACTCACTATCACTTATGATCAGTATGTAAATGTGTACACTTGATTTGCAAATTCCCACAATGTTATGTTTTACGTCAAAATGTCTAGCACATTATAGATGCCCATTTTCTTTTTTAAATGACTTGGTAACTGCACATCAAAGAGCCATCATGTTTCATTATTATCACTGCTTAAATAGTGGAAGAGTTTGTACAGTCCGAATTTCAAAGTCAATTTCTTAAAAAAGGCATTATTCACCATTGCACACGTGACATTGCTATTATGAAGGAAAGATACTTGGTTTTCCAATATTAGTGTAGCAGTTATATAACATAATATTTACCATTTGAAGCTAATGTTTCCATGGACTTTCTTGAGGGCATTCAGTCTGACGTTAGTCAAATAAACCTAAAAGTTCAGAGTAAATAGCTTTAATATAGCAAGAAAATTTAAGAAAAATACGAAAGGTAGAAATAAAGTCATAATACATCATTTGTATGTTTTCATTGAAAATATAAGAAGTCCTGTAAAATTACAATTACTTGATTGAAAGACGAGCCACAATTTGGCAGAGTGTATCTCAAATTTCTTTGTAAGTATATATGTTACACATTCTGTATGGCACAGTGTAAAATAAATACTTTGTTTCACATATTTGTTAATTACCATGAATGACTATTTTGTTAACTACCTTGAATAACTCTCTGACAATTTGTGGTCTGTAACTAAGGGGACAGTGAAAAGTAATCAAAAGAATCGTAACTGGCATGCGGTGTGCATATCATTGGGTTTAAGGCAGACGTAATAGAGAAATTAAGGTGATGATTAGTGATGAGCGACCTTTGGTTTTTTAGGGTCGAGTTTCGTTTCATGAAAAAAGTCGGGTCGAGCAAAATCGGCCGACTATAGGGAAAAGTCGGGGTCGTCCCGAAACACGAAACCCAAAGTAAGTCAATGGAGAATTAAAGTCAGCAGTGAGAGGAGGACAGGAAACACACCAACAGTGCCCATTTGAATGCCAAAAGCATAAATTCTTGTTACTGAAGCTTGTCAACCTTAATTAACTTCATAATACTAGTTACGCACTGAAAAATGGGGGTTATTTGGCTACAGTTGTGGGGGGGAGGGCTGGCTCCAGGTTTTCGTGGGCCCAGGGCCAAAGAGCGCCCCTTTAACACATACCACAACTCATGGTGCTCCGATACGGCAGAGAAATAGCAGTATAGTACAATGAAAAATACTTCACTTCATACATCTCATGACTGATATCCATTTTAAATTCTCCAATACCTCCAAAAACGGACAGTATATAACTTCATACAGTATTATGGCCAGAGCTTAGCGCTATACAGAGTAATGAGGCCCATATACAGTGGGGAAAAAAAGTATTTAGTCAGTCAGCAATAGTGCAAGTTCCACCACTTAAAAAGATGAGAGGCGTCTGTAATTTACATCATAGGTAGACCTCAACTATGGGAGACAAACTGAGAAAAAAAATCCAGAAAATCACATTGTCTGGTTTTTTTTTCATTTTATTTGCATATTATGGTGGAAAATAAGTATTTGGTCAGAAACAAAATTTCATCTCAATACTTTGTGATATATCCTTTGTTGGCAATGACAGAGGTCATACGTTTTCTGTAAGTCTTCACAAGGTTGCCACACACTGTTGTTGGTATGTTGGCCCATTCCTCCATGCAGATCTCCTCTAGAGCAGTGATGTTTTTGGCTTTTCGCTTGGCAACACGGACTTTCAACTCCCTCCAAAGGTTTTCTATAGGGTTGAGATCTGGAGACTGGCTAGGCCACTCCAGGACCTTGAAATGCTTCTTACGAAGCCACTCCTTCGTTGCCCTGGCGGTGTGCTTTGGATCATTGTCATGTTGAAAGACCCAGCCACGTTTCATCTTCAATGCCCTTGCTGATGGAAGGAGGTTTGCCCTCAAAATCTCACGATACATGGCCCCATTCATTCTTTCATGTACCCGGATCAGTCGTCCTGGCCCCTTTGCAGAGAAACAGCCCCAAAGCATGATGTTTCCACCACCATGCTTTACAGTTGGTATGGTGTTTGATGGATGCAACTCAGTATTCTTTTTCCTCCAAACACGACAAGTTGTGTTTCTACCAAACAGTTCCAGTTTGGTTTCATCAGACCATAGGACATTCTCCCAAAACTCCTCTGGATCATCCAAATGCTCTCTAGCAAACTTCACATGGGCCCGGACATGTACAGGCTTAAGCAGTGGGACACGTCTGGCACTGCAGGATCTGAGTCCATGGTGGCATAGTGTGTTACTTATGGTAGGCCTTGTTACATTGGTCCCAGCTCTCTGCAGTTCATTCACTAGGTCCCCCCGCGTGGTTCTGGGATTTTTGCTCACCGTTCTTGTGATCATTCTGACCCCACGGGGTGGGATTTTGCGTGGAGCACCAGATCGAGGGAGATTATCAGTGGTCTTGTATGTCTTCCATTTTCTAATTATTGCTCCCACAGTTGATTTCTTCACTCCAAGCTGGTTGGCTATTGCAGATTCAGTCTTCCCAGCCTGGTGCAGGGCTACAATTTTGTTTCTGGTGTCCTTTGACAGCTCTTTGGTCTTCACCATAGTGGAGTTTGGAGTCAGACTGTTTGAGGGTGTGCACAGGTGTCTTTTTATACTGATAACAAGTTTAAACAGGTGCCATTACTACAGGTAATGAGTGGAGGAAAGAGGAGACTCTTAAAGAAGAAGTTACAGGTCTGTGAGAGCCAGAAATCTTGATTGCTTGTTTCTGACCAAATACTTATTTTCCACCATAATATGCAAATAAAATGAAAAAAAAACAGACAATGTGATTTTCTGGTTTTTTTTTTCTCAGTTTGTCTCCCATAGTTGAGGTCTACCTATGATGTAAATTACAGACGCCTCTCATCTTTTTAAGTGGTGGAACTTGCACTATTGCTGACTGACTAAATACTTTTTTTCCCCACTGTATTTCTCCATACGGAATCATTATTCCCATATAATGTTTCAAACCGTATATGATGAGCTCCACATAATGCTACAGTATATGTTGGTCCCAATGGATGAAGCTCCACTGTCTTATGGGCCCAAATAATGCTCCATATATAATGGGCCCCATTTCTACTGCTCTAGTGTATATTGGGCAATGTAAATGCTGCTCCAGTGTCTGATGTCCACCTTTGGAATGCTCCAGTGTATGGTGGGCCCCATATATCATTCACCAGAGTATAGTGCTCCCCAAAAATTGCTGTCCCAACATTGAAAACAATTACATAAGTCTCCTTGCTAGGGAATCCCTTCACTACTCTGAACTCCTTGTCGTCCCCATCTTCCATCTCACTGCACTTGGCTGTTTAGGCCCTCCCACCGGCAGAGACACTTTTGCGTACTATGCGGTGCCCTGTGCCAGTGCCATCGCCCATGAGTATGCCCCCCACCTGCTCAAGGAACCTGCACTTTCATCTGCACCTTCCTCTTTGTCACCGTGTAAGGTGGTATAGTATGCGGGAAGGGGAACCTGAGTTTCCTCTGGGTCAGATTCTGGCTGTGTAGAGTGCGAGGGGAATGTAGTGGTCTGGGTCAATGTACCAGCAGCATCATCCAGCAGTGGCTGGGCCTCAGTGCACTTGTGGCGTCCCCAAGAGTACGGTCGCCACTGTGGCATTGCCTTCCTCCTAGGGAGTGTGTTGTCAAGCTTGGGAGCAACGAAGGATCTCTCTAGCAGTGAAACCAACACACGACACATTTCCCACTCCAGGCCAGCAGGGAGACCTCTGAACCTGACTGCTGAGGAGCTGCTCTCTGTGGTCGGGAGGAGGTAAGTTAGGGCACTCTGTGCAGGGAAGGGGAAGTGTGTGGACGTGAGAAGGGGAGATGGAGGATGAGCAGAGTTAAGGCTCACTCCTAGCTGGAGCGCTTGGTCCGGATTCCGGTCTCCGAGTTTGTAGGGACACTGACGTTCCTGCAGCAGAAACCGGGGGAAGTAGCAGCTATAAATGCTCTGTACCCAACTAAGGCTCGGAGGCCCCAGCATCGACGTGTGCGAGGCAGAAGGAAAAGGCTACAGTTGTCTGCCATACAAGTAAAGTCTGAGGAACATCTGTTAGACAGGAGGCGTTTCAGTGAACCACGGTCCTGTGATTGCTTCCCCCACAAGCGCTAGAAAGGAGACGTTCAGGAAGGTACATGTTGGCGGAGTGTTGGAAGGGAGCTTTCCATTCTGGTCCCGGAGGTTGGCAGAGGTCCTGACCCAGAGGACACAGCACGGAGGCTGGCTTCTGTGTAACCTGCAGACTGTGAGTAAAGCTTTGGAACTGCAAACTCTGGTGTCCTACAGTTATTCCAGCACCGCTACATCTGGGTACCAGCACCTACACCGCCTGTGCCTTTCCCCCATCACTACATCTACACTACCCTGGGACTCCAGCTCCACCTGTGGGGAGCTTCACCATCTTTGCTGCACAACACCATCAGTCCCAGAGGATCTGCATGCAGCGTCGGCCTAACATCTATGCTGCCGAACACCACAGGTGGCGTCAAACTATCTATATAAACTCTTTACCATTATACCACGTCATTTACATGGGCACCCAGGGCCACCGTCCGGGTCACCGCTGCTGTGACACATCCCACTGACACCGGCCCGGTACCGAGTACCCCACAGCCCTGGGAGGGCGACCCATATGCCGACTGCTGATCGGGTGGCGTTATTCCCACAAACCTCCAAACAGCGTCCCTGAAGGCAAAGTTTTTGGTTTCCAGGGGCAGTATGATTGCAAAGCTGAACCTTAAAGGAATGTCCAAAAGGGCACCACCAGGAGTGGAGCCTGTGGCTTAATTGGACTGCACCCGGGAAACCACTACCATACAAGCTACAGAAAAGATGGACAGATTGCAAGCTTTGTCGATTCTGTGTGTGGTGTGGTATGTCCGTTTGTATTTGTGCTAGCGATTTCTCAGCTTTATTCCGCTAACAACCGAGACTCCGGCATGGCCCCGCGGTACGCGTCAAGCTTACTAGAGGGATACGCGAGGCTGTGGCACGTGAGATCGAGCAATAACAGGTCTAGCATTCCAGTACATGTCTGGGGCTGCATGCACGCTACACTAAAAGGACCAGCTTTTGTCGCTTACAGGTGCAGATAACCCGCTGAACTCCGTTAGTGATAGGGATCTGGGATTCAGATTATTCCCCGCGAATGATGATTTCCCAGTAAGTTCAGGTCAACTGCAATTCCGGAGTTAGGCCTAACCATCATTCCTGAAAAAATTACGTGTCCAAACCACAGGTGCTGTAGCTTGCTTAACAGCTCGGCAGCCGTTCTCAAGCCCAGTATGGATTCAACAACATTGTAGAAAGTTGATAAAGGGTACAGTTTCGCTGGATAACACGTATATATGTAGCCTAGTTTACACGTTAAAAATATATGTCTATAGATCAGGAGGCAGACTCAGATGTTCTCAGGCCCAGTATGGATTTGACCAGATTGTAAAAAGTTGAGAAAGGGTACTTTATCACTGGATAGCAGGTATATAAAGCATAGTTTAAACATGTAAAATCTCTTTGTTCTCAGTATGGATTACACTGCAATCTAAAAAGTGGAAAAAAGGAAATGCATTTGAGGCGTACACAACTATATACTTTTGGTGTTATTTTTAAATCTTCATATATATTTCTGTCTCAGTAATACAGTCCAGCCTCTCCGCAATAGGAAATGAGATGCATACAATTAGTGACATAAAGGCTATTGATTGCAGAAATCTAGGAATTATTATTCAAGGGAAAAACTTCCATCACAATTCTCAAAGGCGATGCTGACCCTCAATTAATTTGTGTGTTGAGACAGTGAAAACATTTTTTTGTGAATAAAGTCTTGCTGTATCGCACTTCCGTTGATTCCATCACTGTTACTCATCTCAATCCAATTTTTATCACAGGGAGCGATGTAAACATGGTGCTCACTGGCTATCATGATCTGTCGCGTAACTTTGGAGTGCAAAAGACAGAAGCCACAGGCCGTAGGCGATTCTATTTGATTGGCATGAGAGGGCACATTTTGAAATGTGCGCCGGAATGTCACACGTTTGTGAGTAGGAAAACTGTGAAAGCTGATGATAAACCACCACTGCATGTAATTGTGAGTTGACGTCCATAAGAAATGGAAGCCACTGATCATCTGGAGCTAGAGCCCGGCCAGCAGGACAGGGCATAGCTACATCTTAACCATCATCTTTCAGTTCAATCAATTTGTAGTGGCAGTCCCAGTGAAGGATTTGACAGGCCAGACTACACAGCAGAGGAGCAGGGAGAGGTAAACATTGCAAATGCTGGGGCCCTGCCCAAGCAAGGGGGGCACACTCGTGGGCATTGGTACTGGCACTGGGCCCCTCATAGTACGGCGGTGTGTCTGACGGCGGGTGTGCACCACCACTGTCAGAGACACTTGATTGCACTATGAGGGACCCTATGCCAGTGCCCGCGCCCACGAGTCGGCCTACCCACCTGTCCAGGGCAACGGCACTCGCACGGTTTTGTGCTCTAGGTGGTGATCCCAGCCATGGGGGGGGCGCCCACTTAGGGAGGTTTACAAAGTGGCATATGTAGATGTGGGTCATTCAGCTGCTGCAAAATGCGAAAAAGGTCAATTTTGCGGAATAGGAGGAGAACCAAAGCAAGCCATTTTTCTGGCAACCTATGTGTCATCAAGGGAGGGTGGGACAAAATCCTTGGAAACCCATGCATGGTTCATTTTAATGAAGGTTAGATCATCCACATTTTGGGTTGACAGACGGGTCCTTTTTTCTGTCAGGATTGATCCAGCTGCACTGAAGACTCTTTCCGATAGCACACTTGCAGCTGGGCAAGCGAGCTCCTGTAAGGCATATTGTGCCAATTCAGGCCAGGTGTCCAGTTTAGCGGCCCAATAGTCAAAGGGGAATGACCTGTGCGGGAGAACATCGATATGGGAGGAAAAGTAGTTGTTAACCATAGTTGACAACTTCTGTCTCCTGTCACTTTCCATCGATGCAGTATTACCAGTTGTGTGAGCGGTCCGTGAAAAATCAGTCCACAACATTGTCATGAAACCACTGTCTCCAACGCCACTTCTGCTGTGTGCACCATGAACACCTCTGCCAAGCTGCCCCCGGCCCGTACGGCTCGTGTGAGAACCATCACCACTGCTGTGTGCTGGGAATGCCTCAACCAACCGGTTAACCAGAGTTGCTTGTTTAGTAGCCAATATTAGGTCAAGGTTCTCCTGTGGCATGATGTTTTGTAATTTGCCTTTATAGCGTGGATCCAGGATGCTGGCCAACCAGTAGTTGTCATCGTTCATCATTTTGGCAATGTGTGGGTCCCTTTTTAGGATCTGCAAGGCATAATCTGACATGTGGGCCAATGTTCCCGGTGTCAATGATGCACTGCGAGTGCTGGGTGGAGGAGCACTTTCTGGCAAATCCACATCCCTCCAGTCACGCACAAACCCTGTACCAGACCTTGCCACGCCAACATTTTCACTTGCCCCACGAGATGCATCTTCCTCCCCTAAGTAATCATCCCCATCATCATCCTCCTCCTCCTCTTCTTCCTCCACCTCGTCCAGGAGAGGTCCCTGAGCAGACAATGGCTGAATGTCATCAAGGATTCCCTCCACCTCTTCCTCCTCGTCAACATTGGCTGCAGATGCCTGCTCCTTAAGGTCCGTCAAAGTTTGCATGAGCAGACGCATAAGTGGGATGCTCATGCTTAGGATGGCGTCGTCTGCGCTTACCAGCCATGTGCATTCCTCAAAACACTGAAGGACTTTACAGAGGTCTTTCAGCTTCGACCACTGCACACCTGTCAACTCCATGTCTGCTCTCAAAGTGCCTGGCCGTGTATCCTCCCACAAATGCATTATTGCCTGCCTCTGCTCGCACAGCCGCTCAACCATGTGCAGGGTGGAGTTCCACCTTGTTGCAATGTCGATAATGAGGCGGTGGTTGGGAAGGTGGAGCAATCGCTGCAGCTTCTGCATATGAATGGAGTGTACAGGTGACCGGCGGATGTGCGCGCACAGTCTTTGCACCTTCTGGAGCAGGGCTGTTAACTCCGGATAATTTTTGAGGAAGCACTGCACCACCAGGTTCAAGGTGTGAGCCAAGCAAGGTATGTGGCTGAGTTTTGAAAGGGCTATGGCTGCCACAAAATTACGGCCGTTATCACTAACTACCTTGCCTGCCTCAAGATGTACACTGCCCAGCCATGACTCAGTTTGTCGCTGAAAGTACTCGGCCAGCAGCTCGGCGGTGTGTCTATCGCCTAAACACATCATCTGCAACACAGTCTGCTGACGCTTTCCACTAGCTGCTCGATAGGGGGACACCTCGTGTGCAACAGTGGCAGCTGCAGATGGAGTGCTCGTACGACTGCGCTCTGTGGACGAGCTTTCGCTTCTGGAGGAGGAGGAGGAGGGTCGAACGCCTACAGCCAACTGTTTCCTATACCGTGGGCTAGGCAGCACTGTCCCACCACCGCTGTCCCCTGTGGACCCTGCATCCACCACATTAACCCAGTGCGCAGTGATGGACACGTAACGGCCCTGGCCATGCCGACTGGACCATGCATCAGTTGTGAGGTGCACCTTTCCACTCACTGACTGCTTGAGTGCATGGACAATACGGTCTTTCACATGATGGTGGAGGGCTGGGATGGCTTTGCGAGAGAAGAAGTGGCGACTGGGTAGGTCATAGCATGGTACTGCATAGGCCATGAGTTCGCGGAAAGCTGCGCTTTCCACCAACCGATAGGGCATCATCTCTAACGAGATTAGTTTGGCAATGTGGGCGTTCAAACCCAGTGTACGCGGATGAGAGACTGAGTACTTTCTTGACCTACTCATAGTGTCTGGGAGGGTGAGCTGGACTTGAGAGCTGCATATGGTGGAAGTAGCGGTGGACAGGGTGGACTGAGAGAGGGTTTATGATGGTGATGGAGTTGGTGTTCTTTCTGATGGCCTAGATTCAGTCTTTCGTTGATATAACAGTGGGATTCCCTGACTGCTGTGGCCTTGCAACGACACCTCAACATTTGCTGCTGTGCTAACCGGTGGGCTTACAGTGGGGGAAACAATGTAGCGTTGCTGACTACCTTCTTTGTGATCAGTTGCACATGTGGTACTTGAGGTTTGGTGTTGTGTCCACGCTTGCAAGTGCATGCTGATTAAATGTCTAAGCATGCAACTGGTATTCAAATTTTTCAGATTTTTCCCTCGGCTAAAGGTCTTTGCGCACTTCTTACAGATAACCTTGGCCTGATCATGAGGATTTTGTTCAAAAAAGTGCCACACTGCACTCTTCCTACTTTGGCAGACATTTTGCGGCCTAGCACGCTGTGATATTTTGACCCTCTGGACAAGCTGTCCACCAACTCTTTTGATTTTTGGAACCTGTCTTTGGAGTGCTCCGGGCCTGCCAGATAACAGCAATGTCGATGTCTGCTGTGGATGCTCCTCCTCCTCATCTGAGCTATTGGAAGCAGCACCCTCTTCCCCCAATGGATGCCAATCTGGGTTAACAACTGGGTCATCCACCACCTCCTCTTCAATGTCATGTGCACCTTCCTCTGTGTCACCGTGTATGGTGGTATAGTATGCGGGAAGGGGCACCCGAGTCTCATCAGGGTCAGAATCTGGCTCATTACACTGCGAGGACAATGTAGTGCTCTGACTGAATGTACCAGCAGAATCATCTATCAGTGGCTGTGCATCAGTGCACTCCATGTCAGATTCATCTTGGCCTGGGTAATTCACCATTTCACTTGATAATCCAGGCATGGTATGTGAAAACAGCTCCATGGAGTAATCAGTAGTATGGCCTGCGTCATCCTTCAATCTTGGTTGGGGTGAAGGACACAAGGAAAGGTGTGGTTCATTAACATGAGCCTCCAATGACGACTCAGTGCTTTTATTTTTTACAACTTCAGAAGAGGAGGCGATAGAGCTGGAGGCTGAGTCAGCAATGTAAGCCAAAACTTTTTCCTGAAGCTCTGGTTTTAAAAGCGGTTTGCCAACTCCTAGAAAACTAAGCCTTCGAGGCCTTGTGGAGTCAGACGATGATGCAGGCTCAACACCTCCTGCATTCGGTCCTATTTTGCTTTTGCCACTACCATCAGATCCACCACCAACACCATCATTACCAGCTGGCAACCCCCGCCCAATTCCACGGCCTCTTCCACCAGCCTTCCTCATTTTTGGTAGAAATGTAGACAAAATCCAACAAACTATATAGTAATGTAAAACAAGGTACAAGGTGTCTGTAGGACAGGGGAGATTTTGAATTTCTGCACACACTTGTGGACACTAGACACTTTTGGATTGTGTGAGGCCCACTGAATATCACAGCGCTATGTCACAGGCTCGATGTCGCAGGTGTGAAAAATGTCACTAGAGGATAACGGAGATTTTGAATTTCTGCACACACTTGTGGACACTGGACACTTTTGGATTGTGTGAGGCCCAGTGAATATCACAGCGCTATGTCACAGGCAGAAATTGGCTAGTGTATGACAAACTACAAGGTGTATATAGAATTGGGCAGAATAGGAATCTCCCTAGAGTGTAGGTCTGTAAGAACGGAACAAGTCCTCGACTTATCCTTACAGAGCGACACACAGATAGCTTCACTGTGGCCGTGATAACAGCCGTTACACGGTACTGAGAGAGGAGCGTGCACGTACACGGCTGTCCGGTGTACGTAAAATTGTCAAGCTCCATGTTTTTTAAGTATACGGACTGACACATGCTGTCTCTCTATAGTTTTGAATGTGATCAAACAGCAAATATATTTAACTGTTTGAAAACTAGACAAAACTAGAAGGTGCAGGTCTGTAAGAACGGAACATGTCCTCGACTTATCCTTACAGAGCAACACACAGATAGCTTCACTGTGGCCGTGATAACAGCCGTTACACGGTACTGAGAGAGGAGCGTGCACGTACACGGCTGTCCGGTGTGCGCAAAATTGTCAAGCTCCATGTTTTTTAAGTATACGGACTGACACACGCTGTCTCTCTATAGTTTTGAATGTGATCAAACAGCAAATATATTTAACTGTATGAAAACTAGACAAAACTAGAAGGTGCAGGTCTGTAAGAACGGAACATGTACCTCACCAGGACAAAAAAAATTGGGATTGCTTTTAAAAAAGCAGTTTGCAAAGCAGTGGGTGAACAGCAATGCAGCCGTCAGGAAGCCTTAGAAGGCAGCCTAACAACCAACACCGCTGATCCAGCAAAATATAGCCTCCATTTGCATAGCAATATAGCAATATAGCCATCTTGCTTGTGGCAATACTGTGATTGGCTGGCCATGTGACATCATCATCGACATTTACAGTCGAGAGCAGCTGTATTAGCAGCACTCCAACTGTAAATATATTAACCCCCGAGATGGATTTACACTGTGGGACGTGACTGAGCGCCGGACAGGTAATGTATAGACTTGTTTTATTATTTTCAACTTTTTTTCAGAAGAACGAGGGCTTTGCTAAGGAATTATCAGTGTAATAAAGATTATAAAAATGTGTGTGTTGTATTCTTTCATGAAAATAATTTATTCTTATTGTGTGAGTGTGTTTATTTACCCCTTTCTTTACTGTAGGATTAGTAATGGATCTGTGTCTCATTGACACCTCTCCATTACTAATCCGGGCTTAATGGCACCTTAAAATCGAAAGGTGCCATTAACCCCTTATTACCTCACTTGCCACCGCTACAGAGCAGTGGGAAGAACCGGGCAAAGTTCCAGATTAGGTGCATCTAACAGATGCACCTTTTCTGGGCAGCTGGGGATGCTCTTTTTAGGCTGGGGGGGCAAGATCAATGGCCCCTTACCAGCCTGTGAATATCAGCCCTCAGTTATCGGCTTTAGTCAGGTTGGTTGTCAAAAATAAAGGGGACCCCACGCCAGGTTTTTAAATTATTTATTTAAATAATTTAAAAAACAGCGTGGGGACCCCTCTATTCTTCACAACCAACCTGGCTGAACCTGACAACTGAGGGATGCAGACCCCAGCTGTAAGTTGCGCTTGGTTGGTTATGAAAATGAGGGGGACCCCATGTCGGGTTTTCATTCATTATTCTCTCCTGTCGGCAGAGCAGGAGAGCAGAATCACAGCCGCGATCAGCACCTGCCACGGGAACAGCGCTTACTGTAGCGCTTCTTCCCGGCGCCGTCCGTGTGGTCCTGATGCGGCACACGGGCGGCACACAGTTGCCACTCGTGTGCCACACAGAGGTTCCATGTGTCCACATGGACACACAGACACGGATAGCTCTGGTACCGGTTTTTCCAGTACCAGAATTATCTGGACATGTGAAACCGCCCTAAGTGACTCAATTGTGCAAATTTCACATCTCAGTGGATTCAACTAGGGGTGCAGTGATCATATTGACACCACTGGTGTGTTACAGAATTTTATATCATTGGGCAGTTTTAAGCCCTATATTTTACAATTTAAAACAGGGAAATGGGTAAAAGTAGCATCAAAATTTGTCCCACAATTTCTGCTGGATGTAGAAATACCTTATATGTGGCTGCACGGCGAGACACAAGAGAGCCAAGGCACTATTTGCCTCCTGCGGACTTCATATACAGAGCTCCTAACTGCTAGAAGAGCAAAATTTCCCAGCAAATGACCACATTTTGGAAATTATACCCCTTTGAACGTTTAAAAATAGTGTACAGAACGCCCCCCATGCATTCCTATGGCATTCCGCACATGCTGTGCTAATGCTGCGCTTTTTTCCGCGGCGGAATCGCATCGCGGAAAAAATCGCAGCATGCTCATTCTTTTGTGTGGAATCGCAAAGAATTGCCACGATTCCGCACCCATAGGAATGCATGAGAACCGCTTACTTCCCGCATGTGGCTATGCCCACCCTGCGGGAAGTTAAGCGTCTCATGTGCGGTTGGTACCCACGGTGTGGAGGAGAGGAGACTGTCCTCCAGGCCCTGGGTACCATACCCCTGTAAAAAAAAGAATAAAAAATAAAAAATCGGGGTATATTTACCTTCCGGTGTCCCGCGCTGCATTCCCGGCCTAAGCGTTCCCAGTAATGCCTTGCGGCAAGGCCCTGTAATGACATAGTCTCGTGTGACTCTAGCGGTCTCGCGAGATCGCTATAGCAACGCGAGACCAACGTCATCACAGGTCTCGCAAGGCATTACTGGGAACGCTGTGGCCCGGGATGGCAGCGCGGGACGCCGGAAGGAAAATATACCCCGATTTTTTTATTTTTTTTTAGCATTTTAACATCCTATCTTTTACTATTGACGCCGCATAGGCGGCCTCAATAGTAAAAACCAGGTCACACTTGTCAAACACTATGTTTGACGAGTGTGACCAACCTGTCAATCACTTTCCAAGTGATGGTTCAAATCGCTTCGAAAGTGCTTGAATATCGCACACGAAAATCGCTGCAAAATCGCGATCATAATCGTGGTAAAATCGCGCGGAAATAACCGCGCGATTTCTGGGAAGGAGTCCGGTTTTTAGTGAGCGTTTTAAAACGCTACGTGGGCACATAGCCTTAAGGTGTAGTGATGATTTTGATTTCTTGGGTGTTTTCCACAAACAAGCAGTAGGATGTTTCTGAGTGAAAATTGCAAATTGCCATTGCAGTGCCCAGTATGTTGTAGACACTAGCATGTTGAAATGCCTAGTATATTGTGGTGCCAAGCTCATGCTTCTGGAGACAAGCATCAGTAAATTATGCGGGCTTACATAACTACTTTAGTGTGCTTCTAAAAAGACGGTCACCACCGGATCACAGGTCAGACGACATCCACAGTACCTCCATCTGTCTCATTATAGGAAACATCCACCTTAGGTTCCATTTGAATTATGTATTTCAGAGATATACAAGGAAACCCCAGTGTAAACGCTCAGGGAGCCGAGCCTTACTGTTATCTTTCGGAGGCAGAATGAAAAAAACAAAAGCATTTGAAGAATTGGTTCTATTTAATTTTTATGCCGTTCCTCGAAGTTTTGCAGCCCCATATTTGGATAGCTATAATTTTTCCATACTTCGGCTGAGTCATGTAAGAACTTGTTTTTTGTGGGACAAATTGACGTTTTTACAGTAATAGTTCCATTTTTGGGCCCATGACAGTTGTTTTTTAATCGCTTTCTATTCTGATTTTTATGAGGCAGAATGAACAAAAATTAGCGCTTCATGAATTTTTTTTTCATGATTTTTTTTCCGCGTGAGGAAAAATTGATATATTCAGCCTTTTTCTTCATGTCAGTATGATTACAGCGATACCACATTTATATTTTTTCATGTTTTGGCACTTTTACGTGATAAACTATTTTATAAAAAAATAATTATTTTTGTATTGCTTTATTCTGCGAGATATAACTTTTTTGTTTTAGCTAACAGAGCTGTTTGATGGCTTTGTTTATTGCAAGACTAGATGATGTTTTCAGCAATACCATTTTTTTCACATTCGTCTTTTTGATCTCATTTTATTCATTTTTTTGGATATGATGTTAAAGCATAGTTGTTTGACTCATTTTTATTCTTTTTTTAAGTGTTCACTGAAATGGTTAACTAGTGTGAGAGTTTTATAGGGCAGGTCGTTATGGATGCGGCGATACCAAATTTGTGTATTTTTTTATTTTTACTTTTACACAAATAAACATATTTATTGGATTCATATTTTTTTTATCTTTGTTTTGTGATTTTTAAAAATTTTTTTTACAATTTTTATGAGCTTTTTTCACTTTTGTACATTGTCCCAGGATGGGTCATCAATTTTACACTGACAGATCGCTGAGCTAATACTCTGCATTGCAGGGAATTAGATCAGTATCTCTAACACATGTAAGAGGAGTGCCAGATCCTGCTTTGAACATGAGCTGACAGTCCACTGTCCATGGAGACCATCGGCACCATGCGATCACAATCGCATGGTGCCGATGGGAGCACAAAGGGAGCTCTCACCCTCTGCGATGTCTCACGATATTGATGTCACTATTGACAGTGGCTTCAGAGGGGTTAAACTCTAGTACCGATCATGGGCGTTGCTGCAGGGTGTCAGCTCTCTTATATGGTTGCGGCAGCAACCATACAGAATGAGCACACGCGATCATCACACCTTATGTATACTGCGATTTGCGGGAACGCAGCTCCCGCAGTACCGTTTATATACAGCGCATGTCGGGAAGGGGTTACAATTTTAATATATAGGCCCCTCAAAGTTGATTTAAATTTAAATAGGTCCCTAGAGAAACAGGTTTTGTAAATGTCTTCAATAAATGAGAAATTGTTGCTCGACTTTTAACCCTTCTAAAAACCCAAGAAAATAAAATGATGTTTGAAAAATGATGCAGATGTAAAGTAGACATGTGAAATGTTACTTATTCATTATTTGGTACAGCATGACTAATCGGTTTAAGGCTATACAAATTGAAAGTTTGAAAATTGCAAAGTTTTCACAAGTTTTGTGAAGATTCTGATATTTTCACATATAAATGAGAAAACATATTGATCTAAATTTACCACTAAAATAAAGTATAATGTGTCATGAAAAAAAGAGTCTCAAAATCACTGGATAC
The DNA here is from genome assembly GCF_039654945.1 of Dendrobates tinctorius. Lineage (NCBI taxonomy): Eukaryota > Metazoa > Chordata > Amphibia > Anura > Dendrobatidae > Dendrobates > Dendrobates tinctorius. The sequence continues at coordinate 7,385,738 of NW_027361827.1, read as the reverse complement.
ATTGAAGTGTTCCTGAGTTATTACCACATGAAGGGACACTGGTCAAATTTAAAACATTTGGCCTGGTCATTAAGAACAAAATTCGCGCCATCACTAAAGTGTTAAGAGAAGTAAATTGCCAATTTGCTTGTTTTTACAAACGCTTTGCAATTTTACACATTTAATATCATGAGAAAATTGCTTTACTTTTAAGGGCATGGTACTAATTATTCCATGACCCTTGTTTGTGCCACCAGTGCTGAGAAAAATACACATTTCCACAAGAATTGAGACTTTAAGCTGATGTCCCCATCAATTATATTCAGTATACAAGATAGTTGAGTTGCACTCCTCAGAATATGAGGAGTAGGTATATGAACGATGTGACATTTCTTACATGAACAAATATTTAACTATTTGTCTAGGAGGATGGAAAATTTCAGTTTACACTGCAGGGAAGTAGTTGGAGACAATAAAACCAAACCAGGATCATGTAGAATTATTCTAACATTGAGGTTGCTTTAATTCAGTCATTAACAACTTGAAAAACACACTGTGAATTACGATATGTCCAACGCCCATTTACTTCCACGTCAAACTTATTCCATGTCTAGACAGCTGAATTACAGTATGCCAGAGAGAGCCAATAAAAATATACCGCAGCCTAAATGTTCAAGCTTGACAAATATTATCTGTAAATTGATTATCCATGGTAACTCATTATTAAGGTGCTTTTCTCGTCTTCTTGATAATCTTATTTAGTAATGATTTTAGTAACATAGTTAGCAAGGCCGAATAAAGACATTTGTCCATCCAGTTCAGCCTATATTCCGTCAGAATAAATACCCAGATCTACGACCTTCTGAAGAACCTAATCACTGTAAGATACAATAAAAGTAACATAGCAAAAAAATCTAATTATTACTGTTGCTAATATAGAGTTAACATATTACATAGTGCTGTTCAGAGATTGTCCTAGCTCACATACTATGACTATTATACTGATGATAAGTAATCCATTATGTATATTATGTTCTTTCACATGTTCTATCTTTTCTTCTGTAGTGCTTCTGGTGTTTGTAATGTCAAGAATAGCAGAGTCTACAGAGGGATTCCGGACATCAAAATCAATGTAAACCCACTGAAACTTGATGTGCCCATATAATAAGTTAATGATTTGTCAGGATTTGTTGGGATTCATTTATCAATGTACCATAGGGTAAAAATAGGAGGGATTCATCTAAAAGACCCTTTATTTCAATAAGGCCCTGGACCAAACTTTATACTTTCTTACAATTTCTTGGCTTTCAATTTATCTATCTACTAGCTGAAGAGCCCGGCGTTGCCTGGGCATAGTAACCAACTGTTGTTAGTAATAACAAATTATAATGATTATATTGCACCCAAAAACATTTCACATCATATATTCAACACTACAGATTTGCACAGAGTGTATCTAGGCTTTCTGGCACCCGGGGCAAGAATTTGGTTTGGCGCCCCCCCCCAAGTACATATGCGACTTGCACACTTAGCCATGTACCCACGAGCCGCTCTCCCTAATGCTCTCAATGTTCAGTAAAAAACTGAAAGCAGGATGAGAAGCTCGTTGTTAAGTATGAAAATCACATATGAGTGAAGTGTCCGTGTGATGACTACTGGAACCTGCAGAGCTGAATCCTGGACATTGCAGCTTCTGAATTCTCACATTGAAAGTATCTGCACACTTTTAGGATTCTCCCTTGCCGATGTACAGTCATGTCAGCACAAGTATGTGATTTGCATACTTCTGGCCACATTCCGACTAGACGTGCCCGGCTTCGCTCAGTTCCTTTGTCATTGAGTGAGGCCACACATGTCTAGTCAGCATGTGACCGTATGTATGTAAATTACCGGCATGATAGAATTCTAACAGCGTTCAGTGAGCACTGTGAGAATTCAGAAGTCTGCAGTCACATAGAATGACTGCAGACTCAGCACAAACCTGGACAACCCCTTTAATGCTCCTAACAAATATAAACATGAGAATTAGTCAGTATCACAAATAATATTTACATCCAGGTACCTTATAGATGACGCTGTCTCTGGAGTCGTTCTCCTTCTTTTCTTCTTCTTGTCCAGATCCCATGATGAGTTTTCTCATCCACAGCCGTCTCTGCAGACGTCCATCTTCTCCGGTCTTCTGCAGCAAATCTCCACACGATGCCCTTAAAGATAGAAGTGTCATTATAATGCTCCTAAATAAAAATGTCTGCAATATACTGTCTCCTCACACTATTCCCCTCCCTCCTCATACTGTCTCCTCTAACATCCCTCCTGTTCACCACACTGTCTCCTCATATATTTACCCCCTCACTCTCTATACTGTCTGCTCACACATACCCCTGACTCCCCAAACTGTGTCTGCACACATCCCATCACCCTCACTCCCCATACTGTATCCACATACATTCACCCGTTCGCACCCCTTACTGTCTGCACCCATCCCCCATACATGCCCTCATACATACTCTTCATTTTGTGTCCTCAAAGCACCCCACACACATTAAATACCATCCCCACTCCAAATCCCCCCTTCCCCAATCCCCCACACACATTAAGTACCCCCCATCCCCACTCCAAATCCCCCACACATTAAGTATCCCCCATCCCCACTCAATAACCCCTCGTCCCTACTCCCAAATCCCCCCACACATTATGTACCCCCACTCCAAATCCCCCCACACATTAACCTCCATCCCCACTCATTAACCCCCATCCCAACTAATTAACCCCTCCACTCATTAACCCCCATCCCCACTCATTAACCCCATCCCCACTCATTAACCCCCATCTCCATTCATTAACCCCCCACACATTAACCCCCATTCCCACTCATTAACCCCCCACACATAAACCCCCATCCCCACTCATTAACCCCATCTTCACTCATTAACCCCCCACTCATTAACCTCCATCTCCACTCATTAACCCCCATACATTAACCCCCCTACACATTAACCCCCATCCCCACATTAACCCCCATCTCCACTCATTAACCCCAACACTCATTAACCCCATCCCCACATTATCCCCATCCCCACACATTAACCCCCCCACACATTTACCCCCATCCCCACTCATTAACCCCCCACTCATTAACCCCCATCCTCACACATTGACCCCCATCCCCACATTAACCCCCCACTCATTAACCCCCATCCCCACATTAACCCCATCTCCACTCATTAATTCCCACACATTAACCCCCATCTCCACTCATTAACCCTCACACATTAACCCCCATCTCCACTCATTAACCCCCACACTCATTAATCCCCATCCCCACATTAACCCCCATCTCCACTCATTAAACCCCCACTCATTAACCCCCATCCCCACATTAAACCCCATCTCCACTCATTAACCCCCCCACTCATTAACACCCCCCATCTCCCATCTTCGGTGGTTCTTCAGCTCCACAGAGGAGCACACATACCACCACCGTTTGCTCTGGGCGTCGGGGAGTGACATCACAGCGTGATCACATGACATGATCATGCTGCTGACGTCGCTCTGACCCGGCGGTCAGAGCTTCAACTGTACTGGCGTCTGTATAGACGCCAAATACAATTGCTGCCTGGGAGCCGGCGCGGCCTCCTTCTCTGCGCCGGCTGTCAGCTTGACAGCCGTCACAGAAAACAGCCGACTCACAGGATGGGGAGCGGCAGAACGCAGCTGCCGGGGGAGACACTGCGGATCGCTGCATTAGGCGGCCCGACTGCGCCCCCCCCCGCTGCCTGCCCCGGGGCAACTGCCCCCCCTGGATGCGCCTCTGGATTTGCAACACAAATTAACTAAACGGCTACCCAAGTATTGATGGTATTTTATTTTCAACTCATTCAAGAGCCTTTTGATAAACAACATGTTTGGTTTTTCCTTTCGGTGCAAAAATGAACAGATTTTTGGCAGTTCCAACTCTTGAACAGACCACGTAAAGTTGACCATGAGAAAAGGATGGAGATTGCAAATCGATCCCTACTATTTAAATCGATCCCTACTACTTTCAAGGACTGTCCCTCAGCATTGTTAATGGACATTGCAAATAGCAGTTGAACTGGAAACTGGAGGTGTTTAAAATCAAAAAACAAATCAGATGGAATGAGTGGAATTCTTGGAATGAAAATGTCCTCTGCTTTGGCACATCCTGTTTCTGAGCTGTGTATCTAACCCTATCCTGTGTGATACTGACTGCTGAGCCGTGTACCTAATCTTATCATGTGTGTTATTGACTGCTCAGCCGTGTATCTAATCCTATCCTGCGTGATACTGACTGCTGAGCCGTGTATATAATCCTATCCTGTGTGATACTGACTGCTGAGCCATGTATCTAATCCTATTCTGTATGATACTGTCTGCTGAGCCATGTATCTAATCCTATTCTGTGTGATACTGTCTGCTGAGCTGTGTATCTAATACTATTCTGTGTGATACTGTGTGCAGAGCTGTGTGTCTAATCCTATCCTGTGTGATACTGTCTGCTGAGCCGTGTATCTATTCCTATCCTGTGTGATACTGACTGCCGAGCCATGTATCTAATCCTATTCTGTGTGATACTGTCTGCTGAGCCATGTATCTAATCCTATTCTGTGTGATACTGTCTGCTGAGCTGTGTATCTAATCCTATTCTGTGTGATACTGTCTGCTGAGCTGTGTATCTAATCCTATCCTGTGTGATAGTGACTGCTGAGCTGTGTATCTAACCCTATCCTGTGTGATACTGTCTGCTGAGCTGTGTATCTAATCCTATCCTGTGTGATACTGTCTGCTGAGCCGTGTATCTAATCCTATCCTGTGTGATACTGTCTGCTGAGCCGTGTATCTAATCCACTCCTGTGTGATACTGACTGCTGAGCTGTGTATCTAATCCTATCCTGTGTGATACTGACTGCTGAGCCGTGTATCTAATCCTATCCTGTGTGATACTGGGCTTCCCCTGCAGTCTGTGTCAGAGGGTGGTCTGTGTTGGCACGGTAATAAATTGTGTTATTTACAGCTTTACAGAAGGACATAGAAATGGTAAGAATAATAGGCCTCAGTTACCACAACTGTCTACAAAGAAAACTGTTGCTGATAGCAACCAATCACAGCTCATTTTTCATCTTTTAAACAGCTCTGGGACAGCGTGGTGAGTTTTTAGTGGCGACTTTTGTGTTTCGACTTTTATGTGGCAAGGTTGGTGTATGTGTGGTGAAATGTGTGCTGAGGGTGGTATATGTGTTGAAGCACGTGGTAGTGTGTGGTGCATTTTGTGTGTGTGTTCATATCCCCGTGTGTGGTGAGTATCCCATGTCAGGGCCCCACCTTAGCAACTGTATAGACAAGGGCTGGAGCGAGCCGTGCAACCCCCCACCCCACAGCGGCTAAGTGGAGGCCCTTCATGACGGTGGGTTGGTGGGAAGGGGTTAATAATCCCAGGGGGTGGAGGATGGGGGTTAGAGGGGTATATATATTAAGTGGCTGAGGGGCGGTTACCTCAGTTCCCGCTCTGGAGCCGAGAGGGATTATCCTGCAGAAGACCCTGAAGTGAGCCATGGCGTCCATACAAGCGGTCCTGGAGAGGCTCCGGGCAGCAGCAGAGGCGCAGCCCGTTGGGTGGCTGGAGCAGCAGGTGGCAGGTATTATTGGGGGAGGCGGTGGTGCAGCCGCTGCTGCAGATTCTCCCAGGACGAGAAGAAGGGTCAGGCCACCGGAGTGCCTGTCACCGGGTTCTGCTCCGAGCACCCAACGCCGGCGTCGGAGCCCCTCCCGGGACCCTCCAGCCTGGGTGCCTGCCAGTAAGCGCGCTGGCAGGCCCAGGGCCGGGAGGAATCCACGTGCCGGCCCGGGTGCAGCGGCGGTCGACAGGCTTTCTCCTAGGCCTCATCGGGAGGCGGGGCCTGCACGCGCCAGGACGGCGCTGATGAATGATGTCACAGCAGGCCGCAGTGGAGTCGGGCGGCCTGCCTCTGCAGCGCGCCGAAGGCTGACGGGGTCAAGAGCGGGGGGATTATCGGGCGGCAGCCCCCGGCAGATGGGACGGGCTGGTGCATCCTGCGCTGCGGGCCCCTTGACTGGACCGGCGGAGGGGGAGGAAGAAAGCGGACGGAACCGCAGACAGGCGTGAGGGGTGTGGGCAGTGGGTGGCCACAGGCAGCAGCCCTTGGGCCTGTGAATCCTGCTGGCCTCGGCGGGGGTCGGAACGTGGACGATTCGGGAAGAGAGTGGCCCGGGAGTGCAGCGGGGTCAAGGGAGCCTGTCTCCGCAAGTATCGGACCTCTGGGGTCGGAAGGTCTTCCACGCAACTCCAGCCATGATGATCAGCGGGATTCGGGAATGGCGGCTGGAGGAGACACAGCGTCCTCGCAGCCCGGTGAGTATGCTTCTGTGTCCTGTCTGTCATCACCCTTAGTAAGGTCTCCTGCGGTTGGGTGCGGAGTGGGGGGCCGGCCCGGGGCGGGGGGGACAAGTAGTGGGAGAGCAGGGCCCGTTGCCGATTGGGGGGCTTGGGGACGTGTTAGCATCCGTGCGGGAGTTGCTGGCACGGATGGAGGGGGTTACAGAGCCGTCGGCGCCTTTGGCTGCCTGGGTAGGGTCGGTGGAGCGAGGGGCTGGCTCGTCGGGGGCGGCTATCGGGGTTTCCGGGGGCCGAGCGGACCCCGTATCTGTGTCGGTGCAGACGGAAAAAGAGAAGGACTGTCGGGTCCATTTAGATGATAGGGCCCACGAGGAGGTTTACGTATGTTTTGAGGGCCCGTTGGGAGCTCATTTAAAAAAGGAGGTGTGGGAAAAGATATGGAAGGATGAGTATGTCGAGATTTTTTCCCTGTTACCGCTAGTAAAGTTCAATTTGGATAAGGGGAGGAAGGACGATAGCAAAAAGGAGGAGGAGGAAAAGCGGAGATGGCGTTTGATTCCACAGACGTTTGCTAATTGGCTACAGGCGTTTGCAATCCTGGCCAGCGTGATTGGTGAAAAGACGCCTGACAATTGGTCTCCTCTTTTTTTGTTATTTGTATTCGATTGGGGCGGCATATAGGGTATACGGGGGTCAGGCTTGGCTTCGTTACGACGAGCAATTTAGGCAGGAAAAAGCGATTCGTCCAGCGATTCGGTGGGATCAGAAGGACATAAGTCTGTGGTTAAGGGTCATGACGCAGTCTAAATTTGGCCATTCCTTTCTTGGCGGAGGGGGGGCCGGGGGGGCCAGCTCATCAAATGTGCAAAGCGGCGGCCAAGGGGCAGGCGGTCAGTCGGGTCAGTCGGGTACCCAGAAGCAGGGTCTCTGCTGGCAATTTAATAATGGGCAATGCAAATTCGGATCGAACTGCAAATTCAAGCATCTGTGCTCCCATTGCAGCGGATCTTCGCATGGGGCTTCCAGATGCTTTAAGAAACAGAAAGGAAGGGTTGAGAGTAGAGTTGAGCGACTTTTGGTTTTTTAGGGTCGCGTTTCGTTTCGTGAAACCCGACTTTTCCAAAAGTCGATTCGAGCAAGATTGTCCGATTATAGGGAAAAGTCGGGGTTGTCCCGAAACACGAAACCCAATGTAAGTCAATGGGGAATAAAAGTTGGCAGTGAGAGGACAGGAAACACACCAGCAGTGCCCATTTGAATGCCAAAAGCATCAATTCTTCTTACTTAAGCTTGTCAACCTTAATTAACTTCATAATACAAGTTACGCACTGAAAAATGGGGGTTATTTGGCTAAAGTTGTGGGGGGGGAGGGCTGGCTCCAGGTTTTCATGTGCCCTGGGCGAAAGAGCGCCCCTTTAACACATACCACAACTCATCATGCTCCGATATGGCAGAGAAATAGCGGTATAGTACAATGAAAAATACTTCACTTTTTACATCTCATGACAAGGCCTATCTATTTCTCCATACAGAATCATTGGTCCCATATAATGTTTGAAACAGTATATGATGAGCTCCACATAATGCTACAGCATATGTTGGTCCCCATGGATGAAGCTCCACTGTCTTATGGGCCCAAATAATGCTCCAAACATAATGGGCCCATTTCTAATGCTCTAGTGTATAATGGGCCCTGTAAATGCTGCTCCAGTGTCTGATGTCCACCTTTGGAATGTTCCAGTGTATGGTGGGCCCCATCTATCATTCTCCAGAGTATAGTGCTCCCCAAAAATTGCTGTCCCAACATTGAAAACAATCAAATAAGTCTCCTCGCTAGGGAATCCCTGTACTAGTCTGGACTCCTCGTCGTTCCCATCTTCCATCTCACTGCACAGTATTTCAACCTTGCAAGTGCTGTGATCCTGAGCAAGCAGGGGGTGCCCACTCGTTGGCGACGGCACTGGCACAGGGCTCCTGATAGTACGGTGGTGTGTCTGATGGCGGGTGGGCCGAACCTGCACTTTCATCTGCAGCTTCCTTTTTGTCACCGTGTAAGATGGAACTGTATATGGGAAGGGTAACCTGAGTTTCATCAGGGTCAGATTCAGGCCGTGTAGCGTGCGAGGGGAATGTAGTGGTCTGGGTCTATGTACCAGCAGATTCATCGAGCAGTGGCTGGGCATCAGTGCACTTGTGTCGCCCCCAGGAGTACGGTCACCACAGTGGCATTACCTTCCTCCTAGGGAGTGTGATGTCATGCTTGGGAGCAACGAAGGATCTCTCTAGCAGGTTAACTGATTGGGCGGCATTATTCCCACGAGTCATGACCCTCCAAACAGCGTTCATGAAGGCAAAGTGTTTGTTTTACGTGGGCAGTATGGTTGCAAAGCTGAACCTTAAAGGAATGTCCAGAAGGGCACCACCAGGAGTGGAGCCTACGGTTTAATTCGACTCCACCTGGGAAACCTCAACAATGCAAGCTACAGAACAAATGCACACATTGCAAGCTTAATTCCGTTAACGAACGAGACTCTGTCATGCCCCGCGGTCCGAGTCTGGCTTACTAGAGGGACACGTGAGGCTCTGGCACATGAGATTGGCCAATAACTGGTGTGTCATGCCCTTACATGTCCGTGGCTGCATGTGCGCAACACTGAAAAGGCCAGCGTTTGTCGCTTACAGGTGCAGGTAACCCGCTGAACAACGTTAGTGATGGGGATCTGTGATTACAATTATTACCCGCGAACGATGATTTCACAGTAAGTGCAGGTCAACCGCAGTTCCGGAATTAGGCCTAACCGTCATTCCTGAAAAAATGAAAAACTTACGTGTGCAAACCACAGGTGCTGTAGCTTGCTTAACAGCTCGCCATCTGTTCTCAGGCCCAGTATGGATTGCACGTGATTGCACAAAGGTGAGAAAGGGTACCGTATCCCCGGATAACATGTATGGATAGCATAGTGTACACATTCAAAATATATGTCTATACATCAGGAGGCAGGCTCAGACGGTGTCAGGCCCAGTATGGATTGCACGTGATTGCACAAAGGTGAGAAAGGATTCCGTATCCCCAGATAACATGTATGGATAGCGTACACATTCAAAATATATGTCTATACATCAGGAAGCAGGCTCAGACGGTGTCAGGCCCAGTATGGATTGCACGTGATTGCACAAAGGTGAGAAAGGGTTCCGTATCCCCAGATAACATGTATGGATAGCATACACATTCAAAATATATGTCTATACATCAGGAGGCAGGCTCAGACGGTGTCAGGCCCAGTATGGATTGCACGTGATTGCACAAAGGTGAGAAAGGATTCCGTATCCCCAGATAACATGTATGGATAGCGTACACATTCAAAATATATGTCTATACATCAGGAGGCAGGCTCAGATGGTGTCAGGCCCAGTATGGATTGCACGTGATTGCACAAAGGTGAGAAAGGGTACCGTATCCCCAGATAACATGTATGGATAGCGTACACAGTCAAAATATATGTCTCAGGAGGCAGGCTCAGACAGTGTTAGGCCCAGTATGGATTGCACGTGATTGCACAAAGGTTAGAAAGGGTACCGTATCCCCGGATAACATGTATGGATAGCGTACACATTCAAAATATATGTCTATACAGCATGAGGCAGGCTCAGATGGTGTTAGGCCCAGTATGGATTGCATGTGATTGCACAAAGGTTAGAAAGGGTACCGTATCCCTGGATAACATGTATGGATAGCGTACACATTCAAAATATATGTCTATACAGCATGAGGCAGGCTCAGACGGTGTTAGGCCCAGTATGGATTGCACGTGATTGCACAAAGGTTAGAAAGGGTACCGTATACCTGGATAACATGTATGGATAGCGTACACATTCAAAATATATGTTTCAGGATGCAGGCTCAGACGGTGTTAGGCCCAGTATGGATTGCACGTGATTGCACAAAGGTTAGAAAGGGTACCGTATCCCTGGATAACATGTATGGATAGCGTACACATTCAAAATATATGTCTATACAGCATGAGGCAGGCTCAGACGGTGTTAGGCCCAGTATGGATTGCACGTGATTGCACAAAGGTTAGAAAGGGTACCGTATCCCTGGATAACATGTATGGATAGCGTACACATTCAAAATATATGTCTCAGGAGGCAGGCTCAGACGGTGTTAGGCCCAGTATGGATTGCACGTGATTGCACAAAGGTTAGAAAGGGTACCGTATCCCCGGATAACATGTATGGATAGCGTACACATTCAAAATATATGTCTATACAGCATGAGGCAGGCTCAGACGGTGTTAGGCCCAGTATGGATTGCACGTGATTGCACAAAGGTTAGAAAGGGTACCGTATCCCTGGATAACATGTATGGATAGCGTACACATTCAAAATATATGTCTATACAGCATGAGGCAGGCTCAGACGGTGTTAGGCCCAGTATGGATTGCACGTGATTGCACAAAGGTTAGAAAGGGTACCGTATCCCTGGATAACATGTATGGATAGCGTACACATTCAAAATATATGTCTCAGGAGGCAGGCTCAGACGGTGTTAGGCCCAGTATGGATTGCACGTGATTGCACAAAGGTTAGAAAGGGTACCGTATCCCCGGATAACATGTATGGATAGCGTACACATTCAAAATATATGTCTCAGGAGACAGGCTCAGACGGTGTTAGGCCCAGTATGGATTGTACGTGATTGCACAAAGGTTAGAAAGGGTACCGTATCCCTGGATAACATGTATGGATAGCGTACACATTCAAAATATATGTCTCAGGAGGAAGGCTCAGACGGTGTTAGGCACAGTATGGATTTGATGGCCCAGATTACACAGCGGAGGAGCAGGGAGAGGTAAAGATTGCAAATTCTGGGGCCCTGCCCAACAAGGGGGGCCCACTCGTGGGCATTGGTACTGGCACTGGGCCCCTCATAGTACAGCGGTGTGTCTGACTGCGGGTGTGCACCACCACCGTCAGAGACACTTGAATGCACTATGAGGGACCCTGTGCCAGTGCCCGTGCCCAAGAGTTGGCCTACCCACCTGTCCAGGGCAACGGCACTCGCACGGTGTCGTGCGGTAGGTGGTGACCCCGGCCATGGGGGGGGAGGCAGCACAGTTAGGGAGTTTTAGAAAGTGGCATATGTTGATGTTGGACATTCAGCTGATGCAAAAGGCGAAATAGGTGAAGTACCAGGAAGAGGTGGACCAAAGCAAGCCATTTTTCTGTCACCCTATGTGTCATCAGGGGAAGGTGGGACAAAATCCTTGGAAACCCATGCGTGGTTCATTTTAATGAAGGTTAGATCATCCACATTTTGGGTTGACAGACGGGTCCTTTTTTCTGTCAGGATTGATCCAGCTGCACTGAAGACTCTTTCCGATAGCACACTTGCAGCTGGGCAAGCGAGCTCCTGTAAGGCATATTGGGCCAATTCAGGCCAGGTGTCCAGTTTAGCGGCCCAATAGTCAAAGGGGAATGACCTGTGTGGGAGAACATCGATATGGGAGGAAAAGTAGTTTGTTACCATAGTTGACAACTGCTGTCTCCTGTCACTTTCCATCGATGCAGTATTACCAGTTGTGTGAGCGGTATTTGAAAAATCAGTCCACAACATTGTCATGAAACCCCTGTCTCCAACGCCACTTCTGCTGTGTGCACCACGAACACCTCTGCCAAGCTGCCCCCGGCCCGTACGGCTCGTGTGAGAACCATCACCGCTGCTGTGTGCTGGGAATGCCTCAAGCAACCGATTTACCAGAGTTTCTTGTTTATTAGCCAATATTATGTCAAGGTTCTCCTGTGGCATGATGTTTTGTAATTTGCCTTTATAGCGTGGATCCAGGATGCTGGCCAACCAGTAGTCGTCATCGTTCATCATTTTGGCAATGCGGGGGTCTCTTTTTAGGATCTGCAAGGCATAATCTGACATGTGGGCCAATGTTCCCGGTGTCAATGATGCACTGCGAGTGCTGGGTGGAGGAGCACTTTCTGGCTAATCCACATCCCTCCAGTCACGCACAAACCCTTTACCAGACCTTGCCACGCCAACATTTTCACTTGCCCCACGAGATGCATCCTCCTCCCCTAAGTAATCATCCCCATCATCCTCCTCCTCCTCCTCCTCTTCTTCCTCCACCTCGTCCAGGAGAGGTCCCTGAGCAGACAATGGCTGAATGTCATCAAGGATTCCCTCCTCCTCTTCCTCCTCATCAACATTGGCTGCAGACGCCTGCTCCTTAAGGTGCGTCAAAGTTTGCATGAGCAGACGCATAAGTGGGATGTTCATGCTTAGGATGGCGTCGTCTGCGCTTACCAGCCGTGTGCATTCCTCAAAACACTGAAGGACTTTACAAAGGTCTTTCAGCTTCGACCACTGCACACCTGTCAACTCCATGTCTGCTCTCAAAGTGCCTGGCCGTGTATCCTCCCACAAATGCATTATGGCCTGCCTCTGCTCGCACAGCCGCTCAACCATGTGCAGGGTGGAGTTCCACCTTGTTGCAATGTCGATAATGAGGCGGTGGTTGTGAAGGTGGAGCAATCGCTGCAGCTTCTGCATACGAACGGAGTGTACAGGCGACCGGCGGATGTGCGCGCACAGTCTTCGCACCTTCTGGAGCAGGGCTGTTAACTCCGGATAATTTTTGAGGAAGCACTGCACCACCAGGTTCAAGGTGTGAGCCAAGCAAGGTATGTGGCTGAGTTTTGAAAGGGCTATGGCTGCCACAAAATTACGGCCGTTATCACTAACTACCTTGCCTGCCTCAAGATGTACACTGCCCAGCCATGACTCAGTTTGTCGCTTCAAGTACTCGGCCAGCACCTCGGCGGTGTGTCTGTCGCCCAAACACATCATCTGCAACACAGCCTGCTGACGCTTTCCACTAGCTGCTCGATAGGGGGACACATCGTGTGCAACAGCGGCAGCTGCAGATGGAGTGCTCGTACGACTGCGCTCTGTGGACGAGCTTTCGCTTCTGGAGGAGGTGGAGGAGGAGGAGGGTCGAACGCCTACAGCCAACTGTTTCCTATACCGTGGGCTAGGCAGCACTGTCCCACCACCGCTGTCCCCTGTGGACCCTGCATCCACCACATTAACCCAGTGCGCAGTGATGGACACGTAACGGCCCTGGCCATGCCGACTGGACCATGCATCAGTTGTGAGGTGCACCTTTCCGCTCACTGACTGCTTGAGTGCATGGACAATGCGGTCTTTCACATGATGGTGGAGGGCTGGGATGGCTTTGCGAGAGAAGAAGTGGCGACTGGGTAGGTCATAGCGTGGTACTGCATAGGTCATGAGTTGTGCTTTCCACCAACCGAAAGGGCATCATCTCAAACGAGATTAGTTTGGCAATGTGGGCGTTCAAACCCAGTGTACGCGGATGAGAGACTGAGTACTTTCTTGACCTACTCATAGTGTCTGGGAGGGTGAGCTGGACTTGAGAGCTGCATATGGTGGAAGTAGCGATGGACAGGGCGGACTGAGAGAGGGTTGATGATGGTGATGGAGTTGGTGTTCTTTCTGATGGCCTAGAATCAGTATTTCGTTGATATAACAGTGGGATTCCCTGACTGCTGTGGTCTTGCAACGACACCTCAACATTTGCTGCTGTGCTAACCGGTGGGTTTACAGTGGGGGAAACAATGTAGCGTTGCTGACTACCTTCGTTGTGATCAGTTGCACATGTGGCACTTGAGGTTTGGTGTTGTGTCCACGCTTGCAAGTGCATGCTGGTTAAATGTCTAAGCATGCAACTGGTATTCAAATTTTTCAGATTTTTCCCTCGGCTAAAGGTCTTTGCGCACTTCTTACAGATAACCTTGGCCTGATCATGAGGATTTTGTTCAAAAAAGTGCCACACTGCACTCTTCCTACTTTGGCAGACATTTTGCGGCCTAGCACGCTGTGATGTTTTGACCCTCTGGACAAGCTGTCCAGCAACTCTTTTGATGTTTGGAACCTGTCTTTGGAGTGCTCCGGGCCTGCCAGATAACAGCTTGTGCGATGTCGATGTCTGCTGTGGATGCTCCTCATCTGAGCTATTGGAAGCAGCACCCTCTTCCCCCAATGGATGCCAATCTGGGTCAACAACTGGGTCATCCATCACCTCCTCTTCTATGTCATGTGCACCTTCCTCTGTGTCACCGTGTATGGTGGTATAGTGTGCGGGAAGGGGCACCTGAGTCTCATCAGGGTCAGAATCTGGCTCTGTACTCTGCGAGGACAATGTAGTGCTCTGAGTGAATGTACCAGCAGAATCATCCTTCAGCGGCTGTGCATCAGTGCACTCCATGTCAGATTCATCTTGGCCTGGGTAATTCACCATTTGACTTGATAATCCAGGCATGGTATGTGAAAACAGCTCCATGGAGTAATCAGTAGTATGGCCTGCGTCATCCTTCAATCTTGGTTGGGGTGAAGGACACAAGGAAAGGTGTGGTTCATGAACATGAGCCTCCAATGACGACTCAGTGCTTTTACTTTTTACAACTGAAGAAGAGGAGGCGATAGAGCTGGAGGCTGAGTCAGCAATGTAAGACAAAACTTTTTCCTGATGCTCTGGCTTTAAAAGCGGTTTGCCAACTCCTAGAAAACTAAGCGTTCGAGGCCTTATGTAGCCAGACGATGACGCAGGGTCAGCACCTCCTGCATTCGGTCCTATTTTGCTCTTGCCACTACCATCAGATCCACCACCAACACCATCATTACCAGCTGCCAACCCCCGCCCAATTCCACGGCCTCTTCCACCAGCCTTCCTCATTTTTGGTGGAAATGTAGACAAAATCCAACAAACTATATAGTAATGTAAAACAAGGTACAAGGTGTCTATAGGACAGGGGAGATTTTGAATTTCTGCACACACTTGTGGACAGTGGACACTTTTGGATTGTGTGAGGCCCACTGATATCTGAGCGCTATGTGACAGGCTCGATGGCACTGCTGTGACAAAAGTGACTAGAGGATAAGGGAGATTTTGAATTTCTGCACACACTTGTGGACAGTGGACACTTTTGGATTGTGTGAGGCCCACTGATATCTGAGCGCTATGTGACAGGCTCGATGGCACTGCTGTGACAAAAGTGACTAGAGGATAAGGGAGATTTTGAATATCTGCACACACTTTTGGACACTGGACACTTTTGGATTGTGTGAGGCCCACTGATATCTGAGCGCTATGTGACAGGCTCGATGGCACTGCTGTGACAAAAGTGACTAGAGGATAAGGGAGATTTTGAATATCTGCACACACTTTTGGACACTGGACACTTTTGGATTGTGTGAGGCCCACTGATATCTGAGCGCTATGTGACAGGCTCGATGGCACTGCTGTGACAAAAGTGACTAGAGGATAAGGGAGATTTTGAATATCTGCACACACTTTTGGACACTGGACACTTTTGGAGTGTGTGAGGCCCACTGATATCTGAGCGCTATGTGACAGGCTCGATGGCACAGCTGTGACAAAAGTGACTAGAGGATAAGGGAGATTTTGAATATCTGCACACACTTTTGGACACTGGACACTTTTGGAGTGTGTGAGGCCCACTGATATCTGAGCGCTATGTGACAGGCTCGATGGCACAGCTGTGACAAAAGTGACTAGAGGATAAGGGAGATTTTGAATTTCTGCACACACTTGTGGACAGTGGACACTTTTGGATTGTGTGAGGCCCACTGATATCTGAGCACTATGTGACAGGCTCGATGGCACTGCTGTGACAAAAGTGACTAGAGGATAAGGGAGATTTTGAATTTCTGCACACACTTGTGGACAGTGGACACTTTTGGATTGTGTGAGGCCCACTGATATCTGAGCGCTATGTGACAGGCTCGATGGCACAGCTGTGACAAAAGTGACTAGAGGATAAGGGAGATTTTGAATTTCTGCACACACTTGTGGACAGTGGACACTTTTGGATTGTGTGAGGCCCACTGATATCTGAGCGCTATGTGACAGGCTCGATGGCACTGCTGTGACAAAAGTGACTAGAGGATAAGGGAGATTTTGAATTTCTGCACACACTTGTGGACAGTGGACACTTTTGGATTGTGTGAGGCCCACTGATATCTGAGCGCTATGTGACAGGCTCGATGGCACAGCTGTGACAAAAGTGACTAGAGGATAAGGGAGATTTTGAATTTCTGCACACACTTGTGGACAGTGGAGACTTTTGGATTGTGTGAGGCCCACTGATATCTGAGCGCTATGTGACAGGCTCGATGGCACAGCTGTGACAAAAGTGACTAGAGGATAAGGGAGATTTTGAATTTCTGCACACACTTGTGGACAGTGGACACTTTTGGATTGTGTGAGGCCCACTGATATCTGAGCGCTATGTGACAGGCTCGATGGCACAGCTGTGACCAAAGTGACTAGAGGATAAGGGAGATTGGATTGCTTTTAAAAAAGCAGTTTGCGGAGCAGTGGGTAAACAGCAATGCCAGCCTGTCAGGAAGCCTTATAAGGCAGCCCAACAACCAACACCACTGATACACCACTATATAGCCTCCCCTTGCACTGCACACACAGTGACTGGTGTGTTGTGCAGGCCAAATTGCTAGCAGCAGAAGCAGTTTTCTTTTCTTCTCAGCAGGACAAAAAAAAAAATTGGGATTGCTTTTAAAAAAGCAGTTTGCGGAGCAGTGGGTAAACAGCAATGCCAGCCTGTCAGGAAGCCTTAAAATGCAGCCCAACAACCAACACCACTGATACACCACTATATAGCCTCCCCTTGCACTGCACACACAGTGACTGGTGTGTTGTGCAGGCCAAATCGCTAGCAGCAGAAGCAGTTTTTTTGTCTTCTTCCCTGCCTAACGCTCTCCCTACAGAATCAGCAGCAACCTCTCCCTATACTAAGATCGGCAGAAGTAAGATGGCGGTCGGCGTGCACGCCCTTTTATACCCCCTGTGACGCCCACCAAAGCAAGCCAATCACTTGCATGCACTTCTGAAAGATGGTGGTGACCCGTGTCTATGTCATCACGTTGCCCACAGTGTCCGTGGATCCTGATTGGCTGAAAAAGAGCGCAAAACAAACTTTTGAAACGCGACTTTGGCGCGTAAGTCGCCGACCTCGTGGCCGACCTCATCCTAGGGTCGGGTTTCGTTTCATGAAACCCGACTTTGCCAAAAGTCGGCGACTTTTGAATTTTTTCGACCCGTTTCGCTCAACTCTATCCAGCTGCACTGAAGACTCTTTCCGATAGCACACTTGCAGCTGGGCAAGCGAGCTCCTGTAAGGCATATTGTGCCAATTCAGGCCAGGTGTCCAGTTTAGCGGCCCAATAGTCAAAGGGGAATGACCTGTGTGGGAGAACATCGATATGGGGTGAAAAGTAGTTTGTAACCATAGTTGACAACTGCTGTCTCCTGTCACTTTCCATCGATGCAGTATTACCAGTTGTGTGAGCGGTACTTGAAAAATCAGTCCACAACATAGTCATGAAACCCCTGTCTCCAACGCCACTTCTGCTGTGCACCACGAACACCTCTGCCAAGCTGCCCCCGGCCCGTACGGCTCGTGTGAGAACCATCACCGCTGCTGTGTGCTGGGAATGCCTCAAGCAACCGATTTACCAGAGTTGCTTGTTTATTAGCCAATATTAGGTCAAGGTTCTCCTGTGGCATGATGTTTTGTAATTTGCCTTTATAGCGTGGATCCAGGATGCTGGCCAACCAGTAGTCGCCATCGTTCATCATTTTGGCAAAGCGGGGGTCCCTTTTTAGGATCTGCAAGGCATAATCTGACAAGTGGGCCAATGTTCCCGGTGTCAATGATGCACTGCGAGTGCTGGTTGGAGGAGCACTTTCTGGCTAATCCACATCCCTCCAGTCACGCACAAACCCTTTACCAGACCTTGCCACGCCAACATTTTCACTTGCCCCACGAGATGCATACTCCTCCCATAAGTAATCATCCCCATCATCCTCCTCCTCCTCCTCCTCTTCTTCCTCCACCTCGTCCAGGAGAGGTCCCTGAGCAGACAATGGCTGAATGTCATCAAGGATTCCCTCCTCCTCTTCCTCCTCATCAACATTGGCTGCAGAAGCCTGCTCCTTAAGGTGCGTCAAAGTTTGCATGAGCAGACGCATAAGTGGGATGCTCATACTTAGGATGGCGTCGTCTGCACTTACCAGCCGTGTACATTCCTCAAAACACTGAAGGACTTTACAGAGGTCTTTCAGCTTCGACCACTGCACACCGGTCAACTCCATGTCTGCTCTCAAAGTGCCTGGCCGTGTATCCTCCCACAAATGCATTATGGCCTGCCTCTGCTCGCACAGCCGCTCCACCATGTGCAGGGTGGAGTTCCACCTTGTTGCAATGTCGATAATGAGGCGGTGGTTGGGAAGGTGGAGCAATCGCTGCAGCTTCTGCATACGAACGGAGTGTACAGGCTACCGGCGGATGTGCACGCACAGTCTTCGCACTTCTGGAGCAGGGCTGTTAACTCTGGATAATTTTTGAGGAAGCACTGCACCTCCAGGTTCAAGGTGTGAGCCAAGCAAGGTATGTGTCTGAGTTTTGAAAGGGCTATGGCTGCCACAAAATTACGGCCGTTATCACTAACTACCTTGCTTGCCTCAAGATGTACATGACTCAGTTTGTCGCTGAAAGTACTCGGCCAGCCCCTTCGCGGTGTGTCTGTCGCCCAAACACATCATCTGCAACACAGCCTGCTGAGGCTTTCCACTAGCTGCTCGATAGGGGACACCTCGTGTGCAACAGTGGCAGCTGCAGATGGAGTGTTCGTACGACTGCGCTCTGTGGACGAGCTTTCGCTTCTGGAGGAGGAGGAGGAGGAGGGTCGAACGCCTACAGCCAACTGTTTACTATACCGTGGGCTAGGCAGCACTGTCCCACCACCGCTGTCCCCTGTGGACCCTGCATCCACCACATTAACCCAGTGCGCAGTGATGGACACGTAACGGCCCTGGCCATGGCGACTGGACCATGCATCAGTTGTGAGGTGCACCTTTCCGCTCACTGACTGCTTGAGTGCATGGACAATGCGGTCTTTCACATGATGGTGGAGGGCTGGGATGGCTTTGCGAGAGAAGAAGTGGCGACTGGGTAGGTCATAGCGTGGTACTGCATAGGCCATGAGTTCGCGGAAAGCTGCGGTTTCCACCAACCGAAAGGGCATCATCTCAAACGAGATTGGTTTGGCAATGTGGGCGTTCAAACCCAGTGTACGCGGATGAGAGACTGAGTACTTTCTTGACCTACTCATAGTGTCTGGGAGGGTGAGCTGGACTTGAGAGCTGCATATGGTGGAAGTAGCGATGGACAGGGCGGACTGAGAGAGGGTTGATGATGGTGATGGAGTTGGTGTTCTTTCTGATGGCCTAGAAACAGTCTTTCGTTGATATAACAGTGGGATTCCCTGACTGCTGTGGCCTTGCAACGACACCTCAACATTTGCTGCTGTGCTAACCGGTGGGCTTACATTGGGGGAAACAATGTAGCGTTGCTGACTACCTTCGTTGTGATCAGTTGCACATGTGGCACTTGAGGTTTGGTGTTGTGTCCACGCTTGCAAGTGCATGCTGGTTAAATGTCTAAGCATGCAACTGGTATTCAAATTTTTCAGATTTTTCCCTCGGCTAAAGGTCTTTGCGCACTTCTTACAGATAACCTTGGCCTGATCATGAGGATTTTGTTCAAAAAAGTGCCACACTGCACTCTTCCTACTTTGGCAGACATTTTGCGGCCTAGCATGCTGTGATGTTTTGACCCTCTGGACAAGCTGTCCAGCAACTCTTTTGATTTTTGGAACCTGTCTTTGGAGTGCTCCGGGCCTGCCGGATAACAGCTGTTGCGATGTCGAAGTCTGCTGTGGATGCTCCTCATCTGAGCTATTGGAAGCAGCACCCTCTTCCCCCAATGGATGCCAATCTGGGTCAACAACTGGGTCATCCATCACCTCCTCTTCAATGTCATGTGTACCTTCCTCTGTGTCACCGTGTATGGTGGTATAGTGTGTGGGAAGGGGCACCTGAGTCTCATCAGGGTCAGAATCTGGCTCTGTACACTGCGAGGACAATGTAGTGCTCTGAGTGAATGTACCAGCAGAATCATACATCAGCGGCTGTGCATCAGTGCACTCCATGTCAGATTCATCTTGGCCTGGGTAATTCACCATTTCACTTGATAATCCTGGCATGGTATGTGAAAACAGCTCCATGGAGTAATCAGTAGTATGGCCTGCGTCATCTTTCAATCTTGGTTGGGGTGAAGGACACAAGGAAAGGTGTGGTTCATGAACATGAGCCTCCAATGACGACTCAGTGGTTTTACTTTTTACAACTGAAGAAGAGGAGGCGATAGAGCTGGAGGCTGAGTCAGCAATGTAAGACAAAACTTTTTCCTGATGCTCTGGCTTTAAAAGCGGTTTGCCAACTCCTAGAAAACTAAGCCTTCGAACCCTTATGGAGCCAGACAATGACGCAGGCTCAACACCTCCTGCATTCGGTCCTATTTTGCTCTTGCCACTACCATCAGATCCACCACCAACACCATCATTACCAGCTGCCAACCCCCGCCCAATTCCACGGCCTCTTCCACCAGCCTTCCTCATTTTTGGTAAAAATGTAGACAAAATCCAACAAACTATATAGTAATGTAAAACAAGGTACAAGCTGTCTATAGGACAGGGGAGATTTTGAATTTCTTCTCACACTAGTGGACACTGGACACTTTTGGATTGTGTGAGGCCCAATGAATATCTGAGCGCTATGTGACAGGCTCGATGGCACTGCTGTGACCAAAGTGACTAGAGGATAAGTGAGATTTTGAATTTCTTCTCACACTAGTGCACACTGGACACTTTTGGATTGTGTGAGGCCCAATGAATATCTGAGCGCTATGTGACAGGCTCGATGGCACTGCTGTGAACAAAGTGACTAGAGGATAAGTGAGATTTTGAATTTCTTCTCACACTAGTGGACACTGGACACTTTTGGATTGTGTGAGGCCCAATGAATATCTGAGCTCTATGTGACAGGCTCGATGGCACTGCTGTGACCAAAGTGACTAGAGGATAAGTGAGATTTTGAATTTCTTCTCACACTAGTGGACACTGGACACTTTTGGATTGTGTGAGGCCCAATGAATATCTGAGCGCTATGTGACAGGCTCGATGGCACTGCTGTGAGCAAAGTGACTAGAGGATAAGTGAGATTTTGAATTTCTTCTCACACTAGTGGACACTGGACAATTTTGGATTGTGTGAGGCCCAATGAATATCTGAGCGCTATGTGACAGGCTCGATGGCACTGCTGTGAGCAAAGTGACTAGAGGATAAGTGAGATTTTGAACTTCTTCTCACACTAGTGGACACTGGACACTTTTGGATTGTGTGAGGCCCAATGAATATCTGAGCGCTATGTGACAGGCTCGATGGCACTGCTGTGACCAAAGTGACTAGAGGATAAGTGAGATTTTGAATTTCTTCTCACACTAGTGGACATTGGACACTTTTGGATTGTGTGAGGCCCAATGAATATCTGAGCGCTATGTGACAGGCTCGATGGCACTGCTGTGAGCAAAGTGACTAGAGGATAACTGAGATTTTGAATTTCTTCTCACACTAGTGGACACTGGACACTTTTGGATTGTGTGAGGCCCAATGAATATCTGAGCGCTATGTGACAGGCTCGATGGCACTGCTATGAGCAAAGTGACTAGAGGATAAGTGAGATTTTGAATTTCGTCTCACACTAGTGGACACTGGACACTTTTGGATTGTGTGAGGCCCAATGAATATCTGAGCGCTATGTGACAGGCTCGATGGCACTGCTGTGAGCAAAGTGACTAGAGGATAAGTGAGGCTGGTTTCACATTTGCGTTTTTTTTAGCGGTAATTTAGCGCTAAGGCTAGTTTCACACTTGCTTTTTTTTGCAGTGCGTTTTTCCCGCAAAAAAACGCATTGAAAAAACGCATACAAATGCATACAAACGCTGCGTTTTTTTCAAGCATTTTTATGCGCATGCAGGAAAAAACGCAGCGTTTTTGTGCGTTTGTATGCGTTTTTTGTGCGTTTGCGTTTTTTTACAGATTTTGGAAAAACCCCACAAAAAAGAAAAAACAACCATTCAACAACACACAAGACCAATGGGACTTCATTGTGGGTGTGGTATGTTAATATATAGACCCTGTCTACAGTATTCTTCACATTTGCTTGATTCTTCTCGTGACCATGGATCTGCGCTGGAAGAGTTTTCACTTCAACTTGGATTTGGACATCGCGATGGCTCAGGCGTATGCAGTTGCTTGCCATGAACAAAGGAAGAGAGAGAGGCAGCGAAGACGGCGGCGTATGTGGATACATCCGATTGTTGAACTCCGGGAGAGCCGTGGGGCATACCACACCCTCTACAGCGAGCTCCAGTCAAACCCGGAGAAATTTACAGATTATATCCGGATGTCCCACGAAAGTTTCATGGATTTACTTGCTCGTGTCCAACAATCCATCCGGAGACAGGACACACAGCTCCGTCGTGCGATTCCTCCTGAGGAACGGCTACTGGTGACATTACGGTATGTTTTAAAAACCAAGGGGTGCGGTCTGATGTTTTTTTTTTAAATTTAGTATTCAAAACCTTGGGTAATTAGTTTTCGTGAATGTACTAATATTTTATTTTATAGTTTTTTAAAATAATATACATAAATATTAATTTTACTTCTTTGTCTGTTCACAGATTCCTGGTGACTGGAGAAACCCTATCTTCACTACACTTCCAGTACCGTATTGGAATCTCTACCTTGTCTGGAATTGTTGCTGACACCTGCCGGGCTCTCTGGAATGTTCTTTGTCCAGAATTTATGCCCCTGCCCACCGCTGAAAAGTGGATGGAAATTGCTGACAAATTCTGGACAGTATGCAATTTTCCCAACTGTTTGGGAGCTGTTGATGGTAAACACATACGGATCATCAAACCCCAAAGAACGGGATCTGAGTACTATAATTACAAAAAGTACTTTTCAATAGTACTCATGGCCATTGCGGATGCCGGATGTATGTTTGTAGCAGTGGACATTGGAGCATTTGGCCGTGGTAATGACTCACAGGCTTTTAAAAACTCAGACATGGGCCGGAGGTTGTATGGCAACCAATTTAATTTCCCTATGCCACGGCCTCTTCCTCACACCGAAGCTCCGCCACTGCCCTTTGTAATGGTTGGCGATGAGGCTTTTCAAATGTGCGGAAACTTACTGAAACCCTACTCCAGCCGGGACTTGGACCACACCAAAAAAATATTTAATTACAGGCTGACCAGGGCCAGAAGAACTGTCGAGTGTGCTTTTGGGATTCTTGTCTCCAGATGGCGAATTCTGGGCACGGCCATTAATCTTAAACTTGAAACAGTCGATGAGGTGGTGAAGGCCTGTGTGGTTCTACATAACTTTGTGATGGCTAAAGAGCACCCGACCTTTGAACTGGACGATGATGCTCCTAACCCATTGCCTGAATTCACTCAGCACACTCTCAGGTCATCCGTTGAAGTTGGCCAAATGAGGGACCAATTTGCGGCCTACTTTATTTCTGATGTAGGACGGGTGCACTGGCAAGATGAAATGGTGTAATGTTTTTGTTTGTTTATGGTAATAAAAAACCTTATTTGATACCATTACTGAGTGCACTATATTTTTTAAACTCCAATTAAATAAAAAATTTCCCATGTATAACTGAATTTTTTGATGTTCACACACCTGGGCAGGTAAATACACATATGAGTTAAAATGCAGCATTGCTAG
Organism: Dendrobates tinctorius; assembly: GCF_039654945.1. Lineage (NCBI taxonomy): Eukaryota > Metazoa > Chordata > Amphibia > Anura > Dendrobatidae > Dendrobates > Dendrobates tinctorius. Next base: position 7,361,613 of record NW_027361827.1, on the reverse strand, counting down.
TCTGCGTGAAATATATTGGAACGAGCAAAGCTGCAGGCCATGAATCAGGAAACCAATTTTTTTCAAGAGAAAATTGTCCAACTAGTTGAAAAAAAAGTATGTGATTTTCTCAAAACACAACCCTCAAAACCCAACCCCAATGAAAGTCCATGGGGAATACAAGTCAGCATTGAGTGGATGAATGTAATCTGCTCAATTCCAACTTACAAGTTATTACACTAGGCCTTGGAATGACTATACTAGGCCGTGGTATTTCAAATATGAGTATAGTAGGCCTTGGGCCTACTAGTATAGTAGGGTCAGGGTTAGGGTTAAGTATGGTTTGGTTAAGGGTTAGGGTTAGGGTTAGGGTTAGGGTCAGGGTTAGGGTCAGGGTTAGGGTTAAGTATGGTTTGGTTAAGGGTTAGGGTCAGGGTTAGGGTTAGGGTTAGGGTTAAGTATGGTTTGGTTAAGGGTTAGGGTCAGGGTTAGGGTTAGGGTTAGGGTCAGGGTTAGGGTTAGGGTTAAGGTTAGTTAGGGTTTGGGTTAGGGTTAAGTATGGTTTGGTTAAGGGTTAGGGTCAGGGTTAGGGTTAAGTATGGTTTGGTTAAGGGTTAGGGTTAGGGTTAGGGTCAGGGTTAGGGTCAGGGTTAGGGTTAAGTATGGTTTGGTTAAGGGTTAGGGTCAGGGTTAGGGTTAAGTATGGTTTGGTTAAGGGTTAGGGTTAGGGTTAGGGTCAGGGTTAGGGTTAGGGTTAGGGTTAGGGTCAGGGTTAGGGTTAGTAAAGTCATGGTTTGGGTTAGTGTGAGGGGCCACCTAATGTTGGAAAAAAATGCAAACGCGGTAAAAACGCACTAAAAACGCATACAAACGCATAAAAACGCTGCGTTTTTTTCATGCATGCTCATAAAAATGCTTGAAAAAAACGTAGCAGTTGTATGCTTTTGTATGCGTTTTTCAATGCGTTTTTTTGTGGGAAAAACGTGCTGCAAAAAAAAGCAAGTGTGAAACAGGCCTGAGATTTTGAATTTCTTCTCACACTAGTGGACACTGGACACTTTTGGATTGTGTGAGGCCCAATGAATATCTGAGCGCTATGTGACAGGCTCGATGGCACTGCTGTGAGCAAAGTGACTAGAGGATAAGTGAGATTTTGAATTTCTTCTCACACTAGTGGACACTGGACACTTTTGGATTGTGTGAGGCCCAATGAATATCTGAGCGCTATATGACAGGCTCGATGGCACTGCTGTGAGCAAAGTGACTATAGGATAAGTGAGATTTTGAATTTCTTCTCACACTAGTGGACACTGGACACTTTTGGATTGTGTGAGGCCCAATGAATATCTGAGCGCTATGTGACAGGCTCGATGGCACAGCTGTGACCAAAGTGACTAGAGGATAAGGGAGATTTTGAATTTCTGCAGACACTTGTGGACACTGGACACTTTTGGATTGTGTGAGGCCCACTGATATCTGAGCGCTATGTCACAGGCTCGATGGCACAGCTGTGACAAAAGTGACTAGAGGATAAGTGAGATTGGATTGCTTTTAAAAAAGCAGTTTGCAGAGCAGTGGGTAAACAGCAATGCCAGCCTGTCAGGAAGCCTTAAAAGGCAGCCCAACAACCAACACCACTGATACACCACGATATAGCCTCCCCTTGCACTGCACACACAGTGACTGGTGTGTTGTGCAGGCCAAATCGCTAGCAGCAGAAGCAGTTTTTTTGTCTTCTTCCCTGCCTAACGCTCTCCCTACAGAATCAGCAGCAACCTCTCCCTATACTGAGATCGGCAGAAGTAAGATGGTGGTCGGCGTGCACGCCCTTTTATACCCCCTGTGACGCCCACCAAAGCAAGCCAATCACTTGCATGCCCTTCTGAAAGACGGTGGTGACCCGTGCCTATGTCATCACATTGCCCACAGTGTCCGTAGATCCTGATTGGCTGAAAAAGAGCGCAAAACAAACTTTTAAAACGCGACTTTGGCGCGTAAGTCGCCGACCTCGTTGCCGACCTCATCCTAGGGTCGGGTTTCGTTTCATGAAACCCGACTTTGCCAAAAGTCGGCGACTTTTGAAATTTTTCGACCCGTTTCGCTCAACTCTAGCTGAGAGTGGTAATTCCAAAGGGGGAGACGCCAGTGAGAATAACCGCGATGGCCCCTTATCTAAGTAGGTTCCCGGATGGTGAAAAGGCGGCAATATTGGTGTCTGGTTTTACGGATGGTTTTCGAATTCCTGATCCTCCTTTTGTAATACCGTGGGGGCGGAAGAATCTCAGGTCAGCTGACCTGTATGGGGCGGTGGTGTCGGAGAAGTTAGCTAAGGAAGTGAAGTTGGGACGGATGGCGGGGCCATTTAAGGATCCTCCGTTTGTGGATCTGGTTGTTTCGCCCCTGGGAGTGGTGCCAAAAAAAGAGCCAAATAAGTTTAGGCTTATTCATCACCTATCTTTCCCTCGTGGTAGGTCGGTGAATGATGGCATTTATCCAGAACTGTGCTCGGTGGTGTATACGTCGTTTGATGAGGTGGCGAATTTGGTCCGGAGGTGTGGAAAGGGGGCACTGTTGGCGAAAACGGATATCGAGTCAGTGTTTCGTTTGCTCCCGGTTCATCCGGAAAGTGTTAGGTTGTTGGGCTGTTATTGGGAGGGGGAATTTTTTGTTGATAGGTGTTTGCCAATGGGTTGTTCGGTTTCTTGTGCGTTGTTTGAGGCGTTCAGCTCTTTTCTTGAATGGGTTGTCCGGGACGTGTCGCGTTTGGATTCGGTGATTCATTACCTGGATGACTTCTTGTGTATCGGTCCGGGTGACTCAGGCTGTTGTGAGAGGTTGCTTAGGGCCGTCGTCTGGGTTGCTGAGCTCTTTGGCGTACCGCTCGCTCCAGAGAAAACGGAGGGGCCGTGTATGTGCCTGTCTTTTTTGGGAATTGTGATTGATTCAGTGGCTTGGGAGTTCCGTTTACCGGACGACAAGGTTGAGGCGTTGCGGGTTGCGGTGGCTCGAGCTAGACGGGTGAAGAAATTGTCATTGCGAGAGGTGCAGTCGCTACTTGGTAAATTGAATTTTGCCTGTTGGGTCATTCCGATGGGAAGGGTTTTTTCTCGGCGTCTGGCGAGTGCGACGGCGGGAGTGAAGGCCCCACACCATTTTGTTCGACTTACTAGTGATCATAAGGCGGATTTGGAGGTGTGGGACAGGTTTTTGGAGCAATATAACGGAAGATCATTGCTCATGGAGGAGGTAGTTTTGAACGAGGAGTTGGACCTGTTTACGGATGCGTCAGGTGGAGTGGGTTTTGGGGCGTATTTTAAGGGCCAATGGTGCGCGGCGGCGTTCCCCGACGAGTGGGTTCAGCTGGGTCTCGTTAAGAATATCGCTTTGTTGGAGATTTTTCCCATATTGGTGGCGGTGTACCTGTGGAGGGAGGAGTTTCGGAATAAAAAAGTCCGTTTTAATTGTGACAACATGGGAGTGGTGTGCTCCATTAACGGCTTGACTGCGTCCTCTCCTCCTGTGATTTGAGTTCTGCGGCAGCTAGTTTTAACTTGTCTATCGCTCAATGCTCATGTGACGGCGTCTCATGTGCCTGGTGTTAGGAATTCCATTGCTGACTCTTTGTCTCGTTTGCAGTGGGAGCGCTTTCGGACTTTGGCCCCAGAGGCGGAGAAAACGGGTCTCGAGTGTCCAGCCGGGCTTTGGAAGGTGGTCTCAGGGCTGCAGAACCTTTGATACGGGCATCTTTGTCTGCTGGTACTTGGTCAGTCTACGAGTTGGTTTGGAGTTCTTGGGAAAACTGGTTGGTGACCCGTTCGTATAGCAACTCTGGGGAGGATCATTTGGGCGCATTGCTAGCATGGTTGGGTTTTGGGGCGGAGGAAGGGTGGTCGGTGTCTAGGGTGGGGCAGGTGAGGGCTGGTTTAGCTTTCGGTTTTAAATTGCGGGGACAGGTTGTTTTAACTAAGTGTTTCTTGGTCAGCCAGGCTATTAAGGGGTTCAGACGTCGGGGCAATAGGGTGGATTGCCGTCATCCGCTGTCATTTGGTATCCTTGAGCGGTTGGGGGCGGCGTTGGACGAGGTATGTGTGTCCCGGTTTGAGTGTTCTCTTTTTCGGGCAGCTTTTTCACTTGCCTTTTTTGGGGCATTGAGGGTAGGGGAGTTGATATCCCCAGGGCGGTATTCCGGTGGGGGCTTGTTGGACAGGGACGTGTTGGTGGGTGACAGGGGTTTGGAGTTTTGTTTAAGGAGGTCGAAAACGGACCAGGAGGGTAGGGGAAAAAGGGTGGTATTGGGCGCTGTGCCTGGATCTCTGATGTGCCCGATGCGCTGCTTGCAGGATTATAGGTCGTGGCAGCAGAGGGGCGATGGGCCATTGCTATGGCATGTTGACGGTTCCTTCCTGTTGAGGTTTCAGTTTGTGGCGGTTTTGCGTAAAGGCCTGGACAGGTTGGATATTGATGGGTCTAGGTTCGCTTCTCATTCTTTCAGGATTGGGGCGGCTATGGAGGCGGCTGTTGGTGGTTTGGGTTCAAAGGCAATACAGCGGATTGGAAGGTGGGAATCGGGCCGTTATAGGTTATACGTACGCACTGGGGCTTTGGTTGCAGAGCTGCGTTAAGGGGAGGGCATGGTGTTAGTTGTTTGTGCGGTGGCTAATGGTGGTTTTTTGTCATTGCAGGTTGCACTCCTTTGCTGGTGTGGATCCTGGGCCATTCCTTTGTGTATTGGAGAGCTTGGCGTGCGAATGTTCGGCGAGACGGGCGGCAGTTGGGTTTTTTGCGTAGTGTGGCGGTGGTTAGGTGGTTGGGCTTTAGGGGTATGGGTTGGAATAGGGTTTTGCAGGAGGTACATAATAGAACTAGGCTTGACAGAGATCCTGATATTCTAGTTCTGCACGTGGGGGGAAATGATTTGGGGGTCCGTCCTTTCCGGGAATTGGTCAAAGATATTAAGCACGATCTTCTACGGTTGTGGTTATCGTTTAAAGGGTTAACTGTGGTGTGGTTGGAGATGGTGCCGAGGAAGACTTGGCGGCATGCGAGATCGGTGATTAAGTTAAATAGGGCAAGGATAAAGGTTAATAGGGCAGTGTCTAATTTCGTAATTAGGAACGGGGTGTGGTTCGGCACTTTGACCTGGAAGGAGGGAGGGGGGAGTTTTGGCGAGATGACGGCGTTCATTTAAATGATGTGGGCATGGATTTATGGGCTTTGGGTCTGCAGGACGGGATTGAGAGGGGCATGGCTTTTCGGAATGGGGGGGTCTCAGGCAATCGAGGTCTTCAATTGCCTTCGTTGTGGCGTGTGGGGGGAGGGGGTCCTTGAAGTTGGTGCTAAATTGGTTTTGGGGGATCTGTGGTTATATGGATTCCTCAATGTTATTATCCGTGGTTTGGGTCTGGTGATTTGGGGGGAATTCCGGCAGTGGTTCGCCGGATCCCCAGGGATTAAGTGGACAGTGTAACCCCGACGGGGTTTTGGTGCTCCCGAGCCAGTGGGGTAACGGCTGGGAGTAATTTATGGTAGGTGTTTGTCCAGGAAAAAGTATTCTTTACGTTTTGGTCACCAGATTTGGAGCTTCAAGGACCCTCTCCAAGGTTGCTATAGATTTACAGAATGTTGTACGTTACTTAAATAAAAGGCTGCTGTGGCCATTATATTCCATTTTGGTGTCCTGGTGTTTTTTGGGGGCTCAAAGGGGTGGGGAGTTTCCTGGGAGGTTGGTGGTTGGATGGGAAATCCACCCGCACATCGCCAACTCCAATGTCAAGGCAAGGGCTGGAGCGAGCCGCGCAACCCCCCACCCCACAGCGGCTAAGTGGAGGCCCTTCATGACGGTGGGTTGGTGGGAAGGGGTTAATAATCCCAGGGGGTGGAGGATGGGGGTTAGAGGGGTATATATATTAAGTGGCTGAGGGGCGGTTACCTCAGTTCCCGCTCTGGAGCCGAGAGGGATTATCCCGCCCGCCCGCCCTAATTTTTTGCAGGAGGGGTTGCATAGGGTGGGGTTATTTCCATATCACGGGTCATGGCGGCTGGTTGGCATGTGGGGGGAGGGGGTCCTTGAAGTTTTTGCTAAATTGGTTTTGGGGGATCTGTGGTTATATGGATTCCTCAATGTTATTATCCATGGTTTGGGTCTGGTGATTTGGGGGGAATTCCGGCAGTGGTTCGTCGGATCCCCAGGGATTAAGTGGACAGTGTAACCCCGACGGGGTTTTGGTGCTCCCGAGCCAGTGGGGTAGCGGCTGGGAGTAATTTATGGTAGGTGTTTGTCCACGAAAAAGTATTCTTTACGTTTTGGTCACCAGATTTGGAGCTTCAAGGACCCTCACCAAGGTTGCTATAGATTTACAGAATGTTGTACGTTACTTAAATAAAAGGCTGCTGTGGCCATTATATTCCATTTTGGTGTCCTGGTGTTTTTTGGGGGCTCAAAGGGGTGGGGAGTTTCCTGGGAGGTTGGTGGTTGGATGGGGAATCCACCCGCACATCGCCAACTCCAATGTCAGGTATATACTCTTTGGCGCCATTGCTCTCATTCTTTAAGTCCCCCTTGTTCACTTCTGGCAGCTGTCAATTTGCCTCCAACACTTTTCCTTTCACTTTTTCCCCATTATGTAGATAGGGGCAAAATTGTTTGGTGAATTGGTGAATTGGAACGCGCGGGGATAAAATTTCACATCACAACATAGCCTATGACGCTCTCGGGCTCCAGACGTGTGACTGTGCAAAATTTTGTGGCTGTAGCTGCACCGGTGCAGATGCCAATCCCGGACACACACACATACAGTCATATGTAAAAGTTTGGGCACCCCTATTAATGTTAACCTTTTTTCTTTATAACAATTTTGGTTTTTGCAACAGCTTTTTCAGTTTCATATATCTAATAACTGATGGACTCAGTTATATTTCTGGATTCAAATGAGGTTTATTGTACTAACAGAAAATGTGCAATCTGCATTTAAACAAAATTTGACATTTTCTTGATTTGAACACTCCTAACTACTTTTTACTGACTTCCTGAAGCACTAAATTGGTTTTGTAACCTCATTGAGCTTTGAACTTCATAGCCAGGTGTATCAAATCATGAGAAAAGGTATTTAAAAAAAAAAAAAAATATCAGAAAGGCAGAGAAGAAGAATGGTGAGAACTAGTGTTGAGCATTCCGATACCGCAAGTATCGGGTATCGGCCGATACTTGCTGTATCGGAATTCCGATACCGACTTCCGATATTTTTTCAATATCGGAATTCGGCATCGGAATCGGAAGTTCAGTTGATTGACGGCCTGACGTCATCATGATGCGCGGTGTGTGCGCATCATGATGCGCCGTCATTTCGGGCCTTCCGGGGGTCTCTGCCGGCCTGCCGGGGGGCTGTGCCGGCCTGCCGGGGGGCTGTGTGGACTGCCCGGGGTCTGTACCGGCCTGCCGGGGGGCTGTGCCGGCCTGCCGGTGGTCTGTGCACCCTGTGGGGGTCTGTACCGGCCTGCCGGGGGGCTGTGCCGGCCTGCCGGGGGGCTGTGTGGACTGCCCGGGGTCTGTACCGGCCTGCCGGGGGGCTGTGCCAGCCTGCCGGTGGTCTGTGCACCCTGTGGGGGTCTGTACCGGCCTGCCGGGGGGCTGTGCCGGCCTGCCGGGGGGCTGTGCTGATGTCCGGGGGTCTGTGCAAGCATCGTCCGATGGGGCTACAAGTCCCATCGGGCGATGCCTGCTACCATGACAGTGATTGACACATTAGCCAATGATGGGACAGTAGTAGTCCCATCATCCGGCTAATGTGTTAAATGTAAAAAAAAAAAAAAAAAAAATACTACATACATACTACATGCATGCTACATACATACTACATGCTACATACATACTACATATATACTACATACATAATACATACATGCTACATACATACTACATGCATGCTACATACATACTACATGCTACATACATACTACATGCATGCTACATACATACTACATATATACTACATACATACTACATACATGCTACATACATACTGCATGCTACATACATACTACATACATACTGCATACATACTACATACATACTACATATATACTACATGCATGCTACATACATACTACATGCTACATACATACTACATATATACTACATACATACTACATACATGCTACATACATACTGCATGCTACATACATACTACATACATACTACATACATACTACATGCATGCTACATACATACTACATGCATGCTACATACATACTACATGCATGCTACATGCATGCTACATACATACTACATGCTACATACATACCACATACATACTACATACATACTACATACTACATATATACTACATGCATGCTACATACATACTACATGCTACATACATACCACATACATACTACATACATACTACATACATACTACATGCTACATACATACTACATATATACTACATGCATGCTACATACATACTACATGCTACATACATACCACATACATACTACATACATGCTACATATATACTACATGCATGCTACATACATACTACATGCATGCTACATACATACTACATGCATGCTACATACATACTACATGCATGCTACATACATACTACATGCATGCTACATACATACTACATGCATGCTACATACATACTACATGCATGCTACATACATACTACATGCTACATACATACTACATACATACTACATATATACTACATGCATGCTACATACATACTACATGCTATATGCATGCTACATACATACTACATACATACTACATGCTACATACATACCACATATATACTACATACATACAATACATTCATACAATACATACATAGACATACAGTACATATAACATAGAGTAACATACTTACCAATACTTGTCACATTGTTCCCCGAAGCCATTGTCTTTTCCGGAATAAATATTAACATAACAAACCACAAAAATACTCACCCACGATCCGAAGCAGTCCACGAGTGTGTCCCACGACGATCTTGGGTAGAGAACGGCAGCATCAGATGATGCTGCCGTTCTCTACGGGCTGCAGGAATCCAATGACGGAAGGTAGGTATCCTTCCGCACTGTATTCCTCCGCCACTTAAAAAAAAAAAAAGTCCCTAGTCTCACTTTATGCCATTGCTGCGTGGGAATTTCCCACACAGCAATGGCATAAAGTGAGACTAGGGACTTTTTTTTTTTTTAAGTGGCGGAGGAATACAGTGCGGAAGGATACCTACCTTCCGTCATTGGATTCCTGCAGCCCGTAGAGAACGGCAGCAACAGCTGATGCTGCAGTTCTCTACCCAAGATCGTCGTGGGACACACTCGTGGACTGCTTCGGATCGTGGGTGAGTATTTTTGTGGTTTGTTATGTTAATATTTATTCCGGAAAAGACAATGGCTTCGGGGAACAATGTGACAAGTATTGGTAAGTATGTTACTCTATGTTATATGTACTGTATGTCTATGTATGTATTGTATGAATGTATTGTATGTATGTAGTATATATGTGGTATGTATGTAGCATGTAGTATGTATGTAGTATGTATGTAGCATGCATGTAGCATGCAGTATGTATGTAGCATGCATGTAGCATATATGTAGTATGTATGTGGTATGTATGTAGCATGTAGTATGTATGTAGCATGCATGTAGTATGTATGTAGCATGCATGTAGTATATATGTAGTATGTATGTAGCATGTAGTATGTATGTAGCATGCATGTAGTATATATGTAGTATGTATGTAGCATGTAGTATGTATGTAGCATGCATGTAGTATGTATGTAGCATGCATGTAGTATGTATATGGTATGTATGTAGCATGTAGTATGTATGTAGCATGCATGTAGTATATATGTGTTATGTATGTGGTATGTATGTAGCCTGCATGTAGTATGTATGTAGTATGTATGTAGTATATATGTAGTATGTATGTAGCATGTAGTATGTATGCAGTATGTATGTAGCATGCATGTAGCATGCAGTATGTATGTAGCATGCATGTAGTATATATGTAGTATGTATGTAGCATGTAGTATGTAGCATGCATGTAGTATATATGTAGTATGTAGCATGCAGTATGTATGTAGCATGCATGTAGTATATATGTGTTATGTATGTAGCATGTAGCATGCATGTAGCATGCATGTAGTATGTATGTAGTATATATGTGGTATGTATGTAGCATGCAGTATGTATGTAGCATGCATGTAGTATATATGTAGTATGTATGTTGCATGTAGTATTTATGTAGTATGAATGTAGCATGTATGTAGTATGTAGTATGAATGTAGCATGTATGTAGTATGCATGTTGTATGTATGTAGCATGTAATTTTTTTTTTTTTTTTTTTACATTTAACACATTAGCCGGATGATGGGACTACTACTGTCCCATCATTGGCTAATGTGTCAATCACTGTCATGGTAGCAGGCATCGCCCGATGGGACTTGTAGTCCCATCGGACGATGCCTGCACAGACCCCCGGAGCCTGCACAGCCCCCCGGCAGGCCGGCACAGCCCCCCGGCAGGCCGGCACAGCCCCCCGGAGCCTGCACAGCCCCCCGGCAGGCCGGCACAGCCCCCCGGCAGGCCGGCACAGCCCCCCGGAGCCTGCACAGACCACCGGCAGGCCGGCACAGACCACCGGAGCCTGCACAGACCCCCTGGCAGGCCGGCACAGCCCCCCGAAAGGCCCGTACAGACCCCAGAGAGGCTGTACAAGGGCAGGAAAGGGTTTTTCTTATTCCGATACCGGAAGTCCCATAGACTTGAATGGGACTTCCGGTATCGGAATCGGCGATACCGATACTTTTTTTAAAGATCGGCCGATACCATCCGATACGATACTTTGAAGTATCTGACGGTATCGCTCAACTCTAGTGAGAACAGTCAAGGACAATCCACAGACCACCTCCAAAGACCTGCAGCATCATCTTGCTGCAGATGGTGTCACTGTGCATCGGTCAACAATACAGCGCATGCATAACGCCTTTTTGTATGACTAAACAACTCAATCTTTGTTTCATCAGTCCACAGGACCTTCTTCCAAAATGTAGCTGGCTTGTCCAAATGTGCTTTTGCATACCTCAGGCGACTCTGTTTGTGGCGTGCTTGCAGAAATGGCTTCTTTCGCATCACTCTCCCATACAGCTTCTCCTTGTGCAAAGTGCGCTGTATTGTTGACCGATGCACAGTGGTCTTTGGAGGTGGTCTGTGGATTGTCCTTGACTGTTCTCACCATTCTTCTTCTCTGCCATTCTGATATTTTTCTTGGCCTGCCACTTCTGGGCTTAACAAGAACTGTACCTGTGTTCTTCCATTTCCTTACTATGTTCCTCACAGTGGAAACTGACAGGTTAAATCTCTGAGACAACTTTTTGTATCCTTCCCCTGAAAAGCTATGTTGAATAATCTTTGTTTTCAGATCATTTGAGAGTTGTTTTGAGGAGCCCATGATGCCACTCTTCATAGGAGAATCAAATAGGAGAACTTCTTGCAAGTGGCCACCTTAAATACCTTCTTTCATGATTTGATACACCTGGCTATGAAGTTCAAAGCTCAATGAGGTTACAAAACCAATTTAGTGCTTCAGGAAGTCAGTAAAAAGTAGTTAGGAGTGTTCAAATCAAGAAAATTATAAGGGTGCCCATACTTTTGCACCGGTCAAATTTTGTTTAAATGCAGATTGCACATTTTCTGTTAGTACAATAAACCTCATTTGAATCCAGAAATATAACTGAGTCCATCAGTTATTAGATATATGAAACTGAAATAGCTGTTGCAAAAACCAAAATTGTTATAAAGAAAAAAGGCTAACATTAATAGGGGTGCCCAAACTTTTACATATGACTGTACATACATACACACCCACATATTGAGCTTTATATATTAGATGACTGCACAGCCAGAATAATAATTGCATTCATATCCATAAATTTAGAGTGTCCTATGGTCAAGAGACAGTATGGCTAATAATTGTTGTGTAACTGCAAGTTACAGCATATCCTGTTTACTTCAGGTGAGAAATTCTGGAAACTGTAGCTCAACAAGTACAGTACTCTGCCTCCCCTCCATGTGTAGTGTGTGGTCTGTTGCTCTATACCTGTCCTCCATGTGTAGTGTGTGGTCAGCATCGGACTGGAACACCATGGGCCCAACACCAGAGAAAATCATTCTTGGGGCCCACTATGTAGCTACATAGAAATAAGTACAAGACCACCAATTGTGCGGTAAAACACGCTAATATCAGGGTATAATATAAGGTAGTACACGTCTTAATTATGTAGCAGGAGTTGGGGTAGCCTCCCTCATAGAATATAAAGCAGCCTCCTCATATAGTATAATGCAGCCTCCTCATATAGTATAATGCAGCCTCCTCATAGAATATAATGCAGCCATCTCATAGAATAAAATGTAGCCCCCTCATAGGGTATAATGCTGCCCCCTCATAGGTTATAATGCTGGCCCCCTCATAGGATGTAATGCTGCCCTCTCATAGGGTATAACACTAGATAGATAGATAGATAGATAGATAGATAGATAGATAGATAGACAAAAAAAACCTGACAAGCACATTCCAAGTGTGAAAAGGTGCAAGCTGAGGTGACTGCAAAACACATACAAAAAAGCACAGCAGCACCCTGTGAATGCCACGGCATATAATGTCAATGGAAATAAACACTTCCAAATGCTCTGTCCCTCAGCAAGATGTACTTACAAAAGAGAAGGTTCTTAGCGCATGATTTGGCCAATTCATGTGTGCCCGTCAACCGCGGCAAGGTGACACTTCTCTGACGGGTCCTGTCTGAACCCTACCATATCCTACTATATATGCCACTTTCAGGTAAAAAAAAAACAAAAAAAAAAAAACCTTCTATAAAGGACAAACATATCTCTCCTTGGCTGCATGCCTACAAGTGAATGGGCTAGTAGAACTGGTTGAGAACACCTGCAGGTTAACGGGAACAGTGCAAGGGTCAAGCAGAGGGAGTAGGAGTAGGGGCTCCTACCTCCTGCCTAGTGTTGAACATTCTGATACCGCAAATATCGGGTATCGGCAGATATTTGCGGTATCGGAATTCCGATACTGAGTTCCAATACTTTTTGCATATCGAATACCGGAATCGGAACTTCCCATACTGCTATGAGCCAGTTTGATTTGATTCAGCCAATGAGGAATCCTAAGATGTGTGGGCACATCCTGTTATGCATGCTAGGCATGTTAACTAATGGCATGGCTGTGATTGGCTGCTGAAATGATGTCATGATGCACTATAAAAGCAGCCGTCGACATTTTGGATTCACTCTGCTGTGAATTCAGTTGGGACAGGACCCTGCTCTTGTGACTCTGAGGGACAGTTAGAAATATCGATTTGCTAGATTGTGCTTTACCCAGGCTAGTTTAGCAACCCCTGTGAGAAGCTTTCTTTTGCCTTGCAGCGCTGTTCACAGCTGTCTGCAAGGTCTGTGTGAGTGCAGCTCACGCTGTAGTGTGTCCTGCAGCCACCTCTGGTTGTAGGCCGCTCAGCGTGCGTCACTGCCTCATACATATTTATTTTTGTTTTATTGCTGCTCATTTTTCATTAATTCTCCTATTAGTGTGCATCCACCCGTATCCATCTACATTGGTTGCAAACACTATATAGGAGTAGACAGTGGAGCCTTTCTGCAGCCTTTCAGTGCTAGAGCACAGTTCTCTGCCCTGTTCACGGCTGTCTGTGAGGTTTCTGTGTGTGAGTGCAGCTCACGCTATAGTGTGTTCTGCAGCCACCTCTGGTTGTAGTCTGCTCAGCGTGCGTCACTGCCTCATACATTGTTCTTTTTTGCTGTAGTGCTGCTTATTTTTCCTGAATTTCTCCTATTAGTGTGCTTCAATCTGTATCAAGCTAGATTGGTTGCAAACACTATGTAGGAGTAGATAGAGGAGCCTTTTTTCTGGCTTGTGCCCTGCAGCCCCAGCCAGTATTAGCCTCTTTTTTTGGAGCCTCATCTATTGCATTGTAGGTTACCTTCCTGCATTGTAATAGCTCCAAAAAGTTTGTGATACTATCGCTTTCACATCTTTGGTCACATCCTTTTTGTTTTTTTGAAAAAAAACCACGTAAATAAAGTTCACCAAACACTCCACTTGACAGTGGTGTAGGCCACATTAGCTCATATTAAAGTGTAGTCCACACACTTTATAAAATTAGTGTCTCTTATACCTGTTAGCAGCTGTTCAGAAAAAAGCACACTAAGCCCCCCTTTGTACTTTTCTGTCTATCTTTATCAGTCTACCAAGATGAAGAAGGCAGGGAGTAAGGCACGTGGTCGTGGAGTTTCAGCAGGGAGAGGACGTGGGGATTCTGTGCCTGCTGTGGGCACCAGTGACTCAGCATCCCCCAGTTTTACCAGGGAACAGTCCTTTATGCACCGCTTTGTAGGACCTCGCCGTACCCCACTGCTGCGGGATGAACAAATTGAAGCCGTTGTCGGATTGATAGCAGCTAACGCATCGACTTCATTTACTTCCACATCCTCTCAGGGCCAGAGCACTGAAGAGCAACCATCTGTCTCTTCACCACCTACCAAATTCCCCACGCAGTCAGAGAGCCCTGGACAGGAGCCATCTCTATATCTGTTCTCTGAATCTTTTGGCTTGGAAACAGGGGGCCAGCCAAGCAGCATTCTAGAATGTGAAGAAGAGGGAGTATGCAGTTGTCATGATCCAGGACGGGGTTTCGCTTTGGCCCGTCCTGATCAGACTGGGGGTTTATTGTTCCGCCTCTCTCTGGCAGAGGGCGGCTATTTAATGCTCACTGGACCTAGGCCCGGTGTCAGTTATACTCCTGCCCTTGGCTGCGTTAGTTGACCTTGTGCGTACGTGTGCCTGGTGCCTGATATCCTGCTTGCTTGTTTGGTTTTGATCCGGTTCTGTCCTCCCTGTTACGAGTTCTGCCTGCCCCTCTTGTACTGCGCTACCTCTCATGTATGACTCTCTGCTTGTGAGCCGACTTCTCTCTGCTCATCCCCTTTGTACCACGTCGCCCTCTTGTGTATGACCTTTGGCTTTGTCTGACCACCCGTCTGTTTGTCCCTCCTGTACCTCGCTTGCCCGTACTGTTGTGACCTCCATTTTGCCTGAGTCTGAATTGTTGGATGGTGCCCTGTCATATCTGAAAGCAGGACGCTAAGCCCCACCCCCTTGCAGTCACATGACCATAGGTCCTGTGCCAGCTTGCTAACTTCTGTGTCCGCAGGTCCTGTGCATCTTTACTTTCCGGCGCTGACTGGACCCTGACACCAAAAGTTTGAAGCACGCATTGTCACCTCTGCTGCCCTGCTCCACAGGTATCTTTTAGCACTGTTTCTGTGCTCAGGACACGCGCACTGGCTCTGTGAGCGAGTGTAGTGCGGTGTCTCTGACAGCAGTGATGCGCAACTGCTTTGTCCCTCTGAATCTGAAGAGGCGGATGGGCCAGTGCCTATGGTCAGCACACCTCAGTACACATCAGATGATGAGACTCAAGTGCCACTTTCTGGTGCATACTGTGCTGGCGAGACTACCCAGGAGAAGCAGGTGTTTAAAGAGGGGAGTGTAGATGATGAGGTCCTTGACCCATCATGGCGTGAGGAACAGGAAGGTGGTGGGAGCAGCTGTGAGGAAGAGATTCCCCGATCGGCCAAACAGGAGGGAGAGGGAGGGGGCAGACTTGGTTGCCTGTAGCCTCCACTTCGGCACCCATTAGGAGCATTTCTCTTCCAAAACCCAAAACGGGCGCTCCCAGGACTTGCAGTGCGTGTTCCTTTTTTGACACAGTTGCAGATGACATTTGCTTTGTCAAATGCAAGCTGTGTAATCAGAAAGTCAAAAGAGGGAAAAGTGACAGCAACCTGAATACCACAAATATGTGGAAACATGTGCAGACCAAGCACGTGGTGGAGTTACAAAGACACACTGAAGACGTAGGCCAACCTACAGCACCACCTACCACCTCTTCAGCTCGTGTTGTAGCCTCTTCCTTCAGCTCACACACAGCTGGTTCGGCTTCCTCACAGGATCGCCATGGAAGAACCTCTGGCACTGTTGTCCAGAGACCCAGTGACATTCCACGCACAGCACCACGTTCCCTGTCATCCTCACACTCCCAGGCCACTCTACAGCCATCAGTAGCACAGGCATGTGAGAAAAGGCGGCCATACTCCGCAAACCATCCCCAAGCACAGGCTCTGAATTCTGGCATTGCAAAACTACTGGCCCTTGAAATGCTCTCATTCAGGCTGGTGGAGACTGACACCCTAGGGAACCTCATGGCATTGGCAGTCCCACAATGCACCGTGCCCAGCCACTTTTATTTCAGCAGGCAAGCCGTCCCTGCCCTGCAAAAGCATGTGGAGGGAAAAATTAAACATGCGCTAATAAATGTCGTCAGTAGCAAGGTCCACCTGAGCACCGATGAGTGG
Source organism: Dendrobates tinctorius (assembly GCF_039654945.1). Lineage (NCBI taxonomy): Eukaryota > Metazoa > Chordata > Amphibia > Anura > Dendrobatidae > Dendrobates > Dendrobates tinctorius. The sequence goes on along the minus strand of NW_027361827.1, from coordinate 7,345,187 downwards.
ACCAGTAACCATGGACAGGAACGATACCTTTCCCTCACTGCCCATTGGGTCAATGTTGTGGAGCCAGGTACAGATCTTGAGAGTGGCGCTGTACGTGTTCTGCCAACTCCAAGGATTGCAGGAATCCAGTCTGTACACAATGACTCCTCCTCATACTCCAGTTCCTCAGAATCAGCGCTGCAGAAGCCGTCACGGTCTACCTCCACATGGACCTGTGAACGCTTACCTGTTACGACTGATATGTGCCCAGCCGTGGCCAAACGTCAACAGGCCGGTACTGAAATTAATTTCTTTGGGGAATCGAAGCCACACAGCGCAGGAGCTCTGGAATGCCATCAAGCAGGAGAGCGACGTGTGGTTTGTGCCAGCGAATCTCCAGCCTGGCTTGGTAATGTGTGACAATGGCCGAAATCTGGTGGCAGCTCTGGGCCTAGGCAACCTCACTCACATCCCATGTCTAGCACATGTGCTCAACTTGGTCGTGCAGAGCTTTCTTATGGGCTATCCGGATCTTGATGCACTGCTGCACAAGGTCCGCATAGAGTGCGCTCACTTGCGGCGTTCCAGCATGGCAAGATAGCACATTGCAGCTCTGCAGTGCCAATTCTGCCTTCCGGAACATCGCATCATATGTGACCTACCCACCAGGGGGCATTCAATGTTACATATTTTGGAGCGGTTGTGTGAGCAGCAGGCAGCAGTAATGGAGTACCAGCTGCATCAGGCGCAAACAAGTCGCACTGCGTTCCGGTCACACTTCACAACCACTGAGTGTGCCTCTATGAAGGACATCTGCCACGTTTTGCATGCCTTCGATGATTCCATGCGGATGGCGAGTGCAGATGATGCACTAGTCAGCATGACTGTCCCCCTTATCTGCCTGCTTCAAAAAACACTGCAAGAACTAAGGGAGGAGGTTTTGGAAGAGGTGGAGGATGAGGAGTCACAAATGCCATCTGCTTCTGGACAGTCTGCGCTACGTGGTTCCTCACAAAGGCCTAGGCAGGGGACACTTTGTGAGGAGGATGAGGAGGAGTGAATGGAGGAGGAAGACATCTCTCCAGAGGAGGGAGGTACACAATGCTCTAGTAGTTAGTATGTAGAGCGAGGGTGGGGTGATGCAGAGCAGGCAGAGATGATGCCTCAAGCAGGGGACAGCGTTTCTTGGCCAGTTGGAAGTCTGCAGCACATGGTTGATTTCATGCTGCAGTGCCTGAGAAACGACCACCGCATTGCCCACATTCTCAACACGGCTGATTTTTGGGTGTACACCCTCCTAGATCCTCGCTACCGGGACCACTTACAAAGCCTCATAACACCGTTGAACCGGGAGCATAAAATGCGGGAGTACCAAGACACACTGGTGCATTCCTTCATGTTCTCCATTCCACCTGAGAGCAGTGCTGCTAGTGCTTTACAAAGCGGCTCTGTGCGACGAGGCAGTGAAGGAACCTCTGCACAAAGAGGGAGCAGAAGCAGTGCCTCAGCACAAGGCAAGACCAGTATGGCCAAAATGTGACAAAGTTTTGTGTGCCCGCCACAAATGTCTACACCATCACAGATGGCTCCAGTCAGCAGGAGGCAACGTTTCCGTCAGATGGTGACAGACTACATGTCTTGCCCTCTCAATGTACTCCCAGACGGCTCTTCCCCCTTCAAGTTTTGGGTCTCTAAGCTGAATACCTGGCCAGAGCTTAGCCAGTATGCATTGGAGGTGCTGGCTTGCGCTGCTGCTAGTGTATTATCGGAACGCGTCTTTAGTGCTGCAGGTGGTGTACTAACAGACAGTCGCATGCGACTATCCTACTATAACATTAACCGGCTTACTTTTCTGAAAATGAACAAGGCCTGGATCTCACCTGAATTTGTCAGTCCTCTTCCAGATTAAATAATTCGTTGGCAACAGTATCCAGGTCTCCTGTTGTGTTCATGTTTCTACCCACCTTAACCGTAATTTCAGGGCTCCAACACGACAAGTTGCTGCTCAGAAGTGCCATCTGCACAGAGAAAAACACTAGCTCCTGTGTTAGTGGGGTTCAGTAACGCCAGCTGCTCCCCTGTTGTGTGTACGGCAATGTCTCCTGCTCCCTCCACATTCAAACTACATCAGATATTAAATTTGCTCCAAGTAGGCGTCAGCCTACTCCATGATTGACCCTGGGCTCCAACACTGCCAGTTGTTGCTCAGAAGTGACGTCTGCACAGAGAAAAACACTAGCTCCTGTGTTAGTGGGGTTCAGTAACGCCAGCTGCTCCCCTGCAGTGTGTCCGGCAATATATCCTGCTCCCTCCACATTGAAACTACATCAGATTATAAACTTGCTCCAAGTATGCCTCAGCCTACTCCATCATTGATCCTGGGCTCCAACACCGCCAGTTGTTGCTCAGAAGTGCCGTCTGCACAGAGAAAAACACTAGCTCCTGTGTTAGTGGGGTTCAGTAACGCCAGCTGCTCCCCTGCTGTGTGTCCGGCAATATCTCCTGCTCCCTCCACATTCAAACTACATGAGATTTTAAACTAGCTCCAAGTAGGCCTCTGCCTACACCATGATTGATCCTGGGCTCCAACACCACCAGTTGTTGCTCAGAAGTGCCATCTGCACAGAGAAAAACACTAGCTCCTGTGTTACTGGGGTTCAGTAATGCCAGCTGCTCCCCTGCTGTGTGTACGGCAATATCTCCTGCTCCCTCCACATTCACCCCGCATCAGATATTAAACTTGCTCCTATTAGGCGTCAGCCTACTCCGTGATTGACCCTGGGCTCCAACACCGCCAGTTGTTGCTCAGAAGTGCCATCTGCACAGAGAAAAACACTAGCTCCTGAGTAAGTGAAGTTCAGTAACGCCAGCTGCTCCCCTGCTGTGTGTCCGGCAATATCTCCTGCTCCCTCCACATTGAAACTACATCAGATTATAAACTTAATTCCAAGTATACCACAGCCTACTCCATGATTGACCCTGGACTCCAACACTGCCAGTTGTTGCTCAGAAGTGCCGTCTGCACAGAGAAAAACGCTAGCTCCTGTGTTAGTGGGGTTCAGTAACGCCAGCTGCTCCCCTGCTGTGTGTCCGGCAATATCTCCTGCTCCCTCCACATTCAAACTACATCAGATATTAAACTAGCTCCAAGTAGGCCTCAGCCTAAACCATGATTGATCCTGGGCTCCAACACCACCAGTTGTTGCTCAGAAGTGCCGTGTGCACAGAGAGAAACACTAGCTCCTGTGTTAGTGGGGTTCAGTAACGCCAGCTGCTCCCCTGCTGTGTGTATGGCAATGTCTCCTGCTCGCTCCACATTCACCCCACATCAGATATTAAACTTGCTCCAATTAGGCGTCAGCCTACTCTTTGATTGACCCTGGGCTCCAACACCGCCAGTTGTTGCTCAGAAGTGCCATCTGCACAGAGAAAACCACTAGCTCCTGTGTAAGTGGGGTTCAGTAACGCCAGCTGCTCCCCTGCTGTGCGTCCGGCAATGTCTCCTGCTCCCTACACATTCAAACTACATCAGATATTAAACTTGCTCCAAGTAGGCCTCAGCGTACACCATGATTGATTCTGGGCTCCAACACCGCCAGTTGTTGCTCAGAAGTGCCGTCTGCACAGACAAAAACACTAGCTCCTGTGTTAGTGGGTTTCAGTAATGCCAGCTGCTCCCCTGCTGTGTGTACGGCAATATCTCCTGCTCCCTCCACATTCACCCCACATCAGATATTAAACTTTCTCCAATTAGACCTCAGCCTACTCCTTGATTGACCCTGGGCTCCAACACCGCCAGTTGTTGCTCAGAAGTGCCATCTGCACAGAGAAAAACACTAGCTCCTGTGTAAGTGGGGTTCAGTAACGCCAGCTGCTCCCCTGCTGTGTGTCCGGCAATGTCTCCTGTTATGAATGAGTCACCAAGGAGGAAAAAACAAAAAGCAAGCTAAGCCCAGAAAACCGGAGAGGTTGGTAACTAGCGGATTGCAGACCCCTGATCCTATCCACAACTAGCAGTAGCCGTGAAACGTGCCTACGGTTGTTCTAGATGCCTCGTCGCGGCCAGAGAACTAAATAAGCCTAAAGAAAGAAAGAGAAAATCTAAACTGCCCTAGAGCAGATCCCAAAGCAATAGACAGCCCCCAACATGTATTGTCGGTGAAACAAGATGAAAACACAGACACAGATAGAAAGATAGGCTGAGCAAACGATGGGGCCCTCACTAACTAGACAGGACAGGAAAGAAAAGCTGCTGTCTGCAATCACGCAAAAACCCTGCCCCAAAAAATGTCCAACACGTCTGATAGATAAAGGCCCTGAAGTCGCTAGACTTCAAATCACTATATCAGCACTCAGGTATATTCTGAAGACAGAGCAAAAGAGATCAACTGATCAGAGACAAAATGGGGATTCAGCCCAGTCCCAGCCAAGGCTGGCTGAACACAAAAACTAAGTAAACCAGACAAAAACTCATATGAACAATAGCAGAGAAAACTTAGCTTCAGGAAGGCAGGAACCAAACTGGAAACCAGAAGCCATAGTCAGGAAAATCACCAGCGAGAAACTAGGGAGTTGGCTGCCTTAAATCCAATCAGAAACTCCTGATGTCCAATCGCAGTCCTCTTCCTCAGGTGGCCGGTCTCTGCCATTTAGATCAGCTTCATTACCTCCCTTCACCAACAGAGGGAGTTCAGATAGAGAACTCTCTACTCCTCTGTCAGCACAGCCAGCTCCATAACCCTCACCAGAAGCCAGAGGCAAACCCGAAAATGAGCTCACAACAGTACCCCCCCTTGAGGAGGGGTCACCGAACCCTCATCCACGCCACCGGGCCGATCAGGATGGGCCCGATGAAAAGCACGAACCAATCTATCGGCTTGAATATCAGAGACAGAGACCCAAGAATTGTCCTCCTGGCCATAACCCTTCCACTTGACCAAATACTGGAGTCTCCGTCTAGCCAGACGAGAATCCAGTATTTTCTCTACCTCATATTCCACATTACCTTCGACCAATACAGGATCAGGAGGTGCAGCCATAGGAACTACTGGCTCGACATATCTCTTCAACAGCAATTTATGAAACACGTTATGGATCTTAAACGTAACAGGAAGAGCCAGTCGAAACGAAACCGGATTAAGAATCTCCAAAATCTTGTAAGGTCCAATAAATCTTGGCTTGAACTTTGGAGAAGCCACCTTCAAAGAGATATTCTTTGATGACAACCTAACCATATCACCCACTTTAAACCGGGGACCAATGGTCCTATGCCGGTTAGAAAACAGCTGGGCCTTTTCCTGGGAGAGAGACAACTTATCCACTACTTGGTCCCAAATCTGCTGCATTCTCTGTACCACAGTGTCAACACCTGGGCAGGCTGAAGATTCCACTTGCCCTGAAGAAAATCGAGGATGAAACCCAAAGTTACAGAAAAAGGGTGACATCAAGGTGGCAGAACTAGCTCTATTATTTAAAGCGAATTCGGCCAAGGGCAAAAATGAAACCCAATCATCCTGATCAGCAGATATAAAACATCTCAAATAGGACTCCAAAGTCTGGTTTGTTCTCTCCGTCTGCCCATTGGTCTGAGGGTGAAATGCAGAGGAAAGAAAAACTGAATACCCAGCTTGGAACAAAAGGCTTTCCTGAATCTGGAAACAAACTGAACTCCTCTGTCCGATACAATGTTCTCAGGAATCCCATGCAACCGAACCACCTGTTGTAAAAACAAGGGTACCAACTCTGAGGAAGATGGCAACTTTGGGAGTGGTACAAGATAGACCATCTTAGAGAATCTATCACAAATCACCGAGATAATAGTCATTCTCTGAGAGACAGGAAGATCAGAAATAAAATCCATTGAAATATGGGTCCATGGCCTCTTAGGCACCGGCAAGGGTATCAACAACCCACTAGAGCGAGAACAGGGTTTAGACCGGGAACAAGTCCCACAGGACTGCACAAAATTCCTGACATCACGAGATTAGGCGGGACACCAAACAGACCGACTCACCAAATCTCTGGTACCAAAAATACCTGGATGACCAGCCAATGCGGAACAATGAACTTCAGACATCACTCTCTTCCTCCACTGGTCAGGAACATACAATTTTCCCATAGGACAACGCTCAGGTTTGTCCTCCTGGAATTCTTCCAGAGCACGTCTCAAATCGGGCGAGATGGCAGGAAGAACTACCACCTCACCTAGGATGGTAGTAGGCTTGGTCACAATAGGAGAATCAGCAAAGAAACTCCTAGAAAGGGCATCTGCCTTAACATTCTTAGTGCCTGGAAGAAAAGAGACCACAAACTCAAAACGCGTAAAAAACAAGGCCCACCTAGCCTGTCTAGGATTCAAGCGTTTGGCCGACTCAAGGTAAATCAAATTCTTGTGGTCAGTGAGGACCACAACTTGATGTCTAGCTCCCTCCAACCAATGTCTCCACTCCTCAAATGCCCATTTCATGGCTAACAATTCCTGATTCCCCACATCATAGTTGCGTTCAGATGGGGAGAACTTTCGGGAAAAGAAGGCACAGGGATTCATTTTAGATGTCACCAAATCTTTTTGGGACAAAACAGCTCCTGCACCAATCTCTGAAGTGTCTACCTCCACCTGAAAAGGAAGTGAGACATCAGGTTGCCGCAAAAGCGGAGCAGAAGTGAACCTCCGCTTCAGCTCCTGAAAGGTCGAAACAGCCTCTGAAGACCAATTCAGCACATCAGCACCCTTCTTAGTTAAATCAGTCAGTGGTTTACCAATACCAGAAAAATTAGCTATAAATTTACGATAAAAATTAGCAAAACTCAAAAACTTCTGGAGAACCTTCAAAGAAGTGGGTTGAACCCAATCATAAATGGCATGTACCTTGGCCGGGTCCATTTCAATAGTTGACGGAGACAAAATAAATCCCAAAAATGAAATCCTCTGTACACCAAAAGGCACTTCGATCCCTTAACATACAAGGAATTCTCCCTCAAAATCCGGAACACAGTCCGAACATGTTCCACATGAGAATCCCAATCCCTGGAAAAGATCAAAATATCATCCAGATAGATGATCAAAAACTTATCCACAAAGTCCCGGAAAATATCATTCATGAAGGATTGGAAGACAGAAGGGGCATTAGTGAGCCCACAAGGCATCACCAGGTACTCAAAATGTCCCTCCGGAGTATTAAACGCCGTCTTCCATTCATCCTCATGCTTGATGCGAATAAGATTATACACCCCCGTGAGGTCAAGCTTAGTAAACCAGCAAGCATCTTTAACTCTGGAGAATAAATCAGAAATCAGGGGTAACGGATACTGAAATTTAACCGTAATTTTGTTGATGGAACGATAGTCAATACAAGGCCTTAATAAACCATCTTTCTTGGCCACGAAAAAACCCCCCAGCACCTAAGGGTGAAGAGGATGGTCTAATATGACCCTTCTCCAACGACTCCTTAATATAAGATTTCATAGTCTCGTGTTCGGGTGCAGATAAATTGAAAAGTCGACCCTTGGGAAATTTACACCCAGGTCTCAACTCAATTGCACAGTCCTAACTCCTATGAGGAGGCAAAGATGCAGACTTGCTCTCACTAAGTACATCATAAAAATCAGCCGTATAGTCAGGAACATCATGCGACTGGGGAGAGGTGGGAAAACAGGAGTGTCGCCAAGAGCACACCGACAACCCCAACTCACCACAGACACAGATTTCCAATCCAAAACCGGATTATGGATTTGAAACCAGGGAAAACCCAGAACAATTGTATCATGTAAATTATGCAACACCAAAAATCTGCAATTTTCTTGGTGGTCTGGGGTGACCCGCATTATCACCTGGGTCCAAAACTGAGGTTTATTCTTCGCCAAAGGAGTAGCATCAATACCCCTCAAAGGAATAGGCGTCTACAGAGGTGTCATAGGAAAACCACAATGCTTAGCAAAAATCCAAGTCCATTAGATTCAAGGCCGCTCCTGAATCCACAAAAGCCTTCGCGGAAAATGTGGATAAGGAGCAGATCAGAGTAATTGCCAAAAGAAAATAAGGTTGTACACCACCCACAGCAAATGTGTGTGCAAAACGTTTCTTTCGTTTAGGGCAGACAGAAATAACAAGAGAGGCATCTCCACAGAAAAAACACAGCTTATTACGCCTTCTAAACTCCTGATGTTGTGCCCTAGACAAAACTCCATCACATTGCATAGGTTCAGACATTTGTTCAAAATGTGGCAGCGCCTCCCGTGAAGACTTGCATTCACGTAAACGCCGATCAACTTGAATGGCTTATGACATAGAATCGTCAAGACCAGAGGGAACAGGAAATCCCACCATAGTATCTTTTAAAGTCTCAGACAAACCCTTCCAAAAGAGAGCTGCCAATGCACTATCATTCCATGTAGTAAGGACCGCCCACTTTTGGAATTTCTGACAGTATAACTCTGCAGGATCCTGACCCTGGTTCAATGCCAATAGGGCTCTCTCAGCTTGATCAATAGCATTAGGTTCATCATATAACAACCCCAAGGCTTGAAAAAATGCATCCACATTAGTCAAAACAGGATCTTCAGGTGTCAAAGAAAACGCCCAATCCTGGGGATCACCACGCAGCAAGGAGATGACAATTTTGACCTGCTGCGCAGAGCTCCCCGATGAGTTAGGCTTCAAGGCAAGAAATAATTTACAATTATTCTTAAAATTCAAAAATTTAGACCGATCCCCAGAAAACACATCAGAAGCAGGGATCCTTGGTTCAACAGCATGTGAATGAGTGAGATAGGCGGAAATTCCCCGCACTTCAGCAGCGAGCTGCTCCACACGATCAGACATTTGCTTAATCTCCATCAAGGAGAAAAAGAAAAAAAAAAGAATCCTCCTACGGCCTCAGAGAAAAGGAGGAGAAAATATACATATAAAATTCTACAATTCTCTCCTGCTTTTGAGTACCCTAGAATCTGCGGTATGGCTGGTGATTCTGTTATGAATAAGTCACCGAGGAGGAAAAAACAAAAAGCAAGCTAAGCCCAGAAAACCGGAGAGGTTGGTAACTAGCAGATTGCAGACCCCTGATCCTATCCACAACTAGCAGTAGCCGTGGAGCGTGCCTACGGTGGTTCTAGACGCCTCGTCACGGCCGGAGAACTAAAGCCTAAAGAAAGAAAGGGAAAATCTAAACTGCCCCAGAGCAGACCCCAAAGCAATAGACAGCCCCCAACATGTATTGTCGGTGAAACAAGATGAAAACACAGACACAGATAGAAAGATAGGCTGAGCAAACGATGGGGCCCTCACTAACTAGAAAGGACAGGAAAGAAAAGCTGCTGTCTGCAATTACGCAAAAAACCCTGCCCAAAAAAATGTCCAACATGTCTGATAGAAAAAGGTCCTGAAGTCGCTAGACTTCAAATCACTATATCAGCACTCAGGTATATTCTGAAGACAGAGCAAAAGAGATCAACTGATCAGAGACAAAATGGGGATGCAGCCCAGTCCCAGCCAGGGCTGGATGAACACAAAAACCAAGTAAACCAAACAAAAACTCACATGAACAATAGCAGAAAAAACTTAGCTTTAGGAAGGCAGGAACCAAACTGGAAACCAGAAGCCACAGTCAGGAAAATCACCAGCAAGAAACTAGGGAGTCGGCTGCCTAAAATCCAATCAGAAACTCCTGATGTCCAATCGCAGTTCTCTTCCTCAGGTGGCCGGTCTCTGCCATTTAGATCAGCTTCATTACCTCCCTTCACCAACAGAGGGAGTCCAGGTAGAGAACTCACTACTCCTCTGTCAGCACAGCCAGCTCCATAACCCTCACCAGAAGCCAGAGGCAAACCCGAAAATGAGCTCACAACAGTCTCCTGCTCCCTCCACATTCAAACTACATCAGATATTAAACTTGCTCCAAGTAGGCCTCAGCCTACACCATGATAGATCCTGGGCTCCAACACCACCAGTTGTTGCTCAGAAGTGCCGTCTGCACAGAGAAAAACAACAGCTTCTGTGTTAGTGGGGTTCAGTAATGCCAGCTGCTCCCCTGCCGTGTGTAGGGCAATATCTCCTGCTCCCTCCACATTCACCCCACATCAGATATTAAAATTGCTCCAATTAGGCCTCAGCCTACTCCTTGATTGACCCTGGGCTCCAACACCACCAGTTGTTGCTCAGAAGTGCCGTCTGCACAGAGAAAAACACTAGCTCCTGTATAAGTGGGGCTCAGTAACGCCAGCTGCTCCCCTGCTGTGTGTCCTGTAATGTCCCCTGCTCCCTCCACATTCAAACTACATCAGATATTAAACTAGCTCCAAGTAGGCCTCAGCCTACACCATGATTGATCCTGGGTTTCAACACCGCCAGTTGTTGCTCGGAAGTGCGATCTGAACAAAGAAAAACACTAGCTCCTGTGTACGTGTGGTTCAGTAACGCCAGCTGCTCCCCTGCTGTGCGTCCGGCAATGTCTCCTGCTCCCTCCACATTCAAACTACATCAGATATTAAACTTGCTCCAAGTAGGCCTCAGCGTACACCATGATTGATCCTGGGCTCCAACACCGCCAGTTGTTGCTCAGAAGTGCCGTCTGCACAGACAAAAACACTAGCTCCTGTGTTAGTGGGGTTCAGTAACGCCAGCTGCTCCCCTGCCGCGTGTATGGCAATATCTCCTGCTTCCTCCATATTCACCCTACATCAGATATTAAACTTGCTCCAATTAGGCCTCAGCCTACTCCTTGATTGACCCTGGGCTCCAACACCGCCAGTTGTTGCTCAGAAGTGCCATCTGCACAGAGAAAAACACTAGCTCCTGTGTAAGTGGGGTTCAGTAACGCCAGCTGCTCCCCTGCTGTGTGTCCGGCAATGTCTCCTGCTATGAATGAGTCACCGAGGAGGAAAAAACAAAAAGCAAGCTAAGCCCAGAAAACCGGAGAGGTTGGTAACTAGCGGATTGCAGACCCCTGATCCTATCCACAACAACTAGCAGTAGCCGTGGAGCGTGGCTGCGGTGGTTCTAGACGCCTCATCGTGGCCAGAGAACTAAATAAGCCTAAAGAAAGAAAGGGAAAATCTAAACTGCCCCAGAGCAGATCCCAAAGCAATAGACAGCCCCCAACATGTATTGTCGGTGAAACAAGATGAAAACACAGACACGGATAGAAAGATAGGCTGAGCAAACGATGGGGCCCTCACTAACTAGACAGGACAGGAAAGAAAAGCTGCTGTCTGCAATCACGTAAAAAACCCTGCCCCAAAAAATGTCCAACACGTCTGATAGATAAAGGCCCTGAAGTCGCTAGACTTCAAATCACTATATCAGCACTCAGGTATATTCTGAAGACAGAGCAAAAGAGATCAACTGATCAGAGACAAAATGGGGATTCAGCCCAGTCCCAGCCAGGGCTGGCTGAACACAAAAACTAAGTAAACCAGACAAAAACTCATATGAACAATAGCTGAGAAAACTTAGCTTTAGGAAGGCAGGAACCAAACTGGAAATCAGAAGCCACAGTCAGGAAAATCACCAGCAAGAAACTAGGGAGTCGGCTGCCTTAAATCCAATCAGAAACTCCTGATGTCCCATCGCAGTCCTCTTCCTCAGGTGGCCGGTCTCTGCCATTTAGATCAGCTTCATTACCTCCCTTCACCAACAGAGGGAGTTCAGATAGAGAACTCACTACTCCTCTGTCAGCACAGCCAGCTCCATAACCCTCACCAGAAGCCAGAGGCAAACCCGAAAATGAGCTCACAACAGTACCCCCCTTGAGGAGGGGTCACCGAACCCTCATCCACGCCACCGGGCCGATCAGGATGGGCCCGATGAAAAGCACGAACCAATCTATCGGCTTGAATATCAGAGACAGAGACCCAAGAATTGTCCTCCTGGCCATAACCCTTCCACTTGACCCACTTGACCAAGTACTGGAGTCTCCGTCTAGCCAGACGAGAATCCAGTATTTTCTCTACCTCATATTCCACATTACCTTCGACCAGTACAGGGTCAGGAGGTGCAGCCATAGGAACTACTGGCTCGACATATCTCTTCAACAGCGATTTATGAATCACGTTATGGATCTTAAACGTAACAGGAAGAGCCAGTCGAAACGAAACCGGATTAAGAATCTCCAAAATCTTGTAAGGTCCAATAAATCTTGGCTTGAACTTTGGAGAAGCCACCTTCAAAGAGATATTCTTTGATGACAACCAAACCATATCACCCACTTTAAACCGGGGACCAATGGTCCTATGCCGGTTAGAAAACAGCTGGGCCTTTTCCTGAGAGAGAGACAACTTATCCACTACTTGGTCCCAAATCTGCTGCATTCTCTGTACCACAGTGTCAACACCTGGGCAGGCTGAAGATTCCACTTGCCCTGAAGAAAATCGAGGATGAAACCCAAAGTTACAGAAATAGGGTGACATCAAGGTGGCAGAACTAGCTCTATTATTTAAAGCGAATTCGGCCAAGGGCAAAAATGAAACCCAATCATCCTGATCAGCAGATATAAAACATCTCAAATAGGACTCCAAAGTCTGGTTTGTTCTCTCCGTCTGCCCATTGGTCTGAGGGTGAAACGCAGAGGAGAAGGGCAACTGAATACCCAGCTTGGAACAAAAGGCTTTCCTGAATCTGGAAACAAACTGAACTCCTCTGTCCGATACAATGTTCTCAGGAATCCCATGCAACCGAACCACCTGTTGTAAAAACAAGGGTACCAACTCTGAGGAAGATGGCAACTTTGGGAGTGGTACAAGATAGACCATCTTAGAGAATCTATCACAAATCACCGAGATAATAGTCATTCTCTGAGAGACAGGAAGATCAGAAATAAAATCCATTGAAATATGGGTCCATGGCCTCTTAGGCACCGGCAAGGGCATCAACAACCCACTAGAGCGAGAATAGGGTTTAGACCGGGAACAAGTCCCACAGGACTGCACAAAATTCCTGACATCACGAGATTAGGCGGGACACCAAACAGACCGACTCACCAAATCTCTGGTACCAAAAATACCTGGATGACCAGCCAATGCGGAGCAATGAACTTCAGACATCACTCTCTTCCTCCACTGGTCAGGAACATACAATTTTCCCATAGGACAACGCTCAGGTTTGTCCTCCTGGAATTCTTCCAGAGCACATCTCAAATCAGGCGAGATGGCAGGAAGAACTACCACCTCACCTAGGATGGTAGTAGGCTTGGTCACAATAGGAGAATCAGCAAAGAAACTCCTAGAAAGGGCGTCTGTCTTAACATTCTTAGTGCCTGGAAGAAAAGAGACCACAAAATCAAAACACGTAAAAAACAAGGCCCACCTAGCCTGTCTAGGATTCAAGTGTTTGGCCGACTCAAGGTAAATCAAATTCTTGTGGTTAGTGAGGACCACAACTTGATGTCTAGCTCCCTCCAACCAATGTCTCTACTCCTCAAATGCCCATTTCATGGCTAACAATTCCCGATTCCCCACATCATAGTTGCGTTCAGATGGGGAGAACTTTCGGGGAAAGAAGGCACAGGGATTCATTTTAGATGTCACCAAATCTTTTTGGGACAAAACAGCTCCTGCACCAATCTCTGAAGCGTCTACCTCCACCTGAAAAGGAAGTGAGACATCAGGTTGCTGCAAAACCGGAACAGAAGTGAACCTCCGCTTCAGCTCCTGAGAGGTCGAAACAGCCTCTGAAGACCAATTCAGCACATCAGCACCCTTCTTAGTTAAATCAGTCAGTGGTTTACCAATACCAGAAAAATTAGCTATAAATTTACGATAAAAATTAGCAAAACCAAAAAACTTCTGGAGAACCTTCAAAGAAGTGGGTTGAACCCCATCATAAATGGCCTGTACCTTGGCCGGGTCCATTTCAATAGTTGACGGAGACAAAATAAATCCCAAAAATGATATCCTCTGTACACAAAAGGCACTTTGATCCCATAACATACAAGGAATTCTCCCTCAAAATCCGGAACACAGTCCGAACATGTTCCACATGAGAATCCCAATCCCTGGAAAAGATAAAAATATCATCCAGATAGATGATCAAAAACTTATCCACAAAGTCCCGGAAAATATCATTCATGAAGGATTGGAAGACAGAAGGGGCATTAGTGAGCCCACAAGGCATCACCAGGTACTCAAAATGTCCCTCCGGAGTATTAAATGCCATCTTCCATTCATCCCCATGCTTGATGCGAATAAGATTATACACCCCCGTGAGGTCAAGCTTAGTAAACCAGCAAGCATCTTTAACTCTGGAGAATAAATCAGAAATCAGGGGTAACGGATACTGAAATTTAACCGTAATTTTGTTGATGGAATGATAGTCAATACAAGGCCTTAATGAACCATCTTTCTAGGCCATGAAAAAAAAAACCAGCACCTAAGGGCGAAGAGGATGGTCTAATATGACCCTTCTCCAACGACTCCTTAATATAAGATTTCATAGCCTCGTGTTCCGGTGCAGATAAATTGAAAAGTCGACCCTTGGGAAATTTACACCCAGGTCTCAACTCAATTGCACAGTCATAACTCCTATGAGGAGGCAAAGACGCAGACTTGCTCTCCCTAAGTACATCATAAAAATCAGCCAAATAGTCAGGAACATCATGCGACTGGGGAGAGGTGGAGAAAACAGGAGTGTCGCCAAGAGCACACCGACAACCCCAACTCACCACAGACACAGATTTCCAATCCAAAACCGGATTATGGATTTGAAACCAGGGAAAACCCAGAACAATGGTACCATGTAAATTATGCAGCACCAAAAATCTGCAATTTTCTTGGTGGTCTGGGGCGACCCGCATTATCACCTGGGTCCAAAACTGAGGTTTATTCTTCGCCAAAGGAGTAGCATCAATACCCCTCAAAGGAATAGGCGTCCGCAGAGGTGTCATAGGAAAACCACAATGCTTAGCAAAATCCAAGTCCATTAGATTCAAGGCCGCTCCTGAATCCACAAAAGCCTTCGCGGAAAATGTGGATAAAGAGCAGATCAGAGTAATTGCCAAAAGAAACTTAGGTTGTACATCACCCACAGCAAATGTGTGTGCAAAACGTTTCTTTCGTTTAGGGCAGACAGAAATAACATGAGAGGCATCTCCACAGAAAAACACAGCTTATTACGCCTTCTAAACTCCTGATGTTGTGCCCTAGACAAAACTCCATCACATTGCATAGGTTCAGACATTTGTTCAAAATGTGGCAGCGCCTCCCGTGAAGTCTTGCATTCACGTAATCGCCGATCAACTTGAATGGCTAATGACATAGAATCGTCAAGACCAGAGGGAACAGGAAATCCCACCATAGTGTCTTTTAAAGTCTCAGACAAACCCTTCCAAAAGAGAGCTGCCAATGCACTATCATTCCATGTAGTAAGGACCACCCACTTTTGGAATTTCTGACAGTATAACTCTGCAGGATCCTGACCCTGGTTCAATGCCAATAGGGCTCTCTCAGCTTGATCAATAGCATTAGGTTCATCATATAACAACCCCAAGGCTTGAAAAAATGCATCCACATTAGTCAAAACAGGATCTTCAGGTGTCAAAGAAAACGCCCAATCCTGGGGATCACCACGCAGCAAGGAGATGACAATTTTAACGTGCTGCGCAGAGCTCCCCGATGAGTTAGGCTTCAAGGCAAGAAATAATTTACAATTATTCTTAAAATTCAAAAATTTAGACCGATCCCCAGAAAACACATCAGAAGCAGGGATCCTTGGTTCAACAGCATGTGAATGAGTGAGATAGGTGGAAATTCCCCGCACTTCAGCAGCGAGCTGCTCCACACGATCAGACAATTGCTTAATCTCCATCAAGGAGAAAAAGAAAAAAAAAAGAATCCTCCTACGGCCCCTGAGAAAAAGAGGAGAAAATATACATATAAAATTCTACAATTCTCTCCTGCTTTTGAGTACCCTAGAATCTGCGGTATGGCTGGGTGATTCTGTTATGAATGAGTCACCGAGGAGGAAAAAACAAAAAGCAAGCTAAGCCCAGAAAACCGGAGAGGTTGGTAACTAGCAGATTGCAGACCCCTGATCCTATCCACAACTAGCAGTAGCCGTGAAGCGTGCCTACGGTGGTTCTAGACGCCTCGTCACGGCCAGAGAACTAAATAAGCCTAAAGAAAGAAAGGGAAAATCTAAACTGCCCCAGAGCAGACCCCAAAGCAATAGACAGCCCCCAACATGTATTGTCGGTGAAACAAGATGAAAACACAGACACAGATAGAAAGATAGGCTGAGCAAACGATGGGGCCCTTACTAACTAGAAAGGACAGGAAAGAAAAGCTGCTGTCTGCAATCACGCAAAAAACCCTGCCCAAAAAAATGTCCAACATGTCTGATAGAAAAAGGTCCTGAAGTCGCTAGACTTCAAATCACTATATCAGCACTCGGGTATATTCTGAAGGCAGAGCAAAAGAGATCAACTGATCAGAGACAAAATGGGGATGCAGCCCAGTCCCAGCCAGGGCTGGCTGAACACAAAAACCAAGTAAACCAAACAAAAACTCATATGAACAATAGCAGAGAAAACTTAGCTTTAGGAAGGCAGGAACCAAACTGGAAACCAGAAGCCACAGTCAGGAAAATCACCAGCAAGAAACTAGGGAGTCGGCT
Organism: Dendrobates tinctorius; assembly: GCF_039654945.1. Classification (NCBI taxonomy): domain Eukaryota; kingdom Metazoa; phylum Chordata; class Amphibia; order Anura; family Dendrobatidae; genus Dendrobates; species Dendrobates tinctorius. Next base: position 7,328,608 of record NW_027361827.1, on the reverse strand, counting down.
GCCTTAAATCCAATCAGAAACTCCTGATGTCCAATCGCAGTCCTCTTCCTCAGGTGGCCGGTCTCTGCCATTTAGATCAGCTTCATTACCTCCCTTCACCAACAGAGGGAGTCCAGGTAGAGAACTCACTACTCCTCTGTCAGCACAGCCAGCTCCATAACCCTCACCAGAAGCCAGAGGCAAACCTGAAAATGAGCTCACAACAGTCTCCTGCTCCCTCCACATTCAAACTACATCAGATATTAAACTTGCTCCAAGTAGGCCTCAGCCTGCACCATGATTGATCCTGGGCTCCAACACCACCAGTTGTTGCTCAGAAGTGCCGTCTGCACAGAGAAAAACAATAGCTTCTGTGTTAGTGGGGTTCAGTAATGCCAGCTGCTCCCCTGCCGTGTGTAGAGCAATATCTCCTGCTCCCTCCACATTCACCCCACATCAGATATTATACTTGCTCCAATTAGGCCTCAGCTTACTCCTTGATTGACCCTGGGCTCCAACACCACCAGTTGTTGCTCAGAAGTGCCGTCTGCACAGAGAAAAACACTAGCTCCTGTATAAGTGGGGTTCAGTAACGCCAGCTGCTCCCCTGCTGTGTGTCCGGCAATGTCTCCTGCTCCCTCCACATTCAAACTACATCAGATATTAAACTAGCTCCAAGTAGGCCTCAGCCTACACCATGATTGATCCTGGGTTCCAACACCGCCAGTTGTTGCTCGGAAGTGCCGTCTGCACAGAGAAAAACACTAGCTCCTGTGTAAGTGGGGTTCAGTAACGCCAGCTGCTCCCCTGCTGTGTGTCCGGCAATATCTCCTGCTCCCTCCACATTCAAACTACATCAGGTTATAAACTTGCTCCAAGTAGGCCTCTGCCTACACCATGATTGATCCTGGGCTCCAACCCCACCAGTTGCTGCTCAGAAGTGCTATCTGCACAGTCAACATATGCTCCAGTGTTATTGGGGTTCAGTAATGTCAGCTGCTCCCCTGCTGTGTGTACGGCAATGACTCCTCCTCTGTCCACACTCACACAACTAAAGATTTGAAACTTGCTGCAATTAGGACTCTTCCTCCTCTCTGTTTGAACTGTAATCCCTGGGCTCCTACACCGCCAGTTGCTGCTCAGAAGTGTCTTTGGCACTTAGTCCTTCCTGGCCAACCTGGTTCCAGCACACCAGCTGTTTCCGGGAGGTGTCAACGTCACTTTGTCACCAATACGTTGTCCTGTCGTGTTGCAGTTGGGTTAGCCGATTCTATGGTGCCTGCAGTTTAGGTGCTTCCTATGTGGGCTGCTGGTTCTGGCAATAAAGGCTGGTTCTGTAATGCCAATAGGACAAGCACCCCCTGTAGGACTGTGGGTTTCGGTAACTGCGTCCGGCTCGCGGCCTTGCAACTTTGTTTTTCATGGGTACCTTCTGTTACCCATCCGGGATCCAGCACAGTCATCTGGTTCTCGGCAGTGCCATTGGCTTAGGTGCCTCCATCTCAGTATCCGAGTTCCAGCAACGTCTGCTGGTCCTTGGTAGTGCTTTCTAGCACAGGTACCTCCTGCTTAGTCACCGGGTTCCAGTACCGTCAGCTGGTCCTCAGTAGTGCCATTGGCTCTTGTAGCTTCTGCTACCCATCCGGGTTCCAGTACCGTCAGCTGGTCCTCGGTAGTGCCATTGGCTCTTGTTCCTTCTGCTGTCCCTCTGGGTTCCAGCACTGTCAGCTGTTTCAGGGAAGTGTCAACGTCACTTTGGCACCAATACATTGTCCTGTCGTGTTGCAATCGGGTTAGCCGACTCTATGGTGCCTGCAGTTTAGGTGCTTCCTATGTGGGCTGCGGGTTCTGGCAATAAAGGCTGGTTCCATAGTGCCAATAGGACAAGCACCCCCTGTAGGACTGTGGGTTTCGGTAACTGCGGTCGGCTCACGACCTTGCAACTTTGTTTTTCATGGGTACCTTCTGCTTCCCATCCGGGTTCCAGCACCGACAACTGGTTCTCGGCAGTGCCTTTGGCTTAGGTGCCTCCTTCTCGGTATCCGAGTTCCAGCAATGCCTGCTGGTCCTTGGTAGTGCTTTCTAGCACAGGTACCTCCTGCTTGGTAACCAGGTTCCAGTACCATCAGCTGGTCCTCGGTAGTTCCATTGGCTCTTGTTCCTTCTGCTACCCATCCGGGTTCCAGTACCGTCAGCTGGTTCTTGGCAGTTTCTCAGCCTTCTTGTACCTTCTGCTACATTTCCAAGTTCAAACTTTTTGAAATGGTTTTTGGTAATCACTCTGGATCTCCCTGACGACAACCCTGAAGACCACCCCAAAGAAGATCAAAAAGATGACCCTGAAGAATTTGACCAAGAGGAAAAAGAACATGAAGACAACCACCAAGATACAGAACAACAAGAGACAGAAGACCAAGAAGCAGAAGAACAAAAAACAGAAGAGCAAAAAGTAAAAGAACATTAAGCATAAGACTAAAAATCAGAGCAAAAGATATTATCTAAATTATAAGCAGAAGAAAACTAAGCAGTGTATGGGGGTGAGTCCGTTCCTCCTCGTGGTGCCCCTGGAAAATGCCTGCTACTGCAGGCCAAACTGAACGCGGACAAATCCTGTTGTAAATCTTTTGTGACAGGCAGAACGGCTGGTGTAATCTTCAAACTTTTATAGATATCAACTACAGGAATGCCTGTCACAAATAAGAATATGATGAAGAAGAAGAATAGGAAGAAGATGAAGAAGTAGAATATGAAGAAGAATAATAGCTGAATAAGAAGAATATGAAGAATGTAAAAAAAAAGAAAAATAGGAAGAAGGTGAAGAAGAAGAAGATGAATAAGGTGAAGAAGAAGTTGATGAAAAAGATGCTGCTGCTGCTGAGGATCATGAAGGAGAAAGTGTGGGAGAAGTAAAATAGAATGTGAAGAGCATGGAAGTAGTGAAACATACATATCTGACAAAATATAAAAAAGGTTAACATAGTCAATATCTTTGTAACTCCGAACGTCTTTAAAAAAAAAATTATTCCTGCTATTCCATTTGATTGGGCTAAACCTCTATGCCTTTAATGTCTCCTTCACCTCCCCCAATACATTCTAAATTATTATTAGTTGTTTTTCTTCATGTAGAATTAACCTACAAGGAAAGAAAGGGTTTATTTTAATTCCGATATTTCTGTCCCATTGACTTGCTGTTGTGAGTTCATTTTCCCCTTCACCATTGAGGTCTGATGAACTCCCTCTTCTGGTGAAGGAAGGTAGTGAGGCTGATTACAAAGCACCTGAGCAGAATGATGATGACTGGGTGACTGGAATTGCTGACTGGATATAAGGCAGCCGACACCCTTCTGCCTTGCGGGTGATTTCTCTGAGGGATTCTAGGAGACCAGTCTGATTCCTGCTCCTCAAAAGCTAAGTTTTCTGCTCTGTTTTTTGCATTTGTGTTTTGGTTTTGTTTTGCCTTGTTTTTCTGGATTTCTGCCTTCCCCTGCTGGGTGAGCTGAATTCCTTTTTGCTCTGTCTTCAGAAAATACCTGAGTACTGATATAGTCTTTTTGAAGCCTAGCGTCTTCAGGGCTTTTTTCCCTATCAGTGTGTTGGCTCTTGTTTTTGAGATGGTTTTGGCAGATTGCAGACAGCAGCTTTTCTATTCTGTCCTTTTTAGTTAGCTTGGGCCCCATCATTTGCTCAGCCTATCTTTCTATCTGTGTGAGTGTTTTTTCATCTTGCTTCACCGTCATTATATGTTGGGGGTTGTCTATTTCTTTGGGGTCTGCTCTGGAGCAGTTTAGATTTCCCTTTCTGTCTTTAGGCTATGTAGTTCTCCGGCTGTGATCGAGGGGTCTAGGGCACCGTAGGAACACCCCACGGCTACTGCTAGTTGTTGTTGTTAGGTTCAGGGGTCTGCAATCCGATAGCTGCCAACTTCTCTGGTTTTCTGGACTTAGCTAGTATTGCCTCCTACGGTGACTCATTCATAACAGAATCACCCGCGATACCGCAGATCCTAGGGTACTCAATAGCAGGAAAGAATTGTAAAAAAAAAAAAAAAAGTGTGTATATTTTTTCCTCTATATCTCTGAGGCCGTAGGGGGAATTTTTTTTTTCTCTCAATCGAGATAAAGCAATTGTCTGATCATGTGGAGCAGCTCGCTGCGGAAGTGCGGGGAATTTCCGCCTACCTTGCTCATTCACATGCTGATGAATCAAAGATCCATACTCCTGATGTGTTTTTTGGGGATCGGTATAAATTTTTAAATTTCAAAAATAATTGTAAATTATTTTTTGCCTTGAAGCCTAACTCGTCAGGGAGCTCCACACAGCAGGTTAAAATTGTCATCTCTTTGCTGCATGGCGATCCCCAGGATTGGGCGTTTTCTTTGAAACCAGATGATCCTATTTTGTCTAATGTGAACGCATTTTTTCAGGCTTTGGGGTTGTTGTATGACGAACCTAATGCTATTGATCAGGCTGAAAAGACCCTGTTGGCATTGAGCCAGGGTCGAGATTCTGCAGAATTGTACTGTCAAAAATTCCAAAAGTGGGCGGTCCTTACTACCTGGAATGATAATGCCTTGGCAGCTCTCTTTCAGAAGGGTTTGTCAGAAGCCGTAAAAGATACTATGGTGGGATTTCCTGTTCCCTCTTGTCTTGACAATTCTATGTCATTAGCCATTCAGGTTGATCGGCGTTTACGTGAACGCAGGACTGCACGAGAGGTGTTGTGTTATGAGTTCATTTTCCCCTTCACCATTGAGGTCTGATGAACTCCCTCTTCTGGTGAAGGAAGGTAGTGAGGCTGATTACAAAGCACCTGAGCTGGGAGAGGATGACTGGGCGACGGGGATCTCTGACTGGATATAAGGCAGCCGACGCCCTTCTGCCTCGCTGGTGATTTCTCTGTGGAATTCTAGGAGACCAGTCTGATTCCTGCTCCTCAAAAGCTAAGTTTTCTGCTTTGCCTTTTTGCATTTGTGTTTTGGTTTTAGTTTGCCTTGCTTTTCTGGATTCTGCCATTCCCTGCTGGGGTGAGCTGAATTCCTTTTTGCCTTTTTGCTCTGTCTTCAGAAAATACCTGAGTACTGACATAGTCTTTTTGAAGCCTAGCGTCTTCAGGGCCTTTTTCCCTGTCAGTCTGTTGGCTCTTATTTTCATAGGGTTTTTCACGGATTGCAGACAGCAGCTTTCCTAACCTGTCTTATCTAGTTAGCTTGGGCCCCATCATTTGCTCAGTCTATCTTTCTATCTGTGTTAGTGTTTCTTCTTCTCTCTTCACCATCATTATATGTTGGGGGCTGCCTATTGCTTTGGGGTCTGCTCTGGGGCAGTTTAGATTTCCCTTTCTGTCTTTAGGCAATTTAGCTCTCCGGCTGTGACTGAGGGGTCTAGGGCACCGTAGGAACCCCCCACGGCTACTGCTAGTTGTTGTTGATAGGTTCAGGGGTCTGCAATCCGATAGCTGCCAACTTCTTTGGTTTTCTGGACTTAGTTGGCATTTCTGTTTTTGCCTCCTACGGTGACTCATTCATAACAGAATCACCAGCCATACCGCAGATTCTTGGGTACTCAATAGCAGGAAAGAATTTAAAAAAAAAAAGTGTGTATATTTTTTCATCTACACTCACTGGCCACTTTATTAGGTACACCTGTCCAACTGTGTGTTAAGACTTAATTTCTAATCAGCCAATCACATGGCGGCAACTCAGTGCATTTAGGCATGTAGACATGGTCAAGACAGTCTCCTGCAGTTCAAACCGAGCATCAGTATGGGGAAGAAAGGTGATTTGAGTGCCTTTGAACGTGGCATGATTGTTGGTGCCAGAAGGGCTGGTCTGAGTATTTCAGAAACTGCTGATCTACTGGGATTTTCACGCACAACCATCTCTAGGGTTTACAGAGAATGGTCCGAAAAAGAAAAAAAATCCAGTGAGCGGCAGTTCTGTGGCCGGAAATGCCTTGTTGATGCCAGAGGTCAGAGGAGAATGGGCAGACTGGTTCGAGCTGATAGAAAGGCAACAGTGACTCAAATTGCCACCCGTTACAACCAAGGTAGGCAGAAGAGCATCTCTGAACGCACAGTGCGTCGAACTTTGAGGCAGATGGGCTACAGCAGCAGAAGACCACACTGGGTACCACTCCTCTCAGCTAAGAACAGGAAACAGGCTACAATTTGCACAAGCTCATCGAAATTGGACAGTAGAAGATTGGAAAAACGTTGCCTGGTCTGATGAGTCTCGATTTCTGCTGCGACATTCGGATGGTAGGGTCAGAATTTGGCGTAAACAACATGAAAGCATGGATCCATCCTGCCTTGTATCAACGGTTCAGGCTGGTGGTGGTGGTGTCATGGTGTGGGGAATTTTTTCTTGGCACTCTTTGGGCCCCTTGGTACCAATTGAGCATCGTTGCAATGCCACAGCCTACCTGAGTATTGTTGCTGACCATGTCCATCCCTTTATGACCACAATGTACCCAACATCTGATGGCTACTTTCAGCAGGATAATGCGCCATGTCATAAAGCTCGAATCATCTCAGATTGGTTTCTTGAACATGACAATGAGTTCACTGTACTCAAATGGCCTCCTCAGTCACCAGATCTCAATCCAATAGAGCATCTTTGGGATATGGTGGAACGGGAGATTCGCATCAGGGATGTGCAGCCGACAAATCTGCGCCAACTGTGTGATGCCATCATGTCAATATGGTCCAAAATCTCTGAGGAATGCTTCCAGCACCTTGTTGAATCTCTGCCACGAAGAATTGAGGCAGTTCTGAAGGCAAAACGGGGTCCAACCCCTTACTAGCATGGTGTACCTAATAAAGTGGCCAGTGAGTGTATATCTCTGAGGCCGTAGGGGGAATTTTTTTTCTCTCTCAATGGAGATAAAGCAATTGTCTGATCGTGTGGAGCAGCTCGCTGCGGAAGTGCGGGGAATTTCCGCTAACCTTGCTCATTCACATGCTGCTGAACCAAAGATCCCTACTCCTGATGTGTTTTTTGGGGATCGGTCTAAATTTTTGAATTTCAAAAATAATTGTAAATTATTTTTTGCCTTGAAGCCTAAGTCGTCAGGGAGCTCCACGCAGCAGGTTAAAATTGTCATCTCTTTGCTGCGTGGCAATCCCCAGGATTGGGCGTTTTCTTTGAAACCTGATGATCCTAGTCTGACTAATGTGAACGCATTTTTTCAAGCCTTGGGGTTGTTGTATGACGAACCTAATGCTATTGATCAGGCTGAAAACACCCTGTTGGCATTGAGCCAGGGTCGAGATTCTGCAGAATTGTACTGTCAAAAATTCCGAAAGTGGGTGGTCCTTACTGCCTGGATTGATAATGCCTTGGCAGCTCTCTTTCGGAAGGGTTTGTCAGAAGCCGTAAAAGATACTATGGTGGGATTTCCTGTTCCGTCTGGTCTGGACGATTCTATGTCATTAGCCATTCAGGTTGATCGGCGTTTACGTGAACGCAGGACTGCACGAGAGGTGTTGCCATCTGTTGAACAAGTGTCTGAACCTATGCAATGTGATAGAGTTTTGTCCAGGGAGCAACGTCAGGAGTTCAGAAAGCGCAATAAGCTGTGTTTTTTTTTGTGGAGATGCCTCACATATTATTTCTGTCTGTCCTAAACGAGAGAAACGTTTTGCACACACGTTTTCTGTGGGTGGTGTTCAACCTAAGTTTCTTCTGGCAATTACTCTGATCTGCTCCCTGTCCACATTTTCTGCCAAGGCTTTTGTGGATTCGGGAGCAGCCCTGAACCTAATGGACTTGGATTTTGCTAAACGTTGTGGATTTCCTATGACACCTCTGCGGACGCCTATCCCTTTGAGGGGGATTGATGCTACTCCTTTGGCGAAAAATAAACCTCAGTTTTGGACCCAGGTGGTAATGCGGGTCGCCCCAAACCATCAAGAAAATTGCAGATTTTTGGTGTTGCATAATTTGCATGATACCATTGTTCTGGGGTTTCCTTGGTTGCAAATTCATAATCCAGTTTTGGACTGGAAATCTGTGTCTGTGGTGAGTTGGGGTTGTCGGTGTGCCCTTAGTGAGGCTCCGGTTTTTTCCACCTCTCCTCAGTCGCATGGTGTTCCTGACTATTTGGCGGACTTTTATGATGTATGTAGTGAGAATGATTCTGCGTCTTTGCCTCCTCATAGGAGTTATGACTGTGCAATTGAACTGAGCCCGGGGTGTAAATTTCCCAAGGGTCGGCTCTTCAATTTATCTGTACCCGAGCACGAGGCTATGCAATCCTATATTAAGGAGGCGTTGGAGAAGGGTCTTATTAGACCATCCTCTTCACCATTAGGTGCTGGGTTTTTTTCGTGGCCAAATAGGATGGTTCATTAAGGCCTTGTATTGATTATCGTGCCCTCAACAAAATTACTATTAAATATCAGTATCCGTTACCCCTGATTTCAGATCTATTCTCCAGAGTTAAAGGTGCTTGCTGGTTTACCAAGCTTGACCTCAGGGGGGCGTATAATCTTATCCGCATTAAGCATGGGGATGAATGGAAGACGGCGTTTAATACTCCAGAGGGACATTTTGAGTACCTGGTGATGCCTTTTGGGCTCACTAATGCCCCTTCTGTCTTCCAGTGCTTCATGAACGACATTTTCCGAGACTTTGTGGATACATTTTTGATTATCTATCTGGATGATATTTTGATCTTCTCCAAGGATTGGGATTCTCATGTGGAACATGTTCGGACGGTGTTCCGGATCTTGAGGGAGAATTCCCTGTATGTCAAAGGATCAAAATGCCTTTTTGGGGTACAGAGGATTTCATTTTTGGGATTTATTTTGTCTCCGTCAACTATTGAAATGGATCCGGCCAAGGTACAGGCCATTTATGATTGGATTCAGACCACTTCTTTGAAGGCCCTTCAGAAGTTTTTGGGCTTCGCTAATTTTTATCGGAAATTTATAGCAAAATTTTCTAGTATTGCCAAGCCATTGACTGATCTGACTAAGAAGGGTGCTGATGTGTTGAATTGGTCTCCGGAGGCTGTTTCTTCCTTTCAGGAGCTGAAGCGAAGATTCACTTCTGCCCCGGTTTGGCGGCAACCTGATGTCTCACTCCCGTTCCAGGTAGAGGTGGACGCTTCTGAGATTGGTGCAGGAGCTGCTTATTCCCAAAAGGATCCTGTAACATCTAAAATGAATCCCTGTGCTTTCTTTTCCCGAAAGTTCTCCCCATCTGAACGTAACTATGATGTGGGGAATCGGGAACTGTTGGCCATGAAATGGGCATTTGAGGAGTGGAGACATTGGTTGGAGGGAGCTAAACATCAAGTCGTGGTCCTCACTGACCACAAGAATTTGATTTACCTGGAGTCGGCCAAACGCTTGAACCCTAGACATGCTAGATGGGCCTTGTTTTTTACATGTTTTGATTTTGTGGTCTTTTTTGTTCATGGCACTAAGAATGTCAAGGTTGACGCTCTTTCTAGGAGCTTCTTTGCTGATTCTCCTGTGGTGACCAAGACTGCTACCATCTTAGGCGAAGGGGTAGTTCTTTCTGCCATCTCGCCTGATTTGAGACGTGCTCTGGAAAAGTTCCAGGAGGACAAACCTGAGCGTTGTCCCAGTGGAAAGTTGTATGTTCCTGACCAGTGGAAGAAGAGAGTGATGTCTGAAGTTCATTGCTCGGCATTGGCTGGTCATCCAGATATTTTTAGTACTAGAGATCTGGTGAGTAGGTCTTTTTGGTGGCCCGCCTTGTCTCGTGATGTCAGGAATTTTGTGCAGTCCTGTGGGACTTGCTCCCGGTCTTAACCTTGTTCTCGCTCTAGTGGGTTGTTGATGCCTTTGCCGGTCCCCAGGAGGCCATGGACCCATATTTCAATGGATTTCATCTCTGATATGCCTGTCTCTCAGAGAATGACTGTTATTTGGGTGATTTGTGATAGGTTCTCTAAGATGGTTCATCTTGTACCACTCCCTAAGTTGCCATCTTCTTCTGAGTTGGTGCCCCTGTTTTTGCAACAGGTGGTTCGCTTGCACGGGATTCCTGAGAACATTGTGTCTGACAGAGGAGTTCAGTTTGTGTCTAGATTTTGGAGGACGTTCTGTTCCAAGCTGGGAATTCAGTTGTCCTTCTCCTCTGCATTTCACCCTCAGACCAATGGGCAGACGGAGAGAACAAACCAGACCTTGGAGTCGTATTTGAGATGTTTATTTCCGCTGATCAGGATGATTGGGTTTCATTTTTGCCCTTGGCCGAATTTGCTTTAAATAATAGAGCTAGTTCTGCCACTTTGATGTCACCTTTTTTTTGTAACTTTGGGTTTCATCCTCGATTTTCTTCAGGGCAGGTGGAGCCTTCTGCCTGCCCAGGTGTTGACACTGTGGTGGAGAGAATGCACCAGATCTGGGACCAAGTGGTGGATAAGTTATCTCTCTCCCAGGAAAAGGCCCAGCGGTTTTCCAACCGACATAGGTCCGTTGGTCTCCAGTTTAAGGTGGGTGATATGGTTTGGTTATGATCACAAAATATCGCTATGAAGGTAGTGTGATAAAACACTCCGGGATCGCCTTTGCTGGGGTCAAAGGTCACGTGCGTTCAGCATGAAACTCAGGCGCAGAGCTGGGATTCGTGTATACTGACCCTGGGTCAGGTTTATTAACAGTGAAAGCAATGCAAAAGGAAATAAAACATAAAACAAATCCTTGCCTGTCCGGCACTAACTAAACAATGGACAACCTAACTACCAACTGGCGGGCTTCTCCCGTCCAGCCAAACCACAGTTGCAGTGGGCACTGCTTCCACTCACGTGTGTCTCTCACACAGAGGAAAGGAATCTGGGTGAGATATACCTGCCCTCATCCACTATTCCCACATGATTCTCACATATCCCCCCCTTCTGCTCAGACCACTCCGGTCGAGCAATGACACCCGCCAAAACATTGCACTCGGGACAGGGCATCTGCATTTCCCATCTGTACCCCTGGGCGGTGCTCCACCGTAAAAGTGTAGGCCTGCAGGGCAAGGAACCACCGGGTCACCCGGCTATTCCATTCCTTGTTCAAGTGCATCCACTTGAGAGGGGCATGGTCAGTGATCAGCCTGAACTTTCGGCCCACCAGGTAATATTTGAGGGCCTCTAGAGCCCACTTAATGGCGAGGCACTCTTTTTCTACGACGGCATACCTTTGCTTGCGTTTATTCAGCTTCCTGCTGAGATAGAGGACTGGGTGTTCCACTCCGTCCCTCACTTGTGAGAGTACGGCCCCGATACCGGTATCAGAGGCATCCGTTTGTACCACAAACTCGCTGCGGAAGTCCGGAGTCACCAGTACGGGCTGAGAGCAAAGTGCCCGTTTTAGGCTATGGAAGGCTTCTTCAGCCACTAAACTCCATTTAATCATGACGGAGTCTTTCCCTTTTGTAAGATCCGTCAGGGGGGTAGCGATGGCTGCAAAATTGGGTATGAACCGGCGATAATAGCCGGCGATCCCCAGGAAGGCTTGCACCTGCTTCTTTTTGACAGGTTGTGGCCAGTCCTGAACCGCCTGAATCTTATCAACCTGGGGTTTAACAACACCCCTCCCAATTGCATACCCCAAATACCGGGCTTCTTCTAGCCCGATGTGACATTTCTTGGGGTTCGCGGTTAGACCTGCCTCCCACAGGTCGTCAATCACAGCTTGTACTTTCTGGAGATGAGTCTCCCAGTCCAAGCTGTAAATGACAATGTCATCCAAATAGGCCGAAGCATACCGCCTATGTGGCCTCAAGACTCGATCCATCAGTCTCTGGAAGGTCGCCGGTGCCCCGTGCAGTCCAAACGGCATATACACATACTGAAATAAACCTTCCGGCGTAGCAAATGCCGTCTTTTCTCTGGCAGCCTCAGCCAGAGGGATCTGCCAATACCCCTTTGTTAGGTCTAGGGTCGTAATATACCGGGCTTTTCCTAACCGATCTATTAACTCGTCGACCCGGGGCATGGGGTAGGCATCAAATTTTGAGACCACATTCAGTTTCCTGAAGTCATTGCAGAACCGGATGGTGCCGTCCGGTTTAGGAATTAGCACAATCGGGCTGGACCAAGCACTGTGCGATTCCTCAATGACACCTAACTCTAACATTGCCTTCACTTCTCGGGAAACGGTTTCACGGCGCGCTTCCGGGATTCGGTAGGGCTTTACGTGAACTGTGACACCAGGTTCCGTTACGATGTCATGTTTCATTAGCATAGTCTGCCCGGGTTTTTCTGAGAAAAACTTTTGGTTGTGAAGTAGAAACTGCCTGACTTCAGTCTTTTGCTGCTCCGAGAGAGTCTCTGCAACCCGTACCTCCGGTACGACATGCGAGCAGACAGGACGGGCCAGCTCCGCTGACAAGGCAGACCGATCCTTCCAGGGCTTTATCAGATTTACATGATAAATCTGTTCAGGTTTCTGTTTACCTGCCTGGTATACTTTATAGTTTACTTCACCGACTCTTTCCTTGATCTCAAAGGGGCCCTGCCACTTGGCCAGGAACTTACTGTCCACCGTGGGGACCAGGATCAACACCCTATCTCCAAACGTACGGATCTTGGCGCCCCTATCATAGATTCTTTTTTGGGCTCCTTGAGCCTGTATCATGTGTTCTTTGACGATAGGCATAACAGCCGCAATACGGTCCTGCATTTGTGTGATGTGATCTATCACTGTTTTAAACGGAGTGACCTGACCCTCCCAGGTTTCTTTTGCAACGTCTAACAGTCCGCGAGGACGTCGGGCGTACAATAACTCGAAAGGCGAGAATCCCGTGGAAGACTGGGGTCCTTACCTGATGGCAAAAAGCAAATACGGAAGTAAATAGTCCCAGTTCTTCCCATCCTTGTCTATCACCTTTCTCAGCATCTGCTTCAGAGTTTTATTGAACCGTTCGACCAACCCGTCTGTTTGAGGGTGATACACGGATGTGCGTAACGGTTCGATTTGTAACAATCGGCAGAGCTCCTTCATTATCCTGGACATAAAGGGGGTCCCCTGGTCGGTGAGTATCTGTTTTGGTATACCGACCCGACTAAACACATGCACCAGTTCCTTGGCAATGGTCTTGGTGGCCGTGTTACGCAAAGGGATGGCCTCCGGGTAACGAGTGGCATAATCCAAGATGACCAGGATATGTTGGTGTCCACGTGCAGACCGTGGAAGGGGCCCAACTAAATCCATCCCAATCCTCTCAAACGGGACTTCAATAATAGGTAGGGGTACCAAAGGGCTACAGAACCGGGGCTTAGGTGCAGAGGCTTGGCAGTCAGGACAAGACTCACAATATACACGAATATCGTGATGCATGCCTGGCCAAACAAAACAGTGTAATATCCTTTCGGTGGTTTTCTGGACTCCTAGGTGACCTACCATCACATGTCCGTGGGCCAGGTCCAGCACCTGCCGTCGGTAGGGTTTTGGCACGACTAATAGTTGCACCGTATCTTCCCCCTTTTTCTCTATCTGATAGAGTAAATCATTCTCCAGAACCATGTAAGGATATGCCAGCCTAGAGCCAGGTTCAACGGGTACCCCATTTTTCACTTTTACATTTGTCCTAGCCTGAGAAAGGGTAGGATCCTTTATTTGCTCGCTTTGGAAGTCATCTTTCTGAACTTCCAAATCCGGCCAACGGGGAGGTGGACGGCTCTCGGCCTCCTCCTCTTCCCCGGTCTCCTCCATATCACCCGCCATGACTGAAAACGGGAACGGCAGGTCATTTCCCGCAGACTCTTCCCCAGAGTCTTCCAGGGAGACCTCTTCCAGGGGTTCGGGACCCACACGCGCCCGGGGAGAAGAATCATGTACACTCTTACCCTGGGGTATCAACTGATTCTCCCACAATTTCCAGAAGCGGGGAAAATCCCGGCCCAGGATAACATCATGCAACAACGCCGGGACGAGTCCCACTTTATGTTGCACAGACCCATAGGAAGTAGTAATGCATATGACCGTGGTGAGGTACGAACAGGTGTCTCCATGCACACACGTTACAGAAAATTTATCTGATGGTCCAGTCGGGGCTGACACCAGACTGGCCTTCACCAGAGTCACCACACTTCCCGAGTCTAACAATGCCACCACCTTTTTGCCATCAACAGTTAACTCGCACAAGTGTTTTTCCGCATCCTTTTGACCGGCATTCACACTCACTACTCGTGCAACCATAGACATGCGGTTTTTAGAGTCTGTGACGTCGCACTGCATGGGTTCAGTAGTGACCGGACAGTTCGCAGCAATATGTCCCATCTCTTGGCAGCGGAAACACCTAACGGGCCCCTTGCTTAGACCATAGTTCGTTACTCTCGGCCTCGCAGTGCGGGCAGTCCCATTTTCCTCCCCCACTGTCTTAGGGATTTTTCCATCTCCCCTACTCCCTGGAACAGTCTTACCGGTTCCACGTGGAGATGATGAAGAACGAGGTGGGGTAACATTGTCTCGGAGTCCTTCCGCCACGGAGTAACGTTCAACCAGATCCACCAGTTGATCTGCCGTCGTAGGATTTCCATGGCTTACCCACTTCCTCAGGGCTGGCGGTAGAGCTCTCAGGTACTTGTCCATGACGACTCTCTGGATTATCTCTGTCGCTGTCAGCACCTCGGGTTGTAGCCACTTCTTCGTCACGTGGACCAGGTCGAACATCTGTGACCACGGTGGTTTATCCGGCTGATAAGTCCATTGATGCACTCTCTGTGCACGGACAGCGGTCGTCACTCCCAGCCGGGCCAAGATCTCGGCTTTCAATTTGTCAAAGTCCTGCGTGGCTTCAGGCTCTAAGTCATAATAAGCCTTTTGGGCCTCACCGGAAAGAAACGGGGCAATCAGGCCGGCCCACCGTGCCTTCGGCCATTTTTCTCGTACCGCCGTCCGTTCAAACGTGGTCAGGTATGCCTCGACGTCATCTTCGGTCGTCATCTTCTGCCAGTACCGTCTCACGTGAATCACTCTCGACTCGGCTTCCAGGTTAACCTCATGTAGGCTTGCCAGGCGCTGCGCCACCTGCTGGAGAAGGGAACGATCGGTAGCTGTCATGTCCACCAACTCCTTCAGCTGGGCCATCATCACCCGATTAGCTTCTTGCTGGACAGCGGTGGACTGTACCAGCGCTTTCACCACATCCTCCATGCTCATGCTTGCAACGTGATGCCCGCGTTCTCCACCACAATGTGATAAAACACTCCGGGATCGCCTTTGCTGGGGTCAAAGGTCACGTGCGTTCAGCATGAAACTCAGGCGCAGAGCTGGGATTCGTGTATAACTGACCCTGGGTCAGGTTTATTAACGGTGAAAGCAATGCAAAAGGAAATAAAACATAAAACAAATCCTTGCCTGTCCGGCACTAACTAAACAATGGACAACCTAACTAACAACTGGCGGGCTTCTCCCGTCCAGCCAAACCACAGTTGCAGTGGGCACTGCTTCCACTCACGTGTGTCTCTCACACAGACAGGCTCTCTGTGTTCCCAGGCTGAGACACTCACACAACCACCTTGCATCCTTTTATATCCACCTCCCATTATCCATTAGTAAGCAGGTGCGATACTGACCAGACTAGGCCACATAGGAAAGGAATCTGGGTGAGATATACCTGCCCTCATCCACTATTCCCACATGATTCTCACAGTAGCTTCTCCTAAGTTTAAGCCTAGATTTATTGGGCCTTACAAGATTTTGGAGATCATTAATCCGGTCTCTTTTCGGTTGGCTCTTCCTGTTACATTTAAAATCCATAACGTGTTTCATAAGTCCTTGTTAAAGAGGTTTGTTGAACCAGTAGTTCCTGGGGTGGCACCTCCGGAACCTGTATTGGTTGAAGGTAACATGGAATATGAGGTAGAGAAGATACTGGATTCCCGTCTGGCTAGACGGAGACTCCAGTATTTGGTTAAGTGGAAGGGTTATGGTCAGGAGGATAATTCCTGGGTCTCTGCCTCTGATATTCATGCCAAAAGATTGGTGCATGCCCTTCATCGGGCTCACCCTGATCGCCCTGGTGGCGTGGATGAGGGTTCGGTGACACCTCCTCAAGGGGGAGGTACTGTTGTGAGTTCATTTTCCCCTTCACCATTGAGGTCTGATGAACTCCCTCTTCTGGTGAAGGAAGGTAGTGAGGCTGATTACAAAGCACCTGAGCAG